>NC_071506.1:102827367-105442367 GCF_027887155.1 Malaclemys terrapin pileata
TCCTCTGCTCTTCCTTAAGGAGTCTTCTGCACAGGGAACTTTTCACAAAGTTTCCAACACCAAACTTCTGGGGCTCCTTTTTTATTAATAATTTTTTTAAAGTAGTGTGTGGAAATTCTAATACGAAATTTCCCCCAAACGTTCTGGTAACCTTAATTGTGACCCACTAGATAGGCATACAAACTTTCAGATATGTGTGTCATTAATATAGGTGTTGAGGAGTTCTCAATCTAGGAGTCCTAACTCCTGGGGGGGAAAGGCTTGCTACCACCTCCCTTTCTTTTTGAGGTGGGGGGGATCCTGAAACTTTTTTCTAATGTATGTGGTATTTAAAAAATATCAATTTCATTTTAAAGACTTTTTTGAAAGAACTATTAGCCTCTTATAGGTTTTACGAATTGACCTCATTGAGTAACCCATGCATTTAACTTTCTACATATAAAGATAGAAGTTACTTGCAAAGCCTGAAACTGAAAACAAATATCTGATGCAACACTTTGAGCTCAGGAGTAAATTCAGAATAACTCTTCTGTTGTCTTCCAGAAAGTTACCTCAGATTTATACTAGCAACTAGTGTAATGGCTGGGAATATGCTAGGAGAGTATAGGCTACATAGTTACTTGTGTGTGTTGTATAATATTTGTGTTGTCTAATATTTAAATGAAAAATAAGCTAGCTCATATTTCTATTAAACCGAGTGAGCTCACATAGAATATTGTTTTTCTTCAAAGGAATTAATATCAGTTATTTAGCTGCTATGTTGATTTTATTTGTTCAGGTATTCTAAACTCTGTTCTAACAATTTAAACACCTTGGGCCTGATTTTCATAATTCTAGTTTCACACCTATATAATTCCATTGACTTGTGTAATATTATCATCAGGCCTCTTAAGTGTGTCCCTGACTTACTTAACCCCTTGTATTTGGAAAAAAGTAATCTTTTCTGAATATGCTTTAACATACTAGCTCCTTGCTCTTACTTTTAAGAGAACTGCTTAAGTATATGATGGTACATGTGTATGATGAATTTAAAAAAAGTTTTGAATAATTGAATAGTGTGCAAATGAAGCTCAAGAGGAAGGTAAAATATCTGTGTAAATATAAAGTTACCAAAAAAACCAAACCTTGGCCCAAAATTTTGCAATTTAGATTTCCCAAGTTAGGCATGTAAATGTGTATTTACGAATCTAGATAAAAGTGGCCTGATTTTCAGAGATTCAGAGTATCCTCAATGCCCATTGGGTTTAATGGGAAACTCTGAAAATCAGACCATTTGTGCCTAACTTTACACAATTAAGTTTGAAAATGTGGAGCTTATTTAATTAGATTAAATTGAAAAATGAATGTTTGACCCTGTGATTACATTAAATTATACTGAATGTTGTGGTTTCCAATGTCACTAAGATGGCTCAGGTGATTGAAGTAATTATTCAAAATTGATGGCTGGTCTTGTGAAAACCATTTAAAATGGATAGCTTCCAATCGAGGGTAGCATGTTTTTAAGAAAGCAAAAGATCTGTATAGACATAAAAGTTTTAGAAACCATTAATCTTTTCAGTATGCTCTGTGTACATGTTTATCAATTGTTCTTGTGTGTAACAGCTACATTACATTAAAGTAGTTAAAGAATGTTGGGTACCAATGCACAGTACCTGTTCACTAATGCCTTGAAGAGTTTTTGTTTGTGTCAGTGTAAAAATGTGGAGATTAAGTTGTAACATTAACTTTTTTTAGAAGGAAGTGTAAGCACAGAAATGTAACGAAGCTTCATTGCACAGTGTAAATTACATTAAAATAGAGTTCCTCTGAGTAGTGTTTCAAATATAAAAGTAAAATAAAAATACTGTCCATTGATCTAGCAGCATTATAGTAGAACTATATGCCTAAGAGTAATCCAGTAAAGAAACAGAGCTGTTTAACTTGTACTGTATTACCAAATGAGGACTTTCTAAAAGACAGCAGATAGCATCAATCTTGAGCACCCTCTGCTGACCAAACTGTGATATGGCAACCCTTTAGGAAATTGCTTGCTTATCTTTTAAGCTTTGAGGCAGACATTGTACTGTGGCAAAATATTGAAATGCATTACTAATGTTAAAAATGTTACTAATCATGCAACCAAAGTCATCAACCACCAAAGCTTGATTTCTAAAAGTGATAATTGTAGATTCAGGAATGTCTTGGGATAAAGCGGATACTTTTTTTCCAAGCTGGGTACAGTACTAGAAATAATGGGAAAACGAATAAAATTAAGATTAATAATCCATTGTATGATAAGCATGAGTTACCTTTCTTTTGGTTAAATTCACCTTGGTTTGTTTTTCCTTTGTGAAAGCTACAATTTACTTGAACATAGAGTAAGCAGTACTCTGTTAGGATAAAGCATATCACATACTTGAAAGAGAAGGAATAATTTTTAAAAAGTCATTGAAACTATCGTTGGTATTTTTAAACTTGGGTGCCTTTGTTTAGGCACCTAAATCCCTTATGTAGGCATCTAAATAAAAGACACAGGGAGCTTCTGTTGTGGTCAATATGACTAGTGAATGTTGAGCATCTCTGAAATTCAGGACACTTGTATTTAAATTATTTAGATGCCTGACTTTAAGAATATATGACAACAAGAAATCGGTTATGTTAATTTGCGGTAGGTAGAGAGGGGATGAAATGTGTAACCTTGTATTTTCGATTCCTGAGCAAAATTATAAATATTACCTGTTACCAAACTAGAAATAGATTTTTGAAAGAGATGATTGTATTATTAGTTAGTTCAAACATAGGTATCATGCAGATTACAAAAATAGCTCATTAACATAAAAGAAAATAACCAGAAATTGACAACTAATGAGTGGCCTAATTCTTAAAATGTATTGATTGTCCTTTGTGGAACAAACATGTCTGTTTTTAGGAATCTGTCATTAACCTATCTTGTTTTCTATAGCTATAGAAAAATTAAACATGCAAAACATGTTGTAACAAAATAAAGGCATGTAGTTCACTAGATACAAATTTTCTGGTAGATAACACGTATAATATTTTAAGGCACTATTACAGATCTCCATATCTGTTTAGCGTGCCTATTAAATTCAGGTTTTTAAGCACATGATTTACTATTCAAAATAGCACAAAGCAGTTCAGCACATTTCCAGATAATAGCTGGCACTATGAAATTATTGTGTGAAAGACAATGTAAAGGACACATACACTTTTGTAAGAGAATTCACACAAAATACACTTGAGAATCCATATTGGTGTTTTCTGGAACTTTTGTTATAAACATATACTCTAGTAGAATATATTATTATTATTATTATTATTTATTATTTATTATAAAGGCTAGTACAGAGTTCACCAATTTTTATGTAGTTTGCCAATGAAGACAAAAAGACAAAGGATCCTAAAACTACAGGACTTGTAATAACTTTGGCAACACTTTGGAAATGTTCCCTGCCTTGTCATTGCTCCCCCGAATGATTAGACAAAGGACTGTGATTTAAAAATTGACAAAACAGAGACAGTGGCTGATAGAAACTTTCTTCAATAAATGATCATTTTAGGTATTTCAAATGTTTCATTTTTCTGTTTTTTTTTTTTTTAATGTGCGTGTTTTCTCTTGATTTTGTACGTACTCATTAAAAGGATAAGGAAGGTATTGGTGCAGAACACAGCATATTATGCACACCATTTCACGCTGTTTGGTATTAATTGGGCACAATAAGATGAGTTAAGGGAAAATGTGTAAATTTAAGTTCCTTTCTTCTTGTTGGCTTGACTCAATCTTAAATTTAGATTTTTTTTTTCTTTAATCGGTTACCCAGTGTGTCCCCTTGTTTAACAAAGAAGTGCACAATATGAGAACTGAATCACAGGAGTTCTTTTGAAGTTATTACAGTTAATAACAAAAGTACATTTTATAGACTTTGCAATCTGAATTTGTAAATACAGGTTTAATAACAAATATTAAAATTTCAAATGGGATTGCAACATTCTAGTTTGTCATTTTATAGGGAGCCTTTCAAGTATAAGTTATTGAACCAATACATTCTGATGGTTAAAAAAAAACAACGCCTTTTTATTTAACAGATGACTAGTATGATAAACCAGAGTGCTTCAGATATGTGTGGCTGATATGCACTATGAACATAAAATACGTGTATGTGTTTGTGTGTGAGAGAGAGAATGAATAACTGTACACCAGCTATTTTCTAAATGAGAAACTTGTTTCTGTTTAACCAAGAATGTAAAGAAAGGGGCTGAGAAATGTGGATTAGGAAAATTGTGTATGAGCAAGCGTACAATGAAGTGTCTGAAATTACTATATTTTTATTTATCTGCCTTTCTTGGTATTCCTGCTACTTCAAAGTAGAGATGTAATTACTTTTAAGTTTGAAAAGAAAGAAAAATATCAATAGATATTTCTTGAATGAAACTTAGTGTTCAGTTCAGAGTCTGTTTTAGTAGTCAGGACATTTTCAGCTATTGAAATGCAAATGAGGGCCAAATCTGTTCCTACTATACATAACATGCAACTCCATTGCAGTCAATATGATGTTAGTCCAGAAGCTGACTGATGACTGCAATATAATTACTTTTGAAATAAACTTTATAGAAGGACATATCTCAAAAATGTGCTGTTTGGGGAAAAAAAAAAAAAAGTTTTATAGGTGAGGAACTATACAGGATCCTTTTGTGTATTTAGGCACATTGGAAGAATTATTCTGTAAGTAGTGTAAAAGCTGTGAAAAATGTTTTCATAAGATTAAACCTTACAGGACTGTTACGTCAAACATCTTTGTTTTTTGTTTTGTTTAATCAAAGTTTTTGTCACTTTCAACCTGTCTCACAAAAATTAAAATAAGTTGACTTTGTTGATGTAGTAGTGTGACTTGGGCCTTCTTGCTTTCTGATGTACCATTATAAAGTTACATTGTGAAGATTAGACCCTTTACTCCTTCATTGACTCAGACATAAATAAAATAAAAAAATAGACTGATAGATTGGGGGTTTGTTTTGTTTAAGCAGGAGAATATCATATTTATCCTTTTTTGTTGGTATAAGCCATTATTTTACTGAGAACCATTAGCTATTTAAAACTTGGTACATAAATTAAAGAGGAGCTAAATGGATTTGTGATTGTTGCCATTAGTAGCATTTTAGATTATACAAGCAATTATTGTGTTCATTATCCTAGAGCAGCCCCTTTGCAAAACTATTGTGTCTGTCTTAGACATTATGTACAAATTTTCCCTAGGAGATTAAAATTTCCAGTGGCGTATTTAATTTTGTTATCACAGTTATTTCAAACAGGACAAATATTAAGACAAGCAGAAGAAATTTGTTTTACAAATATAGGAAATTGTAATAAATGTTGAAAATTACTCAGTATACTTAATTCACCTTTCTCTTATTTAGCCATAATTACTTATTCTGGTTATGAATATTTTAGGGGCAGAACAGGTTCTTATGACTATGAAAAGCTTCATTCTTTCATGGGTAGTTTGTTAGAAGTCTCTTGATAAAAGCACAATTGATGAGGTATATATTGAAATATGATCTTCCCTAATTCACCTACATTACAGTATATTTAAAAAGAAATTGATTAATTATTTTTTCTTCAAAATGTGAGACCTGAATAAAATAGAGAATAGTTTGATTGCAGAAATTACTGTACAGTAACATTATAGTATAAAACGGTTTACATTAGTGTGTGTTATATATATGTAATTCCAGGAGAGAATTTTTGAGGAATGCAGTATGCAGTTTAAATAATTCATTTTTTCCCCATATATATCCTCCTCTTTTGAATGGGCATCACATGTAAAGTTGATTTCACTGTGAATAGCAAATAGAAATGTTAAGATTGTCTAATGACAGTAATGTAATGTGCAGACTAGTGGGGACTGGAGAAGTTGTATAACAATTAATCACTATACCTGAAAAGACTTTTTTTTACTGTGTACTTGAAAAAAATATTTTACCTCAAAGTTTTCTTCTTGCTTTAAACACTGTTCCAACAACATTGTAGTTGGATTTCAAACTCTTATGTTCACATCCATCTTCATCAATTAGAAAGGTATTAATGCTTTGAATTAGCTACATATCAATGTGCAGTGGACTACATTTAATGTTTCTGTCCTATGAGTGGCATTTTTTCAAAAGAAACTTTGTATTCATTTCTGTTAGTTTTTGTCTTGGCTTTTACAGTCTTTCACTGCTATGATGCAGGAAAAAAAGTGAGGTAGTGGTTATGCATATTGCAAGACAGTGATTCTTTATTTTATTACAAAAAAAGACCAACTCTAGAAGGCCAGATTAAATCATTCCTTTCACTTTTTAATGGGATTTGGATGAATAGAGTAAAATATGCACTTTGCATTCATTGATAGCATCTTTAGGTTGAGGTAATTGAGTCTTTTTTCCCTGACTGAATGAATAATGACTTCATCTGATCCTCAGCGAGGCCTGAAACTTAGACCGCCTTTGTCAACGCAAAAAGATCTGGGCTTTGAAACATGCTCTACTTCCCTGGCTTAATTTTTCTTCATTTTAATCCAAAAACCTATTTTTCTCAATAATTCAAGCATAAACTATGTAGTAGTTGAAGCAGCGGAAATTGCAAGATATTTGTCCTCGTTGGGCTGCTTTTTAAATGCAGCTGATAAATCAGCCGCTGTGGTCTTCAGCTGCCTAGTTCTCAAGGGAAGGGACAGCCCATGCTCAGGCAAGAATGCTGGAATTTTTCAGAACTATTTAAAAATAGTTTCTTTACAGATTGTTTATCTAGGAAAGTGTTATGTTTTACTGTCCTTGCTGGCAGGGTCTAAAGATCAAAGGGCCTCTGCGATGGGGCTTAGGCATGTCTTGCTGACATAATTTTCCCACATATTTTACTGACTAAAAGATGATCCAAATAAGTGGATCTCAAATAGTTAGCATATAATATACATTATTGGAATAGTGGGAATCTTAGTTACACAGTTTTAAAAATATCTTTTCATTAGAAACATGGTAGCTGATGGGAGATCTACTGGCATGATACCTTATTTAGGATAATGCTTATCAGAGAGATTTGAATATATTTTCTTTTTTACTTATGGAAAACCTGGGTTCTATTTTGCCATTTTAAATCACAATCAATAGACATGCCATTTTAAATTGATTTTTATTTATCTCAATACTTATGAAAAGCTTCTTTAGTAATAAGATGGATTTTTTATAATAAATAACTGTTTTTAAAAAAAGGTCAGAGAAAAATTGATGGAATAAGGTTAGATTTCCAAAATGGTATTTCTTCTAAAGTAGTACTGTATGCTTACAAATTACAGGTAGTGTTAATGTCTCTCATATCTTTTGTATTACTTCATATCTGACTTATGATTCTCAACTCTACCAAGTCTGGTGGTCTTACACCAGCAAATGAACAGCACATGTTACAAAGAAATCATGTAGATTCAATAGTTTTGCGCAAAAGAAATTCTGATCTGAATACGTGATAGAAGGAAATAACTCCCCACCACCCCACAAGGTGGTGGTCTCCATGTCAGATATAAGGTAACTCAAAAGACATTTGTGGGACAGTTCGCTCTGTGACTGTTGGAAGTATTATTGGCCTGTAAACAGAAAACTTCTGTCTCATGCAAATGTGGAACAATATTCAGATTTTGTTATTCCAATTCAGTTGAACATAATTAAAACAGATTTCAAATAAGTATTAGTGGCCTTCTAGTTTCTAATTGAATAATTGCATAAGGTGTCAATATGTGAATGATTTATGGTTAACTTGTATTTACTGATTTATATTGCTTCCTTTAGGTTGGTTTACTGGATCTTGAACTGAATCAACTGACCAAAGCCCTGTTTTTGGCTCTAGTTGCCCTTTCAATTGTTATGGTAACCTTGCAAGGATTTGTAGGCCCATGGTACCGCAACCTTTTTCGGTTCCTCCTCCTGTTTTCCTATATCATCCCTATCAGGTATGTATAAGAACAAGAGAGAAACACAGATGTCTAATTTCACTGAATGAGGCTTTCTTGAAATTTATACTTAGTTCTCATTGTGAAGGAAATTGATCTTACCAGGAAGCTGAAGGAGAAGGTGCCAACAAATCTGCTGATTCTTTAAGGATCACTCTACAGAAAACAATACTGTTGTATTTTTTTGTATAATCTTCATCTTGCAGGAGTAATCAGGATATCTAATCCTTTTACTAGCATAAATATATTAATAAGGATACAATCTTGGTATATCAGAGGATATAGTTTTAGAAAACATGTGTATCTGAATGAAGTATTTGATTTATTTTGGCATTTGTAATTTCTAATGCCTTTTCAATTATTTAAAGTGTTCTGGTCTTGCTAGTTAAAATACTGAATAAAAACATAACTTTTTTTACTACACTAATGTATATTGAATATAGCTTAATAGCTGTATAATACAGATGCTCTTTTGCAAGAGCTTTTTTTAACAAGTGTTAGAGACTGTAACCAAATAAAAACTTTTCCTAAATTAATTAGTTCATTAAGCATGAGTACAGTATATTCAAACTGCAGATAAACTAGAACACGAACATAAGTATTTGTGATCTTGTGTTCTACAGAATGTAAAGCTCGCAACAAGAAGCTTTACATAGCTAAGAATATTTTTTCCCTTTCTGATAAAGTTTGCGTTAGCAGAAATGAGAAATAAGTCAAGTCAAGATAAAGATAATTGTTACCATTTAAGCACCAATGATGGACTCAATGCTATACAAGACACAAAAATAAATATAGTCACTACCCTGGGAACTTTCAGAAAAGTAGGTAAATCCAGGTTTTGGTATACCATAATATTTTAAAGGAGAACAAAGAATTTTCTGTGCAGTATTGGAAGAAGATGAAGGGCCTCTGGGTATCCTATCTTTGTCCAAAAGCACCACTCCCTGGCATGGATTTTGTAAGGTCACATATGTGTATGGTTGGAACAGTCTCAAACAGTTTGACTCTCAACTATGACCTGTTTTACGCTCAGTTGGTAAATGTATCTACACCTCTACCCTAGTATAACGCGACCCGATATAACACAAATTCGGATATAACGTGGTAAAACAGCGCTGCGGGGGGGGGGCGGGGCTGCGCACTCCGGCAGATCAAAGTATGTTCGATATAATGCGGTTTCACCTATAATGCAGTAAGATTTTTTGGCTCCCGAGGACAGCGTTATATTGGGGTAGAGGTGTATTTTAAAAATTCTGAAACTTCTTTTTAAAAAAAAAAAAAAAAGACTTGAATATACTGTGCATGAAGATGGGAACTAAATATATTTGTCAAATGGAAAGGGGCACAGTTAGATAGGGAAATAGTATTTTATAGATTTTAGGAGAATATTGGAAGCAGTAAAAATTTGAGGTTTCTTTTAAGTAGTATATAAACTAAAATTTATTATTGACAGCATTCCTTTATTGTGCAACCAAAAATATTTGTTCTCTGTGCGTATTGTGTGCACTATTAACCCATCTACGTATGTGAACAAATCCTTTAAACCAAGACTCTTGAACCTGTTGCAGAATTCCAGAGCTGCTGCTGTTAAATCCTTGATCTCTAATCAAGGAACTGAATTTATAGGAAACCAGGAAGGATCCTCAGTTTATCTTCAATACATCTATAGTGTTGATCTTTTCCAGAATTAGCAGAGGCCCACAAAAAGTGTGACCTTAAGCCAAACAAAAAAAATTATCTCACCAATAAGCGCCTCAATTTTCGGTGTGTCCTGCGCAGTTAAGCTATACATAGCAATTAAATAGAATTTCTGCTAACTTCAGTGCAGTTAAGCACTGAAACCAGAAGATGCATGCAAATATTAACCAGCAGGCTCTCTACCCATATATGAGACTCTCCGAAAGTGTGGCCGGAACCTCATTTTGCTTACCAGCCCTTCATAGCTAAGTGCCGACTCTACTACCACTGATCATCACCTACTGTTCCTAGTGTCAGACTTATTGACTCCTTTAAGTGTTTCTGGTTTGCCTGTTAACTTAGCATTTATGTCCCAAGAAGTTCTCCTCCTCTCTCTAGTTAAATTGTTGTTTGTTGTCTAATGGTTACAATTAAACTGACATTTCACTGTAAATCTACATTTCTGAAACAAGAGGCAAATGAAATCTTTCAACGTTTTGGCAGCCAAGCATGATGATTTGCTGTCAGGCCCAAGTCCTGCTTTGTTTCTTTGCAGAGCACTGGCTATGCTTTTTTCCTCCTTTTTACTGGGAGTGTTTGAACTCCTATATGAAAGTGCTCTAAAATGAAGAATTTGGGGCGGGGGGAGGAAAGAGAGGCATCTTTCTATTGCCGGATTGTATAAAAACTCCCTGTTACTTCTTGTGAGGTGCCACTGTCTGGCATGTATTAATTTTCTGTTACTGAATATTGAAGGGTTTTAACTACCCTATTGAGGCAAAAAGTGCCTGTATTTCTTAAAAAGTTGTGGGTGTAGGTTGTCATCTCTCTGTGAACATGCAAACTAAGGAAGGTTTGGAGAAGTTTATAGGGGGTTGTCTGCTGGGAAAAAGCTAGTGTTATTCCACAAGAGCCTTCGTTTTAAGCCAACAGTTATAAAAATATATAGAGGGCAGATATATCTTGTCACAGGGTTAAATTGGGGGCGGTTGCTTGTTAACATACTGAATTCTTATGTACTAACCCTGTGCCCTCCTCTGTGAGCATGAGTGGTCCTAGATGAGGCTCAACTAGAGCGGAGCACATACAGGGTATGCATAGCCCCTGATATAAGGCTTAACTTCGTAGTAGCTCCGTTGAGGGCAAGATCTGATCCCCTTCACTCCATAAAAGAGCAGCTTGTGTGCTGCAATAGCACTATAGAGGGTCTCTGCGGTAACTTGATTGCTTGCAGAGGATCATTCTGTCACATCTGCACTCCTGCAGGAGCACCTGTTATAACTGTATTTTCTCAGCCCAGGAAGGAGGAACTGCTCCTTCCATGACCAGGTAGCAGATTTCATTTTCTCCATTTGCAATATACTGTCCTGGCATATAGCTTTGAATGCTATTTTGAATTTTTTTCAACTACCTTTTCTGATTGTGTAATAGGATTAGTTATATCAAGTACATGAGATAGCGTTTCTTGTCAGACTATCAGGAAAGATATATTTTTGAGATCTGAGATGTGACATATTGATATCTGAAGGAAGAGCAGATGGGAATCTAGCAGAGAATAGACTGTCTTCTCCAACATACACATCTACTCCCACACTGACTTTTTTTTTATCTTGAGTCAGCCCTGCATAAGGTCACCACCCACTCTCTCAACAAAATAAACAGCTCAGATCATATTGTTGTTCAAATATCACTACACTTCTCTTCCTCTCCTCAGAATGTTAGACATGGAAGGTGAAGATTGACCTATTCTCAGGCTTGTACTTGAACTGTAAACCTCCTGGGATCATAATTCCGAGAATAAAAATAATGAAGAGGCAGGAGTTGTCTTCTCTCTCACTGTGAGATGCTTTTAAAACAGTTATATGGGGGGAAATAATTGAGCTCTTCTCCATAGGTAAAGGAAATCAGCTGGAGGGAAAAGCTGGCTGTTAGAAACAGAATATATTCATACTGGGAACTGTTCTGGTGTCTCTATTGGTTAATACACATAGAGAGTTCAGCAAAACTTTAAATGAAAAAAATATATTTGATTCATCTGGCCTAGAATAGGTTTTTCCACTTCAGCAATTAAGCAGGTTATCATTTATGGCCATATGTCTTTGGAAAAGGGCACATAGATAAAACATGAAGGTGAATAGGGTAGAGGAGACAGGTCGTTGACCAACATTGAAGGAGCCATCCAGTCTTTCCACTGAGCCCTATTGATATAAAGTGGTGGAACTTATGGGAGATGTCAGCATTTCACTATATCTTTAGGCTCCCTGCTACGTCAGAGGCAGGCAGAGGAGCATTAAAACATATTGTAGATTTCTGTGGAGTCATTGTGAGCATTTAAGCATTTATGATTTCCCCAATGACAGTAGGTAGTACTGGTTGTTATCAGCTATACTACACAGTGTCTATAATGTGGCTGGCAGCTGTGGCATTATTAGGTAGCCTTAAAACCCATTAGCCCATAACAACAAACAACCTCTGCAGATGCTGCTCAAGGGCTTCCTGTCTTTCCTTTTCTTTATTTTTGATTTTCCTACAATATAACCTGTTTCTCCAGCAAATATCTCCATGGTTTGGCAATGGCAACATGCAGCACTTGACTCCAGTTTAATTAATGGCCTGTTAAAGTGCATCAAAATTATTTTGCAAGAAATTGGACGTAACCATTGAAGATGCCATGGAACTAAGTAAGCTTCAGCTACCTAATCAGAAGGAGAAAAATTTAAGAATGCCTGGGAACTGTTGTGGGAACATCTCCTTTATTTTGTATGATTTTATTATGTCACATTTTATTCATCTCTTGACATTAGTCTGTCCTTACAATCTCTCCTGATATGAAAGTCTCACCAGGCATCCATTCATTGTCCTCCATGTTTGTCCACCCTCCTATATTTTTTTTGTATCTTATTTGAGATAAGATGGCCAGAACTGGAAAAAGTTTTCTAGGAGAGAGTATACCAATTAGTATATTATATGCAATTTTCAATATTTTCTGTCCCATTCTTTATAACATACATTCTCACATTTTGATTGAGTTCTAATGGCCACCGTACACTGAGACTAGGTTTTTCCACAGACCTGTCCACAATGATATCTTTGTCTTCTCTGGGTACAGAACCCAGCAATATGTGTGAGTAGCTTGCATTTTTCACTCCAATGTGCATAACTTCGGATTTATCAACATGGAATTTCATCTTCCAGTGTATTATCCATTCAAATAACTTGGTTAAGTCTCAAGAGGTTCCTCAGTCGTCTTTAGCGTAAATACTTTTGTCATATGAAAGCTTTGCCTCCTAAATGTACATACTGGCCTGTTCTACACTATGAGTTTAGTTCAAATTTAGCAGCGTTAAATCGAATTAACCCTGCACTCGTCCACACAACTAAGCCATTTACTTCGGCATAAAGGGCTTTTAAAATCGAATTCTGTACTCCTCCCCGACGAGGGGAGTAGCGCCGAAATCGACATTGCCATTTCGAATTAGGGTTAGTGTGGCTGCAATTCGATGGTATTAGTCTCCGGGAGCTATCCCACAGTGCACCATTGTGACCGCTCTGGACAGCAATCTGAACTCGGATGCACTGGCCAGGTAGACAGGAAAATCCCCGCAAACTTTTGAATTTCATTTCCTGTTTGCCCACTGTGGAGCGCTGATCAGCACAGGTGACCATGCAGAGCTCATCAGCACAGCCACAATCAAAAAAGAGCTCCAGCATGGACCATATGGGAGATACTGAATCTGATCTCTATATGGGGAGATGAATCTGTTCTATCAGAACTCTGTTCCAAAAGACAAAATGCCAAAACATTAGAAAAAATCTTCAAGGCCACGATGGACGGAGGCCACAACAGGGACTCAACACAGTGCTGCGTGAAACTTAAGGAGCTGAGACAAGCGTACCAGAAAGCCAAAGAATCAAATGGACGCTCACAGAGGGAGGGGCGACTGACGACTGTAGCTATCCCACAGTTCCCACACTCTCCGAAAACCATTTGAATTCTGGGTTGAGCTCCCAATGCCTGAAGGGTCAAAAACATTGTTGCGGGTGGTTCAGGGTATATGTCGTCACGTCCCCCCTCCTCCCCGTGAAAGCAATGGGGAAAAAATCGTTTCTCGCCTTTTTTCATTGTCACCGTATGTCTACTGGATGTTGCTGGCAGACGCAGTGCTGCAGCGATACACAGCAGCATTGTCTTGCCTTGTTGACGGCAAACAGTGCAGTATGACTGGTAACCGTCATCGTCGTCCCGTGGGTGCTCCTGGCTGGCCTCGGTGAGGTCGGTCGGGGCACCTGGACAAAAAAGGGAATGACTCCAGGGCATTCTCTTCTTTAAGTTTTGTGTAATGGAGATTCAGTCCTGCCTGGAATATCATGCCAGCTGGAAGCTTCTGCCTCAGGCTGCTCTCCCAGTCGGCAGCACCGCATGGTCGCACCTGCCCCAGCCTACCCCTTGCTCCCAGGGCTCACAATCAGATACTTAGACCTCTACATTTTGCTGCAAATAAAAAAATAAAGCTGCTGTTTAGAACTGTCCCCCAACATACATATCCTGGGACATTTTGCATTTTACCAGTGTCAACCAAAGGCCCACACACAAATGGAGATTCAGTCCTGCCTGTGCTTCTATCCTAGTGCTTATCACAGATTCCCATTTTCAGCTATAGGCTGAGCAAGTGCAGAATGGTGGTTCTCGACTTCACTGTAAGCCAACTGCCCTCCCCTCCCCCCTTTGATCTCTGCTTGCAGAGGCAATAAAGTCAGTGTTGTTTCAAATTCATGCATTCTTTATTACTTCATCGCACAAATGGGGAGATAACTGCCAAGGTTGCCCGGGAGGGGTGGGAGTGGAGGGAAGCAATGGGTGGGGTTGTTGTAGGGGCACCCCCTAGAATGGCATGCAGCTCATCATTTCTGCAGGATGTCTGGGGCTCTGATCTGGAGCGGCCATTTGCCTCTCTGGTTCTTTAGTAGGCTTGCCTGATATTCTAGGCAGGACTGACTCTCCATTAGACCAAACTTAAAGAAGAGAATGACCTCGGGAATCATTCCCATTTTTGTCCAGGCACCCCCAACCGACCTCACCGAGGCCGGCCAGGAGCACTCATGACAGCAGCAGACGGTACAGTATGACTGGTAACCGTCTTTGCCAACTTGCAAAGCAGCAGATGGTACAGTATGGCTGGTAACCGTCTCTGCTAACCTGCAAAGGCAAGGGGATGCTGCTGTGTAGTGCTGCAGTACCGCGTCTGTCAGCAGCATCCAGTAGACATACAGTGACAGTGAAAAAAGGCTGAACGGGCTCCATGGTTACTGTGCTATGGCGTCTGCCTGGGCAATCCAGGGAAAAGGGCGCAAAATGATTGTCTGCCGTTGCTTCCACGGATGGAGGATTGATTGGCGACATTTACGCATAACCACCCGTGACAAATTTTTGGCCCCGTCAGGCATTGGGATCACAACCCAGAATTCCAATGGGCAGGAGAGACTGCGGGAACTATGGGATCGCTACCCACAGTGCAACGCTCCAGAAGTCGACGCTAGCCTCGGTACATGGACCACACCGTCGAATTAATGTGTGGCAGCATGCACTCGACTTTATACAATTGGTTGCCAAAAATCAAATTCTGTAAATTCGGAGTAATCCCGTAGTGTAGACTGCTCCCCATGGCAGAAGTGCTTCATATATATCATATGAGATATCAAGACAGAATTCATGATGAGGTTATGTGGCATAAAGGGTTTATTGTCATAAGATTGAGATGTCCACATTACTTGTGAGAGGCTTTTCTACTCATGAGTTAAAGGAGGCCATCCCAATGAGTTTATATGAACCTTTATATCACTCCATGTCATGTGTTCTGTATATTCCATATGTTTTAAAAAAAAATTATACAAAGGATTTAAGCAGTTATAACTAGTTTTGTATTTTCCCATCTGTAGCCTAGGTCACTTAATTGCAGTACTGTGAAACTAATTGTGCAGTTCTTTGAGGGAGAGAAGAAATTAATAAAATCTCCTTTATACATACTTGAAGTATTATAGATATTCTATATATAAAAATATCATGACTTTAAAATATTACATTTAAGGACTGTTCAGCGCTAAAGATATATGCCCAACTGACTGGATATAAATTCTAAATGTGTTCCATTGCAAAGCTGGGAAGCTCCCCTTTCCAGTCATATAAAGAAGAACAGGAGTACTTGTGGCACCTTAGAGACTAACAAATTTATTAGAGCATAAGCTTTCGTGGACTACAGCCCACTTCTTCGGATGCATCCGAAGAAGTGGGCTGTAGTCCACGAAAGCTTATGCTCTAATAAATTTGTTAGTCTCTAAGGTGCCACAAGTACTCCTGTTCTTCTTTTTGCGGATACAGACTAACACGGCTGTTACTCTGAAACCAGTCATATAAAGTTTCAGTTCCTAACCCTACAGGGTTAGGAGACATCAAATCATAAGACTATCGCTGGTCCAGGGCCTGAATATTATCCATCGTGTACCAGTATTCTTGTACTGGTCATCTGCTCCAGTGTTTATTTTTTGTTTTTAAGACAACCTCTCTCTGCTGCAGTATTTGTTTTTGAAAGCTTTTCTGTTTGATAACTTTCCCCATGGTTTCTTTTCTCCCATTTTTGCTCTCATTTCCATTTTGTTCTTTCTTTCCTCCATGTGTCTTTTCAACCCTTTTTGTCTCTCCCTTTCTCCCTGCTTTCCCTTTCTTCCCTTACTTTTAATCTCCACTCCTGCCACTTCCCCCTTTTTGTCTACTCTCTCTCCATTTGTTCCCTTTAACCCTCCCCATTCGTCCCCTCAAATACATGTTTTCTTCTGCCATCCATTTTAGCCCTCCACCCTCTTACCAGGTCTGAGAATGTCTGAGTGGCAGCTCAGTTTGCTCCTCTCCTGCTGTCTCAGTGAACTCTGATGCAGCCTCCACTGCACAATTCCCCTTCTGGCTCATCTGTAGCAAGAGGCACCAGCCAAAATTCCTGCTGTGCTTCATTAACTTAATGGGTAGGACCACACTGAGGCCTCAAACCAGGGCTTGGGAGATCTCTGCTGGCATTGTTGAGGGCCCTGATTGTGCTATCGGGATAGCGTCCAATTCTCACCATCCAGTTCTCTGGCTTAGTTCAGATGCAGTGATCTCACTTTTGGGTTTTCCCTTTATCTTTAACCATAGTATTACAATATTCCTGATAGTTTCCCATGTTCAGATATTGGGTGAGGATGCCTTGGGGAAACTGGTGGCCCTCATAGTTTGCTGGGTGTGGAATGGCAAGTTCAGGTGTTAGTCACCTCTTACCTGTTCACAAAGAGGCGGGAAAGAGATGGATCCCCTTGTCATTGCCAAATGCCTCAACTGACTCCTGAGTTCTAAAACTTCCCATGCTTCCTAGGTGCTAAAATCTCCACCTTCCCTCTGACATCTTCTGTAGTGTATTGAAAACTGGGAGAAGACACAGACATATTTATTAAATATGAAAATAAATAATATAAAAATACTGGTCTGTTTGCATTATTTGCGTATCATATTTACCTAAATTAAAAATGGATATTTCATATTTATCTGCCAAAGAAACCTGTAGGCTCACCACAGAATTTAGGTCAGTTTATTTCAACCCATCCTTTGGGCTGCTGAAGAAAGAAGAGAGGATGAAAAAGGAAGAATTTATGCAGTATCCAGGCTAGTCAGGGGTAATGGGACAAACAGCAAAAGGAAAGGTAGCTCTGAATATAGGGGAAATCTGGTGTGAGATTTATTGGACTAAACTCAGAGCGGAATTGATGAAAACTGTATTGCTTGGGACATTGAAAACAAGACTAGGGATATCACATCACTAGAAAGTCCTTCAATGTTAGGGGGTAGAATAAGTTCCCTAATAGCTGTTCTCCATCTCTTGGTTTTTCTGATTAACTTTGGTGTAAGATATCAGATAGGTTTTGGTACATAAAAATTTATTCCAACGTACACAGTTGCAAGAAATTGATCCCCAAAGTTCTTAATGAGATTATTAACTCATCTCAGTAATATGTCTCTCTAACATTTGCTACAAGAGATTTTTCTTTTCCTGTTATAACAGTCCTTTTAGAAGCAATGAATATCAGTAAAGCTAACAATAATTTCTCCCAATACATTTTAATATTTTGTTCCACTGTTCCTTTGGGTACTCCCCCATGTGATATATCATTACCCTCTGAATAACCTTTCCTGATAACAATCATTCATCTTTCCCTCGATTATACCTCCTTTCCTACCTCATCCTCAGATCTCAAAATCATTGTCCTTATGTATTCCGATTTAGTTTTTCAAAGCAGTCTGGAAGAATATGAAATCTCAATTTTTAATTTAGGTAAATATGGTACTCTATTTTCTTTTAAAGATAATAGAAGTTGTGTCTAAATCTCCTAGACTGCTTTAAAATTTCAGCCCCTGCCTCTCCGGTATTCTGCCTGTAACATTAATTTCCACTAGCCGGACTGTGTGTTCTGTCTTGTAGAGTCCAAAATCACATATGAATATGTCGCCAATAACATATCAACCTGTGTAATTCTGAAAACCAATGATCTCTTAGCCAGCAAGTCAAAACCATTGGACATGTTAGGAAGGAAGTCTCAGTTGACTTTTTTCTTTGAGGATGATTAACTACTAGACTTTCTCAGCTCACTACGTCTGTCTCTGGGATAAACTTATTTTTCATTGAGCATATCCAAGAAACCCATAAAAAGGAGATCTGAGATCACCTTGCCATTTCTTGGTGATATTTCATCACTTCCTATTGCATATATAACAGGGGTGGCCAAACCATGGCTCGCGAGCTAATGCAGCTCTTTTACAGTTAAAATGTGGCTTGAGGAGGCCCAACATTCTCCACCTACCAGACTTGGGGGTGGGGGAGATCGGGACCTCTGCCTTGCAACAAGGTGGTGCGGTAAGTGCTTGTACCCCTGCAGGTATGCCCCGGCTCTCTAACATCTGAAGATTGTCGTATGCAGCTTGGAGGGTCAGTAAGTTTGTCCACCCCTGGTATATAACCATATATTAGTTAGGGATGTAAGATCTATTACTGTTCACTCTCATCGTAGACCAGAAGTTTGTGTCTTTCTGAAGAGGTTGAAATAAGGGGTTGAATTTTTTTCTGTAAGCGACAAGACTTCTTTATTTCAGTGCTTGCGGGAAACACCTGAAGGAAGTTAAATGAAGTGCCTTTTCCCTGTTTTTCACTCAGTTGCCATACAGGAATCCAAGGCCCTTTTCCTCTCTGGTCCTTGAAGTAAATTTCACCAAGGGGCATCAACTGAAACCACAAATGTTATTTTCTAATGGAGTACAGTGCTTCTGTGTGAAAAGAGCTCAGTAGTAGTAGTAGTATCAATTATTTGTATTAGCACAGCACCTAGAAGCCTTAGTAATTGACCAGGACCCTATGGTGCTAGGCACTGAATAAACACACAACCTATTTCCTATCTTCTTTGAGAATCATCCATCCCATTTGCTTGGGGCAGAGAATTAGCTCAAATCAGAGTGTGCTAGAGATCATTTAGAAAGGATAAGCTATCCAGTTTACTTCCCTGCCTTCTGTATTCCAAAATAGTTCTAGTTTGGTGACCTTAGGACACGTTGGAATTCCTATTTGTTTTTCCTAGCTGTGAGCGATTGGGAAGATTCTGGTGCAAAATTTTAAAGAATTTAAAGATTATTTGAGCTGTTGGATTGTGTATGTTAAATGTTAGATAAAGGGGATTACTGGAGTAGTCTGTTTTTATAATTGTATTTTTAAAATGTGTCAAGGAGTGCTTAAAGCAGAAAAAAAGGCACTCTTTTAAAATGATTGCATAAATTAAGTACATGCCAACTTGTTCCCCGTCCCTTTTCAAAGATGCCTCTCAAGCAACTTCTGAAAGAATATGCTGTGGCCCTGTTTGTCTTTCTAAATGTCAGGTAATGGTTGCACAGCATCTCAAGCTTCTGGAAATCCATGTATATCTATGCTTGTCCCTCTGGCTCTATAGATCCTCTGCAAGAGTGGTGTCCAGATTTTTCACGCTCAGGGCCAAATATATTATTTAAGAAAGGGCAAGGGTCCTCAATTAATACTTGAAGGTAGATTCTCTGCTTTGTTCCATTTCCTTGTTCCACTCAGGTGGTGCAAAGGAAGTAGAAACCACCTGAAGTATCCTGCTGGGAATTCCCCTGGCATTTCAGCCAACATAGCCTGTTCTTATGCCTCCCTCCTCACAGTTCCTGGTGCAAAGGGGTGTGTTGGAGTGGGAAAGGGGAATGGATAGAGCACACTGTGCTCTAGCTTATTCTTAGCTAGTGTGCAACACCTAGGGGACTGTTACTAGCTGTTGCTAGTTAAAGAGGCCCCAGGCCATTCTTCTCTATATGAGGGCTGTAGCAGAGAATCAGGGAGCTGTAACTGGTGGGTGGATTTCAGCTTCTCCTATTTTTCCCCATCCTGGTCTTCCCATAGGTGGTTGACGGGAATAGGGGAGCTATCCTGTACTAGGCACTTTTGTAGGGTAAGGTCAAGCTCTTTTCTGTGTCCCTTTGGCTCCCATAAGGGAAGCGGGCAATGAAGCAACAAGCAGCCAAAGGAAGAACTGCAGCAGGGGAGGGGGACAGCAGCTGCTTAGAGTGCTTCCATTGGCTTCTCCCATCAAATTCTCCTGGAAACGTTTGGGAAGTGGTGGAAGGCAGTTGGGGAGGAGGCAGTGAGGGGCTGATTAAAAGTTTTCAGTTTAAACATGCGTGTGATTCAGGGAAGTTACTTCCATTTCATAATCAAATATATACTTTCCTCTTATCACAGTCTCCCTCTAGAGCCACAGATTTAACACCCTGGCTGTGCATAGCAAAGAAACCTGTCCCCCTTGTTACTTCCTCCACTTTTTGGAACAAAACTCCAAAACGTTCTAAGAACTTACTGGAAATTTTGTATTTTGCCATATTACTTTTCCAACAGATGTCCTGGGTAGTTAGTCTCCCATTGCAACCAGGTTTTATGTTATGAATTTTTCTTTTATTTGTTCTAAAAATGCCTCATCCACCTCCTCCTCCTGATTTGGTGGTCTGTAGTAGACCACTACCATGATAACACCCCTACTTTTTTACTCCTTTCATCTTAACCCAGAGACTTTCAACTGCTCTGCTTCTCACCTACTTCTGGACCTCACAACAATGCAAAACCTGCTTTTTTAACCTGCCTTTCCTTCCTGAACAAGCAGTACCCCCCTATATAAATATTCCAATCATGAGACTGATCCTACCTAATCTCTGTGACACCAGTCGTAATTTAGCTTATGTACTAGTTCTTCCTGTTTATTCCCAATACTCCTAGCATTTGTGTAGAGACATCTAAGTCGTTGAGCATATTCCCCAGTTGATTTCCCTCTTGTTGCTTGAAGCAGTGACCCTATTGTAATTTTCCATGTCCCCCCAGCATCTAGCCCTCTATTAAGGTCACTTTTTTTATGCTTACCTGTGGGCTTTTGTCACCTGACACCTTTCAACTATTTTTGAACTGTTGAATTTAAGATAATTTTTGTCATATAATCAAGATTCTCTTCCTGCATAAAAGTGTTTTAAAGGAAATATTAAAAGTAGTATTATATAAGAACCGAACATGTGGCGCCTGTACAGCACTGAGCACATCATCTCTCTCAAAAATCTTTATCTAATGAGACTTTTCATTCAGGGGTACTTGTACCCTCTCTTGCTGTGAAGCTCAAGTCGAACAATTATTATTAAAAACAATTGTACAAAGCTTTTATCACGATTAGTATTTTGGTAGTGTCAACAATGTGCTAGGTGATGGCCACACATAGAGACGATGCAGTTCCTGCTAAGCATCAGAAGAAAGATCTGGGATTGGGATACACTATACAAAATAAAAATAAACAAATAGTACTTCTAATGAACCAATAATTGTTTCTTAAAAAAGAGAAATCTATTAGTCCCCTATTCAGTTGCCTGTCCTACTTGTTTAAACTAATTTTATTGTGGCTTAAAGAAGCTGGAAGTTATTGTTCCAGCTATTCTGGATAAATCTCCAAGTGATTCACCTCCAGGTGATCAAGATTCTACACAATTGGCAAGGAAGGAACTAAGGAGATAGCAGAGAAATTATCTTTGAGAGGAAAAAAACCCAGTGTCCAGAAAAGCCTGTTTTTCCTTTTGACCTGAGCCTTAAGTAGTCTTTTGCTGAGCAAATTATGAAAGGATGAACATTTATTTCACTATGAAAATACGTGTATTGAAAATGCTGAATATCATACAACTCTGATTAAGCATGTCTGTTGTCTACATGGCCTGTAGGTATCTGTGAATTATTATCCCCTTAGGTGAGTCACAGTCGCTTGTGCATGAACAACATTCGTATCCATTACACTATGATGGCAAAGGTACAGATGGGAAGCATTTGAAAGGTTTTTAGTACTTCTGCCATCTTGGTATTGCTGTAAGATGGCATGTTGGGAATCTTAAGGGAATTGCTGGTATTCTGTCCCCAGCAGCACTTTTAAACAGACAGCACTGTATTAGACAGTCTTAAATGAAGTCATAATTTGATCTTCAGCAAGAGAAATAGGACTGAAATCAACTCTGGTTGACTGACTTGTCTGGGAAAGGATGTGTAATTCATTGGTTTTAAGATTGGGACGCTAGTCATAATCTTGTATTCTGAAACAAAAGCTAGCTAGTGTTGATGGGACATTTACAGTGCCTTTTGCACATTGGTTGCATTGTGAAGGGGAAGTCATGCTAACTTATATGTGTCTCCATATCACAAAATGAAAATAGCTTTTATAATCAACAAATGATGGAATCTTTGAAATTGTTTATAAAATTTATATAATTGTGCTGAATTATGCATCATTACATTTTAATCAATATTTTCAATACAGTAACTAAATTATATCTCTAACCACTTGCAATTTTTTTATAGTTCTTTGAAAGGCCAAGTAGACCTATTAATATATACTTGTATTGTGGTAGTGCCTAGCACTCCAGACATGGCATAGGGGAACAAGAACAAAAAGACTGTTCCTACTACAAAGAGTTTATAATCTCACTATGTAGTTCAAATAAAAGTAATTTTTCAAGATTTTGCTGATATGTTATGATAAAAGCAGCTTTTAGTTCAATTATAACTTTTTATGGTTATAATTGTCATCTTTTTAAGATATTGTCTTGCGTTTACACTGAGTACGATATACTCTTCTTTGCAGTTTACGTGTGAATTTGGACATGGGCAAAGCAGCCTATGGGTGGATGATTATGAAGGATGACAATATTCCTGGAACCGTTGTACGAACTAGCACCATACCAGAGGAGTTGGGGCGTTTAGTATATTTACTAACGGATAAAACAGGTACATGTGGCTACAGTTTCCCCAGAATCATCTCTTTTTTTTTTTTTTTTTTTTTATATTTAAGAATCTTTTTTCCGTATGTTAATTTAATTTATTTCCTTGTAACAGGATAAACAGCCACTGATTTTTTTTTAAGTTAAATATTAAGCACGTGTTTACATGTTTTGATGGATCAGGGCCTATGGACTTGATTCTTCAAGTCCTTATTACCCCACACAGAATTTATTTCCATGAATAGTTCCCTTGATTTCAATGAGACCTCTCAGTATAGTAAATTATATTTGCTAGTATTTGTAGAATTATGGCATAAATTATCCATGTGAGTTACGCCAAAAGATGCTATATGCCATTTTAGCCTTTATACTGCCATTTTTATCTGTGTGCGCCCTTACAACCTCATTGCCTTGAAAATATTTTTAAAAGACTCAAAGTTAGGACTGGTTTGTAAGAAAGCAAATCTTTGCCAAAACAGCTAGTCATAAAGGTCATCCTCCCCAAAATAGCAGTTTCTTAGGGAGAGCAAAGTCATGGTCATCTGTTGTTACTTCTGATGCTCCATTTTCCTAACACCAATTTATCGATTTCTTCTTGAGCCACTATTGGGCTGTGCAGCTCCATTTTCATGTTCTAAGCTGCACTCCCTTACTATATTTGATTTGGCATGTTGGGAAAATTAACACAACTATCCATACTAGCCCTTAGCAGAATAGCTTGGAAGGATAAGTATGTATGTAAAGTGTAAATTTGGGCCAGTGTTGTGTTCTTAGTATCTATTCTATTGGCCTCTAGCCCCCTTCATAAGCCACAAAATCCTAAATGATGAGCCCCACCAAACCATATTCTGTTACCTATTAAAAGTTAAACATGTTCACATAGTGTATCCCTACAGTCTTAGCCAAAAATTTGAGGAACTTACTGTAATATAGATCTTAGCTGTGTGTTAGTTAATGTGGTAGTGGTTGGATATTGTAAAAAGCATTATTTTGTTGGTTTCATTTACTCATTTCATAGTTCTCTGGGATTGAATCAATCAATCTACTAAAATATACACATTTATTCTGAGCAGATGAATTAGAATACATTTTAAAATATGAAAATAGCTTTCCAAACTGTAATAGACAAAAAGGCTTGCAGTGTTGTAACCATGTTGGTCCCAGGATATGAGAGAGACAAAACCGTTATTGGCCCAACTTCTGTTGCTGGAAGAGACAAAATTTCAGGCTGCACAGAGCTCTTCTTCAGATCTGGCTCCAGACCAGCTCTGCTTGAAAGCTACATTTTTTTCTTCAAAAAAAGCTATCATTTGATAACTTCAGTTGAAGAGCCAGTAACAAAGTAACCAATCAAAAACACTTAGCAGATCAGCACAATACAACATAATAATGAATCATAAAGGTGGTTATCCTTGAAATGTTTATATAGATTCTTTCTGTCACATGGAATTTTAGGTTTACAGCTGTAAAATACTATTTTATTTTATTAAATCCAGTAAAGAAAGTTTTAAAAGCACATATTTGAATGAGTCACTTAAAAAAAAAAAACCCACAGAAACTACGTTGATTGATTTTTGCTTAGACCACACCACATCATACAAATTGCAATCACACTAGCTTGAATTATTTTAAAAAATAGAGGCCACTTGTGTGCCAATCTTTCACTGTACACATTTAATACTGGAGTGTACTTGTGGCTAAAGAGACACATATCTAAAATGATTAGTGGAATACATTAAGACATCGTTTGGAAGATAGCTAGCTGTCAAATCAAGGGCTTATCCAAACACTGTCTTCAAAGTTTTGAAAGAAGGATTAAAGTTGTAATTTAATGATTTAAATGGTTATAAAATAGCAATGCTGTTAGGAACTAAAAAAGACAAATTGTTTGGCTAACTTTAAATTGATCTGTGTCAAAGATACATAGACACAACTGTCAGGTACTGGTGAGGGATCTTAACCCAGATTTATCATCTTTTCCTATAACTTGCTTACCTAATTCTGATATTTGGTCTCTCAGTCTAAGATTTATCCCAAACCTAAACATATAATTGAGAGAATGAATAGAATCTGTATTTAACTGTCTTGAGATACCTTTAAATGATTATAAATAGTTCAAAAGAGCTGTCTAGAACAATTGGTATTTTCATTTTAACAAAACATTATTATTAATTTTTACTTGTTAAATAACTCTCATTATTTAACTTCCCTCTTGAGGTTTGGATGTTTAAGGTTTAAAAAAAAAAAAAGCACAGCAATTCTTGTAGCCCACCCTGGTGACTGATCTTATAAAATCAGATCTAAAGGGGTGGTCCTATTTCTATACAAGTAAAGACCTCAGGTTTCTCAATATTGAAAATGAAAAGAGAATACAGAAAACAGCTTGCACAAATCTTATACTGTGGTCCAAGCTTTACTTGGAATGATTAAGAATTAGTTGTTGAGTCTAAGGAGCATTACCTTACTAACATAATTGCAAGGTAGTCCTTTGTATGATTGTAAATTGGGTTTGTGCTTCATCAATAAGCTTTTTGACAAGAAGCGTCCATCACAGTGGCTCTCTCATTTGCCACAGTAGAATAGAAAATGAAGTATCCCAATAATTGCATTATAGTTTCCTTATTGTGGGACAAGAAAGCAATGTGGTATAATTAGGTTTGATTGGAGTGCATGTTTCCGGTAAGATCTGAAATTAATGATGTTGCTATAGTGACACATCTGCGGCCACCAGTGCGTGAAACATAAAGTAATTCATTCGACAAGAGAAGACATCTGTTAACTGCAAGGATGCAGAGCATATTGACACTGACCAGAAATACTAGACGTTATGTGATAAATGAACAAATGATGCTGAAACAGGAGGACAGATAATTTGTACTTAATCTGCTGGGAGAACTTTAATCTTCTCACTGGTTGCATTTGACAATGCCATTGTTTAAAGAACAATGCTGCAGAGAACTCATAAATTTTAAAACTTAACTCAGGGTGCAGCCTATTAAAGCAATACATTAATTCCTTTGTTAGGGAGTTTTTATCTTCATGTAGAACAAAGCCATTACTAAGAACACCCACTAAAACAACAGGTTTTTTAGGACTCACATTTTAATTATAGCATCCATTACCCAAAATGCCATGTTGTTTGGACTTGAATCACATATAAGTTTGACAGAAAGGCGTCATCCATTATGGGGGGGGAAATGCTGTTTCCAGTGTTTTCCAAGGGCAGCTGAGCATGATATTTTATCCTCTCCAGGGTACAAGAAGATCCTAATCACAAGGGAAAAACAAAGATATTTGGCTATATTTATTGAACGTTTCTGACATTCGGAGTGCAAAACTGCAAGCTTTCTGCCATTCATGATGACAGCCAAAGTATTCAATTATAACAAACACAAACAGTCTTCCTAGCATAGTTATTTATTAATGCATAGACTTGCATTTGAGTTCTGTAATTAACATTTTAGGGAATTTTTGGATCAAATGAGATACTTTACACGTAACAGTCGAACAGATGCATAGAGTCATGAGATTGATAATTTTCTGGGCAAGCCGTTTGCTAGAGGCCAATGTATTAATATGGACTTCTTATTTTGTCTCCTGTAAATGTGGCATGATGTACTTTAATATTAGTAAAGTATAGTTTCAGCAATCCTTTGTTTGAAAATTAATCTTTTGAGAGAATTATTTGCAATATTCCCCTCCCCGCAATGCATTTGGTCAGTATCAAAATGTACAGAGAACCAAGTAATTACCAAAAAAAAAAATCCCATCAGATTAAATATGTCCTTCTCAGGACACATGCTCCCCATACAATCCATGGGACCAGCAAGGATGCAGCATGAACAGAGGGCAAGGAGAGAAGTAGCTGAGAAAGCTGGAGAATCTTTGGTGGTTGGGATTCTACAGTAGTCCTCAGCCGCAGCTCAATGGATCCCCAGTCAGACCGACAGAGGGGCTCTTCTTTCATGTGTTTTCTTTATGTGCCCCTGCCACCACCACCCCAGAAGTAAAAATATCACCAAAGAATGTGCATACTACCATTAGCTATTCTGCTGCTTCCATTTTTGTGTGATCATGCTGATGGGAGTAAAAGAGAACAGAGGGATTAGTTAATATTGTTCTGAGCAGTAGTAATTAAACCATGTTATTAACACGGACTTCACTCCACAGGAAGGAATAGACATACCCCTTTCAATGGCTATTATCTGACTACATCATATGCTCTTTTCTTTTTCCGTTAGTTCTGAATGGCCTTAGGCCATACATAGTTTTTATGAAAGGTGTACAGGGAAAAGGGGAGGAGGTACTGCATATGAATGCTTCCTATTGGCTTTTTCTCTTCCCCTCCAGTAGGGGGCCAATATTTTTTTTCCCAATTTTCTTCTTAGAATGTTTGTATATCTACTGCTGACAAAAATTCACCATTGAAAATATTGTGCCAGATAGTCAGCTGGACCTTCCATAGAGCTATGCAGATTTACAGCAGCTTCAGGATCTGGCCCTTTATCTCTTAAACGAGTATATCTTTCAAGCAAAGTACACATATTGTATGAAAGGTTATATGCTCTTGTAACTCCTGGCAAAGTTATTAATGTTTATATATTGCAAGTACTTACTTGCTGTTTTATTGTGGCCTTTTAGAATGTTGGTATTAGGCCAACTTACAATCTAGTAATATTTGACCAGAAAGCTCTGCATCTGCTTCTCAAAAAAAAAAAAATTCTCCACTGCTCTGTTGTGAATCACATCTGTTGCCACCCAGGGAATGATGCCTGCAGGACTTTTTCCTTAGAAATTAATTTCCTCTTTGCCTGCTTTGCTCTGTGTTTAATGATACAATTGTAGTCAAAAACTCTGCTTCAATAAAGAGCATACTAAATTTTTCTTTAGGAATCACACACTAACTTCTTGTCAAGATATTTTCCGTATATGGTAACTGTATTCAGAAACAAAGTTAAGAATATACTTTGATGATGGGCCATATGATGGCTGCCATGCTCTTTGGATATCTTTGAAAAGAGCTTTGCATTTCCTCCTGCATTTGCAAGCTTTTCAAATTAGCAATTCTTAGCCAAGTTCTGTTTTTAAAAATTGTGAAATAAGTGGAGATTAATCAAGTCACCCCAAGGAAATTCTGAAAATCAGATAAAACCACATTTGTAAAAGACTGCTGTTAAAACTAAACTTACCAGTAAATTTATCTTCACTGTTTTCTCCATTATCCATCGTGAGGGACAGAACAGAAAGAAGTCTGACAATACCGAACTAACTGTTAGAAGCACAAACTACAGATATTTAAAATGTTCATAGAGGTGTACAGCTAAAGGTCTGGCAAGACTTATTACCGGTAATCTACTGCTAGAAGACTAAAGCCTAAAATGTAACTATTGGAAAACTATTGCTGAGGAAGTAGTATGACATGACTAACTGGCATCATATTCTGAGGAGACTAGCAAGATATTTTTTTGCCCAGTTCAGGGTTGTGATCATTCAACCAGGAGAACTTAGAAACAAATTTTTAATGTTGACAAGGGATGGACTTTTGGCTTGCATTCAGCTTCAGTTGATGGACTGTGCTCTACAGGAAGGTGTCTGAAGTACTTTTGGAAGACAAAAAACAATTTTTTTTCTCTTTTGAAAAGTTGAAAAACTCTCTTCTGTTTTTTCTGCACAATGGATAGAATTTGCAACAATCCACAGTTGAGTGTGGAGCCATAAATATTAGATCTTGGGAACAGACATGGTAAAATTAGATCTATGCAGCTGTAGCAAGATGTAATTATCATTTTTTCATCTTTTTATTCTCTTCCATCTGGATTAGACTTTTGAACAGAGACTAAAAATTTATCTGAGATATCTAAAAGTAATCTGCCCAAAATTGTTTTTCCTATTATGATCAAAGAAAAGGAAAGATGGCAGTCCACTGAGTAGTGTGAGAAGTGCAAGTATTGATTCAGGACTGTTGGAACTTCAAAGCCCACTTCTATGTGTTAGGACTCAGTTCTCCTCTTTCATTCTTCCCTCCCCCTACCACATCTGCTGATTGCTACAAGGTAAGAGGATGTACAGAGCTCTACTCCACAAGCCGTCTGCTTGCTGAGAGGAAGGGGAAGGCAAGAGGTTTCTATTTATCTATCCTTCCCTCCCAAGGAACATGGAGGAACTCTCTTGCCACTATAATTCCAGTGCCTGCATACTCTGTTGCTCGTAACAATATGGGCACTGGAAAGATACTGGCATTGTCTGTCTACAAATTCAGGAAGGTAACACTGCATCAGTTCACAGTTGGAAGTTTTATAGCCATTAAGACAAGAAAGTTAGCTTTTTAAAATAAAAATTTAAATTATTCAGAAACTAATATCTTAGTCCCTTATGTTTATTCACCATACGCAAATAAGAGAATAGAGTTTTCATATCTTGAAGCATAACATGATTATTAAATTTCAGAATTTATACAAAGTTACCAAAAAAAGATAGTCACTTGGTAAATATGAATGTTTTGAAGGGAAAACATAAAATAAGTATTTTTATTTCATAAAAAGTTGCCCAGAAAGCATAAGAGCAAAAAAAAAAATTTTTCTCTTTACTTGCCTTAAAGTCACTGAGAGTTTCCTTGCAAACCAATTTGTATATGACAACCAGATAATTGAGTTGCAAATTATTTTTTTAATGGTTACCTCAGGTTTTCATTTTTTGTGTGCTGCTTTCCAACTACACCTGGAAATGTTCTATTTCTCATATGAATTTTGGCTAATTGTATCTACATTCTGTGAAAAATCTACATGTTTCATAAAATAAAATTCTTTCACAAAATTCTTTTCTTTTTTAACTTTACTGTATATATGCAATGGTTCTGGATAATATTTAAGCAAAAGGAAGCATGAGTGCCTTTCTAGTTAATTTTGAGAGAAAATACAATATATTTGGAATCGATACCCAGCGTGTAATGTGTATGTTCTTAATATTTTAGTGAGTGATGATCTAACTGTTACTCTACAAGTATACAAAAATTGAGACAAAATTTCATTTTTCGTATATTACCGGGCAGGGGGAGTGGTAGACTTGCAGTGTATAAGTGGGAAGGAAGATTTATGACTGTGACAGCATGACTATATCTCTGAAGAGCACTAATGGAAGTACCCTATATCAGAGGCATAAACTGGATGTTAACTGTCTAAACAAGTTCTAGTTTCTAAACACTAATTATAGTGTGTCTGATGCTTTTAACTTGCTCTCTTCCTATGACTTGCTGTGTTGCACTGTCATACTGGAACAAAGACAGGATATCAAAAATAAGCATTTACAAATAGGAATAAATCTTAGTGTGAAGCATTCCTTACTGTATCTTTAAATTATTTGTGGATTTTTAGTCATCTGCCATCATAAACAAAAATCATTTTTAAATAAACCTCAGATGTATTATTCTTAACCTTTTAACACAAAAATATGTTTACATTTCAAGCCTCACAAGAGAGGAAACTTAGGGCCTCTCTTTAAATGCTCACAAGGAGCAAAAGAGAATGTAATGGGAATATCTGCACACTGGATTAATTCCAGTTTGGCTGACTATATTTTCAAAATGTAGTTTATTTTATTCATTTTCAGTAAGGCTTAGATAACAAATGATATATGATCTTTCTATGAGCTTAACAGAATAACCTAGCCGGTGGTGATCTCTCTCTCCCCTTGTTATGCTTCATCATGGAACCCTGAACCACCCACGCTTCAATTAGAGCTTTCTAAACATCAAGGATGTCAGTGGTGAACATAAAGTGTCACTCCATGACTGACACCCTATAGTTCCTTACAGATGTAAAGTGGTCTCTGAAAACATACAATTTATGTTGATTCTGAAATTCCAGGCTTACTCTGGTTATAGGCTAAATTCGTCAAATTCGGAAACAATGTTAATTTCCAGTGACCTATTCTAGACAACTTTGATTCTCTCTGTTTGCCAGAAAGTCTTTCTTCATACATATCATGGAATACTGTTAGAAGTATGTGGTAAGAGGCATGTTTGACACACAACATCCCTTTTTTTTTTTTTTACCCTTTGACCAAATGCAAAGTGTTGCAATTGAACTTTTAAGATGCAGATACCTAAAAAAGATCTTTTATCTTGTATTATTTACACATAGACTTTTTAACTGGACAATCTTTTTTTTTTTTTTTTTGTGGCTCAGAGTGTCACAGAAAATGTAATATTAAAAACTGGATCTCTAAGCATAATCCATTTTAAGTATGTTTAAGTTGTGGCAATATGTTGTTACCATGAAGGTATTTACAACTAGACTGATTCTTGCCTGCCTCTTGAAATTTCCACCACATGCATCTGATGAAGTGAGTATTCACCCACGAAAGCTTATGCTCCAATACGTCTGTTAGTCGATAAGGTGCCACAGGACTCTGTCACTTTTTACAACCAGAAAGATACACCTCTACCCCAATATAACGTGACCCAATATAACATGAATTCGGATATAACTTGGTAAAGCAGTGCTCCAGGGGGGCGGGGCTACACGCTCTGGCGGATTAAAGCAAGTTCGATGTAATGCGGTTTCACCTATAACGTGGTAAGATTTTTTGGCTCCCGAGGACAGCGTTATATCGGGGTAGAGGTGTACTGATTTTTTTTCACCCATACCTATACTTGTATTTTCAAAGCACAAGTCACAATGTTATCTAGATGCCAAATACAAGTTTTCCAAGGTTTCTAGTTTTCCTGGTAGGGCCATCTTCTCAGCTTCTCTCTTGGTGAAGTTTAAATATATGGGTCTTCTTTGGAAGGCAGTACAATATCTATAGAAGAAAGAAAACTCACCAGTTAGCATTCTGTTGTCTCTATAGATAAAACCCTGTTTAAAAATGCCTTTGACATTGTGCTCTACAAAGACATAAGACGTGAATTAATCCTGACTTTTTGTGGTCAGGAGTTCCACAACTAGGTGGCTTTCACCAAAAACCACTATCTTTCCCAGTTCGTGGACTGTTTTGTCTCACTGCTTCCTCATCATAGTTGGATTTCTCCTGGCCGTTTCTCTGGATCATTGGAAAATGATTAGTCCTTCCCCACACCATGACGTTGTACCCCTTCTTAATTTTAGAAAAGTTCTTATGAGGCACCTCTGTATGCTTCTCTAGGCACAGTGCTATAGTACTTTTAACATTAAGGCTGATTGCTAGATACAACCATGCAATCTTCTAAAAATTAACTGTTAAATTAGCCTTCTCTCCAATAGCTCCCCCTTTTTTAATATATTGGCATTGAATTATTATTTTTTGCCCTCTACCCTACATCATTGTAGACCCAAAGCAAAAGCATCAGCAACATTAACATACAGCCACTTTAGTAAATCTACCCTGTTATGTGGATGGAGAAAGTAAGAAAGAAACAAACAGAATACTCATTTCCCATTTATTTCCCAGCAGTAGTTCATTTGAGTGCACATCCTTAACTAATCCAAAGGAAATTTCTTTCCCCTTTGCTTTTTGCTTAAAAAAAAAAAAAAAAAAAAAAAAGAATTATATTGAAGACTACCTTTCACTTTCATTTGAGATGAAAATATCACTGCTTGAGGAAGGTCTAGATAATTTCCATCAGTCCAGTGGGGACAAATATCCAGTTGTGTTGCTTCCAAATTGAAGTTGGAAACGGTGACTCCTCCAGGATGAGTAACCCTGCTTTTTCTGCACTAATTTTCTTAAATTAACTGAACTGATTGTAATTCCTTGTGACTAATTTACCCAAAAAAGGACTAAATTGGCTTGTTTTGTCGCTTTTTGATGGTGGTCTCTGCTGTTTTGTGCGATACCTGAGCTTTATTTCTAGTCCCAGTTTAGTCTCCTGCTGTCACTGCAAATAGTTGGGAATAAAGAGTGGTAGCTTACTCTGACCCTCAGCTTGCTTCACTCAAAGATAACCCTTTTGGCCATTAAGGAATAGCCTTGATGTGCTTCAAAGGGATCATTTCCAGTTCCCCTTGTCATCAAGTACAGTAGCTACCAATGGCTTACTGATATCTGTAAAATAACAAAATGGAAAAGTCCTCAGGGCTCTTGAGATACTCCTTCATAATCTGCTGTACTCCACCCCCAAAGGAACAAAATATTACAAACTAATCTCTTGCATAGTACTGTCTTTTTCCTGATCACTCTGATATTTTTATTACAGGAACACTTACCCAGAATGAGATGATATTTAAGCGCCTCCATCTGGGTACTGTGTCTTATGGGACAGACACAATGGATGAAATTCAGAATCACATTGTCAATTCGTATTCACAGGTATCTCATTTTATAACTTATTTTCCTTTATATTGACAGGTTTTCTCAGTGTTGATGGAGCATTGCCATGTTTTTTAGGTCTAAAAAATTGAGATGTGGAAGTTTTCCCATTTGTAGGTTCCCCCTCTCCTCCCTTAAAGGGCATCCTCAGGGTCCTAGTTTTGGGCAACAGTTTGGCCTTCCCTAAAATTAATATACTGTAATGTGGTATGGAATTCCTTCCTGATTCCAAACGTCTCTCATAGCCCACTGTCTGTCTAGGAAGCGAACTCTTCCTCTATCTAGTACTATTAATTGATGAAAATTCAATATTTTTTTCTCTGGTGAAGCATAGACAGAAGCCATGCAGCAAACTGACCACAAATTAAAGATAGCACTGTATCTAGAACAATGCTGATGAGATTAATTACATATTTGAAGATATTCATCACAAAGACATAAACATTGTAAAGCCATGATAACTTGCATAAGCAATAAAGAAAAAAGGTTTGTCAAAAGGATAAGGATGGAAGCAGTAGAAAAAGGAACATTCTATTAAATTTCTTATCAGGGATTACACAGACATAAAGGTTTTGTTTTTTTTTTTTAAAAGAAAGAAGAAAGAAAAAAAGTGGGGGAACCTAATGTAGTTAAGAACAAGGTATTTGATAGAGTCCCTGCAAGATAATTCCAGCTACATTCAGCAATGAGTATAGTCTATTGTGTATCCCATTTGAAACTAAATTGTGCATGTGCACTCCAATAGGGGATATTGTGGCTATCACTATGAATACTATGATGCCCCATCCCATTTTCTGATGTGAGGGGTAAAGGTTATTGATTGGACTGTCAAGGGAATGGCCACCTGTTGGGGTCCTGGTTGGCGGCAGGCATGCCTCTGGTACCTCCTTCTCCTTTCTCCACTTGCCCAGAACACACATGGAAATTGTGCTAGGGCAAGCACAAAAGAGAGTGGAGTAGAATTCCGCCTCCTGTTGCTATCCAGTGACCATTTTGGGGGAGGGCATAACAGAGGTGAAAGTAAGCTGGTATGGTACGGCGTACTGGCAAGAGCCGGTACGCCGTGCTGGACTGGAACGGCTTCTCCAGTGGGTTTAAAGGGCCCAGAGCTCCAGCCACTGCGGGGAGCCTCAGGCCCTTTGAATCACTGCCAGAGCTCTGGCAGGCAGGCTCGGGCGGGAATTTAAAGGGCCCGGGGCTCCCCGCAGCAGCCAGAGATCCGGGCCCTTTAAATCACTGCCGGAGCCCTGCTGCCACTAACGCAGCCCTAGCCCGAGCCCTGCCGCCCCGGGGTAGCGGTGGCGGGGCTCCTGTGGTGATTTAAAGGGCTCAGAGCGCCACGGCAGCCGGAGCCCTGGGCCCTTTAATTCGCCCTTGAGCCCCTGGGCTCCCAGCCGCCTCTGCAGCTGGTAGCTCTGGGGTGATTTAAAGGTTAGGGTTATTGACTGGGCCTTTAAATCTTGAAAGGCCCCGCCTCTTCCGGTTGAGGCCATGCCCCACTCAGGACTCCGGCGTACCGGTAAGTCCTGTAAGTTACTTTCACCCCTGGGGCATAAGGAAGCAGATTGACTCCAGCGAACATCCATATGCATTCCCCCTTACCCATTAAGTTTAAGCATTCCTGGGTATGCAGTAACCATCCTTGCTGCTGAAAGCTGCTCTACCCATTTTGCCTTATATTTTGTTGTTTTCAGAGCTGGTTTTCCAGGCTTGCTGTGGGTCTAACTTTGATCGCATTTTGGGATCAAGAAAGATATTGTTCCTTGTCTGGGCAAGGTTGGCATAATTTTGGTGGTGGTTGTGGGGTTTTGTTTTGTCTTTTTTCCCCTTGCTCACAGCATCATGGAGGCCTGATAGGAAAGGATAAGAAAGATGAAAGTACCTTGAAAAAAAATTAAAAGGCAGGTGGGGGGGGGGAGCAGTGATTAATAAATGTCAATGTCAATATAAAGCAACAGAGGGTCCTGTGGCACCTTTGAGACTAACAGAAGTACTGGGAGCATAAGCTTTCGTGGGTAAGAACCTCACTTCTTCAGATGCAAGTAATGGAAATCTCCAGAGGCAGGTATATATCAGTGTGGAGATAACGAGGTTAGTTCAATCAGGGAGGGTGAGGTGCTCTGCTAGCAGTTGAGGTGTGAACACCAAGGGAGGAGAAACTGTTTCTGTAGTTGGATAGCCATTCACAGTCTTTGTTTAATCCTGATCTGATGGTGTCAAATTTGCAAATGAACCGGAGCTCAGCAGTTTCTCTTTGGAGTCTGGTCCTGAAGTTTTTTTGCTGTAAGATGGCTACCTTTACATCTGCTATTGTGTGGCCAGGGAGGTTGAAGTGTTCTCCTACAGGTTTTTGTATATTGCCATTCCTGATATCTGACTTGTGTCCATTTATCCTCTTGCGTAGTGACTGTCCAGTTTGGCCAATGTACATAGCAGAGGGGCATTGCTGGCATATGATGGCATATATAACATTGGTGGACATGCAGGTGAATGAGCCGGTGATGTTGTAACTGATCTGGTTAGGTCCAGTGATGGTGTTGCTGGTGTAGATATGTGGGCAGACTTGGCATCGAGGTTTGTTGCATGGGTTGGTTCCTGAGTCAGAGTTGTTATGGTGCGGTGCGTGGTTGCTGGTGAGAATATGCTTAAGGTTGGCAGGTTGTCTGTGGGCGAGGACTGGCCTGCCTCCCAAGGTCTGTGAAAGTGAGGGATCATTGTCCAGGATGGGTTGTAGATCACTGATGATGCGTTGGAGAGGTTTAAGCTGAGGACTGTAGGTGATGGCCAGTGGAGTTCTGTTGGTTTCTCTTCTGGGCCTGTCTTGTAGCAGGAGGCTTCTGGGTACACGTCTGGCTCTGTTGATTTGTTTCTTTATTTCCTTGTGTGGGTATCATAGTTTTGAGAATGCTTGGTGAAAATCTTGTAGGTGTTGGTCTCTGTCTGAGGGGTTGAAGCAGATGCGATTGTACCTCAGTGCTTGGCTGTAGACGATGGATCGTGTGGTGTGACCGGGGTGGAAGCTGGAGGCATGAAGGTAGGCGTAGCGGTCGGTGGGTTTTCGGTATAGGGTGGTGTTAATGTGGCCATCGCTTATTTGTACGGTGGTGTCCAGGAAGTGGACCTCCCGTGTAGATTGGTCCAGGCTGAGGTTGATGGTGGGGTGGAAGCTGTTGAAAGCATGGTGGAATTCTTCCAGGGTCTCCTTCCCATGGGTCCAGATGATGATGTCATCAATATAGCGTAGGTAGAGAAGGGGCATGAGTGGATGAGAGCTGAGGAAGCGTTGTTCCAGGTCAGCCATAAAAATGTTGGCATATTGTGGGACCATGCGGGTGCCCATAGCGGTGCCACTGGTCTGGAGGTATATATTGTCACCAAATTTGAAATAATTGTGCATGAGGATAAAGTCACAGAGCTCAGCAATAAGTTGTGCTGTGTCATCATCAGGGATACTGTTCCTGACAGCTTGTATTCCATCTGTATGTGGGATGTTAGTGTAGAGAGCCTCTACATCCATGGTGGCTAGGATGGTGTTTTCTGGGAGGTCACCAATGCATTGTAGCTTTCTCAGGAAATCTGTGGTGTCACGGAGATAGCTGGGAGTGCTGGTGGCGTAGGGTCTGAGTAGGGAGTCCACATATCCAGACAGTCCTTCAGTGAGAGTGCCAATGCCCGAGATGATGGGGGCGTCCAGGATTTCCAGGTTTGTGGATCTTAGGTAGTAGATAGAATAACCCCGGTCGGGGCTCTAAGGGTATGTTGATTTGTTCCTGTGTTAGTGTAGGGAGTAGATGGTGAGTAGATGGTGCAGTTTCTTAGTGTATTTCTCAGTGGGATCTGAGGAAAGCGGCCTGTAGAATTTGGTATTGGAGAGTTGTCTGGCAGCCTCCTTCTGGTAGTCAGACCTGTTCATGATGACAACAGCACCTCCTTTATCAGCCTCTTTGATGATAATGTCAGGGTGGTTTCTGAGGCTGTGGATGGCATTGCGTTCTGCACGACTTAGGTTATGAGGCAAGCGATGTTGTTTTTCCACAATTTCTGCCTGTGCACGTCGGCGGAATGTCAATATATGCAGTGTTGTAGCCGTGTGAGTCCCAGGATATTAGAGAGACGAAGTGAGCAAGGTAATTTTATTGGACCAACATCTGTTGGTGAGAGAGACAAGCTTTCAAGCTACACAGAGCTCTTCTTTGGGTTTGGTAAAGATATTCAGAGCATCACAACTAAATACAAGCTCAAAAGGATCATTCAAGGTGAAGTGGCCCACTGACACCCCTGGTTTGAGATAGGCATGCCTCTACCACCTCCTTTTCCTTTCTCCACTTGCCCAGAACACACACACAGATTGGACTAGGGCAAGCATAAAAGAGCGTGGAGTACAGTTCCACCTCCCATAGGACAAAAATGAGGGTTATTAGGTTACAGATTGTTGTAATAAGCCACAAATCTATCCTTGCCACCATGGATATCACTTCCCTATATACCAACATCCCTCATGAAGATGGCATAGCCATAGCTGTCTGCCTCAAGTATTTACAAGACAATGGACAACACTCAGCTATTCACCCCCCAAAAAATCATCAAACTCATCCATTTTACATTCAACAATAAACATTATCCAAACTGTGGGTACTAGGATGGGCTCCCTCTCGATGGGTCACCTTGAAGAAGAATTTCTGGACAAAGGCACCACAAAGCTAATTTTATACCTGAGATACATAGATGATATTTTCATCCTCTGGACAGATGACTTAAACTCCCTCATAGATTTCCACCACTACTCCAACAACCACCACACATCCACTAAATTCTCTCTGGAACACTCGCACACTAGCATCAAGTTCCTGAACACCATGATCAGCTTCAGCAGTGGAACCCTACGGACAACAGTATACAAGAAACCCACAGATCACCATGCCTACCTTTACAGATGCGGTAACCACCCCAAACACACCAAGAAATTTGTTACCTACAGCCAGAGACTCAGATACCACAGAATATGCTCCGAGGAGAAAGTCCAAGATAAGTGACCCCTTAAAATACTCAAAACCACCTTCACCAAGCAAGGACACTCCACCGAAGAAGATGATCACATCATGAAGTGGGCCACCAAATATCCTGAGAAAACGTGCTTCAATACAGAAATAAAAACCCCTCTGACCATACACCCCTAGTTGTCACCTACAACCCCACACTGGAATCCATGAAGAGTATCATCAAACAACTACACCCCATACTCGATGGCGACCCCATCCTGAAAGAAATCTTTCCTGAACATCCCTCCCTCCCTTTTAGTATTCAAACAACCCCCCAATCTCGCCACACTGACCATCAGAAGCAAGCTACCCACAGACCAGGACACACCAACTCAAAGGAGCACCAGATCCTGCCAGAACAACAGATGCGACACAGAACCTGCAGGAATATCTCCACTGTGCTATGATCAATACCACTGACAACACACCTTTCAGGATCCATGGGTCCTACACATAGAATCATAACATGTTGTGTACCTCATCCAGTGCACTAAATGCCCAAGTAGCAACTGTGTGGGTGAAACCAGACAATCACTACATACTCTCATGAACTCAGACATGAAAATGATAAAAGACAAACACACCATTTTACCTGTGGGTGAACGCTTTTTACAGATCGATCACTCTATATAAGTCCTCTTCCTCAAAGGAAACCTGCACATTTAAAAGACAAATCTGGGAGCTTAAATTCATAACTTTGGTAGACACTAAAAATCATGGACTGAATAGAGACATAGATTTATGATTTATTATAGCGATCTGTAACCCACTAACCCCCCTTTGTGTCCTATGACTACAGGGTGTTGATGGTTCACTTCACCTTGAATGGTCCCTTAAAATATATGCTGGCTACTTATGTTAAGCTATCTGTTCGATCTTGTATTTAGCAATGACACTCAGAATACCTTTTCCAAACCTGAAGAAGAGCTCTGTGTAACTCGAAAGCTTGTCTCTCTAACCAACAGAAGTTGGTCCAGTAAAAGATATTATCTCACCCACCTTGTCTCTCTGTCAATATACATTGTCTCAATTGGTGGCTGGTGTGCAGTACAGGCCAGGTCTCCAAGGGGCCAACTCTGGGTTAAATCTGAGCACAGGATCCAGGAGGGGACTAATGGACCCTGTAAATTATGCAGACTGAACTCCCCCTCATCTGTGTCCTCATTTCCTTTTGCAGCAGAAAATATTGGGATGAATCATGAATTGTGTAGGAGGGGTTTGGCTAAGCGAGCTAACCTTAGTTCCTTGGTTGTGTAGTGTGGGACCATTTAACACCATACTGAACTCAATTATTACCTTGTAGAGAGGGAGGAGGTTGGTAGACAAACCCCCTTTAATATTAAAACAAATACGGTTGTGGACTGCAGCTTTAAATCCATTCACTTGACTATATCTTTATTCTCCTGCATGTCCTGATCAATATATCTGCTTACTTAGCTGGTATCTATGTTAAACAATAGCTTTATTATGGAACAATACATCTTGGAAATGGGATATAGAGCTTTTGTTCCTCAAGATCAACAGTCCAAATTCAGACCAGAATAACAGTGACTGAAAGTCATTGCCATCTGATGGCTGTTAGGTGGCTTATGTAAAAAGAATTGTTAGTCCTAGTGGATCATGTTAGGTGTCTACAGTAACAACAACAAAACAATTACAGTTGTCAGTCTCAGCAGAGAGTCCTAGGACTGACTGGGAGTGGAGATTGAACTACAGTTTTAATCTAGAGGTCTATTCATAAACACTAAATTGACTTTGGGGGGGAAATATCTCTAATTAAAAAGAACTGCACGCTTCATAAACGTTTGCTTACCTAAAAGATTAGTTTATTAATTTTAAATTGTAATAAACTTTTAATATTTGCTGCTATGCGACAGACTGAATATTTGTAATTGTGAGGCATCTACCTCTGAAATAAAAAAAATAAAAAAAGAAGAAAATTAGTTTATTTTTCCAAGTGTGGACAAGGATTTTCCAAATCCAGATTAGCAGTTACTAGCTGGTGGAAAGCAACTTTGCTATTTTTCTAGAACTTCTTTCTGTATTTCAGTGTTATGTATTATAACTTAATAACATTTAAATAATGTTTTAATTATTTTGTATGTTGCTAGCCACTATTGCAAACAGAAAATAAAGGAACCCCTGTATACAAAATAAACTATTCAACAGTTGTTTCAATCAGAAATGTATTGTGAGGTTTTTTATTTAATCTATGGTAATAAAAGCTGCCAGTTAGACAGACACGGGTTCTTATGTCACATTGATTTTTATCCCTTGTTTGTGTTCTGTTTTATTATTAAGATGACAATAGTCTAGTAGGTCCACTGTAATGCAACACACAAATCTATTATAACCTGATTATATTTCCCCACTGGAAGCATTTTGTGATAGAGGGCATAATCTTTAATGGAATTTGTGTGAAATTAAATTATACAAGCATCAATAAACATAACATAATTCAGAAGGAGTAAATCAGCTTAATTTATTTGCAGCTGTAATGCCATCAGTGTTAGCAGAATGCAAATGCAGAGGTTTAAAGCAGTAGCTGAAAAACAGTGCCAGATGAGCAGAAAGTTAAACCCTTTATTAGACAGCACTGTAATTTGATGGGCAGAATGTTCACGGTTCAGCAGATCAGTACATGCAGTCAGGAGAGAAAAAAGGCTTGGTTTCTAAAGAGAATTTCTGAGTTACTCTGAAGTGAACAGAAAAGTGTTTGATAGTACTGGTGAGATGAAGGGAGGTGGTTATTTCATAGCCTGACCAAAAAGGCCTCTTCCCAAGTAGGTTAATAACCAAATATAATCTGTTTCACCTCAGAGATAAATGCAATTAGGTTCAGCTGAGCATGGCTGGAGTATGATATAAAATATGGTGCTAAATTGGTGGTTACTGTAACAGCAACATGATTTTAAAGGGAAATGGATACTCTTATTCTCTTTGCTACTTGCCAAATGGGTAGCTTTTACAATGTTAGATTTTTGTGTCCTGCCCAAGCCAGGAAAATTTTCATCCTGAAGTAAAGGCAACTGTTACATGAACTAGATTAATTCATATAGAAATATGTTTCATTAACATGTAAAATCAGTAATTTGTATATAGTTCCAAAGGTGTGTATTGTGCTTTAGAGATGAAGAAATAGACATGGGCCAAGATTTTCAAAAATGACTAGTGATTTTTGTGTCTCTCTGTTTTGGGGTGTCCAACTAGACACATATTAAAGGGATCTGATTTTCAGAAAGTCCTGAGCATCCACCCTCCGAAAAGCAAGCTCCTTTTAAATGTTTCTAGTTGGGCACCTAAAACTTAATGCACACACTAACACTAGTCACATTTCAAAATCTTGGCCATAGTCCCAGTCCTAAAGAATTTATATTCTTAATTGATCACAAAAAGACTGAATTGTAAGGGAGAAAACAACATGCATGGGAGAGAAAGGGGGTAAGGGAAGAAATACAGAGAAAAAGCTTATGTCATTATTTTGGTGGTTCTGTGCACATCCAGTTAGTTACTGGCTTAAAAGTGCAGTTCTTATTAACTAAAAAGACTAAATTAGAAGCTTATGATTTTGAAGGATTGTAGGAAAAGGTGGGTTTTGAGGTGGGATTTACAGGAAAAGAGGAGAGCTCTGTGGCCCACAGTGTCAGGGATCAAAGCAAAAGCTGTTTTAAGTATCCCCTTTCATTAGATACCTGCTTTAACTTTGTTTGTTGACTGAATGGGTATTTTAAAATCCTGTGAAAGGTGACCTGTAAAACTAGAATGGAATAATTATAATACATTGTCAGATGATAGATTATTGAAAAATGCATTTGCTCCTCTAATGCATGTAGACTCAAACTAAAATGCATAAAAAGCAGGAGAGTGATAGGTCTGGAAAGACACGGGCTTAGTAGGTTGATGTTGTGTCTGCATATACACATTGCTCTGCCAGTATAGATCGGCACTGAGGTGCAACACCCCTTGCATATTCCTGGGTCTCTTCAAAGCCAAAAGCTGCCAACTGTTGGAATGGTGGTTTGATCACAGGCATAGAACTCACAAGTAGATTGAAACAGTTCCTTCATACAGTTGTTTTCAAGGGGTGACTTTTCAGGTGTACATTGACATTCATCTAGTTTCTTTCTTTGGTTGGATTTATTCATTATTCATTGCCTTTGGTGTTTGCTTATTATGTTTTAAAGATGCATTCCCAATCTAGTGGAAACAGTACCAGCTCGACACCTTCCAGAAAAGTGCAGTCTTCAGCACCCAAGGTCCGCAAGACTGTCAGCAGTCGGATACATGAAGCAGTGAAAGCTATTGCTTTGTGTCATAATGTGACCCCAGTGTATGAATCCCATGCTGGAGTGACTGGAGAAACAGAATATGCAGAAGTGGATCAGAACTTCAGTGATGAAAATCGAACTTACCAGGCTTCTAGTCCTGATGAGGTTAGTATGCCATATTAAATGTTTTAGTTTGGGAGTAACATTGAGTTTCTAAAAAAAAATTATTTAACAAAAGAACAGAACTTTGAGTGAATTAGTATTTTGGGGTGGGGAAGGAGTTCTTCACGAAAAAAGTTGATTATTACAAACACATGGAGGAAAGAAATTAATATGCTGATTTGATGGAGGAAAGATCTGATATTTTGTACTTAGAATTGGTCTTAACTGTTTGAGTCAAGTTGTGGAATCAACTTTGTGGGTTTGATATGAAAGTACTGCACTTGTAAAATCAATAGTTGGGTATGTAAATTGGTTTTCAGGACCTTGCTCCAGAATATAGTCATGCAACAGACATTCTAAAGGAATACAAATCTAGACTCACAATGACAGAGAAGCAGATTCCCCCAGGGGTGAAAGTAGAAATAGGGACTTACCGGTACGGGGCTGGGTTGGGGCCAGCTCTGACCCCCGGAAGGGGTGGGGCCTCGGGCGGAAGGGACTGGGATGGGGGGGGTCAGAGCCAGCCCCGGCCCGCCCTGTACCAGTAAGTGCCCTCACCTCCCCCACCGGGATAGCAGCGGCAGCCAGGGGCTCCGGCGGCTATTTAAATATTTATTCGACATTGGTGAGGCCTCATCTGGAATACTGTTTATTCGACATTGGTGAGGCCTCATCTGGAATACTGTGTCCAGTTTTGGTCCCCACACTACAAGAAGGATGTGGAAAAATTGGAAAGAGTCCAGCGGAGGGCAACAAAAATGATTAGGGGTCTGGAGCACATGACTTATGAGGAGAGGCTGAGAGAACTGGGATTGTTTAGTCTCCAGAAGAGAAGAATGAGGGGGGATTTGATAGCAGCCTTCAACTACCTGAAGTGGGGTTCCAAAGAGGATGGAGCTCGGCTGTTCTCAGTGGTGGCAGATGACAGAACAAGGAGCAATGGTCTCAAGTTGCAGTGGGGGAGGTCCAGGTTGGATATCAGGAAAAACTATTTCACTAGGAGGGTGGTGAAACACTGGAATGCGTTACCTAGGGAGGTGGTGGAGTCTCCTTCCTTGGAGGTTTTTAAGGCCCGGCTTGACAGAGCCCTGGCTGGGATGATTTAGCTGGGAATTGGTCCTGCTTTGAGCAGGGGGTTGGACTAGATGACCTCTTGAGGTCCCTTCCAACTCTGATATTCTATGATTCTATGATTCTATGATAAAGGGCCCAGGGCTCGGCCGCCGCTACTGCCCCGGGCCCTTTAAACCACTGCCAGAGCCCCTGGCTACCGCTGCTATGCCAGGGCTCTGGCAGCCGGGCCCTTTAAATAGCCCCTGGAGCTCCGCCGCTACTCCAGGGCTCTGGGGGCTATTTAAAGGGCCCAGGACTCCCCTGCTTCTACCGACCCGGCCCTTTAAATAGCTCCTGGAGCCCTGGGGTAGCGGTGGCGGGGCTCCAGCGGCTATTTAAAGGGCCATGGGCAGTAGAGGCGGCGGGAGCCCCGGCCCTTTAAATAACCGCAAGGCTCCAGCAGTGGGGCTCTGGCAGCAATTTAAATTGCCGCCTGGGGAAGCCGGGCAGTCCCAGTATGGCACACCAGCTCTTGCCGGTACGCTGTACCGGGGTGTACCGGCTTACTTTCACCTCTGGATTCCCCCTTACAAACATGGGTGGAGCAGTGGGTGACACTACTCATTAGGTGCACAAATGGATTTAAAAAAAAAAATCTATGCATAGAGTCCATTTAGTTCAAGCAACAGTAGACAAGCCTTGGATTTAGCCAAAGTTTTACAATGTTCAGCACAAATTAAAGTTCAAATTCAGGAAAAGACATAAGCACATGCTTAACTTTGAGCATGTGATTAAGTTCCATTTCAATCAGTTAAGTCTTAAGCACAAGTCCCATTGATGTCAATGGTACTCTGCACCTGATCAAAGTTAAATACATGCTTAAGTGCTGCGCTAAATAGGGATGCGTTCTTGAATCAGGGCCTAAATGTATTATCCATGTTAGCTGATAAAATTCTTCAAGGGAGTATATTCATGGGAGTGACACAAGGCACAGGATTCAAAATTCCATAGAAGTGACCCATAGAATGACAGTTAGAAATATATTAGTTGTACCCTTTCTGAGGAAGAAAAATACAAAGTAGCATATTTCTGATCCTAATTTGGATCTTCATAAGTAAACGTGAGGAGTCAAATATGATTTGTATGTTTAAAGAAGTGTTAATAGTGCCTAGAGGCTGGGATAGATATTTTACTGTGCTTGCTATAAGTGTTACATAAATATTAAATATTTCATCATATAAAATACCAGCACTATCCTAGCTGCTCAAGTCACACCTTTTCAATGTAGAAACAAATTACAAATAGTATTTTTAGGAAATTTTGTCCCCATTATATTTGCTGTCAAGTGCTTCATATAGAGCCAACTAGCACGGCTTGTGGGTATTTCATATGCTATAATCACTGTCCACAGGGTCTAGGAACTGTAAAGTGAACCCATATGGATAACTGGCTAAGGCATTCATCCCTTTCCTTAAGATTAAAATCAAGGTAGGATTTCAGACATCAATATCCACAATCAGTTGTAGGCATTTCTATGAGTTTACGTAATGTATGTGATGTCGATGAATGGAGATAAGCAGAAATTGTGTTTATGCATACCAGTCATGTTTGGAATTTATTATAAACATATAATTTGTGTTACCATATTTGCATATTGATTGTTGGATCATATTCTGGGCTACAAAATATCTCAATACACTGAGGGAGAAAGATATTGTAAAACATAATAAACATGGATTTTTTTAGATAAGAAAATAATTAAATATAAAGAACAGATGACTAAAGATGTAACGCTCCTTTGACCCTGGAACCAAAGAATGACCTAAATCAGAGGAACAGAAACCTAGATAGTAACCCTTTGCAAATTGTGCCCATGTGGAAGTTTTGTGTGGATCCTGAAAAACCTGCTGTAGAAGAGCACAGCTCCACTTTTGTCTAGATGGGGGAAGTGTAAGAATTTGAGGATAGCATGAAAGTGCTTGACTTCTGAAGGTAGGTAGAAATTTGACCTAGCAGAGAGGAAGAGCAGTTTGGTGGGTGCTGAAAAGACAAATGGTGGATTTTACATAGAGGGTCGAAAGGAAAGCAGGAGCTTATTGGATTAATACTGGGCTCGAAGGGTAGAAGAAGCAGGCCCTGTGTTACTGATATGGTGCAGAGGAGCAGCAGGGAGTGTGGTCATAGAAAAGTGTTGATGCTGAGCCAGGTGGCTCAGGAACAGGACTGGAAGCTGATGGAAGAGCAGGAAGGGAGATTTTCCAATTGAGGGAGAACTGGATCAAAATAACTGGCTGTTTCAGTGTTAGAGTATGTCTACGCTACGAGAGTAGTTCTATTGTACTTAAATCGAATATGTGGAACCGATATTACAAAGTCGAACGTGTGTATCCACACTAAGGACAGTAATTCGACTTTGTGAGCCCACACTAACGGGGCAAGCATCCACATTGAAAACGGTGTACTGTGGGCAGCTATCCCACAGTTCCCGCAGTCCCCGCTGCCCATTGGAATTCTGTGTCGAGCCCCCAATGCCTGCTGGGGAAAAAAATGTGTCGCGGGTGGTTTTGGGTAACTGTCGTCATCCAACTGTCACTCCCGCTCTCCCTCCCTGAAAGCGCCGGCGGGCAATCACTTCGCGCACTTTTCTGGTGAGTGACAGCACGGACGCCACAGCACTGCGAGCATGGAGCCTGCTGCGACCATCGCTGCAGTTATGGCAGTTGTCAACACCTCGCACCTTATCATCCACCTTTTCCAGAGGCAGATGGTGAGAAATCGGGCGAGGAGGCTACGGCAGCGCGGTGAGGACATGAAGTCTGAGAGTGGCACAGACCTCTCACAAAGTACGGGACCCTGCGCCGTGAACATCATGGTGGCAATGGGTCATGTTGATGCTGTGGAACGGTGATTCTGGGCCCGGGAAACAAGCACGGACTGGTGGGACGGCAAAGTGCTGCAGGTCTGGGATGAATCACAGTGGCTGCGAAACTATCGTATGCGGGGAAGGGAACTTTCCTTGAACTTTGTGAGTTGCTGTCCCCTGCCCTGAAGCGCAAGGACACCCGGATGCGAGCAGCCCTGACTGTCCAGAAGCGAGTGGCCATAGCCCTCTGGAAGCTTGCAACGCCAGACAGCTACCGGTCAGTCGCAAATCACTTTGGTGTCGGCAAATCTACCGTGGGGGTTGCTGTGATGCAAATGGCCAACGCAATCGTTGAGCTACTGCTGTCAAAGGTAGTGACCCTTAGAAACGTGCAGGTCATCATAGATAACGCCGCGATGGGATTCCCAAACTGCGGTGGGGCTATAGATGGAACTCACATCCCTATCCTGGGACCGGACCACCAGGCCAGCCAGTACATTAACAGAACGGGCTACTTTTCAATGGTGCTGCAAGCACTGGTGGACCATAGGGGACGTTTTACAAACATCAACGTAGGACGGCCGGGCAAGGTTCATGACGCTTGTGTTTTCAGGAACTCTGGTCTGTTTAGACGGCTGCAGGAAGGTATTTACTTCCCGGACCAGAAAATAACTGTTGGGGATGTGGAGATGCCTATAGTGATCCTCGGGAACCCAGCCTACCCGCTAATGCCCTGGCTCATGAAGCCCTATAAAGGCGCCCTGGACACTGAAAAAGAACTCTTCAACTACTGTCTGAGCAAGTGCAGAATGGTGGTGGAGTGTACTTTTGGATGTCTCAAGGGGAGATGGAGAAGCTTACTGACTCGCTCTGATTTCAGCGAAACCAATATCCCCTTTGTTATTGCAGCTTGCTGTGTGCTCCACAATCTCTGTGAGAGCAAGGGGGAGACCTTTATGGCGGAGTGGGAGGTTGAGGCGAATAGCCTGGCTGCTGATTACGCCCAGCCAGACAGCCGTGCGATTAGAAGAGCCCAGCGGGACGCGCTGTGCATCCGGGAGGCTTTGAAAGCTAGGTTCCTCAGTGAGCAGGGTAACTGTGACTATTATGTTTGTTTAAAGAGAAGCTGAACCTGCCCCCGTTTCTTTACCCACTTACTGTTGACTATCCTCTCCAGCTACATACCCCGTTCACCCCGTCCCCCCCCTTCCAACACATGTTTAAAAATAAAATAAATGGAACTTTGTTAATGAACACCGTTTTCTTTATTATGGATTTTGCGGTAAAGTGTTGAAACTGGGACGCAAACTGTGGTGGGGAGTGGGCGTAGTGAAGGAAAGAACGCTTCTAAACTCGAGGAATGACTGGCTCCTGCTCCTAGAGCGGTCCGCAGTGGTGGACTGGTTGTTTCAACGGAGCCTTCCACCCCTCCTTTTCGGGACTCTGTGTGTGGGGGCTATGTGACTTTGTGGCGGGGGAGGACTGTTACAGATCCCCTGCTGCGTGGCTCTGTGATCCATGATAAGGACCGCTGCATAAGATCTCTATCCGCCCTCCCTCACCACAAAGTCACATCCCCCCACACATACACACAGAACATGAAAACCACCTCCCAGACTGACCAGGGTGCCTAGTGACTGCAATGTGTGTGTGACCTGCTGAACCTGCCCCCGTGTCTGTACCCTGGTAAAGGTGACTGTCCTCTCCAATTACCAACCCCTCTTCCTCCCCCCTTCAAACACACTCTCCCCTAAAAGAACATGATGGAAACAGTAATTAACAGAAACGTATTTTTTATTAACAACACAGTTAGGGGATGAAACTGGGACGGGGGCTTGGGTGAGACAGGAAGGAAAGGACTTATCAAATTTTTGGAAATGAGAGCCTTCTGGTACTTGAGCGGTCTGCAGAGGTGGAGTGACAGTTTTCACGGCCCCTGCCACCCCTCCTACTTGGAACTTTGGGTGAGGGGTGTATGGGAGTTTGTGGCGGGGGAGGGTGGTTAGAGAGAGACTGCAGCGGGGCTCTGTCCTCCTGCCTCCGGTCCTGCAGAACATCCACAAGACGCCGGAGCGTGTCCGTTTGCTCCCTCATTAGTCCAAGCATTTGAGTCGCCTGCTGGTCTTCCTGCCACCCGTTCGCTGTGTGCTCACTGGTATTGCGATATGTTCTCCCTCCACTGGGTCTGCTGGGCCGCATCAGCTCAGGAGCAGCCCATAAGTTCTGAGAACATGTCGTCCCGTGTCCTTTTCTTTCTCTGTCTAATCTGCGCCAGCCTCTGCGAGGGGGATGCCAGATCGGGAGACAGTCGCAGCTGTGGGATGAGAAAAAGGGAGTGAATTCCTCACAAAGATAATTTTTTGTGAACGATGAACCTAGTCTTTCTCTGTGAACAAGACCATGCACAGCACCTATCACATGCGCACTCAGGACAAGGTTGAATTTTCGGCCTTTGTGTTCAGTGCCTGGGGTCTTGCAGTGGAGATCAGACAAGCGGGGCAGGACAGCGGAATTCAGGTAGCAGGCTGACATGGTAAGCCGTAGACTTTTGGCTGCTTAAAACTTAATTTATAGCAGTGCCCTCCTTTCACGTTCAAAGCAATGCTCCTAGCGTTGGCCAGTTCCTGCTGCCGGCAATCCGGCAAGCATGAACTCTGCCCCTGTCCACCCCCTCGCGGCTGTCCCCGGGAAAGATCCCTGTATGCTGCCCCTCTCCTGCCTCCACCGCGTGGCTGTAAACTGCCGGTGACAGTTCTGTAAAGGAACAGGCAAGCAGTCCCAATAGTAACATTCCCCTAATTCTAAGCAGGTCACCATGAGCGACATCACTCTGCTGAGAATTTCTGAGACCGAGAAAGAACACATGCTGCGTGAAAGCCAGCAAAAACCAGGGCCGTATGCCACCATGCTCTGCAAGGCAATGATCCCAGAGTACTTAATGATAGCCTGGCGAGGAAAAGTTTCCTACCACGGAGGACACAATAAGGCCACTCTCCCCAGGAACCACACGCAAAGGCTTTCCAATTACCTCCTGGAGAGCTTCGTGGAGATGTCCAATGAGGATTTCAGCTCTATCCCCGGACATATAGACCTTCTTTTCCAGTAGCTGCAATGGCAAGGACTAAAAAGTAGAGCGCCTAGGGCAAACTAATCATGATAAACCGGACATTGTTAGATTCTTTTGCAGTAGTTGCACTGCCAAGGACTAAAACGTTAAGCGCCTAGTGCAAACAAATCATGAAAAACCCATTGTTAATATTCCTGTTCTGTTCAAAATAAATGTTTACATGTTTAAAACACTTACCGACTGATCCTTCCCCTGATTCAGGATCCGGGTTAACCCCTGGGGACGGTTGGTAGGGGATCTCTGTGAGGGTGATGAAGAGATCCTGGCTGTCTGGGAAATCAGCATTGTAATCGCTGTCAACTGCCTCGTCGTCCTCCTCACCTTCCTCATCTTCCCCGTCCGCTAACATCTCCAAGGAAGTGGCCGTCGACAATATCCCATCCTCAGAGTGCACGGTCAGTGGTGGGGTAGTGGTGGCGGCCGCACCTAGAATGGAATGCAGTGCCTCGTAGAAACGGCATGTCTGGGGCTGGGATCCGGAGCGTCCGTTTGACTCTTTGGTCTTCTGGTACGCTTGTCTCAGCTCCTTGATTTTCACGCGGCACTGCGTTGCATCCCGGCTGTATCCTCTCTCTGTCATGGCTTTTGAGATCTTCTTGTAGATCTTTGTATTCCGTCTTTTAGATCGCAGCTCCGAAAGCACGGACTCATCGCCCCACACAGCGATCAGATCCAAGACTTCCCCATCAGTCTATGCTGGGGCCCTCTTTCTATTCTAAGATTGCATGGTCACCTCTGCTGGAGAACTCTGCATCGTTGCCAGTGCTGCTGAGCTCGCCACGATGTCCAAACAGGAAATGGGATTCAAACTGCCCAGACAGGAAAAGGAATTCAAATTTTCCCAGGGCTTTTCCTGTGTGGCTGGTCAGAGCATCTGAGCTCTGACTGCTGTCCAGAGCGTCAGAGTGGTGCACTGTGGGATAGCTCCCAAAGCTATTAGCATCGATTTCCATCCACACCTACCCTAATTCGACATGGCCATGTCGAATTTAGCGCTACTCCCCTCATTGGGGAGGAGTACAGAAATCGAATTTAAGAGACCTCTATGTCGAACTAAATAGCTTTGTTGTGTGGACGGGTGCAGGGTTAATTCGATTTAACGCTGCTAAATTCGCCATAACCTCCTAGTCTAGACCAGGCCTTAATGAGTTGCCTCACATGGGAATGAGACTTCACAGTTTGAAGGATATAGGAAGAAGGAAAGTAGTGGAAGGCAATGTGAGGCTGGAAGGGGGCGTGGTGTAGACTGGTTTTAAGGGAGAGGCGCTATAGTCGTACATCTTAGGAGGGCCATGCATTCAATCACCCAAACTTGAGAATTCAAACTACAAACTAATGAACCAAAAGTACTCACCAACCGTCTTTTGAAGATACAGGGCTAAGTGTTTTTTTTAATCTTTTAAAATTAATTTGCCTCCCTTTGAAACTAGTAAAATTAGTTCATCAAACACGTATCTTTTAATTTAATAGGATATTGCTATTGGGTAAAATATCAATATGAAGCCACAAAAACATTTAAATAATGTAAACTTTTCAGCATGACCAAAAAAAAAAAAGCGGAAAGTGAAAGACTAGGAGGTTTTTATCATAATTTTTTAAAGAGCTCTATTGATGCAATGTTTGCAAATCACTGGAGCCTAAGGAAAATAATGTAAATGGTTCATTATTTAGCTTATTGAACTTTACTGCAGTTAGGTTGACAGATGATGCCAATGTTTCCCAATCACCAAAGTACCATTTTAAAAGCATTTTTTATTGAATAAAGTGCTCTGAATATTGCACCCTGGAGCTTTATTTAGAGAAATGGTTCAATTGATGTTTTCTGTTTAACCTCAGCATTGACCTATCACAACATATTTTGTTAATAAACAACATTATCATTTAATAGACTTAACCAGTTTTATACATTGTACTTCGTCAGTATTACAACTCTGCTCTCTTAGATTTTGCTTATGGATCTGGAGTGATTGTATTCTGTTGAAGAGATTATTTTATTGGTGGCCTTCTGTCTTATATAATCTAGTGTTTGTCATTTTCGTAAGAGACATTATTTGAAAAATTATAGACAGTTTAACTATAAACTGTTCTTCCATGTGAGAAAACACAGGAAACATTTAAATATTCTAATGAAAACAAATTACAGACTTAATGAGTTGACATGATGAATTCATTTGAAATTCTTCACAATCCCATTTATATATGGCACTGTGACAAAAATGCATGTTTAGGAGTAGATACATCCACCATAAAATATGTAGTCATTGTCTTAGAGTAGCCTGATATAAATAACTGATTTTGTATTCTTAATGTGAACCCTACTTCTGCCAGGCTCATTGTTTCTTATGATAAGTGATCAATATTTCATTTTCTCTGAAAGAGTGGAAAGTTTCATTTGTCTGTCACTTCTGTCCTCTATAGCTACAGCATAGCAAACAATGCGTACACACTGGGAAAGCCATTGACAAAATCTAAAACAACTCTTGCTCAACTGTCATAAGTGCCTGTTCACATTACTTGTGGAAAGCCAGTGCTAATCTAATGTAATGAACAATCATAAAAGGATATGAACTAAGTAGGTAGAGCAATAAAGTACAAAGGTCACAGACCCAAGTAATTCAGAGGCATGCTATGAACAGGAGCCTTTCAAGACCTTTGGCCTCCTTTGGTCAAGAAAAATAGATATGTCATGATTTTTAATGACTGCTTACTCTCATCTACTACCTATTTATTGGTTATGCGTTTTCCTGCATTGTTATGCTCCCAAACATCTAATTCCAACATTTGGAATATTTAAATATTACATTAAGCTACGGTCAGTCATCTCATTCAAATGTTAATGTGCAAGAGATAACAGAGTTGCTAAAATTAATTACAACGATACAAAGCTGATCATTTGAAAAGGGAAATGATATGCCCATAGTGAAGCAGCTTTTGTGTTTACAAAACTAAAGCTGTAATGTATGAGACATGTTGTATTGTTTAATTCATTTTTGTGTGTGTGCTTATTCAAGCAAGACTAATTGTGTTGTTTTGTCAATGTATTTGTGAAGAGCAAATTATTCAGTAGCATAAAACCATCACTTCCATGACCTTCGAGACCCACCAAGAATAACTACTCCATACCCTATCTTGAATATTGACTGGTGTTTTTCCCAGATGATCAGATTGTCGTTTTAAGTTAATAATTTGATTATATTTAACCATGAATGTTCGTAATTAAAAATCATAAAATACAAATGTCAATCACTAAATCATCATTTGTAAATATAAACAAAGGAATGCAGTCTCTGAGTATTCTTCACTGCTAATTGGAATCATCTGAATTGTTGCTGAACAAGTGGGAAGAATTTCCCAAAATCTTTACAGAAAATAACTTGAACAATTGGAAACACTCAGTATTAGAGCAGTATTGAAAAAATTCTCCCACACCTCCACCTAGTCTCAAAGAATAGTCTTAATTTAAAAATGACGTGTACATACCGTGTGTATCCTTTGTATAGCAGGTTGATTTTGTGTAAATTGAAAGTAACTCTATTGGCTGCAGTGAAGTTATTTGCAATTTATACTGATTAAACTCAAAGTGGAGTTTGGTTCATGGACTGTAAAGTACACCGAGCGAATATTATCTGAAAGATTTAGAGTAGTTACATGCCTCTGTCCGAAGAGGTATTTGAACGTGGTTTCATAGAAACATATTATCATTTTCTTTTTGCCAAGATGAGGCAACAGTTTAAATCTGAGATATACCATACACTTTATACAGTATTGGATATGTTTGATTCAGATCACCATGCATAGCTCAACTTTATCTGAACTTATCCAAGCTATCTAACGATGTTATAGAAAGCCATCTAGATATAATCTGTTGCAAAACCCAAAGCAGCGGGCTATATCCTTGTATCCAACCATGTGCTTCACAATGCAGGGCCAGAAGGGACTGGGGAGAAGAGAGGAGACAAGCAAGAGGGGAGATAGCTATACGCCATCTTTATGCCCTCAGTCCTGCGGGTGCTTGTTCTGATTCAGTGCTTAAAGCAAGTAATAGCAACCTTAGGGTATCTCTTTGAGTATGTGTACACTTCGAGCTGGGGGTATGATTCCCAGCTCAAGGCAACATACCTGTGCTAGCACTAATTGAGCTAGTGCACTAAAAATAGAGTGTAGCTTCTGTGATGTGAGCTGTGGGAGGGTCTAGCTGCCCTGAATACATTCTAGGGTCTCTGATGGGTATGTACTCGGGGCAGTCCTTCATGCTGCCGTGGCTACGCTTACTTTTAACACACTAGCTAGATCACAGCTAATGTGAGTATGTCTCCTCAAACTGGAAATTACACCCCCAGCTCAAAATGTAGTCATACCCTACCTTGCACCAAGCTGGAACGGCCCCTGTGGGCCGTTCGAGCAATTGGAGAACTCCAAAACACAGCAGTGCTCCAGATATCCCCCTTCCTTGGTTATGTCCCCTATGCCAAGCGTGGGGGGAGGGAGGTGTCATCTAGAAATGGATACATCAGGTGGATCTCCAGGTAACCAGAAATTAGAACTGGCTGAAAAAAATTCACTATAACAATTTTCTGTTGGAAAATGCTATTTTCTCAAAATTAAAACATTTCACAGGAATGTGTCAATTTCAACAAAATTTCCAGCAGAAAAATTTGACTCAAAATGGAATATTTCATTTAGACTTTATTTTTTGTTTTGACTTTTAATTTACCATACTTCTTTAACTTTTAATTTATTTTAATATTTTATTATATATGTAGTTTATAGTTTAATATTTTGACATTATCAAAACAAAAAATTTAGATCATTATTTTGATGTTTCCAAAATGAAATATTTAGCAATTTCCATTCTGCAGTAAATTTCAAAATACTGACTTTTTGTACCAGTTCAGGACTAAAGGAAAATTCAAAATATCAGATTTTCCCTCAAAATGGAAACTTGGTTTTCTGACTAACTGTACCAAAATATTGCATTTCCAGCTACTCTGCATTGCTGGAGTGTTACAAAGGAGTCATAGGGTTTGGCAAAGTGACAACGTCCTTTTAAAAAAAAATTGCATAAGCACAAGTTAAATATCACATCATTAATAAAAACTAATCACTTAAAAATGTGGAGAGAAAAGTTAAGAACAGAAATCCTATGCAGCATCCAGAACTAACAAACAAATGTATTATTCTTATCACTTAAAAATCCATTGCTGGGTCTGTTTCATTCTCCTGCCTATCTTGAACAATGCCTATTTCATCAAAAACATCATCCTTAACTCGGACTAATACATTATTGACTTGAGGCTTGTTTGTTTGTTTGTTTGTTTTTAAGTATCTTTCTTAACTTGTTAAATAGGAAATATTAACAGCTAATATCTGTATTAATTAACACGCATAATTTTGTGGTGAAGAATTTGTTACTGCTGTTTCCTAAGAATAAAATTACAAATGAAATTTAGTGGGGAAAATGTAGAACATTAGTGATTAATAATAAAATTATGTAGGTTGAGTTTTTCAGGCTGATCAGTGTGACAACTGTGTGTACATGTACACATTTTATTTTTTTCAAAAGGCTATTTATATTTTGAGATTGATGAAAGAATAGTATTTATTTTAGGTTAGAGGTAAGATAGCTGTGTTATAAAATATGCATTTTATTACTTGATTAGAATAATGTTTGGTGGTATGTGTAGTGTAAGATTTATGATTCCTTAACCATTCATTTTCTTATCTTTAATAAATACTAGGGTTTTATGACTGATATGATAGGTAACTACATTGTTCTCATTTAGCAACCTTATCTATTTTATGGCGTTTTCTAGAAACTTCCAGTTTAGTTTTACATTTTTCATTTTGTGCTTTTGCTAGGCAAATGATACAATATTTAAATAGACAGGATAGCTAGGTTGCCAAATTATTAAATGAAAGGAGTGTGCAGTGTTGTGCAAGCTACTAATGGCTCTTGTGGAGCCCTGCCTCGTTTTGCATGTACCTCACAAGATATGCACATTCACTAAGTCAGCCACACACTCATGTAACAGTACAGTCTGCCTTCACTCCTCATGATGGTAAAAATACTAAATGTCCTACTAAATTAAATGCCAACTTGAAATGCAGGTTTCTTTGTAATGCAGTTAATGCCTAACCTATTAGCCCATTGTGCTTGCTGGCCAAGACATTGTATGTTGCATTGCACTCAGTGTAGTGCTGTTTTCTTATGAAAAAATCTCAAAGCACTTAAAACACTACAAAAGGAGGTAAGCGTAATTAGTCTGGTTTTGCTGTTCTAGCTAAGTACAACTGTTATAAGAGTCACTCTAGCCTAGATATGGGTCTGCCTCCTCAGAGATTAGGTTGGGGGCAACTTTCTTTGTAACCTTTGGCATGTCTGTTCCTTAGTTACCCCATTCTAAAATGCCAAGGAAAGTATTTGGTTTTGCCTTAAAAGCACTTGGTAAAATCACTTTTATTGCTTGCCCTTGAGGCTGGGCAGCCACTTGATGCTACTTTAAGTATTATTTCGCTACTGATGGAGAGGGACAGTATCCATAGCCACAGACTATTTTAGGTGGAACAGTAACCACTGGAAGCAAATTAACACATCTGAATTCACATGACTGTTATGACTACATAGTTTAGTGGATCAGCTTATTAATTTTGGAATGAATACATTAAAAAAAAAGGGGGAATACCTGTTTCTGATGCTCATTCCCAATTCCCATGAAGGGATAGGGAAAGAGACATTCTGCTACCTTGGTGGCAATAGTCGTCACTAGCAGCTCCTCTCCATCGTGTTCCATTACTGCAGCTTCATTCACTTTGTGCTCTAAGGCTTTCCCTGGTATTTATACCCCAAAATGCATCATGCTTCAGAAACTACAGAAAAAGTAAATTTTACAGTTAGAGTTTCAGAAGAGTGATGCAGAGGAAAGGGAGTAGAATTGCAGTAGTAAGCTCCAGAAGAGTGGCAACTGGGTCCAACTGCTCCAAAGACAGGAGATACATTGGTATGGCCTTTCCTCTTGTCCTCCACTGGTATTCACCACATAGCTGATTTGTGCAAATACCCAGTTTGGGTATTCATGCCAATTCTACTATTCTACAATTCTTCTATTAATACTTCTGTATATTTCCCCCGCCCTGCCCACTTTGCAGCTGGTCATTATATTTTTAGCATTGAAATGTCTTTATTAATCAAAGGTATTCTGCATTCAAAAATATATATTAAACCAATGTTACGTTATGTTGAAAAAACAAAACCAAGTATAGCATTAAAATCTAATTTTCATAAAAGTCAAAAGTGTATGAAATAAGGAATGTAACTTAAATATTGTTTGTTTTTATTTTTTAGTCGCTTTTAATGTGTTCTTATTGATATGACAGAAAATATGGGAACCATGTGGTGCCCAAAATAAGAACTCCAAATTCTCATAGTTGTTAGCCAAAATATAGTATGTATATTTGCTAAATATGCTATGCATATACATCTGTAACATATGCTAACATCCGAATTTTAAAAATAGGATCCTAAAGTTAGGATACTAATTTAGTGGCCTGATTTTTAAAAGTGATGAAAACCAAGCAGCTCCTATTGACATCAAAAGAAGATGCAGGTGTTCAGCATGTGTGAAAATCAGACCACTTATTTAGGTACAGAAACATTAATTTAGGAGCCCAAGATTAGACTCCTGTTTTTAAAAATCTTAGCATAAGCAAATAAGGTGTCTGCTTTATATGTAAAATGTAGAGAGTTTGTGTCCTTTTAAGGTTGAACTACTAACATTTATATACATTTTTAACTTGAGAGTGTGTATATTTATTCTTACCACTTTTTCTAAAGAAACAAATTATCTGATCCAAAACATTTGATGTGCCAAACCTCAAATTAACACTAAATAGAAAAGAGCAGTTCAGCTTTATAATGATGTAAGTATAAAATCAAGCATATTAAAGAGGTTAAGCTCTTCAAATGGTAAAGTTAAACACAACACAACTAAGACTAACACTAATTAAAATAATTTGCAGCCTGCTGGGTTTTTTTGTTGTTGTTTTTTTTTGGGGGGGGTTGTTGTTGTTGTTTTAGAGACTAGGCTGCCCACAGTGTCCTATTCAGTAAAAATTTCTTCCCTGTATAAGCATTCTTCTCTGCTTTGAATTCCTTTTTGCAGCTGATCCAGACTTTTGCTGGTTATTTTGTACAGCAATCCTTAAGTCTTCAGAAAGAGTTTGACACTTTTTCCCCAAGGACCCCCAGGCTGCCTGTGCCTGAAACCCAAGTACAGAGTTGGAGCAAACAGGAAGATAAGAAGAGTGAGGTTAAGCCATCCTTTGATGGAAATTGGCCCTTTAGTACCAAGTTCAGGCATGAGGAGATCTTGCAGGAGGACAGCCTGTTTTCGCATGCACAGAACAATATTTGGAGAATCAACTTAGGAATGTTAGAGAACTCTGGGTATTTGAAGCTAGGACTTAACAATATCATTCTCAATGCTGTCAGGGTCATGTTGGTCAAACACATGTTTTAACTGGCTGGTACCAGTGTAAAGTTAACATGATTATCTTAAGTTGAAGCCTTTCACCCACACAGTTGATTCTTGTGCCTTATTATCCAGCTTTGATCCACTAGTGATCAATTCTAAACAAACTTCATAGAGTTGTAGCCCAGGTATAATATAAAATGACTGTGTTACAAACTGCTAACTCAAATGGTCTGTGAAGCCAAGCATGAACTAAATAATAAACAGATGTGAGTCACCAAATATAGAACGCTTAAGTCCTAGCTGCAAAGGGACACAAATGAGATGATAGGGTATTAGCAGAAAGATGCAATTTACAGGTCAGAATGTAATAGTAACCTTTCACTGTGAAAATTGAAAATTAACCTTGGGAGTATTGGATCATTTGCAGCTTATGTGGTAGTTTTATTGTAGAAGAAAATCTTTAATAGACTTTCACTGTGATTTTGGAACTAACAGTGGTGTTTTTAAAATGTTCTTATTCTCCTCCAGTAACCATCTCTTTTCCATATTTTCGTTTATTGGTGCCTACAGTGAATTTACAGGCACTGACAACATCCTGTATTAGTTTGTTAGAGCACTCAGGCCATCACCTCCTAATTTAACTTCCCATAAGGGGCTACATAAAGTGATCTACTCACCTAGGGGCAGATTCTCAGCTGGCATCAATTGTCATGACTCCACTGAAGTCAATGGAGCTATGACAATTGACGCCAGCTGAAGATTTCAGTACTGCTTTATGCCAGTTTAGGTTTAACTTTTGGGAACGAAATTGATCCCAATGCAGAGGCCCTGTACAAAGACCCACTTATGTAGGCCCTCCGCACAATAGTCAGTTTCATTCTTAAAAACTTAGGGCTAGATTTTTAAAGGTAATTAGACATCTAATCCAGCCCTTGGTGAGGTTTGATAAATAGGGAGGGGGCAGAGGAGTAGAATTTTGGAGAATAAATCTATTAGCATATATTATCCATTAAAAGAATATGGAATGTTTTTGTATATCAAAGAGTGATAAAGCAGGTTTCCTAACTTAAAAACGTCTGGCTAAATAATTCCAATGGTCATTATAACACTATTGAAAAATAGGATACCACAGTATGTAAAGAACACTGTGCACAAAACAGAAGGTAAGTAGCATGCTACTAAGTTTAGCAACTTTTCCAAAATGCTGCTTCATTAGAGGAAATATATGAAGTTCTCAACAATTATTTTGCAGTTCCCTAGGGTGTGTATTTAAGATGCAATGGAATTAATTTTAGCCAGTGTTTATGAAATTTGTACAATGCAGCAGTTCTCCCCATCATCACCCTTAGGAAAATAGACTACTTTTCTAAGCACTTTTGGTTGATCTAGATTTGTAAAGGGTTGTTTCATATGTGGTTTACTAGGCAGAAACCCAGATATAGTATATTTTATAAGAAAAGTAATCAACTTATAAGTTTAAATAACTACAATATGCTGAAAAACATTAAGTAATACAAGCTTTATGTTGTCTGTTTAAAAATTGTAATAAGTAAACATCTATGAAACCACAGTTACAAAAAATGTTTAACACTGAATTACTCCCATTACTTTGTATTCATTGTTTTTTATTAATGTTTTTATGAACATTGTAGAAAACAGATTTATTTATTGTATTATGTTTTGCATACACCCTTTGGTATATCTTCTGTTAACTCTAAATGAACACATTCCTTTAGTAAAACCAACCCATTTTAGTATGAGAACTGTTAAAGAAAAATATTTCTGCACAGTACACTCTAATGATGGTACAACCTCTTTTCAGTGAATAACTTTGTGTATGAGAAATAAACTCAAATAAACCTGTTTATTTGCTTTATAGTGAGTTTATAATAATACACATGCCGTTTTGTTATCTTGTCATCTTATACAAAAATATTTCCGTGCTTAAATTCTGTACCACTGTACATGAGATTTGTTTTTCTTAGTGTCTTAGGAAAAGTCTTGACCCTTAACCTGAAGTCAGTTGTTTGGCTTTAGTGTAGTTTACACAAGGGTATAATTGACCTTTAACACTTCAACGTGCTTTTCTTTAGGTAGCTCTGGTACAATGGACAGAGAGTGTTGGTCTTACTCTGGTTAACAGAGATCTGACCTCAATGCAGCTGAAGAGTCCAGGAGGACAAATTCTGACGTATTATATTCTGCAAGTTTTCCCCTTCACATCTGAAAGCAAACGCATGGGAATCATAGTCCGGGTAAATGTTTTGAATATTCCTTAAATTGTTTTTACTTTACTAAGAATTTTTTTTACAGTGTGCCTGTTTACTCAGTATAAATGTGGACATTTCAAAGTATGCATAGTTTATATATTTTGTAAACTTTTCAAATATAAAACTTGGAAGGTTTGTAAATAACACTCGTTTGTCAACAAAATATTCAATAATTTACTTTAGAAAATTAAGCCAAGGTCTCTGGCAGAACTCACCCACAACATGGGGCCACATTGACTTCAATACTTCATGCATAGAGCAGCTTCCACAATCACAGCCTAAAACTCCAGTTTTAATTTCCCCATTGTACCTATTATAGTTCTGTTAACGTTCCAAGATTTCAGAGTAATATTCAAGTACCAAATGTAGTTTAATATACAGGGGCAAGTCAATGACTGACAGTGACTGAGCCACAAGGGCCCAGATCCACAAAGGTACTTAGGTGCCTAAGGATATGTCTACACTGCAATTAAAAACCCAGGGCTGACTCAGGCTCCCAGGGTTCAGGCTGCAGGGGTTCTTCAATTGCAATGTAGACTTCCGGGCTCGGGCTGCAGCCCAAGCTCAGACCCTCCCATCTCACAGGGTCCCAGAGCCTGGACTTCATTCCAAGCCCAGAAGTCTACACTGCAGTTAAACAGGCCCCTTAGCTTAGAATCATAGCATATCAGGGTTGGAAGGGATCTCGGGAGGTCATCTAGTCCAACCCCCTGCTCAAAGCAGGACCAATTCCCAACTAAATCATCCCAGCCAGGGCTTTGTCAAGCCTGACCTTAAAAACTTCTAAGGAAGGAGATTCCACCACCTTCCTAGGTAACCCCTTCCAGTGCTTCACCATCCTCTTAGTGAAAAAGTTTTTCCTAATATCCAACCTAAACCTCCCCCACTGCAACTTGAGACCATTACTCCTTGTTCTGTCATCAGGTACCACTGAGAACAGTCTAGATCCATCCTCTTTGGAACCCTGTTTCAGGTAGTTGAAAGCAGCTATCAAATCCCCCCTCATTCTTCTCTTTTGCAGACTTAACAATCCCAGTTCCCTCAGCCTCTCCTCATAAGTCATGTGCTCCAGCCCCCTAATCATTTTTGTTACCCTCCGCTGGACTCTTTCCAATTTTTCCACATCCTTCTTGTAGTGTGGGGCCCAAAACTGGACACAGTACTCCAGATGAGGCCGCACCAATGTTGAATAGAGGGGAATGATCACGTCCCTCGATCTGCTGGCAATGCCCCTACTTATACAGCCCAAAATGCTGTTAGCCTTCTTGGCAACAAGGGCACACTGTTGACTCATATCCAGCTTCTCGTCCACTGTAACCCCTAGGCCCTTTTCTGCAGAACTGCTTCCTAGCCATTCGGTCCCTAGTCTGTAACAGTGAATGGAATTCTTCCGTCCTAAGTGCAGGACTCTGCACTTGTCCTTGTTGAACCTCATCAGGTTTCTTTTGGCCCAATCCTCTAATTTTTCTAGGTCCCTCTGTATCCTATCCCTAACCTCCAGCGTATCTACCACTCCTCCCAGTTTAATGTCATCTGCAAACTTGCTGAGAGTGCAGTCCACACCATCCTCCAGATCATTAGATATTGAACAAAACTGGCCCCAGGACCGACCCTTGGGGCACTCCGCTTGAAACCGGCTGCCAACTAGACATGGAGCCGTTGATCACTACCCATTGAGCCCGACGATCAAGCCAGCTTTCTATCCACCTTATAGTCCATTCATCCAGCCCATACTACTTTAATTTGTGGACAAGAATACTGTGGGTGACTGTATCAAAAGCTTTGCTAAAGTCAAGGAATAACACATCCGTTGGTTTCCCCTCATCCACAGACCCAGTTATCTCCTCATAGAAAGCAATTAGGTTAGTCAGGCATGACTTTCCCTTCGTGCATCCATGCGGACTGTTCCTCATCACTTTCCTCTCCTCTAAGTGCTTCAGAACTGATTCCTTGAGGACCTGCTCCATGATTTTTCCAGGGACTGAGGTGAGGCTGACTGGCCTGTAGTTCCCTGGATCCTCCTCCTTCCCTTTTTTAAAGATGGGCACTACATTAGCCTTTTTCCAGTCGTCCGGGACTTCCCCCAATCGCCATGAGTTTTCAAAGATAATGGCCAATGACTCTGCAATCACATCCGCCAACTCCTTTAGCACCCTCGGATGCAGCGCATCCGGCCCCATGGACTTGTGCTCGTCCAGTTTTTCTAAATAGTCCTGTACCACTTTTCTCCACAGAGGGCTGGTCACCTTCTCCCCATACTGTGCTGCCCAGTGCAGCAGTCTGGGAGCTGACCTAGTTTGTGAAGACAGAGACAAAAAAAAGCATTGAGTACATTAGCTTTTTCCACATCCTCTGTCACTAGGTTGCCTCCCTCATTCAGTACGGGGCCCACACTTTCCTTGACTTTCTTCTTGTTGCTAACATACCTGAAGAAACCCTTCTTGTTACTCTTAACATCTCTTGCTAGCTGCAACTCCAAGTGTGATTTGGCCTTCCTGATTTCACTCCTGCATGCCTGAGCAATATTTTTATACTCATCCCTGGTCACATGTCCAATCTTCCACTTCTTGTAAGCTTCTTTTTTGCTTTTAAGGTCAGCAAGGATTTCACTGTTAAGCCAAGCTGGTCGCCTGCCGTATTTACTGTTCTTTCTACACATCAGGATGTTTTTTTCCTGCAACCTCAATAAGGATTCTTTAAAATACAGCCAGCTCTCCTGGACTCCTTTCCCCCTCATGTTATTTTCCCAGGAGATCCTGCCTATCAGTTCCCTGAGGAAGTCAAAGTCTGCTTTTCTGAAGTCCAGGGTCCGTATTCCGTTGCTCTCCTTTCTTCTTGGGGCCAGATCCTGAACTCGACCATCTCATAGTCACTGCCTCCCAGGTTCCCATGCACTTTTGCTTCCCCTACTAATTCTTCCCGGTTTGTGAGCAGCAGGTCAAGAAGAGCTCTGCCCCTAGTTGGTTCCTCCAGCACTTGCACCAGGAAATTGTCCCCTACACTTTCCAAAATCTTTCTGGATTATCTGTGCACCGCTGTATTGCTCTCCCAGCAGATATCAGGGTGATTAAAGTCTCCCATGAGAACCAGGGCCTGTGATCTAGTAACTTCTGCTAGTTGCCGGAAGAAAGCCTCGTCCACCTCATCCCCCTGGTCTGGTGGTTTATAGCAGACTCCCACCACAACATCACCCTTGTTGCTCACACTTCTAAACTTAATCCAGAAGCTCTCAGGTTTTTCTGCAGTTTCATACCAGAGCTCTGAGCAGTCATACTCCTCTCTTACATACAATGCAACTCCCCCACCTTTTCTGCCCTGCCTGTCCATCCTGAACAGTTTATATCCATCCATGACAGTACTCCAGTCGTGTGAGTTATCCCACCAAGTCTCTGTTATTCCAATCACATCATAGTTCCTTGACTGTGCCAGGACTTCCAGTTCTCCCTGCTTGTTTCCCAGGTTTCTTGTATTTGTGTATAGGCACTTAAAATAACTCGCTGACTGTCCCGCTTTCTCAGTCTGAGACAGGAGTCCTCCCCTCTTGCACTCTCCTGCTCGTGCTTCCTCCCAGTATCCCATTTCCCCACTTACCTCAGGGCTTTGGTCTCCTTCCCCCGGCGAACCTAGTTTAAAGCCCTCCTCACTAGGTTAGCCAGCCTGCTTGCGAACATACTCTTCCCTCTCTTCGTTAGGTGGAGCCCATCTCTGCCTAGTACTCCTCTTTCTTGGAACACCATCCCATGCTCGAAGAATCCAAAGCCTTCTCTCCAACACCACCTGCGTAGCCATTCATTGACTTCCACAATTGGCCTCTACCCAGGCCTTTTCCCTGCACAGGGAGGATGGACGAGAACACCACTTGCCCCTCAAACTCCTTTATCCTTCTTCCCAGAGCCACGTAGTCTGCAGTGATCCGCTCAAGGTCATTCTTGGCAGTATCATTGGTGCCCACGCGGAGAAGCAGGAAGGGGTAGTGATCCGAGGGCTTGATGAGTCTCAGTAGTCTCTCCATCACATCGTGAATCCTAGCTCCTAGCAAGCAGCAGACCTCTCGGTTTTCTCGGTTAGGGCGGCAGATAGATGACTCAGTCCCCCTGAGGAGGGAGTCCCTGACCACCACCACCCTCCTCCTTCTCTTGGGAGCGGTGGTCATGGAACCCCCATCCCTAGGACAGTGCATCTCATGCCTTCCAATTGGTGGAGTCTCCTTCTGCTCCCTTCCCTCAGATGTATCTAGTCCACTCTCCGCATTAGTACCCGTGGAGAGAACATGAAAACAGTTGCTCACCTGTATCTCCATTGCTGGTACATGGATGCTCCTCTTTCTTCTTCTGGAGGTCACATGCTGCCAAATTTCTTCATCGTCCCTCAGTGCCCTTTGCACAGCCTGCTCTGATTCTTCAGAACGTTGTACCCATAGAAGCATATCCTGACGTCTATCCAGGAAATCATTTTCTCGTATGCAACGCAGGCCACGAGCCCGAGTCAGCTGGCACAGGCCAGCCATGTGCCTAATTGCAGTGTAAACATTCCCTAAGTCTGAAGTTTAGAGACACATGTCCTCGTTTTAGTCTTCACTATGATCCTCATAACTCCTAACACTGTAGGCGCTTAAGTTTTCAGGGTAAAAAATCTCTAAGCACCTAAGATTTTTACATCTGGGCATGCGCACTGCTGCCCCCCCTCTAGGTATTTATCTATTTCCTATGCCCCAGAGTGGTCCACAAACCAGGGGAAGATGGGCATTCACCCGCCTATCTCATGTACAGGGTCCAATCAGATAGGCCTGTTCAAAGGCCACCTACTAGAATAGGTCTTATTCAAAATCTGGCCGGTGGTAGTGGTGGTGCCTACCTTATAACTTATAGCCCAGTGGTTAGAGCAATTGCCTGGGATATGTGAGACTCAGTTTCCGTTCCCCCTCTGCCTGAGGGGGAAGAAATGATGTGAACAGGGGACTCCTACTCTTCAGGAGAATGGTCTAACAGGTGAGCTATGGGATATTCTGATGTAGGACTCCCTCAATCTCTCCCATTGAAGCTGTTCCATTTTCAGGTGTTGTGGATTGCAGTGTTGTTCCTGTGATTTTCTAGACACCTAAAAGGTGTCTCAGCATTGCAATACCCAAGTCCTTTTATGGATCCTGGCCAAAGTGCTAGAAATAGTGGTTCCTAAGGGAAATGTTGACACAACCTTAACCACAGCAACCAAAAATACTCCATAATAATACAAGGAAGAATAAATTGAATTAGGATTGTTTTTGTAAAACGTAGTTGGAAATATTTTGATAACAAAAGGACTGTCCTCAGAAACTGGCAATTCTGTTGTCTATTTTTGATTTTTAGAACCTGGTTGTAAAATAACGTGTATTTTACAAAAAGTTTAGCAATGATTTGTGGTCAAAAAGTTTAATTGGTAATTATATTACCAGTCACTTTTGGGGAAGTGCATCTGCACAAAAATATCTTTAGACTTTATTAAGAAAGTGATTTATAAATTGTGGAATAACAATTTGAGAGATATTATGTAACTTTGTATTACTGTATCATTGTATCAAATTATTTTTCATTAAAATACAATACAACTTCTTAAAGAAGGATATGATATCTCCAGCTTTCCTCTTTCTATTGTCTAACTGGATTGTAAGCACTTCTGGTGGGAATATTGTCCTCTTTCCATTTTCAAAGCACCTAGCCAACATTTTATAGTATACAAATAACAATGTATAATTAGGGCTTCTGGTTTTTCTTTTTTTTTTTTTTTTCTTTTTTTTTTCTTTAGGGCTTCTTTTATTTTTAGCAGGTTTTGAGTTTTATTTAGGTGTCCAAAATTCAGAGCTTTTTCATAGTATGAAAAAGTGTTGAGTAATGTATGTTTCATACATTACTTGTAACGGTAGTATACTCTAGTGAGTATCTCTTTGTAATGTTCCCTAGTGCACTTTAACATAGTACTGTTTCAAACGGTAATACATTTAAGCACACAAGGGAACCTTTAGTGCACACTAGCAGGGTCAACACAGGTCAGTCAATGTGCAACATGTTTGTATGTTTTATAAATCACACCCCTGTTACTGGGTCCATGTTACTGCTCCATGCAGATAGGCCTTTAGATACAAATAACCATTTCCAGTGTTTATTGGATAAACACCAATTTTATTTTTTATGTTATTTTTTAATTGGGAGTGTTTTGTCAGTGTTATCAGTTAAAACCTAAAATCAGCAGCCCCACTTATGATCTCAATGTGAAGACTTATGTATCTGAGGGAAAGGTGGCAGCCTTAATACAGAAATGTATTTGTACAGTATACCACAAAGGAGGCAGAACCTTCCAGTAGTTAGAACAACAGGGCCTAGAAGTTGAAAATAAATCCTCGATTTCTTAATTCTGCCACTAATGCACTTTGTGTTCTTGGGCAAATCATTTAGGCCCACTATTCAAAAGTGACCCCTGTAATTTTGCCTCCATTTTTAGAGCAACCAACTTTTAGCTATTTAAGGATTGATTTTCAAAAATGCTGAGCACCTGTATCTTGCATTAACTTAATTTGGAATTGTAAGTGTTCAGCACCTCTGTAAATCAGACCTTAGATATGTAAAGTTGGGCACCCAAAAACTGAGACCCCCAAAATTATAAATCACTTTTTGAAAATTTGGGACATTGCCTCTCTTTCTCAGTTTCCCTTGATGTATAAAATGTGGTGCAGTCAGTTTACTCTATCAGTTTGTGGATTTTAGTTGTGAATATGTCCCAATAGCAGGGCCGGCTCCAGGCACCAGCCTGGCAAGCAGGTGCTTGGGGCGGCTGCTCCAGAGAGGGGCGGCACGTCCAGGTATTCAGCGGCAATTCGGCGGACGGTCCCTCACTAAACAATACGGACAAAATATTTCTTCTACTGTTTTTCTAAAATTGCAGGATGAATCTACTGGAGAAATTACCTTTTATATGAAAGGTGCAGATGTCGCAATGTCCACCATTGTACAGTACAATGACTGGTTAGAAGAAGAGGTAAGAAATAGCATGGGTAGAACCAAGCAGAAAATTAAATAGAAGAGACTGTGTACTTTTTGTCATGGGGAAATAATTTATAGCTGAAATTTGCAAAGAACAGAAGGAGAAACCACAATGTCGTCTTTACCACAGATATTGGAATAGGTTCAGAAATGGAAATATTAAATCAAAGCAGTAATGGATTGTGAAATGCAATTAAGTGTATCATGAATAGGTTTTAAGGAATTGTAATTGTTTTCAAATTTTGTATAACCCAGAAAGGAAAGCAGAGGTAACAGTTTTACTGAACAACATAGCGACCTAAGACTAGGGATATATTTGTTATGTTGAATGTCCCTTCCAAAACAAATGTACACATAAAACCCAAATACTTTTGAGAAGTATTCTGTATATAGCACCTATTAGTCTCTTTACTGTTACAATTGGCTGGGAATCCTGAAATATCTTCATGGATGTAGCCAAAATTAAATAAATTTACTTAACCGTGTGTGTATAAACGTAATTTTTATAGTAATATAAGCTCCATATATATATTTATTTGCACAGACATTTCAAAACTGCTTAAATATTTTCCACTGTGTTGCTGTACTAGGCACCAGTAACCATCCTAATCTGACCCTGCATACAGACATTATGGTAATACAATGATCACACCATGTATGTTCATAATGGTATTGGCAATATGAATCAATATCTGCTTCAGGGCGGTTTGATTTAATCAGGGACATGAATAAATTAAACTCCCTCAAGACCTAACAAAATGTCATAAAAATTACTTTTGGCGATAATGATACACAATTAATTGTAAAATACTTGTTTAATTTATTTAACATTATGAGGTCAAGTCAATAAGTGTTTTGCACCAGACAGGCAGCATCAGGCTTGTTTTTCATTAAGACCATTGTTTTATGCTGTGTTTTTTTTTTCATTTGTTTGTTTTTTTAAGACTACTTTTAGGGTGTAGTCTTTTGATCAGCAAGAAATGCATTTGCTACAAAGAAGTCATATTTTCTTGACAGTCATTGCTTGGCTCCATCGTATATGCTTTAACCATCTAAAAGATTAGTATAACCAATTCTAAAACTTCAGTCAAAAGGAAGTCTCCTTATTAAAAAGATTAGCAGGAGGAATCCAAGTGACCTAACTAACAATAGCATACTGTGTTATCCTGTAGGAGAACCAAAGTGAAGGTTTTTTTCTGATTCAGTCTCTAGCTATTCCAGATAAGTAACTACGGGAACAAATTCATGACCATTAAAGATGGGGGGGAAACTATGTGTATATTTACTGTAGTATATCTTGCTAGAGCAAGATTGTTCTTTACAATATATTCTTAAGTACTTTGTTCTATCCAGTTTCACATGTCTCTGCAGTCACAGGTGCCGACTTTCCGAAGTGCCAAGGGGTGCTTGACCCCCAGCTTTGCTCCAGGCCCTGCCCCCCACTCCACCCCTTCCCCCAAGGCCCCACCCCGCCTCTTCCTGCCCCTGCACCACTCCTACCCTGCCTCTTCCCACCCAGTTCTGCCCCCTCTCCTGAGCGTGCCACAGCCTGCTGCACACCGCAAAACAGCTGATCGTGGCGGGCGGGAGGCGCGGGGAGGGAGGGGGAGGCACTAATCCACAGGGCCCGCCAGCGGGCAGAAGTGGTGTGGGGGAGAGCAGATGAGGGGCTGCCAATGGGTGTTCAACACCCACCATTTTTTCCCTGTGGGTGCTCCAGCCCCAGAGCACCCAGGGAGTAGGCGCACCTATGTCTGCAGTACTCTCAGAGCATTCAGCTCTTCATATGGCTCAATAGCAGCAGGTGACTCACTGACATTTGACTCCATCATTGCTATTGGCATCATAGTTGGAACTGCATTTATTTTCATGGAAATTTTAAGTTATTTTACAGATATAACTAAAAATACAATTTGAAAATAAGCGACCTTCATCTGCCTAGTGTCAAAAGTTATGTGTTTAGCTAATGTTTTTTAAACTGGCACTGCTAAAGTTAGTACACACAAAAGTTGCATTCTAAAAGGATACTATTATTTGATTGTACCACTTTAAATAATGCCTGACAAAGCACAATATGATGATAAAAGTAATAATGATAATTACTCCAGCCAGGACAGGTTAGGCCTTTTAGAACTCGCTACTCAAAGAATTAAATTTAAACATAAGAGAGAGATAAAATTATGAAATGCACAGACCTGTCAAAAAACTAAAATAACAGCACCTTGAAAGAATAAAATTACAGAGAATATATGTGCATTGCAGGAATTACCAAGAAGAAACAACAATAATAACAATAATAATACAAATATGTGTTGAGGGGTGAGTGTGAAAAAGACTCAGTGTGTGTGCGTGAGAGAGAGAGACTGTGTGCGCTTTTTCCCCGTTCACACATATCAAAGGCCGGCCCTGGTTCCAATGAATCCCATCTAGTGCTTTCCACCTGTAATTTGGTGACTCATGAGTGGAATTAAGAGAAGAAAGAAGAAAGTTGGTGGCTGGGCTGAGGAAAGAAAAGCATATACATTTTCAGCTCATAGTTACATTTTGGGGGTAAAGCTATAAATCGGTGAAAATTCCATCTGAACCATAAATTTACCTTCCCCTAGATTCTCTCTGTCTGTGTACTATGATCTTCTACCAATAGATGGAGTAAGGAAAATTCATTTCAGTTTCTATCACTTATAACTGTAGCAAGATCATTAGCTCCAGAGAAATCCAGCCCTGTTCTTGTGTAAAATAAGGGGAAACACCTCTGTGGTGCTGAGCAAAGTTTTGAGCTAATATTTTGTTTAACCTGAATTTTAATTTTATCATTTTAAAATCTGTGCTGCAATCTGTCTAGCTGAGGAGCAATTTTCATTTTTTTTCTTTACCCTGCTGCAACCATAGTCATCTGCAAGAGGGTAGTCCATCATCAAGGTATGTCCACCACCAGGACAGGCAGAGGGAATACCCCGTGAGCTTATGTTCCCTATTTGTGGGCCTCCCATTTGAATCTTAACAGCTAGATGGGTCAGACCCTTATCTAAGAAGATTTTCATACAGGTTCTCTTACCCCTGGGATTGCATATAGATTGTGTGTGCAGCCATTGTTTTCTCTGCCTGAAAGAGTAGAGGAACATGGTAGCCTTACATCACAAAAGTGAGGCTCCTGGAGTTCTCCTAGTTGTGGGTCTGTGATTTTGGACAACCAGATTCAGGTCCTCTATAATCAGTCTCCTTGGGGCCATTGCAGAACTGTCCCAGGGAAATGGCCTTTAAGGTAGAAGTATATATTTTATTGCTTTGTCCAGTCTATAATAGAAATGCGAAATGATGCAGATTCTGTCCCAGACCTTGAGAGATTATTCCATAGCCCAAGACTAGCCAGGGTGGGTGTGGACAGGTGTCTCAATTGTCCTCCAGCATCTCTAGCTGTTATGTTATGAAGAAAACCTTGTGAAAGTATCCCAACTGTTGTGGATGACAAATGGTAGTCTTAGCTTGCAGAGGATCTGAAACAAAAGCTCTGAGTTGTAAATTGTCCCATGCATTCTAACTCAAATGCAAATCATGATACTTTAAAATGTCAACATTGTTAACTGTTTCATTGATCATCAAAGCATGTAAGAAAATAGAAAATATATTAAAGATCTACACAATCTACTCTGATTAATTGCCCATTTTAGGTAGGTCTTTAGCAACATATGAGAGTTGAATGAACCATGACTGGTTTCAGTTTCCTGAAGGGGGACTTAACTATCAAAAGAATGGGAAAAACTAGCCTAAAATACCATGCTGTCAGGAAGATTTTCCTTATATTCAGACTACATTTTAAAAAAATGAATCCTATTACTTCTAGTTATATCCCTGCATACCACATGAAGTAATCTCTCCCTACTTGGTGTTTGTATGCTTCACAACTGTTATTGTCCCCCACCTACCCTCTAATATTGATCTATCCAAGTGTACATTTTTAGCCCTTTACATTAGCCTAGTTTGCTGTCATGCAATTGCAAACTCATATATAATTTGCTGTCCATTTTTACTCCTTAGTCTCTTTCTGAATTACTACTTCCCATGTTACTCATTACCACTGAATATCTGCATTGTGGATGATTTTTCTCTATTTGTCCATTAGCTTGTATTTTTCACAGACTAGTACATTTTATTAAGTTCTGCTGTTTCTAAGATTTCTGGATATATTTGTATTATTTCAGAATTTTTTTCTATTTTACAACTCATCTGTTTATTATCTGTTTGCTGTTTATTCCTTAATAAATCATGAATATAAATGTGAAATAGTACTTATTCTAACACAGATTTATGCACAACTCGCTAGGCACCTTCCTCCAATTCAGTACTTTACCACTTAGATCACAGCCTCTTAGCCAATTTTCAGTTAGCATTTTTATCAAAGCCGATTTGAATGATCTTTTCAACTAAGATTTCATGAGCCATAGTATCAAATGCTATTCTCAATATGGGGTGCTCCACAAGGATCCAAATTACTTATTTTGTCTCAGCTTGGTTAAGGAAAAGGTATGTTTGAGATAAAGGAGTTCAGACTGGGTTAAAACCACTATGCTGTATGCACAAAAGAAACCAATCTCACTATTTTACTAGTCTGAACTTTAGTTCTCTTAGCATGTAGATGGATGTCTTATGTGCAGTAAAGGGAAGATTGGTGATTCCTTTATCTTTATTTATGACACCATATACTAGTTGGACATCATTTTACCTAGTGTCAGACTAATCTAGCAGGGACTAAAAACCAAATTAGCTGTTACGGAAATCATAGAAATGTAGGGCTGGAAGGGACCTCGAAAGGTCAACAATTCCAGCCTCCCACACTGAGGCAGGGTCAAGTATATTTGACAGTTTGTCAACCCCAGACTGGGATTCCACAACCTCCCTTGGTAATCTGTTCCAGTACTTAACTCTTCTTATAGTCAGAATTGTTTTCCTATTATCTAACCTAAGTCTCCTTGGTTGCAGATTAAACCAATTACTCCTTGTCCTACCATTGATGGATATGTAAAACAGTTGATCACAATCCTCTTTATAATAGCCCTTAATATATTTGAAGATTATCATCAAGCTCCTCCTCCATCTTTTCTTCTTAACGTTAAACATACCCAGTTTTTACCTTTCCTCATAGATCAACTTTTCTAAACTTTTTATCATTTTTGTTGCTTTCTCTGGATACTCTCCAATTTGTCTACATCTTACTTAGTGTGGTGCAAAAAAACTGAACACAGTATTCCAACTGAGGCCTCACCAATGCCAAATAGAGTGGAATACGTACCTCCTGTTAACATACCCCAGAATCATATTAACCTTTTTTGCAACTGTATCACATTGGTGGCTCAGTTTGTGATCCACTATAATCCCCAGATCCTTTTCAGCAATACTATTGCCTCGCCAGTTATTCCCTAATTTTGTATTTGTGCTTTTGCTTTTTCCTTCCTAAGTTTAGTACTTTGCACTTGCCTTTTTTGAATTTCATTTTGTTAATTTCAGACCACTTCTCCAACTAATCAATGTGCTTTTTGAATTCTAATCCTGTCCTCCAAAATGCTTGCAATCCTTTCCAGCTTGGTGTCATCCACAAATTTTATAACCATACTCTCCACTCCATTATCAAAGTCATTAATGAAAATTATGAATAGTATCTGACCTGTGACAAAACTCCTCTATGTAACTCTTAGATATACCTTCCAGTTGGACCGCGAACCACTGATAACTATTCTTTGAGTATGATTTTTCAACCTGTTGTGCACCCTCTGTATAGTAATTTCATCTAGACCACATTAACTAGTTTGAGAGTGCCATGTTGGACTGTGTCAGAAGACTTACTAAAATCAAGATATATCATGTCTATTGCTTCTCCTGATCCCCTAAGCCAGTAACCTAGTCAAAGAAGGCTAGTTTGGCATGATTTTTTTTTTCTTGACAAATCCATGTGGCTATTACTTATCACCCTATTATCCTCTAGGAGCTTACAAACTGATTGTTATAATGATTTGTTCCAATACATTTCCAAGTATTGCTGTAATGCTGGTTAGTCTATAATTCCTGTCTGTAAAGATAGGTACCACATGCCCTATTGTTGGTCTGTAGTACAGAACAGCATGCTATTTTACCTACGTTATTCTTTTGTACTTTGTCTATTCAGTGCGGCAACATGGCACGAGAAGGATTGCGCACTCTGGTGGTTGCCAAGAAGTCATTAACAGAAGAGCAGTACCAAGATTTTGAGGTATGAAAATAGAGAGGAATCTGTATTCTGGGCATAGCTCTTGTGCTCAAATAATGCAAAGCACTTTATAAGGAATACTATTATTTGTATTCTATTAAGATGACTTGATGATCAAATTTTGATTAAAATATTTGTAATAACTGATGTGTTTAAACAGAAATGTTGTGATATTCTATCACAGTTTTTGACATTCCTTAGCAACTATTACAAAATCTTTCACAGGATATTGTTTAGTTTTGTTTATTATACTATTAGATTATTGCTATACAACATCAAAGTTCCTAATTTAAATTAATTTTAGAGTCTCAGTATAGCACAAAATTCTACTACTTCTGAAAGACGAGGACAATCACTACTTAGGTGGCATGAGGCCTGCTTTTTATAAAGTCATCTCGTGATTCACTTTAAGGGTCGTGCAAAGACATAAAGGCCTGGTCTACACTACGGGGTTAGGTCAAATTTAGCCGCATTAGGTCGATGTAAAAATGACTGCGTCCACACAACCAACCCCATTCTGTCAACCTAAAGGACTCTTAAAATCGACTTCTGTACTCATCTCCGGCGAGGGGAGTAGCGCTAAAATAGACTTTGCTGGGTCGAATTTGGGGTAATGCAGGCACAAATCGCCGGTATTGGCCTCAGGAGCTATCCCAGATTACTCCAATGCGACCGCTCAGGACAGCACTTTGAACTCCAATGCACTAGCCAAGTGCACAGGAAAAGTCCCGGGAACTTTTGAATTTCATTTCCTGTTTTGTCAGTGTGGTGAACTCAGCAGCACAGGTGACCATGCAGTCCCCCCAGAATCGTAGAGCGTAGAATGTTTCTACGCTCCCCCTATCATCTCCGTCCCTGAGGTTATCGGAGATTAGAAGGGGGAAAACGCACTCGCGATGACGTGTTTTCTGAGCTCATGCAGTCCTCCCGCACTGATAGGGCACAGATTAATGCATGGAGGCATTCAGTGGCAGAGGCCAGGAAAGAATTAAGTGAGCGCGAAGAGCAGAGGCAGGACGCGATGCTGAGGCTAATGAGGGAGCAAACGGACATGATGAAGCGTCTGTTGGGGAAGCAAACGGACTTGATGAAGCGTTTGTTGGAGCCGCAGGAAAGCCAACAAGAGCACAGACCCTTGCTGCATCCATGGCTGCCCGGGGGGGGGGGGGCAAGTGGGGCAATTTGCCCCGTACCCCGCAGGGGCCCCCATGAAAATGTTGGAGGCTCCACCCTACCTCCGCCTTCCCCCATCCCCCGGCGCCTCAGCACGCCACGTCCAGGAGCGGCCCTGGACAGCACTGCAGCCGCATGGCCTGAGCTCCTCCCGTTCAGAGCCGCGTGGTAAGTGGGCGGGGCTCTGAGCCGAGCGGCGGGAGCTCAGGTCCCGTGGAGCCATGCCGCTGCAGCGTTGTCCAGGTCCACTTCTGGATGCGGCGCACTGAGGCTCCGGGAGAGACCCAGAGCCCAGCTCCCCACCCATCCCTGGGCAACAGTAGCGCCATCCCCAGGCAGTGACAGCCCATTGGCACCAACCATCACCATCACCCAGCGACAGCCCATTATGTAATTGCAAATGTATACATACCATTAAAGCATTTAATATTTTTAAATAACGTATTCGTGTATTTTCAAATTATTAAAAATTAATTTTTGAATGTATTTCACTGGTTATTTTTTACATTTCCAAATACATGTTACTATAGTATTGCAACTTTTTTTTTTAATGTAAGTGGCCCCTGAAATTGTTTTGCCCCAGGCCCCCTGAATCCTCTGGGCGGCCCTGGCTGCATCCACTGTATAACCGCCTACCCTCCTCCCCATGTTCCATAGCCTCCTCACCCAGATGCCCAAGAACATGTGTGGGGGGAGGCTCCGGGCATCCAGCCACTCCACTCCAGAGGATGGCCCAAGCAACAGAAGGTTGTCATTCAGTTTGCTTATTGTAGCCACACTAAAATCAATGTGGCCTTGTCCTTCCCTCCTCCCCCACCCCACCTGGCTACCTTGTCCGTTATCTCTTTTTTTTTTTTTAATTAATAAAGAATGCATGGTTTCAAAACAATAGTTATTTTATTTCAAAGGGGGGAGGGTGGTTGGCTTACAGAGAATTAAAATCAACAAAGGGGGCGGGTTTGCATCAAGGAGAAACACACACAACTGTCACACCAAAGCCTGGCCAGTCATGAAACTGGTTTTCAAAGCCTCTCTGATGCGCAGCGTGCCTTGCTGTGCTCTTCTAATCGCCCTGGTGTCTGGCTTCTCAAAACTGGATGCCAGGCGATTTGCCTCAACCTCCCACCCCACCATAAATGTCTCCCCCTTACTCTCTCAGTTGTTATGGAGCACACAGCAAGCAGCAATAACAATGGGAATGTTAGTTGCACTGAGGTCTGACCAACAGCTCCAGCGAGCTTTTAAACTTCCAAAAGCACATTGTACCACCATTCTGCACTTGCTCCGCCTATAGTTGAACAGCTCCTTACTACTGTCCAGGCTTCATGAACGGATCCCCCAAGCAGGAGAGCAGAGTTGCAGTGGAAGCAGTGGACGAGGATGGTTAGCAGCCCTACTGCACCGTCTGCTGCTAGCAGCTCCCAGGAGGACCAGAACGGATCCCCCGAGCTCGTCGCTGGGGAGCAGGAGAGCAGAGTTGCAGCGGAAGCGGTGGAGCCGTACACCATGCCCTGGAGGTTGCTAGGGGTCGGGCAGGGAAGATGTTCCCAGAACCCCCAGCCAAGCTACATGTCCGACGAGGACGGTTAGCAGTCCTACTGCACCATCTGCTGCGAAGGCAAGGAGCTGCTGCTGTGTAGCAATGCCAGCTGCTGCAGGTGCTTCAGTGTCAAATGCTTGGAGATCCGGGTAGGGCAAGGTACCTTGGCCAAAACAAAAGAGCAAGAGCCCTGGAGCTGTTACATGTGTCAACCACAGAAGTGCTATGGGATGTTACAGCGCCGACTGGACTGGAATGTACGGCTGCAAGATTTCTTCACCAGTGACAAAGGACAGGAATATGATGCACCTAAAATCTAAAAAGACCCACACATTTCCCAGAATCACTACCCTTGATAAGAGAACATCAATGATTGCACTGGCCACTTGGATCACAGCAGCCCCCACAGTAGACTTGCCCACAACAGCAGCAGTGACGGTGAGCTGAGCGGGCTCCACGCTTGCCAAGGTATGGCATCTGCACAGGTAACCCAGGAAAAAAGGTGTGAAACAATTGTCTGCCATTGCTTTCACGGAGGGAGGGGCGACTGACGACAGGTACCCAAAACCACCCGTGACAATGTTTTTGCCCCATCAGGCATTGGGAGCTTAACCCAGAATTCCAGTGGGTGGCGGAGACTGCTGGAACTGTGGGATAGCTACCCACAGTGCACCGCTCCATAAGTCGATGCTTGCCACGGTAGTGAGGACACTCCACCGACTTAATGCGCTTAGTGTGGACATATGCAATCGACTGTATAAAATAATTTCTAAAAATCGACTTCTATAAAATGGACCTAATTTCGTAGTGTAGTCATACCCAAAATGTGTTGATTAAACAGTGGATTTTACTTTTCAGAATTGTTAGTTCTTGGATTTAAGATATTTAGATAAATTTAAACATGTTACATCATTAGTCATTGTCAACTAATGCTGACAAACTGAAGATTTATTTTCTCTTTACGAGTGATAGCAAGCGCTCTCTAAAATAAGGGTTTGGGGATTTTGTGTTTGTGCAAACAGAATCGCTATAACCAAGCAAAGTTAAGCATACATGATAGAGCCCTCAAGGTGGCTGCTGTTGTGGAGAGTTTGGAGAGAGAAATGGAATTGCTGTGCCTCACTGGTGTCGAGGATCAACTACAAGCTGATGTTAGACCAACTCTGGAGATGCTAAGAAATGCTGGAATAAAGGTACTAAATGCATACTACCAAACGGCAGTTAACACAATGTTCTAATTGTGTATTTTTTCAAAACTGATTTATTTAGTATTGTCTTTATTTATTTAGATTTATACAGAATAAAAAAGGGCACCTACCCAAGGTTCAGGTGTCCCTGGCTTAAATTACAAAAACAAATACACCTCTACCCTGATATAATGCGACACGATATAACACGAATTCGGATATAATGCAGTAAAGCAGTGCTCCCGGGGGACAGGGCTACGCACTCTGGTGGATCAAAGCAAGTTCGATATAACGCGGTTTCACCTATAACGCGGCAAGATTTTTTGGCTCCCGAGGACAGCGTCATATCGAGGTAGAGGTGTATCAATGAACAGCAAGCAGAACACACAAACTCCCTTTCCCTCCACAAATTTGATGCCCCTTAAGCATCCACCTCTTCAGCAGCCTGTGCAAAGAGAGGAATTTATCTAATACTATTTTGTCATTGATGCTTATCAGTCTTTACAATAAAACTGTCCTGTTTGGAATGTGTACTAAAAGAGTTAGTGATCTTACTTAGGTGTGCACATCATAAAACCACTGTCAGAATTGGCACTTATTTGTATTCATATGAAGCCTCAACAAAGAGGCAAAGGACAAATAGGCCGGGAGAGGGAACTGTCCACTTCCCTAAAGGTAGTTCCTTCAGCTAAGGTTTAAGGGACGTTGCCGAAGTTTTGCTGTGTCTGTTTTATTAGACAGAGAATGTTACAGAACTATCAATCTGGCAAGTTTGAAAAGGACTCAGTTTACTTGAGAAAGAAAGTTTAATCTCAAGACCAGACGGGTTTCTAAAAAAAATTTAAACTTTTTTAGGTTATATATTGTGACAAGGCACCTCCTCCATCTCACCGGGCTTAGCACTTTCCCGTCTGGCCCAGAGTAAATCAGTCCTACTGTAGACAGTGTTTTGTCTTCCCATTCTGTGTTTACCGTGAAAATATTGATAAATAGGCCTTGGGGCAGGCCCAAGGAGTGCTCCTCCACCAAACAAATGAAACCAATTCGCAAACACAAAATAAAGGGGTATACTTTTTTCCTCCCCTTCTCTGGGGGATGCGGGGGTTTGCTCTATTATTGGCCATAGGGTGCCATTCCTTCCCCTAACAGGCATTCAGTTTAGTTGTTCCTCTGTGAAGATGAGCGCAGCCTCTCATCCTGGAGAAACCGATCTCACTGCTACTACTAGCCCTGCAGTAGCTTGTCTCTCCTGCCTCTGTCACCAGAGGAGGGGTTTTTAAAGGTCCCCGGCAGCCCATAATTGGACTCAGGTGTCCCTAGTTGACCTGAGGTAACCCCTTCTCATAGGGGAAAGGATCTTTATCTGAAGCTACCATACCTGCCTTTCACCACACTCTTGCAGCTGTCCATCCTGACTTTGTCATAATATCTCTTATTGAAGAAGAGTACCAAGAAATTTTGTACAGAAAGAAATATGTAGAGTCAGCCTTGGTTAAACTGAATCAGATGCATTGCCAGTTTTATTTTTGTTTGTTAAAAAAAAACCTCAGATGAATTAATAATACGTGTCTGCAATAACCTTAGTTAGCATTGAAGTGTCCTGCATGCTGAGAAATAGATGTATAGAAATAATGTGTTCCAATTATAGTTTTTCTCCTTTGTATTACTACTACTTTTTCTCATCCCAAGTCATTTTTACAGACTAGGGGAGCAGTACAATGTCACCATTCATTCCTGTCCATGGCGTATTCCTCTGTTAAGCCTGGTTATGCCCCTGCCTACAATGTCCCACCATCTAGTAACTGGTCAGCGTCTACATTGGACTGACCTTAGTTGTGTTTGCATTATTTTCTTTGGTAGCTGATCATCTATTTGTGTTCTACGGAGTCCCCACCCTCATAATCTTTTCGATTGCAGCCAATCCTGTATCCTGATTTTACCTCCTACTTTCCTAACTTCTTTGTTTGTCTTAAAATCATTATGCTTTACATGTTCATCTTCTGGAGAACTCTCATCTCTGTCTCCAGCCTTCTGGGAGGGAGCAGGAGGGAGCCTCCCAGCCTGGGTCAACAGACTTGGGCTAGCAAGGCTCGGGCTAGCGCTTTGAAAATAGCACTTTGAAGTTGTGGTTCAGGCTGTAGTTTGGTGTCTGAAGCCTAGGGAAGAGGGTAGGCTTCAAAATCCAAACTCCAACCTGAGCCGCATTTCAAAGTGCTGTCTATACAGCTGTTTTTAGAGTGCTAGCAAAAGTATGTGGACTGGAAGGCTTGCTTGTACTCACTCCAAAATACTGTATAGGCATACCCCTGATGTCTGCTTCCAGTCTATAGAGTAATACTGTTAGTATGCTGGTTTAATACATTTTCGCTTTGGTACCAAATGCAAAGTTTATAAGTTCATAAGTTCATTAACTTCTATGCAGCACTTGTTGGTAAAGCACATCTCCTTTTAACCTTGGCACCATTAGCACTGATCAAGCTTCCTAACCACACATAAGATTTTACTTGTTCTTGCCTTCACCGCTGCTGTATTTTTATTCTCCCTTTTCCAAGATGCAACCACTTCATCATCTTGACATTTATTGTAAGTCCAAGTTGACTACACCAATTTTTTTCAAAGTAGCAAAGAGTATCATCATTCATTCAAACATATCATCCAGTTGTACAGTGTCATCTGCATAAGTTAAGGAGCTTAATTCTTGATCATCCACTGTCAAGCCCTCCAACTCATGTAACATTCTTAATGTCCAGTTTAAAAACATGATGAAAAGTGACAGTAATGCCATGCCCCCTTGTTTTACATCAGACTTCAACTTGAACCAGTTGCTCAATTTTCTATCTGCTCTTACAGCACTACAGGAATCTTCATACATAACTTCTATAATTGCAATTATCCTATCTGGAATTCCATATGATTTTAGTACTTTCCACAATGCTTCCCTCCAAACCAAATCAAATGCCTTTGTGAAGTCAATGACCACAGCCAGGAGCGCCACCAGCTTTATTGCCGCCCTAGGCGGCGGAAAGTTTCCGCCCCCGAAATGCCGCCCCTGACAGAGGCAGCGGAAGGTCCCGCCCCCGAAATACCGCCGACGATTGGGGCGGCCGAAGATCCCGCCGCCGTGGTTGCTGCCCCCCAAATGTTAGCGCCCTAGGCCTAGGTCGCCTAATGGGTTGCGCCGGCCCTGACCACAGCAAACATCTTTAATCCACATTCTCACTTTTTTCCATCAGATATTGGAATATGGTCTGAAGGAAGAGCAGCACCTCCTGGAGGCAGGCCAGACTTATAGACACCTTATGGCCAGATAGCTTGGAGCAGTAGCAGGACAGGGCCCAAGGTGTGGGCAGGGCTCCTTGTCACCACACAAATCCAACATGTCCTAGTAGGGGGCATCTCTTCCTCTCTATACCCATGAGGGGTCCACAGGCCACAGTAGTCCCTCCTTCACACCAGAGACTGACTTCCTTCCCCTAGGTGCCAGAAATAAAACAATTTATAAACAATCTGCTGATTGTTTGCTTCAGTCTTCTCCCTCCTTTCTGCATCACAGTCTCTCTGACTCACTCACCATGCCAACTTTTCCTCTTTTGTCTCTCCATCTTCCCTTCTTTCCCCTTAATGGTTAGAGGGATGGTTTACATTTTAAGAATAACTGACCATGGCTAAGTAGAGGAGCAGTGGGGGATAGATTGTATACATAAACAAAAGAAAACCAACAAAATACGTGCCAATCCTAAACCTATCCATTTAACTTGTCCTTTCCCCAACTTTTTAACTTTGGCCTTTAAAACTGTAAGCTCCTTGGGTCAGAAACTGTCTTCCCATATAACTGTATAGTGCCCAGTGTGTTTTGGATGAAATCCTCATGCTGGTTCCAGCCCCTTTAGACCAAGAGGACCGGAACAGCTTACATCTGGAGGGGAGGGAGCAGTCTTCCTGCACAGGAATTGTGGATGACAGACATAAGGCTACCTTCCAAGCCTCCTTGCAAGCACCAATAGAAGGGGCGAGGGCAGGAGGGGTGTGTTGAGGGCAGGGCCACAGTATGCTGTTAGCCAGAGATTCGGAGTGATGCTCTAGCCCATAGGGCAGCCCCAAGAGACTGCTGTAACTTAGGACACAGGAGCCTCTTCAGTTCTTGGAACAGCCCAGGATTGGGAGGATGCAAAAGTAGTTTAAATCCTCCATAACCCACTCACCTCCTTTTCCCCCTGATCTGCATAATCTGTGCTGTGCCTAAAAGGGACAGTATGTAATCTCACCCTTTGTGTGCAATTATAGTAAAAAAAAATTAGCCTATTAATTTATTTGGTTTAAATATGTGCATCCTTCCTGGTTGTCAGGTTCAGCAGAGTAGTAGGAGAAGATTTGAAGACAATACAAATATCATTCAGCTTTTGAGAATAGATCTTAATGGTCAGCTGAATTAACTCTATAAAATTCTTTTGCAGATATGGATGTTAACAGGAGATAAACTGGAGACAGCTACTTGTATTGCAAAAAGTTCCCACTTAGTATCTAGAACTCAAGATATTCATATTTTCAGACCTGTAAGTATAGTTCCAGATAATATTTTAAGATTGGCCTCATCAAATAAGTGTTAGAGTAAAATAAATATTGCTTAATAAGTGGCCAGCTGTTAATCATTAATTTGATATTGATGGTAATAGGATTAATTTATAAAGAGTTGATGTGCTATTATTGTGGGCTTCGTATTACAATTCCATAGCAATTGTACTTCAAGTTGGTGACTATTTAAAGACTGAAGATTATAAAGCATTAAATATGAACTTATTGATACTTCTTCCAGATGTTTCATAAAGGACTTATTGTCCTAATGCACCAGTTTTACACAAGTATAACTCCTTTGACTTCCACTGAGTTACTCCTGAATTACACTGATGTAACTGAGAGTCCAAACACATTACTTCTGCAGAACAAGGGTTCAGATCAAAAGCAGAAAACCAGAATTGTTAATCTATTAGTCTTCAATTAAAATACTTGTATTTTCCCATTTGTCCCTTTAAGAAAATTAATAGAAATGCAAACTGAATATCTGTATTTATATACATTTTTGTTATATTTTAATAACATCAACTATATTGGATTCAAACAAAAATAAAGATTCCCTAGGCCTTGATTGATGATATGCGATCAGACATAATGTCTGTTTGTTCTAAATGAACCACTTGCACCTACAGAAATAATTATTTCAATATAATTTACATGTAAATTTAGTTTCTTCTGAAGCATCAGAATGGCAAATTAGGCCCTGCAGACTCCTATTTGCAATTAAACTATTAATGCTTCTGATAAAACTTCAGATCAATTTTTGTTGACCTTTCCATATTGTAACACTACAAATTAAGTCTTCCTGAACAAAATCTATTTAGTTTGTTAGATTTTTATTTTCATTAACTAGATTAGTAATAAGAGATCAGCTTGGCACTGTTAATTTAGAATACACGAAGTTCTAAATTAGTTAGAAAATGCATTTATATAGAATTCTGGCTTGTCTATGCCTGCATTTTACAACCAATTTTAAGAAAAAATGTTTTAGCACGTTACTGTATTTAAATCTGACTGACAATTGAAATAAATATTTAATTGAACATGATCAATTTGGAGGGAACCTGAAAAAATCACAAAAATATGGTAGGTCCATGGCTTATTTTATAATATTATATGTGCAGTAAAGAAATAATTACTAGAAGTCACTGTACTAGATTGATAGTCATTGCTAAAATGTCTTCTCTGATATTCCAAATATTAGTTAACAAAAAAAGTGTTTGCCACTTCGACTCTATTAAAAAAAAGTTAGATTTTTTTGGGGTTGTGAATGCTCCTTTTAATTTATTCTTAAGGCTTTTAGATGTTGTTTGTTTCTATGGTGAAACAAATGGATATGTCGCAGACATAAAAACTTTCTTTCTCTTTGTTAGCTGGCAGGTGGCACTATAGAGAGAGAGTGTCATGCTGAGTAGTGAGTTCTGAGTGAAGACACCTCTCGATTCCTGCTATGCTAGACACAGTAGTGGGCCCCAGTCCCTGGTGGTAGACAGAATAGGAGTTGGTTTCTCCTCCCTCTTCAGCCTCCCCCAACACACATTTAATTTAGAAGGGAAGGAGAGAGAATGCCATATTTGTTATTTTTGGAGCATTTTGTTGTTGAGTTGCATCATAATGGCCCTGCAGATCTTTGTGTGCAGTTAATCCAACACAAATAGTTGTGTGCTAATGGGAACCAGACCTGGAGTTCCTACTGTTGGAGACAGACAGGTTCAAGACATTCAGCCTCTGATTCTGTGTGGTAGGCCAAGAACAGTGTTATCCCAAATCAGTTTAAAAACTTGTTCAAGCTCACCCATTTTAAATTTGCTTTGGACAGCCAGTGTTGACAGGGCCAAAATCACATGTGAAAGCAGTTTAGAAATTTTGTTCTAGACTAACAACTGTATCTTGTATATGATAGTTCAGAAAAAGTCTAATTGAAAATCAACATTTTGTATTTAAAATTATATTAGTACATTTTAATCTGGTTATATTGTAAATTTTGCAAGTTCTATGTTTTAATTTGGTCCTTACAAAAGTATATTGTGTACACTTTGAACCCATATTGCATTTCACAAATTTGATTCCATACTATGATACATTATGTGAATAAAAATACCGTATAATGATAATCTCTGACCCCCAGGAGGTTCGTTATGATTAGTGTGTTTTATATGACTCCATGGTACTTATTCATACCCAAACTAGTCTTCATATTGCCTGCTTAGGCAAACATTTTCAGCTGCATGTTCCAAAAAGGACTAATACCTGTAATTGTATTCCTCTACCTCTTGAACTATTTAGGGTTTTACTTTTCTTCATCCAAACTAATGGAACCACTAATGTGGCCACATCACATTGTTCCAGATACATATTACTCATTATTAAGCAATGTCATTTTTCTGAGTTAGAGGGTTTATCTAGAGTTACCAAACCTGAATGACTCAATCCCACATAAAGTTCTTACGAGATTTTATATACATGGTTTTGCAGCCTGATCCACTTTGGTGAGGCACTGAATGTGCTGTCTGCACAGATTTGCCTCCTGTTTGAAGATTGCTTTCACATCTCAGTTCTTTCATACAAGATGGGAAAGACACATGCAGAGCTACTTCCTGGGTGTTACACACACTGGGGTACAACACTAGGGCTTAACTAGTGCTTTCTGGGTTTGGTTTCTCTGGTTTCTGGTATTTCAGTTCAAACTTGTTTAACAATTAAATCTTTTCATTTTGAGTATGTACTTTTATTGAAGGTAATCAGTCGAGGAGAAGCTCACTTAGAACTTAATGCTTTTAGAAGGAAGCATGACTGTGCCTTGGTGATATCTGGGGACTCTCTAGAGGTAAGACCTGGGCTTCTGTCAAAAGAAATTTACTTGCACTATTGTATATGAAAAGGAAAGGGTGTTCATATTCTCATTTATTTAAAAAAAGGTTTTCAAAATTCCCCTTGTGCTTTAAAGCATCTCAGGGTTGCCGGTGCCATAAATCAAGAACACCTTTACTAGACACCCCAATTGTATTAGTTCTTTGGTTGCTTAAGACAGATTTAGATTAATGAAAGGTGTATGCAATATGATTTGGTACTGTGAATATTTGAAATTTTGTCTCTTCTATTGGAACCAATGAAACAGCTATAAGAGTGCTAGTTTACAGTAAAAAGCCAAGGTCCAGAGAATGCGAGTAAAATTGTTTTGTTGATGTCACTCAAGCAAAACTCTATAGCAGAAAGAGGGATTTCCTTTTCCATAAAGTGTTTTCTATTCGTGAAATGAGCCTGTACTATGGTGCCTCTCATGATTAAGAACAGAACGTCAAATAGGATAAAATATGTTCTTTTCCATAGGTTTGTCTGAAGTACTATGAGCATGAATTTGTAGAGCTGGCATGTCAGTGCCCTGCTGTAGTTTGTTGCCGATGTTCACCCACCCAGAAAGCTCATATTGTGAAACTGTTACAACACCACACTGGAAAACGCACTTGTGCAATAGGTGAGTGCCAGACCTAGTTTCATTCATAGTAACAAGAATTTGATAAATTTGGTGAGTAGGTGGCAACAGTGAACCCAAATGGCTACAGGTCAACATTTCAAGGCATTTCACTTCCAAATAATACAACTTCTTTACAGTAAAAGATGATCCATTGAGAAAAGGTTTTTTTAAATGTATAAGCAAAAATATCTTGATCATTGAAGTTGCATTTGTTTTAACCTATACACGATTTCCAAGAATTTAATAATACACACTACATAACTAGAAAGGAGATCTAAAGAGAGGAAAAAAGTATAAATAACTGCATAGTGCCATGGCATTTCCAGGTGATGGAGGAAATGATGTCAGCATGATCCAAGCAGCAGACTGTGGAATTGGAATCGAAGGCAAGGTAACCTTATCTAATTTCATGTAAATTATCCTACATGTCATTTCAACAATATTGTACTAGCAGCTTTCTTTTTAAATTGTAATTAATTATGCAGCAGCCTTATAGTGAAGACATTGGTACAGTTCACGCTTTTCAGTACAATGTAAATAGTGTTTAGGTATTTTTTAAAAGTCATAAAATCTGTGTATTAATATTTTCTCAGCTTTAGTCTTTTTTTCTTACCTTGTGTATAGAAACAATCAAGAAAAACACAATCCCTGTAGTTTATTTTGTATAAAATACATATGTTGCACTGAAAGAGACAGGCTTGGGTGATAGTACTTATTTGTAGCAGTCATCACAGACTGTTCAGTATACTCAATATACAACAGTTTGCATTTTACATTGAATACATTGCAATGTTGATAAAACTCTGTTATTAAGGGTATGATTCTGTCACGGATTCAGTGACTTTCCGGGACCTCCACAACTTCCACAGTGGCAGGGCTTGAGCAGCTGTCAGCATCAGAGCAGCGGCCCCAGGGCTGAAGCAGCCAGGGGTGGGAGGTTTAGGTCAGCCCTTGCTGCAGGAGCAGTGGCCACTCCCGGGGCCACCAGAGTCGCAGACGACAGCCAGCTCTGCAACCTGTCCTTGACTTCTACTAAAAATACCGACGACAGAATCTTAATCTTATCTATTATGAAACAGGAGTGAATTTTGCGGTTACAAATTGTTGCTTATTAGAATTTTGAAATCTGAACATTTTGTTTATTATTAATCTCTTAAGACACTGTGCTTTCCAATATCCTTTTCTGCATATAATGTAACGTTTTTAAAATGTTGTATTTTGTTTTTGCTTTAGGAGGGAAAACAAGCTTCCCTGGCAGCTGACTTTTCTATCACACAATTTAAACACATAGGCAGGCTGCTGATGGTTCATGGTCGAAACAGTTACAAAAGATCAGCAGCACTTGGTCAATTTGTCATGCACAGGGGCCTTATTATTTCAACTATGCAGGTATTTTAACTTTTATGTTTCTATAATGCCCACAAAATGTCATTACGCTTAAAAATATTTATTGTGAAAGTTTTAAAATTAATAATTTCATTTGATTTATTGTGGTGCATTGCACTGCATGGAGAGGGATAGTAAAAAAAAAAAAAAGAAAGGTAATTGACTAATACATAGTTTTAAAATGTGTGTTCTTTTTTTCAAGGCTGTATTTTCTTCAGTCTTCTATTTTGCTTCTATCCCTTTGTACCAGGGATTCCTAATGGTAGGGTAAGTTAAAATCAATAGTTACAATACCAGGTAACATTTATTTCAGAATAATTTTTTTTTTTTTAAGAAAATATTGGTTTCTGTCCCATTCCTCATGCATTTGTGGTTGATGAACTAACAGGTGCTGGTATGAGCAAAACAGCATCCATGTAGCAGAGGTTCACAAAGCAACCCAACCTCCTTTACCAATCCTCAGTGCTGAACCTCTCAAAAGCAGCACAAGATACCAAGCATCCCATTGGCATGGCCTTGTAGAAATAAAGCTAATCCTCTAAGGAAAAAATCCCAAATACTGAGGTGTATGGGTAAAAGGCAAAAAGCTAAGTTGATGTTGCATTTCAACATCAAAGCCCGTGGTCCAAATACCTGCATTATGGCAACTGCAAAAGCAAGTGAACTGAGCATATCCTGCTTAGTGAAGCAGTTCGATTTTAACTCAACGTAACATATTTTATTCATGAGTATGGACCTTTATCCATTATCAGTTTCCAATTCCACCCCTTTTCCACCCTAAAATGTCTTTCCTTTCTGAGGCTAGAATGTATGTACTCTAGTCTGCTCCACACGTTTGAAATAGCCATGGTTGCAAGCATAGGTGGGGTGAAAATACTGTGCCTTGTTAACAGACCAGCATCATTGTCTTATAATATTTTTTACTTATGGAGCATCTGAAGACTTCAAAACTCTTTACAAGTATTAAGGAATTTTGGCCCTGGCTTTGAATCTGCATAACAATCAAGAAGCCATTATCCTTATGAGACTGTAGTTTGGAGTGGAAGAGATCATGTGCTCAAGTCACAGCTCAGAGTCAGGCATGACTGGATCCTGTGCAGTTGTAAGGCAGGAGTCCTCAAAGTGTTGCCGAAACAAGTCCTTTTAAGTCGCATATGACATCATGATGATGCGTGCATATTTAATTACTAATCTAGGTGTTTCTCAAACAGTGCTCTCATAAATTAGAAAACTCTCTCTCTATTTGTCTGTTGACATCAGTGGCACCTAGAGGCCCCAATCAAGTCAGGGTCCTAGGCATATAGTAAAAGTCCTTGAAGAATTTACAAATCCTCTAGAAAACCATATAAAAAAAATGATTTGTGGTCCAAGGTCCACTGGTCCTAAGACAGCATGTGTTTATCAAAAATCCAACCTACTGGTTGGGCTGATGAGATCCTTTGCATCATCTTGTCAGGGACATGACAACACTTATTTCCAAATTCCATATTTCCATGTTTGTTTTCATATTGCATTTACATTACAAAGATGCTAAGAATAATAGATGCAACAGTGGATTCGTTGTCTTGTCTTTCTCCTTTTAAAGACCTGGTTACAAAAGTGGATTATTGAGGTTGGTGACTGGAAATAAGTTAGGTGGTTGGTTTGTATACATTTTTGTTAATGTAGTCATGGTCTACCATTTTACACATTTGGCAGCTCTCAGAAGAAGCCCAGGACCATGTAAATTAGAATTGTTAAACTTATATGGGTAAGTTGCCCAGAGCTCACCAGTACAACATTCACTCAACCAGATTTACTCAAACTTGAAAAATCACACTGAAAGGATTATTTGATGTTAATAGGTTGCTTATAAAGTGTACAACTGAATGATTTTTACATAGAGGCTATTTATATGCTTTTTCTAAGGTATGCAACCATATACACTATGTTTCCAGTCTTCTCTTTAGTGTTGGATCAGGATGTGAAGCCAGAAGTGGCATTGCTGTATCCAGAACTTTATAAGGACCTCACCAAGGTATGAATATACAAAGTGTTGATATAAATTAGATTCATTTTGACTCTAGTATGCCCAAAAATCTTTGCAGGTTATTATACTCACCCAATGGAGATGTTCCAGGTAGGACAAACTCATAACTAGGCCATCTGATTTCCAGGTGTTCTTTGTTGTTGTTGTTGTTGTTGTTATTGATTAGGTGAAATAATACAATACAATATAACGTATGGGAGGTTTTCTAAGTTTAAAATTATGTTTTAATTTTAGAAATACAATTTTAAGGAGAAGTTAGGCTTTTTTGATCATTTTAGGTAGAACTGGATAATCTAATTGGTATAGCAAACAGCCCAGGCATTTTTAAAGATCTATGGTGGTCTGTTTTTTCAGTATTCACTCCATTAACAGATTCTTTATTCATAACCCAGCTTCTGTTTGTGTATAGTTTTCATACCCTGCTTTATTTAGTGTGCAATTGTGCATCATAATTATTCTCAACTGTTCTGGTAAACAAGACCCATTCCAAATATCTCAGGCACAAAAGAGCTCTTAAAACCAAATGATTTGAAAAAACACTTATCGAATGTACTGAACTAGCTGTACTCTCAGTGGTTTCATCTGGTGATAAGCCATACTGCTTTGTTACACAAAACTTTAGCATAATATTTAAAAAGAGCAAAACTGGTTGCTGAAATAAGATCCTTCTAAGCTTGCTCTTTGAGCTGTTGTACAGGCCATCCATGTTTAGAAATCGTTTCAGGACTTCTATTCCTTAGGCGAAAGGAGATCATCGTGGCAACTCCCAAAGAATCATAATCTCCTTGCAAATCAAACACTACCCAGATCAATCTCTAGCTGGGTCCTTAAGATGGTGTGACTGAATAGTCAGATTGTCCATCACTGGCAATCTTGCTGTGCCTACAAACCTTTGGCAACCATGTGACGGCTGGCCACGTAGCAGCATTCATTGGCACAAACTCTTGGATGTGTATTTTGTGCTGGCTATGAAATCATTTGGATAATTGTGTTCAGTGCACTCTTGCACATACTCTAACTGTTTTGTCTGTTTGCCTCATTTGGTATCAGTATTCTAGGCAACTTACAGGGATAAGGAGTACACTTTTTACTATCAGTCCTAAGCTGTATCAGGCCAGGATAATGTTTTTAGTCTCAGTCTAACTCAACAGAATGGGTTAACCATCACTGTCTGTGGCCATGCTATTTTGAAATCCATTTCTTTGCTGAGTGCAGATTCACATCTGTGTGGGTGTGATCAGCTCTTTCATGGGCAGAAACAGATGTTTTCTTATGCCTGCTTATATTTTCAGTGCTTGCACTTTCTTCAAAGCCCTAACGAGTTTCATAAATCCATTCATAGGATACATGAAACATGTGCATATACACATGCAAACAAAATTATGTGTTCTTTGATTTATACATGTGTAAGCCAATTAATTTTGATTGGGACCATGATTTGTTTACTGCCACAGGAAGACAAAAATTATTGGGTAAGGACGTAATCTATAGAAACTTTTAAAGTAGTAAGCGCTCAGTGTTTTAATGAGTAAAAATGGGCACTGTGTCTTAACAAATGGCTATTTGACATTTAAAGGAATATGCAGTGTTGTAACCCTGTCAGTGCCAGAATATTAGAGACAAAGTGCGTGAGGTAATATCTTTCATTGATTGGACCAACTTCTATTGGTGGGAGAGACAAGCTTTCAAGCAAAACAGAGCTCCTCTTCAGGACTGGGAAAGGTTCTCAGACCTGAAGAAGAGCAGTCTGTGTTGCTGGAAAGCTTGTCTCTCCCACCAACGGAAGTTGGTCCAATAAAAGATACTACTTCACCCATGTTGTCTATTTAAAGGGATGGTTAGCGTATACTAGACTAGATTAACTATGGTCTTGTTTGGTATCTTTGAGATTTAGGATTGCAGTTCCCACATGCATACATCAGAATTTACGAATATAAATCCTCCCCAAAAAATTTAAAAGCAAACCAAGTAACAATTTTAGTATAACTATAGGCTTTCTAAAAGAACCAATAACAGTTACATGTAAAATGCAGGTTTGCTATTTGTATTCTACAATAGTTTCCTGAGTTTTGGCCAAAATTATGAGTTTTCCACACAAATTCTAAACTAATCCTGGAGATTCATATCCAACAAAAACTTTGCAGCCATGTCACATGTAAAATTTTCTCTGTGTAGTTGTAAAATTAACATTTGCCTTTGAAAGAGTAACTCTGATGAACATCTAGCTAGTCTGAAAATCTACAAATCAAGTAGATTTTTCTACTGTGCTTAAAACTAACCTGTCTTACTTGTTTCCTCTAGGGAAGATCTTTGTCGTTTAAAACCTTCCTCATCTGGGTTTTAATCAGTATATACCAAGGTAGGAGAGAACCCTAATTTTACTGGACTAAAGATTTTTTGTCTACTATTAACAATATTGTTTTTCAGCTCCAGGTTAAATTCCCAAAGCTTAAAATTTCATCCACAGTTATATATATTGCTTTCTGTTTATCTCGTAAATCGATATTCTAGCAGTGTGCCAGACCTATTCAGGACACTGTGTGGATTGGTATTTTTATTGATGTATGTTGCCTAAAAACTGACCTTTTTTAATTAAATGCTAATCCAAAAAAATTTTAACAAGTGCTTATCATATTGCATACACTCCACAGTAGTTTTCTTTCATTGAATGACAGAAGTACTGTTTAAGAAATCTGAATTATGTAATCAGTGAAGAGTAATGAACCTCGTTTTGTCTACTGCTACAAATAAATGAGAGATTGTTGAAAATGCAATTAATGGTTGATCAAGTACATTACGCTGAAATGTATTTAATGTTCTAATAGTCCTATTTTAATTTTTGACCATCTTATTTTTATTCTTTTGTTTTACACACACAATGTAAAATAAAAGTTAGTGGTGTTCTGACATAAGAAATTACTGGAGAAAGTTTTCATGATAACTGATACATTTTCAACATGCATTTGTAAAGATGAATGACCCAAAATATAGTTACAGATTGACTGTGTAACATGTTGTGTTCCTTTTCTAGGTGGCATTCTGATGTATGGAGCCCTTCTCCTTTTTGAATCTGAGTTTGTACATGTTGTTGCAATTTCTTTTACTGCCCTAATCTTGACTGAACTCTTGATGGTTGCACTGACCATACGAACGTGGCACTGGTTAATGGTGGTGGCTGAATTCTTCAGTCTTGGCTGCTATGTGGCCTCTCTTGCATTTCTAAATGAATATTTTGGTGAGTAGCTGTAGAAAATCTTTGCCTGAAAAAGTACACTTTCTAACATACAATTCTTTGTAATCTTTTTCTCATGGTAATTGCATGTTACTCATGCAGATCTGAGTAATATACTTTGTGAAACAGCTTCATCCAGTAGAATATGACTTCAACGTGTATGTAAAGACACTTTTCATGACGAACTCTAAAATGCTCTATCATTTATTTCTCTTTAGGATTTGTAACAGATTTTTATATAGTTTATGTGGAAAAAATTGTATTCAAGACACAAGCTTTTTATGCAATGTGCTTCGTTTCAGTGACAAAAATTCAAACTGCTTTTCATCTTGAATCAGCTTTGAGTAGTTATTAGACATACAGTACTGAAATTGGGTGTAATTTAATGAAAAAACATACTAAAGAACCAGCTTTCAAAACTTTTAGGGTAGGTCTACACTGCAATAAAAGACCGATGGCTAGTCTGGGTCAGCTGATCCGGGCTCATGGGGCTTGGGCTGCAAGGATATAAAATCACAGAGTAGAGTTTTGGGTTTGGGCTAGAGCCCAGACCCGGACCCAAATGTCTACACTGCAATTTTATAGCCCTGCAGCCTGAGCCAGCTGATCTGAGCTCTAAGGCTTGATCCCATGGGTTTTTTATTGCAGTATGGACATACCCTTAGTGCAGGTCTACACTTAAAAAGCTGCAACGGCGCAGCTGCACCACTAGAGCACTTCAGTAAAGACACTACTACACCAACAGGAGAGTTCCCATTGACGTAGTTAATCGTTGGTTGCTATGTCGATGGGAGAAGTCCTTCCATCGACATAGTGCTGTTTATACTGGGGGTTAGGTCAGTATAACTACATCGCTCGAGGGGGGTGGATTTTTCACAACCCAGAGCGACATAGTTATACCGATGTATGTTTGTAGTGTAGACCTGGCCTTACAGCATATCTACACTACAAAATTAAGTCTACCTAACTATGTCAGCATATAGCCGCCACAGTAATTGCATCGCTTGTGTATGTCAACACTTTGCTCCTTGTGTTGGCGGCGTACGTCCTCACCTGTCAGTGTGGAGCATTGTGGGATGGCTTCTGAAAGCCAGCAACAGTCTGAAAGCTTACAACAGCAATGTAAGCAATGCAGTGTGTGCACTGACACTGTGTCAACCTAACTACATCAACGCTGACTCTGCCTCTGGTGGAGGTGGAATTATTAAGTTGGTGTAGTGGGCGAGTTACATCAGAAGGAGCTAAATTTTAGTGTAGACACTTATAGCTAGGTTGTCGTAAGCTGCCTTGCTTTCACCTAACTCTGTAGTTTAGACCAAGTCTTAGGGTACGTCTATACTTACCTCCGGGTCCAGCGGTAAGCAATCGATCTTCTGGGATCAATCCCGGAAGTGCTCACCGTCGACGCCGGTACTCCTGCTCGGCGAGAGGAGTACGCGGAGTTGACGGGGGAGCCTGCCTGCCGCCTGTGGACCTATGGTAAGTTCGAACTGAGATAGTTCGACTTCAGCTACATGAATAACGTAGCTGAAGTTGCGTATCTTAGTTTGAAGTGGGGGGTTAGTGTGGAAGATAGAAGGCACCACCAGATCGTCTAGTCTGACCTCATGTATGTTACAGGCCCCCACACCACCCAGCCCACCCCCCATTTCCCCCGCCCAAGCTCCAGAATTAGGCCAAAGTAATACAGTTCTCAGAAAACTATTGTGCGCCACAGGCAGACGACAGGAGGGACCCAGGTACATCAATGTCTCAGGCCTCTGCAGGTCAGTGGAGTGTTTTAGTGAGAGAAACCATGATGACATATGAATATTTTACTCCCATAATATAAAAAGATTTCCAGAAATATAAATGAAATGTTATTAATTTGTTGATTTTAAATCTCTAGATAGTAGATAAAATACATTTTAATGTTATGTAAGTAATATTCAAGTCTATTTGATAAGGTGGCAAAAACAGTCCAAAAAGACATTCCCACTTTAAATAATCATTTTTCATATATTGAATAAAAATATTTGAGTAGGGAAATGTCCAGAAAAATATTACTACTGGCCAAAGCCTGGTACAGTGAAGGCCGGCAGTATTCAGTGTTCTCCATGCATCTTCTCCCTGTGCAATTTAGATACGACCTACAATGGACTTCTCTTAATTTCAATATGTTGTAATGGGCATTGCTGTTGCCTGGATTACAGCAACACCTAATATGTTAGGCACTTTCCAAACCTGAGAGTCCCTCCCCTAAAGCCTTTGCAATCAAATACCCACTAATGACTAAAACAGTATAAATTATATCATTTGAGACCTAAACCAGATATGAAGGTCAGACTAGTATAATAAGGAGACATTCTGACCATGTGTGTGGCAGGTATTCAGGTTCTGGGACTTTGCATAGAGCTGAAGGCTTTATTCTGTTGGTTCCTGGAAGACACCAGTCCAAGTGAGTCTCCTTAGATCCGATCGAAGAGCATAAAAGAATTTGTGTATCACTAAATTAGAAGGAATTACAGTGTGAAACAGGAGACTTTGTAAGAAAATCCTTAATTGCCAATTTCAAAGGAAAGTCAGGCCAAGATTTATTTTTCTTAAATTAAATTACAATATACCATACCCTTGTCTCATGGTCCCTTGTCCATCTAGTACTCCTGAGAGAATTTTGTGCCAAAAAATTTTTTCTGCGCACAATATTTTAAAATTCTGCATATTTTACTTGTCAGTAAATAAATGTGGAGGCTCCAGCATGGCAGTGGGGAGCACAGGCCACTGGCTGCACAGAGGTGGGAGATCATGCAGCAGCCTTCCTCCCCCCACCACACAGACTCAACAGTGAGGCTGCACCTGACCCCTGACACAGCGCCAGGGCCAGGCCTGCCCTAGAAACACCCTGGGGCCCTGCCCCTCCATACCAGGCACACCAAGATAGCAAGCAAGAGGGACAGTCTCACGCACATGCCCAGCCCTGACCCCTGATCCAGGTGTGGGGTAAGCAGGCTCATCCTGGCAGGATCCAAGTGTGGAGGCGCTTAGTGTGAGGGGATCCAGGTATGGGGTCAGAGGATTCTGTATGAGGCAGTCTGGATGTGGGCGGCTTGGTGGGGGCTCCAGGGGGATCTGGATGCACAGAAGCTCCTTGGGGGTTCTGGGTGCAGAGGGGAGGGGTCTGAATGCAGGGTGGGTGAGGCTCGGCACGGGGGTCTGGGTGGAGAGGGCTCCAGATGCAGGGGAGGGTCTGGGTACAGGGAAGCTTCGGATGCAGGGGGTGAGGCTCAGCAGGTGGGATTTTGGGGGGTTCTCAGTGCAGGAGAGTGAAGCTCAATGGGGATGGTCTGGGTATGGGCCGGTCCAGATGCATGGGGGTTGGACTGATGGGGTGCAGCTCCCCATACAGTGACCCCTTCCTCCGCGGCTGAGGAGAGATGGGGATGGGAAGCATGGGAATGCAGAGCTTCCTGCACCTAGAGAAGGTTTCTGAGGGTGGATCCTCCCCAGACCCAGCCATTCCTTGCAGGGGAAGAGCAAGTCCCTTACTCCCCAGCCCAGCTGGGACTAGCAGGTGAGCCTAGCACAGGGTAGGAGCCGCCATCTGTGGCGTCCCCAGCCCCTGCCACCTCTCCTCTGCAGTGATTTACCTCTCTGCCAGCTGCTCCAGGCACCCAAAATGACATGCCTGCACTGCTGGGCACGTGACCGCTCTTGTGGCTTCTCTTTGGTTCCTTGTCAGAATGTCATTTTTCTGTGAGGAAGCAAAGAAATCTGCGGGGGACAGGAATTCAAGGAGTAATCTAGGAAAATGCCCAGTAGATTCCTCCTGCTATATAAGGCATACTTTGATGTGAAAATGCACACTCATTATTGAAGTGCTGTTTTCTAAAATACAACTGTGTGTCAGGTGTGCTCAGTTTACAGGACAAAGAGGGCTAGAGGGTGGGCAAAGTTGAATTGCAAATCCTGAAAACCTCACCTAGGATCCTAGAGTCTGTCTTTTCCTTCTTACTATGATTTAAAACAAAAAAGATTGTGCAGGTTACATTATTCCCTCAGTGACACCTGTATAATTCGGTTAGCCTTCAGTGTGATTTCACAGGTGTAATGGACAGGAATTTAGAATAGAACCCTGCGCCTTCTCTCTTAACTACATTGGCTCTGAAGTGCTAACAGGAGTAAATGTCACTAAAAACTTACTTTCGTCATAAGTCAGCCAATATCTGTCTATCCTAAGGTTTTTTGTAGCTAAAACTGAATACGCACAGGAAACAGATCTATTTAGTAAGAAGCTGCCATTTTTTACTTTTCAAAGTAAAATCTTACTTTAAGTATTAACTAGTTGATTCTGGGTCTTATAAAACTATGTTCTTTCTGTCTCTCAAATCCCCACACATTAGCCTCTAGATATTGTGCAAATATTGTAGCAATAATACTTTCTACCAATATCCTTTGAAAAAGCTCCACCTCCTGCTTTTGGGTACTCCTGTTACTTCCTAGATGTCAGGAGAGGTGAATTTTAATTATGCCACCATGAACCTATTGAATTTGACATTTCTACTCTGCATCCTTCTGGATCTTCCCTTGCTGGGTTTTCTCTTTGTGGACAGAGGCTTTAAATGGGAGGTAAGTGGGTTGGCTACTGAAGTTCCACAGAAGGACTGCACATGGCAAGGGGCCAGTGAGAACAGACACACATCTGGAACTTTTGGTCAAATGGCCATAGCTTTATTCAACTCCAGGAAAGCATTTATTTCTGTCACAGTTCAGGGCAACTGCACCTGTATTCCCCTTCTATGATCCCTTGAGGGCACCTACGTTAGGCTCCTGTCTCCTCAGCTATCACCTCTCTTGGCTGGAGACCCATGTGTCTTTCTCTCCTGACCAGGATTTTTCCAGGCTGCACAATTCCCTGCCTATACTCAGTCAGAAAATTAAGTTTTTGGATAACACATTCAGATAAGCCATGTCCCCCTCTATTTTTATATGAATAAGAACTTTTAACTAAATTAATAAAGGGTTTTTTAATATATTTCTTTTGAATGAGCATGTTTAACTCCTAAAAGTAATAAAAATCACACATTTGGTGACATACAAACATTGGAAAGATAAAAACTAAAAATATTTGACCCTTTCCTGCCGTTCTAACTTAGGCAAGTTACTCATTAATGATGAGTGTAGAATTGGGCTCATTATGCACATCTCGATGACATACAGTATACAGACTTATAGTGTATTTAGACAGACTTGAAACTAAATCCTGTATATTTTGCAAGGGACATAGTTTGACTAATAATAAGTATACTTACCAGAGCATTAACATTTCTCATGCTGCATCTTTCTAAAGTGAATTTGAACTCAGTTTTAAACTTGTAAGCTTCATTTGACTGTTGATGTAATAACTTATACTTTTGAGTCTCTTCAGGTGATATAACTTGGAGGGAACTGTCTGGCTACTTGTATTTTTAAAACATGCTTAATTTTAAAATATATTCAACTTTTCAAAATGCCATATTGTTTCAACTATATTGCATAGCATGAAATTATTCAGATTATTCTGATTAACACCACTTATATCTTTCTGATTTTCTTACCTATTTCATTTTGTATAGCTAATCTTTTCTAATTTCCTTGTTTTTCTATAAATCTGTCCCTTTCTTATTTCCTTTCTTTGTAACAGGTATAGGCAGAGTGTCTTTTGGAGCTTTCTTAGGTAGGTAGAGTTACAATTTCCTCAAAGATAAAAAATACAGTAGAGAAACAAAGCCAAACTCACTTAAAAAAGACATTGCTGTTTCTAGTTTTCATGGGTGAATAAACTGGCTTCTTTTAGAAGACCATTATAAATTATAGGTAAGCTAACAATGTGTTTTTCAAGATATCTGGCTTTGTGGCCTTTGCATATGATTAGAATATAATCTGAATTTTACAAATATGACTAGGATTTCTCTAACAGTTTCAAAATGTCACAAAAGACTAGAAGTGAGATGTCTAGCATTGCTGAATTAATAGGAATAATGTAAACCCTATCTCTTCCAATAATTGAGGCACAAGGGTAAGGGACCAAAGTAATTTAATTCTCCTGACTTGATCTTCATTTCTACAACCAACATCTCTGTTGATGACGCACAGAAAATATGCCTCAACTTGCTGCTATTTATACAAATGGTGATGTCATTACATGTTTTCTCCTGTGAATATTCTTTCTATTTTTTGGCTAATTTTCACATCTGTGGTATAAGGAATGTTGGGTCTAACTGTCTAGTTCACAGAAAATGAATCGAAAAATGGAAGGTGGGGTGCAAAATATGTTTTAATATTAAAATATCTGAATGTGAATTTGAATTCTATCTTGGGGAAGACATTGTAAGAACAAGAGAAACCACGTGAAAATGAAAAAATGATTCTAACCCTTAAATGGATTCGTGAGTTTGATTTATTTTCCTAGTGAGAATTTGTTCTAAACCCAAGCAAAACTGACGGAAATGTCAAGTAGGGATCAATAGCAAACTTTTCTGTACCAGAGAAGCAAGTCATGCAAGAGTCTACCACTTCATACTTTGTAAATAGTCCGATTCTTAGGAAAGCTTCACCCTCCCTCCAGCCACTTTACTCTGAGTAAAAGGATGGAGCGGCATAAAGGGGCCCTAAAACTCCTATATATGGCCCAAATTGATTAGATAGCATTAACAAATAATAAAGATAAAGGGGAACACTTAGAACTTACAAGTGTATTTCTAATTTAGTCAGTGTTAATTATAGGTCTTGGATAATAGCATATGAAAACAATGTATAACTATTTAATGTCTTTTCACATTAGTGGAAGTCCAAGCATCTACACTACCACCTCTTATAACTTATTTTCTCTTTTTTATTTCTACAGATGTTGCCTTTATCACGACTGTGACCTTCCTGTGGAAAGTGTCAGCTATCACTGTTGTAAGCTGTCTTCCACTTTACATTCTCAAGTACTTGAAGCGTAAATTTTCTCCTCCGAGTTACTCCAAGCTTACCTCGTAAAAGTGACAGTTTTTTCACCCATGCCACTCTGAGAATTACTTAAGGTCACAAACTGTGCTTCAAGTGACAACATATTTGGGTTGGGCTAAAGAAAGAAAAACTAAAACAAAATTGAGTAAACAGCACAAAAAGGAGGCGGGAACATCTGAGGTAACATAGAGAACTACACTTTACTGATAATATCAAAAGTAAAATAAACTTCATTTTCTTCACGTTGATTTTTTTACTTTTTTTCAATTGCTACAAGTAGAAAATAAACTGAATTTACCTTTGAGTTGACAATGCTTCTGAATGATTTGATTGCTACTGTAAAGGATGTTTTTCCTACTGCACTGTTCTCTTGCAAGTTGAACTAAAAGCTTATTTAATAGTAAATAATTTCCTAAAAGATTCAAATTATTTCCTTGTTGCTTTTCTATAGGAATATTCATTCCCATTTACATACAGTATAAAAAAACCTAGATAATGTAAATGCCATTGTCCGTATTTGCTGCTATATATTACTCATCCTCAAACATTGATAATATGCACTATTTGAATGATGTACAGATGTCTGGATAGCACAGTATTACTTTAGGAGCTGTTGTCCTCTTTTCTGTACTCTCCATTGCTAGCATCAGTAAATATTAACAGATATGTGAATTCCGTTACATTGACAGCTGTTCTTTAAATGCACATGGAAGCCAAGTTGCACAAAATCTGTAAAAAAAAAAAATTCTGTACATAATTCCATTGCACCTACTGATTTGTACAGAACATCAGACATTGCTGTTCAGTAAACATAAAAGTCTAGTATATACTGGACATATACTATCCAGTTTGTATATGTAAAATTGCAAATAGATTGTGTCAAGGTACATTTCTATGTATCAAAAGTCCAGTAAACATTGTATTAGCTAATATGTTTAAATTGCCTTGTAATCTGTTTACTTAAGTTACTCAGGTAAAAAGAAACAAGATTAACAATTTAATGTTAGAGTAGGAAAATCCATCATCTTCCAGCAGGCATCTTTTATGTGTTTTATGAACCAGATTGTTGGATACAAAACTTGTAAAAAAACAGAGGTGCAGATTCTCAGCTGCTGTAAATTTAAATAGTCCCATCAACTTCAGCAGAGCTGTGGCACTTCACATCTGCTGAGGGTCTGCCCCAGAAAGTGATATTCTCTAAGATGATACAATCTGAGGGGTCTACATTTTATGTACTGTATTGGGATACTGCGTATATGTTGTTTTTATTTCCTGTTGTGTATAAGTTTGCTTTTTCAAGAAATGTGTAACAGATTATTTGGCATAGTCTTTCACCACTGAAGGAAAAATCATAGGTAATCCAGGCTTCTCTGTTAATGAGATTTATTTGTACATTTTTTTAAAATACCTTATATTGATCTCATCTTATCATAGATGTTTTGTTTGACTATGTCTTTTCTACACAAATCCTTTAGTGTCTGATAATGTGCCCCTTAAGTCATAATTATTATATTGTGCGAGTGAAACTTTTGAGATGATAAATAACCTAACCACTTCCAGAAAACGAGACTGTTGCAGAGCTATTTGGACTGCCCTTCACTCCATTTGGTTTGTTTTTTGATGGTTTTTTTTTTTTTCATAATAGCTATTATCTGCTTTTTATTTTTTAAAATTTGCATTCTTCATTATAAAAGCAATAAAGCCTAATTTCTACCAAATATTATTGATATATGTATTAAGCTTTGTAGTAGTGTTTCTTTTAAGTACATAAGCATTAGAGTCATCAAAATAGTTTGCTGTGCCCTTATGAAAAATCATTTCTGTATATCTCCACAAGATGTCACTGTTTTTGTACTAGCTGAAACCTTTTCTCATTTTATGTCAAGGTTGCCAAACTATTCTGTTTAGTTTAGTTTAAATGGTCATATTTAAGTTAGTTAAATATGGCCTTATTTTGTTGCTGATTTGCTTTAATTTCACCTTTCCGCCAATGAAGCATGAGATTATTTTGGACCATTGGGTGCATATAAACAATATGAATTAATCCACAAATGATTAGCAAAGAGTAGTCTGCAGTATACAACCATTGTTAAACTATACGTGATTGCTCACAATAAAAGTCATCATTAAAGTAAAATCGAATAGATAAGCAAAAGCTTATACATTGTTGACCACCTTGTTTCTCTCTGTTATATATAATATATGTGCACACAACTTTGATGTGGGGTAGAAAATTAAATAAAATCCTAAATCTAACTGGTTACATGTAAGGAATAGTATTACCTTAATGCAGCTATGTACGAGAGCTAAATTATCATTTGAATGTATTGTGTATATATTCAAAATCTTGAACGTTAAAACTGCGAGGTTAGTATGAGAGTAGCTATATAGAGAGATCATACATACAGACAAATCATTTCTTGTAGATAAGTTTACTAGACCAAATGCAGACAAACTGAAATGCATTATATGGAAAGTGAAAGGTTTGAACACTTCAATGTTCTGTGAAAGGCTGTCCAACACAAGGAGTTCATTAGATACAAAATTGTTTCACTCCAGAGTAAGGGATTACAAATGCTATTTATTTTTTAAATCATCCACTGGTTACAGGAGAAAACACTAACCATCAAACACTTAAGGCACAGCCTAATTTCTTCTCCAATGTAGTAGATATTTTCATGCATATCAAATTGCCCTCTCTGTCAGAACTTACTTATCCTAACTTAACCTCAGTTTCCTTGGGGCTGTTCTACTCTGAGGTCCACATCAAAAGAAGAAAAGGTATCTCTGGGCTACACTATTTCTCAGGCATAGTCTAGATGGAGCAAAGGCTCAATAAATAAATATATGGAGATATACCTATCTCATGGAACTGGAAGGGACCCCGAAAGGTCATCAAGTCCAGCCCCCTGCCTTCACTAGCAGGACCAAGTATTGATTTTGCCCCAGAACCCTGATTGAGCTCACAACCCCGGGTTTAGCAGGCCAATGCTCAAACCACTGAGCTATCCCGCCCTTGAATAATTCCTTGAATAAATAGTTTCCAAAAGCACTTGACTCTAACAGCTGCATGGAACTTGTCAAATTCAGGCCTGCTTTCCTCAAGGCCCTGTTGGAGCAATAGAAGAAGATAAAGGGCATTTTGTGCTCATTTATGTTCCTCAGGCACACTCCATTAACAGTGGTATACAGGTAGCAGTATTGCACAAAGCTCAGAAAACACCATGTTACAATGCTTAAAAGAAAGTGTTAGTATACTGTGGAATTTAGTGCAAAGTGAATAAAATGGCAAACAATTGACTGCAAACAATTTTTCAGATTAAAAGCTGAAAATTAAAGCTGTCTCTCAAGCAAGGATCTGAAAGCAGAATGAATGGTAACACATTCAGTATGTGATTGAATAAAATATTTCCTGAGAATCTGAGTCTGCTCTCAGTTTACATCAATATACATTAGGAACAAGTTAATTGACTTACACCAGTGTATGTAAAATCAGAGCTGGGCCCTGAATCTGTAAATTTTATCCTCCTAGGCACATTAGAGGGACCATCAGTGTAAAGTAAATGCTTATTTTATCATATTTGATGTAGACACTAAATGTGTAATTTTGAAAGTAATTAGTGATATACTTTTGAACATACTTTTAAGAAATCAGGAGGTGGGGTAAGAGGCACAGCTGGGCGAAACGAGACCAGGATGGAGCTAGTAACAAAAATTGTGCACTCCTATTTGCCCAGTAATTACGACAAATCTTGTAAATCAAACCTGGCTGAGTCTGCTCTGTATTTGGATGGGAGAGCTCAAAGAAAAGCACAGGTGCTGCAGAAACTGTTTCACTTCTATTTGTTACTTCCTGTTTCCTTCAAAGTCACTGTTCTTCTTCAAGTGATTGTCTACATGGACTGCACTCCTGATGTGTGAAATCAGATTCTTTTAGTTGCCATGTCCATGGGAGCCATGCCTATGCCTCTGCGCACCCTCACCCAAAGCATAAAGAGTGGACTGGGCCCAGTCATTCCTCAGTTTCTTCTTACCACCATTGGCAGCAAGATTGAGCCCCCGCAGTGTCAGTTTACTCTGCGCACTATGCAATTGTCCTTAGCCTTGGCTATTGAACGATTTTCTAGCACTGAAATAATTTTGCCTTTATTTCAGTTCCACAAGATCCATCCAGCAGCAGTGTGTGCACATCACCTCTCAAGCCAGGGCTGTACTGTATTCTCCCATCCTACAATGGCAAGATCCCTGAAGAGCCTCATGCATCTATTTCCCTCAATTTGTGAGCCCCGCCCTCTTGGGACCTCAATATAGTGCTGAGGGAGTTGCTGGGTACCCTGCTTGAGCCTGTAGAAACCGGTACTCTACTACCTTTCAATGAAATCTGTCTTTCTGGTATTTAGTTACCACAGCTTGAAAGATAGGGGAGATTTAGCTCATGACATATACATTGTATCATAAGGCCAGGGTCACTCTTAGACCTCATGCCAAGTTTCTGCCCAAGGTTGCCATATAAATCAATCCATTCACCTCCTTGGTTCTCTTCCCAAGTCTCACTAAACTCTGGGGAAATCTAGACTTCATATGCTTGCTCTAGTAAGGGTGCTGTCTTTTTCTTCAAACCAAATCGTTCTGGAACACACCCAGATTATTTGTGGCCTTGCTAGTAGAGTTAACAGGGAAATCTATATTCTCATGGAGGTTACCTAAGAGTTTTTTCCAGCTGAATAAGAATGTGGTGTGAGTTAGCCAGGTAAGATCTACCTAGCCATATTAGAGCTCATTCCACTAGAGCTAACTGCAAAACTAAGCATCTCTGTTGGTATCTTCTAGACTGAGCACTCAGTCCCATTGGGTAGATAGAAAGATTAACCTAAATAATTTATACAGAAGCCCCCGGAACCCTATAAGATTGGGTCCCTAATCCATGAACTATTGGAACTCATTTACAAAACTTTTTTTAAACATTACATGAATGTATTGTCTTAGACTGCCTCTTTGAGGAATATCTCTATGTCCAAAATGTGTAGAGCAGCTATGTGCAGTTCAGTCCATGCATTTACAAGAGACTGTTCCTTACTAGAGGCTTCCTTATTGGATGTCAGTTTTGGCAGGGCTCGTCTGTAGTCATTATTTAATAAGGACTCCTACTACCCGCCTTCAAGTAATTAGACAACTACTTGTTGTTCCCCAGACCAGGGTGGATAAAAATCAATGATTTTTTTTAAAAATCAAAAATCGGATTTTTTTTTTGATAAAATGCTTTTTGAGGAAAAATCTATCTAAAGAGTTTTAATTAAGATACATTATAGCTCAAAGATATCTCATCATGGAATAGGGATTATAAATTCTAATTCTATAGTATGAGACAATATATTCATGTAATGTTTTAAGAAAAGTTTTGTAAATGAGTTCCAATAGTTCATGGATTAGGGACCCAATCTTATGGGGTTCCGTGGGCTTCTGTATAAATTATTAAGGTTAATCTTTTTATCTACCCAATGGGACTGAGTGCTCAGTCTAGAAGATACCATCAGAGATGCTTAGTTTTGCAGTTTTCAAACTGTGGATTTGTGTCTCCAGAGATAACGTGCTTGTTAACAGCAAAAATGTTTTAAATAAATAAATAATAGAGAGGTGAGAAATAACCTCAACCCTATTGTCCCTCTGCAAATTTGTGTACACAGAGTCAATCCCTTACATCTCTCTAAAGATGCAAAGTTCCAGAAAGTTCAATGACTAGAAGATTGTTGAGGGTGGAATAGATCTGGACAAGGAGAAGTCTGGAGAAAAATGTAAGAAGGGAGGGACAGGCAGTAGAAACAAAAGTGAAACTGAGCAGCACATTCCAGAAGTCTTGAGGTCTTTCTCATTGATTTGAGATCTACCAAGCCATTCTCTCACTAGAAGGTAAAACCTATAATGGCAGTAGGCTGTAAAAGAGACCCAGGTTGGGAATTAGAAATATATGTTTGCTGATGATGTTTTAAAGAAAGTCACACCAGTGAACTGGTGGAAGTCACTTAAGCACTTGGATTCAGAGATAGTTGAAGTGATAAAATCACTTTTAACAGCAGTAGCATCTTCTGCTGGTGTAGAAAGAATATTTCCTTCCTTTGGACTAATTCATTCCAAATTGAGAAATCGTTTGGGACCTGAAAAAGCAGGAAAGCTTGTTTTTCTTTTCCAGATTATGAGCAAACAGGAAAATGAAGGTGAAGATGACTGAGTTAGCTCCAGAAGCCAATATTTTAAGTTTCAAAGGGTTGACCTGGCTGACAGTCTATTTTTTTAATCTTCCATTTAACTACTTTAGCTAAAAACAATTTTAACAAAAACAAACCTGATTTTAAAAAACTTGAATGTTTAAATTCAAAAATTCATATGCTTGTTTTGTTAAAATATTATATGTTTGCTGTTGAAGAAAAAAATCCAGAATACATAATGTTGTTGTTTTAGTTAAATAAAAGAATTTAAATGTCTGTCTGGTGATGATCTCCTCCTAATACAGCCTGGCAAGAAAATCCTCCAAATATTAATGATTAGCCTGTTGAATTGAAGATAGTTCACCTCCCACTGACTTCATAAATATCTGCTTCAACTATCTTTGGTAAATAAAATAACCAAACAATCATACATTTTCTGATATAGCTGTAAAACTAATCTGAAAAGTTTTCAAAATAAATCACTTTAAACATGTATAGTGTGTTCCTTCTAAAAATGAAACCTACATCTGAGCTGTGAAGAATATGTAGTAAGGGTATAACAACCAACACAAATGCATGTTTATGTAGAAATCCATGATTAAATTGAGTCTTCCTGACTAGTGATTTAAATCAAATCCACCCTGCCCAAGAGTGGAATCTGTGTCGACAACACAGCTTGAAGAACCACAATTACTGTAGGGCAGGGGTTTCAAACTCAATTTACCTTGGGGCCAGTGCCAGTTTGCAAATCCTCCCAGTAGGCCAATGTCACCTCGTTCCCTTGGCCTCATGCTGCCCCGGCTGATTCTGCCGGGCGACTAGTGATGGTATCTCTGTCCCTCTGCCCTTCAATCTCTCCCCCCCCCCCTTTAAGGAAGAAAATCAGTATGAATGAACACAGACCGTCCATATCAAACATAATATGTAAACAAACAGAAGGCACAGTATCTTTAACATGGTGTTAAATAGCATAGGAGTTTCTTTTGTAAACAAAACACACTCAAAACAAAATACTTCCCTATAAATATTAACTACCCAACAGATGCCCTCAGCAGGGTTCACAGCTGTTATTGTGAGTGGGAATTTGCTCAGCCCATTGCTAATGAAATCTTCCTTAAATAGGGAATCACACTCAAATACCTATTTGCCACTCCATCAACCAAAAACATAATTTCAATCAAAATATTCTACAGCAAGGCAACACAGACTGATGCCTTGAACGGAATAAGGAAGGAAAGCTCTGCAATGATACGTAGTCTCCATTTCTGCATAGTCTTCCAATCTTGACAAAGCTGAGATAAAATTGCAGCTAAGCATTCACCTAGTTCAAATTCCACTTCCCCCTTCTCCCTCCCTGCCAGGGACTGCTCTGTTTTTTGCCACCCCAAGCACGGCAGTCAGGCGGCCTTCGGCGGCACGCCTGCAGGCCGTCCGCTGGTCACGCGGATCCGGCAGCGTACCTGCCGCCGATCTGCCAGTCCCGCGCCTTCAGCGTACCTGCCGCCAAAGCCATGGGACCGGCGGACCTCCCGCAGGCATGCCACTGAAGGCTGCCTGAATGCCACCCTCACGGCGACCGGCACGCCACCCCAGGCACGCGCTTGCTGCACTGGTGCCTGGAGATGCCCCTACTCCCTGCATCCCTCCTGCAGTCCCAGGACACAATCTGTGGCACTAAACTGCTTCATTTTTCTAGGAAGCGACTGGTGCTTGGGAATATGGGAGCTTTAGGCACTACTCCAATACAAATAATGGAAATGTCACCACACCAAAAAGAGGTGGTGGTTCTTTTAAATTGCTGAGCATAACAAATATTTGTGCCCTTTTGTTCTTCCTGGAGTAAGCAGCTACTGTATTTATTATCACTGTTGCACCTGAAAGAAACACTAGAGGAGGCTCTGGTCATGATGTTTCAGTAACTTTAAGCGAACAATTAAAGCGGCATTGTAAATCCTGCATGCCGAACCATTTTCCATTGTTTCTCTGTAGCACACACTTGAGTTTTGCCATTGTCTTTTTGCATTTTGCTCCTAAGCATCCCCTTGCTCTTACAAAGCAAGCCCTGGATGATAGGCAAATAACAGGGAATTGCATCACAAGTCTGTTGCAAATTGTTAATTTTTCCTCATAATTTGGGTTGGGAATTTGTGATATTCCCTGACTGTGCTTTCCAACATGAGGCAGGAGGGGAATTCATGTGGGACATAGCAGTGGCAGTCACCCATTTCCTATTTGGAGGGAAAACCAGGAGGTTATTTGACCACACTGTTACAGATGCTCATCCCTGAGAGACTGTGCTACCTATCTCAGGTCAGCAGGGGAAGCTGAGCTACTCTCTTCTCCTACATACAGTCACCCACAGCAGCTGCCGCTCTGTGTCCTTGTGAACTGCCTCGTCAGCCCATCTCACTGTATGAGGGATGCATATATGAGAGGTGGGAGAAGGGGGGTCACAGGATTGTCAACTGGTATAAGATTTGGTATTTTTCTTTAAGTCCCAGCTCCTAGAGTCATGTGATTACAAGAGAACAACTTTAATTTTTTTTAAAGTAAGTTTCTAGCCCTTATGATGCAGAGAAAAGCTTTAAAAAGGCTTAATGGGTCAAAACTTGAGACAAGGTGCAATCACATTTATCTTTTAAAATCCTGTGATTTGGGGAGCCTGCCTTGGGCTGTTTGAATGTCTAAGGATGGCAATGTTGTGGGGGAGGCGCTGAAAGGCTGTGGAAGCTGGAAAGGGTCTGGAAAGCTGAATGGCGGAGCTAACTGACAGGAAGAGCTGAGCGCTTAAATGTCTGAGGGAATGGTTGATTCTGAGTAGTTAAGGGAGCTGACTGGTTTAGCTGAGTTTCTGAATGTACTGTGGGGCACATAGGAGCTGGAGGCTCTTGGGGGAGTTGGTGTGCTCTGGGACTGCTGTTTGAGGATTGTTTTTCAAGAGGAAAAACTGAGAAGTGGGAGGAGGGGAGAAAGAGAGAGAGAGAGAGACCGACCCCAAGAAGTGGGAACAGAGCCACAGAAGGGGAGATTCCCACTGGTAAGGGAAAGAAGGGGGAGAAAGAGAGTTTGTAAGCTCTTGCGAGCAGGGACCATCTTTTGATTCTGTGTTAGCACAGCACCTAGCATAATGGGGCCCTGGTCCATGACCTGGACTCCCTAGTCACTACAATAATGCAAATAATCATAATACAGATACATGGCTGGGGGAAGGATGACTCAGGGGTTTAAGGCAGGAAGAAAGAGACAGCAGATATGGGAAAGGAAGAGAGAGAAAAGAAGCCAGGGGATGAGGAAATGGGCCCTAAAAGGAGAAATGAGGAAGAAAGCTAAGGGCATAACTAGAGAAGATAAAGAAGATGGGGATGCCTAGGGAGGGAAGGAAGACTCCAGGATAGAGGTGCTGTGAGAGGGAGGAGGATAGAAAGGTCACAGAATGAAGGGGAGGAGGGGAAAGAGACCCAGGCAGAGGGAATGGTCAGTGATGGTAGACAGACAGACAGACATGCTAGCTCTGCTCAAGCTACCACGCTAACAATAGCAGCGTGGATGTTGTGGCAAGGTTGTGGCAAGCCACCTGAGTACAAGCCCACCGGAAACCCTGGGTCCATACTGCTAATTCTAGTGCACTAGCTCAAAGGGATCTAGCATGTCTACCCAGGCTGGGAGGCATGTTCCAGCTGCAGTATAGACACTTCTCCAGGGGTGTGGGTTAAAGCTTATACTGTACCAAGCTAGCAATGCAGTGGGGACTCAGGTACTCTGCTGCAGTTATGCTGTCCATGCAGCTTGAGTGCTGTTTTGCAATGTGGCCACTCTCACATGAGCTACACTAACTCAAGAGGGGATAATTCCAGTTAACACTGCAGTGAAGCCCCAATTAGATGCCTACAGAGTCATCTCGCTGGAGGGGGGGACAGAGGGGAGGTGGACAGGGAGCCCATTGTTCCCTATGTGCTGATTTTGGCATTTTGAATATTTTTCTCCATAGAGTTCCTATGGGCACTTGATGGGAGAGGTGCAAGGATACATCTGGGGTGGAGCTGAATATTGCCATAGCTGCCAAATTTTGTGCAGCTCCATGTATCCTATTGAGGCAAATTAATTGATTTGCATATTTACATGTATTTTGAACACTGCCATAAGCATAGGTTTTGAAAATGCTGTGTGGATTTAGTATTGAAGAAAGGCATTGGATGGAGACTACATTTCACTGACAGGGCTTCTCCCAGGCAGTGAAAGCAAGTATGGAGAGATGGGACTGGGGTATGAGCTTGTGGGAAGCCAGGGGAAGTGTTGTTGAGTTACCAGGGGACCTGAAGGGAGCCTACAGAGAGGCTTTAGCCCCTATTAGCTCATAAGTGCTATATAAGACTTGGGTATTATTAACTCCTGTTACCCCTGTTCTGTTCCCCCATTAGTGCTAGGTTGGGCACTCACTCATTCTTGGGATACCTGACATTCTGGTACTTCCAGGAATGGTGCGGGCCACCCCCAATGGCATGACTATGTCCCTGCCGGCATGACCTTGTCTGTGAGGTCACGCAGCTCAGGAGAGCACCATTTTTAAGAGTGTCCCAACAGCGTGACCTCTCATGCACAGGTTATGCCAGCAGGGATAAGGCAGGGCGCTCTTAAAAACTGCATCCCCCAACCGACACCAGCCAGAACCACGGCTGGATTTGTCTCAGTACCAGCTGGGGGACAAACCACCAAAAAGAGGACGGTCTGGTTCAAAACCCAACAAATGGTTTTCCTAACTAGTGCCAGCTCCCCACAGCCGCTCCTGCTCCCCTGGGTAAATCCTGTCCTAAACTTTCCCAAGTAGCCTCTCCCCTTTTCTCCACAATCTCCTATTTTGCCCCTCCTCCCCCAGCAGCTGATCAACAGATCCCTTTTCTTTTCTATAGCTCCTGCTTCTCCCACTCCTCTCCCCACAGCTGATTGTTCCCTACCTCCCTGTCCTCCCACTAGTCCCTCACCTCCCTCAGTGCTGGGGCACTGATCCTGCCGCAGCAGCCACCTGTTCTCTCTGCTGGGTCCCATGTGGTTGGGAGGAGCAGGGAGTGGGGAGGTAGAGAGGCTACCCAGGTGCCTGCTAAGTATGTGTCACAGTGTCTGGTGGGAGCAGCCTAGCTAACTGGCAGACTGAATCCTCCTGCTTGCCTGGAGCCCAGATGACTGCATGGGTTTAGCCTCAGCTGTGGGATACGAGTCCGGCATGTGTGAGGCCTGGTCTACACTATGACTTTTTAATTCAGATTTAGCAGCGTTAAATCGAATTAACCCTGCACCCGTCCACACAACGAAGCCATTTATTTCGAAATAAAGGGCTCTTAAAATCAATTTCTGTACTCCACCCCGAAGAGCGGAGTAGCGCCAAAATTGATATTGTCATTTTGAATTAGGGTTAGTGTGGCCGCAATTCGATGGTATTGGCCTCCTGGAGCTATCCCACAGTGCACCATTGTGACCGCTCTGGACAGCAATCTGAACTCGTATGCACTGGCCAGGTAGACAGGAAAAGCCCTGCGAACATTTGAATTTTATTTCCTGTTTGCCCAGCGTGGAGAGCACAGGTGACCACAAATAGCTCATCAGCACAGGTAACCATGCAGGCCGATAATCGAAAAATAGCACCAGCATGGACCGTACAGGAGGTACTGGGTCTGATCGCTATATGGGGAGAGGATTCAGTGCTAGCAGAACTTCGTTCGAAAAGACGAAATGCCAAAACTTTTGAAAAAATCTTTAAGGGCATGATGGAGAGAGGCCACAATAGGGACTCAGATCAGTGCCGCGTGAAAGTCAAGGAGCTCAGACAAGCCTATCAAAAAACAAAGGAGGCAAACGGTTGCTCCGGGTCAGAGCCGCGGACATGCCGCTTCTACGCCGAGCTGCATGTAGTTCTAGGGGGGGCCGCCACCACTATCCCACCTCTGACTGTGGATTCCAAGGCGGGGGTAATCTCATCAGCTACACCTGAGGATTCTGCGGACGGGGAGGAGGAGGAGGAGAAGGAGGAGGACGAGCTTGTGGAGAGCACCCAGCACTCCGTTCTCCCCAACAGCCAGGATCTTTTTCTCAGCCTGACTGAAGTACCCTCCCAAGCCAGTATCCAAGACCATGACCCCATGGAAGGGACCTCAGGTGAGTTTCCCTTTTAAAATATAAAACGGGTTTTAAAAGCAAGCGTTTTTTAATGATTACTTTGTCCTGAGGACTTGGGATGCATTCACGGCCAGTACAGCTACTGGAAAAATCTGTTAACGTGTCTGGGGATGGAGCGGAAATCCTCCAGGGACATCTCCATGAAGCTCTCATGGAGGTACTCCAAAAGCCTTGCCACAAGGTTTCTGGGCAGTGCAGCCTTATTCCGTCCTCCATGGTAGGACACTTGACCACGCCATGCTTGCAGCAAGTAATCTGGTATCATTGCATGACAAAGCCTGGCAGCGTATGGTCCCGGTGTTTGCTGGCATTCAAGCAACATCCATTCTTTATCGCGCTGTGTAATCCTCAGGAGAGTGATATCGCTCATGGTAACCTGGTTGAAATACGGGAATTTAATTAAGGAGACAGAGGTGGCCGTTCCTACTGGGCTGTTTGCCTGTGGCTGAAAATAAATCCTTCCCTGCAGTTAGCCAAGCGCAGGGGGAGGGGGGGAATTGGCCCTGAGCTTTTCGTGTTTGGCTAGCAGGGATCTTCCCTGATACCAGCCACGCGGTGGGGGGAGGGATAAAGAGATCATCCAGAGAATTGGATGGGGGGGTTAGTTTGTTTTCTGCTGCTGAAGGTTAACAGGAAAACCGCAGCATTCAACAGGTTTTGCTTGGTATGTGGGAAAGGAGGGCGCAGAAGCCGAAAGACAATGGCTTACCATGGCCGCATGCAAGCCGAATTCTGTTGCCCAGACCTGCATCTGTGATCTCTAGCAGCAAAGCCACAGGCACTCAATATTAAGAGGCAAAATGCGACCTTGCACTGAAATCACATGTGCTATGTAATGTGAATAGTGTTGGTCACCGTGAAAGAGTATAAGCATTGTTTTGCAAAATGTATCTTTTTAAAAAATTCTCTCCTTTTTTTCCCCTCCCTCCAGCAGCTGCAAATTTTTCAAGCCTCCCCTCCTCCGTCCCGAAGGCTATCTCAGATAAGGCGTTGGAAAAAGAAGACGCGAGATGAGATGTTCGCGGAAATCATGGAATCCACCCACAGTAAAAGAGCTCATCTGAATGTTTGGAAGGACACAGTTTCAAAGTATAGGAAAGAAGCCAGTGAACGTGAGGACATGAGGGACCAACGTGAGGAGAGGAGAGATGCTCGAGATGAGAGGTGGCGGCAGGAAGATCAGAGGAGGCAGGATGCAACGCTGGGGCTGCTGCGTGAGCAAACAGACATGCTCCGGAGTCTGGTGGAGCTTCAGGAATGGCAGCAGGATAACAGAGTGCTGCTACAGCCCCTGTATAACTCCCCTTCCCCCCTCACCATGTTCCATAGCCTCCTCACCCAGACGTGTAAGAACGCTCCGTACACCCTCTCATTCCACCCCAGTGGACAGCCCAAGCAAAAGGCTGTCATTTTTTTAACCTTTTTTTAGTGGCCTTTTCCTTCCCGCCGAGCCTCCTCCCAAACCCCAAACCAGGATTCTCTCTCTCTTTTTATAATCAATTAATAAAGAATAAATGATTTTTAAACGATAGTGACTTTATTTCCTTTGAAAGCAAGCTGGGGGAAGGGGGAGGGTGGGTTCCTTACAGAGAATGAGTCAATAAAGGGGGCAGGTTTTCATGAAGGAGAAACAAACAGAAATTTCACACTGTAGCCTGGCCAGTCATGAAACTGGTTTTCAAAACTTCTCTGATGCACAGCACTTCCTGGTGTGCTCTTCTAATCATCCTGGTGTCTGGCTGTGCGTAATCAGCAGCCAGGCGATTTGCCTCAGCCTCCCACCCCACCATAAAGGTCTCCCCTTTACTTTCACAGAGATTGTGGAGCACACAGCAAGCAGCAATAACAATGGGGATATTGGTTTGGCTGAGGTCTGAGCGAGTCAGTAAGGATCACCAGTGACCTTTTAAATGGCCAAATGCACATTCTACCACCATTCTGCACTTGTTCAGCCTGTAGTTGAACAGCTCCTGACTCCTGTCCAGGCTGCCTGTGTATGGCTTCATGAGCCAGGGCATTAGCGGGTAGGCTGGGTCCCCAAGAATAACTATTGGCATTTCAACATCCCCAACGGTTATTTTCTGGTCCGGGAAGTAAGTCACTTGCTGCAACCATTTAAACAGATTAGTGTTCCTGAAGACGCGAGCGTCATGAACCCTTCCCGGCCAGCCCACGTTGATGTTGGTGAAACGTCCCTTGTGAGCCACAAGTGCTTGCAGCACCCTTGAAAAGTACCCCTTGCAGTTTATGTACTGGGTACCCTGGTGCTCCGGTGCCAAGATAGGGATATGGGTTCCATCTATCGCCCCACCACAGTTAGGGAATCCCATTGCAGCAAAGCCATCCATTATGACCTGCACATTTCCCAGAGTCACTACCTTTTGTAGCAGCACCTCAGTGATTGCTTTGGCTACTTGCATCACAGCAGCCCCCACAGGGGAGACTGCGGGAACTATGGGATAGCTATGGGATAACCACCCACAGTGCAGCGCTCCGGATATCGACGCTAGCCCCGGTACAAGGACGCACACCGCCGAATTAATGTGCTTAGTGTGGCCGCATACATTCGACTTTATACAATCTGTTTCCAACATTCGAATTATATAAATTCGGATTAATCCTGTAGTGTAGACATACCCTTTGTGTCATGTGAGATGCGTGACACTTGCAGGTCTGGAATAGTGCACATTTATTGCCATTGTACCCGAACCTAAGCTACTACTTGCAGGTTCTCGTCCCCCTCCTCCAAAATTCCAGCTCAGGACTGGACCAGGAGAGGACTGATTCTTTCTGGCATAAACGTTTTACATTGAAATGTTTTAAAGACTTCTAAAATACCGGGAACGGTGTTTAAAAATATGCTGGCAGAGGACACACCAGATCTTAATAGTGGATCCCCATGTGGGCATGGCTGGTTACAGTCCTGCTAGGCTCCTTTGTATAATTTTTTGTATGACGATTGAATGCAGGGCCTGACGTGAATTGGGGATTTGTATATGGATCAGAACTTCCCATCCATCTGTAGGGAAGATGAGAGTATTGGGCATTATAGAAATGGCTCCGAAGTGCAGGTGTATGGATCCCAGGGTCCAGTTTGGGCCTGGCCCATCTCTATTAAAGATCTGCCAGTCACCAAGTGAAATGGTTAAGCCTATCCCAAGTAAAAGAAATACATTTGGAAATAATAATTGAAAATCATTTCCTCACTGAGCTGCCAGGACTTTAAGTCAACGCCCTGTTCCTTCTGCTGCTAATACCTTATGTGTGTTTGTGGTGCCACCAACTCTAACAAAAGGGACATAAAACCTAGAACTGAGATCTTGGCAAGGAAGAAGACATTTTTTAAAAATACATTCATTTAAAAAGTAGATTGAATTTGTAATTTTAAGGCTAAACATATTCTCTTAAAGTTAGAGAAACAGAAATACTGAAAAAACCCACCAACATTTAAAATGAGTGTTTCAATCACAGACACAAAAACAACTTTGAAGTGTGTGTGTGTGTGTGTAAATAGGCTTATTTTTTCAGCCCACTCTAGTAACAAGCTTTTCCCTACTGAAGTGATGAGCCCTATGCAAGCAGAGACTGCCTCTATCATACTCCAAGATCACGGACAAGGTACACGCTGACCTAACCATAAAGCAGCAATGTCGAACAGAAACCCTACAAATTCTCCCCTGTGGTAGAATGTTATTCCATGTGTGTTTCCATTTTACCTGTAGAATAGTAATTGTACAAATTTGTCCTAAATGCTTGTTATGTGCAGTAAACATCATTGGATCAATAGACATGGATGCAAGTAGGCCCTAGTTGAAGAACTTCTATTGCTAAACTGATAATCAAGTCCTATATAAACTGGGTTGTGATGCTGGAATGGAAGAAGGGCAGAGAAAAATAAGCTATCCATGTTTGGCCAGAAGCAGATTTCTTTTGTCAGAGAGTGGGAGAAGAGCCAAATAGCTAGTCACACAACCACACCACTAGCCTACCATCTGTCCAAAAGCAATTACTTGGAAATGGCAGGTGAGCCAGGCAGAAAGAGGTTATACCTCAGCTGTAATGCAGAGCCAGCCATAGTCACTGATCTAGTACTCAGTGGTCTGTGAGTCTCTTTTCTTGACACAGAAGTAACTCATTCTGCCATTGAAAACAGATGAACAAAATGAGTAGTGGAGTTCACTGGTAGGGAATGGAAGGAAGGTTTCTTAAAGGAAAGTCTGTCATGCTGGCAGCTACCTCAGGATATGGGAGATGTGCTGTGAGACATTGCAGGCGCAGTTCCAGGAAGACTCTGGCCGACCACAGGAAACATGCGAAGGATGAAAGAGTGGTGCACAAAACAAGTGCTGCTAAATCTATTTAGTTCTGTAAACAAAACTAACACAAAATCAAAGTGCAGAGAAAAACATAAATCTTGCACTAACTATAGTCCAGAGTAACTCTCTGCTACTTCCTGCTCCACCTCTGCCATTATGAAAGGAAGGGAGCCTGGTATTTGAAGGTCACAGGCCCTGTGACCAAGGGACTTCTTGATGCCAATTGACAGAGGGCTCAGGAGATGCATAGAGTTTTACAGGGATCCCCTGGCTTAGGGGGAATAATTCACCATAATAATTCACCAAATGTGAGGGAGGTGAGGTCTCTACCAAGAGCCCACTGGTTGTTATAATCACTGCAAAAGGTACGTATGATTATTTGTTAAAGGCATTATGTATCTGTGCTGCAAATTATATTCTTAAGGTACGTGAGTTAAGGCAGGTCACCAGAAGGTGGCACACATGATCCTGTCAGGTAGGAGGGAAGAGACTCTTATCTCTTTCTAGCTGGTAATGTGAGTATTGTCTGCTTCACAATGGAGGCCTGTTTGCATTACTGAGCCTGATGCTAATGAAGAGCTTGCAAAATCACAGGAGAGCAAAACAGCCGGAAAAAAACAAAACCGGAGGGGGGGGAGGATTCTGTTTTCAAGCAAAAAGAATGGATTTGGGGGTATAACTGAGGTACACGCTGGATTCTTCACCGAGGATACCACCTGTCAATGTGTTCCCTCTTAAGAAAGGAGGGTCACAGCCAGGCTGGCTGGAAAATGCTGCAAAGCCTTGGGGTGAGCTAAACTTCATTAGACAGGAACATATCACTAATTAAGTCTAGTGCATGTTATGATTCAATTTTACATGTAACTTTTTTTTTTTAAAACAATACCTGGTACTTCTTGAATTTCTCTGTTAAATTAACTTGTACTTGTTTTCACTATAAACCTATCTAAGTGCTGTGTGTTAAGCGGAGCTATGATCTAAGGTGTAACTGGTAAGCTGAGGGTACTCCTTCTTTGGGAAGCAGCGGCTCTGTGAGTGCTGTGATTGTCCAGTGGACCAGGGCTGGACACCCCAGGGAGAAGGTCGGAGGGCTCTGGGAGTTGGAGCATAGCTATTGCTAAACTGCAAAGGGACAGCAGAGCCTAAGAGGGGAGAGCTTGTGTTGCCTGTGCCTGGTGGAATCAGGGAGTGGATATCTTGCAGGCACAGACGAGGTTTCCTCACACTAAAGACAGGTGGTTGTGAGGTGCCTCTCAGCCCTGGGTTCCCCCAGGAAGTGTCACAGGCCCTGCCTTCTTCCTGGGTTACTTCCTACCCTGATGACCCATCAGCTACCCTCGCTACTTCCCTATCATGCGTATTTATCAGGAAGATGTGACCAACCCCTTCCCCCCAGCCCACAGATCTCTAGGAGAAGGAGAAAGCCAGAGTCCACCTCTCTCACCTGCTTAAAAAGGGCCCACTCCACATTCTTTGTCAGCGATAGCACGGTCCATAATTGGACATAGGGGAGTTATTACTTTATGCAGAATGTATTGTCCTCAAACGAGTGAATAGATGTGTGGGATGATCATAGCAGACCACTTGGGGGATTTCCACCAGTGTGGTGTCCATCACGCCCCAGGCCTTTGGGAAGTCTGCTGTAGACCTCACAGCTGCCGCAGGACCCCCCTTAGCATCTTCCAGTTGTTCCTGCGTCTGGGGCTATGTTCTGAGTAGCTCTGTCCTGTAAGTAATCTGGATGCCCGTAAGCTCCTTGAAATTGTAGCGTGCTGATCTCGTAGCTGTTGACTCAAACACAGTCACGTCTGCGGGTGGCTCAGTGTCGGTGACTATCATAGTGCACTGGCTGATTTTAAACAAAAGAAGGAACAGCAAGTAATTCCATAAGAGGCATAATCATCTGGCAAGTGTGTGATGAGGGTGAGTGAGCAAACACTTGTGGCCTGAGCTGCTCTCGTCTCTTGTTTTGGCAAACTGAACTCAACACACATTCTGCTGCTTTAGTTTAGGCAGAAATTTTGGAGGGAAATGCCAAATAAGGTGCACTCTGACAATTATGTGGATAAAGATAAACACAGGCAAGGCAAAGAACTTCCTGCAGCCCTCTCCTGTTATCCACCTTTGTCTTTTTTTTTTTTTTTTTTTTTTTTTGCATTTCAGGCACCTCCTCTCACTGCTGCTTTGGGTACTTGAGATCCCTTCTTCCTTTTCTACTTCAGCAGTTCTCCAAGTCCCAGGAGATGGGAGAGCTTTTCAGAATCCAAAATAGAGGAGATTGGAGAGTCCCAGGTGGTGCAGAGAGAGAAAAGGTCCCAGGCAATTTTTAAAGACAGAAACAATACTTGAAAATGTGGTGCCTTTCTTGTGCACAGGACAGGTAGAGTGGGGAGAGAGTAATAGCTTCCGTAATTGGTTATCTGCTCCAATCCTGTTAACTTTATTATCGGTTAAGTTTTTCAAAGGTGACCAGTGATTTTGGTACCTTCAGTTTTGGGTGCCTAACTTGGAGACGTGGGGGCTGATTTTCAGAAAATGCAAAGCCACCCACCCTCTAAACAATCGGGCCTTACACGGTGTCTCAAGTTGGGCATCCCAAACCTTGGCCATCATTATGTATGGACTGTGGTAGGATCTAGAAGTATCAAACAAGATTTGGGACCCACTGTTCTGGATGCTGTACAAACACGTAGTGACAGTCACTGCTCTGAAGAGTTTCATGTAAATTGGGACAAGATGCAACAAGTGAGTGCAATGAATGGAAAGAGGCAAACAAAAGAGAGGACAAAGGTAACAAAAACAATGTTTGTTGTAGGTGTCACAATGGAGGGGGGCTTGAGGAGGGACATGAGGAAGAAGAGGGCTCAGGGCAGGTTGTAGCTTTACAGATTAATTCTGAAAAAGAGTAATTCAGAGTGTGGCCTTAGGCATTATCTGAGGAATTCAAAGGCACAGTAGGGAGAAAATAATGGGAGAAGATGCTAAATAGAGGGACATGGGTGAAGGAAGTAGGGTGGAGGGTCACATGGGAGGGGACAAATAAAGGTAAGGACATCCTACCCTTGAAGATGAAGACAAGATGATTGAATGTGATGGTGTTAAACTGGATTCACCAAGGAGACTGAGGTAGTCAGAACAACAGCCAAGGAAGATGATCCTAGAAGCTGCATTTTGAATTAAGTGGAGGAAGGAAATTGTGCCTTCATTTGGCTTGCAAGGAAACAAACGGTTATCTTTAAAATTGTAAACCTGTTAATTTTAGACCCACAGTGTCCTTTTGTGCTTTGTTTGACATTTATCTTCACAGTATTATTCACAGGGTTTTTTGCTCATTTAATCAGTAATTTCTTTGCCTGGCTGTTTGTTGGGCTGGCTGGTTTCTCTGGGCTTTGGGCCTAGGGCTGCTTTAACTTTTTGACTGAATCGTATGCAGTTTCTTGAAAATCAATCATTATTTACATTAGCATAATACACAGAGTTGCCACCACTTTTTTTTTCTTAACTAATTGACTACTGCCAGCCTCCTGCACACACTGCTCAGTGTCCGTGGTTTGCCCCAAGTTCACCAGTGATTTCAGCAGAACCGCAGAGTCCATGGGCAGTATGGCCCTGGTGCATGGTGGAGAGGGATTGGAGTGGGGAAGCTAAAGCTTCCAAGTATACATCATAGGCAAATACATTTTTGTGGTGAATGGTGTTTTTATTTTGAACTCAGGAGTAATCAATAAGGCTCCTTCAAATTTAATTCATACACTATAGGAAATATCATAGGTCTATTATAAAATACAGGAGAGGAAATACCTTAACTGTATTATAAAATTGCACCTGAGTGACACTTAATCCCTCTGTTGTGTGGTGGATGAGTGCTCAACACCAGCTCCAAACAGCTGGCTCTGCAGAGGTCATGAGTGCAAGCCGGCGGAATATTTGTATGGGGCGTATATTTAAGGGCACTGCTAGAAAGTGGCTGCCCTGAAGCTGCATGGCCTACCTGTGGTTTGGGAAGTCAGTTCCATTCCCCCAAGCCACACGGAGCCTGGTTACTCAAACTTTGCCCCATCCTTTTTGCATTGCATGAGTTGTATGAAAATATGTTTTTAATCCTAGCAGTGGAAACTATGGTTGTGCTGCTTGAATATGGAATTTAATTGGTTCTAATTAGCCCAAGGTAAAGAAGACAGCAAAGTTAATTAAATTAACTGGTTTCATGTTTTACAGTATGCAAAACAAATTTCACATCTCCTGCCAAAATGCTGCCTGTAAACTAGTAACAGAGCTCAAATCACACACTGTTGTTACTCCCGCAGCATCCAGTGTCATGCCATTCTCTTCCCTAGGCTTATGGTGACCAGTTTGCTTCTTTATGGCGTTTCCTGGCATTTGGGAATGGGAAGGCAGAGTAAATTCAAGACACAGATAATGATTTGTACTTGAAGAATTTTGAATCATATTTGCTGCAGGCATTAGAGAGTATTAGGGACATTCTGCTTTGAGAGAGGTTTTGATTTTTAGCACATGCACAATGATACAGAGAGCATAGTGTGACAGACCCAGACCAGTTGGGTACAAGAGTCTGGTAGAGGGCAAATATACTGGTCACTGGATAAGTAGTTTTCTGTTCCCTGAGTGACCAGAGCAGGAGCTGCACTAGAGTAATCAGGAATCTGCTAGAACCAGTTAAGGCAGGCAGGCTAATTGGGACACCTGGAGCCAATTAAGAAGAAGCTGTTAGAATCAATTAAGGCAGGCTAATCAGGGTGACTGGGTTTTAAAAAGGAGCTCACTTCAGTTTGTGGTGTGAGTGTGAGGAGCTGGGAGCAAGAGGTGTAAAGAGCTGAGAGGGTGTGCTGCTGGAGGACTGAGGAGCACAAGCGTTATCAGACACCAGGAGCAAGGTCCTGTGGTGAGAATAAGGAAGGTGTTTGGAGGAGGCCATGGGGAAGTAGCCCAGGGAGTTATAGCTGTCCTGCAGCTGTTACAGGAGGCACCATAGACAGCTGCAGTCCACAGGACCCTGGGCTGGAACCCGGAGTAGAGGTTGGGCCCGGGTTCCCCCCAAACCTCCCAATTGACCTGGACAGTGGTTTCTTCCAGAGGGGAAGGTCTCTGGACTGTTCCCCAACCCACATGGTGAATCTCTGAGGCAAGAAAATCCGCCAATAAGCGCAGGACCCACCAAGATAGAGGAGAAACTTTGTCACAATAGCTACAAAGAGAGAATGCCCTAACATGACACACTGAATGCAGAAGCTCACCAGTATAACACTGCTGGAGAGCGAAGGCCTTTACAGATCCACAACACAAACCTGTGTGTTGCAAACAGTACATCTGACCCTATGCTATAATTACTTTTAATCTAATCCCAAAGAAACTCTCTAAATGCAATGCACATACACTCTAACATAACATTGGAGTTCTCCAGAAGAGGGTAGCATTTGAATTACTGGTGGTCTTCTTTATATAAGTTGTTTACTTGGGTCTGAATGAAGATCACTAAATATATTTTACTTTAGCCTTGGCCTGCTGTGTACCTTACTTATAATTGTGTCTTCTTACTAATATTATTTGAAGTGTTGTTGTAGCCGTGTTAGTCCCAGGATGTGAGAGAGACAAAGTGGGTGAGGTAATATAAGAAGTTGGTCCAATAAAAGATATTACCTCGCCTACCTTATCTCTCTCCTTTATAATGACACTTAATAGCAATTCAAAGAGCAGTTTCCTTGCTAAGAATGCAATCCTAGCATAGTCCAGAAGGGGGCAATACAAACTAAGAAATAGACTAGAAATAAAACCAATGGAAGTAATGATAGCAAACAAAAAAAAATCTACTTGTTTCAAGATATGCGAGAACTATTTTATGAAATCATATTTCAGTCACTTTGTAGGTAACAGTTCTCTTGATACCTCTCTCTTCCATCTGTATATTACTGAGGTTTGCTCAAACAGCAATCGTTGCTCCAAAAAGGACTATTAAAAATGTAATTATCAAACAATATCTTCTTTGTACTGGAATGAAACTCAGACATATTCTACACTTCGTAATCTATTTTAAAATATCCCAGGAGATGCGTAATGGGAGATGAAGGTTATTTTGTCAATGGTTTGGCACCAGCCCAGGTAGACAGTGACCAAAAGTCTTTCGCTGTTCAGAGCCTATGTATGAAATGAATTTGTGTCCTCAGTCTATCTTTTAATGAAAGAATGTCCTCACCATGAAACCCTTGCTGGCAAGCCCATGGGCAGAGCAGTCAATGTTCCAGTGGGCTTGGAGACTGGTAGACCCTCAGGGTCAGGACTGAGGTGTATTGAAGGGGCAGTGTCAGGGGCTGGTTTTAACACTTTCCCCCATTCACAAAACAGTAATAAGCAGTCAAGAAATGTGCTACAATGTGGTTTGAATCTTTGTGCATGGCTTATATCGGCTGCAGTCTACGCTTCACAATCAAATGAAGACTTTCTAGTGGTGATGGAAGAGTCATCTGTCGCATTTCAACAAGACTCTGTATCTCCTTTTGTCAGTTCTTGATCATAAGAGTCAGTCACTAATTGTTTTGCCAGATTTAGCACCTTGGGTGGGCCTGGGTAACAATTTTCTGCCAGCCCCACAACTATAAAGGATTCCTAGTCTTAGGATCAGCTCTCTAACGCACCTCAAAATCATCATGGAGATTTAGGCAAGGGTGGGTCAGATGATCCTTTGGCACACGTCCCAAACTTAACTGGAACTTCACAATTCTCTCTCTCCCTACTTATCCACTCTGGTTTCTTATCATGTTGCCTAAAATTAGTGATACTAACCTTAATCCTATGCTTGGCTGCTTCACCAACATCTGTCTTTATCTGTCTGTCCTCATGACACTTGGAATTCCCTCCCCAAACTGAACTATGAAGCCTCTACACTGTCCTCCCTCAAATCTCCCATCAAGACTCATTTTGAATGATGCCAACAGGAGATTAGCAAAGTCAACTAGTAACTGCTAAATCGAGGGCCAGTTGGGGGTAGTTGATATTGTTAGAAAACGTACACTGATATGTATGCTTTGTCCCTCCTCGTCCTCGCCCCCCCCCCTTTCATTTGTTGTTTGTCTTGAGTTGTGAATTCAAGGCAGGGGCTTGCCATAGGTTTGGACAGCACCTAGTATACTGCACTCTACAATGATAATGTGTCTGTAGTATGTAAAGATGTGTGTGCATTTACTGGATTTTGTCTGCCTCCTCCTGCAGGAGAAGCGGAGCCCAGTGACTTGTGTTCTGGGTGAGTCTGCACATAGCTGCCAGCATGTAGAAAAGATTTGCCAGGGACAGGTGTCCAAATGCTCTGGGGTTCTGGGGCTTGCTTGGTCCCCAGTCACTGGAGGTGCCTTCTGATGAATGTTAAGGTTTATACATAGCCCTTTGCAATCATTAACTATGTAACTGTTGCTGCCTCTCTGTGGGTGGGTAAGTGTGGGTATCCACAGTTTGCAGATGTGGGCACTTGAGGCACAGCAAGATTAAGGACACTTCCAAGCTTGGGTACATAAAGTTAGGCACATTAATAAATGCAGATTGTTTTTTTTTAGCGGTGCAGCCAATAGAAGGGTGCTCAGCACCCTGATTTCAGTGCCTACCCCTACACACCCAACCTTGCAAATGTTTGACTCATGTGACATGACCTAGGCCACAGAGGGAGGTAGCATCAGAGGCGGAATTTGTCTCTTGCTCTCGTTTCTTTGTCAATGTTGCCTTTCATATTCCTGAGCAGCTCCTCTGTGTGGCAGAGCTCATGCCAGCTGCTAAAGGAAAGGAGCTGGTCAGTAGAACATTTGCTGAGGCCCTCAGACCATAAACGATAGGCTGGATGGCGCTGCCCACTACTTAATGGGGATCATCCTCAACATATCGCTATAGATTTCAGAGCCCAGCTCTGGTTGGCTGCTAGGGATTTGAGAGTAACCTCTGATCTTCAGAGAAAATCAGGAACAAGCTTTCATTCCTAGTGACTGGTTTGTATTTTCAAGGCTGCCTTCCCCAGAGAAAGGGTGATAAGCTTTTCTTTTTTTTTCTATTTAAATAAAGGCTAAGATTCTCCTTTACACTTCTAGTTTCCTTGAAATCAGGGAGGCCTGTACCGTGGGCTTTGTGGGCCTATAAAGGCAACCGCTAGACACTGTGTGGGAGATTGCTCTGCCTTTGTTGTACCTGTTCTGTGGCTAACCAGAAGGTTTAACTGCCCGGGGCTGTGTTTTTATGTGTGTTTGTTTTGCCTTTTTATCAATATACACCAATACTTACAGGGAGCATCTTGCCTGTACAGTATATTTGGAAATGCTTGTTCCTTTGTACAGCAGCTTACAACTCACGTTACTTTTTTTTTTTTTTTTTCACAAAACAAAGATAAACTACATTGGTTGGGAGGGACGGGGAGAAGAACAACCTCTTCGGGCAGAGGATAGGAACTTGCATATTTGTACATTCTAGGGGACATCTCAGACACCTGCTCCAGAGCTGTTTATTGGGCATTAGTTCAAAAAGAAAAATTGTGTGTGAGAGAGAGAGAGAGCGCAAAGCAGCAATCAGATGCTGGGGAAAACTGAGCATCATGCAGTCTCAATACGTGCTAGCCTGTCACTACAACGCAATTCATGATGGAAACCTCACGACAAAATGTCCAGGAGTTTCCCATGGGTACCTTCTGATGCTCTGCAAGGTCATCTCTCTGGCTGTGCAAAATTGAGAGCTCTGTGTCCAGAACTCTGGGGATCCTCACTCTAGGCTGGGTGAGCTGATCCTGCAAAACATCTGTGAGCATTGTGAAAAACTTCTGCTTCACACACAACACTCAGCAAAACCCACACTAGTTTTTCAGCACCTCAGTTAAAGAGTCCTAGCTCTAAGTTAGGGCCTGATAACATTTAAGAATGTTCTCTGTCCTAACTGCGTGTGGATTCTGATTTTCAGATACGGTATCGGATGTGACCTAAGAGAGGACAGGTCATTATGAGACCTTCCAGATCTGCATGCTCCCTTTGGAGATCATTTAATGCATTTTAATTGCCTATGTTTCTACTTTGTATTCTCTTTACGGGCACCCATCAAAAATTGACTAAGCTAGATTTCAGCCATGCAGGCTGCTAAGGGAGAGACTTTTTTTTATTTTCTTTATTCTTGCTCCATAAAAATGCCACAAAACCTGAATTCTGTCAGTCAGTAATATAACAAACGCTTTGTGCCTAGCTGTTCTTTCTACTGTATCACATACAAGCTATTGCAAACCAACACCACATTTAGGGCCTCAACTGACTCCCATTCCAGACAATGGGTGTTTTGCCATTAACTTTGAGGGGAGCAGCCTGAGAGCCCCCCCCAACAAATATTCCCTACAGAGAAACAGCCCTTTTCCAATTGAAAATTGGAGTGAAAAGGAGCGGGAGATGATGTTTTAGATGTGTGGAAGTGAAGTGGTAGATTATATGATGGGGTTGCCTGCGTTAGTGTTAGTAGAGGACTGGACTTGGTGACCCAAGAGGTCCCTTCCAGTCCCATGTTCCTATTAGACTGAAAGGTACCAATTGATCCAACTCTTTAAGGAGTCCCCCTGCATAGAGGGAACCTTCTGATGCAGTAGAGCTGCTGAAGTGGATCCTATGAAACACCACCTCATAAAGAGCATTTCTGTGAAAAGAGGAGATCCCTTTTCCCCCTGTTATCCCCGAGAACTGCCCTTAGGGGCCATGGACAGCCAATATGAACTGCAGCAGCCCTGAGGCTGCTCTACTTTATACCAGGGACTGGATAAGCAGCCAGCCAGACCCAGATCAAAAGCCATAGGAGTGGCTGTAAACCACTTTGAGCTGTACCGAGTACAGTTGACACAGCATAGGATCAGGACACCTCAGTCTAGGGTGACCAGATGTCCTGATTTTATAGGGACAGTCCCAATGTTTGGGTCTTTTTCTTATATAGGATCCTATTACCCCCCACCCCCGTCCTGATTTTTCACACTTGCTGTCTGGTCACCCTACCTCAGTCTAATAATTTCCATCACTGGTAGATTAACATGTTCTTGGGGAGCCACTGAGTTAAGTCTGCCTGAGCATTTCCAAAAAACCCTGCTTTCAGTGTCTCACAACTTGCTGTAACTTTCATCCATAAGACTGAAAGGTTCCAGGCCTGAGGCAAAAAAAAATATTTTTTTTTGGATGTCTGAGCAGTTCAGTAGATTTTTTTTTTTTTTTTTTTTTTTTTAAGAACAAGGAGAATGGGAGAAAATATGCTTTTCCCCATTAGAGAATTATCAGTCATTGTTACCAAATTTGAAATGCAATTTCTAATGGAAACGAAATGTTACCCATGTGCGTCACCATATTTCAGTAGTTACTCTCCTCCCCCCCCCACCCCATAGATCTAGTTGGATAAATCTGACTACATGTCACTTTTTTTCTCTGTGCTTCATTTCTCCATCTCTAACATGGCGATAACAATATTTCCTTCCTCCCCCATTCTCACTCACTTCCCTTGTCGGTCTTGTCTGTCTATACTGTACTTTCTGCAGGGCAGCAGGAACTGTCTCTTACTACATGTCTATGCAGCACCTAGTACAATGAGGCCTGAGCTCAGTTGAAGCCTCTAGGTTCTACAGTCATCCAGCTAATTAATAAGCATAAGTTTCACGACGGTGGCGAAAGAAAAGAGAGGAAATATAAAATGGTGGCCTTGCATCAGTGCCAGTGCTAGCCCATTGGGGTCCCGAAGCAGGAATACCCTCCCCCACGCCCCTAATTAATAGGGGGCCCCTTGAGCTGCTTGGGGCCCTAAACAATTGCTTAATCTGCTTATGCCTAGCGCCGGCTCTGCCCTGCTTTTACTGGAGTTTAACAGCTTTCTGATTCTGTATCACCAACAAGGTTAATAAAGAATATTCAAGTTAACGTAGCAGCATTGGGTGTAAAAAAAACATGAGCAGAGACGAGAGAGGTACAGTAAGTAGGAGCATACACATGGAAAGAGCGAGCAAGTGGGATCCCTCAGGGCTCAGTGCCTAGACTTGTTCTCTTTAAAACTTACATAAATGAGCCTGAGGTTGGATCGGGTTGCTGGGTGTCCAGACACAGATGACATCATGATAGGAAGGAGGCTGTTGATAAGTTTCAGGAATGCACCAGACTACAGGAGGATTTGGAGACACTGGGGAAATGGGCTAATACAATGGAATTCAATATTACACAATGGAAGGTTCTGCAGTTAGGGAGAACCGACAGCACATTTAAATAAAAGCTTAACAAAACAGAGCTGACGTGAACTAATGAAGAAAGCGAGCTGGGGTAGTGGTGAGTGATGGTAGGAAGGTGCAGGGGGGCAAGTGATAGCAGCTGCAAGAAAAAGCAAATAAAAATGTACGAAGAGAGGAACTAATTCTGCAGCAACGGAGATGATGACTCCACTGCATCTGGCCCTTCTCATGTGGAATCCTGGTGCTCCCAGTATCAAACTCAGAGTTCAAAACAGGACGGTCACAGGTTGGAAAAATTGCACAGGAGGGTAATGAGTCTAGTTTAAGGATGACCGGGTCTGTCTCCTGAGAAAGGGCTTGGAGGTTATAACATGCTCAGCACTGAAAGGAGGTAGCTAAACAGCAATCTTACTATGTGCCTAAAAGAGACACAGAAGGCTATGTGGCTAATTTCTTCACTGTACAGGATCAAAAAGGATAAGAGCACAGATTAAGGCATTAAGGAAAGTAGGTATCAGAAGCAGGATTTTGCAAACAGAAAGCTGGATTCAGCCAGTCTCATTGCATTGAATAGCATCTTTCTCCATCAATAGTCCCCCTGACTTCCTGTGGGACTACCTGTGCAGTAAGGTGGGCAGCAGGGCTAGCCCTAGGTGCTTTGCAGGCCATGACATAAAATGTTTGCAGGTGCCCAAGCACTGACCGAGGGCCTTCCTGGTGGGGGGTCCTAACCACTGGACTACAGAGACATAATCTTTCTCTTTCTCTGGCCCAATGATGCTTTCATTATTTAACCATAGTGGAATGTCTTCATCAGGACAGACTGACGGAATCCTACATCAGACTCCCTCACAGCTCAGTGGTTAGCATCCCCTCCTGACATGCAGGAGACCCCTCTTCAGATCTTTTCTCCCACTCAGGCAAAGAGGGGGGATTTGAACTTGGGTCTCCCATCTCCCAGGCAATTCTTCTGACCACTGATCTAAAAGTAATCAACTAGGAGGTGCCGCCGCCTCCTGCTGGATTTTGAATGGGACCCAATCAACAGGCAGGTGAACTCCAGTCTTCCCCTGGTTCGTGGATCAGTCTGGGGCTTAGACAGGAGGCAGGCATCTGGGTGCCTAGAATGAGGCAGTTGTGTGCATTGCAGATGTAGGAACATAGACACCTAGGGAAGTTTTACTCTGAAACCTTAGGCACCAAGTGTTTAGGCATTAGGTGGGAGTTTTGTGGATTTTAGTGGAGCCTAAAATTGGGATTAGGCTCCTAAACCACACACTTAGGTCCCTAAGTACCTTTGTGGATCTGATCCAGTGACTAGCATGTAGAAAGCCATTGTCAAAAGAAATATCAGAGCAAAAGAAACTAGGGTTAGATGAGTCGACATCCGAACATAGATGGTTAAAATCCACTGTCAGGAATTCACCACAAAAGAAATTAAGAGTGAGAGACTCTATGAAGGAGATATGGATTCTGCTTGCACCTGTGACTGACTTGCTGTGTGACCGTGAATAAATCATTTAACCTTCCTGTGCCTTGTTTTCCCCATTGTGAGGTAGAGATAGTAAAACGTAACCAACATTGGAAAGAACTTTGGGATCTACAGATAAAAAGAATGATGGAAGTGCTAAGTATTGCTGTTTAGGGAATCATCATATTTCCAGAGTTTGATTCTTAGACCTTCTGAGCACTCACAGCTCCCATAGTCTTAAGCTGGAGTTGTAGGAGCCCAACACTTCTGAATAGTATCTTAATGCAAAAGCTACTCCAGTGTGACTTCTGTTGTACATGTACATTCTCTTAGAAAGCAACAGAGGGTCCTGTGGCACCTTAGAGACTAACAGAAGTACTGGGAGCATAAGCTTTCGTGGGTAAGAACCTCACTTCTTCAGATGCAAGTTAAACTCTCAAGAAATAATCCCTGTAGCTTGAAATTTCTCATGTTTCGACTCAGCCCAGAGATGGATTGTTCTGGAAAGTTTGTTGCAAAATCAGGTGAGACATTTTTGAATTTTGCACCTGTGGAAAAATGTACATGTCTGGATTTTAAGAATTGTCACTTTTTTCATAGCTTTAAAATGCCATGCCTTAATAAGTGTGAACTTGTCATAAAGTAAGTTCTTGATGAAGACAAGTACATGTGACCTGAGAATATTTTGTTTAGAAAGGAGAAAGTTAGCATTTAAGTACCTTGAATTCTTTAACCTATTAAGGTTCATCTACTCCGATGGTTCCCGCAGGTGGTTCTCCTTACTGTTAGAAGGGTGCTGCACATTTTGTACAGTCCACATACAACTAATGATTAACTTTATGGATGTGAGTTGTTCCATTAAGCGATCAGAACCTTATCTATCTATTTTAGGAACTTACATGGCCCCTGTTATCATATTATCTGAGTGCCTCACAACTGTCAATGTGTTTATCCTCACAACGCCCCTCTGAGGTAAGGAAGTGCTATTATACCCATTTTGAAGATGGGGAAACTGAGGCCCAGAGAGACAGATTAGCCCAAGGTCACACAGGAAGTCAGTGATGAAGCAAGAATTGAATCCATGTCTCCCAAGTTAGCATCTTAACCACCACACCATCCTTCTCTCTCTAAGATGGTCTACAATAGTAGGGGGCTTTGTTCAAACTAAGTCATCTTTCATATAGTCTTATCTGCTGGTTATAATATCACATGATCAAATACTGTACTCCCTTGACCACTTACCCTTGAGCACAGATCAACATCCTTCTTTGTTTTGGCATATCTAGAAGTGTATGCTGATATACATAAATTACAAGAGAGAGGCTAAGTTGCAGCTGAAGAAGTTGCGAGTGGTTGCTTGAAAACAGATCGTCTGAATTGCTAGTGCTTTCTTGATGGGGGAATGGGAGCAGCTAATGCAGCCAGCAGTGTCTGTGGTCCCTAAGGATTTGGTCATCTGGCATAGAAACATGACCAAGACTCCAGGCCCCCTAACCCTGCTGCCCTTACATTGGCAGCATGGCCTGGAAGAACCCAGAGGGCTGCTTTTGGGACCAGCACTAAAGAACACTTCAGGGCACAGTATCCTCCCAATTCCAGACTCATGAATCATCTGCTGTACACATACAAAATGGCCCAAGGACCCTCCACTCAATTCTTCTTTCTCCCACAGTCCCAAATGCTCCTCAAACTCATAAGGGCCTTCAGAAGATTTGCACCTAAGAACATAAGAACGACCATACTGGGTCAGACCAAAGGTCCATCAAGCCCAGTATCCTGTCCTCTGTCAGTGGCCAATGGCAGGTGCCCCAAAGGGAATGAATGGACAGGTTATCATCAAGTGATCCATGCCCCGTCACCCAATCCCAGCTTCTGGCAAACAGAGGCTAGGGACACCATTCCTGCTCATCCTGGCTAATAGGTTCATCAATGGCTATCTTCCATGAATCTATCCAGCTCTTTTTTGAACCCCGTTATAGTATTTGGCCTTCACAACACCCTCTGGCAAGGAGTTCCAGAGGTTGACAGTGCGTTGCGTGAAAAAATACTTTCTTGTGTTTGTTTTAAACTTGCTACCTATTAATTTCAGTTGGTGACCCCTTGTTGTATTTTAGAAGGAGTAAATAACACTTCCTTATTTATTTTCTCTATACCACTCATGATTTTATAGACCTCTATCATATCCCCCCTTAGTCGCCTCTTTTCCAAGCTGAAAAGTCCCAGTCTTATTAATCTCTCCTCATACGGAAACGGTTCGATACCCCTAATCATTTTTGTTGCCCTTTTCTGAACCTTTTCCAATTCCAATATATCTTTTTTGAGATGGGGCAACCACATCTGCACACAGTATTCCAGGTGTGGGCGTACCATGGATTTATATAGAGGCAATATATTTTCTGTTTTATTATCTATCCCTTTCTTGATGACTCCCAACATTCTGTTTGCTTTTTTGACTGCTGCTGCACATTGAGTGGATGTTTTCAGAGAACTATCCACAATGACTCCAAGATCTCTTTCTGGAGTGGTAACAGCTAATTTAGACCCCATCATTGTATATGTATAGTTAGGATTATGTTTTCCAATGTGCATTACTTTGCTTTTATCAACATTAAATTTCATCTGCCATTTTGTTGCCCAGTCACCCAGTTTTGTGAGATTCTTTTGTAGCTCTTTGCAGTCTGCTTGGGACTTAACTATCTTGAGTAATTTTGTATCTACAAATTTGGCCACCTCACTGTTTACCCCTTTTTCCAAATCGTTCATGAATATTTTAAATAGGACTGGGCCCAGTACAGATCCATGGGGGACACCACTATTTACCTCTCTCCATTCTGAAAACTGACCATTTATTCCTACCCTTTGTTTTCTATCTTTTAACCAGTTACCAATCCATGAGAGAACCTTCCCTCTTATCCCATGACTGCTTATTTTGCTTAAGAGCCTTTGGTGAGGGACCTTGTCAAAGGCTTTTTGAAAATCTATATACACTGGATCTCCTTTGTCTGCATGCTAGTTGACCTCCTCAAAGAATTCTAGTAGATTGGTGAAGCATGATTTCCCTTTACAAAAAACGCATTGACTATTTCCCAACAATTTATGTTCATCTATGTGTCTGACAATTTTGTTCTTGCCTGGTACTGAAGTGAGGCTTACTGGCCTGTAGTTGCCAGGGTCACCTCTGGAGCCCTTTTTAAAAATTGGCGTCACATTAGCTATCCTCCAGTCATTTTGGTACAGAAGCTGATTTAAATGATAGGTCACAGATGACAGTTAGTAGTCCTGCAATTTCACTTTTTCTTCAGAACTCTTGAGTGAATACCATCATCCCCATACTCACCTGATGAGTACGGGGATGAATTTTCACTTGAAAATACCTGATGTGCTAGATTTCTTGCTTCTCAGTGATGACTAACACTTGTGATTTTCCCCCTACTTGTTTGTCATCTATCTTGCTGTCCCCTACACCTAGAACAGCCCCCACGCCCCATCTCACTCTCTCTCATCCTCCATATACCACCTTAATATCCACACCTTATTCTAGAAATCCTTCCCTCCTTTTCCTCCTCCTCTGTAATCCCATCACAGCTTGCCTGTTCCGAAGTATAGCTCAGTGTCTTGCCTGTCTTAGATGATTGGGATGGGGAAAATATCTTGCTACATTTCTAAAGAATGGTGTAAATGTATGGCACCAGGCAAATGATTTAATAAAAGTGGATATACATTTTGATAAGATTTTATTTCGAACAATGCATATAGTTATTTTTTCCTGGTGGCCTAGTGGGAATGGTCTTTATTTGACAGTATGTGGGAGAAAGAGTATGTAGGAAACATGGGTTTCATTCCTCTCCCATTATCTTGTGCTTCAGTGAATACAGCTAATAAAACCACTCCCTGCACTTACGCCATCCTAGCCGATCAAAATGTCTGACTTCATAAACAGAGCAACTGTGGCCATGGATTGGATGTTATGTCTCTGGAAACCTTGCAAAGAGAAAAAAGGTGGTGAAACACGTCTGGCTTGGCTTATCAAACTGCAGTGACAATTTCAACTCCTGTGGAACCTTCTCCTGCAGTTTGTGTTGCAATTTCTTCCCCTCAACAACTCCCTCCCCTGATCATATTAAGGAGGGCCAGGTTTGATGTTTGTCTCTAGAGTTGGGGAGACAGGACTATCTGGGCAACTGGTAGGGTGATGGGTTGAATTTACTTGCCACTTTTCTCCATTTTTGTTTTTTTAAATCAAACTTACTTTGGTTTTAATTCACTTGAAATAAAAATGTTGTTAATCATAGGACTGGAAGGGACCTCAAGAGGTCATCTAGTCCAGGCCCCCGCACTCATGGCAGGACTAGGTATTATCCAATACTGTACCTGACAGGTGTTTGTCTAACCTGCTTTTAACAATCTCCAATGATGGAGATTCTACAACCTCCCTAGTCAATTTATTCCAGTGCTTATCCACCCTGATAATTAGGAAGTTTTTCCTAATGTCCAACTGTAGTAGGTCCTAGCCGGGGCTCGACCCTTCTGGACAGGAGGGGAGCCACACCGACTCACTGCTGTGGGAACAAGTAGTCAGTTAGTCCCGGAACTCCGGCTCTTTAGTGCAGAGTCGGAGCAGCCACAGTTAAAGCTCAGGCCCTTGACTGCAGGGGCTGAGCGAGCAAAGAGTTCAAAGCCCAGGCCCTGGATCAGGGCGGGGCGAACACGGTTGGCTCAGGCCCGGGTTTGCAGGGGCTGAGCGAGGAAACAGTTCAAAGCCCCGGCCCTGGATCAGGGCGGGGCCAACACAGTTAAGCTCAGGCCCTTGTTGGCAGGGGCTGAGCGAGTAAACAGTTCAGAGGCCAGGCCCTGGATCAGGGCGGGCCAACACAGGTAAGCTCAGGCCCTTGTTTGCAGGGGCTGAGCGAGCAAATAGTTCAGAGGCCAGGCCCTGGATCAGGGCGGGCCAACACAGGTAAGCTCAGGCCCTTGTTTGCAGGGGCTGAGCGAGTAAACAGTTCAGAGGCCAGGCCCTGGATCAGGGCGGGCCAACACAGGTAAGCTCAGGCCCTTGTTTGCAGGGGCTGAGCGAGCAAATAGTTCAGAGCCCACGCAAGGCACGCCTAGGCTTGCTGTAGCCGAGTGTCGGGTGAGGGGGATGCCTGCCACCCGTGAGTGGGGGTGGCAGGGGGGAACGCAGGCCCACCCACTCCACTGCGTTCCAGCCCGGGGCCCTAACAGCGGTTGCTGCCGCTGCTGGTCAGTGGGGTATCCAGACCGCAACACACTGACATAGGCTCACATTCAGTTGCAGCCAGACCGGGGTCGGCTATCCCCGGGCCACTTCCGTGATCCCCCTCAGATCCTACCTCGCTCGTCGCGCCGGGCTCAGGCCAATCCACCTGCATGGGCTCCTCTGGGCCGGGGCTCGGTGGCAGGTCCGGTAGCTCTGCCGGGAAGTCAGGCCAACGGTCCCCAGGCGGCTCCTCTGGGTAGCAGCAGGGGCGGAGGGGTTCGGGTCCAGTCTCACCCTCAGGGTTAGTGGGGTCCGGTTCCCAGGGGTTCTCCCAGTGGCGGGCGTGAGCGGGCTCCGGCGGCTCCTCTTCGTAGCGGGCCCGGGGTAGCTCAGGCCAGCCAGGGTCCAAGCCCCGGTCTTCAACGGTCTCCTGGGCAGGAGCTCCCGGCCGCACGTCTGCTCCCTGCGGTGGCTGGGCTCCAACTGAGCTCTGGCGGCCGGCCTTTATACTTCCTGTCCCGCCCCTTGACTTCCGGGGGGCGGGGACAGGCGGTGGTGGTCCCACCCACTCTGGTGCCGGCACGTGGGCTCCCTCTTCTGGACAGGAGGGGAGCCACACCGACTCACTACACACCCCCCCCCTTAAGACTGGCTCCCGCCTGTCGGGGCCAGGTCCTCCCATCTCCCCTATGCGGGATAGGAAGTCCGCATTCGTATGGTCCTTACCAGCTCGATGCTGGACCGTAAATGCGTAGGGTTGTAAAGCGAGGTACCACCGCATAATGCGGGCATTATTATCTTTCATCCGCATTAGCCACCGGAGGGGGGCGTGGTCTGTGACGAGGGTGAACGGGGCCCCGAGGAGGTAGAAGCGCAGGGCATCGCAGGCCCACTTCACCGCGAGGGCCTCTTTTTCCACCACGGCGTAATTCCTCTCACGGGGGAACAGCTTCCGGCTGAGATATACTACGGGGTGGTCCTTTCCCTCCACTTCTTGGGACAGGACTGCCCCTAATCCTACGCCAGAGGCGTCCGTCTGCAGGATGAATGGGCGTTTAAAGTCTGGGCTATAGAGAACCGGTTCCTGGCAGAGGCACTTCTGCAGTGTCCGGAAGGCCGCTTCACACTCGGGGGACCATCGTACCTGCCGGGGGCTGTCCTTCGTCAGAAGCCCAGTTAAGGGTGCTGCGATGGTCGCGAACTGGGGGATGAACCGTCTGTAATACCCGACGAGGCCCAGGAACTGCCGAACGTGCCGTTTGGTCGATGGGGTGGGACAGTCCAGGAGGGCCTGGACTTTCCCGACAAGGGGCTTGACCCGTCCGCCCCCGACGGTATAGCCGAGATAGTTGGTCTCTTGCCAGGCAATCCGGCACTTTTTGGGGTTGGCGGTCAGGCCCGCCTGTCTTAGGGACCTTAGGACCGCCGCAACCCGGGGCAGATGATCCTCCCAGCCGCGGCTATAGATGACCACGTCGTCTATGTACGCCGCCGCATAGTCCTGATGGGGCTGCAGAAGTTTGTCCATCAGCCGCTGGAAGGTGGCTGGGGCTCCATGGAGACCGAATGGCATCCGTGTGAATTGGTACAGCCCCGTTGGAGTGGCAAAGGCGGTCTTCTCTTTTGAGGTCTCCTCGAGGGGGATCTGCCAGTAGCCTTTGCTAAGATCCAAAGTGGTGATATACTGGGCCTCCCCCAGGCGGCCCAGTAACTCGTCTACACGGGGCATCGGGTAGGCGTCGAAGCGCGAGATGGCGTTTACCCTCCGAAAGTCAATGCAGAAGCGGCGGGTACCGTCCGGTTTGGGCACCAGGACCACCGGACTACGCCACTCGCTCTGCGACGGTTCGATGACGCCCAGAGCCAGCATGGCTCTTACTTCCTCCTCGACCGCACCCCGCATCCGATAGGGCAGGGGCCGGGTCGTTTCTCGAACCACCTTTCCCGGCTCGGTCTGGATGGAGTGTTTGACCAGGGACGTATGGCCCGGTACGGCCGTGAAGGTTCGCTTGAAGGTTTTCAGCAGGCAGTTAGTCTGTTTACATTGCTCTTCCGTGAGCGATTGTCCCAATTGGGGTGCCGGGGGGTCATCCGTCGAGGGTACCTGGGGTCCCAATTCCGGCTCGGGCGGGCATGGGTTGATTAAGAGGCCCTCCCGGTCCTGCCACCGTTTCAGCAAGTTGACGTGGTACCGCTGGGTTTCCTTCCGCTTGTCCGGTTGCCGCACCTCGTAGGTGACGGGACCGACCTTACGCACAACTTCGTAAGGTCCCTGCCACCGGGCTAACAATTTTGACTCACTAGACGGGAGGAGGAGTAGGACACGGTCTCCTGGTTGGAACTCCCGGACTTGGGCTCCCTGATCGTAGGTCCGTTTCTGCCGTTCCTGCGCTGTCTTTAAATTTTCGCGGGCCAGGGCTCCGGCCTGGGCAAGGTACTCCTGTAACTGGATGACATATTTCAGGAGGCCCTGGGCTGGGGACGCTGACTGTTCCCAGGTCTCCCTCATCAGGTCTAGGAGGCCCCGCGGTCTGCGTCCATACAGCAGCTCGAAAGGGGAGAATTTTGTTGAGGTCTGCGGGACTTCTCGGATGGCTAGCAATAAGGGTGGAAGGAATTGGTCCCAGTGGCGGAGGTCCTCTGCGGGGAATTTCCGCAACATGCTTTTCAAAGTGCGGTTAAACCGCTCCACCAACCCGTCCGTCTGCGGGTGGTACACGGACGTCCGGAGTTGTTTGATGCCTAAGAGGGCACATACCTGTCGCAACAATTGGGACGTGAAGTTCGTTCCTTGGTCGGTCAGTATTTCTCTAGGCAGTCCTACTCGGGCGAAGATTTTCAGCAATTCCCCCGCGATAGACCGGGCGGTAATGCTTCGTAGGGGGATAGCTTCGGGGAACCGAGAGGCATAGTCCACCAAGACCAGGATGTATTGAAACCCCGCGGCACTCTTCGGGAGGGGGCCCACGAGGTCCATGGCGACCCGTTCAAAGGGTGTCTCCATCACTGGCATGGGGACCAGGGGCGCCTTGGGGATCCCGGGCGGGGCGACCCGCTGACACTCTGGGCAGGAGGCGCAATATTCTTTCACCTCCTGAGAGATTCCTGGCCAAAAGAAGCGCGCCAGGATTCGAGCGAGGGTCTTCTCTCGCCCCAGGTGCCCGGCGGCTGGCACATCGTGGGCCAACTTCATTACCGCCCGCCGGTGACACAGGGGCACTAACAGTTGGGTTTGCGGCTCCTGGGTGCGGGGGTCACGGTCCAGGCGGTAGAGCCGGTCCCGGCGTAGCTCAAAATGGGGCCACAGGGTGGCCCGCTGGGGGTCCACAACACTCCCATCTACTGCCGCGAGCTGCTCGTAGAAGCGGCTAAGGGTGGGATCCTCTCGCTGGTCCCGACAGAAATCGGTATCGAAGCGGGGCTGAGGGGCCGGCTCTGGTGGCGGTCCCGCTGCGTCCGTGTCGTCTATCTCGGTCGCCGGACCCTGCTCGGGGTCCTCTGAGGAGGGCCCCAACCGATCAGCCCCCAGGACCGGCGTGGACCGTAGGACTTCCTCAAAGGCCGGCCAGTCCCGACCGAGGATCACAGGATATGCAAGATGGGGAGCTACCCCAACCACCAGGTGTCGGGTGATCCCCGCGATGGTTAGGGGGACCCGGGCGCTGGGGTATGGTCGGACATCCCCATGGATACATTGTAGATGAATAGATCCTAGGCGGGTCTCACCCGGCGGTACCAGGTCCTTACGGACCAACGTCTGACCACACCCTGAGTCGATCAAGGCCCGCGTCGTCCGTCCTCCGACGGCCGCCGGGATGGTCAGCTTGGGGTTCATGGCCGGCCTGGCTCGAGTGTGGCCCGCCCACACTTGCCCATAGCTGCAGTCCATCTCCGGACAGTCTCGCCGGAGGTGCCCCATCTTCCCACAACTGAAGCAGGGTCCGAGTTCCGGTCGTCTGCTCCGGGGGCCTTCTCGGCTTGGGCTCCGGGGGGGGCTTCGCCGAGCCCTTGGGGGCCCCTGGCCCGGGGCCACTGGTCCGGTCCGAGGCGCCGGGTCTGCGTGCCGGGTCCGGATCTCGCGGCGGGGGTCGGGCCTCGGTGCGGGGTGTCGTGGTCCGCTCGGGGTTTCCCCTTTCTTTTCGCCGCGGGCTGGTTCGGGCCCGGGGCGGCGGAAGGTGGGCCCTACTGCATCTTCGGCGGCTAGGAAGTCCTCCATTAGTGACACTGCCTGGGCCAGCGTCGTCGGCCGGTGGCGAAGCACCCAGGCGCGCCCTCGGGAGGGTAGGGTGTGCACGAACTGTTCCATCACCACCTGCTCGGTTACCTCCTCCGCCGTCCGGGTGCCGGGCTGTAGCCACCGTCGGCAAGCTTCTTTCAGGGTTTGGGCCACCACCCGCGGTCGGGCCCCGGTGGGGTGAGTCTGGCCCCGAAACCTTTGTCGGAAAGTCTCGGGACTGACGTCGAGGGCGTCCAATATCGCGGCCTTCACCAGGTCGTAGTCCCGTGCTTCCTCAGCCGCCAATCCACGATAGGCCACCTGGGCCGCCCCCGTCAGGTAGGGGGCTAAGAGGGTAGCCCACTGGTCCCTGGGCCACCCGGCGACGAGGGCTACCCGCTCGAACGTGACCAGGAATGCCTCCGGGTCGTCGTCTGGGCTCATCTTTGTCAAGCGAAGGGGGGCAGCTAACCGTGGCATCTCCGCAGCCTCCCCCGCCGGCCCCGCCGCGGGGCGGGGGAGCGTGACCAGCAGCTGCTGCAGCTGGACTCCCAACTGCCGCACCAGCTGTTGCTGCTGCTCGAGCTGGGCTGTGTGCTGCTCCTGCTGCAACTGGAGTTGGGCGGCATCTCGCTGTTGTTGCTGTGCGAGCTGAGCGGCCTGCTGTTGCTGTTGCTGCTGCAGCTGGGCCGTCTGCTGCCGCTCCTGGCTCTCCGTGAGCAGCTGAAACAGCCGCTCCATATCCATTCCTTAGAACGGGGGGGGCAACTGCCACTCCCCCTCTAGCCCCTTCTCACAGGGGCAGGGGCTCGGGCCCCACGTTGGGCGCCAAATGTAGTAGGTCCTAGCCGGGGCTCGACCCTTCTGGACAGGAGGGGAGCCACACCGACTCACTGCTGTGGGAACAAGTAGTCAGTTAGTCCCGGAACTCCGGCTCTTTAGTGCAGAGTCGGAGCAGCCACAGTTAAAGCTCAGGCCCTTGACTGCAGGGGCTGAGCGAGCAAAGAGTTCAAAGCCCAGGCCCTGGATCAGGGCGGGGCGAACACGGTTGGCTCAGGCCCGGGTTTGCAGGGGCTGAGCGAGGAAACAGTTCAAAGCCCCGGCCCTGGATCAGGGCGGGGCCAACACAGTTAAGCTCAGGCCCTTGTTGGCAGGGGCTGAGCGAGTAAACAGTTCAGAGGCCAGGCCCTGGATCAGGGCGGGCCAACACAGGTAAGCTCAGGCCCTTGTTTGCAGGGGCTGAGCGAGCAAATAGTTCAGAGGCCAGGCCCTGGATCAGGGCGGGCCAACACAGGTAAGCTCAGGCCCTTGTTTGCAGGGGCTGAGCGAGTAAACAGTTCAGAGGCCAGGCCCTGGATCAGGGCGGGCCAACACAGGTAAGCTCAGGCCCTTGTTTGCAGGGGCTGAGCGAGCAAATAGTTCAGAGCCCACGCAAGGCACGCCTAGGCTTGCTGTAGCCGAGTGTCGGGTGAGGGGGATGCCTGCCACCCGTGAGTGGGGGTGGCAGGGGGGAACGCAGGCCCACCCACTCCACTGCGTTCCAGCCCGGGGCCCTAACAGCGGTTGCTGCCGCTGCTGGTCAGTGGGGTATCCAGACCGCAACACACTGACATAGGCTCACATTCAGTTGCAGCCAGACCGGGGTCGGCTATCCCCGGGCCACTTCCGTGATCCCCCTCAGATCCTACCTCGCTCGTCGCGCCGGGCTCAGGCCAATCCACCTGCATGGGCTCCTCTGGGCCGGGGCTCGGTGGCAGGTCCGGTAGCTCTGCCGGGAAGTCAGGCCAACGGTCCCCAGGCGGCTCCTCTGGGTAGCAGCAGGGGCGGAGGGGTTCGGGTCCAGTCTCACCCTCAGGGTTAGTGGGGTCCGGTTCCCAGGGGTTCTCCCAGTGGCGGGCGTGAGCGGGCTCCGGCGGCTCCTCTTCGTAGCGGGCCCGGGGTAGCTCAGGCCAGCCAGGGTCCAAGCCCCGGTCTTCAACGGTCTCCTGGGCAGGAGCTCCCGGCCGCACGTCTGCTCCCTGCGGTGGCTGGGCTCCAACTGAGCTCTGGCGGCCGGCCTTTATACTTCCTGTCCCGCCCCTTGACTTCCGGGGGGCGGGGACAGGCGGTGGTGGTCCCACCCACTCTGGTGCCGGCACGTGGGCTCCCTCTTCTGGACAGGAGGGGAGCCACACCGACTCACTACACCAACCTAAACCACCCTTGCTGCAGTTTAAGCCCATTGCTTCTTGTCCTATCCTCAGATGTTAAGGAGAACAATTTTTCTCCCTCTACCTTGTAACAGTCTTTAATGTACTTGAAAACTGTTATCATGTTCCCCCTCAGTCTTCTCTTCTCTAGACTAAACAAACCCAATCTTTTTCAATCTACCCTCATAGGTCATGTTTTTTTAGACCTTTGATCATTTTTGTTGCTCTTCTCTGAACTTTCTCCAGTTTGTCCACATCTTTACTGAAATGTGGCACCCAGAACTGGACACAATAGTCCATTTGAGGCCTAATCAGCACAGAGTAGAGCAGAAGAATTACTTCTCATGTCTTGCTTACAATACTCCTGCTAATACATCCCAGAATGATGTTTGCTTTTTTTTCAACAGTTTTTTTTCTCTTACTTAATTGGCCTCTCAGAGTTGGTAAGACAACTCCCACCTGCTTATGCTCTCTGTATGTGTGTATATATATCTCCTCAATATTTATTCCACTCTGTATGCATCCGAAGAAGTGGGCTGTAGTCCATGAAAGCTTATGCTCTAATAAATTTGTTAGTCTCTAAGGTGCCACAAGTACTCCTGTTCCTTTTTCAACAGTGTTACACTGTCAAGCAATAATGTTGCATTCAAAATTCCCCCACGCCAATTTTTTGTATGGCTGATGCAGTTAAGGCACATCATTTTCATTGCCAACAGTATATAAGAGAGTGATGTGGCCAGCATCACATCCAACGACATTTGACTGCCCTGACCCATTTTGCAGCTGGGTGAATTGGAAATGGCCTTTCAGTATGAGATTGAATGAGACTCGAACTGATTAGTTCAAAATTCTTGTCAAGAGCCTTAGCCACTCAGCCTCTGCACTTCTGGAGGCTGGGAGTTTATCAGAGCTAAGAAGTCTCTCCTATCACATTTTGTCCTCCTTGCATTCAGTGCTAGCAGAAAGTTCTGAATCATAGCCTGACTCATAAAACTGAATCACAGGACTCTGGAAAAACTGACTTGCATAGAGTGAAAATGAAGGTCCAATTCACATGCCTCAGAGGTGAATTAGGTGTAAGTCTCACAATGGGTAAGAACCAATATGTACTTTAGGTCTCAGTCTCTCTCGGGCATCAGAAATCTCCTCCTCCTCCCCAGGGATTTGTTCTGCTGCCAGCTTGGAGCTCTACATAAAAAAGCACCATGACTTCACTTAATTGAACAACTTAAGCTAAGGAAAAAATATTCATACCATTCACTTCACTTCACTAGAAAATGGAGAAATCAGTAACAAATGGAACTATCCTGGCACTAGTGTTACAAACGCTTCTTATTTTTGCTTTGTCATATGAACTATTAAGAAAAAGTCATGATAATAATTAATACTTCCCTTTTATATAGCATTTTTCATCCAGAGATCTCCAAGCACTCTGAAAAGGAGGGTTAAGTATCAATATTTAACATTGTACAATTGTTTCATTTTACAGACAGGGAAACTGAGTCACAGAGCAGTGGCAATCTCTTGAAAGGGGTGAAGGCCCAAGGTCACACAGCAGGTCAGTGGCGGAGCTAGAAATTTAACCTAGATTTCCTTACTTCCTGTCCAGTGCTCTATCCACCAGAACCAAACTGCCTCCCCAGTTGTAGTTAATCAAAATGTCACAAGAAAGAAAACTCTGGATTTTTTACTAATGATCTGCTTATTACTTTAAGCTTGTTATGTCTGTAGCCCTGATCCCTGAAGCCAACAAAACGTACACCCTATTACATGGGTTCTCAACCTGGGGATTATGAACTGGTGTCAGGGACATGCAACCTCCCTGTTCTTCCTATATTGTTAATGAGAGGTGACCCTGGCTAAATCTTAGCTGGATGGGAGGCAGCCACTGGAGTGGGAGTCCAGTGTGAAAAAGGGGGAGCTAACATGGAAAAGACTGAGAACCACTGCCTTACTCAGAGCATGAGTGTGATCTGCAGTGAGAAATATAGCATGTTATATTGTCAGAACACTCAACCAAAGAGAAATTTCTTCTAGAAACCGAGATAAATACCCCCTTAGCACCCTCACATGCCTAGGATTCAGGAAAAAGTGACCATATTATATGATTATGAAATTATTTCTGTGAACTACCATCTTTGTCTAATGCATTCTCCCTTTTCCTGGATATGGACTTGGTGTGGTTGTCTGATGTCTGTCTTTATTTAAAAAGTCAGTGTCTGAATGAGCGACTATAACTCCAGAAGGGTTTATGGTCTTTTGCCTGCAGTGCCTGGCTGTGTTCCTAAACAGTCATTTTTTAAAAAGCCCACTAAATCAAAAGCCAGGTAAATCAACGGAGCACTCTGAGTCGTAATGAGACCAGTTATAAGGTAAATTACAACATTATTCAAGCACACAAAATTCCTCCTCTGGCACTTGTCCTGGTAAGTGTAATGCACCTTCAAAGTGGTCAAATGTTTTCTGGCAGCCTCTGAAAGAGGCTGTGTCTGGGGGGATGGCAGGCTGCACTGAGCCTGTCGGTTTTCACAGTTTCCTTACTTTTGTGACATTGCAAGGCCAATATGTAGTTAGCAATTGTTTGAAATGTGCATTGATGTGTTTCCTAAATGATGTTGTATCAGCTACAAAAATCAGCTGCAAACTCTCAATTTCCAGTAAATCCTGTGACAATTTTCAAAGCAGGGGATTAGAAAGACTTTAATCAGGGGTTTAAGTGGGGAGGTTTGAGACTTGTACATTTTTGTTTCAATGTATGAAATTATGAACAGATGCTCATGTCTCAGAAGCTGTCAGAGTTCCAAAGGAGGGAGCAAAGACCCAAATAGGGTGGCCACCTAAAATGTAATAGGCCAAGATCTCTCAAGTAAAGTGTAATAATTCATGTCTGTAGCATAAGTAACATTTCCTGATCTGTAGCTTTGGTTACATGATTTAGCATATCCCAAGTAAATACATGTGAGACAGAATGAGGGAGGTAAACTTGAATCGAATACTTAGCACTTATATAGCATTTGAACCCATAGATTTTAGAACATTTTACAAAGGAAGATAAGTATCAATATTCCCATTTTACAGATGGGGAAACTGAGGTGAAATGATTTGTCCCAGGTCACACAGTAGGCCAGTGACTGAGCCAGGAATAAAACACAATCCAGTGCATGATTCACTGGACTATGCTTCTAAAATAAGGTCTCTCATGAAGAGATGCAATTGAAAGGGTAAAAGCTTCTAAGCTTGCCTGAGAAATACTGTAGTTATTTTGTACTTGAGGGACCAGACATACTTCTCAACCTGCCAAGACCTCAATCAGGAACACAGTCTTGGGCAAAAATAAAAAAGAGGGAGATACCTGAGCGTGCGTGTGCGCACACAAAAATAAGAGTAAAAAGACTTAAAATAATGTGAGAAATTTCTTTAGCATGAACAATATTTCTCTATAACCTCAGTTTCATGATTTGGCTGTTCTTACGTAAATACGTGGCAGTAATAAAAATGGGATAACTTTAAATTTGCATGAGGATTGAGAGTAAAGGGCCAATGTACTCCCTTACCTGCAAAGGGGGTAAGCCAGTCAAAAGCTCTGCAAATTTAAACTTGTGGAGTTTCTAACTCATTCTTCCTTCAGTGGGAGAATCATAGAATCATGGAAACATAGGACTGCAATGGACCTCGAGAGGTCATCTAGTCCAGTCCCCTGCACTCATGGCAGGTCTAAGTATTACCTAGACCAGTGGTTCTCAAACAATGGGTCAGGACCCCAAAGTGGGTCATGACCCCATTTAAATGGGGTTGTCAGGGCTGGTGTTAAACTTGTTGGGGCCCAGGGATAAAGCCAAAGCCCCACTTCTGAGATGGCAGGGCTCAGGCTTCGGCTTCATCCCTGGACGGTGGGGCTCAAGTAACAGCCCCCTTGCCCGAGGCTAAAGCCTTTGGGCTTTGGCTTTGGGCCCCGGTCCAGGCTCAGGTTTCAGTCCCCCCCCCCCCCTTCCTGGGGTCTTGTCAGAAGGGGGTTGTGATGCAATGAAGTTTGAGAAAGTCTGATCTAGATCATCCCTGACAGGTGTTTTTCTAACCTGCTCTTAAAAATCTCTAATGATGGAGATTCCACAACCTCCCTAGGTAATTTATTGCCATGCTTTACCACCCTGGCAGTTAGGAAATTTTTCCTAATGTCCAACCTAAACCACCCTTTCGGCAATTTAAGCCCATTGCTTCTTGTCCTATCCTCAGAGGTTAGGAAGAACAATTTTTCTCCCTCCCCTTGTAACAACCTTTCCTTTACTTGAAAACTGTTATCATGTCCCCTCTCAGTCTTTTCTTCAGACTAAATAAACCCAGTTTTTCCAATCTTCCCTCATAGGTCATGTTTTCTAGACTTTTAATCATTTTTGTTGCTTTTCTCTGGACTTTCTCCAATTTGTCTACATCTTTCCTGAAATGTAGCACCCAGAACTGGACACAATACTCCAGTTTAGGCCTACTCAGTGTAGAGTAGATCAGAAGAATTACTTCTTGTGTCTTGCTTACAACACTCCTGCTATTACTTCCCAGAATTATGTTTGCTTTTTTTGCAACAGTATTACATTGTTGACTCATATTTAGCTTGTGATCCACTATGACCCCACAGATCCCTTTCTGCAATATTCCTTGCTAGGCAGTCATTTCCCATTTTGTACGTGTGCAATTAATTGTTTCTTCCTAAGTGGAGTACTTCGCATTTGTCCCTTATTGAATTTCATCTTATTTTCTTCAAACCATTTCTCCAGTTTGTCCAGATCATTTTGAATTTAATCCTATCCTCCAAAGCACTTGCAACCCCTCCCAGCTTGCTATTGTCCACAAACTTTGTAAGTGTACTCGCTGTGTCATTATCTAAATCACTGTTGAAGATATTGAACAGAACTGGATCCAGAACTGATCCCTGTGGGATCCCACTCAATATGCCCTTCCACTTGACTGTGAACCACTGATAACTACTCTCTGGGAATGTTTTTTTTCAACCAGTTATGCACCCACTTTATAGTAGCTCCATCTAGATTGTATTTGCCTAGTTTGTTTATGAGATGGTCATATGAGACAATATCAAAAACTTTACTAAAGTCAAGATATACCACATCTACTGGTTTCCCCCAACCACAAGGCTTGTTACCTTGTCAAAGAAGCTATTAGATTGGTTTGACATGATTTGTTCTTGACAAATCCATACTGACTGTTATTTATCATCTTATTATCTTCTAGGTGTTTGCAAATTGATTGCTTAATTATTTGCTCTATTATCTTTCTGGGTACTGAAGTTAATCTGACTGGTCTGTAATTCCCGGGTTGTCTTTATTTCCCTTTTTATATATTGGCACTGTACATGCCCTTTTCCAGCCCTCTGGAATCTCTCCCATCTTCCATGATTTTTTCCAAAGATAATCACTAATAGCTCAGATGCCTCCTCAGTCAGCTCCTTGAGTATTCTAGGACAGTGGTTCTCAAACTTTTGTACTGGTGACCCTTTTCACATAGCAAGCCCCTGAGTGTGACCCCCACCCTTACAAATTGAAAACACTTTTTTAATATATTTAACACCATTATAAATGCTGGAGGCAAAGTGGGGTTTGGTGTGGAGGCTGACAGCTCACCCTCTCCCCCCCCCCATGTAATAATCTCGTGACCCCCTGAGGGGTCCCGACCCTCAGTTTGAGAGCCCATGTTCTAGGATGTATTTCATCAGGCCCTGGTGCCTTGAAGACATCTAACTTGTCTAAGTAATTTTTAACTTGTTCTTTCCCTATTTTAGCCTTTAATCCTACCTCATTTTCACTGTCATTCACTGGCATGTTAGATGTCCAATCACTAATCTTTTTGATGAAAACTGAAACAAAAAAGTGATTTAACACTTCTGCCATTTCTATATTTTCTGTTGGGTTTTTCCCCCTCGTTGAGTAATGGGCTTATCCTGTCCTTGGTTTTCCTCTTGCTTCTAATGTATTTGTAGAATGTTTTCTTGTTACCCTTTATGTCTGTAGCTAGCTTAATCTCGTTTTCTGCATTGAGCTTTCTAATTTTGTCCCTACATACTTGTGTTATTTGCTTTTATCTATCCTTTATAATTTGACCTACTTTCTACTTTTTGTAGGACTCTTTTGAGTTTCAGATCACTGAAGATCTTCTGGTTAACCCAGAGTGGTCTCCTGCCATACTTCCTATCTTTCCGATGCAGCGTTAGTACTATTCTGGAGGGAATACGACTGTGGCATCTAACCTGTGCAAAGCAAAAGGATCTGTAGGGAAAGCCAGCATCAGACCTGTGGCTCTCAGGGCATCCATGCAAAGTGGAAACTCCTCTGTTAAACTCACTACTATGCCTTTGCTTTGCAATCCTTCTAATGTGGCTTGCTGAGCAGAAATTAATGTGCTCCCACCAAGCAGCACTAAATTCCATGACCTATACTGACAGAAAGTCTGAGGGGTTCATAGAGGGCCATGCCACAGCGTGGTTGTTACAGTTCTGCCATCTTCTCTACCATGACATAGCCCTAAATCTGATCAGGCTCAATCATGTTGTCTTCACAGAAAAGGGCTAATGGGATCTCAAGAGTTGGGGAATGGTGCCACTGTGGCTCTGTTTCCCCTTTCCACATGTATCAGCCATCACCCTCAGGTTGACCACAGGCAGCTAACATGTTTTAAAACACTAGTATCTTTATCGAAGTGCTAAGCAGTGTTCTTTAGCATAGGTTAACCAACAAACCTTGTGTTCCCAATGTAGACAGGGCCTTCATTTGTTCCTCTCCCTGTTCCTCATTCCTGGGACACGTGGCTGGAATGGTGCTTAGTGATGGAGATCATACAAATACCTACATAGAATGGGGCCCAAAGGCTAATCAGGGGAGCTCTCAGCTGATAAACAGAGAAAGGGCCACTCCCCAGACCACCAAGAAGCTCCCTGCTCTGAAGGGAGAGAGGTAGAGGGAGAGACTGACTAAAATGCACCAAACAAGGGAGCATTTCTTGCTCTTACATGTGAGGAGTCCCCTGGTAGGCATTCATTTCTCTGCTTGGTCTTCAGTACCCACTAGAGCAGGGAGTGCTGGCGCCGGGTCTATAGTTTAACCACAAGTGATTAGGATTCAGGCAGGAATTACTAGGTAAAGTTCTCAGGCCTGTATTATGCAGGAGGTCAAACTAGGTGATTGAAATGGTCTCTTCCATTAAACTCCTTAAAATCCATTACCAAGCCAGCAGTTTGTAGGTATGTAGCATTCCCACACCATCATTAAGACTGAAGGGAAGGAAGGGGGAGATGGATAAGACTGAGAGTGCAGAGTAAGGACATCCAGGTCTCTCTACAGAACTCTGCAAGTCTTTCTCAAGTCTTTGGCTGCAACTTGAGGAAGCACAGAACTCTTGAGTCAAAGCTAAAATAGGAGACAGCCCACACTGTAACACACTATGTAGATGAAAGTCCTACAGAAGGTCTAAGCATTGCAGGGCAAGAGAGAGCGCCCCACTCCTCCGGATGACCCAAGTTCACCAGAATTGCTCTGAACATTCCCTGGTTGGCCCATTCTCTGTGGAAAGAGCTGTAGGGTGGGGTATTGGAAACACCAAATTAATTAAAACCCATTGTATCCATAGCAATTATGTGTAGGATTTAGCTATTTGATCTGGGAAAATTAAAAGAAAACCAACAGCAACCAAACCCAGGAGTCCAGGCCAGCTGCAGGAGTTGGACAGGCCTGTGTGTTTCAGCAACAGTGCAGAAGAAAGGATTTGGCATCTGGAAGTGGCTTTAGAAATCGGGAGGGTGTATTTGCTACAATAATCCACTGAAACAACAGCCGTCTAAAAATAGGGTTGTTTTCTGTACTGAGCTCTTTGTTAGTCATCACCCACTCCTAAAATAAAACCCATGTAACAGTCGCTCCTAGTAGCGGCTGTAAACAAACTTCAGGAGGAGGGAGGAGAAGGGAAAAGGGAAGATGAGTAGCAGCAGCAGCGTGGGGTGGAGCAGGAGCAATTCCTTTTTGGGGTGGCAGCCGCAGCCTCAGCAGCAGCCTGAACTCGAGGCCGGCTGGGCCCAGCTCACGGTCAGGAACATCTGGAGCTGGGGCCAGCTGCGAGCGGCTCTCTGGGCTCTGGACCAGGCGGCCACGGTTAGCTGGCTGCGGAGATTGCTGCTGCTGCCGCCTTCGAAAACTCCCTGGGACTTGGAGCAAAGCCACGGTGGTCCAGGCAACGGCATTAAACAGGAGGAAACAGACTGGGGATTCCGTCATTTCAGTGGAGAAGGGGGGAAAGGAAAGCACTGAAAGCAGACAGGAAAAGAGAGGCAAAGAACGAGAGAGCAGCTTTCGCCCTCCACTCTCTTCCCCGAGCTGCCCCCTAAGCACAGCGTTAGGGGCCGGGCACCAGCAGCCTCACCTTAGGGCTCTGTTATGTACGGGAGGGGGAGCCGCTGGAGGTTTGTCGGGACTCTCTCTGGATGTGTGCGCATTACATTGCAGCGACTACTGCCGGGAGCAACGTGTGTGTGTGTGTGTGTGTGTGTGTGTTCGTTCAGCAGAGTGACTCACTCGCTGGGCGTCTGGGTTTTCTCCGCATTCCTGGGAAAGGGTCTCCCTGCTCCTCTCACCGCCAAGCAAGTAGCTCCCAAAAATCGATGTGCCATTAAAATGTACAGCGGACACGTTAAGAGGTCAGAAAACAAGCACTTTAGTTGACCTTACACCTCCCCAAGCCTCTTTCCAGAGCGCACAGGGCTGGCGCTTCCCATCTGGAAAGGTAGCTCCAAAAACTCCTTTGGCAAAGAGAGAGAGACTAAAATAATAGCTGCGATTTGTCATCCGCACTTGTCTTGTGGCTCATTTGTCCCGCTGCTTCCCCCCCCCCCCCCAGAAGAAAACACCTCTTATGTGCCGAGCCCAAGTCCCTAGTATCTGACATTGAAAAGCACAAAGTCCCACAGAAGGAAAACAAGCTCAAAATCAAAGGCCGTTCCGAAGTGAAGATGGCTGGAGTAAAAATACAGTGCACCCTAGCAGATTGTTTATGATTACCCCTTCACTTGAAGTGTCAGTGTCCCCTGCTGTTGTAATTGTTGCATCAATAAGCAGTGATGTGGTTTAATAGTATTTTTTTTTCTGCAACTAATGAGAGGTGACCGACTAGGGAGGAAATCTTCCAAAACTCCCAACTTTTCAAAAAGAAATTGGCTACTATTCAGGACCGATTCCATCCATCGCCCACGCATTCAGTTACCATAGTGATAAAAATATAAAAACCTAGATAGATTAGACAGGATTCTACTTGGACTCTTAAATATTTTTTTCACTTTTCTGAAGGCATCTGTAATATGTGGGAAAGTGACACTTGAGAATACAAGAAATAACTGTATTCCAACCCTCCCTCCCTACACGTATACAAATATCTAAATCGTATAACACACACTTCCTATCTGGAAGCCTCTGACGTAACAATAGATAACTGAAACAATTAGATCTTTGCTTTCTCATAATTAGTAATTTGGTTCCATTTCTTGTAGGAATAAGTTACTGAAGTTGGCTAGAGTAAGCAAACATTGAGCTCACTTGAATTTCATATTTATAGATTAACAAAATCCCTTTTAGATGATTGAAAAAAAGTTTTTGAAAAGTCTGCCTTGAAAGACATGTCTTCGTCTTTGTATCTGAATGGACAGTTCCTCATTTGGGGGGAAATATTTTTCTCGGGGCTCATTGTTTGAGGTGGAACATTTTCAGTAATGCCTTAGTACAATAATTTGCCTCAAAGAATCTTCTATGGCCTCCTGTTCCCCAGAAGCAGACAGGATTTCGTTTATATTGGGTTTATTTTAAACCACATCTGGGTGTCATGCAACAGATTTATGATTTTTTTTCATACACCAGATATTTTAACCGCCCTAACTCTCCCTTTGCTGCTGTCCAACTCCAACAAGAAAGTATGGCCCTTTTTGCCAGCTGCGAGGGCAGAGGGAGAGGGTAGGAGCTGAAAGGGAAAATGGACTGAATTAAAAGAAGATTTAACTAATATCCCCCCACCCCCGGCGCGCACTCTTTTAAAGCCTGTCGCTCCCAGTTACTGCAAGCTTTGACACTGTGTCCTATTTGAACTGAGGACAGGTCCTGTGAGATGCTATTTGCGGGCTGTGGATGGACCCCTCCGCTGGTCCCTTTTCCACAGCTCTTAAGCGATGTAACGAGGTTGTGTTGCTCTGATAGTTACAGAATAATAAATAAATAAACTAATAATAAATCTGAGTGGCTGAAATCAAATCCGTCGAGTCTGTAAGTAATTTAGCAGAATGGGATTTTCCTTTCTCTTGCCTGCCAGTGGATGCTCTTTTCCAAATTTCCACAGCGAGGGAAGCCTGCGATTTTTTTACATAATGATTTCAGCATGCAGGGCTTTTTTCCCCCCGCTCCCTCCCTTCCCTCCTTTTATTTCATGAACTAAATGTGTTGCTTACTCATTTGAAACAGACACTCACAAACTTTTAGAAATCTAATGAGTTTTGGGGGGGTGCCAGATTCTGTGGGTGGGGAGGTGTGTGTGTGTGCGTGTGTGCTCCGATTAAACCAAGTCTTTGTGCAACAGCAGCAGCAGGAGCTGCTTCTTCAGCAGAATCAGAGGTAGGAGAGCAAGGGGGCTCCGCTTGGACTTTTCTCCCTGGCACTGAAGCTTGAAGCCTCCTGCTGGCTCCTCGCGCGTGCAGCTGAGAGGAGCTGGCAGGCCCCGTGACATCACGGGACGCTGGGCGGGGAGAGGGGCTGGGACGGGAAGGCGCTGGGGGTGGGGGGGTGTTTTCCAGCTTTAAAAAGGCAGCCGTCTCCGCGCAGCCCTGCGTCAGAGAGAGACTTACAGATTCTTCATGCTCACTGATCAAAATACACCCCCCTGCATAAGACCCCGGGAGACGGGAGGGAGGGAGAGAGACGAACTTCCCAGGGGCTCCCTAGCAGGGCTCGCCGCAGCGCTACTGCCTGGGTTATGCCCACTCGCTCGCCCTCTCCTCTCAGTGACATTGCCCTGGGGACAGCTGCTGCCATCTAACGTTTCCCTTTAGGGTTTGGCTTCCACTGTGGGAGGGGAGGGGGGTGACACACAGCGCACCTCGGTTTCCAAGCAAGCCAGAGAGCGCGGAAGCGGGGCGAAAGAAGCGAGAGGCAGCGAGAGGGATCCCCCTCCTCTCCACCCCACTTTCACCCCCTCCTTGCCGAGTGGATGCCAAGCCCTGGCCTTCCCACTTCCAAGCACTTTCTAGCCGGACCTCCGGATCCAGCTAGAGGGAGAGAAACTTTGGTGGCTTTGCAGCGCTCTTCCTGCCCCTTCAGCAGCAGCAGCAGCATGAAATCAGCAGAGGAAGGTAAAGACCTGGGGTTTTCAGAAGGGTTTTTGCATGCCCCGTTGTTTGCTCCTGCTTGGGATTTGCATTTTAGGGAGGAGGGTGGAAGAGTGTGGCCGGGACAGTGCCCGGGGCAACTCGTGTCGGGGAGGAAGAGGACCGGCCGCTGCTGGCGCTGGCTGCAGTGATTGGGAAGCGGTGTCCCCCTGGTGTTTCCCCAAAGCAGCCTTGAGGTTTGAATGCGACTTTTTGCCAATAGGTGTCTCCTTTTCCTCTTGCGCTGCATGAACTTGGCCTTGGCTTCTGGATCCTTGAGCTGCAGGCGGCACAATAAAATACAATGGAGTGCTTTTTTGGTGGACCTGTCAGAATCACAGGCAGGGTCTGTTTAGATTTAACCCCAACAGAGCCATTTTTAAACGTATTTTGTAGTTTGATTAATGCAGGCTCAGGGTGGAACAGTTCTCTGTCCAGCTGAAGGCATCCCAGGATACTGTGGAGTTAAAGAATGGCTGTGTGTTAATGTTTCGCGGAGTTATAGTGCGCAGAGCGAAGTTAGCTTGTTGAATCATTTTTAACCACTAACTCCTGACATGCAAATAGCACATTTGAAACGACAGTATTATGATTAAGTGCTATATGGTTTTCAGCTAGAATACACCCTATAACTAAAACCATGTGTAACCTTTCGAAAAACTAGAAAACCTTGTAAAAACAAAAAGTCTCAGGGTAATCTGAAACCTAATAATGATGATCCCTCCTCCAGGGTATCAAAACAAACAAACAAAAGCTCCAAAGGTCCTACTACGTTATTCTTTCATGTACACGAGGGGGAATATTTTCTCACATCTACTGTACCCTAATTCATAACATGCAATTACAGTACACATTATGCTATTCACGACAACGCATTTCCTTTTTTTTTTTTTTTTAATGCTCTTTCGGTACCCATAGTCCCAAAATGTTCTAAATGGGAAAATACATTAGCCAAGTTAATGGGAAAATATCATGGGTGCAGGTCTTTTGAAATATTTTACTGTTAGCACATGTTTAGGGTTGCAAATAAGGTAACCTCTGACCCCTAGTTGTTGTTTTTTTAAACCAAGGGCCTGATCCAGTGACTTAAATGGGAGTTCTAGTCCCAGGACATTTTCTTCCCTAAGGCATCGGGAACCCGTGGCACTCTCTACAATAATAAAACTATTGTTTTACAGAATAGTATTACAATCAAAGCCTTTTGGTGGAATCACCATTCTTTTTGTTATGAATGACAGACTGTAGCACAGATAAGTCACTTTCCTCTCTTGGCAGGTGTCATGTACGTTTCAGCTTTCTGTTTTGGAATCAGTACAGTTACCGGGTTCAGTGTAGACTCAAGCCTTCAATCTTCAAAATGTGGGAGGGCGTTTGATATACCGCTCTTCAGTGTAATTAAAACCATCTTAAAAGGACATGGTGATTAAAAAGCTGATAGTGAAATTAGTCAATAGTGTTTATTCGAGCAGTTCTGAAGTATAGAACATGCTGCTTATTTTCTGAGTTTGCACAAGCATGCTAGGCTACTTTTTCAGTGTCTACCTTTTCTGCACAGCTGGTTTCACTAGATTTCAATTGAAAGAATCCTTCCCGTGCAATAACTACATATGCTACTGGATTATTGGACTCTGATACTGAAATCATTCAAACGCCTCTTTAGATGAAAGTTACGTATTGCAATATTAGTAGAGATTTCATGGCTTTTGCCTTCTTGAACTTTCAAATGCTGCATGCAGAGGACTTCCAAAATGTTTAACTTCAAAGACAGTTAATGTTCTAGCTTCAAAAAATAATCCCGAAGACAAAAAAGCAAAAACATAAATTGGGGGGGGGGGGTTAAAAAAAGAGAGATTCCTCTTTATTTCTATGGTTTCCTGCTTAATTAAATAACTTTTCTGATTCCTGTGCTAAAATGTCACAAGCTATCTGCAATAATTCACTTTATTGTTGATATATTTTTCAAGGGGCTTAGAAATTAGGCCAACAGAAAGAATGATCTAATGCAGTAAATACATAGGGGAACTCTACAAGTAAAGATTGACTCTCTGCAAATTAAGGCTTACCACTGCCAAGTGGCAACAATCAAATATGTTATTTTAAACTTTAACTGTGAAGAAACTATCGCATCACTCGGGGGGGGGGGGGGGGAGGAAGTTACTATGTACAGCCTTATGGAGCAGTACAATGATGCTTTGGAATCTACCAAAGTGTGGAGGGCTGTGCGTTAAAACTAATCAAACATTACTGTTATTTAAAGCTGAAACTGTCTTTCAGACTGTGGTGAACACAACTGGGGCGAGAGCCTCAGCTAGTATTAATTGTTATTGCTCCATTGAAGTCAATGGGATTATGACAATTTGCACCAGCTGAGGATCTGCCTCAAAGTCATTTGGGGGGGCGGAAAGAGTGTCGATGTAACCTTGCAACCATTCACAGAGTTTTTCTTCATAGAAATAGAACAGGTTTTCCCTTAAGAAATGAGGGTCTCCCTAGGTTAATAGCATTGTTTTAATCCAGGTTGTTAACAGACAGGACACATTCACTCAATCTTAACGCATTCCATCACTTGAGTTCTGTATTCCTACACAGTTCTTCAGAGGCGATGTGCCAATCTCAACATTTCACCGGCGATACTAATATTTGTTGGATTGGCAAATCAAACTGTCTGTGACTAAATAGCTCCGAACCATCGATCAATATCGAAGGTACCAGTGTGTAGAAACAAAAATGAAAACGATTCAATAATAAATGTAGCGGATATTTTGTAATGAGTCTCCCTTCCTCCTCGTGTATCATTGGCAGGGACTCAGATGGAGAACAAATATGTCCTGCTAATCACAAATATTTTATTACTATTTCATATGTTAAGGGAAGGTGAACCGGTCTGAAGTGATGGAAAACTAATCATTTGTAGGAATGATACTGACTTTATAGAATGTCTTCCCTTGGATCAGCAGTAATAACCTAATGAGTGACTATGAGCACTTGGGGGTTTTGTTGGGTTTTTTGGTCAGGAAGTGCACTTCTAGTTTACCTGCGCTTTTAGCGATAATTCAGAACCCAAAGGCTACAAAATATAAACATTTGCTTGAGAACTATTTCTAAAACAGGGCAAACCAAAGCGAAGTGTAGCTGGGTAAAAAGAAAATGAAACTCGCAATATGTAGGCTCAAGGAGAAGTTCTGCATAGGTTACCGGTTTGAGCGAAAAGTAGCAACGCCTAGAAAACCAGCGGCCACAAAGCCCAGCATTTTCAACTCCTAAAGTTAGGCACCAAATCCATATTTAGGCAGCAATACCTGGCCTGATTTTCAGGCTCGTGCTGAGCATTCCCACTGAAGTCAATAGCAGCCATGGCTCTTCGGCCTCTTTGAAAATCAGACCACGGTCTGAGATGTCTGAATATGGATTTAGGTTGATAGTGCTGGGCTGTAGAGGACAAAGAAAGAGAGTACATTTATTAGCCTTGGTTGAGAAGGCATTCCATTCTCCCACCATTTTCTTCTGCTCCCTCAAAACCTTTAAGCCAGGCACCTTAGTGATCCTGCTATTCCAGAGGGTTGTTTTAAGTTGATGCCAAGGCCTTTTACATACTCTGGTGATTCAGCCTTGCAGCTTAGAACAAACAGCTGGGGGCAAAGAAATAATGGAAACCCTGCAAAAGCAAAGAAGGTTGGTACACAAGCATTACACAATGTATTAGCAGTCTGTCCTGCCAATCGACTGCACAGATGTGCTATCCACAGCCACTACAGTCTGGTTCGCTCCAAAACCAATCCCCACTCAGCCTCCCAATTCTGGAGTTGTAGGTGAAGACTAGGGACATTTCAGTCGTTAGCAATATCTGTAACAATCAGACAATAAGTCAGAGACCACCACAAGTTCAACATCAGTTTAGTAAATTGCCTGAGGACAGATGTTGGCCAGCGCTGTGTAAATCATGAGAGATAATTTGTAACTGCAGCACAACACTTTGTGATGGAAAGAAAAAAACAGAATGAATTCTGATGCAAAAAAAATTGTATTTTCTTGGCACTTTGTAATGGAGTTTTCAGCCATTAGCCCGGAAAATGGTATTCCCTGAGTTTATAAGGGAATGTCGTTTCCATAACTGCTTTAAAAATATTCCTTTGAAATCCAGCCTTAAAAATTCTGGGAGCTCAACAGTTTCATCTCAGTCCTGGCTCCTGGGGCGGTGAGGTCATTTGCATTTTGTAGTCTTTAAAACTGGCTCGTATAATCCGAAATAAATATATTCCCAAATAGAGAAGAACAACATTCTTATAAAGTATCACTTTTAAAACAAAACAGGGCAAAATACAGCAGACACCATTCAAAGAGCACTGCAACTTTTCTTGTCAGCTTTAAAGGAGGGGGAAACAACGACGTTTATGTGAACCGCTAATTCGGGGAGGGGGGGGGGAGCATTGTGCTTCTCTTTTAGATTGTCAAACAATCTGCAAATTCCCCTCAGTATGAACTTGAAGACTTGGCCAAGGGAATTTCTCCTTTCCCCCACCGTACGTGTACAATACAATAGATAATATTAAAAGTCCCGTTGTAATGTGTTTTTATGGCAGTTGGCACTAGTGGGTGCTGCAACTAAATGCAAAATATTATGGCTAGCCAAAAAAAAAAAAAAAAAAAAAAAAAAAGAGAGAAAGAGAGAGAAAGGCAACCCAGGGGCACTGCTGTGACCAGAAAACGACATTTAGCATGTAGCACAGCTTTGCACTGCAACCTGAAGTCCCCAACCCACACAGACTGGCAAGCTGAACTCCTCATCATGAGGGCCCATTATTAAGGTTTGTCAGTTAGCCAAGAAGAGAGAACTCTCCCCCCCCCTCCCCGTTTTGTAATCAGTGCGGTCCGGGAAACTTGAAACCGGTGGCAATTAAAATGTGTCTGCCAATGTGGTGGAGTGGAACAGAAACCCCTTCATTTCCCAGGTTCCTACTCCATGGCAGCTCCCCCATCCCGCAGTACAACCACCCTCCAGCTCGCAGCTGTGGCTTGTGAGAGCCTCTGCAGTCTTTTCGCTTTGTTCATACTTTCTTGAGAGAGAGATTTTTTTTTAAAGGAAGTTCAGGAACATTGCAAAAATGGAGGGCGGGGGAGAGGGCTAGAGAGAGAGAGAGTGTTCATCCTGGCGGTATTAGTAACCACATAAAGCGGCGGAGCAAAGCGCTGTCAGAAGCGCGCAGACACGTGTCCGTAGGAGGGGGAGGGAAGGGAGCGTGGGTTTCAGTTTTACGGTTCACGTTAGCAAAAAAAGGGGACAGAAAAGAGACATCAGCAAGGGCAGCAAAACTGCCCGCGGCAATCGGGAGTTTAGCGAGGACCATCACTCAGCTTGACCCTCTCTGACTAATCAGCCCACCTGTCCAAGCGCCTCTCTGGTGGGGAGCGGGGCAGCGGGGAATCCTGAGCGGTCTCTTACCCCCCCGGCGCGAGTTAATTTTAAAACAAGGAACTAGCGAGAGGCAGGCAGAGCAACTCGATTGTTTATATAAACCCGGAAACATCAACAACGAGAGAGGGAGGATCAGAGACACAGACAGGGAGACACAGACAGCGGGGAGGGTCACATTACAGCCCAGAAGCCGCCTGCAGCAGCCGGGTGATTGTACCTGCAGCAAGCAGCTCCGGCTGATTGAATTACACAGAAATCACAGAGGAGACCAGAGCCTGCTTCTCCCACTGCTCACAGCCCCGGCGGCAGTTAACCCACAGCCTGGAGCGAGCCGCAGCCCATCGGCTCTAGCCCATCCCCCGGTATCCCAGCTCCGAGACACAACAGGCAGAGCCTGAGAAAAGTTGCGCCTTGCCGCCCAGCTGGTGGGGTTGGCGGCTTGGGCGCCGCGGCCGCCTCCTGAGACATGACTGGCCTGCAGGAAGACCAAGAGTTTGATTTTGATTTTCTTTTCGAGTTTAACCAGGGCGATGATTGCACCGGTGGCAAAGGTTGGTACAGACTAGGCAGCAGCAGCACCCCTTTGCCGGGGCTCAGGGCTTCCCTAGTTGTAGAGCTCTGACGACGTGCTCCATGTTGCAGGTGGCGTGGTGCTGAGATGCTATATGGGGGCACGTAGGAGTGACCACAACGCGGGGCTGCTCCCTGGGAAGGAATAGGAAAAGTAGTGGCGTGCTTGGGGGGCCAGGCGGAGGCGGAAGGGGGTTTGTATGGTTCTCTCTCTCTTTGTCCTAAGAACAGTACTGCTCCTAACAACAGGAGGTGGAGGCACCCCAGTGCTGCTTTTGCCAGATCCTGCGGCCCCCTGGATCCTCAGCGGTGTTGGGAGGAGGAGGAGCGGGGCAGATACAGGCTATAATGTTTGCAGGGAAGGGAGCCCTTTTGCATTTCTTGGTTTGGGAGCTGGGGTGGGGATGGAGAAAACATTCGACTTTTGAGGTGTACTTAGTCCAGAAAGAAAAATGTTATTTACTGAGTGTGCAATCTATTGAACAATCCTCGGTACAAACACAGAGGATGGTTGTCTATAGGAGTTTACCATCCAAATGAGAGAGAAGCCTGTAATATTAGGATCCACGTCTGAATTTTATGATAGCAGTTTTCAGGTATCTAAAAGGGTGTCATAACGAGGAGGGAGAAAACTTGTTCACCTTAGCCTCTAAGGATAGAACCAGAAGCAATGGGTTTAAACTGCAGCAAGGGAGGTCTAGGTTGGACATTAGGAAAAAGTTCCTAACTGTCAGAGTGGTTAAACACTGGAATAAATTGCCTAGGGAGGTTGTGGAATCTCCATCTCTGGAGATATTTAAGAGTAGGTTAGATAAATGTCTATCAGGGATGGTCTAGACAGTATTTGGTCCTGCCATGCGGGCAGGGGACTGGACTCAATGACCTCTCGAGGTCCCTTCCAGTCCTAGAATCTATGAATCTATGAAAATATTGTAGAGTTGGGGATGTTTGCATCTGGTGTTTTGGTTCCAACCTGTTAAAAAGAAGAGCTAGTGATGAAATCCGGAGCTGAGTTTGGATTTCAAACCTCCCCCCACCCGCTTCGGGGGCCAGGTGTGTTTTGATCTAGAATTTTGCTTCAGGCTTGTCTTTAGTTGATGTTGAGTTAGACGGTACAGTTCAGACTCCATGAGACACAGTGTGAGAGTCCAATGGCATTTTTTTCATCCTTGGGGCGAAACCTACTGTTTAGCACTGAAATTGGCATGTGGAGAGAAGAGTGTTGTCACTGCATCCCGAGGAGATGTCACTTGCCACTTTTTCAGTGCTGGAGTTGCTCCCAGTCACACGCAACTGGACCCTGTAATGGAATCTTGGAGACACCCATCCTCCACCTCCCTGAGCATCACTAGAGCTACATTCCAAAGTTTTGACTTTCAGTCAAAGCAACACTCCAAGTATAGTATTGCAGCTCTTCAGTGTGCAGGTTTAATGTGCTGCATTTGTGTTACTTACACAGTGACCATCTATTGCCCTCTCCTCTGGGACGTGCATGATGTCCAAATGCATTAATTAATAATGTCACAATGTTTTGCAAATCTGGATGCCACAAGTTAGGCACCTAGGGCTGAGATTTGCAAAGGGACCCAAGGGAGTCAGGTGCCCATTGAATTCCCTTAGGCATCTTGAAAATATGGACTTAAGCAACTAAATAGAAATAGTCTGATCTTCAAAAATCCTCTTTCTTAGATGCCTGGCCAGTGTCTCTTGCTTTCATGCTCAGGGTCTAACTGATCACCAAATTTGCAATCGGGAAGGAATTTTCTCCCAGATCAGAATGGCAGGGACCTGAGGGGGGGAAGAGGGGGAGTGAGCTCCTTTCTCTTTGTGAATTGAATTCAGACAGTGTGCTAGAGACTGTACAAATATAGAGGCCTGCTGTCTATAGGAGCTTACCATCAAAATGAGAGAGGGAATGGATCATTTCCTAGGGCTTGTCAGGGCATATCCAACCTAATCAATTCCCTGCCATTGCAGGAGACTCAGGCATTGGTGGCCCCTTGGTCTCTCCTGTTTTGTGCCTGTGGACTCCTGAGGACTAAAATGCTTTAGTCTAACAAAAGTCACTGGGCTTAAAAAAGTGCTTGAGTTAAATTTGATGGCCTGTGATGTGCAAAATGAGCAAATGGTCCCTTCTGGTCTTAAACTCTGTCAAGTCTGTGAAAAGGTGTTGAACAACTTTAGCTCCCCTTGAAGTCCATGTGAGGTGCCAGTTTTTGTCACCCTTAAAACAAAAACAAAACAAAAAAACCCGTGTATGTGTTCAACACTTTTCCAGAGGCAAACAGCACTTTGCAAGATCAGGCCCCTAAGGCTGTAGAAGGATTTAAATTATAACATAGAAGTTTCATTGGGGGGAGGAGAGAAGGGTAGTTCTAGGTCACCATATAGTGAAAAGTAGTATGCTTAGGAGTTGTCACAAAACAAGGGGTTCAGTTCCAATATTTGTTATTCTACTGTGTGATAACACAATACAAGGCCCAATATTGTGCAGTGCCATAATTGTCCATTGCATGTCATCGCATTGGGTGCAGACTATTGAGCTAATTTCCAAAATGGCACCATCAAAGCTCACGCCACGTGTCAAAATCCAGATGAATTTTTTGTTGGACATGTACTACGCATGCTCGGTAGCCACTCAGAAATGTAATGCCTTGATTTGCTTTGTTGTTTCAAATTTTTCTTTTCAAAATACCTAAGTTGTTTGTGACTGTTAGAACTTTATGCACCAAGCTTCACCTCCCAGGGAATTCTGGTGGCCAGATTGCTAAATAAATCAGGTTTATTATGGAATCCAAGACAAGTCCTTAATTATATTGGCATGAATGTCACCTATGGTGATCATAATAATTAATATGTCTTATTAAGATGCCACCAGTTTGCTACTTTACCTTAACAAAACAGTGACAATTAAATTCTTTAAAAAATCTGCTTGGGTTCTACATGATGGACATGTGACAATTAACTTGTGGTGCTTAAAAGGTATGTTTCTCAAAAGTCTCCTTGTAGATGCATTTCACCAAGGCTTACTAGCTAGGTGGTATTATTATTATATATGCCCTTTTTGTTGCATTATGGGAGGAGTCTTTTAACTAATTGATGAGAATGTTTTCTGACCACAGAAGGAAATGATTCCATGGCTATAATTTATTTATTAATAATTAATACAGTACTGCCTAGGGGACCCAACTGAGATCAAGGCCTCATTTTGCTAGGTGCTGTACAAATGCAGAGTAAGATGGTACTTTCCCAAATAACTTACACTCTAACTAGATAAGACAGATAAAGATGGGAGGGGAAACAGAGGCACAGAATGGCAAAGTGATTTGCCCAAGGTTGCACAGCAGGTCAGTGGCAGAGCGGGGACTATAAAATAGGTGTCCTGAGTCTCAGTCCATTGCCTGCCAGCACTGGACCATGCTGCCTTTCATTAGCTCCAAATCTATTTACAAATCACTCCCTGCCATTCAGATTATGGGTTGGCGTAGTACGAAATAACCTATTCTTAGGCATGAAATAAGGGTTATTTTAAATAATGCAGGTTAACAAGATTTATTAATACAGAGGAAAGATTAGAGCCTTATCAATTGCATGCTGCTAGGAAGAAAGAAGAGGATGACAAAATTACATACCCTTGTGAACGGTGACACTGGCCAGGTTTTTTTTTTAATAGCATTTTTCTTAAGGTATCTCCTCCCTTCATGGTGTTTGGTTAAAGTGTCAAACTAGAATATATTCTGAATAGTCTTGTTTCATCTGTAACATGTTCTAGGGTAATGTAATGAACCTCTCTTGGTAAATAGCTAGTTTCCTAAGGCTAAGTAGAAAGTGATTCAAATAGGTGTTGAACACATTAATGGTGCCTGACATGATATAAATCAGTATAAACATCTCAGAGTTACTATCAAATAGCTAAAATATATTAATTTTATGTAAATATAGTCTTTCTTTGAATCATTCACATTAAGAAATCTGAACACTGTTTAGCTGGATAATGGCATCAAATTGAGTAGGGTTGATAAACAAAAGGAACGGAGTAAGCTCCTGCACTGGTGCAACAAGCTCAGAAGCTCATTTGCATATTCAGTGCTACTGAGGATTGGGTCATGTTGGGAATAACAGCTGTGGAAATTAACAAAGCTTTTCTGGATCTCAGCATGCAAGGTAAGGCATGATCACTGCCTGGGGTGTTTGCCTCTGGAGAGGGAAGGAAACAAACAGTGTGTGTGAAAGGGCTTCTATTGTAGGGAAGCCTTACTTCCAATATTACTATCATTCAGGAATGAAGACGGTACCTCTTCCATAACAAAATCCTTAAAAGGCTGGTGAACATTAGAGCTAGTTGTAGTTTTAATTCAGGGAATTAAACTGAAAGCAAAGGATCATCTGAACTCAAACTGCAGGGGCTATTTTAGGAAGGCTTTGTTTTCTTTTCCCAATATGGGGCTAGATAGTGTGTAAGGGTACTGGCCTGCAGGAGGGGTGATCCAGAGCTGTCTCAACTTCAAAAGGAGCTCGGAAAGACACCGGTGAGTTGTGCCCACAGCATCGTCTCTTAATGGGGTGGAGGATGCCTTGCCTTTGGTGGCCAGCTAGCTTTGCTGTCTTGTGTGAAGGGGAAGGCTACGGCTGCAGCCCCAGAAGGGCACTAGCATGGAGCAGTATGGCAGGTATCCCTGGCTCCTGCACAGAGATATTGTGGGTGAGAGAGAGGCTGTGTGCAACCTTACCTCATTTCCTTCCTCCAAGCCCCAATCAAAAGTGCACCATGTGAGAGCAAGTACAATGTAGCCCTTTATAGTCCAATAGACAGAGGCCCCTGATTTTTAAAGGCATTTAGGCATTATGTTGCTCAACATTGCAACACCTAACTGATTTAAGAGTCTAAATGTCATTTAAGCATTTGGGATAGCCTAGTCAATGGGGTCTTGGCTAGTAAATCCCAAAATTCCTCTTGTAAATTACATTTAGCTCCTAAATCAGTTAAGTGTGGTAATGTTGAGTGCCACAATGCCTAAATACCTTTAAAAATTGGGACCTAAGGCATATGAAGTTCATGTGACTCACTAATGGTCATTCAGTAAGCCAAATGGTATTGATTCAAATTGAATTGTTTGATGATCTCTGACTCTCCTAGATTTCTGCACCAACTGTGTAACTGTGCCAGCACTTCAAAATGTGTATTGTAATTAATGTTATGAAATTGATAAAATACAGGTGAAGAGAGAGAACACAGTCAGTGCTCAAATGATAAGAGGATTATTGGATATTATTTATTAATGGAATTCTAGTGTATTTCATCACGGTGTGAATCCTTTACCTGGTCTCTGCTGCCTTGTCCCAGAAACCAGTGTAGGCCAATAGACTTGTTCTATTCCAAAATCGAGTTAACTGGAACCAGTTGGAAGCGTACCATAGTGGAACTTCTAGTTGTATGTGATTTCAGTGCAATGTATTTGATCATGTTGTTCATATTATATTCTCTCCACCCTGGTTTTTTAACTATTATTTATTTTCTCTTTGGGGACCATGGCTCACTTACACCAAGTGCAAGTTTCTGTCTGCAATATCACTGCAGTCTTTCAGCTCTGTGGTTTGAAGGCAGAATTCTGCTTTTAAGGTTTGTATCCAAGACAGTTCAGAAGAGTGCCTTGGAGATACAGAAACTCAATTTCCCCAGAGATGATTTGCCTTGTTGTGCCACCAAAATACCAATATTTTCAAAAGTACCAGCCTCCAGTATTTGAACTACTTTGCATGTCTGTGTTATAGATTGCCCAGGAATGCCAGTGTTTTCATGTGATTATAGCATCATGCTCCACTAAGACTCAGTAGGCTAGTAGGTTAGTATATATGTGCAACACACCTCATGTCATTCATTTTTTTTTTTCAGAACACTATAATTATGCATCTTCAAATATAAATGCCGGTTTGCCTCTAAATGTGGCACATTCCTCATTGTCAACTGCATGTCATGGCCTTCAGACATCCAATCCTGTCATTTCAATTGTCCCATCAACAAATCATCCTTCTGGATATGGAGGACACATTGATGGTGGGGCCTCTGGATATTATCTGTCTCCAAATGTCAGACCTAATGGAGCTCCAGCATTAGAAAGCCCCAGAATTGAGATAACCTCGTATCCGGGACTGCATCATAATAACAACCAGTTTTTCCATGATGCTGAGGTTGAGGAAGCTATCCCAAATGCCAAGCGATCACCTTCTACTGCCACTTTGAATTTACCAAACATTGAGGCTTACAGAGACCCATCTTGCTTGAGTCCAGCAAGTAGTTTGTCTTCCAGAAGTTGCAATTCTGAAGCTTCCTCCTATGAATCCAATTATTCTTATCCTTATACTTCGCCCCAGACATCTCCATGGCAGTCCCCATGTGTGTCTCCTAAGACCACTGACACTGAGGAAGGATATCAACGCAGTATGGTGGCCTGTACTTTGCTTAATTCACCAAGACATTCTCCATCTACGTCTCCCAGAACAAGCATTACAGAGGAAAACTGGCTAAGTGCTCGCAACTCAAGACCATCTTCTCCCTGTAACAAAAGAAAATACAGCCTAAATGGTAGGCAGACCTCTTACTCACCACACCACTCTCCGACACCTTCTCCTCAGAGTTCTCCTCGGGTTAGTGTAACTGATGATACATGGCTGGGAAACACTAACCAGTATACCAGTTCTGCTATAGTTGCAGCTATCAATGCCCTTACCACTGACAGCACAATAGACATGAATGATGGGATTCCTATTAAATCTAGGAAGACTGCAATAGATCATACTCCATCCATGACTCTCAAGACTGAACCAAGTGGTGAAGATCATGGGACCATATCACCAACTGCTGATTTATCACCAGAAGAGTTTTCTGGGTTTCAGCACATCAGGAAAGGAAACTTCTGTGATCAGTACCTTTCCGTGCCACAGCATCCATACCAATGGGCCAAACCAAAGTCTCTGTGTCCTACATCATACATGAGGTAAGGTTTCCTGAATCTATGAAGAAATTCTAACAACATTTTTATATGTACTTTTTCTCCTTTTCCTGTTCAACTATCCTTTCCCAAACACAGTTCCTCCCACTTCTCCGCCTGCAAATATTTAACTGCAAATATTTAACTGCTCTATTTTGCCATTTCATAATATTGCATCTTTGGAGTGTGGAGTGACCCTCATGAAAACACTGAGTGGTAAAAAATGCAGTTCTAAGAGTCACTCATCTGGGGGTTAAACTGGTAAGACAGTATTCTTTTCCCAGGAGACTAGAACCCCATTCCTGGCAGTCTAGAGACAAGGAATACAGGTACAGTCAGAACCATGGCTCTGTCAGTCAGTAGGACAACATGGTGCTGCTACACCATTGGATTTATTTAATTAGTTCAACATTTCATTTTTTCCCCTCATAAAATAATGACATGCCCCACAGGTATGCCTGCTAATGGGGGTCTTCCAGGGCTCTTTCCATGTTGACTTTTTATTCAGGGCACAAAAACACAACATGACTTGGTTATTTTATGCAGTACAATACCCTTATACACTATGCTCCCTTCATCTGAAAGCTACATCTGCCTTTCTTTGCGTGGAAGGACAAAGGATTTTTCTGACATTGTTCTTTCAATTATTAAAAAAAACTTCATTGGAACTAGTAACACAAATAGATCCTGTCCCATTTATTTATCACAACAGTAACACTGTATTGTCAGCAAAGAAAAAGATAAGTTTTGTTTTCAAATAATTCAAATGCTAGTCTAAGACCTATAATTCTGATCATAAAAGTCAGTGAATTTTCAGGCACAACAAGCTATGTACTTTGATGAAAGTTAAACTTAAACCGTGTTTTTAAAAGTGAAGAGAAAAGGTGGCTATGTAGGGAAAACACCTATGCCCACCACCCTCTTCTCTCCCCACTTCACACTTTAATCAATGCGGCATCTTCCTATCAGTGGCATCTTCCTATCATCTTCCTGTTTTCAAAAGTCAACTAAACAAATTGTGGCACCTTGTATCACAACAAACAGTACTGTGCCTCTTCAGCCTCAAACCCAGTCCTCCTCCTCCTCCTCCTTTGTAGGTAGAATGGTCTCAAGCATCTGTTTGAGTTCTCTTTAGCAGCCTGATCCTGTACAGTGCTGATCAATCCTGGGAGGGGCTAAGCACTCTCAGGGCAGGTCTTCACTACGGGGGGGGGTCGATTTAATATACTCAAATTCAGCTACACGAATAGCGTAGCTGAATTTGACCTATCGGAGCCAACTTACCTCGCTGTGAGGACGGTGGCAAAATCGACCTCCGCGACTCCCCGTCGACGGCGCTTACTCCCACCTCTGCTGGTGGAGTAAGAGCGTCGATTCGGTGATCGATTGTCGCGTTCCGACGAGACGCGATAATTCGATCCCCGAGAGATCAATTTCTACCCGCCGATTCAGGCGGGTAGTGTAGACCTAGCCTCAGTTCCAATGAAGTTGCTGGGTAGTGAATGCTCAGTGCCTTCCAGGATTGGGCCCTTGGTTTGTATAGCACCGGACAAATCCCTTGGGGCCTTCTTACATATTTAAAAAGGCTTTTGTGTTCTCCCTCCAAAGGTATAAACTAGTCTAAATTCATTGAAAGAGGCTTGCTTCTTTTTGTTTAAAATTTCCAGGGAAATAATATGACAATTTGACAAAAAATATCTTTCAGTTACAGAGAGCCTCTCTTCACGTTTTATTATATACACTCAGAATGCACACAACATTCCTATGTGCTAATACAAACAAAAAAGGTGAAATGTACAAAACTAAGCATCCGTATGCTGTGTATTTAACATTTTTTCCACTGTTTTGGTCTTGTGTAAAATATGTTTCCTGGTTTGCAATATGTTTCCATGTGATCTCATTAACTTGTGCTCCAGGGCAGCTGGAAGCTACCGTAGAAATGAGATTTTAAGTTATTTCACCAATCAAATACACTGACCAAGCTTCCTTCCACAAAAAATACCTCTCGTTTTATGTATATGAAAGAGTGCTGGGCAATTGAACACAGACGTCAACAGGATCACAGACTACGCAATAGAAATTGTTATTTTAAATCTTTCCAAAAAGACTGGATAAGAATTTGTCACAACAGGTCTGGATTTTTTTCCTGTTATTTTACACATCTGTTCTATTTCAAATGCTGGAATTGTAGGGTTAGGTTCCAACAAACAGCACACATTCCAAAATCCACTCTGTCATAAGGATTTTTAGATAACCATATTTAATGACCTCCTGTATCTCTTCCTGAATATGTATTATAATTTTAATAAAAAGAAAGGGTGATTTGGAAAATCACTGAATTTCTTTCTTTACTTTTCTTAACCCCTAATTTATTAGTTTTCTTCAACCAGACCCTCTGCCAGTGCTAAGGGCCACATCCCTTTAGATTTATCTACACGGTCCTTAGACAATAAAGGAAACTATTTTTTTAAAATTGTTTCTAAAATTGGTGACCTTTTTGCACTTACTGTATTTAAAACTAGTCCAATAATTTTAGAGTTTACAGGGGGAAGGAAGGGAGGAGAGCGAGAAAGAAGGAATAGATAACTGGGCAGAATAATTCCTACCTCAACCGAGACTTGCCTGATTCTATGGTCCTTGTGTACATTAATTTCAGTATGAGTTCAAAGCATGCATAAGGATTGCAGGATTGGGCCAATTTAGACTCTGATCCCTATTCTGAGTTTAATGGCAAAACTCCCATTGACTTCAATGGGAGCAGGATTGGTTGGATGCTTAGATCCCAGTCCTACACTGGGGTCTGCTAGCATGAACCCTTATGCTCACAGAGAGACCCAATGAAGTCCCTGGAACTCTGCATGGGTGTTGTGGATTCCAATGCAGAACTGTATGTATCTACATAGAGTTCCATTCAAGGCACGTGGCATTAGAAGATGTCGATGAATTGAGTCTGCCCCCATGGCGCTCTCTGCAGGATCAGGACCTTAGCCTTTAAACTTGTATGCTGAGCTTTAGGATGCAGAACATGTTTATAAGGGAAACAGATATTTACAAGATACATGTTCAGTGATATAAGCTGAGTGATAGCAATGTGAACCTTTTTGCTGCAAGCAAAAAGGAGTATCTGCTATCTAAAATTCTCCATCTATGTAGGAAAATACTCTACTCTAAAGGTAAATTATTATATGGAGGGTAAAGAAGAAAGGAAGGAAGATAGAATATTATGAAGATCACTTCCTAGTGTTTATTCCAAGATCTTTGTTATTAGGCTGTCTAGTGCTTATCTCACTTTTATTACATTCGTGATTTATCTGTAGACTCCATAAAACAAAGCAAGTGTAAAAATGTGACTCGGGCATCCTCTTGAATTGTACCTGTCTCAACAATCTGTAAAACGGATCATCTTCCGTTTGTAATTCCTCTTCTAGACTAAATGCAGTACTTAATTAAAAGGAAACACCTTATCAGCCATTTGTTTTAGAAACAGATATTTTTCTGTATTTATCAAGCAATCTCTATATAAGTTACATCTCTCTATATGTACCTAACATACTTTCTCAAAATGTTTTTGGGCTAATGTTTACTAAGGATGATAAGTTCAAAATCAAACTAGAAATACTAAATTTTATTTCACTTTTAATCTTGGGCATAGATAAAGACAATATTGTGACCAAACAGTATTTAGGATTTTTTTAACAAAGAAAATAGGCTTTAAAATCATTATTTGCATGTCCAAAAATTCTCTTTGTAGTATCAAAAACAACTGGCATCTCACTTCACAAAAATTCCAGATTTCTGAAAACCTCATGTAGGATATGTATTTCTGTCTGTTGAGCTGATAGATGTGTATGTCTGGACTATATAACATTTGAAATTTCCTAGAGACTTTACTTGTCCATTGAAAAGCAACAGCTTCCTTTTGTATATCATACTTATTTTATCACATGAATCCAAAAAGCGTGATGGCCCGTAACATTCGTGTTTGCATTAATTGTAGGGCAGTATAGTATTGCTACATTCACTGGTCATGCATGGTATGTATGAGGTGTACCACATGAAAAGGAGCTTCCAGGAACTGAATGTCAGTTTCAGGTGGGCTTATAAAAGCTCCCTACTATGTTTTCTTGTATGGCTTATTTTTTCTAAAAGTTGAAAGCTAACTTTTTAGCTGCAGTCTCAATTTTTCAGCCTTAAAAATATACATACAAGTACTTGTGCCCACAGAAATGCACATTCATATATATATAACACACACACACACACACACACACACATGGAAGCTGTAATTTACAAACACAAATTGTGTGGCAGGATACCCATCTACCTGAGTGGCAAACACACATTTGGTCTTTGTGCATGTGTACTTTTTTTTCATGGAATTGGTGTTAGATTCTTAAACCTCCAGTTTTGCAAACTCCAAGTGTTCAAAAATCACAAATCAGCACTCTTCCCCCCCCCCCCCAATATATTTATTTAGGATTCTTTTTCTTTACATTTCCCCTTTCTCCTTCTTGCAGTCAGGCAGAATTGAAGCTGTGCTTAGAGGAGTGCATGGGCTGCTCCATCGGAAAGTATTGCACCTCAAGGGGTCACAGAGTTGGGGAGGCCATGGCTCCATCCCATAAAGATGAGCCAGCAGAGCTGTCCTGGGAGGTTAAGTAAGTAACACCCAACAATGGGGTGTAGCAGTGGGCACACAGTCTCTGTGTGCCTGAAGTATCTCTAGCTATAGTATCCTACTCCCTATAACAAAGCATCTTCAGGACTGGTATCAGTTCTCATATACCCACATGTTATATTTGTTGTTTAGATAAAGTTGATTGCTATAGTATCCTGTGGGGCTGAGGTCCTGAGCTTGTTCGATTGTTGTAATACGGTTCTGAGGGCTACCCTGAGGCAGTGGCTTAGTTAAACTGAACTCTTCCTTCCCATTGTTTTGGAATCTGTCCAAGCTCCCTTGTGAGATCTTTATTAATGGCCTTTGTTTTGGTTTTTTTGATGGCTAGTTTTAGCATAGTATAATATTAAATTCAGAGCAGTGAGGGAGGCCTCCAATTTTTAACTGTGCTCTTTTTATGAAATATTTCTTTGCTGTTTCCATGCTCTTGTCTGAAAAATCAGTAAGAATAAATTTTTGTCTATGCCAATACCTTTTGAAGTATAGGCTTTAGGATGCTCAAATTCATAAGGATTGCCCCTGAGCATCATAATAATAATTTATATTTATATACCACCTTTCATCCTGAAGAATCCCAAAGTACTTTATGAACTAGAAACAGGAGTCACTTGCTTCACATACCAAGGAAATGCAGCCACCTCTGTAGTGGAACATAGCATCTGTTTTAACAGCCCACGGCGGCATTTCTCTACTGTGTAGGATAGGAAGTGAGAAAAATCTATGCAAATAAACCTGCAGGGGGAATATACAGTAAATATATTTCTCATATTGCAAGCGCTTCAGGACTGTGACTGTGTCTTCACGTGTGCTTTTACAGAGACTTATCCTATGAAACTTCTGTCTTCATTATTATCTCTGAGTTCTAATATAAATATTACTAATAACAATTATAATAGGTAGGCCAAGTATAACTAGTTACCACACTGGAATCTAGCTAGGGCATTGGTACTAACTACCCTATTCTTGCAAAAAAGTATCATGAGATCTTTAATAATCACCAGCAGTCAGGATCTTCCTTTTAAACTATAGGTAAGGCTGAACTGCTGTTTTAAACTAAATGTTGTTGTTCTTAGGGTAAAGATGAGATGTAAACTGTTTATTTAAAAAAAAAAATGAATTGTCATGAAACTAAAGCTTACCATAGAAATTGGCATTAAGAAAGAAAAAACTTTCTCTTGACATGATATCAGAGATCTTTCCTAAACATTATTAACTACTCGCATCTAAAAATATCAGTTAAATAAATACAAGACTTTTAGAAGGACAGCACAAAGGTTTAAGATAGACCAGTACATTCCAATTTAATGACCCCATACTTCAGAAGCTTCCCCATTTGAGAAATTTTATTCATAGGAGTAGGCTTATTGAACTCAGTGGGAGTAATTGCATGAGTAGATATATTCAAATGCATAAGTGTTTGAGAGCTCAGGCCCTAAATCTGTCCAGCTGGCCTAATTCTCAGTTGCACTTTTCCGATGTTTAGGGCAAGGATGGATGTGAGCGAGGGGAAGGGAAGATGGCTTATAAAAATGAATAAAAGGCACCTTAGCATTCCCACATTCTGGGCTGTCCAGGGGCAAGACTGGTGCCTGGTATAAACTTAGGCTTTACATCCCATGGTCTCCTAGCAGAGGATAGTCATGGTGAAATATATTCCAGCCATGTCCCCTATGCCAGGGGCTGGCAGCAGGGCCAGTGCAGAGACTTCACACCAGTTTTTCAGTGGTTAGGAAGACATTTTGCACTGTGAATATTCTCAGGGGTTGTTTCCACTCACTTTAGGGCCTCATTACACTACCAGAGTGATAAAGAAGGGCTTAAGAGGGCCTGATTCTCAGTCACCCTGTCTTTGTACTTAGGCATTAGAACAAACATAAGGCTTGATTCTCCAATACACCATTTTTACACTGTTGTAACACCATTGACTTCAATGGATTACTCTTGATTTACAATGCTATACTGGAAGTCAGATCAGAATTAGGCCTCATGTAAGATCAATCACAGTGCTGAGACCCTTAAATATGACAGGATCAGTTAAAGGGTAAAATCTGCAAAAGTTTATGAGCACAAGCTCCTTTTTGAAAAGTGATGTAGGCATTTAGAAACCTGCATCCCATTGACTTTCAGTAAGACTTAGGCTTCTAAATGCCTATCACTTTTGAAAATGCAGCGTAGGCCCAGAAATCACTTAGAAACCTGTGAAAATTTTACCCAAGATCTTTTTTATTTCAACTGACATGATAACATACTGCTTAATATATTCTTTGTCCGCTAATCTAAATTTTTTTCTATTAAAGACTGAGGTCAGTTAGAGTGGCTAATCTATGATTGATTTAATCACATGCTTTATCTGGGTAAGTGAAAAAAGTCACTTTTCATCAATCTTGTAGCCTGACTTATGTCCTACTGAGTTAAGGTGATCCAGTTTTTTTTTAAAATTTAACTGACTTGAAACAAGCAGGCCTGCTTATGGCTTTTAGAAGGATCACAGCTGGATTTATCATGTCACAGGATAAAACTTTCATTCTTGAGAATGAGAATCTGGTGTGAACAAGTCCATGGAGCTACACCAATTGAGGATCTGTCCCGGTGTTATTTTCTCCACTACAATGGGGGCTTCACCAGCTTGTAGAGTTGAGCTCTCCCAAATTGATAGGGATCTTTTCAGCACTCAGATTAATTTTTTAACACTAAAATATTTGCTCCATGATTTTTTTCCTTTAACCATATTATGCTGCAGGAAATTAAGTGCATGATGAAGATAACCTAAAATAGGAAATAGCTCTGACAGCCACAGCCCATGAAACTGTTAAATTCATCACTCCGCTTCCTTTATCAGGAAAACTATCATTAATTGTCAATTTATTATCAGTCAGGATTCATAGTGGAATTTTGATGATTGATAGGAAGCTAACAGCAAACCAGATTTTTATGACCAGTGTTACATTAGAATCAGTAACTTTCCTTTGTATTTTACAATTTTAAGTGCTAATTTAAAGGTTTTCAACAAACAAAATCAGGGGAGATCAGGTTATTTTCCAGTCAGTTTCATGTCTTTTATTATTATTTTTATTATTAATTATTATTATTCCTTTTGCACTTGAGGACTCTAAGGTTTGTGCTGGTAGTTGGATTAGTGCTTTTTTTATTTAGTGGTAAAATGTCTTAATCCAAGAGATAAAAGATCCATCAAATATGAACATACCTAAAACCAGAAACATCTGTTTAAATATGTGTGCTGATCATCAGCAGGAGATATGCAGGTGTTTTGCTCTGGTCTTTGTTATTTATTGTTGCAGTCAAATAGAGTTTCTCCAGAAAGTTTTCCAGGAATCTTTCAGGCAGAAGTATATCCAGAATGCAATATGTACACAACGGTGGTCTTAAACACTTGCCAGCTGCCTTTCAATAACTAAGGGCCAGGTTCTGCTTGTGTGAATACACAGTGCTGGGGGAGGGCGTAAGAGACCCTATCATCCTTCATCTCCTTCCCCCTTTTGTTGCCTGCATAAGAACCAGACAGAATTGCAGTCCCTGTGCTTGGGTGAGCTGCTTTGCCCTTAATGCTTCAGGGGTACACAGCACACCTAAGTGTGGTAGGCAGGCCATGGTCCTGCTGCTCTCTTGCATCATTTGAGGTGCTGGCTGGCCATGTTGAGAGTAGTAAGCCAGCATCCCATAAAGAGGTGTAGTAGCAGCATGTTCTCCTTCCACACTGAGGAGTTCCAGTAGGCACTCTGCAACTCTACCACCCAGAGCTCTGCCAGGGCAGGGTAGCTCCAACCCAACCCTTACTGTGGGCTGTGCCTGAAGGTACTACTGAGCCCAAAAGATTTCATTTTGCCCTCATTGTATTCAGTGGCAAGCTTCCCATTGGCTTCGGCGGTGCAGTATCCAACCATAAGTATTAGCAGAGAAATAACTTCAGTACCTACAGTTTTCAAGATATATTCTATAGTAAGTATTAAAAAAAAGTACAAGAGAATCTTAGATACCTAGATAACCATGTTTGTGCAGCACCTAGCACCGTGGAACCCGGGCCCATGACTGGGACTTCTAGGTGCTACTGCAATACAAATAATTTAACAAGAAATGTATCTTAAGGAAAACTGGAAAATAAGGGCAACTATAATACTGTAGGTATGTAGTATGTGTATGTATATATAAAATAAATTGCACAAAAAAAGATGTTTAAAGAACATTATTAAGGTTGCAAAGTCAAGCATGCAAGTTAGGATATGCCAGACTTAAGGTTTCCTGTGCAAATATTGAAAAAACAGAAACGCCCACCATGTGGCATCATATTGGCATCTACATCATATTGGCATCATCAGGCAGGTTGGAACCTTGAGATACACTACACTGATTTCTGCCACTTGGGCTAATGGAGTAACTAATAGTAGTAGATTGTCATCCTCTGTGGACCAGCACTAGCAGGAGAGGAGACACACACTTTGCCAGATAATTTCACAGATATTTGCTGACAGCAGGGGACTAGTGAGACTCTGGAATCTTGGGTTTCATTTCAGGATCTGGAGGGGTGTGTGCCCTCGTGTGTGTAGGCGTGGCTTGACATGCGTGAGGCCTCATTTCTTGGGCGACAGGATTACGGAGGTAAATGGAACAGCACAGACTCTTCTGCCCATTTCCCACAAGCTTTCCCCCTTCTGCCTTAAATCTGTCTGAGGTCTGGTCTATACTACCCGCCTGAATCGGCGGGTAGAAATCGACCTCTCGGGGATCGATTTATCGCGTCCCGTTGGGACGCGACAATCGATCCCCGAATCGGCGCTCTAACTCCACCAGTGGAGGTGGTAGTAAGCGCCGCCGACAAAAAGCCGCAGAAATCGATTTTGCCGCCGTCCTCACAACGGGGTACATCGGCTGCAATACGTCGAATTCAGCTACGCTATTCACGTAGCTGAATTTGCGTATCTTAAATCGACTCCCCGCTGTAGTGTAGATGTACCCTGAGTCCTATCTCTTTTCTCCCCTCTTCCCCCGGCTCCTTATCCCAGTCCTATTTTCTTTGCCTAATCCCAGTCTCCATTCCCCCAGTCTTCTTGCCCACCCAGTCCTAATCTCCCTCCAGGGATCTCAGTCTGACCCCATCAGTATCCTCCCCTGCTCCTTATCCCAGTCTTCTCCCACCCATGCCAGTGCCAGTTTCACCACTCCTTTTCCCAATCTATTCCTTTTCCTTCCCCCGTCTGTCTCTTGTCTGCTTTGCATTTGATTCAAGCAGCTTCCTTTTCCCCATGCTGGAACCCAGGCAGCGTGGAGGGTCATTGAGAGGACAGAAGAGATGGGCTCCCTACTCTCAGTTCCTGTACCCCTCCCCTCTTGGGTCTGTAGCCACCTTTGACCCTGTAGACAAGGGCTAGAGCACGTTTAGCCACTATGTGAGGATGGTGCATGTACAGTCCAGACGCAGGTGGGAGCTATGAGGGTATGGCGTATGCTCAGTTGCTCTATGGGGATGGCATATGCATTCTGGTCAGCACTGGGAATGTGAGAGTATGTCTATACAGGAAAGAAAAATGTGAAGCTGGCCCATTCCAGCTGACTTGGGCTTGCAGGGCTTAGGCTGCAGGGCTGTTTCATTGCTGTGTAGACATCTGGGCTTGGGCTGGAGCCTGGGCTCTAGGAACCTGTCGGGTGGGAAGGTCTATAAGACTATAACAGGGTTCAAAAAAGAACTAGATAAATTCATGGAGGATAGGTCCATCAATGGCTATTAGCAAGGATAGGCAGGGATGGTGTCCCTAGCCTCTGTTTGTCAGAAGCTGGGAATGGGCGACAGGAGATGGATCACTTGATGATTACCAGTTCATTCCCTCTGGGGCACCTGCCATTGGCCACTGTCAGAAGACAGATACTGGGCTAGATGGACCTTTGGTCTGACCCAGTATGGCCATTCTTATGTTGAGCATACCTAGTGACAATGGAATCTTTGGAGATTTTAGCTATTAAGCTAATAAGTCTCTTCTGAAGTGTGATTTTTTTTTTTTTTTTTGGAAAGTTTATAACTTGGCCTGCTCCAAAGCATGGTGATATTAGAGCTGTTCAAAGTAAAGGTCACCAAAAATGTGTAACATGTGCAAACCAGCATTTTTTCCCGTAGCTTAATTCTCAGAAATGGCTGAATCATTTTGATTATGACATTTTCCAAAAAACTCAGTCTGAGGAGACACCCAGCCTGGAAAATCTCAGCCTAAATGGTTAACATTTGGCAAAGTTGAAACCAACTGAAAATAAGGTCTTATAATGGGAAGTGTTGGGCAATACAGTGCTAGCAGCCCGGCCTATAATTACATACATGTGCTCCCAGTTACAAATTAAATGTGCTGGTAAAAAGATACTGAATAAAAATTAAAAAACAATTAGCTTTTATCACATATCTAGACTAAGGCCCCAATCACGGAAAGACTTGTGACTGGTCTTAACTTTATGTGTTGAGTCAATGGGACTATTTGCAGTGGCTCAAGTAAGCAAGTGTATTTCTGTAAAGTGTCAGGTCCTAAATAACAGACAAGGAGAGGAGGATATTGGGCTTCTGTCTGTCAAAAGGTTTTAGTGGTGACACAAACGATAAGAGTCTTGACTGGTTTGTGAAGCCAGCAGAACTCTGAGATGTAATTTTCTGCCTCAGATTGAAAAGGTGCTTGCTTGTACACTATGTGCATTCAATAGGAAACCTCTCTTGTGCCTGTGGCCTCCTTTAAGACAACTAATTTCTATGAAAGAAGGTGATTTGAAAAGAAGGAAAATGCATTGCATGCCCCCAGCATAAAGTCCTCACGGTTTTAATTCCTTACGTTATTGTATTGGAAATATTTTTTTAAAAATATTTTGTTCTCATCTTTGCTGGATGCCATGGAGCTGTGTTCATGTCAAAGGCCTCCAGCTGACTAAGCAAGCAGCAGAGCCTGACAGGGTCGTTTAGGGGATGCTCATAGTTAACTGGTATAATGTCTTGGAGTGTATGGAACACTATTTATGTGTTATAACATTTGAAATGACTGGTACACATTTGATCATTCATCATTGGCTTGTCTCTGCTGTATGCCCATCTCAACGTGTCTTTTTGTAAAATAAGCCAACCATAGACAGAGGGTATCTCTGGTGGATTATCTAATGCAAGTGTCAGAACTTCGAACTGTCCCATTCACAGCACTATTTCACTCTCCTCAAATCCTGGCTGTAGCCTAAGAATGGCTATATTGGGTCAGACCAAAGGTCCATTTAGCCCAGTATCCTGTCTTCCAACAATGGCATTGTAGTGGTCAGAGCAGGGGACTGGCTAATTCCAAATGACACTCCTTCATACAGAGACCAGGGAGGTGAGGTAATATCTTTTACTGGACCAACTTCTGTTGGTGAGAGAGAGAAGCTTTCGAGCTTACACATGGCTCTTCTTCAGGGCACTCCTTCTTATATGAACTTGGGCAAGTTAGCCTCTCTCTGTCTTGGCTTTCCCATCTGTACAATGGGAGTAAGTGCTTCTGTAAATCAAACTGAGATTCTCATCTGGGGCTTGATCCCACTCCTGTTCCTGTTCAAGTTAATGGAAAAACTTCCACTGACTTGTATGGTGCATGATCGAGCCCAGATATGGTAAGGCGCTATATAAATGCAAAGTATAATATGTAACTGTCTATTTTAAATTTGTTGTACTATTTGAATACTATTTGAATAGAAGGTATGTTTGAAGGTCATTCTATTAAGAGACTTTACCAGTTCCAGGGTTTTGAAAGATTATGCAGTAAACCTAAAACTTATTATTTCTATCAAAAGGCTGTGGCTAGCTTTAATTTTAAGACCAATAAAGTTACAGCAAGTCAGAGCCTATCAAAGACAGTTGTAACCAATGGTTTTATTTTGTGACATAAACAGTACATTTCTTTCAGTAATGCTCTCCCCTGACATTATTTTAAAGTGTGGTTCTCTGAAAGTGGCTCTGTACAACCTGCAGCTTCTTATTGTTGTATTCAGTCATGTCTGATTGTTTAGTGACAATAATATGTCTTTACTATTTTTACTTCTGTTATAATTGCAGAGTCAATATAGAACTGGGAGACTGAGTTGGATTCTATTCTTGCTTGTATATCATCATCAATGTAATTCTTAATGATGCATTCTTAAAGATGCTTGAAGATCTACATTGTTGATGAAATATCCGCCAGAAAGAACTCTGCTTAATTTTGAGAATCCAACATGAGTTTTCAGGCTTGGAAGTTGCAGTGGGGAATATTTTTTTTCATGTAAACGAAGCAGATTTGATCTAGTCAGTGAGAAACATGAAATGTAGAACTTCCACAATGCCAAGTTAATAGTCATTTTCAGACTAGAACCACTCTTTAAATTCCTTTGTATCCACCTTTGTCCTTTGATTCAACGATCAATACATTAAAGCATTTTTAAACCATGCTTAGAAAATTTTCCATTTTGTTTACAAATCTGATAGCATCTGGCCCATCAATTATGCTTTACTCATAAATCTTCATAAAATAACCATTGCCTTTTAAATTACTTATGTCATGACATCCATATTGATGAAATTTTAAATGTAAGATGGTGAAGGATGAACTGCTAAACATGGTCTCTAAAGTAATAGAACCAGATTCTTGTGGTCTGTGATAGTCTACTTGATGTTAATATTTAATACACTTTCTCTTCCATTATAGCCCATCCCTGCCTGCCCTTGATTGGCAGTTGCCATCTCACTCAGGACCTTATGAACTTCGGATTGAAGAGCAGCCCAAATCCCATCACAGAGCTCATTATGAGACGGAGGGGAGTCGAGGGGCTGTGAAGGCATCTGCTGGGGGACATCCTGTTGTGCAGGTATTGATATTTGTAATGGCAAGGATGCTTGTTTATCCTGGCACACTGGGGCTAGCACCCCCTTCCTTTGCCAAAATAAAAAGTGCCAGGAGATCTTTAAAGACCACAAGCAGCATCATATATACCTTTAACTCCATAGACTGGCTGTAAAAACAACAAGGCCTCTGTATATGATTGTTTTCTTCCTTTCCTTTCTACTGTTGCATCATATTGAATAAGAAGATACAAATAAATGTGTATCTTATATCTGTGCACTAATTCCCAGCTTAACAAATATTTGATTAGAACTTAAATATTCACTGTGGCATATATCTGAGCTCCGAATCTAGTATTCTGGGTTCTACTAAACTTTTTAGTTTCTAAATCTTCAGTATTTAAGTAAATAGTGTCATAAACTGAATCCTCTTTGTTTTGCTCATGTGAGTAATCTCATTCATTTTAATGGGACTTCTCTCAGTAACAAGACGAGCAAGATTAAGCCCTCATAATATTTTGCTGAGTTGCACTGAGAACTAATTCAGTGAGAACTCTTTTATAGACATTTTTAAAATTATAGTGCATTTTGCTACACAGAATGACAACGAGCAGGGTTTCTTCTAGTAAGAAATGTTTAAAGGATCAGATAAGTGATTCTCCTTCCTTCCCTCCCTCCCCCTCCGCCCCCAAACATATTTTAAAGTATAGTAGATTCTCAGAGTTACGAACAACCTCTATTCCCGAGGTGTTCGTAACTCTGAAATGTCCGAAACTATGAACAAAATGTTATGGTTGTTCTTTCAAAGGTTTACAACTGAACATTGACTTAATACAGCTTTGAAATTTTACTATGCAGAAGAAAAATGCTGCTTTTAACTATCTTAATTTAAATGAAACAAGCACAGAAACAGTTTATTACCTTGTCAAATCATTTTTTAAACTCCTCCCCTCCCCCCTTTTTTAGTAGTTTACGTTTAACACAGTACTGTACTGTATTTGTCCTTTTTACCCTGTCTACTGCTGCCTGATTGCATACTTCTAGTTCCAGTGTGTGGCTGATCAGTCAGTTCATAACTCTGGTGTTCGTAACTCTGAGGTTCTACTGTATCAGGGCAGTTCTGTTTGTGTTTTGATTCTAGCTGTAATGAATTCTGCTTATAAAGGCTCACACCTTATTCCCCTTACTCCCATGATAGTGTTCCACCGAAGTCTGCTAAGCTACAAAGTTTGCTCTGGGAGTAACATCCTTTCAAAAGACCAGCTGTATTGCTGGATGGCTTCAGATCATGTAAAGTCTGTGCACACAAAGTCAGTATGTGTTTATCTGCTTTAAAATCTATTATCTGACACATTATTTGAAGGAATTATGCAAGATCGAAATGATACTCAATGGAGGAATGCTGTATATATTTAGTGAGATAGCTAAGGAGAGAGTGAGTGAGAGTCTGCAGAGTCCTAATTTCTTGTTTGTTTCTGCCAAAAGTCATTGGTGACATGGGGTTATGGGAGAGACCTGCTGAAAGACTAAGAATTTTAGCTGAACGTTTGTGAATGGTCTTAAAGTGAGATTTGTGGCACTTGATGACAATGAATACATACTCTATTAGCTGCTTGATGCAGAGAAATGTAGATGGGAAGCATCAATTCACAGTGGTCAACTTGACATTTAAAAATTTCCAACTCGCGTAGTGGAAACACTGAATACGTTGCCAACATTTAATTGGGTTACAAGTGTCCAGGCACTTCCCCTATAATCTCCTGCTCCAGTATGCAGGGAATGAAGTATGCTGCCTCTGAATAGCGAGGACGGCAGGAAGGAAGGAAGGAAGGGGAAAACGAAGGGGGCAGACAAGTGGCAAAGAAAGGAAGAGGAAAGAATTTAACAAGGAGTAAGTACCCAGCTTGATCTGTTGGTTTGATAAAGATGAGTCTATTTTTCAATCCTTCTGTTATAATAGGGAGATCAAGTGCTACGCCCCTCTCACCCCAGCCCCCACATTTCCAAAGGGGACAGTGGCAGAGTGCAGGGAGTTAACAGGCGAGCCTGCACTCTGATCATTCTGACACCCATTAGTTTCCCCAAGGAAAGCTGATTGGGGTAATTAAAGGTAATTAGCTAATCAGGCTGGTGAGCTCGGTGGGCTAACAAGCCAATTAGCTCATCAGCTCAAAACTGATAGAGCGACACAGGAAGGCAGTGCCAGGGGAGAGAAAGAAATAGAGCTAACTGAGCACAGTCTCACAGAAGCCTTGGGGACGGGAGACCTCTGCTCCTCTCAGGTCCTGAGGTGAGGGCTGGAAGCATGGGGGCTGTTGTAAATAGACTGTTACACAGGATTGCAAGGGTATTGGTGGAGGAAACTCAAATAAATGTCACAGGGAGACACAGGCAATAGAAGGCAGGAGTGGACTGCCCCAGCTACATGGACAGAGAAGAGTTTTCCCAGATTAATCCTCTCTTCATCCATCCCAACTTTTACAGTGTCATCCACTCAGGAATATGGTGAGCCTTAGTTTACCTGGCTTGGACCAGACTTGTATCTGTGTTTGGAATTTTTTAAAAGTAAACTATATAAAAGGAGAGATAATGTAGAACGCCCGAGCATGAGAAGTGAGAGCATTGATTTCTGCAATAAAGCCCTCTGCGTAAAGCCCTCTGAGCTGAGGACAGACCAGAGCTGCAAAGTTCAGATCTGAATCCATGCTCTACCGGAGTGCAGGGGTGTTTTGATCTGGGGTTTTGGTTCAGGCTTTTTGCTCTGATACAGTGTAGCATTTTTGATTGTGTTATGTTACTGAAATCCATTATGAAATTCTGCGGACCTCCACTGCTTCCCCTGTGTGCTCTGCTTCCAATTTTCCTGCTCTGGTAGCTGCATTTATGTGTTGCTGTTACTTTTGGAGGGTTCATTTTAAACTTTAAAAAAAAATCCCCTTCCCTTTCCTTCAGCAACACAGAGGAGAAAATGCACTAGAAAAGACCCAAAGATGCTTCCCCCACACATTGGAGACATTTGCAGGGTGTGTTAGGCCACAGGGGAAGTAGAGCCAGGGAGCAACCGCTGTGTGTGGCATGGTCCTCAAATACAGGAGGTTAAACTCTGTGGCAAATTGCCATGGAGGTTACTCTTCTCTAGCCAGCCAGTGTTTAACTCTTTTCCAGTCCGCATTAGCTCCCTCCCCCTAGTATTCACTCCTCCTGGAGGAGAGGAAAATGCTCAGCTGCAGTTGGGAGCCAACGGCTCTTGAGGGAAACATGTTCACTGTCAGGAGAGAGCGTGGAAGGAAGGCAGGCTCCCCTCACAGAGGTGACGGGCTCTGCAGGGTGTAAGCCTAATTTTCTCCTGGATCCTCTGGCTCCTCGAGGCAGGTGAAATTCATCCATGCTACAGAGGGCTGCACCATTTAAGCCTTACAATAGGGCTACATGATGGGAATGCAGGCAAAGCTGCTGCACAATAGATGCTTACCCCCCCTCCCACTGCATGCCGTGGACATGGTCACCACCATTTTTATTATCAAGCAATGGGTCAGTATGGGGAGGAGCTGCAAGAGCCATGTTTACACTGGTCCACTATCCCCCAACACCCAGTCAAGTGGTATAGAAGGGCTGTAGTTGCCATAGGATTGCAGTCCTGGGCTCTGACGCCCAGACGGGAGGGTGTTGTTCGCCTCGCAGTCCTCTTGCATCATCCACATAGAGCCTGCTTACTAGGGATTCCTGCAGGTAGAATGGATTTCCCCCACGTTGATGGCTTCACCCTCCTCCATGCATTTACCTATGATGATTTTTTCTTTTGCATTTAAAATTGCATATAGTGATGCTCACCTACCAGCATTCCTAATGCAGTGTTCCACTCCTGCATATTTGCTCTCTACCTGCTTGGGTGTGGAGCTGCCACGGCAGCCCGGAGCTATCATCAGTCTTGATTTCTAAATGTTGGGAGAGCAGGATGAGCTGACACACCCAGCAAGCTAATAATGCTTCAGAACACTGGCAAATCAAAGGTGCTGGTTAGTCAGTGGCGATGAGGTAATGGTTGGCAACGGTTTTTATACTTTGGCTCATAGAAATATGCTACTAGTCATAATTGCCTTTAGTGTTTAATAGGTAGTATTCTCCCCTCTGAGTCAGTACTGAATCAATGCCCCAGCCAGTGATGGGGGCATATGGTGCTGCTGGAGGTGCCATATTTCAGATGAGGGTTGAAAATTGAGAACCTGACCACTTGAGAAGCAAAATCCAGGCCCTGAATACTCATGGTTCTTAATGATAATGTTTCACTTTTTGCAAGAGTTAAGGTATTAACCCTGGAGTTTCTGGAGAAGTAATTTGTGATGGGCATTATAGAAAACCCTAAGACAAATTCATTAGATAGTTCTGGCCAAATTCTAGCTGGGGTTACACCAACAATGAATCTGATACATTCTAAGAGTCTAAAAACTTTTCCCAGTTAGAGATATTTCTCATTCTTCATTCTAAACATGATTGTCTAGTGTTGTATAAAATGGCTGCTGCATTCTACCTGGAGGTGGTGGCATTTCCTCTGCAGGTCAGTAATCTAATGAATACTGCTTGTGTAGCACTTTGAGGAGAGGAAAGCTATTTGTAAGGTATATAGTCATGGGGAGGAAAGGCCGTAGATTATAAATGTATGGTATTTGCAAGGTACCCGGTATATAGTTATTCTAATTAATAACTCCTCTTTAGTGAAAGAAAAGTATTTTGGCTGCTTCTGATGGCATTTTTACAACCAGGGTGTGGTGTATCTATGAGAGATAAAATCCAAATACTCAAGAATGTTTAATTAAAACATTTAGCTACTCCCATAATGGACTGGACTGAGCCGTAAAAGAAAATATTCAAACAAAATGGAATAGGTTAAGATCTGCGTTCAAAATCTTATTTATTACCTGAATGCTTATATGTAAAGAATGTAAGGAATTTTCTGCAATATCAGCAGCAATTTGAGGTAGGTATATGGCCAGGGAAGAAAAGTAGTTTTCATTTGTTTTTTAAGATAGGGAAACTTGGTGTTAGAATTTGTATATCACTTGAAAACACATTAATATTGGAAGCATATTTTTCTCTGTTCCACTCCCCATGCAACCCCACTGAAATTGCCGTGGTTACACAGGGTGTGTGTCAAAGCAGAATTTCATCTAATCCTGTGAGTAGCTGAGTTCGCTCAACTCCCTCATTTTATAGCCATAAAATGTCCTTGCCTACTATTTTATGCCACTAACCAAAATGATTTCCATTCAAATAGACTTTCCACGCACAAGCTGGATGGTACTGCTTTGTGGTGGACATTCTGGGTGTTAAATGGTCCCTTTTACATCTAATCTATGCACTTTGGGCCAGATTTCCAAAGGTATTTAAGCCCCTAGTGGGATTTCCAAAGGTGCCTATGCAGGCGAGGCTACTAACTCTCATCAAAATCTATTGGTGCTTAAGCACTTTTGGAAATCCCATTAGGTATCTATCTGCATCTTTAGGCACGTAAATACTTTTGAAAATATAGCCATGTGACCTTCTTTATCTGGTTGCTGTCCATTTTCACACTTGTAGAGTGTTAGCATTTTCATCCAAAATATTCAAGGATTACATAACCAATTAATTAAATGGCTCGAAGACTTCAGGGACCAAACTCCGACTGCCGGGCTGTCTAGATGCCTTCGGGTCTCAAGAATTCTTATGAACTTTGTCTCACGTTTAGCCAGTAGCTAACATCATATTGTTTTAACTTTATGAGGCAGTGCCTACTCGAACAGTCACTAATGTATTTGGATCAGGCTTTTACACCTCCATTTTTTTTTTGTAGAGTGTTTTTCACACAACTGTATTTCAAATGCTTTACAGCATTAGGGAATAGAGTTGCAAAGTTAAATCAACAATGTCAGAGGGAGAGAGAAATGAAGACATATAGGCTAAGGCAAAAAAGAGACATTTTCAGATGATATTTGAAAAGAGATGAAGAGTTAATGAGCTGGCAAGTTTCACGAATGTTGTTCCAGGAAAAGGAGCTGCAGACAAAGCTCTCACACCAAGGCTCTGATTCATCCCAGTGCTTAAGCATGTGCTTAACTTTAAGCATGTGACCAGTCTAATTTAAATCAAAGTTAAATGTGTGCTTAGATACTTTTCTGGATTGGGGCCCAACCTTGATGTGCTTGTTTGAAGATACAAAAAGGACTCATTACTGGATGAGTCAAAGGAATTAGAGAGGTCCATGGGAGTAAGTCTGTAGTGGGTCTAACTCATGACCATCTGACACTTGGTGAAGCGGAAGGGATATGCAAACAACCATGTTAAATTGTTTTCCTCCCTTCCTCTCAAACAAGAGAAAAGGCCATTTTTTGTTAGTTAGCAGTGATTCCCTTTATCCAATTTTATTGGGAAACGATGAACTACATCTATGTGCCTTTTTAAACTTCTGCTTAAAAGCAAGCACCAGCCTTTCATTCAGATAGAAATATAATCCTTTTTTATGGTAAGAATGTAAAGACGACAGCAAGCACCTGTTAGCCAGGTTGCAATTAATAGCACAAAGCCATACAACAAACCAGACAGGGAGTCTAGATTTTATAGCCCCATTTTAGACAGCCGGTACTGCTCAAGAATAAATCTAAGCTGAATGGCTTTCACACTTCTTGCATCTGCATAGTTAAAGCTCTCCTCAAACTAGCAGACAGATAATCAAAACTGAAAAGTAGAATGATCTGGCAGATGTTTTATGGCTGCTTATTGCTTCCATAAATCTAACAAATGGGGGAGAACTTGTTGAAAGCTTTTCACCATTAAATAGGGGTCTTTTTTTGGGGGAGGGGGGGTTGTGGCAAGAGGGCTCTTTGGTTACTTCACATAAAATTGCTCCCATAAGATTACTACATAAGCATAGCTACATCAGTGGCTGCTATCCTCCCTGGAAAGGCATCTCCAGAGGAAAGTAATTATCTGTATCCGTGTATCAGCCGGTCTAGATTTTCTGACAATGTGAAGTGCTACTTTATCCCCACCTTAAGAATAGGGTTTTGGGGACAGACCTCTGTAGTTTGGAACAACAGCCCATTTCAAGTGAGAACCACAATTGCCAGTTGTCTGGTGATGCGTTCAATTCTCTCATAAAAATGTCTTTTGCCTATGCTCAAACTGACACGCTGCAGCACATACTCCTACTGCTAAAGAGGCGCTATTGGTAGCAAAGATAATCAACTGACCATTCTGACTGGAGGGATTTAACAAACCTCTTGTCTATGATTCACATTTTATTTCCGTTAGGAAAGGACACTACAGCAGGATGATGGTGTTGGGTGTGGAGGGTGTTTAATGGCCACTGTTTTGGCTGACGCCAGGGATTGAACCACGAGAGCTATCAGCCTGAGTCACTACAGCTTCAGCTCAAGAGCCAAGCTCCATTTCTGTACATTCCCCTGTCTGTTTCTGTCCATCTGTTATGTGGTGCTAGGACCATCTTTTTGTTCTGTTTTAGCAGCACCTAGCACAACCAAGTCCTGGTCCATGATTGGGACTTTTATGTTCTACAGTAATACAAATAATTATTAATAATAATCCTCTCTGGATTGGACATAGAAAGGGACATGTAACACATGCTGACCAGGGGGTTATATTTGGTTTTTGCCTATGTTAGGAATGAATCTGTTTTGGAACAGCCATTATCAAATACTCTAGAAGACCCCTCAAAGTAAACTGAAAAGTATTTATTTTAGGGAGGAGGGAAGAAGAAAAGCTGTCAATCAGATATAGAATGTCCTCCGTTGTTTCACCTTCACTATCTCTAGAAATTATACTGTTCACTAGTTAATGGGGATATCTGCTCTCAACTTCCCTCCTTCTCAACCCTTCCCTGTTTTCCTTTTTGGCTGACTTTTGAGATGAGGGATTCAACAGGGAATATCACAGAATTCTTCATGATCTATGGATAATCTTCTACTTGTCCTTTGGTGGTGATAGATGTGATGTGGACAGTGCCAACATTGCTTTCACGCTACTTACGTATATTTTAGTGGATATTTTCCATCATGGTTGGATGTAGAAGGGAAGCAGGGAAGGAATCTATGTCTACCAATTTGCAGAACCTGGTCTGTCTGCTTCTATTGTCTGATCAATTTTGGTGCATTCTGTATACAGCCTAACCGTCTAAAAACAGTGCAGAGGAAATCTTTATAAAACAAAGAAAAGCAAGGAAAAGCAGAACAAAAAGGTAATCGTTCTTTTTCTCCTGACAAATACTTAGATCAGTATTACTATACTTTTTTACAACCATGACCAAATACCAAAAATTAAATTCTTCTGCTCCTTTCTATCAGTGGATAATGATTCCACATTGTATAACATATGGTTCCTCATACTGATCTTTTCAGTTGTGGGTATTGTGTGCAGAGTGAATGGGGCTTTTGAGCACCATGTGATAGGATGATCTATCATTATTTTACAGTGTAGTTCAAAATATCTCTGCTCTGACTGATGCTCAGAGGGTGCCATTAAGTAGCAGCTCCCTACTCCAGCCCTTTCCTTACCTTTCAGCCATCTGCTCATCATTATAGGACACTCCTTGACTTACGGCCTGTTTCTATGGACAGATATTCTTCTGTTGCCTGTAAGATGATGTGCTCTTTGCTCGCAAGCATTGAGTTCACAGCAAAGCTTATCTTAAATAGGAAAAAATCTCTCTGCCCACCCCACAACACCGAAGAAAGGGTAGTTCTGATTGACCGAATTCTGTCTTGGTTGTTATGATGGCAGAAAATGAGACCTACAAGAAATAAAGTCTGACTGAAATGGACCAACTGACTCTTTACAGCTCCGTGCTAGGGAAATGGCTACCTGAGTTGCAGTAGATTAGCAAGATGTTTGTAGTGCTTCTGGTCAGATTGTACTGCAGATACTCTTACAGAGTTCGTTGTTGCTAATTCAGTTTTATAAATTCAGTCTTGGCTGAGAGCTGTCAGACATAGCCCATGAGCATGGTATTTTTTTCTCTCTCACATTTTAAAACTGTATTAAAAAGAAATAGTTCATCTTAAATTAAACAAGAGAGAAGTCAACAGAGATGACGACGAGTCAGGTCTCTGAGGATTTATTTGCACTCATAGGAGTCCAAAACAGCTATAATTTAAAAATAAAAATTGACAAGCAGTTAATTGCATGGCCTAATAGATTTCTGTCTTTTGAGAAAATTATTCAGATGTCTGAGATATTAATGTTGAAAAGTGGTCCCTGCATGTACACAGTATTTACTCTGTAGCATTTTCAATAAATCTGTGCTATTAGGCACCCTACAGTTGGAAATGCCTGGTTAGAAATGTTTATGATCAGACTTGCTAATTTAGAAGGCTCCAGTTCTGCAAGCTTCACACAGCTTGAATACACTTACTGTTAGTCAGCCTCAGTAAGCATTGGAGAATTGGCCTCAAATGTTTGTGGCCAGATTCTACAAAAGAAACAAACCTTAATTCTGCAACATGGGACTGAAGGCTGGGAGATCCTAGAAAATCCAATCTGGGTAGCTTTTACTGCCTTTAATTTCCTAGCACAGATCCCTAGAATGAGTCTTTACTGATCCAGTTCTTAATGCACCTGTTATCCTTTAGTGAGAGGAAAAAAACAAATTAGAAGTACCTGAGCACTCAGTAATATCAGTATATAAATGCCTCATTACATGGGTACTGGACACACCAGGATGTGTCTTGAAATTACAAATAAATGCTTTGGACCATGACTTCTGGTCAGAGAAGGGTAGGGCACAAGGAACCTTACTCCTCCATTTTTGCAGTCAGTGTGAAAGGAATCCTTGAGAGTACTGCACCAGCATACTATCCAGGTAGCCATGGGAGTTGATGGTCCTGAGTGGCAGAAAAGAGGTAAGGAGCATCTGCATGGAAGTACCTGTGGATCTCCTTGGATCAGTGTTGATCTCTGGAGATCTTCTGATCAAGGGAGTGGGAATCCAGGTTTCTGCATTCCATTTCCCCTGATAGAAGAATTCCTAGGATGCTCTCTATGTTGAAATTTAGGCTTGGTCTACACTACCAATTTATATCGGTATAACTATATCACTCTGGGGTGTGGAAAATCCACCCCCCCTGAGCGACAGTTATATCAAGCTAACCCCTGGTATAGACAGGCTATGCTGATGGGAGGGCTTCTCCGGTTGACATAGCTATCATCCTTTGGGGAAGAGGAGTACCTATCCTGACAGGAGAAGTTCTCCCATTGGCATAGGTAGCGTCTTCACTAAGTGCTACAATGGCACAGCTGCTCCGCTGAAGCTCTGTAAGTGTAGACAAACCCTTCCGTGGTTTCCTATGCAGATTATTCCCACACAGAGAACAGAGCCCTTCAGCCTCAGTCCAGCAAAGCACCTAAGTATGTGCTTACTTTTAAGTACAAAGGTAGCCTCACTGAAGTCAATAGGTCTAGTCACATGCTTAAAGTTAAGCATATGCTTAAGTGATTACTGGATCTAGGCTTTAGTTATTTTAATGTGTATGTAGTGAATTGGAGTTCTGTCTCAGTGGAGGATTGGGCTCAATGACATTAAAATGGAGGTACACTTTCAGTCCTGTTTATTAGACGAGTGAGCCAAGGCTTTGTGAATGCAGGCCAACTATTTATGACTTATTTGCCTGCACTATTAATTTCAATTTAGAAATCATGCACCAAAGTTACAAATGAATAAATCTGCTCCAGACTTGTCAGATTATTGCATGTTGACCAGCACCCATAAGCTGAAATGAAACAGTTAAAATTAAAAAGCTCGACCAAAAGCCAGATGCTTCTTTATGAACCATACTAACCTACCTGCAAAATACCAGCTAACCTGCATGAGGCAAGTGATTAATTTTTTACAAGTCTGCTTTGGTAACTAGACATCTGTCCTCTATTCTTAAAGTAATATCTCAGGGCAAATGATTTTTTTCCTCCTCCCTACTACCAATTACATAAAACATAATTTTCCTGGGCTATATAGTGTGTAATACAGCATGTATTGTATAGAAATATATAATGGGACCCAATTTCGATCTCACACCATTTTTATACCAATGTAACTTCATTGGAGTTATTCCTGATTTATAACTTTTATTATTTTTGAGACGTTATAAAAATAGAATCAAACCCATAGGTATATTGTAATCTGTAAATATATTAATACAATATCTGTGTATGTGATTATAATACATATTTTCCTTTTGTAATCAGTCTTTGTTCCAATGAACAAAAAATGGAATAGGTGGAAAATATAGTGTCATGTTACTCAGACACACTCTGTAGGTTGCAGCTTTCACTCTGATCATGGGTTTATCGTTTCTCTTCTCGTGAAGCATAGCTTAAGAGATCTTCTTTGTTATGAGCCATGGAAGAGAGAAAATCCACCACAACATCTGTTATATAAATAAACAGCAGTAAAACATGTTGCATACAGTCCATGCAATGAAATCAAATAAACCTAATCCACCATGCATGTGTTTGAAAAAATAATTCAGCAAGACTTGCATATTTTCACTGTAACAATTGGAATGGGATAGTGATCAATTTACTTGCATGTGGTTAAAAAATGCAGGTTGCAGAGAGATCTGTAATATGATTTTTAATATAGGTTTAATCGTTTAAAAACACCTGTTTTTAATGTTTCATTATCCAATCAAACTAAGGAACTTCTGCTTTTTGTTTGCACACAGACAATATGTACATTAGGGTTTAAAAGTCCAAGGTGTACATTTCAAATGAAAACCCATTCAAAGCAATAAACAGCTCTTAAAGACACAATGTCATTAAGTTCCGAAGAATTCTACAACATTACAGTGCCAAATGTTGAGGCACATTTTATTGACCTCTGCTCTTTGTGGCATTGATAAGAGTTATTGCCAATGCCTGGTCCCACTGACATCAGTTGCCAAGTTCCAATTGTCTTCAACAGAACAAGAACTTGGCCCTTAATGCTTGTATCCCATACATGTAGAAACATTGATTGATACATCATCATTCTAGCAAAAGAGAAAAATCTTAACATAGACAAGCTTAACAATGTGACCTTTTTATTACTGTTCATTAGAGCACTCTAGGCATGTGCTTATTTCACAGTCAAATTAAGCTAAAGTTAAGCACTTGCTTAAATGCTCTGCTGAATGGGGCAGCTTTGCTGAATTGGACCCATATTGAGTTACTGATCGTCTCTGTGCCTGAGTTTCCTCCTTTGCACAGTGTGGATAATAATACTTCACTCACCTCAGATGGGTGTTTGTAAAGCACTTTATGATCCTTGGATGAAAGGTGCTATTAAAATGCAAATTATTATTTATTACTGCAAGGCTTCCCATTATGAACTAAGCTTTACATTGTAAAAATGTTTACATTTATTTTTATATGTAGATACCATCTGAAATGGTAGTGTTTTTATGAATAGCATGCATTTGTTTTATATATCCCGCTGATCTGTTGCAAGTCATTCAAATGAATATTGGCATTACAAAGCAGCTCTGGACTGGAATCACCCACTGGAACACAAAGATGTCCCTATAATCTCTGATGTACCAAAATGCTATGCTGTCATCCTAATTCTCAGATGTGTTGTTTCTGGGAATGTCATGGGTTTTGGCTGAACAGCATTTCCCTGCTGCAGTGGTGGATTTTTAAAGCTCTCACACCCTTACGCATGCACAGATCTTGAACTGCACACTTGCAAGCTAGACATATACCAAAATATATATTGTCTACCTATTTTGTTTTAGGGAACAGTACTTTTGGGGAAAAAACATGGTCAATAAGATTGTTCCAAAATGGCAGTCTTACTTCAAGACCACAGTTTATTCCTCCTTCTTCCACAGCTTGGGAGTACTCATTTTGTTTTCTGTTACTATTTGATCTCCTCAGAGGCTGCTTATGATACTGATATTTGATACTGGCCAACATGTTTAGAAATACAATCCTGCATCTCTTTCCTTGCTGAGATTGTTCATTTCATAGTGGTTCTTTGGTCTGTTCTGCAATGGATGCAAAAATCTCTCAGCATATCAAGAAAACTGGATTTTCTGAATAGTACACATAATCTTTCATGTTCGCTCTATTACACCAAGGAGCACATTAATGGCTGCCAGTTACTGCAGGCTGACTCAAAATGGTTTGAAAAGGGGGCAAAGGTAGTGGAATCTCTGTTCTATCTTCATCCTTGACCTCTCTGCTGCTTTTGGCAACATCAATCAAGGCTTCCCACTGACAGCTCATTTACTTTGGGCTTCCATAATATGGTTCCCCCCTGGTTCTCCTACTCTGTCTCCAACATTTCTTTTGGTGTGTCCTCCTCTCCCACTGTCTGTGGGGATACCACAGTCCTCTGCCTTTGGCCTTCTCATTTTCTTACTCTGTTTTCTTTTTAAAGGTGATGTCATCCTCATGCAGTTTTAAACACCTCTCACATATATCTCTCCACACCCAACTTGTCTCCAACAATCCAATCCCACATCTTGACCTGTTTCTCTCATATCTCTTCCTTGATATCCTGCCACAAAGATAAGCCTAATATTCTCCAAAACAAACTCCTTATCTTCCCTTTCCACTATTCCTTCCTCTACTACCATTGAAACACCACCATGCTCTCCATCACTTAAGTCTGTAAACTGTGGGCCATTTTTTAGCTTATCCCTATCCCCACCTCCATATCTAAGCCATGTCCAAATTTTGCCACCACTTCCTCTTCAATACTTCTAAAATGCATCATCCTTTTATCCCTGGAGTGAGAACTCTCATTCAAGCTGTCAAATCTTGATTTTTTTTTTTCTATAATCTCCTCTCTGGCCCCCATGACACCCACTTTGTCTCACCCCCCTCCCATCCATACAGAACATTGCTTCTAAAATGATCTGTCTTGCCTGTTATTTTGATCTTGGCCTGCTCCCCTTTCTCCCCTGCCCCCTTTGAATCCCACTAATAGACTCTCCTTCTCCACACACCATTTAAGATTCATGTTATCACTTTCAAAGACATGTGTAACTCTGGATAATTAGGAAGTGGCACCCTTGTTTCTTTCTGCATCATAGTCTACTCCATCAATAATGCTAGCCTCATCCACCCATTTATCGGCTTCTCACACCTTCCATTTTTTCTTTCACACTACCTCTTCTGCATTCAATTCCCTCCCAGAACTAATGCCCAAGGCCTCTACCCTTTCCTCATTCAAATCCCTTCTGAAGAGTACTGATGCCCTCAGGGAAACTTGCTGATAATGTCAACCTTGAGGAGTAGGTTTGGGATCATTTACATGTCTGTCTATATTTATTGAACATAACAATCATATATGCTTCCCTATATATACCCCTTCAGCCAACCCTATGTGCGTTTGTGAGGAGACGGTGACTTCTTTTCTGTTTGGGAAGTGCCCAGCATATCGGCGGGAGCGCCTGTAAATAAACAAGAGTGAGTTACAGCACATCTCGCCTTTTAATTCTGGAAAGCTGTTCAAAACCTGATTAGGGTAACCAATGAAAAGTAAGTTTGGAACTTTCATCCCATTCCCACATATCCATTTGATAAAACCACTCACTCGGAGAAGATCCTCAGTGCTGGCACAAAAGAGGCCCAGGACCTGGATGATTGCTGCAGGTCAGGGTTGAGCAGCATGCATAAGGCAGAACTACGTGGAAAAGCTCGCACAGCTTTTGCCCATACTGTCTCTGGCTCAAGTTAAGACTGTCAGTGCTTAGGAAAACTAAGGAGTTATTGCAGCAGGGACCATCTTTCTGTTCTGTTGATACAGTACCTTGCACAACAGGGCCTTGATCTCCTAAGTGCTACAGTAATACAAATAATATCATTTATATTAATTTTCAAACATTTATTTGGGAGCAGAGGGAAGAAGCCTGCACATTCATGCTCTAGATGAGAACATATTTCACCAAAGTTAGCACTATTTCGAGTATGTTGTTTTTAGGATGACCATGGAAATAATTCCAATATATTTCCCAGCTCTGAGACGCCACTTCTACCCCAGTGTGGTTTAAACCATGCATGCTGCATTAAAAGAGCTCTGGGGCTGTAGCGTCACCATTTCTACCATGTTTTGTTTTGTTGTTTTGTTTTTTGTTTTGTTTTTTGTGGTAGAAAGTAGTTGTTTCACAGCATGTTTTTAATTGGAAATGTTCATTAAGTGTTTCAGAGCAGTGCAGTGAGGTGTTCTTCAAAAGAAAGATTAATTTAATTTTTTTCTGTTCTGGAAGCTCTTCATCCCTGTCTGTGTGAAATTACTTTAATTACTGTGCCTCACTGAGCTTTGCACATAGCTCCGATTGTGAGCGAAGTTGTAAACAAACCCAGTGTTTCAGTGAGTAGTTAAACAGCTGCTGTGATCAATCTAGAGGTAGCTGCATTTCAGTGCTGAATTAAGTGATCCCTTAATATATGTAGTTTGTAAAGTAACTTGGGATCCTTTAGGAAGAAAGATATACTCTGGAAGGGTGTGATATTATTTTGGGGCCTCTGAGTTCAGATATTTACATTATTTTAAAGTATACAACATACACAAAACATGTACATCTTAGGAAATGAATCTAGATGAGTTGCACACACAGCATAAGCAACCCACAACCAATGGAGCAAGGGCTAACTTGTGTGCCAGTATATAAAGGTGCATTGACTTCAATGGCATGTCACTCATTTACACTAGCAAAGAATTTGGCCCACAAATGTAAATTTTTTACTGGCAATTTCTGTCACAGAAACATGCAAAATTGTATTTGACCATTTTACTAACTCAATCATTAGTGTTTGGCTGAAACTCCAGGGCAACAGTGACTGCTAAATAATATTACAGTAGAATCTCAGAGTTATGAACATCAGAGTTGCAAACTCACTAGACAACCACACACCACATTTGGAACTGGAAGTACACAATCAGGCAGCAGCAGAGACGGGGTGGAGGCTTAGTGTTTTATTCAATCACTAGTTGTCCATTCACATTTTGTTAATAAGAGGATCAGTTCTATTGCGTACATATTGCTATCTTGTTTTAATACAATTCACAGGCACATCCTTTATATTAAGAGAGAAATGTCACAGACTTCTTTTTTGGTGAATCAGGCAATACCAATGGACGGGCTTTCCATTTCTCAACCCATGGAAATTCAAGATACAGAAAACAACCTATTTGCATTTCTCACAGCCTAATCAGAATTTTGATGTTAAAATCATGAAATCCCAGCTATAATATATACCTGATGTACTCTTATTGCCAAATTCTCTATTAGCAGCTTACACTGTGAGGCGTATTCTCACAGAAGAAACTACAAAATGATGGGAATCATAGTCGATGAATGGAAATTATTTGTATTCTGTGGCAGGAGAATAGAGCCACAACTGTGCATTGATCAGTCAATACACCTATACCTTGTGCAAGCTGAGACCCCAGTCATAGATAAGTGCCTTAACATGCCAAAGGTGTGTGTATATTGTCATCTGAGTGTGCATTCATCTAGCTCTTCTTGGATTGTGCCAGTGTAAATGAATGTAGAATTTGGCCCTTTGTCTTTTAAAAACATGTGAAGACAGATCGTATCCTACTGGCTAAAGAAGTGAGGGGTCTTAATAGTCCAAGTTAGTCCTTCAAAGGTCAATTATAATTTATATGTTAGAATTAAACTCCAAATTCAGATGAGATAGTAGTATTCCTAAAATAATATTGGCATCTTACATGGGAGGGCCTCAAAATGCTTTTATGTTCATTAATTAACACCACACACCATATGGCAGTGAAGTATTATAACCCACTGTACAGGAATGTGAGGCACAAATTGGTTAAATGCAGAGCAGGTTTGAAATCTAAAAACCTTTTGAAACAGCTTCAAACAGACCAACTTAACTTACCCAAGGCATAGCATGTCCGTGGCAGAGCTAGGAATGGAAACCAGATCACCCAGTTTCCAGTCCCAGTCCCTTAATCACACGATCATCCTCTCTCAACAGTATTTTGCAATTCTGTCCATTTTTGGGGGTCAAAATACCCCCCTCTTTGAATTTATTTATACAGCCATGGACAAGAAGCAGATAAGCGCTGCAAGGTTTGGAAGGCAGCAGAATTTTTGTGAATCACAAGATGAGTAAGAAGGCTGAATTCAGACCTTCACTCTCACACCTCTGTCCTCCTCCTCCCCTCCTCCACCCCCCAAAAAAGAAAAGAAGAAGCAATCAAAGTTAGACTTATGGCCTGTCTGATTATTATAAGTCCTGCTGGAGGCATACAACTTTCTAGAATACTAGTGTCTTTGCTTTTTTCATTGAGTTTTCAGGCCTTACTCTGTGCTGTAGCTTTCTATGCAGAATGCTAATAGACTAAGATGTCTCAAATACAAATATTCTGTTGTCTTTTAAAAGGAATCTTGGCAAATCAGTTAATATGAAACCAGAAATTAAATGTTAAAAATATATTAATTTTCATGGCAACAGAACAGTAAGCTGAATATGAATATTCTGAATGTGGTTCTGTATTGCACAGTATTTATAGCACTCCAAATATTTACAGAGATAAAGCCTGTGAACATAGTGCCTAATTTTCTGTCTTCAAATGATGTAGTAGTTTAAATAGGCTTCATTTGGGGGGGAAATTGATAATTGGGGGGGGGAGAGCAATATATTTATTTTCAATACACAACAGTTTTCTAACCATCGGTGATCTAATATCTTATTGCTGTCTATAATCATAACTAGTCTGTATAGAACAATACTGGACCAAGTACCTCTGCATCTTTGTTCATCCCTGTGTGTAATAAAACCACACCTAATGCCTTAATCCTGTAACGTGTCCCATGGACAGACTGTTGCATTCACGCGAAAGAACTTGCAGGGTAAGAGCCTGAAATGAATACACCTGTTCAACTGATGAATATTGGTTGTGTTCAAGCAGTGAGTGGTTGGGGCAGTCTATGATAGATGGTCTGAAATCCTGACACCACCCCCCCCCCCCCCCCGCCCAAAGTCAATTTCAGTGGCAACACAGTTTTGCTTGACACTGGGGTTTAGACCCATCCTCAAATCAGGGGAATGTAAAAATGGCTTAAAGTTACCTGCTGAGATGTGCGCATCTTAGGCAGGAGGGTATCCAAGCTAGGCTCCAGCCTGAACAGGAACCTCTATGCTGCTATTTTTAGCCCTGTGGTGCAAGCAGGGGTGGCCCTAGACTAGCTGCCAGCAACTGGTGCCCTAGCGAACCAGGCAATCGCTAACCTGCCCCCCACCCCCAAACTCCAAGGGCAGATCTAGGCTGAGGTTTTTGGTAAACTGGGAAAATTATTTGCTCCTTTTTTTTTCTTTTAATGTTTTTTTTTTTTAAACAGAAGCTTAATTATTCAGTTTGTCTGTCCCTCTGTCCAACCGTGTTTCTGAGATCAGATAAAATAGAGACATGAAATTTTCAGAATAGATTTGTACACGACAGCTAGATGATATTTCAGTCCGATTTCAAATAAAAATGCATTAAAAATGTAAATAATTTGTATTATTACAAATCCAAAATCATCCATTACACTACTATCCTGCTTTAACTGCCATTATCACCACATCCAATATAGAAAGAAATAAGAAAACTCTCTTCAATGAACTTTAACCTGTATTTACAAAACACTCTGAATAAAAAACACTCTGTGCTCTTAAAACATGACTTTTCTTGCTTTACGTTTTGAAAATTCAGTCACTAGTTCTTTTAGATCCAGTCTTCCAGCTATTTCATGCTCTATTGACATTGTGGCAAGTCCAACAAGTCTCTTGCACCATTGTTGAACGCAGATATGTTTTTATCAATTTTAACTTTGAGAAGCTACGTTCCTCACTAGCTACGGAAACTGGCAAAGTTAAAAGAATGCGTAGAGCTATAAAAATGTTTGGAAAACTCTCTGTGAGTTTATTTTCACAAACTTCAGTACTTTTTCTGGAGTGGAATGTTTCTTAAGTCATCTTGAAAAAGCCTGAAGCTCACTACACAAATCTGTAGCATCAATGTCTTTTGAATTTTCATGAGTCAATGCCAACTCCAGTTTTATACAAAATTCTCTTGCTGTTTTCTTTTGCAAGCTGTGGATATCATATAGAAGGCCAAATACTGACTCTAGTTGCTGCATCTGTTGAAATCTTTCGTCAACCGAGTGAATAGCAGTATCAAGGACTGCGAAGTAGAAATTCACTTTGAACCTTTTGTTGTGGGTTCCGAATGGGTGTGTCTCATCCTTCATACAAAAACTGCTGTTTTTTGCCAGATGTGAACTGACTCTGGTTCAAATTCTGTCGGAAAGTCTGTTTCTTCAGCAAGTTCGAGAGAATCTGCCAGTGTTCTTTCGAACCCTTCATCACTTCTGAATTCCTCCAGAATATTTTTAGTTTGCTGCAGTTTTTGAATAGCAGAATGTATGTTCAAGTTCTTTTCCTGAAGCTGCTTACTAGTGAGGTTAATCTCGAAAAGGATATTATACCACAAAATGAATGAAGTCACAAATTTGAACTTGGAAAGGCCATTTGCAAGAGCTTCTGCATCTGAACGTGTCGTATTGCCAGATGATCCAGTAAAGGTAGTAATCAGAAATTTCAATTAGGGCATCATAAATGTTTCCAAGTGCATAGTGAGGAGGCTTCAATGCGACTCTCCCATCTTGTCTAAGTGGTTTCACAGTTAGAGAATTCACATGGCGAGTCAGAATCTCCCAACAGTGTGTTGAGCCTGAGAAAAACACATAAACATGTTGCACCAGGTCAAAGAAACTGCTTGCCTCCAAACAGCATCTAGCAACATCATTGACAACCAAATTCAGAGAATGAGCACTGCAAGGAACGAAAAAGGCCCTAGGATTGATTTCCATCATTCTCCTTTGCACACCATTGTCTTTACCCTTCATATTGCTCCCATTATCATAGCTTGGCCAAGTAAGTTTTCAACAGATAATGACATTGTTTCAAGCTCTTGTAGAATAGTTTCAGTCATAAATGCTCCAGTCGTCTCCTTAGTGGTGTGAAACCCCAAAAATGTTCCTTTATGAGCACTTCAATATTATCTTCATCTTTCCATATCCACAAAATGAATTATCGTCATTTGTTCAACATGACTCACATCTGGTGTACAGTCCAGTATTATTGAAAAGTATTTTGCAGAATGGGCAGCTTCTACAATTTTCTTTTTAATGGCATTTGCTAGGATTTGAATCAGTTCATTCTGCATATTTTTTCCTAAGTAATGAACCTGTGTTTCATGATCAGTTATTTTACATAGATGCTCCTTCATGACTGGATGAAACAAAGCTAGGTATTCAACAAATTTTAAAAAGTTTCCATTACCTGGAGTGTATACATTTTCATTTCTACCGCGGCTGCGGAATGCTAAATTTTGCACACCGAGAACTCTCACTAAAGCAATCAGATGCTCTAATATTTGTTGCCAATATTCTTCTTCCTTGATCACACGTACATTTTCTTCATTGATAATTTTTCCTTTTTTCAATCGTAATTCAAGTTCTTTCCAATTTTGAAAACATTCCAAATGTTCTGTACTACTTTCATGTGAAGAGAGAATTGAAGATATGTTTTCCCAGTCCTTCAAACCATTTGCAGTAAGTGTTGTACCAATTGCTTGATTTCTAAACAACTTGCAGCAAAAGCAAAACACAGAGTCCTTTGACACTGAATATTGTAACCAATTTTGATGAATTTCTTCCCCATTAATAAGTTTCCTCTTGTAATGCTGAGCAGAACATTTTCTTTTATGTCTATCCTTAAGGAAGGTAAATTCATGAACTTGTTCGGGTCCATGTTCCACGAGAATTTGCCGCACACTGTCATCACATCTGGGCCATGAAGCTGGGTCCCCATACTGTAACTTGTTTATAACTTCCTCATCCTTTCTTCCTTCTACTTCATTTATTTCAATTTCTGCATGTGTCTCTGAAGGTGAATAAATTTTCTCCACTTCCATATCAGTCTGCTGCTGTGAGCTGCCTTCATCTAGAAATAAGTTTCCATCATCTTGAGTTTCCAAACTGCCTTTTTGTGGATGTGAGCTACCCTCATCTCAAAGTAATATACCTTCATCTTGATGTTCCAAACTACTTCCATGCGGATATGAGCTAACCTCCTCTCCAAGTAAAATTCCTTCATCTGGGTGCTGTGAACTGCTTCCATCTTTATTTGGATTAAAGAGAAGATATTTCAGGAAAGATCCCTGCTGTTTTGCTTGGTCCTTTTCCTTCTCAGCCTTTTGTTTACGATACACAGCTCCTGAGGGTTTTCTTTTTCCTCTTTCTTCCATGGGGCATTTGAATATTGTTATGTACTGTGCTTCCGACTGCAAGCATCATAGTGTTAAAAATGGCTGACACACCCACCACATGATTGGTGATTTAAACCACATTGCCGCCATCCCAACACGTCTTTTCACTGCTTAAAGGTTCAATGATTAGTAACATACACTCACTTACCTGTTAAAACAGTTAGTTACAGCGTTTACATGGAAACAAAATGACCTTTTTCGATGTTCTAACCCAGCACCGGTTGTTCGGAAAGTAATCCCCTTCCTCACTCGCTTGGAGTGTGACGTCATGACTTTCGTAGTCTATTAAGCGTTAACGCTGTTACTTTTCTTTTATGGACCTTATTTATTACATGTGAACCAGTTATAACAAAGAAAAGTTCATAATTATACAGCCCAATAATAACGCTAAGGTTTAATAACGCTTAAAGATACTCACATTTTGGATTTATAATGCTGAAAGATGCTATTCTTTGGCACCAAGAAACATAATTTTCCATGGTATTCGCCTGATTCTTAACCATCTACCTGTGACGTATGTTAAAATGACGGTTTGACATTTATCAACTCATGATATCTCTGCTCTACATGAATTTCCGGCAGTAAATAAAAGATTTGACATATTAATAAATTATCAGAAATGTAGAAAAATGAATTGTAATTCATATTCCCTCCTTATGCGCACGAGAATTGAAACAATAACATCTTATTATTTTATTTGATTTTTTTCCTGGAATTTGGAGCCCCATTTAACAAGGCACCCTAGGTGACCTCCTAGTTCGCCTATATGGACAGGCCACCCCCAGGTGCAAGTCTTAGTTAATTGACCTGGGCTCTGAGACTCACTGCTATGGCTTTTTCTGCAGTGTAGACGTACTCCTAGGCTCATCCAAAGATCTGGGCCAGTTTGTGCACAGATATGCACATTCTTAATATAAAAACTGCACACGTGGCACCAGAGGCGGATTAAGATTTATTGGGGCCCTGGGCACAGAGAACATGTGGGTCCTCCGCAACTTGGGGATTCGGGGGTGCCAGAACTGGGAGGGTCAGGGGGGGCCGTGCCCATCCACTTTTTAACATGGGTGTAGTAGCCTCAGGCAGGTGTGGAGCAGCGGCAGCATGGATGTAATTTGGGGGAACGGGGGCATTGCCCCCCCAAACTGAAAGCTGCAGGCAAGAGGTGACAGGAGAAGCAGTGTTGCACGTGGTTGCTGCCTCGGGCACAAAGCCCAGGCGGCAGTGAAGCAGCCTGTCATCAGGAGCAAGAGGGAGCCGGTGGGGGCAGCTTGGTAGCGGGAGCGGGGTGCAGGCACTGAGCGAGCCTGCTGGAGTTTGGCAGTTGCTGAGACAGGGCCAGTAGCAGTGAGAGATGCGATGGAGGAGGCCCTGCCTGGCTCCTCACTGCCTGTGACCTTCCCAGGGCCCTTGCCGCCTCCCAACTGGGGCAGGACCTCTGCTCCCTGCAGACGTGTCTGCAGGCGCCGGGGAGGGGGCAGGAGGCCAGACCAGAGCCCCCGCCCCTGGGTACCACTGGCAACAACATGCCCTGGGGGGCAGGGACACAGGCTGGGGACTGCTCTTGGGCACCTGGGCTCCCTCCCAGAGCAGGTGGAGGGTCCAGGGCTCCCCACCGCAGCCCAGGCTCCCTGGGCAGCTCTTACCACTGCCCAGCTTCCAGGGGGCAGGGCCTCAGGGAAAGAGGAGGAACAGGGCCCCCCACTTCCACCCAGGTTCCTGTGCTCCGGTGGGGTCCCCCAAATTGGCCAGGACCCTTGGGCACAGGCCCTGTGTGTTAATCCGCCACTGCGTGGCATAACTAACAGCATGTTTGCAACTATAAGTCTGTGTGGGGTATCTGTCTATACACATATTAAATCACTATTGCACTGCTCATCTAAAGTCTTTTAGTAGTTACATGGTCACAAATATAACTTTCTAATTAAAAGGTGCATATAAGTGCAGAAAAGCAACAGTGTGAGTGGATGATTGATTTATAGTTGAGTTTCCAGGTAGGAAGGCGTAATGGCAGATAAAATGGAAAGGAAAGAACCTCTCTGTATGGGGAATTTTTTTAGCCAGGACACCAAAATGTGGGGCTTGAGCCATATATTTTTTTACACCAATGTAACTCTGTTCACTTCAGTGGAGTAACTTCTGATTTATACTGGTCAAAATCAAGCTTATGGTATTTAAGTTGGAGACCTAGGAAGAAAACACTGGAGATAGTGATAGGGGAGGTATGCATCCGAAGAAGTGGGCTGTAGTCCACGAAAGCTTATGCTCTAATAAATTTGTTAGTCTCTAAGGTGCCACAAGTACTCCTGTTCTTTTTGGAGATAGTTGGTTTTCCCCCTCTCCTCCCCCTCTGAAACGTTCACAGCCCTTCCCTACATTGTACAAGTGAGTTTATTTAACTGTAATTTGGAAGTCTCTCATGCTTCAGTTTCTAACTGCTATGGATCCTGTCCAGATAAAAACACAGACAGCCTGCTGGGATATAAAAGCCACCAAAGGTCACATATGGTATACGTGCAGCAGGACAAGCTATCCAGAGGAAAAGTCATCATGTTGCATAGGGGCCAGCTGCAACCTACCAAGGAATCATGGAGTTGCTCATGGGAAGAGTTAATTTAAATGAGCTACCTGGTTCTAGTGCACCCCAGTTCCGTCTCAGGTGCCTGTCTCTTTACTTTCCACATCCCTGATGAGGAAGGCCTTGCAGCTTTGGAAAACTACTACAACTCTAGGACTGGAGTAACCCCCCTTGCCTGGGCGAGGGTGGGGTGAGGTGCGATAGGAGAGGGAAGGGGAGAAACCAGTCAGATTGCTGATACAACTAGAGACAGGGGAGAGCTTCTCCTCAGTCTCACCGTGGAAAATCTCTCCCCTTTTCCTCCTGATTCCTTTTGTTGGCAGAGCACAAGGATAGTAACCTTAAGTACTGTGTGTATTGGGGCAAAGTGCTCAAAATGGCTACCCCTTTACATGTGTAAATTGTCAAATGAAGACTCCCCCTGAATTAGGGCATCATTCCCTGGAGTCTAATGACTTTGGAAAGAGTGCAAGCTGGGGTGGTTGCATTGTACAGCTGCATCTGCGGGGGGAAGTCCCTTCTAGAAACAGGGAGCAGCTTCTGTGGCTGTTTAGCCAGGAGATTCCTGGATATGCTGCAAGCCAGCAGCCACGAAGGCTGTTTTCCTCTGGATGGAGACCTAAACGCCTAGTGAGCCAGTCATTGAGTGCACAGCGTCTCTATTACATTAAAATTAATAATTCCTCACAGCATATTTGCAGCTGGAAGTTTTATATGGATCTTTATTCATCATGATGTGAACAGCTGCTCTTTTGCTGCACTGTCAAAGCAAAGTCCAAGTGGCAGCGCAGGAAAGTGGCACATAAAACACACTCCAGCTGTTTTCCATTCACTCTCCTCCTCCCTCTGCTCCCCTCCCCTGGCTCCCTTCATCCTCAGCCCATCCTTGTTTCTTTGGGGATGGGAGCCAGCTTATTTTTATTTGTGGACCAACTCTAATATTTGGACATGTGAATAATACATCTGGATTTTAAAACAAAGTTCAAATGAACCCAGAAAAAATTGGTTTAGTATTTCAAAAAAATATTGCAAACAAAGAACAAAAACTCTTGGAATTTTTATTACATTTTGACTTGAGGGTGGGTGAAGAGAGAACATTTGTATTATGACACAAAAGGATGACATGAAATCATTCTTAGTTAAATATGCAAGCAAGTAGTCAAGTAAAATTCAGCCTAAGTTGTCATGTTCAGAGGACAACTTCAGATCTGCAAGAGCAGATTTTATTTTACTCTCAAATCTTCCTGCTTCGCTCTTTTAAGCTAGACACTCCTGTTCTTTTGACTTGCACATTCATCAAAGAACGCATTGTATAGCAGAGTTGATATGTATCCAAGGGCTAGCACTTCTACTTTTTCCAAAAGAGCCATGGCCTCGTCAGTGATGACAAATGGTCAAGAACTTTGTTTTATGTTGAATCCCATGTTACAACACTAGAAAGAAGCAGAGTCTGGCTCCCAAGAATCATCAACACCTTATCCTACAGGAATTTAGGTGTTCTGTGAGTTCTTCCCTTGAAGTGCCAACCCTCATTTAACTTTGCTTAAGGGGTGGACTATCCCAGCACAAGGAAGATGGCTCTGGGCAAAGGGAAGTAAAGGGAATATATGACATCTCAATGGTATAGCAGTAATTTAAACACCCTAAGAACAGTAATGTTAAAGGTTGAAGGATGCAGCTGCAAAAGGACAGAAATTCAATGAGAACCTTCAGTGATTGCACTCAAGCCTCCAACTTGGGATTCTATTGAATTCTATGGGACTAAGTATCAGAGGGGTAGCCATGTTAGTCTGGATCTGTAAAAAGCAATGGAGTCTTGTGGCACCTTATAGACTAACAGACATATTGGAGCATAAGTTTTCGTGGGTCTGACAAAGTGGGTATTCACCGACGAAAGCTTATGCTCCAATACATCTGTTAGTCTATAAGGTGCCACAGGACTCTTTGTTGCTTTCTATGGAGCTGTCACTCAATGGGCAGGTGGAAGATTGCCTGGAGTGCTTTTCATCATTTGCAACTGGCAAAATAATGTCATGAGTTTCTTTCAGCTGGACGCTTCACTACACTTATCCATGCTCTTGCCACCTTGGGTTTGGATTACTTTAATGTACTCTACATGAGCCTACACTTAAAGACCATTTGCTACTGCAGAATGCAGCTACCCACCTATTCAGTGATATTTCCCCGAGGGAGCACACTGCACCTGCGCTCCTCCATTTGCACTGGTTACTAGTTGATTTTTCAGGTGAATTTTAAGATATGGTTTTTGATCTATGGAGTCTAAAATATTTTTGGTTCTATCTTACAGACCATCTCTCATGACCAATGTACCAGCACTTGTGATTAGCAACAGGGGTGTCATTTGCTAAGGGGCAAGGGGGTCAGTGCCACACCCCCCCTCCTCCAATGTTGGTTTGTCCTCCCAACTTTTCATAGGTCTATATGCTCCATTACTTCTTCTATCCCCTGTCCCTCACCAGCAATAGTTTGAGGGATATAACATATACTAAACCAATTGGTTTATATATTAACCAATATACAATGTTCTGCATGTTGACACAACTTTGCCCTCCCCCATCCCCCATAATTTTTTCTGAAATGATGCCTCTGATTAGCAGAGGTAATTAAGGTAACAGGCTCATGGTTTAAATGGGAGAAGGCTAGTGGTTTGGCATCTGGAACTCTCTCCTCCCTTCCATCCCCTACTGATGCTGCAGAGCCCTCAGGGCACCCTTTAAGACTCATCTGTTCCCCAAGCTTTCCCTGGGAGTGGAGTTTGAGCAAGGTTATGCAATGGCTGGATAGAGAAAAGCTTATTGTGATAGGTATGATGGTTGTTTAATAGTCCTGTTTGAGGCAGTCATAGTAACTGGCTTTCTACACAAAGGAAAAGATTGTGCAGTCTAGAGGTCTGGAGAGGCACGCTTTAGACATTGAAATACTTTTTCACATATGGGGAAACTGAAGCACTGCTCTGCAGTGACTTACCCAAGGTTACAAAGGACATCTGTGGTAGAGACAAGAAAAGATTCCCATGTCTTCTGACCCCTGTGTCTGTTCCTTTTAATCACATGATAGTCATTGCCCACAAGAGCATCCTTTCCCTCTTCCCAATTAAAGATCTAAAGGGGTAAGGCTCTATATTACTCTTAGGCGTTAACTAAATTTAATTTGTTTTCCTAAAATTCAGATTGATGAGCCTACATTGATTTGATTCTAAGTGTTCAGTACTAAAACTGCGTATGCAGCTAGTTTAAACAGATTGATCCTGAAATTCTCTTTTATGTTGAAGAATTTGAAATGTTTGTGTCAAGCTGAATATTAAGGAACTTTTAAAAACCTACCTATTTGTTGGTTTTTAATAATTTATCATGTGCAGATACCGTAAAAAAGTCCTCCTGGCTGAAGAGGGTTGCAGTACAGCAATACTGTACATAGCTCACCGTTCTGAGACTTAAATACATATGCATCATTTACTTTATAGGTCTTAGATTTAATTCCCTTGTTTACCTTTTTGTGAACATCTGGCTGCAAACATGCTTACCTAGAATATCTTCTTTTTTCCCCATATACTTGGTGGCCAAAAATCCCTTCCTAAATCAAGGTATTTTTATTGATTATCTTCCTTAAGGGCCAGATTATGAAACCCAAATAGCACTTTACTCCTTGCAAGGTACTGTTTGCAAAGCTAATAAACACATGTATTAAGAAGTTTCTGTGTAGAATAGAGCAGTCAGCATTACCTTTAGTTATTCTTTCAGTCAAGTATATACATTTTCTAATTCGTTTCTGACTGAATCTTTTTCTCTTGTGTCTTTGAGAATGGGATCATTCTTTCAGCTAGCTTTAGGAAGTCTATTTGTTAGAACAGGTTTTCTAAGTATTTTGCCATACTTTAACGTGCCAAAGGCATAAAGAGATTGGAAGGAAACATGCAAAGTATTTGAACTGCCTTTCTCAAAATAAATATTACGGTTTATAATAGAAATGTACTTCCCAATATTGAAAATAGCCACTTTTTCTGAAATTATGTATGACATATTTGGATAGGATAATATCCACAAATCATTGCATTCTACAAAATATAACCGTCAATGGTAAGATTTTGAAGGGGATTTATAAACATTCACATTAAAATAACCTATTGGCAAATCCTACCTGTAATTTTCAAATACTATCATACTCCTCCCAACCCTGTCATTTTGCTAATTTGAGAGATGGACCCAAGGTGTAGAGTTTGGATCCTGATCTGAACTTCCCAAAGATCCAGTTTGCTCATTTTTGGAGGCTTGACTTGGTCCCATCTTCTCCATCACAAACACTACCTTGTGATTAAAAGTTTACTCTCTAAGTAAATCTTGCTGGTGAAGGGGGGTTGTTTGGTATTGTTTTTTGTTGGTGGTGGTGTTTTCCCCATGCTTCTCTGGCTGTTACAGCAATATCTATTTGCTCTTAGAACACTTCAGGGACTGGATGTGCCAGTATTAGCAATACAATTCTGCATGCAGCACGTACTATAGGAGAAAAGTTTGGATTTTTTTATTTTTTTTGGCGCTGTCAAGATGAATAGCAGTTTATAAGTGAAAATCAAGATATCTCAGTGGGAGAAGGTGTTGTGAAAGAAGTGACTTCAGGGTTTAGGAATTCCAAAGAAACCTTACTTCAGGCAATATTAGCATGATTATCAGAGCAAAGAAATTTGCCAACCAGGGTATCCCGTTTCTCACTGTTGCACAAAATTACATACGGTGACATGAGGCTTAATTCTGATCACAATCACATTAGTGTAAATTAGGAGTGACTCCACTGATTTCAGTGCAGTTAGATCAGTGTAAAACTAGGGTACATGAGATCAGAACCAAGTTCAGAATCTCTATTACCAGGTGAAATCAAATATCAATTGATGCTATTTGATATATCTCTCCAAATTGAGAAGCGCAGATTAGTCAACGATTAGTCAAGATGACAATAGAAGATAGATGACCTATTTTCACTCCAAAACCAAAGCAGAGATCTTTATCTGTGCGCTTAATCTTTGTCTGCATCTTTTAGTCTATATTAAAACAAGGTCTTGGAGAATGTACTGCACTGAATGTTCAAATTTACTCAGCAAGGGGGGAAAAAAATCCCTCACCAAAACTACTTTGAGTCTGATTCTCATTTGCAGTAAAGCTCCTTTACACTGCTCCAGCAGAGGCCTTAGTATAAATTAAATTCAGGCCCTTTAAGTGCAGACATACTCATGCCAGATAAAATGTGATCTATAGGAGAGCAACATTTTTATTATGAATAATGTAGCTGAGAGCAACCTTGTTGCCAATGTTCAGCCACTGGAGTATTAAGAGAGGAGCTTCTGCTTTGGGACTGTGTTACAGAGGGAAAAAGATAAAAATAGGGTGTCTGACGCATGCATCCCATGCTGCAAGCCAGGATACAGAAATCTTTATAACCAAATACAGTATTCCAGAACATGCATGGAAAATATGCACGTGTGTGAGTGTGTAAAATTTTTTCCTAACCAATAGGAATGCTCATTCCCCTTCCCCCCCGCTCCCCCAACCGTCTTCCTCTTTTACAGGCATCTTGTATATATTTCCTTTACCTGCTTACAATTGTAAAAGTTCAGTGACTCTATTCCAGCTATGCCTTCACTGCCCACCCTCCGGTCTTTGTCACACTGCTGAATGTGACAACGCTTAAATATTTAGAGAGTGTGGCAGGATATTCTTTCTTGTGACTAGTTCAGAGAGAGCAAAAGCTAGTCCATTCTCTAGACATCTGCTAGCTGCCAAAAATTCATCAAAAGCCCAAGTCGGTCTGTCACAGCTATTGATAGTGGTTGCCTGATCTAAAATTAGGCAGGCACTGTACAGGTCCTTTTAAAATGTTAATCCTTGCATTACATTTTGTTGCTTCTGTTGGCATAGGGGATTATGTGACATAATGCAAAAGTAAATAATATGATGCAATGGATAAAACTTAATGGAAAACACAAATTTGAGATCAGGTGCCTCATACTGCGTGGCTAGATCCCTGCAGCACTTACCCAAACAAAACTTCCATTGCAATGGATAACATGAAGTCAATGGAAATTTTGTCTGAGTAAGGACTGCAGGGTCAGCTCTGTACTGATTAGCTTAGTGAGCAACCTATCAGAATTATTTATTTATATTTTTCACTGAGTGGGCAGTTTAGCATCTAATGCTTTGTCGGGGCTCGAATGTCCATGTTCATTGAGTACCATAAATAATATCTATTTTCAGATTGGGAATTAAATAGATAACAGGGAATAAGTCTTCAAAGCCAGCCAAGTAGTTCATCACCAAATGAGGTTATTAGGCAAAGAGCTGCAGTCTTTCCCAAGCATACAGAAATCATGAGCTGAGCCCCCCAAAATCAGGGTTGGCTTAAATTTAAATTCATGAGTGGCTTATAATTCATGACTCTTAAAAAATAAATATATTTGGGATCTTATTTGTTTTCTGGTTTTTGAACCTTTCAGGGTCACATTTTCAAGCTTTTTTCCACAAGCAAGAGGGTTAGAAACTCGGGTTTCTTTTTTAAATGAAAGCTGAGATTCTCACATATTAACTTGACCCCAGGAACTGTGGCTGTAAGAAAAACACCAAATATCCTGAGGTGAGAGTCATGATAAAATCGTGAGAGTTGGCAACACTGGTCAGCTTTGATTTAAAACAAAACAGTCTTATGATAGCAGAGCCTGATCTGAGTCTACCATTTCTTCAGTCCTTTTGTCCTGATTCAGCAAAACATGTAGGGCCTTAAGTACGTGCTTAGTGTGCTACTTTTGCTGAGTCAGGGCTTTGACAGTTCTTCACTCAGTCTATTTTAACTTAAATCTCACACTCCTTAATATATCTAGATCCATGTATGTTTATTTCAAAGTTTTGTCGTCCACAGTGAGTGAGTGGAGTTAGAAAAGAGAATCTTTAAAGGTAGCATTGTGGAGTTATATATTCCATCTCTTTCAGTAACTTCCAAATCAAATTTGTTCAGATTACAAGTAAAAATACATTTCTTGCCAACCCTGTATATTCTACCTGGCACCTAAAGATCCAGCTGTATTCTTTCTGCCTCTTACATCATCACCAGTTCTGCCTCTTACATCAATGCTAAGGTTCTATGATTGGAAATGTTGATGAGGTATGAGGCAAAATAGATTTCAGGTCACTCTGCAATGGCTATATTGAGTCTACTGTGGTAACAGTAGTAAACAGCTATGACTCTAAGGCATGCAGGGGCAGATCCACATTGAGGTGCCTGTTTCACAGGGTCACAGCTTGTACTATAATTGCCCTTTAACTGTTCAGACTGGATCTTTTGAGACATTAGGAATTAAAGGTGAAACATCCCATTTTCATACGCAATATAAATATATATGCTTACAACAAGTCCTTTTTGTCTCATAGGGGAGAGTCAAGTGTTTTGTGTGTGATACTATTTTATGCATTACAATTGGACTGTGTATAATATTAAAGAAGAATTTAGTAACTATATGCAAGATTAACAGCAGGAGTCAGATTCCTGAAGTAGAAAAAAACAAAGCTATTCTTTTTAAACCTGAAAAGACAGTGAGGATAATAACATGTTCTGAAGACCCTGCTAGTTTGATGAGCAAGTTACCATAAGTGATATAGAAACATGGTAAATGTAGAATCAAACCAACAAAAGACTTAGAATTGCTACAGTACAGTGATATATAACCTTCTTGCAGTTATGCTTAAACTGGTGGCATAAACCCCTGCTGGAAAAGTATATCCTTTGTTAAAACTTCCCTCTGAACGTCTTGGAGATAGAACTTCTTACACTCATTCAGGCAGCAAATTAGAAAGCCCTGGCTCATGTTAGTTTTTGACTCAAAAGAAAATAATACTTTCCCCTGGTGCTAGTGGCTGTTGAAGTGGTTAAGTGAACTAAGGGATACAGACCATGGCACCTGTTTGAAGTGAACACTCAGACTTAGGTCTCCTTTTATCTTATAATAGTACTAGCGTTGGCTTAGTGCCATGTACTGGGGGTTCAGAAGAGTTAATGAAAATCATAATGCGTTCAACCTCCCCCATAATAAGCCAGGCTTGCTTGCATTCAACCAAATGGGTCGTAGGCCACCTGTTGCTACATGTAAGGGCATAGGAGGGGCCAGTCTAGCTAGTCTTTAAAAAGAAATAGAGAGAGAGAAGATGCTAATTGAAAAATCAGACTTTCTAACTAATTTTACTTCATTTAGATTTATATTTGGTAATCTTAATATAAAAAAAAAGTAGAATGCTTTTAAAACACTTCCCACTCAAACTGCAGGCAAAAGCCATTTATGTGGTGTCCTAGCAATGCAGATTGGATAAAATACTACAGCAGTGTAGCTGAATCACTCTCTTTTTTTTCCTCCCTCCATGTATATTCTTTAGATAGGAAAATAGAAATTGCCAGACCAGATAAAACCATTTGGCCCAGTAAGTCTAGTCTGGCCACTACAGAAGGCAGGGATGTCTGAGGTTTCAAAGGAAGGTGAACAAATGCACAGTACACCTGGCCAATGCTGCGTATGGGAGGAAATTTCCTGACCAATGTTGTGATTATCTAAGAACCTGCAGTATGGGATATGATTAACATTATTATAATATGTGCATGTATTGGGGGCGGGGTTAATGTTTATATGTATGCTCTACAGGATTTTACAATTCCTCAGGAAGGACTTGATTGGGCCAAAATAGCTTGACATCTCATCTTCTAGCAGCATTTCAGTTCCTGTATGGTAGAAATACCAAAAGAAGACCAGACCTCATGTTGTTATTTTGACCCCACACAATTGGCTTCCTGAGCTATTACTGGTGTTTTGCTTATTTTTTCTTTAAGTATCTATTATATTTGACTTTGGGTTTAGCCACATATTACTGTTTTCAGCTGTATTTGGGTTTGTGTTGCATCTGCACATACAGCAACTACAAATGTTATTCATAAAATGACTACTTATGGCACCTGGGTAATTTTGTGTGAACTGTTAGCAGCAGCCACTAATCTTATACCATATTGAAAAGCTAGAAGATTATATACCACCAATGTACATATGGCAAAATGCACACCCAGTGCTCTTCCAGGTCCTTGCTGTATCCTCAGTGACCTCAGGATGGATCTTAGCAGCCAAAGAATTCAAAAACAATTTTTGTTGTTAATATTTTTCTGTGTCTGATCTGATGATGATATTAGGAAATAGCTAGTTGTGAAGTATCTTGTTTTAGAGACAAAGACATAAATGGGAGGAAACTTTCACTCTATGCATCTGAAGAAGTGAGGTTTTTACCCATGAAAGCTTATGCCCAAATAAATCTGTCAGTCTTTAAGGTGCCACCAGACTCCTTGTTGTTTTTGTAGATACAGACTAACACGGCTACCCCCTGATACATAGAGCCCTTTGTGTCTGACTAGTGCACACTTCTGCAAGCAGCAATGGGCTCCATTTGCCATGGCATAGTGATGAGAGCCATCAGCAGTTCTCCTGGCCCCATGTCTGCCAGCTAGTAGTCAGACACTTCTGGAGACTTAACCAATTAGGAGAGTTCCTCCCACACTCCACACACCCCCATCTGCTGGCTGGATTTGCTTGGTTTGAGTGTGCTGTTTGTTATTGCAGCCAAAACTATGATCTGAGACCCTCCTAATCTGAAGGTGACAGATCAACCAGGTGAGCCAAATCAGCAGGGGTTGAGCTAAGATTGTCTCAGCTTGAAGTCACTCTTTGCTGGACGATATCTACAGTATGCTCATTTTTTATTAAGTTTTAGTTGGGGCTTCATTTAAATCTAAAAATGTGTGTCAGTATCATGAGAGGGGTTGCTGTTAGTGTTATCAAACTATTGGACTAAGTATCCAAACAGTAAGCCAGCATGATAATTTTTGGTCAGCTACTCGTGTCCCACTCCATTAGGTCAATTTCAGATCTCTTCTACACCCATGCCACTCCATCAGTGCAGCAACACCACTCCTGAGTCACTGTACGTTGACACCAGTGTAAATTAGACCAGACTCTAATCCACTGGGCCTGATTCTGCTCTCACACCAGCATACATCAGCATACATAACTCTGACATCAGTAGGGTTACTATGGGATAGGTGAGGCCCATTGACTTCAATGAGATTTGTGTGCAATTATCCAAGAATTTGACACTTAGGTGAACAAATAATCTCATGCATATACTATATCCCCAGTCTATTCCAGGCAGCATTTACCAGCATTTTACACCTTCTAGTGTATTGTGGGGGAATACAGGAAGTTCAAGGATGAATTGTGATGGTCCCTTCCAGTTTCACGTCCATTGGTTTTGCTGCCCTTAGTATTACTGTGGGAACATTGACTCCATTGTTTTTCATAAAACACTGCTATAGAGAAGTAATATGAAGTTTTTTGAATGCATGCAGCAGGACTGTTTAAAGGCTAACTCCAACTAAAATGCCTCAGGTAACTGAGAATAATGAGATGTTTTCTGAGTGCACCTTTTTTATTGTACCAATATTATGTTACAGAAAAAAAGGGGGTTTAACACTTAGCACCTGTCACAAGTTTTCTCCTTGAATTAGACTCTCTCGCTTATAAAAATTTAATTGATTCCCAGCAGTTTATGTGGATGGTGCTTAGTAGGAGTTTTCTGTTCTCTTGCCAGCTACACGGTTACTTAGAAAGTGAGCCGCTCACGCTACAGCTGTTCATTGGGACTGCAGACGACCGCCTGCTGAGACCTCATGCCTTCTACCAGGTTCATCGAATCACAGGGAAGACTGTTTCCACCACCAGCCATGAAACAATACTTTCCAACACCAAAGTCTTGGAAATTCCACTTCTACCAGAAAGCAAGATGAAAGCAATGTAAGACCCAGGCACTTTACCTGACTGCTTAGCAGTTTCCTCCCAGTCTACCCACATTTTTTTTGTTGAGTGTATGCTGCTGCTTTTTTTTTTTTTTTTTTTTTTTCTACTGAATCGTATAAATAATCCAGCTTCCAGCAAGTTTCCAAAGATTTGTTGGGACAAATTGCCCCTAATCAGCTTAATGCCAGAAAAAACTTTGCAAATATTAATGACAACTGGTTAGTTTCATTCTAGAGTTTCAGTCAATGCCCTTATTTGCCATTTAAAATGAGTATCTCAGTTACAGAGCTGTAAATATCTTCTACCTCAGCTCCTGCATTTAGGTTCTACACATGACACCTATTTACTCCTGTATGCAGTACTACAAGGAACAGGTCCTGTTAAAATTTATCTTTGGGCTGGGGGAAATCTCATAAAGAATATTTCCAAATAATTTAGTCTTTGTTAAGATAAATAGAACATCTTTATTTACTATATAAAGTATCATTATTCTTTTCCAGCGACATTTGTTTAGGTCAAGACAAAATAAAATCTGACAGTAGAAGCAAAACAATTAGAACTAAAAGTAGCAAAGATACATTTATTTCTCAGTTAGAGCAAGGTATAATTATTCTCACAATCTCTAAGGGTGAAATTTACTCCTATGCAGAGGGGCCTATGCACCTTTTAATTCCCAGATTAGGTCTTAAGTGAGATATGTGTAGGTCCTCTTCACACAGGTGAATTTCATCCTAGGATAATACTGGTAGAGTGAAATTCATCCCAGTTCACAGGGCTTGTATGAGGCTCTCCAAATCCTTTAAGCTCCAGCATTAAGGTCTCAAGTGATATAGAGAACCTTGTATGGGTCCTCTGAATTTCACCTAGATGTATACATATATGGGGTGAAATCCTGGCCCCACTGAAGTTACTGGCAAAACTCCCATTTACTTTAATAGGTCCGTAATGTCACCCATAATATTATATGTTTGTATATTTATTTACATATATATTTTTGCAAAAAAAAAAAACAAAAAATCAACATGCAAACAACAAAAGCTGCAACATGTATGTCTGATTTAACTCCATTAAATCTCAGAAGATGCAAATTAAGGCTAAAACTCTGTTTAATTCATTTTACAAGAACTACAGTGGCACTTGCAGCGGGGCTATTGGGGATCAGAGTGATTGCTGAAGGCTCAAGATGTTGGGACCTCTAGACTTTCATTATGCAATATAGTAGAATAGCTCTGCAACACTTTTGGCCAAATTATCTGCAGGTGTTAATTGACACAGATCCATTCAAGCTATTGGAGCTGCACCATTTTATACCAGCAGAGTATTTCTTTGGCCTTCTATTTGATTTTTTGACAAGTAAGTAATATATTATTTTTTCTGTCACCAAAATCATTATGTCAAAGGTGGCTGAAAAGATCTTGTGCCAGAGATGATCGATTTTCATATCAAGTTTGCAAGGCTGTAATAAACTGAGCTAGGCAAATAATTGATTTTTTTGATTTGGTGGCTGAACTGAAAAAACAAACAAAAAATGTTTAGTTTTAGTTCAAGGTTTAGGTTTTAGGGTTTTGGTTTTTTTTAAATTAAATCTAGCTAAATTTTGAAATGAAACATTTCTTTCCACATTTTTTTAAACAAAACATTTTGGCTTTTTCAGAATCCCCACCCCCCTCCCCCCCCTTTTTTTTTTTTGGCCAAAATTATTGCTCAGTTCAACCCAAATTGGTGAATAGTTTTGATCGACCCCAAAGTGCGATTTTCAGCCTATAAACTATTCATCCAAAAAATGTCACCCAACTGCAGTAATAAAGTCCCATCAAGCATCACACACAATGTTTTGACATTTATAGGACTTTATATCTCTATGGCTTAGGGCTCACACTCCCTTCATGAAATCTTAACAATAGGATTAAAGATGAAGTGCAAGTCTTACAATTATGTGGATTTAGGCCCCAGTGCAGCAAAGCCTTTAAGCACATGAGAAATCCCATCTGCATTCACTAAAGTAGTCAAGCACATGCTTAACTTTAAGCGTATGAGTATTCCTATTGGCTTCAAATGGGACTGCTCAGATGCTTAAAGTTATGTGTGAGTTTAAGTGCGTCACTGTATCAGGGTCTTAAATTAGAACCTTAATTAATGGTGTTTTTAAATTTAAAATAAATTCCTTTGTTTTTAAATAGAAGCTAAAAATGATAACATACACAACATTAGAAGTGCAGTATCTACTCCTTTGTATTGTAAGATCATTGTACTAAATTTTGACATTGACACGGATATACCATAGCTCTTATGGCCTCTTCTGATCATCAGCAGTTGGCAAGAGCAAACAGGACAGATGCCCACTTTCACCAAAAAAGTCAGGACGGCCAGGACAGGGCTTAAAAAAGGGACTGTCATGGCCAAAACAGGATGTATGGTCACATTACTTGGGAGGGAGGGGAGAAGTGAAACTGTTTGAATGAATTTACATGTGCACCGGTTATTTTATCTAAGTGCAAAATAAAATTAAACTGTGCATATTCAATGTAATAAAACACATGCTAGAAATCCATGTACAAAAGGAATTATCATGCATATATAGTAGTAATGTCCAGAATCTTAGTGTTTCTGCAGTTTTACTTTAGTTTTTTAGTGCATCTCGTATGTGCATTATGAATTAATGTTCTGCAATGTTTAATTTTGATATGTCCATGCAAATAAGTCCAGCAGGACTAGCCTTACTAGTGGGCACTATTTAGGAATTTCTACCTGTCACAAAGATCCTGTGAAGATGTTAGGCTGGGGCTCAGGTTTTAAATAAAAAAATAAAAGCAGGGGAGGGAAGGTAGAAATGTTGTATTTGTGACTTTCTGGAACCTGCAGAGAGTTAGTTGAAATGTCCTGTGTCATCTTTTGGACAGCATTGACTGCGCTGGAATATTAAAACTTAGAAATTCAGATATTGAACTACGAAAAGGAGAAACAGACATCGGAAGGAAGAATACACGAGTGCGGCTGGTCTTCCGAGTTCACATCCCACAATCCAATGGGAGAACTCTGTCTCTACAAGTAGCGTCCAACCCTATTGAGTGTTGTAAGTAGCAATAGCCTTCTTGTTCTTGCCAGGTATTGTACAACCAATTGCCTGACATAAAGCCTGTCCTTGTCAGCATATTAAATGTTGTTTCATTGCATCTGTCCATTGTCTGAAACGTGCTGTACATCTCAAAAATGTATTTTACATTGCATGAAAAGTATTACCTATTTCCTTGGCAAAACAATATCTGGTCCCTTGTGCATTCACTCCTACAGGAAGTTCCTTTGCAATACAAGAAGAGCCATGTTAAGCTGGTGTTTGAACTTGAATTGACTTGGGCAAGTTCCTTTATGCTGAGAGGCCCTTTCACAAGGGTAACTGCTATTAAGAGTTTTGGAGAGCTCCAATTCAGCCCCATTTCTCCCCCACCAAAAAATCCCTTTGACAAGGAGCTAGTGAGATATTTAAAATTGCCGTATTAATGTTAGTTTACTGCAGTTTCAGGAAATTCCTAGAAACTGACCTTCAGTATTGGGATCTTTTTAATAGAACAAACATCACTTTATAAACCTGTCAGATTTGGACACAGACTTCTCTCCCCCCCCCCCCCCCCCCACCCCAAGACTCCCATTTCATTCTTGCTCCATGAGCCTATTAAATATAGAAAAAGCCCTTTGCTTCATTTAACTTTACAGTTTTTGTCTAGCTAGGGAAAATCAAGTTTCTTTCTAACTCCTGTCGCTTCTAGTGCTGGATGAAATTCCACAAGCTTTTGGAGGTTCTTTTTGACTCAGATTAGCAGCCACAAATTCAGATTCTAATTAACTAAACCCTTTTTTAGAGGACCCTTTACCTATCTCTTTTACTTCCCTTTGTTCCCCTGGAAGCAGCAACACAACTGAGAACAGTTTGACAGTCTGCCTTCCCAAATTGCCGTAGGCGTAGGATCTCAGCCACGGCTCTCTTGAGGGGGAGGGAGGCTCTGACCCTTCCATCAGCATCAGGTTCTGTTGGTGGGTTCAGAACCTGCTGCTGCTCTTTGTGCCATTCCTAGGAGAGGTGCTCCAGACTGCACAACATACCCGGGAGGCCCTGTGTAATGTAAGATTTGGGGTTTCTTGGAAGCACAGTCCCCTTTTGGGTATGTCTGGAGAAGAAGCATCAGAGAAGAGCAGACCCAGATTCCACCACCAGAAACTGATGTGTATATATCAGGTCTTGAGACCAGAAACCCTTTTGCCTACAACTTAAAACCTTTCCTTCCCAAGCCGATCTCATTTAAAGAAACAAGCTTTTTTTCCTAAGAAAAGTTAAGCCAGTACTATGTATGAAGAGTAGCAGAACCTCCCTAATACTAAGAGCTAGAATGGCACAAGCTGGTGTCCTAAATACTATATCTATATCTATCTATTTATATATAAAAATATGTATTTATTACATTTTTTCCTCCCTCCCCATTTCAGGATTCTTAAAGGCTAAATTTTGCTAAGGATCAAATTCTAGCCTGAAGTGCACCTACAAGTAAAGCCAAAAAATGAGAGCAAAAATAGCCTGATCCTACCTCCCAATTAAATCTATGAGTGTAGGATCAGGCTGTAATGCCTAGTATGCCAAATTCAACTAGCCAGTAAAAATGAGGTTGGCTATGTCTGTGTGCCATGTAAGTCAGGGTTGCAGTGTAAAATACTATGGACTGAGCGGCAGTGCAGTGTATTATCTCCAAACAAAGCAAATATTCTTGCAATATGACAAATGCAAAAAAAAAGTGTACTGTATGTTATTTCAAATGCAGAAATCTGAAATAAGCAAGTGTCGAATACTCCATAATCCCTTGGTGCATGTGAGACAAGGAGGACCCAGTAATAGGATAAAGTACTCACGTCATTCTCTGAAGCACAGGTGTGCAGGCTGAATACCTCAGTCAAGAATGATAAAATATATGCCATGGGGATATAGGATACTGTTAGCATGGTCCATGTGCAATTTGGTACTCAGAGCTTAATGGAACCATGCTCTCCAGCCATGGTCTGTAACTGGGTTACTCAGGTCATGAGTACAGTGCCATATAAATATTTGGCATAAGTATGATAGAATATGGCTTTATGTTATGGGAAATTCCTTTAAAAATAAATACTTAAAACGGTATGTTTATTTTAACACAGACCAAACTGGCTTTTTTAATTGAACAAAATGTTCTTTGTATGGTTATTTTTAATCCATAGTATCTTATCTAATAAAAGCATTGTTTATAATTAAAGCACTTAAAACCAATTGTACACTGAGTTTCCTATAGACCTCCTGAACTTTCTTGAGTTTCTATATCAAACTCAGTTTGTCTAATAAAAGTAAAAGTTGGGCCACTTATTTAAGCAATATTTACTGATTTTGTGTGTGTGTGTGTGTCTGTGGTTGTTTTTTCTTTTCTTCTCCTTTTAAAACTTTCCAGCTCAAAGATCTGCCCAGGAACTGCCTTTGGTGGAGAAGCAAAGTGCTGACAGCTTTCCTGTGATTGGAGGGAAAAAAATTATACTGTCTGGCCATAACTTTCTACAAGACTCCAAAGTCATCTTTGTGGAGAAAGCTCCAGGTATTTTCTTTAAAAATAGACAGGCTGCGTCCTTTTCTTGTTTTGAAACCCAATGGAAATTTGATTACTGAATGGTGGTAATGTAAACACTATCAACCCATTTTCATCCACATGTTTTCCATGTCACTGGGTGGAACTGTGTAGGTGATCTCAGCTCTATGTCATGCTATGGTTGTATATAATGCAGTTATAGTTGCAAATATGTTTCATTGCGGGCATACAATTGTGACACTGAAAATAAGAGTTTGGAGTTTATTTTTGTAGCAAACCACAGTTGTGCCTGGCAGGTTTTCTTAGTTATTCTAGTCAAAGGCATTCTAAGAATTTCATCACATTTTAGTGCGAAAACCTGCAAGATACTGCTGCTTCTTAAACATTTGTATAATTAGTGGGGAGATCACATTGACAGCACCTTGGTGCGGTAGGTTTGGTGGGGAAGGGGATGTGGTTTTTTTTTCCTTTTGTGGTGAATTTTTTTATTGACCTTTAATCCTCAGTGTCAGGTTGTGTAGAAAATGTAAGCCTTGAAGGGCTTTGATAATTTATTAGGTGTTGGTTTAAGAGGATTAACATTGTCAAAAGCCTGTCCAGTGCAGGCTCATTCATTTCAAAGGAACAATTTTATTTTTTGCCATTAAGAACCAAGGTTTCTCTCCCACACACACTTTTATTCATCAAATTTATTGTTACTGTGACTGATATTCTAGCATCCTGAATGTCCCAGCTCACCCCCAATGGACATTGAGGGCACTCAGTACCTTATGGGATTAGGCCCTATTTGAAGTTTCAGGTTAAAGCATCTGTAAGGATTGTAGTTCATGTAATGTTAATGCAAAATATGGTATTTTATTTCTGATGAGATGATGTGAGTGGAGCTGTGAGTAAAAGGCAGGCTCTGAAAGGAGATAATTACAGAGGAGGAGTATTCTTGTTTTGGAAAGGGTTTCCCTGGTGCTGGCACAAACCATACATTCCACGGCTGCCTGCTGCAACCCCCTGAACTGTAAGCTGTCTTCTGAGCTCCTCAAACACTTAGCATCTCACAGCCGTTCAAGTGCAGGCTTTGACAGTCTGTCTGTTTAACCCTCACCATTCATTAAGTTCCAGTAAGACTGCACTTCCCTGCTGTGTGACTATTGTCAATGGTATGTCTGTAAGAGGCATGTGTTTGTGCTGAGTCAGGGAATCTCCTTAACAAATCAAAGTAGATGTGAGTTTATTTCAGAGTGGTCCCTTCAGCACTTGACCCACTCAAAGAAACCCAAAGAGCCTGACTGAAATTTCACAATGGGGTTCTGATTTGGCATAGTTTAGGTAATCAAAACTATACCTAGGAATAGCTTCATTAACATGAATGGCTCAGATTCTCTCTGTTGGTGCAAATTGGCTCCATTGACTTCAAAGGGCAACTTTTGACTTCAGTGGAACTACATTGTTTTCACACCTGCTGAGGATCTGGCCAGATGTGCCTAAGCAGTAACGCAAATATCTGTCCATTTTTTAGATAATGGAAGAATTACAACTTAAAAATATAAGTTCCAGAGTTTGTGTGAATTGGGAAGAGGGAAGAAAAGATTGTTTTGTTTCTGTTTAGTCCTCCATGTATGAAAATGGGTTAGGATGACATTTCAAAAATGAAAACCTAGATTGGACTCATTACAGGAAGGAAACTGCCTTAAAGGCTGCCTTCTTTGATGCATGTTTTTTCTGCTTTACTTTCTCACTGCATTGGAAAAAATTTTGAAAGGTCATCCTTAAAGGGTACCTCTGAATATGAAGCTATCCAGTCATCTGCAAGTAACATCGCCTGGGTATATAAAACTATCCCCTTTTGCAATATTACATGCCCAAACCAAAATTTGCAGTATGCAGCTTTCAGCTACAGGGATCCAAATAAAGGCCCAATCATACAGTTCTTACTCAAACAGAAATCCTGTTGCAGTCAAGGGGAGCTTTGAAGGTTCCTGGAATGCAAGATCAGATCCAAAATACAGTAGAACTTCAGGTTACAAATTTCAGAGTAGCAGCCGTGTTAGTCTGTATCCGCAAAAAGAAGAACAGGAGTACTTGTGGCACCTTAGAGACTAACAAATTTATTAGAGCATAAGCTTTCGTGGACTACAGCCCACTTCTTCGGATGCATATAGAATGGAACATATATTGAGGAGATATATATACACACATACAGAGAGCATAAACAGGTGGGAGTTGTCTTACCAACTCTGAGAGGCCAATTAATTAAGAGAAAAAAACTTTTGAAGTGATAATCAAGCTAGCCCAGTACAGACAGTTAAGGAGTGTGAGAATACTTACAAGGGGAGATAGATTCAATGTTTGTAATGGCTCAGCCATTCCCAGTCCTTATTCAAACCGGAGTTGATTGTGTCTAGTTTGCATATCAATTCTAGCTCAGCAGTCTCTCATTGGAATCTGTTTTTGAAGTTTTTCTGTTGTAATATAGCCACCCGCAGGTCTGTCACTGAATGACCAGACAGGTTAAAGTGTTCTCCCACTGGTTTTTGAGTATTTTGATTCCTGATGTCAGATTTGTGTCCATTAATTCTTTTGCGTAGAGACTGTCCGGTTTGGCCAATGTACATGGCAGAGGGGCATTGCTGGCACATGATGGCATATATCACATTGGTAGATGTGCAGGTGAACGAGCCCCTGATGGTATGGCTGATGTGATTAGGTCCTATGATGATGTCACTTGAATAGATATGTGGACAGAGTTGGCATCGGGGTTTGTTTCAGGTTACAAAGTAGCAGCCGGGTTAGTCTGTATCCGCAAAAAGAACAGGAGTACTTGTGGCACCTTAAAGACTAACAAATTTATTTCAGCATAAGCTTTCGTGGGCTACAGTTCACTTTTTCAGATGCATCATGCATGAAGTAGAACTTCAGAGCTACAAACACCTCTGGAATGGAGGTTGTTCATAACTCTGAAATGTTCGTAATTCTGAACAAAACATTATGGTTGTTCTTTCAAAAGTTTACAGCTGAACATTGACTTGGTACAGCTTTGAAACTTTACTGTGCAGACTTAAAATGCTGCTTTTAACCATCTTAATTTAAATGTAACAAGCACAGAAACAGTTTCCTTACCTTCTCAACCCTTTTTTTAAGCTTTCCCTTTATTTTTTTTTAGTAGTTTACATTTAACACAGTACTGTACTGTATTTTTTTTTCCTTTTTGTCTCTGCTGCTGCCTGATTGCATACTTCTGGTTCCAAATGAGGTCTGTGATTGACTGATCTGTTTGTAACTCTGGTGTATGTAACTCTGAGGTTCTACTGTAAATGTAATTTTTTAGGATTTAAAAAAAAATGTAATAAGAAATCAAACAATGTACAGGTGAGCACAGTACAAAGTATTTAATATAAATAATGGCTATGTGGATGTGTATGCTGAAGTGGAAGTAAATAATAGAGTTCTTCCGCCTCACATAGAAAAACCCACAGGAAGAGTCCTGGGGCACATGGTATTGTGGGTAGGGGGAGATCCATATGCTAAGAGTTCCCTCTGCATGTGGATAACATCAGAAGAATCCCTCCCTGCCCCCAAATTGTCTAATGAATCAGGAGCTACTTTGCAATCAATGGTAAGTATTCCATCTGTTTCTACTAGAGAGTCCAGTCTGGTGTATAACTGAGGCTGAAATCATAGTCCAGTTTAAGTAATCTGGGTAGGTTTGTTGTACCCGTATGATGAAAGCCTTGCTTGGTACATTCAAATGGTTCAACCTTACAAGGCACTGAGCAGGACCTTGAACACCGATAAAAGTTAACGGGAATCAGAGGCACTCAACACTTCGTAGGACTGAACCCAAGTCTCTACAAGCGATATTGCAGGCCTTCCTAGTGACACAACCTCTTTGAGATCCAAGATCCCATAAGAGGTAGCAAGAAGACCATCTGCCTTCCACTGTAAAATGATTAATCCCTTAGACAAAATCATGGCTACATTCAGAAAGTGAAGCTAAATATGTTGTCTACTTAACTTATTTTTCCTCTTGTTTCCTCGGCTCGGTTCCTCATTTGCTGCATCACCTAATGTAACATGACATTTAAAACAACTGAGAATGATGCACCATTGTCTCACTGACAGGTTTTTCCTAATTGTTCTTCAGCAAAATCACTAAATTGATTAAATTATAAAACAATAATTTCAATTACCGTTCATTCTCCTGATGGAATCATCTAGCAATTATACTTTTAAATAAAAGTAGGGCAGGAAATGGAGCTCCAGTGTAGTCAGTCTCTTTCTCTCTCTCCCCTTCCACACCCTTCCCCCCTCCCGCACTTAGAAAGTTAGGTTACTAATCTTTGTGAAGATTACTAGATATATTACTCACCTTTTTGTTATTGTTGTTGTTAAATCTAAATGTTAATCACATTTCTACTGGGTAGCAGTTAACTCTAGAATTTCAGCTATTACAAATATAATAGACCTTGTGAAAAATTACAATAATAAAAAAAAGGAATGTAGCAGTTATATATAATTTTACATTATACTACGTGGGTTCCATTCAGTATTCCCTACTCAGGCAAAATCCCTAGGCTAGGGTGTAGATGTAATGTGAATAAGATCGTGATATTCTGCATGTTTAATTGGTTAATGCAGGATGGGATTTTTGTCTGAATAATTTCTTTATGTCTGCTGAGTGCATTGTAGTCCACTGAATGTTTTCCCATGCATGAGTTCTGAGTTTTCTGTCTTTAAGGGCTAACCCTCAGCTGTTGTAATCTCCTGAGGAATGGCATTATCCTGGCCTCTTTGCGTGGGGAGTCTATCTTAACAATGACTCATACAAAAGGGAATCCCTGAAGAATGATCAAGCCGGTTCTTGAACTGGGGAGGCAGCAAAGTCGTGTTTTCAGTTAACCCCTTAATTACTATTTTTCAGCAAAGAAGTGTTTGAAACTATGTGAAATTCTAACACAGCCTATAAGATGCTGCATCTCTTGTGGAGAGGAAAGTGGTTAGTTGAGGGGATTAGTTGTATGACAAAGGGCTTGTTTAAAAGGAGAATTTCTTTGTAATACAGCACAGCATCAAGGCAGCTCTTACAAGATAAATAATGCATCTCTTCAGAAGCACACTATAATATGCTCAGACCTTTTATACTATCATAAAAAAGTTTAAGTACTGAAATAAGTCCTTATTTCAAAGGATTTTGGTCAATCCTTTATTGCTTGCACATCAGACCATATTTTCCAGTGATGAAAGTCAATATAAAATGTGCATCCAAGAAACTCAGCCACAGTAGTAGTAAAAATATGAATGCCAGCTATGCTTAAGAGGTTTGACCTTTTAAATTCAGAATTCCCTGACATCAGTGGGTCCCACAATGACTTTGTTCATTACCCATTACTCTTACGTATGTTCTGCATTTTCAGTTTACCTCTCCATTTAAAGTTTCTGGTTTTCTCCTCCTGCTTGAAACAGAAAAAACCCAGATTTTCAAAAATGACAAGTGATTCTGGGTGTCTCAATTTTTGCTGCTGGACATTAGACACAGTATAAAAGCCTGGTTTATTTACTTACTTATTTTATCATCATCTTCAGACGTTAGAGGCTCAACAATTTTGGTTAGACACTTGCAGCATGTAAGCACAAAACACCTTCATATTTGTATAGAGGCATTTACACATGAAGAAAAGGCATGCATTTTATTTACATAATTTGATACAATTAGAAACACATTTGCTTTCTGAGGAAGTACACTGGGCTTAGAAATGACAAAATATTTCCTTTCTGACACAATGACTCCAAAGAACATAGGTTCTGTTCTAATGTTACAGGGGATGATGCTGAGTAATTTGTTTTTCAAAGCTAGTTTTTAAGTAGCAGCATTAATTTGCAAGCTGTAGAAGGCAAAGAAACACAAAGACAGTCCTATACCAAGCCCAGAAATCACCATATTGGAGACCATGCTGCTGATTACCTTACAGCAATATTATTATGGATGATGACCCACAAAACTGAGTATATAATTATTGTGACAGTAAAATAACAGTTTCTCCTCAGAATAGCTCACAAAAAGTTTCATAGGGTTACCGGCCAGGAACAGAATCAAAATCCATAGCACCAAAGGACAGCAGAGACTAACAGATTAGGTTCAAGGGACTGAAATTCTCATTACTGGCAGGACTTTTTCAGATTCTCCAGACTTTTCAGCTGTGATGCCAAATAGTTCTTCACGGGATTACGTGTGTATTCCGTATCTTTTTTAGTAAGGCAGAATTCCACTAATTCATTTTAAGCCCCATACACACTCATTTGGTTCTATGCTTAATGACCAGATCAGGAGGTAAGAGAGTTAAAAATCTGAAAGGTAGGAGTTCAATGACCAAGATCATCACAGAACTGGTTTTTTAAAATAAATTCAAACCAAAGTTCTGTTTTTTTACCTTTAATTTATAGCGATGTCTCTTTATGGAAAAGGATATACATTTGTACTTCCCATGACAAATGTAAGTGCCCAAGCATTTCTCATACTTCTGTCATGGATATTAGTAAATTTCACAAGACAGTAGTATTGCTGTTTCTCTGGATGACTTCAGTGGTTTTGAACATGTTGTTAATTACTCAAACATCAAATCAGCAGTGATTACTAGCACCTATATATTTTGAGACCCAGCTACAAAGCTGACTGTCCTTAGATATTATGCCTAAAGTCTATGATTCCTTCATAGCCTATAGGCATAATATCTAAGGACAGTCAGCTTTGAGCATATTATAGTCTCCAAAGAATGTCATCGTTGTCTGAGCATATTATAGATTCCAAAGACTGTCATCTTTTTTTCTGTTTCTGGAATGATCTCAAACAGAACAGGATTTTCTCAGATTTAGTCATTATTAGAAGCTATTAAACAAAGCTTTTTGTAAATATCATTTATTCTGTCACTTGCTATTTCAAACATTTGCTGAGTTGCTTAGCTGTGCTTGTTTCTCTTCCTTGATAGGGCAGGTATAGCTCTTAAAATCTGTACAGTTAGATGCCATGGTAAGGGATAGAGCCAAGCAAATAGCTGATTTTTTTAAAATTATTTATTTGGTTTGGTGCTGAATTAAAAAATATGGGGAAAAATTCTGTTTGTTTCCAACTGAAACAGATTTTTTTTTTCTTGATGGAACAAAATTTTGTTTGGGTCAAGTGAAATGCTTGGAATGTTGATTTCAAATGGCATTTTCTACACAAAATGTTTGATTTAAAATGAAATATCAAAAGAGTTCATTTCAAAATGTCAAAACAAAACATTTAGACATTTCAATTTTTTCCCCAAAACTGTTTGCCAAATTTGACCTAAATTCACTAGTAGTTTTGATGCCCCCAAAAATGCAGTTACTGGTAAATTTACTATTCATCCAAAAATTTTTGCTCGGCTCAAGTAACAGGTACTATAGAAAAGACTTAAGATAGTTAACGAAAATCAGGTTTCAGGTACATATGCTCAGAGAAAGCACATTTTAAATTTGCTTCCATCAAGTATTTCACCAGGCAAGCTTAAATTCACCCATTATAAACTTTTGTGCTAGTAAAACCTGATCTAGTGAATGTTCACAGACAGCAAACACAAAAGGGAAGGGACTACAGCCAACTCGCATTCATTTAGAAATGTGAACAAACATCTTGCAGATTGTTTTGCAATTTTCATGATCTCTAGCAAAGAATAGAACCAATGTGCTGCTGCTGTAAGGTAAAACTTCTGTCTAAAAGCATAGAAAACTGTTGGGAAATCTCAGCTTTGCCTGCTGAATATTGCCCAAGCAAAAGCTTTTTCATACAGCAGGCATTTAAATGCAGTGTTGTCGCATGAGGTCATTTCGTTTACAAAACATCTGATAACTGATATGCTCCTGAAGCACCTTTGCGTGTAATGGACAGTTCTGAGGAATCATGCGGGCTTTTCATTTTTCTCTGATGCACTGGAAAGCTCACGGCTTGAGTCTGTTTTGACGAGATGTGACATGGAGACTGGTGACCAGCATTTTGGCAGAGCTCCATTCGGTAAAAGATCTTACATTCTCCGAGATCTTTCCATTGCTCTTTCTATTGCCAGTAGCAGTCACAGTTTGGGGGGCAACTAGCCAAAAAAAAAGGGTAATGTTACATAGTGGTAATCAAACTGTAGCTCATATAATAAATAAGAAAGTGGCATAATGCCCTTATAGATGAGCAAATGCTACATAATTTTGTCTTTGTCCACCAGTTTATCAGAGGTCAGCACACATTCCACTTAGTACTAAGAGTTTATGTACTGGCTCATGTGCAGTGAGATAGACTAGAAACTTGAGAGGCATATAGTTGGGAGCACAGAGCTCATGTGAAGGTCACTTGTACCTTGTTCCTAGAGATCTATTGGTAGCCTAGGAAGTTTCTGGCCATTGACCAGAAACAGATATCCTTGGGCTGATAGTGTCATCAAATAATGGGGTAATTAGATGGCTGAATCTTTTCATGCTTATACAGTAGCTATGACGTAGCTTGTAGGAAATGTCAGCATGTTTCAGATTTCCCTGGCTTTTTAGCCTAAGGAATGGTAAAGATAAAATGGGACAGCATCTGTACACATGAGATGGTATCATCACCAAGCCTCATTAGGGTGCCTCTGTCACAGTTAAGAGTAGTATTCATTAAGTGCCTTTGATCGAGTACAAGCATTTATTGTGGACTAAGGACAGGTATTTTATTTTTTTTAAAGGGAGGCAAAAGATACGCAGGCAAGCATGCCTATAATTGCATGCTACTGCAATTGCACATGAAAATGAAAATTTAGTGAGCTACCTAGCCATTTGAGGGATAAAGCATCTGTTTTGTGCATGCAATGGTGTTATTTGTGTGCAGACCTCAGACTTCAGCTTTGTACAGTCTGATCCTTAAATACTATATTAATGTATATAGTGCATCACTTTAATGTTACCGATGATATTTGATGCACACCCCATCCACAGAGATAGGTAAAGGTCCAGTGAGCTAAAGAACTGTAGATCCCAATAGCTCAGAGTGTGGTTCTATAGAAATGCCTCTTAGAAAATGTGTGGTATTTTCAATCACATTTTCAATGAGGTTTAACCAGGATGTAATGGCAAATTCAGATGTGCAGAAGTTGACTGAACTGAGTAGGGGCAGGTTCTCTGGCGGTATCTATGGTCGGGTGGACTGACTTGCCAACATTCCTTCAAATAAGACAGTGACCCGGAGACCACGAGTCCAGTTGCCAGACAGTTGTTTGAGCATTCTTGTGAATTTTAGGTTACATCTGTGTGGAGCTGGCAAGTAGGGTGACCAGATGTCCCAATTTTATAGGGACAGTCCCGATTTTTGGGTCTTTTTCTTATATAGGATCCTATTACCCCCCATCCCCATCCCGATTTTTCACATTTGCTGTCTGGTCACCCTACTGGCAAGAGGGCTCCTTCCTCTTCCCTCCTCTCCCCCACTCCCTGCTACTCTGCAAACAAACCTGATCGGCTGGGAGGGAGTGCCACCAAAGCACACAGATTTAACTCTGACCCTTGGGGGATTGGAGCTAATGAACAGACAAGAAGTGATGGGACACCAGCCTAGGAAGGATGATAACATGATTGAAAAATGACTATAAACTTGCTCCTTTCTACACAGATTTGTGCCCTGCATTTGCAGTTGTATCTCTTATTAGTAGGTTAATTTCTTGTAGGTGGCATGGTAGAAGTGGAGAGAGAAGGAGGAGAGGATAGTGGGTCAGTTCAAGGAGAGCATTCCATGTATAAAGAACAGCAAAGGAGAGAATATAAAGATAGTCAAGGGAGAATAAGGGGCTCTGTCAAGGCTTGCATCATTTGCGGAGAGGAGTGCTGCAGAGGATGACATAAGAGACAAGGGCAGATTAAGGAGGGAGGGAGTATCAAGGGCATTAAGCTTGAGCTGGATGTTTTTGGAGTAGAAGGAACCAGTGGAGGGATTGAGGAGTGGCAAACTCAGATTGACATGCAAAGAAGATGTACTTATTATTTTGACTAGATCCGAGAGTGATGTGAGTGTGGGGGAGGCTGGAGAGGAGGTTGCAACAGTCATGATGGAAGAGGATGCGAGCCTGGATGAGAGGTGGCCAGATTTGGGCTCAACTTGGCTGCGCCAGACAAGAGAGAAGGAGAAGTCGAAGATGACTCCTGGGTTACAGGCCCAAGTGCTTAGGGAGCAGAGGGTGGAGCTGTCGATGACAGAGGCGTGGAAGGAAAGGAGTGGTTCTTGGAAGGGAAGATCTGGAGTTCAGTTTTGGTGGTGATAAGTTTGTTGACTGTAAAACATGCATTAGAGAAGTTTGAGAGACAGGATGAGACGCAGGATTAAGCTGAGGGTGTTGGCTCAGGATTGTATGGGAGAGAGTATAATTTGAAGATGGAGGCGTTACATGGCTAGACCTACGAGCAGAATTTGGTCTGAAGAACCATTCATTACTACTGTTGATAATGTGTGGAAACGAAACTGCTTAGCTTGAATTTTGTGTTCCAGAAGGCGTTTTCAGGGCTGAGAATTAAGAGGAGGAAAAAACGATGATTTTACTTGAAAATGGAGTATATTTGATCTAGAATCATTGAGAGACAACAGATGTAGAACTCCAAATTCTGTTTCTGCAGTCAATTTTAGCAAAGAAACTTATTTAAATGATCAGTCTCAAAATATAGTTAATTTCAAAGGCTTAGTTGAACCCAAAATAATGCAGTTTGCTAGAAACCATGTAATAAAGTTAGATAAGAAGATACATCTTATAGACACTGCAAAGTGCTTTGTACTCAGAGGTAAATGTGATGCTATTGCTTTGGGGGTGTCTCAGTTTGTGAAACTTTGAGAAACTCCCAATCTGAGAAAATGTAATGGAGTCTGACTTTCAGATGGCGGGTTCCTACACATGCTGTGATACATAGAAGATGCAGGCTCTTATCTGATTTTTATTACATGGCTTCTCGACAACATTTTGTTGTTGTTGTTGTTCAATTGAGCTTTTTTTATTTAAACAGAACTTTGAAAGAAAAAATAACTAGCATTTACATCAGAGAGTGTGTGTATGTTTGAATACAAAACTCAGCTCAAATCTGCAAAAAATATATAGGAGTAGGAACACAAAACTCAGCCTTACATTGCAAAAGTGTGTATACAAATACACCCAAAAGCCCATCATTGTCATAAAAATAAATATATTCCAGTTACGGGTGAACCTGTAATGATGGGTTTGAATTCGGCATCCAGAAGTGCAGATACTTCTCAGAAGACCTTCTTATTCTTTGTTCTCCTAGAGCCGTTCTCCCCCAATAGGCACTGACCTCTCTGGGAAAAGGCAACAGGTTGCGGGGAGTTTCAGACAGAAAGGGGAAATGGAGCAGATGAAAGGATTCTTTCTTGTCATGGGGAGCAAAATGGCTGGAAATATAAGAGACAATGGGAGGGAATTGCTGTCTGGAGGGGTTTCTCTGGCAGGGAAGAGGAAAAGGTGGAAGGAGGGAGCGTGTAGCTGGGTGCCCTTTTGACAGAGGGAGTGGGAAGAGCCAATGGTGAAAACAATATAACCAGAGGAGAAAATTGAAATGATGGCTGAGAGAAGCACTGGCAGATAAGAATGTCAGAACAGAGACTGAACCCACAGCAGGAAGAGGAGGGAGAGACCAAGGTAGGCACAGGCAGGAGATGCTGCCAGCCTGGGGAGAGGAGCTGATTGCATGCAGAGGATGGAGCTGTTCTGAAGTTGGCTCTAGTCAAACCCTACACCCTTTTATTTACATAGATGGTAGGGGGAGGGAGGGATTTGCCAAACTTCCTACTCAGTCCCTATTAGTGGAGATCTAAGAAGCCGAGTGGTGTTGGGGAAGTTGAAAGAAAGGCCCTTATTGTATATACAACAGGCATTCTCCTGTGTTGCTCTAAACAATGTTTCCCCTTCCAGAGACAAACAGCTACTTAGCCAGTGCTGTTAATATTTCTGTTTTGTATTTGCTAGCGCACACCCCATCATAAGGCTCTTTACAAATATAAACTGATACACAGTCTGTACAGAGTGATCAACTTCACCTACAAGTTATTGAGCCCAGCAGTATTTGCTTATGTACAGGGAAGAATGATTCCCTTCACTGGAGGAATCACTGGGTTAGGTTCTGTGGCCTGTGTCATGCATCAGGTCAGACTAGATGATCATAATGTTCCCGTCTGACCTTAGAAGCTGTGAATTTCTGAGCCTTGAAATACAGCTACTTGTGGTGTGAGATAAAGCAACTGTTCAGCGGTGTGTGTAAGACAGTAAGTGGGGAGCATTTGTTCAGTACTGACTTGGAGAGAAGAGTGCCATCTTCTGAATCCTCAGCATGATCTCCTACAGTTACTGGGTTTTAGGGCTTTCAAGCGATTAAAAAAATGAATTGCAATTAATCATGCAATTAATCACCTTGTTAAAAAATAAGAGAATACAGTAACTCCCCACTTAACGTCCTCTCGCTTAACGTTATTTCAATCTTACGTCCCTGCTCCATTACAGAACATGCTCGTTTAAAGTTGTGCAATGCTCCGCTATAACATTGTTTGGCTGCCAGCTTTGTCCACAGCTGGCAGCCCCCCATCAGTTCCCCTATGCCCCCCCTGCGCCTCCTGCCTGCCAGCGGACCCTGCGGATCAGCACCTTCCCCCTGCTCCCCCGTCTTCTACCCTGCGGCAATCAGCTGGTTCGCGGCATTCAGGAGGGAGGGGGGAGGAGCGAGGACTCAGCGCGCAGGCTCCCCCTGCCTTTTGTCTGGAAAAAATTTTTTCCCTGGAACCTAACCCTCCCCCACCCCCATTTACATTAATTCTTATGGGGAAATCGGATTCGCTTAACATCGTTTTGCTTTAAGTCGCATTTTTTAGGACCAGAACTACAACATTAAATGAGGAGTTACTGTACCATTTATTTAAATATTTTTGACTGTTTGCTACATTTTCAAATATATTGATTTCAAATACAACACAGCATACAAAGTGTACAGTACTCACTTTATATTTTTTATTACAAATATTTGCACTGCTGGCTACAAAAGTGCCGTGTAAATGCCTGTTCTCACTTTCTGGTGACATTATAAATAAGAAGAGGGCAGCACTGTCTCCTGTAAATGTGAAAAAACTTGTTTGTCCTAGCATTTGGCTGAACAACAAGTAGGACTGAGTGGACTTGTAGGCGCTGAAGTTTTACTTTGTTTTGTTTTCAAGTGCAATTATGCAACAAAAAAATCTACTTTTGTAAGTTGCACTTTCACGACAAAGAGATTCCACTACAATACTTGAATGAGGTGAATTGAAAAATATTATTTCTTTTGTTTATCATTTTTACAGTGCAAATATTTGTAATAAAAATAATTTACACTTTGATTTCAATAACACAGAATATATATGAAAATGTAGAAAAACATCCAAAATATTTAATAAATTTCAGTTGGTATTCTGTTGTTTAAGAGTACGATTAAAACTGCCATTAATCGTGATTAAATTTTTTAATTAATCCCACGAGTTAACTGCGACTAATCGACAGCCCTACTAGGTTTCCTTTGGAGGTTTCTTATCCAAGTACACACCTGACCCAGCCTACTTAGCTTGTGAGAACTGATGGTATCTAAACACAATGAAGCTGGTTGATTGCAGGTCTGAATGAGAGGACTCCAACTTAATATGCACCCTCTCCTCTAGCATAGAAACCTACCCTTCCCTCAGGATATAACTGCAAATCAATCATCTCCATGTCAAGTGATAACATGAACATGCTTCATAAGGAATGAATGATTAGAAGATAAATCTAAAACTTGTGACTCTGTAATGCGGAAGGATTTGGATGGCAGTGAAATACACATTAACTTGAATAAGGGTAGGGTAGGCTATGTCTGTAGGGCACCCAAAAAATCAGAACATATGGTCATGCCATATTCTGCTCAAACAATGTCTCGGGTTTGGACCCCAGTATTGCATAGTTTGCTGTGGATCTCCTATATTATAAGGTGAACTGAGCTGTTCAGGAAATCAGTGTTGACAGCAAACTCACAACAATTAAGCAAACAATGGGCTCCTTTAGGAGAAAGTAGTTCCAAACCTTTGGTTGAAAAATATATCCGTGTAAAAACTACAGGCCCAATTCACCATTGCAGCCAAGCTTGGCTTAACTGCAGACTGGAAGGAGGCAAAGTATAGGCAATTAAATCCTAGATAATATCTGTTCTTTTCTATGTCTTTGAGTGAGTACATGCTTATTGGGGAAGCTGGAATATTTTTAACCTATTCAAGTAAAGCAAGACAATATAAGTGTCTACAAAGTCTCCTGTTATGTCCATTTCATGGAGGCAAAGGAGTGATCACCAGACACAGATGTCATAGGCTTTCTGGTTTCTAGTTCTTTTTTGTTTTGGTAATGCATATTCTTTGATCTTGCTGTTCCTCCTCTTAATTTTTGTGTGCCTATAAAATCTTCATGTTAATGTAATCTTCCAGCTAAACTGCTGGTTTGATTCTTGTGATCTCTTAAACCTCTAGCTATTCAACAGCAATTTTCTGGTGTGTAGAAAGTAAACACAGTCCTAGAGATATATAAAGATAATTTCTGACATACACCAATAAGGATTAGAAGACAGCAGAACAATTCTTTGGAAAGCCTTTATAGCTCTTTGACTCCAAGTTACGGCCGTATGAAGAAAAATACTGAAGCCTAACAAACCACAATATATCTAAGTAACTGATACTGTGAGGTTTACTCAACTTCTTTTAGTGCTTCTGCTGTGTTAAAACAGGCCTACAATGCCTTTTTATGTGGAAATCTTCTAGTTGGGTGTGGTGGGGAAGCCGTTTCTGTGACTCATGCTGCAGGGAATTCCCTAATGATTTAGAATATTTTTACTTCTGGACATCTGCACAGTTTCCTTTAACTCTGCAGTGAGCAGTTGATAGGCGTGAACTACAAAGAACCATTCACTGTTGAGCCATTCCATTTTAAATGGGTGTTTATATATTGAAAAGTTTAAAAAAAACCATATTAATGAAGTAGGTGGACTGTGTTTTCATCACTAGTAACTCCAGGTGCTTACCACAGACTGAAAAAGAGTGATAAAGCGGAGCTGGATGAAGCGCACTCAGAACAGAAAATGCTATCACTAACGGCACATCAGTTATCAGTCTTTAAATGTCAGACTTCCCAACAAATCTCTGTGTCTTCAGTTGACAATTACACGATCACCAGCTGTAAATGATGACATACAGCACTAATATTGGCCTTCCAGACTCTAAGATCCATCCTGAGTAGAAAGAGCCAAATGGTTTCCTGCTCGCATAGCACTTTTGTTATTTGTGTAGCTGGTTCCTCACACTAGGCCTGATCCAAAGCTCATAGAAGACTCCCAGAGTGGGGCCAAGATTTAATCTCCAGTAACGTTAGTGGGCTTTGTTCTGTGTTCTCTGTGGCGTGCCTCCCTTCCCCGTGCAAAAAAATTAAAACCCTGAGGCATTCTCTTGATCCAAAAGAGAAGCAAAATGTGAGCTTTGGAGAGAGATTTCCCATACGTCCATCCTTTCAATATACCATAACAAAATGTTAACAAACACTCTGACTGAAACGAGTCATTTGATTTGGAGAGTGGATTTTAAAAATACTTTGTAAACGTAAATAAATAAATAAAATAAGTTGCTTGGAAAAGACTCTCTCTCTTTTTTGTATAACAACTGCCCATTTGGGTACAGTAATTCCAGAGAGTAAACTTTAACGGGAATGCCTGAAATGTGTCTGCTTCAGCTTTGTGTTATGTCTGTAATTTGAATTATTTGCATTTTGGAAAGGTATAAATTGCTCTGGTGTACTTTTGTTGGCCCTTGGCCAAGCAGGGAGTTGCCTTGGGCTGTGAGTCAGCCAGGCTGATGCAGATGTGGCAGACTTACAATGGAAACTTTTGTGGTTTATCGGTCCTCACTCCTCAGGCACATTCTGACAAGAGACGGTATCCTGCATACTTGGTAGGATACTGGGCATATGTGGCACTGGAAGAAAAATACTTTTCCCTGAGATAGGCTAATGTTTCAAGCCCCGACAAATTGTTCCAGTCCCATCTTTTTTTTTCCTTTCCTTTTTTCTTTCTTTCTTTCTTTTTTTTTTAATTTCAGCTGAACTGTATAAACCTGCAAAACATGTTTACTGTGAGAAGTTGACGTAGTGGTCTAAGGTTTCCCTCTTGGAGTTGATCCCAGTCCGTGGGCGTTGAGATTTCCTTCTCGGTTCACCAGACGTAACATGAAGAATTGTCTACTTTTTTTGTCTCTGCTTCATAACAACTTCTCCTCCTTATGTTTTGGTTAAATGAAATGTCACTAACTCTTAATGAGTCGTTTGTTCCCCCACCCCCTTAAACAGCAAAGGTCTGGACATTCTCAAGAGAATTTCTTATTGGAGCAAAAGCTAGTGCTCTTATTAGCTTCTAGATAATAGCCAAAGAATAAACACAGCTCGGGATTATTTTATGTATAACAGTTTAGATTATATCATCTAAAATGTTTCTGAAAAAACTCACGCTTTGTCATCATAAAAATTTCATAAGCACATAATGGCAGCACTGGATGAGATAACTGAAAGATTAGCTGTAGAAGGAGCCATTTTGAATTTTACAAACATATTGGCAAGAAATAAAAACAGAATCCTGAATCAAGTCATTCATCTTGCAAGGTGGAAATTAAACATAACAAAAAAACCTGAAACTTGGTAATCCTCTTACAAAGGCAAATTTAGCACATGCTCACTACTAGACTGCACTTCTTTAGGTAAAAACACTACTAAAGCAGAGGTTCCTAAGCACACTGTAACTCTGAATAGTTTGTAGTGCTGTCAAAATTCTGATACTTTCAGAATCATGTTAATTTCGACTTCAGTTTAACTTTTTTTTTTCACGGATAAAAGATGGGTCCCAGTTTGACGGATTGTGGTCAGGTTTTTTTTATTGTCAATTTAGAAAAAGCATCTGGTGGATTAATTCTGAAGTTATCCCCAGTACTCCTGCGAGGTCTGTTTAATCCTGGCAGTCCTAAAAGACACTACTAGAAAGATTTGAGTGCTGGTATAGCTAATTCTTCTCTTCTTTCTCCCTACTATTATAATACCTACTGCAGAGATTCTTTTTCTTGTTAATTTTTATTTGGTGGCATTTAAAATGGAGGAAGAAACTAAGGCATATATGCTGATTATTTCTGATAGAAAACATTCCAAATTAGCTGTGCTCAAAGTGTGTAGCGTTCACACTGTGTGTCTCTTTATGTTAAAAAGAAATAATTTTAGATACAAAAACAATCACCAAAAGCCAGTTCCACTACAGCATTCCTTTCACAGTGGGAGTGCTGTACACAAAAATATTATTTACAGACATTTTGTAATAAATCAGACAGTTTTAAATGTATCACCTCCATCCTTGGCATGAAAGAGAAGAGAGAAGAAAAAGTGCATTCACTGGTACCTTCCAGAGAGGCTGTTTTTTAAAACATGCGAACAGCTGTGTGGTGAAGTTCAAAATAACTAATATTTGCATTTGCATGTCCCAATGCTGCAATAAATATACAAAAGATATGACATCAAGTTTAATTTTCCCATTCACTCCAATGACATCTCATGCGCATTAAACCACAAGTGTCCCTGCTGCTGAACTCAGACAGCGATCTGTTTGTGGCCATTTGTACATATTTTTCCTTTTCTAGGCTCAGGGAAATGGAAACCTTACATTTTGTATTATTTTTCTCATTTCCCTGCTGTTGAGTTTTGAAGCACTGAAGAAAAAAATCTCCTCACTGACCACTTGTTCCTGTATCAGTGAATTTTTAAAAAACAAATATTTCCCAAAAGAAATCACCAGAAAACCTAAAACTCATGGTTTAAAATTCATCTCAGGTGGACACATTGAACTAATAGAACAGGACTGGCCAAAGCACAGCCTGCAAGCCAGATGAAGCCCCAAAATTCAACAATGTGGCCCAAAGACATAGTAGGAGCAGATCCTTCACTGGTGTACATCGATCTTTAATGTGGAGGTGTCACGCACAGACACTCCACTTCCCAGCAATATTCCCGCTTGATCTAAGCAGCAGAAACTTGAACAGCTTGTGTCAGGCTGCTCATATCAAAATAGAATATTGCATGCTGGGACCTATTGAAGATGAGGACAGCTATAATTTGAGACCCTTCATTACACTGTTTATCCTAACTTTTTAATCCTAACTTTTGGCTCTGATAGTATTTATCATTCATACATTTCAAAACACTTTCCAAAGGGAGGCAAGCATCAATATTCCCATTTTACATATGGGAAAACTGAGCAGTGAAGTGAGTTACTCATATTAGTGGTGGATTTTAATCCCAATCTCTTTACTCCCATCCTAGTAACCTGTCCACTGGACCATGCTCCCTCCCTTTTAAACAAACTAAATGGGACCCCATGCTCCTGGCAAGTTACTTATGTGCTTTCTTGGTTGGGCAAAGTTTGGGCAACCCATCAACAGAGCTATTTTCCTCCTTCTTCCACCCCAACAGAATTTTCATAACGTGTCAACAGCTGTAGGCTCAGACTGAAGGGGAGAAAACAAAGCACAGAACTAGATTTATTTTTCTTCTTCTTTTGTCTTTTAGATGGTCACCATGTGTGGGAAATGGAAGCCAAAACCGACAAAGAAATGTGCAAACCAGTAAGTATGCCTTAAATATTGTAACATCGCAATTAAAAATATATTTCATTTCTCTAGCACTCTTCTTCTAGAGTGGGCTTTCCAAGACTTTGGCACTCATTCGCAACCCTGACAGACCTTCCCTCTTGGAAACCTTTCTTTTAATGGGAGTGGGGACAAAAGGCCTTCAATGAAATCCATTCTGAAAATAAATGCATTTGGAATGTATATTTTCAATATCTGGATGGGGCCAGCCTGTGACTTTCTTTTCTTTTTTGCTGGCTCAATTCCACTTTGAGCTCAGCAAAGAAAGAAATTCAGTTCTGGGTTCTGCTTTTGCCAAAAAACAAAAAAAACCACCAGACACAACACTTTCTCTGGCTTCCTTGTGCCTTCTCCAGAAAGATTTGGAAGCTCCTTAGGAGACCAGCTTCACAGTTTGAGAAGCATACATCTTTACAGACTGGATCACTGAAACCATCACTGAAATGCAGCTATTTATAGGTGGGAAGCATGGCCTCTATTCCAGTCCAGCAATCCTACACAACAGTTTATTAGGAGAAGGGAAGAATAATTTATCCAATGGAAACTACAGGGGAAATGTGGGCAAACTGTTTAAAGAATCTGAAACCAGCCAGGATACTAATCACCATCAGTCACTCTTACTCATTCAAAAAAGTCCGTGGGGTCCTTTGGTGATCAAAAATAGAGCCACAGTTTTACTTTTGGGTCTAAAAGCTGATGCCGTCAGCAGCTAAGTTTGTTCTTAGCACCCTGTTGGAACATTGTTTCAGGGAAGAGAGCTGTCTAAGGGATCACCAGCACCACTTCATGTAGCACTTGGTGTCCTTTTGAGATTTGCCACCCATGCATTGACCAGGCCTAACCTTTCTGGGGTGAGAAGAGCAGACAAGATCACCCCCCAAACTGACATGGCTGGAGAAATATGTTAAATAAAAAATATTTCATTGTGGAACATGACATATTAAAAGGGAAAATCTTTTTGTGATACCAAGAGTAAGTGCTAATCACACCATTTAAAGCTTCTGTTCTTTCTATAGTACCCGTACTGGGCATCAGAGCAGCTCAAACATTATTAACAAATGTCACCCAGTAATGCCCAACTCTGATCTCATCATTCTGGAAACTACTCCTCTAAAAGTATAAATCCCTGGCAAGTAACATCTACAAACGTGTTACATGTGGTACAGCTTTGGTTATCCTTCCTTCACACTTCTGACCCCAATAATCAAACTCATTGCTGAAGAAACCCAAATCTAGGCTGAGCTGCAGGAAGTGTTAGCCAGAAAGGACCCAAAAAACCTGCTGCAGGCACAACCTTCAGCCCCTCCAAGGCTAGCTTACCAGTTGGTATGCAGTGACGATATTTCTCTTTGGGGATTCAGCAGAGACATTCCCATAGTTGATGTACCCGTATTATTGTGCAGAGCTACTGTCTTAGATATGTACTGACTTTCTAATGTTTGTTTCTGTAGAATTCATTGGTGGTGGAGATACCACCTTTCCGCAATCAGAGAATTACCAGTCCCGTTCAGGTCAATTTCTATGTCTGCAACGGAAAGCGAAAGAGAAGCCAGTACCAGCTATTCACCTATCTTCCTGCTAATGGTAACAATATATTTCTAACCTCAGGTAGTGGAAACTAAAGATATGAATATTTGCTAAAAAGATACAGAAAAAGATAGAATGTAACTGATAATAATTCTGTAGCTCACTCGAGCAATTCAGGGCTGTAATTATTGCTATAAAATAAAAAATGTGAGCTGCCCCATTGGGCTGTCTCTTAATTTGCTGTCTGAGGAAGACACCTTCCAAATAAAGTGTTTCCTTTTTGGTGGTAGAGACTTCTGAGCTCTCTCTTGTTGGAACAAAATCACAACAAGCATTATTCATTGTCTGCGAAGCCTGTGGCCACAGGGGGACCCTGGATTGTGCCTGTGCCTATACATGCTCAATACATAGAAGATCTCCTCCTGTGGCATATGAGGAGAAAGAAGGTCCTCTGTGCCCATGGGCAGCAGAAAGACTCTTTAAAAAATAAGATTGCTGAGCTGTCTCTCAGGCTTCCTTGAGAGACAACTTCCCAACCCCAGAGAGCATATCATTCGAACAATGCTTCCGAACTCACCCCACGAACTGTGCTGTGCTCTGACCTGGAGCTGGCATGGGATTTGTCCTGCCACCCATCCTTCACCTGCCTGCCTTTCTGGGCTTGGAAATTGAGTCTCAAAGTGAGGTGAGAATCCCTCCCAGTGTTACTTACAGGCCACCGTGAGTGCTGAACACACACGCGCCTCGAATATGGAGTTGAGAGGCCAGTTCTAGCCTAGGATTGGGTTGTGGAGTAGTTAATGCTATTTGCAGGACAGGTGCCTGGCCCCAGGTCAGAGATGAAGTGAAGTCCATGGCGTCCTTTTGCTGTCTGTCAAGTTGGTGGGCCAGAAGGACCTGTCAGTGACTCTCTGTAGAACAGGCCATACAATGGAAGGAGAGGGAGCAGGCATTGCTAACACACTATTGAGCAGCTTGGCTCAAGAAGCATTTTTCTTTCCCTTGAGAAAAACAAGGCCCATTGCACTCATCTTTTCCAGTTGGCTCTTGCAAAGTCTGCATGCAAGAGGGTATTGAGTGTACCACTTAGGAACTATTCCAGGATCTCCCGTGAGAGAAATCGGATTGTGTGGCTACTTTCTTGAAGTGCCTTCTGTCCCCCTACTTTCTTAACATTCAAATCAGAAGATTGATTTCTAGCTGAATCCTACTCTGGAGCATTACTGAAAAGCATAATGGGAAGGGAAATCGGAAGGTGTCTTATAAAATCATTTATGTATATGAAAGGTTTGGGGTATGGGGATTTTCACAACAAGTGTGGTAATCTGTGCTGTTTTGGAACCTCATGTTGCCAAATGCTGTGAAGTGATGGTAACCTACCCATACTAGGTGCATTCAAGAGAGAGGTGTGCGCAATATTCATCATAAAAAAGGTAAATTTACTCCTGTTTATTTACATTTAGTTATAAACTTTAAAATGGATCAATTTCAGAGAGCCCTTTTTTGGTGAGATATGAAGGTTTATTTAAAGTGAAAATGATCTAATTGTTGAGGGAAATGGGTTGGCAAGGAAAACATGCTTAAATTCATACTTTTCACATAGCCATTTTGTAGGAATTTTACACAAAGTAAAATGTGAGTTGCATGATATGGCTTGGAAAAAACAACCCTGCAAACATTCTAGATGAAACTCCATCAGATACAAATGTTGAATTTCACACAACTCTAGTTTGAGCCAGTCCTGACTTTTATCATGACTTTAATTCAGAATAAACCATCATAAAGTAACAGGGAATTTGACAGTGGCAGATTACTCCTTAAATGTAATAGAAGGACTCTACTGAAATGGTTGCCTCAGGTTTTGTTGAATTAGCCTAATTATGCCAATCTTCTCTGTAGTGTGTATGTCTATGTATAGTCGAAGATTGTGTAACTCTTCTAGATGACAAACAGAAGAGTTATCATTCTCTTACATGATGCCTTCAGCAACAAACATCTGTTGTGATGGGCAGAGCTAGTGCTTACCTAGCCATATAACTTCCATAGATATTTAAATCTCAAGTCCGTTGCTGACTGCTGTTTGCACTATCACACCTTCTTTCAAACAATATTCCTTTGTTTTTCATCTACCTGGCCCTGATTCTCCATTGCCCTGCACCTTATGCAGTCATGTACATGAGTGCAAAGTGGGTATAAAACACTACCATTCGGATTTGGTAGCACTTTACAATCTTTTTCCACTGGTATAAATAACTTCCCAAGAAACAGGCAATGGAGAATGATTTCCTACTTTATTATGTTGAGCCCTTACGACAATGTCATTTTTTGAAACACTGTGGGCCTGATTCGCCACTCCGATACTGGTTTTATGCCCATGTAACTCCAAGGACTTCAAACCAGTGCAGCTGTGATTGACAGGTGTAGAACCAGTGTAAGAGAGTGAAAAATCTGACCTGGGAGACTCTTTTTATATATATAATATCAATTTTAAGAAACATGCTGATTTGTTTATGAACTCCCTTATGCCTACAGAAGTAGTAAGGACAAATATATTTTTGTAAATCACCTGTAATTATTCAAAGAGTATAATTTTTTTATTTGGTGATGCTTGTAGTTGTTTGCATCATGTCCTTTACTGGTAAGGATGAGACATCTTGATTATTCTCATATATGTATATACATGCAAAAATTAGACTAATAGTTTAGCACCAAACTCATTTATCTCCAAATATGCTATATTTAATGCAGGCTTTTTTTAAGCTGCACTGGTTTATCTAATTTAATTCACAAGCTTCTTGTAGTTTGCCAAGATATTATAGAAAACCAAAGGATCCTTTACAAATTACATGATACATGTTACACTTTACATCTCAGCTAAACATTCCCAGAGCAAGGTACAATATGGTACCAGCCGGGTACTAGCCTTGTGCTGGTACTTTCTGTGGGGTTAGAGGGAAGAAACTGACACACACTCACATGCCATAGGGTCACTTTCCAGCTGCTACCATAGTCTTAGAGCCAAAGTATTCCCCGCAGTCCTGTTTCTCCCCATTTTACAGAGGCAAACAGCCAATGGATCCAGGTAGGGATGGATTCACTCAGTCGCAAGCCCTGTGAATGGCCCCATACAGCATCCAGAGCTTACAACTTTATGGCATGCTGAGAGTGCAGACCACTCTGTACAGCAGAACTCTCTGCTTTCCCTGCAGTCAAGGACTTCCTGGGCTGTGGAGACATGGCAGGATGTTCCCCTCTCTATATAAATGGAAACAATTTGTAGAACAGGAGCTTATTTGCAGGATCATGAGTTTCTTCATCACAAAACTATATCCCATAAAGGGAAAACTTGTACATAAAATGGAGGCTTTATAAAGGTGAGGAGGGAGGAGAAGTAGAGCTGTGTTTTTGAAAAGAGGTGAGTCTGTATGAAAACTCTGGCTCGGACAGACTCAAACCTTGGGGGATTCAAAATCCAGTTCTGGTTCTGAATTTTGTCTCTTGGTTCCACCTCTGCTGAAAGTAACTAATTCCAGCTCTCACTTTCCTATTATCATACGTAAATTACTCAGATGTTGATTTTTGGCTATTGGCATTTTTTTGTAAATATTGCTGCAGTATTATTCGGGCCTGAGCTACTGTATATCAGCTTTACCCTGAAGCCTACAGGCTTTAAACTTTTGACATTATACACTGGACATATCTGTCATACAGAATATAAGTAACTTCCTTAATGTAGGTGAGTCCACACAGCTCATTTTTTCATGGCCAAATACCAGAAAATATCCCAATTCCCCCCCACTGTTAAATGGTGTAGACCGTTAATCTCTGCAAATCAAGATGAAATTACCCTTCAACAGTCCACCCTTTAAAGGCAGTCTTCATAGTAGCCTTTTTTCAATATTTGCTCCATAGGCTTTATTAGTATAGAATGTAATGTTACTTGCGAAAAAGCATTAGCCAACTCTGCATTTGTATTGTATTTTCATCTAGAAACACCATTAGTATGTGTGCTAAATATTTTTTACTTTGTGTAAGATTGGATATGTTTTTTTTATATGAGTTTGTTATATGATTAGTTTAATCATTTATGTTAATAGGAATATTAGTGGGCATAATCAGTAGGGTTTGGGGAATTACACCTCTACCCCGATATAACGCTGTCCTTGAGAGCCAAAAAATCTTACCACATTATGGGTAAAACCGCGTTATATAGAACTTGCTTTGATCCGCCAGAGCACGCAGCCCCGCCCTACCATAGCGCTGCTTTACCGCGTTATATCCGAATTCGTGTTATATCGGGTCACATTATATCGGGGTAGAGGTGTATCTAATCTGAAGGATGTTATAGGAGAAGGAAAGCACTTAAAATGTATGCTACTGTTAAAAATCCATTTGAGATTCCATACAGCATGTGTGTGCTACTCTTAAGAAGGTCTAGATAAGATTAGGGTCCAGATTTTTAAATGGGTTAGACACCTAAATACCTTTGAAAATCTAGCCCTAGTTCCCTGTCTCAGATGTAGATGTTTAAAGTTGTCCTGTTGTGTGGAATTTTGGAAAACGTTGAGAAGATTTTAAGAAATTCATTAACTATTAGAGTTAGGTGTCTGCTTATTGAGATTTCTTTTGAATGGGTACATTAAAAATCAAGGAGACCTTTTTAGGATTTTGTCTCTCACAAAGAGGGGCTTAGTGCCATCTAAGATATCTGTGCTGTCTGCAGAGTGCTGATGTCACATATTGCTTTAGTTCATCCAAAAGTTCTCTCTTCCATTACATTTTGCCATGTACATGTTATTTTACAAAGCAGGGAAAACAATCAATGAGTTTATTTGTCCAGGAGAGGTTGTTATGATGGGGGAATGCTAGGACTTTCAAACTGCCTCTGGAAATTAGATCTGAAAATAGAGGCCAAATTCTGCTCCCAGGGCATGTCTACATTGCCCCACAGTTCAGACTGTGAGGGTGCAAAGAGCAGTGCACACCAAAAAGCTGTGCTGGAACTCCTCCGTGTGGATGCTGCAGGTGTGAACTAAAAGGTTCCTAGTTTGCATTAATGTAGTCCTCTTCAAATAGGACTATATTAGTGCGAAATAGGAACCTTTTAGTTCACACCCACAGTGTCCACACAAGGGGGTTAAGGTGCAGTACTTTGGTGGCACTGCTATTCATACCCCAGGAGTCCAAGCTGTGGGGCAGTGTAGACATGCCCTCAGATACACAAGTGTAAACTCGTGTAAAGTAAATCTGTTGTCTTCAGTGAAATTATACCAGTGCAGCTGAGATCATAGGTTGATCTTAAAGCACTAAAAGATGTTTTAAGGTGTGTTAAACATAATAAAGAAAACTGGATCAATCAAACAAAAAGCTACCATTTTGAAAGTCTAATCACATAATCTGAGACAGGAAATACCACTCTTGATCACATTAAAGAAAGGGAAGAGACTGTTTTTTCACATGATTTTAAGCAAATAGCAAAGATTTTGTGTATTCAGTGTAATTTTCCCCATTTAAAAAACATTGTTTGTTTTTTAGGAAAATTTTTGAGTTCCATGGGTGAAGTTAATAGGAAGTTGAAAAAGTTGGTGTACCTGTTACAATGACACCAAAAATATTATTTTGTACATTGTTGTTGGTAAAATATTTCCTGTTCTCTGTTTCACTCATGTTTTTAACTCTAATGAATTATTTTAAAATAATAAATTACTTTATAAATGTTATCCCTACCACTTTTATTTTTTAGTTAAATGCAGGTGATAAGCTGTGTGATCTTCATTTAAAAGCTTAATATATTGGATACATTTGGAGACGTTTGCTTCACCATATGTGGGCCAATTTTCAAAAGACCTCCGCTTCTATTTCAGCACCTAAACAAGCACCCAGTGTGCTGACCTCTTTTGAAAATCTGGCCACTTATTTAGGGGCCTAAATAAGAGCTAAGTTCTTTTGAAAATCTAACGCTAGCTTTGAATGCTACGCTCTTCTGAAAACCTGGTACTTAGTTACTAGATATATCTTATTAATGTTTCATAGCTTTGCAGTATGAAAGTGATGAAAGTTCTTAGTGTGTTTATGAAAATGGTGATCTGTGCCCACTGCACATTTTTTTCAGCATCCTACTCAGCTTCCTGCCTGAGTTCTAAAATTATCTCCTGACTATGCTGCAGAGGAGTACAATCAGCAGTTTTCTAGTGATTACATTTAGCAGTCACACCTCCATTTCGTCTCACCTCTTCCGCCAGCAGTTCACTTTCTAAGTTAACATGCTACATTAGTCATATTAGCTGAAAACAATAAAATGAAGATGTAAAGCAGTGAGCTTTAATGTGACATAGAAAGCAGCTTTTGTTGATAGCCACCTGACACATTTCAACTTGGAACTTCTGGTGAACTTTCATATCTGAGGTTGGCAAAATATGCATCCTTGCTATGTCTGCAAACTGATCATAGGATTACATGGGGAACCTGGGCCAAATACTGTTGTGGGGTTGTAAAAAGGTCATAAAATGCACCAGGTCAGGTAACATAAGGTTAGAAAGAGGAGCTGTTCTTCAATGAATTTGCAAGATAAGACAGGTGAAAGTGACGTGGGCTGTATGTGTGTGATCGACAGACTAGCAGAGTTGTAGACCCTGGCTTGCAGAGGCCATTCGGAAAGCTGCTGACTGACACAGCCTGCGCTCATGACAGACAGGCAGCTAAACCCAGATAAACCAAAGCAGAAAGAGAAAGTAACCCTCACAGCTGCTTATGCTACCACACAATTCAGCCCCATAGAAAGTCACTTTTAGTTAGTTCAGGGCCAACTCAGAAAACCAAAGAAACAACAGTGTAAATGTGCCTGAAGGTGGATGTAAATTGTATTTATGTCCACTGTAAATCAACTTTTTGCTGCCAAAGCTGTGCAAAGGGGAGCTTAGTATAACTGTGAGTTAGGCCCAAACTCTCAACTATATTAGAAATGAAATTGTCAGCCTTGACAAGCATTCTCCCCCATCTTCTTTTTATAGGCAGCAAGATTCCTGAAGGGTGTGCAGTAAAGTCTGCACTAATCAGGGCAGAATAACAAGGAAGGTGGAATGGCTTGGAGGGAATTTTTCTTTACTTTTTTTTTTTAAGGTGAAAATATGAATCATGGTTGCTCATTTCTACACAATGTGCTGTTACAATTTATTTCATTTTGGCTGCTATGTGGCTGAAAGTTACTTTTGACATTTAACAGTACAACAAAAAGCAGGCAAAGCTTTGTCAGACTCCTGTTTCCACTTAAACAGTGGATAAATTCATCATAACTGGGCCATCAACTCTTTTGTTACATTCCAGCAGCTGAGTGTGTTCTAGAGCAGCAGGAGAAGTGGAATCTCACTTTTGAGCCTTTTTTCTCCAATATTATGCTGTTGGATTCCTCCCTACCATCTGCCCCTCCAATGTATATTTAGCTCTAGTGCAAGGGCTTCCATACTTCACCCAAATGAGAATCCGATTAGCCACTGGCCAGGAGTCAAATAGCCTCACCTCATTTGCCGATTGCGCTCATCCTGGCTTTTAATAAAGAGATTTGGACTATGGACCCCACTGGTCTCAGTATGCAGCACTCCATCTTGATCTGAATGGCCTCCCGCAAAGATCACAGAGGAACATGTCATGATGAGACCTCTCTGTTGAGGTTAAGGGTGGTCATTTCCTACACTGAACTCCAGAGTTACAGTTGACCTGTAAACTCCATCTTGGTGCTACTGGTCACGTGTAAAAGGTAATTCTGAGAATTTAGGGCTATATTCTGGCACCTTAACTCTCACTGAGCAGTATCTCACTTAGCAAATAGTCCGACTGACTTCAAGGTACTGTTCAGCCTGAGTCAGGATGGCAGAATCTGGCCTGTGGTCCTTATCACTGAAGCTTCCTGAGCTCTCCCCTAAACTTTAGCATTTTAAGGGCTATCATCTGCCACCTTTACACAGGTGACGCCAATGTGAATACTCAAGATGTAAGTGTAATCTGGGTTGGACCATTAGGCTCTTCCAACTGGTTTAAAAGCCAAAAAGTAAAACTTCCATAAAGGAGATGAGGTTTCAAATTGTAAGGGCTAGATAACATAACCATTTGGTTTTGTTCTCCTGGAGTGGCTGATCAGCATAATTAATCTAGCCCTGTAGTTGATGCTGAAGGGAATGCTGTCCTGGTGATTGCATCAGATAAACTATACACGAGAAAATGTATTTTGTAGGCTGTGGAGGACGACTGTCTAAGTCTCTGAAGGAGAAGGCTGAGTAAGAGCTAAAATGGCTCAGAATAGCCAAGATCCAAACATGCTGTAAAGAGGGATGAAAAATGACATGCTGGGGTAAAGCCAGATTAGCCTGCTTGGTGCTGATGGTAGAGTAGGAGTAAAAGTATTGGTAGTATATTAGAATGTAGCCATTGATTGGCCAAAGAAACCTTCATTAAAGCAATTTACAGCACACTCTGTGTGTTAGTCTGTCTAGAGCCACCAGACTCTGGAGAGAGAGAAAGGAAGAGAAAACCTAAATAAGAGAGGGGCTTACAGAAATCCCAGGGCATATAAATATTTATAGCATAGAAAGTGAATCTTGTGAACTAGTTAACAATAATTCCTGTGTTTACACGATGAAAAATATGCATGTTTGATTGTGATTCTAATCTCAATGTACAACTTCCATCAATAAATATTCCTTTTAAAGCAACAACCCCCTTGAAGATTACATCCCACACTGGTTGTACAATTCTGCCTATATACAATAGGATGCATAAATTATGGCTACTCCCCCATTAATGCCTCTTTGGGCACTCTGCCCACAATTTACATTTTAATATTCACAACTCCTGGAGGGAAAGCAGACAGAGAGAGGGATCCAAGAGTAATTTTAAATCTCTTGATGTAATAGTTTACCATATTGCAGAATGAGGGTGCCGGAATCCCACATCTGTGTATTTATTAGGGCTGTCAATTAATTGCAGTTAATTCAAGTGATTAACTCAAAACAAATTAACTTGATTTTAAAAATTAATCACGATTAATCACAGTTTTAATCGCACTGGTAATCAATAATAAAATACCAATTTAAGTTTATTATAAATATTTTGGATGTTTTTCTACATTTTCAAATATATTGATTTCAATTACAGCACAGAATACAAAGTGCACGGTGCTCACTTTATATTATTTTTATTACAAATATTTGCACTGTAAAAAAGATAAACAAAAGAAACAGTATTTTTCAATTCACCTCATACGAGTACTGTAGTCAATCTCTTTATTGTGAAAGTGCAATTTACAAATGTAGATTTTTTTGTTATATAACTGCACTCAAAAACAAAACAATGTAAAACTTTAGAGCCTACAAGTCCATTCAGTCCTATTTCTTGTTCAGCCAATCGCTAAAACAAACAAATTTGTTTACATTTACAGAGATAATGCTGCCCGCTTCTTATTTACGTCACCTGAAAGTGAGAACAGGCCAGGCATTTGTATGGCACTTTTGTCGCCGGTTTGCAAGGTATTTACATGCCAGATATGTTAAACCAGTGGTGGGAAACCTGCGGCCCGCGGTCCACATGCGGGCTATCAGGGTAATCTGATTGCAGGCCGCGAGACATTTTGCTGACTTGACCGTCCGCAGGCATGGCCCCCCGAGCTCCCAGTGGCCACGGGTTCACTGTTCCCAGCCAATGGGAGCTGGCATCTGGCCGCCACTTCCTGCAGCTCCCATTGGCTGGGAACGGTGAATTGCGGCCGCTGGGAGCTGCGGGGGGTCATGCCTGCAGACACTTAACATCAGCAAAATGTCTCACGAACCGCAATCAGATTACCCTGATGGGCTGCATGCGGGCCGCAGGTTGTCCACCACTGTGCTAAACATTCGTATGCCCTTTCATGCTTTGGCCACCATTCCAGGTGATGACACTTGTTAAAAAAATAATGCATTCATTAAATTTTTACTGAACTCCTTGGGGGAGAATTGTATATCTCTTGCTCTGTGGTTTTACCCACAATCTACCATATATTTAGTGTTATGGCAGTCTCAGGTGACGACACAGCAAATGTTGTTCGATTTAAGAACACTTTCATTGCAAATTTGACAAAAAATGCAAAGAAGGTATCAATGAGAGATTTCTATAGATAGCTACAGCAGTCGACCCAAAGTTTAAGAATCTGAAATGACTTCCAAAATCTGAGAGGGATGAGGTGTGGAGCATACTTTCAGAAATCTTAAAAGAGCAACACTCCAATGCAGAAACTACAGAACCTGAACAATCAAAAAAGAAAATCAACCTTCTGCTGGTGGCATCTGATTCAGATGATGAAAATGAACGTGTGTTAGTCCGTGCTGCTTTGGATCTTTATCGACCAGAACTTGTCATCAGCCTGGAACCATGTCCTCTGGAATGGTGATTGAAGCATGAAGGGCTGTACAAATGTTTAGCATATCTGACATGTAAATACCTTGCAATGCTGGCAACAACAGTGCCATGCAAACTCAATTCGCTAAACAAGAAGCAGGACTGAGTGGACCATTGTTTTATTTTTGAGTGCAGTAATGTAAAAAAAATTCTACATTTGTAAGCTGCACTTTCACAATAAAGAGATTGCACTACAGTACTTGTATCAGGTGAATTAAAAAATACTATTTCTTTTGTTTATCTTTATACAGTGCAAATATTTGTAATCAAAAATAATGTAAAGTGAGCACTTTGTATTCTGTTGTAATTGATATCAATATATTTGAAAATGTAGAAAACATTCAAAAATATTTAAATAAATGGTATTCCATTATTGTTTAACAGAGTGACTAAAACTGCCATTAATTGCAATTATTTTTTTAATCTCATGATTAATCACAATTAATTGTTAATCTTTTGACAGCCCTAATATTTACATGTATTGACAAACTGACGTGTCATGAAAACCGGTCACTTTTACCAGTGTTACATTTATGTGCATAGTCAAACTTCCCTTTAGTCATCAGTGCATGCAACTAAATATTATGCAGTGAAAACACCAATGAAGTTGGCATATAGGCTGTGAAACTGGAGAGCAAACCTTCACATCAGTAGGAGTACCTTAAAAGAAAGACATTGGTGTTGCTTTTCTTTTCTAGGTAGGCTAAATCTTCCTTCCTCCAAGCAGCAAAAAGGAACATTTGCTATAAGAGATGATCGCAAGAAATCTTAATGAAACAAGTCCCATTTCAGACCTAAAATTAATCTATTCCAACCAGACATCTAGTTCCAACTCAGAACTTTCAAACAACATCCCAAGTGCTCAAGACACATTATTTTGGATTGCAACTGGATCATACAGGCAAAGGCAAAGTATTTGGAGACCATAAAGATCTGACAACAGTTAAGCTTTGTTTTAAAAACATAGAAAGAAAGCTCTAACTTGTTTCACATGTTTTTAAAACCATATTTTGACTTGATTTACTCTTGTCAAAGTTGCATGATTTATTTTCTATCATAAGACATTAATCATGTCTCTTAGAACTCTTTTCCCCCCTGTATTCAAAGAAATGTAATACATACTCTCTCTTCATTATTAACAAGCACACAAATCAGATGTCCCTGGGCTATCCCTCCAGTTTAACAGAGTGCACATGTCTCTACAATATGTAGTATCTTGTCTTCATTTGAATATGTGTTGAACAACCTAATAGTTTAACAGCAGTTGAAAAGCATTTAGTAATTGAATTACCTGAAAGTACTTTCTAATCAGATAATGGTGCTGTCTGAGAATATACGCAAAATGAGATTATAGACATGATCTAGGTACAGGATTTCAGTCTATTTGGATACTATGCCGATACATACACACACATCAGAGCCCTTAAAACACACATGTAGAAATGTTCAGGACAATCATGCTGACTAATTGGAGAATTGCTTTGAAATTAACAAGATGAAATTCAGTAAAGACAAGTGCAAGGTACAGCACGTTAAGGAGGAAAAATGGGGAATAATTGGCTAGGTCGCAGTACTGCTGAAAAAGATCTGAGGGTTATCATGGATAACAAACTGAATCTGAATCAACAATGTGATGCAGCTGTGAAAAAGGCTAATATCACTCTGGAGTGTATTAACAGGAATGTCATCTGTATGACACAAGAGGTACTTGTCCCACTCTACTCGGTACTGGTGAGGCCTTAGTTAGAGTACTGTGTCCGATTCTAGGTGTTACACTTTAAGAAAGATGTGGAGAAATTGGAGAAAATTCAAAGGAGAGCAACAAAAATGATAAAAGGTTTAAAAAAAAAAAAGCCTCGGCATGTTTAGTTTTGAGAAAAGATTGATGGGGGGGACCCGATTACAGTCTTCAAATATGTTAAAGGTTGTTATAAAGAGGACTGTGATCAATTATTCTCCATGTCCACTAAGGTAGCACGAAAGTAATGGGCTTAATCTGCAGGAAGAGAGATTTAGGTTAGATATGAGGAAAATCCTTCTAATTATAAGGATAGTTAAGCACTGGAATAGGCTTCCAAGGGAGGTTGTGGAATCTCTGTCACTGGAAGTTTTTAAGAACAAGTTCGACAGACACGTGTCAGGTATGGCTTAGGTTTACTTGATCCTTTCCTCTGCACAGGGGGCTGACTTTGATGACCTTTTGAGGTCCCTTCCAGCCCTATGTTCCTATGTTTCTAGCACTGCTACTCATAAGTAGGGAAAGCAACCAATCAGCTTTAAAGGTATCTGATTTCTTTCCCCTAAATGGGGGCAGCAATCAAATGAATCCTGTAAATTAACAATTCCTGATTCACACTGGTGGAAGCAAGACAGATCTCTTCAGGTTCCTCTATTAGTGGCCATCACAATAATACCTGAGATGAGAATTGGGCACCGGGGCTGTGTACTGTTTCAGACGGTTTAATCCCATCACTCCATAGAAGACCCAACGGGCCAGATCCTAGTCTGTGTTTAGTCTGCTTAAAATTGTTCTTGTGGTGTAAAGAAGCCATAAAGCTGGCAAAAACACAACCTTTCTCTATCCCTGCATCATAGAGGTGCTCTAGTAGCTCCTACCCCAACATGCATCTGACATAGAGGGTACAGCAGGGGAGGGGAGGGCCTTGTTTGGGTGCTCTGGTGATCCCTGAATACCTGAGAGTAATTTATGCCAGAGCCTGGCCCAGTCAGGCTTGAATAAACATGGTTTAAAACTAGGTTTATTTCATATTCCCTCTCCCTTCCCTCTCCCTCCTCTAGTCTTTCTCCAAGCTCAGCTCAGCCATCCCAGGGACTCTGGGTCAATGACTGAAGTTACTCAAGACATACTTTGTAGCCCCAATAAATAATAAAGCATTGTCATTCCCATCCCACCACTGCCACCACCATAGCCATCTAGGCCCTGGTGTTTACAAATAGGGGAGGACAAATGCAGTAGGAGAAAATGGATTTAGTACATGGGCCACATTGCCACATGAGTGCTGTGCCCCCATGGTGACTCAATCTGTTTTTTGTTTTGTTGGTTTTTAAAACCTAGCCTTAGTCCTTCAGAAAATGCATCTTTTTCAAAATGAAAAAATAAAAATAGATTAAATGACCTATGTGTTTTTTCAACGATTTCTTCCTTTCCCCCCTTCCTTCCCTCAGTTCCTAGAATGCTTCTGCATTTTCATTCCTCTTTCCTTAGTGAATAGCTGTTGGCTGAGAGAAGAATTTTTAATGGGATGTCTTTGGGTTCTCCCTTGTTAACAACACTATGCCAGTTGTCAGCTAAGTAGTGGCAAAAAGAAGCCACAGTTTACATAATCCCTACAATTATTAAAAGAGCACAGGTTGGTTTACTATGTATTGGTGCTGCTTTGCACATAAACGACTTAAAGGTTCTAGATTGCTCAGGTGCCTTTCATTTCTGTGGCACTGGTTCAGTTCTGCACCAAGATGTTACAATCTGATAGTTGTTTGGTGATCATTAGGAATGAATTGATTAATACAGTTCCTAGTGGAACATGTCCACATCACACACAAAAAGCACCATCTCAAAACACACCTTTGTTGAGAATCTCATCAGAGAGTCCAAGAACTGAATGGGCCTGTAGACTGAGCTATCGTCTTAATCGCTAGAACTGTTAGTCCCTCCATGAGAGGGCTGAGACACCCTGACAGAGTATTGTGAGGTAGTTTGCATTCTCTCTGCAGCTGTTATGTAGTAAAGCAGGAGACTTCAATCTTTAGGGTGGACAATTTGTCAATTCTCACCAGCACTGACTTTTGCTTAAAAATCAAAATTTGGGGTGAAATCCTGGGTGTATTGAAGTAACAAAAATATGCTTAAAAGGTAAGCAAAGGTGGGGCCAAATTGATAACCATTTCTAAATTAGTGAGAATTAAGAGACTTCTAGGTCAGTAGCAGATGAGATAACAAGTGTGGTATCTTCTGGAGGGATGTCTGGTTCTCTGTAACAGGGTTGTTCTGTTTGGATCAAGACTACTTGATGAGAGAGCTTTTCAAAGGCACATATAGCATTTAGCTGCCCATTTCAATCACAAACTTTAAGGCCAGAAGGTACCATCATGATTATCTAGTCTGACCTTCTGCACATTGCAGGCCATAGAACCTCACCTATCCACTACTGTAATATGTCCATAACCTCTGGCTGAGTTACTGAAGTCCTCAATTATTGATATAAAGACCTCAAGTTACATAGAAGCCACCATTTACTCTCGTTCAAACCAGCAAACATCCCATGCCCCATACTGCAGAAAAAGGAAAAAAAAAAAATCTACCCTAATATCTCTGCCAATTTGACCTGCAGGAGACTTTCGTTCTAAACTCTTTTATGCTTCTTTGAAAATCCCAGCCTAAATTGTCACTAGTGGTGAGACATTTATTCCCAAGGAATTTTGTGTGTGTAAGTGATGAAAAAATGATGTAGCTATTTTTAATACAATATCCAAAATTTGTAGATAGGTTCCAGATGAATATACCATATTCTGCACCTTGAACGGTGGATATTTTGTTTGATATGCTCTATCAAACCAAGGGCAAAATAAATATAGGACAATAAATGTCTGGATTGTTAATACATGTGTGGAAATGTGACTTGATTAGGTTACAGTTAATAAGGATAAACATCTGTATAACTGAAATGATTATATTTTCTCTGTTCATTTGTGTTAATAATGACAAAAAATAAAAGGGTTTTTAAAAAACCCATCTGGATTGCTAAAATGTAAAAGCAAACAGACTTGTTAGAATTGTCTATATATATGAGTACATATATGTACATTTTAAAAGCTTTTAGGAACCTTCTCGTAAATGTGCCTGATTTATTATTTTTCTTCAAGGCTTGATATATTAACTTTTTACCTTCTCAGAAAAACGTTTCAGTTAAACCCAGGCTTGCAACACTCACTGAAATATTTCTCCCACATTCAAACCCACACAGAGGGCCATTGTCTTAAACCTAGTGCATTTATGACATCATATCAAGTCTAGTCTTTCTGAGCAAGAATTGGAGGTAGCTTTGCTTTATTATAACCAGTGCTGCTGCCAACACATGGTTCTCAGAGCTTCACATTAAATGAGATGACATAATGACACAAGTCCAGCAGCCTAAGGTGATATCACCACGCCATTTAAAAACAATTAACACAGTTAAGCTGCTTATCAGATTAATTTAGAACTTTGAACATTTTCATATTTTAATATTTCAAATTATGGACTGTCCAAGATCATCAGTAGACCAATCTAGTGCATTATATAAAAGCAAGTATTTTAAAATAATTAACAATGATAAATCAAATATTTTTATCATTCCTTTGCACAGTCAGAACCTGATCTTTGCAAAGGTTTGGGATTACTCAAGTGAGTAAAATTACTCCCATGCACAAGTCTTTGCAGGATCAGGCATCCTGTTTGTTATTTGCTCTTTTATAAACTGTGATCTCATTGTGGTAATTTGTTATTGGTACGCCTCAGAGTGGAGCAAATGCAGTTTTTAATTTTTCATTGTAATAAGCTGAGAGTCTGCAGTGTAGAGTGTTATCTCACCACCACAAAGCAGCCCTAAAGCAGCCTGCTTATTGACATTTGAAACTGCTGTATTAAATTAAAAAATAGTCCCCTTCATGCTAATAGTGCTGATAGATTCTGAACAGCTGCAGGGCTTTTTGTTGTTTGTCATTTTAACACTGTTTTGTAGCTAGAATCGCGCAGTGTCTCGTTCAGCTTGGTGTCATTTAAAAAAGACATTTGAGCTGACAGCCAATTTTAAATATTTGACCTGATAGTGTAAAGGAGATTGAGTTAATACTGTTTTCTGTTAAATATTAACTCCAGAGCTATTAATCATATTCTTGGTATCACATGGCTTTTCCCCACACATAATATGGGGAATCTTATGTCACATGGAGCAAAACGATCTAAGAGTCATAGGTGTCCAAAAACTGAATGACAGAGGCCCAGCAATTAGCTTCATGGCAAATTATGCCTTCTGAAGGGTGCATTTGAGACTTAATGCCCAGTATCTGGCCTCAGATTTCTAAAGGTTTGAAGTTAGCATGAACATAAGACATAAAGGTAAATGGTGTCAGATACATTATGCTTTACCATTACTGTCCTGTTGGCTGATGACCTGCCACAGCCATGACAAAGGAACCCACTGGATTGGTCCCTAAGCTAGAAGAAGATGTCTTAATAATGCAAGCTGATATTTAAGGGGCCAGGCTGCTGGTGTAAACTGGTGTGGCTCCATTGGGTATGTCTAGACTCTATGCTGCAGCTGGGAGGTGTGATTCCCAGCATCGGTAGACAGACTTGCGCTAGTCCACTTGAGCTAGTGTGCTGCTAAAAATAGCAGTGTGAACATAGTGGCACAGGTGGTGGCTTGGGTGACCTGCCTAAGCTCCAACCCAGGGGGTCGGCAGACTTGAACTCGGGTGGCTAGCCTGGGTTTCCACCAGGGCTACAATGTCCACACTGCTATTTTTAGCGTGCTGGCTCAAAGTGAGCTAGTGCCATGCTGGGAATCACATCTCCCAGCTGCAGTGTAGACATACCCAAAGACATCTGTGGAGCTATGCTGTGTTCTTGACCCAGATAAAAGTCATGAAAGGACTGTAGGGATGGGGATATCCGTTAGCTGATATGTGAAGCCCTTCTTAGCCTTATAATGTGACAAAGCAAATACTTGTAACTTGTTTATGGTCTAAAGAAATGCCCTGGTTTCCAGGATAATAAACTGATGCCACAAACAGAGCATCGAGTAGTGAATGGTGATAAAACAAGAGACAGACCAGAGAGGAGAAAAAACGCCCTTAATTAATTTTTTGATGATGTGCATAAAATATATGGGACCTGATCGTCCCCTGTGTAGTCATTTGCAAAATGAATGTAAAACACCATCTTTCTGACCAGTAGCCTTTTATACCAGCTTTGCACAGATCACTAATGGACTGGTCAGGTAGTGGAGAGTCAGAGCCATGGTTTCTTCCAAACTCCATTTGAAAAGTATCAGCTGGTGCATATTACCAGCTTCTGCTATTTCACTTGACAGAATTACACATGCTGGAGAGAAGCAGATACTGGATGGAATGTCACAAATACACTACAAGTCAAGTAATATAGCCATCCATTCCTGTAAAGAGACTAAGGTCTGATAAGAAAACTAACTGTAATGGTTTTCATCTGCTCCTTTCTGCAGACACACTCATCTTTACAAATGTGATTCTAGCTCTTCTGGGTAATTCCTTGAAAACAAAGATCCCACAGGGTCTAATTCTCTACACTTGAACCTGGTGAAGACATTTATAGTTCTGTAGAAGTGGAGTAAATGCTACTGTTGTGATTTGGTAGAACTTTTTATTCTCATTTTACACACTGTAAAAGGTGCAAGGCAGTGGAGAATCAGGCCCACATTCTTTAACAATTTCAGCCTTAATGCTTTTTTTCCCCTCTCCCAGTACAATACCTATATTAGTAATGAGATTAGCAGATAAACAGTATTTAACACTGGGGACCTTTCTATTACACTGGAAAAACACTTTGGGGGATTTAATAGACAAGATTTAGCTGAACTAGTTCAGAAACCTCCAAGTACATGTCCAAATAGCCACTATTTACCTGGAGACCTCATAAATTAAGAGGTGCACAAAAGTTGGTGTAATTGAGATCGGTAGGCCGGGGTAAGTTGCTGTAGCCTGCATGCTGATGGAGGGGGAGAAGGTGGTGTTGTAGCAAGAAAAGCAACAAACGGGGTGTAAGATTAAGCAGGACCCAGACTTTGTCTTTTCACCTTCTTACATCATCGCATTGGTTACTTTTCTGGCTATAAACTCACTCTTCTGCCACACCACATCCTGTAGATTACACCTACTCATCATTGTGGGGCCTGATCCATCTCTGTATTACTCCAGTTGTATACCAGTGTGACTCCACCGAACACAAAGTTAGCATGTCAGTGTCGGCTGAGTCAGAACTACTTTACATCAGTTGTCTGACAGCACAAGCAATGGAGTTACACCAGTGTAAAGCTGGAGTAAACCAGTGGTGACTCAGGCTCGCATTGAGGGCTGAGTCCTTTCCCTCTATTCTGCTACTGAGACAGTGCAAAGCAGCTGGAAAGCCAGAAAAGGGCAGCCAAGGATTCCCCCCGTGCACAAGGGTATCCTCAAGTTGTGCAAAGCTGGGATAGTCAGCCTGCCACACACACTTCTGCATAGAGGGCATATTGGGGCCAAACCTTCAATTGTCACAGCTATAGGCTGCTCTAAATTATTCTGGGGGCCTTTTCAGCCCCAGGCTGGCCCAGGATCAGAATAGTGGAAAGCCACCCTCCTCAGCTGTAGCAGCGATAAGTTTGGTGCAGCTGAGGACTGAAGCCAGAGTTATCGATACATAACTTTCCCCACCATTTACTTTGCTAATAAATATGGCCTTGACTGAGTTGCCCCTTTATAAATGTGCTGAAGACAGAAACAAGGAAATATACATATTGCTAAGTGAGGAAGCAAAGGTGTGCACTGCAAAGGGTGTGAAAAAGAACAGCCTGAGGTAATAGAACAGTGGTGGGAAACCCACATGTGGCCCATCAGGGTAATCCCATTGGCCGGGAACGGCGAACTGCAGCCACTGAGAGCTGCAGGGGGCTATGCTTGCGGATGGTCAACATCAGCAAAATGTCTCGCGGCCCGCAATCAGATTACCCTGGTGGGCCGCATGCAGCCCGTGGGCTGCAGTTTGCCCAGCACTGTCATAGAATCAGTGTTCTCAATGCTTCCCCCACCAGCCCCATGTGCCACCACTTCAACATTGACACCATAAGATTCATAGGGTGTGGTTACACTGCAAGGTGGGAAGGCCCCAGAGGTTGGACTGCAGTCCGAGCCAGAATGTCTACACTGCAGTTAAGCAGCCTCTTAGCCTGAGCCTCACGAGCCCGGGTCATCTGGCATGGGCCAGCTGCAGGTGTCTAATTGCAGTGTAGACATACTCACAGATTCATAGTTTTAAATGAATGAGATACTGCAAGGGTTATTGAGCACTGAATTGTCAGTGGATTTATTTGGAATTACTTAGCACAGGTGTTTCTCTAACTGATATATTGGGAAAATTCAGTATTCAGTGATCCTCGTATTTCCAGCTGTGCCAGGCTTTGTGCTCGTACAGTGAACCTAATGTAAAACACATGAGGATCTTGTGAAAGGTATTTTCTTACAGTCTCTGTGCGTCTCTGTTTATTGAGGTGTGTTTCTTTGGTCCTGGGTTTTCATAAAGGGTATAATATGGGTTTTATAAAGCTGTCCTTGAACCTAGAATCTCCTTCCTTGCAACCAATACATTCCAAACCATGCTAACTAGCATGCAGCATGTGAGCAGGTGAAAATAGGAGGAGAAGGAATCTGACAACAGCCCATTATCCATAATACATGCATTTTGAATGGCACTTGTGCATCTATTATGTACTTAAGCATGTTTTTACTAGTAGCCCAAGAAATCTTGAAGCAAGTGTTGCAAACATCTGCGTGTAAAACAATATAAAAGGAACAAAGTTAACAAGGGACTAGGAGGTTGTAAAACAAGGGTAGCAGAGTGCATTCACCAGAAGTAAAAACTGAGAGCGTTAAAAGAATTTAACTATAGCTAATGTACGCACGCATTTTAAATGGACTAAAAGCTCTTTTAAGGGTTCAAAATCCTCAAACACATGCATACACTTGGAAGTGAATTGTTAGGTCACGGTACCCGGAGATATTTCATTGGTATCTACTCTACCCTAGCAGAATAGTTATTTTTATACCCTAACAGATATCCTGTGATAGTGCCATACATTGCCAGCAGTGCCTAAGAGCTATGAAAGTCTCTGCAGGTTTTTATTTGGGCAAGAAGATAAACCCTCACATGAATCCAAAATCACTGCTCTCTTTATTTAAGTTTGGGTCTGGCTAGAAAAAATATGTTTATTCAAACTCCTTGAAGTCATTGAGGCCCAGATTATTAAAGGTGTTAGGTATTACTGTGCTCAGCATTGCAATGCCTAACTGATTTAGGAGCTCAAATCTCATTTTCAAAAGGGATTAAGACATTTTGGAGCCAAAATCCCATTGATAGTCAATAGGATTTAGGCTCTAAGTGCCTAACTCCCTTCTGCAAATGACATTTAGTCTTCTAAATCAGTTATGTGTTGCAGTGCTGAATGCTTAAGTACCTTTAAAAATGTGGGCCATAGAGGCCTACCTGGCCCTTCTAATTTTATAGTTCACCTGACCTTGGAAGTGGGGGTCTTTTCCCTGTGAACTGCATGTGCTGCTGGATATCCAGGAAAGGCAAAGTCCTCTCTCCCCTCTGAATTGCCTTTATTAGAGAGAGGCTCAAGATTATTTTTCATGGTCAAAGGTCTGCTGAAGTTGCAAATTCCATACCAGTCACCCTTCATGTTTCAGAGAGGGGCATTCTCTCCTGACTGACAGGTACCGCCTCTTCAGCACACCTTTGGGGCAGGAGATGGAGGAAACAATTTGTCCACAATAGGAGCAGATTTCTTCTCGGTATGCAGAGTCTGGACTAACATTCTCTAGGAGTTGGCATTGGTAGTTTGGATCCAGCTTGTGATCTCTGAGAGCTGGCTACGACTTGTTGAATATTTTACACCCATTGGCTGGGTAGTAAGAAGCAGAGATTAAATACAGTTATGTAAAAGAAAAAAATAAATGAGATTCCTGGTCTTTCAAAAAAAAAGTGCCTTATTATCAAAAACTCCTTGTCCATAACAATATTGTCATTTATCTTTGCAATTTTATTTCTGTTGAACTCTGAAAGCCCCATCTCCACCTTATTATTCTTGAATTTACCAAATGTGCAGACATTTATCAAATGGGCCATCAGTAGCAGTAGAAATGCAGTAGTACATCCAAGTTAAAATTTTTGCTTTGATTACTACAAATCCATGGAGCCCTTGGGTCCAAGGCTTCTACTGCAGCACAGCTATTTGCAAATAGATTTTTATAGCACATTAGTGCTGAAGGAGAGTCCAAAGAAAATAGTCCTTTTCAATATTAAAACCAGCTGTGACTTTCTTGTGCTGATGACTCATTCATTTTTTTTATAGGGTGGGAGAACTAAGCAAAAGACACACAGAGTCTTATTCAAGACGTTGTTTGTTTTGCAAAGGGTATCCTAGCCACAAGCCAACTTGATCATACCAATATGCAACTCATGTTTATTTAAAACTTTTTTTCTCTTAACAGTTCCAATTATAAAAACAGAACCCAGTGATGACTATGAGCCTGCTCAAACCTGTGGACCAATGACCCAAGGATTAAATCCTCTCTCTAAACCATACTACAGCCAGCAGATCATGATGCCTCCTGATCCTGGTTCGTGCCTTGTGGCTGGCTTCACTTCCTGTCAGCAGAGAAACACTGTGATGTCATCTTCCCCCAACTCAAGCCCCAAGCTGCATGATCTTTCATCTTCTGCTTACAAGTGCATCACCAACCCGGGCCACAGTCACCTAGGACTTCAGCAGCCCGCTGGAGGTGTCCCCACCGTACAGGAAGTGCCAAGGTCTATAGTTGTGCACCCAAGTTCTCCAGAGCAATCATCTCTCATCATGCTGCAGCCGCAGGTGAGTCAACATCTGAGCAGTAGCTGTTCCCTTGGTTACCAACAAACACTCTATCCCAACAGTCCCTCTTCTCCAGTTCCATCCGTTACCCAAGAGCCAACCTATTTGCAGTCCTGCAGTCCAACTCACTCATCCATAATGGGTCAACAGCAGCACCAACTGCCGAAGGTTCAAAGAAATGAGTCTCCAACAAACCAACCACTGTCATTGCCAGAGTTGCATGAGGACAGTAATCATAATTTGGCCCCTATTCCTGTAATGATCAAGCGAGAACCTGAGGAATTGGACCAGTTGTACCTGGATGATGGTAAGTCTTCCACAGCTGTAGAGGTTTGCATTCAACCATATTGCTATATCAGTGAGTTCTTTTAACCCCCTCCACAATTCTGATGGAAGAAAGTGCGAATTAACAGCTTTGTGGAATGGTGCAGAATTTTGCTCTGATGTTCTCTGTCTGAGAAAGAGTTCTTTAATTTTGTTTGCAATAATGAAAGTGTATTTTTAAGCATTAAATGCTGTTAGTCACTGTAGAGCTAGCTGCATGACCAATAGCTACATTGCAATAATCTTAACCAGATGGTCTTGGTTTCTGCCTATGCCAGTGACCTGTGGAATGGCAGTGAAAACATATTTAACATTGTCCTGTTCGTAATGCAATGAAACTTCAGATACACAAATCTGATAATTGGAACTACATCATAAACGGCTCTATTTCAGCTGAGAAAACTCAAATTAAAAACTGAAGCATGTCCTTCAGCTGATGGCTTTTCAGTCTGGTACCATCTGCAGTTAGGGCTTTTTTCATTAGTTCCTACTGTAGATTTGTAGCCAATGTTTTTTTAGTTTGTAAGATTTTATAGATATACACCCACACGCACCACTCAAATGTTAAAATGCTGTGATGAACTTGTCAGACTTCCGTTTCCAAAGATTTATTAACAGAACATAATAAAGAGGGTAATCTGGAATTTGATTATATGACCTCCCTGAACTGTGATTTAGCACTTACCGCTAAGTATCCCAGTAGTATTCTGAACCTTCACTTTAATGCAATATGTGAGCTCCCTTTCAATAGCAATATATTTTTATATAATATACTACGATATTTGGAAAAGGAATGTCTTTGAAATGTCTGTATTGAAACTAATTGGTACCAAAGAGCTTCTGAATGTGATTGTCTTTCAGGGAGAAATTATAACAAAAGACAATTAATTTTACTTTTTTAATATAATTTTGGCGACAGTTATTCATTTGATTTCAAACTGCATGATACTTGCTGAATTAGGATAAAAACATTAGTATTTTTGAGCTTGAATAACAGCATTTTGCTTTTCAGTTCTGAGAAAACATCTTTCCTTAATAGAGATCCTAATCAGTTACATGACAGACAAATCGAAGAAATTTTCCTAATTAGGAGCACAGTTCATTAAAGTTTTACATGGCTGTTACACAATTTCATTGCATTTCTTTCTATGCTGAGGACAGGCTAGTCTTCATATAGACATTGTCCATTTTTTCCGCATGCATACTGCCATGAGAAACAAGATTAAAACTGCTGCAACCCCCAAAATGAAATAAACAAAAAGTAAAAAGCCCTAATCAAATGAAAGATTGATAGAAAACAAAGATTAGCCAGGGTGGGACTGATCACAAGATTAACAGCTAAGATCTTCATATAATAATCTTGGAGATTCAATCCATATCAGTAGCCGCCATGTAACTATGCCTCTAGAAAAGCACCACATTACCCCTCCACAAATTATACCCATCATCTCCTCTCTTCCTTTTTTGTTTAATACAATTTATTTATTTTACGACTAATAAAAAAATTAAAAGGATTACTTTGGAAGAGAGAAGTATAGGAATATCAGAACTCTCTCATTCTGAGCCACACTGATAGGCTGTGCAATTGGTGCAGTCCCACTGGGAGAAACACCCCCTCAGCATTCAGAAGGGTTCTCTGCTGCTCCCCATTGGAGGGGCATGGTTGGGGCTCAGGAATATTGGATGCAGGGATGCACAGATTCACTACCCAGAACCCCCTCAGTGAAGAGGCGCACAGCAATCTCAGAATCTGCTACAGCTCCTAGCTTGCAGTAGATGTCACAGGGCTACTCTGTTGATGCTCTGTGTTCTGGAAAAGAGAATTTCATTTCCCCACCCCAAGCTTATTTTCTCTGACATAGCGTAAATGACTTTGCCACAGTAGTTATTTTGCAATCTCCGATCACTGTAGCCAGGTGATAGAATCCATACTTCAGTATGTATCATGCTATTTAAAGCCATTCTGTGACCAGCCACAGAACTAGAGACAGAGAAACAATCCCTGCTTTTATTAATAGTAAAAGAAAATACATGACTCTATTGTTACCCTACTTCCACAAATTAAGGATCACTCTCTAAAAGCAGTGGTAGTAAAATAATAGATATATATACATATTTAAGGGACAGAGGAAATTCTCCCAATTGCATCAACATCTGACTCCCAGAAATGTACCTGAGAAACTGACAAACTTTTCTCACAACTATAATGTTATGTCTCCTTTCCCTCCTCATCTCTTTCTTTCCAACTGATTTACAGTTTACTTCCCTTCCTGCCAGTGGCAATTTTATTGATGCTTATTATTTTTATTATGTTCTATGTGCTAGTGCCAATAATAATGTTTTGGTTTACGTATGGATTACACTTTACATTAAAAAAAAAAATTCACATTTCAGCAGTGCCACCTCGAACACTATCAGTCCCCACTACGGTTAATCAGAAGTTAAAGTAGTAGTAGAAGTCTGTCCTTTTAGGGTTGCCCCATCTTCCCTAACTGTCTCATTGCTTGCAAGTGTAGCGAATAATTTTTATGAGGTTGTTTCAGTAAAGAGCCACCTTCTCATACCCAAAGACAGATTATAGAAGGATGGAATTTTGACCTACAGGCACAGTTCAGAAGGGCAATCTCTCTTGGTTTCCCAGTTATATATTACTCACTGAGATTGTGATACCTTTGCTCACAGTGAATAGTGCATTACATCATGAATTGTTTTACTGAAGTAATTGGAGCCAACTGTAGGCACTAATTGTAGGTACTCACCACTGGGAGTAAAGATATCACAAAGTGGGTCTGATTAACTAGGAAAAAGACCCTTTTGTTTGCTTTTGTTTGGCTGCAGTTAAAATCAAACCGTCATCATTATTTCCCATTAGTATTTTATGCATCTTCAAGTATGGGGTTTTTTGTTTTTTTTTTGGAGAATTATGTAGACTGTATGTATTTTGTAATAATATTTTGAAGGTGGAAAAGTAGAACACCAGTCAGACCAAGGACTAAGGAGCCAATTTCATCTTTATTGTTAATAGATTAAAATCACCTTCTATTTATAATTTAAACATTCATTCACCCATGTCTCCTTCAAACTGTTATAGCTAATTAAACTTTGTTTCTACATCTTTGTGTGAATAAACAATACAAAATCTGTAAAAATAAGTTAATTTTAATGCACAGCATTCCTTCCCTCCTACCCAAAATACACCACCCAACTCCCCCTCTCCCTAAAAGTAATTTAATAAAATCTAAGAAATCAAAACCGAAGGCCCTACTCTGTAAAAGGAGACATGCCAGTGATTCCATTAAGCCCAATAGTAACTTTTATAGCTATTGATTTTATATGGAAGGCGCTCAGATACCACGGTGATGGATGGCAGTGTAAAACCCTAAAATAGATAGACAGCATGCTAATGTGACCACAGGACAAATTAAAAATCCAACCCTGGTTACACAAAGTGACATTTGATTCAGAGTCTCACAAACTTGCCTTTTCTTTTTCTGGTTTGATTTATATATCCCTAATTCTAATACATTTTAAGTAATCTTGGACCTGGAATAAACAGAAGTTTTCCAGGTTTGAAGCCTGTGGGATCAAAGCAATATTAATTCATTTGGTCTGGAATAGGTCCAGACTTAGGCCATCTACATCACAGAGGTCCTTGTAAAAAAGCAGTCAGTGTGTTTATATAAATATATGCACTGTATATGATGTTTCAGTGTTGGTGTAATGATACTCAGCTAACATGGTATAAAGAAAAAACCCAAGGAGGCTTCTATTTTGGCAAGTAAGTGTTGGTTTTGGCAATTTCATTTTAAACAAAAACCAACAGTAGCCACCTGGGCTACTGATTCGATTGGTAGCCTGTTTCAGTACATGAATATCTGTCTCAAAAACATTTATAAAACCCTTGAAACTCCCCTTGAAAAATCATATGAGCTATATGTGAATATATTACTAATATTGACGTGTGTCTGGCTCAGTTACCACTTTTGTGTCACATGATGCTGAGATTTAATCCCAAACAAGACTTTGACTGACTCCCAATGCTGACACTGCAGTAGTAAGGGCTGAGGTACTGTTTAAGGTGTTGTCCTTCAGATGAAAGAGTTAAAATGAGCTTTTATCCCTGTCTCTGTTGGTCATCCATGAAATTCCATATTTCTTTGCAAAAAGAGTAGGAGATGCCCTCCATGCCCTGACCACAGTCCTTATTCAGTAATGCAAGTGGTCATGTCCAAGACACTGTGTGTGGGAGATATTGCTGATTGCCTAATGACTTCTCCCTTAGCAGTATTGAATTCGGGGTCTGATCCAAAGCCCAATAAAGTCAATGGGTATCTTTGATATGAAAGGTGCCTTATTAAAAGGACAGAGGTATGTCCCAAGCAGAGGCTCCTATACTGGGGAAAGGAGAAGATTTCATGAATTGCACGAGGATCTAACCTGGGAACAGCTCAGACACTAGGGTGATAGGAACTATAGAAAACCCTACAAGACAGACAGACAGCTAAACACAAATTCTATTCTGTTAAGTATTTTCAGAATCATTGATTTATCAGCAATGAGTCTTCAATACAAAGCCAGGCAGAAGATTGTTCACAGGGCTCAAGATAACTGCCACATGAAGGAGAACTGGGCCCAGGAACAATTAGCTATCATTGGCTTGCCAGGCCACTGGAGTACAAATGAGCTATACAGCCGTTTGCAAAACATAGCAGAATTATCACTAACTACCCATTTGCTTTGGGGAAATTAAGAACTGACCTGAACTTTTTCCCATCCCTGGAACCAAACATTATTTCATGTACTGAGATGTTAATGCTTGGTTAATGTTTATTTTACACTTTTGTATGCTTTTCCTTCCTGGTCTGAGTCACAACTTGTGCCAAAATATCGCAAGAAAGTCCATTCTGATGGTATTTTCAGTTCAGTTTTGCTGACCAAGATGGCTCAGAGAAGTTTCCAAATTTTTGATTGCTTTACTCAGATGTTAGAAATAACCCTTTGTGGCCATAAGCAGCTCAGTAGAACTTAGTCTGTGGACTGGACAGGCCCTTGGTTAAAATCAGAATAGGGGTGGCCAAAGGTCACCTTCCCTGCCCTCACTTCCCATTCCTGTGCCTAGTGTAGCTTGGGTGGAACAAAGAATTGAGCCCAAATCTTCATATTGCAAGGACAGAGAGAATTCAATTAGGTGTTTTAATGCCAAGAAACGTCGTTAGGGTTATGATTGGCACCCCCACTGGCTGATACATTTTTTGAGCTGCAGCAGAATGACACTCAATTGTGAAATTATTTCCTGCTATTAAAAACATCAAAGAAATGGCTTAGCATTCATTGGTAATGATATCTCTGCAAGCAAGAGGGAAACACATTGGTACCAACAGGAAAGGGATTTCATTGTGATCTGTCTTCTCAACACATTTTGACAGTTATTATATACTCTTGCTCCCAGTTTTCATTTTAATAAGTACCGAGACAATAACAAATACGTTTTAATACAAAAACAATATTTATGTTTTGAATAAAGGTTATGCTTGAGCTACAAAGTTCAAGTTCGAAACTTGCCCAAAGCCCATGACTGTTTGGACTCAGACTTTTGGGGTAAAATTCTGGCCCCACTGGTTTTTAAATTTGTTTCCTAGCACTTTTCCTTTGGGTCTGATTCCAGATGCTATGGATTTTAAGAACTTTCATGTGCTGCTTTGAAAGTTAATTCCTCCCCTCCCCCGTTTGTTTGTTTGTTTGTTTGTTTGTTTGTTTGTTTGTTTGTTTAAATAAAGGGTTGGCTTCTGATCTTGATGCTATTGGATGTGTATGTTTAACTCCCTGCATAGTGACGAGAATATATACATCATAAACAAAGAAGTGTCTGAATTTTTCAGTATGTGGCTGACAGCAATTACTGAAAACACATCATCAGCTTCTTTTTAAAACAAGTAGGCTTTTGCCCCCATAATTATCTCGGTACAGCTGAGTTTTATCGTTCTTTGACCATGAATGCACTCTTTTCAGCTTCTTTTTTTTAATCTAAAAAAGTAAATTGGGAGCATTAAACTCCCAATAATAAGTAAAAGTGGCAAAACCACCGGTAAAGTGTTAGTGAAAGCTGCAGCCTCCCCAGCCATTTCATTTTAAACACGGCTCTTTTAAAAATAACTTTTGCAGTAAAAGTTTAACCCGTGGATGTAATATGAGCTATTGCTAATGTCATTCCCATGAATTGCTTATACTGTCGCACTGTTAGATGTCTGACAAGTCCATATATCTCCGATACAGTATATATGAAATTCGGTTGCCTCTAAACCATATGTTCATTTTTTATATTCCTGTATATTTCTGAAGTGCACGTGATTTGGTGATATAGTTTATTTGAACAGGAACTGTAGCAGACAGAATTATTCTTTTGCTGAAATGTATCCTTTTTCATACATTTCAGCTTTGTGATTAAAGTGATTGGCTCTCAAGGCATTAAGTTTAGTCTGGTGCTGCCACAATTATGCCTTTGAAAACTTCTGAGTTCACTCTCTGATTTCCAGTAGTCCAGATGTCATTAGAACAACATGCAGGTAGTCTACAAAGTCCAGTAATACTGTCTACACTTCAGTCTGGATATGAGCTTTCCCTCCCTCCCTGTTGGCCTGGTCTAGCAGCTCTGGGGAAAAAACAAAAAGCTTTCCTCATGGAAAGTTTTACTAAACCTGGTCCCATGCTTGAGTCAAGACCCTTCTCGTTTCTAATGATAGTTGAAGGTGTACATGCTACTGTGGTAAAACATGCTGTGTCGTTAACATTTAGGATGTAGGTGATATCTGATGGGTAGGAGAAATAATATAAAGGACTCAAATAATTCATTAGGGTCAGACCTTTAGTGGACGTAAATGTCTGAGTTTGAGTGGTAGACCATTAAACTAAACCACGCATGGTTAGGATAGCAAGATTGCCTTTTCACTCTTCATAGCAGTCTTTGTGAATAGAATCTCCCTGGAGCCTCAGAAAAATAGAGCCTCCAAAACTGTAAACGACAAAAACAGGTGTCATTTCCTGATTCCACCCAGTCCAGTGCATGCAACCTATTGGTGCTAACATTTTAGATGCTGTGTGTTGTGAAATCTAATGGTGAACTTTGATTTTATTCTTTGAACATTAACACAGGGTCTTTAAGAGTCCAATTCTTCAAGGTGTTGAGATCTCTTCTGAGATTGGTTGAGTGTCCTCAACTCCCATTCACATCCAGGGCTGCTGAATGAGGGTATTTTGCGGCAGCAAGGGTGAGCAGGCATCCAAAAAGAGCTAGGTCTCAGTGGGCAGTAACTTGCAGTAGGGATATCCTATGGTATTTTTAGTGTTCAGGAAACAACACTTGCATTGTGTGTGCCTTTGCATTAAACATTCCAGGCCATTAAGTGCACGCTGAGGCTGTGTCATACTGCGTCTCTTCAAACTAAATACCAATTTCACTCTGCAGCCCTGGTACTCCCTGTGCAATTAAATGGGGAAAAAAATCACGTCTCACTTCTACATCTTATTCATTCTCTTACTTCCATAGTAATGGATATTGGCATTGGTGTTTCAAACAGGAAGGGGTTTTTAAAGTTTTCTTAGGTGAGCTGGGGAGAAGGACTTGCTGCGTTTCAGCTTCAGTAACATTACGTCTGCTTATAAGCCTGGCCTGGTGCCAAAGAAAATTTGTGGCTTGCAGAAGCAAAGACTTTCCTGAGAAAGCTTTGTTTGGATGCTAGCGCTCATTTTTGGAATATGATATTTGTTTAAAAGATTTCTGAAGAGTGTCACCATTGAGCTGTGCAATGTTAGCTGGTCAGGAGTTATTATCGTGTGAGCCACTTAAAGTCCCAGTACTCTAATGCCCTGACCCTTCTTGACAAAAGGTATCTGGAGAAGTTGTTTCAGAAAGAACCCTTTTCTCCATTGACTTGAGTATAAAAGAAGTAACACATAGATCCCTGCTATATCTAGCAGGAGTTAGATTTAACAAACATAGAGCCCAATCCTGCCAACACCTAGGCATATGAGGAAGTTTACACCCGTAAATAGTCTAATTGACTTCAAGAACAGTGAACTTTGCTACCAGTTAGCAAGCTATAATGTTATTAGATTACTAAAAAGCAAAAGATCTGCTCCTATTCCTGCTTAAGTCAACATTCCCTTTGGTTTCACAGGGAGTAGACCAGGTCCAAAGCTAGCAGTTAAAATGCATAATAGCCACATTCATTGAAATCTAGTTGTTGATAGACAGTCAAAGACTGGAGTCTCTTTTGGGAGAATTCTATGCAGCATAGTTGATTGTTTCATCTACATCTGCTTGACAACTGTGTTTTTTCAGTCAGACCTTTGGTACAGTAATAGACGCTGTGTGCTTGCTTTCTTTGCAAGGCTTTATGGCAGCTTGAGCATCAGTCGTCTTCGGTGAGCTACTTGATAGGGTAACTCCTGTTCTTTCCTGTCTCAGAGTTTTCTGAGGGACTCTAATTGTATTGCCACCAAAGGGGAAGCTGTTTTCCCTGAGCTACTGTGCTAAGAGGAGGTTTGTCACAAAGAATCACCCCTAGGCCCGCCTTGTCCTTCGCATCTGGGAAAGACTGCCCAGTGTTAACATTGTAAATATCAGCAAATAAGTCATGTAGTGGGAAAGCATGGGCCTATATCTCTTTGACAAAATTAGCTGATTTCAATTGCAGACCAAAGAGCCTGCCCTGGGGCTCTGCTGAGGTGACAAAGACAGACTTTGAGGTTGCAAAGGCCTTTTAGTGTGGTGTGGGTTTTTGGTTTTTTTTTTTTTAAACTTATCATATTTTTTTAAAATACCAAAGAGTATTAGGTGAAGTGAGATGGTGCTGAAAGAATATACAAACACTTGAGTTTTAGAGTCCTGGAGCACCATATTTGTAGTTCCAGTATTCGGACTACCTTGAAAAACATGCTGCAGGCTACAAGAAGGTCATAATCAGTGGATCAAATCCTGCAATTTTGCCTTGGGTTATAAAACACAGCCCCCAAGCAAAATGTAAGGAAATGGGCCACAGAGTTCCCCTGCACAACCTCTTTTTTTCATCCCCCTGCAGCACAACCATGATTGTTCCACAGAATTTTGGCCATAACATATCCAGATAGGAATGGCGGAGGCAGGATTTCAGGCTCTGTTCTTACTCAGCCAATCCTCCCCTGTAATATGGACTTCAGTGGAAGCTTGGACTAAAGATTGTAGGGTTTGGACAATGGACTAAATTCTGTCCCCGTGTAAGCGTTTTGGGGTCTGTGAGGTTGAACCTGACTGATAGTGGAATGTGACCCACTTTGACCAGTTGAGAGCAGAAATTCATGGATACCAAATAAATAACACCTACTAGAGACTGTATAAGACAGAGAGGGAGGACATGCTGCTGCTGCTTGCTTTTATTGTTGTTGTTACCTCTGAGGCTTGCAGAAATATGAAAGTGCAAAAGATTTATTAGAAACAAAACTAAAATGATTAAAATAAAAATAATAATAAATGGAGATATACCTATCTCCTAGAACTGAAAGGGACCCCAAAAGGTCATAGAGGCCAGCCCCCTGCCTTCACTAGCAAGACCAAATACTGATTTTTGCCCCAGATCCCTAAGTGTCCCCCTCAAAAATTGAACTCCCAACCCTGGGTTTAGCAGGCCAATGCTCAAGCCATTGAACTATCTCTCCCCAAGTCATATTTATATACTATTGAAAACCTTTCCCTCACGGATTTGAATGTGTATGTTGGGGGGGGGGTGTTTTTCCTATTCATGACTGAGCTCGTTGAAAATTCTCCACGTCTATTGAAATTCTCCACATGTATTGGAAATATGAGGCCAGGCAGATACCCTGTACTATGGACTTTCTGCTGTCCTTAAACTATTCCAAAACTGAACTACCGGATGGCAGTTCTGAAACTGGCTCCACACTTTCAAATGCAGATGACTCTATTACTGAATGCTTTCCAGACATTTGAGTATTCACTAATCAACTGTTTTCATGGAAAATACAAGCCAACTGTAAAGTTTATTTCTTCACTAGTATTAATTAGGTGTTTTCAATCTTAAATGAGAATAAATTAGAGCTCTAAAGCATTCCAAGATTTAAACATAGACTAATTACTTGAAGACTTTTACCTCTGTGCATCTGGATTATCCATTGATGACCACTCCAGACTGAATCGCTTTATAATAGAGAACCATTGTACAAGCATTACTAGTGAGGTGAAATGTGCTTGTCTGACCTAAAATGAGGGTGTGTTACACTTTAATGTCAAAAGAGACTTCAAGGGGAACTGTTATTATTCATGATAACTCATTTATATTGCTTGTTGATTTTGTTTATTTTATATTTAGATAGACAGACAGACCTTTCCCCATGCCATTAAATGTTCTGTGGCACAAGATTATGCGTGCCTGATTCTGATCTCACACCGGTGTAAATCAGGAGTAGATCTGTGGAAGTCAGTGGAGTGATAACAGTGTAAAACTGGAGTTCAGAACTAGGCCAGATGTCTCTTCTTTGGCAGGAGAATCAGCCACAGTGCTCAGAATCAGGTGGAAATATCCAGAGTGTTTTTCAGTAACGTAAATAGTTTGGGAGGCGGGGTTTCATACGCAGGCAGGGATGAATTTGTTTTTTGTGATAAAGACTGATAGCCCTGGCTGGAGCCAGGTATGTTTCTCTCAAGCACTGTTCTCTTTGAAAAGGGCTTCTGGAGGCAGATCCACAGGCCCAGCTTCAATCCCAGCCTCTTTATGTCTATTTAAACCAGAATAAGTGATGGGATTATTACTTTGTCACACATGAATGTCAGTAAAATTGACTAGAAAACTTATCGGAAAACGGAGAGAAGAAAACTGATTCCAAGACAGAAAGTCTTAGACTTCAGCAGGAATGTGCACTCCTCAATGATCATACACAAGCCAGCAATGGCTGCTCTGGAGGACTTTCCAGGAACTCAGCAGCTGCTTCCAGCAATCCATGCTAGATGTCTGCAGCCCAGACCAGAATTACTGCAACCTGTTCCAACTTTAGACTCAAAACTAGAAACACTGGGTGAGATTCTCCATCGGCATGAATCAGCGAAGCTCTATTGATGTCCGTGGAACTGTGCTGATTTAGGCCAGGTGAAGATCTGGCCCATCCTCTGCTAGAATGGCAGACTGAGGAGAATAGCTCTTTGAAGAGATTTTAAAGCCTCTCTCTGCCAGCAGAGAATTTTGAGTGTTGCAGAAAGGTTTACAATATTTTGATGATAAAACTGAAGACTTGGGAAAAGGTTACAGTTCTGAAACCTAAGTCTAAGTTTTGCAGAGGAAGCTGAAGGAAAAGCCTGGGAAACAGACCATTATTTTTTATAAATCAATGTAGCAAATGGAGATATGCTGATGGGAAGGCATTTCCTCTATTGTTTTGGCAATCAGGTTGGTTACCCATTGAGTGATAGGCCAGATTTTCATCTTGTGTTCAGCATAGCTCCATTGAAACATGCATCTGAGTCATCCCATTGTAATCAAGTTTATACATGTTTGTAAGATCAGATCTGTGTGGCGGGACCCTTGTATTCAAGTGGAGCCTGACTTAAGTGGGGTGCCATGCTGGGACAAGGATCTAACTGCAGTATCAGGCCCTATATTTGGTGATGGATATAAGCGTGTGTGTTTGTGTGTTTATATATATTTACTTTATTTGGAAAAAGATATCTCTATTTCATCTACAGTACCAATATTTTTGCCATAATGCTGTAAAATGTAGATACACATTGTAAAGTTTAAAATGAGAATATATGGCTGGTTTGGCGGTGAAACTGCGTGTTGGTATAATTTTAGGGGAAGTGAGAGAGAATATTAATAAGAGGAAGGGGAAATAAAACATCTCCATTAAAAAAGATGAACAAGGAAGCATGAGATGTGGGAGGAGTAGGGTAGCATAAATGTGTGTGTGACGGGGGAAATGGATATACATCGGAGTCTGCACTAATGAATAACAATAGCCCGTGATTTAACTGCTATGGAAAATATTATCTAGAGATGATAACATCAGTGTGGGGGGGGAGGGGGGAATGACAGGGGGTGCATTGAACATAAAAGGATTTAACTAAACCAATGGGAATTAAAAAGCCACATTAAATTACCTTTATAGAGAGTTGTTGGGCTTAGTGCGTGGGTGGTGGTGGTCTGTGATATACAGGAGGTCAGACTGGATGATTTAGTGGTCCTTTCTGCCCTTAAACTCTATGGTTCTGTGACTGATTGTCACGGACTTGGGGTAAGTCCAGGATGGACTCACATCATCCCTGCTCTGGTCCCATGTAAGTCACACAGGAAAAATGAATACAGCCAGGAGCAGCAATGGCCAGAGAGTCCCTGGTAGCATGAGTCTGTGGAGCAGCACTGCCAGCGAGCAGTGGCCAGAGCCATAACAGGGTTGCAGAGCCTCTGTACAGATGATTCTGGCCTCCTGAAGATATTTGGGGATCCATGTGGTTTGGGTAAGTTTTCTATGGGGCAGAGAAGAGCAAACCTCCTCCTCTGATCCTGGCAGGATAATTTGGTGTTATCTCTGCATGGATATCCTTTTGAGATATCCATGTACAAAGTTCCCTCCCACAGCTTTTCAGCAGGAGGGTATAATGTGGCCCAAATAACTCCAAAATTGGATAAAATGGTGGAAAATTGCTCTTTGAGCAAACAAATACTAATACAGTCCAGTCACACCTCACTTACTGGCAAGCACTCAAATCAGCTTTAAGGGGTCACATACAGTAATAGAGTATTCACACAAAAAGCAAAGAGAAAAACAGAAAAAGTAGAGGAGGAGTACTTGTGGCACCTTAGAGACTAACAAATTTATTAGAGCATAAGCTTTCGTGGACTACAGCCCACTTCTTCGGATGCGGCTGCTACTCTGAAACCTGTCAGAAAAAGTAGATTTTTTATTGATTAGATGGCTCACCAGTTAGAAAACATGTAAAAAAATATTAGAGATGCTTATTACATGAAGGAATTCTAGATGAGAATAAAGACAGTTAACCTCTGGAAAGGCAGAGAAAGCTTTAACATGTACTAACACCAGAGCATATGGTTGGATGAATGAAACAAGAAATCTCCTTACTTAGTAGCTTTAAAAAGATGAAACTCAAAATGCAGTTAGGGCCTGATCGAAACCCTGTTGAAATCTTTCCATTGACTTTGATCGGCTCTGAATATGCCAAATCTGGGAAATAATAATAATTGTCACAAACAAATAAATAAAAGTTTTGCAACATGTTATCATACATGATTTTCATCTGAATCCCAGGAATTCATTATAGAAAGATATTTAAATAAGATAGATTTACCATCCCCACCATTGGCAGAGAAAAAAATTAGAACTTGAAAAAAAAGAAGTATAACATCTGCTTAAGTTTTCAAAGCTATCTTTAATATTAACTCAGGGAAAGCACCTGAAAGGAATGATATGCACCAGAAATTCGTAAGTGCTTCCAGACCAAAATCACCCTGATACTTACTAAGGCATTCATCTACATAACTGAAAAAGAAAGCTCTTCTCAACAGTTCAGTTTAAGTACTACTGGTATCTCGGTCTTAAACCAAGCAGAGAGCCAATGAAATGTGAACAATATCCTTGAACTATGACTGTAAAATATTCCTGCAAATTGAAACTTTAAGGCTTGAGAAAGTGTTAACTAAGGCCGCCTTCTGCAAGTTGCTGTGTGCAAGTGGAGCCCTGTATCCGTATAAGACAGCTTGCTGAATCAGGGCCTAACTTTGTATATTCAGATCACACAGGCTTTGTAGCAAGGCCAAATTTATTGGAATAATGAAAATTACTAAGGACTCAAACAACAAGAAGAAAGAATCTAAATGCTGAGAAGGCCTTTCATAAGGTGGAGTGGGATTGCCTTCTAACAACACTAAACATTTGATTTAGTTTTTTATTTTTTAAATGGTTTAAATCAATATATAACAAACCTATGGCTAGAATTAGAAACATAAACATATCATCCTGCTTTTGTTTGGAAGAGGGTTCAAACAAGGCTACCCACTTCCTCTCCTGTTACTTGTGACCTTCTTGAGAGCCTTTTGATCAGCTAATTTGAGATCATCCAACAATGTCTGGCATATTGGTGGTTGAATATAAAACAATGCTTTTACTGTGGTTAAATTTGGCATTGAGCAAGGGCCAACACAAGTCCTAAGTCCTCACTTAAGCTCTATTTAAAGGCAGGATGTAAGTGATTCGTAGGGCTTGTGGGGGCCTCTGAATAGGGCTTAATTTCACTCTGTATTGTGGATGATACTCTACTTTACAGCACAATCCCTAATATGCCCGACATACTTTCATTAACTGAAATTTTAAACTCAGCAAGTTATCAGGATACAGAATTAAAACAGGAAAAAACAAAATGATAAACTTAAATTGAGAGGGCCACACCATTGAAGAAAAAACATAAATTCTTAAAATTATTTTAAGAACTCTTCTTCAAGATAGCTATGTATGAATATTTTTTCAAGTTCTAATTTTTTTTTCTTTGCCAGTGGTGGAGAGAGTAAATCTATCTTATTCTAAATATCCTTCCCTCTCACATACAGTGATGGGAATCAGAAGTAACTCCCCTGAAGTCAGTGAAATTACAGTGTTTCATAACTTGTGTAAAAAGAGAAGAGAACCAGTCCTCCTTGCTTTTATTCCAATAGGTGGTCTCTTATACATATTAAACTATTTCAAATAACATGCAATGGTAACAGAAACAGTGTATTTAGTCTCACCTGGCATATTTGCTTGTATTCATTATGGGCCTGTCCAAAGCCCACTGGAGTCATATTACATTAATATATAAAGGTTAAGGGTATATCCAATAATCTGAAATATGATCTGTGTACAATGGGGATGATGTATAGATACTTTGGGGGCTATCACTTTGACTGTCCTAACTTTCTGTGCCTTCAAAAAAATGTTTTTTTTTAAATTTGGTGTAAAATCCATAACATACACGCAGCACTCCTACAGAGTCAACAGGGTTCTAATTGTGAGTAGTACACATATTTTCAGTGGCAGATATACAGGCCTGATTCTGATCTTCTTTACACTGAAGTAAGTGGAGTTACCATACACATATTTTACACCAGTGCTCGTGAGATCAGAATTATACCCACAGCCTATAGAATGTTACCAGGTCCAGTGATCATATGTTTGCATTAGCATAGCTTAGTATGGGCATTAGAAGTATCTAAGGCTAATTCATTCCTTTCTCAAGTCTCTTGAATTTCTGTATTCATTTTCATGGCCTACAATATGGAAACCATAACATTACCTTAATGTTTTTTCTTATTGAATGTGGGATTATTTGAGATCATTCAGTGCTCTATAATGTTTTTCTTGCAAGCAGAGATCCTTATGCTGTATATGTACAAAAACTGCATTGCAGCTATCTACAGCCATGACAAAGAGAGAACATTAAAGCCTCTAGCTCAAAACATTCATCCTTGCTAATCTGGCCTGCAGAGACATTAGCTAATCAAGGCTTGATACTCAGTAACAATAGGACAAGTGCAGTAAAACTACCTCTGTTATCCTAGTGAGCGCTAAGAGTTATCATTCCCATGGCCAAATTACAGGGTTTGTTTTGTTCTAACAAGGCCCACAGCATACAAGACTATCAACCGTAACAATGAATCTGATGTAGTGTGTGTGTTATCAACTCCCTAATAACTGTCTCTCTCTCTCTCTCCTTTTTTTTTTCCCTTTCCCACCCCATTTGTGTGAATTTGTCCCCTGGAACTCTTCTCTATCAGGCCCCTGCAGCTGCTGTTATTTTAGATATGGCAGGAAGTAGGTACCGGAAAACAGCAAGAGCTCACAGCACTCAGAAAAATCTAGAAATTCCTCTGCTTTACCCAAGGCTCTGGCTCCAATCAAAGCCAGTTTAAAAAAAAAAAAAAAAAAGAAGGCGCAAGCAGACAACTGTGTCTGGGCTGTGTATGTCAGAACTGAGGTTTTAGCCATCACCTTCTGCAGGGTACTCCAGAGTTATTTGATACGGCTGTGTAAATCACAGAGTACTTGGCTCAGAGAAAAGTTCCACTTCAGTTACACTGTAGAGGTGGAACTGACACGTGTGCAGAACTGACTTCTGCTTGCACAGTCTTTAACCAGCTGAGAAAACCCCCTTTTGAGTCCCCAGAGACAAGTACTTCTAAAAGCTCATCCATTTTTATGCTATCCCCTCCCATGTCCCATGTACACATAAAGAGGATCCGTTTACAGGTTCGTCCAGTGTGTTTCTCTAAATGCATTTAACATCGCTTAGAAAAACACACTGGCCAAGGGTACTGACAGAAAATACATGGCAAAGTCTCTAAAGCAGAAAACTTACATCACGATTGTTATTGTTATTTGAAAGTTTGGATGGAATACTACTTAATCTGCTCACTGCAGAAATTTGTAGCCATTTTGAATACATTCATTTTTGAATCAGGCTACCTCTAAAAACTGACTGGAAAAAAAAAAAAAGAAGAATGTAAAAAAGAAACAGACAGTTGATGGGTAACCCCCCTCCAAAATCTTGCACTTCAGTAAGGGATCTAGTAAAAAAAAAAATTAACCACCCCTTAGTCCTCCAAAAGATGTCACCTTTAGAACTGTGGGTTTTTTAATAAAGAAATCTTGATATTTGACACAGCAGATAAGGAGGAAGACGTCCGCCCACAGACATCTTACACCATTAGCAATCTAGTTAACATCTGTAAATGTTTTAGGGAGAGAAATTACATTTTAAGACGTTTCTTTTTTAATTGCAGTCTCCAGATGAGATTTGTTAGAGCAGGGAAGTGTATCCCGTAGCGACTGATGTCAATAGTGAGCAGTCCCTAAAGCCAGCCAGGACTGGGAAAGCCATGCTGTTTGCTGCTCTTGGCACAGCTCCCTGCTTTCACAATGTCAAATTTAGACCCGCCTTTATATGCACTTTCAATTTTTTTTCCACAGTAGCTGTTGCCAGCAAGCTGTAAACTACCGTATATCACTCAGATTTAAGAACCTAAACTTTAAAACAAATTAAACTCTTGTTGACATTGTAATAAAAATCAGAATCGAACTGAACAGCTCGGTAAAAGTGCACTTCAATTATTTTATGGATTTAAGATTGTTTTCTAGGATTCCCAGACTCCCAATACAGCAAAGTTATTTCCTCTTGGCAGATCACTGGGAAAAAAAATTGTTCAAGGGATAAAATTATGTGGCAGACACTAGGTTGAAGCCTAGAGGGAGGAAGTGGTGTCTCCCCAGCACCTGTAAATATTTGTTCTGTGTCTTGACCAGAAGAGCCTCTCATCCATACTCTGAAAAAAAATTCAAGGTATTTATTTCACGAGTAACAAAAAAAAAAAGTTAAAAATGTTCATCTGGCGAAACTTGGCTCTTAATTATGTGTCTACGTGGTTTTTGAAAGAAAACAGCAAGATGAGTCTGATCCACCCTTTAGAACTCTATCCAAGTGCAGGTAAATGCATGTAGTGCATTAACTCCCTATCACTAGTGTCTATTCATCTTTCATCTCTATACTTAGCAGTAACGTTTGATATTCTTTTATATTTTTTTTCTATTCTGTAAACTGGAAACAATGGAGGTTTCCACTGGATTATATGCCAGGTTTCCATTCTTTATAACATTTCCTTTCAAAACAATTTGGAATGAAAGTATTTCAGATATGTGAGTAGACAGAAGCTACTGTCGATAATAATTTGTTAAATTAAATACTGTTTCACAAAAGGTGTGGTGTACTGGGAATGCTATAGCATGGAGCAAACACAAATCAGTCTACACAATCTTTGATCACAGCCTTTTTTGCAGTCAACTTTTTTTTATTACACCAATAAAGTACCTTCTGACTTTTCTAGGGCCCAAACCTGAAATGTTCTGATTTCCCAATTACTTCTGTGGGAGTTGAGGATGCTCAGCACCTGATACGATCCTGTTTTTACTTCCTGTCACAAGGTTGTTTCTGAAGTTAGGGCCAAACCTTAGACACTTGGGCTCTAAGGCTATGTACCTACGTCTATATTTAGGCACCTTAACTAAGCATTCTAGTTTTCAGAGGTGCTGAGCATGTGGAGTTCCCATTGGAGAGTTGGGAGCATTCGGCACATTTCAGGAGCAGGCCCCAAGTTTGTCATTATGGAGATTCTCCATGTCTGCTGTATTAGAAATTGGAGGTGGTTATCCCTTCCGGTTAAACTTCTGAGTCCATCACCCCAAGTGACTTAGCATTCTGATAGATGCAGCCAGTTTTACTCATTGTGTAAATAGATTTTTAAAAAGAAAAGGCTACTCATATAGTTTTAAAGCTCTTTCACGCAATTTTATTGCCTAAATTGTCTCTGAGTCGATCAAAGTTCATGCTGAATTCCCAGTAAGTTTTTGTGGACTGCAGAATCATAATCCTTGCCAGGGGAACCCCATTGTAACTTTTCAGATCCCAACATGGTGAGATTTTTGAGTATTTCCAAGTGCTCAAGAAATAGCAGGACAGATTGTTGTGGCTGATTGTAAGTGATTGTTTAGAAAGTACAGTGGAAGTGTTTTGAGTTATGTTCCAGCTCTTTAAGTGTGCTTAAAAAAAGAACATTCTATGTCTCTTTTGTTCAAGTACCTTTTTCCTAGCTCTTCAAAGATGGAAGTCGTGTAGCAGGTTTGTCAGTGATTAGATCATGTGGCAGAATAAATCTCTCCTGTGAATATCAGGGCACTCAGCAGAGTTCTGTATGTAATGCTTCAAGCTAGCAAGGTAGGATGGTGAGTTCTTCAATTCTTACCAGTCAATGGAGCTTATTGAGTTTCTGCAGCCAGATCTGGTGTTTACTATATGCCAATAACTCCACACAACCTTGTCAGTCCACACTAAGGGCCATTTGTTGGGTCCAGACAAGCTATGTTTGGCGACAGGACTTGAGAGCTGGGAGGAGGGGCCAAAGCAAAGGTGTTTTATCACCATCCCAATTTCCTAATTCTGAGGCCTATTTGGCCTCCAGGGAAAATAAGAGCCACTTCGGAGCAGTTCTAATTTGTGCCTGGCTGCCAAGGATAACAGGTGTGCAGCAACACTATGGTCCCACGCACTCTATCCTGACTATGCCAGTGGGGAGATCCTTAGCTGATGGCTTTAAAACCATGAGTGCGACACAAAGGTACCTGGGCGGTCTGAGGATCTAGGTTCTTATTCTGTTCTCCCTTACACTGATATAAATCCAGAGTAACTCCATTCAGGTCAAAATTTGGGCCAAATCCTCTGGGCCAAATTGACTGCAATGAGTTATATTAGTAGAGATTTTTACCGGGTTTAGTTACCTAAATGTAAAACTGCTGTGAGAGCAGAATCGGGCCCCTGAATTCTGCTAGTGCAAGGACCACTAACAGATAGAACATGTACGTCTCTTAGAATTCCATGGGGTTTTAGTAACTGACCTTTTTGTGGTTAAAACAAAATCCCATGGAATTAAGTATAGTTCATGTTATGGTAAGGGCCACGTCATCTTGCTACAGACACTTCGCCACAGACATCTGGTTTCTGTGACAACCTCACACCACATTTGTCACATGACTCTTTGTCTGTGCCATTCCCGCCAGTACATATTGCCAATTTTAACTTCTCGCTCTGTTTTTAACACTGGATAGGAATGACATACTCATGACCAAATGACTGTGACCAAATATTGTGTGAGGTTTTGTCAGCTTTTCCCCAACATGCTGAAAAGTGAGTTGTTTCTGCTTCTCTGATACACCATCAACTCAACAATATTAGCCTTTTTGCACAGGACAGTTCATGACTACACACCAAATCATCAATGGCTGTCCTCTCATCTTCAGACAGAAGAAATTATGTGCTGAATGTTGACAAACAGAATCAAGCCTTCACCATGTATTTCTGGTCACAATGACAACCTCACTCAAAATGTGCATGTGACATTTTGTTTGCAGGCATTGCATACTTGCCAGCACAAATACATCAGTGGTTTGGAAGACTCATCAGCACCCAGCCTTGCCTCCATAAGGCACTCTGAAATCACAGAATCATAGAAGTATAGGGCTGGAAGGGACCTTAAGAGGTCATCTAGTCTAGCCCCCATCATGAGGAAAAAATAAGTATACCTCCTAGACCATCCCTGAGAAGTGTTTGTCTAGTCTGTTCTTAAAAACATCCAATGACAGAGAGCCTTCTTTCTGTATAACTTTGGTAACTGTTGTAAAAGCATCTAAAACTAAACCGAATTTGAGGGCTTACCCCTTAACCTGCCAGGGCCCAAAAGTGGAACACATGCACGACAGAGTCCCAAGATGAGAGATACCAAAAATCCCTATTAATTCAAGAAGACCAAAACACTGTTGGATTGATTTCTTCTCTCTTTAAATCCTCATTTTCATAATTCTTTATTACTGATGTAAATAACTTTCAAGAACAAAAGTGAGGGGATGCCAAATTTGTGTGGAACGAAGGTGGTTTTGCAACTAAAAGAAGTGAAGAAGCTCCTTAGAATGAGATATAGTGGGGAGACATGCCTTGGGACGAAAAGAGGAAGCCTACCAGGGTTCCATGACTCTGTAGCTTATAAAGTCTCTGGGAGATTTATGATTAAGGCTACGATTTAGTCACAGCAGTCACGGATTCCATGACTTTATCGGACCTCCGTGACTTCTTCCACTTCAGCTGTCAGCCGCTGAAGCCAGGGCTGGAGATGGGACTATGCGCCCCATCCCTGCTGCAACTGGGGCTGGATGGCTGGAACCAGGACCCTGCAGCCCCTGCCCTGCAGTTTGCAAGGGCGGGAGGCTGCAGCCGGGCTATGCACCCTTGTCCCGCAGCTGCAGCCAGCTCCAGAGTGGGGGCTGTGCACCCTCCCGCTGTGCTCCATCCCCACAGCTTCTGCTGTGGGCTGCAGCTGGGGCCTTGTGCCCTTGCCCAGCGGCTGCAGTGAGTGCCGTGTTGCCCCCTCATGGCTTCCCAGTGCCCTGCGCCTTCCCTCCCCCCCCAACCTCCTGTTGCCGCCTAGACTTGGCAGGGCTGCAGCTGAACTGTGCGCCCCTGTCCTGCAGCTGTGGCCATTGCAGGGGGTCTCAGCCTGTCAGTCACTGCCCCACCCATGGGACTCCATTCCTTCCCCTACTTAGCCCTCCCGCCCCCCCAGTTATTCTTAGTAAAGTCACGGACAGGTCACTGGCTCCGTGAATTTTTGTTTATTGCCCGTGACCTGTCCGTGACTTTTACTTAAAATAACCGTGACAAAATCTTAGCCTTACTTATGATCTCCTTGCTGAACTCCTTCCAGTGCAGTTGCTGCAGTATCAAGCCTTTGTTTTTTTGACTACTACAAATATCCTAACCATAGTGGGCTGCTGTACGTTGGACCTTCACAGAGCATCTTTTCAGAACACCTTTTCAGCCAGTAGTACCTAATTACAACTTTGCCTGAGCAACTACCCATTTGTACACACAAATGTCAAGAGTGTGTGTGCGTGTAAATTTATCAACCTTAAAAATATCTAGGTCTAGGCTTTACTGCACATATTGGGACAAATGTGGACCTGGTGTGAACATGTCAACTTCTATAAAGTCAATAGTGTTGCACCTGCTCAGACAAGGTTTGAATATGTCCTGTTATCTGTAGAAGCCATTTCTAGTTTTGAGGCCCGATCTTGCGCTCACTGAAGTCACTGAAGTCACTCCAAATTTTGCCATTGATTCAGTGGAAACAGAAATGGGTCTTTTACTTGTTCCCGGATGTGAAAGGAAAAGGATACTTGATGAAAACTCACCTGTGACTCACCTTCTTTCACACTACATTTTAAATATATATATTTTGGCTTATTCGATATGCCCCAGCTGCACCTGAGCTGTTTCTTTTAAAAACACTAACGAAAAGCTGCTCATTGAAGAGTGTTCCTGATGATCACCAGGGGCCACCCTATTATTACATTAAGTCAATTAGAGACCATACATGTATGTCCTGTTGATTTGATTTAGAACTAACTAAAGCTCCAGTAATGTGCAATTACAAGAAACTTAATGACCCCTTTATATCAAATGCAACCTCCATGGCACCTAATATACTTTGATGAATTGCTCATTATGTGCAATGTTAGAAAAGCTTCTATAAAGATTAATAATTGTATAATCAATAGAGAAATTCAATCTTGTTTTGGCTCTTTTTAAACTCTGAAATCAATGGACCCTGTTTTGTTCCCCGCTTCCCTTGTGTAACCCCAATGTGTGTGTGTGTATGTGTGTGTGTGTGTGTGTGTGAGAGAGAGAGAGAGAGAGAGAGAGAGAGAAAGAGATGATATTTTGTCAAGCTAAGCCACTACTTTGATTATAATAGGAATTCCTCATCAGCCCTTCCTAACACATTCTAAAAAATGTTTGTTCTTTTTCTGTATATACTACTGTCCAGGTGTGCCCAGCTTTTTCTAGCATTGAGGTGTGTTTCTGGATACATGATATGGACAAGTATTAAAGTACCCTACCCGATATGTCCGTAGTGGTAACACTGAGATGCCAAAGTTAGTCTAACCTGCCTGGACCTCCTAAAGCTGAGTGTTAAGTACTCAAAGTCTGAAGCAATCCCTGAATATTTCAGTTTGCGCCATATTTCTCAGGATAATCTGGTATTGTTGCCATATGGTACCACTTGCGGCTGACCAACACCATCCAAAATACCTCCTACCTGGGAAGGGGAGAGAATAGTAGATATGCAGGGTGAAATTACCCAGTTGCAGAAGGCCAAATAAGAACTGTGCAGTACTTAAGCTCTGTTTTAAGGACTTAACTGGAACATGCTGGCCCTCTTCACAAGGATGAATTTCACTTCTAAGGAGACATAAAATAAAACAAAAAAGGAAAAATAGTGCTGTGCTTTGAACTTTCTTTCTCTAATGGGTTCCTCCTCACCACCTCCCTCTGTCATTCCCCACCTTAAGTCAAGCACGAGTATCAAGTCATATTCTGTAGCTAGATTAATGGTGTCCCACATACATTAGATCTGGGCAATCTCCAGAACACTGGAGTTTTATTTTTCCAGATAGCCAGCTGCAGACATACATATGCATGTGCGTGTAAGGGGTAGGAGATAGTACCCTCAGAGCTGTAATAAAAGCCAGAGATAGTAGTTCCCTGATACTAAACTTCAGCAACATGCTTGGTACCTTGGGACTTGAGCTAGCCCCTTATTCATCCCCACCACGCCATGAAAATTACCAGTTTCATAACCCATTCCAGCAGTGGAGTTGAAAATTGTTTTGACTGCGAGCAGGCAAGCAGGCAGACACCGAGGACTGCATGATTTTCAGTGCCACCTCATATAGCTACTTGACCGTCTTCCTTTGTTGCCTCTGCAACAGCTCTAAGGCTTTGACTAGTTTGTTGTAGAGGAGGCAGGAGCTGAGGGTAGTTAGTGTCCTTCACTCCCATGTAACTACCCGGTTCTCTGGGATGGCAGTCAGTACCCCTGTAACCATAGGTAATGCAGCCACAAGCTAACCATTAATTACTAATATTTTCTCATCACTAGTTTATGTGAGGACCCATATGAAGCTACAAAGCATATGGAAGTAGAGCATTTCTGTGGCCAGTTCTCTTTGTAATTGTCACACTTCTATCACTATATGGCACTGGAGGATGTACTTGTGAGTTAAGACTGTGAGATTTCACTGAGATAGGGTATAAAGTGTGCACCCACACAGAAAACCGATGCAAAACTAAAATGAGTCAGGATCTTATCAGTTGCTTATTGTGTAGTTCGGTTGGTTGCTGAGATAATGCTGGTACTGGTGACTTGCAACATAGTCAAATAAAATGTGGACACTTTACAACCTGGTGCAATTTTGTGCTGTTTAGCTTGTGGTCCAGGAGTTAGCTACGTCACATGCGGTCAGATTAAATTTCTGAGAAAACAGCAAAAATTATATGGTCAAAACTTTTCAAATGTGGGAATCTAAAGATAGGTGTCTAAATACTTAAATAAAAGTGGCCTGATTTTCAAAGATGCTTGTCTCCATGGGAGCTGCTCAGTTCCTCTGAACATCAGGTGGCTTTAATTTATGGTTATTTTTTGTTTGTAAAATGCTTCGAGATCCCTGGATGGAAGGCCAATTATTTCAAATGTTGCTAGCTCACAATTTTATCATGAGTCTTGTGATATTCAGTGTTTTTCTTAAAGCCCCACCTACTGGAATCAGGAGATGGCATGGAAATTTCAACTTTCATTAAAAAAAAAATTCTGTCATACTTGGGGAGAAAAGGTTGAAAACATGAAGCTTGTGAAGCCTAAATGCTCAAAAACCAGGAGCCCCACAATGTATTATTTTAAAAATCTCATGATTTTTAAGACATTATCATGATATTTTGGGGATTTAAGTCATGATTTTTGAATCCTCGGGGTGCTGTTTTTCTGTTCTAGGAAATAAAATGGAAGGTAACATTGAGGGTATGTCTACACTACTCACTGGATCGGCAGGCAGCAATTGATCCAGTGGGGGTCGATTTATTGCGTCTAGTCTAGTGCTCTCCCGTCAACTCCTGTACTCCACCGTCATGAGAGGTGCAGGCGGAGTCGATGGGGGAGTGGCAGCAGTCAACTCACTGCAGTGAAGACACCACGGTGAGTAGGTCTAAGTACGTCAACTTCAGCTACGTTATTCACGTAACTGAAGTTGCGTAACTTAGATCGACCGCCCTCCTCCACCCCTCCAAATTTAGACCAGTCCTCATTGTCAGTTAGAACTGGTCTGAGTCATTTCATTCCAAATGTTAGGGGGTGAAGCTGCATCTTCTGTAGCAAAGAAGTCTGTATGCCTAGGGATGAAGACACACCCTCTCTTCCATCCCACCCAGCTTCTGTCACCACTGATCTTGAGCCTCAGAATCATTATGTGACATTCTCATGAGTCTTTTGTGGCATGGAAATTCCATATAAAACTTGCAACTGTGCCTATTTTGTTTCTCTTACATGTGCTCTTAGGAACGTAAACACATGTTTTTGGTTAAAATGTGGTTTATTTGTCCCCTTACCTCTTTTTGTGTGTCGACTGTGGCTTGCATCATGTCGGTCCAAATCCTGTGGCCTTTACTCAGGCAAAATCCCTGCTGAACTCAGGGGGAGTTTTGCCTGAGTGAAGGCTGCCAATTATAGCCTATCAAGTTTAAACTTCTGCTTTAAGAAAAACAGTGTCTGATCACTGTTGTCCTTAGAATATAGGGGGAAAGGTTAAGGGCCAGATCCTAAACTGGTGTAAATCAGTGGAGCTCCCCTGACTTCAGTGCTGTTTCCAGCAGCTGCGGGCCTGGCCCTAAAAATGAATAGAAAAGAGACTCAAAGTGCTCCCAGGCTTTCATCTGTGGTGGATGAAAAACATAAAACTAACACGTCTTGCATGATGTGATATGGTGAGGCTGGGGACTGGAACTCATTTAGAATGGGCACCCAGTCAAAAGTCCCAGTCAAGTTACTGCCACACAATGTTGTCACCACACTTCAGTGAGGAACTTTTCCCTGTTTAACCCTCCACAATGCTTCCACTGTGGAAGTTTTTGCATTATTTGGTGTTATCGGGCTAAATAAGGAAACAGGTAGTGCAGGTAGGAAAATTATTCCATGTTAATGGCTGACTGTCACGTCTAACAATACTATTCATCCGTGCCAAACCTACATTCATATTGAGGATCATGTTTTATTAAAACCTGCTACTTGTTGTCACTCACTTGCTCCACTGTCCTATTCACTCTTTCCAAAAATAGCATGCCCCGTGGTGATGGCTTATTATGATTAACAGATAAAAATAAGTTTAAGGTTTAAATGCATCCAGGACACCTGAGGTAATACAAGATCTAGACTTCTACATGGAATGTGTGAAGTTATATTTTCCATTGCTTCACAAGACTGGGGTTTGGGGGTGTTTTTTTATGTTTTGTTTTGAATTCAGTAAGTTTCAAAGTGATTTGTGGTTTCATGTTGCAGACTTGCACCTCAGGAATTAATATCACCACTTTTTGATTATAATTTTTTTCTATTCATAGCATTGTTCCTGCTTTTAAAACTTCTAACAAGACCATTTTTCCCCGATCATTGTTATATAATATTGATATATATATATATATATAGTGATGACATTTATCCATAAAAGAGAATTGCTGCTTATTAAAAGGGAGGGGAAGAAGGCTCTCTGGCAACAAAAGTAGGATTCTACTGTTTCAAAAGAGTGCACACCAGGAGCTGAATCTATTTACTAACTGTCTATGTGTTTATATTTAGCCACTTCTCTTTAAAAAAAAAAATCAACAGGGGAGGCATTTTCCTTGTGGTGTTTCTATTTTCCTACCTATTAATTTGTGACTTCAGACTCCTCATTGATGACGTTGATGTACCGCATTTGGGCTACATAGCTGTAGCCTCTGAAATAAAGTCACATGATAGTACAGGAACCCTAAGGATCTAGATTTGAAGTCTCCAGTGGAAAAATCAAAGGACAGACATTGTAGGCAACAAATGCAAATGCCATAATATGTTACATTACTAAAAGAAAACATAGTATTAGTGCCAACCTCATTGTCTCTAATGTTCTATTTCTTTGGATATAGCTTTTATTTTTATTATTAATTTGCCACGTGCAGACAGTGTGCTCAGTACTGTACAAAATCAAGAAGAAAATGCTGTCCCTGCTCCACAAAGCTTGCAACCTCTGATCTGCTGAAGTCAGTGGGAATTTAGGACACTTAACCCACGGAAAGATTAGCTACTAAACTCAGTACACAGTAGAATCAATACATAATTGTATACATCCATAACACGAACAGAATGAATTGTTTGAGAATACAGTTGGTGCCTTTTTTTTTTCTTTTGTTCAAGTTTAGGTGGGTTATTTTGTTCAGGTCCAGCTTTGCAATCTACTATTGTTCTGTTCCATCTTAAAGGTGATGATCCATACTGTTCATAGTTAAGCAAAATGCACACAGTATAACACTGCATATACAGACAACATAACAGCTGTTAACAAAAGCCTCATCTGAATATGATGCAATAGATTCCTTTGAACATGCTGTATAACCATTCTTAACAATGGGACAAAAAACTCGATCAGAAGAGACTTCACAGCATTTAACTGTTGCTATCTCCATTTGCATAAAAAATGCATAACAATGTTAGTGACTCACAATATATGTGATTAACTGAAGGCCTTTTGATGCCACTTTGTTTTAAATGTATCAGACTTCTTTAAAAAGAAACAAACAGAGTACAGTAAAATCCTCCTGATCAATATAGGCCCTCAGGCATTTCCTCTGTAAACCTCCATCAGACTTCCTCTTGTAATTATTTTGCAGCCTTGCAGTGACTTATGTAGAGAGCTACGCGTGTGGGGAGGAAGGGAGATGGGGGGGAGGCAGATGGCAGCGCATGGAACAGGTGACGTACAGTGTGCACATCTATACCGCTGCAAGCCTTTCTGCCTTAATAACTTGGAAGTCATTCTGTTCTGTATTTTAATACAGAAAGATATTGATAATGGCAGGCCATGTCTCCTTTTGTAAAATTAAGAAACACCAACACCGTTGCATTTGTAATCTCAAAGTGCAATCATTTATTTATGTAGCATTACTAGTGTTTGTACCAGGGATGGGGGAGGGTTCACTGAAGGTAGCTTCTTGCCTGGAGCAAAAAGACATCAGTAGTGGTTTGGGTTCTTTATAGGTAAAGTGTGTAATCGGAAAGGAATGTAACTATAACCCACAGCCTCATTCGGCATTCTGATGATACAGAACTCTCAGGCCCCGATCCAACTCTGCTGAAGTAAATGGAAAGTCACTTATTTCAGTGGGTTTTGGATCAGGCCCATAGTGCTGTCTGATGAACTTGCCAGCTTCAACCAATCAGAAACTTGAAACATAATCAGGGAAGGAAGGTGAACAAGGAAAGTTGTGTTAATGTCAAATTCTCTCTTCCCTACATCCTAGTGAAGTACTTAGGCTTACTGTAATATATTTTAAAAAATCAGTGCTACCTATCTTACAGCATTACCCAAGGGTTAACTCCAGCTTCTTACCTGCTGCAGGCTACAGCTCCCAGCCCAAGTGAGGGCCACAGAAGGGCCTGAATGGAGCAGGACCAGTACAATTCTGTTGCAGAGGCAAGAGCAAAAGCAAAGAGGCCTCTCAAAGAGCTTAACCCCCCCCCCCCCCAGCAGTGTATCGCACAGCTTCACTGCGGCCTCGGCTGTGGTTCTACTCAGGCAGTGTGCAGGGAGAAGGATGTAGGCACTTGCACCTACAGCTAAGCAAAGTAGCTCTGTGGTAACAGAAATATTCCTGGGTAGGCACCTTAAACACTTTATGAAACAGAAGCTCGGAAGTGTAGGTAGGGGCTATTATTTGTAATAAAGTTCATACATATCAGGATACATTCTTAAAGGGGCATTCTCCTGGCTTCTTAATCTACAAAGGCAACTTTCTACATCTAAGTTTTGGGCATCTGTGGCTCTAAAGTCAGTTGTTGTTTTGGAGTCTCTTTAGGAACATTTGGCCCTTGAGACACAGTATAATATTGTAAAGCCATAGGGGGGCTGATCTAGCGTTCTTTGTGCAGCAAAGACCTTACCCCAGTAGTTTATGGACCTGTTTCACATTGGCATTATTTCCATTTTACATCTATGTAACTCCTTTGATTTGAGTGGAAGGACACTACACAGTGGTGTATCAGACTTGATGTTGAGTGTGCAAGGAAAGCAGAACTTGGCCTAGGAAGAATAAATATTTTATTAAACCAAAGTGCAATATTGTTATCTCTATTCAAAGCAGTAGTCAAATATAAGGAAAGCAGAAGTTTGCAGAAAACTTTTCCTTTTATTTATGTTTGATGCGAATCCATGCTATAGACCAAAAATTTAAAAGATATTTCATTTCCTATAAAGTTCCTATCCATATAAGGAATCCATGTTTCTTTAACTATGCAGGTCTGTCTCATCTTATGCGGGGGTTCCGTTCCGCGGTTAGCGCGTAAAGCGAAAACCACGTATAGCCAAAACCCCATTGAGTTCAATGGCGGGCGAAATCGCCCGCACTACAGGTATAGTATTAAAACTGTTGTTTTTCTCCTTTTTTGTTTTTGTTTTTTTGTTTTTGCCGACCGTGTAAAGTTGAAATTGCGCATGTTAAATGCGCGTAAGATGTGACAGACCTGTATCCGGTACCCTGTTTAAAAAGTAGGAACTTTACATGTTGCATCCGTGAGATATTGATTTTGCTATTTAGTAAAACAAAAGTTTCCATTTCAAGGACATTTTAAAGCAAAGTTAAATATAAGAAGAAAAAACTCCTTATTAAACTAAATTGTGGTGTAACAGCTCACCACATCCTGCTGCAGTGGCATCTGATGTTTAGCAAAGGAAAGGTTTCTCTTTCAGGCTTCTGACAGGTACAATGGTCACATGTTACCTGCATTTCTCAGCACTATTATTTTTTTTACTTGATGTCAGTGGAAAAGCTGAACATGAAAATGGAAAATATCTGTTAAGAGAGGGCATTGTGGGGAACTGTAGGTGTTAGCTACCAAAGCAACAATGCCTACCTCTTTCTTCCCCTTAACCCTCTGTCCCCCCCCCCCCCCGAAAAAACACCAAAAAAACAAACTAAAAAAATCTGATGACAAATGCACTGTAAATCATCATACTCAGCTCTTTGAATTGACAGGAAGGAATCTGTTGTTCTACAGGAACTATTGTTCTAGACTGTAGGCATTGAAAGTTAGAGTGTTTAGTTCTATTCCAGATCTGCCACTGAGGCCAAGTCTACACTGCAGACTTCTGCCTACATAGTTATGACGGTCAAGGGTATGAAGAGGTGTGATCCTTGACTGAAACAGCTCTGTTGGCACAAGTCGCTAGTGCTGATGCAATCATACCAACAAAATTGCACTTTATCAGTATAGCTTGTTTCACTCATGGGGCCGTTTTACTATACTGCTACAAAACAACAAACGAGCAACATTTGCCCAGTATAGTAAACCTGTGTATCTATACCAACAAAGTTTCCCTATTGTAGACGTAGCCTGAATTACTGTACGACTTCCGGCAAGTCAGGGCTTATCTACATGGAGCAGCAATGCGCGCAAGAGGGGTGTGATTTCTAAAGCACATCAACATGTTGTGCACTAATTGGCCCATGTAGACCCTTCTGGCACAAACTAAAATGCCCTACTGTGCATTAATATAAATGGGACTACTTTAATGTGCACTAGTGAACTTTTCGTTCATGTTAGCCGGGTGTATATGGGTCAGCTAGTGCACAGCAGGGTGCACATTAGAAATCACACCCCTCTAGTGTACATTGCTGTTCTTTGGAGACAAGCCCTTAGTTAATTCTGCATGCCTCAGTTTCCCCATGTGTAAAATGGGTATAGTAACACATACTGCACCAGAGTTCTATGATTGTTATGTTAATTGCTGTGTGTAAAGCCATTAGTTAACATGGATTATGTGAGTGCAAAATACTGCCACTACTGGGATGTTTTGGCAAGTGAGAAGTCATGTGCCCTGTGTTATTTGAACCCAAAGACCAAGTTTGCTTTAGAAATGAACTCCAACATAAGCCAAAATATTCCTTGTGCTACTTACTCCATATACACCATACCACCTCGTTTCAGTAACAGATTTGCAATCCAAAGCTTGCCCATACATGAGAGCAATAGGTGAATCTCACTGAACAACATGTTGAATTTTTTGCTTGACCAGAGGCAACTAAGAGGGAGCAGGAACCATTCCATTATGGTCTGCATAGTAGGAGTGCATTTCACTTGCGGTGTGGAGCCTGGTTGTAGCCATATGGTACTGACAGAAAAGCAGGGTTCTTAATAAAGGTGCTAGATGCATGTAGATGGAGAAAGTGCAGAGTTTCATTAGTCAGTCGCAGCAAACATCACATAAAAGAGCACGTACTTTGGTCCTAGACCGCACATACATGCTGAATGATTTCTGCCTGCTCACACCCACTGAAGGGCATTCCCTCCCAGGCTCAGGTGCTTCAGTGGGCAGCAAGGGAAAGCCCGCTCTTAGCATACTTCTACTGTTCCTTCCCCTTTTATCTTCTCAGACACATGTTATTTTCCACTTGTATCTGTATTGCAAGACTTACGATCTTTCAATACTTATTGCTGGGCAATAAGATAGAAATTCTTTTGCATCAAGCCATCCTTTGTTCCACAGTGTAAACCTCATTCCAGTACATGCTTTAAAGGACTCGTTCTTTTCATTTATTGGCAGGGTAAAAAAAAATGAAATGAAGTAAAGAATCACACAGAAAAGACTTGGAGACCTATCCTTGAATTCGCTATAGGTTACAATAGATGAGAGTGATGTGGAACCATGCTGCCAGCTACTATTCTGGTTCCTTATCACATCTCAGTTCCCTCGTTTTGGACATTTTGTGGCTATCCAATGACAATGGCTACATTGTAGGCAAGGTTCAACTATCTCTTGGGTATCTGTTGGCATGGTGGAGCGGCTGTTGTTCAACAGATGTTCTTGGCATCTGCTTCATCAATTAGTGCTTGTGCACCACAGGTAAATTGAATAGTATCACCATTCTTAATTTTTACAACATGGTGGAGTGGCTGTCGTTCAACATCTGTTGAACAGAAAATTGTGCGTGGCTGTCACACCTAAAAAACAGCGGAAGTCCACCTATAGCGAGAAAACTATATATAAGGTGAGCATGATCCTCAAACCCTCATCCCCCTGATCCCCGGTGACTTCAAGAGCTCCCAGATTTGGCCCTGATACTATTGGGTTTCATTATTTTGAGTTAGACAAGATGTTAGTGAATGGCAGTTGTGATCTAGTGGACTAAGCCTGGGGCTGGGAGACTTGGGGCTGGATTCCATTCCCAAACGCTAGGGAATTGCTGTCTGATTTTGAGAGAGTCGCTGAATAGCAATTGGTAACATTTTCAAAAGCATTTAAGTGACTGAGGGATCCAAAGTCCTATGTTCAAAAGTGACTTAAGGCACTTAGGAGCCTAAGTCTCACTGAACGTCTATAGCTCAAAAAGCCAAAGGTGCTGAAGTCATTTTTGAATATACAACTTAGCTCCTAATTCAATTAGGTGCTTTCGAATTTTTTTCCCGTTTGCCTTAGTCAGTTTTTGCTGCTTTTTGACCTTTCCCTTGCCATCTGTGTCAGGTATTCCAAGTTAAAGTAAATCACACTTTCCTTGACTAGACTACAGAACATGACATGCTCTTGGCCTGAGAGTCAAGAGATGTAAGTTCTACTGGTTTTCCCACTAACTTATGTGGGCAAGCTCCTTGATCTCACTGCCTCGGTTTCCCCATATGTGAAATGTTGATAATAACACCTATCTACCTCCTTTCCAGAGCTGTTGTGAGGATAAATTAATATTTCTAAAGCAGTATATATAAAGGCTAAGTGGTACTATGAATAATATCTGATTATTATTCAGCGTTAAAGAAACGTATAGCATTGAAGCAAAGGTGTAACTCTATATCTGGCCCTCAGGTAGTTTGCACTTGTTGCCACATTTTACATGCCATATGATTTGTAGTGTAGCCAGTGTTGCCAGAGATGCTTATCAAGGTAACTTCCTTGACAAGAGTGTCATGGAAAATCTTTCCCACAGCATAAGTGTTTGCGTTCGGGGAGAGGTGCAGTTCTGAAAGCTGTCCTGAGCCTTGTAACCTGTAAGTCTGTGGTATTATTACCCTTAATAGGCTATATGCAACGTACCTCCTTGTCACGGTGCAGGGGCTGTGGCCTAAATTGGCTTCCACTGGTTACTAATATGAAAGATAAACTCCACGACACCATCAAAAGAAGTGTTTGTGTCTTTACATGTCATTTCCATACTGCTCTTATAGGTTTTTTTAAATGAACAGGTAATCACCAATACCACTGCTAGTCCATGGCTGAAGAAGGACCTGCTTATGAATTGGTATCTATCAATCCACTGACCACCTTCTGGGACTCAAATCCTGACTGATTCGTGTACTGCTGGTATAAAATGTGCAATAGGTCTGAAGAAAAAACATGTTCAACAACTAATTGCTTCAGGAAGTTGATTTTAGCCAGGCCTGGCTCTCGCCAACAAACACATGGAGTTATCTGGATGGCAGCGAACTGCAGCCCACGAGCGAAGGGAAACTTGGGCTTTTCCATGGTCATTCCATGACGTGGGCATGTGTTTCCGCCTCCCAGTAATGTTAGGAAACTCAGCAGCGATGACAGCCTCACTGATGGCATTTTGTCTATCTTCATGTAAATCAGGTGGTCGCAGTGGTTGCAGGGAGGTGGGGTGGAAATAGAAGGGATGTTGTGCAGTTCACTGTAGATGGCCTTTGCCAGGTTCAGTCATTTCCTGTCCGTCTGCCAAAAATCACAAGCTGATAAATGGACATAGGTTGAGTGTGGGAAACTATATGGGTTGATGATCTTTGAAGGGGAGGGAGTGAGGAGAATGAAAGAAGAGTCACGAGTAAAGAAAACAATGCTTTTATCAGTGGAGATGCAGTCTGACTGGCTGATGCTGAGATAATGTGTCTTGCTTATTCTTTTCTTCAACTTCTGGCCAGGGTTTGAACTTGCTCCTGCCCAGCTCTCAGTCTTTATTCACACATTCATGGCTGTTGATCAACATGAAAGGAGAGTATTTTTATTCATTTTACAGCGACCAGTAATGGAGAAACACGCACACACATTTTTATCATCATTATTATTATTATTATTTATTAATGATACCACACACTGCAAGAGCCCACATGCGTAGTCCTGTTCTGCAGAGGCATTGCAGCTTCAAGTGCTCAGTTCAGCACCCGGCAGCTTTGCGTTTTGCGCACGCCACTCTTGTGGAAAGAGGGCTAACAAGCAGTCCTATGGGCTATTTGCATGGAGTAGATAACGTATTCTAAGACTTTCCAGGGTTCGTTACTTTGAGCTTCAGAGCTTGTTCTAAATGATATGTTTTTACTTGTAACTAATTAAAAATGTTAAATATGTTTAATGCAATAGAAGACCCAAGATGCCCTGTTTTTGTGATGTATTTTGCATGTTAATAACCATGGTTAATCCTGCTCTTTTGCACATAGGTCAGCCTATATCAGTTACTTATTAATATTACACTTAGTGTTCTAAACGATAGCGAAACCATGAAGAAAGTGATACAAGCTTCATTTAACGTATTTTACAGCAGAAGAAATAGTAATTGTACAGCAGTTTCATTCTAATCGTTCTTTTTTTTCCCTTGTGTTCTTTCTTTACAGTAAACGAAATTATCAGGAATGACCTCTCCAGCACCAATGTCCATTCAGAGCTTGCAATACTGGACTAGTTCAAATCCATATACTTTTAGCTCAGCTGGTATACCAGCTACAGCACAGAGCTGTCGTAACTGAATAAACTGAAGTCATTACCTGGTACCACTCTGATCTTCCGCCTTACTGAATGTTAGGAACTGAAGATTTACCTCTTGCCTACAAAAAAGTATCTCTTCAACCAACAAAACATCTTCTTTAAAGAAAATCATCTCAAGAGGAGAAAAAAAGGGGAGGGAATAAACTCTAAGGTGGCACATTTCATGGGATAAAACTGGGAAATTCAACAAAAGCTGATGGCTTGTCCCCAGCATTGAGCCTTTTGGCACCACTGGAATTCAGCCCTGGAAGTGCCTTATTTTACCAAATTGTGGCATCAGGACATTTTTAATAGGCTTTGAATTTTCTACCATAAAAAGTATTTGTAGGTGCAGAAGCTATAACGCTTGCATTCTGGCAATTGATATTTTAAAAATCACAAGACAGCCGGTTGGAAAGGGAATGACATCCCTACTCAAAGTCAAAGACATTTATGAATTCCAGAATTTCTTCAGCTTTTCCTCTGCTGTAATGTACAGCCTGTTGCCTTATTCTCAGTGCATTTCAAAAGCCTCCCGATTTGTCATCTCAGCTCTTTCTTTTTTTTCATATACTGTCCTTATTCTCTGCTAGTGAATCATAGGATTGTTAGTCATAGCATGTTAAGATTTTGATTTTAATCTGGCTTCAGTCATAGCACAAGTATGTTGAATAGCACAAAATAATAAGGTTGATGGACAAAAAAATTGAAATCTATCTATTACACGATAGATGTATGTGTATGCATGTACATACATTCTAGTATATATGCATATATTTATATATGACAAGTAATATAGGTGATTGCCTGGCGAGGGCACTGAATTCAGCAATAATTTCCATTTCTGTGAATGGATTTCAGATCCCAAACAATGTTTCAGCTACTTTTGTTGATGGTTTGTAACACCTAAGACAGGTATGCATTTTCTTTCCTCATGCAGTTAAGCAAGCACTTTAGACAGTCAAGAAAGATGCATACAAAATACATAATTATTTACCAAATGGCAAAATATGAAATAAAGAAATTGTAAATACCATTATGAAAGAGTGTAAAATATTTGTTCAATTATAAGATTATTATTTCACGGAAGCCTTATAATTCTCTGCTACATGTACGAAAAATAATATTACCAAAAAACAAATGTTTAATATGCAACGCTGTACAATATGTTTTCAGATTAGCTAATGTTTATGGCGCACCAGATAGGCTTGTAGCGTAGTCTTTAACATTGTATTTTGTACAATCAATTGCTTATTATATAACTAGCAATGACTTCTTATTTCATATAACCAAAAAAAAAAAAAAGAGAGCATGGTTTAATTTAAAAATGTTTAACGTTAATATTGTGCCTTAGGAATCAGCGACCCCTACTGGAAATATGCCTGAACAACACCTCTGTGCTGAGGTCGTAACTAATTAACCACAATGTTATAAAAATTGAACAGATTTCACAAAAAAGTGAAATTCTCCTAAACATTTTTTAAATATATTATTCTGTACAATTATGTCTTACTTTCTTTTTTTTTAAAATATTGAAAGCCATATATGTCACATTTGCACATTACTGTGAAGACATGAGAATATAATATGGCTCTATGTACATATTATGCTGTTTCTGGTCCTAATAGTAGTCTGTAATTCCCAATCTGTTTAATCCCAGTTATTTACCCTGTGTTTAGCATTGTAGAACTTGCATGAAACATTTCTTGTAGACTGCCACATTAAAAAAATAAAAAGTTTGACACATGTCAGCTTAACTTGTAGTTAGAAAAATAGATCCAATAAAGCAAGTCTGGAAGCTAGTGTTAGAGTGGTTCATTTTATGTTACCTTAAAAAATCTTCCTTTCTCATATAAAATAAGCATTTTTACATTATATACATATATACATATATATCACACGCTCCTCTATTTGAAGCTATTTGCATCCCGCTGCAGCCTACTAATATACTTACCTTATTAGAGAAGTAAATGCCTTTTGACAACAGAATCACACTTTTTTTTCCTTCTTTTAAGAGACATTACTGCCAAAGAAATAAAAATTGATATATGATATAATTCTCAGATGCTGTTCACTCTGTACTTCAGAAATGTCAATAAAGTGTGAGTGGAGGAACCTATTACAGAAATATCCTTGGTGAGGCTTTGAACCCCTCCTCCCACACACACACTGTCTGCATTTCTGCAATAACTTTAGCAAGATAATCAACTGTATGTTTTGAATATGTTGCACCTCCTTTGTCCTTAATTTTTATTTTTCTTCTTTAAGCTATTCTGAAAAAAAAATCTGTTACTTTTAAGCCTGGATAATGGAAGATTATGCATCTCTTGTATATGTATTCATAAAATAAAAAAATGCAAGCAGAAATCTTTCCCTTATGAGTATGATACCTTGTATTTGTACGTGTGTTGTAGTTGTTAATTTTATTTTTTTAAAAACTGTTTTCACCAGGGTTTTTTTTCTTTTGTTTGGTTGGGGGTTTTTTTTGTTTTGAAAAACAATGGTTCTGAACTGAGCAATTATTTCCCTGGAAAACCGTTGTAAAAACGTACAAAGTGCCCTTTGCATGTATGTTTAAAAAACAACCCAAGACATTTTCTTTTCTCCATGGATGATTCTCACCTTTAAAAATCCCTGACAGATCAATTTTGAAAATGAATCAAACAGTACAATATTAGCCTTGCAATCAAATATTTGCATTGTCATTGTATTAATTGCACCACTTTCTGTTCTGTAACCCCCTGGAAGCCATTCTGAAGTCTATTAGCTGCAGCGGGCAGGATTTGGCCCTGCTGTTTTTAATTCAGCATATGAATGAGGTCTTTATGTTGGATTGGGGGTGTATTGCACACACATAAAGAAAAATTCACTTCACCGAGCCCGTGGGCAGTCTGTCGTGCCAAGAGCAAGGATATAGAAGCTTTGTAGTATGGTACCTCGCCCCATAGAATGTTTTGTTTCTTCTGAAAAAACTAGGAGGATGTGAACATAATCAAAGTTTGGCTGAACTCTCTGAGTTTCTGGGTCATCTCATCAGATGCTGCAGTTGTATGTAACACTGTAACTATGTAACACTGACACATCCAAATCACAGGAAAAAAACTGATATAAGTTTATTTGAGTTTAATTAGGAAATATACATAATGAACTACCATTCCACAGTCACCATGACCCTGATTCAGTAAAGCATCTATAATCAGGAAAGCTCTTAAGCATTCGCTTAAGTGTTCCACTGAAAAGGGGTGGACCTATGCATGTGTTTAAACACTTTCCTGAATCACAGCCTATCTTTGCTTTGCATTTTGTCTTTAAGTTTAGTCTGAGACATTCTCTAGAAATGATATTCAGCTTGCTCTTGTTCTTGGTGAAGTCAATATCAAAATCCTCATTTGACTGCAGTGAGTGCATGATCAGGTCGATGGCAAATCCTGGCGGTGGCGTGCAGGATATGTCATGCCACAGAGTAAAGCTGACTGCAGCCACATTGTGGTGTGTAGCTACACATATCAGTGAAAGGCTCTGGCAGGGAAGGCAATGGGGAAAGGCTCTGGCAGTGGGGAGCATCGGAAAAATCTCCACTTGTTTCTCCATCTGTAAAATGGAAATTATAATACTTTCCTCACAAAGATGATGTGGGGATTCTTGTTGTGAAGTTCTCTGAAGATGGACATAGTAAGTAGCCTATTATAAATTCTTTGCTACCACCCTATGATTGTGGCCACATTTTATACAAAAATAAAATGTCCGCTCACACACTGAATTCATTTGAGCCACATGTTTTGGTCACGGTGCTACCTGACTTCGTATAAGCTTCCCTTTCTTTCCATTGCCACGAACCCCCAAGTCATAATACAGCAGCCCCAGCCATGCCAAGTACATCAACCACATCTTGACCATAATTCTTTAAGCAAAAAATTGTCTTTAACAAATTCCTAGCTGACTACATTCATTCATAACCAAAGCATAAAGTGAATCCCACACATGCATCTGGTACTGTTTGACTAAATAGTCTTCCTGGAACTGCGCCTTCCAGATTTCCCTCTAGAGCTGAAAATGGCAAATTTCAAGGAGTTAAATTCCTTGGATAGCTCTGCACTGCCATGAAGCTAAACTTTCCTCTACCATGTGTGTAATTTTACTGTGTTCATCTTTCTCATTTTACTGAATTTGTCTCAATAAAAAACAAAGCAAACAAAAACACTCTAGTGAAGTATACAGTTGAGGAGAGAGAAGTCCAGGGCCACAGCATAAATCGTGCTTAGGCAGTCGTCAAATGGGTGTTTTTATAAATTTTTAAAACATGCCAATTTTTCAACATCCTGTGCAGATAATTCATTGGGCTGCTCATCAGAACAAAGCATTCCCAGTTTTTCTAACTCGTGCACATTTCTCCAACAAACAGATTAACCACTTGACGTTTTTTATTTGCCTGCCTTTTTTCTGCTTTTTCAGTGACCAAGTATTATTCTTTTCTAACTCATTTGATCCTGTTTCACACATGCACACACACACACGCATGCGCACGCACGCACACTCACACACACACAGGTCTTGATTCTGCTCTTTTCAGGTAGCCAAATTATATGTTCAGTGCAGATCAGTTACAGATTCGCGTATGGTTGGATTCAATTATTAAGCCATTCCGGACTCCAAAACCAACTTTTTTCTCTTCTTTTTTTGGCTAAGACTATATTTTTGGATCGTGCAAACTTGAGGAGATTTAACAGCTGGAAAGAGCTGAGCATCCAAGATTTAAACCCACTGGTAATACTCCTGATGCTTATAGTATACCATGTGCACCTTGGCTTTTACTATTTAAGCCAAAAAGCGGCTTATCCGGTGCTCATTTAGCTACCTAAAATATAGTGAATTAGGAGTTTACTGTTTGAATGTGCTGCTAACTCAGTTTATTCATTTTAGGGGATGCCAATGTAAAAAAAAAGCCAGGGGGTGGGGGGATATGTGGGCAGGGGTTCCAAATACTCACATGGCATCCATTCTGCCCTCCCAAAATGTAGAAACTCTTTCAGTCCCACATGCTGCTCCTGGCCCTATTTGTTGCCCCCGTGTCATTGAACAATAGACAAATTCTGGGGAGAACATAACATAATGTTACAGAACATATTTGCAACACACATCAAATATCTCATTACCAAATTTACACCTACTGGGGCAGATTCTCCAGTCTGGACTTAGACTTTAGAATCATAGACTTTAAGGTCAGAAGGGACCATTATGATCATCTAGTCTGACCTCCCGCACAACGCAGGCTACAGAATCTCACCCACCCACTCCTGTATCAAACCTGTGTCTGAGCCATTGAAGTCCTCAAATCATGGTTTAAAGACTTCAAGACGCTGAGAATCTTCCAGCAAATGACCCATGTCCTGCGCTGCAGAGGAAGGCAAAAAACCCCCAAGGCCTCTGCCAATCTGCCCTGGAGGAAAATTCCTTCCCGACCCCAAATATGGCGATCAGCTAAACCCTGAGCATGTGGGCAAGACTCACCAGCCAGACACCCAGGAAAGAATTCTCTGTAGTAACTCAGATCCCACCCCATCTAACATCCCATCACAAGCCATTGGGCATATTTACTGCTAATAGTCAAAGACCAATTAATTGCCACAATTAGGCTATCCCATTATACCATTCCCTCCATAAACTTATTAAGCTTAGTCTTGAAGCCAGATATGTCTTTTGCCTCCACTACTCCCCTTGGAAGGCTATTCCAGAACTTCACTCCTCTGATGGTTAGAAACCCTCGTCATGTACCTGGTGCAGCTTGGGGATAAGGTTTGAAAAATGCTTTATTTCACCTTTGCTCACCCTAGGGTCACTGGGTACTAGACCAGTCCCCTGGAAAAATTGTTAGCTACCCACAGCCCCCCACCAGAGGCAGTTCCAGAAGCTGGAAATTGGCAGTGTGCAAGATGGATGTCCCTGCCTGATCCCCTTTCCTTTGGTCACTCCACCTATGCTAAAAGCCAGGAGAGAGATGATATAGGAGCTCCCACGGCAGTCGTACACCACCAGAGATTTCCATTATGAAGAGGGAATCCTTCTAGAGCTCTTTAAGTCAAAATGAGGCCAAAGAACAGGGCCCTAGTACCAAATTCAGAGTTGGGGTATCTGGATGCAATTCTGTCTTGGCATTAGTGGGAAGTGGGTTGCATCTGCCTGGTGTAAGAATCTAGTGAGATTAGTTACCCATCATAGTTCACTTTCTATGTTTTTGTGTACAAAAGGCACATGAACTAGACGTCTTGTGAGGTAATTTTTTTACACATATAAAGGACTTTGAAAGAACAGACCGTACATTTTAAAATTGTCTGGTGCACAGCCCTGAAAATATTTACAAAAAGGATGCTATCTGAACACACAGCTGTATTTTGTTCCCAGTATTTCAACAAGACATGGGCCTCACCTGTAGTGTTGACTTTCAAATCCAGTTCACCCAAGGTTCAGGGCATATTAGGCTTCTGAAATTCTATCAATTCCTTTATATGTGTGATGTTCATCCCCATATGTCATTAACAAAATATATGTTAGACCTGGTCTGGAATTTCCTGTCTTTTTTCAACAGAAAATGCAATTTCTACAACCTTGAAGTTTGTCAATTTTCCACCAGTAAAATCTAAATGAAATATTTCGTTTTGGCTCAGGTGGACCAAAATCTAAACATTTCATATTTTCTAACCAAACTGAATTCTCTATAGGCTGAGGTCCCTTCCTACTGTGGTGCATCATGGGAGTCATGTGACCACAGCCTTTGCTCCACCCATTGATTGGATGCTTTCCTGGAAACTCTTTGTCAGCCTCATGTATTTTTCCTGCTTATCTGGCCCCCTTCCAAAGATTTCTGTCTGAGCAGGGGAAATCTGATGTACTGTTTTCAGCCTGCTGGGATACTTTGTTTTATGGTAAGCTCCTTTTATGTTTTGCCCTATTAAATAGATTGGCTTTAGCCAGATAATGACAATATACCTTGGGGAATACTGAATGAGTTTCAGTCATGCCTTTAGTTTCCTGCTGGGCAAATCAACGTTAACTCCGTCCTCATAACAGCACACAAGGGAAATAGGTACGGAATCCAGAGAAGGCCTAGTGTTCCATCAAGTGTTCAAATACCATGATGACACACAGTGTATTAAAACCTAATCTATAGGTAGATTAGGCAAATAGCTACCATTCCCCACAGATGTTTTCTGGCATATCCCTTAGACTATTCACAGCAAATCAAGAAAATACTTATTTTTTCAAATACTAGTGACTCTGGGAAGAGCAGCCAGTGAGACTTTAAAAATACTGCAACAAACTGAATGGACTATGGTTCTCTCCTGGATGAATCAGAACTGCTCCACTTTGTGTCATTGGTGCCTACTAACAGCTACCAGTGATTCGTGCTTAGCCCATGGGCCTATGCTTTTGGAGCAGGAGACTTTGAATTCCATCCTAACTACTGCTGTGGCCACATAGTAACAATCATGACTTTCCTTGATGACCATGCAGTTGTTTATAGTACACCATACCTTAGCTCACATTGTTTGACTTGAGCTAAGTCAGAGAAAGAGGAGAGCAGCCAAAGGCAAGGCAAAAATTGTTAGGGTGAGATATCCTATCCTATCTCCTAGAACTGGAAGGTCATCGAGTCCAGCCCCCTGCCTTCACTAGCAGGACCATGTACTGATTTTGCCCCAGATCCCTAAGTGGCCCTCTCAAGGATTGAACTCACAACCCTGGGTTTAGCAAGCCAATGCTCAAACCACTGAGCTATCCCTCCCACCATTACAGAGTGGTGTAATGCCTGTTCAGCAAACTTGTGCCCATGAATACTTTTTCTAGGTGGACACACCTGGCTATAATGAATGCAGAGGGACCAGGGTTACTACAGCCAAGGTGACTCTGCAGGCGCTTTGGCATTAGGAAACTCATCAAGGACCAGACCAGTGAAACGCTCTGTGGGCCTGATTTTCAGAGCATCCAGAACTGCAACTGAGATCAATAGCAGTTAAAAAGTTGAAACCCCTGTTGTGACTATAAAGCAATTGTACTTCTATGCCCTTTTAGGTGGCTCTGTCACTCGTTATGAATTGCAACAAATCTGTACCCATCCAGCAATGGCACAGTAGTTATTATCGTGCATACAAAGCCATGTAGAGCCTCCTAATGACAGAGGAGATAGACAGACTAGCGTGAACACCCCCCAAAGGATGTTGTCTGGCCTAGGTGATCACAGTGGTTCCTTCTGGACTTAGAATTGATGAATGTAACTGTTCAGAAAGAGAAACACAAACACGTGCTTAAAAATGTCTTCCACGCCTCTTAAAATGTACAATTCTTTCTATCAACATGTTTTAACCATCAATAATCAAATGAGCCCAACCCCACACCCATGGAAGTTAATGGCAAAATTCCCCTTGACTTCAACGGGTGCAGGATTGGGCCCTGCTAAGACATCTGAGGCAGAGGTTCTCAAACTGGGGGTCGTGAGCCCTCAGGGTGTCACAAGGTGGTTACATGGAGGTTGCAAGCTGTCAGCTCCATGGGGCTGACAGCCCTGAGCCCCTATTAAATTAAATTACTCCCCTCCCATTTTTAATTTATAATAGGGGGATCACACTCAGAGGCTTGCTGTGTGAAAGGGGTCACCAATACAAAAAGTTTGAAAACCCCTGATCTAAGGATTGAGAAGTGAGCCTTTGTTTCATGATGCAAAACACCCTGGAAAAATAAGGGATGCAATACAAATCTCTTCTTTCAATTGGATTAAGCATTTTCCTGTGATAAATGCTCAGTGGCTCTGTGAAGGCTACCATCAGGCAATTCCTCGTTAAATAGGGTGTATGGGGGTCAGCTGTGTTTGCAGACGGGAAGAGGAACTTTGTGCATAGAAAAAAAGCAGCACAGAGTGAGAGGAGGTGAAAAGTCACTTGGCTGCTAATTGGTGGCTTAGTCTAGCAAAACATGAAGAAAGTGTAAGCAAGGGAGTAAAGAAGAGTTTTAGTTTTATGAAGTCCTCTGCACTATGCCCAAGCAAAGACAGTAGCTGTAAGTGAACAAAGCCAAAGTTAAAAGAAAGAAAGAAAGGACTCATGGTATAAAGCTAGTTATTCCCTGCCCTAGCCTGGTGAGTGGGAAATGCATGTTTGGAATTGCATGAAAGAACAAACCTATTCCTTAGCAGTAGAGGTTGTTGGCATATTATAACTAGGAGTCCACCATGTGGAAGCATCAACATTATGATAATCTAAGCAAACCTTCACTCAGTCCATGGAGCTCAGTGGCATAAGTTGTGCTCTGTCCTGAACTGACATCTGAAAGACCTGTGTTTCATTGCAGAGCCCAGTCAATTTCCTCTGTGTTGCAGAGCCAATGCACCTGTCTCCTATAAGGGAGGGAGGGTCTTATGTTGCTCAGTAGTGAGCCTACATTGAGCTACTTAAGGAACTGTACTGATGGATTCTGAAGAGTCCTTTCCAAGAAGCCTTCTTGGCCAGCAGTGTTGTGATCACAACCCTTAGACACTGATGTTGCAAGTGTACTCTGAAATGTAAAAATTACACCTTTTTACACAACTGTGATAATACTCCCAGTGTATTTACTGCTGTCATATCTGCTAGCTTCACTGAAGTCCATATTGCTTTTACACCTGGTAGCATAGCAGAATCAACACTACTAAAAGGGAATGAAGTGGATTCTGTTTCAGTTTATGTGTGAACAGACTTATTTGGTATGTTCCAATCTGGCTTGCGCAGGTGCCATCAAAGGCAGAATTTGGTCTGCAGATCCTTTATCACTGATGATGATGATGATGGGGAAGGAAAAAAATCAGCTTGATGTCCATATTCCAAGGAGAGTTTGCAGGAACAGATGTGAGTAATATATTTTTTTAACTTTTAAACTGGCCACTGGTGATCTGTAAATCACTGAGCGACAATAAATATAGAACCCCCATGGTGCTATTTCTTCGGCTACCTTTTTTTGGAGCTGTAGTGTGCTTTAAAGATGAAAGCGTTTTATTTCTTCTTTTTTGCTTGTGGACACAGTGAGGTACTGTATGTTCGCAGACAGTTTCATGTGAAGTTAATCAGATTACTCCATTTAACATCAGTGCCTGTCATGCAACTGACAGCCCGAGTAGCTCTTTGAAAATATAGGTTGAAGTAGATATTTCTGATTTGTTGTTTTCTGTACAGAATGCACCAGCATTATTTTAGCTAGTCAAATTCAAGTGTATACACAAGATGAGAAAACGGCAGTTCTTAGTCTAGAATATTAGGCAGATATTTCATATGTTAACACTCATAATGGACGTGCCTTTGTCTTCTTTAAATAAACTATCTAGGAATTCTGAATTTACAGTTAAGATATCGTCAGTGCTAATAGCTAAAAGGAAAGGAATTGGGGAATTTTATGAATGTCTGTTAAACTGCAGCGTGATTGCCTTAAAATAAAGATAACTCCTTGCTCATTTCCTCCTAATTATAAATGCAGTTGCTGCATAGACCAAATTAGTGAGTGTGTATGTATATGTAAATCCTGCTGCCCTCTCCTGGATGGAATCAGGACTGTTCAGCTACATGGCTTCATACAATGAAGAACAAACAAAGCATCTCCTTTACTCAAGTATATAAGAACGGGGGTTTTGAAGGAAGTTCTGTGTTCAGGCCTGTCTTACTCCAAGAAGTTCAGTGTGGCCATGTTGGACAGCACGCGTCTTGGCTTGACAGCTGCTATAAATTGTTGGTTCTGTCTTACTGCTAGCCATTGAGATTGAAGTTATGCAGAAGGGGCAACAATGTGGGACATAAGTTACCTATAGCTCAGGCTCATGGTGGAGTCACCTCTTTAAAAAATGGTGTATTAAACCGCAAATGAACTGAACCAATTACACTAATATTCTTCATGTAAACAAACAAAATAACATTGGAAAAGCCCCCGCCATGCACTGACACCCATGAACAGCATCGTATTGAGCTGGTTGGCATACTTTAACAGCTGGGTTTTCCTTTGTACAATAAAAAGATAACACGATAAAGAGATATGTGGTTGTAATTGCTCATTGGCTTGGCAATGATATTGAATGTGCACATTCATGGACAGACTCCCAGTGGATTGGGGAGACCTACATTTAGGCTCTGTGACTACTAGATGCCGCTGCTACTGATAGCAGGATTTTTTCACCAGTAAACAATGAAACACAAAAAATGTTCTGCAAAATCCTCCCATAGTAGCCATGGTGAGGATTAGTGAGAAAGCACATGTGGCTCTCAGCACAGGCATTGTCATGTAAAACCACATAAAAACATAAGGGAACTGCGCTAAGGAACACAGGCTGACTCATAACAAGGGCAAGTTCAGACATCTCGCTCTTCCATTAACTGCAGTAGCCATGTCAAATCAGCCAGAAAATCTGTTCCATTTCAGTAGGTCATTAGAACTCCCATACACTGAGATGTAAAATAAATCACAATATCTAGGTACTACCATGAGAGGCACATTCCCTGTAGATAGATGCTTAGCTATAGTAATAAACTTTCACCTACGTATCCCCAACCCAAAATAGACAAACATGTACCAAAGTTAAAGTTCAGAAATGGAGCTTGTTCCCAGCAATAATAATGGAAATTAAGTATTTTTAAAATTCATATAACATAGTTCAGGGATGTATTATGTTAATGTCTGAAATATATAACATTTGTAGTAAATATAATGCTGTGCATGACACTTGAAGGTTGTAAACTAGTGCTCATCAGCAGGGATGGCAAATTGGTTATCACTGCTACACAGTGGGCTGGTGAATGACCTAAAACCCTAATGTTTCCCCTTCCTCTTCTCCACACCCAGCATCATGAGATGTAGGAATAATAAACATGCCCTATGCTGTTGTCTGACACGCTGAAACACTGAGATTACGATACAATCCTGCAGGATATAAATCTCACCGATGCTGTCGGGTGATAGAAAATACAGAAAGGCCATTTCTTTCGGTGCAAACACCTTATCAGTGTAATGTATCTGAACGGTTTGGATTGAAAGAAAAGACACTGAGTCAACCTGACCTCAGATTTCATAGGTTTTGCACAGAAACTCATTATTTGGTAGTCTCTCTGGTGGCTGTCGAGGGGAATATCAGAAATTACAGGGCATTTTTTAAAAGAGCAGAGGACAACCCCGGGATTCTGATCAACGTCTGTCTCCCTATGTAATAGACCCTTCTAATGTCTTTGCATGTATGTAAGACTTACTGCTGAGGGCCTGAGAGCTGCTACATTTTCCTGCAGAATCAAGGCACTCCCAGTATCTGAAATGGTACTTCGTAAAGCACTTAGGGGTATTTTGATTATCAAAGGACATCTATAAACCTCAATTCTAGTTTCTTCTTCTGTGTTTTTAAGTATACTTCAAAGAGCTGAATGCATGCATAAGCCTCTCATTTGTTTTACCAGATCCCAATTGCTATTTCTAAAACTGCACTACTGGGTTTGAGCATTTTAGATAACATGCTAATGAAAACTCTGGGTATCCCACTTTGCCTCCAGGTTTGTATACCTCATTCTGCCATGGCTATGGATGGCCTCAGGCCTATGCTACCTCTGTGGTTGCAAAGAGCCCCAGACATCCAGGTGCTTTGTACCAAACAGCAAGTAATTCCAATAACCGAGTTACTGACTGACCACCCACTCTTTCAGAGGCCTGGGGTCCCCTTCTCCCTGTTCATCTTCTCTGTTCCTTCCCTGTCTGTGGTCTGGCACTAGGATGCAGGCTGGCAAGGCACCAAGCCAGCTTTCCTCCTCGCTTTGCTTGCTATGCTCCTGGCTGGCTTGCATATGTGTTAGCAGCCTTTGCACGCACTGCCAGATGGGGAGTTGTCATGAGTATATAGAGTTTAGTGGGTGGGGTCACCACAGGTAGGGAGGGAGCTGGATGAAGTCCTGCCCACCCTTCTCTGTATAAAGCCCCAAATAAACCTGGTGTTGACCCTGACCATAAAAAGTAGCTTTCTAACATGGACCAGGATTTATGATGTTCACAATGTACTTGTTTCCTTGCCAGTCCTCTGAATGCTTTTCCAGCTCTTTGCTGTTTCCCAGCAGAATAGGAGTCATGCTGTCAGAGGGCTAAACCCACTCATTTGTGCACTGAAATCTTTGCTCTCCGTTCCTTGCAAGTGGATGATTTTATTAGAACTGGTTTTATACTAGATCGAACACTTTCTCTTGAGAAAAAACAACATTTCTTACCCTATCTGTTCTCTGAACAATCATTTGACACAATTCAGGTGATCAGGGCCGGCTCTAGGCACCAGCAAAACAAGCTGGTGCTTGGGGCGGCACATTTTTAGGGGCGGCATTCTGGCGCGGGCCATGCCGCCCCTAAAAATGTGCCCTGGCCGCCCTAACTCAGCTCCGCTGCTGCCGCTCACGCACCACTGCTCACCCTCCCTTCCCAGGCTCTCAAACCCAGGAGGGAGGGGGAGATTCCGGGCGGCTGCTGCCCGCGAAACAGCTGATTCGTGTGCCGCGGCCGCTCGGGATCTCCCCCTCCCTCCCGGGTTTGAGAGCCTGGGAGGGAGGGGGAGCAGCGGCGCGCGAATCAGCTGTTTCGTGGGCCGTGGCCGCTCGGGATCTCCCCCTCCCTCCCGGGTTTGAGAGCCTGGGAGGGAGGGGGAGCAGCGGCGCGCGAATCAGCTGTTTCGTGGGCCGTGGTCGCTCGGGATCTCCCCCTCCCTCCCAGGTTTGAGAGCCTGGGAGGGAGGGGGAGACCCCGAGTGGCCATGGCGCACGCGCTGCTTCTCCCTCTCCCTCCCTCCCTCCTAGGCTTGAGAGCCTGGGGGGAAGAGGCAGGGCTGGGGATTTGGGGAAGGGGCGGAGTTGAGGTGGGACCGGGGGTGGGGTAAGAAAAAAACGGGGGGGGGGGCCAAAATTGTTTTTGCTTGGGGCGGCAAAAATCCTAGAGCCGGCCCGGCAGGTGATAGTAACATATAGTAACTACTTCCTAACAAATGAAACTAGAATTGGAAGAAGCCCCTGCATCACATTTCCCTCTCTATGCTGTGATGAGGTATCAGTCTCTGCTATGAACAATTTCAATACTAATTAGAGCTGGGTGATGTTTTCCAAATTTTGAATTTTTTTGATTAAAATTGTCATCCCAATTTCAAATATTGATGTAAAACCAGGTTGGATTTTTTCACAACACTATTTTTCAACTAGCTGCAGAACTAGTCATTTTTGTTGCTGTTGACATTTTGACAGGAAAAAGGTTTTCATTTTTCCAAATAGCTCTATTGCTAATATTATCAATTATTTTGTTAGTCCTACAGTGCCACAAATTTGCACAGATAAAAGGGAATAGGCCTGATTTTTTTTTTTTTTATCTCAAACCTATGTGACTTCACTGCTTTCAAAGGAGTAACTTATGGAATTATGCCAGTTAGGTCAGCATCCTAGTCCAAAGCAACAGAGGGTCCTGTGGCACCTTTAAGACTAACAGATGTATTGGAGCATAAGCTTTCGTGGGTGAATACCCACTTCGTCGGATGCATGTCATGCACAAAAAGCTTATGCTCCAATACATCTGTTAGTCTTAAAGGTGCCACAGGACTCTCTGTTGCTTTTTACAGATCCAGATTAACACGGCTACCCCTCTGATACTTGACATCCTGGCCCAGTGTCCCTGCCTTGAAGAGCTTATAATCAAAGTGAAAACAACATGATATGGGATGGCAACACATATTGAGAGGTGTAGTGGAAAGGGAGGGCAAAGATTACAGTAATAACAAGATCACTGCAGTAGCTGGATTCACCCTGGCTGTCACATGGAGGCAAAACTGTTCCATTTGTTCTGGCCCTCTCTGATCCCCCTAGTGGAAGGGAGATTGTATCACAGCTGACTTTCCACACAATGGACTTTTAGTTACTGGAGGCTCTGTGCACTGGTTTATACCAACTGAATTCAGCATCAGTAGTGTGTAAACCTAGCCTTTAGGAGGCCTTGGATGCAGCCCAGACCTCAGCCTGTCAAGAACATGGGGAGGAGGGGAGAAGACTCCATATGAGACACAATAATAATGTTTTTAAAGATTTGAGATGTATTGAATTTATTTTGCACAAATAATATTGTCTATAATCTTATTCAGTATTTCACAAGTTCCTAGGCCTATAGGTGCAGTTACCTAGATACCACTGGATGTCCCTGTCAGTAGCTAAACTCCTATAGACAGGGGACTGTATACCATAAATCTTGATCATTCATTTCTTCTGTTCGTTCATGGAAGGTTGTGAATGCTATACTCCATGTTTGGACACACAAGATCTACTCTAGGGAGTTCTGCTGCCCTAGGCAAACCTGCAAATATCCATCTCTGCTTTAGACATAGTCACCCATGCAGTTATTGAGTTGTTTTGCTGTCTGTAATATTTGTATTGCTCTAGGCGACCATCTATTAAGTTCTGCCTACATGGACTAGATTTGTTGTACTGGCAGTATTTCAATCATGAATCCCCTGGAGTCTTTAACTCTCTGAAAGCCGTGTCCCATCTTGGATGATGCAACAGCTGCAACTATTTCAGTTACCAGTGAAATGACTTGGCACAGTTTAAAAAAAAAAAAAAGACACCAGTGAATTCCTGCCAGGGAAAATGTTCCCATCCCTGTGCTCCATTAATCCCTGAAGGGCATTAGTGTTTGGTCCAGAGCCCCATAACTTCCAGTCACGGCTAACAGGTGTGCTGAGTATTACAGCCACACTTTCACTCCAATGCTTGGCTGCAAAAGCAATAGGCAGGAGTCGTTCTTTGGGGAATGGGAAGAGGAGTGATCTGATATTACCCACTTCTGGATTCTTCAGACATGGGGACCATTTTGACAATTTGTAAGAAAGCCCCTCAGCTCAGGTTATCCTGTGACATTCTCTTCCAAAATTATTTCTAGTCTTAAATTCTACAGCCCGTGTCATGCACAGCTGGGATTCTTTACAACAGTACAGAATGATACAATTGGAATGATTCCCTTGAAGATAGCTTTACTCCCATATAAGATAATGAGTAACCCAGCCAAGACAAAGGAAGAAAAAGAATATAAAGAAATAAATCCAAAAACATGTGGTTGGTGTTTTTCACTTGCGCTGGGTTTTGTTTTTTAATTTAGGAAAAGATTTTTCCTTAACTTCTATATGTATATTTTTCGTCATGGGACACCAGTGCTGCTTGTCGAAGTTTATGCCTGAAGCAGGTGTGTGTGTGTGTGTGTTTCAGAGTGTAGGCTCTCCTGCTGTTGGGGCTATTGGTATACCGTGGTCCCGCCAGTATATGCTTTTCACTGTGTTTCTGAATGGCAAAGAGAACTGTCCTAGAACTTAGAACAGGAGATGCTGCCATACAGAGGAAGGTGTGTTTCAGAGCAATGTTTGGGTTTCAAATGAGGAAAATGGAAAAACTAGTCTTTACTGCTTGAGTGCATACACTGTGTACTGCCAAATTGCTGCCTCTGAGGTTTTGATTTAACCCTTCCTCACTATTGGGTGAGTGTTGTCCATAAACATTACTGCAAGTCTGAGAAGTGCCTTCAGCTTTCCTGGTGGTCTCTGTTCCTACTCAATCTCCCTATGTCCTTGAGCACAGTGGGGCTAAGTCTGCCCTCTATTATGTCTGTGAAATCGTGGCAGTTGTATGGGTGTAACTGAAGGCAGAATTTAGCCTGGTGTGTTTATGCCACGCAAGAAACAAAGATAAATGCAGCTCGCTGTGGAGTTGTGCTTTCAACCAACATGTAATAAAAAAGAGAGCAGTTACATTCACACTAGGGGTTTTGTTTCACTCGAATCACCACAAGAGCTTTATCTGTTTTAATAGCACTTTCCGAGAAATATTTTTTTAGTATTTTAATAATATTTTCAAACATGGGCACCAAAATAGTCCGTCCAAATCTCCCATTTGAATGCTCTAAGCTGCGCTTACAAGCATATAATAAATAGCATTTCTGTATCTACTGTTGTTGATTTAAATGCCTATTCTGTTTAGATGCCCATGTTTGAAGATTGGGTCTACAGTAAATAAGGATAGCTTTAATAATGAAAATTGGGAAGGACTGAAGTTACCTTAATGGTCTTAAAGCAATCTCTCAAAGAAATGCTGCGTCTGACGTTGCCAAACAATAGAATTTCATTAGCCGGGAACTACATTTTAGGGCTCAGGCAGCTTGTTTAAATACATTTCTAATGCCTCATTGCCAGTGGCAGACCTGCTTCAGGCTCACCTCAGGTCTCTGCTGTTTCTGTCTGGGTCTGTATCCCAGCTCATTTTTACCTTTGTGTATACAGGGCTGCCTTTCACCCCGAAGGGATCTCAAAGGATTTTATGGACTACATGTGTGATGATCCACTTCAGCTTACCACTGAACACAGCCACCTCTGGGGTAGAAACCCAGCAGGTATTTGTGCACCAAAAATACCGTGCACAACTGTGTTTTAAAGAAGGGAAGTGAAGAATAACTTCTCCAATTAAAAATACAGGGAGACTCTTAAGCAGGTAAACTGCCAAGCTGATAAAGTGCTAGAGTTGAAATTTAGCCAGAATATCTGCACTGTTACATGAAACACTGTTGGATCAATAATGACTACATGTGGTTAGGACTTCAGCTTTAGGTATAATCTTAAAACTGACCCCTCCAGCAGCATAATCCCTGTCCCCACACCATCCTGTAGCATCTAGTGTACTGTTGACACTCATAAAAATTGATCCAGTAGAGACTTGCGTGAAGATCACTACTAGTGATTCTCCAACCTCACCTCCCACATCACACTAGGTTTTCTTTGCAGGTCTCCTGTCCCACTACAGCCTGATCCAAAGCCTATTGAAATGAATGGAAAGACTCCCATTAACTTTAATTGGCTTTGGATTCAACCCTTACTGTAATATGTGAGATCTGCCAGAAAGAAGATAGCGAAAAAAGATTCAACTGCTGGCATCTCTCTTCCTAAATACATCCTCAGTGCGTATTATAATTCCAGACCGTTTCTATTATAGGGTCAGCAGGTAGCGACCCCTTTATTTAGGTTGCCTAATACCTTTCATTATAAAAGATTCTTGCAACCTTTTTATTTTTATTAGAATCTCTAACACCTCCCACAGTTTGAAGCAGGCATTTGTACTCTGGCAGGGAGAAAGCCCTTGGGCTAGAGAAATGCCTTTTGTGTGTGTGTGTGTGTGTGATTGATGAAATTCCATTCAAGTTTGGCAGTTAAAAATCACCCTTTCCTTTCTCTACTTGGTATTCCTCAGGAAAACATTGGGAGCCCGACAAAATTAAAAAGTGTGCACCGACATTCTTTCTCACACACACAATTGAACTGTGCCAGTGCCACCACCAGAGCAGCAGCATACACTTCACTGGGAAAGTATGGAGCTTCCAGAGCAATCGTAGCAGCAGGGAGATTTTTTTCGGGGGGAGGAGGGAAGCCGGGTTCATCACTCTGACTTCTTCCTGGACCTGGAACGTGGGGCAGTATCTCCCCCAACTTCTAAAGTGTGTAGCGGGAGAAAAAGAAAGCATTGGGATGGGCTCCTCCAACTAATCCCCTGACCTAACACATTACCCCAACAGCTCATTTCCACACACACACCCCACTTCTGGGGGCACCACATGGTGCAGGAGCCCCCAACTTCCCAGGAGGGGTAAAGAGAGAGGTGGGTTGAGATCTCTTTGAACACCACCAAGGACATGACACTAGCAACCCAAAACCCTCCGTTATTTCCACCTCTGCCACCCTTCTCCCTGGGATAACACCCTTCATCCGCTATCAGGTAATATGGTTAGTCCTCAAGTGGTAGCACTGTGTTCTGCTGTACTTAAGGTTCAGTGTTCAAACTGTGGTGATGATGATGGTGGATTGGGTCCTTCCCCAGAGGCTGACAGAGGGACAGCTGCCTTGGGAAGAGAAGTGGCCAAGAGCCTGGAGTGATCAGTGGCGCTCCTTGTGCAAAAGGAGCTGGGGCAGGACCCCAGAAGCATGACTTGCTGGGGGACCTGGTAAAGCCCTGAGGAAGGGGCAGAAAAGTATTGGGGAGCCTGGATACAAGGGTGAAGGGCTAAATTTTGTTTAATAATAATTATAATTAATAATAATATCAAGAAAGGAGACCTTATGGTTAAATTCAACATTGTATTTGAGTGTATCGAGTCAGGCCCTGAAGAAGAAGGGAACATAGGAATTGCCTTACTGGATCAGACCCATGGTCCATCAAGTCCAGTATCTTGCTGCCAAGAAGGGCTAGCACCAGATGCTTCAGAGGAAGGTGTACAAAATCCAGAAGTAGATTGCTGTGGTATAATCTCATCCTAATAGTTAGAAATGGGTTTATGCTCTGAAGCATGTGGTGGCATATCCCTTCCTAAATTTCCTAGCATTAACTACTATAACTCTATTCTTGAAACCCCAAGCACAGCAATGCACCCATTCAGAGCGGGTACAGTGTCACTCTTACAGTACCCTTGTGTGTCATGCAATCTTCCATATGGCAGACTGACTCCTCCTCCCCAACCTATTTGGGAGTCACATTCATCTCAGGAGATGCTAACAAGCAGCAGTTTGAGAACTCAGGTTGTGCATTTGTGCTTGAGTCCCCATTCAGTGGGTGCAAAGAGGCATGAGGAAGTCTCCCTAGCTTTTCTCTTCCCACCCTTTACCAGGCACCTGAGCAAGGATCAGGTTCAATCTCGCACACTGAATTCTTGAGCCAGAGTTTCCACGATAGGTGAGTTTGTAATCCACAAATGGAAGATTTACTGACTAGCTGCAAGAAAAGAAGGCTTGGTCCCTTCACCTCAGTTTTAATGTTTAAACTAGAGAGGAGCCTATACTTCAGGACTTAGATATGGAGCCAAACTTACCTAAAGTTTGGCGGGGTGGGATCTGGGGTTTTGCTTTGGCCTATGTTACAGACAGGACTCAGTTCTTACATTTGGATCAGGATTCAAATCTGCATTTCAACAAAGGAAAGTGGGTGTTGTGCACTGTCTCCAGTTTAAATAGAAAGGAGACTGATACTATTTTCCTCTTCAGCTATGTACTGGTAGTATTAATTAGCAGGACAAGTTTGGAGTGCTGCTAATAGATCTTCCATACAACGGCCTCTGCAATAAAAACCCTCTACGCAAGCATCAGCAATTCTTGAAGACAGAATATTAGCATGAATACCTGAAGACACTTTAGATTGCAGGCCTGGGATAAGTTGTCAAATATGAGTAAATTGGAATCAAATATGTCTAGAAGTCAGACTACCTAAAGATGGAATAATCAAAACCATCAAAGCCTGGTGCATAATGGTTTGAGACAAGTGGTCCGGCAAATATTGTTCTAATATCATCTTAACCACAAGGGCTGCTCAGATGTGTTTCTTAAGGAGGTTGAAGTTAGCAAAGAGTACTTGTCATTAATCTTTTATAATGGCTTTTGGGAGCCACAGTTCATTTAAACATTTTACATTTTTATTACTTATGTATGCAGGGCAGCAATTAAAGCTGTCGTGGTCACATAATGAAGACTAATGAAAGCAAGAGTAGGGCAGGTTTTCATTTTCTGTCAACCTGAATATCCATCTCCTTCCACAACAATAATTTTTTTTTGCTTGAAAGACAGCTCCCTTGAACCATCAAACTAAACACCCTCACAACTGTACAAGATGAACTATGAAGACTGAGTGGCCCCTTTTTTTTGCTAGGAAGAAGAATACCACTTGGTGATCACATAAGCACCCTAAAAGCCTCTGTCTTTCTCAATGCGAGCAAAGCTGGAGCGATATAACAGCATCTTGATGGTATGTTTTCTTGGCCACTATGAAGTAAGAGCTTTGGAGGAAAGACAGGGATTACTCATCCCACAATTAGTCATCCTGCAATGCAGTTTTATACTTGAGAGAAATGCTATTCTGTTACCAAGTGCCCAGTTTTCATGTGTTTTTGCTTTCTCACATTATAATTAAGAAAGGCTAGGAGAAGCAAAAAAGTTGACTGTTGCAGTTTTGGGGGCCCTGAAAAATGGGTCAAAGGGAACAAATGCCATAACCACTCATGTGTGTCGGTACATTTATTATACCCAATTAGCCTCAGTGCAAGTTTCACATTTCATCTTTTCCTCTACTTCATCATTGTACATCAGTTTCCCCTTCTGTCTATTGGAGACTCATGAATATGGGCTTGTTTATGCAGGGATTTCTTCTGAAATAGCTGTTCCTGATTAGCTCCATGTGTGGACATTCTTATTCAGGAATAAGAGCATTCATATCTCTACTGTAAATCAGGCATAATCAGGCAGACCTGAAGAGCTCTGTGGAGCTCGAAAGCTTCTCTCTCTCTCACCAACAGAAGCTGGTCCAATAAAAGATATTCCCTTTCCCACCTTGTCTCTTTAATCAGGAATAGGCAATCTGCTTTAAAATCACACCCTACCTTATTCTGGATTAATTTTCATGTGTCGGCAATACACAAACGTAATACACAAGCCTTGCAAAGTGCCTGTGTGTGTCACTGCTTCTCCTTGGAAGGCCCTAAGCCCCTCTCTTCTGTTGGCTGTCTTTTCTGGTGTGTTTTTGTCATGGTGTTTATATATGAAGAATTAATTGCATTAAGCTGGTTTAGCGCTCTAGTTCCAATGCACGGTGCTACATGGGGATGTTCTAAGTTTAGGGGTGTCCTCCCTCAGCATGCCTCGCAAGTATACCATATGCCAGTTAGGGTTTGGTAAACTTAACGAGGTAGTGCTTCTTGTCATTTAATAATGGACTCATCCCACACCCGTGGTAAACACTGGTTCCTGATGGAATTGTTTCCTGCTCTCTGTGCCAGAGCAGATCTCTCTCTGATGTGTGGGTCATAGAAGCAGGAGATCCTGAAGGGTTCTCCCATCCCCAAAGTGATACACTGATTTGTAGTCTAATAACAAAATACAGGGGTACCTGAACATCCTAATTGACTGAAATTTTGTATTAATGTCCCTTCACTGGAGCTGGTCTGAGTCAAGAAGGCAGTACAGATGTAGTAAGTGTTAATCATAAATATCAAGAGACAGAGTGTAATGGGACAAAGCCTTCAGCCCTTACTCAGGCAAAACTCCCGTTGAGTAAGAGCTGATTAAGGGCTTTAGTATTTTGCCCCAAATAGTTCAGCTAGCAGGGCCAGCTCCAGCTTTTTTGCCGCCCCAAGCAGCAAAGAAAAAAAAGAAAAAGAAAAGAAGAGAAACCCGATTGAGCTGCCGCCGAAGTGCCGCCCAAGAGGATGAGAGGGAGTGAAGGACCCGCCGCCGAATTGCCGCCGCAGACCTGGACGTGCCGCCCCAACGACGGACGGACTGCCACCCCATTCTATTGGCTGCCCCAGGCACCTGCTTCCTTCGCTGGTGCCTGGAGCCAGCCCTGCAGCTAGTACGACTTGACATTCTTCATTGATCTGTATATGGCAACTCCACTATTGCTTTGGCCATTTGACTTTTGGTTTTAGTATTTTTAGGTCAAGCCCAAGGCATGTGTCATTTGAATACTGCTGCATAAAGCCCCACCTGTCTGGCTCCTTTCCAACATGCACTTTTTTAACCTCCCCAGTCTGTGGCCCACCAATATCCCCTCCTTAAAGAGTGAACTTGGGAACCACTCTTCTCTGCCCCATCTCTTCTCCCCTCCATGACAGAACCTTCCTGATATTATACTCCTCATTGATGCTGAGTTGCCAAATTGTCCTCTTCTAAATCTATTTCAGGAGCACAGAAATCTGCCTGAAAAACACAAGACCATTTATAGCTTTACCTACCCTGATTTAAATAAAGTTAACATCTTCCTGTTAGAGATACCAAAACAAGATCTGAATATAAGAAATGAAATCTGGCAAATGAAATTTAGAGCAAATCATGGGCCAAATTGACTTTACTTAAAACAATATTAAAACAGATGAGATAGTGTATTTCATTTGGAAAAACAGCTTCTGTGTCTGTGCAGTAACTACTGCACTTCTCCAAAAGGTGTTCCCCCCCCCCCCACACACACACACACACACAGCCAAATTTAGCCAAATATAGCTTGGAGTATGCAGGTGAAATACCCATGAAGATTTCTGGGCCAAATTTTGCAATGGTGCAAGTTGATTTGAAATCTGATGTAAGTAGCCAAGCAGTGTAAACTGCACCAGGTGTCGAAAATGAGTGTAACCTACATGCTGGGAAATGTGGGGAACACATTTGTAGCAGGAAAGCAGCTACACTAAAGCTATCACCAGCTGCTCTAACTCACACTACATCATTCTTAGCACTCCTTGGGATCAATTTGGCCCCCTGATGCAAGCAGATGACAAGCACGGTGTTCCCTTGCCACAGAATACCAAATCAGTGTAAGTTATGCAGGTCACCATTAAAATGTCAACATCTAAGTATAGGAAATAATTTCTGTCTCTCGGCTGTCTCTGTGCAGCAGCTGTAAGTACGTGGTACTTTCAATTGCAACCACTGTACTGCACATGTGTTTAGAGCCAAATTGGTGCAAATTACCTTGCTCTTCTGCTTTTACAACCATTTTTTTTTGGCTCTTTTAGAGTCCTGTTTGTATCTTTGGGGAAACTGGCCCATTATCTAAGGCCTTGTGGATATTCATATTTAAAGTGATTTAAAAACCAACTTAGTAAACTGGAGCAAAACCCCCTCTGTGGGCACTCTGAATTGGATTTAAACCATACACTTTAACTTAGTAAGGAATCCAGTACTGGTGAAAGGTGCACTGGAAGGTAAGTTCTGCATAGCCACGGAACAACTGCATCTCAGGCAGTGTCACTGCAAGATTCCTCATGGTGCCTCCTTCATCAGCAGAGGGGCTTTTTGTGTGTGTGGAGGCGGAGTTTTGTTTTTTATTCTTTACTAGTCTAAGGCTCTGATCTGGCAAAGAGCTCTGTGCAAGCTGATCCTGCGTCTATGCAGAGCCCAAATGAAGACAATGAGGCTCTGGGCAGGTGCCGTGATCAGCCCACATGGAACTCATCATCAGAACAGTGCACAAGCCAAGATGGTAATACAGATATAGGGTCACCCTTTGCTCTCCATGACAACAGTATAAATCCAGAGTAACACCTCTGAAGTTAATGCAGTTATCTGGTATTTACACCAGTGTAACTGAGGGTATGTCTATGCTGCAGCTGAGAGCAAGCTTCCTAGCCTGGGTAGACAGATTTGTGTAGCAGAGCCCCTGCTAGCATGCTAAAAATAGTGGTGTGGATGTTGCAACACCGGTGGATGTTGGAGGCCACGTGGGCTTGGACCTACCTCATCCTGGCAGGCCGAGGTTCGGTGGCTAGCCCGAGCCTCTGCCAGTGCTGCTACATCCACAGAGCTATCCTTAGTGTGCCATTGCAAGCCCCGTTAGCACACGTCTGTCTACCCAGGCTGGGAAGCTCGTAGACGTATCCTGAGAGCAGAATCTACCCAAAAGATTTTTTTTAAATATATGACTATCCCAAGATTGTTCCGTTAATCTACTCTGCTAGGTTCCAATCTGTTCATAGAACGTAAGGGGTGGTGTTTCATTTCACTTTGCTTCTGCTGCTCTTGTATGTCTCTAGTGCCACGGGTGAGAGCTCAGGCTTTGCTTTTCTCTTTCTGAGCTCAGATTTTCTTTCCCCGTATTTATTCAGCATGGTCTATACAGCACACCTGTGCTCCTAAATCTGCATACATCTGCGGCTGCATGTTGTGCTCAGGCTGTAACAGAATCAGAAAATGAGGCACATCCTTGGGTGAGCTGCAGTCCATTCACAAAAGGGCAGAGAAAAGTAAGGAGGACGCCGTCGGTGAAAATCCAAAACTGCACTTCTGCCTTTCTCCCTAGGGCTCTGTGAGACCAGCGGCACAAACAAAGCCACCTCCCCGAGCCTTGGACTCCTTACTAAAGGAAAGAAAGGAGATCACTACAAGCCCCAGGTATTTTGTTAGCTGAAAGCCTGATGAATCTTCTTCTGGAGCCAACAACACCTCCAGTTGGCAAGTGCACTTGGCAAGCTGCAGTCACTGACACATACGTTCTCTGTGGCATGTGAGAGTCACCAAGATGAGATGTGTTCCCATCATGCCTCTCAAGGTACTCCAGGCAGCTAACTGTGGCACATTTGGCCATTCAGAGTGAGAGAATAGAATTGCCAAATGAAAGGGATCAAGTGAAAACCGGTGGCCTATCGGTAACATCAAACAATGTGGACATCATTTCAATAGGTTCAGTATGGGGTTCGTATAATGCTTAGTTTTATTTTTTCATAATCTCACTATAGCTGCAAAGAATATTTGTGTGAAAAGGGACATTTGAGAACAGAATAATAGGACGCTGCCACCTAGTAAGGAGCAATTAATCTAAGCTAAGGCCTCAGTTGTGCCATTTAGGTTGGTGTGACTCCAGCCTTGCTCAGGGAGAGGACGAGAAGGTCTTCTGCTTTAGAGAATCAAAATGCTTCACTAAGTGAGCAAAGGCAGTGCGGTCTCCACTACACCCCTTCACGGGGAGCAGCTTACTACCCCCTGTGGCCCACCAGCCCAGCCAGCTGGTGTGTAGGAGTGGAGATATGGACCTACCTCCTTCTCCCCACTCCTTTTGGGGTGCCAAATGCTTTGAACCCAAGGAATACAATTCTGCTCAGTCTTTATGTGAATGATGAAAGCAGAAGGGGAGTTTCATTGTGCCCTCTACCACCCTTGTGCATCTACATAAGGGCCAGCCAGAGTCTTGCCCTAAGTTCTTACACTGCACTCATCACCACGCTGTCTGAAGAGGACTCGTTTCCTTATTATTATCTGTCAAGACATGTTAACATTCACAAGGCCAATGGCACTCTTTTTAAAAAGGAAAGATAAGAATATTTAGCATTTACACAAGGATTTTACATCTTCGGACATTAAGTCATTATCCCTTATACTACCTGTTGAGGTAGGCACAGAGAGGCTAAATTATTTGCCCAAGACCCCACAAAGCAGGGTGAGCGTTCAGGAGTGTCTGAGTTTTTGCCCAATGCTCACTGGATGTCACAACCTTCTTAATGTGATCTAATCCTGGCATATAAAACTGAGTATGGTACTTGTTTTTCTCAGTGCATCAAATGCCTCATAAAGGGTAATAGAAACCAGGCATGTGAATCTGATGCTTTGTCCTTTGCAAAGAGTTACACTACGTGGCTCCATGCTATATAAAACAGGCTGTTTGGCAGCAGTATATCCAAAATTCAAAGTCTGAATCCATCTATGCACAGAGCCTGGATGTGTGACCTGAAAACACAATCCCTCCTGAACTGAGCGTGACAGAAACCCTGCTGTCGTAGTAAGTCCGCCCCTCTTGATTGTGAAGACTGAGGGCGTAACTCACCGTTACCTTGCACCATGTGTAGTCATTTGACAGTCGCTTTGCACTAGTGTAAATAACTGCACACAAGCTGCAAGGCAATAGAGTTTGGGATCCTCAGTCGGCATTGATGTTATGTTGGCAGTCTCTGGAGGCTGGAGTTTTCACAGGATGGAATAGGTAACCCCACAATGAAGCAGCCCTGAGTGTGTCTCGACCGTATCTGGCACTGGCTATGCCTGGCACTGCCTGCCCATTTACCTTATACAGTAGCTATCCAAAAAATATGGACAAAAGGAGTCATCGCAGTTCCGTCCTACCAGGAAACAAGATAGCACAGCAGATATTTTAAACTTGGTTTGGTAATTGTCTGGAAAGTGGTAGGAAATGCTCCAAAAAAAGAAATAGAAAAATAAACTCCAGACCACGCTTATATCACTGATACAGTGTTGAGAGCTGTAATTCAGGCAACACACACAAAAAGAGGAAAGAGAGTAGTCCTAGCTCTTAGAGCAGCATTTATTTCTCATTTGTATTCCTCATGCTTCCCCCCCGCCCCCGTCCCTTCTTCACAGGCACCCAAGGCAAATAGGCCTGTGACCCAGAATGCGTAGTGCACAATATCCCATGGGGCAACAACACTCTCAAATCTCTCCTGGTGCTGCTTTTCCCATTCTGTATTTATGGAGAAACTGTTCTGCAAAACAATCTCCTCCCCATCTTGCTTGTCCCTCTCCCCGCCCCAAACCCCCCCAACCACCCATCCCATGCCAGGCTGCCGGGGTGACTGCTGAAGGAGATTCAGTAACTTGCTGCAATCACATATACATTTCCGGACTTAACCAAAAGGGGCTGGAAAATGAGCCATAGCCTCCCAAGTGGAGCAGAATCCACAACTGGCTCCTTAGCCAGTTGAGTCACCCCACTAGCTAATTTTTTGTTTAAATAAAATTTAGCTAAATCAGGCAATTTGAACTGCCCTCCCAGGCCTACTTGGCAGCCTCTCAGGAAGCCTGATCTATGCCAGTCTGCTAGATTTTTTTCTCTCTCTCCCCCTCTCAGCAAGAGCTACTGTAGCTGAAAGAAGGCAAAGCACACACAAGGAGAGCTCCAGTGTTAGACATCTGTCACATAAATCTTTAAGCCCCCAATTTGGCTTTTTATCAATTATTAGCCAGCTGCCAAATGGAGTTCATTGTGTGTTTCTTTTCCATGTAGATTGATTGATTGATTGTGTGTGTGTGTGTGAGAGAGAGAATGCCCATATGGTTCAAATCCTGTGAGAAACAAAGTCCTCTCTCTATATACTTTTAATGCTTTATATACTGCATTGTTCCTTTTTTGTTTGTGTGTCTAGCTCTCTTGAGTAATGGTAACTTATTTCAAACGAAAGACTTGGATGGAGGAACCGGGAGTGTCTGCCAACTGTTCTGTACCAAAATAAAACCAAACACCCCTTCTCCTATAAACGGTTATGGTCTCCCCAGGTTAGTCATGACTGGATACACCCACACCCATCCCTCCCTCAGAGCAGTGGCTACTTTATTTTTGGTTTAAAATTCTGAAGATTAAAAGAAAGACCCTCCCTGAAGAACATGGAAGATCTGTAGTGCACACTTGGGAGCTGACTTTCCTGTCACTTTGGGGTAAGTTAGGAGTACTTACTCTCTTTTCACTCTGCTGAAGCTGAGGATGAAGATGGTGGCAGGGAGAGGAGAATTAGGCCCTTAGGGTATGTCTGTACTATAGCTGGGAGGATGCCTCCCAGCTTGAGGAGACAGAAGTACACTAGCTCGGCTGAGCTGGCACACCGAAAATAGCAGCGTGGACAGTGAGGCACTGGGGGGGGAGACTCGGGCTAGCCGCCAAAGCTTGGACCCAGGGGGCTGGATGGGCTTGGACTCAGCTTATTAGCGCAAGCTTCTGCAGGTGCCACAATGTCCAGTGCTAGTTTTGGCGCACTAGCCTGGCTTGAGCTAGCATGAGTCTGTCTACCCAGGCTGGGAGGTGTGCTCCCAGCTGCAGTGCAGACATACTGGCAGGGTAAAATCATCACCAGTGTGACTCACTGAAGTCAGCTGAGGAAACTGAGATGCACTACAGGTGAATTCATTTGCTGGGAGGGGGTTGTGTGTGTGTGTGTGTGTGTAAGATGGTCAGTGAAGATTTGCAGCTTTTTTCCTCCAAGTTGCTCAGAGAAAATAGACAAATATTGCCTTCACCCTGATGCAGAATGCAGAAAACCTGTCTGTGAAGATGAAAACCTGATCTAATGTAAACTAGTCTCTATGTAGTCAGCTGGAGTAGTGTGGAAAGGATGCTTTTAGCCATTGCCTCGGCAGATGCCCAGCCTAGCTAGGAGACTATGAGCTTTACAGAAACTAACAAATGACAATTTGCTTTTCCTACATTATCCCTACTATCATACTCCCCTGACCTCCAAACTTTCAGCACCCAGGCAGCAAGGAAGTCTCCATTAAAACAATCTTAATTTCTTAATACAAATGTCTTTTAAGGAGCACTGGCCTCTACTGTTCACCCTGAAGCTGCACAACTCATGCTGGAGATGGCTCAGACCAGAAGCAAAGACGGGGGCACAGGTCGCTGAGCGGGTCCTACTAGAGCAATTTGTCCAGATCCTGCCCCCTGGGGGAAGAGAGTGGGTGTTGCGACATCACCCTGACACCATGACGGATGCCATCCAGCTCATGGAGAACTACCTAGCTGGCGAGTCCCCCATGATGAGGCGCCTCTTCAGGGTCAGCTGGAACCAAGAGCCCTATGCCCCTATAGGAGGGAACCAGCCACAGACCCCAGGATCATGAGGAACATCCGCCTCTTCCCTCCCTATCAGAGCTTCGGAGGGCTCAAGGATCCAGGGGTCCCCAACCCAGAGGTCCAAAGCCATTTATCCGTACTCCAGCTTGGGAGACCACAGGTCCACTGGAGGCCATGCCCAGGCCCATACACGGCCCAGAACTTGGGGAGACCTGTCATGACCAGACCGCCCGGGTACCCCAGCAGGAAACCCCACATGCCACCCAAGATCAGGACCGGTGTTTCACGTGTGGCCATTCTGGACACTGGACCAGAGACTGTCCATACATGGAATGTAGCTTTGGGAAGATCTGGACTCCATGAGAATGAGCACGCCCTAGGTACCCAGCAAAATTGACCATCCCACTGCAGGTAAATGGGAGAGAAGTGATGGGACTAGTTTATTCAGGATTGCCGAGACCCTGGTATGAAGGACAGTAGTACCTAATCCTGGCCCAACCCAGGGCACCATCGTGTTACAGTACGTGCTTGGGGATGTGAGGACCTACCCCCGCATGGAAGTGACTTTAATGGTGGGGAGATGCGAGGAGCCCCTGATGGTCGGTCTGGCCCCGACCCTGGCCTACCAGTTATTTTAGGCAGGGACTGGAACTATTCTGGGGAATTGTTAGCCAAACTGGTGTGACACCTGTCCAGTGGCCAAAGGCCCTTACTTCTAGCCCCTTGCTGGCCTGAAGATGCAACACCTGCGGGGGTGGGGGAGCTTGCTGACCTTGATGAAGGTATTTCCCAGTCCCCAGAGTCAACCCAGGCCAACCAGGCCCCCTCCCAGCCAGGAGAGGAACTCCTCCTCCCCGCCCATTACCTGAATGGGACATCCTGACTCGCCTCTCTGATTTTGTGGAGGAGGAACAGGCTGACAACACCCTCAGTCGGGCTAGGTGGCTGTGGTGAATGGGAAGACTGTCAAACCCCACCAAGTGGGACACTTCCCACACTTTGCGATTCAAGGGGACCGTCTGTACCACATAGAGAGAGACCTACCGACCGGTCTGACATCAGCTCTTGGTGCCCCAACCATACCGGAGGGAAGTTACGTGACTCACCCATGCCATACCTGCAGCTGGGCACCTTGGAAGGGAAAAGACACTAGTCCAGATTTTAGCCTGGTTCTTTTAGCCAGGGGTCTACTGAGATGTGGCAGACTTCTGTGCCTCATGCCCAGAGTGCCACCTCACTGCACCTCGGCCAGAGGAGAAAGCCCCGTTGATTCCCCTCCCACTTGTAAGTGTACCCTTTGAATGAATTGGAGTCAACATAATTGGCCCGCTGGAGAAGAGTGCTGCCGGATACCAGTTCATTTTTGTTGTAGTGGACTATGAGACCCCAGTACTCTGAAGCAGTGCCGCTGCGCTCCATGAACACCAAAGGTGTGGCTAAGGAACTTATGAACATCTTCACCCGAGTCGGGATGCCCTGGGAAATCCTGACAGATCAAGGGACAAACTTTATGTCCCAGACGATCAAGCAGCACTGCCGGTTACTCAAAATCAAGACCTTAAGAACATCGGTATACCACCCCCAAACGGACAGCCAGGTAGAGCGCTTTAACCAAACCCTAAAAACAATGCTCCAAAGGTTCATCGTGATGGATGTCCAGCCTGGGACCAGCTGCTCCTGCCTCTCTTGTTTGCAGTCCAGGAAGTACCCCAGTCTTCCACTGGCTTCTCACTGTTTGAGCTTTTATATGGGAGGCACCCTGGGGGATTTTAGACCTCGTGCAAGAAATGTGGGAAGAGCAACCGTCCCGAGCCAGCAACTTGGTACAGTATGTTTTAAACCTGTGGGAGAAGCTTGAGGGCCTAGGCTAATTTACCAGGGCTAGGCTAATTTACCTACATGCCCAGGATACCCAAGAAGCAGCCTACAATAACCGGGCGCGTCTCCGGGAGTTTCAGCCCGGTGACCGGGGGCTGCTACTGTTGCCCATTTCGGAGTCAAAGCTCCTGGCTCTCTGGCAAGGACTGTATGAGGTGATCTGGCATGTGGGGCAGGTGAACTATGAAATCAAGCAACCAGATAAATGTAAGGAACGACAAATCTACCATGTGAACCTGTTAAAACCATGGAGAGCCGAGGAAGGCTTACTAACAGTGCCCTACCCACCAGAGCCTGAACTAGGCCCACAGGCCGCAGAGGCCTCAACTCTAGGGGTGGTCAAAACTAGGGACAATCTTACCCCAGAGCAGAGAGGGCAGGTGCAAAAACTGATCACTGCCTTCTCTTCCATTTTCTCGACCCGACCAGGGAGGACTCACCGGATAACTCAACATATTCAGATGGACCTGGGCATTAAGGTCAGGGAGCAACCCCGGCCCCACCCTCAGAAGCTTAGAGAGACCATGAAAGAGGAGCTCTGCTCGATGTTAGCGTTGGGGGTGATTGAGGAGTCATTAAGTGACTGGAAAAGCCCCATGGTACTGGTCTCTAAGCCTGATGGAAGCAGTCACTTTTGCATTGACTTCCACAAGGTCAATGCAGTATCGAAGTTAGATGCCTACCTGATGCCACGGGTGGATGAATTGCTTGACCAACTGGGAAAGGCAGAATACATCACAAGTTTAGACTTAACGAAGGACTATTGGCAGATCCCCCTCACACCTGAGTCTAGGGAAAAAACTCCTTTCTCCCCCGCCCCTTTGGGCTTTTCATGTTCCAGACCATGCCCATCAGTTTGCATGGGGCCCTGGACACGTTTCAGCAGATGATGGACCAAATTCTCCATCTCCATAGCAGATATGCAGCCGCGTACCTAGATGATGTGGTGATTTATAGTCGCAATTGGCAGCACCATTTGAAACATGTGACCTTGGTCCTGCAGTCCCTCAAGGAGGCTGGCCTGACGGCAAACCCCACCAAATGTCACCTTGGGAAGAATGAGACCACATACCTCGGGTACACATTGGGAAAGGGCATAATCCGACCCTTGATTAGCAAATCCGGGCCCTCCAGCTGTGCCCCACCCCGTCCTCAAAGAAGCATGTATGCCAATTTCTAGGACTAGCCGGATATTACCACTGCTTTATCCCAGAGTTCTCCTCCATTGAAGCCCTCCTTTCCAATCTCAAGAACGAGAGTCCTAAAAGGATCCAGTGGACCAGAGCCTGGGAGGAGGCATTTCAAACTCTGAAGGCCCAGCTCTTGCAGGAACCCGTCTTGTACAGCCCTGACTTCGCCAAGGAGTTTTTCTTACAAACAGATGCCTCAAACATGGCCTAGGAGCAGTTCTATCGCAGGTGGTAGGGGGCAACAAACACCCATCCTGTATATTAGCAGGAAGCTATTCCCACGAGAGAAGACCTAATCTGTAATCGAGAAAGAAGCCGTGGCGGTAAAGTGGGCCATGGACTCGCTCCGTTATTATTTTCTGGGCATGCACTTCACCCTAGTTACCGACCATGCCCCCCGCCACTGGCTCAGTGCCATGAAGGACACAAATCCCCGAATCATGAGATGGTACCTTTTCCTCCAGCCCTTCTCCTTTCCCATCCAGCTTCAGACTGACAGAGCCCATCTGAAAGCAGACTTCTTTTCACAGGTTGGTGGAGAACAGTTGATGGAGGGGCAGACCCCAAATAGAGTCATGGGGAGGGGGGGAAATGTGTGAAGGAGCAGAGAGACAGCAGCCAGGCACAGCAGGGGTTAAAGAACACCTGTGGGTTCAGCTAGCCCCACCCTATTACACCTGCAGCCAATGCCAGGCCTGGAGGGGGGAGAAAAGAAGGGAGTCTGGCTTAGTCAAGGACTGACTAGCGAAGAGGCAGGAGCTCTCTGTATGCCTGCCTGAAGGCTTAGACCAGCAACCGGCCTGCCAATGCAGCCACTGGAGGCAAGTAAATCTTTGCTGCCCAAGGGGAACCTACAGAGAAGTCCCAACTGCGGGACAAATGGACGAGTGGGGCCATGCCCCAAACTAAGAGGATTGGCATGGGGAGCAGGTCAGGAAAACAGGCCCTGAACACCCTCTTCATGGCTGGGAGAAAGATCCATCTCCCCTTTTTAAGGGGTTGAGCAACACAGGACCCTGGGCCACTATCTGAGGGAGAAGGAGGGGTCCCCCTACATTCCCCCTAACCAACAATCTAGCCACTAGGCTGCCCAGACACTGAGGGCCCTATCACAACATCATATATAATTTGGGGGTCTATACTCAAAAATCATCTATAGAAATGACAGGTACTTTAATCACTTTCACTACAGCCATATGTACATTGGGGATCAGCAAAGATAACATCAATGGGTGTAAAATGTGTTAACTACACATTTAAAGGACACCAGGAAAGCTTATCATAAATTTGTGACTATCTAATACAAAACCCAGGTGTGACACTCAGAAACCTGAACTAATTATCTTAAGCTCGTTGAACTTGCTTACTGTATAAAAGGACAATACAACAAAAGTTACTCAACATGGTGCACTTACTCAGACTGCCTCAATTTTGAGGACTTGATTAGACCAATTTTTATTCCACAGAAACTGGTTTGTCTAGCATACAATTATATACATGGAGGGTGAATATAAAAAAGCTCCAAGCTGGGACAAGCACTCTGGGTGTACTATAGTCTAAATGTTCAACCTTCCTCTAGATATGAAAGAATAACATGGAACCTTGTATGTAATGGGTTAACTGTTCCATAGCTATTAACCTTTCCTATTTTCATGAAAATTCCATGCACGTTTCATAGACTTTAAATGTATAAAATTACATTTTATTTTTATTTTCTTCCCTGTCATATTTTAGTTGGTTTGTATGGTGATGGTGGTAATAAGTATTACACCAAATAATACCAGGGATATAACAACCTCGGTGATGACAACAGATGTGGATAGCACTTCAGGCTATTTAGAAAATAAAGACCAAAGTAAGTGAGGTCAGAAGCAAGTCAGTGGTCCCTGAGAGAGGTCAGATGTGGGTCTTGGAAGGATGTCTGAAGTTTTTCTCTGGATACAGACAGTTATCAGGTCCCTGGCTTAGCAAGGGAAGTTCATTATCTAGAAACATCTGCCCTGTACTGATGGGGTCAGAGGGAGGATGAGCCAGTGGTTATGGCACTAGCCTGGGACTTGGAAAACCCAAATTCAATTCCCTGTGTTGCCACTGACTTCCTATGTGACCTTGGGGAAGCCACTTTGTTTCTCTGTGCCTCATTCCCCAAGTGTATGAAAAAAACCCTAACAAATAAAAAATAATAATAATAAAGAAAGAGGAATAGCACTTCCCTGCCTCTCAGGGGCATCATGCGGTTGAATATATTAAAGAATATTAGGTCCTCTGATACTATGGTAATGGGGCCTTAGGTATAAGTACCTAAGATAGATATCTAAGTAGTTAGGTAGCAGTACCACATGTCAAGAGTGGTAGTTAGTCACCATGTTGTTCTTCACTGGAATGAACTCTACCAGAAAATTAAAAGTGTCCATAGCTGCTAAATGGACATCCAGGTTGGATAACCAGGAAGCTAGCACCCACGGATGCCACAGTGAAGGTGAAAATCAGCAAGAGAATGTACGTGTAACGCACAGGGAGGGATAGGCCTATGTTATCAGCTGAGCCATGGGGTTACCTCACTGGAAGCTAACTAATAATAACAACACTGTGGTAAGCGCCCTTGTTGAAGATGGAGTTCTTTGCCCTGGTATCCAGCAGTTACTGAATCTGCCTTCCAGTGAGTAAAAGATGCTGTTGTACCTTCGCCTACATTGGTTGCTGTGAGTTTTCAAGGTGCAGCAGAGACCCTGTTAATGGCAATGGGAAACCAGCCCTCTCCTTCAGGATTACAGTGTTCTGAAAAGCCTTCATGAGGTGGGTAGCAACAGCCCCTTCTGGCTTCAGTAGCATTTAGCCAAGTGATTGCGGATGGCCACGAGAATTAATATAGTGGCCACAAGCCGGGCAACCCACTGTATTTGCACCCTGGCCATTTTAATTGCAGTTTGAACAGAATGGTGCTGAGCTAATTATAGGTATTTATATACTTACAGAATTATTGAGCTGAGTGATAAGACTAATACAGGAGACCACACTGGTTGAGAGGGTGGCAGCAAATTAAACTGGCCTCATCATAGGGGGGTAGAAGTTGTTAAGAGCTGATGTAAAGATAAGGCGGAGGAAGCCATGTGCAGTGCACACCACCATTTTATTGGTCCTACAAAGACCAGGAACTATGCTACAAATTCTTGATTGCCTTCTATTGGCACCTTATCTAATAATTATCTATTTACACATATACAGAGCACTCCTAACTGAAACCATCAGCCTGGGAGTCTAGGCTGCTTGCTCAATTGTGACAATATTTGCTTCCAGAAGGAGATTTCCCTTCAGTTGTGAACACTGGAGGTGCAAGATCTTCTTCATGCATTTCCCCAAATGTACACAGTAAACAGATTTCTTTAGAGCTATGATGTAATGTTGAATGTATTTTCACGAGGTCTCTATATGCTTACCAGAGAACCAGCCTTGCACTAGCTTATTGTGATGTCTGAGGAAGTGGGCTAGTGAACCTGAAGTTTTTGAGGTAACAAATCATGCCGCATGTGGCTATGGTTACCAGCATGTAGGACAGCATAAGCGAATGTGTGAGAGAGAAGTAAGTGTGTGTGTGTGTGTGTGTGTGTGTGTGTGTGTGTGTGTGTGTGTGTGAGAGAGAGAGAGACTTCATCATTGAAATGCAGCGATTGTGAGAAAAGCCACAAGTTAACTCTGAGAGAGAAGGAAATAAAAACCTCTCCAAAAATTGCAAACCTTATAAAGTGATTTTACAAGATTTTTTTTTTCTTGGCAGCAGCAGATTTCCATGTGTGTGGAAGGTCTCTCTTCCAAATTCTGCAGATGTCAGTCTGTTTGGGGAAGATTCCCAGGGGAGAGGGCAAAAGGCAACTTTTTTTTTTAAATACCCAAAAAGTGAGTGTGTGTGTAGTGTGCATCTGAGATTTCTAGGATTGATTGTCCTTTTCACTTGCATATTTCATCAAATAGCGGAGTATTTAATGGCAGCAGTGACCACAATGCTGTCTGTGCACTAAGCATAAACAGTTTTTTTTCACTTTATATCTAGCTATCTGCATTCAATTCCAAAGCCACTTTGCAACTTTAACACAAAGCTGAGACAAAATTAAAAAAAAAAAAAAAAGTTTGTTTCTTTTGAATGTGCAAGTTGTGGACATGTTGGGTACTAATTTCATTTTTATCATTACAGCTACAACATAGAACCACATTATAGCTGCCTTGGCAGCCACACCTTCTGGGCTGGCTGTTGTAGCCACTGTGGTTGTATGGCTTCCACTGGCTTCATGGGGAGCTGCACATTCCTGGTGCAGCAGCATCAGGTTCTATATAGGATTCCTAGCGGGGATGTAATTTGCTGTGTGTGAGCTGTATCTCAGTTAGAGCTGCTCATATTTTTTTATTTGAATTTTTGATTAATTTTTGTGGGGAGAGGTATCCTGCAAAACTGTAAGAAAGTTTTCCCATTTTTTCAATCCGCTCTCAAGCTAATTGGAATTTTTTTATTTAAAAAAAAAATCACTGAAATTTTGAAAAATGTAAGAAAAAAAAACTTATAAAAACAATGTCGTGTTTTATCAACCAGCTCTACTCTGAGTGAAGTCTCCTCTCTTTTTTTATTTACCCCACTACCGTAAGCTTACAACCCAGTTACAAAGAGCTGGCTCAAAAAGAGACAAAAGCAATGAAAGAGTCCTGTAAGTGAACTATCCCAGCTACTCCTGCGAGCCCGGCTTTCAGAGGTTCTGTGGGTGCTTTTTGGCTCATCAATCAAATCTGAGTTGGAAGTGCTCCAACTACCTCTCTCGCTGCTGTTCCTCTGGCCAGTGTCTCCAGCATGCTCAACAGCTTAAAAAACACCCCCTAAATAATAGCGCATTAGTGCTGGGAGAGATCTTGACTGAGACGGTTCTTGAGAAAAGGGGCCTCAAATCTTTGGAAAATTCAGATTTGGGGCCCGATTCTCCTGTCACTTGGACCAGTATAAATCAGGAGTAACTCCCCTGAGATCAGTAGGGTTACAGCAGAATGAAACTGATCAGAATCAGGCCCATTAGGAACTTCAAGGACAATAATAAGTTCTTATGGAACTTGTGTTTCTTTGGGGCTGTACTAAAGGGCTGCTGGGAGAGATGCCGAGAAGGAGGAAATTGGAAGTTACTGGTGATGGATGAACTGGGAGCTCCAGGCACCGTGCTCTCTACATTTTAAGTTTGTTTCACCTTTCTTGCTACAGCGGATGTTAATTTTTATAAGAAGGAGTTGGTCTTTAGAGTGGTTATTTTTTGGGAGGAGGAGTTAATTTGGATTTTAATTGTGTGGCTAAATCCCCTAGTCAGCTTTGAAAATCTCAACCTGTGTGTGTGTGTGTGTGTGTTTTCATCTCATAAATTAATTTAGATTATATATAAGGAGAGCAGCAAACTATGTGGAAAGAAAAGAGGTTTACTAGCTGATTGGCTATGTTTATATTTCTCTTCCAGTTTTGTGTTTTTGTTGTTGATATTGTTCAGCAGCTGCATGGAACTGAGAATCAAGAGAAATAGGGGCAACAACAACAAAAAAAGGAGCAGAATCTTAAGATTTGCAAGTTTCCATGATGTGGTTCTACCTTAGAGGAGAAGGCACTCGGATACTATGGAAAGTACTCGGATGACATGGGGATGTGAAACCTTGCTAGTTAGATTCCTGGCTGGAAACAATGACCAAAATTTGAAAAGGTGCCATCAAGAACTGAGGGAGAACAAAGCTGCTGAGGCTTTCCGCTTTAAAGAACATTCGGGAGAATGAAAGCTTACGCCTGCTTATTTCTTCCTTCATAAATGTGTATAACTACCTGCAATATTCTTTCAAAAGTGGACTTAGCAGTCACCTAAACTGAGCACACTTGCTACCTAATCTATCCCTGCTCATCACCTTGGTATGCAAGTGAAACCATATTAGACTCCATTAACTTTAATCTCCAGGGTCCTCCTATTCGACCCTTTTAAAAAACAAGACACTGAAGAAGTTATTTAGCTGATGTTCATATTAACCCAAGAATTCAGTTTATTTTGGTTCAATTCAAAATTAGAGATGGGCCAGATCCTCAAAGATAGAGTCTCATGTTCAGGGATGTTTGGATCCAGGGTTTTGTTTTATTTTCCTGCCCATCTCTACGCAGAATTAAAGACTACAGATGAGATGTTAAGAGGGGGGACTTTAAGTGCCGAGAGGGAATTGGGTGTTTATTGTAAGGATTTCCAACTGAAGAATGAGGCCCTAAGAGATTTCTTCAGGCAGAGCTGGGGTACTGTAGTATAAGAGATGACGGAAGGCATGTCCATCCATGAGGGACAGTGAATCATGCAGAGAAAATGTCAATTATGTAGGCCATTCTGTGAGAATCTGACAATGGCCAAGAATGAGAATCAATATACTAACAAAGAAAACAGGCAACAACCGGAAAGAGTATAAACGTGTAGGGTAGGCATATATGGGGGCAGACAACCAGCAAAGAGGAAGGAAGAAGCTAAAATAAGCAAAGAATGAACAGACAGGAAATAATAGTAAGCAGTGAAAGAGGTAAAGTGTGAGTTAGAGGGAAATAAGAGAAAAGAATTACAAAGCTAAATCTAAAATTATACAGCTGTTACTTTGGGGAAATTTCTCTGGTGTCTGATGCCAGTGCAAGAGGCATAACAAAGAAATGAGCAGAAGTGCTGTTGAAGTAAATGCGAACAGAGGCAGTTCTGAATCCCTGATAACATGGGGGATTTTTGAACCCTGTGTTATCTTGAGCAAGTCACTTCACTTCTTTATGCCTTAATTTCCTTACCTGTAAAATATGGATACTATTTCATGAAGCAATTTGAGCTCTATTATTTTATTTTGATGTCTTGGGCCTAGGTCTCTTACGTACAAGACTGTAATTCAGGAGTAACTTCACTGAAGCCAATGGAGTTGGTTCACAGGAATAAAACAGCACAGAATCGGGTGCCTTGACTTTAACCAAAGAACTACAGGGCAGTGAAACATCAGCTGGGACTAAATAAACTCTTTAAACCAGATCAGAGATGAGAGTCAGAAGGGTACAAAAGGGAAAGTTTGACAGGTCAGTAATTGAGAGAATGAAGCCTCTGCAAAAGGGTAGAATCATTTATAGCAGCACAAAATGACACATAATAAACAATATGTTGAAGGCAGCCTAACTGAAGAAAGAGCAAAATCAACATGAAACTATTTTGCTTTAGTAAACGGTGGTTCAGGCAAACATTTTCTATATTTTGGCTGCATACACTCTCTTTCCTGTTCCCTGAAGTTTGCTTTGAGTTCCAGATCTGAGCAAATTGTGTGTAGGCCCAGTTACCTTTGCAGTTCCTGAGCCTCACCGAACCTTTTAGTGGGCATGATCTGAGTTTTGTAACTGAAACCAAGCAAGTGTCACAGAGTTTCAGGTTTTTGCTGTGACCATTTTGGACGGCTCTGAAATAACATGTTGGGGAGATTCCAGAAATCAGAGTCTGAGCAACTACTCATCCATAAAGAGGAACATACTTTGTGAGACTAAGCAAGGTGGTGTGAAAATGATCCAGGGCAGCTTCTTTGTTTAAAATATAAAATAAGGAACTGGAAAGGGAAAAATTGATTATGTTGCTTTGCAAAGCACGTGTGCCATGGCTTGAGCTGTAGTGCCCAAGTCAGCTCCCGGTTGCACTGGGGAAATCAATGGGAGTCACATCCATCTAAAACTGGTGCAAGTGAAATACGAATGAGGCTTATATGTCTTTTACATGTCTGAGCCTTCTGGTGATTATGATGTTCTGACAGTGTGCTCAGCACTGTACAAGACATAAGTCTCAGTCTGTGCGCTCACCGCAGACACCTCTAGATTCTTTCACCTGGAGTGAGATGGAACTCAGAGCCTGATGGGAGGAGGTGGGGTATGGTGGCTTTAAGCCATCTTTGCATCTTCTGATCCTGAGCTGCTCTGAGGGCTAAGTTAGACAGCCCTGGGAGCTGTCCAAATCCCAGCAGCCTCCCTAAGCTGTGCTATGGGCCACAGTGATGCCCAGAATTGCTGCAGCATTATTGTTGTGGACCTCCCGCAACACACCACTCCTGCCCCCATCCACATCCTGGCGCGCATCTTATGCTAGGGCTTCCTGTGGGATCTCAGAAGCCAGGCAGCCTTCCTTATGGCTCTCTTCTGCAGTGTCAATGCCGGTAGGAGTTCAGGGTTCTAGAGCAGGTCTGAGAATTTCACTCCTGATTTTTTTTTTTTTTAATTGATTTCTTATTGTCATTGCTTCCCCAGATTTTGCCATGCAACAAGAGTTCTCGTCACTTGATAAACATGGTGAGGGCGGGTTTAAGCTATGTTTTATTAAGTTTTACATACAAGTAAATTATTGAACTCCTTAAAATCTCTTATTTTGAACATTAAAGGGAAAACAAAATCAGATTATCTTTTTCTGTTGGTCCGAGGGAAACTATATGGCAAAATGTTAGACACGTGGAGTTTATTTATATTTGGAGAGATTTTTTTCAGAATAATATATTCATTAACAGGTTTTAAGGATAAGCTCTTTTTAACACCCAGTTTTCTCAGCAGGCAGGCTTGTCCAGCTCTTCCTTACCTCTGTACAGAACCTAACGCAACAGAACGCCAGCCAAGTCTGAGATCTCTGGGTGCTGCTGTATTACAAACAATAAATCATAAATGAACATAAAAAGTAGCTAATGCATAGGAAAAAAATGTGATTCACCATCTTAATGAAATCATTTAATTTATGGATTGTTTCTAAAGATCAAAATTGATTAAACTCTATTCTAACATGAGCAAATAAGTCCAAGTTGCCATTTCTTTTCTATCTTTTCAAACCAAAGCCATGATGGAATTATCCAAGTGCAAAATCTGTCCGTTGCTAAAATCTGTCCATTTTCTTGCTTTAACTGAAATGTTTAAACTATTGGCCCCTTAACTCTGCATCAGTACAAATGGCAATAATATAAGTACGTTTTTGGACAAAGCATCGATTAAAGAGATATTAGTGTCATTATGAAGTGATGATAAACATCCTGAGTTTATGTACACTAAAAGGCCAGAGATCAAATAGATTTCCTTGCCTGGGAGTTGACTTGTAAAACATAATGATTGTGTTGTTGGTATGGTAGTGCAATGGCTGTAGAATGTAGATGAGGATCACCTAGATTTGAGAGGTGGATTTTCACATTTTTAAAGCAAAGTGGTTTGTGTTTGAAATTTCAAAGAGAGTGGGGGTATTCTGTGATTGTCATCTTCAGTAATTTCAGTGTAACCCTCAGGTCTGTACCTTTTCATGGTACTGGCACACATGTGTGTATGTGTGTATACGTACTATTGCCCTCTATCGGAGAGAATTGGAACCATTTCAACCGAGTTATATAGGCCCTATATTACTAACAGCTTAAAAACAAACAAAAAAAGATTCTCCTTTAACTCAAAGGGCAGAGCCGTGTGCTTTGGAGAAAGGGGACTTAGACTTTACCCCCACAGTTGTGAAGTTCTGAATGGCCTGAGTATGCAGAACAGTCATAGTCATTAAACTGTAATAGCCAGAGGGACTGGTTTTCTTCTGTGACTCTGTATGTGTGCGCACTTCGAAGTTCACTTCCCCCTTGCTGCCTTCAGTTAGCTGTCCCTCAGGCAAGGGGCGCACACAGACCAGAGATGCTGCACATTCAGATAGTTCTGAGGAATTCCAGAGGGCACAGTTCCAGCCCCTGTTTTGGTTATTAATCTGTTTTGTGTTAACATTAATGTCTTCAAAAGAATTCTGGGTTCCAGTCAATCTGGAGCTCGCTTTTAGTTCTGTGATGCAGTTAGGGTTGGCTGATTGAACAAGATTGAACCCATCACTGCACAATGGAATGACAATCCAAAGCAGCATTAATGCAATTTAGTAATACGGGTGTGTTGAGTCTTTTGTCCTCCACGAAGTCTGAGACATAAGAGCTGTCTGTCTGTGAATGTGGAAAATGCATTATCCAAGCAGCGAGAGACTGTTATCTGCCACGTAAATAACTGGAATATGAACCCAGAATATGAACCGGGTTTGGTTTGCTGTGTACATGAAGATATTTGTTATCAGAGGCCCCAATCACATTAAGGCCCCGCCATATAAATACACACACTCACACACACACACCTCCTCCAAAGAGCTGGTAATCAGAATTAACACATGATGCAACATGTTGGTGTGATAACCAAGTGGAGGGAGTGGAAGAGGAAGGACAAGGTTAACAGTGACAGGAAACTAAGGTTATATAGACTGGCTACCTACATCATTTGTTAATCTTGTTAATGGTGTCAGTAGTTCCTGCTGGCCACATGCCTAGCCATTATGTTAAAAGGCTAACATGTGAAAACCCTTTCTGTACATAAGTTTTGGTACCTTTTATGCTTTCTGCAGTAATACATATGGAGGAATATAGCCTGATTGTATTCTCTGTTTTGTTGTTGTTGTAACAAAATTAAATCAAAACAGCATGGCCTCAAAGACACAGATTCTTTGGACCTCATGGTACTTGGTAAAGTTTGGAGTCATCAGATACGCACAAGTTTAACACTCCCTTGTATATATTTTCCAAAGGAATATTGCAAAATGACTATTGACTGATTGGACTGTTTTATGAACAACTATCAGGGAAAAGATAGAACACTCACCGCCATTCTAACCGGATGAAAGACCATTGGTGATAGATTGCAATACAGCATCATACACCTCTATAGGCAAGCATTAGAGAATGTTCAGGGTCAACCATAAGTGTTTCATGGTGGTGAAACTGATTGGAATCAGTATGATATCCCTGCTGCTTTTACTCCTAGAGAGTTACTGTATGTATGCCACAATCATCTCAGTGAAATCTATCTAACCATATCCCTGGGCATACCTCTGAAGAGCTTACAAATTAAATAGACACGACAGACAAAGGCTGGGAGGAGAAACAGAAGCCGAGAGATGTGAAGTGACGTGCCTAAGGTCCCACAGCATGTTGGTGGCAGAGTTGGGAATTGAATCCAGATCTCCTGGTTCCTTGTCCAATGCCCTATCCACTAGACCATACTAATATAAATAGAGCATAATGTTCATTTGATAACCACCAAAAAAGTGACAGACACCTCTAAAATCCCAAATTAAAAGTACAATTATCTTTCAAAGGCACAATATGTTTGATTAGGTCCAGTGCACTACTTTTTAAAATGCACTATTTTAATTTCCTCCTTCTAACTGGCATGAATTCATATCTGAGCATTTTGAAGATCTTCCTCCCATTTCTTTGAACTAAGGGGTGAATTTTTAAAGAGGGAAATAGATCTTGTACATAAAAACAAAACAAGTAGCTCAAAAGATGAAAGGTCAGCCCATTAGAGCCTTTCACAGGGTCCTCTCCTCCGTCTGTGCCTCAGAGCACACATCCTCCTTGGAAGTGTTTCTGTTAGCATGTTAATGAGCACGTCACCCATGGGAAGCTCTCCATTTCCTGGCTGAATATAGTATGGAAAATTAAATTTCACAGAAAATATATATAAAATCCAATATGCCTCTATAGCAAATGAAATTCATATGGAGTGGCCAGATATTAACAGTCGTTAATACTTAGCAGAGTTATATTTTACACATTGAAAGTGCTGTACAAATATTAACTACTTCCCTTTCTTTTCCTCCATATTCTTGCTCTTTCATTTCATTTCCCTTCTGCAATATCGCTCTTCCTTTTGTCTCTCTTTCTCACTATCTAGGAACTTACATGTGCCCCACTCCACCCACTCCAATCATTGTACTATCTGAGAGCCTTCTCCACGATTTCCCTTTACTAACCATGTCACTGCAGCTGGGATCAATAATATTTGTTCTAGCTGAGTATATGATCCACTGTTCACTTTTAGCCTGACCCCAAACTAAGCTCCAATTTTTTTCTTTGTGGAACAAAGTAGAAAAATTAGCTTTTGTTTCTACTTTGGAAGATTTTTTTGTGTAAAATCTCGTCACCTTTATGGGCTTTGAATATTATCTTTTAAACACAGGGCCCCTAATGTTGGGTTTTGTCCTTTTTTTTTTTTTTTTAGCCATTTTTCTGATTCTCTGCATAAGAACCTGAGCAGTCTGAATGGCTTAGTATTTAACTGCAGCGTCTCAATATTTTGTGGTGAAACAATAATTAAGACAGCTAATTTTGTACAAGGCAACTTCTAATACATAAATAAACAAACTTTTCCTGGCAGGAGGCGAGGGGAGCCCAGAGTAGAAAGAAGGTTGTGAATCAGGGTGTGATTAGCATGTGTTGGTGCTATTAACTCCACTGGAGTTAGTAGTTAATATGTTTAGTGACAGGGATGCCAACTATGAGCCCCCCAGAAACAGACGGCTGCTCTAGGCCTTAACGTCACTGCCTTTTATTTGTTTTCACCAGAGGTTTTCTCCAGTCTTCCTTTTACGGTTTTATGTAAACTCTGGGGTCCTACTGGATGAAAGTGCTCTCTGTTTTTCAGCAGAGCTGTGGTTTTTGGATTTTACAGCCCCAAAATTACTTCATGATGATCCAGAGTACACATCACAGCTCAGAAACCACACGGGAGTTGTATTGGTAAAGGAAGCTGAGAGTTGCTGAAGTAGCCAGACTGAAATTTATAACTGTGACCTGGGCCTTGTCAGGCCTTTATGACACAGTGTAAAGTGAATTGCTGCTTAGTCACCAATTTGCTTGGCAAGATTGGTTGTATTAGGAAATACATAAAAGGTCAGACAGTAGGAGTTTGTCTAGACATCCTATTTTGGATTATATGCTCTACGTGTTTCTGTGGCAACCTCTGCAAAACACTCATATTTCAGTAATATTTTTAAAGAACCTTTTCTTTTTTTTCCTGTAATAAGCTACAAAAGTTTTTGTGAGCAAAATTAGCTCTGTTCTTTACTGCCTTCAGCCTGTGGCTATCAAACTAACCATTTTAGAAATGGAGAGGAGTTACCTCCACCAGTCTCTCTCCAGACTATTGGAGTTCCAGTATGCCTAATTCATAATGAAAGGAGAGGTGATTCCCTCAGGGAGGAGTCTGTGACTTGGAGAAACATGTGGAATTACCATAGATGAAAGAGCCAAGAGATAGAAATGGCATGTTTTCTTTTGGCTTCTAGCTGAAGTTAATTTACAATTCATCTGCTAGTGACTTGCATAGGCCCAACGACGAGGATGGGGATATAACAAATAAGCCATCAGGATCTCTACCTGTAAATAGAAAATCAAGTTTTGCGAATAAAAGGGGAGGGGGAGTTACCCCAAATTTTGCAAGTAACAACTGAGTCCACTAGAATTCCAGCTGGCTTTTTTTTTTTTTTTTTTTTTTTTGGAAATCTAAAAAAATCTGGGGAATAAAGTATTTTGTAGCAAAAGAGGAAAAGCAACCTGCCAAGCAAAATGGGCTTGATGGGCTGATTTTTCTACTTCCATGACATTTTTATTATTATTATGATTACTCCCTTACCTCCTGTCCCCTCCTCCAAATGAAAAATAGGAAAAAATCCAAATTTAGGCCTTATGGATTTTTTTTTTACTCCATTTTTAAACTGAAAACATATCTGTGTACTCCTGGAGTTTCAATGACATTAATTGGATTTGGCTGGGCTTTCCAGGTTGAATCACATACATGCCAATTTAAACTAAATAGAATGTAGCAAGAGGGCTTTTTTATGAAAGCCAAGGGTAGATTTATATTGTCTACTTAACTAAAAATTAATAAATAAATAAACATTGTAGACAGCCCTTTTGACCAGGATCATTAAAATAAGTGTGTGTCTTAACATTGTGATTCCTATAATCTGGTACCTGGAAAATGGTGTTTAATATCCATTCTTGAAGGGCCTGATACTTATTAGGCTGAGGGTTTTTTTCATTTTTCATAATTATAATCTTCTGAATAAATAACACAGTCTAAGGGATTTCACATTGCCATCGGATGACATAGCCAGCACCTGGAGTCATGTGGTATTAATTCAGTGGGACTGCACAAGTTTTATAATAATATAATCCTTAGTACTTGTCTAGCACCTTACATCAATAGATCTCAAAGAACTTTCAAAAGTGGGCATCATTAGTCCCATTTTACAGATGAGGAACAGATGGGGAGAGTGAGGCACAGAGAAGGAAGTGGACAATGACTACTTGCAGCTCCCTTTGGCTTTCATCAGAGCTTACTCAGCACCTCTGAAAATCAAGCTGTAAGTAACTTAGCCAAAGTCACCCAGGGATTTATCAGCAGGTCTGTGAATAGAAGCCCTGTCTTTTGACTCCCAACCTGATGCATTAGCCACTGGACCAAGGTGCATTACTTAACAGGAGGGTTTTAATGATAGCTGCTGGAAGAGGGCTGCCTAAAAAGTACTCTTTGTTAGGAGTATGTCGTTCTCTAGAGATGTCTGGTTTATGCTCAATTTAATCCAGATTCCTTTCCTTTTTCCTGATGTTCATAAACCGTGAATGTTGTTTCTGTAATATTTGATACATAATTCTGCTGAGATGGTGTATTATTAAGTTGATTTGTTAATCTACCTATGAGATGCCATGCTGAGTTATGGTTTAGGTTGACTGAAGGCACCATGTTACTGTATTGATCCAGGATCCTTGAAACTAGACCAGGAAATGCAGTGATGATGATACCCTATGAATTTGATACTGGGGACTCCAGTGCCTCCCAGTCAAAGTGAGTCATTTTGTAGTTACAGCCATCACCAAGGAGACTACATGGAAGACAGGGGGATTATATGTGTATTTGAAGGAGTGTTGTGACTTCTGCTGGGGGTGTGTGACGAAGTAGGAATTTTCTGTAACATTTTTATGACCTCCTCTGTATGCCTTAGTTTTCCCTATATTCTGCATGGAAACCCAGTAGGGGAAAAAGGACTCTTTGCTCTGAGGGCAAGCTTAGGGTATATCTACACTTAAACTGCTACAGCAGCACAGCTGTAGCACTTCAGTGTAGACACTTACTCAGGGGCAGCAGGTTTCATAGGCCTGGGAAGACTAAGCCTTCACTGGCCGAGGCTGTGGCCCCATCCTGAAGCCAGTGGGGACTCAGCTCCAGCCGTGGCCTCAGCCAATACAGTAACACGGCCCAGGGGTCAGGCCAGTGGCTTGGGGATCAGGCCAGCCAGCACAGCCCAGGGTGGCTGGGGCCGGCCGGCGGGGGCAGGCCAGCTGGGCCATGCAAATATAGGGCTAGCTGGCACAGCTCAGGCCACGGGGGCTCGGGGCTCCAGCTGTGGAAGGAAAGAGCAGTTCGGGTGTGGGGCCTTGGGTGAAAGGGGCGGGGCCAGCAGGCTAGCCTCCCTGAAGGGGGGGTTCACCGGCTGCCCATGCACTCACTCCAGTGACAGGAGGGGTTCTCCCATTGCTGTTGTTAATGCACCTCCCTGAGAGACAATAGCTAGGGCAACAGAAGAATTCTTCCTCCTAACACTGGGGGCTAGGTCAGCATAGCTACATCTCTCAGGGGTGTGCGTTTTTCACACTCTTGGGAGACGTAGTTATGCCAGTGTAAGTTTTCAGTGTAGGCCAGCCCTAAGAGACATAGGTATGAATGTTGCCTAGCTGTCTCAGCTTGAATGGCTGAGGGCCAACCCCATATCAGTGGAGAATCTGAGAAGACAATGGCAAATCTAGTCACCAGGATGTTGACACGTAGCAACCAATGACCTAGAGGGAGATGGAATTCCCGACCCCTCAGCAAGGAAGCTGAGCAAAATCCTCCAGCTAAAGAGCAAAGGACTGGGAAGGTGGGGGGGGCGCTAAGAGTTGGCTGCTGGAAGAAATTGGGGATCCCACTTGGGAACTGACCAAGGAGGTTAACCTGAGAAAAAGATAGAGCCTGAACATGGACTTCACTACAGCTTGGCCGTGGTTCTGGGGTAACCAGAATGGACTTGGACTATGCTTTAACCTTCGTTTCTCTATGCTAACCTAAGGACTTCCTATGCTGTGTTGCAGCTGATTAATAACCCTACTGTTTTGACAACACCATTTGAGGGGCACTGCAAATGTTTGGTGAGTTGCATTAATCTCTGAACAGTGTACAAGTCTCTGTCAGGAGTCTATCTCAATTGGACTCTCTGACCAGAGCTCACGGTATAAAGTAGGAGTGCGGTTGCCCCAGAGGTTCAGTCTTAGGAAGCGGAGAAGCCGCATGGTCCACCCTGAAGGAAGAGTGAGTCCCCTTGGGGTCTGGCACACTGAAGGTGTTCCTCCAAGAGATTGTTCCAAAGCTGTGGGCGTAGCACTGATCCTGTGGATCTGTGACAGAGTGAGGGTATGCACACTCGCATGTGTACACGCATGTATCAGGAATGTCCCACCATCACTTAGCATTGTGATTCAGTGCTCCAAGAACCACTACAAACAAACACACTCTTCTTAGTCTGCTTGTTCCCCGAGATTTCCAATTGGAAGCATTTGATTCAAATTATTTCAAGATACTAAAATAGGGAATGATGGGAAAGTGTCCAAGTTGTATGTGAGCAGGCAAACACCTTCCTGTTTCCAAATTGTTTTCAGACAGGTTAGTTTGTTCATGCTTCATTTTGTATATTGCTTATAAATTGAAAGTTTATTTTTGTTAAAAAATAATGTGTAATACAAAGACTGTAGAACCACATCAAATGTTCCTAACTTCCAGCACAAATCTGTTCTCTATTATTATGATTATTACTCATATAGCGCTGTCTGGGCAAAGGTGCTCTGCAAAAGGATAGGTTTGCCAAACAAGTAACAGGTCCCTGCCCTAAGGAGCTTACAGTCTAAAGACAATTTTGGCTTGATTTTCAAAGATGTTGAATACCCACAGTTTCCATTGATTTCAGTGGGAGCTGTGAATTCTTGGTACCTTTGAAAATCAAGCCAAATATATATAATTACTTCTTCCAGTAGGATGTCTGGAAGTCATTTATAACTTTTTAATTAAAAAAAAAATATTCTTTGGTCTTTTAAGATTAGCTTTAATCTCTTTGAAAGACTCTCCACATTATTCCCATCTGCAATTTGAAGTGAACCTGAGAATGCCTCCAGCTATTAGGGAAAAATCTCATTTAATGTAGCAATATCCACCTCCTGGGATGAGCGACATTCCTAGCTCTAAATGTGAATACAAATAGAAGCTTATCTACTGCTCAGGGAGGAAAAGACAAGAAAGCACCAGAACTACATGTCACTGTACACGGGGCTGCAGGCAGGATATTTTGGACTAGGGACAAGATGTAGAGTAATCGCTCAGACTCTGCAAGAAGAATCATATCATTATCCCCATTTTACAGATGGGGAAACTGAGGCACAGAGCAGTGAAATAGCTTATCTACTGGCAGGCTAGTGGCAGAGTTAGGAATAAACCCAAGTTTCCTGAATCCCAGTCCAGTGTTTCTAGCCACTGGCTCACACTGCCTTCCTAAAGCTAAATTAAGGTGAAATTCAAACTAAAATGATGTTGAATTATACAGGGTAACAATGTTCCTAACAAAATGAGAAACTAGGTTTCTCCTACCCACCACACATCTCGAGAACTGGAGATTCTATCCTGTTGTAGCATCAGCAGTCAGATCTGCCGTTCGATCCCACTATTCGCTCACACACACAAAGACAACTGAGCCTTTCAGCAGCACACTCCGCCCTTCAGTCCATTCACCTGATGAGCATGGGACTTCGCTTCCATTTCACTCCAAAGCTTCCACCCAGTTTGCCCTAAATGACTTCCCTTTCCCCTCTGGAAAGCTGCTGGATGTGTATTCTGTGCATTTCCCTGGTAACTGGCATACGGACGGCATACAATTCTTTGGCACATATCCATTCATCTTCACATTGCACATATGCTTATATGTGTATATCATTATTGATGAATATATTATCTGGCAGCAGTTTTATATAAGATAAAAAACAAATCAACGTTGTCTCTCTTGCTTTTGTTCATGCTCTTTATCTTTCTTGGCTAACTTTTTTTCTCCCTGTTGGGCTCCCTCCTTTCTTAGGTCTTTTCCAATGTTTTTTCCCCTCCAAATAATTATTCCCCTTGCTGAATATCGCCCTGTATTCAATTCTCTTTCTTTCCCATTCCTTCTGTTTATTCCTCCTTTCTTACTCTTTCCTTCTAGTCATCATCCCCATCTCTTCCCCACCCCCTGGTCCACCTCTTCTCCTACCCAGTTTGTCCCAATCTCTGCAGTAAGAGGTAGAGATCAGGGAGTGTATGATCCCCAGATGGTCAAGCCATAAGTGGCACCTGTATTCTGCAGCTGCTCAGCAGTTCCTCATCCTCCTCACACTCAGCCTAAGTAACTGGATGTTCACACCTGCTGTACAGCAGCTCTGCAGGAGTGATGGGGGAGAAGAAGGTGATGCAGCTGCGCAGAAGCTGCAGAGTGCAGATGCTATTAAGATCCATATCAGCATAACTGGGGTAACCTGACCTTCCCTTAGCCCTTCCATGGGGCACAAGAACAAAGGGCATGAGACCAGAGAAAAGGTGACTTGTTAAGTGCTGCCTGGCCCCTCAAATCAGGCCATTCCCAACACTAAACCAGATGAACCGCATGGCCAATAGGATCCCAGCCTCTTGCTACATTATTTAATATAGTAATAGCCCATCAAACATCAGGCTCTGGTGCAGCTAAACTGGGGTTAGCAACAGTGGAAATTCATTTAAATTCCCTAGTGTAGACAAGGCTTTGATGTTGGTTATATAACCAGAGATGGTCCAGCCAGATCCATAAGCTATTTTGAAGACTTTCATTCTCTATTAACAAGAGTATCACAGACAGGGCCGGCTCCAGCCTTTCTGCCGCCCCAAACAAAAAAAAAGCCGCGATTGGCGGCGGCAATTGGGAAAAAAAACGTGATCGGTGGCGGCAGTTCAGCGGCAGGTCCTTCGCTCCTAGAGGGAGTGAGGGACCTGCCGCCCCCGAATTGCCACAGGTGCCGCCCCTCTCCCTTGGCCGCCCCAAGCACCTGCTTGTTAAGCTGGTGCCTGGAGCCTGCCCTGATCACAGACAGAGAGAGCTCCCAGACAACACTTCTTCACTCACTCGTTTACAACTACCTGTTCTAAAAAAAAGTTCTCAGGCAAAAAAGCTCTGTATGATTGGCTGCTCATAAATCATATGCAGCAGTCATACCAAAACATGCCTACTGTGTTCTAAGAACAATCACATGAGTATTCATTGCTATGGTGAATGCAAATATCTCAATCTGCGCTGGACTTGTGTTCAGAGCCAAAACAAACTGAAGATTACCAGCTCCCCACCATTGGGGCCCGGCCTACACTTACCTTATTTCTCTAAAATTTCCCATTACTACTAAAACCTGTGTATCTTCATCCATGGTAGCAGCGAGGCAAAAGGTTATTGCACACAGGGTGCCAGGTAGCTGCTGTCAATTTAAGAATCATCTCACGCAAATATGTTCTTAGCAGGAATAGATGACATGGAGTTGGAATTGCCTAGGATGCTGTCTTCAGTAGCTCACCCATCATTGTTAGTGCCAGTGGAAAATTTGTAGTAAAAAAGCCTCATGTAAATACCTTGTGTAAGAAAGCCCAGGTCTTTTGGCTGTTTCTGTCAACGGAGCTGACCTGCCTATTGAGGTGTGGGCGGGAAATGTCCCTAATGGCTTATTGGGAGCTGGAAAACACCAGCTTCCTTGAAATGTCTGTGGCCAGGTGTAAATGTGCCTTGAGATTTTATTGTGAACTGTTTTAAGAAAGAGTTGTGGGCAGAGGGGTTGGCACGTGATTACTTAGAGGATAAGTAAACAAAGTGTTGGTTAGTTTACATCAATTATATGCTTGGCTTCTTTTTCCCCCCCCTCCTCCTGAATGTCAACTCTGCATTTAGCCACAGAAACCAATTTTTAATCTTTATGTCCTCATCAAAACATGGTGGTTTGTGCAATTCTGTTTTGACAAAATGCCAGCAATACATTTGTAAAAAAAACAGATGAGATTCTGTTTGTAAGAGCTGGATATTAGTATGAGTTGCCTTGGTAAGACCTGGTGTAACAATTACTATACTAAAACAGAAACTAGGGCCATGAGGCATGTCTCTGGATGATGACTGCACCCTTTGGGTAGTGATGTAAGGGTAAAAGAAATGCAATAATTACTTTAAAATGCCTGCCCTGGATTCCTCATCTCTCTGGAATTATTCAATAGAATATAAATTGTCATCTGATCCTGGCAACTAATATACATGTTGGGATGGTAAGTACAACCAGATCATTTTGCTACAGCAGACTATTTTCTCCCAGTGTTCCTATTTGTAAAAATCCTTTAATAAAAATTGCTTCCGTCTGCCTCCCTGTCTTTATTCTTTTACCTTCCTCTTTCCGACAGTGATGTGAGTAAGGCTTTACACCATGAGTTGCTCCTGACTTCCTGGAGCCACCACTAAATGGACCACTTAGACAGGCTTCCAAGAGGAAATTGTCTGCTCCCCGCACCTGATCGGTGAGAGCAAACCTTTTTCTTTGAAGCTCTGCTCAAACCAATGGTGTGTCCATGTGAATGACGCATCCATAGATTTAATATCCCCTGCTTAGTATATTCTATTAAGATTAACATCTGCTGGCCCCTCATAGATATATATCCATACGGTTAGGATAACTCCAGAACTGCACTAAGAAGGTTGCTTCTGTAGATAAAGATACTGTCGTTGTAGAAACATACTGTTATAGAGTTCCTTTTTCACGAAGAGTTCTGTTAGCGGACTTATATAGTATACGCATAGTCCTCTAAATTTAGCTGTTCCAATTAAAGGAACCATGTCTCCTAGAATTGGTCAGATCATCCTATGACAGACTGACAATATCCTGGACAAACCTTATGGAATTAAGATAAACTTTGCTGAATTAGGTTTAATACCTTTGGGGTCCATTGTATTAAAAATTCAGTTACATATGTTCTATTGTGGAATTGTATGTACCTTCTCTTGTAGGAAGGGGATGGTAACTTATATCCGCTGTTATCAGTGCAGTGGAGACCCTGAAAGTCTGAGAATGGGTGCCCTCGCTGGGCCACTGAGGGGAAATGCAGGTGCAGTTGCCTTGGACTGTGACACTGTGAGAGTTTTCTTGATTCTTAACAATTAATGAACATTTACTGTCCATCTTATTGCAAACCTAATCCCTACTTATGCAAACATAAAGGGTATAGCATTTCCATTCATCTACACATAAAAATGGTGGATTAGGATCCAAAAGATATGGATAATTGACAGCCACGTTAAACAACAGACCCAAGACTGACCCCTCTGGAGCCCCACTAGAGATGCCCTCCCAGTTTGACAGTGAACCATTGATAACTACTCTTTGAGTAAAATCTTTCAACCAGTTTGCACACTCACCTTATTAATAATTTAATGTAGACCACCTTTCCCTAATTTGCTTATGAAAATGTCATGTGGGACTGTGTTAAATCCTTACTAAAATCAATATATATCATGTCCACTGCTTCTTCCTATCCACTAGGCCAGTAACCCTGTCAAAGAAGGAAATTAGGTTGGTTTGGCCTGATTTCTTCTTGACAAATCCATACTGGCTATTCCTTATCATCCTATTATCCTCTAGGTGCTTTCAAAATTTATTGTTTAATAATTTGTTGGAGTATCTTTCCAGGTATCAAAGTTAGGCTGACTGGTCAATAATTTGCTGTGTCCTCTTTGTTCCCCCTTTTAAAGATAGGCACTATGTTTACCTGTCTCTAGTCATCTGGGACCTAACTCATTGTCCATGAGTTCTCAAAGATAATTGATTATGTTCTACCTTTAATAATGTCCTGAATCTATGCCAGGTTTGTAGATGGCTGCTGAGGCTAGGAATTCAGATGGTCATTGCTCAGTACAAGAGGTATAATGCTTATGTAATAATACAGAGAATATGTTGCTCTATGGTGCACCAAATCTGGCCCTCGTGTTTGTGAGAGACAAAAGGTTGCCTTTTTCATATTGTTCATAAGAATGCTATGTAATTGCACAACAGCCAGTTGAGAAGAGTTACACCTATTTTTTCCTTCAATGAAAGTAATTTGAAGGACACCTTCAGCATAAAATTCACATTTCTGTCTGAATATTTTTACTGTTATTAGAACTAACACCTAAGATTACTGTAAATGAAAGAAAAAATAACTTTTTTTCCTCTATGTTTTTCAATATATGTACGTTGTGCACTTTGACACCACTTTGTGTATGTTCAGTTTCATGGCTCCCAGGTATAACCTGTAGTCAGTGAGGACCCAGGTCTGCAAACACTCAAGCTCATAAGAACATGAGAACGGCCAAACTGGGTCAGACCAAAGGTCCATCAAGCCCAGTATCCTGTCCTCTGACAGAGGCCAATGGCAGGGAATGAACAGACAGGTTATCATCAAGTGATCATGAGTCACTTCATTCAAGTGTGTAGCCATATTGAATTTGTGTTTGTAGGATTATGCCCTTAAACAATTTTGCATGTTGTTTAAGTTGGTCTTCCACAAATCAACAGGTGAATTTTATTTTAAAAGAGGAAACCGTGATAATAAAATTACAAAAATTGGTGAGGGGGTAGGAGGTGAAGGGCAGGTGGGAGCACCTGAAATGGCCTTGACTAGTTTTTTTTATACTGACTAGATTTTAAAAAGAGATTGTTCCTTTAAAAAACATTAAGGACCTGTCTACACTTGAAATGTTACAGCGATGCACAGTTGCAGCTGTACTGCTGTAGTACTTCAGTGTAGACGCTACCTACGCTGACAGGAGGGGTTCTCCCATTGGGATAGGTAATCCACCTCCCTGGGAGGCGGTAGCTAGGGCAACAGAAGAATTCTTCCATCAACCTAGTGCTGTCTACACTGAGGGTTAGGTCAGCATGACTATGTCTCTCAGGGAAGTGGATTTTTCACACCCATGAGGCAACATCTTAAGCTGACTTAATTTTCTAGTGTAAACTATGCCTAATTCTTGGTGGTGGTTTTTTTTTTAAGAATTGTCCATGCGCATTGTTTCATGGCTTTATCTATCATTTTTTTTAAGTGGAGGAGCAGAAGTTAAAAAAAACTGCTTAAGCTTGAAAAGAAGTAAAACCAAATATTAGAGAGAGATTTTGCCAGATGGCTACATTCAGTTATATTTTTTTTAATAGGGTTGGCTTGTTTTCTTGAAAAATAGAACATAATTCTACTGGAGTCATTACTCTAAAAGATTTCAAATCCATTTGAACTAGTAATTCACTGATATATAATGGAGCTATGGTAGTGGCCATTGATTTATGGTGAATTGATTTTTGAAGCCTGACCCTTGCACTGTAGTGCAGAAAGTGTTTTGGGAAGAACTCAGATAATTCAAAGATCATCTCAAAGAATGTGATCTGCTATTCATGGTTTCCTTCTTAATTCTCAATATAGTCACATGTGATTTCATTAGCATGGCTAGAGATTCAATTATAATGACATTTATGGAGGTGGGGAGTGGGAAGGAACTCTGTTGCCTCATTCCTCTTCATAATTCAAAAGGAGAGGGGGGAGGGATTTTTAAGTTATCACCACAGCCGTAGATTGTTGGAAAAACATTTGTAACCATGATCTAAACTGAGAGCCAAAATTAAAGGCTTCTAAAGTAGAGAACAAAAATCTCCTGGGGCCCTATCAAGTATTTTCCTGGAATCAAGACTAAGAATTAGGCTTCTATTTTGTTCCATTGAAGGTAATGAATAATATTTAATAACCTCCTTATGTTATTGTTGGCATCTCTCTGATGGCTATACCCTTACTGGTCAGCATGGATAATGGATGGTAGAAAAGGTGCTAGGTTGTTTGTATATGCCTTGGCTAGGATTTTACTATCCACATTCAAGAGTGATATTGGTTTGTAAGAGGCATATGATCTGACAACTCTTTTTTGAAAAACTAATTGTGGCTTCATTTAGGGCAGATAGGAGAGAACTATGTAATTTGGAATTACTGTACAGGAGGTACAGATGGGGATAATCAGCTTTATCTGAGTGTAATGGTCGGACAATCTAATCTGGGTATATTTCATTTGAATAAAATTTGACTTTATTTTGGAGGGGAGGTAGGTTGAAACCAGGATTGATCCAGACCCTACCATGCACCTAATATTCTCCACTCCCGAGTTCAAGTGGCAGTGTATATACTAATAGATTATAATTCTCAAACTGGTTCATAATCTAGCAGTGAATATTTTCATTTACATATAACATCATCGGTGGAGTATACAGTTCAAGAATATTTAAGGTAACTTATTCAGCAAGTTTGTAATCACTATTCTCCAAACAGCCCAACAAAATCAAATAAACCAATATAAATTAACCTGTTGTTGCTATTAAATTAAGCTGCCTGTAATGTGAGGAATAGTAATTTAAACCACTGCTTTATCTCCATCCTCAGTTATGTTTCCTCTAAAATCTAGTACTTATTGCAAATCAACTCAAACTGTCCAACTGAAAAGTAAGTCATCATAATTTTGCCTATCCTGAATTTTATTTCCTTCTCCTAGTGATCAAGCAACTTTATAGATTGCCTCAGATAGCACAAAATACTTGCTTCTCTTTCCCCTGAAGAACCTCAGGTGTAGATAAGTGATGCTACAGCCAATAGGATCAATTGCCTTGTAGGATCAAAGGCTGCTTGTTTTCATTATTGGCTCCCAAAAATGTTGGAAAATCATAATAATTTTGTCCTTGTGTGTTGAGGGGCCTTTTTTTATGGCTGCAGTTGAGCCTCTCTAAATCTATTTATAGTTCTGACAGTCTAAATCCTCAACTGTGCATCAGAATCCACTAGCAGATTCCATCCTCGTAATCGCTGCGTTTTTTCAGTCGATGACATTCAGTGTTCCAGACATAGGTGACGGGTGTCTCTTGCATTTGAGAAGACTGGGCGGGAGCGCCGGAAGATCCCTGGAAGTGGGGGGTTCCACCAGTTCCCAGATCATGGCCCTGTCCTCTACTCTGCCCCAAGGTCCTGTCCCGCCTCTTCCCATGAGGCCCTGCCCCACTTAACCTCTTCCCCCCCCTCCACCTCGTCCTCCAAGGCGCTCCCTCCACTTGCTCCTCTCCACCCCTCTCCTGAGGCCCCCTTGTCCACTGCTCACTCCTCTCTGCCCCTTTCCCCAAGCCCCCCACCAGCTGCCCGCCGGATGCTTGCTCCTTTCTGTCCCCTCCTGCTTTAAGGGCGAGCAATGGCGGGGGAGAGGAACAAGCGGCAGGCAGTGGGGGCGTCCTTGGGGAAGAGGTGGAGCGGAGGCGGGAAGAGGCCAAGCGAGGGCAGGGTCTCAGGGTGGAGTGTGGGCTGAGCGTCAGGGGGGCCATGGTCCGGGTGCCAATGTCCCGTCCACTTCTCAGGAGTTTCTGGTGGCAGCGCTCTAAAGGCAGCAGACCGGTGCATCTGCAAGAGGAGGTGTGCTGACATTTCTTGCTCCATTTCGGGAGGCTTAGCCTCCCCAACTCTCTTATACCCGCCACCCACAGTTTCAGATCAGTAAAATTGATAAACTGGCTGAGAATTGGGGAGGCTAGCCCATCTCTTGCCAGGAGAAAAGCATCATTTAATGCCAGTGAAACATGGTGGCAGTGATTTGTGGACAGAATTCTCAGAGTGAAGCAACTAGCAGTATAAATCATGGCACACAGTTTGAAGCCCAATCAGAGCTGTTGTTCCCAAATTCTGTCGACTGACTGCCTCAGGAAGCTGGCAGACTAATGATAAATGTTAAAAGCAACTTGTTTTGGCTGGATAGGAGGGATTACAGAGAGACAAAAAGGGAGTGAATACATTCTATTAAGTTGAGTGCCTCACCTCTCTTTAGATGTACATATCCATACAGTAAAAATGTGGGCCAAATTCAGAGTTATGTGAATTCCATTGGTCTGGATCCATAGAGCAGTTTATGCACAGGCTGGTTTGTGGTGTTTCACACTCCCTGCATTTCATTTTGAGTTTTGAAGTTCATTAAAACAAAACGCAGCCAAAGCCATCAAGTATAGCCTAACTGGGTGTTGAAATCATGCACAATAACTCAATGTTTTGCTTGAAACTAGAGATGAGTTCAAGCTGCACCATTCCCATCCAGATTTCAAAAAGCTCAAATTTTTGCATGTTCAGATCCAGTTGTTTTGTTTCTGTTTTGTTTTTCCCCAGTTTATTATAGATCAGGGCATTGCATAATCATTATTAAAGACAGAAGCCAACTTGAAAACTCACATCTGGATCCATGTTTGGATTTTGGACAGCCTGATGTTCTGAAATGTTGATGCCCATGCCTGCTAAATTCTCAGCCCTTGCTTGGCAACAGGGTTGGGAACCTGGTTTGAGATTTGGGTTTGTAGTGGTAACCCAAACATACCTGAATCTCACATGATTTTGGTCTTTGCTATAAAAGTCTTGTAGAACAATGGTCTCATGCCCCTGAGAAAGCAACTTTATTATATTTGAAAGTTCACAGAACCATGCAGAGACTGTAACTAAAGGTGAGGAAATCACTTTAATTTAAACACAGCCCCAATGTGGGTGCAAAGACTAAGATTAATCCATTTGGGAAAAGCGACCTAATTTAAAGTGAGGTTTTTCACGGTCATTTCCATAATTGGTTAGAAATTCAGCTTTGATCTAGGAACATTTTTATTTGTTTTAACTATGTCCTATTTAGTGAAGATGTAATAATTCAAAACAATTACATTAAAGTAATTATACTTTAATAAATATAAGGCTGATGCTTTAGTCCGTAATAGAACCTGTACATTGAGGCAATTAGCAGCAGCAATTGAAAAGGACGGAGCTGATTGTTATGTTTGTGGAACGGCTTCATTAAAATAGTAACAAAAAATCTATTCATCTTTCTCTAAACATCAACAATATAAAATAATTCCTCACCTCAAAGTCAGCTGCATTAAATTATTTTAAGCAAACAAAATAAGATGCTAGAAATTGGCATGTCAGGATATGATTTACAGCATGAATTAGATTCTTTTGTGTGATCAAAGATATAATTAAACTTCAATAGCAGCATGTCACAATATTGAATGGCTTGGTGAAAAGCTGATCTTTTAGAACCTCGCTCACAATGAGAAGCTTTTTTGCTGCTTGTGGGACATGAACGCTGGCTGCATTGCTTGTTCAGTGGCTAGACACATTTCCACATTGTTATGCACAAAGGAAAGGCACAGCTTTACCCTTTGCAGGACAAATCCAAAGGTACTGTATACATAAAGCAAGCAAAAAACAATGGCCTCTGTACAAAAGAAAAGCATTTGCCTGATATTGTATGTTACAGTTACAGGAGAAAAATGTAAAGGGAAACCATGAACTTAAAAATCACATTTCTGTCTGAAAATGTTTTACCTACAGTATTAATGTTGCTTAAGACTACTGTAAATGGAAGAGATTAGAGAAAAACATCTATTTCTCTTTTTTTACATTTGTTTACTTTGTGCATTTGAAAGCACTTTGTCCACGGCCAATGTCACTCTTTTCCCTGTGTAAGTACTTTCCCCTGTGTGTTTTTGACACAGTAAGGGGGAGAGAAACACTTAGGGGTGTTGTGTGTGTGTGTGTGTGTGTGTGTTTTAAGAACAATGTGATTCCAAAACAAAACACAAATAATAGGAAGAGATGTAGAGACTCCAAGGCAGGTGTAGTGTCTGAAACTGTTTGTGACTCATTCTCTTTTTGTAGTGCATAAGAATTGGGTAATATCCCTTTAAATAGTTTGGGAGCCCTCTAGTCTAGTGGGCCCCCCTGTCTTCTGTTGTAGCAGCCATCTGAACCTGCCTGAGCAGCAGTGTACATAGGTAGCTAGGTCTTGTTTATTTGTGCATAGTTAATAAATACGGTTAGTTGGAATCCAACTCTGCGATGGTTTCCCCATGGCATATAGTAAGGAAACACAACACTTTTGTTTGTTAAATTGCTAGATATCAATTTGACTATATCTCTTTGATATTTGTTCACTTTTTAACAAGACATATCTTTTTCATGTGGCAGATAGAAGTGAATAGTTAAATTCTTAGAGGGTGGTTGATGGACCCCTAACTTAGGGAAACTTACACCATCATTTAATAACTTATTTAATCTAATTTACTAATAGCAAAATTTACTGGGATGTTAATCTACAGACAAATATCATTTCCCCCTCTGACACCATTGCAAACAATCAGTAGAATGAAACTGGATTCCTTATTTAAACTAATTTTCTCCTTTCTCCTCTTTCCTCACCTGCATCCATTCAGTCTCTACTCAGCCATAGAAACGTTATTTAGCTACCTCACCTTCACCTTGGTAGGGAGGGAGTTAAATAAAATCCTAGTGCGAGGGTGGTGCAGATGGGAGGTTGCTATGTAATAATCTAAAGATACTGAGCTATAATTTTGTGAATACTGCATGTGACCCAGTTATTGAGTGAGACTGTATAATTATATTAGGGGCTAGCCAGAATGGTTATTATACATGTGTTCTTTAACTTAGTGAGGGCTATTGGACGAACAAACAGGAAGGCAACACAATGACTCCCCAGATCAGAGCTCACATTTGAAAGACAGTGGGGAAAGCCATTAACTTTGAGGATCCTATATTCTGTCCACAGTGAAGATGCAAGTCTTATGCTGCCAGGCTTGGAGCCTACAGACCTAAAGAACACTAAACAGTTGAAAAGCTCCTGTAGGATAGGAAGCTGGGGTCAATTGTCAGGGGCCTCCACTGGAACAGGCTGACATAGAGAGAGGCTCTGCAGAGGGAGTCTGAATAAATTGGACCTTCCCCAGACCCAGGGAATAGTAAGCCTTCAGGAATACAACAGGCATGTGTATAGACTCTTTATTGGTTTAAGTTATGTTTTCTCTTAAATGCCTTGCTTCTAATAAAGAAGACTTTACTTAGGAAGGCTATCTGGTCACTGGTTACCATTGTCTTTGCTCCCAGAGGAAACAGAAGATAAGTCAAACCTGCTGAGGTAAGAGCAGATGATCATAGGGGATTTCAGCCCAAAGCCTAGTCTCAGCAAGGGAGAATCATGTGATTTCACCCCAAGAGAGAGGTCATGGCTTAAGACTCAAGACCTGGGAGGCGGTGGGGGTTCACTCAAAGAATCTAGCAGAGGTCACAGGTGCAGTTAGCTCTATAAATATGACAGAGCGTATCTATGTGATTACAGTCACAAGTCAACTAGCAAACGAGCCTCTGAGGTTAGCTGGTCTTCCATGTGAAGAAATGTCCTACCTTAGAACTAGTGGGTTTGAATAAGTGAGACTCACCAGTGTATATAGTTCCAAGGAGAGGCAGAGATAAGAACAGGACAGAAAGGGAGGTTATTGTTAAAGGAAAACACAGTCAGTACCATGTGGTGTTTTCACTTCCCCCTTTTTTAGGTATCTGTCATATTTTATTGGTTAAGAGCTATTTTCTAAGGTGGGAGTACAATGAGAACTTCGCTTACCAGTAGTCTGATAACATATATAATTTCTGCTCTTCATTTTTTTTACCTTGATTAGCAAACATTTAATATATTTGTGTCATGTACCCTGCTCACTAGGACTGCTGTGAGGGGAATCCAAGTTGCTTCTGCTCTGCATCCCCACGTGTTCCAAGCCCCTAGAGCGTGAATGGAGTCCAGTCATTTCCCCAGTCTTGGAGACCCTACTCACACTCTCAGGGCACAGACCTTCTATATGGCACCCCCCTTCTCAGAGTTGGAATCCATTGTCTAGCTACCTAACATCTCTGGGCACAGCATTAACCCTTCAGACTCCCCAGTACTTAAACATACCCTCTCCCAGAACTCCACCTGAAAGGTGTGAAGCTTTTGGTATACAGGGTAACTTTCTCAGGGGTATGCAGTAGTTGAGAAGCACATACACACACTCAGACACCTTGCACACAGTCTAACACTTTTATGCTCCTTTATACTTAATCATGTGAAGCACAGGAGAATACAGATCATACAAAAGATTGCCCCTTATTATCTCACCCTTCCCTTGGGAGCCGTTAGGGACCATCAGAGTCCAGGAAGGCAAGCAGTCCCCTGTTACATGCTGGATGGACTCTCCCCACTGGTGCCCTTTAACCAGTTTCTGTGACCTTGCACTCCCTTGCGCCACACTTCTCTTCTTGTCTTATTCTCTGTTCCTGTGGGTTCCCTTATTTAAACTTCTCCTGATCATCTGGCCCCTTTGTTCTCCTCCTGTTAAGTTTCCATTGCTCCTATCTTTCTCCTTTCAGAGGAGTCAGCTAAACTGGTTTTATAAGGATGCATCTTACCTATTGTTCCCAGAAGATTGTTCCTGAATAGGGTTGATGAGGCTGAAGCATGGTTCTGTTGTATCTGTCTGGTGCGCAGAGCCGTCCCTAGGGTACGGCAAATCGGGGCAACCGCTCCAGACCCCGTGGGCTGGTACGATTGGCCGGCGCGGTCAGTCCTGGAAGTGACAGGTCGGTCCCGGAAGTGACGGATTTGTCACTTCTGCCCGAGTGCACTGCACCCCCCTAGAGACGGCCCTGCTGGTGCGTACCTGCTACATGGCCTATTAGCAATGGTGGATCCACATATATATAGGCACAGATGATACAGCAGTTTCTCATAATGCAATTTAACAATTTCAGTCAGAATTCAGAAGTTGTACAGATATAGCCCCAATTCATCACAACTTGTTTCAAAAAACCTCGACCTGATTCTCCTCTTGCTGATTCCAGTTTTACATTGTGATAACTCCACTGATTCCAGTGAAGTTACTTCCAATTTACACTGAATCAGGCCTCCAGTGTTCTTAGGAGCAGCAGCAGCAGCAGGTTCGCTGTAGCAGAACTGTAGCATTCTCGAATCTATGCGTCAGTCAAATACAACGCACATTTTGAACGGTACCCCAGGGAAAGGCGGATTCACTGGGCTTCACAGTAATGAGGTCAGCAGGTCTCCATAAGTGCACTCTATCTCTTCTTATAGTGCATGAGATAATACTGAACTTCTGAACCCTAAAGTTTATCAGGTATTCAGCAAGTTCAATTGCCACAATGCATCCCTCTGTTGATGATAATAATCGATCTAATCCAAGCTCCCTGTCATGTGCAAATCAACAAAATAATTTCATTGGCAATCATGCACTTTATTTCTACTTTACCATTTGGAAGTGAGTCCCACTCAGTTTGGAGGCATGATACGGTGAAACTATATATGTCAATCAGTCTCCTTCCAAAATCCTCCTTGGAATGTGAATTCCAAAGCATGAAGTTTCCATCTACAGAACCATCAGAGCTATGACTTGTCATGGGCAGCATCCTATGACTGACAGAGTCAGACTGAACACTTCATGGCAATAATGCTTCAGCCTCTGGAAACTAAAAACAGAGGAAAAGAGTGGTTTTAAAAATACACATTTCAAGACGGTGGTATTTTACTCCTGCACTAAAGTTTTTATTTATTTTGAAGTTGGATAGCAACTCTTTAGATTTAACTAAAAAGAGACTAGAAAGCTCTTTGGCAAAGCTAAAGGTGAAAGTAAAGATAGTCTTGTGGTTAACTGTATTGGGATGTTGGAGACCTGGATTTTATTCCTAGCTCAGCTACAGATTCCCTATGACCTTTTCTGTATGAAAGTCACTTATAAAGGCTTAATCTTGCAAGATGTACATCTCCATATGACTTCAAGGGAAGTTGAGGGCAGTCGATACCTTACAAGAATGCCCAGCATCTTGCAATATTCAGCCCTATGGCCAACATTTTTTGTAGTTTTGTGTGTCCCATTTGACACTCAAGTCTGGTCTATGCTACAGAGTTAGGTCAACATAAGGCAACTTACATTGACCTAAGTGTGTAGGTGTCTACACTACAATATTCCTCCTACCACTTTAACTTGCCTGCTACGACGACCTAATAAATCTACCTTGGCGAGAGGCATAGCGCTTAGCTCGATGTAGTTAGGGCGATGAAGTGTCAGTGTAGAAACTGCGTGGGTAACGATGACTTTAGTGGCCTCCAGGAGGAGTCCCACAATGCCCTATCATGACCACTCTGGTCACCGTTCTGAACTCCGCTGCCCGGTAGTAATTTAAACTGCTACACTCCCCCTCTCCTTTTGAAGACCCATAAATTTTTGAAATTCCATTTCCTGTTTGTTCAGCATGGAGAGTTAACCTAGCAACTGCCAAGCTGACCTTGCCAGCTCCATGCTGCAGACCTGCTCCTGCCTGAAGTACACAGGAGGTGGAGGTCTCCTGGATCTGTGGGGAGAGGGGGCTGTGCAGTCACAGGTTCGATCCAGCCATAGGAACTTGGACATCTCTAGTCAGATCACTCAGGGAATGGTGGAGAAGGGCTACAACAGGGACACTTAGCAGTGCCACGTGAAAATCCAGGAGCTGCAGCAGGTGTACCTGAAGGCAAGGGAGGCAAACAGTCACTCTAGGGCAGAGCCACAGACATGCTGCTTCTACAAGGAACTGCATGCCATCCTTAGCGGCAACCCCACCTCTAACTTCAAGCATGCCGAGAATACTTCGGAGGAGTGGGAGTCACAGGGCACTGTGGTGAAACCTGAAGATGAGGTGCTGAACAAGGAAGAGGAAGAGGTGTATGGGGGATAGACAACCAGGGGATCCAGTGGCATGGCAAGCCAGGACCTGTTTTTGACTCCTGAGCAGTCAATCCACTCTCAGCAGTCCAGCAGTGGTGAGCCTGATGCAAGGGAGGGAACCTCTGATAAGTACTCAGTTTGCTTCAATATCGCAGGGAGACCTCTTTTCATATATTATTTTTTAAATCAGGTTAGATGAGGTAGTGAACCAGTAGAGGTACAGTTGCTATCTGCTTCTCATTTCCCTATACAGCTAGGCAGAGAACCGTTTGTTAATGCACACCAGGATGTCCCATGAATCCTCCATAGAGATCTCTAGGAAACTTTCCAGGGGGTAGTCTGCAATCCTCTGCTGATGGTTTCTGGGGAGGGATGCCTTATTTCTTCCACTGCGGTAGGATACTTTCCCACAGCAGTCAGCAATTACTTCAGCAAGCACTATAGTAGCACATGGGCTAGCTGCATAAGGACCCGATCCTCAGCCAGATGCATACAGCAGCTGTTCCCTTTCAGCCTTGCTTACCCTCATGAGTGAGATATCAGCTAAAATCACCACTGTCTGTGGAGAACGGTGCCAGTATTCCGTTCAATTGCCCTATCTGCTTGTACTGATGCCCGAGTGCTACCCCTCGTTGTTCCAACTCGCCCCCTCCCTGCCCCCCGGAGCCATACTCACCATGGCTGGGACTGCTGCCATGCTCTAGGAATCCCAGGGAGAAGTGAGAATGTTGTGCTTGTAACTTGTGTGGCTCAAGGGGAGTGGCTGCACTCACAATAGTATCTCTATCCATCATTTCTTTAGCAACTGAAAAAGTGGCAATGGAAGATGTGTTCCAGGATGTCCTGCAAGCCTCTGGTGCCTTGGATTGTAGGCAGAGGGATTGGAGGGTGAGAATCAATGATAAAATGCAGAGGGATAGCGAGGACAGGAGAAACAGACAGCAAGAGATGATAGTGCTGCTCAGGGAGCACACAGACATGCTACGTTCCCTGACTGACTTTTATGCTGAACACATCTGTGCTCGCCTCCCCCTACAGTTCATAGAGAACTGCATTATGGGACCTCCCTACACTCCCCCACCCCAAACATTCCATGTATCGTCAGGGGCCACAGCATTACCCCAGCCACTCCCACCCTGTGGGAAAGTACACACGACAGTCGCACATACACCCTGCTCTAAGAGACTGAGTTGGCATATGTGTTTGTGAATTCTCTGTTCCTTCCCCTTTAAAGATACTTTTACCTGTATGCATGAAGTTTATTTCAGTTTTAAATAGGCATGTTTGCATGGGTGTGGAATAAAAGCCTATTTTTGGAAACTTAATTCATCCTTATTAGTCTATAACATATGGTGGCTGCGGCCAATATTCAAAGATAACAGAAACAGTTGATTTTGCATTGTTATATTAGCGCGCACACATCACTCATTGCAAGGTTCATAGCACAGAGCAAAAAAAAAACAATGCCAAGCACAGCACACTACAGCAATACACATTACAGTGGCTCACTGTTAAAATGCTCCTGCAAAGCTTCCCTGAGCTGAATAGCTCCCCATTGAGTTCTTCTTATAGCCCTGGTATTTGGCTTTCAATATCAGTGAACAGCCAATCCACCTCCATGCTTCACCCCACAGAAACTTCTCCCCCTTTGCTTCACATATCTTATGAAGCACGCAGCAGGCAGCTATGACCATATTTTCTTCACTGAGGTCTTCAATCTTATGAGTAGACAGCGCCAGCGGCCCTTCTAACAGCCAAAGGCACATTCAACAGTCATTCAGCACCCACTGAGCCTGTTGTTGAAGTGCTCCTTGATCCTGTTAAGGAGGCCAGTGTACGGCATCATGGGATATGGGAGTAGTGGGTAGGCAGAGTCTCCCAGGATCACTATTGGCATTTCAACATCCCAAAAGGTCTGGAAAGAAAATCCCTGCTTTCAGCTTTCTGGACAGGCCTGTGTTCCTAAAGATGTATGTGTTATGCACCTTTCCTGACCGGCCCACATTGATGTTGGTGAAACAACCCCAGTGATCCACCAGCACTTGCAACAACATAAAAAAGTAGTCCTTCCTGTTGAAGTACTCTGTTGCAAGGTGGTATGGTGCCAAAATAGGGATATATATGCCATCTATCACCCCACTGCAGTTCAGGAACCTCATTGCTGCAGAACCATCCACTATTTGCCACACATTGCCAGAGTCACAGTCCTTCGTAGCAAGATGCAAATAATGGCCCAGCGCACTTGCATCTCAGCAACCCCCACTATGGATTTACCAACTCCAAATTGATTCCCAACTGATCAGTAGCAATCTGGCATTGCCAGCTTCCACACAGTGATTGCCACTTGCTTCTCCACTGGGAGAAACCATTTTGGTGTCGCTGCACTGGAAGGCTTGGGCAAGTTCTGCACACAGTTCCAGGAATGTGGCCTTGTGCATCCGAAAGTTCCGCAGCCATTGCTCGTCATCCCAGACCTGCATAACAGTGCGATCCCCCCAGTCAGTGCTTGTTTCTCAGGCCCAGAACCAGTGGTCCACAGTGGGTAGCTGCTCCATGAATGCCAACAGCAATCTTGAATTGCTTCTTTCCCTGGCTCGCAGCCAGGCAGCCATGAAGGCATCATCATCAGACACGCAGCTCAGGAAATACTGCAGGATCAGGCACGTTGTGTTCATAATGCTCAGCGCAATACTGAAAAGCAGTGCAGGATCCATGTTTCTCACGGCAGAAATGCAGATTAGTGGGGCTTTTGAAAAGCAGTGCAAAACCTAATAGGATACCCATGGAATGATGGGATGGAGAAAGCTGAATCATGGGATGCTGAACCCATGTTCCCAGACACCCCTGCATGACTCGTTTGAGCCCATAAGGCATTGCAAACCCTTCCCAAAACACTCCACACTAGATAGTGGTGAGTTGCACAGGGCACTGCACTGCACTGCACTGCTCTCTGCACTGCACTGCATTGCACTGCTCTCTGCGTCGATGCAAGCACTGCTACTGTGGACGCACTCCAGCGACAGGAGGACTGTAGTGTGGACATGCAACAGCTGTATTTACTGTGACAGCTGTACATCAACGTAACTTAAGTTGACTTAATTTTGTAGTGAAGACAAAACCTCGGAGTCTGATTTTTCAACAGTGCTGAGCATCCTTCCTTCCCAGCAACTTAAACTAGAATTCTTGGTGCTAGAACTTTGTAATATCAAATCAAAAAAATGGAGGCAAAGTCAGTGTCCAGTTTTCAAAATGTTGGCCTTTTTCTCCCTGTACCTCAAGCTCCTCATCTGTAATAGGAGAGGAGACAATTAATATTTCTTTTCCTCACAGGGATATTGTGTGGCTAAACTATTTAATATTTGTGAGCTGGGCAGATACTGCAGTGATTAATGTAATAGCACAAGCCTATACATAAAATATTGTATTGACCATATATATTTAGTGCTTTTAATAATGTTCCATTGTACCATGTGTATCTGAATGATTTGAGTTCTAAATAGACTGGTCAGTTTTTACTACTCTTTGAACAATTAATGTTACACTGTGTATGCTTTATTTATTTGATCTCCATATCACTACTGATGATAGTAACATTATCACAGTGCACTATGGTTTGAGTAATCTGTGTTTTCTCCTAGAGTTATTCATATGTGTTAAGTGCCACAATTAATAAAAAAAATACAGTAGAACAAATATCAGTAAAAATACAAGGATCATACTACTCATTTGCAGCTGGTCTACCAGAAGGTCAGTGATTATGCAGAAGTCCATTTACCGTCAATGGTTTTGCAGTATTGCATCAATCTATGTACTAATTAAAGAGACTTCAAACAAAATAGGTACCTAGCACACTTTGGAGCATTGCATAAATAATTAGTAGTAGTAGAAAATAATACTAAGGGTGAAATTCTGCTCTGAGTTACATTTCTTTAAATCTGGAAGAATTCCATTGACTTCACTGAAGAGAATCTGGATTTAAAGCAGTATAAATCAGAGCAGAATCTAATTCCAGAAGTTCAGAATTAAGAATCTATCTCAGCCTATAACCTACCCAATTGGGCCTACTTACTGCAGCTCGTGTAAGGTCCAGTTCTCATAAGGCTGTGATCATGTGGAGCTGCAAGAAAAAGGATGGAATCCTTAGTTCAATATGCTAGTTCAGGGCAAGTGTGCAGCCAAATCTCTGCTTTTGGTGGGTATTGAGAATAGTGGGGAGGCAGCCTGCTGCTTCTCTCCAATGCTAATTTTGGATCAGGTAGACACATTGGCCATGCGCTTGACACATTCAATTTCCACACCTGTTTTCTTGTAGAAACCTACCACAAAGGTCATGCCTGCAGCATGCATGGAACTTCAGAGCCACTCTGCCCCAGCTGCCTGCTTCCCTCATCAGCATAGTAAGCGTTGTTTGCTATTTAGTCTCTAAAATTTGCTTCTCCAGTGCTGCCAAACATACTTGTGGAGCTTACTGAGCCATTCATTTAAATGGTCGTTACACAGGAAACTGCTGCTGGAAAGTTAAGTGTCGTTTCATATTTAAACAAATGGGAACAGACAGACATAAAGGCCTTACGTGATATAGTGGAAAAATTGAATGACTTGTATATCCCACAAGTGTCCCATTGAAAAGAAATGAGCAGCTACGTAACTCCATAAGTAGATGCTGCTTTTTAATGAACAGAATAACATGGAGCAGCAGTGAATGGGTTAGTGACTGTAGTTCTTCTGAAACTGCAGCCATTAAAAGAAAGGGATTTACCCAATGGTAGCATTGGTGTTTCCTTTTTGATTGAAGGAAAGTGGTGATTAAGGCCAAGTATGCTTATTTTTGGCTGCTGTGGAGTCTCTTTCAGCCTGAACCCGCCTAAAGAGTGTACTTAAGGTCAAACAGGTTACATATTTTAATTGTGAAGTAAACAAGAAAAGGGAGGAATTTTGGTGAAGTAGCTTCATTACTTTGACCATAGAAATATAAGATTTGCCATTTTATAGTAGACTCTGTCTCCTGAAGTGTTGAGCATCCATATCATCAGTGATGCCCAAATATTCTCAGTTATATCTGTGGCACCCTTTTGCAAAGTTCTAACCTGTTCATGGTTTTGTGAGGTAATATATGTGCAGGAGGACAGTTAAAGGGGTGACTGGGTTGTGAACAGCCAGGCCCACAGCAGAGTACTCTGGGAAGGTAATAAAACAGACACCAAGTTGCTCTACTCACAACTCTTGATGTTCTATAGGAAGGTTTTGACACATTTGTTCTTCTAGTCTCTCTTTTACATCTGGTCTTCTGTCTATAGAAATTGTGTAAATGATGAGTATAAAGATAGATAGGGACTCCTAGGTTTGCCCCAAGCAGTTTTCAGCAATGTTATGTTAGCTGTTATGGCCATGCAGTGCCCATTTTATCACCAGTTCTCAGGTTGTGGGGGTTCACCGGAATCTGCCTGGAGGGCTGTGAGCCTGTTCTCATTCTAGTCTCTAGTCTTCTTCTACTGAAGTGGATTATTCAGTCACTTACAGTAGGTCAGCGGTTCTCAAACTGTGGGTCGGGACCCAAAGTGGGTCACGACCCCATTTTAATGGGGTCGCCAGGGCCAGCATTAGATTTGCTGAGACCTGGGGCTGAAACTGAAGCCCGAGCTCCAGCCCCACCCAGGACGGCGGGGCTTGGGCTGCGCCCCGCCGCCTTCCCCCTCCCCCCAGTCACGTAGTAACTTTGCTGTCAGAATGACATTTGAGAACCCCTGCAGTAGGTCCTTCTCAGTGTAGCAGTAAACCATCAAAGTGAACCCTGCAGCACCTCCTCTGAAACAGAAGGGGACCTGACAGAAAGGATTATGTGGTATGCAGGGCCTTTTACAGGTAGCTAAATGTGGAATCGCACTATCAAAGAGGTTGAGGACCCCTGGGATGTATGGTGTTACTTCTTACCAAAGCTTTGTCTCCAACCCCATTGGTAAATGTTGATATAACATGGTGAAACTAAAGGGGCATACTGTGTGTGAAATATTATCCATTAAAGTCCACCTCCAATTAAAACTATAGTGACCTACTATAAATGATTATACCTGACAACTAGAGCCCTGCGCGGATACAAAAATGTGAATCCACATCCGATCCACATCTCCCAGGATCAATCCATGATCCGACTGCGATCCGGTAGCCGTCTTTTACCTGTATCTGCATCAACATCCGCACCCGCAGCAGCAAGCCATCTCACAAGGGCTAGCTACGGGGGAGAGGAGCAAATGGGAGGCAGGATCTTGCAGGGAAGAGGCAGCATGAGGGTGGGGACTGGGGGTAAGGGGCAGCACGGGGGCAGGGTCTCAAGGAGAAGGGGCGGCGCAGAGGGGGAGCTAGCGGGAAAGAGTGTTGCATCGTGTGCTGCTCCCGGGGGCTCGCAAGCGACTGCACACAGCAGCCGCAGTGCGTGCTGAATCACAGAGGGGCAGAGAGGTGGGACGCCGGGGCCCTGCCCGCTCCAATTCCAGTGGCTAGGCCGGGCACTGCTGCCCAGGAGCTGGCAGGCCAGGTCCAGGACTAGGAGCGTGGCCAGTGCTGCCAGGCTGGGCCATGGTGGGGAAGCTGGCGCTGCCTGAGGGGCCCGAGCTGCTGGACAGGAAGCAGTGCGGCGAGCAGGTGCTGGACAGCCCTGACTCTGGCCTGCTGTCCAGCCCCAGCCACTTCCTGCTGCCCTGGCCCCAAGCACACTGCACCCCCCGGCCTGCCCCAAGCCAGACGCCAGAGGCCAGGCACTGCCGGTGAATAGAGCTCTGTACAGTTGTATCTGCATCCGATCCACTATCTAAAAAATGGTCCGCGGATTTTCAGGGCTCTACTGACAACTGTCTTGTGTGGCTGGGAAGGACTTATGTGAGAATTTTTCATGGCTCAGCCTGGAATATCAGGAGGCCTCCCTGAAATGTCCTAGAATGAAACCAAGAAGTTTTATTCTACACCATCCTCAACAAACAGAAAAGTTAGCAACTACAGTCTGTTTCCTAGACACATTGCAGAATGCCTTTCTTCTATTCAGCACGCCTACCATCTCCCACACTCATCACCACCTCTACCTTCTCCTCACACGTAGTGCATTTTGGAGAGTACTACACAAATCATATTCATGTTAATAGTAAAATTATATTTTATTAATGTTATAAAAATGGTTACCATTGGCCATTATTCTGAGCAAACATTCTAATTTCTTATTTTTTGTGTGTGTTTAGTCAGGGGTGATATTATAATCTGCTGGAAACACATGCTTTTTGTTTTAGTTGTATAGGTCGTGGAAGTTCAACATTTAATATATATTTTGCCTGCTGGTTTGTTATACTGGGTGTAATAGTGTGTTGCACACTAAAGGCCCAGCCATTTATTTTGTTAATATTTTTGAGCACAAAACATAGGCACAAGCTTTTGAAAATCTTGCCTGGCCAGTATGCAAAGTAACTCCTAGCTGAGTGAGTAAATCTCTAAAGAAGGTCATCCTCTGTCAGGTATTCTCCATGTTTAAAAATTGTTGAATAATGCCTGTGCCCTTCCATCTACATTTTCCTGCTTTCATTAACAAACCAAATAGGCTATAATTCCTCTCTCCCCAGAGAATTCCACCCTGATTCCAAGATAGTCAGGTGAGGTAACACAGCTGCAGTTCATGATTATGACCCAAGAATTTTTTTTCTAAGATTTTGCCAAAAAAATAAAGTCAGAATTAGTGAGTACAAAACACATCTAAACAATGGAACGCATACAAATTAAAGTACCCACCCACTCTGTTTAATACATATGCAATGAGTCATGTCCAGAGCCAACTGTGAGAAATCTGTGTAGGTGGGTTTTATTTAGTTTTCTTTTTGATTGCTATAGTGTTTGTCTTTATCTAATAATTATTGCACTCTGAGCTAATAGACACTGAGATCTGATTTTTCAAAAACAGCCTAATGGTACATATTCCACTTGTTATACACAGAAATAGATCACTGTGGAAATATAAGGGAATTATGTTGGGAACTGAAATATACCAAGATGGCATGGGGTAAAGGTTATTACCATGTGAATAAGTGTTGTCTTGCTCCTTTTCCCTCCCTGTGTTACCATACTGAGGAGGGGGATTTCTCCTTTAAGAATCTAGGTTTTGGGACTATACTGGAAATGAGAAATTGAGCCTTACCTATGGGCCAATGGTTTGAATCCACCCCAAGCTGGTAGTAAGTGAAGTCATTGCCATCCACTAGCTGGATCTATAATCTATATAAAATGAGATTGGTGGCCTTAGTTCCTAGTGGATAACTAGCCACATCACACAAATTACCAGCAGTGTTGGCATCTTTATTAATTGTCTTAGCAGAGAGGCCAAAGGAAAAATAGGCGTGGAGTCTGAATCACCTTCTCACGCCTTGAAATGGTCCCTCCAGGTTAGGGTTGAGGCACATTGGCAGGGCAGCATAGGGAAGCTAACAGTGCCACTCCCTCTTCTGTGCTCATTCTGCAGATGAACAAAGAGGAGTTCAATGTGCAGAGATGTGAACTTGGCACCTTTCCTAAGTGCTGCATTTGCTTCTGGAAACCAAAAGAACGTAGAAACGTGGGATCTTGGTTTCTTTGCTTTGGGATGTGGTTTGTTTTGTAATTATTTTATTTGAGAAACACGCTCCATAATATGTAGTAAACAGTAGATGGAAGCAAGTAAGGCTACTAAGGAATGGAGACCATTGTAGGCTTTAATCACTCTTGTGTTATACTTTAGTAATTGCCCCTGGGTTGCGAGATCACACTGGAACCTGCGGTTTCACAAAACTTTTAGAACTCTCCAAACAGTGGACACCTGGTATATTCTGGTTGGCCACAAATATTTTTACGCATTTTGAAGAACGTTGTTTCAGGGTAAATTGTAAGAAAGGAATAAAAGCTTGTGGTGGGATTTTCAAAAGAGCCTGGTGGTGGCCTAACTTTGCTCCCATTGAACTCCATCTCCTTGTTGATGTCCGTGATAGCAGAGCTCTGCTCAGCACTGAACACTTTTGAAAATCCCGTCCTTAATTTGTTGCTACTGTGAATAGTTTTGTTAACATCCTTTCACTTGAGAAAATACATCCTCAGAGCTACAGTGCACTTGGCCAGAAAGATCTCCTAGGGTAAATTCCTTTATGGCGGTGGTTTTCCTTCATCAGGATTTCTTCCATCAATCTTTCTACTTCCAAGGCTTCATTTTTTTCCCCTCTTCATTTGCTTCAAATGCTCACTCACCCATTCTCTCTACTGTGGTACAATCCCTTGCTTTTAATCTCCCAGACTCTTCACATCTCACTTTTAGACACTGGCCCTCAGTGCATTCCAATAGTACCGTTCTTCTACTGCATTCGTTATCAGCCATATAAGATAGTAAGAAGGTTACCCAATTTTATTAATGTGACAAGCCGCAAAGACGGCCTGATTTTGTTTCCTCCACCATTGGAGTTGCTTTTTCATCACAACTCGCACAACCTTTCCACACCCATCTTCCAGGCTACTCAAGGAAACTTGCTATTTATTTGCACCTATTCATAATTGCTGTGTGCATTTACAACCATTTAAAATGATCATCTGACAAAGACAGTGAATTTTTTAAATAAATCTATTTTAAATTACAATTAACCTCTCAATCCCTGGACACCACTTATTCAGAAAGAGCCTCAGTGAACACAAAGGCTTTGCAGAATGGCCACTGTCACAAGTGTGCTAACTTGGTCTTTTTTGACCCACTAACCCCCCCAGAATAGGCTCAAACCAGAGTTGAGCCCAACCCCATCCCCCAAAACACACACACTGCCTCCAGGGGCCCAGAGTTCAAATTTAAGGTCTCAGCAAGAACACCACAGCTGATCTGAACTGCTGATCTGGTAAGTGGAGAAAGGCGTGAGTCACTTAGACTCCTTCCCTGGGGTGTCAGGACTCAGCTGCAGTGACTACAAAGGAAAACCTTTATTCAGGCTTCTGGACCCACACACACCCTATATCTCTTCTTGCTCCCATACAGAGGAATGCAGTCAGTGCTGGTTAGCGTTACCACACAGATTCTTCCTCCTAGATTCAGTAGTTATGGAAGGGACTGCTACTATTACACTAAACTATTCAGCCTGAAATGGACAGTACAAAAAAAAAAGAAACACACACCATGAAAGCTTTGGTTCCAAATCAAATACCTGAGGTTCAAGAGGGTTTTTAATTCCTCAGAACAAACTCCTACTACCCCAGTTGATGTCTTGTAGAGTGTGTTACTCTGTATATCATCATGGATTGTTTTAGAGTATTCTAGTGAAACAGAAAACTGGTATTCAATAAAAGCTAAATCAATTCCATTATGTTTCCTCTCCATGGTCAGTCTAAAATTCTCCTTTCAAATAGAAAAATGTAATTCTCCTCTCCCACCCCCTCCTCTAAAGGATTGGAAGCAGAACTTGTTAGTCTGTTCTTAGAGTGACCTGTCTTGTGGAAGAAGATAAACAATTGGCAGCTTTCCTCTCAGCTTGTGATATACAACGCTCCTGTGGGCTCATGCCCCTTGTTTGCTTGTGACCTGCTATGCTCTGCACATATATCAGAACAACCTGTTGTACAAAAGATCTCTCTATTGCACTGATATCTTATTATTATTTTATTTGCTTGGGGAGCATAAATATAAGCACTGCCTTAAAATTCATTACTGTAGTAAAATTCAAAACCTTGTAGCACTGCACAGGTCAGACCGTCTGCAAGTAACTCCATTATTATTAGCTGCCCTCTCAGTGACCCCCTTCCTCACCTCACACAGAGGAACATAACAGACTCCTGCCGTCACCTGCTTCTCTGAGGATAACAGGTAATTTAGTCTCCATAGTAGTTTATGTGGCTATACTCCAGTTGAGCAGGGACTGGCAGTCCCAGGAGTCACTCATCTGGTGCATAGTTCTCCTCATTGAAGTGGTAAGTTTAATGTAGTGCATATGAAGAGAGTACAGAAGCAAAGGGGTTTTTTCCATGTTAAGTGTTTTCCAACTGACCCCTGGAGCAATCCTGGCAAATAGGCCTTGATGAGATTATGGGGTGCTATTGGACTGTTAAAATGAAGTGTTTTCCAACTGTCCAGAATAAGGCTTCAGGACCACCAGATCACATCACTGACATGTGCTAGTTATGCAGAGGTCAACAGTTCATTAGGGACCTGATCCTGCAGCCACTGAAATTGGTAGATATTTTGCCATTGTCTTCAATGGGAACCAGAAGTCCCAATATTTGCAAACCATAATCTGTGTTCTGCTATCAAAAGTGTATAATGAAAACCCTGTTAATGTTATGGGAACTGTATGTGAACTGATCTGAGTCTATATCCCCATACAAGTACAGGGCCCTAGGGATTGGTGATTAAGCTAATAGTTGGATTCAGATTCAGAACCCTTGTTTATGGGTAAATATTTTGAGATATTAGGATTCAGATTTGAGAAGATAAGAATAGAAATGATTGAGTCAAAATATGAACCAGGAAGGGAAGGGAAAGTTGCATCAGCTATGACGCAAGAGCAGACAGACAGGAGAAGAGAACTAATTTATTTCTAATTATGGATGTCTGCATTCTGCATTGGGGAGTGGTGGGAGTAATGACAGAGATGCACACGGCTCTTTTAGAGCAGGGCACAACAGCAATATCAGGATATGGGAATAACTAAAAAATAGGCATCAGTACATCACACATGAATATAACACAGAGGCTGAGAGCCCCACGCCCAATAATGTTATAAAGTGTGTGTAGTGAGTGTGTCTGCAGACTTTCCTGGTGAGGCATAACTTATTAAAAGAGACAATGAGCTAAAATGAAGTAACAAGACTGACTGTCTCTCTGGACGAAAAGTATCTGAAAGTTGGAGTAATACAGAGTGAGGCCAACAGTTTTAGCAACACAGCCAGGGATAACAATATTTGATTGGACAACTTCAGTTGGGCCCCCTATATACAACTTCAAAGACACATCCAGCCAAGTATCCTTCCTAACCCATCCCTTCTCATCTACTGCACCCCATCCATTTCCTGGTGACCCATACCCTTTCCTTCCAATGGCTCACCGGTCTGTTTCTCTTGTCCTTTTCCATAGGCTGCCCACTCTGCCCTTTACCTTCCCATTCCCCACTTATCAGATCCATTGTGGCAGCTGGCTGTGTATTCCCAGGTGGCCTCTGATCAGCTGTGCCAGGGGCCATGGATTTAGGAAGGAAGGAAAGCAGGCCTTCAGCAAACAAACTGTCTGCCATTTTCACACCCTAGCCCGCTGTAGTTGCATTGTTGCAGTGGTAGCTGAGGGTTTGGGATAATACAGCCTTCTCTTTTCTCTATGGTTCCTCTCCTTTCCTTTCCTTTGTGATGCCTCTTTCAGTCCCTGCTGGCTGGTAATTCTGGCCACGTGCATTCCTAAAGAAGGGAAGTTGCAAACACTCCAGGCCCTAACACTTCATTTTTTCTACCTCAAGCCAGTTCACTGGTGGGAGTACTGTACAAATGTAATAGAGTTTTTGGGTGATGTGTAATGCTTTCATAAGTCATCCATAAGAACCTCTGCCATTGACCGTTGCCCTGGGTGTTGATAGGTGGCATAACACTCCTTTCCTTGGTTGGGTTTTGTTGTTGTTATTTTGAATAAGATCTCCATAGACCAAAATAAAATAATACCCATTGACTTCAGCTAAGCTAGCTCTCGGAAGGTTATAGACTCAGAGCCCTAAGACTATAATGTTACAATGCTGTGTGGCTCTGTCTCACCTGCTGTGCCGTGTGTGTGTGTGAGAGAGAGAGAGAGAGAGAGAGAGAGTTATTATTCGTATTACCTTATTGCCTAGAGGCTCAAACTAGTCCAATAATAATGCACTAGAACTGTTCAGAATATGGATCTGGATCTGAGTTTTGAGCCTGGCCCAAAATTCGATAATGAGCTGAGCCATAACCCAGGTGTGGAGCACCACCAATCTTTTTGGTGTTCAAGAGCCACATCTGAATTTGGTGTGTCAGTCCTACTCCAGCACGCTTCCACATATAGACGGGATGCTGTGCCTATGGACTCCTGATGTAGGGGGGGTAGGGAAGGCAGAGAGAGCATGAGTGCTCCCTCAGCACCATGTTTCTCCCTCCTCCTTGCCATCCTATGGAAGCCCCTCATTAGCTGCTCTACAGTGTTCCATATCTGAGAGTGCTTGAGGAAGGGGGAGAGGGCAGGTACCAACATTGAAGAGTTGGCAAGTGGCTAGTAAGGGGTAAGGGAAAACTGGCAGCAGTACAGAAGCAAGTTACCTGAATATGGAAGCCCAGTCCAATAAATGTCATGAGATCCAAGAGTTTGGAGGGTCCAGATCCCCTGTTTCTTCTGGGGGCTGAGAGCAAACCTCATTCATACCTCTCCTGATGGAAGAATTACAAGAAAATTCTGAGTTAAAACTTTGAGTTTCCACTCCCCCTGCATGTGGGAATAATCTATGCAAGAGAATGGGGTCCAAAAAGGGAGAGATTAAAAATTAATTTCAGCAGCCAAAAACTGTAGCAGCTGTGCTGGTTTTCCAAAAAGTGTAGTATCCCAATAATGCCTATAGGAACTACAGCAGTAAGCAAGCACGCGCACACACAGACTCAACCCTGTGCCTCATAACCTGTTGTGCTGAAGCTGATTGCCACTCTTTCTACTTCTCTTCCTTTCTGAACCAAAACATAAGATTTTGGGGCAGATCCCTGGGTCCAGTTGAGATATGTTCAAGACAAGATAGAGGGAGAGAATGGACAGAGAGGCTCTAAATCACCTTTGTACCCCCTTGATCCTGCAGCTGACCAGGTTCTGGCTTGGCTGCCAGCAGAAATTAGAGCAGCCTAAAGATTGCTCTAAGTTACGCCAATAGGAACAGTGCCCTAATCACCATTCACCTGGCTGGAGATCACTGGAGTGCAACAATGTCCTGCACTGTGGAAGGAACACTGGGAATGAACAAGAAAGGGGGATAGTTCTGTGACAGAACTATGCTTTGTTGGCTACTAGTAAGTGTCAGGTGAGTCACACTCAGTCAAGTGAAGATTAGTTTAAAAAAATCCTATTGACTGTCTAGTCAAGGACCCTATCTCACATGTACCTGTCTCAGCCAACTGGCCAACGTTTGGCCATGTTAAGATTTAGATACATAGGGTGGCATGTCCAAGCTTGTTGTCTTGCCTGCTCATGATTTTTCGGAGACTTCAATAACAAATCAAATAAGAACACCTTTTAAAAAAAATAGTGTCTTTTAGGTTTTTCATTGGTTAAATATTTGTCTTCTGCCATAAATTCACCAAACTTCCTTCTGTCTACTTGGGACCCTGATTAAAATATGAATCAAGTCAAAAACACTTCCTGGAAATTTTAACAACTCAGAATTTTGCTCTTTGATGTACTTTTTTCTGTGCTAGCTACTTCACTGTAATTTGTTTAAGTCCATGACACACACAGGTGGCGGTTAAATATAACCATACTGTGGGAAATGCCACCAAAATGGTTGCATTTTCATCTCCTATTTTAAAATTGTATTGGTCTTGTGATTACCACTAACCAAATGTTTATTCTTCTAAAGATGTGGGGGAAATGATCATTTGGGTAACTTCTTACGGCCTGCCCTGCACTTCATATGTGGGCAAAATTCCCACCCTTTAGGTTCAATGGGAGTATTCCCTGAGTATGAAATACAGGATTAGGTTGAGAATGTGTGTGTTACCAGAAAGTTTATAATACTCCTAACATGAATATGTCTAGAATAGACCTTATCCTGCAGTCTTTACACAGTCAAAACTCCCATTAACATGATTGGAAGATTTGCCACCAAAAAGGCTGCAGGATTGTGTAAAAAATAAACAAAACAAAAAACAAAACAAACAAACAAAAAAAACTAAAGTTAATTCCAACATTTCCCTTCTCCCCCTAACTCCATAGAAAGAGTTCTGCTGCTTAGGGTCAGAATTTATCTAAACAAAGTAGCAATAGACCAATCCAGGCAGGTATTCCAAGACTTCATTGTTCTGATAAAACTCTTTTACAGTCACTATCATTTTTATAAAATTAAATATAACAATATGTAGAAACAAATGTTAAATGAATGATCATCCTTTTTCTCAACCCCAGTGTGACAAGTAGTAATAAATATGACATTAGCACAATGAGTACAAGAAGAGGAAATCTCTGCCCCCAAAAGTTTAAGGACTCAGTCATGATTTTACCTGCTGCTTCCACCTTCAGAAGGAAGGGGAATCTCAAATCCCAGCGGCATTTTGCCTGCACTATGATGAGGTGGGCAGAACGTCCTCTGGGATGCTAGGAGGAGACCCCAGTGCCTCAGCCTAGTGCAGAGTATGCTTCTCCCAGCAACAGCCTCCCTTCCCCCCCCCGCCCCCCAGTGCTCCGTATTAATGCTGCTCCCTGCAAAGAGAAGGAAGAGGGAGTGTGGAAGAGGGCTTCCTAGGCCCTCTCACCTGCCTATACACACGTGCGCCATCTGTCCCAATGTTAGACAAAGTGTGCTTGATCCAACTCCCATTAAACTCTGTGTGAGTCTTCACATTTAGTTTAATAGGGGATGGATCAAGCAGTCAATGCACAGGGAACTGGGGAAAATAGGTGGAGCACAGTCATGTGAATATACATATTTTTATTGTAGGCCAGAGAGTAGATGGTTAATGATGGAAGCTCAGTTCATGCTTTACAGACAAATACAATACAGAAGTATAAATACTCTGGTGACGAGTGCTATAGAAAACGCTAAGATAGAACAAAATAAAATATAAAGGAAGAAATACACAATCTTGGTTTGTGAGATTACTGAGTAAGCATTAAGAACCACAGTGTGCTAGAGAGTAGAGCTGACCCAAGGCTGAAGGAGCAAACAGCGGCATGGACAAATGTCATAAATCACTCTGACAAACCCACCATTATATCTGTAGAAAAGACCACCTACAAGGTTAGAGGCACTAAAGGAAGGATTCTCTGTGTCTGCAGCTTCTGTACTAAGCCATATAGCTGGAGATAGATTACCCTTCATAGATTGGTATTTATTTTGAACATTAATAACAAGATTTCTTCCCAATTAGAATAAAATAGCCATTATTTTCCCATGAGATAAGAGAACAATTTGATTTACGTGACTATCCTGTCATATCTCGACAGCACAAAATTATGAGGTCATTTCATTATCACTTAGATTCTGAATCATCTTGATAGCCCACTGAAAAATTATTAGATGTTTTCTCACAACTTGAACACACAGTGTATATTTACTTTTCAAAGAATTGTTGTGACCTGTAATGCAGATAAGAGACTTCCCTAGTGGGGGTAAAACAACATTGTTAAATCATGTATCTCAGCAGCTTTCTAGCAGAACGTTTTAACAGATCAGTTTGGTGGGGTCAAAAAAAAGGGAGAGCTCAATCTTGTTCCCCAGCAGTCCAGAGTATATAGGACAGAAACTAAATCTCCTTTTGCTTTTTTTTTCTGTTCTGAAAGAAGCAGTCCACTTTTTGTAATGTATTAAACTGTTTACTCAGGAAAATTCACCTGACATAACCTTGTTTGCAAATGTTCTATTGAGGATAGCAGCAAGTTCAAGTTTCATTAGCCATCACAACATATCATAAATCATGTATTGCAAGTCAAGAGTTTGTCAAAAGAGAACAACTATGGGTGTTTTCTCTTTAGTAGATTAGCAGACTTCTTACTGGCTTCTCGCAATTCTGGTGCTAAACCAACCCTGGTAATGTCGTCCTCTCTCTCTTTAAATAAAGGGAGATAAAAAATACAACCCACCCATCACTACCCCCCAGCCTCAAAATGAGATTCTAGCTGACTGATAATCCAGGAATTTAAAAATTTGAATGGAATTCTTTGTGAGTAGGTCATTTCTAGAGTTAGGTAATATGGCACCACAAACTGTGCTTTGTGTGGTAATGCTAACTGATGTCCACCTTGAGTACATAACGAGGTGTGAGGTAGAGCTGCATGTTTCCTGTATACCCATGAAATGCATTACTCATCAACAGCATGTTCCAGAGTGTTTTACAAATTAGGAACTAGGCGATCTGTAAGGAAGGTTATGACTGATATTTTCAGCGTGTGCTGTGTTTCTGAAACATCGATGTGCTGGTTCAGTAGCCAGTCTTTCATTTGGTTTTGTTTGCATTTCAAGGGTCAAGGAGGATTGCACACACACACACCCATGCAACACAATGATGTTACTTTTGTATCACTATAGCACTTTTTCCATCCAAAGATCTCCAAATGTTTTCCAAGCATTAAAGGGTCTATCTTCACAGCAGCCCTGTGTGGAAGACGCATCGTTCTATTGCTACTTTACAGATGAGGAAACAGGCACAGAAAGGTTAAATGACTTGCCTGCATCACCCAGACTTCTTTGCTCTCACTCGTGCAGCTTAGACTATCCTGTGTATTTCTAGTATTTCTCTTGCTATTGGTATTGGCATGCCCAGTCTTGCCAGGGAGGCGGGACTTCCGCTGCCAATATCACTGGCTCAACCCTGTCTGGGCTAGTGCGGGGTAAGCAGACCCCATCACAGGCTCTGTAAAATAATTATCTTGTGAAAATGTTTTAAAATCAATCTCCAAATTGAGAGTGCAACTGTCTGAAATATTTGGGGGTTTTCGACCTTTCGTACTGGAAATTGCTGGTATCTGCCCCATTAAAGAGACAAACATATTTTTTAGTTATGACAGATCTTGGAATCTCATGTGGCAATTACTATTTTCATTTCTTATCTGCTTTTTTTTAAAGTGGCAACTTCTGTTTGTTCCTTGCTTTGATTCTACACTGCTTTATCAAGACAAAAACCTGAACAGAGAAAGGACGAATTATGCTTAACTTGAGTAAGATGTGATATTCCATCCCCTTAAACAGTTTTTGGTATCTTACATCAGAAAGGAAAGCCCCTTTTTCGCATACAACTTATCAATATTCAGAATCTAGGTGTAATATTTTTATCATACAATATTTTTCCAAAATTCACAGGGTTCTAGCTTCTCCTTTATAAAACACTGATCTACACTGACACAAAACATGACCACTTATAATAGTGATACTGCAGTATTTTGGGCTATTCCTGTAATAAAAAATAAAATAATATATTTAATAAGGGACTTGCTTCACATTGTTTTTAGTAGAAGTCATGCAGTTAAAACACGGTTCAGTACTATTTACCCCTGAGAATAGTTTGAGTGTTGTAGGTTCTTTTGTACGCGAATGTATATGAACGATCTATACTTCCTGAATTTGTAAAGTAGCCTATTTTATTTAGTATTAGCAGATCAGAAATGTGTAAGAGAATGGATGAGACCGTTTTCTGACTGTATTGAATATCTATCTATCTATCTATCTAATCTTCCAGCCACATAATGTGGTGGTGATAGCCATGTGATAAATTGCATTTACCATGCACCATTGAATGCCTCACTTGCACTTTGCCCATTAATCTATCTCCTACGGGACTACTTCTAACAATCCAAACCACTGAACAGCATCAAACAGATGCCATTTTTTTAAATCAACCTGCCACAAAAACGTTTCCTTCTTTCTCTCAAATGTGGAAATTTCCCCCACAAGATTACACTGGCCAAGGCTTAGGATGGGCAAGATTCAGACTTGGAAAAGTGAAAGATTTAAGATCCACTAACCAGCAAACAGTGCTGCTAAAAATGGAACTTCATTCCTCTGGAAAGGTCCCTGAAAGATCTTAAGTTGGCAGACCTTAAAATCATAACATTATGTAAAGAATAGAGGTTTCTAAAAGAATTATTAGATATTTTTCTCTCCATCTGAACTCTGAATAATTGGTCTCATGGTGACTGAGACACCTGAGTTTGTAGATGGAAGGATACAACAAACTAATACTTTCGCTGCATAGACTACCTGTTCTTGAGCTGCCTGTGGGATCCCAAACTCATTCTGATAACTCTTCTGCTGAACCATCTTGTGTACATGTTCTCACTCACTTGTGAGCATGCACACACACACACGCACTCTCTCTTTCTCATTTATATATGTCATATAGCTTGCAGCTAAAAGTGTTTATTGCTGATGTTTACCTTTGTGCACCAATTATGTCTCTCTTTCCTTCATCTGTAATGTTATTGTTTTTCTATCTGTTAAACTTGTCGGTTGTTGGCAAGAAGGGTCACTAAGAGAGCATCAGAAAGTATCGTTAACACACACACACCTTTCTCAAAATGAAAAGGGGCCGGATGAAGACTTGTGTTCACACTGAAGTACAATAGTTTGCAGTAACTTAAAGAGCAGTACTTTCCCTATTGCTCTTTTATAGAATTGTATCTCAGTAATTTATTATACATAGGTACCAAAAGAAGTTCATGCTGAAGAACATGTAGGGCCCCTAGTGGTTGCCTAATGCAAACACAAAAGTTTCTGCTGAAGTTTGCATTGAGGAGCTCAGCTTCAAACGTTTGTGTGTTGTAATATTTGAAACCACATCAAAGATTATCTCCAAATTCTGCCCTTTTTAATTTTTCCCTAAGTTGTATTATTCAGCTGTACAATATGGTCTAATAGTTTGATTTTGCTCTACATTTAATGATATTGTAAAACACACAAAAGGGAACAGGATTAATAAAATATGTCCTGGCAATTTTTTTCCTCATAACTGATCTCTAATAAAATGCACAGTGTCAGACATGTCCAAAAGTGAAATAAGAGTGATTGAAAGCAAGAGAAATGTAATGAAACATAAAGCACAAGGAAAGGGTAAATTAATAGTCACACCGATGAGGCGGATATTTCTAATAAAAATGAGTGGACATGGTCTCTTGTATGGTTCCATGACAACTTGTGATCAGAGGCGGCCACAAGGTGTAATGTTTGGACCCACATCCGGTCTTCCCTAAAGTTTAGATTTGTTCAGGGGGAGTTGGTTCAGGACTAGAGCTAGGCAGAATTTCTCATCCAAAAGTAATTTGATGAAAGATACAGATTCAGAAATACCTAAATTTTTCATGACTTTGCATCAAATTTGCCAAATTGTTTCTATCTAAAAATCCCCCTCTAAAATTTCCAAAAAATGTGCAACATTTTGTTTCAACATTTTCGAAACAAAACATTTTGATTTTCCAATAAGAAACTCCTTTTTTTTAAATTTCATTCAATTTTTTTAAAACTTTAAATTTAAATGTTAAAAATGCACAAAACTGAAACAAATGATTTTCTTTTATTATTTGCTGACAATTTCAAAACATTCCAATTTCAGGTCAATCCAAAACTTTTTTTTATTTTTTCAGAATTGCCACTGAACTGAAAATCTGTTATTGGTACAGCTATATTCAGGACTATCATTAATGTAGAAGTGTCATTTGATCTTGGCTGAGAAATATGGGCTCAATCCTGCAAGACACTGAGCAGTCTAGCCCCAATCCAGCAAAGGATGTAAGCATGTGCTTAATTTTAAGCACATGAGCTGACCCATTGAAATTAATGGGATGATTCACTGACTTTTCTGCATCACTGCCAGAGCACTCAGGATTGAGCCCCAGCGTGCTACGTGCTTTATTGCAGTCATATTGGGAGAAAGCAAAGGAGTGAGAAAATCAGGGAAGAGGTATGGAGATGCTACTGCGGTGACCTTTTGTGTTTTTAATGCATCTAAGAGAAACATTATGATTTCTAAAAAAAACCAAACAAGGAGTCCTTGTGGCACCTTAGAGCAGGGGAGGGCAAACTTTTTGGCCCGAGGGCCACTTTGGGGTTGCAAAACTGTATGGAGGGCTGGGCAGGGAATGCTGTGCCTCCCCAGACAGCCTGGTCCCTGCCCCCATCAGACTCCTCCCACTTCCCGCCCCCCTGACTGCCCCCCTCAGAACCCCCGACCCATCCACCCCCCTGCTCCTTGTCCCCTGACTGCCCTCCTCAGAACCCCAACCCATCCACCCCCCGCTCCTTGTCCCCTGACCGCCCCCTGCCGGGACCCCCACCCCTAACTAACCACCCCCTGCTCCCTGTCCCCTGACTGCCCCAACCCCTATCCACACCCCCACCCCCTGACAGACCTCCCAGGCCTCCCACGCCTATCCAACCCCCCCTGCTCCCAGACTGCCCCGACCCCTATCCACACCCCCACTCCTTGACAGGCTCTCCGGGACTCCCATGTTTATCCACCTCCCCACCGAACCTCTGCCCCATCCAACTCCCGCACTCCCTGTCCCCTGACTGCCCCCTGGATCCCCTGCCCCTTATCCAACCCCCCGGCCCCAGCCCCCTTACCATGCTGCTCAGAGCTACATGTCTGGCAGCTGTGCCGCCCGGCCAGAGCCAGACATGCTGCCGCACTGCCCACAGGAGCTCACAGCCCCGCCGTCCAGAGTGCTGCCCACATGCTGGTGTGGCTGTGGGGGAGTGTGGACAGTGGGGCAGGAGCCGGGGGCTAGCCTCCCCGGCCGGGAGCTGAAAGGCCGGGCAGGATGGTCCCGCAGGCCAGATGTGGCCCATGGGCCGTAGTTTGCCTACTTCTGCCTTAGAGACTAACAAATTTATTTGGGCATAAGCTTTCGTGGGCTAAAGCCCACTTCATCAGATGCATGGAGTGGAAAATACAGCAGACAGGTGTATATACACAGTACATGAAAAGATGGGGGACAGATCCTCAGCTGGTATTAATTGTCATGGCTCAACTGAAGTGAATGGAATGGAATGGAATTACACTAGCTGAGGGTCTATCCTGTGGCTATTAAAAATCCTCTTGGTTTTCTTGTCAGCTTTATCATATGCAAAGTATTGACTCTATTTGCTCTTTACAGGAATCCGTATAGTGCCATTCTGGAGTGAGAGCTGACAATGAGTTAAAGTGCATTAAACCTTAAAGTTGTCAATAACAGCTAGACTGTCTAGAAAATGGTTGCCCTGTCTTAGCCAAGTGTTCCCATCCCTGGTTGGGCTTTTGTATTCATGACACTCATACTGCTCACTTTGTCTTAAGGCCCCGTTGAGCAAAGTACTTAAGTAAATGCTGAATTTGAAACACTGAATAAATCCATCCTTAGTAAACAAAGCATTTAAGTACATGCTTAATATTAACTATAATAGGACTACTCACTTAAGTGCTTAAGTGCTCTTTGCCTGATTCAGCAAACATCTCTATTCAGCAAAGCACTTAAGCATGTGATTTTCAATTTCATTGTCTTCAGTGAGACTTAAGCTCATGCTTAAATTTTAGCATATACTTAAGCACTTCGCTGAATAGGGACCTAAACATCCAGAACTCTCTTCCACTTCTTTCTACTGAAACAGATAGACCTTAATTCAGGCCCCTTGTAATTTGAGGTGGAAAATAACATGCAGTTCAGCGCATCCATTCCCACATCCAAACACGAGTATAAATGGGTGTGAGCCACAAAGTTTGGATCTAGAATGAACTAGCTTTCACTTCATTGTGCTCTGGAGGTGGGAACCCAGAGCCTCGTTTATAAAGTCTGAAAAACATCTCTTTCTCATCCAAATCCCCATTTATCAGAAAGCTTCACGTGTCCCCAAAGACCTTGGTATAAGCAGACTTTTATTGTCAAAGCCATCTGAAGTGGGGGCAAAGCCATTTTTCACTTTTTTAATATAGAGATATTGTTTATATGAATACAAGTGACAATTACTTTCCCTAGCTGCTTTTGAAACTTCCAAAATAGTCTTAAGTCACAGCCAAAGGTAATGTAGCTAAGCTTCCCCAGGAGAGTGTCAGTACATGGTATTGTTTCAGAGTAGCAGCCATGTTAGTCTGTATCCGCAGAAAGAACAGGAGTACTTGTGGCACCTTAGAGACTTAACAAATTTATTTGAGCATAAGCTTTCGTGGGCTACAGCCCACTTCTTCGGATGCATAGAATGGAACACACAGAAAGAAGATATTTATACAGACAGAGAACATGAAAAGGTGGAAGTAGCTATGGTACTGCTGTGTGAAAAATTCTCACTGCCAGCTAAACTGGTGCAAAATTATGTTTTGGTGGTTTTGTAATAAAATATTTTGTGGCCTTGTCTCTAATTATTGGCTTATTTCTACAAAAACAAAAGGCAGTTTCTGTAGCTACAAGAATAAAGAAATATTTCTGTAAAACAAAATTATGTTCTAGTCCAACGTTAAGAAAATTCACAATTTTGTCAATGGCAAAACAGTACTGGGGTCAGCAGCTACAGAAACCTAGCTTGTTTGCAGTTAAAGGCTGTGCTTTTTGGAAGAGATGTTTTCCGCTCAATCAGATTTGTGAAGCTTAGTCTGGTATTTTTGCACAGGTACATTTACATTAGTTACTGTGCAAATAGATTGTACCCAAATGCCTAAACCTGCAAAGATGCTAAATACCCTCCGACACAATTGACTTTAGTGGAAATTACAAGCATTCAGAACTAGAGCTCTATGGATAACTGAATTTTCAGTTCAGGGCCAAACTAGAAAATGAGAAAAAAAATTGTTTTGGGTCAACCCCCCAATTTTTTTATTTATTTTTTTTAACCCTTTTGGCAAACTAAAAAATTGACAAATTTCATTTTGGGTCTTCATCTGAAAATGAAATATTTTGTTTTATTTTGGGGCTTCTCTAACCCTTTTATTTTATAAAACTGCTGTAACATTTTAAATGAAAAGGTGTTTTGAGTTGAAAAATCAAAACATTTCATTTCAAAAATATCAAAGGGAATATTGTAACTTTTTTTGGATTTTTTGCTTTGTCTGAAACTATTTGGTAAATTCACTAATTTTTTTGTCAACCTGAATCTCCATTTTTTGGCCAAATTTTAATTTATTTTGCACAAATAATTACCCAGATCTACTCACAATGTCATCACCATGTATCCTTGCTACTTCACAATTCAGCAGTTTTATAAAGGAAGCAATAAGGTTTTTGGCCTGATTCTGCATTCTTTACTCACCTGATTAATCTCATTGTTCTATTGCATAGCCAAGTAAAAGCTGAAGTTAAAAGCCTTTTATTTATGAGATAGTGGCAGCTATAACTGTGAAAGATGTTCTGACAAAAATTAGGGACTGGGGGAGGTACTTAGCAATGTCTGCTCATAGTTTTCGTAATGGAGAGTCTGCTTACAAACAGGCAGTGTTTTAGTCTGGTTATGCATAATGTGGAAAATATTAAAAAGATCAATACAATAAAATAGAAAGGAAATCCACAGCGGGATTTGGTGTCAAGATGGTTTTTGATGACATAGCTACTCATAATACACATTGTTTTGATGGGAAAGCTGCAAACATGGCATTTTTTTAAATATCGCAGCGTTATCCTCTAACTCTGGAAAAATAGCTTATGCCAGGGGTAGGCAACCTATGGCATGCGTGCCAAAGGTGTCACGCGAGCTGATTTTCAGTGGCACTTTCACTGTCCGGGCCCTGGCCACCAGTCTGGGGGGCTCTGCATTTTAATTTAATCTTAAATGAAGCTTTTTAAACATTTTTAAAACCTTGTTTACTTTATATACAACAATAGTTTAGTTATATATTATAGACTTGTAGAAAGAAACCTTATAAAAACGTTAAAATGTATTACTGGCATGCAAAACCTTAAATCAGAGTGAATAAATGAAGACTCTGCACACCACTTCTGAAAGATTGCCGACCCCTGGCTTATGCCATATTCAGTGAATGTGGGCACATGTGTGAGCACCTATCTAGCTATCTGGACTGCTAGGTGGGAATACAAAATGATGAATAAATGCTAGTTTTTTTCACTTAAAGCATGTCCTGAACATACTCACATTGCCCCTTGTATGGGCAAATGTGTAAAAAGTATTATGACTATTGTTTAACACAGGGGCAGGCAAACATTTTAGCCTGAGGGCCGCATCGGGTTTGCCCACCCCTGTTTTAACAACAACTTCTGCAAGCCTCAAAGCACTGCATTGACTTACAGTGAACAATGGATCACTTTTATAAGGAACTCATTCACAGAGGGTGAAATTCACCTCTATGTACAGGGCAAGCACCAGGCTTGTATACCACTTAGGTCTCGACAAAATGTTGCATACATAGTGCAAGGGACACCACAAAGCCTTCTGCAAAGGGGGGGATTTCAACTTGAGAGAATTTGGGATATTATTGGGGGCGGGGAGGATGGGCTCCCTGCTCCCCCCCGCCCCCAGGTCCCACTGTCTGTCGTTTATCTCCTCTTCTCCCCCAGTTGGTAGCCTTTGGGGAATCTCTCTTCAGGCTACTGCCCACAGGCCGGGGTTTGGCTCCTGTTCTTCCCTTCCCTTTGCAAGAAGGGGAAGGTCTGACTGGAACAAGGACCAGCTTCTCAGGCAGCTTCTTAAGAGGCAGTTCCAAGGGCTCAGTCTCTTGCCCCTTTGAGGGGTTTCTCTTCTATCCCCTCTTCCTGGGGCATATTACTTTACCATCGGTCAGAGCAGCTTCAGGGGCGGTGTGTCTCATAGCTGGTTCTTCCTCGGCTGGATTCTCACTGTTGCCAGCAGTCCATGGGCAGAGCATCCTTCCTCCTGTTCACCACCCCTTCCTGTGGTAAGTTTCCTCCTTTTAAGCTCCTTCCTCTCCAGACTGAGCAAGCCTTGCAGGTGTGTCTCGTTAGTGTAGAGCAGGCCCAGAGGAGCTCATTAGCCTCCTTCACACCAGGGTGAGGGCGTGTCCCTTCACATACCCCACCCCTCAAGATGGGAAGACCATTTGGGGTTGGGTTGTCTCCATTCCCAATCTCCCATGAAAATAAAGCTGCATTAGTGTGGTCCTTTCCCACTCGGTGTACTCAGAAACTATAAGGTTGTAGTGCAATGAACCAGCTCATTATATGAGGGTTCATATCCCTCATGGTCTGGATATAGCATAGTGGTGCATGATCAGGGAAAAGGGCCTACCCAACAGGTACTCAACCCTGAAGGCATCTACCACCCATTTGATAGCTAATGCCTCCTTTTCAATAATGGAGTACGACTTTTCCCTAGGGAATAGCTTTCTACTTAGGTAAAGGATCAGGTGTTCTTCCCCTTCGAAGTCTTGTGAAAGGACGGCACCTAGCCCAATGTCCAAGGCATCTGTGCATAGCATGAATTCCTGAGAGAAATTGGGACTGAAGAGCATGGGTTCCTGGCATAGTTGTGTTTTCAGTTCTCTGAATGCTTCCTTGCACTTCCCATCCCTATGGATCTTAGGGTTGTTGCCTTTTATGAGGTCTATAAGTGGGGCTGCGATTGAGGCAACACTGGGAATAAACCACCAGTAATATCCTGCCAGGCAAAAAAAATGTCTGACTTGCCTACTGGGGGACAGGACATGCCATGAGGGCCTGCACCTTATTGACCACCAGCTTCACCAGGCCACCTCCTACACGGTACCCCAAATAGGTCACTTCGCTCACAGCCACCTTACATTTTGCCTGGTTGGTTGTAAGTCCTGCCTCCTGTAGGGCTTTTAATGCCTTCCTTAAATGCTGTAAGCGATTTTCCCAGGTGGGAATGTAGACGACGATGTCATCAAGGTAGGCTGCAGCATATTGATGGTGGGGGGTGAGGATCTTATTCATAAGCTGTTGGAAGGTAGCAGCGCCTCCATGGAAGACAAAAGGCATAGCCTTAAATCAGAAGTGCCCAAAAGGGATGGAGAAAGCCATTTTCTTTTGCAAGGTAGGGGATAAGGAGATCTGCCAGTAACCTTTTGTAAGGTCAATAGTGCTTAGGTGCTTCACTGGTCCCAGCCATTCTAATAAAGTGTCCACCCTGGGCATTGGGTAGGCATCAATTTCATGATGGCATTGACCTTCCTGAAGTCGATGCATAATTTAACCGTACCATCTGAATCAAGAACTATGGGGCTCCTCCATTCACTTTCGGATTCTATAATCACCCCCATCTCCAGCATTGCTCATACTTCCATCTCACACATCCTTCCTGGTAAGGGCACAGGGTTCACTTGGACTACCTGGACTACGGTAATCTCTAGGTGATGCTGGACCAACCACGTTCTCCCTAGGCAGTTGGAAAACACCATGGCAAAGTCCCCAATTAGTTGGAGGAGTTGTTTCTTTTGTGCAGTGGAAAGCCCTTCACCCCCTTGTATTGTTGCTGGAGCTTTGCTGCTTGACATCCAGGGCCCCAATTTGGGTTCCGCACCCTCCAAGGTTTAAGAAGGTTCATGTGATAGATGTTGGTTTCCTTCCTCCTCCCTGGTAGATTGATCTCATAGTCCATGTGCCTTACTTGCCTGCCCACTTTGAATGGACCCTGCCATCAGGTCATTAATTTAGACTCAGCTCAGAGCAGTAGTAGAAGAACATGATCACTTGGCTGAAAAGTTCATAACCATGCCCCTTTATTGTAATTTTTTTCCAGGGTGCACTGGGCCTTCTTCAAATTCTCTCTGGTGAACACCCCTCTATTTCTGAGTTGCTCTCTAAACTGCACAATATATTGGGTTGTGCTTAAGGCTCCCACATCTTGTTCTTCCCACCCTTCTCACTGCAGGTCCGAGATGCCCTGCAGTTGGCAACCACAGAGCAACTCAAATGGGAATAACCCTTTAGAGGCTTGTGGGACATTCCTTATGGCAAATAGGGAGTAGCCGATCCCACTACTTGGGTTTGTCACTGATAAAGCATTTCAACATCCCCTTCGAGGTCTTATTAAACTGTCTTACTAGACAGTTGGTCCGCAGATGGTACACTGAGGTCTTTGGGGACTTGACCTTCAGAAAGTAGTATAATTCCTGCATCAGTTGGGAAGTGAAGTTAGTCCCTTGGTCCATTAATATTTCACAGGGAAACCCTATGCATGAGAAGAGCTTCAAGACCTCTAGAGCTCTAGTTTTCACTTTTGGGGAGCGAAGAGGAACGGCCTCCAGATACCTGGTTGCATAGTCTATGATCACCAGAATATACTGATGCCCTGTGCAGTTTTTCTAGGGGTCCAACCATGTCTGCCCATATTCTTTCAAAGGGGGTCTCAATCAAAGGCAGAGGGACCAAGGGTGCTTTGGGGATCCCTTTGCTTCTAGCTAGATAACACTCTGGGCAGGAGGAACAATATTCTCTCACTTCATGGTGTACACCTTGCTAATATCTGAGCCAACGTCTTTTCTCTCCCGAGGCGTCCCGCACAGGGGATGTCATGTGCCAGCTGCAACATGGCCCACACAGTACTAGTAGCTAGTCCTGCACCACCCCCATTTGATGATTCTTCTCAATTCGACACAAGCATTCCTTCTTGAGTTCAAAGTGTGGGTATTGATTGCCTCCCTGAGATGCTGTAATTTCTCCATCTATGGGGGCCAGTTGGTTATATGCACGGCTTAGCATAGGGTTGCTCCTCTGTTCTAACACAAAATTCCTGTCCCATAGGAGGACTTCCATGTCCCAGTGGCCAGTCTCTTCTTCCCCTGTGGGGATATGTGGCTGTGTTGCTTGGGACGTTCCTTCCCTGGGGTCATTGGCTTCTCCAAGATTTACCAAGCTCCAGGGAGCTGGTGTCACTAGCCCCTGTTCTCATTTGCAGCCAGGGTCTGGATTTTCATTATAAACTGGATAATTGCTTTTGCTCCTTCTGATAATTAACATGTAATTTTCCTATGCTAATATGCACCATTTATTTTCCATTAGCTCTGTATGTGGTAAAATCCTGACTCCCAGATACAAGCTGGGGGTCACTTACACAATTCATTTACATCTCTACCTCAATATAACGCTGTCCTCAGGAGCCAAAAAATCTTACTGCGTTATAGGTGAAACCGCATTATATCGAACTTGGTTTGATCCGCTGGAATGCGCAGCCCCAGCTCTCCCGGAGCACTGCTTTACCGCGTTATATCCGAATTCGTGTTATATCAGGTCGCGTTATATCGGGGTAGAGGTGTATTGCCCAAGCCATGCAGATGTTTGAATGTTTGGCCATTTTTAGTACCCAGAGGAAAGCAATGAATTATTACTAGACATTTACATTCATTAGTTTTAGGTTCAGTTTTTCCACAGGTCAGTTTCAGAACAAACATTCAGTGTTTGTCTCTTGTGTCCAGTTGATTTGACATGGATCCTTTATTGAAGTATAGTAATTAGATTTGCTCTTTAGTTCCTTATAAGTGTGATGGGGTGTATTGGCCCCGCACTGGCGAGGTGAAAGTTAAGGAGCTGCTCTGGAGGCAGAAAGCCATGCTTCCTCACCTGGGCAGGCTCCCACTGGAGGCAGCATTCAAAATGGAGCAGCTCAGCTCAGTTGTGGCTGACCAAGGGAGAGAGCAGTTGTGTGCAGCAGCCTCCTGAGGAAAAGCCACCAGGACTCCAAATAGCTGGGACTAGGCCTCACAGCCCTTTGACCTCAGGAGCCGAGGGTGACGATTCAGTGCCATGGGAAGAGACTCTGGAGATGGACCAGAGAGGAGCCCAGGAGGGGTCCCAAGACCAATCCGTGGCAACGACGGACAGACCAGAACAAGGGTAGGAAGCTACCCAATGAACACATGTGAGGATACCAGACCTTAGGCCACATCTAGGGGCTACTGTTTTGAAGAGCCCTGGTCAGAACTGATGGAATAGGGTGGGCCCAGGTTCCCCTACTTCCCCCCTTCATGCTGTAACTGCTAGGCAAAGCAGCCTTTGACTCTCACCACTGGGCGACACTACCCCCCACCCTCTGGGCTACACTATCCTGAACTGTAGCTGCTAGGCAAGGCAGACTTGGACTCTCGCCACTGGGCGACACTACCCCCCCACCCCAAAAGGTAAACCAGGGATTCCTCTTAGATGGACATGTCAAGTTCTCAAGTACAGTCTCTGCATCCTAGATGCTAACTGTAAGCATAGTTCAATCTGTTTCAAATAATCCAAGATTATTCATTTAGATTTATAAAGCACAAATATTAGGAGCATCTATTCCAAGCGCTTGGGCCCATTCCAAACTCTGAAATCAGTGGAAGTGAGGTGCTTAAATAGCTTTTGAGGATCTATGTTTGGGCGTCCCTTGAAAGATTTAAAATTTGCAATAATCATGAAAATTACATTAAATCCACTGCCATTGAACATCATAAGCACCTGGCCCAAACTTAATTATCCCATGTCCAAAAATTAAGCCCTCACATCACCCCTTCTCCAAAAGCCTAAGAAAAAAGATTAATTTTGCAGTATGTCTAGAAGCTTAATAAAGTGTGTTCCAGAGTTGAGGTGGCTATCGCAGAGAATATCCTGTTGGCAGTTCCCTGGCAGCTTCTACATTCTATTGATGGTACTTCATCTTGAGTGCTTTCGCTGAAGAAGTGGGCTGTAGTCCACGAAAGCTTATGCTCTAATAAATTTGTTAGTCTCTAAGGTGCCACAAGTACTCCTGTTCTTCTTTTTGCGGATACAGACTAACACGGCTGTTACTCTGAAACTTGTCATGGAAGAATGGTATGGGGAGAGAGACTGTCTATCAGGTCATCTACACTTCAAACCATTTATGACTTTTAAAGGTCAACACCGATACCTTGAATCCTGTAGGCAGTCAGTGCAACTCAAAAAGCATTGGTGTTATGTGCTGTCAACTTAATCTGATTAATAAGCAGATGGCACATTCTTAATTAGCATCAGCTTCTGAATGGTCTCAAGATGTAGCCCAAAGCAGAGTGTGTTACAGTAGTCTGTGGTCTTGTCACCTTGAGATTAGAGCATAGCAAGGTCCAGGTCCAAAGTTAAAGGTCATACTCACTTTACCAAGACCTTTGAGGCTAAAATGAGGAGATGTGGTGGAGGCACATAATATTACATCCAGAAAATCTACATTAAAAGAATATTAAGGTTGCAAATCGACATTCTTTTAATGTAGATTTTCTGGATGTGCCTCCACCACAGAATGACAGAAATGAGGCTGAAACTGTGAAACTTTAGTTCAGTCCCCTTCGTGTGTATGGATTAAAATACATTAATTATGTGTTCACGTATTAGCCCCATCTGTTATAATGAATGGTATAGAGAAAGCCATTAATGAGTGGCAATTAACCCTTTCCTGTAACACAAGAATAAAAGCGCAACCTGTGAAAGTAAAAGAAAATAGATGTTAATACATCTTGAATTAAATACTTCCTTATACAATCTGTTGTTAAACCATGAACGTTGCTGGTGCAATGTGTTCTTGAGTCACATCTCTTGATAAGAGACAATCTAAAACTCCATATCCAAACACCTCAGAACTATGGCTAAATTAATTGCCATATTTGAACCACCACTTCCCCCACCGACAATAGTTTTGTAAGTGAGGATCCAGACCCAAACTTTGCTGATTGGGACCATATATAATCTTGGTATGATTTATCTTTTTTAAAAAGGACTAGACATTTATATGAACAAGATTAGCAACTGTAATTACACTAGCTAAGATTAAAGCAGCTTTGCAAATTTGTCCTGTACATTTATGATCCTGGACGTAGGTGTATTTGTCCATGCTTTACTGTGCTATTCAAAAATGAAAAAAATAATAATTACTTGTCTATTCAAAAATAAATTGAAATTGTAAACCTGGGCAACGTTTTTTTCCCCAAAGCCGATCCAAAGTTGATCAGTTCTTATGCTGAAGGATATGTACTGATCATCAGCTAGATAAGGCATTGGGTCCCTGTGATACTGCAGTTAGACAGGTGTTTTATAGAGGTTTCACACCATCCTTTAAACTGTCAGAGAGAGGCTACCAGAGCAGATGACAGGTTGGGTTTTTTGGCATGGAAGCTTGTACATTATGTTCCTGTAAATATTCACCGGGTTGGGGTGGGGTGTGGAAACTTTTGTCTAATTTGACAGGACTGCGTTTTGTAATAAGTGCATTTTTGGTTCCAGTTGGGCCAGAAATTCTAGACAAGAAAAGAAAATTGCATACATGGCTTATGAACTACATCTCATGTGACTGCTGCCTGGGAGTGCTCCAAGCTGAATTAACATTAAGACCTTTAAGAGATGGAACAACATTTCATTTTTCTTAAACGAGCAGATCAGTTGTGGCAAGCTGCTAATACCTAATACAGTATTTTGCCTTTCCCTTCAATCCAGTGACAAAGAAATAGTTTCTGTTCAGGACACTTAATGAATTACTGGTTTATCTTTCCTATCGAAAGGGTGATTATCTGGATGCCTGCAAAGAGATTTTGTTTGTGTTTGTGCAGCAGAATGATATCATTGTTCCAATTTGTCAGAACATGAATTTAGAAAATGTGATAAGCCCACTCAAATGAACTTTATATGATGCTAATTGCAGTAGAAAAGTCAAGTTTGTGTATAGAAATGCAAATCTTGTGTTATGTACAATTTTGTCTGGACTGTGATGCCCTACTAATGTTGGCTTAACTCCCATATTCTTCAAAGCTCTCTGACTCTTACAAGATAAATGGGTATTTAAATTGTAGGAAGCAATTTGCTGTGTTGCATTAAAATTAATGAATATCTTGCTGTTTCAACTGTGGTAGACAGAACAGTGGAAAAATATTTAGCTCTGGGACTAATTAATAAAACAGGGGAATTGAATGCATGGAGCCAAATTCATCAGACATTGATTTGGCCCATCCTAAACAAATGGTATAATCATATATTTTGTGTGGCTAATGATGTTAAATTCCCATATAATACAGTTCTCTAGACACTTGTGCACATTGAACACATAGCCTTATCCAGCCCCACTTACACAAACTTGCACTTTGTTCAGAAACAATGAACAAGCTATGATTAGGGCTGTTGATTTAATCCCAGTTAACTCACATGATTAACTCAAAAAAAATTAATCAGGATTAAAAAAATGTATCACGATTAATCGCAATTTTAATTGCACTGTTAAGCAATAAAATACCAATTGAAATTTATTAAATATTTTGGATGTTTTTCTACATTTTCAAATATATTGATTTCAATTGCAACACAGAATACAAAGGGTACAATGCTCACTTTATATTACTTTTGATTGCAAATATTTGCAGTGTAAAAATGACAAACTAAAGAAATAGTATTTTTCAATTAACTTCATACAAGTACTGTAATGCAATCTCTTTATAGTGAAAGTGCAATTTACAAATGTAGATTTTTTTTGTTACATAACTGCACTCAAAAACAATATAAAACTTTAGAGCCTACAAGTTCATTCAGTCCTTCTTCTTGTTCAGCCAATCGCTAAGACAAACAAGTTTGTTTACATTTACGGGAGATAATGCTGCCTGCTTCTCATGGGTGGCATGTGAATCACTGGCTGGGGGAGGCTAGCCGCCAGCCCCGCCCCCATAGGGTTGCCAACTTTCTAATCACACAAAACTGGACCCCCACTCACTACATTCCCCCTCCTTCGATGGCTTGATCTCCCCCACTGTCACTCACTTTCACTGGGCTAGGCCAGGGGGTTGGGGTGTGGGATGGGGTGAGGGCTCTATCTGGGGGTTCAGGGTCTGGGATGGGGCCAGGGATAAGGAGTTTGGGGTGCAGGAGGGGGCTCCAGGATGAGGGGTGGGGCCGAGGGATTCGGAATGTGGGAGGGGGCTGTGGGTTGAGGCAGGGAGTTGGCGTGTGGGAGGGGGTGAGGGTTCTGGGGTGGGGCTGGGGATGAGGGGTTCAGGGTATGGGAGGAGGCTCTGGGCTGGGGCAGGAAGTTGGGGTGTGGGAGGGGATGAGGGCTCCATCTGGGGATGCAGGCTCTGGGATGGGACCAGGGATGAGGGGTTTGGGATGCAGGAGGGGGCTCTGGGTTTGGGGGAGGCTCAGGGTTGGGGCAGGGGATTGGGGCATGGGGTTGGGGTGAGGGCTTACCCCTGGCGTCTCCCGGTCAGCGGCGCAGCGGGGGTGCAAAGGCAGGCTTCCTGCCTATCCTGGCAGTGTGGACCGTGCTGCACCCCAGAAGCAGCCAGTAGCAGGTCCGGCTCCTAGGGGGAGGTGCACAGGCGGCTCTGCACACTGCTCTCACCCACAGGCACCGCCCTGCCGGCCAATGGGAGTGTGGAGCTAGTGCTCGGGGCGGGGGCAGTGCAGGGAGACCTGTGGCCGCACTGCCCAGGAGCCAGACCTGCTGCCCCTTCAGGGCACAGCACAGTGTCAGAATAGGTAGGGACTAGTCTGCCTTAGCCGGGCAGCACCACTGACTGGACTTTCAACAGCCCGGTCGGCGGTGCTGTCCGGAGCCACCAGGCTCCCTTTTTGACCACGTGTTCCAGTCAAAAACTGGACACCTGGTCACCCTACCTTTCCACCCGAGGCCCTGCCCCTTCCACGAGTCCCCCCCCCACCATGGCTGCCAGACCCCACCCCAGGCTGGCTAGTGCCCGCGTTCCCCAGCCCTGAAGCATCAGGAGAGAGAGTGTGTGGTGGCATTGTTGCAGCCTCCCCAGCCCCAGGAAGGCAAGCGGCGTGGCCCGAGCCCCTGGAGCCCAGCAGCACTGCCGAAGCAGAGCCCTGGGGCGGAGTGTGAGCAGGGCCATGCCTGGCTGTTTGGGGAGGCACAGCCTCCCCTACCCGCTGCCCATGCTGCTTCTTATTTACGATGTCACCTGAAAGTGAGAACGGGTGTTCACATGGCACTTTTATAGCCGGCGTTGCAAGGTATTTATGTGCCAGGTATGCTAAACATTCATATGCCTCTTCATGCTTCGATCACCATTCCAGAGGACATACTTCCATGCTTATGCTGCTTGTTAAAAAAAAAAAAAATTGTTAATTAAATTTGTGATTGAACTCCTTGGGGGAGAATTGTATGTCTCCTGCTCCATTCTTACCCGCATTCTGCCATATATTTTGTGTTATGGCAGTCTCGGATGCAGATTTGCAGATTTGACAAAACACAAAGAAGGTTCCAGTATCAGATTTCTAAAGATAGCTACAGCACTCGACCCAAAGTTAAGACTCTGAAGTGCCTTCCAAAATCTGAGCGGGATGAGGTGTGGAGCATGCTTTCAGAAGTCTTAAAAGAGTAACACTCCAATGCGGAAACTATAGAACCCGAACAACCAAAAACAAAAAAATCAACTTTCTGTTGGTGGCATCTAACATAGATAATGAAAATGAACATGTGTCAGTCCGCACTGCTTTGGATTGTTATTGAGCAGAATCCATCATCAGCATGGATGCATGTCCTCTGGAATGGTAGTTGAAGCATGATGGGACGTATGAATCTTTAGCGCATCTGGCATGTAAATATCTTGTGACAGTGGCTACAACAATGCCATGCAAATGCCTGTTCTCACTTTCAGGTGACATTGTAAACAAGAAGCGGGCAGCATTACCTCCTGCAAATGTAAAAAGACTTGTTTGTATGAGCGATTGGCTGAACAAGAAGTAGGACTGAGTGGAGTTGTAGGCCTTAAAGTTTTACATTATTTTATTTTTGAATGCAGTTATTATTTTTTACATAATTCTACATTTGTAAGTTCAACTTTCATGATAAAGAGATTGCACTATAGTACTTGCATGAGATGAATTGAAAAATACAATTTCTTTTGTTTTAGTAATAATAAATATAAAGTGAGCACTGTACACTGTGTATTCTGTGTTGTAATTGAAATAAATATATTTGAAAATGTAGGAAACATCCAAATATATTTAAATAGATGGTATTCTATTATTGTTTAATAGTGTGCTTAATTTTTTTAATCGCTTGACAGCCCTAGATATGATGTATCCTTTTTATTAGTACTGGATTTTGCCAATTATTTTATTTTCTTATATAATGCATTAGGGTTAGATTCTGCTATCCTTACTCATGCTGACTAGTACTTTACTTAGGTACTACTCGGTCAAATAAAAGCAGGAACTCCAATGAAACCTCAAGTGTTTATAGACAGCTCTCTCAAACACCAAGTCTTGGTTCGCCAGTGTACTTTGCTCACCTGTTATCATCTCACACCCTTGGTAGAGGTAAGGCAACAAGATCTGAGCATGCTCCTTTCTGGCTGCTTAACAATAGTGGCAGAACATCCTAGCCATGTTCTCAGTGCAGGGAGCAGTGAAGGAGGCAGCTTCCAGAAGAAGCAGTGTGATGAAGTGTATTAATCATAAGACTAGAAGTTGGCCTCTACTACATATATGATATGTGGCCTTTAGAAAGTCACTCAAACTCAATCTGCCTCAGTTCACCCAATCTGTAAAATGGGAATAATTATACTTACTTATCTACTAACCTACCTGACAAAGATGCTGGGAGTATTAAGTAATTGGTTAGTGTTTGTAAAACCCTGACTGTATGGAAGTACTAAATAAGTGACAAGTATTTTTATTTTCAGCCAGTTCAGGTGATTCTCATAATTAGGCCAATAGCAGCACTCCCTGGCCAGTTTAGAAATTTTCACTGTCATTTTTTTCTTCCATGGATTTTTAAACTCTGTGAATAGTGTGAAACTGAAATGAGTGTGAATATTTTCAGTTCCAGAGTATATTTAAAACAGAAGTACCATACATTTTAATCAAAGCTAGGATGCAATGGAAGGGTTTGGGCTGGCCCTAGTGGACCCCCAAAATGGGAAGTGAGCTAGCCAAAAATGAGCATTTTTAGTTCACTGCACTTCTGATGCTGTCTCAAAATTTGCTGAAATGAAGGGCATGGCTAAGAAGAACAACTGTTGCTTAAACAGCCCCCTAAAATATGGATTGACAGCAGATGGATAGACACATGCATATTCCCATATACAATAAGATCTGCTAAATAAAGGTCACATATAAGACATTAGCAATCCAGAATTGCAAGCTGGCTGTTGACTATCCCTGGAGTCTACATTCTCCAAGACCTTATGAAATCAGGTTGGCAGTTTATGAAAAGTACAATGCTGCTCCCACATGTCTAATACAAAACTTCAGGAAATTGCACTCATGTTTCTTCCACCGGCACTCACTAACAAGACTCACTTTTCAGTGGAAAGACATTCAGAAACTCATATTAAGCAACAACTACCCTCACATGGTCTAGGATTTCACAATACTGAAGTAGAGTCTGGCACATAAACCCCAGACTGCCTTTTACATTTCAAAGCAAGAAGATCATCAAAATGTCATACAGAGCTCCATTACATCAAATCAGTAGAGAGGGCTACTTGCCTCCTAAAGCTGAGTGAAATGAAAGATAGAGAAGAAAAGCAGGCAGGCCAGTCATCCAGTGGAGATTAGCAAGGCTGGATTAAGGAGAAAAGGACATCCAGCCCCTTGCATGACCCAGTGCTATAGGACAGTAGACTCCTGGGCCTCTCCAGGAAAAGGGGAGTGAGGGTTTTTACGAGAGTGGTCTGTGCCTGTATATATGTAAATAGATATGATGCCAGTAGCTGGCACTCAAGAATATGTAGCATAGTTCTTGGATCTTGTACAACCATTTAAACTTGTGTGCTCTACAGATGGTTTCTTCTTTGCAGCTTCTTACATCAGCTCTTGTCAGGGGTGTAAGAGAGAGTGGAGCATTCCCCCAAGAAGACAACACAGGTAGGGAAAGGAAGGGTCTATTGGAGGGACTTCGGACCTATTGTGGGCCCCAATGTTTGGTTAATTCAGAGAAGCTTTTGGTACACATTCATACTGAGTCAAACCTTCAGACTTCCTAAGGTCTACCTGTCGTCACTGCAACAGAACACAAAAATACAGCAGTGCCTACTGCTTTGTTTTTTAACCTCACCTCCTGGCGACAGTGAACATAACTTGTCTGATGGTTCAACAGAGGAGTTACATAATCAAAGGCCTATGTTTCACTTGTTTCATTTTATGGAAAACATTGTCTGGATAATTCATTGTGTAATAACCTTTTGGTCTTAATTGGTCTGTCAGTACAAATATATGTACTTCAAATAATATTAGTCTCATTTAAGGTGGACATTCTGTGGACAGTGAGGCAAGAGGGAACTAAAACATTAGGTCTGTGCTTGCCAGCTGGAGCAAAGCATCTTGAATAATCAGCATATGCACAGATATCACCCAACCTATTACCCGAGCATAGCCATACACAGGGAAAGTTCAGATCTGGAAACTCCTTCTAATATCCAGAGCTGAATGGCAGAGGGATTTGAAACATAATCCGCTGCCCTGCTAATGCCTGGAGATCAGTAGGCACTGGGGACAGCGTGATTGTATTCTAAATGTCCAGTGAAATATTCTAGTTCAACCACAAGTTATTGGGTTCTGTGCAGGAATTGCTGTGCGAAGTTCTCTGGCCTGTGTTAGAGGAAGTCAGACTTCATAGATTTTAGGGCTAGAATGCAAGAATTTTGCAGTACCTTGAAATGCTTTAGAAAACTTCCCAGAAGACTGATTCATTGTGAAGAATCTTTGTTTTATCCCTATCATTATTATGTGATGTACATGAAGCAAAATACACCTCTGTGCTGCCGTATGCTAAGAACTCACCACAGTCTTCTTGAAGTGCCTGCATTCCAATGGAACGCTCTCGGTTATCAGAACACAGAGGCTGGAGCAGCTCATTTTAAAAAAAAGCTCATTTCAGAAAAATGCACTGACTCAAATGCTCAGTCGGGTTTGTAGTTGCATGCAGGCATCTGGGTTACACACCAACTGCTTTAAAATTGTTGTTTGTCCATGGCAAAGGCTTTGTAGCAAACTGACAGTGTTGCATGTTCAGCCAAATGCTAACTTGAGCCACACTAAGGCCTCGTCTACACTCGGCGGGGGGGGGACGGGGACGGAGTATTCGGTCTAAGTTACGCAACTTCAGCTATGAAAATAGCATAGCTGAAGTCGATGCACTTAATGCTACTTACCGCGGTGTCTTCACTGCGGTAGGTTGACTGTTGACGCTCCTCTGTCGACTCTGCGTACGCTTCTCGCTCCAGTGGAGTACCAGAGTCGACGGGAGAGTGCTCGGCTGTTGATTTATCGCGTCTTCACTAGTTGTGATAAATCAACCCCCGCTGGATCGATCGCTCCTAAGATAAGTGTAGAGATGCCCTAAGAAAGAAGCTGAACTACAGGAGACAGATTTAATTTACACACAGAAGGAAGCAACAATTTGCATTAGAAAAAACACTAGAAAACAAGATATCAAGACTCTGTTTCACAACCTGCTTGTAAAAAGCCCCAAAGGGTATGTCTACACAGCAGAGAAAAACCTATGGCGCCAAGTCTCAGACTTGGGCTCACAGGGCTCAGGGCTAAATATAGCAGGGCAGACATTCCAACTCAGGCTGGAGCCAAGACTCTGAAACTTGAAAAGTGCGGGGAGAGTCGCAGAGCCCAAGCTCCAGCCCGAGCTGGAACCTCAATACTGCTATTTTTAGCCCCGCAGTCCAAGCCCTCTGAACCCAAGTCAGTTGACCCAGGCTCTGAGACTTGGTGTTACGGGTATTTATTTGCACTGTAAACATACCCTAAGAAGTCATTGCTGGGCTGCAGTTTTGCCAGCTGAATCCATTTCTGGTTTAGCCCGAGACACTACACAACATGGAATCTGAGTGACAGGCAGAGGAAGGTTTGAAATGTGATTCACTGCCCTGCTCATGATCAGAGACAGTTGCTCAGATGCCATGGTGATGAGCATTAAATAAATGCCTCGATAGATTAGTTTATGCCTTTTAATATTAAATAAAGGGACTTTTCAGTTTTGTGGCATAGCTTTGTACATATGAGGTACCGGTAGTAGGCCTGTGAGGAGTCCACACTTTTTTCAGTGTTGCATATGGAACACATGCTATCAGGGCCGGCTCCAGGGTTTTGGCCGCCCCAAGCAGCCAAAACAAAACAAAACAAAAAAAAAGCCGCGATCGCGATCTGCGGTGGCAATTCGGCAGGAGGTCTTCACTCCCAGGCGGAGGGAGGGGCCGTCCGCCGAATTGCCGCCGAATACCTGGACGTGCCGCCCCTCTCCGGAGCGGCCGCCCCAAGCACCTGCTTGAGAAGCTGGTGCCTGGAGCCGGCCCTACATGCTATGATGCTTGTGTGCATCTTATTTGTAACAGAGACAACAAAGGGACAATTAGCTCCAGTTAGTGTTGGAGTATTCATTCCTTAAGGCATCTGAAATCCTAACCCAAATATAATTAAAACTAAGAATTCTTTAAAAAGCAGCATGACCCAGTAAACAGATCCTAGAGCTGGCATAAATCTCTTTTATCTGTCTAGGTGCTTATACAACCTTAATTACCATAATACCTGAGCATGTTAAAAAAAATCCCCAATAACCTAACACCACAGCAACCATAAATAAACCCCTGTCTCGAGCCTCATACAAACAAAGGAGAAAGGAAGCAAAGAAGATCAGCAGCTTTTGGAAGTAAGTTGAGGACAGCACTAAATACTGGACCTTGATGGAGAATGCTCTGGTACCTGTCTTCTGAAAATGACATGATACAATGGCCCGAAGTTTCAACCCAGCTTATCTCAAGTGCCACAGCCAGAGGTAGGTTGGTAGGCAATATCACAGATTGGTCCTATATTATTTTAAGCTTTAATACTACACTGGTCTTGATGTGCCCCCACTGGCAGCCAGCCATTCAGTACAGCTTGCCAAGCACTGCCAGCATCTCTGACTCAGAACAAATGTCCTTGAGTAGTCATACTGCCACATTCTGCATTAGCTACTATCTACAAATTCATGACTGTAATCTAGCTTGCATTAATAATGGGTGAGCACCACTGTGGTGAGACACATGCCTGGAATAAAAGTTGTATATTCCAAAATATCCAGAGTTAAAAAAAGTCACTTTTGACCACAGGTAAAACATGGGCTTCCACGTTCAACACACAGTTAAACAAACAAACAGAAAACCACCTCTCACATTGTGAATCATATTTACCTCCTTGAGACAAATCACTTCTATAGAGAGGGTTGCCACTGAACAGGCGATAGCCTTTGGACATATTCCTCCTGACCACAAGCAGTTTCTCTGATTTTTCAGGGTTGAGTTCAGCTGCTTTAGATCCACTCTGTAGTCTCAGCTAGGCAACATAATGGCACTTAGATAGAATTGCTGGAGTCAGGAGGATGATAATACAATTCTGGGTACCATCAATGCTCTGATATTAACTCAGGCCATGACACTGAATCAGCTCTGTGTGTGGATTTATATGCATAATAAACAAAGATCACAAAACCAACCACTGCTGTATACAGGAAAGGCTCTTGGGGTAAATGATTTATTACTCAATATCACAGAGTGAAACCTCCTTTGAAGCAATGATAAGAACTCTAGTTCAACCCAGTTAATTGATGCAGTCAGTTCATCAATACCTTGTGGTCAATGATATCAAAAGCAGCTTGATAGATCTGACGTTGCTTTTATGGAAAGCTGGCTCTCAGACAATGTCATCCCGACTATCAGCCTCTCTGTGCTGTACTGTGGCCTGGAAACAGAGTGGAAGAGGTCAATGAATCCCATTCAGTCCAGATATTCCTGGAGTTGTTCACCTATCATGTTCCTGATCACCTTCCCAAGAAAAGATAACGTAAGACTGGACAATAATTAGGTCCTCAGAATCAAGTGATGATTTCTTAAGTGGAAGTTGACAATTGGCGTATTTCAACTGCTCTGATATCTTGCCCTACCTGAAGGAAGCACTATTAGTGGAATTCTTCACCAGGATAATGTATCTGTGTGGCTTTCACAAGCCAAGAGAGGCAAAGATCTTGACCATGGCTCTAAATTCCCAGGACACTCTCTGAACAGTGTCAAGGCTCTGTGGAAAGGTAAAATAACTGTGAGTTTTACTGATCATATTTGCAGTGTATGAGCATTCACCTACCACTGCCTAACATCCTGAAGTCCTTTCCAAGCATGTAACAGGATCAGCAGGGTATAACTATCAACGGATTTCCTGGGACCAGTCTCTTCATTAGCTCTTCCAAAGTTCTTTCTAAAATTTGGCAGGGATTTGCCTAGGACATTACATTGGCCTGTCTGGAGCAAGTGTAAGAACAGTAGTGAGGCAGTCCAGAGAGGCTTGCACATACCACTGCCCATGTTGTACGTGTACTGTAGCTAGACAAAAGATGTCAATCTTCAGAGATATCAATCTATTGCCTTCACCATTACAATATTCCTTAAGAAGGAGAATATTTTTAGGTGGAAATATTTTCAGAGAGGCCTATGGTCCTCATGCCACATTATAGTGTTCACTAAAATAATCTTTGTTTAGTGGTTGTGTCTTTTCTGTTGCTTTTCAGAAACCTTCAGCAGTAGCCAGGTCTTAAGGGGTATTCTTGGCTGGTGTGCTAATTTGATCTCTCTCTCTCTCTTTTTTGTTATTAAAACTATCTAAATAAAATGATATTTCAAAACCATCAGGGACTTTCCTGGTCTGAGTGTCTTACAAAAACATTTCACCAACCACACAAAAAACTATTTAAAGAAAAAAGGGAAACAGCATGTTTAGAACAAGCTGAAAAAATAAGCATGATCTAAACTTCTCCTTTTTTTTAATTCAAAAGTGTGTCCTTTCCATATTTTTAAGGAAAACGTGCCTATGTGCAACAGTATGCAGTGCCTGATTGTCTCTGAAAGGAGAAATCATCTGTAAATTCTTTAATGGTAGAAAACAATGTGACAAATCTTTCCTGTTACTCATCAGGACTGAAGTCTTGCTAATGATTAGTGCACAGTTTCCTGAGCTATCACACTTGTATTGGTTAGAGCTATATTTCCAGAGTATAAGGTATCTGACTGATTTTGTACTTAATTTAGCACAGAATATTTACAGCTAGCAGATGAGTCAAGTCTGGGAGAGATTCTTCATGTGCTAACATTTATAATAAACTAGGAACAGAAAAAAACTCAATAAGCTTCTAATGTTTAAAGTAAATATTTTATTAGTAAAAATGGCAAAATATGCAGCAAATATAATATTTAACAAAAATAAGTAAGAGGACATTTTAACAAAAACTAATTAGGGAAATGTTACAGGTTTAGTAAATATTTATTTAAAATTACTCATTGAAATGATATACTTTATCATCACTTTTTTGTGCTCTTTTTTTAACTTTTGCTACAGCTTCCATCTGTCACTTTGCTCTCTGATGTGCCTCACAAGGGAAGGAGTCTGGTTAGAACAAAGGAGTTGGCAGCCAGATACCCTGGGGTTCTGTTCCCTGCTTTGCCACTGATTGTGTGTGATCTTGGCTAGTCATTTTAAGCTGTTTGTGCCTTGATTTCCCGGTAAAAATAAGTATGCTAATACTTAGGTATTTCTCAGAGGTGTTGTATGACCAAGGGCCTACTAACTCACACATGTAAACCTATTGACTTAAGTCCTGATTCTGCACAGACTTATGCACAAGCTTAACTTTATGTGCTATAAATAACCTTGATTCAGCTAAGCACTTAAGTGTGTTCTTAACTAAGGACTTTCTTAATTCCCATTGACTGCCATGGGACTGAAGCACATGCTTAAAATTAAGCACATGCTTAAATGCTTTGCTGAATTGGAGCCTGAGAATAATCCCACTGAAAATACCAGGACTACTCACTGTCCCCATGTCAGGAAAGCATGTAAGACATGCTTAAATCCAGCTGAAGCAAAACTGCAAGCATATTTGTGTCCCTATTTGCACTCATATAGACACCTAGGTACTGTCAGGTAGTTCAAACAAAAAATTTCCAAAGTGGCCTCCTTGGGCCTGATTTTTCAGAGCTCCCGAACATCTACAGCTCCCATTCACTTCAACTAGAGTTGTGGATGCTCAGCATATCTGAAAATCAGTACAATATTAAGGTTGAGCACCCAAAATCAGTAACAGGTTTCAGTGATAGCCGTGTTAGTTTGTATCAGCAAAAAAACCGAGGAGTCCTTGTGGCACTTTAGAGACTAACAAATTTATTTGGCATAGAACCCACTTCATCAGATATATGAAGTGAAACGTACAGGAGCAGGTAAAAATATATGAAAGGATGGGGGTTGCTTTACCAAATGTGAGGTCAGTCTAATGAGATAAATCAATTAACAGCAGGATACCAAGGGAGGAAAAATAATTTTTGAAGTGGTAATTTTTGAAACTGTTGGTCTAGGTATCTAAAAGGATGTAGTTGGGGTACAATTTATATCCAACTTTATTTAATTTCAGCTACAAAACTCTCCCCTTAGTGCCATTTTTGAAAAAATAACCATAAGACATATACATCACTTAAATATGTTAAAATATTTAATATCTACTTCTGCAAAAGGACAGCGGTTCAGATAGGGGCATCCAGCTCCACCTCAGAGTGTTGATTATGCCCATTTTGAAAGTCCCCTGCATGAGGAGAATAACTTCATCACATTCACAGACCACAGTGAAAGACTAGAATGGGAAATCATGCAGGTACTCCACCCACATGAGGAATCTGTATCTGGAACATTAACTGTATAGAATTTATAACAGACCAGTTCCGGCACAGACATCTACAATGGTTTTGGGAGCCTGCTTAACTACCTTTGAAGGTAGGCATTAAAATTCAGCCTGCTGCATGCAAATTTAAACTCATAAATATTTATTGTGGAAGGTCTATTCACTAGCCAATATATGTAGTGCCAAGTATAGTTAAACATTCATTTGTAACATAAAAAATAAGAGGATGTAATGAAATTCTGTTTAGATTCCAGACCTGAAACATGACAGCTACAGTACCCTTTTCTGCTATATATTTGAAAAATAATGGTGACGTTAGGGTGAGCAGATGAGAGGAAGAAAATATCAGGACACATAGCGGGGGGTCGCCGGTGGAGGGGGGAAAAAAACGAAGTGCCGCCGGAGGGGGAAAAAAAAAATCGTGTCCCGACCAAACATCGGTCAGGACACGGAACAAACGCTTAAGTATCGGGACGGTCCCGATTTTATCAGGACATCTGGTCACCCTACATGACATAAAGAATCAGATTGAAGGAGACAACTCCCCTGAGGCACCAAAGTGGCATATCCACATCAAAATGTTATGTTTTTCAGCTAAAATGTTTCAGTTTTTGATTTTCAGATATCTGTTTTTTTCATAGAGTCACAGATTTCAAGGTCATAAAAGACCATTGTGATCTAGTCCAATAGTTTTCAACTTTTTTCATTTGTGAGCCCCTAAAAATTTTAAATGGAGGTGCAGAACCCTTTGGAAATCTTAGACATAAATCTGTGGACTCCAACGGATCCACAGACCACGGGTTGCAAACCACTGTTCTATGGTAACAACAACCTTTCATGGCCCCCTTAGACACAGTCTGCGGACCCGCAGGTTGAAAACCACTAAACCAGTCTAACCTCCTGTATAACACAGGACATAGAACTTCCCCAAAATAATTCCTAGATCATACCTTTTAGAAAAACATCCAGTCTTGATTTAAAAATGGTCAGTGATGGAGAATCCACCACAACCCTTGGTAAATTGTTCCAGTGGTTAATTACTCTCACTGTTGAAAATGTATGCCTTATTTCCAGTCTGAATTTGTCTATCTTCAACTTCCAGCAATTGAATCATATTATACTTTTCTCGGTTAGATTGAAGAGCCCATTATCAAATATTTGTGCCCCATGTAGATATTATAATATATTGCCTGAGTGGTGCAAAACAACTGTAGAGGGGACCAGAATCTGGCCTGCTGTGTAAATTCATTATTATGTGAATAACACTTTGACATCGTTCTAATTACTATGGAGCAATTTATAAATTTAAATGTGGACAAGACAAACAAATTCCAAACTTTTTTTTTTTTGCTTTAAGAACTCTTGCATTTGTACATACATCACTCAAAGATTTGATGATGTCAGTGAGCTGTCACCAAGTCATTTAAATTGCGGCTTTCTTTCCATGGTTTGTTGCTTTGAAAACCTCTGTGAAAGCAGTGTCTATCACAGAAGCTGGTCTTGCCAATGAAGCTGTGTACGTTATATAATGTATTTTAAAAGGATTTAGCTGGTTAGGGAGTGGGAAGTGAAGCTAACAGTTGCTTCTCTACTTTCTTACACAGCTCCATCAGAAAAGTCATCTGGGCCCGAACTTTCCCCTGATACTAATCTCCTAATAGCTTGTTTTCCCTCCTCGGTGGGTGATGGGTTGAGCCAATCTTTCCTGGGATTCACAGGATAAGCTAGAAATTTTTTCTAACCTGCAGTAGAAATTCCTATGCTTCCTCACTGCCTTTTACTTTCAGAGGCCTGTGTGTTAATACTTGATAAAATGGAAGGAGAAGGTATTATTTGTCTCTTGCTTGAAGAGAAATCCTTAACTTCACAGGGATCGTCTAGTGAAAGTATCTGATCCTGTTACTCTTTTTTTCCTTTTAATTGCAATACAAAGATCTTATCTTTTTATTACCTCCTTATTGTGACAAGTGCTCTAATGGTTCACTCTCCACAAATGTCTTAGCTTATATGTACAACTGGGAAAGCAGTTCATTCTCTCTCCCCTCCCCTCCCCCCTTAGCCATAATCATTTGCCTAACAACTGAATTCTGCCAAAGTGGTTCATGAATCCCTTCCAGTGCTGCCGTTTCCTTCTCAAATGCCTGTTCTATGTCTGTCTGTCTCTAGTTTCCAGGCACAGAGCAGGCTTGTGACTCCTTCTCTAATAACTGCCTGAGGTACAGGAGACCACTTTACAGGAATTCAGGGAATTCACACAAGCCTATGTTAAAATAACAGTAAAAAGAAATTTGTGGAGGAAGGGAGCTATCGCATGTGAGGCATATGCCCACTACACCCTTAACTCAGCCTCATTGTGGCTTTGCATTGTAGTATGTTTAGCGGTGTACGGTACAGTGTGTGGAAAAGATGGTCTTTTGGATAAAGCACAGAACCAGGACTCAAGAAATCTGGGTTCTCTTCCCATCTCTGCTACAGACTTCCATGTATATGTCACTGAACCAGTTTGCACTTCCATTTCCTTACTTGGGCTCTAAATCCAGTGGTTTAGTTCTTCTCCCTCCACATGGGACACTGCAGCAGCAGGTAGGAGGAGCTCACAGGGGGCAGACTCTGGAAATTCCAAGACACTTAGTGTTCCCAAAACAACCAGCTCCAGCCAGTGTGCAAGGGTAGGTAATTTAGGGCCTTTTAGGTGTCCCTGCTCTCTCACTGAATCCAGAAAGACCAACCTTGGACATTGACCTCTCTTCACACCAGGAACTGCAGCAGCCAGGAGGAACCTTCATAGCATCATGATTCAGTCAATTCTGAAACTTCATCTATGGAGCTTTGGGAGGGGAAGGGGTGTTGTTGGTGCCCTTTATCCCGCCCCTCTCCCACCACTGCAACACCTCACCTGGCCGGCTTCACTCTGCCTGCACTTCATGTTTCTCACCCTCCACTGTTCCCTTTCTTCCTCCCATTCACCTCCTTAACCCTTTGTCCACTCTAGCAGTCCCTTCCCAGTTCCACTTCAACCCCAAGTGCTTCCGCAAAAAGTCAAACTAAAACATGAAAAACAAATACATAGCAAACCTGACGTGAGCCTGCCATCACAGTAGTCACTTTGCTTATGTCACACTCCGTTCCTCTCCCTGTGTCTGGTTTTGTCTTTTAGACTGGGGTAGGGACTCTCTCTTCCTATATGTTTGTACAGCGCAAAGCAGATTGGGGCCCCAATCCTGATAAGGGCCTCTGGGCACTACTGAAATATAAATATTAATATTCTATAACATGGGGATCAAAATATTTCCCTATCTCACAGAGGCTTTGTGAAGCTTAACTCATTAAGGATTGTGGAGTGCACTATGTGGTGTATGTAGCTATGAAATTGTTGTTTCTTTATTTTTTGGGGTACTGTATCTTTAAATGTTTAAGAGTGTTGCCTCTAACAGAGAGAGCAGCCGTTTTGTTCTGAGACCTACCACAGTCTGTTTCAGACGAACACACACACTGTGCTCTCTCATAGAGTGTTTGCTCTTGTTCTTTTATGCTGTATTCCATAATCCAAAATAAAATTAATTCAGGCTGAAGACGTGGTTGTTCTTGGTCTGTGAAAGAAAATAGCCCCAATTATTACAAATCCAGTAGGGAAGGAGAGGGAGATGCCCTGAAGTGAAATTCTCCTCTTTATACACACAAATGAAGTTTACATGTAGCTGTCCTGCAGAGAGAAAATACACGATTCCAGTAATTTTATTAATATTTGCTGAATTCCCCCAATACCCAGTCTAAGATTGGCATCCAGCATCCTGTGTACTATAAAATGTATCTGTCTCCTTTCAAGTCCTGCAGTATACTTTCCCATTACATGCAGGCTGGAGCTGAAGGCAGCAAGACCATGTCACAGACATCAGAGACTCTCTGGAGTTGTCCTTTAGAGGGAGAAGTAAGAGCTGCCTTTATGTTTTGTGAAGCCTTTGTTATACTGCCAGCAATGCTGCTTGTACTGTACATTTTATTTGTTTAATCTTTCAATTGGTTTAATGTGTTATTTGGAATCTCTGGACACAGGTACATCAATTTAAAAACAAAAAATATAGTAACAAAACTGACAAATAGCTACCACTAGAAGAATTCCCTTCACATCGTAATTAAAACTCAAACCATGTGCCTGAAACAAAAGTCGGAGTAATTAGATGAGCCATGCCTATGTCCTGAGTGCAATCCAAATCAGGCTTTTTTCCCCCAGTGGGGGGAAGGAGGGAGTTCCATAGTTAAGGTCTGAGAATGCCCTGCCTCCAGTCCCCTACACTCAAATCTGAGGTCTGTTAGCAAATATACCTCAGCAGACCTCCACTATTGGGATGATGCATAAGGAAAGCACCCTTTTTGCCAACCCCAAGAGTTCAAAAATCATGAGTCAAGCCTGAAAAAAATCAAAAGATTGGCTTAAGTACTGTGAAATTTTAAAAATAAAAAGTGTTGGATTCTTTTTCATTTGCCTTCTCATTTTTGAGCCTTGAGAGTTCCCATTTTTAAGCTGTTCACTGCAGCATGAGGGCTAGAAACTTGCTCTTTGTAAATGAACGTGGAGATTCGCACACAATCACAGGAGTTGGTCTTTAAGAAAAACTAGAGCAGGTTAGAATAATTCTGACCAAACCGTTTTTCATTCAAATTTACTGATTTGTCTTTATTGAAATGTTCCGTGCAATGTTTTGACAAAATTCATTTGGAACCCAGGAAGCTTTTGAAATCTGCCACCAGGGACCTAACCTTCCAGATGGACTGCCCCCCAAGGTGGGGATCTTAGGGATTCCAGGGTCTGTGGCTCCATAGCAGCCAGCTAGGCAGATGGCCCTGTTGCCAGGGTCCCCAAGGCTTAGAGCATCCATGGCCCTGAGACAGTCAGCCAGCCAGGTGGATTGCCCCTGAGTTAGAGAAGCCAAGGCTTGCCCTTTTGTGGAGAAGTTTGAAATTGTGGGTTTCATTTTGATTCTAAATTAACCAAATTTCAAAACATTGTAATCCTTTGCTAAATGGAATTATCTTTCTCTGTACAGCTCTAAGAAAAACACAAAATACTGCAATAAAAAATGAATAAAATCATAAGCATTGACACCACTGAATTCCAACTCTAGGGGCTTGTCTACATGCAGTTCTTGTACTGATTGAATTAAATCAATAGAAAAATTGGTTTAGATAAATCAGTGCAACCCTCTGGCATGGAGACAGTTATACCCGTATAAAGGTGTTTATATGGGTATAATTTGTTTCCGTAAAATTTCACAGCGATGTTCAGCAATATAGCTGTTACTGCTCATGGCAGTAATGTATCCCTAGCTGATGTTTTCTGCAATGCATGCTAATCTGAAGGCAAATTACTTTTTAAATGTGTCCAGAGGTTAACAGGAGGCTAGTAGCTGTGAACAGCAGTGCCGGAAAGTTGCTTATGCAATGACAAATCAGTAGAATCATCATAAATGGACTGGGGTTGAAACTTTTCTAAAGATACTCTTTAATGTACAAATATAGGACATAATTTTGGAAGCCAACCCCCCAAACTCAAAAAGCACTTAATAGCTACTATCTCTACAGTCCTTACAATGTAATTTCGGGTCTCTGCTTCTATTAAGAACCATTTTATACAGTGAGAGTTGTAAACTGATCAATTATATAGTCTGCATAGATGCTAAAATCAGGACTGAGATGCATTACTGAGACATGATTTTTCATGACAGGATCTCAGAGTCAGCAGCAGCAAGCAGCACTTTTCCCCCGTTCCATTAGGGATATTATAATCCAACCCTATTTGAGAGGAGCCTACTGTATCTTTGTTTTCAAAATGGAAAAAGCATCACTGTTTTTAATTTTCTAACTACGTTGCCACATGCACAAAAGACACGTACACACTGTGCAAATCCAGAGGCAGGAAACTAAAATCTTGCACTGCCATCCTGTGGTGAAAGGTAAGAAGCTATTATATTGTCCAGCTCAACAGAATTGGATTATTCTCTACAAAATGTGAACATTGGGCTGCTTTGGAGACCTTGAGGCAGAATTAGCAAGAGCTCTGCACTGAACTAGTGATCATGGAAATCAATTTCTTACTCCTTGGAAGAGGAGACCGGGAGTGTTATGAAGGTGCGACACCCTCAGCTTTGTACGAAGGGAGAAGGACAGGCTTTCTGATAGTCTGGCTTGGTCTATGCTAGGAACTTAGGTCGATATAACTACATCACTGCTATGTCAACCGGAGGGCTTCTCCCATTGACATAGCTACTGTCTCCTGGGGATGTGGAGTACCTATGCCGATGAGAGAGCGCTCCTGTCAGCATAGGTAGTATCTTCATTAAGCACCACAGTGACACAGCTGCACTGGTGCAGCTCTAAGTATAGACAAACCCTCAAAAGCAATCCTCACCAGGCCCTGATCCTGTCTATGCAGGGATCAGAAACTTGCTGGTTTAAGCATGATCGTTGCAAGCCAAGTTCTGTAGCATTGTATCCCTGACCGCTGTGGATAGGGAATTGTTTTATATTAAAACAAATTGTAAATCTATGACAGTTTTAGAAAAGTCTCTGTTCACACTGTAGGAAAACTATGCTGAAACCCTGATAGCAACAACCATGCACACAACCCAGCATATTTCTGATCCCATTGTATATGGTAGGGGATGATGCACATTCTGCTCTCAATTATGCCAGTGTAAATGCAGAGTAACTCTATTGACTTCACTGGAATTACTCCAGATTTTACACCAGCATTGTTGAGAGCAGAATCTGGGGTAGTATTTTATTCATTTATCTCTGCTCTTGAAATAGCACCTAAAGCCTATGCACCTTCCAGACACAGAAGACATGCTCCCTGCATTCTGATGAGAGCTTAGTTAATTCGGTCAAGGTGTGGTCATGTGACTGAGTAGCGTTCAGAGAGATGCCACAGAAGTCAGTGGGAGCTGAAGCATTCAGCACTTTGTAGGATCTGGCCCTAAATGCAGTTTTTGGGGTGGTGGTTGTTTTTGTTTTACTTGGGAAGTGGGGGTGTTTGGTTTTGTAGACTTGTGAAAACAGGGTGAACTCCATTTTGTAAATATGTCATAAATTCCTGTTCACTGGATAAAACGACTGTTTTCCAATGACTCAACACAGGGCTTTAAATATATATATTTTTTTAAAAGGAACAAGCCAAAAGGAAAAAAAGCCATAAGTCAGTTAATGGGGAAAGAGAGAAAAAGAGATGTTATATAGATAATGTAAAAAATATGCAATAAAAAAGTAGAATGTTTACCAGAACGTCTGGTCCATAATTGAATGCTGTCAGGGGACGGCTCTAACTTATGCTCTGACACTTCAAACATGGTTTTAGTCTGAAGCCTTTAGACCACAATTTACTATTTCAGAAAAATGTGGATTTAGTATGGTAAGCACTATGACCCTGGAGATCTGCTCTTTTCTCTTTCAAGCCGTGGGACATGGAAGCATTTTTTTCCAAACAAAAATTTGTAGAACATGCATTTATCTGAATACTTGACAGCCAGGTTTGACATTGAATCCCACGACTGGCTTCCCCAGTACTTACCATATCTCCTTCGAGGTACTCGTCCTATAAAATACGTAATAAGTTAGGCCTGTGTTAACTCAGGAACTGCCTCTCCATCTGAGTTATGCTGCAGGAACTGTGAGCTGCTGGCATGTAGTGGCTGAGAGGACCTCAGGTAAAACTACTAAGAAACAGTGGCAAGGCTTTCTCAACTTAGGGTCCTGAGCTATGGAACTGCCTGTCAACAGAGATCAGGATGAGCGCAAGTTTTGCTATGTTTAGGGCATGATGCAAAAGTCACCTTTTCATACAGGCTTCCCCCAAATAATGGAGTGGAAAAACAACCAGCAGCATTCATATGGAGACAGAATTTATAGCTAAAATAAGGGAAAGGAAAGATTTAGATCCCATTTTAGGAAGAACTCACTGTGATTCTCAGCATATGAACTTATGATAATAGGTTCCTTAGTTAGATCAGAAAGAACTCACTCCCACCATCTCAGCCACTTGATCCTAGCTTTAATGTCTCAATCTGTAGTTTGCAGGACAACATTATGTGGCTACCTTGTGAGCTTTCTATATTAATGCTGCAGCTAGTGTGTCATCTCTGGTCACTCATGTAGGTATACACATATTCCCCCATCCCACTTAAAAGCACTGGTATCATCCTCTCTTTTGAAAGGCAAAATTCTCCCCTTACCCTTCCTCACTTGCTACTGACCAGCCTGTGGCCTGTCTCTTTACTCAACAAGAAACTGAAGAAAATACTCTTCTCATATTACTCTTCTCAGAACATGCTTTCCTTCATCAGGCTTCTCACTCTAGAACAGTGGTTTTCAACCTTTGGTCTACGTACCCTTGGGGTCCGCAGACTATGTCTAAGATTTCCAAAGGGGTCCACACCTCCATTCAAAATTTTTAGAGGTCTGCAAATGAAAAAAGGTTGAAAACCACCACTCTAGGATGTTTCTTCACTTAGCGTCAACCTTGGCCATAATTTCTGTGCAGATGAAAAGCACCCTGTGAATCACTTCAAATTTTACCTTGAAATCTTCCTGTTCAAATTAGTGGATGAGGAATGTTTTTATTTCACTCATCGCAGTCATCACTCACTGTGACTAGTGTAAAGGCATGCTTGCATCTTCCCAGTTGAGCATTCTTTTCTTTTGCTTTAGCCATTGTTTTTCATTGTTTTCTCTTTCTGTATAACCAAGAGTTATTAGACCCAATATTTTGCAACTTCATCTTGCTCTGTTGAGCATTCTGTGGCATTTTGTGCAGAGGAGCTATAGACAAATATTGTATCATATGCAGACTTTTAGAGAAGTCCATTTGTGCCACCTTGTGGGAATAGATAATAACACAAGCCACAGTATCTAGCTACACTACTGCCATCAACTTGTCTTGAATGTGTGTTCAGAAATATTTCTTTTTCATATTTAAAAGGATACAGTCTATTCAGTGGCCTGTGGCAGAAGTCTGTAAAGGTTTTTGTTTGAGTAATTGAATCTTATATATATACTTAATAAAAGGTCTACCCTTTTCTTTAAAACGTTGCAGTTAGGAGGAGCTTATGGAGGCAAACTGTGGAAATTCCCCAACCCTTTTGGCTCCTTCACTAACGCACCCATAGTTGTGGGTGCAAAGGATATGTCAGAGCCTTCCCTCATGCTCTTTGGATCCATCTACACCAGGATCATTTTCCAAAAATCTTCACTTTTGCTAAATGGGGTTAAGCGCCACTGGTTTAGCAACGTTAGGAGCCTTAGTGTAGAGAGCCCATTGGTGGCTGACACTTCTAAGCACCATGTCATCTCACCTGCTCAGAGCAAGTCTACTAGACACAATGCATTAAATGGTGTCGGGTGCTGGCAGGCTGTCTCGTCTACACCATGACACTAGCACCGCTAACAATGGTGGAATTGAACAAGTTTTAACCTATTGTAGTCACGTCCTTTTTGGTCAATGAACTTGTCAAGAACTTTTTAGAGGATCTGTACTATGATGCTACAGGAGCCTCTATCATGAGCTGCAGCTGTCTCCCCTCCCAACTGAGGAAGGAGGAAATGCTGAGTCATAGATCTCCCCTACCAAGGGGAGTGGAGAACTGCTGAGTCATGCATCTCATAGAAATTTGAGCTTCAAGGTCTAAAGCCAAATTCTAACACTCTCATGCAAGTAGCCCCATGGAAGGCAATGGGATTGTTTTATGAGTAAGGATGCCTCCCATAAGGATTTACAAGATCAGGCCCTAAGGACTTGTCTGCACTGGAGATGTAGCTGTAGCTACATTCACATAGATGCATTAGTGCAGTGTAGATGTATTGCAATTTGTACCAGGTTTGAGACAAGTAAGTTGCACTCACACAAGTCAGTTTTTACACTGGTGCACCACATATACACTAGGGCTTTGCATTAGTGCAATTACTTCTGTGTAGTTGCAGCAGTGCAAAAATACCCCTTTTGTGCACAAGACCCAGTTGGGATCATTTAAATGCTACCATTCCTGGACCTATTGCTTTTCTATCTATTTTGCTTTCAGGTTTCCTTTAAAATAAATAAGTAAATAAAAATAAAGAAGCAAAACTAATCTCTGATATGCTTCCACGGAAATCCATAAAGTTTCACCAGGGGTGTTCTTGCAAAGAAATGAAATGCAAGAAACTATGCTAACTCAGCAATGCAGCTGAATTTTCAAACACAGAAACTGAGGTAGCATAAAAGTTAAGATTCTCTTAGTGACATTAACTCACTGACATTGCACATATATAATATTTATGACTATTATTTATTAGGATATTAAGAGTTTGCTTACTCTCCCTAAGGCAATAACAAAGCTTCTGTTGACTTAAGTGAGAAGAGGATTGAGTCTCAAATGTACATTTTATTATATGCAGTGTAAAAGAATGAGTGTAGATTGAACCTGTAAAACTGGCACAAACCTTGGCAGAGGATCCATGGCTGAGGAGAAGCAGGGGAGGAATTGCAACAATGGAAAGCATCTGCAACTTCACCTCCGCTGGGGCTCAGAGTCAGCCAGTTCAGCTTCAGTATCAGATAGTGTCAGCTAGATAAGAATTGTGGTTAGAGTGGCTGGGGGATCATACACATCTCCTTTGAAGCCTCCTCAAGGGGGACTTTTGTGGAGCACCTTGCTGAGATTAAAACTATCCTCCTCTAGCGTAGGGTTACCATACGTCCGGATTTTCCCGGACATGTCCGGCTTTTGGGGGCTCAAATCCCCGTCCGGGGGGAAATCCCCAAAAGCCGGGCATGTCCGGGAAAATCGGGAGGGCTGGGTGGTGCTCGGCCGGGGCCGGCCGTGCGGGGCCGGGGGCATGGTGCCGGGCCGGGAACCAGGGGCGCAGTGCAGGGCTGGGCGCGGTGCCGGACGGGGAGCCGGGGGCGCGGTGCCGGGCCGGGGTCCGGGCTGGGAGCCGGGTCGGCTGGGCCGGCGGGGAGCCGGGTCGGCCGGGCCGGCGGGGAGCCGGGCCGGCGGGGAGCCGGGTCGGCCGGGCCCGCGGGGAGCCGGGCCGGCGGGGAGCCGGGCCGGCCGGGCCGGCGGGGGGCCGGGCCCGCGGGGAGCCGGGCCGGCCGGGCCCGCGGGGGGCCGGGCCGGCGGGGAGCCGGGTCGGCCGGGCCAGCGGGGAGCCGGGCCGGCGGAGAGCCGGGTCGGCCGGGCCCGCGGGGGGCCGGGCCCGCGGGGAGCCGGGTCGGCCGGGCCCGCGGGGAGCCGGGGGCCGGCAGTGCTGGGCGGGCCGGGGGTGGTGGGCCGGGGCCGGCACCCCAGGGCCCGAGCCGACCCAGGCTGGAGCCGCCGGGGGGGCTAGCCTGGGCTGCGCCTCCTCCCCCCCACTCCCCCCTTACCTGCTTCAGGCTTCCCGCGAATCAAATGTTCGCGGGAAGCAGGGGAGGGGGCGGAGACTTTGGGGAGGGGGCGGGGTTGGGGAGGGGGTATGGGCGGGGCTGGGGGCGGGGCCGGGGGCCGTGGAGTGTCCTCCATTTGGAGGTACAGAATATGGTAACCCTACTCTAGCGGAAATCCCAAGGTAGGGCATGTGGCAATGCCACCGTTTGCCCTCCCTGAGGTGAATCATACCAGCTAGGGTGCAGTGAGTTAAATTGGCCCAGTATGTACAATGCAGGTGAGGTAAAATTTTATTAGAAAATATTTAAAAATAAACGATACAGAAAATTTGAAGTGTCAGTTATTGGTCATTGGGGGTAACATACAGAGTATAGGGGGATGTTAGTATTTTGGGATTGGGCAGCACACATAATATATACAGACTACAATGTCCCCAATGGGGGGGCAAATGGTGGGCGGGATCAAGATACAGCCGACAAAGTGGTGAGGGTCCATCACTCATACAGAAAGTACAGACAGTCATGGGTATAAGTAAGCGGGCTGGGTAATGGGGATGGGGTGACCCTCACGTGGTGGGATTCAGTTAGGTTCGGTGGGTTCAGGGCTCAGGGGATAAAGTCCAGCAGGGGGGGTTTATAGGTCTCTTCCCCCTTGCGGGTGCACGAGGTCTCACCGGCTCACTCTCAGTATTGGCGGTGGCTGTTGATGTGCTCTGTGTAGATGTCCCATGACCAACGAATAGTGTCCGAGACCATTAGGCATCTCATGAGCCGCGCGTAATGGCGGCCTACCCCACAGGTCCTTAGCACGCGTTCGTTAAATGGGTCCCAGGCACCCAGGGCCCCAATGAGCAGAGCATCGGTGTGCACCTCGTAGCCCTTTGTCCGCAGGGTGTCAGCCAGGGGGGCATACTTTTCGAGCTTGCGGGCTTGGGCTTCATGGAAGACCGGGGTCCGATTCTCGAATGGAATCATTACGTCGACCAGGATGACCTTTTTTCCAACCTTGGCCCTGACGACGATGTCTGGGCGCAGTGGGCTGTCAGTGCCGGGGACGGTGCGGTTGACGGTGACCTCTCCCAGGCGTGGGTCGATGGCCTTCACGAGGCGGTCCTGGACGGCGTTGTGGCGCAGTTGCCAGGCTCTGGCGTGGGGCTTGCAGCTGCATAGGACGTGGGGCAGGGTTTCAGCGATGTACCCGCACTTCCTGCAGCGCTTATCCCGGTTCCCATGGCGGACGGCTCCATTGAGGGGGACGCAGTTCAGCCGGGCGCGGTGTATGAACCGCCAGTTGGCGAACCGGGTGAAGCTGCCCGTGGGGAGGAAGTGGTTGCTGGAGTCCCACTTGCTGGTCACCTCGAAGGCCTTACCCTGGTCCGTTTTTTTCTTCAGGGTGTCCACGTACAGCACGTGGACGGTGGCTTTCAGAGATCTCTCCAGCACGCCTCTGGCTCTGGGGGGTGACGATGGTGTTGTCCTCCGTCCCGATCTGCGGCACCAGGACTCCCAGCTCCTGTCGTTCCTCGCTCCATACCCAGCGACAGCCCAGCCACTTCCCCAGTCGGTGCGTGGCATTGCGGGCGCGGAACCACAGCGAGGCGATGTCGCCCCCGTCCCGGGCGAACTCACTGTCGAGGGAGCCGCTCAGGAAGGTGGCCACATCCCGGTCGGAGGGAGGTCTGCCGATTCGCTTCCCAGTGACAGTGCGCAGGGCGGTCGTCGCGACGTTCCTCACCTTAGCATCCGGGCACGTCAGGAGGCAGAAGGCGTGCGTGATGACAGCGATGTCGCACAGGTCTCCCATGCGGGGGACGTTGGTGCCACTGTGCCTGTGTGCGATGTATATGAGCTCGTTACTGGCTCTCTGGGGCAGGGGCAGCCATTTCTTGACCAGCTGCCGGATGGTGTTGTCTGCCTTGTTGAGGGGCACCTTTGCCACGGCGGATCCTCTCAGGATAAAGGCGATGCGGGGGATCAGGAAGGTGTTGAGGGCGTTGATTTTCTGCCACGGCGCCAGCAGGGATGCGTCGATCTTGGTAGCGTCCTGCAGGATCTCCCGAATGGTGTCCTCGGGGGTCTGCCGGACGCGGAAGCCCGTCGGCGTGCCGAGGTGCTGGTATGCCTGCCCCTCCACCAGGGGAACGACGGACTCGCCCTGGATGAGGAACTCCGTCATCAGTACCGAGTCCCTCTTGCTCCCGTCAACGTGGAGGGACGCGCACTTCTTGGCATTGAAGCGGAGTCCCATCCAGTCCGCGGCTCTCCCGATGGTGTCAAGCATGCCCTGGAGCCTCTCGGGGTCGTCCGTGATCAGGACTAGGTCGTCCGCGTAGGCCAGGACGCTCACCCTCTCGCCGTGCAGGTCGAAGCCGTCGGCGCCATCAACGATCGCCCGCAAGAGTGGCTCCATGGTGAGGTTGAAGACGATCGGGCTGAGGGGGCAGCCCTGCTTTACACCGCTGCGGATCGGTATCTCGGCAGTCTCCCCTTCTACCGAGCGGATGGTGGTGCTGCGGATCAGGTGAAGAAAGGTCTCTGGCATCCCAAACTCCTGGAGTGTGTCAAAGATGTGGTGGTGGGGGATGGACCCGAAGGTGTTGGCCAGGTCAAGCCATGCTATCGCGCACTGCTTCCGCATTCTCCTGGTCGTCTGGATGACGGTCTGGAGCAGGAAGTTGTGTTCGTAGCACCCCTCCGACGGCATAAAGCCCTTCTGGGTGGGGCTGATGGCTCCCCCGGTCGTCGCCCACTCCGTGATCCTGGCTGCCAGGCAGCTGGCGTGAGAGAATCATATCTTTTGAATGTACTAATGGCTGTGTTCACATGCTTAAACTTAGCTGCACTTAGCCCTCTACTACCTCCCTAGAATTACTACAGTAAGGTATCAGTGCAATTTAAATGTGCTATGACAGATCTACGCAGCAGAAGTCACCCAATCTGAACAGAAAAACAGCCAGCCATCCTGAAGAGACAGCATTTAATACACTTCAAGCTTCTTTGTTAAGGATAGAATGCCTAAAATACGGTGGGGTGTATTTTATTTCAAGGGAAGATGTTACCAGATGTGCCCATTACTTTGGGGAATGCTCATTTATTCGGGTTACTCCTCTGGGGAAGGGGGTTCTGTAATCCTGTCAATGTACTGCTTGTGTCACTTGTGTTTACATATGGAGCTCTACTTCTCCCTTCTGCAAGTCCCCTCCTAATGGAGCTATCCTGCAGGACCTAGGTTCCCTAGGGCTGGGTTACTCCCACCCCAGAACCGGATGAACACCCACACACCCAGATGTACATTAACAGAGCAAGTCTGAGCTGACCTGGTCAATCAGCACTGTCAAGCTGACCCCTTATATGTCTCTGGACTCACTGGGCTAGAGGAAGCGGCACTTTCAAACTGTCTCTCCTTATATGCCACTGGGCTCCATGGACTAGGTCAAGCAGCACTTTCAAGCTGTTACCCTTATGTGTCCCAAATTCAGCACATCCCTATCCCTACCCCCCCAACACTGGCAGTAACCTACTCGATGAGCAAACTCCACAGTATTTTGGGCGCTGCAGGGATCTTTAGCTTAGGTAAAAGAAGCGTTGCTGTAGAGTGAATGGGGGAAGCTAAAAACACAAACGAGTAAAGTTCAGCAAGAGAGAGAGAGAAGCAACCAACTTAACCATAGAAGTTATTTATTGAATAATAGTGATATTTAAAAAATAAACGATACAGAAAATTTGAAGCGTCAGTTATTGGTCATTGGGGGTAACATACAGAGTATAGGGGTATGTTGGTGTTTTGGGGTTGGGCAGCACACATAGTATATACAGACTGCAATGTCCCCAATGAGGGGTGGGTAACCGGTGGCGGGATCAGGAAACAGTCGATAAGCGGTGAGGGTCTATCACCCATACGGGAAGTAGAGACAGTCATGGGTATAAGTAAGAGGACTAAACCAACATAATATACATGATTAAAGGCTAATACCTAAGGTAGACAGGAAAACAGAGAGAGAGAGAAAGAAGGGGGTCTCACCGCTCCCTGAAGCTTGAACTGGTCGGGGTTCCCAGATGATGGTGGTAGCTGAGAGTCTTGAGGGCAAGAGGCAGGCAGAGTCCCCAGCATGATCAGTGAGGAGATGATGGAGGTCCAGTGGAACTGATGCCTAGTTTGGATCTAAGCATCAGAACCCTGACTAGAGGGTGAGTAGGGATTTTTGTAGAGAAAATACAATGGTTCAAGGGAGAACACTAGATTTGTTTATAGGTAAACTGACGACTCAAGGGTTTTCTTTAGACTAGACAATAGGATCTGTTCATTCTTGGCTATGGGTGGTGGTTTCTTCCAGGGAACTCACAATGCAACTAGGCTGCTTCAGTATTTGGATATCAATTAAGGATTCATTACTAGAATTGGTCTGATAACTGCTGAGCTGGGTGTGTGTGCAGGCGTAAGTTTATTAGCATCTGGAGCAGAGATTCCCAGGATGCAGTGCTTCCCTGCTTTTTCTGGTCCCAGAATTCAGTGTGGTTTGCTGTTCTCCATTCTGTATGTAAATTGAGATGTCTTCCTGTCCCATCTTTCATGCAGATGAGGCTAGGGGAGTTGTCTCTGCTCTCCATTCTGTATGCTAATGGAGATGTCTTAATCTTGTCAGGAGGGGTCTAGGTGTGTCTCCCAACGCCCTTTACTGCTCTCTGCAAGTTTTCTTCTTCTGATGGGTTTTGGTTTAAGCAGAGGCTGGGGGGTAGGGAGGTGTCTTTAATGAGTCTGGCTGGATACTGCACGCTGGTTCCCCAGGAACACAGAGGTGTCTGGTATCAAGTAGGAGTTCAGGTTAGTGAGGTAGAAGCTTGAAATAAGTGAATTGTGAAGTATCTTTTTTACCTTCTTACAAACCAATCCTGTATTTTAAAATTCCTTCAAAGCCTTCACTCATCTATCATTTGAAAACCTTGTTTGCTCAGAGGGCTGTAGCTACCAGCCCAATGCCTTACAGGCTGCAGTCCTGTGAAGCTGATATCTAGAGCAAATGCCTTTGTTCATGTTATGCACTTTTAAATAAGTGGGTGTGGTTAATTCTGATGTCCTTTTCTAACTGAAGAGTGCAGAAAACATCTGCTTTTTAATGTAAACCATCTGCTATTACCAGACACAAAGTCAAGCATTTTAACACAGTATATGCCTCAGAATTACACTTGCTGAACAGAACAGTATTACAGATTCCCCTCCCAATGTTCTCATCACACATCAACTCAGGGATTTTCCCTTGCACCTTATCTGGGATTGATCAGTGCAATTATTTTGTAAAGGTCTTTGTCAGTGAATTCAAAATAACTAGAAACAATAATTATTATTATTTAGGATTTAACTTGTAATCTTCCAGCTGAGATGCTGCCTTAGCTTTGCACAGTTACAGGTGCAGGGAAAGTCAAAAATTGTTTTTGTGCAGTTGTGTGTGTAGAGGGAGGGCGGGGGGGGGGGGGGTAAAAGGGTTGCTGAGCTAGTTCATTACTATTTGACATGTGGAATACTCATTTAAATACTTAGCATTGTTGCAAAAGCTACCCTGCTGAGTTTTACAGAGGTCAGGAATTTGCAAGCACCAGCGTATTAGGAAGTGTGAGGAAGGTTTTTCTTGCCTTACTGGGAATCACCCCTTCCCAATGGAACAATATTGACATTTCTAGATCTGCAAGGCCATGACATATCAGACTTTAAAGTCATGACATTTTTACACCTACAAACCTTGTCACTGATAAAGGTCTGCATCTTGTCCACTCTGGCCCTAAGGCAGTTGTAAATTTTTGGATGGTGGGTAGAGTGCAAAGAGGAAACGCTTTTGAGTTAGGCTGACTTTTAAAAACTGGCAGTGGTTTAGAGTGGCTCATGGTTTGGAATGTTAGAATAAATACTGGAGATGAATTAATGTGAAAAGAGCAGGTGTGGCTGTCAAAGGCTCATGATAAATTCATTTATCACATGGTTCTGCAATTTTGTCAAATGGATCTCACCTCCACACACTGGATCTTGTTATAAAAGGCTACTGCAGTTTGACAAATATTCCTTGTTTAATGGAGGTGATCTAATACAGACTGAGTAGAATTATACTCATTGAGTTTTGGGATACTTTGAGTGGTCTCTTAAGGCACAACCTAATCAGGGTTGTTGCTACTGGTGGAAACCGAACAAATTACAGCCGTAATCAAGAGCTGATCTTGGGTCTCCACTCCCGTCTCCCAACAGGTCCAGATGATGCTGTTGCTAAGTGGTCAGCTCTTTCCCTTTCCCCCATGACTACTTCTCCCCATGAGATAGAGGGGTTTTGAGTGGCTCTTCACACCCTAGCCTGTCTTATTGCTAGGCCCAAGGACATTTCCTGAGCAGTTTTCTTGCTCCGTGGTGATATGTGTCTCATTCTCTTTTAGCTCTTTGGTACCAGCAACCTATCTGTTCGTGGGATCCCTTTTCTAATCCTTTGAGCAGAAACAGGGACTTCTGAAGAGGATGGGGGTCACAAACACGGAGAGCAGGTTTCAGCATCCTGCCCATACACACTTGCACAGGCACTTTGTGCTTCCTACTACACACAGAGGAAGATGGAGGGGAGGGAGGGAGCCTTACTGAAGAGTGTCAGGAAGAAAAGGGGATGGGAAGCAGCAATCAAAGACATAATCTCATTGGTCAGAATGAGAGTTGGGGTGGGACTCTTCAGGCCAGCACATCCATTGGAGTTCCTGTGCACTAGGGGTCTCAGAGTGCAGTCCAGTGTGTTCTGTTACTCTCCTTGATGCTTGTTGCTTGTATAGGTTTTGATTTCTCATATGCAAAGAGCAAAACATGGATATTTCAGTCTTGCTTACTTTTATTTCAGATTAACCCAAAAACAGAACAAAACAAATGAACCCATAAAGCCTTCATGAGGGTGAGGGAGAGTGTGTGAGAGAGAACAGAGACTAACTGTGTAACATTCTGCATCTGAGTTGAAAAACCAAATGCCAGGTGCCTCCTAGCTACCCCAGCAACATCAGGCAAGATTTCTGTACATTTTAAGTGTTGTATGCAAACAAACAAAAGAATGACCTCATCTTCTTTCAATTATATAGCTATACTACACACACAAAAACTATGCTAGAAGAACATTATTAAGGTTGTAAAGTCAAGCACTTAAAAGTTAGAAATGCCAGAATTAAGGCTGCCCAACCTTAATTTGGCCTCCTTGTATATATGTTACGGTAGTCTTTAATTACACTATCACATACTATTTTTTCCACAGGATCCCTATTTCATTTAGTGCCCAGGATGGATCTGTTCTGGGAAGGAAGCAGGGTTGTGTAGTAAAAGAGATTGTCAGTAGGACCCCTGCTTCATTTCTTGTGGAAGTTAGAAGGTGTGTCCTATTTGCAAGTATTGGGACAGGCAGGTCAGAAGGTGCGTAATGAAGGAGGCAGGAGACTGCAGGGAAAATAAGGAGGGTCTCATAATTAAGACAGTTGAATGCTGCCCTGGAGGCACACAAGTGGGAGTCATAAGGGTAGAAGCATGCTCTCTCAGTTGCTCTGTGGGGATTGTGCAATGCACAGTCTGGTCAGCCCTAGGAGCTATCAGAGTCTGAAGCATGCTCATTGAGAACAGAACCTTTGCAGAGTTTAACTGCTAAAACCTAAGAATACTCTACTGAGCATGTCTGGCCTGTCATTTGTGAAAGGGCTTCTGATTTTGGGTTCTAACCAATAAAACACCCCTAATACAAAAAAAAAGAAAAAGAAAAAGAAATAGGTGTTAATCCAATAAACTCTGGAACAACACTGGAAATGGTTACTTGAATCTAAGGGCTTATCTATACAGACCAACCATGGGGGTGTGATTTCTAAAGTGCACTAATGTGTTGCACATTAATTGGTCCATGTAGACCCTGCTGGTAAGCCTAAAGGTTCCCTAGTGCACTTCAATGTAGTGTTGTTTGAAACAATACTATGTTAAAGAGCACTTGGGAACATTCAAAGAGATTACTCATTACATTATACACTGCTGTAATGAGTAATGTATATAACATACATTACTCATTATAGTATAGTATATACAAAAATAAAGAGGTGGAAAACCCTGATTGGTTTGGACATCTACATAAAACCCCAACATTGCTAAAAAGACATCCCCAAAAATGAAATTAATAACCCTCACTCCCAAAAAGAAGGCCAACTTCCATCTCGGACAAATTTGGGCGAAGAGCCACACTTCTGCCAAATTTCAAGTTCCTGCTCCAAAGCTGGAGGGGAGGCAGGGTGCAAAAGCACTTGAATGAGAAGGAAATGGAAGAATTTTTAATGTGGGCAAAACAACATATTTTCCCTTTCCTCATTCTTGGAAATGGCTGAACATTTTTGGCTGAAATATTCAACACAAATATATTTAGCCTCAGGCAGATGCCCAGCATGGAAACTTTCAACCTGTGCAGTTAAAGTTTGGTGAAATTATAAGCAACTGAAAACAGGGTCTTATAATGAGAAGTGTCAGGTAACTCTAATACAGTAGAACCCCATTTATCTGATCCTCCATTATCCGTATCTCCATATTAACTGAAACGGGTGGCGGGGCTGACAGCTGGAGCACCACCTCCTGGGACTGACAGCCCAAGCCCTGCTCATTCTCCTAATTATCTGAATTTTTGATTATCCAATCTGGCCCCAATCCCAATTAGATCAGATAAATGGGGTTCCACTGTAGTAGTTGGTGCTACCAGTCCGTCTATAATTCAGTGCTGTGTATATCTATTCAATCTATATTTTCTTTATTTTTAAAGAGAATTTTTAATACTCATGAAAAGGCACTGGCGGGCTAGAGTTTTCATTGTTTATCCAAAAAATAGGTACAAGCAGTGGCAGTAAAAGCTTTCTCACCTAATGGGCCTCACTTTGGCCTGAAGAGACATCCTTTGTGTGTGACAGGGTAACTCAATATACAGTCTTTGGCCTTTCTGCTGAGACCACAAAATAGGTGCTAGTAAATCTCAAATGTGGTGGTGGCTTTTGTGATGTGACCTGATGGTTTTTATGACATAATCATTTCCCGTAGACTGAACAGCCATCAGATGATAATGCCTTTCAGCTACTATTGTCCTGGGCTAAATCTGAATCAGTGACCTACAGTTCACAAATTCAAATGAAGAGCAAGAAGTTCCACAGAGATGCTGTTTATATATAGAAATGTATATTTATTTTGGGTTTCTTAGGTAAATATAACAAATGATGAGAAAAACATTGTTTCAGCAAACCTATGCAATGGAATTCTGTTCTGTTGATCCCTGTTTGCCATGATTGTTTGGCTATTTGGATTTAACCTTACTTTTCAAAAGCTGTTTCATATTGGATTTGCGCCTCACTTATAACAATTTTCAGTTTTAAGGGTCATAGGGAAAGTGATTTAATTGGTACAGTATTTCAAAGGCAGGGAATTTCAATAGGATTTAAACACATGCTTAAAGTTAAGGACGTAATTGAGGAATCAGGTGCTGTGAAAGGAAGAATAATTTTATGGTTCGAGCACTCTGGACTGGAACTCTGCTCTGGCCCAACTCTACCACAGGCTTTTGGTGTGACCTTTATTTGGAATCAAATTTTTAAAAGTGGCCACTAATTATTGGTACATAATTTTTTTGGATGTCCATCTTGAGTCACCTTAGGCGTGATATTCAAAGTTGAGCACGCAAAGTTAGGGGACACTTTTGAATATTTTAACCTTAATTTCTCAGTGCCTCTACTCCCCATCAGTAAAACAGAATTAATTAAACTTCTCTATCTGACAGGTGTGTTGTGAGACATTCATTATTGTACATGAAGGGCTCAAATGATGCAGTCATGAGTACCACTGAAGATCCTATAAATTTATTTAAATATATAGTTCACTGGATTTAAAGATCCTTAATCTTTGGTCATTAGTCTTCTGTGATAATTTTTTAAATATTACCATTTGCTAATGATGCCCTATGCTGAGTTATTTATCTTTGGGTAATTCTGGAATCAAATATCAGTGGAGTAGCTCTGTTAGTCTCTATCCACAAAAACAACAAGGAGTCCGGTGGCACCTTAAAGACTAACAGATTTATTTGGGCATAAACTTTCGTGGGTAAAAAAAACCCACTTCTTCAGATGCATGGAGTGAAAATTACAGATGCAGGCATAAATATACTGACACATGAAGAGAAGGGAGTTACCTTACAAGTAGAGAACCAGTGAAGGCCAAATCAGTCAGGGTGGATGTGGTCCACTCCCAAATTGATGAGGAGGTGTCAATAACAAGAGAGGGAAAATTGCTTTTGTATTTTTATTGTCTGGGGTTTATTTAAATATACATAGAAAAAGAAGAAATGCTGAATATTAAAATTGTATACAACTTTTATTCTTTTAGACTCAAAACGATTAATGTATTCAAAAACAATCAGTGTATTACATAAAAATCTTTGTTAAAACTACACATCTGACAAAATATGTATAAAACTTACATAGGTGAGTAACCTTCAATAGGACTACTCACATGAATAAAGTTACTCATGTGCATACTTGCAGAATCAGGTCCTGTTTTGGGAATGTATACACAAGTGCATGCATGGCCAAATCCTATATTTCTTAAACAGGCAAAATTCCTATTGAAGTCAATGGGAGTTCGGCCTGAGTAAGAAGACAGCATGATCCTTTGCCCCTGGGCGAAAAAAATGAGAGAATATCCAGCCCTATCCACTACTCCCTCATGCATCTGTGAGTTGTAGGGTGACTATATATCCTAAAGTAAAAACAGGACAGCCCAGGCTCACCCAAGCTGCCCCCCTCCCCACCTACAGGGCTCGCCAGAACCATCCTCCACTACCCAGGACAGGAGGTGAGGCTGCCTCCCCTCCTTCCCCCGCCCCTCGAGTTCCATGCCGCCCACGGCTGGGGCTGACAGAAATTCCTGAAACTTTTCAGTAGCCCATACCCGAAGCTTTATGTTGGTGGGAAATGCTGCCATGTATCGCAAACGCAATCTTCTGTCTTGCAAATGCTGCTTGAATAAAGAATTGGACTTTGAATGTCTATAAATGACAAAATACCAAACAGTATTTCATCATGTATACATCTTCAACTCTGTTATTTAAATTAAGAGCTACGTGGGAATTGGGTTTCTTTTGCATTGCAGAGAATACATCATTTGTTATCCGAGACAGTTTTCCACCCACAAGAGGGAGCCAGAACCTCCAATGGCCTGAGCTGTGCAACATATTATATAACAGGATGTAAACAGTAAGCACCAGGTAGATCAGAGTGACAAAAGATAAGGAAGCAGTCAGTGCTGCAGCCCTGTTTGTAATATCTCAGCTATATGAAATAAAGGTCTGTTATTAAAAAGTTTCAGGGATTTCTGTGCATTATTGACAGAACCAGAACATGGTGTCAAAAGTAAATGTGCCACTGCAAGGACAAAGCAATTAGCAGATCTGATTGTTAGACTTACATAAGCAGACAGATAAACACAAAACTCAGTCATAGCAACAAGCCTGCTTCTGTTCCTGAACCCATGGACATGAAAGGGAATGTGTTCAACAACTGGCAGTTCTTCAGAGCACAATTGGAAAATTGTGAAATTGCCACAGGACTGAATGAAAAAGATAAAAGAATAAGGACTGTAACAGAAAGAATACCACATGCTCCGGCAGCACCTGGACATGCCACCAACAGTCTGCAAAATTTTGGGTGCACTCCAAAAACATTCTGAACCTACAAGAAATGTTAATATGTGAACACTATCTCTTCCAATGTAAGCAAGCATCTACAGAAACCACTGACCAGTACCATATATTGTCAAGCTGCACAAAATGGGGCAGATTCATGAGAGTATGGCATTTTGAAAGAGGATTGATACAAGATTATTTAGTCATAGGAACCAGAGACAAAGGAGTTCAGATAAGAATGCTCAGAAACCCCGAGTTAACACTGGCAGGAGCAAGTGAACAAGCTCTCACTCAAATGAAGATGATAAACACACAGGAGACTGAGAGTATACATTATATATACAAAAACAAATACAGGACTCCACAGGAAATAAATAATAACACCATGTAAGTACTGGAAAAAGGCAAGCACACCTCACAATGAAAGCTGTGGATACTGTGGTACAAGACCCACTGCAGGCAAATGTCCATCCAGCTTATGGACTCTATGCAGAAACTGGAAAGTAACATTGAAGTGGTGGCACAAGGAAGAAATAGAATGCCAAATAGATAGTGGAACATCTGTAAATATAATGGGATACAAGGACTTCCTCAATGTCATGCAAGATGGAGCAGCAAAACTGCAGCCAAACAATGCTAAATTAAAACTGTATGATGGTACCATCCTCTAGAGCAATGTGTGTTACAGGCAAAACACCAAGGGAAGGTATACTAGCTAGAATTTGAGGTTGTGAACTCCAGACAGACACCACTTCTATCAGCCAGTATAAGCGAACACATGAACGTCTCGCCTACAATTCATACAATCAACTCACAAGCAAAAGAAACCAATGCACACGGACAAACACAACCAGGTGGCATCTCCATGACTTGATTGCTGAGGGTCAACAATGATGTTTTTGAAGGAGTGGGGTGCCTCTCAGGCACACTACACTTCCACTGGGTAGGTGGCTGCGTCTCTGCCACATCTACCATGCAGAATCCCCATAGCATTAAAAGAAAAAAATACTGAAAGCAATAAAACAAATGGAAAAGGATGTAATTATTGCCAAAGTGACTGAACCTGCAAAATGGATAAACATGGTGGCCATAGAAAAACCGGGAAAACTTTGTATATGCATAGACTCAAGCAATTTAAACAAGGTGCTGTTGAGGGCTCATTACCAGATACCCACAAAAGAAGAAATTATACCTGACCTTGTTAAATCAAAGATATTTTCAGTGATGGATGCAAAATGTGGATACTGGCAAGTCCTATTAAATGAAGAAAGTAATTATCTCACCAACTTCTGGACACCAGCAAAACGATACAGATGTCTGATAATGCCATTTAGAATCAAATCAGCTGCAAAAGAATATCAATGCCACCAGCAAGATGTATTAGCAGGTCTCAAGGGGATTAGCATTATAGTTGAGGACATTTTAGTGTACAGGTGTGGAGACACAATGGAAAAGGTGCAATATCAGATCATGATCATAATCTCATTAATCTCCTAGAAAGAGTCAGGGGAGGTCAACCTAAAACTCAACAAAGAGAAAATGACTCACAGAAGTACCACAGATGGGATGCCTGCTGACCTCACAAGGTCTGTGACCAGATCCAGAAAAGGTGAGAGCAATATAGCAAATTCCCAAACCTTCAAACACCAATGCCTGCCACGGCTATTAGGATTTGTAAATTACCTAACCAATATCGTTCCTTGTTTCTCAGAGGTATGTGAGCCTCTTAGACACTTAGTAGATACACGTGCAGTGTGGATTTGGCTACCCGAGCATGACGCAGCTCTCAAGCACATTAAAGACTTGGTCACCACAACCTTGTGCTAAAATATTATGATGTGAAAGAAGCAGTTACCATATAGCGTGATGCCAGTGAAACTGGACTTGGAGCAGTCCTCCTGCAAAAAACACAAGAAGTAGTCTTTGCATCGAGGTCCTTATCTCTGACAGAATGACAATATGCTCAAATTGAAAGAAAAGGTCTAGCAATAGTACTTGCCTGTGAAAAAATTGATCAGTACATACAAGGTGAAAAATCCATACATACTGAAAGTGATCATAAGCCACTTGAAGTCATTTTCAAGAAATCACTGCTATCAGCTCTAAAACACCTCCAATATACACTATTAAATGACAATGTCACCACCTAGATGTATGCTATTAAAAAGGAACCACAATGTATATAGCAGATTTCCTCCCCAAAGAAGCTCTGCCTCAAGAAGTAGATACAAATGAACAAGAAATCCTTAACCTAAGTAGGAGAAGGACAAACACAAAAGAAACGCAAAAAGAAATAGAAAGTATTAATCAAGCCAGCTACATTCCTATTTCCCAGCAAGGACTACAGAAAGTCCCTGAGCATATACTACAGGATAAAGAGCTACAATTTCTGACATCTGTTACTTTAACAGGATGGCCGGACACACAGGAAGAGGTCACTTGTGAATATTGGAACTCTTGTGATGAATTCAGTGTGAAGGACAACATTATATTCAAAGGCAGCCAAATACCAAAACCCTTAAGAAGAGAGATCATATCTCAAATATACCACAGGCCTTCTGGTATAGAAGTGGGTCTATGAAAAGCTAGGGATGTAGTATTGTGATGGGATCCCCCGGGTACAACTTGGAAATGGGGTACCATTGTGCCCCCTTAATTCTCCAGCCTGGGCTGTCTCTCACAATGCTTTGCTAATGACAAGCAGCAAACCCCTTCAGGTGCTGTTATCCCTTAGTAGGATAGCATGTGGAGCCCACTCCCAACTAAATTGCATGAATGCTCCGTGAGCCACTCACAAATCACAAAGAGAAGGCACCAGCAAATCTCCCAAGCCCCCAGCCCTGCACCCCAGAACTGTACCATCTTGCCCTGGTCAGAAACCTGACCAGTGTAAGTTCATTATCCAGTCCACCCCTCCCTCAATGTGGAGAGGACACACACTAGCCTTTGTAACCTGAAATGAGATTTTCCAAGTACTTCAACCAAAACACACTGTTTTAGGTAAAATATAAAACAGATTTATTAACTACAGAAAGATAGCTTTTAAGTGATTATAAGTGGTAGGTACAAAAGGTCAGAGATAGTTACCAAAGAAAATAAAAGGTAAGCATGCAGTCTAACTCTTAAACATTAACAGACTAGACGGTATTTGGATCAAGCAGTTTCTTTCACCCCACTGGAGGTTGCAGGTAGGTTACTGTTCTTAATCACAGGCTTTCCCTTTAAGCCTGGGACCAGTCCCTTCAGTTCAAGCCTTTGTCTTCCAAGGGTTCTTATTGCCTTCACCGTAGGTGGAGGAAGAGAAAAGTAAAAGCACAATGCCACCGTCCCTTACTTTATACCCTGAGTCTATATATGCCTGGAAAATACTAGCGAGGACATGTCCTGGTGGGCTTTGTTGAGTCACAGAGTTGAGCAATACCATATTGTGGGATGCTTGCACAGTTCTCTTACAGCTTTGTAAATCCCTTGTTTACAACTTACCTGCTGATTAATGGTCATTTCACACCATCCTCGGAGTGGATCATCTTCTTTGTTGTCACTGGAGAATTGGCAGTGCACATCTCTCAAACTTACAACATATTTCAATGGTAACCAAAGAACAAAATTTCATAACTTCATATGCACTAATGATATACATATTTTGACAGAACAATGGGTTTCAGAAGATAATGACCTTTCATATGATATCTTACATGGCATGCTTTTTATGAAATATCACAACCATATATGAATTATGAATATGGAGGTTCCAGAGTGCTGCTTTGAGGTACAGAGAGCCACAAGTATACTGGCTAATAATGAAATTAAAGACCTGATAAGGAACTGCAATGCAAGCAAGTCAGCAAAAGGAAACTTTGAAGCTATATAGCATTCCCAACAGATCCTGGAGCATGGACTGATTACTAATCTTGATTTTGGGGAATTAGATGAATTATCAAACTCTACTGCAGCAATGATAATAGACAAAGCAATGGAAAACTTCAGTAGGCATGGCATACTGGATTGTATCATCTCAGATAATGGACCAGAGTTCACCAGCAAGGAATTTGCACATTTTGCTAAAGATTGGGCATTTAACCATGTTACAACCTCCCCTATAACAGTCAGTCCAATGGCAAAGCTGAATCAATGATAAAAATTGCAAAAATTCTCTTAAAAATCCCCTCAAAGAATAAGGAAAACAAGTGACAAGCTATCCTAGAATGGAGAAATACCTCCACTGAAGGCATGACCAGCAGCTCTGTGCAATCTCTAATGTCCACACGCACATGCACATTGGTACCTATAGTCAATGTGCTATTACATCCTGAAGTAATGGAAGGAGTCACAAATCAATTAGAGAAGAAGCGCAACAAAGCTAAAACTAGGCCAGAGCCTTTCCAGAGCTATAATCTGGAGAACCAGTTACAGTGCAATTATTTCTTTAAGCCAGATCCTGCAGATGGAAATGGGCAACATGTATGGAATAGATAAACCTCCACTCTCATACTGTTGTGGTTGATGGACATACATACCATTAAAACAACCAGGAGTCTGGTGGTATCTTAAAGATTAACAAATTTATTTGGGCATAAGCTTTCATAGGTAAAAACTCACTTCTACACATGCATGGAGTGCAAATTACAGACGCAGGCATTATTATAATGACACATGAAGAGAAGCCTTACAAGTGGAGAACCAGTGTTGACAGGGTGAATTCAATCAGTTTGGATGTGGTCCACTCCCAATAATTGATGAGGAGGTGTCAATACCAAGAGAGGACTCCTGCATAATGCCTACATCTGTAATTTTCACTCCGTGCATCTGAAGAAGTGGGTTTTTTACCCACGAAAGCTTATGCCCAAATAAATCTGTTAGTCTTTAAGGTGCCACCGGACTCCTCGTTGTTTTTGTGGATACAGACTAACACGGCTACCCCTCTGATACTTGATACATATCATTGGACCAGTGAATTAATCCATCCAATACAATATCCTACAGTCAAGGGAAACCTGATATGGGGTGACGAGAAAGGCAATATCCTCCAAACAGTGATAATTGGAATACACTGAATTCACTATCTAACACACACATGGACAGCAGTGGAACCACTAGAATATGCCACCTAACAATGTGAAAAGACAAGCAAAATCAACACCAATGGCAAGTCAAAAACATCAGCCTTTCCTGGCACATGAAGAGACATCAAATCCCATACTTTGTATTGAGTGAATGGTAAATGTTTGACCTTCCCAAACTACATCAACTGTTGTTGCATAAATTCAGTCAGGTCTGTTCTGGTATTTGTTGTGTTATGAAGTTTTCTTACAGAACCACAGTGCATTGCTGAGGTACGCTGTCCTAAACAAACATGTTAAAGCGGATGTTATGTGAGACAGCTTTCCCCCCCAAGAACGAGCTGCAACTAGAACTTCCAAGGACCTGAGCTGTGCAACATCTTGTATAACAGGATGTAGAAGGAGGACAAGGTGGGTGACATGAGGTACTGTATATTATTGGACTCACTTCTATCAGTAAAAGAGACAAGCTTTTGAGCTACACTGAGCTCATGTGTAAGCTCAAGAGCTTATCTTTTCACCTACAGAAGTTGGTCCAATAAACAATATTTCCTCACCCAGATTGGCTCTAAGATGTATAATAGTCAGGACCAGGGAGCTCATAGTGTCAGAAGCTAAGGCAGCAGTGAGGTCTGTGCTGCAGCCCCGTTTGTATGTATGAAATAAATGTGTTACTGAAAAACTTCAGGGATTTCTGTGCCTTGTGGACAGAACCAGAACCACTTAGAAATCACAGAAAAGCTCTGGGTAGTGACTTCACTCTCATTTATTGCGGAGAAAGATCTAAGTTAAAATCACATTGAAGAATTATCTTTGAAAAACAGCAGCTGTGTCCAAGGCCCCCAGGCTTATCTTTACTTAAAATGCTACAGCACCAGAGCTGTAGCCCTGCTAGACACTACCTCCAGAGCTACCCTGGGGATAATCCACCTTCTCCAGAGCGGGACGCCAGGTCAATGGGAGAATTCTTCTGTCAACCAAGTGCTGTCTACACGGGGACTTAGGTCAGTTTAAGAACCCTGCTCTGGGGTGGTTTTTTTTTTCACCTGACAGGTGTATCCTAACTGTACCTAATTTCCTAATGTAGACCAAGCCACAGGCTTTAAGCTCTGGTGGGCGGCACAGATCAGCAGGGAGGTGATGAGGTCGCGGGGCACCTGGAATAACGGGACGCTCGTTCATCCCTGCGAGCCCCTTAGCTTCCCGCTATGCCCTGCAGCCGCACTGCGCGCGCCGGCCACCGCTAGCCCGCACCGCGGCCACGCGGGGCTGCACGATGCTGAGGCGCTGCTCTCCCCTGCAGACTACAGAGCCCAGCATGCAGCGCGCCTTCCCCACCCACCTTCCCTTGCGTGCCGTCGCTGAGACTCACCCCAGCAAGTTAGTGCGGGGAGTGTGGGAATGCGCGCGCGGGGCAAATGGGAGCAATGCATTTCGGGAGTGGTAGTTCCTGAGGTGCTCGGAAGGTCAATATGGAGCTTTGCCTGCCGGGAAGCGTAGTTCTTGTGTGCCGCGTTGCATGCCGGGATTCAGGCGGGTTCGTGTGTGAGTGTAGACCACCTATGGAGTTCCGGGAGGTGAGCACGCGCTCGCTGTTGATTGTGAGGTCAGCACGTGGTGCCGGAAGTGTGGGCCGGAGGGGCGTGGTTGTCACTTTCCTTCCCCGGAGCGGGAAGAGTCAATGTGCGTGAGTCTCTCCCTCGCTGGCTCCGGGAAGCGAGTTCCGCGTTACTGTCCCTTTAAGTCTGGACGGGCGCGTACGTAGAGTGCCCTGCGCGTGCGTATCGGGGCCGTGACCTCGCGCCCAGTCGGCGCCGCTCGTGACTGTTTGGATTTTTTTTTAAGGGGGGATGGGGGAAGAATAACAGCTCAGCGTTCGAGCCCATTATTGAGTCAGTGGCGGGAGCGTTGCCATAGCGACCTTCTCCTTGGCGGCCTGGGGCCGGGACAAGCCGCCGCCGGAGCCATGGAGGAGACGGAAGGAGCAGGGGCCGCCGAGGGCCCCGGGGCGGCGGTGACCGAGATCCGGGTGCCGGGCCCGCGAGCGCTGCGGTTGTTGGAGTGGAAGGTGTCAGCGGGAGCGGCGGTGAAGATCGGGTCGCTGCTGGCTCTGTGCGCGCCCCTCCCGCCGCCCGGCCGCGCCGCCACCTCCCCGGCCCAGGGCCCCGGCGCCCGGGCCCCGCGAGCGGCCGCCGAGCGCCGAGTGAAGGCGGAGCGGCCCGGTGTGGTGCGCGAGCTCTGCGCGCGGCCCGGACAGGTCATCGCGCCCGGGTAAGGGGGCGACGGGAAGCGCGGTCGCCCTGGCTGCGTCACGGGCCGAGGGAGGCGGGCGGGGTGTGGGGATGCCGCCGCCTTGGGCTCGCGGAGACGGTGCCGGCCTCAGCATCGCTCCGGCCCGACTGAGTCTGCCCTGAACGTCCCCCGCCGGGCCGCAGCCCCGGGGCTCGGGCAGCGCTTCAGCGAGAGGGGGCCTTGGATGTGGTGGGTTGGGTTGGGTTGGGTGAGTCGCAGGGTCCCTCGCAACCATGTGTGTCTCCGCCTCCCCCCGTCTCCGGTTTGTTTTAACTTCGTGGCTGCCGCTGCCTGAGCGTCCTCGCGGCGGTACGGCCCCACAGCTCTCCCAAGCGACTAGCCGAGGCGCATATCCGCTGTCGCAGGGGTGGGAGTTACTCAGCTGAAGTTATGGTTTCGGACCAGTTCAGCTTCAGAGAACTTCGTTTTCCTTTTCCTCTGCTGAGTGTCCGCTGTGTGCTTTGAGCTCCTCTTCCTGTCGATAAAACAACACAACCATCACCAGTTACACTGAGCTGCTTCCATCTGCTACTGGTCATAGTCCCTCGATTACTGGACTGGGGCTATTAGTCTCCTCCCAGCCCCGAATTATAAAACGTCCCCAGCTAACTGACATGAGCGATTCATCTGAAGTTCACATCAGTGTAAAAGTTGAAGTAACTTTCAAACACCCAGAAAATTTTAATTTAAATTGACAGCATAAATTTTACTTGACAAAGTTATAAATCCAGGAAGACAGAGCTCAGCGTGTCTGCTGCTATACCACTGAAATGTGAACACTTACCACAATAGAAGGGATTTTTTGGTCACTGTAGTAAATGCATCTCTTGGAGAGATGGGAGCTTGGTCTAGGGAAGAATTCTTCCCAGCAGCAAACTTTCACAGGCCTGAGTGATGTAGCTAGGTCATCCTAAATTTTAGGAGTGCACTATGCTAGTCCTTGATTCTGCTAACATCTAGGTTAAGGAGAAGGCAAGGTGAGCTACAGAAATAGCTTTCATAACATTGATGTTTTCCTCTCTTTTTGCCTCAAATTCCTTATCTGTAATATGGGACAATAATATTGCTATGCTTCACAGGGTTATTGTGTGGATAAACTATTTCATATTTGTGACCTGCTCAGATCCTATGAGTGTGACAGAAAAAGCCTGTAAAGAATTATACTGATGATCTATGTCTTGCAGAGAAAGGGATAACATGGTCCAAGGGCTGGAGGTTGAAGACAGATAAATACACCTTCTGCATATGCTCTAGAACGCCACTGAAATAAATAGTGTACATGGATTATCATTTAGTGTTAATACAGTAGTGCTTTTAACACAGATCTGTGCAAATAGGTGTTTTTAATGTATTTTTGAAGCAATAGTTTCCTATTTTGTATGTTGCAGGAGCAAAGATCAAATAGTGAAGGAATTTTTCTGTTTAAGGTGGAAGTTTTTAATCTGGAGATCAATTTTGCAGTAATAGAAGAACTCTTGTTTACTACAACATAGTTGCCATAAACAGTAAAATATTTGTATACCAACCCTATGTATTAAAAAATTTTTTAGTGACCAACTCTAAACATTGAAAGATATTAAATGACAAATATTTCCCATTGTTTAACAGTGTTCATATAGAAGTCAAATCAATAGAAGATTAACTTGTTAAAAATATTAAAGAGTTTCTTTGCATTCCCAGCTGTGAATAGCATGTTTCAGCTCTCTGGGTTAAATTGGACTAATGGCTTGCTACCCTATACTTCAAACAGGTCTTTCTCAACAGGAAACCATTGAAACCTTCTACTTCCTTTGTTTTACGATGGCAAGTTATTTTCTTTTATTGCAGTTCTTTTGATATTTAGGTGGATGCAACCAGGCCTAAACTTCCTTTATTGAAAATCAGTGGCATATACAGAACATCTGCATAACTTTACTTTGGGTCTTTTCTAAAATCCAAGAAATTAGTATCAAAGCATATATAAACAAAATTACTTTTATCAGTCAGTAATAGAAATAATATATATAAAAGACCATTGAGTTCTCCTTCCCATTCAGAGCAGTTTCTCTTAGTCATTTTTATTCTTGTGATAAAACTGAGGGGGGGGGGCGAGGGAGGGCATAGAACTACAGGTTTCTACAAGTGCTGCCTTAGTATTAGGCAAAGTATATTTTAAAAACATTGTATGTTTTGTCAATACTAATCTGGAACAAGGGTATGCCAGAAGGCTCTGCTAAAGTTATCCAAGGGCTTTGTGGTGGGAAGGATACAGAGTATATGAGGACTAAAACTATGAAACAATAAATTGATATTTAGATGGTGTGGGAGAGAGACAGTTATGTATCTTAACCAAAAACAAGGACATCTTTATCATGCGGCGTCAGTGCAAGGCTTATATTTGTCTTTCTCATTTCTAAGTCATATTTAAATTAACATACATAGGCTTATGTGACTTGAGACAACATAATTTTCAGACCGCTTGCACATACTAAAAACTAGTGGAGTGTGGATTTATGTTAGACTTAGGGTAGGTCCACACTACCCGCCCGATTTGGCGGGTAGAGATCGATCTTCTGGGATCGATTTATCACGTCTCATCTGGACGCGATAAATCGATCCCAGAAGCGCTCCGTCGACTGCGGAACTCCTGCTCGCCGAGAGGAGGAAGCGCTGTCGACGGGGGAGCTTGCCTGCGCCGCGTGGACCCGCAGTAAGTAAACTTAGTTTGATCTAGGAAACATCGACTTCAGCTCCGCTATTCTCGTAGCTGAAGTTGCGTTTCCTAGATCGATCCCCCACCCCAGTGTGGACCAGCCCTTAGTTTTCAGTAAGTATAAACATTTGATGTTGGTGCACAAATTGTGTGCTGGATTCAGTTAATGCTTATCCTCTTGGTTGGCATTATCAGATGTTTGCATTACACCCTTCAGAAAAGAAATACACTAGTTGTTATTGACTCATAATGTTCTAGTTGCCATATAAGCTGTGCTTGGTGTTGTAATACTGATTTGGGGCAAATTGTCATCTTCTGGAGTTCTGAATGTTGAGTTAGTACATTTGTTTGTAGGTCACTGTTAACTTAGTATTTTATGAATAACTGTAAGAGAAAATTGACAACCTGTAACAGAGGAAAAGGATGGTCCAGTGATTATGGCTCTAGTCTGGGACTTGGGAGAAACAGATTTTACAGTCCATGACAGAATAGGAAACAATGTGAGGATAGTATTTCCCTACCTCACAGGAGTTTTGTAAGGATCAATAGATTATGAATCATTCAGATACTGTAGTTACAGGGGGGCCCTATTAGTACCTATATAGAAAAATTACATGTGTATACACCAGGGATCAGCAACCTTTCAGAAGTGGTGTGCCGAGTCTTCATTTATTCACTCAAACTTAAGGTTTTATGTGCCAGTCATACATTTTAATGTTTTTAGAAGGTCTCTTTCTATAAGTCTATAATATATAACTAAACTATTGTTCTATGTAAAGTAAATAAGATTTTTAAAAGGGTTAAGAAGCTTCATTTAAAATTAAATTAAAATGCAGAGCCCCCCGGACCAGTGGCCAGGACCCGGGTAGTGTGAGTGCCACTGAAAATCAGCTCACGTGCAGTCTTTGGTACACGTGCCATAGGTTGCCTACCCTTGGTATACACCAGGGGTAGGCAACCTATGGCACGCGTGCCGAAGGCAGCACTCAAGTGGCACTCACACTGCCCGGGTCCTGGCCAGCAATCTGAGGGGATCTGCATTTTAATTTAATTTTAAATGAAGCTTCTTAACCCTTTTAAAAACCTTATTTACTTTACATACAGCAATAGTTTAGTTCTATATTATAGACTTATAGAAAGAGACCTTCTAAAAACATTAAAATGTATGACTGGCACATGAAACCTTGAATTAGAGTGAATAAATGAAGACTCGGGCACACCACTTCTGAAAGGTTGCCGACCCCTGGTATACACCGATCTCTTGGGATGTTGGAAGGGATTTGCTAGCCTTTTAGTTGGGCCAGATGTTGCTTTCAGCTTCATTTGTTAAAAACCCGAGATGTACAGAAATGTTTCTATACATTGTTTCTGAAAATACTGGTGAAAACAGTTTATAAAATTTGTATTTAAAACCGCTGTATGGAAATGTTGTTTATACCCCAAACACTTTACCATTGAGCTAGTTCATGACAACTTAACAGAAGAGTCAATTTAACTTTTACCATCCAGGTTGAGAGAACTACAAAGAGTAAACAGTATAAACCGATTTTAGATTTTTTTTTTTTTTTTAAGAATTATTTCCATTTTAATATTTTACATTTCCCTTTAGGCATGATTAATAACAAAACAAGTAAGGACATCTTTAATGTGAGTGTCCCTTTAAGGAAAGTACATTAGGGGTCTTGAGAGGTTGGCAATTTCCCTGTTTAACACTGAGCTATGATTAAAATGTCACATGGAGGTGAGGGTGCACTTGTAAATAAAAATAATCTACCAGAGAGATCAAAGAACTTAGGCCTGTAAGTGGCAGGGGTGGCAGTGGCAGTTTTAACATCAAAGAATTCTCACCAACTTCCATGGCATGAAGAAACTGCCAAAAATTTGCTGGCCTGCGCTCTGTGTATTTTTAGGGTGTATATTTGCTGCTTTTTTTTTTTTTTTTTTTTTTAAGAGGCAGTGTACTTTTTAATACCAGCTGTGTCCCACTGAGGTTAGTGTTTAAAGGGTATGTCAGGGCATTGTACTGGAATAGTGTTTTATGTAAAGTTACATAAACAAAGCAAACTTTATGATGTGAAGCTGTTATTCCATCTCTGGGTCCTATACCTACACAGATCACTTGAGTTCACGTTCATTATTCATGTTGGCAAACCCCCTTAATGGAATTACTACCTCATAATTCCAAGATGTTTGCCTGCTTTATCTTAATATCTGGCTGTATTTATTATGTGATACATTTTATAGTGCATCTGAGTCGTAGCATTCTGTGTTGCTGAAATGTTTTTAGGATTCCAGTGAAAAAGACATTTAAGAGGCCACTGATTTTTGATCAAAGGGGAAAAAAATGTCTGTTGCTAAAAATCTTACAATGTAAAGTGTTGATGTTTGGATTTTTATTTCATGTATAATTTGACTTTAAGAAAACTGAAGGGAGAGCAGGAATTGGGGGAGGGGGAAGACCTGACTCCAGTTAGCCTCAGGACTTAGTCTGCTAGCTACAGGGGAAAAAAATATCTTTGCCCTCAGTCCCTCAGATACACACATTCTACATTTTAAAGGAATAACATGTCTGTGTACTATTGTGTACAAAAGCTTATTTTAACATGATCAGATTTTAATAACATTTTAATAAATGTATCTTATAGGTAGCTACAGCTAGTCACATAGAAATACTTTCCTACTATATTGTTTAGTACATTTCACTTGCATGTGTCAAATATTTGGCCAGCTATAGCGCTGATTGAATACTGCAAAAAAGTATATGAATTAATAGATCTATCAGTGAAGAAGTTGGTCAAATAACATTTGACCACCACGACGTACTACATCTCTCCTACTTCCTTTCCTCCTTTGGCTTTTCTCTACTTTTTTTCTTCTAATAATAGATCACAATGTATATCTTCCTGGGTTTTTTCTAATGTCTCCTATCTTTCTTCTCTCCTCCCTTGTTGTGCACTCTCCATTTTTCTACAAGGTTTCCTCTATCTTTTCTCCTGTATTTTCTTTCCTTCTCTCCCCCAATTTATATATACGCATTTCACATCTCTTTCAGTGTATCTCATCAATTTAGTCTTCTCCACAATTGCATAAGGCTTGGACACTTTTGTCAGGCATTTGTTAGAGGTCTAAACCTAGCAGCCATAAATAGCTATGAAAGATGGTGAAGACCGTCTAAGGGGTAATGCCTAGAGTGAGAAACCAACCCCCAATTGTGACTGGAATTGGAGCAGTTGCTGGGATTCTTTGCAGGATACTGTAAGTGGAGTGTCTTCATATTCTACCCCTTTCCCCCATCCTTTTGTTGTTTTTTGTTTTGTTTTACCCTCCATAGTGAATAGATCCATTCTGTGCCGCTGCTGCTTATAACTTTGCTAAGTAGTCCCAGAGTGAAATTGGCAGCAGCTTAACTGGCAAGAATCAAGTCAGTGAGATTCTGGATAGTACCAGTGAAGTGAAACCTAGTCAGTTTTCACTCTGGTGCAGCTTGGCAAAGCAATCTGCAGACAGACAACTCTCCCCTGCACATGTAGGAGAACAGCACTGCTTACTTGAATATTTGGAAAGTTATTTTTGCAACCATAAAGGCTATAAATGCAAACTTAAATTCTGCAGAAACTGCTGGGACCTATCCATGAAAGCTTCTTACTTGCCCTGGATGAGTGGATTGTCTTGAGGGCCAGTGTGACTTTTTCTTTTTGGTGGTGTTTAGGAATATACACTTCGATGTAAAAAGCTGACGATGGTTCATGACGTATTGCACAAATTTGTAAAGAGTGTCCTTAAATTTTTAATGTTTCCATCTCTTCTTTGATTTCCCAGTGGGGAAACTATGATGTTCCTTCCCTTTTAGGGGTTGTTATTGTCTGCAGTGTTGTTTTTGTTTTCATGATAGTCTACTGAGACTTACTTGGCATAAAAGTAAAGCTGGCAGTGAATCCGTTCACAAAGCTTGAAAATCACATATAGCTGGAGCGTTACACATCAGTTGGGAAGGCTGGAAATTGTCAACAAAAACAAAAGTTAAATAGACTGAAATTAGAAATAGGATGGTGTTTTTTACATATAACATCTCCATTCCTAACTCAAAAAGAAATAAAAATTTAGCATTGTTAGGGATGGTAAGGTGGTCTGTTCAGCCTTTACTTTGCACCCATTTTATAATTTATAAAAGCCATGTCTGAAGACTCCTGGAGTGCGGTAAGAAGTGGTTGAAAATCAAGGAGCTGGTTCAGGTCAAATTTTGGTGTAAGGCAAGGGAGCATAGCATTACTGCCACTTTTCATCAGGTTCTTAAACTAGCCATTAGCATTCTTAGATGAGTTGGAGGATGTGATGTCAGATGATCTAGAGTTAAGATCCTTAGCTTATGCAGATGACGTTGTACAACTGGCAGATGCATTTGAATAAATGATAATATTCTTTGCCATCTTGGAAAACTGGTAGACTTGGGACTTAAAATAAATCCCAAGAAGATGAAGTGGTTGAATCTTGAAAAAGGGACAATATCTAGTTTTGCACTGCAGCAACGGTGAAGCTATAGACCAAGTAGAATCTTATGTGTACCTAGGAAGTTTTATCGAGCCTTGATGGAACCATCAACACAAATTTAAAAGCATATGTGCCTTAGCCACAAGTGCTGTACAGAAACTAATAAAATTCTGGACTGATAAAAGCACTGTTTGGTACCAGAGTGAAAATGTGTCAAACCAGTGTAACAACAGTATTACTCTGTGGTCTGGAAGCTGCTGCATTAAAGGAAACAGACATTGGAAGGCTGGAGCTGAGAGTTGTCTAGAAAATGGCAGGTGTAAAGTGGAATGATTTTTAAAACAAATGAAGTTAGGAGAGCAGAATGTGAAATTAGGGTACGGGATTGGTTTAATGGAGACTCTTACGATGGTAGAAACACTGTAGACGACAAATAGAAGATAAAATGCAAACACAACCCAAGGCCTGTTTGACATAGAGCCTGACCATCAACTAAATGGCAAGATGTATGCAGTGACATGACCAGGCTGGGCATAATGAAGAACAAGCCATGGACGGAACGAATGGTGATGCTGTACTGTGTCTGCAAGGATGCTCTTAAATGAAAAGAAGACTCTCTAAGATCACTGAACCATTTTGCTGAACCTTTTTAAAAAAAAAAAAAAAAACACTGTTGGGCAGAGATGAGACGTAGGAAAGACTGAGAAATTTGACAGCAAAGAAATGCAGTTCTTTCCGACACAGCATGCCTGATTTTTTTCTGTGTGTTACCATTTGTTCTATATAGAATTTATTATTTTTTCAGTGATTAATTTACATACTAAACCTATTGTAATTTTGAGATGTTCAGTTTTGTGAACGTCTTGATTGTTTTATGAACTCCTCAATCCCCAAATAGTTCATAGGCATTCTGCTGTGTTAAAGTTCTGCACTACACTAAAGCAGGCTATTCTAGTTGGCTTCCGTACTCATTTATTTTCTCACACTTACATACTTGAGTCTTGAAATCTGCAGCTTTAGTACATGATTGCTTATAAAAAGTTGCAATCCCAAGTTTGTTTTTAAAAAAAATGGGTGGGTGCATACCCTTAGTTAAAGTTGTCTCATTGTATTGGCTGTCTTTTTGTGACATTCAGTAGTCCATTTTTAAAAAGAAATTTCACCCAGTTGATGATAGTCATGCTTGGGGAACTTGCGTTGTCCAGGATTCTCAAATGCGTTTTCCTGCTTTTGGGTGCTGTCTTGTGTCCCTCCAGAATGTGTGTTGGAGATGATGGTTTATGGAAGAATTGGATTAACAAGGGGATTTCAAACATGCATCATGTTTTTGTTTTTTTTAACAACTCAAATATCAGAAATTAATTTCCTGTTGTGCATATATCATATTTAGTGGTGTTTGTATCATATGTGACAACTTTAACATCTCTTAACCTGTAGATTGAAAATTCTGGTTCTGTTAAAAGAATCTAGTGATGTAGATTTAAGGGAGGGAAACGGGGAAAGACAAATCGATACTAATGCATTTAACTGTGATTTATTTTTATTTTTTTATAACATGGCATATTCAGTTCAAATTCTATATGCTCTGGGCCTCAAAATGTCTATTCCCCCTACAGAGTTTTCAGAAATTGAACTTGGTAGCTTAGGTACATGGAGCTGCTGAGCCCTCTAACATGCCATCAGTAGAGTCAGGTTTTTCATCTCAGCCATATGAACTTACTGATTACAAATATTACCTGGGTTGTTGAGCTCTGAGTGTTCCTGCTGCACATCCCCAGAGTGTGCAACTTTTTTTGGCCTTCCTGTTCTTAGTATATGGTTCCAAAAACAAATGAGTGGGGAGAAAACAGGAGCCATTTTCATGCATCAGTGGGATGAAACTCTTAGCAACCAGTTGAAATAGAATGTCAAGCCAGGGGAAGGAATGGAAGTGCAGAAATTAGGTGCAGGGGAGAGAGGAGAGGGTAACAAGGAAACTTGTACAAGGAAAAGGATGAAGCTACCAACTGGTAGAAGAGTACAGACAGAGGGGGGTGAGAAAGGAACAAATAGGAGGATAAATGGTATTAAGAGGAAAAATAGCCAATAAGATTACCTTACTAAAAGGACAAAACTTATTCCCTCAAAAAAAGCTAAAAATACATATATTTTCCACATAAATAATTGCCAGATAGATGTTAATGGATTGGTTCCCAGGACGAGGAGAGATGGGCTATACTATCAATAATCCTAGAGAAAAGGAAGTGGTCCATGAGACAGTCTTTCTCTAAGTATATGGTCTTCATTATGAAAATGTTTGACAACCTTGACTTGACTGATCCAGCTTTTCCAAAAGGGGGGGAAAAGTCTCAGTATTAGCATTCTGGAATCTGCAGTATTATCCATTATATTTTAAAACTGTTTTGAAGCTTGAGAGTTGGATTTGAATAATGAAGTGCTTTAGTCACATCACAGTTGAGTCTGCCTGCTGTGTATGCAGGCTTCCTATGTTGTAGACAAGGTTTGGTCTCAGAGGTGGACTAAGGTCTCTCCATTTCAAGTTTTAAGTTTGTGCTTTTTGACCTGTTGCCTAAGAAGCTAAATGATGCTTTGTATATTTCATTTCAACTTGCGCTACTCACACAATGTGCCTATCAGAGACCTTAGGCACTTGTGTCTTAAAGGAAAAAAGTCACGTAAAAAGATTAGACCAGTAGATGTTCCTAACCCCCAAACAAGAAAGTAATGAACCAAAGATTAAATCCAAACTTAATCAGTATCCCTTCCTCTCATGATTAGTGGGATATAGTGTGTAAGTAGCAAGTTGTATCTAACTGTAATTTGAGAAGAACTATTTGGCCAGACTTTTGTTTGGTTAATATACTGCATCTGTAATCTCTGCCCCTGATATAAACTGACACCATTGCATATTTGGGAGTTTTTAAAAAAGATTTAGTTGAATTATTCAATCAGTAATACTTAACTGGCCTCTTCTTAAACCTTTGAGCCAAACTACACATCTCTTATTGATTGGGCCATTCAAAGCAATTTCTAATCATAATTGAAATGTATACTTCAGACTTAATTTGGTTTTTGGATATTGATGAATTGCTATTAATTTTAAATGTTTAATAAATCAGCATTTATTAAATAATTCAAGGTTTTTTGTTTTGTTTTCAGAGGCATTTTGGTGAGACTGGAAGGATGTAGCCATCCTGTTGTTATGAAAGGTTTGTGCGCAGAATGTGGCCAGGACTTGACTCAGTAAGTATATTTAGGCTCTTTTCTACTTACACTGACACATGTCGTTTATCTTAGATTCTCTTCTTTCCCTGTCCCTTCTAAAGTGGTGGACCTCAGCTGCTACTAGCAGCTATGAATGAAGGGTATAAGAATAACTTGGAATCTGAAAGTATTGTACAGGCTATTGATGGAGAAATCCATGTAATTGCACTCAATATTTCATAAGCGAAAAGTTGACACTCTGGGACAGGGAGAGAAGCCAGTACACACAAACCTTTCTAGATATCACTGTACTGCTAGAGTAGAGATCAGCAAGTTCATGCCAGTATTTCAGAAAGCTGAGTTTACTACAGTATTTAAAGCACTATATAAACATGATTTCATCCTGAATTGATATTTGTACTACTTGAGGAGCACATCTGTCAGTGTAGAGCAATTTTTTAAATTAATAACTTCTTTCTTCCCTTTAGGTTCACATGTAACTAGTCACAAAACCCAAATAAGTAAATAGTGTCTATTTAGTTCAGCTGTAACTTTTAAAAGACTATATGACTGCAAAGGTTGTTAATTAATTTAGGGATTGTTTAGATAGTCTAGTTAAAGCCTGACAAGCTGAGGTGTAAATCTATGCAGCACACTAGAATCCTGCACATTAACTGGCTATGTGGCACCTGCTACCGTGCACTGAAAATTCACTAGTGCATGGCATAGAAGCAATTCTGTTCTTGCTGCGTTTCATGGCTAAGATTTTGGCACAGGTCTTCTTATTAAGAGTCACAGACAGAATGTGGGCAATGAACAATAAAATCACAGAAATGTACACAGGGCTGGCATTAGGGGGTAGCAAGCAGGGCAATTGCCTGGAGCTCCATGTCACAGGGGGCCCCATGAAACTAAGTTACAGGTGGCAGGGCTTGGGCTCTTCCCCCCACACCCCACCCCGAGCCCCCCCAGGAGGTGGGAGCTGAATTGGTGGAATTTTGAGGACGTCACAGATTTCTCACACAATCACTGAATCTGTGATCTCCGTGACTGACTCGTAGCCTTACTCATGATTAATGCAGTCGTTAAAGTGCCTTTTTATAGAAGGGTATTAATGCAGCATGTGAATTATCAAAAGATATTGCTTAATAATAGTTTCATTTGAAAGGAACTGCTTTAAGGATTCTTTTGTGTACAGTATATCTTAATCTAATAACCCACAATAATGAGGGTATAAATAAAACTAGATGAGCCAGCATAAATGGCTAGAATACTGAAGTTTAAATTTCTGTTCTGTGTAACAAATTTGACACTGCAGAGATCTAGTTAGTGTTCTGTATTTCAAAAAGATGTGAAAGCAAAGAACAAAGCTTGTTCTTTGTCTAGTGCAGAAATTCATTTGCTTCCTTGATAGTTCCCACTAACAGCTGGTTATCTTCTGGTTGTTGACTACATATATTTACAATAAGTGGTCCTAGGTAAGAAATGATACAATCCTGAGTGAAGTTGTGGAGACCTTAAATCTGATAACTTGGTGCAGTTGCTCAGAAGTGTGTGTCTTCATGATCCCACGCACTGGAATGTTTAGTCCAGGTAGTAGTTGGCTCTCCGAGCTCTGGTCAAGTGAAAAATTTTCTAATTTTAATGAATTAAAGCAGGTAAATTTTTAATCTTGTAAAACAAATAACTAATTTGGTAAAAGAAAATAGGCATCTAATAAAAATAACATACAGCTGTATTGTAATGCTAAGCAAGCCTTAAATTTATGTACCTGATTCTAGTGCTAGAATGAGATTGCCTCCCTAATCCTAATTATAGCATCAATTCTACTGTAATTTTCCTTAGCTCCTTGTATAATAATTTTAATATTTTCCAGATTAACCCAGTCGAATTATATAGTGAATGTCACCTATATTCCCAGTAAAGTACTGAACTGCTTTGATACATTATCAGTTTACTTTGTTCAAAATGCTTTCTGGGTTTGGTTGAACTTGGGAGTGATAAATGACAGTACTGCAGGGAAAACTTTGTATTACGCTTGTCGGAATTACACTAGACGCAACTTTAAAGATTCACCACTCTTCCTGATTTGAAAAATGGGTGCACAGCCAGCACAAAGCCATACCTTGTTAAGTGTCTCAATCAATGATATGTGTCTCCTTGTTACATTCATATTAATGTGCAATAAATAAATAAAATGAGTTTTAATGTATTTTTAGAAAAGAGACTAGATATCTGTATGAATAAACTATTGGAGGCACACTGGAATATGAACCAAAGAGATGAGGAAGGAGAGACAGAGTGAAATGCATTTTATAGATTGGGTGAAGGGAATAGATAATAAACTTGCATTTAATTTTGGGAAATCCATAGTATTTTCAAATACTACGTAACTCAATGAAACAAGTCAAGCAGTTTTTTTTTTTTTTTTAGACTATTGTTCCCATTATGTAACTTTGCATAATTCTTTCATAATGTACCACCTAGTAGAATATTGGGTGGTGCTGCATGTCATGATGCAATGGGATTATACGAGCTGTATGGAGAAGCTTGCACAGACCCTGTAGACCTTAAGTTTGGCTGTGTCTGCTGTAGTTCTAAAGACCCCTTGCTTACATCAGTTTAGCCTATAAAAAATGAGGGGGAAAGTAATTATTTTCGCTTGTTTTGTGGATCATCCCTTAAATTGGGTTCTAGTCTTAAAAGGTCTGCTTCCTGTGTATGTACAGGTTTGTTTTTGTGAGACATTTCCTCCCCACCCTTTTTCTTTCCTTTTATGTTCTTAACAGAAGACTAGATGCTCATGGGAGAACGAACTTAATTCTGGCTCCAGTTGCAGTACCAGATTCTGTCCTTAGTAATATCTGTGAAACATGATTGAAAACACAGGACAGGGTGAAATTTGGTCTGATGAATCTTTATTGGGGGTAGTGAGGCATGAACCAGAAATATAGGAACTTGGCATAGAGATCTGAGGATGAGGTTGCCAGGCTGGCAGTTGCTTGTAAACTAACCCATTTTATGTAGAAGTTAAGATACCAACATGCTACCTTGTGGTGTCACTCCTTGGTGAGTTTTCAGAGAAGAATTGCACATTGTAATCTGTCCTGTAGAAGGTATCTGTAGAGAGAAGCAAGGCATGTACAGTAGTTCTTTACATTCTTTGTATAAAGAATCAGGGAATGCAGCCATGTTGCCATTGGTATGTAATAGCATTGCCCATATTCTCAAGTATGTGCATACAAGTTATTGTGGCTTCAGGGAATGAGTAATTTTAAGTAAGTTCAAACAGCTATTTTGGAGAAGAGAAATTTAATCTCATACCTTTGATTAACACTAGGTTAATCATTCAAATTTTAAATAAACTGTTTTATTGATGTCCTTTTAAATCTGTATTCAGTAGTTCTAAAATGTGTATATGAGAGCAAATGCAACGGATGTAAAACTTAATAAAAGATAACTTAATCCTGATGTTCATCTTTATATTCTATATATTAGTCTTCTTAAGAGTTCCAGTAACAAAAGTTACAGAAAATAATTATACTTGCATGATATTATAAGCAAGCGTCATCCATTTTATTCAGTAATTGGTGCTGTAATGATCCTCTGAAAAAGGGTGTACCATACTGTATCAATATATTAAAGGAAATCCTGATTTTTGACAGTGGCTGATTTGACATTGCAGTTTTTAATAATTAACCGCTTTCATTGATGGAAATTGTTAGCACTGAAATGTACTTGACTGAAACTTTGATTTTCTTCCCTGTTTGATTAGGCTACAAAGCAAGAATGGAAAACAGAATGTGCCATTATCCACAGCAACTGTATCTATGGTTCATAGTGTTCCAGAACTGATGGTTAGCTCTGAGGCAAGTTGAGTCGCACTACTTTTATTCCACAGTTTGAGATTTCATTTAGTGGGGATTCCTCAAAGAGGTGTGCCCATTTAATATAAAATATTGCATTGGCCTCATTTTGAGAAGGAAGCTGAGATTTCAGTAAGTATAACTAAGATCTGCAAGTCTGCACTATGGACATGTATTGAGTAATTTAGTTTTTTCTAATAGTGTTAGCATGTACTGATGTAGATTATAGAACTACATTAGCAATCACATCTGATTCTGCAGTATTTTAATGTAACTTACTGCAAGGCTATGATGCCCTTGTGGTGGTAGCTTTGACATCTTCTGCTTTCCATAAGTGTTTCTGAAAAGTCAGAAACACATCAATTGGTGAAAGTCTTATTTTCACCACTTGTAATAACCTCCAAAGCCTGAAATATCTCTGAAACCCAGTTTCTCCACATTTCAAGGGAAAGGAAAGAGAAATGATCCGTTGTCTTCAGTAACATTTTAGTATCTGTGACATAAACTTTATATTTGAAAAGCTTGTGAGGCCTAAATATTGCAATAAAACTTCTGAGCAGTGAAGATGTTAAAATAAACAGGAATGTTCCTGTCTCACTGGCCTTTTTTGGGAAAAAGAGTTGATTATTTTAAATATAATTTAAAAAACCCTCCTATTTCCCTGTTTTTTTCATCAGCTTTCTTTCCTTTTTTTCTTTTATACTAACTCTCTTATTATTCTTTCTATCCTCTTCTCCACTACTTTATTCTCTTTTTTTCCCCCCTCCTCTTAACACTTTCAGTTTTAGAAGTTGCCAATTTTGGTCGAGCTCTTCAAAGGCACAAAGGGTGGTTACAACCCAACTCCCATTTGTGCCTTTTAAAAACTCAAACTTAACTTACGTAAATTACCTGCATACTTAACTGGCTGGTGACCAGCATTTCAGTAAACTTCCTGACCTAAATAAGGAGATATAATAAAACATAAACTGGTCTTCTACTTATAACAACTTGTAAGTATGTTAAAACTTGTATAGGGAGAAACAAATGGATCTCTTTAGTTCAAAGAAATGTGGTCAAATACAGCTTTTCATAATGTTAAATTTGTTTACTAGCCATTGATTTTAAATCTCTTCTTGGAGCTTAAAATTATTTGTAAAATCCTCCCATTTGTTCCATTTGACAAACATCAGTTATTTCCTCTAGCACGTCTTCTCTCTTTTGGAGCACAAGCTAAATATGATTTTATTTGTTTCTTCTTTTTGTCGTTTGCAACTTGTATATTTTTATCTGTTAAACCCTACTGCCAAAACTCTGTTGGTGTAACTTCTCTCTGCCTGGGGTGTCAATGATAGAAGAATATACTGGAGTTAATCTATTTTTAACTTGGATACTTTATTCCATAGACACAGGACACACCGAAGGGAGTGTTATTAGAAGTGATTTTCAGTTTTTGGATGCACAATTTGAGGCACCTGATTTTTTTTGAATATGCTCAGCTCTTTCTGAAAATCAGGCTCTGCTAAGGTATCTCAAATTGTGCACCAAAACTAGTAGTAGTTGCTTTTGAAAATCTTGGCCTTTAATGGTTTTTGGTGCCTTGATATGTGGTGTAGATTGGCTGCTTTTAAAACAAGACAACCGTGTTTGATACATAAATTATGTGGTTCCTTTTACTGAAAAATGGCGGGAAAGCTAGCGAAAGTAAAGTGGGTGAGCAGCAAAATCTCTTCAGAAGTTACTGAGCATTTGGTCTTCTGATGAGTCATAAATTTGATTTTATTTTCAATTTCATTGACTTGTCTCAGATTATGCTTAGTCTGTAAATCTCTTTATTATAGCAAGCTGAACAACTAGGACGGGAAGACCAGCAGCGACTACACCGAAATCGAAAGCTGGTGCTGATGGTAGATTTGGACCAGACATTAATCCATACGACAGAACAGCACTGCCAACAGATGTCTAATAAAGTAAATATTATTTACTATTCTTGCGATTACTGTGACTTGAGACATTTTCTGTTCAGTTCTAATGAAGTGACGGTTCTGTAAGAATGCACGTTGTACTTTAAAATGTAGGAAAAAAGCTAGTCAAGGAATGAAAAAACATGAGGGGGACAAGATTATAAAGCATATTTAAAAATAATTTCAACTTAAATCAAGGTGTTTCATTAACTAATGAAAATTTTTTTGAAAGTAACTAATTTACTTTTCATCATTTATATAGTTCTGTGCTTTCTGTTTTAGTCAGCTTGGTCAACAAAGCTAAACTAAACACTTTTAATTCTTGGTTTTCATGCTAATACAGTGTTGGCTTTTCAGATTACAGCACTAGAAAGAAATAGCTGAACAGTGTGTCTTTAATTAAAAATAAAATGAAGATTTCTGTTCAGATTAGGTTAACTTTGTCCCATCTCATACAGTGTTTAACGAAACCTACTATATATCTTTGGTCTAAGCTTCTAGGTTCTTAATTAGTAGGGCATCTTCAGCTTGAAAACGAAGAAGATAAGTTAAAAGTACCTTGGATGCTACATGTCCACCTGTGTGTGTCTGCCAGTCTGTGGGTTTTGCAATCACATTTCATGTTTTTCTGTCTTTTTGCTGCGTGAAAGATTCTCGCACGTGGGGAAAATGACTATACACAAAGTAAACTAACTCAAGATATGTTCCCTTCTATGCATCTGAAGAAGTGGGCTGTAGCCCACAAAAGCTTATGCTCTAATAAATTTGTTAGTCTCTAAGGTGCCACAAGTACTGTTCTTTTAACTCCAAGAGACTTTTTTTCCCCCTCATCTCTTATAGTTCCAGTGTTACTTCTAGCTAGTAGGTCAAACATTCTGATGCAGTTAATTTACCAAAAAGAAATTCTCTCTGCTGTCCCTTAGCACTTTTCCTTTTCCCTGACCACCCCCCCCACACACACACACTTAGAAACAGTGCACAGGATTCTCCTAAGGGAGTGTTGTTAGAAGTGACTTTTCAGGATAACACCAGATGATTTCCCAACTCTGTCTTCATCCTCGCTTGCAAAAAAAGTATTAATGTGCTCTTTCAGGTAAGTGTTAAGTTGTTTCCTTTCAGAGAAGTTGGTAAGCACCTGCACAGATAAAAATTGACAGTTTGTTTTCATGTTTCCTTGCTGGAACCTTAAAACAAATAGAGTAACTTAAATTCATGCTTCCACTGGGTGGAATTGGTTTAAATCACTAGTCAGGAAGACTCAATTTAATCATGGATGTCTACATAAAAGTGCATTCTTGTTGGTTGTTATAACCTTAATACATATTCTTCACAGCTCAGAGATAGATGTAGGTTTCATTTTTAGAAGGTACACACTATACATTTTCAAAGTGTTTTATTTTGAAAACTTTTCAGACTAGTTTTATAGCTATATCAGAAAATGAATGGTTGTTTGGTTATTTCATTTCCCAAAGGTAATTTGAAGCAGATATTTTATGAAATCATAGTTCACCTCTCAATCTCCAATTCAACAGGTTAATCATTAATATTTGGACGATTTTCTTGCCATCCTGTATTAGGAGAACATCACCAGACAGACATTTAAATTGTTCTTTTAACTAAAACAACAACATTGAGTATTTTGTATTATTTTCTTCAACAGAAAACATATAATATTTGAACAAAACAAGCACATGAATTTTTGAATTTAAACATTTAAGGTTTTTAAAACCAGGTTTGTTTTTGTTAAAATTGTTTAACTAAAATAGTTACATGGAATATTTAAAAATAAAAAAATTAAATCGACTACATCAGCCAGGTCAACATGAGAAACTTAAAATATTGGCTTCTGCAGCTAACTCAGTCGTCCTCACCGTCATTTTCCTGTTTGTTTATAATCTGGAAAAGCAAAACAAGCTTTCCTGTTTTTCAGGTCACAAACGATTTCTCAATTTGAAATGAATTAGTCCACAGGAAGAAAATATTCTTTCTACACTGGCAGAAGAAGCTACTGCTGTTAAGTGAGATTATCACTTCAACAGTCTCTGAATCCAAGTGCTTAAGTGACTTCCACCAGTTCACTGGTGTGACTTTCTTTAAAACATCATCAGCAAACATATATTTCTTGAATGGTTCACCCTTAGCTCTGAAGTTTATTATTATAGTTGACATTATGGAGGGATGATTGCTGGATGTCCATATCATAGCCAACTCCTCTTCTTCAGCAGTTAAAGTTTGACCCTGGTACCGAGTATTGAGAATATTTGCAAGAAAATGAGCTGGAGATAGTGCTTGTCCCATTCGTTTTTTTTAATGCTTGTAATTTAACTCTGTCATTGCATATTTCTTTTTTTAAATCTCACTCAGTTCCTTCCAAATTTCAACAGCGTCAGCAATAAAACAGCTATTTCCCTGCATTTTGTTCAAAGCTACAGAAATAGGCTTCAGGGTACTTCGCATGTGTTCAACATTTCTCTTAAGCCCAATGTTGAGAACTTTGGCTGTGACACGATTTTGTTCACAAACTGTCATCCGATTAGGCCAGTTCTTGATATAGTGCTCAAAACAGTCCACTACTGAGTTCCATTGCACATCTTGTGGGAGAGTTAGCTTGGTTCCTCCTGCTTTTTTCAGAGGAGCTGCTGCAAAGTGGTTGTTATGGAAGTATTTTGTAATTTCAACAACATTAGCCTTTATTTCTGAAACACTGAAGTCTTTGGCTAGAAGATGCATTAAAATGAGCTCTGCAACCGTATGTTATTAGCTTAGGACTCTCTTCACTCTCTTCTAAATAATTTCTTCTCATCTTGGATACATTTGCAGCATTGTCTGTGACCAAGCTACATACTAGACATTTGAATAATTTTTTTTGTTTGTTATAGCTTTTACTGCTACTTCTTGTAAATATTCTGCTGTGTGTGCATTTCCTGATGTATCATTGTTTCTGTAAGGAAAACATTCCCTTCTTCTGTTGTCACACAAGCAATACAACAGGATCATTGTGGACATTAACTCAGGTTAACAATTTTACCCTCTAGACCTTTTGCACACTGCTCAATTTCTATTTCATACACTTTATACAGCAATTTGCCTGTGACATCTGCTCTGTCAGGTGGACTGTATCCTGGTCTTAATGACTGAACCATGTTAATTAAGTGTGGGTCCTCAATCATACGGAAAGGAGAGTTTGTTGCATGAAAAAAATTGCCGGTTTATCAATTACCTCTTTTTGTAATCTGCTGGTTCTTATCACAAACTGCTCTGTTTGTTTCTGGATTATTGAGATTTTTTTTTTTTTTCTTTTTGCTACAAGTGATATACTGGGCTATGTGACATACATGATGTGATTGAAACACTATCATTAGCAGATAACTCTGAAACTACAGAAAATGATGGTGATCTTGAAGGTGGATAGTCTTCAGAATCCTGTACGTTGAGGATGGATTCTCCTAAACAAAATAAATCAATGCAGTTATTTAATTATTATTACCATACTGCTCATTTAGTATTACTCATTGCATTCACTGACACTCAGTACTACTTTAAAGGTGAAATTGTAAAAGGAAGATCTACCTACTTCAGCTATTTATTTTTATCACAACTGCATCTAAAATGATAGTACCATAGAGTAACAATTGTTTTTGCTCAAACATGAGAATTCAAGAATAGTCCAGAAGGAAGACAGGCAGTCCTTAAGAAAGAAGTATGAAATAAAAAAGTTTACCAACCTGAAGATCATGCATGTTCAGACATGTTCCTTTCATCATCTTCAACGCAGCTTCCTCCTGTGAAGGAACATGTCTCATGATGTTGTTTCATTTGGGCAACCAGGCCTTGCATTTCTTTGTTGCGCTGTTTGCATTTTGCATGCATGTCTGTCTTACCCACAGGTAGAGGAACATCATCAAAATATTCCCAAAGTGGGTCTCTTATGGCCTGCCGCCATTATATGTTTTCGCTTCTAGTGAGAGAATGGCATGGTAGATCTCAAATCAATGAAGGCTACACTCAGACCTCAAGATTTCTGTAATATGCTCCTCAAACAGTTTCACTTTTGTTTCTACTGCCTGTCCCTTTTATCTCCCTTCTTCTTCTAGTTGTCCAGATCTATTCCTTTCCTACAATCTTCTATTCATTGAACTTTTTGAAACTTTGCACTTTTAGAGAGACATAAGGGATTGACTATGTACACAAATTTGCAGAGTGACCATAGGGTTGAGGTCTGTTATTTCTCACGTCTATCTATCTATTATTTATTTATTTAAAAACATTTTTGCTGTTAACAAGCATGTTATCTCTGGAGACACACATCCACAGTTTGAGAACTGCAAAACTAAGCATCTCTGATGGTATCTTCTTGACTGAGCACTGAGTCCCATTGGGTAGATTAATCTATACAGAAGCCCCCGGAATCCCATAAGATTGGGTCCCTAATGCATGAACTATTGGAACTCATTTACAAAACTTTTCTTAAACATTACATGAATATATTGTCTCATACTATAAAATTAGAATTTATAATCCCTATTCCACGATGCGATATCTTTGAGCTATAATGGATCTTAATTAAAGCTATCTTTAGATAAGTTTTTTTCCTCAAAAAGCATTTGATCAAAAAAGTCCGTGGGTTTTTTATTTTATTTATTTATTTATTTATTTTTAATCATTGATTTTTATCTACCCTGCACTTCCACATGCCTAACAAGGTTATACTACTTAAGGTTTTCCCTCATCAGAGAGGGATCAGTGACAGCAAAATAAAATAAATGGCCTGCATAGTTCAATGACTGTCTGTGGCTGGGTAAATCCATGCTTATAAAGCAAGTATTCAGGGGGTTCATAAATGAGTGCACAGCTTACTCTGACATTTCTGTAAATCCCTTCCAGAACTGTACCTATGAATTTTCATAGGTACAGTTTTTTTCATTCAACACTAATTGGCCATTTGTTTTATTTTTCAGCCCAGTATATAGTAAAACTAATGTGTCTCACATCACTGAGAGTAAAACAAACCCTTTAAGAAATTTGATTGGATATTTTCTTAAAATTTGTTGTGTAAACAAACCTTTGAAAGCCTGGGCAACTCTTTCAGTATTCTAACATTGAAACAATTACTGCAAGTCAAAAATGTGTTGTATTGCCGTATAAAAACCAAAATATGCTTTGGGTCAAATATTTTCCAAATGAAAATCTTATTCCTCTTAATTGAGCTGAAGTAGGATCGCCGAATAAAACTGAAGTAAAGGGAGGTGCTTTTAGGCATGTTTATTTTTGTACTAAACTTAATTACTTGATAAGTCTTGCTATGGGGTTATTTGTTCTCTTCTAGGGAATATTCCATTTCCAGTTAGGTCGAGGTGAACCTATGCTGCATACTCGTTTGCGTCCTCATTGCAAGGAATTCTTAGAAAAGATTGCCAAGCTGTATGAATTACATGTTTTTACCTTCGGTAGCAGACTTTATGCACATACAATTGCAGGTGAGTAGCATGCTGCTTGGAATACTTGAGTTATCAGCCTTTAAGATTTGATGTGACTTTGACTTTCTGTTCTTTTCCAAGTCTCTGTCCACCTATACCTCTAAAGAAGATTCTGTGCAAACTATAATGCCATTTAAGACCCCAAACTGTAAATTAATAATGCAAATTAAAACATTGCATTGAAAATTTTGTCTAAATATAAAGAGTAGAGTTCCATAAGCAGAATGCTTAGCTTTTTTGGATCCCAGTACTTGTAGTAATTTCTCCCTTTTACTTAGATACAGTCCTGCTGTTTATTTTTTTACGAAATGAGCCCACAACTTTTCTTCTCTCTTTGCATCTAAAGAATGTCCTTACAGGGTGGATTAGATGAAGTATCTGGGTTTCACCCTATGCCTTCCTCAGGCAGTCTGGAAGCAACACTCCCTTCAGGATAGGGAGTGAGGGGAATAAATCTTTTGTCTCCCTTCCATAGACGTATCACTGTTAATGTCAATCAGCTGACATGAGAACATAAGAATGCCCATACTGGCTGGGTTAGACGAAAGGTCCATCTAGCTTAGTATCCTGTCTTCCGACAGTGGCTAATGCCAGGTGCCCCAGAGGCAATGAATAGAACAGGTAATCGTCAAGTGATCCATCCCCTTTCACCATTCCCAGCTTCTGGCAAACAGAGGCTAGGGACACCATCCCTGCCCATCCTGGCTAACAGCCATTGATGGACCTATCCTCCATGAATTTATCTAGTTGTTCTTTGAATCCTGTTACAGTTTTGGCCTTCACAACATCGTCTGGAAAAGAGTTCCATAGGTTGACTATGCGTTGTGTGAAGAAATGCTACTTTTGTTTTTAAACCTGCTACCTATTAACTTGATTTGGTGTTATGTTATGGTTCTTGTGTTATGAGAAGGAGTAAATAACACTTCCTTATTTATTATCTCCACCAGTCATGATTTTATAGACCTCTATCATATCTTCCTCCCCCCCCCCCCCCCCCACGCCCAGTCATCTCTTTTCCAAGCTGTAAAGTCCCAGTCTTATTAATCTCTGCTCATATGGAGACCGCAAAGAGGTGCTTATATAGTAGTTCTATTTGTGCCCTTCTCTTGGAGCTGAGATTTAGTATTGGCATTTATTAGAGAATAACATTTGTATTTCACAGTGTTTTCATATCCTTTCCCATCAAGTTACAGATCTTGCCTCTCACAACCTCATTAAAACTTGTTCTCAAATGTTTTAATTTAAAAGGAAAGGGAAATGTACAGTATCATTTTTCAACAGACATAAATGAAAGTTAATTAATGCTAGACACTTGCATGTTAGGGTAATGTTGAGGACATGACCACCAATATATGATTGAACTGTAAACTTGGCTGTTTTCCCCTCCTGAACCTCATGTTTCAGTGTAGTATTTTGTTAATTTTCTTAGATTTTGCTTTTAAAAATACTGTTAATATTCTGTTAGGATCATGTCAATGGCAGCTAAGTAATTCATTAGTTTGTGACCCCAGTGGAAGAAATTAAAATACACATTAATCCATGTCTCAATCTAGTGAATGTTGTCAGTGAGTAAAACTGTCCCTATTGCTGTTATCCATATCATTTTCCTTTCCCTCCTGTTGTATTGTGTCTTGTGTGTTTGTAGAGTGTCAAGCACAACAGGACTCTGTTTTTTATTAGGGCTTTTGGGCCCTGTCTACATACCAGTGTTAAATAATGACCTGAGATGATATGCTACAAGAGATCACAAACTACAGAATAGGGGATTTTACAGAGAATTTTGATCCAAATTAAGTAAGGCATTGAAGATGCAATCTGATGTGCTCAAAGATTGCAAGAGACTCCTGTAACCTGAAACTAATGATTTAGTTAGAGCAGGGGTAGGCAACCTATGGCATGCGTGCCAAAGGCGGCACGCGAGCTGATTTTCAGTGGCACTCACACTGCCCAGGTCCTCGCCATCTGTCCGGGGGGCTCTGCATTTTAATTTAATTTTAAATGAAGCTTCTTAACCATTTTAAAAACCTTATTTACTTTACATACAACAACAGTTTTAGTTATATATTATAGACTTATAGAAAGAGACCTTAAATTAGAGTGAGTGAATGAATGAAGACTCGGCACACCACTTCTGAAAGGTTGCCGTCCCCTGAGTTAGAGGATCAAAGTAACTTTACTTCTGGAGAGAAGGGAAGGCTGTGTCGTCCACTTTTCTTTTTTTTTTTTTTTTTTTTTTGACAGAACCACAAGACTTGTTCCCCACTGATTCTGTGTCATTCATTATTTGGTGACTGGTATACTTGGTGAAGCTTCCTTTAGAGGCCATCAGTGTCATTATAAATTTTGGAGACAGGGGCTGTCTTTATTGCCCAAGACACACTGTTTATATGTTAACACATTCCCCTTTTCCTGATGGACTGTGGTTCTGGTTTGCTCAGGGAATGAGGAAATGGGACTTAAGCTTGGTTCTTTTGCATGATAAACTTGAGCACTCGATGTGATATGACGTTCTAGCTTTTGCTAGTTTCTGCTGTAGTATCCTGTGCTGGTAGGAAGAGAAAGTTGAGCTGCCGCTGAATATGTGACAGAGTGATGGTCAAGCTGTAGTAATGTGGAACTAGACATAGTCTGTGCATGTGTTGAACACTTGATGGCGGTAATGTTCAGAGAAATAATTTATAATGAGAAATATTCAGTTAGTGTTTAGCAAGGTGTAGCAGATAGCTGGAAGGGAATACACCTCTCCCCCGATATAAAGCTGTCCTCAGGAGCCAAAATTTTTTTACCGTGTTATAGGTGAAACTGCATTATATCAAACTTGCTTTGATCCACTGGAGTGCGCAGCCTTGCCCCCCTGGAGCACTGCTTTACCGCGTTCTATCCGAATTTGTGTTATATCGGGGTAGAGATGTATATGACACATGGGGAAATAGAAGATGAAACAAAGGAGTCTTTTATCCATATGGAAAAACTTAAACCACTCTGCCTTGCCAGATTTCACATACACCTTCTGTATGCTTCCCCAGATCTTCTGCACACACCTTGGATGGCCCCTTCCTGCATGCTCCTGAGATCTTTTTTCTTATCTCTGTGAGGCCCCTATATCTGAGACCAGAAAACATGATTCCCTGGCACTCCTTTTTTGCCCCTCAAGTGGCTCCAAGTCCTGTACCCTCTTCACTATGTCTTCCCTTCTATATTTTCTGCTTTTGATATCGTGTGTGTATAAATTTTGCGCAAGCTATGATCCCCACACCAGATATATCCAGTTGCAATAGGAAACATTGGGCTGAGCTCCCACTGAGACTGGTTGCCACTTAGAGACTTTTGGGCCGTTCCTGTGGCCACCCCTCCTTGTAAAGAAAAATCATAGAATATTTCCGATTCAGATCGGAGGGGGTAGAATAGATGGGTGGTATGTTTCCAAGCCCAGTGTATAGGGCCCTACCAAATTCAGTCCATTTTGGTCAATTTCACAGTCATAGAATTTTAAAAATAGTTAATTTCACAGTTTCAGATGTAAATATCTGAAATGTCATGGTGTTATAACCCTGGGGGTCCCAACCCAAAAGAGGGCTGTGGGGGGTCGGAAGGCTGTTGTAGGGAGGTCGCAGTATTGCCACGCTTACTTCTGTGCTGCTGCTGACGGTGACACTGCCTTCAAAGTTGGGCAGCCAGAGAGCAGTGGGCAGCACAGATGTGAGGGTTGCATGGTATGGGGGAGGAGTATAATTTGGGGGGGGCAGGGCCAGCCTTACAGGTGGGTGACTGCCCAGGGCCCCATGGTCAGGAGAGTGCTGTGATCTTCCTCCCCACCCCACCCCACCCCAGTCAGCCCAAGGCCCCTTTAGCCCCCCCAAGTGCTAGGCCCGGAGCCAGGGGGTGGCAGGGCTTAGGGTACAAGGGTGCCGGAAGCTTTGTAGAAGTGTGTTTGTGTGTGTGGGGGGTCACTGGAACCGGAGGGGCCAGAGGCCGTGCCCCCACTTTTTAACATGGGTGTAATTTGGGGGGCAGATAGAACCTTTTATTGAAAGTAACATGATTCTTTAAAAGGGAATAACTTCTGTAGTTACCTGCTATAGCTAATTTCATAATATTTATATATAATATATAAATACACAAGTGAATATAAAAATTTAGTGATGCTATGTTATTTAGGTTCATGACATAGCTACTGTGAACCTAGCTACTGTAGAAGTAGCATGGTGATAAATCTAACGAAGGTGCTGCATGCGTTGCAAACCCGATTGATTTCCCAATGAAAATGCCTTTTGAGCAGTTAAAATCATATTGCCTGACAGAATTTGAAGAATATGAAATAAACATACTTGGCCAGTGCATCAAGCCAGAATAAAAAATAGCATGACTTGCCTATGAATGTAAGTACTGTATATGGGAGAATTTTAATACAGATAAGTTCACACCTTCAAATGTCTGATTATAAATTTATTTGGCAATGATTTTTGTTGTACCTGCCAAATATCTTAACGTGATGTGATTAACAAGTGTAAGATTGTGTCTTCAGTTTACTCTATGTAGAAACACGTTCTTCAGCAACTGGAATACACCTGTTTTATCTGTAACTTTCAGCTGAACATATTGAACCATCTCCAAGTTTTAGCGAGGGTGTAGAAGCTTCTGCCAGAGATGACTGGTGCCTGCTGAGGGCGGGGGGACACAATTTAAAGGTTTGGGCTCCTCCAACAGCTTGAGTCAAGCCCACCCTAGGCACGCTTCCCTCTTACACTCAGCGGGCCCTCCCTGCAACTCCCAGGTGTTAGTTTTATGTGGAGATGCAGCGGCAAACAGCTGGGAGCTGTAGGGAGGGGCCGCTGCTTTAGCTCCATGGAGAAAGGCAGCAACAAAATCAGTGACTCTCCCTGCTGCTCCCAGCTGTTTGCTGCTGCCTCTCCCCATGGGCTGCAGCTCCCAGGTTGCTGGTTCCAGCAACTGCCGTGGCAAGGAGCGGGCCTGGCAGCACTACATGACTGAGCGGGCCCAGCAAGCCCTGGTAAAAATCTGTGGGGGCATGTGACCCCAACACCTCTGGCATCTGCCCAGCAAGGAGGAGGGTCTTGGGGCTTCAGCCCCGTGGGGTACACTTCTGAGGGCTCGGGGCTTCAATAGGAGTGGGTCTGATGCCCCACCAGGCGTCTCCCATGGGGCTGAAGCTCTGGCTCTTGAACTTTGGAAAATTGTTGATGTGGCTCGGAGGATCAGTGGGTTTGGCCATTCCTGATCTATGGCAAAGTATGTTGTTCTAGAATTAAAGTAGGTCACCAGGGGCTGAGAATCCTTGACTCTCATTGGAGGATCAGGTCAGTAACTCTTGCCAGATTCTATGGTAGATAAGGGAATGGCAGAATTACAGTTGAGGCTTAATTTTTGTGGCAAACCCCATTTTGCTTTTATTTTGATATCCCACCAATTAAGAGTATGATTTTTGGCATAGGAATTTTCAATAAATTTTATAACAGAGGTGCAAGGGGGAATAAAACAATAAGTCACTGAAAGGTCGCCAAGTGCAGTTTTCATTACATCAGCTTGCATGAGTATACTTGGAGATGCTGAAAGGTAAGGCCCAGGGAATGGGGTGTGGGGATTGGAAAGTGAGTACATGCCAAAACAGTGGCACCTGTCCCATGGGGCTGGCGCTGGCTCTGGCTCTGGCTCTGGCTCTCTGCTCTGGGTGCTGAGACCTGGAAATGTGTATATTATGGTAGAGGAGGTACCATTTGAACAAAGGCATTCTTATACTGAAATACTAATGATCTAGTTAACGTCTTCTATATTGGCCTGTGCTAGATTTTTCAGAGAATGACTACTTCTCTAAAGCAGCCAGCACTAATTATGCTCAAGGATGCAGGGAATAAGTCCAGAGCTTTCCTGCCCAAACCCCTCCCATATATGGTCAGAGAGGCCCACTTTGGGCATTGGGTCCAGTGGCTTTCTCTCTGAACTGAGAGCAACAATAACAGGGAGATGTCACTGCCACCTTCTGACATCCTCCTTCGTTTCAACTCTGAAACTTGGCCTGGTGACCTTCTTTATTGCTGTACTGCTGTTGTCCCTCTCCTACCACTGCAGTCTTTCAGCTATCCTCCCACACTCTCCCTGGGCACACATAGCATTTTCTGCTGTCCGCTTGCTTTACTCACTTCCCTCTTACTTCACCCATGAGTTGTCTCCCCTCAAAATACCCTAAAACGAAGTTTTTGTAGTAGAGAGAAAGCAAATATATAAGCAGATACATAACAGACATGTATGCCTACCATCAATCTGCTTGTTTTTTTAGTTTGTATCCCTTTCCTGCACCTGGTCTCTCTTTGTCTGTTGGACTGTTAAGCTCTTCAGAGCAGGGGTACATTTTTCCCACATTGTAGCCTAGCACAATATAAATGTTGATAGTCTAATTGTGCAGAAATATAGTATAGTGGTGCAGGTGCTGTAATCATTTGCACATTCAACTTCTTGATCTGATCTTTATTGTAATCAAGACCATTCATTTTTCCATGACTGAATGGTAAGCCTACCCAAAAGGTGGGCAGATGCTGGAATTATAGGACTCTAGAAGAACCGAAATAGAGTAGATAGACTCATGCGTTTATACCCAGAGACATCATTAATGTCTTGATTAGGTTTTTGGTGTTTTTCTTTGATGGCATCGTAGTTAAACTTTTATGGTTTTCCTTCAGGTTAATACAAAATAATTACATATGTTTTCTCCCCAGGGTAACTTGTGAAAGTGTTTAACTTTTTTCCAGTTTGTGACAAGTACTGGGTTGTAACTGCATACATTCCCTCTTGCTCCTCCTAGAGATATCTGTCGCAGATAGAACATTTGTTTACCTTCTGACATCTGATAGATTAGTTGAGCTTTTAAAATGTATTGAGAAGGTCAGATTTAAGATAGTGATATTTAATATTTTAAAAGTATGCGATGTACCCAGTGCTCAACCGTTTCAATTTTTTTAGATAAATGAATGTAAAGTAGTAAAATTAATTAATTACTAACTTTGAATTATAAACTTAGAAACAAACAAGTCCTGTGCTTTTAAGAAGTCGGAGACTAAATTCTTCTCTCTGTAGTTTTATATTATGTCCATCACCACAGTGTCTGAGCGTCTTGGAGTAGAAAAATCAAGTATGGTGATGTATCCGTGGTATGGTTTTTGTAAAGAGGAAGAAAACCTTTACCTCTTTGTGTCTCATTCCCATGTGCTGGTGGTGGTGGTTGGAATTTTTAAAACTGCTTATTTGTTACTTTATCTTAATTATTTTTAATGGTAAACAATTCCATAGCAGGGGAAGAAACTGAGGGGCTGAAACAACTGGGGGACAGGGTGGTGGTAAAGGGGGGCTGTAATGAGTGCCACTTAAATAATTTTGGATTTCTGTAGAGAGTGTGTGTGTGTTTGTGTGTGTGATGTCATAGATCTATAGAGAATTTTCTAGAAGTACAAGCAGGAGAATGAAGAGCTGATTGTCATCTTTGTGTAATGGAACATGTAATTGATTAAAAATTGTATTCAACAAATGGGTGGCTGCTGTAAAAGAATAAGTAGTCCTATATAAACTCACTGTTTCTAGTTAGGACTGTGTTTCGTAAGTTGTCTAATTTGGTTTCTATAAAAGGCTTTAAATAGTCCATGTTTGGCTGTACTTGTATTTGAAATGAACTTCTTTTGATGTGTGTTAAGATGTGACTTGATGGGTAAATGTATTAATGAGTAAAATTCATTTGTGAAGCTCAGTTGTTTTGAGATGAGCATACATTGTGGTATGAAAAATATAGAAAATGTATGCTAACTAGTGAAAGGTAGCAATTATAGCCTAACAGGAAATGCTATTTATGGCTTTGTTGAAAGCAAGCAACACCTGCTATTTTTTCTTTCTAATATATAGCTCGATAAGTAATAACATTGAGTTTTTTTTAAATTTTTCACTTGACATTTTCTGACATACCTCCCAAGAGGAAAAATGTGTGTAGTTCTAATTCTTTTTGTAAAGAGGAAGAAAACCTTTACCAATGAACTACAAGGAACTTTGTGTTTAGTCAGTACCTGCTGGTGGATCAGTTGCTGTTTTTTGTTAATACATGGTCTAGCCACTGGGTGTCTCAGTTGTTCTTTTATGGAAGAAACTCACTTCATAGGCAGTACTGGTGGAAATTTTTATTCTTCTTAAAGATTTAATGACAGACATTTTCTTAAAGCAAATTAACCCTATTCCATCAATGAAATATGTGCCTCCCATATGCCATTTCTGTGAAATACATAAACAAATTGATATTATACTTTGTTTTTCCATTGACTTGGCAATGTTTTAGAAAAGTAAATTTGAGAGAGAAGCTCTTTAGTAAAGATTATGCCTTTTGGTTACTTAGTGTACTTCGTTCAATTTAACACCAATCTATAAGGCTTCACTGAAATTTTGTGTGACTAATCTATATTGAGCTGTATTAGGAACTGGCAAAGTCATATGAAAGCTTAAACTTTAAAAAGATAAAGATGTAATGGACCTGACTTTTTTTCAAATTGGGCCTTCAATTTGTGGGGACAGTTTTTTGCATCTGTAGTGAACTGTCCTCAATTTTTTTTAACCTGCCATCAGTTACCAGGAAAAAGCATAAATGAACTAGACTTTTGCCAAAGCCCTGTTAAATAACTGTGTACTTCTGCATCTTCCATCATTTGCTGTCAACACTTTAAGTATGTTCAGGTTTCTTACCACGTGTAATGTGACAATGTAGCAAGTACCTGATTGTGGTTTCACTGACAAATTAGGCAGGAATGTACTAATGAGAATGGAAAGCTTCTGTTTTACTCAGATTGGCGAGGGGGAAGAACAGCTGATGGTGTGACAGTTGTACAATAATGCAGTATATGATGCATTAATGCAGCGATTTATATTCAGTTTGTCAAAATATATTCTTTCTGTGTGTGGCAATGGTTCTCTGTAGTTAATATTTTCAATTCATTATGCCTAGGTACTGCAAGGGTCTCTCTACAGGGGATGATTCTACATGCGTTTGCTGCAATTCTTAAGCATAGTCGGGTGAGTTAAGGTTGAACCTCTGTCCTTAACTCAGAATTTTCTTGCTTTTTATGGGTTTTAAGTTATTCCAATGACACATTTATATTAATACATATAGGTCCAAATTTTCAAAAGAGATTAGTGATTTTGTTTGAGACCCCTAAAAGGGGCCTGACTTTCAAAAAGTTCTGAGTACACTGAAAATCCATAAGACTCCTGCAGGGAGCCTCAGATTTGCCCCCCTGACATCAGTAGTCACTTCTCAAAACTTGTGCAATAGACTATAACATGGCCACCTTTTTTGAAATTTGTTTTTGCATAAATAAGTAATGATTGTGTTATCTGCAGGAATAGTGAGACGTTCAAACTAATCTCAAAGCAGATTATAATCCAGTCAGTTCAGCAAAATGGCAAATCCAGAGTAATACATGAAACACCACTTTTTTCTTTCAGAGCAGTAATGAAACCACAATGTCTGTTTATAAAGAAAGTTTAATTACATTGACAGAGAGGTCAGCTGCATTACCCTGTTTGTATATGGATGAATTTGCCATTTTGCCAAACTAATTGTATTTTATTTTGCCTTTAAATTAGCTAGCATACTGTCTCATATTCCTTCTTAACAAAGAGCGCAGTCAGCACAGATTTATGTAAATACGTCTAACATTTCAAGAAATCCTGATTTATTCTTAGTACAAGTACAAATGCACTAAAATAATGTTATAGGTCCAATTTAAAACCACAGATGCAAGAATTCAAACTGAAACTGCCTCTTAACTTGCCCATTATGCTTAAGCATTGCAGTACTTTGCCAATTCGCATGAGACTTCTCTGCAGACCCTAGGCACAATGTGCTAAGGACAGGATTTAGTCTTAAAGTGTTATAAATGTAAGTTGCCAGAACCTTTATTTAACTGTCAGCTATGCTTACTTCCTTTTACCTTAATTATTCACTGATGCCACAATTTTTGTAACTTCATTATTGCTTCTGTGTTAAAGGAATTGGGATTGGATATTTAAAATAAGAGTCCTACTGAATTAGTGACAGGTATCTAATCTACTGTGTTTACTCTTTACCTGCTATCTAATGAATACTTTTTGGAGTTTAAATATCTCAGTGCATTTTTGATTACATCAGTATCACACAGTTTAAAATAAACTTCAAATTGAAAGGCTGTGTTGCTCCATTTGTACTGCTGTTAATGCACAAAGATGGGCTTAGTGTAGTATGGTGTGATGGACTATGAAAACAGATTATGTAGAATATTAACAGGGAGAAAATGTTGCTGTGAAGAAATATTAACTTCAAACTCTTCTTTCAAAAGGATTTTTGGACCCTGAAAAGAAACTTTTTTCTCATCGGATATTGTCAAGAGATGAATGTATTGATCCATTTTCTAAAACAGGGAATCTTAGGTATGTATGGGGGTGTGAAACTTCTTAATAAATAATCCAGGAGTGGAAATGAAGGCAGAATGTTGGGAACATAAGTATTAAAGGGAGAAATTCTTTATCCCTTCTGTACCTTCACAGAGAGCAATAAAACTGAGAAGTGCAAGCTAATGCTTATAGGCTTCATCTACTTAATACTTCAGTGGGCGTTACACCCTGTAATGTTCAAGCAAGATAATTTAGAGTCTCGCATTCAGTGATAACCTTTGTTTTCAGATGTTTTATGGCTGCAGCTAACTGTAACTCAGGGCAAATCTACACTACAGCGCAACATCAGCACAGATGCACCGATGCAGCTACGCTGTTGTAGCGCGTCTGGTGAAGATGCACTATGCCATCAGCATAATTACTCTACCTTCTTGAGAAGCGTAAGCTATGTCGGCGGATAGCGCCAGTGTGGACAGCGCGAAACTTGCGTCACCTGGGGGGATGAAGGGGACTTTTTCACACCCCAAGGCGACATAAGTTAGATCAATTTAAGCGATAGTCTAGACCGGCCCTAAACTTTTTCCCTGCGATGATTTGCAAGCAACTCATCCTATTTTATTTCATCTTGTGGTTTATTACATAATATAATTTGTGCATTTTTATATTGTAGAAATTTAGGCCAACATTTTCCAGAATAGTAGCCTAAAGCTAGACTCTCAAATCTGTATTTAGGTACTTCTGTGGCCTGACTTTGCTGGGTATTCATCACTTTTGAGTTTCATTGATTATCAGCACTTTTGAAAATTACACTTCAGTGCTTAAATTAAGCTCCTTAACCTATATTTTAGGCTCCAATTTTTGACAATCTTGGCCTTTTGTCTGTGTAAAATTTAGGATTGCCTGATATTTAATAATATCCCTATTGGAGTTGTTATGGGGAGGGGAGGATTCATCACAGCAAATCATACTTTTTTTTTTTTTTTCTTATCCTGGGTATATTTTTGGATCTATTCTGAGTATTCTCCTGTCAGGTTTATGACCAGTTTAAATACTAAGACTTCTTGTTTAGATGTAATCTCTATGGAATGAGTAAGTGTGACTAAGTTACTATATATGATATTGCTCCTGCCCCTTTATTCCTGAATTATTTTGTATTATTTAGGTAGAAGAACCTAGACTGAAATTCAGTGCAATACACTATGTATACTCAAATTTAAACTTTGAGAGGGCTCATATTTTTGACCACTGGAACTGAAGGGGATAAATAAATGTAATTGCTAATTTATTTATTTTTTTGAGACTTTTGTGAACTAACTTGAAAAATTCTTTCTAATAATTGTTCATAAAACTTTTAAAAACCACAAAAAGATGATTGGTAGAGTAACCAGTAGGAAGAGCTGCAGATTGTATGATAACTGTTACAGGTAAACGAATTGACTCATCCAGAATCCTAATAAATACTTTTAATTTTCAGAAATCATTCATGTTTAATGTTCATGCCCATTTAACGCACACAACTAACCAGAATGTCAACCCAGAGTGTTTTAAATAGTAAACTTAACAGACAATAAAAACAAGCAACTTCTTTTTTTTTTTTTTTTAGAAATCTCTTCCCATGTGGTGACTCCATGGTTTGCATTATTGATGACCGAGAGGATGTTTGGAAGTTTGCACCCAATTTGATAACTGTAAAGAAATATGTGTACTTTCAGGGTATAGGCGATATTAATGCACCACCTGGATCAAGGGAAGCTCAGATGAAAAAGAAGGGTAACTCCATTTTATTTATTTACTTTTGGAGCAGCAGTTGACTAGCAAACCAAAACCATGCTAACAAAGTGTTGTCCAAAACAAAAAACGAATAGTGGGGTTTCAGAGTCTACCAAACCACATCCATTTTGCATGTGACAGAATTTTATTTTCAGCAATCTTAAGAGGGTACTGTAAACAGTGAAAAAGCAGATGCTACAGCAGTGGTTTTCACCTGAGAAAACAAGTCTGAAAAGGTGATGACTGGGAAGGCCAATATATCCAGGATTTATTAAAACTCGTAGAAGTAGCTGGAAAGAAACTTACTTTATTCGTAGTTGGGTATTTTAGAGAGAAGCTTTCATTTCAGGATAGTTAGTATTTTTCTGTACATATTTAGTTCCTGTTGAGCCTGTTTACCATTCTTTTGCCATTGTTACCATCTAGAAATGAATTCAATTCTGTTATTTTACTGTAGTAATGTTTCATGTGGTTAAAAAGTATAAGAATGGAATGAATAGCCTGACCATGTACTTCTCAAAATATAGTATGAGATCAGCATGCTGTAGTGGCAATAGTGGTGACCAAGGGGCAGTCAAGTCACATGTATGCCTTTTTTACGAATAAGATGTGGTCATCTCTGCTAAGAATGGCCTTGGCTATTCCTGCCAAGAATATAACTGCATTTGTCTGCTGCTTGTCAGCTACCCCAAAAAAAACCTGTCTAAAAGCTATTTACAGAGTAATCTTTTTCTGCATATGAAGCAGACTGCTCTCGTTTGTTGCATATCACTAGTGCCTTCATAAAGGGTTTGATCAACATATTTTGATGGTAGTAAAATATATTTTTCAATTTCTAAAGCATTTTCTTGGTTTTGTATTCAATCAGTTCTGAAAACAGAGGATAGAAAAAATATGAGCAGAACTTGTAAGTTCATAAAGAGGACAATCTTATGGTTAATACTCTGGAAATATGCTTTTTTCCTCTTTGACCTTTGGCAGGTCATGTGGTTTTTTTTGTTTTGTTTTTTGTTTTTTTTTAAATGCTTCAGTTGCCCATCTAAAGGGGAATGATACTTCCTTACATAATAAGATAAAGGCATTATTATTTGTGAGGTAGACAAATCATATGATGATGAGGGCAACATAAACTGGGATTTTCAAGAGGTTTAAGGGAGTTAGGCACTCCGCTTCTATTACGTTTCAATAGGAGTTGAGTACCTATAAATCTCTTATGCCCTTTGAAAATCCCAACTGAGAGTATTCTGATGCATAGATATGTTTAGCTGTAGATTGACCTTATTTAATTTATGGAGGAGAGGATGGATGTTGAGTTTCTGAAAGCATAACTGAAAGCTCATCTACTTGGAAGGATAAAACAGGGAAACTTCATCTTACTTTTTTCGTGTGTTTTGTTCAGTAAATCATTCTTCAAAAACAACTGAAGCATCTGATCCCACAGTGGTAACGGCAAAAGATTCTGAAGAAGTAAAGAACGTTACGTGTGTGGAAGAACAAAGTAATGGTCTTAGGAAATCTACAAAAGAGATGTGTACTACAAATGGTAGTAATTTTATGAGCAGCGAGACTTCTAACTTGGGGTTGAATTCCAATGATAAATTAAATGTTAGAGACTCCTTAAGTGGTACCATTGATCACAAAACAAATGCTGCCGTCATTAATGATTCAACAAGTGTTAAGGAGTCTCAGATTTCTTCAGAACAAGATGATAGGACAGTTACAGAGAAGCAGCAGACCCAAGACAAGGCAACAAATAACTTGGACTTTGAACTGTCTAGTGACAGTGAAAGTGACAGTGGATTAGATGCTAGGAAGTCATCGTCCTCTTCTGCCTCAGATAGTGAAAATGAGGGGAAGAGAAGCTGGAAAAAATCAAAGCAGCCTGTACCAGATGAAAATTTGCAGCAAGAATGTTGCACTGATGTGAGTGGGGGAAAGGATGGTCAAGTGAACCATTCTGGGGAGGCGATAGCTCCACCTAGCATATATCCTCATGGCAAGACAGTTGATCTTGAAATGCAAGAAGAAAGTGAACAGGACAGCCTTTGTGATCTGGGAAATGGGTGTGCAGACAAGAAAGAAGCGGAGACAGAGTCCCAGAATAGTGAGCAGTCTGGGATTACAATGGGTGAGTCTTTAGATCAGAGCATGGAAGAAGAGGAAGAAGAGGAAGACACGGATGAAGATGACCATTTAATATACCTTGAAGAGATCCTTGTTCGGGTGCACACTGATTATTATACCAAGTATGATAAATACCTGAAAAAGGAGATCAATGAAATTCCAGACATAAGAAAAATAGTACCAGAATTGAAAAGCAAGGTATTGGCAGATGTTACCATAATATTTAGTGGACTCTATCCAACAAATTTCCCCATAGAAAGAACCCGAGAGCATTATCATGCTACCGCACTTGGAGCTAAAATTATAAAGAACCTAGTACTGAATGCTGATGATCCCAACAAGGCAACCCATCTGATTGCGGCAAGGGGAGGTAAGTAGGTGAAATTTTTCAGTCTTCTGTTAATGAAAATATTATTTTCACTCATGATTTTAGTTACACAAAAAGTTGGCTGAAGACTTGAAAAGGTTAAATATGGGTCTTGATATACTTGCCATCTTTAATGTTGATTTAAATTATGGGGGGAAGTAGCTTAAAGATTTACTGCAAATCATTTTTTAAAAGGTCTTGTATCCTTTTTGCTTCCATAGGATTAAGAATTTTTTAAAATAGTTTTTCTTTTAAAAATACCAAATGTCAAATGTGGTCTTTCCTGATCTTGAGTGTGTCAGATGAGAAGTGTATTGCTAGCTTTTATGGAAAGGGGGGGGGGGTGCTGATTATTCCATGAAGATGATGTTCTAAAATCAGTTAGGTATTTTTTAAACAGGTATAACTGAAAAGAAACAAATGATAAGCAGTCTTGACTTAAAGTTCTCCTCTCACTTGCTCAACTTTCATTGTTTCTTATGATATTGTCATTTCACTTCATTGTCTTCCAGGCTAGACAGAACCTGAATTCCCAATGTGATTAAAAAATAACAACAAGCAGCCTTTAAAAAAATAAAACTAAAACCACCTTTTAAGTCCTCTTTATACACCATGAAGAAGTAAACAAAAACCATGAGTCCAGTTTTTTCAGTCACCTTTGACTTATTTTCCTAGCCTGCCTTCTTTCTTACAAGATTAGAATATATGCAAAAATAAACTTTAATTTCATGTCAAAGGATTACAGTATAAAAACATCATAATATATTTTTATTAGCGTGGTGAAGCTTTTTTCACCCAAATCTATAACTTCAATGCAAGCTCATAATATCATTTCTACTTTAATAGTCCAACCAATTCAGTCTTCCTATTTTTCTTGAAAAAGAAATATGATGAATATGAAAAAATATTGAGTTCTGCACTGAACATTGAAAACAATGGTGATTTCTAGGTTCCCAAACTTTGATTTTTAGCACATCATGGCAAAAAACATTTTTGATGAACTTGGTTTCAGTGGTTTAAAAACTGCTTGGCTAGATCAGGGATCGGCAACCTTTGGCACGCGACCTGCCAGGGTAAGCCACCTGGCGGGCTGGGCCAGTTTCTTTACCTGCTGTGTTCGCAGGTTCAGCCGATCGCGGCGCCCACTGGCCGCGGTTCGCTGCTCCAGGCCAATGGTGGCTGCGGGAACCATCGCGGGCCGAAGGATGTGCTGGCCGCCGCTTCTCGCAGCCCCCATTGGCCTGGAGTGGCGAACCACGTCCAGTGGGCTCCGCGATCGGCCGAACCTGCAGATGCGGCAGGTAAGCAAACCGGCCTGGCCCGCCAGGGGGCTTACCCTGTCCGGCTGCGTGCCAAAGGTTGCTGATCCCTGGGCTAGATGGACGGTGACTAAGGCCCTGTCTTCGCAGCCAGAAAAAGGGGTGTTATTACAATGGGGTAACTAGCTTGGATTAACGATCTCTTTGTAAAATCCTAGTGGAGACATGGCACACGTAGCTTATACTGTGACATAGTAAAATATCAATGGGCAGGGTGTGTGTGTACTGTTGATCTTGGCTAGCTACCTTGTGGTAAAAGCTACTTGTGCCTCACCTTTTTACAATGAGATACATAACCCGTGGTAGTCATCACACTTTAATACACACCTTTCTTGGCCGTGAAGACGTAGCCAAAATGTCCAGATTGGGAACAGTTTTAGATTGACTGGGAGTTGGGGACTTCCAATGCTTGCAGGTGTGCTAGTTGGGACTGTGCATTCGTATAATTTTCATTTTGTGAATGTGTTTGGTGCACGCTTCTGAAAACTTGGGTCACAGTATTTCATGATCCCTTGGGCTCTGCTACAGTTGCTATTGAGCAGATCTTACTCTGAGAATTGCGCTGATGTCAATGCAGCTCCATCAGATGAGAATTACTCACAAAATGTGAGTCACATTCTATTGGAAATGTAAAGGGCTTGATAGTATTTTAATCATAAAAATCACTAAATTGATCTCTTGTGTTTCTTCAGAGTTTTCCATTCCAAATTACAAAATGTCTCATTTCAAAGGGGCTTTGCCTCTTATGGCCACTAATCTGTTTGTTTTTTGCATAAAAGCAATAATCTTGAATTTATGACCAAAATATTTCCATGGCAGCTTGGCTCAAGATAATTTCACACTTGCATTTGCAGCATGATAAAGAAGCTGGAGCAAGGGGAGAATAATGCTTGAATGTTCGATTAAATAAGTATTGAGGAAAGAATACAGGACGCTAGCATAATAACTTGATTTTTGTATATGTTCTGGTTGTCTCTTTCCTGGTGTGCAAAGTAAAAGCTCAATGCACTGTTTTAGGAAGACCTAGTTTTGAAATGCTGTATAAAAGTGTCATAATGTACATATTCTGCCATGTTTGCCTTGCTGTCCCATAAGAGGAAGAAGAACTGACGGTCCAGTTTTCTGGAAAAAGTCCTTGTGTATTTTTTTTATCTAATTTGTAGACCTAGGTATAAAAAACTTGTTCTACAGGGCTGTTGTGCATATCCAAAAAATATTTATAATAAATTTAAATTGGTATTCTATTATTGTTTTACAGTGTGATTAAAACTGCGATTAATTGCGACTGTTTTTTAATCTCGTGATTAATTGCGATTTTTTTAAAAATCATTTGACAACCTTAATTTTAAATGAAAACTTCAAGTCTGCAGAAATAAATGGCTTATGTCCCCACACTCACCAAGAAGAGCTTCCCTTCTCCACAAGTGAGTGGATATTTTTAATCTCATCTGATTTTGATAAGAGGATCTAGATCCCCAGGCTCTCACTCAATAACATAATTTAAAAAGCAAAAAAAAAACCCAAACTAGCTAAAGTTATTTTGACTATGTTGGTGGTTTCCGTTATTTTGTTCTCAATATTTCACTTACACAAAGAGTAAACACGTGGTACTGCTTACAATTTAGTCCGGCAAATTCTGTGCTTTGTGGCCTTTTTTGCATGCCTTTGACTTGCAAGCTTGTAAGTAAAAACATAAGGATGGCCCCACTGGGTCAGACCAATGATCCATCTAGCTTAGAATCCTTTGACCCCCCCCCTCCAAGAATTCTAATAGATTAGTGAGGCATAATTTCCCTTTACAAAAGCTATATTGACTCTTCCCCAAAATATTGTGTTCATCTATATGTCTAATAATTCTATTCTTTACTGTACTTTCATCCAATTTGCCTGGTACTGAAGTTAGGCTTACCGGTATGTAATTCCCAGAATCGCCTCTGTAGCCTTTTTTAAAAATTGCATTACATTAGCTATCCTCCAGTCATGTGGTACAGAGGCTGATCTAGGCATTTGGTTACGTACCACAGTTAGCAGTTCTGCAATTTCATATTTGAGTTCCTATCATCTGGTCCTCAGATTTGTCACCTTAAATGAATCCTCTGCAGTGAAAACCAATGTAACAAATTCATTTAGCTTCTCTACAATGGCCTTATCTTCTTTTGGTGCTCCTGTTGCACTGTGATCATTCAGTGGTCCCACTGATTTTGACAGGCTTCCTGCGGCTGAGATACTTAAAAAAAAATTGTTTTTGATTTGTCTTTTTTCGTTCTTTTCCTCTGCTCTTTACCCATGGTGGCATTTTGGCCCTCTGACTGTTCTTTTGGTTTTGTTTGATTTTAAGATATACGTTTAGTTTGAACCGCTATCATGGTGCTATTAAATGGTTTCCATGCAGCTTGCAGACATTTCACCCTTATGACTGTTCCTTTTAATTTCCATTAACTAGCTTCTTCATTTTTGTTCTGCTTTTTGAAGTTCAGTACTATTGTGATGGGTTTCTTTGGTATTTTCTCTCCTATGAGGATGTTAAATATAATTAGAGTATAGTTGCTATTACCAAACATTTCAGCTATATGCACTTCTTGAACCCGATCCTATTCGCCTTTTAGGACTAAATCAAGAATTGCCTCTCCCCTTATGGATTCCAGGACTAGCTGCTCCAAGAAGCAGTCATTAATGGTGTCTAGAAATTTTATCTCTGCATCCCACCCAGAGGTGACATGTCAGTATGGGGATAATTGAAATCCCCCATTACTTTTGAGTTTTCTGTTTTTGTAGCATCTAATATCACTGTGTTTCATAGTCACTGTCACCATTGTGGTCAGGTGGTTGGTAGTATATTCCTACTGCTAGACCCTTATTATTCAAGCATGGAATTTCTGTGATGCATAGAGTTTCTGTGATACAGTTGAATTCATTAAAGTTTTTTTCCTATATATGACACTCTTCTTTCTTTCACACATAGTGCCACTCCCCCACCAGTGTGACCTACTGTGTCATTACTTTGTATTTTGTACCTGGTCTTACCCTGTCCCATTGATTATTATCATTCCACCAAGTTTCTGTGATGCCTATTATATCAATATCCTCATTTAATACCAGGCACTCAGGTATACCTATCTTACTATTTAGACTTCTAGCATTTGTATGCAAGCACTTATAAAATTTGTCAATATTTAGTTGTCTGCCTTCATGTGATGTAATTTAAAGTATCCAATATAATTCTCTACTTCCCTAAGTACTGTCACTTTTTAAAAAAATACATTTTTGTCCCAGCTAGTTCCACAATCATAAACACTCCAATTTTGCTCGAACAAAAAAATATGTTCTACCTTTTGGTAATAAGCACTTTTATAGAATCTGTTTTACTTGTATAAATAATGTCTCTGCTTTGTAGAATGCTGAGCCTTAGGCATGAATGCCCTTTCTAGTCTAGTCTGTAGTCCCAAATCTCTCCTTCAAAACTCTCTTTAACACTTTCCTCTGCTGTGATGCCTATAAGAAATCATTCAGCCAATGCCATGGCTTGGTTGAGTGGGAGTCAGGGGAGGGAATCAGCTGATTTCTTCTGGATGTGGGGAGGGATGTTTGAGCCACTGAGTTGTGCAATAGCTAATATACCTGCAAAATCTTTTAATCAATTTCCTTCTCTTCCCTCTCACTTCCCTACTGTTGGTTACGGTTAATCTAATCTGAAATAAGATACGCTATCTGGCAAGGAATAATATCCTCCTGTGTGTACATACAGCACTGTGTCCAGTGAGGCCTTGAATCTGTTTGGGGTATTTGGTCGCTATCAAAATGCAAATGATAGTTAGATTTTATTTCTTGTTTCCTTGTGTATAAAATAAACTTCACATGTAGTAGAGCCAAGAAAATATTTCTAAACTCGCTACAAAATTGTTGCAAAAAATATGCCTTAGTTTCCAGTTCTGGTTGTTCTTGAAAGTAGTTGTGCAAATAACTTCTGGACATATTTATTTTGTGTCTAAGGGTATGTCTGCACTACACGCCGGATCGGCGGGTAGTGATCTGTCTATCGGGGATTGATTTATCGCATCTAGTGTAGACGCAATAAATCGATTCCTGATTGCTCTGCTGTCGACACTGGAACTCCACCATGGCGAGAGGCGGAAGTGGAGTCAACGGGGGAGCGGTGGCCGTTGATCCTGCGCCGTGAGGATTTTAAGTCGATCTAAGTGATTATAAGTCGATCTAAGATACGTCTACTTCAGCTACGCTATTCTCGTAGCTGAAGCTGCGTATCTTAAATCGATTCCCCCCCTCTGTGGTGTAATTTTAACGCTTGTTGTTCGAAAATATCAATATTATTCAAGGCTAGCTGGAGAGTAAGGCACATAAGGGGTTCTCAAACTGCATTGCACCGTGGCACCATTCTGACAGCAAAAATTTCTACATGGCCACAGGAGGTGGGACAGAAACCTGTGCCCGCCTGAGCCCCACTGCTCCGGGCAGGGGGGCCAAAGCTGAAGCCCAAGGGTTTCAGCCCCAGGCTGGGGGCCTATAGCCTGAGCTCTGGGTGGTGGGGCTTGGGCTTCAGCCTTTGGTCCCAGCAAGTCTAAACCAACCCCGCTAACCCTATTAAAATGGGGTCGCAAACCACTTGGGGGTCCCGAGCCACCGTTTGAGACAGTGAAACGTTTTGGGTGTTTCCTTTTTTTGTTGTTGTTTCTGGAATGTATAATTTCACTATTAACATGATTTTATTAGGAGTTTATGGTACCTTTCTACCAAAATTAAAAAAACAAAAAACCCTGAGACTAAATAAGAAAATTTGCAAAACTATTTGTATCGCAGATGTCTTTAATGACTGCACATCCTTTAATGAATCATCCACTACTGTTAGCTAAATATAAATATTAGATTTAACTTTAGGTTTTAATTATATTAATATGCTATATCCTAGTATGTGAACTGAGTGTATTAACGATTTGAAAACTAATTAACAATATTGTTGTGAACACTATTGTAATACAAAGCCTTCACTGTGTGGAGCATTAAGTAATAGAGAGAGTAGTTCATCTTTACAACCTAATGATCAGGAATGTAGTCCTGCATAACCGTTTTGCAATGGCAATTTGCTGTAGTGGGAAAGGTTTCTTACATTAAGGTAACACCATTGTATCTTTTCCTACACCTACTGCAGAACAGTTGAGTCCTACAACTTGGATCTGACTGTGGAGTAAATTTTTCGCTCCTCTGTATAGATAGTAGTGATTGTGCTATATCTTGTCCTTTGGAGTAGAAATTCTGAACTGCTGACCTAAGATTTCTAGGTGGGAATCGTGCCCTTACAACATAGTTGGACACATGATTACTCAGCTGGCTACATGCCTTTCGTGCTCATTCTGTTGTGGCTGCTTACAAGCTGGTATGTGAATTTCACTAGTGAATCTGTGTTATATGTTATGGGTAACCTGTAGAAATTTTGCAGCTCTATCTTTTTTCTTCAGGCAGTCCCGCCCCTTTAACACTGTTTCCACATGGATACCATATGTCTTTGTCTAACAACAGATGTACCAAAAGACCACCTAAAGACATGTGCCTGTGGGATTTGTAGGTAATTGTGGCTGGCAATTAGTTTGCAGTACAATCCTGGCTCCTTACAGGGAATACATGAAGTGACAAAACAAGTAACATGCTTGGAGGCATTTTGTGACATGAAGTCCATGACAGTAAACAGCAACAAGGTCTCCAAGGGCACTGGAGTGAAGTCAAAGTCTAAAACATAAATTGTGCACTTTGTTAGCATAGTCGATAAGCAGATGAAGATGTAAAATGCTAGCTGGATCTTTGTTTGGTGTCTAGCATTTTCTTGAGACTGAGGCACAATGAGAATTTTATACATCCTTAGATTGTAAACCCTTTGGGGCAGGCACAGCCTCTACCTCTGTCTCCATAAATCTATCAAAACAGAACTTTGATCCAGATCAGGGCATGTGGGTGCAAAATAATATAAGTATCCACACTTACAAACAAGGACTTTGGTGTGTGACTTTGGTGTGTTTCTTTGATGTTTCCTTATTTTAATCTGAGATAGGTGAGACCGCACCTTGCTGTTTGCCACATAATGGCTGAGCATTATGAGGTTGCAAAGGCTACAAAGGGATGGTAACATGTAAACTTAGTGAGAATTTATAAAGGAGAGAATCATGACATGTTTGTTCTAATTCTGTAAAATCTTGTTTTTTACAAAACATAACTAAGCTAAGTGCCCCTTCAATAGTCCAGCTATCAATTTCATATCTACTTAATTCACTTAGGGCAAAATAATTCATTTTATTCAATCTTTTCTTAAGATACCATTGTTGTATAAAAGCTTTAGGATCTGGCTTTTAAAGAATGTAGGCATGTTTACCTATATATCACTAGCCCCTGCTTTCTGAAGAGGGGAAATACCCTGTTCCCAGAGTTAAGTGAGTATGAGGCAACTGGTAGGGCAGCTAAACACTTTCAATAGTATTGAAGTTTAGAGTAAATTTGTCCATAAAAATAAAGTTTAAAATCTTATTAGTCATTCAAGCTACTGCAGTTATTTAGACTATTTTGTATTTTAGATGTGCCAAAATAATCTCGTCAAAATATTTGACCATAGGACTAGCACAATAGAATGTGTATAACCCGAAGATCACAGTAAAAATATTATTGCATTGTTGCTTTTATTATTTATTAGTTACAAATAGGGTAGGTTGTGTGTGCAACAGTTCTCTTTGCCTCTCTTTTAAACTGAAAATGACCAACAATAGGAGTGCAACTGCTGTTCCTTGCTTCTGTGGCTAAGACATCAAACAGCGCTGAGAAGGATGTTGTTTTCTACGTATTATGTCCCATCCTTTTTTTACAAAAGGTAGTGAATAGCTTGGATTCATTTTTTTATCCCTAAATTGACATTGGTCTAAAACATTTCTTTTGCAGTTTGTGATTGGTATTCTTTTAAAACAGAATGCAAAGTAAAGTTCTAGGCGTGATCATGAAGCTGTCTTTGTGAGATGGAAAGGTTTCATGAGTGCAGAGAAACAAGTTTGTTTCTTTAGCAGCAGACACAAATAATGTTTATAAGCCCAGAACCGTTCTGTTTCCTAGGAAAAGACTGTATTAAAATAATAAAGGCAATTTTATTAAGACTACTACAAGCTTTATCTCCTTTATTACTGCAACATATAATTTAAAAATAAAAATATAAATGCAGTTCTGCTCCTCTGAAACCAATATGACCTCCTGTGTGGTTTTTTCATCATAACATATAAACTGTCCTTCCCATCTAGCTGCTTTTCTTCCACTTTATCTCTTGAAGGGATAGATTCAAGTCAGTTTGAAGCCTAACAGTTACTTGGTGGGGGACAGGGGAGTGTGGGAGAGAGGGTAATCTGCAAAGGAAATAAATCTATAATTGAGAGTACCAGTAGTACTGCTTTACTGCGTTATATCCGAATTCGTGTTATCGAGTCACATTATATCGGTGTAGAGGTGTATGTCCAAAATAGTACAACTAGTCTCCTGACTTATACCTAGTACAAGAGACTGCATCATCCCAACCCTCAAACTTTTTGCTAACCTCTTGATTAAAAACACGATAAAGAACTGCTTCCTGTTCTTCATCAAAAACTTATTTCTCTTTTTTTTTTTTTTCCTTAGACCTAATTTCTTCATGTTTGCTCGCTTAATTCCAGCTCCCTTAAAATATACATTTTCTTCCCTTTTTCTTCTAGTAGGTTGGAGAGCTCCTCTCACTTTTTACTTGTGGGGCTTGCTGATCATGATAGTTCTCTGGAGAAATCTGTAGCAATCTAGCTGGCTTTTTGCTCTTTCCAGTGACTCTCATGTCGGTTTTCGTCTACACTGCATTATAAATCAAGGCCTTTGGCCATAATGGTTTTAGGGTTCCCTCTTTCTTTTTTTTTTCTTTTAATTTTTTAATTTTTTTTCCTGATATGTTCCACTGTCCCAGGGTGCATGTTGGCAACTTGCTTGCCTGTTCTGAGTAATTTTATATTCAATACTCCCATTTGACACTAAAGAATCCATGATTTCTGCTTTAGTGTAGCGTTAGCTCCTGCCACACTCATGGCAAATCAAAGAGGGTGGCCATGTGCTTGACAGTGTGGTATAACTGCTTGGTATAACAGAACACTGCATACATTAATGGAATGTGAAATATACTTAGGTTTTTAGGGGTACTGAACAGGCCACTCTTTGGCCACTCCTGCTTTAGACTGTGATATCTTTTGATACAAGGCTGTGTTTTTGGAAATGTGTAACTTTTTTGTTCCTTTTATCTTTTTGACTTTTTACTCAGTGTAAAAATGCTCAAGTGTTATGAATTGATTGGTTCCACTTCCCATTTGAATGAGTTTTAGTGGAACACTAGCTGTGTCTGCACTAAGGAATTTCACAACATTTTCACCGCTAATAAGCTTCTTGTAAAATACCTTAGTGCAGCCAAGGCTTAAGACTTGTTTGAACATGACCTGTAATGTCTTTGAGCCAGCTGATAACTTTCAAAATAGACCACAGAATATCCTATTTAAAAACGTAAGCCTCTTCTTTTCTATTCAGAACACTGTAATGTTGTGTTTGACTTAATAATAGGCACAGAAAAAGTACGGCAAGCTCTGGACTGTAAACATCTCCATGTTGTAAACCCTGACTGGCTGTGGAGCTGCTTGGAGCGTTGGGACAAGGTAGAGGAGCAGCTCTTTCCCTTAAAAGATGACTACATCAAAACACAAAGGTAAAATTTCTATGCAAAAAAAAAAAAAAAAAAAAAAATGGACCAAAGATAGGTTGATCATGTTATTAGTCTGGTTTTATTCTCCTTTCTGTATAAAGAGTTGATTCATAAGATGTCATGAACCCAGAATTGTATGAGAGATGTAGGGTTTGTATGAAAATTCCATGCCATATTTCAGCCAATTTCTTGTCCTATTTGCATGTAGGACTATCACTGGGAGGCAGTTGATCCAAGCTTTGGAGTTCAAGGAAGTCTCTAGGACTAGTAGTACCACAAGCAGGGACTTTAATTAAGAGGCAGCAACAGGTCTGACCAGTGGTGCTGCATTCTAGTGCTGTAGAGAGCCTGTAGGGACCAGGAATGGAGGTGTAGCATAACATAATCATGCAGTCTCCCATCTTGCGAGCACGCAGATTCTCAGCGTATGAGAAGCCTGACCAGCTAACCATTTTACTCTTGGTAACCAAGAGAAGGAAAGAGAAACCCAGGATAAAAACAAAATGTAAGAAGAACAAATGGGGGAAGAGGTTGGAAGAGAAAAGGGGAGGATAAATATGAGAGCGGGGGGGGAGGGGGGGAGGGAGGGAGACTGATGGGAGAACAAAATGGGTGAAATGAAGGAAGGATGGTAAGAAAGGAAAGAGACAAAAACAATGGAGTGAGGTGAACAGCAAAATAAGAAGAGGATAAACCTCGGATGGGAGAGGGGAAGCAGAAGAAAGGTTAAAGAAAAATCCCAAAGGGGAAGAGACCACTATAGATGATGAGCCCTCTTGAAGGAGGTGATGTGACTGAAAGAGCTGATGGTAAGGGGCTTCCAATGGAGATTCTGCTTTTTGCTTTTTGTCCTAGACCTTGTAAGTCCTGGCTGTGTTCTTGTTTGCACCACGTCAGCTGATCTTATCAGGCTTGCAAACTGATCAGAAGAGCCTGACCTTTTTATAGGAGATGGCTTTGGAAAATTCACAGTGCTGCGAAAAGTGATATTGGTTGATTTAATGAATGACATCAGGCTAGGGATTGCTTACTGCCATCCTTTGGTGAAGACTTAACTGAAGTCATGTGCATGGATTAACATTTGTAACATAAATAGGGTTTGTGGGTGCCCAGTATGTCTAAAAATGAGGTAGCTTTTTAATTAGAAACCTAAACAGGAATCTAGGAGCCTTGAAAATTTTGTCCAAAATAAATGGATTGTAACTTCACTAGTTTTTAAAATGTGCCATGAGATCTTACACACCCAAATATTCAATACCTTAGTTATCCTTTCACCATAGGATGGTGCCTCCAGACAGAAAGAAGAACAGGAGTACTTGTGGCACTTTAGAGACTAACAAATTTATTAGAGCATAAGCTTTCGTGGACTACAGCCCACTTCTTCGGATGCATATAGATAGTAATCCTAGCAGAATGTCGTTCAGTGAATTGCCAACATCACCTCCTCTAAGATCAAAAGGTTGGCTTTCCTGCTTACTTAAAATTCACGCTGCAGTTTCAATGAGCTGCAGTGATGGTCTTCTCTTCCATATACTGAACACATTCATTTAAAATAAAATGTTGCTCTGGCATCGTATATTTTTTTCATATTCTTAACAGGGAGACTTTTAAAATACGAACTAAGACTTGAATTCCTAATGTGTAGCAGCATGTGCATTTTTTCTGAAGTCAAATCCTCTGCTGTCAGAGTTGTTTGTGGCAATGATTGCTATCCTAGAGGGCTTGCAACTTCAGGTGCTGAATAAATTACAAAAGCAGATAAACTCTTAAGAGATCCTATTTGCATATAAAATGAATTTACTAAGAACATTGGAGAGAAATAGATAATTTTATCTATGAAGTATCTGATCTTAAATCTGTGTTGTGGCAGAACTTTAAAAGGCTGGCATGTATAAATATATGTGATTAACTTACTTTTGCTGAATACCCTTCTTAAGATAGGTTTGCCTCCTCCTTACATCGCTATATGATGCATAGCTAGTTCTTCTATCCTTGTTATTGTGTGTATATGTGTTTCCACATGGTATTCATCTAAGTGACTAACATATTTGATGGCATTATTAATGGCTTTTTTTCTAAAGTAGCCATATATGTGGCTTAGTGCAATAGTAAATTAATTTGGTGTTTTGTAAATTTCTTTGAGGCAGAAGTTGCTGTACTATTTTTTTTTGTTTTGTTTTGCTTTAAGAGCAATATTGAATAGCAAATATTTATCATATCCTACAAGTCATTGTACAAATGAACGTGTGTGTGTGTGTGTGTGTGTGTGCACTCGCACATTTTATCTGGTTTGTATTAGTATCTACAAATTACTGTGGTGGACAAATATTATGTATTGGTTTTAATGCTATAGAGGAAATTGTGTTTTAAGATTTCAGAAACTAAATTTTGAGAAATGTTTTAATATAGCTGTTTTAGAATATTTTCATTTTTGTTAATAAAATATGACATTAAGTCTGTTCTCTCCTTATGCATACATTATTCCTATTAAGTTCTGTGGAATTTTCATGTGTACTGAGAACATACTCCCTAAAAAAATTATTTTCTGTATTCGAAAAAAGGCAGATCCATTTTGCCCTATAATAATCTGTGTGACTGCTCTAATGCTCTGTTTTGTCAGAGCCTGATGTGTCCTTTCTCTGAAAGGGAAATCCTAATGCTTCCACTTCCAGTTACAAATAATTAATTAATGTAAATTTCTGATGTAACTTTTTAAAAATTACATTCAACAGAGAGAACAGTCCTGCCACATTTCCTGATACACACAGCGCGTTCCAGACTGCACTGTTTCACCCGACGCCCATCCATCCAAAGTTTCAGCCGGGTCCTGAAGTTCGACTTTATGATTCCAACACTGGAAAGCTAATCAGGAAGGGCTCTCAGTCTTCTGTCCAGTCTCTGTATATCCAGTCTCCAGCTCCTCCCCTCACTTTACCTGTCCACGGGGAGCACTCATCCTTCAGGTACATGAAAGTGTAGCTAAGGATCACTTAAGTTTATTTGCAAATTTAATTTTTTCTAAGATCAGTTTTTTTTGTTACTTGATAACATTTGATTCATTTGGCTTAGTTAGCTTACCTCTTTAAAAATAAAAATGACTTCAACTCTTGCAATATCTTACTAAAGGAAATGAACAGAAGTAGGTGAACAGCTGTAGTGTTACAAATGAGTTTAATTCCTTAACTGTATTTGTAGAAACCTCAAAGAGAATATACTGTTTTTGTATTTTATATGCTGTAGAATTTATTAGGCTAATTTATATCCCAAAACAAGTGTGTTTTGCATGTGAATTTCAGTTCTAAGTTTTATTCATTACTTTGGATTTGTTTGGCTATCAAATAAAATATACAGCTGGCTGCATTAACAGTTTTTTGTTCGAGAGCTTTTCCTCTTTACTTACCTCATACACGTACTTTCAGATGGGAGATTATTCTGGAATCCTATTTTGAAGTTATCTTTGTTTTTAAAAGGTTAACTGACCAGTGTTACAGTGAGTTTCTACTAGTCTATCTGCACTAAAAACATTAACTCACCTTTGAATTAAGATACTAAAATAAAAGGGGAGAAAGGCTGGCTTTGTGATATAAGGAATAGAGCTAGCAACTAAGAGATCTGGGAGCCCTGCCACGGACTCTTGTGATCTTGGTCAGGTCATTTAAGCCAAGATTTTCAGAAGTGGGAGTCTTAGTTTGGCTCCAAAGTATGGATTTTAGGTATTTAAATTAGTCACCTAATTTTCAACCGTTCGGAGCACTCAGCAGCTCCTGTTGACTGAATTGACTAAATTTAGACACCCTCTCTGTTCCTCAGTTTCTCTATCTATAAAATGTAGCTAACAATTACTTGGCAGAGTATTGGGGCCAACTTAATTATCTCTGAAAACAGTTGAGATCCTCAAAGATGCTACAGAAGTACCAAGTATTATAAATGCTGAGATGCAAGATGAATTCTTCTGCATGTTCTCCTTTTCTTTGTCTCTATACTTTATATTCTTTAAGTCTTCATGTGTTACAGAAATCTCTTGCCACCTTTTTTTTTTCCTTTGTCAGCAGACTTACTTATTTTCAGTTCTCCCTTCCTGCTTTCATGGTCTTTCTTTCTTTTTGTCTCCTTCATTCCACTTTCCTTGCCCCTTCCCAATATGAATTTCTTAAGTTCCATTCTGATATTTGAAAAGGCAGTTGTTTTCTTTTCAGCTCCTTTTCTAAATCACCATTTTTTAGCCTGCATTTTGTTCTAATACTCTCTTTTAAATGAACTGGCAAGAAAGAAACTTGAAACAGTCAAGACAGCAAGTATTCTGAAAGAATAATTAGAAAGATTTTGTTGTTCCTTTTCTGACATTGGGGAAGAGGAATTTGTCTCTAAGTTTCAAGGCGCTGGGAAGCTTGTATGTTGGACTGAATGTATGTATGACTTTCCTAAAATGCTTGCATGTAAAAATCTGATCAGGTATCAATCAATCAGCTTCAAAAGTGCACTCTCTTAATCTCCATATTTACAAATTACTGAGCCAAAAATTGATATCCACACGTTTTTCATTTTGCTTTGTAATGCAAAAGTGGTACCTCCCTTGATTATCTTCCTCTTCCAAAAGGTATACGTCAGTTGGTATCTTCAGCTGGGAGCTTCTGAGAAACTGGTCCCAGACTAGGCCTTTGGAAAATTGTTTCCCCTTCTTAGTCATGATTGTTACTCTTAAGCACCTCTGACAGCCAGTGATTGTGGTACAATTGGGCTGCTCTGATTTTAATCAAAAATACTGCATATTGTGTCTGTAGTGAGTCGGTGTGGCTCCCCTCCTGCCCAGAAGAGGGAGCCCACGTGCCGGCACCAGAGTGGGTGGGACCACCACCGCCTGTCCCCGCCCCCCGGAAGTCAAGGGGCAGGACAGGAAGTATAAAGGCCGGCCGCCCGAGCTCAGTTGGCGGCCAGCCACCACAGGGAGCAGACGTGCGGCCGAGAGCTCCCGGCCAGGAGACCGTCGAAGACCCTAGCTGGCCTGAGCTACCCCGGGCCCGCTACGAGGAGGAGCCGCCGGAGCCCGTTCACGCCCGCCACTGGGAGAACCCCTGGGAACCGAACCCCGCTAACCCTGAGGGTGAGACTGGACCCGAACCCCTCAGCCCCTGCTGCTATCCAGAGGAGCCGCCTGAGGACCATTGGCCGGACTTCCCGGCAGAGCTACCAGACTTGCCGCCGAGCCCGGGCAGAGAGGAGCCCATGCAGGTGGACTGGCCCGATCCCGGCGCAACGACCGAGGTAGGCTGTGAGGGGGATCACGGAAGTAGCCCGGGGGTAGCCGACCCCGGTCCGGCTGCAACTGAGTGTGAGCCTATGTCAGTGTGTTGCGGTCTGGATACCCCACTGACCAGCAGCGGCAGCAACCGCTGTTAGGGCCCCGGGCTGGAACGCAGTGGAGTGGGTGGGCCTGCGTTCCCCCCTGCCACCCTCCGTACGGGTGGCAGGCTTCCCCCTCACCCAACGCTCGGCTACAGAAGCCTGGGCCTTGAACTATTTGCCTGCTCAGCCCCTGCAACAAGGGCCCGAGCCTAACTGTGTTTGCCCCGCCCTGATCCAGGGCCTGGCCTCTGAACTATTTGCTCGCTCAGCCCCTGCAAACAAGGGCCTGAGCTTAACTGTGTTTGCCCCGCCCTGATCCAGGGCCTGGGCTTTGAACTGTTTGCTCGCTCAGCCCCTGCAACAAGGGCCTGAGCCTAACTGTGTTTGCCCCGCCCTGATCCAGGGCCTGGGCTTTGAACTGTTTGCTCGCTCAGCCCCTGCAACAAGGGCCTGAGCCTAACTGTGTTTGCCCCGCCCTGATCCAGGGCCTGGGCTTTGAACTATTTACCCGCTCAGCTCCCTGCAACAAGGGCCTGAGCTTAACTGTGTTTGCCCCGCCCTGATCCAGGGCCTGGCCTCTGAACTATTTGCTCGCTCAGCCCCTGCAACAAGGGCCTGAGCTTAACTGTGTTTGCCCCGCCCTGATCCAGGGCCTGGCCTCTGAACTATTTGCTCGCTCAGCCCCTGCAAACAAGGGCCTGAGCTTAACTGTGTTTGCCCCGCCCTGATCCAGGGCCTGGGCTTTGAACTGTTTGCTCGCTCAGCCCCTGCAACAAGGGCCTGAGCCTAACTGTGTTTGCCCCGCCCTGATCCAGGGCCTGGGCTTTGAACTATTTGCCCGCTCAGCCCAGCAAGCAAGGGTCTGAGCTAACTGTGTTTGCCCCGCCCTGATCCAGGGCCTGGGCTCCTGAGCTTTAACTGTGGTTGCTCCGACTCTGCACCAAAGAGCCGGAGTTTCAGGACTAACTGACTGCTTATTCCCAGAGTAGTGAGTCGGTGTGGCTCCCCTCCTGCCCGGAAGGGTCGAGCCCCGGCTAGGACCGACTACATTTGGCGCCCAACGTGGGGCACGAGCCCCTGCCCCTGTGAGAAGGGGCTAGAGGGGGAGTGGCCGTTGCCCCCCCCCGTTCTAAGGATGGATATGGAGCGGCTGTTTCAGCTGCTCACGGAGAGCCAGGAGCGGCAGCAGACGGCCCAGCTGCAGCAGCAACAGCAACAGCAGGCCGCTCAGCTCGCACAGCAACAGCAGCGAGATGCCGCCCAACTCCAGTTGCAGCAGGAGCAGCACACAGCCCAGCTCGAGCAACAGCAACAGCTGGTGCGGCAGTTGGGAGTCCAGCTGCAGCAGCTGCTGGTCACGCTCCCTCGCCCCACACCGGGGCCGGCAGGGGAGGCTGCGGAGATGCCGCGGTTAGCTGCCCCCCTTCGCTTGACTAAGATGAGCCCAGACGACGACCCGGAGGCATTCCTGGTCACGTTCGAGCGGGTAGCCCTCGTCGCCGGGTGGCCCAGGGACCAGTGGGCTACCCTCTTAGCCCCCTACCTGACGGGGGCGGCCCAGGTGGCCTATCGTGGATTGGCGGCTGAGGAAGCACGGGACTACGACCTGGTGAAGGCCGCGATATTGGACGCCCTCGACGTCAGTCCCGAGACTTTCCGACAAAGGTTTCGGGGCCAGACTTACCCCACCGGGGCCCGACCGCGGGTAGTGGCCCAAACCTTAAAAGAGGCTTGCCGACGGTGGCTACAGCCCGGCACCCGGACGGCGGAGGAGGTAACCGAGCAGGTGGTGTTGGAACAGTTCGTGCACACCCTACCCTCCCGAGGGCGCGCCTGGGTGCTTCGCCACCGGCCGACGACGCTGGCCCAGGCAGTGTCACTAATGGAGGACTTCCTGGCCGCCGAAGATGCGGTAGGGCCCACCTTCCGCCGCCCCGGGCCCGAACCAGCCCGCGGCGAAAAGAAAGGGGAAACCCCGAGCGGACCACGACCCCCCGCACCGAGGCCCGAACCCCGCCGCGAGACCCGGACCCGGCACGCGGACCCGACTCCTCGGACCGGACCAGTGGCCCCGGGCCAGGGGCCCCCAAGGGCTCGGCGAAGCCCCCCCCGGAGCCCAAGCCGGGAAGGCCCCCGGAGCAGACGACCTGAACTCGGACCCTGCTTCAGTTGCGGGAAGATGGGGCACCTCCGGCGAGACTGTCCGGAGATGGATTGCAGCTATGGGCAAGTGTGGGCGGGCCACACTCGAGCCAGGCCAGCCATGAACCCCAAGCTGACCGTCCCGGCGGCCGTCGGAGGACGGACTACGCGGGCCTTGATCGATTCGGGTTGTGGCCAGACGTTGGTCCGTAAGGACCTGGTACCGCCGGGTGATAACCGCCTCGGATGTATTCATCTACAATGCATCCATGGGGATGTCCGACCATACCCCAGCGCCCGGGTCCCCCTAACCATCGCGGGGATCACCCGACACCTGGTGGTTGGGGTAGCTCCCCATCTTGCATACCCTGTGATCCTCGGTCGGGACTGGCCGGCCTTTGAGGAAGTCCTACGGTCCACGCCGGCCCTGGAGGCTGATCGGTTGGGGTCCTCCTCCGAGACCCCCGAGCAGGGTCCAGCGACCGAGATAGACAACACGGACGCAGCGGGACCGCCGCCGGAGCCGGCCCCTCAGCCCCGCTTCGATACCGATTTCTGTCGGGACCAGCGAGAGGATCCCACCCTTAGCCGCTTCTACGAGCAGCTCGCGGCAGTAGACGGGAAGGTTGTGGACCCCCAGCGGGCCACCCTGTGGCCCCATTTTGAGCTACGCCGGGACCGGCTCTACCGCCTGGACCGTGACCCCCGCACCCAGGAACCACAAACCCAACTGTTAGTGCCCCTGTGTCACCGGCGGGCGGTAATGAAGTTGGCCCACGATGTGCCAGCCGCCGGGCACCTGGGGCGAGAGAAGACCCTCGCTCGAATCCTGGCGCGCTTCTTTTGGCCAGGAATCTCTCAGGAGGTGAAAGAATATTGCGCCTCCTGCCCAGAGTGTCAGAGGGTCGCCCCGCCCGGGATCCCCAAGGCACCCCTGGTCCCCATGCCAGTGATGGAGACGCCCTTTGAACGGGTCGCCATGGACCTCGTGGGCCCCCTCCCGAAAAGTGCCGCGGGGTTTCAATACATCCTGGTCTTGGTGGACTATGCCTCTCGGTTCCCCGAAGCCATCCCCCTGCGAAGTATTACCGCCCGGTCTATCGCGGGGGAATTGCTGAAAATCTTCGCCCGAGTAGGACTGCCTAGAGAGATACTGACCGACCAAGGAACGAACTTCACGTCCCAATTGTTGCGACAGGTCTGTGCCCTCTTAGGCATCAAACAACTCCGGACGTCCGTGTACCACCCGCAGACGGACGGGTTGGTGGAGCGGTTTAACCGCACTTTGAAAAGCATGTTGCGGAAATTCCCCGCAGAGGACCTCCGCCACTGGGACCAATTCCTTCCACCCTTGCTGCTAGCCATCCGAGAAGTCCCGCAGACCTCAACAAAATTTTCCCCTTTCGAGCTGCTGTACGGACGCAGACCGCGGGGCCTCTTAGACCTGATGAGAGAGACCTGGGAACAGTCAGCGTCCCCAGCCCAGGGCCTCCTGAAATATGTCATCCAGTTACAGGAGTACCTTGCCCAGGCCGGAGCCCTGGCCCGCGAAAATTTAAAGACGGCGCAGGAACGGCAGAAACGGACCTACGATCAGGGAGCCCAAGTCCGGGAGTTCCAACCAGGAGACCGTGTCCTACTCCTCCTCCCGTCTAGTGAGTCAAAATTGTTAGCCCGGTGGCAGGGACCTTACGAAGTCGTGCGTAAGGTCGGTCCCGTCACCTACGAGGTGCGGCAACCGGACAAGCGGAAGGAAACCCAGCGGTATCACGTCAACCTGCTGAAACGGTGGCAGGACCGGGAGGGCCTCTTAATCAACCCATGCCCGCCCGAGCCGGAATTGGGACCCCAGGTACCCTCGACGGATGACCCCCCGGCACCCCAATTAGGACAATCGCTCACGGAAGAGCAATGTAAACAGACTAACTGCCTGCTGCAAACCTTCAAGCGAACCTTCACGGCCGTACCGGGCCACACGTCCCTGGTCAAACACTCCATCCAGACCGAGCCGGGAAAGGTGGTTCGAGAGACGACCCGGCCCCTGCCCTATCGGATGCGGGGTGCGGTCGAGGAGGAAGTAAGAGCCATGCTGGCTCTGGGCGTCATCGAACCGTCCCAGAGCGAGTGGCGTAGTCCGGTGGTCCTGGTGCCCAAGCCGGACGGTACCCGCCGCTTCTGCATCGACTTTCGGAGGGTAAACGCCATCTCGCGCTTCGATGCCTACCCGATGCCCCGTGTAGACGAGTTACTGGGCCGCCTGGGGGAGGCCCAGTATATCACCACCTTAGACCTTAGCAAAGGCTACTGGCAGATCCCCCTCGAGGAGACCTCAAAAGAGAAGACCGCCTTTGCCACTCCAACGGGGCTGTACCAATTCACACGGATGCCATTCGGTCTCCATGGAGCCCCAGCCACCTTCCAGCGGCTGATGGACCAACTTCTGCAGCCCCATCAGGACTATGCGGCGGCGTACATAGACGACGTGGTCATCTATAGCCGCAGCTGGGAGGATCATCTGCCCCGGGTTGCGGCGGTCCTAAGGTCCCTACGACAGGCGGGCCTGACCGCCAACCCCAAAAAGTGCCGGATTGCCTGGCAAGAGACCAACTATCTCGGCTATACCGTCGGGGGCGGGCAGGTCAAGCCCCTCGTCGGGAAAGTCCAGGCCCTCCTGGACTGTCCCACCCCATCAACCAAACGGCACGTTCGGCAGTTCCTGGGCCTCGTTGGGTATTACAGACGGTTCATCCCCCAGTTCGCGACCATCGCAGCACCCTTAACTGGGCTTCTGACGAAAGACAGCCCCCGGCAGGTACGATGGTCCCCCGAATGTGAAGCGGCCTTCCGGACACTGCAGAAGTGCCTCTGCCAGGAGCCGGTTCTCTATAGCCCAGACTTTAAACGCCCATTCATCCTGCAGACCGACGCCTCCGGCGTAGGATTAGGGGCAGTCCTGTCCCAAGAAGTGGAGGGAAAGGACCACCCCGTAGTATATCTCAGCCGGAAGCTGTTCCCCCGGGAGAGGAATTACGCCGTGGTGGAAAAAGAGGCCCTCGCGGTGAAGTGGGCCTGCGATGCCCTGCGCTTCTACCTCCTCGGGGCCCCGTTCACCCTCGTCACAGACCACGCCCCCCTCCGGTGGCTAATGCGGATGAAAGATAATAATGCCCGCATTATGCGGTGGTACCTCGCCTTACAACCCTACGCATTTACGGTCCAGCATCGAGCAGGTAAGGACCATACGAATGCGGACTTCCTATCCCGCATGGGGGAGATGGCAGGGCCTGGCCCCGACAGGCGGGAGCCAGTCTTAAGGGGGGGGGTGTGTAGTGAGTCGGTGTGGCTCCCCTCCTGCCCAGAAGAGGGAGCCCACGTGCCGGCACCAGAGTGGGTGGGACCACCACCGCCTGTCCCCGCCCCCCGGAAGTCAAGGGGCGGGACAGGAAGTATAAAGGCCGGCCGCCCGAGCTCAGTTGGCGGCCAGCCACCACAGGGAGCAGACGTGCGGCCGAGAGCTCCCGGCCAGGAGACCGTCGAAGACCCTAGCTGGCCTGAGCTACCCCGGGCCCGCTACGAGGAGGAGCCGCCGGAGCCCGTTCACGCCCGCCACTGGGAGAACCCCTGGGAACCGAACCCCGCTAACCCTGAGGGTGAGACTGGACCCGAACCCCTCAGCCCCTGCTGCTATCCAGAGGAGCCGCCTGAGGACCATTGGCCGGACTTCCCGGCAGAGCTACCAGACTTGCCGCCGAGCCCGGGCAGAGAGGAGCCCATGCAGGTGGACTGGCCCGATCCCGGCGCAACGACCGAGGTAGGCTGTGAGGGGGATCACGGAAGTAGCCCGGGGGTAGCCGACCCCGGTCCGGCTGCAACTGAGTGTGAGCCTATGTCAGTGTGTTGCGGTCTGGATACCCCACTGACCAGCAGCGGCAGCAACCGCTGTTAGGGCCCCGGGCTGGAACGCAGTGGAGTGGGTGGGCCTGCGTTCCCCCCTGCCACCCTCCGTACGGGTGGCAGGCTTCCCCCTCACCCAACGCTCGGCTACAGAAGCCTGGGCCTTGAACTATTTGCCTGCTCAGCCCCTGCAACAAGGGCCCGAGCCTAACTGTGTTTGCCCCGCCCTGATCCAGGGCCTGGCCTCTGAACTATTTGCTCGCTCAGCCCCTGCAACAAGGGCCTGAGCCTAACTGTGTTTGCCCCGCCCTGATCCAGGGCCTGGGCTTTGAACTGTTTGCTCGCTCAGCCCCTGCAACAAGGGCCTGAGCCTAACTGTGTTTGCCCCGCCCTGATCCAGGGCCTGGGCTTTGAACTATTTACCCGCTCAGCTCCCTGCAACAAGGGCCTGAGCTTAACTGTGTTTGCCCCGCCCTGATCCAGGGCCTGGCCTCTGAACTATTTGCTCGCTCAGCCCCTGCAACAAGGGCCTGAGCTTAACTGTGTTTGCCCCGCCCTGATCCAGGGCCTGGCCTCTGAACTATTTGCTCACTCAGCCCCTGCAAACAAGGGCCTGAGCTTAACTGTGTTTGCCCCGCCCTGATCCAGGGCCTGGGCTTTGAACTGTTTGCTCGCTCAGCCCCTGCAACAAGGGCCTGAGCCTAACTGTGTTTGCCCCGCCCTGATCCAGGGCCTGGGCTTTGAACTATTTGCCCGCTCAGCCCAGCAAGCAAGGGTCTGAGCTAACTGTGTTTGCCCCGCCCTGATCCAGGGCCTGGGCTCCTGAGCTTTAACTGTGGTTGCTCCGACTCTGCACCAAAGAGCCGGAGTTTCAGGACTAACTGACTGCTTATTCCCAGAGTAGTGAGTCGGTGTGGCTCCCCTCCTGCCCGGAAGGGTCGAGCCCCGGCTAGGACCGACTACAGTGTCCAAAATTTTACAAATTCTGTTGAAGAAAGAAAAATCTAATGACGTCCGGAAGAAGAAAAATGAGATTTTGAAATAAATGGGTATTCTGAATTTTAAAATAAAGAATAATATGGCGGTCATGACTTTCAAGATTACAAGTTTCATGGGTGGAGGTCAAATTTTGGTCCTAATTTTCACCAAGAACAACTTGTAGTATATTGGACAAAAACCTAAGGGGAAAGTGACTTCTGCATACGCATGATGCGTTTATTCATGGATTATGCAAATTCCTCAGTTGACCCTGTCTGTCTTCAGATTAGCCAATTATGTCGAACAGTTCAAAGAATTAATGCTACCTATGATATAGTCATATAAGAAGCTAACCTGTAAAATTCTCAGATTCACTCCTGTCTTGATGTTAACAGGAGCCACTCTAATCATTAGTTAATTTAAAATCCAATTTTCTGTTTGTCAAACCTTCAGTTTAAGAATCATAGGACTTTTACAAAACTGGTAGAGCACTGACTAATTTTTAAAGGTTCACTGGGGCTGCTAGGAAAATTATGGAAAATAGTGGTTAGAGGCATTTCTGCTTAAGTTATGTTTACTGGGGCTTGACAATTGCACTATCCAATTGGAAATCAGGGGAACTCTTTCCTGGCAAATTGGGGCTTTTCTCATGAGTTACTTTTTTTTTTTTTTTTTTTTTTAAATAATTTAACCTTTATATTATGGTAGCTCCCAGAGGCCAACAGTGTTGAGGCCCCATTGTGTTAGATGCTGTCCAAACATAGAAAATATGTCCCAAAGAGCTTAAGTTTGAAAGACAAGACATAATGAGGGCATGAGACAAATAGGTGGCTCAGAAAGGGAAATGGGGGAGAGAGACTAACACACAGTAGGATGTGCACAATTCTTAGGTGGCAAGCAATGATTATTTTTTCTGTGGCTTAGTTTAAATATTTTGCCCATACTGTGTTCCTGCTTAGCAGCACAGAAACTGGGAGGTAACATTTACACTTCATTGTCTCACTTGCTCAGTTGTGGGATGGCTAGAGGTAACAAATTATGCTTTTCAAAAAACATCGTAAAAGCAGCAAGCCAAAATGTTTAATCTTGGGGCTTAAATTTAGGCATCTATATTCCACTATAGTCAGCGGGGACTGCTGGTATTCAACGCTTCTGAAATTCAGCGAGGTGAATTAGCTAGGTGCCTAATAGGGTTTTATTATCCTAATTTTGGGCATCTAGTTTTGTAAGTTTTGTCAAGTTATTTTCATAGACGTCTCCTCCAGGACAAACAGTCACCGTGGGTAGAGATGGGCTAAAACAGAACCTAATTTCAACAGATTCAAACTTCAGATGCATTATTCTGAACCTGTCCCTGTGGCTTTGGTTGCAGGTCCAATTCAGAATTAGAAAGGACCTATCTTTTCTGGTTTAGAAATGCCCAAAAACATGTAAGAACTAAATGAGTCAGTCAAATTCAGAGCCTGTATACGCTAGTTCCAAAACTGCTACTGCTGAAAGTCACTTAAAAACCGCCAGTTTAAATGGCATTGCTATGTCAGCAGGGAGTTTGTCCCACATACCGCAGAGCAGGAATTTTTGAGACCAATGACATACAAAACCAGGTGGGAGGGGATACCCTAGATACAGCAACCCAATGTTCTTTGAGTGATTCCACATGTCCATTCCACTGTAGGTGTTTGAGCTCTCCAGTGCAAGTTGTCAGAGATTTCTCTTAACGGTACCCGTTGGGGTGGCCCTAGTGCTCTCTGCTGCCTTGCACATCATTCACAAGCATAAAAGGCCAAACCACCTCTGGGTTTCAAGCCCTGCCACTTTCGTGCTAAGGCAATGCCAAATAGTGACCTCCACCCCAGCTGCCTTACTTGCTTAGGTGGGGGGGGGAACCTCACATGAGTGACAAGTGTGCCATTTCTAATGTCTTTAAGCCCCATTCTAAAAAAAGACTGCAGCCAGACTAAAATATCTACTGCTTGAATCAGTGCTACAGCCTCCATCTTGAGCCGTTAATCTCAGTCCGGATATTAAGCATCTCGGCATTAGTCAGTAGCACACCTCCAGTGCTACCGGTATTGAGAGGCAGATCAGCGTAGCCGGTACGAAAAAAGAGGCATCAAAAATTGGACTCAGTACCAGGATTCTCGAAAGATGCAAAGAGCTCTTCTAAAGACTCTGGAGAGCGTTCAAGGAGAAAGCACTCCCAGAGCATACCTCTAAGCAGGGGAGTTTGTTGACTCCAGAGCCCAGTATGGGCCTGTTGAGATCAGCTCCCAAAGCACCTTCATTGCCATGTTCTCAAATCATGGTACCACAGAGTGTCTTCCCAGTGTCATCTCCTGAGGCATTTGAGACTTGCTAAACCTCTTGGTGATGCTGTCACTGCCAGTTAAAGATACTTGCCCAGCACTGGTGCCCAAGGTACTGCCATCAGCATCTTCACCTCATTACTGGGCAGATTCATTGGATTCAGCCATCAGGGTACTGATTTTAAAGTGGTATCACCTAGGGGAAAGCCACAAATGATCTCCCTGCTCCCTTTTCTTCAGAGCTTGAGCTTTCTTCACCGGTACGGACAGGTATGGCGCCTTAGTGGTCAGAGGAAAAGGCTTCTTTTTCATCAGACTCTGAAGTGGGATCCTGTGTGTCCCAACCTAGTATGTCCCACCATCAAGAGTATGCCACCTCCCTGCCCAGCTTTCAGATTCAGTTGCAGCCAGGGGCATCCTTGCAGCCACCTCAGCCAGCTCCATCTACTGGTCACCAGGAGCATCAACACCATAAGCATCATAGCATCAAATACCAAGCCCAGCGCTGAACAGATTCAGGATCCTTCTCTTTACCATCTGCAAGAGGAGCAGGAATTGAACCAGCCCTTGGTACTATTGGCATCCACTTCCTCATCTGCTGATGAGGCAGTTGTGGTGGTGCTTATTTCTCCATCTCTTGATAATTTTAAGACCCATCAGGAATTATTGAGGAGGATGGCAATGGCGTTAGACATCTACCTGAAGGAGTCCTGGGAAAAGTCTCAAAAGCTGGTGGACACTTTGACATCTGTGTCTCCAGCCAGAATAATCTCATTTATAGGGAGAACTATTTTAGAGCCTACCAAGATCCTCTATCAGTCCTCAGATTCTCTGCCTTCTTCTGCGCGCGTGCGCACACACACAGAAGAGGTGTCATGTCCCCTCTCAGGGGGTCGAGCACCTGTATAATCTCTCTCTCCTGGCTCCCTTATAGTGGCAGCAGTGAATGAGAAAGAGACAAGATGCCAACCCCCCAAAAATAGAGGACATGAGGGTGGACTTTTTTGGGAGGAGCCTTTATTCCACAGGCAGGTTACAGCTTTGTATTGCTCCCCCTCTCTCCCCCCCCCGCTTCAACAACCACCAGTTCATCAAGACAGGCAGCATCTTCTGAGAACTCATTTTAATGGGCAGGTGGAGAGCAGTCCACCAATTATAAGAGTGCCATCTTTTTCTTCTCCAATTTTTGTAAACCATCTGTTCTGTTTCTGTCGTACCTGGAGCCATATCACAACAGTCTGATGGGTTCTAAGCACATTGGAAGTGGGATGTACACTCTGATTTATTTCTACTCCGCGATCTCTATCCCTCTTCAAGGTCCCCTCTCATGAGACAGTTGCAACAAGAAATACAATCACTCCTCCTTGTAGCAGCTATAGAGGAGGTCCCTCATTTGTTCAGGGGAAAGGGGTTTTACTCCTGATATTTCTAGATCTTGAAGGCAAAAGGGGTCTCAAGCCTATTTTAGGTCTACTGCAGTTAAATAAGTTCCAAAAAAACCCAAAGCAAACTCCACGTGGTCACAATTGCTTCCATTATTCCTCCCCTAAAGGTGGGGGATGGGTATGTCAGGCAAGGCAAAGCCTCATTCTGGATTTAGGTTTCAGAGTGGTAGCCGTGTTAGTCTGTATCAGCAAAAACACCGAGGAGTCCTTGTGGCAGGCACTTTAGAGACTAACAAATTTATGCCCAAATAAATTTGTTAGTCTCTAAGGTGCTACAAGGACTCCTCGGTGTTACTTTTTTATTCTGGATTTAGAGGCTTATCCTCTCAGCATGGAGAGAAACTGTTTAAGGTTTCTGGGGCAGTGTACACTTATATGGTCCAGTCCGCCAGACTGCATCTCAGACTCCTTCAGGACTGGTTGACAGAGGTGTATTCTTCAAAAAGGCACCACATAGACATGTCAGTGCACATACCAAGTCATAGCTTATCCTCCCTAGATTGGTGGATAGACCCAACCAATGTCTTCGAGGGAGTTCCTTTTGCCCCACCTCTACAATCTCTGGGTTGGGGGTCCACCTGGGGCCCCTGCAGATGCAAAGTCCCTGATCTTTCCAAAATCTCAGCCTACACATAGACATCTGGGAGTTGCAGGTTATCTGATTAGTTTGCATGGCATTCCTTCCTCACATTCGGGGAAGTGGCATATTGGTGCTGAACGACAATATCAACCGCCGTGTGTTATGTAAACAAGTGGGGTGGGGGGCCCAGCTGGTCCTCAAATTTTGTTGGGAAGCAGTACTACTTCGGGGCATCTATATAGACATCTGTATTTCTAAAAACAGCCCACCTCCTGGGGGTTCAGAATACTTTGGCAGATCACCTGAGCAGGTTGTTTATCAAACACTGTGAGTGGTCCCTTCACTCAGACGTAGCAAGGTCCATTTTCCAGCTCTGGGTAACTCCCCAAGCAGATCTGTTTGTAACAAAGGACAACACAAAATGTCACCAGTTCTGCTTCAGAGCAGGACACAGTCTGAGTTCATTGATGGATGCTTTTCTACTGCCATGGTCAGAGAGTCTGCTGTACATTTTTCCTCCTAACCCTCTTCTGCCAAAGTCCTGTACAAGACCAAGCAGGACAAGGCATGGCTTATAATGATCACCCCTATATGGCCCCATCAGCTCTGGTTTTCACAGCCTTTGGACCTCTCAATCAGTCCCCCACTGTCACTCTCACTTTGCACAGACCTGATCTCTCGGAATCACTGCTGCCTCCTTCACCCCAATCTTCAGGTCCTTCACCTGACAGCCTGAAGCTCTAGAGAGGTGTGGGAGGTACTGCTGAATAGTAGAAAACCACCAATTAGGACAACTTACCTTGCTTAAATGGAAGAGGTTTTCCATCTGTTCAAGGCTGAAAAGGGTCTCCCCTATTCTTGCTTCTATTTAGCAGGTGCTGAACTATCTTTTATCTCAGAAACATCAAGGATTGATGACTAGCTTGATCAGGATATGCCTACCAGTTATACAGGCATTATACGCTCTTGTGGATAACCACTTCCTTTTTTTAATCAGATGACTAAGAATTTTAAAGCATGGACAGATGATTTCTGCGTGTACAGAACCCTATTCCACTGTGGAGTCTGAATCCAATCTTAACAAAGCTGATTGGTCCTCCCTTCAAACCTCTAGCAGTCTTCTCTCTGTTGCATCTTTCAATGAAGGTAGCATTTTTAGTAACCATTATATCAGCCAGGAGAGTGGGGGAGTTGAGGGCGTTAGTGTCAGATCCTCCATGTACAATTTTTTTTACACAGATAATCTATCTTCATCCCCATCCAAGCTTTCTTACTGAACTTGTCTCCATTTTTCATATCAACTAAGCAATTTTTATATCGAACTTCTTCCCAGAGCCTCATGGCAATAAAATAGACTGCACACTCTAGACATTAGAAGAGCTTTAGCATTTTATCTGGAATGGACTAAACCTTTCAGGTCTTCGTCTCAGTTCATTGCTTTTGCAGACAGAGGGAAGAGCACTTCACAAGGATTTTGTCATGGATATCCAGTTGTATTCGCCTGTTACAAGTTGACTTACATGAAGCTGACGGATAGAATGTTGGGACATTCTGCTAGATCTCAAGCAACCTCTGTGGCATTTCTGGCTAACGTGCCCATATTAGACATTTGCAAGGCAGCAACCTGGTGATCATGTTGCATGTTTGCTCTTGCTATGCTATCTCTCAGCAATCTAGAGACAATGCTAAATTTGCATGAGTGGTCCTCCAGTCCTTGTTCAAAGAGACTCCTAACCCACCTCCATTTGGGACTGCTTGTGAGTCCCCTACAGTGAGCATGTGAAATCATTCAAAGAAACAATTACTAGCCTTTCCATAACTGTGGTGGTGGTAAAGATGTGTTGCACAACAGTTAGGGAAAAGTTAGTAACTGTTTTTCCCTATTTTTCTCTAAGTTGAGCATAATATTCAAGAAAATGAAACCAATTGCTCCATCCTGCAGCCTCACCATATATTATGCTACCATTTTACAGAATACCTCTTCTGTGTGACACCCCTTCCAGCTAGTCCTTGTGTGCCCTTCCTCCCCAAATGATGAAATAATGCAGATCTTCATAATATAATGCTCCTCCTCCTCCATGACATGCTTGGTGAACAGTGAGGGTTACTTTGTAAATTATCATTATCTGAATTGTTCTGACTATCTCAGAGCAATTATTCAGGTATCCACAGACTGAATCTGTTACTTGCTTTGAAGGTTTTGTTTGCAACCATAAATAGAGATTTTTATTTTTATTTTTTTTAAATAATGTTGCCTGAAGGCAATTGAGAATTCCGTCCATACTCTCCCAGGGACTGCACGCCACATTTAGGGAAACTCTGCCATAACATAATTGGTTTCTCTGTTTTCCATAATTCTATACCAATTCTATAGATATTCCTCTCATCACTCTTCGGATCGAGAAGCTCATCCCACACTGGGCACTGAGGTTTGGAGAAGTGAGTTCAGGGTGGGAAGTCACAAAGTACGGAGTTCTAATCCTGGCTCTGGCATTGAATCTGTGTGGCCTCTGGGAATTCTTTGCTTGTTTCTTTATCAGTAAACTGGGAATAATAATACTCTTGTCCTGCAAGGGAGATGTGGAGATAAATTCAGTAATGAGAGCCCTAGAAAAGACCATACGGAAAAGAATCGGTATTCAAAGCAAGGTTTAAATTGTGTGGAAGTAAATAAAGCATGGAGCAACACATTGAACTATGGGGATAAATCAAAACCAAGAATGGGTGAGCACTCTGCATTTGAATGAAGCAGGATATCTGTGGGGGAAAAGGTATGTGATCATTTAACTGAAGACTATATCAGAATGCATATGAGGGCAAAATAAAGTTGCATTGGCATTGTGCTTGACTTTGCAACCTACATGTTTTTTTAAGATAATTATAGAGTTGTGTGTCCTAGGAGCCTCTATGTGGGCTAGTGCTGTGAAGCGCAATCCCTAAAATGAGAACACTTGTAAGCAAGTCTGCTTAATTCAACCACAAATTAGTAAAGCAATCAACATAGAAGTGTTGATTCAGTTTGAGTGTTGCTGTCTCTATAAAAGGCTTAAATAACTCCTCTTTAACAACTATTTATGGTGTTCATTTGAGATAACTGATCTTTTAAACATTTTGAATGTAAACGGATGCAGTGTTCTTCGAGTGCTTGCTCTTGTTAATTTCATTCTAGGTGTGTGCGCGCCCACATGCACAGCCGTCGCCGATTTTTGCCTTAGCGGTATCCATAGGGCCAGTCATGGCACCCTCTGGAATGCTGTGCTCGTGTCGGTATAGTAGGCACCACCAGCCCTGTGCCCCCTCAGTTCCTTCTTACCACCCATGATGGTTGGTCAGAGTGTCTTCCCCTTGCTTTGCAAGTGGTCAGCAGTGTTTTCCTAGTGTTACTCTGCCTTCTTTTGTATATAGTTATTCACTGTAGTTAGTTAGTAATTAGGTGTTAAGTATAGCAGTTAGTAAGTTAGAGTCTCTGTTTGGACTCTGCCCCGAGACCAGGCATATCCCGGTTCCCGGGCTTTAAGCCTTGCTCAGTGTGCAAGGATCTGACTCCCAGGAGCAGTAGGGTATCCTGGCCCCCGATACTGCCTCCCACGGCAGAGGGGGCTAAAGATCGGAGAGCCCCACCAGTGCGGCATATGCTGATGGAAGCTGCAAAAGCCCCTCCCTCCCCCCCCCGCATCTAGGGTCAAACAGATCGTGGGACCACCTCAGAGGGCAGTTGTGTACCACCAGTCCCCTGAGCAGAAGCCAAGGTCCCTGACTCCGCACCTTAGTTAGATGGCTTAGCTCGCTGGCCTCACGGGCACGATGCAGATCATCCACAGTGGGACATCAGTCCCCGTACGCCCGGCACTGTTCGCCCTCCTGTCAGCTGACACTATGGCACAGGTCTCTCTCCCCGATGTCATGAGACCCATCCTCTTCATGGCACTGGTCCCTGCATTCCTGGTATCCCTCCACTGGCAGGCGCCTGTTACCCCACTCAGGGCACCACTCCCCTGCTCCGAGGGTCAGCCATCTCACTCAGGCATCCACAGCCCCTCCCTGGTCACCGGAAGGGGACTCTACGGGGTCGGAGCAGGACTTTAGCACCTCGCCAAGGCATCATCAACCTCAGGGGGCCCCGGAAATAATCTCTGCCCCTACGGGGCCGGCATGGTAACAAGACCAAGGGCCCTATTGGAATGTCTGGGGCATGCCAATGATGCCGGTACTGTTCTCACAGCCGTCTTCCCTTGCTGCATTGGAGAGGCAACCTTGGGCACCGATGTTACTGGAATCGGTGCACAGAGCAGACTCCGACACCGGGGAAAAGGAGCAGCTGCCTGCTGCAAAGGAAGGGGAAGCAGCCCCAGTTCCTCCCCCAGTAGTAGTCATCCTCCTCATCTGACAAGGCAATTGCGGGACCCTCGTGGGCCAGCCCACCCTTTAGGGAACACTAAGCTTTGCTGCAGAGGGTGGCCTCAAATTTGGGCTTGGGGGTGGAGGAGATGGCCAAGCAATCCAAAGGTGGAGGACTCCCCGGGTGGACTTGATCATTTCCTGGCAGAACAGGAAATGTCACACATTCTGCTTAATTCAAGGATTGACAAGGGCTCCCTGTCGGAAGCCTTTTTGCTCCCGTGGTCAGGAGCTTTGATGTACGCCTTTCTACCGGTACCATTGATCCACAGGGTCCTGGTGAAGATTAAACAGGACAGGGCGAGGGTTATCCTGATCGCCCCAGCCTGGCCTCGTCAACACTGGTTTGGTGGCATGCTCCTGGACCTCTCGATGGCTGCCACTCTGCGACAGCCACTCTGGCCGAATCTTCTTCTCTCAGAACCACACCAGCCTGCTGCATCTGAACTTGGCAGCGCTGCACCTGACAGCGTGGCTACTGCATGGCTAAACGCATAAGAATAGCAGTCCTTGGTCTGTATCCAGCAGGTTCTGATGAGCAGCAGGAAGCCCTGCACCAGAACCAGCTACCTGGCCAAATGGTAACAGTTCTCATGGTTGGCTGCGAACCAGAATACCTGTCTCGAACAGGCTTTGCTGCAGTTGATTCTGGACTATCTGCTGCATCTCAAACTTCAGGGCCTTTCTCTTTCGTCAGTTAGATTCCACTTGGCCACTATTTCATCCTTCCACACTCCAGTACAAGGCAGGTCGGTCTTTGCGCATGACATGACAGTCTGGTTTCTTACCCTCACGTCCGGTACCCTGGCCCTCCTTGGGACCTGAATCTCATGCTGTTGCGGCTTGTGGGCCTTCCCCCTTTCGAGCCTCTGGCTTCCTGCTGTCATCTCCTCCTCTCTTGGAAAGCTTCTTTCCTGGTGGCGATCGCATCTGCCCACTGGGTCTCTGAGCTTAGGGCACTTATCTCGGAGCTGCCCTATACAGTTTTCTACAAGGACAAGGTTCAGCTGCGTCCGCACCCAACTTTCCTGCCTAAGATAGTTACAATTTTCATAGGCATATATTTGCCTGTCGTCTTTCCAAAACCTCATAAATTGGAGGAAGAGCGCAAATTGCATTCTCTGGACGTCAGAAGGGCTCTGGCCTTCTACATCGAAAAAATCAAGCCATTCCGTAAGTCGACACAGCTTGTCGTGATGGCAGACAGGATGAAAGGTTGTCCAGTGTCCGCCCAGTGGATGTCATCTTGGATCACTGCCTGCATCTGTTTCTGTTATGATCTGGTGAAAATGTCTCCGCCGGTGATTGTAACTGCCCATTCGACTAGGGCACAGGCCTCATTGGTGGCCTTCCTGGCCCAAGTGCCGATTCAGGACATCTGCAGGGCTGCTACCTGGTCATCTATCTACACATTCTCGTCTCATTACACTCTTTACCCAGCAGGCCCGAGATGATGCTGGATTCGGTAGAGCAGTGTTGCAAGCTGCACGACTGTGAACCCTGAGCCCACCTCCATGGATACTGCTTGTGACTCCTCTAGAATGGAATCGACATGAATAAGTACTTGAAGAAAAAACGGTTACCAACAATTCCCTGACTATAATGGTAGTTTAGAGGGACAATTTTTTTTTTAATTGTTAGGGTTGGTGACAGCAGTTAAGTGGCCACTCTTTTTAGCAGGGATTAGTTAAGATTCTTTTAAAAAGTCATTTATTTATATGCAAGCATCTTGACAATTGGCATCTTAATATAGAGGGTTTTTTAAAAAAAAATTAGTAAATGTTAAGAGTGGAATTATAACAATTCTTGAGATGAAGTAATTAAATGTTGTCTGAAAACCGTTGCAGATGGCATGCTGGACTTAAAATAAAAATAAGATGACGTTAAACCCCAGCGAACACTAATAATAGAGTAAAAGATAGAGGCAGACTTGTTATGTAAATTATACCCATTTTCTGTGAAAGGTAAAAGTAGCACTGTGGTTTTTAAGTGACACTAAGAGACACCAAATATTTTAGCCTACTGAAGTGCGAGCACTTATGGCTGAAGTAAATATCGTGGAATTAATTTAAAAATACATGTTCATCTGTAGAATTTCTAGTCCTAATTTACGTGCGCAAAATTCATTTTTTGCTTTTAAGGTTTTGACAGTAGTCCTTAAAATACTAAATCCATGATAGCTTTCATGTCATATTTACACCAATGTGTTTAATATAGTCTACAATGGAACTAAGTGGAGAAGACAAGTCAAAACCCAACTTTACTAAGCATCTGTGTCTTTCAGTTCAGATGAATAAAATAAGCACTACTACCATAAGGCAGTCCCAGAAACACCCTGTATGCAGATGCTTAATTTAGTACAGGTAAATACTCTCACTGATGTTAATGGAACCACTCAACTGTGTAAAGTGCACATGCCTACATGTTTTTAGGATCACGGTCTAAATTAACAAAATACATGCAGTTGTTAGTGTCCAGCTGTCAGAATTAGCGTTCATTACTGTTCAAGTGACTAGAATTGTTTTTAATGCTGCTTTACCAACATTATATCTCTTGCCACTGATCCTAATGAGCAATGTAGTTTAAGAATGGCATTTGATTAATTTTTTTTAAACCTTTCCTTAGCATCATTTTAGTTGTTGCACTGATACCTGTACCAGGGTAGAAGGGTGTAAGATATTTGTTATCTTCAGAAGTGTGTTCACTCATCCTGGACATTAATACATGTAATCACTTCAGTGTATAGGTACATGCACATGCATGTGTACAGAATTTTGTGCTCCCGGTTCTGAAAATATATTTCTGAAACTTGTGTGAGCAGAATTCAATAAACACAACTGAGATGCTGGAATTAGCATTTAATCTTTTATTCAACATAATCCGTGGAAACTGTAAAGATTGAAAAGTGTTTAATAAAATAAAAATAGTATCTTCACTACAAGCCTCTAAGAAGTCTCTCGTGTTTTGTACTATTGTTTGGTGTGACGTCAGTGATGTAAAACCTATTATTCTCTACGTAGTAATAGTGCTCAATTAAGATTGTCAACATTTCTCCAATATTTTCAATGTCAAGCAGTCACTAGTGGCTATGTTCGTTTTTTTTCTTTTTTCTTTTTTTCTGTAAGTTTAGGATGTGCTGATATTAGTGTGAATATACATGAAAATGGATTAGAACATACATCCTCTATCCCTGCACTCTGTATGAACAGTAGGGAACTCAGACCACTTCTTTGCATCCCTTGTTTGTAGACAGAAATTTTGGTAGTCAGCTGTATTATTTCTGTGTATCATCTTCTCAGACTATATGAAAGTGACTTTCAGGCTATGCCTTCTGGTAAATGCTTCAGTTTGGGAAGTAGTTGAAAGCAAACTGTATTAGTGACACTATAGAAGGTCTGTCTACCTCATCAACCAAAAAGAGACCACTAAATTTATTTTATTGGCGCTAAGAAGCAAGCAGGATCATTTGATATCTGCTATGTATAATTAGATAAAGTGTAACTTCCTGCCAAGTCACATGCTTAAACTTCCAAACTAACTTGTACACCTGTAGTTTTGTTTTGTCATTTCCTTTCTGAAAGAGTTTGACTAAAAATATGAATACCATCAGAATCGTTCTGTTGGCTAGGGTATTTATTTAATGAAAAATGAGTAGTCATGTATACTGAAAAAGATGCATATTTTGAACATTTGCCTTCCAACAGTTGTGTTGAGGGTACAAGTGGGCGACTGCATTTTTCTAACTGTAAATAATATTCTCCAGTGCAGTTTCTTACCAAGATGGAATTTTTCAGATTGTATGTGACAAATTATCTGACAAAGGGAGAAATACTACAGTGAATAGTCCCTGATGAGCTAACCAAACTCTTTTAGGCCCCTTTGAAAATCCCAGCTTATGTTAATGAATACAACATTCTCAAATTTAAGAGGAAAAGGATAGCATTTCTACTATATTGTCATATCTCCCATATTTTACATTGATAAATAGCATTCTGTTGGCAGGAGACTGCAGTGCCATGCTAATCACATCTCAACAAGGAATCAGTGACTTCTTGCAGTTTGAAATTAGGGCAGAATTATTTCTATACCTTTGGAAAGCTAAGGTGTCTTTCTACTGAGTATCATATGAGGTGGTGGTGATTTTTACTATTCAATTACTTTTCCCTTTTTAAAGAGTCCGTCTGGCTTTCAAATTTTGTGTTCTTTGAAGGGAGCACCTATATAGAATACAGCTTGATCTCTAGATGGCTTTCCTGAGAAGGTGGTGTAGATGTTTCACTTAAAGTTAATAAAAGTAGGCCTTGATCCTGCAGACGTTTGTCCATGTGCATAATAGGCTCATGTGAGTATTCTCATTGAAGTTGAGCATATACATAAGTGTTCAGTCCGCATGTATACATTTCTTGTGCATCAAAGCTTAACAAGGCAGTTATTTTGTCTTGTTGCTCTGGCTGTTGAGAGCATATGGTTAATTGCATAAATGTATACAGCTTCCCAGAATTGTGTATTGATATTGGTGCCCTAACTGGTGGTGACAATTTGAAGTAGCTAATGATTTAAGACAGACTTGCAAAGTTGTGTTCATCTTTGGTGAGCAGTTCTTGTTGCTGTGGATGACATTAAGGGTCATGCCCAGGGCATACTTATGATTCCAAACTTCTGTTATGAATCTTGGGATCTTAGGCAGCTGGCACAAGCTTGGGCCGTGCTGAAGCCAGTGTAGCTTGTGCCACAGGTCCAGTGTGGCATAGAGAGGCTGTAGGATCGGAAGCACAATGATGACTTAAAATGGTTTGCAGAATAGCTAAACATTTGACTCATAGGAAACAGATTCCACAGTTCCTTCTTAGTGAGATTACACTAAACCAAAAAATAGCCAATTTAATTAAGAGCTGTGAAAATCTCCTGCTGTTTCCTGTTCGTGCCTGCAACTCTATTTTCCTGTCTTGAGAGATGTCATCAAGATTTTTCCTTTGGGAATTTGTCATTAAAACAGCAATCCTCTTGCAATTACACAGGTGCTCAATCCATATCAATGGATGTTTTGACATTTCAGGTATTTAAAAACATTCCTTTGTAATTTTCTTGTGTAATTTATATATGCTGATTAAGCTAAGGCAATAGTAAAAATCAGTAAACTCTACTTTGGACTATAAATACACCATGCAAAAAAGTCTGGGTGATTTCCAAAGTGCAGACTAACATCAGTGAAAAGTTAGCAAGCCCTGGTGACCAGGTCACAGAATTAGACTACATCAGTGCTGTTGCAAACCTCTTAAAATCTCTGATTGTAGATTAAAGAAATACTTTGATCTCAAAGGATACAAACACCACCTGCAGCAACTAGAGAGCTGACTGAGGATTTGAAATGTAAGAGTAGTTGGTTTTATCGATAAACTCTCAAGGCGCTATGAGATTTTTTTTTTTTTTCAAACTTCATGACAGTATGGGGTAACAGCATCTCCTGTCTTGGAAGCTCTCTACTTCATCTAGAGTGCAGTTTTTCTCAATGGCTGCTCAGAAAGAAGACAAGGAAGGAGGGACCAAGATTCCACTTTATAACAAAATCTTAAGAACAGTCAGACTGAAAATAAAAGCAGTCATGAGACTTGCTTCTCTGTATCAGGAATATACAATTGGTATTATTCAGGCGTATCATAAGTTGTGCTAAGCCAGAGGTGAGCAAACTACGGCCCGTGGGCCACATCTGACCCGCGGGACTCTCCTGCCTGGCCCCTAAGTTCTTGGCCTGGGAGGCTAGCCCCAGGCCCCTTCCCCGCAGCCTCAGCTCACAGTGCTCTGTGCTGCGCAGTGGCGTGGCTGGCTCCCACCGGGCGGCGCAGCTGCCTGTCCTGCTGCTCTGGGCGGCGTGGCTGTAGCGCTGCCAGCCACCAGTGCTCCAGGCAGCGCAGTAAGGGGGCAGGGAGTGGGGGGGTTAGATAGAGGGCAGGGGAGATTGGGGTAGTGGTGGTTAGGGGGTGGGGGTGTGGATGGGGTCGGGGCGGTCAGAGGGCGGGGAATGGGGTTGAATGGGGGTAGGGGTCACGGGGGGGCAGTCAGGGAGGAGGAGGAGGGGTTGGATGGGGCGGAGGGGGGCAGTCGGGATAGAGAGAAGGGGTGGTTGGATGGGGCAGGAGTCCGGGGGGAGCAGTCAGGAATGAGAGTAGGGGTTGGATGGGGCGGGGGGGAGGGCAGTCAAGAATGAGAGTAGGGGTTGGATGCGGCGGAGGTTCCGGGGGCAGTCAGAGGACAAGGAATGGGGGGGTAGATGGGGCAGGGGTCCCAGGGGGGCCGTCAGGGAACGGGGGGTGGGGGGGTTGGATGGGGCAGGAGTCCCAGGGACGAGAAGCGCGGGGGTCAGATAGGGGGCGGGTGACGCCTAGCTGTTTGAGGAGGCACAGCCTCCCCTAACCGGCCCTCCATACGATTTTGGAAATCCGATGTGGCCCTCAGGCCAAAAAGTTTGCCTGCCCTGTGCTAAACTCTAGAGATGTTAAATCTATAGAGCCCCGGCACAGATACAAAATTTGTATCCACCAACATGGTCCACAGACATTTATATCTGTGGATATAAAGTGGATATCCACAGATTTGCTGAGCTTTATAAATTCACATTCTGCTTTGAAAATTAATTTCTCAATGGCTGCTATCGGAACTGAAACCATTTCACAAATGTTAAGCTTTGCAACATTATGACTCTCTCCTAGGTGATACATAGCAATATCCCTTTTTTACACGTGAGGAAACTGAGGTCAGACTGAATGATGTGTCCAATTGCAAATTTCAAATTGGTAATGTCCAAGTCAGGTCTAGAATCCAAGTCTCTTGTCCTCAGGATCATATTTTACAAAGGAGGTAATATCTTGCAAGGTTAAGTATTTGTTTTGCAGTGCAGGGGTACGTGATTGTGCTTACAAAGGCTTACTTTGGAAAACCTGAGGTGATTGTTGGGGGATAGAGAAGATGAAAGCTCTTCAAGACACTACCAGACTTCTAAAGGTGAAGGCATTGGGGCTTCTTGTGTATAACTATAGTGTTCACTGATAACTTAATTTGTGTATATGTACAAATGAGCTCTAAGGGGAAGATATTCAAAGGCACAAATGTCAGTTACATTCCTTACTTTAAATAATATGTAGGTGCTCAATTGCCATTTGTGCCTTCTGAAAATTGACCCCCTGTGTTCTTAGTTGCACAATATAATAAATATATCTGAGAACCTCCTCTTTGGGTTTTATGTAGTTTATTTAAGGTAATTATCCAGTGAATATAATTGTCCATCCTCTTTTTTTCTGCCATGTTCTTCAGCCTTAAAATGTTAGCACCAGTAGGAGTCATAGCTGGCAGCAGGAGAAAACTATTGGAAAAGGATGGAGTTGGGACCTAGCTGTATCTCTCAGCTATGCCAGACATTGAATAAAAATGTTATGTCTCCAAATACAGAAGTACATTGGATTGAAAGTTCCCACTGGTGCTAGAGCCACACTTACTTTCTGCTGTACGTCTGTTGACTCAACATATAGTCTCTTTTATGAGGTAGTAAAATGAAATAATTGGTCTGCTAGAAGTTCAGATTGTTGAATCAAAACGGTAAGGGTAGAACAGGGTGTGTGTGTGACCTTATAACTGAGTTCCCCAGCATCTTTTCTAGTTTACCTGCTAGCCCAATTCTTCTCCCATCCATGTATAAAATTGGGAGGAACTCTGTTGAAAACAAAGGAGTTACAGCAGTGTAAATCTAGTGTGAGAAGAGAATCAGGGACATGGTATACAGCTTTTATTTCAGTGCCAGGTAAATGGGTATATTTCTTCTGCACTATAATAAGTATTTTACTGTGGATGATGCTTTCTGTGTAAATGGATTGTCCTGGATATTTCATTGGTGCATTGACAACATTGTATTGCTCTCAAAATTTGTCAGTATAAGAGTACAACTTGAAATATGGCCTTCATGCTTACCACTTTGGATAGTTGGGTACCCAGGAGACAGAACAGAGCTACAGAAATCAAGTACTGGAACAGGCTAATTTGTCAGTCCTTCTTAAAAAAATAAAAAATAAAAAATCACAATAACCAAAAACATCTAACTAATGATAAATATAATATATTTAACTAATGATAAATATAACTAACTAATGATAAATGTTTTGACGGGCCCAAACTAGCAGTTAGCACGGGTTGACATTGTATTTCAGCTCTACCTTGCTCTAAGGTAAAATGTTTTTGTACAGTTTCCCATGTTGTAATCAATACATAGTATTTAAGTAGAACAGGTGGTGGTAATAAACTCATGCCACTCTTGGACAGCATTACTCTTTTTGAAATACAGTGGATCTATGATAGTGTACATAGAGGCAGTGGAGGACTTTGCCAATGGGCTTCAGCTCTGTAGCACTGAGGTCTGCACCTGTTAACAAACAGTTCTCCATTTCAGGAGAGACTTTATCTTGGTTCATTGTACCCTATTACAGCCATTGCCACAATAGGGAGTGTAGCACTAGTACACTACTTACTTGGTTTTCTTTTTGCTAGTTTAAATACATACTCTATTTAAAAATGTGGTCTGGTATTGCTAGCAATGTATTTCTGTAATACGTAAGCCATCACAATTTGCACTCGTTGGAGACAGAGACGCCAAGGAACGAATAGACACAGATACAATATCTGTCTTCTCTAGGATGACGTGAGGAAGCCTGCACTAACTTCTTCCTGTACTTTCAATGTGTTTGGATAAATAAATTCTGCCCTCCACGGCTGTCAAACATTTCATACTGACTACATTCACAAAACAGCATTGTTTTCTTGTTCAGTCAGGCCAATGTAAAGGAAAATAAGATTTGAAAAGCACAAACTCCTAGTATTACCCATGATGTAGATGAAAGTGTATCCAAAGGCCTTAATAGTCTCCAGTGTTGTAATAAGACCTTTCCCTTTCTCTCTCTGTTGTAATAGACAGAATTCACGTTATTTACCAGCACTTGAGATCCAGGTGATGATTACTTTGTTTTGTTTGACGCACAAGCAAAAAAGATTACCGTTGCTAGTCTATTGATTCAAGGTCAAGAATAAGTGGGGAGGGTTTAACATTGGCTTTAACAGCCAATATCCCTCCTCTTTTCTTGTCTGTCTTTAATTTTTTTAAAGCTCCTGTCCCTCCCAACAAAACCATAATCTACTTTTAATTTTGAATTTCTCTCCTTCAATCCATGTGTCTACAATATTAATGTTTTAATGAAAGTGTGTGCATGGTTTCTTTGAGATCTTACAGATGTAGTATAGCTGTTGTTCTTGATGTAATAAACATTTTCTCAGAATGCTGGGGAGGAAGGGCTTATCTTCACTAGAAAGCTTTACCAGCAAAAGTTCTGCCAGCATAGCACTACCTACAAAACTATTTGGAAGATTGTGTTAGCACCTGGCTGATTATGCCAGTACCTGGTCCACACACTTCAGATTATATTGGCAAAAGACATGTTGCACTGTGGATACGCATTCCAGTGTCCTGACGAGCTTTCTATATTTATAACTTTTAAATTGGTATAGACAGTTTGAATATGCAGATTTTTGTGGGGGGAGAGGAGAAGAATACAGTGAGAAAGAGGCGGTGTAGTGATCAATTTTTCCAATTCCAGACACATCAGATTGTTCCAGGTATTCAAAGGAGGGCATAGCAGTACTTCAGTGAAGCTGTAGCTCTTCCGTAACCATACACTTCATGTTGAATCTGATTCAGTTCTATGAAAGTTGTAATTCAAAATGATTTTTCTCATGTGGGACCTGTGAAATTTTACAGAGTTGTTCAACCACATCAGCAACAGCTGTTTGATGAAGAGGAGTTACCAGCAAATGAGAACGAAGATCAACCTGGTCCATCCAAACGGAAACGCCAGCCAAGTATGTCCGAGACAATGCCACTGTACACACTATGTAAAGAGGATTTAGAGAGTATGGATAAAGAGGTGAGCTAAACTAATTGTGTCAGGATTCTAACAGTATCATTGAGTTAGTCAGTTATGTATAATAGTATTTAACTCTGTTAAATTATGCACATACATGAAATGACTTTGCATGTTACCAGGTGCGTGTAACTACTGATGGGGGAGGGGGGGAAGTCAAGTTACAGTAACTTGAAACAAAAATATTTTAAAAATTGACCTAGAAATACAGTTTTGTTCAACACGCAGCTATGTACTGTAAAACAAATTTAAACTACGCCACTGTCAATACTTTCATGGTCGTAGACCTGTAAAGTAGTTAATTCATATCAATATAATTTTGGCACAAAAGAAAATGTATGGGATCTTAAGTTGGTGCATGTTAGTTCTGTAAAATATTATACATTGTCACATTGAATTTCATATAAATGAGGACCTAAAAACCCTTAAGATCACTGATTAAAAAAACCCATCATCTGTGTGTGACCTTTCAGAAGGAACCATAGTTTCCTTTTCAACTGGCATTCAGTAATACATGCAGTATTTGCCTAAGAAAGGAGAAACCGCTGTTTCATGGAGAGTTGGATATGTGCATTGTTTGATTCTTAAATTATGGTGAAGGTGACTTAGAATTTGAAACCTAGTTTCACTTTACAATGAAAGTCAGTGGGGTATGGGAGTAATCCTTTGGAAATAGGATCATGTTCAATGCCACGTCACAGACTTTTTAAAAACTAGCAATATCTTGATTTATTGTTGTTGATTTATGTAAAATTCTAGGTTTACTGGTATTTCTAATGTCTACTTAGATGCTATAGTATACATTCTAGGTTTAATTTACACTTCTTTTTTTTTTTAAATGCTGTGTAAAATAATGAATAGTACATGGTAAAATATTTAGATCAAATGCATAAAATAAGGCCACTTCCTATAAGGCAGTAAGATAATGTTATTAATTACAATGAACAGGTGCAAACTGAATTTGCCATCTGCGGGTATTGTCAAAGATTAATATGCCAACACCTGAACAAAAGATGTGTATTCGTTAAAGGGGTATTATTCTCAGTGCATTTAACTTAATTTTCCAGCTCTCTTGTTTGCATCACAAATCAAACAGTAAACATAGAAGGGCAGTATATATTAAATAATAGTTTTTTTACATTAGTTGGGACTGGTATTGTTTGCAATTCCATCTGGGCTTGGAGTCTTCAGAATGCTGTCTTGGAGATGGATATAATATTTTCCATACAGCTTGGTCAAGAATCTGCCTTTCCTTTTGCATGCTGGATTGACAAGTATAATGAACAGTCCTGTTTACATCACATTTGTTTGCTGGTTCTCCCAAATAAGCTATTATTATTATTATTATTATTAATTATTTATAGCACTTACAGTCCTTAGTTAAAGACCCAGACTGCATTGTCCTAGGTGCTGTACAAACACAGTAAAGTGACTGTTCCTGCACCAAAGAACTTACAGTATAAGTTCAGACATACCAGGAGCGGGGGGTGAGAGGAGTACAAGGAAACAATGAGACACTATTAGTCATCATTGGTCAGCACAGTACACTGCCAGCCTTGCTGTTAAGCTTTTTTGTAGGCACCACAGCAAAAAAGTTTTTGGATTTTTTTTTTAAGGAGATTTTCAAATTAGAATAATGTATTAGTTTTGCAGATGTTTACAGGAAGCTCCTTCCATGCATAAGGCATGGCATGGGAGAAAGCAGTTTTCAAACAAGTACGTTGGAAAATGTAACAAGTAGGTGATGGAGGCTGGCATTGTGTGCAGAGGTAGGCATGAAGGAGAGATGATCGGTGGGGTGGGGATAGGCTATAAAAAAAGGGCCTTGAAAGTGAAGTGAAGTAGCTTACTTGTGATAGCTGAGGGTAGAATTTTCTGCTCAGGCATTTGTCAGAGAACCTTTCTTGACTCCTTACTTCTTGGACCATCTCTGAAGTGACTGTTCCAAACTCTCTGTTCATTCCTCACACTTCCATATTTTTCCATCTGCAATGTAAGTGCTGAATAGTGATCATGTGACAACAGCAAGCTGCTTATAAGTGTGTTGTGATAGCAGTAGCTATGTTTCTGAATATGGACTACATTGCTTGCTTTCCTGTTCCTGTGCATGTGATCTACTTTTGAGCTTCTCTTGTTTCATGTTTCATAAGGTAACTTAAACTTTTCTTCCAACATCTGGCTTCCAGATGACACAATAGCTAACCTTCCATTGCTTGGATTTTCCATGTAGGAGCCCTGATAATGAGGTTACTTGAACTGGCAATGCTCTCAAGAACAAATGTGATTCTGTGCCACGTCTAAGTCATTGTAAGGAAGTGTTATCACCTACCCAATCCAAAGCAGCCATTTATTTCTGGTTGTGTCACTTGGTCCTTCTCACCTATGCTGTTCATAGCTGATCTTCTGGTTATGCCAAATACGATATTAAAAAGCATCAGGACTACAAAGCATCATAACCTCTGTTCTGACATTTTTGTGCTGAATTTGGAATAGTAATTTTGTGGGGAGAGCTGTAGAGGTAACATGGTACTTATTATGGAAAAGTACTGATTGTACTGGAAGCATAATACAAGGAGATTGGTCTAATACTTCAGATAATGATCCAGATTCCTTCAATGACTTGAAGGATTTCAGAATGCCCTGAAATGACAAATGCCTGTAATCAGCTCTATCATGTTAAATTATAAAGTTACAAGTGACACACTAATGAAACATTAGAAACTTTAAAGTTTTCTAATGCTCTTTTTATTCTGAAATAGCTAAATGTATTCTAGTGTTCTAGGTACATTATAAACAAGTGTGTATTCTCTGCAGTTTTCCATTAGTTCTTCTTGGTTCTCTTACAGCACACATTAAATTGAGATAATTATCTCTTTTTAGTTGATTACTAAGTATTATTGATAACTCCTTCAGTGTTCGAAAAATATCTTTCCTGTAGTTTTTCATTAGATAGACTGCCACTTCTTAAGTGTGTTTATTGCTTCTGAATGTTCTGACTGAGCTACAGGGTGAATGTTTGTACTGTATGAGAACCTCGGTATCTGGAACCTTGTCTTGCCATCTTATCCTCATCAGTGTCCTCAGACAGCCCATGTGAAAGTGATTCAGCTTCATAGCATGGCGTCTGTACACGGTCCAGGTTTCACGTGCATACATCAGAGTTGGCAAGTATCATTACATATATATGTGTGTGCATGTGACGATACTATGCGGCACGCAGGAGACATGGACATTGCCTGTTAATGGTCCAGCCTAACAGCAAAGAACTTTGCTCTTTTCTTCAGCTCTCTGATGATTTCTGTAAGAGAAGCTGACAGATCACCTCTGTGTAGCTAGGAAGTGGAAGCAAGGACAAGGAAAATTAAAATGAACCTAAATTAACTACTAAAAGTGAATTTAAGATGATAAATGACCTGTAGGAATTTTACCTCTAAATTTATAAGGATCTCCCTGTAACTTGCAAAAGAATGCATCAAGAAGAAATGCACTCTGTATCAAAGTGAATTAAGTGTGTAGTGTTTGACAGCATGGGAAATTTTCTCTCTCACACACACACACACACACACACACACACACACACACACACACACACACACACTCTCTCTCTCTGTCATTGGGATTAGGATTATCTTTAAGCATTTAAGCCTCCAAGCATTTTTTCATTGTAACTAATGGAGAACGTCCATTGGAAAAGTCTGTTCATGGATGAATCTGCTTCTCTTGCAACCAGTTGCAAATAGATTTATGTAACTAACTTGTTTCCTCCCCTTGTTTGCAGTAGAAAAGCAAATGCACATAGCTGTAGAGTATCATCGCAACAAGAAGGAAAGATGTTCACAAATTGGAAAACATCCAGAGAAGAACAACAACAAATAATTAAAGGTCTAGAAGACATAACCTATGAGGAAAGATTGAAAATATTGCGTTTGTTTAGTCTGAAGAAGACTGAGAGGGAGCATAACAGTTTTCAAGTGCATCAAAGGTTGTTACAAGGAGGAGGGTGAAAGAATTATTCTCATTAACCTCCTGAGGAAAGGACAAGAAGCAATGGGCTTAAATTGCAGCCATGGAGACTTAGGTTGGACATTATGAAAAACTTACTGTCAGGTTAGTTAAGCACTAGAACAAATTGCCTTGGGAGGTTGTGGATTCTCCATCACTGGAGCTTTTTAAGAATAGGTTAGACAAACACCTCTCAGGAATGGTTTAGTATTGCTTAGTCCTGCCTTGAGTGCAAGGGACAGGACTAGATCTATTGAGATCCTTTCCAGTCCTACACTTTTGATTCCTCAAAGCAAGTTCATTAAGAACAGCTCCACCTCCTTCCCTCCTCCTCCAAAAATCCTTCTCCAAAACCCAGCCTTTTCTTGCATGTGGATCATAAGTATCTTTTCTATTTTAGCTGTCACGTACAGATCTTTTTTTACATTAAGTAAGCAAGCAGTAGCAAAATTACCAATACTTGACAAGATCACCAGTATCTTTGTACGTTTAGAAACCAGGTTTATCACATCCTTTTCAGACCAGTGTTTCTAAGCCTCTTAGATATTAAGAAAGCTATACTTCTAAGCTAGTTCTCCTATTTAATGGCACTAAGAGAGATTTCTGTGAAACATATCAAGTATACAATTAGTTACCCTTATTTAATCAAGTTAAATTTATCTTACTCTCCTCTTGTCTTGTGATGCCATAGATAACTTGTATGCTTGTTGTACAAAATTTCATTGCTGATGGAACTTGGCTTCTCATTTGCCTGCAATGGTTTTTACTTGGCTGTTTGCATGGATATCTATCAGGCAACTGAAGGGTGGCTTTCAGCCCCCACAGCCTTGTTCAGATTTTTATCCCTTGAAACCATTATTTTTTTTTTTTTAAAGACCCGTATTTTGTTACCATGTCTTCATAGCCCTTTCACTTACTTGTAAAGAGTATTTCTCATTATGAGACCAGTTTGCATAATGATTTTTCATTTGACAGTAAGGCAAGCTGTCAAAGCCAGGATTTTCCATCCCATTTCCCTGCTCAGCCTCCAGGGAAGCAATCCTTCCCAGTTGTTCTTTTGTCTCCTAGTAGCAGCTGCAGAAAATGACCTTCTGATACCTCAGTACTTTTGCTGTCCATAGGGAGTTCATTCTGGGCAGAAGTTTCCACTTTCCACTCCCTACCTTGTGTGGTGATGTCACAGCCATGCCAGACTGAAATGGGAGCAGAAGATAATGAAGCAGACGTTTACACCACTTGTCAGCAGCTCCTCTCAGCGCCGTAGATCAGAAGAGAACGAGCCCCGGAGGAGCTCCCAGGATGATTTGGCTGATCAGATTTATAGGGAAGTCCAGTGATTGGGGGGGGGGGTCTCATGGAGGAAGGAAATGCCAAAAGTTTGGGTTTTGAATGGGAGTATGGAGCTTCCTGCAACTGTCCTCTTTCATTCCCTGTTTCTGCGCTGAAAACACTTGTCCGTGTTTAGACACAGCTTTCTCTGCATCCATGGAGTTCATTGGAATTATCAGACAGCACGAGCTAGCCTTGTGAGATGGGGGATTCTGCCTTCCACTGACTTCCAAAACTATAGCTCAGGCAAAGTACATTCCATTTCATTGGCAATATTTTTGTAAGCAGGAATCTCCAGCCTACAATTCTTGTCAATGCCAGGAATTGCATTGAGATGTTAAATCCAACATCAACAGGTGCATTTGTGCAGGGTCAAAAATACCCACAGCTTTTAAGAATCTTGCTGCAACTTATTGAAACTTTTGAGCTGTTCTTTTCCCTACATGGCTTGACTTCTCTACAGCTGTAATATTGTCTGAGCTTCTTTGCCATGCAAGAAAACACCTGCTGAGCACTGGCATTTAACTCAATGTTGTCAGAGTGATTTTTGTTTGACTGCGCTTCAGTCCAGACCAGTACATTCATTACTTTGTTGTAAACCAGGCCTGCACAACTCGTAAAGCGGCGAGGGCCATATTACTCCAAAGAAAATAGCTGAGTGCCGAAACCCCCCGGCTCTGCTGAAACATGCCCCCCCCCCCCCCCCCCAGCACCACCGAACCCCGTCCCCCCCTCCCCTCAGCGCCTCCCAGCCCCCGTGTAAGCAAGCAGGACTCACCCCGGCGCTGCCTCCTGCTGGTCTTCTTGGGAATTAGCTCATCCAGCCATTGGAGTGACCTCTGCAGGCCGGTGTCCCACTGCCACTGGCTCTGTGTTCCTCCTGGACCCCGGTGCCCTTTGATCTGGGGTGCTGCCCCCTGGCAATACCCCCACACTCTGGCTCTTGGTCTCCTCTCTCTGGGGAACCCCCAATCCTCTAATCCCCACCTCACCTCAGTATAAGGCTACTGTCAGTCACTAACTAGCCCTCGCGCCCTGGGGTAGACTGCAGTATATCAGCCACTCATCACAGGCAAGGTTGGGTTTGGACCTGCTGCCTCCTTCTATAGCTGGGCCGCCCCTCTGCAGCCCTGGTACTGGTCTTAGGCCCTTAGCTAGGTCCGCAATTTGGGGGTTTTCCAGGCTGGAGTTCCCCAGCTCCCCTAGCCTTCCCCAGCCCTGCTCCACTCCCAGTACCCTGCTCAACTCCCTAGCAGCCAGGCCCTTCTCTCTCTACAAGCAGAGAGACACTTCCTCTGGGCCTCTGGCTCACAGCCTTTTTATACAGGCCAGCTGGGGCCTGATTGTGGCATGGCCCAGCTGCAGCGGCTTCCCCAATCAGCTCAGCTTTTCCCCTGCCACAGCCCTCCCCCAGGGCTGTTTTAAGCCCTTCAGGGCAGGAGCGGGGTAACCACCCTGCTACACCCCCCGAAACACATCCCCCACACCAGCGCCGCCCGCACCGTGGAAACGAACCCTCCTTCCCCAGCGCCGCCCCGCCGAAACAGCTGTGGGCCGAAAAGAAAGGGTTTTTTTGGGGGGGGGGGTGATACTTTAAGAATTTTTCAATTAAAGCAAACAATTTTTTAAATTATTTTAATTTTTTTTATGAATCATGGAAAAATGAAAAACACCTGTTCCGTTGAAAGAAAACATTTCTGCTTTTCATAATTATCTTGCAAATTTAATGAGATATTACATCTCTTTTCAGCAACAAGCTTGTCGTATTCGGGGGTCATATTTGAAGTGGATATTTTCATAATATCTTCCAAATGGTCATCAGTCAGAGAAGAACGTTGCTTGTTTTTATTCATGTTCATGATGGAAAATGTTTGTTCACATATGCAAGTGCTTCCAAAAATGCTGAATGTTTTCAGTGCAACTTCAGTAAGATTCTTGTATTTTTCATTGTCCAGACTTTTGTAGAAGTCCCACAGGCTGCTTTCTCTGTGCTTATTTCGGTAAACTGTCGAACATTGAAGTTCAATAATCTCCAACTGCAAATTTTGTGGCACTTCCTCTGGATCCACAGAAAAGGGATCTTCAATCAGCTTCAACTGGATGTCATCCTCTTTAGACAAAGTAAGTCTTCTGTCAGATTCTTCAGTCAGAAGATTGATGTGCTTTGCGTATTTTTCTCCTAACTCGGTGTGTTTGTGCTGAGGGATACGCTGTGCACAAGTGGGAAAGTGACACATTTCACCTTTTGACAGCTGACTTCTGAAAAGTTTCAATTTCATTTTGAAAGCTTTCACTGCTGCACACATTTGAAATATAAGTTGATTTTTTTCCCTGAAGTTGAATGTTGAGATCATTCAGGTGTGCTGTAATGTCACAAAAGAAAAAGATCTTGATTCCAGGACTCATTTTCAAGCTCCGGGAATTTTATTGGCCCATTTTCTAGGAATTTTGCTATCTCCTCTTTCAAAGCAACGAAACGCTGGAGCACTCTTCCTTGACTCAACCACCTCACTTCTGTATGGTAGATTAAGTCGCTGCACTCGGCGTCTTCCCCTTCAAGAAATCTCCTATGTTTTAGTCCTCTAGAACGGATGAGGTTTATAATGGAAACTACCACTGACATTACATGCTCAAATTTTAAGACTTTGCTACAGAAAACCTGCTGATGTATAATGCAGTGATGTTTGGTTATTTGTCTCCCAATAAATTCTTCAAGAAGAGTAACTGCTCCAACATTTTTCCCCACACATAGCTGGAGCACCATCAGTACAAATGGCCACCAAGTTTGTGAAATCTACTCCCAACTTATCATTCATGCACTTTATCACTTCACTGGAGATTTCTTTTCCAGTTGTGCGACCCATCATGAAGCACATGCCAACAAGTTCTTCAGTAATTTCAAAGTTTTTATCAATACCTCTAATAAAAATAAGAAGTTGGGCGGTGTCTTTTAAATCGGTGCTTTCATCCATAGCTAGGGAATAAAAGCAGAATTCACTGACTCTCTGCTTTAACTGATCACTTAGATTAGTAGAAATGTCAGCTATTCTCTGTACAGTCATGCGTGATAGACTGACATTCGCAAATATTCCCCTCTTTTCTGGACATAACTCAGATACCGCAATCAACGTACACTTTTTTTTAAAATTCGCCTTCTGTGAAGCATTTCCCAGCAGCAGCAATTTCCTTAGAAATTTGAAAGCTTACTTTAGTAACTGTATCGTTCTCAGTGTTCACTTGCTTGAAAATTTGGTATTCTCCACTAAGGTTTTTCACTAAACTGGCTGCTTTAATTATTTTTTCATTTGGGTTCAATTTGGCGAGATTGGGATGTTTAGTTTCAAAGTGCCGCCAAAGGTTGTATTCTTTCGGAATGGCTAACGTTTCGCGACACACAAGGCACAGGATTTTGTCTTTGGAAACAGTACATAAGTATTTATTTGTCCATTCAATGTTGAAAACTCTGTGCTCTGTTTCTATTTTTCTCTTTTTCTTTTCACTCATGGTAGCCATTATGAAGCTCAAGATTTTGTTGAATAAATTCACACAGAAGGGAAATGCTCAGTCACACACAAAGAGAAGAGATATCTCACGGCGCGTGGCACACTAGCAAGGCACTGACTGTGTGGAAGCCTGTAGAGGAGGAAAGAAACGGCGCGCATAGGGTAACCAGATCACAGCAGTAAAATAGGACCCGCCCCTCCCTGCTTGGTCCCACCATTACACCCCTCTTTGACCCCCAGGGGTCACTATATTACTGCACACAGCAGTACCAAAATTTAAAATACTGAAAATGGTATTTTCCCTCCAGACATCGACTCGCCTCTCGCCTCCTCACCTCCCCACTAGTGTAAAGCCTCGCCGCCACTACCTGCCCACCTGCCCGCTCGGTTCGTCATCCCCCCATGAAATAAGGGGAGAGGAAAAGGGGGACAGTTTGAAGGGATTTTCTGGGGGTATGAACTAAGCTGGGGAGGGGGAAGGGGAGCAGTGTGAAGGGATTGGATGTGACTGTCCCACACACAAACACGGGCTGCAGGGACCCGTGGGGGTGGGGGCAGTGTGATAGGGGCTGGGGAGGGATAAGGTCCCTGGACCAGGGAAGGGGACAGCAGTCAGGACAGGGCAGGTGCAGAACACACACACACACACACACCCCGACTTTAGGAAGTGCGGGGCCCAATTCGAACATTTTTGGTAGGGCCCCAGCAGGGATGACTAGAAGAAAAAAAAAACATGTAAAAAAAAAGGCCTTTCCTTTCTTCCATGTATTAATTACTTTCCATAACTATATAAATAATAAAATTATATATTATGTACATTGTGTTATAGATGCTGTTGATCGGTTATTAATGAGCTCCATTTCACATGTGTGGGTCCCCGCCACTCCCTGGGGGTGTCCTAGGGTGACCAGATGTCCCAATTTTATGGGGACAGTCCCAATTTTGGAGTCTTTTTCTTATATAGGCTCCTATTACCTCCCACCCCTGTTCTGGTTTTTCACACTTGCTGTCTGGTCACCCTAGTGGTGTGCACATGTGTGGGTCCCAGCTGCTCCCTGTCCCCCTCATTGAAGCAGGTGTGCAGGGTTCCTGCCCTGGGAACTGCAGGGCACCAGTGGACATGGGGCTGGCTGGAGGCAGGGCAAGGGGTGCAGGGCTGGCTGGAGATGGGGGTATAGGGCGGGCTGGCTGGCTTCAGGCAGGGCCGCAGGGGGGTGCCGCAGGGGTTGGCTAGGCTAGAGACGGAGTGCGGGACTGGCTGGCTTCAGGCAGGGGGGGTGCGGCAGAGGTTTGCTGGAGACAGGGCAGGGGGTGCGGGGCTGGGGTGTGTGTGGGGCTGGCTGGCTTCGGACAGGGCCGCAGGGGTTGCGGCAGGGGCTGTCTGCGGGCAGGGCAGGGGGTGCAGCAGGGGCTGGCTGCAGGCAGGGGGTGTGGGGCTGGCTGCGGGCAGCGCAGGGCAGGGGGTGCGGGGCTGGGGCATGTGTGGGGCTGGCTGGCTGCGGGCAGGGCAGGAGGTGCAGTAGAGGCAGCTGGAGCCCTGGCCCTTTAAATAGCCTCTGAGCCCCCTGCTATCCCAGGGCTCTGAGGGCTATTTAAAGGGCTGGGACTTTGGAGCCCCAGGCCCTTTAAATAGGCCCCCGGGGAAGTCGGGCTTGGACGTGGGGCCCGATTCAGGGGACTCAGCTGAATCGGCCTGAAGCCGACCACACACACTCACTCTCTATGTCTTTGTCTCCCTCCTCCCCCCCCCCCCCCGGGTTTTTCCAGCTGCCCACAGACAGTTCAGACCCCACCTCATCACTATGGAGGCTGCCCTGGGAGTAACCAGCGCAGTAGCCACCCCACCCCCAACCGAAGAGGGGCTTTGGGGGGTCTCGGCCCAGTCCCCCCGAGCTGTGGCTCGAGCCCAGGCCGGGCGCCCCTCCCCTCGCTTGCACTTACCGGCTCTGCCTTGTGCCCAGCGCTTCCCGCCTCAGCAGGCCCCGGAAATGACGCACCCGCTGTACGCCAGGCAGGGGGAGCGGGAGATGGAGACACGTGCGCGCGCTTCTGACCGTCTGGGCGGTCGGAGCGCGGCACGCGCATGCGGGACTTTGAGGTTGCTCCCCCCCCCCAGGCAGGGGACAAAGCCGGCAGCCGCGCTTCTCACCAGCTGGGGCTGTGAGGTTGCTGCTCTTCCACCCCACCCCCCGCCAGGGGGCGAACCTGGCAGCTGCACTTCTGACCGGCCAGCCGGAGCGCAAGTGCAGGACTGTGAGGTCGGCCTCCCTCTCTCCCTCTCTCTCTCCCCCTGGCAGGGGGCGAACCCGGCAGCTGCGCTTCTCGCCGGCCGGCTGGCCGGAGCGCAGTGTGCACGTGCGGGGCTGTGAGGTCGCCCCTTCCTCTCCCCCCAACAGGGGGCAAACCTGGCAGCCGCGCTTCTCAGCAGCCGGAGTGCGGTATGCGCGGGCGGGGCTGTGAGGTCGGCTCAGCCCCCGGGCAGGGGGTGAAGCCGGCAGCTGCCCCCGCCACTTGCTCGCGGGCCGCACATGTTGTTGTGCAGGCCTGTTGTAAGCTTTGTGGACTGCGACATGTCAAGATTCAAACCAACTTAAGTCCATCAGTCCTCTGGCGTTCTTGGCAACAAACTGAATTTCCTCATTCAGCTGAGCATCGTTTAGAAGGGTTGAAAGTTCTATTAAAACTGGTATTGTGCAGCCCAAAACTAGGAAGTTCAACAAGTAATTACTGGCTCTGGGGGAAATGCAATTTTTTGTTCCCCCATTTCAGTCTCATTTGCAATGTACTGCCTGTATCAAAGATTGCGGCTAGGGCAGTGTTTAAAGATCTTTTTAATGTAGCTGAGCAGTTTATCAACTTTACCAAACTTGCGCCTTCACAGAAACCTTTGGAAGGTAAGTTCTGTCATAGATTATATGCACTTGGTAAGCAACTCCTTTTTTGTAGTTCCATTGAATGAATTTGCGCAGCTTTGGGTGATCAGGTTTTTCCAGCGGTATATTAGTACTTGCAAATGCATCCACAAGTTCCATTGTAGCTAAATGACAGATCTCTGAGCTCTGTCGTCTTAAAAAGAGAATAAGTTTTGGGTGTTTTTCATTTTGTTTCCCAGCACTGCACTATCTGCAGCCACTTTGAGTCTAAGTAGCACTGAACCATTGCTTGCCATGTGGGATCCAACAAAACATTGTAGCTTGTACAAAACAGTTTGTCACCATCGGTATGTGGCTTCCAAATTCTTTCATACGATCGGCTGCAGTAATGATTGTAGAGGTTTTTGATTTACTTTGGACACTCATTTTAAAGTAATCTCACTTGTCTTCCAGTAGGCTATCAGTTGAAATCACTATGCTACAAAACCACCCTGGATGCCCATATCTACCAATCAGTGAGTTGAGCCCTGAGTGTTTGCTGCCGTAAAGTGTCAATCAATAAATCCTGTCAAGTTCATGACCTTTCTTTATATTGAAACAAGCTAATAATCACGTCTGGAACCTGTAACTGTGCATATAACGGCATTGGATTTTACTATAGGGTAAAAGTACACAAAAGATGAGATTTCAATGTCCGTGATGCATCTTTCACAGCTGTGAATTTGGTAGGACCCTAGTTGTACAGAACTATGGCTATTAAAAATCTGCTCTTACACTTCTGACTTCAGATGATTCTTACAAGAATTTTCATTATGCATGGCTTCTTAAAATACATGCACTATATATTACATAGAAATTAACAATTTATAGAAGGGAATCAGAAGTTAACTTGGTAAGCTTCAAGAACATGCAGAGGAGAACCAAATTTTAGTTGCTCTTGTTAACTCTTCTTTCAGTTGACCCATTGGCCTTCTGGAGGTGTGACCCATGTTTTAAAATTTGCCTTAATTCTGGGTGAAGTGAATTTTTTTTTTTCCAAGGAGGCAGGATGAGAATGGATGAAAGTACGCATGTAGCAGTCTCAAAGTTGTTAAATGCACTGGGCTACATTGAAGACAATTATGGGTTGTCTAGGCAATATGACAACCATCATGAAAGTAAGTTTGCCAAAACAACTTGTATAGCTTGTGCTGTTACTTATGTCATATAGAGTACTCTGCTCTACAGCCAAAATGCTTCTGAAATAAATGTAGTCAAATTTTACTAATTCTGGGTCACTGAGAACGAAAATGATGCTTAAAATTGTTGATTGGCTCTAGTTTTCAAGATATGCTATTGGGTCAGTATATACGACCCTTGACTTGGGAATGGCGGAGGATAAGTGAGTTCTAAAGGGAAGGGATCTCAGTGTAAACCAGAAATGACTAAAATACATCTTTGACTGGATCTATGAATAAATCTATGACTGGGTTTGGACAGTACTTGCTTTTTAGGCAAAACAACAAATGATGCAGTCTGAAGCTGGTAGTGCGTCATACATGATATGAATTGCATCATGTTATTCCTAGAAGTCATGGATGATGCAATCGTAACGAAGCTTACATCACTCTGCTGAACAAATTGCCCTATATCAGCTCTAGCAATCATACAGTGTCGTGCTCTCTTATTTGTCAGTGTTTGATTTTGCAAAGGGACACACTTCTGTTTAGTCAAAGTGAGTAGAGCTGCCTCGTACTTGTGTGAACAGTGCAGATAACTTCTGCTTTGTTTGTGGTGAAGTGACTTTTGCATCACAAAAGCGCAGTATAACCACTATGGTGAAGAAAGCCTATCACCTTTATTTTGGCTGCAAAATTGGAGATCGGGACAAGAGGTGGGCCCCACACATATGCTGCAACACTTGTGCAACAAATCTTCGCCAGTGGTTGAACAGGAAAAGGAAATCTATGCCTTTTGCAATGCCAATGATTTGGAGAGAGCCAACAGATCATACCAGCCATTGTTACTTCTGCATGGTGCCTCCAGTTGGGAAAGGTGTGTCAAAGAAGAAAAAGTGGACTGTGCATTATCCAAACATTCCATCAGCTATACACCCGGTACCCCACGAAGAAAGACTGCCAGTTCCTGATGCACCAGAATCATTCTCACTTGAGTCAGACGAGGAAGAGGATGAAACTTCTGGTCCTGAACCATCAATGCCACAGGACCCACATTTTCTCCCATTCTCCTCCTCTGAACCACACCTCATAACACAAGGTGAACTGAATGACCTTGTCAGGGATTTGGAACTAGCCAAGAGTAAGGCAGAGCTGTTGGGTTCCAGACTACAGCAGTGGAATCTCCTGGCAGGTGATGTTAGGGTTTCCATGTTCCATGACCGTCAAAAGGATCTCATCCCATTCTTCTTCATGGAAGGTGATCTTGTAGCCTACAACAACATCAATGGTGTGATGGCAGCCCTCAACATCGTTCACGATCCAGATGAGTGGAGACTGTTCATTGATTCATCGAAGACGAGTCTTAAAGCTGTTTTACTGCATAATGGCAGTGTTTTGCCATCAATTCCAGTTGGTCATGCAGTCCATATGAAGGAAACCTATGACAACATGAAACAACTTTTGAGGTGCATAAACTATGACCAACATCAGTGGCAGCTTTGTGGCAATTTGAAGGTTGTTGCTCTCTTGCTTGGTCTGCAGACTGGATACACAAGGTACTGCTGTTTGCGAATGGGATAGTCGTGCAAGAGATTCCCACTACATCAAGAAAGATTGGCCACGCCAACCGTCATTGGAGCCTGGGAGGCAAAGTGTTCAGCATCCACCACTTGTTGAATCAAGGAAGATTTTGTTACCACCCTTGCACATCAAGCTGGGTCTGATGAAGAACTTTGTCAAGGCCATTGACAAAACACAAGCAGCTTTCAAGTACCTCCATGGAAAATTTCCAAGGTTAAGTGAAGCTAAGATAAAGGAAGGTGTCTTTGTTGGTCCTCAGATTCATGAACTTCTTCGAGATGATGCATTTGACCAGGCACTGCATGGCAAGGAAAAGACAGCATGGAAAGCCTTCCAATTCGTGGCAATAAATTTTCTCGGAAACAAGGCAGACAACTACAGGTTGTTGGTGGAAAACCTCCTCAAGGCATACAAAAGCCTTGGTTGCAACATGTCACTAAAGATACATTTTTTTGCACTCTCATCTAGATGTTTTTTTCCACCGAACTGCGGAGCAGTGAGCGACGAGCACGGCGAGTGATTTCACCAGGACATTGCAACAATGGAGAAACGCTGTCAGGGCAAATGGAGCCCATCAGTGCTTGCAGACTACTGCTGGACAGTGACAAGAGATGCTCCATTTAATGAATACAAGAGACAAGCCAAGAAGCACCGAGTAGACCCTGAATAGGACTAAACTATGTACATAATAGCTTTTTTGCCTTTTGTTTAATAATAAATTTGATTTATATAACCCTTTTGCTGATTTTTAAAGTGTTACATAAACAGGACAGGTGAAATATTATCATGTAAAGCAACCATAAACACCTGAAAAGACCTAGGTTTACAATTTATGATTAAAACTCTATCTACACAATATACATAGACATAAAATGTAAAAACTTAAATATCTTAGAAACAGTAGCCAATCAGTTGTTTTAATTGTCATATTTGAATTCAGCACATCAAAATACATAATAAATAGCACATTTTATCTCTGAAGCAGAGGACTTCTCAAAAATTGTAGACCAGTGTTATTGGTTTGCCCAGACATTTGGTGGAACTGGTTGTATTTCCCAGTTTCTGTTCAAGCACTTCCAGTACCTCCCATGTTCCTGCTTTCTTCCTTCTTTAGTTCTCTTCTTGAAAGGTCCCCTTCTGCAACCTCCTTCCCTTACGTGGTCCCTGAACTAAGCCAAGTCTAGCTGTACTCTGTCTGCAGCCCACCTTATCTGTCAGCTTCCTGTGTAGGAAAGCTTGATGTCTGCACAGAATGGACATTGATCAAAGACCCATTTCCCTCCCCAATGTGTCCATTCCAGCCAGCTCACAATGTGCAATATTCAGCTTTTATTACCCAAAGTTTTAGTAATGCAAGACTATAAATGTCTTTTTTTTTTCTTCTTTGTTTCAATATTTTAATTGGTTGTCACTTTAAGTATATGATAGACAAATATTAAACCTGTGGTGCTAGGACTTTGGCATCCAAATACCCCATTGCATACACAGAGCACATGTGGTTAGCAGTTGCATCAGAAAATTTCCATCCGGTTTGTAATGAAAATAGACTGCCTAAACTGTTGTGGGAATAAGTAAGACGTGGTGTTAATTATTTTTTGGCTACTACTTTATTTTTGTAGTTCTACGAACAGGATTAAAGAATGTTTTGTTGTTTGGTGGCTTGTAAAGTATAATGTCAGACTGTCTATCAACCTATTTTTCTCCTTTGATTATTAGAGAGAACTGTGATAATTGAAGTTGTAGAACACATTTAAGTACATCAACTGCAACCCAATGTCTAAAAGAAAGATCCCAACTTATTTTGAGTGATAGTGAGAAAATGAAATTAAGGGATGCAACAATTGTAGAAGCACCATTTAAGTCTATAGAAATGTAAAAGGTAATGATTTTACCTGTAGAAGAAAAAAATGAAACCCTAGAGTGGGAGTTGGAGGAACATGGGGGAAGTAGACAATGGGATAGAATTATTTGCTTTCATATATTTCATATGTTCAGTTCTGAAGAGACTCAGAACATTAGAGAGGACTGGATCTAGACTAGTTCTAATAGTTATTTATGCAAACTTCCATTTCAGCTTAAGGCAATTGGAATACATAGCGACCTTTTCCAGAAATCAGCGTTGATCATCTTTAGGCACTAGAAATCAGTCTAATGAAAACATTGGAGACTGGAATTAGAAGCTAGTATCATGGCAATTGAAATAAGTAAAGTTATGAAACAAATGCAGTGCAGACAAATCCGTAGTACAGTTTGAGTTGGTAACTGACATTTTGAAAGTTTTATTCACTGTTTTCCTAGCAAGTTTTTGTCTGCAGCATATCAATTTACTGGCCTGGCTCCACAGATTTTTTTTCAGTGGTTTACCAGTTTTAATGTTCAATATGCTTTTTCAACAGGGCATCTTTGCTCAGCCATGCTCAAGGTAAAGTAGCTTTTGAATGTATTCTTGCAACAGATTTTTGAAATACTAAAATGTGTTCAGAGGTTTTTAACCATTAAAGCAGGAAATAATGTGATAGCTGCTTTCATTTCACATCAAACCAGGCATCAAATACCAAAATATCATCCCTGTTTATACAAATAGAAAAATCAGTCTCTTTTAGTAAAGAATAACATAACTGCTGCAGTTAGGGTTTTCTGTTTTCTCTATAAAGTTCTCTATAAAGGCATTTATAAAAATCCATTCTTCTCTTAAACTTGGTGAATTAAAAAATAGCATGGGGGCAAATTACAAGTATTCTACAATTCTTTCAAAACTGCACCCTTGAAGCATCTGTAGGTTATATGGAACCTTTGGAAAACCTTTTTGATGTCATTCTGTCAGGAAGAAAGTAGTTGGAGTTTTTACACCTGGTTTTTAGCTCATTTGTGGAGAGACCTTTTTTTTTTTTTTTTTTTTTTTTTAAAGTGTCTTCGCTATATGCTTTGTGCTGTTATATGCTGCTGGCAAAATGCTACTTAAGGCAGTGAACCCCACACTTCACTGTGGATTTCTAAGGTTGCCTCTATAGCTTCTGTCTATCTTCTGACATGAGACCCTTCCCCAATTAGTCTTTAGCAGTGTTCTGATTATGTGGCACAAATCACCTTTTAGAGTAGCAGCCGTGCTAGTCTGTATCCGCAAAAAGAACAGGAGTACTTGTGGCACCTTAGAGACTAACAAATTTATTAGAGCATAAGCTTTCGTGGACTACAGCCCACTTCTTCTGTATGCATCCAAAGAAGTGGGCTGTAGTCCACGAAAGCTTATGGTCTAATAAATTTGTTAGTCTCTAAGGTGCCACAAGTACTCCTGTTCAAATCACCTTTTGGCTCTGACTTTTCAGTATTTTCATTTTTAATAGAAAATCTCATTATATGTAAAATGAAGTATAGCTCTTTAATGGGTGCCTCCCAGAGAATAAGTAGTGTAAAAAAGTAATGGTTTGTTTCTCCAGTGAGGATGAGGCAAAACTCTGTTGAAACCATGGAATTCAGTAACCGTGTTTTAGCATATGTCCCTACTTAGGTTATAACATAACTTCTAAACTGAATGCTGCTAACCCTGTCAACGCTAGTCTGACAGAGTTTAAAATGAGTTAGCCTGAGCCGTGTTAAAGCACTTTGCAAAATGTTCAGCTAATATAGTGATACGGTCCTGTCTCTCATCACAAAACAGCAAACATTGTTTACTTGTAGATTGATGTTTAACCCATTGATACTCAGCCTGAGGCTCAAGAGCCCCAAGTGGCTCTTTAACATGTCTCCCGTGGCTCTTTGCAGCACGTGATATTGGTTAATAATTAAATCGATGTTTCAATCTAAGTTATTAACCAATCAGGATGCTCTTACTATGTTGTTAACAAATTGTAGAATATTTGGTCTGTCGTTTTGCTGTGAGAAATATTTAGTAAATGAAACTATGAATTCACATACTATGGCTCTTTTGGGTAATGTTGATCACTAATTCGGCTCCTGAACCACTGAGGTCTGAGTATCACAGTGTTACCATTTGTCTGTTTCAGTTATCCTACTCAATTGAAACAGGTTAACTCCAGTATTTCTATTCCACTAGCATTTTGGTCTGCTAGTTGTCTGCTCATGTCTTTTTTCTCTAACTTACTTTGTTCTGTTTTAAAGTATACTAATTATTCCAATATATTTTAATGTAGACAAAAGAGTAGCTTTCAAAACATTTCCTTTAGAAAACATGTATACCAGTCTGTAATAGATTAATTGAAAATTTAAACTGAAAATGTGTTAAGAGTTTTTGGTCAGTAAAAGTGCAAGGCCAGGCTATTAGATACTAGATCAAGTTACTTATAAATTAAATAACATCATAACATACACAGTTAATGTTTGTTTAATCAGGATCTCATGGAAAAATCTAATTTTCTTCATCCCATACCATAAAATTACTTTGACATAGATATTACACACAGACAAAATTGCTTGCTTAATTGAGCAATTTTTGAAGCAATGTATTGTTCCCCTTGCTTGTTTTTACATCATTCATTTTTTTGGCCATAGTTGCCTGTCTCAGGGAGTAATAGTTTACTGAATTATCCACTCAGCTTTTTTCTTTCTTTGTATGAACTTCTTAGAACTGCAGGGATTCTAATTACTGTTTCAGCATTTATCAAGATTATTTGGACTCTGCATAGGTATGGGTTATAAAGAGCTTTAGGGCTGGAGCCCTCTACTGTTATGAAGAAATTGCTGTTGCCACGAAGTCCCAAAATGAGTGATTTCCTGGGCACAGCCATATTTCTAGCTTAATGAAATAATTGAGGCTACCTGTATTCACTTTCATGTTGGATCTTTTTAAAATAACTTTGATACAATAAAGTGCATGTTGGTTTTGATTTGGTCTATGTACCATGATACAGTAGCTGTATCCAGTGTTCTCTCTGTCCCCTCTGTGATAGAGCAAATGTGATGTTAGGAGATCTGTGCCTGAGCTGGAGGTTGAACATAAATATCTAACATATATCACTTGCTTTGCCACAGAAATGTTGAGAGAATGCTGGCTATAGCTGACATACCATGACACAAAGATCATATCCAAACCAGTATAGTGCCTTAGAACTGAAATGGTTAATGACGATGCATTATAGAAATTGTAGGCTTCAAAATCTAGGCTTGTTCTTTTATTATATATGGATCCTCTTTTAAAAAAAAAAAAAAAAAAAAAAAAAAAAATTACTTAGTTTGACTTAAGTGATGGCTAGACCCAATCATAGAATAGGCAGATCTGCACAAACTGTTGTATGTAGCTGGATCAATGTACTTCTATTTTGACTTCAGTAATGGAAACATTGTAGGTCAATGAGTCTCTAAAACAAAGTGCTAGATTTTGATGCATCTGTTGTATACACACATTGTCCCCTGGGGATGAGATTAATAATCCTTTTAGTGTGATCAGAGTTCTGACTTGAACATATTCTTTAGAGATGCTGGATTAATCAGTGTATCAAAACCTAAAACATCCTCATTGCACCCGCCCACCAACTTGCATCTCATGCATTTCACTCCTGTACAGTACTACACAGTAAAATTACTTTTTCAACAGAGGTTGTGTAAGTATAATACAGTGATATTGGCTAACATATGTATTTTATTGTAATGTGTTCTCACTGACAAACATAAGTTGGGAAAATGCTAGGGTAGAATACAATTTCAAAGCATAGTTTCTGTGATTCTGAACATGCAGACTTCTGTTTATGGGAAGTCAGCATAGGCACATATGTGTCTCACTGTGTTCAGTACTGAGAGTGTTAACTCAGTCTTTCAAGGTAAATTACACTCTTCCAGGTAATGCTAGAATAGGGGGGGGGAAACAAGAAATGTTTTAAGAGGAATTAATTATGGGAAATTTTCAGAACTGAGATGCAAGTGCCAAACCCTCCTTTCAGATACATGCATATAACTCCCACTGAAATCAGTGGGTCTTGTATGTATGCATCTTGAGGGCAGAATTCTGGCTTTTACTGTATTCTTACAAAATACAGAATGACAAGGAAAGTAATGATCAATAAGAATGTAAACAACTTGCGTTTACATTGTAGGTATAATTTTCCTCTTTTCCCAGCTTTGCAGGTACTCAAGTCTTTTTGTTCACTTATCTCTATTTTGTACACAGTTTCTTTTTCATTGTGGCTTCCCGTTTTCTGGTTTCCATAACTGAGCTTTAAATCATTTCCTATATCAAAGGAAACATTTAGGAATTCTGCAGTTTTGTGCTATGGGTACTTTGGGGTATTTTTTGTGCAAATTCTGTATGACACATTTGAAAAATATATTGCACATTCTTGCTTAATGGATTAGTTCACTTATGCTAGTAGTAGTAATACCTGGAGCTTTGGATCTTGAAATTCAATTTAATAAGGTAAGTAAATCTCACCATGTGCTTGCAAGAAGGGAAAAGGGAGCAAAGTGATGGAATTCATCATCCATTGAAGTCAATTGGGAATCTTTCCATTATTTCAGTAGGCTTTGGATCAGGTACATTGTGTGCAAGGCCACAGAAGGAGTGAGGGCAGGGAGAGGTGCCTTAAATATACATCCTGACTATAACATATATGATTGGCCTGATCCTGCCTTCTGCTTTAGGTAAATAGCAATTACTGCTAATGGCAAAAAGAGGCCAAGATCTTCATATTCTAGTGAAGTAGAAATGGGGGATTTAAAATACCTTAGTGTGTGGAGAAATTTTGATTTCTCATATACATATTGGGACAAAGTCCACAGGTAGGTCTTTATTGAAGAGGGATTATACAGACTTCAGATGAGGAACACTGAACATTTATAATTGGACAACTTTGCAGCATTATAGGATGTTCGGTATTACTTTTTAATTGAAGTGAGGTGCACATGAATGGTGGTCTTAAGTTATGGACAGGGCTTCTGTTTTTCAAGGTTTATTCATTTAATTTTTCAGGGTTTATTTTTTTAGCTAGTTTTGTCTTTTATGTAGGTGTCCAAAAATCAGGGGAAGGGGAAGGTTCCAGGCTCCCTCTTCGTAATGAGAAATTTCTTTAATGTTTGTTAATGCATTTTAACATAGTCCGGGTTCAAACTGCACTATGTTACAATGCACCAGGGAATTTTTAGTGCATGCCAGCAGGGTCTACACAGATCAATTAATGCGCAGCATATTAGTGCGCCTTAGAAGTCGTCTTCCCCCCCCCGCCCCCATAGTCCACATTACTGCTTCATGTATACAAGCCCTTAAATCCAAGTAACCATTTCTAGAGTTTACTGGATAAACACTTTATTCTTTTTTTCTTTTCTTTTTTTTATTGGGGGACTGTTTATCAGTTGAAACAAAAATCAGTTATGGAATATTTAGATCACCTTTATGTAAAAGAAATGTGATTGGAAATCAATTATACACCAATTGTTTTGTTTTAGGATTTCAAAACGAATAAAATACCTGAATAAACAAATAGAATACTTGAATAAATTCTAAATAGTTCTTCTGAAAGATTTCCAGGCTAAAGTAGCAATTTCTAAGTGTTTCTGAAGCTTCACTTCAGTAATAATTTATTACCCTGGGGGAATGAATTGAAAGAGAATATAATTTCTTGCAGTTTGTGACAACATTCAGCAGGTATTGATGGGTAAAATAAAATAGTGAATGTACAAAGAAAGTTCTTAATTTTTTTGTAACTTGAGTAGCTCCTAAAAAGCAACCTCCTTATTCTTTTGCTTATGAAATTGCTGTTTCTAATAAATGGCAGTTTATGCACTTGTCTTCATTTTAAGTGCACAAATAGTTACGCTTTAGCTTTAGGATCTTCAGTTTCCCCCCCCTTTCTCCCCAAAAAAGTCATGTGACTATAAGACTGCGTCAAAATATCTTTCAGATTGAAGTAGTTGAGTTTAATATTATTTAATGTAAACTGCTTAAGCTGATTGTTAAAGTAAAGCAAATAACAAGTTTCACAAGAGAAATATTGGGGAAAGTTGGTTCTGCCATGGTATTGGGATGGGTAAATTCTACAACCTGATTGTTTGTTTTTAGATTATCTATTATGTTTCCTTGTCCCTTACAAATATATGTTTCAGGAGATGCTGTCTGTAGTTATTAGCTGAATTCTTTATGGATTAGTTGTAGGGATAATGATTGAGTCTTACAGCTGCTGGATTTTGTAGATCAGTTTGATACTTTTTTCCTCCTCTTGAGGAGGAAAAAAAAACTGGGCATCTTAGTTGCTCATGATAGGATATGCCAGATTTTTCTTAAATCCACCAAATGAACACACAAATGAATTTGAGGAAAAACTGTCATTTGCTGTCTAATGGATTTCACTGTACAACAGTTATTTGACTTGAACATGGGTAAAATTTTGTCCCAGCATTCCTTAGTTTTTCCTTCACATGTTTGTGTTCTGAGAAGCCTCGACATTTAGGCTAGGTCTACACTGGGGGGGAGGGATTGATTTAAGATGTGAAAATTCAGCTACGTGAAGGACGGCGGCAAATCGACAGCCGCGGCTCCCCCGTCGATGGCGCTTATTCCTACCTGCGCTGGTGGAGTACGCGCGTCGATTCGGGGATCGATTGTCGTGTCCCGACGAGACATGATAATTCGATCCCCGAGAGATCAATCTCTACCCGCCGATCCAGGTGGGTAGTGAAGACAAGCCCTTAGACTGGGGCAGTGTCCAGTTTGAGCTCCCTTAATGCAGCAAGCCTGCAGTAACAAATACCCTAGCAGATACATTCAGTTACTTGAAATGCAACTTCATGGGGTAGACGGCATCAAAAGGTGGTGAAAGATTTTTCCTGGATGTCTGAAAGCTACAGATGAAGCTGTTTGCCAGTGAAGCTATTTGCCAAAGAACAATCAGTACAGTCTTCTGTATAAGGTTGTGCCAGGGGAGATGATCTCCAATCACTTTGCAGCTCACCTTCAGTTGTAAAATCTAAAGAGCTCCAGAAAAATAGACCACACCCTTTTAAAGGGTAACAGTGAACTCCTCACCCCCTCCCCCATGCAAAAGAGATCCTATAATTTTTAAGGAGAACTATTCTAAGAAAAGCCACACACAACACCAAAATCACTCTCTTTAAGGGACATGTACTGTGCTATATAAAAATGTATTGCTATTCGTAACAGAAATGCTCCAGTGCTTTGAAACCTCCATTTATTTCTCAGAGGAAGTGGTCTGTGGTGACTTGGCCTTTCTTGACATTCAGTAGAGTGAAGAAAGGTAGAGCGCATAGGAGGACAAAGGGTAGAGAAGGGAGGAGAACTCTAGCTGCCCTGTGCTCTCAGTGATAGTTAACATTCTGAAAATTTTGATATACTGAGAAAATCTTTTGTTTGTTCTGAGTATGTCAGGTAATGGTATAGCTCAACTTAATTTGGCAAAGTTATTTTGAGGTCTGCTGAAAGGCCCTTTTCTTCAAAAACTGAAAAAAGACACAGTTTCAGAGCACTGCCTCATTCATCTTTAAGATAGCAGAAATACTCGTTCTCTTCAGAGCCTCAAGAACGCACAAGGAGAGAGACTCAACAAAAGTGAAAAAACACTTAAATATAAATAAAAGATGACAGAGATGTAACATTCTCAGTCTTTATCTGTACTTTTTACTTCACGCAATTAAAGCACTGGAGGAATATACTGGGGCCTGTGTTTATTTTAACTAATATGTGGTGGCCTAACTAAACTTTGCAAATGTTACATTAATTCTAGTACAGTTTTTAATTTAATACTTTCAGACAAGTTTCTGAGCACCATTTATTCTTTCATCCTTTAAATTTTCAAGCAACATTGATCCTTGCCTTTTTCTCAGTCCTCCCCACCTGCATCAGTTCCATACTGAGATGACTCTTTGTTTCAGCAATGTCAGAGTATATTCTGAAATTCAGTTCAGGAAATGGTATTGAAATGGTCTACTGAGTGGCAAAGAGAACTGTATTGCTTATCCAGTGGTTTCTGCTGCACTGTGTCCATTGTGCTTGTTTGCTTCATGTGCCTGTACTGTCTGTTATAAAACTGTATTTGTATTAATTTTGACAGTATTGCTTGTATGCAGTGTTGTAGCCATGTTGGTCCCATGATATTAGAGAGACAGGGCAGGTGAGGTAATATCTTTTATTGGACCAACTTCTGTTGGTGTGAGAGAGAAGCTTTTGAGCTTACACAGAGCTGATCTTTAGGTCTGGGAAGCTAACTCAGAGTGTCACCGTTCGAAACAAGGTAGAACAGATTGTTTGGCATAAATAGTTAACACACATTTAAAGGAACCATTCAAGGTAAAGTTAACACCCCTCTAGTTATAGGGAGGAAAGTAAGGGAGGGGAGAAAAAAAGCATCTGGATGGGTTGTTAGTGGGTTATAGATCGTTGTAATAAGCCAGAAATCCAGTCTCTATTCAATCCATGATTTTAGCAAAGTTATAGATTGAATAGAGAGACTAGATAACTTTAAACTAACTCTAAATCTTCCTGTTCATTTGGAGCACTACAGTAAATAAATAGAATATATTGTCTGCTTTCAGAGAGACAGCATCAATCTATTTCTCTTTTCATCCACCTGCTGAGTCCTGTCTGAGATACTGATTGTAAGCTGTCTGCAGTAGAGACTGTCGTCTTTGATGCTTGTCTGTGTGGTGCCTTGTATGTAAGGTACCTGATCCTTGACTGAGGTTCTGAAATGCTGCCATAACTTAAATGATGAAGAATTAACAAAGAAATTTGAAAAAATTAATGGTGGTGGTCACAGTGGATGTTAATATTGTTGTGAAATGTATGTACAGATACTATGTAAGGAGATATGTATGTATACTGAAAATGGGGGAGGGTTAGTCTATATCAAGGCAGAGTTGACAGACAGATTTTCTGCGAGACAAAAAATACTATTTCACCTCTCTGTCACCATATACACAAAGCATTGTGAGTTAACACAGTAGCTTCAATATCTATATGTGAAGACAATGGGATGTGAAATAAATGGGGCAGGAGCACACCAGAAAATAAGCCAGGGGGGTTATCCTGACTCAGGATACAGACAAGTAAGTTTGGGGATATAAGTAGAAGGCAAAAAGACGCACCTTTAGTTTGCCCCTTAGGAAGTAAACAGCGTGTTTACATTAATGAAAAAGGGATCTCTGCCTACATTGATAGAAGATAGTTCAAAAGACTGACTTAACATGGAGGTTAGCCTGTTAAGTTAGTCTCTAGAAAGCATGTTATGATTTTGTTTTATTCTGTTTCCATTATTCTTACTCACTATCTCTTATACGTTGAATCTTTGGTAATAAAATTATCCTTGATGCCTCTATAAATTTATCTAAGTTCTGTGATATTAAGTTAAGTGCTGATCCTGAGCTGAGTCATTGACGCTGTTCCCTTGGGAAACAGCAGATCTGGTATTTTTGTGAGTGTTCAGTGGCTACAAGGCTGAATACTATAGGTGAACACTTCGAAGGGGCTCAGGGACTGGGGTATACCTATTAACTAGAAAGGAAAAGTAAGGGCTGGCATAGTCCAACAGTGATTGTTTAGACCATAGAATCATAAGGGTTAGAAGGGACCGCAACAGTCATCTAGTCTAACTCCCTACCAAGATGCAGGATTTGTTGGGTCTAAACCATCCAAGACAGATGGCGATCCACCCTCCTTTTGAAAACTTCCAGTGAAGAAGCTCCCACGACCTCCCGAGGCAGTCTGTTCCATTGTCCTACTGTTCTGACAGTTAAGAAGTTTTTCCTGAGATTTAATCTAAATCTGCTGTGCTGTAGTTTGAACCCATTGCCTCTTGTTCTGTCCTCTGTGGCAAGCGAGAACAACTTTTCTCCACCTTTTTTGTGGCAACCTTTCAAGTATCTGAAGACAGCTATCATAGTCTCCCTCAATCTCCTCTTTTCCAAACTAAAAATACACAGTTCCTTCAGCCTTTGTTTATATGGCTTGCATTCCATCCCTTTGATCATCTTTGTTGCTCGCCTCGGGATCCTTTCCAGTTTCTCTACATCCTTTCTATACATTGGTGACCAAAATTGGACACAGTATTTCAGCTGAGGCCTAGCCAGCACCAAATAGAGCGGTGCTATCATCTCCAGTTATTTGTATGTTATGCCTCTGTTAACTCAATGTAAAATTGCAAGCAAGTCTTCCTATTGCTGGAGACAGGATAGGTAACAAGGTGACTCTCAGTCCTGAGTACCCTGAGAACTGCCATGGGTGATGAGACTATTCATAAGGCTCTACAATTGTTCAAGTTGCTTCTGTGTAATATATCACTTGCACGACTGTGGTGTCACTTTTTTCAACTAATTCTTGTTCATTTGGGAGATGGACAGTCACTATTGACTTGTATAATAAATGCAAACTTGTATTTGAGGTTTTTATATTTAATTGAGTAATTTCTTCATATCCAGGTCTCTATGAAAGATTCTGTAGGCCTAATACAAAACCTAACCCCAATGTAGAGAAGGACCATATGCTTGCCTAAGGTTATTCTTGCAGCAGGCTATGCAACTTGAAGGACACGCTCTTCCGGTCCGGGAAAGGACCCTTTGCCTACTTAAGGCTAATGTGCAGGAAACAGCCACAAAGGCTTGGGGCAGTGGGAAAAGGGAGAGGTGAAAGGACACCAGATGTTTGTGGTCATTCACAATATAGAACTAGTGATGGTGTTTTGACAAATGTCTTCTATCATGTTTTCTTCCTCTTTCCCAGCGGTAGTTGTGGGTTGATGCATCTTCAGGTGTAGATAAGTGAGGATGGATACTGCTCAAATCTGGTGAGAGCACAGTCTGTCTTGATGAGATAGTCAGGTTCTCCTCACTCTTACTCCGTTCTTGACTTGTCATTAGTTGGCTTACTTGTTCCTTAATGGTTTTTCTTTGACTTGAAGCTAAAGTGAATGAACTCTGCTCAAGACTGCATCACTAGAGTAATGAAGCTGTTCCAGTTGTCCTTCATTGACACTTAATTCCACCAGTGAAAATAAGTTTTAAGTGATCTTTTCCCAGAAGCCCTTGAATAAGATCTGCAGCTCAGTACAAAAAAGAAGGATAATACTTCCTGTATCTCCCAGGAGAATCGTGAGGTGCTCAGATGTTCTAGAAATGTATCAGAGATGTCTATAAATGCCTAACCTTCCCCTCTGTGCTGTCCTGGGTATATGCCGGTTTGGATTCCTACCTTTCCTTTTGGAATTGAGACTGCACTGCTCATAGTCATGATTTGCTGGTTTTAGACTGGGGTCAACTGACCATTTTGGTCATGCTGGGCCTCTTTTCAGCTTAATATGACTTATTTATTGATTGTTTCTTCTGTGACTTTGCTGCAGGGTGGTCATGATTTGTGGCTGAATTAATAGAACACTCATACAAGTAGCTCTAGGTACCCTTACAATCTTATTTTTTTTTTTTAAGTATTTAGATTTCTTTTCCTCCTAGAGAATCTGGTACTTTCCTGCACTGTTTCAAGTTACATACCTAAGAGATAAGTTAATAAGCAGTGATGGGCAGTTTGATTCATTTCAAAAATTTGACCTGTAGCATTTCTTTAAGTGATCTATTCTAGTTCTCATGTGGCTTAATTTATATGCGAGATAACTGGTGAAAAATTCTAAATACAGGATAGAATGTTATCACACTGATTGTTGTAATCATAGACTCATAGACTTTAAGGTCAGAAGGGACCATTATGATCATCTGGTCTGACCCCCTGCATGCTGCAGGCCACATAACCGTCCCTACCCTTTCCTTGACTCTGCTGATGAAGTCCCCAAATCCTGTGTTTTAGTGACTTCAATTGGCAGAGAACCCTCCTGCTAGAGATCCCTGCCCCATGCTGCGGAGGAAGGCAAAAAACCTCCAGGGCCTCAGCTAATCTACCCTGGAGGAAAATTCCTTCCCGACCCCAAATATGGCGATCAGTAAGACCCCGAGCATGTAGGCAAGAGTCTCCAGCCTGACCCTTGTTAGCCATTATACTATTTACCTACCATTGCTCGGTATTCCTCAGCTAACATGTTTTACCATTAAACCATTCCCTCCATAAACTTGTCTAACTTAATCTTAAAACCAGACAGGTCCCTCGCCCCCACCGTTTCCCTCGGAAGGCCGTTCCAATATTTCACCCCTGTGACGGTCAGAAACCTTCTTCTAATTTCAAGCCTAAACTTCCCCACGGCCAGTTTATATCCATAAGCGAAGGAAAACTTTTTTCATTGTACAGATGATCCTATATGGTCCAAACAAGAGTTGATAATGAAAAGCTAATATAGTTAGATTTTCTGAATATTTGACTTCAGACTGACACTTCTTTTTGTGTAGTCATATGTTTGACCTTCCTTTTTATTATTGCATCCTAAAATGAAATGAAATATTGCATTAGTGGGAATGTAGGAAAGATTACTAAAATATTCTCTTCAGAAAGTGGTAATAATGACTTAATTTTGTTAAATGGCTTTCTGAAGAAGATATATATAAATGAGGTAACTTACACTAAAACTTGAACTTCATACAATGAAACTTTTGGAAAATTAGTAAGGTGGAATGAATGTACACTGTCCTTGCACTATTGCATTACTTAGGTTGAATTTAAATTTAAACTTATTGTAAAATATAAATCATTCTATTTTATAGGGATGGGGGGTAGATAAGTTGTAGTGAATGCATATAAAGGTTCTTCGGTGTCTGAAGTTTCAGGGAGACTGTAATAGGACTAGCGGGTTGTAAGTTACAATGGTCAGTTCCCTTTTCGTCTGAGTGACCTAAGAGAAGGACTTGTCTTCATCGTAGCATTTCAGTATTTGGTAAGAAACATTTTTATTTCATGACTACTACATGCAGGAGGAAAGTGAAGGAGTATAAGCCCTGGCCTGAATCAAGGACAATGCAGTATAGCAACTGTGTATTGTTCACTGCCATCTCTCTAATGCATCTCAGTCCTGATGCTACAATTTACCATCCAAATTACTGCCGGGATTCCCTTGAGGAGAGTCTGAATCAGAAACGTTAGGTAAAGATTACAATAAAAGACATTAGAGAGGCAAGGTGGGTGAGGTAATATCTTTTGTTGGACCAACTTCTTTTGATGAGAGAGACAAGCTTTTGAGATACACAGAGCTCTTCAGCTCTGGGAAGGGCACTCATTGTCACAGTTTAAATACACTTCAACTTGAAAGGTCCCTTAGAATATGTGCTAACAGCTTATGGTGAATTATGTGTTCAATCTGGTATTTAGCTGTGACACTCTGGGTACTTATACTCCTATTAGACATCCATGGCTGACCCATGCCAGCTGACTCGGGCTCGTAGGGTTTAGGCTAAGGGGCTGTTTAATTGCAGTGTAGATTTTGGGGCTCAGGCTGAAGCCCAGGCTCTGGGACCTTGCAAGGTGGGCTCTGAGTACCTTTTTCAGATCTGAAGAAAAGCTCTGTCTCTCAAAAGCTACTCTCTCTCTCACCAGAAGTTGGTGAATAAAAGTTATCTCACCCACCTTGTCTCTCATACACTGGGACTGACACAGCTACAACAACATTATATAAAATAAAGGACATAGTCCACCATAAAAAATGTTTAATCCTCTCTGTACAGTGGGATATCTAATAATTTTCTTTGTATTTGTTGTGCTATAAGTATATTTAATATCTGGTATAATTCAATGTACCTGGTTTGGGACAGATTGGTTCATAATTATTTTCATAATAGTCTATCATGAGATATTAAAAACATGACAGGATGCACTATCAAAATTCACAGGGGAACAAAAAGTTAGCTCTAAAGTTCTGTATAAGCCTACAAAATGGGGTAGACTAGCATTTTCTACTTTGGCTTATTACTAGTACACATCATTGTTATGCACTGATAGATATGATTGTTTCAGTTAGCAATAGACCATCCAAAGAGTGGAGCCCAAGTATAGCTATTCATGTAATTGTTGGGTGAAAAAGAAATGCAAAATTTAAAAATCGCCCATTCATCTGGACTGTATTAGCAGTTTTTAAAATTCCTGTTGCCGAGGCCCTCTTTCTTAGTTACTTTCATTAATAATCAGGAATTTATTTCTAAGAAAGATCAAAATGACTATTCATTGTGGGTAAGAACAGAGGCTACTCAGTTCAGACAGCTGTTCCTGGGTCCTGATTTGAAATCATGCCAACAGGTAAGTAATAATGTAATAATATAAAGATCCCGTATTTTCATTATTTACAAGTCAAACATTTTATTGTGAAAATGACATGACTGCTGTTTTTAGACCTTTAACCATATGTGAGAAGTTGACTGAGGTGCAAGCTGGAACAAAAGGTTTAATTTCTAAGACCTACAATTTTTATTGAAAAAAGATAAGAAAACAACCCAAATGAAAAGATGGGAGAGGGATTTGGACAAAAATTGATGTGTATGATTGAGTCCCTATATGGGATGGGGGAGAGTATATATCTTCAGTTTCTGTAGCTCATAGAGAATTTTTTATAAATTACCATATAGATGGCATTTGACTCCAATTAAGATCCATCATATTTTTTGCCACTAGGGAGGTGTACTGTTGGAGGGTTTTCAGGGAAAGGGGAACATACTTGCACATGTGGTGGTTGTGTCCAGGATTTAAATGGAGCCCTGCGCAGACACAAGTTAGGTCCGTGAATGCGGATAGCCACGGATATAAATTGGTATCTGCAGAGCTCTACTGAGAACCGCAGTGGTGAAAGCAGCAGCATATCGGGCTGCTGCTAGCAGGAGCCAGTGCCCCGTGCCGGCAGCTCCTCTGGTGTCCCTGTACCGCCTCCAGCCCCACCCAGTGGGGCGGGCACCAGGCTCACCGGCAGCTGTCCATGGTTGGCTAGGGTGTGCAAACAGCTCACACACTCAAGACAGGAGTCCTTTCCATGCAGCGCACACATGCAAAAGGGATGTCTGGAATCTAGCTATTATCAAAAAACAATATTTGCATATGAAGATGTACTGTTTCTGGCATGTTCTAATTAAGGGTTGGTTATCCTCAGGGTACCTAAGGAAAACTGCTTCATGCTGATGGTTTTGTTTGTTTGTTTGTTTGTTTGTTTGTTTTTACACAATTTGTATTTCTAAACAATAATAACAATTAAATGACTGGAAGACAGTTTTTACAGCAAAGGGTGGCTGTGGCAGTAGGCAGCCTTTTGGTTCAGTGGCCTTTATTGACGCCAGTGGAGCCCACCTGGACACATCCCCTGCATGAACCCCATCTCAGCATCCTGCATTGAGGGAGGACCACCTTTGAACCCCTGGGTCCCATGCCTCCCTCTTTGCGGCATCACAGACATAGTGTTAGGGACTCTAGCCTAGCAGCAGATGCTTCTGAAACATTTGCTGCTGCAAAGGAGACAGGCAACTGGCCACATGACTTCCTGAACAGCTACCTAAAATGGAGAAGGGTAGGTAGCTCCTGCCTCACAGCCAGTCAAAGGACCCCTTCACTTATCCCATTTACTGTATCTTGTGACCCAATGCAGTCAGTCCAGGATTGGAAGAGTGGGAGTTACCATATTTAACCTCTTTCACATGACCCTGACAAGAATATCTCAGCCAGCTACTGCTCTTCTAGTAAATTTGTCATGTCACTGTCCAAAGCAGGCAGGGATGAATTTTAGTATTGCCGGTTTTATTATGGTAGTCTGGCTTTTGTTTGAGAATTTCAAAAGCAAAGCCCTTAGTGACTTTCAGAATTACTGCTGTATAATGAAGAACTTTGAGAATTTCTTTTGAAAACAGAACAAAGGAAAGGAAGATTAAAGGTACAGTTTGCTCTATAATAGATCAAGGCTATAGGTAGAAGTATGAATCAAACAGTTAGACACTAGGACTGCAACAGCTACTCTGTTGACTGATGGAAGCTTCACTTAAGCTCTTGTATTACCTCTCTGGAGACACTAATTCCCCTTTTGAGACTTTAAATTACTGGATTAAAAATGTCATTGTGAATTTACAGATACAAACTTATTAGACCTTTAGTCAGTAAGAATGTGTTCAAGTAATTGCCATTTGGAAAGCTTTGAGGAAGCAGAGATGTGACCTAATATGGTCATCCCCCCAGTCAGTAAATCAATCGTCAAATGTTGCTTTAGTTGGAGAAAATGGATGCAGTATATTACTGCAAATGCCGGTGCCTTTTATTCGGATTGTTAGATGGCTGTGTTGGCCTTGTGTGGACTGCTGTTTAACCTTACTTTATTCAAATGTGGAAAAATATGAGATGTCCCCAGTACACCAAGTGATTTTAAACCCTGTCCACATAGAGTAATGTATTTGCACTGGTCTTAACTATTCAGGCTGTAAATAATTAAATTAAAGGTTACAATTCCAGTGTGACAAAAGAGGGGCAGGGTGTGAGAATAAGTCTTTCTGTCCAAAAAGTGTCAGTTTTCCTTCAGGACATCTGGTGCTCTGTAATCAGTTACAACTTAGTTATTTCTCCTCCCCTTCCAAGCATGGAGGGCTCCTCTTTCATTTTATTTTTTTTTTTTAAATCGCTAACACTTCACAATGTAGTGCCTGGATGTGGAGCTGTTCAAAGAAATTCCCCAGTGTCTTACATCAAGGGTGATCAGATATCAAGTGAAAAATCGGAACAGAGGGTGGAGGGTAATAGGCGCCTATATAAGACACAGCCTTGAATATCGGGACTGTCCCTACAAAATTGGGACATCTGGTCACCCTACTTACATCTATTTGAAGAAGCAGGAGATTCCTCTAATTTTTCTCCCTCTTCTCACTCAGTGCCTCTTTCAGGAAGAGGATTTTTGAGTACAAGGGTCAACAGAAAACACAGCCCATAACAAGTCCAGCAAAGATCAGAAGGGCTCTTGCTTGTTGCCTAGCCATGCACTAACACGCTGCCTCCCATGCTGTGCAACAGTGTGGCAGGCAAGCCTTACATTGGTTGGAATTTTAGCAACAGCACATGGCATTCTGGCATCCTTGAAGTTTTTTCTTTTCTGATTGGCATGAATTATGGTGTCCAGATGTGTCTTCCAGGAGAATGTCAGAGGGACAAGAATCCCATGGCACAGGACCCTTCAAGATCATAGATCAGGAATTCCCAAAACTTTTCACCTTCATGACCCCATTTTGAGCTTCTCTATGTCCCATGGTGTGGTAGAAATTGCATGTCTAATCTACAGTGTGACATCAATGGTAGATCAATACTGAGACTGTGTGCTGAATCCAGCTTCACATAAATGTGCTCACAAATGGCACCATCAGTTTCAAGGCGCATGTTGAGAGTGCAGAATATTAATTCTCGACAGTGAACCAGAACTCCAGGAGAGAAGTTGGGCATGTGTTCCTCACAAGACTCAATTTCAGGAAATTTGGATGAATTGTTTGATTTCAGCAGCTGGCAAATCCATGGCATCAGGCTGGAACTGAAAGGAGTTTTGCACCCAGCCATACTTCCATGTCCAAATCAGGGGGAAAGAATGCAAGCCTGTTCATTCATCTGGTTGAGGTGCTCAGCCATCATCTCTGTGGGAGCCTAAATAATTTCGTTGTCAGCCCAGAATTTGCAGCACAGACATTTACATACAATGATGCTTTCTCAGGTACCAACAGAGTACTCAGAGTGGCATAAAAGATGATGTAGCCCCTGCCTTAAGGCGCTTAAAAGCCACTGCAGATTCCCATCTCAGAAAATGTTAGTACAGGCTCCTACCATTTCAGGCAGAGAGGTTGCTCTGTTAATAAGGCCTGGTCTACACTAGGCGTTTATGTCGAAGTTAGCGCCGTTACATCGAATTAACCCTGCACCCGTCCACACCGCGAAGGTATTTAGTTCGACATAGAGGTCTCTTTAATTCGACTTCTGTACTCCTCCCCGACGAGGGGAGTAGCGCTAAATTCGACATGGCCATGTCGAATTAGGCTAGGTGTGGATGGAAATCGACGCTAATAGCTCCGGGAGCTATCCCACAGTGCACCACTCTGTTGACGCTCTGGACAGCAGTACGAGCTCGGATGCTCTGAACTGCCACACAGGAAAAGCCCCGGGAAAATTTGAATTTGAATTCCTTTTCCTGTCTGGCCAGTTTGAATCTCATTTCCTGTCTGGACATCGTGGCGAGCTCAGCAGCACTGGCAACGATGCAGAGCTCTCCAGCAGTGATGGCCGTGCAATCTCAGAATAGAAAGAGGGTCCCAGCATGGACTGATCGGGAAGTCTTGGATCTCATCGCTGTGTGGGGCGATGAGTCCGTGCTTTCCGAGCTGCGATCCAAAAGACGGAATGCAAAGATCTACGAGAAGATCTCTAAAGACATGGCAGAGAGAGGATACAGCCGGGATGTAACGCAGTGCCGCGTGAAAATCAAGGAGCTGAGACAAGGCTACCAGAAGACCAAAGAGGCAAACGGACGCTCCGGATCCCATCCCCAGACATCCCGTTTCTACGAGGCACTGCATTCCATCCTCGGTGCGGCCGCCACCACTACCCCACCAGTGACCGTGGACTCTGAGGATGGGATAGTGTCCACGGCTGGATCCTCGGACATGTTAGCGGACGGGGAAGATGAGGAAGGAGATGAGGAGGACGAGGCAGTCGACAGCGCTCACAACGCTGATTTCCCCGACAGCCAGGATCTCTTCATCACCCTTACAGAGATCCCCTACCAACCCTCCCCAGCCGTTACCCCGGACACAGAATCTGGGGAAGGATCAGCAAGTAAGTGTTGTAAAAATCTAAACATTTATTTGTAACAGAACAGGAATATTAACAATTTAAAAAATGGGTTTCTCATGATTAGTTTGATTAGCTTAACGGTTCAGTCATGGGCAGTGCAACTATTGAAAAAAAATCTAGCAATGTCCGGTTTTGCATGATTGTCCTGCCCAAGCCGCTCTACTGGTTAGTCACTGCTACAGCAGCTACAGTAAAATGCGGTCTATATGTCCGGGGATGGAGCAGAAATCCTCCTGTGACATCTCGAGGAAGCTCTCCTGGAGGTAATTGGAAATCCGCTGCATTAGGTTCTTGGGGAGAGCGGCCTTATTGGGTCCTCCGTAGTAGGACACGTTGCCACGCCACGAGACAAGCAAGTACTCTGGAATCATTGCTCTGCACAGCATGGCGGCATACGGCCCTGGTCTTTGCAGGCTTTCCCGGAGCATTCTCTCTTTCTCGCTGTCAGAGATCCTCATGAGGGTGATGTCGCTCATGATGACCTGCTTTGAATGAGGTAGGGGAATGTTAGTGTTGGGACTGCTTTGCCGTTCCTTTACAGAACTGTAACCGCTGGTTTGCAGCCACGCGGTGGAGGCGGGAGAGGGGCAGCCGAAAGGGATCGTTCCCGGGGACAGCCGCGAGGGTGTGGGACAGGAGCAGACTTCCTGCTTGCCGAATTGCTGGCAGCAGGGACCGACATTGATTTCAATGTGAAATGAGGCCATTGCTAATATTAAAGTTTTAAGCTGCCACAAGTCTACGGCTTACCATGTCTGCCTGCAACAGAAATTCCGTTCTCCTGAGAGGCTTCTCAAATGTGCTGTAGAAGACCCCAGGCACTGAATGCGAAGGCCGAGAATTCGACCTTGTGCTGAGTGCGCATGTGATAGGTGCTGTGCATGGTCTTGTTCACAGAGAAAGACTATGTTCTTTGTTCACAACTACATTTATCTTTCTGAGGAATTCACTCCCTTTTTCCCATTCCCACAGCCCCATCTGCGACTGTCTCACAACCTAGCCTGTCATCACACTCCCAGAGGCTAGCGCGGATTAGGCATAAGAAGAAGAGGACACGGGAGGACATGTTCTCGGAGCTTATAGCCTGCTCCAGAGCCCAGGCAGCACAGCAGACCCAGTGGCGGGAGAACTTGACCCGAATGCACCAAGCCAACATGGATTGGGAGGAGAGGTGGCGTCAGGAAGACCAGCAGGCGACTCAAACCCTGCTTGGACTAATGAGGGAGCAAACGGACACGCTCCGGCGCCTTGTGGATGTTCTGCAGGAACGGAGGCAGGAGGACAGAGCCCCGCTGCAGTCCATCTCTAACCACCCTCCCCCGCCACCAAGTCCCATACTCCCCTCACCCAAAGTGCACAGAAGGAGAGGCGGCAGAGTCCCTGCTAACTCTCACTCCACCCCTGCAGAGAGCTCGAGCAGCAGAAGGCTCTCATTCCCCAAAATTTGACAAGTTCTTTCCTTCCCGCCTGACACAAGCCCCCGTCCAAGTTTCACTTTCCCAGTTCCATGTTTGGTTGATAATAAAAAATACGTTTCTGTTAACTACTGTTTCCATCATGTTCTTTTGGAGGAGGGGGGGATAGGGGGTTGGTAATTCGACAGGACAGTCACCTTTGGCAGGGTATATAGTCGGGGGCAGGCACAGCAGCAGGGCACATACATAGTGCAGTGATGCAGTGACTAGTTACCCTGGTTAGTCTGGGAGGTTGTTTTCATGTTATGTGGTGGGGGGTGGGTTGCTCTGTGACTTTGTGGCAGGGGAGGGCAGTTACAGATCTTAAGCGGCGGTCCTTAGGCAGGATCACAGAGCCACACAGCAGGGGATCTGTAACCGTCCTCCCCCTGCCACAAAGTCACATAGACCCCCCCCATACACACAGTCCCTATCAGGAGGGGTGACAGGCTCCGTTGAAACAACCATCCCACCGCAGCGGAGCCTGTCAATCCTTGAGTTTAGAAGCTGCATTCGCGCCACTACAGTACACCCGCTCCGCACCACAGTCTGCGTCCCAGTTTTAAAAAATTCCCGCGAATACAGTATTAAAGAAAACGGTGTGCTTTAACAAAGTAGAACTATTTTTATTTTGAAACGTGTGTTGGAAGTGGGGTGAAGGGGGTATGTAACTGGATAGGATAGTCAACATTAACTGGGCAAAGAAACGGGGGCAGGTTTAGCTTCTCAATACACAAACTTTAAAGTCACAGGTTACCCTGCTCACTCAGGAACTTTGCTTTCAAAGCCTTCCGGATGCACAGCGCTTCCCGCTGGTCTCTTCTAATCGCCCGGCTGTCTGGCTGTGAGTAATCAGCAGCCAGGCTATTTTCCTCAACCTCCCACCCCGCCATAAAGGTCTCCCCCTTGCTCTCACAGAGATTGTGGAGCACACAGCAAGCTGCAATAACAATGGGGATATTGGTTTCGCTGAGATCACAGCGAGTCAGTAAGCTTCTCCATCTCCCCTTGAGACGGCCAAAAGCACACTCCACCACCATTCTGCACTTGCTCAGCCGGTAGTTGAAGAGTTCTTTTTCAGTGTCCAGGGCGCCAGTATAGGGCTTCATGAGCCAGGGCATTAGCGGGTAGGCTGGGTCCCCGAGGATCACTATAGGCATCTCCACATCCCCAAGAGTTATTTTGTGGTCCGGGAAGTAAATACCTTGCTGCAGCCGTCTAAACAGACCAGAGTTCCTGAAAACACGAGCGTCATGAACCTTGTCCGGCCATCCCACGTAGATGTTGGTAAAACGTCCCCTGTGGTCCACCAGTGCTTGCAGCACCATGGAAAAGTAGCCCTTTCTGTTAATGTACTGGCTGGCCTGGTGTTCCGGTGCCAGGATAGGGATGTGAGTTCCATCTATGGCCCCACCGCAGTTTGGGAATCCCATCGCTGCGAAGCCATCTATGATCGCCTCCACGTTTCCCAGGGTGACTACCTTTGGCAGCAGTACATCAACGATTGCCTTGGCTACTTGCATCACAACAACCCCCACGGTAGATTTGCCCACCCCAAACTGGTTCGCGACTGACCGGTAGCTGTCTGGCGTTGCAAGCTTCCACAGGGCTATGGCCACTCGCTTCTGGACAGTCAGGGCTGCTCGCATCCGGGTGTCATTGCGCTTCAGGGCAGGGGACAGCAACTCACAAAGTTCCAGGAAAGTTCCCTTCCGCATGCGAAAGTTTCGCAGCCACTGGGATTCATCCCAGACCTGCAGCACTATGCGGTCCCACCACTCAGTGCTTGTTTCCCGTGCCCAGAATCTCCTTTCCACGGCATCAACATGACCCATTGCCACCGTGATGTTCTCGGCGCTGGGTCCCCTGCTTTCTGAGAGGTCTGTGCTACTCTCAGACTTCAGGCCATCACCGCGTTGACGTAGCCTCCTCGCCTGACTTTTCTGCATCTGCCTCAGGGAAAGGTGTATGATAAGTTGCGAGGCGTTGAGAGCGGCCACAACTGCAGTGATGGTTGCAGCAGGCTCCATGCTCGCAGTGCTGTGGCGTCCGCGCTGTCACTGACTAGAAAAGTGCGCGAACTGATTTCCCGCCGGCGCTTTCAGGGAGGGAGGGCGGGAGTGATGGACGGATGACGACAGTTACCCAAAAGCACCCTGGACACATTTTTTTTACCCAGAAGGCATTTGCGGCTCCACCCAGAATTCCAATGGGCAGCGGGGACTCCGGGAACTGTGGGATAGCTGACCACAGTGCACCACTTCCAATGTCGACGCTTTCCCCGTTAGTGTGGACTCACAAAGTCGAATTACTGTCCTTAGTGTGGACACACACGTTCGACTTTGCAATATCGATTCCAAAAATTCGATTTAAGTAAAATCGAACTACTCTCGTAGTGTAGACAAGGCCTAAGACTGCTGCCCACAGATAAGGATCTTCTGAATTCAAGTCTCAAAATGGTGGCCTCCTGGCGTGGCATTTGTGGAGCAGGTCTGGTCACGTTTGAGGGCAGACGGCTTCGTCTTGCAGGCCAAATCTGGCCTGCCAGCCTGTGACCCATCTGCTGATGTGACAACCCCATTTGCGGTCACAACCCACCGTTTTGGAAACCGCTGTCATAAATGCTTGTTCATAGTCTCCCCATATGAGGTAGTATCTGTAAGTAATCACAGGACCTTTAAACTACTCGAGTCCCTCATCTTCATGTATTTTCAGAGGAGCTATTTAGTGCCCATTCAGGACCTGAGCATTCTATCAGGCATTCATGTTTCTAGTCCAGTTGCCCAAGGAAAGATTTCAGTTTGTATTTCTTCTGGAAACTCCAAGTATTTGCCATCCAGCTCTAAGGAGAGCTCATGGGCTTTCTGATTTTGAAACTGTCCACAAGTCTGGGCATTTCATGGGATTCTGGTACTTGAAAGGACAAGAATCCCATTTTGTGTCTCAGCCAGGGATATATTAAGAATTCCTTCTGAATGGATCTGAGTCCTAACTTCCTGAAGGTCCAAGTCTTAGTATTAGGAGCCTTGTAACACATTCTGTACACTTCAGGACTTCTTTGCAGCACCCTCACATTTCTCAATTCTTTAAAATTCTACTCTGCAGGGATGCCATCAAGAGAAGTAGAATGACTATGTTCCAAGTAATGTGTGAATCTGTCATTTGTTTGTTTTGTTTTTTAACGTATTGGAGGAGTCTTCTCCATACTTCTAATTGAAATATTTTTTCCTGTTGGCAAAGAATAAATTTGGAGGCATTATCCATCCTGGGTTCTTTTATGTGCAGTTTTTTCCTATGTGAGATGATTCTTAGGTCTGCACAACGACTTTGTCCCCCAAAACTATGGGTTTCACTTGAACCCACTCATTCATTTGCCTTCCTCATATTCTAAGTCCTCCCACAACTAGGAACACGTTCTACATTTTAAATGTGGCTAAATTAGGTTTATGCAAGACTAATCCTTGAAGAAAATCTGATCAGCACAGTGCTTCAATCAAGTAATTACACTATATGATTAACTGGTCTTCAGTGCCTTTCTTTTGTAATGTTTTAAAATAAAAGGGTTGTCTTGTCTAATTTTTACTTTTGGACCAAAGGTTTTTACAGTCTTTTGTTTTCTTTCATTAAAACCCTTCACATAGTGAAAGTTCCCTAAGTGAAGTCTGGCTGTTTAGTTTTAGCAGTAGCTTCTCATGCTTCTAGCTCTGGAAGTTCCAGATTCAGTGTTCAGTATCAGCCAAGCTGACAGCAGTCACAATTTCACAATAACCCAGAGTTCATGTTACTATTCAGTAATTCCTGTTGTTCTCTTCCACCTGTCATCCTACCACATTTGTTGACCGAGATCAAGTTCCCATTGTATGTTCTTTGCCCTGTCTACAAGTGAGTGCAGAGATTCAGATTTTTTTGAAGGGAACAACCTGTTAATGAACCAGGCAGCTGAGACTTATTCAGGTCCCTATTCAATCCAGGGAATGGGTACCAGAGAGAGCACAGCAGTAGCAAGCTGGAACACACTGATTCATTGAGGTCTTGGAGCACTGTTCCTTCCCTGGATAACAGACTTGTTTTTGGTCATGAGAGTCAATACATCTAATAGGGTTTTCATAATTAAACTAGGATGAACAAATCAGCCCTATACTAGAGAGGAAAAAACTTCTGTCCTGGGCAGAGCAAAATTTCCTATCTCAGTGTTCAGTGCCCACCAAGAGTCAAATTATCAGACTGAACCTGCACCCACCAATACCTCAGTGTTAGTTTGGTGGTCTGGTGATCAACCTCTTTGCATCTGGAAACCGTATATAAAGTGCCCTGTGGTCTCTGTCAGGACCTAGGATATGAGGTGAGAATGACCTCTTGCAAAGTTGGACAAGGTCCATGCTATGTCTTCTCATCTTTGCCACTGCTTCCTTGGACCACACACAATATACGAAGGAGAGAGCATCAGTAATACTATTTTGAGCCTTTTTCTGGCTGTGGAGGCTATGGCTTTCAGATCTGGCTAACTTCACATTGGACCTTCCAATGTCTGTCTCATAGAGTAGGCCTGCTACTTAACCCTCCTCCTCCCCACACCCCCAATCCACCTAGGCCCAGATAGCTTCACAATAGAGACTTAGCTAAAGTAACTGTCATTCTCATGGACCTTAAAAAAGTCAACAAATAGAACTTATGCTACTGACTAGTGCAAAGTCCTTAGTTTATATGCCATGTTAAAGTTGAACATAGCCTTGAATTCTTCCAGTAAGGTCTTAATCTCTGTGTATGAGTGTCCAAGCAGAAAAGTAAAGTTTCTGTAGTAAAATGTTATCAGTTTGCTCAAGAAAGTGTTGTACAAATCCTAACAAAAAAATAATTCCTTAGGGCAACAACCCTTAGTCCAGCCTCTCAAAGTCTTAGAGCATGACTGTGGAACCTCACTCTCTTCCGCATAACACTACCCAGATCAGACCTCTGCAGGAGGTGATGTTATACTTTCTTTCCAATTAATAGAGCTCTTGATATCTACTATCAGATGAGGTTTTTGAAGTTGGGAGCTTTCTCTGATGAGACCCAATATTGTACTTTTAGTCAGACAAGCAGTCCTCACAACTGTCAATAGCACTCATTCCATGAGAAAGTTCAAATCTTCTTTCTATTAAGCATCAAAGTCCAGTCCTTATGGCAGAGAAGTCATGTCTCCTGTGTGGGGATCTGCGCATCTGCATGGCCATCAGTACATAAGTTCACCAAAACTCACTGTATTGATCAATCCTATCTTTTAGCCAAAGCCATGTTTTGGCAGAAGCATTCTTCACATCTCAGTGGCAAGGGGAAGATGAAGATAATTATAATGTACTTTATTTTGGAGTCCCATATTTAAGGGATCATCCTGCTTCCCACCTAAAATAAATGGCTGTAAAAATTCCATTGTAATGGATCTGTGGAGCTTTGCATGATGAAGAATAGGAACATTTATCCCTGCTTACCTGAAAATGTCCTTTCTTTGAGTAATAACGTCTGCAGATCTTGGCCACTTTGAAGACAAATGGACCCTACAGAATAGAAATAGAAATTGACATCCAAGGATTTGGGTTTGTTTTATTCGGGGGAATTTCCCATTTTCTGCAGTACGAGAAATTGTTTTCCCCTCAAAGTATAATTGACAGTCTGTAATTTAGGAAAATAGATTTGAATTATCCGGGCTGTGGAAGTTGTCTTGATTGAAAAGAATTTTAGGGGACAGGACGTTGCTCTACTGCCACTGACTGACAGTAGCCCTCAAGCTGCAACCCATTGTAACTACTCAAAAGGAAATTCAAGTAAGTGCAAATAAATGTTTCTGTTCATTAACACACGGGGCTTCTAATATGAGCCAGCTTCAGGTACGTTTTCGTAATAATGCATAATTCTTGCCCTGTGGCAAACAAGTTGCCCAAGAACAATGGGTGCCATTAAATTATTCACAATTTTGCCTTTTGCCTAATTGTTACTGTAATAGTACAACAACTAACTACTTGCAAATACCAGTCATAAAGACTTTAATGGTGACCACGGAGTAATACCATTTTATATTGTGGTGGTACAACTTTATAAAAGAATGTGTGCTTTCATTTTAATACATAAATACTTCCTCGGGTTTGGAATGCTGGGGGAAATATGCATGTTTGAATCATCTCCACCTTGAATATTCCTTTACTTACAGATGTGTGGTAAAACCTATTGAAGTAAAGTGAAGTGTGCTGCCTCAGTGCCATTTGTGTATTGCAGGTGGATATTAAGCACGAGTAAGCTGGTAACTTGGTGTGAGCTACTCAGATTTCTCATGTAATATCTTTTTTTCAAGAATACAACCTCATACCCAGGAGTCCAGTTACATTTACTGCAGGGTTTACAGCCATTACTGTACAGTGTTATAAACTGCAGCTATTCGGGTTGCTGCTTCTACTCATTTCATAATATGGTCCAAGTGCTTTCTCTGGTGTTTGCCAGTGGGATCTCCTCTAAATAACTTCTTATAACATTTTCAGATTGGTGTTTTTCCCTTTTCAGCATGACAACTGTTCTTGGTGTGGCGCCAATATGGCTTTAAGGTTTTTTCTTCACATAATTGCTTTTTCCTCCTAAGACAAAGTAGGAGCTCTCTATGTATCCCTGTGTGATCATTCTCTCTCTCTCTCTCCAGTTACTTCACATAGGTGAGACGAGTAAATGGGATATAGCAGCATGAATGATATATACAGTTCTCATTTATTGCCAGTGCCTGAATTTGTATAGTATAACTAGGAAACAGCTTTCAGTTTTTAAATAAAAAAAATTATTCCCTCCCTGTCCTCCCCCCCCCTCCCCCCGCCCTCAAAAAAAAAAAATCCCAAACAAAATAAGAAGCCACTGGGAAGAGAAGAAATAGCAGGGTAGAATTAAAGTAATGTTTTGTTTGCATAAATCACACCCTGTATAACCTTGTGCTTTGTCGTTTATTTCTTATTGCTTATAATAACAGCACAATGAGTGGCTTTTTGGGGGTGGTTACACACAGCATGGGAAGATATGTTGCAAAAAATTAGATTGTTTACATTCTGTCTACATTTGAGTAGAAATCAGTTGCTTCATTAGTAATCAAGTAACCATCAAAGGGCTTGTTTAAAAATAAATAACCTTTCTAGTTGTTAAGACACAAAAGTAATCCAAATTCAGAAAATGAGTAAAAATAGGAACTGAAAATGAATCTCCAAATATAAAATAGCAAAATACTTGGTTTCATGAATTTATCCTAGAATTTTGGCCTAGATTCAATACTCTGATCTGTTGAACAGTTGCACAATTTTTTCCCTTTGTGAAGAATGTCTTTCCGATGAATGTTTGCCTTTCCCCACTGCCCCTTTCTTTCCAGTCCTCGTGTGCTCACTTTTATTTGAGTCTGACAGTAGTAGTTTGCTTGTACTGTTTCCTATTTGGCGTAGTCAATATTTCCAATAATTCCCTTTTTCCCCCTAGGATTTTAAAATTGTATCTAGGATACAGTGTGTATTTGAAGAGAGAGTATGGTTTAGCTAGAGGATTGAGCACAGGACTAGCAGCCTGGACTAATTCTAGTAGACTTCTTCATATTCTTCCTGTTTCCTTGAGAGCGTTATGTAGCTTCTGATGATTACCACTTTGTGATTTGATGGTTTAAATTAGAGGTAGTTCTGGTTACTGTTTTTGGTTGGAAGAATTTTTGATTTTTGTCTGTGTAAACTAATTTACCATATTTGTTATGATAGGATATGACACTTTTGTGTGACCAGTTTAACTGTGGTGCACAGTAAATTGAGGGCAGCTTGTCATGGTTTCATTTTTAGCTCCTCACCATTTTGTGTTTTTCTGTATTGTCCTTCTGCTGTAACTCAGTCTGTGAACTAATTATAAGGCTCTGCATGGGAGTGACATTTTCAAAACATCACTATAATAACTTGTATCTGTCACTTGCTTGTAATGCTGTTTTCTGCCTTCATTCTCGCATTTGTAATTTCTTTTCTTTTATATATTCCTTAAATGGATCGTGGAGGAGGAGAGAGACGTTGACTAACAGTAGAATTAAAGCCTGCAATGGCTCTTTATCTATTAACTTCAAGAATGCCACCCATTGGTTTTAATTGAGCTTATACATTCAGTGGTCTATAAAACAGATTCTTCTGTAAGTACTAGTCTGACATTTTGGTACTAAGGCTAGTCATCCACTCGGTTTCCATTCCTGGAGTAGCAATTCATTAAAAAAGATCAATTCTGGCTCAGTTTGCTCATCTTGCTTTGAAACTAATTGGTAGTTTCTGAAACCTCATCATAAATTCCCAAGGATTCTATTTTCAATTTTTTTTTACCCAGTGTGAATAGCTGCAGTTGATTTTAATCATCATCAAAGCTAAACATATTTGACTTTAAACATCATCTTAACTTGTGCACTAAATATAGTTGTTGGGTTTTTAGTAGATTTTTATACTTGCAGAATTCTGCCTGCAAATACAGTGTAAACTCCCCCCCCCCCCCCTTTGTTTTGGTACCACTCAATAATTTTCCTGATTATTTTTACCAGGAATAAAATAGATGTGCTGTATGACTGGCTATTTTTATTAATGGCATTAAGGAGAAACAATAACAAAAATCATAGCTATATATTTTTACAAAAGTATACAGTTTTGAGCATGATAATTTAGACAAACCAATGTGCAGATTAGTAGCCAGTTCTCTCAACTTATCTATAAAGATGGGTAGATGGAACTTACTTTACAGCTTTCTTGGGTAAAATGTTTATACAGCTTAAAAGAATAAGTGTGCTTTAGAAGAAATGAAGCACAGGCTTGGCATGAAAGGAAGAATTGTCCAGAAGACCCAGCTTCAGTTCCCTGTTTCCTGTGTGACCTTGGGCAAGTCACTTAGTGTCTCTGTGCCTTAGTTGCCCATGTGTAAAATGGGGATAATTGGACTTCCTTACCTCACAGGGTATTGTGAGGATAAATACATCCAAGATTGTGGAGTGCTCAGATACTATGGTGATTGGAGCAAGATAAGTACGTAAGATGCCTTACTTCTCAGTCCTATGTTCTAAGTCTATGGTGTATAGACTTAGACATTCTTAGAGCAGTTTTATGAAATATTCATAATATATTTACAAACTTGGTCACTTTATCCCACAATTTAGAAAGTAATCAAGTCCCAAAATGCGCTTTTGGGTAAGTATTTTTTTCTTGCTTTCTTTAACAGCTGTTGGTCCTGCAATAGAGCATATAATGTTTATTAAACAATGAATCATCCTCAAAATGTAGTTGAGTTAGCAAAGGGGAAAAAATTAGAGATTTTGTAAAGTTTTTTTTTAAATCTAAAAGTTAACCTCATTGCTGGATAGCACTTGATTCTTACCACCAATTTGAGTAGGACACTTATTCAGGGATGTTCTCTATATACTTAGGCATATTGCAAAAAAGTCTAGTGTACATTATGGTATACATAGCTATGCAATTTTATGTCTGTGTTCTCTGTACTGCAATATTCAGTTTCTAAGGAGTCTTAGAGGCATTTGATATTGTTCATGCATCATGTTGGAGTTGATGCACTGGGCTTCTCTGCACTGCAAAAAAAAAAAAAAAAAAAAAAAAGCCCATTGCCATCAACAGATACAGATGAATGAGTGTTAAACATGGTTTAACCACACGTATAGCCAAAGATAAACCTCATTCAGCACCTTGTCACAAAGTGTGGTTAAAACTTAATAGGCTTTATGCTGAAATGCAGAGGAAGGCGAAAAACCCCCAGGGCTTCTGCAATCTTCCCTGGAGGAACATTCCTTCCTGACCCCAAATATGGCGATCAGTTAAACCCTGAGCATGTGGGCAAGACTCACAAGCCAGCACCCAGGAAATAATTCTCTGTAGTAACTCAGATCCCACCCCATCTAACATCCCATCACATCTCCTCTGATTTGTTTGCTCTCTATTCCAATCTTTTTGCCTTTTTTTTTTTTTTTTTTCTAGGCCCCCAATCATCATCTTTTCATGTGGTACTTTCCAATGTTAGGAGACAGCATGCTGGACTAGGTGGCCTATGGTCTGATCTGACATGTCAATTCCTACATAACACAGTTTCTGCCTAATGTTGTAATAAAGACATTACTGGTGTGTGAGGTCACATTTAGGTGCTGAAAATATGCCTTATGGCTCTTTTACAGGTTTTGTTAGCAAGATGAGATGGGCCTCGGTAAACAAAATCTTTCAATGCAAAGATATTACAGCATAAGTGTCAACAAAAGGGTCTGTACAAAACAGGGTTAATCAATGTACACTAGTTAACCTGTAAAATTTCACTTTATGTAAAAGTCGCTCTACAAAAGGATAGGATAATGTGGGCTACTATCCTGTTCTATTACATTATACAATGAATGCAGTAGCCTTATCTCACATGTTTAAAGTTAGAGTTGCAGTCGCAGAGCCATAAATAATTGAATCGTAGCTGGCAGCATTTGTCACGCATTTTAAATGATTTTACTAATTCCAAAAATAGGTGTGGTCTCTTTACTTTTAGATTGTTGTGAGGCTGTCACTATTCCTTTTCTCTTACGCCTTCTGAGACTCCTTCTGTTCCTGGCAACATAAGCGGTGGAGAAGCAGTAGCAGAAAGTAGCATATGTATCTGCTCTCTGAAACACCAGTGGCTGTCTGGTATTTGTAATGTGAGGAAGTATGAAGCATCTGGGTCCTCCAATACTCATCTTTTAGACAGGGCACTGGGAAGAAGCATTTCCTTTCCCTCTGAAGACCACAGATGGTGTGGGGGGGGAAGGGCTCCTAAAGAGGTCAGTGAAACTGCCCCACAGAGGTCCCTCTTACAAATCTGCGTGAACCCTGTGATCTGCCTCTACATTCATCCTCTGTCCTATCTGTACAACCTGCCAGGAGGAGCAATCAAACAAGGTCCTGAGTCTCTCAAGACCCTTCTCTTTTCCTCTCCCTTCTTCCTTCTAACCTGGCCTCTTCAATAGATTTCTCTACTCTGAAAAGTGGGCCGGGGGGGTGGGGGTGGGGAGTGAGAGAGAGAGAAAGGGAGAGAAACTTGTCCTTTTTTGTTTCCTCTGGGAAACAGAGGCAGGGTTCTGCAGGAGAGGAGGGGGAGGTAAGCATGCTGGTTTCACTGCATGATATTCTGTTCATTACTCCCAGCTACACTTTTTATCCTCTCCTCTGCCTCACACATCTGATCTGAGATCTCAGAAGGAAAAGTGTGTTACTACCTGAGTCTATATATTTTCAAGAACTGCAGCCTGTTTTTTCTTCTAGCTATTGCATTTAGATATTTATAATATATCCATTACTATTAAAATCACAATGGCTTTTATTTAAGTAATCTTTCTAATCTTCCTACTGACACACATTTCTGAAGTGACACCAGCCACACTTAAAATAAGCAAAATAAAACAGGAAGCGCGCTCCGTGCAGTGTATCATCTGGTAGCATTTGGTCTTAAGATTTCACACCTCTTTGGGACTTGCAAGAGAAATTATCCTGTAGGGAGATTCCTTGTCCTGGCCACAAAGGATGAAAGACGAGAGGCAATGGATGTTGTTTAATTAGGCTGCAACTTTAGTCACTCAACGTATCTAGGAATACCAACAATAAATTTTAGAGTGCAGGTTGTCATTCTTTCCTCAATTGTTTTCATCTATGTGGGAGAACTGCCATCAGCTCTTACCCTTCCCATCCTGGTCCCATCCAGACCAGGAGAATGTGCAAGGTGAGCAAGCAGGGGCACAGCCCACCCACCCCCAGTCAGCGGGGGCACAGAACTCCTCCGGGGCTGGGAGAGTGAGCTCCTCCAGGAGAGGGCAGGAGATGACAGCTCCTCTGGCCCTGGATCCAGCTCCTCCAGCTGCGGGGAGAGAGTGAGCTCCTCTGCCTGTGGGGAGAAGGGAGAGAGCCAGCTCCACTGGCCCTGGGGCTACGTGGGGAGAACCAGGTCCTCCGGCAGTGTGGGACACAAAGTGCCCCTCCAAAAGTGGCCAAATTTTTATTCCTGTGCACGCCCCTGACCCAGACCATTGCTGCGACCTGCCAGCCTCCCATCATATGAGGGTTAAGCAAGATTAGAAGGGGTGTGTGTCTCCATGCTGTACTGGATATTAGGAGCTCCATCCCCCCTTTTTCCATCTTCCTTATGGGGTGCCATCCTGTAAATCCACTTCCAACACCCGTTTGTCAAGAGAACTGTATCCCCTCTGTGAACATGTACCTGCACAGGGGACACCTGCCATCTACTGAGTTGTGACATCTTGATCTAACCTCTTTACCTCCCCAGCCTGCTATGGCGAAGGCAAACAACCCCACCCCACCTCAGCCAATTTGGCATGCTCCCTACCCAAAAAAAAAAAAAATGACTAGCATACGGCCGCAGCAGATGATAAAAACCTGATTCTGTTCTGATCTATGGATGGGAGGGTGGGTGCTACTGATCATAGAGAGAGAGAGCGAGAGAGTTTCTTCTGGATAGCGGGGGTATAAATACCTTCCTCTTCCCCCAGTGCACATGATGGGTCACTGTCTCTCTCTCTGGTCCAGCTATTTACTGTCCACTCAGGTAAGTCCATTCCCTTTTCCCCTCCTTTGTAACCCAAATGCAGTAGGGAACTTGAAGGAGTCCTGTCCCCCTTTTTTTTCCCCCCTGCTGCCCATGCAAAGAGTCACCACATTCAGTTGTGGTTAGCATGTATGTCCCAAATCAGAGGGATTGAATATAACAGAGCTGATTTACATTAGTAATATGCTGTTTTGTATCATGGTTACTCCTGTCCTAAATTTCTCATAGAGTTCCACATAAAAATGAGTGTTATCCATGTGACCTAGAATAGACTGTACTGTAATCTCCCTTATTTTTTTTAAAAAAATCTTTAAATGGCATAATTGGGGAAAATGCGTGTATGCGGTATTTTTCTAAATGGTCAGGCATAAAAACTATTTTTAAAAGTACACCAGATCCAAGAGTCAGTGGTGTTTATCTTGCATGTCAACATTTTCAGACTTCAGAAATTTTGATTTATTTTTCTGTTTTTGTAAAAATGTCAAAGAGCTATGAGTTAGAATGCAATGTGGCAGAAGCAACCTCATTTGAAAGACATTAAATTGATTTTTGGACTAAAATTAGTATGATTGTAGAACAAAAATGACTTAGACTGCTCTTTGAGGATCTAACTAGTTAATTCCCAGCATTTCTTTCAAGCATCAACAGCAAGTGGTCCTCTTTTGATCCACCATCTGCTGCTGCAAAATCCCTGTCCTTCCTCTTTGAGATTCATGAGGTATACATATTTTGTCACTCTGCATGTACAAAGGCATTTTTGTCAGGGTAAGGAGGTGGGGGCATTCATAGCCTTTGAGAACAGGGTATGGGCATATTGCAACTTGGGAGCAATTGTGCGGTTTGTCTTACCTGCATATTTTCAGACCTTAAAGCAGTGGTGTGCATGTGGGCACATGGTATAATTTATTTGTCTTCAGTTTATATTATTGCTACTTTGGCAGCTGCTTGTGGCAGCATGGGTGATACTGTCCCCCAGTGGAGACAAACTATTTCAGGGAGGGGGTTATGACCCTAGTTACCCCGGTATTCACACCCTACACATTACTGCAATGATAGTCGTACAAAATATACCTAGTGAGATACCATTTGAAAATTAACACACGGGTCATAATATCATTGTACAATATATGTAACAATGCTGTATGTGAAATTATGGATACTCATTGATACTAGGCTTTAAAGTCCATGACTAAAAGGTATTTAAACCAGGCATGCGTGTAAAGGGGCATTGATAAACAGGTTTTCGACAAACAAAGGAAAGTGGCCATGACCTCAAACTAGTTGTGGCCAAATTCCATGGGTTATTCATTTATGTTAGAGGCTATAGCAGGAATAGATAATTTCCATAGTAGCAGCCACCAGCGGGGGAAGAACCAGTATGGAGCCTTATCCTCAAAACCTTACAGATTATTTACTCAACATGCATTAGGGAACTTTACCTGGTGGTATCCTTTAGAAAAATACATTTCAAAGAGATCTATAAAGAGAGGGGAAACCACCTCCTAAGTTATCCTTCACCTTCAGGAGACAAAGAAACCAATTTGATCTATGTGATGGGTCCTGGTCAGGCCAGCCAGTAAAAAGCTGGAAAAAAGTCGTGGGTGAGAGACACCATCTTGAACAAAGACTGTATTTTGCTAGATTAAGTTTCAGGCTTTTAGGTGTTTTTTCACTTTTATTTGCTTATAACTGTCTCTACCTTTATTTCTCTTACTTGGTATCACATAATCCTTGCTCTTCTGTTAATAAACTTGTTTTACGTTTAATCTAAACCAACCCACTGCTGTGTTTTTAAATTTAAGTGATTAACTCTCATTAAAGTAATAAGCTGTGCTTTTCTCTCTTTAAAGGACCAATGAACCACTTTACTTCCCTGAGTGTTCCAGGAGGGAGTAGGACACTTCAGGGCAGACATTTTTGGGGAAATTTGAGATTGGGACTGTGTTGGGGTCACCTTGCAAGTAGTAACTTGCTGGTGGAGATGAGGCTGGGCCTGAGATGTTGCAGGCAGGCTTCTGGGGTCAGACTGCTGAACCAGAACTGCACATCACAGAGACACTCAAGGAACCACATGCTTATCTGTTGGTGTTTACGTTGAGACACACAGCAGGAGAGTGTGAAAGGCACCCGGGGTTATAGGGAGGCAGTGAGACCTCTCGCTGGTCACCAAAACATTATAAGGGTGTTATCCTAACCCCACAGGAGTTAGGGTATTCCCCTTTTCCTTTGAATTTGCCATCACCCTGTCTTAAACAGAGAAGGGGGATTAGAAAGATCCAGGCATTTCTTTGAGGCCTGGCGTTTGCCTCCTACAGTAGCTCTACAGCAGGTTGTGGCCTGGGTCAGTCACGGGAATAAGACCACCCTGGTAGGCCTAAAAATATTAGCATGCTGTGGATTTGAGCAATGAAAATGGTTAGGCCATTGATAGGCTGGGGGATCTGGGGTCTTAACCCACCTCCTTTTTCACTGCTGCCAGGACATGTTGCTTTTTGAAGAAAATGTAAGGTTCAGCATAGTTGCAGTCACTTGTCCCAAAGAACCCAACAGTCCTGCTTCCCTTCTCATTGCCCACTACCATTCACATTGAGAAGTTAGTGTGTGGCAATATCACCTACACCTTCTTACTCCTTCTCCACCTGTAGTTCAAATGCTTATTTTTAAAAGTATGGAACCTCTTGAGGCATCTCAACACAGCACATGGGTTTGTTTTGTTTTAATGTTTATTTCTGCAGCTGCAAACCTAGAATGAATAACGGTATTTTAGACTAGCATAAAATCCATGCTAACTTCTTAGAAGCAAAAGACAAACTGCTATTTAATTAAATGTATAAATATTTTGATAGACTTGCCTTTTTAAATGGCAAGCAAGTAGACAGAATCTGATTATAACAGTGTCTTCTGTATCTTCAGTTCCTGTCATACAGTATCATTTGGAAAAAAACGTTTTGCTAAAATTAGGTTTTTAAATAGGAGTGCCTGAAAAAATAAAAATTCTTATTAACCGAAGACCTATTTCAATATGTTTTTGAACAAATGACCAGCTGTACATTGTTGTGGTGCAAAGTTTGTCCCTTTAATTTCTAAAGAGTTTGCCCTTACCAATAATATGGCTTCATGGCTGTTTCTATAGTATTCCTATACATTATTTTAAAAGTAATTAAAATGGAATTGTATTGGTGATGGTGGTGGTTACTGTAGCTTAGTATGTATCATACTTGCATGAATATAAGCTTAGTTTTAATCCACATAAAAATGTTGTCAATATTATTGTGGAAACAGACACTGAACTTCATATTTTTTAAGCAAAAAGAGCAAGAAAGCAGTTTATAAGACATTTTAAAATGGATAATTACAAGTTACAAGTCTAGTAACTGTGTGAGAGAGAGTGATATAATTAATAACTCACACTGACTCTTGACCAATTGGCAGGTTGATGACATCTTAGGAGAAGGCAGTGATGATAGTGACAGTGAGAAAAAGAAGACGGAAGAGGAGGGAGAGAAACCACGGAGTAGTGCAACAGAATCGCTAGGAATGAAAATAGAAGAGAGGCCTGGATCATCATCCTCATCAAGTGAAAGGAGCTTAACAGGCAGTGTACCCAGGTATGAGTTCTTCAAATGTAAGAATGTTTTTTGTATCAGAAATTCAACAAAATATTTAAAATGGGATTCACTTATGCTTTATATACAGTCTTCTAAAAACAAAGAATTGGAGTCTTCTACAGAAAATGTTCATAAGAAATAAACACAAGTTCCTCCCCAGCCATTGTGACTGAAGTTCCCTCTAAGCTGGGCGGCTGCCCAGGAGGCTATCAAGTGCTGTGCACTTCAGGTGTCCCTCCCCTCACTGCCATGCTGCTCCTGCCCTCTGCTTTGGAGCTGCTCCCAGGAGCCTCCTGCTTGCTGTGCAGAGAGGGAGAGGTGGTGCTGATGTCAGGGTGTCCCCCTCCACCCGCCTCTGTACCCCATCTCCACAGAGCTGGGGGGAACACCACAGGGCTCAGGACAGAGGGAGCTTGCTGGCAGCTGCTGCTGTCTGAACGAGCTTATCTACTTAAAAGGGCAGCGTACTTAAAGGGGCAAGTCTGTCTGTCTCTTCTCTTTGTCACCTCCCAATACATACTTGTATTATTGTTGTTGTTACTTCTTGATACTACTTTCAAAGTGTGTTATTTTAGTTTTTTGACTCGTCTATTAGTTTCATAATTTTTATTTCTCTCTTACACTTAAATTTAATTTTTTGAGTAATGAGTTCTAAAATGCTTAATCTGTCCTGGCTGGAGTAATTATCCCTATGGTAACTTTTTAAAAATATATATATCATATCTAGGTTTTTGATTTCTACTGGTGGTGTACATCCGCACATTACCACGATATGGTGCACATAACAAAATTCATTCCACACATGAATGGAAAAAATTAGAGGGAACGCTGAAAGTATAACTATCAACCAATTTTATATTAAAACCAGAGTTAGCATTGAATCATAAGCACAATAAAGGACTGCTAACAAGGTTGAATAGCCTTACATTTGAAGCCCACTAAAACTTAATTTTTCCAAGTCTGCAGCTATATAGAAACAAATAAAGTATTACTTTCAAGATGAGACCTTTTATTGTCTTAAAATTCCAACTGATAGGTTCAGTATCCATCTACCACCAAATGGTAAAGAATCAAATGTGACGTGAGGATGCTCATTATGCCTTCCCTCTGCTTTCCTTTGGGGCTCCATTTAGATGATTACATTTATAAGAACTTAGTTTTCTTAAATCCCAGTTCAATAACTTAAGTCTGCAGCTGTCTTATGAGAGGCAAATACATTTCTCTGTAATGGAAGAGGAATGTAAATTTTAAAGCTATCAACTTTTGATTGTCTAAATCACCTGCTAAAAAAATTATTTTTTTATCATAACTCAGAGAAATCTTTCTGTACAGAGTGAGTTTACTGTAATTGACTGAAGCATCTCAGGCTGGGGTTTAAATGGTAGTTGTGGGCTTCTGTATGTTGTGTCCTACAGTCATATGTGAATTACGCATAAGTGAATTCACTGGTATTTTAGTGGCACAAGACTGTATATCAGGAAACCACCAGATGGTATGACATGGTTGATGCTTATGAGGAGCGTCACCGCTGGGACAGCCAGGGTGCTGTGGGTTGGTCACTGTTGAGAAGCTATATAGAAAACCTATATAGGATTTGCTCTCCTGGTTCTTGCACTTAATCTTGTATATATGATCACTTAAATTCATCAAGTAAGTTGGTGTGACCGGGTACCTGGAAGGGCTACACTGAAAATGCTTACTTGGGCAAACTGCAAGGAATAAGAACAGGAGTACTTGTGGCACCTTAGAGACTAACAAATTTATTAGAGCATAAGCTTTCGTGGACTACAGCCCACTTCTTCGGTATGCATCCGAAGAAGTGGGCTGTAGTCCACGAAAGCTTATGCTCTAATAAATTTGTTAGTCTCTAAGGTGCCACAAGTACTCCTGTTCTTTTTGCGGATACAGACTAACACGGCTGCTACTCTGAAACCTGCAAGGAATAGGGCAGACAATCCCTAAAATTGGTGGTTTATTCTATAAATAGATTCACCAAGCCAGTAACTAAACAGCTTCTGTAATACCACACTGATTACCAAGATGCAAAAATCCAGTCCCTTTTAAGCATCCCAGTCCTTGATCACACCTAGGCAGCCAAGTCTAATATGATGAGTAGTTACTGAAAACCAGATTCACCATATGTTACGTCCACCAGTCCCAAAGGACCTGACACTGAGCCTCAGGTCAATGTGAATCTCAGATCTTACCCAATAATCACACTGATACCAGTCTTTTAGTAACTAAAACTAAAGGTTTTAATAATAAAAAAAGAAAAAAGAGAGTTGCTGTGGTTAAAAAGATAAGATGCATACAGATATGTGTAAAGGCCTTAGGTCAGTCTCATAGCAGAGTTGGTGAGGCTGCTGATTTGTAAAAGTCTTTCTGAAATCATTGTAAAAGGTTATAGTCCAATAGGCAGTCTAGGTGTAAAGTTTGTTCAAATTCTTCCATGAGAATTCCAGTGTAAATCCAGAGTAAACCTGGAGACCTCAGTCTTGTGGCTTAGACCTTCCTTCTCAAAGTTTAAAAAGATCTGAGATGAAAAGGAACAGCCCCAGGGCTGCTTCTTTATAGTCTTCTAGCAAGCTGATAAGCCTCTTGACAGCAGACCAGCCCTTCCTCAGATGAAGAATAGGTAATGTATATTGTTGCTTTGAAATTCATCTTCTATTTTCTATGCATACACAGGTAACTAGCTGCATTCATTCATATAAGCAATTAGCCATTCAAACTATCAAGGTATTTCATTATAGCACAGATAAGCTGAAGACAATGTAAATAAAATTTAGTTCCTACAGTATCTCACATCTTTGATCTTAAAGTTAACTGAACCATCTGCATGCATAATATAATGCCATTAAGACATGAAATGGAATTAGCATCTACAATCTACTTCTAACACGATATAGGTAAATACAAATACACTTAGCATCCACCCTTTGATTCTCTAACAATACAGGCAGACATGTTAAAGATTCTAACCTACTTAACATAGATTTGATAACTATCTAGAAGGAATGGCCCTGTTTACCATGGTAATACCCTTTTGATACATCCTTAAGGGTTGCTTCCAGGTTACACAGCTTGCTAATTGTTTAACCTGTGCTGGCTCAGTGTTACAGCTGGAAAAAGGAAAATAGTGTTAGGCAAAATGGATCTGAAAATAGGGATGTAAAAGGTTAAATGGTTAACCAGTGAGCATTAGGCTTACCGTTAACCGACCTTAACAGTTAACCCCCTGCACACAGGCCACAGCAGCCGCGCCGGGCTGGCCGGAGCATCCCTGACGCCGGGCCGCAGCAGACCAGCCAGAGTGACATCTGTTAACCATATAATTTTAATCATTTAACCGGTTAACTTTTAAAACAATATTTACATCCCTATCTGAAACAGAGTTTTATTTTTAATAGACTCATAGACTTTAAGGTCAGAAGGGACCATTATGATCATCTAGTCTAACCTCCTGCACAAAGCAGGCAACAGAATCTCACCCACCCACTCCTCTAACAAACCCCCAAAATTAGTCACTGTACTTTGACAACTAAGGATAGGATTTTCCAAAGTGCTCCTCACAGGCTGTGTTCTCATCAAAGTCTGTGTTAAAACTCCACTTCGACTTTAGTGAGAGCAGAGAGTTAGATCAGTGCTGAGCATTTTTGAAAATCCCACCTTGAGTCACTTGAAAAGTTAAATGGCATGTTTCATTAATTTATCCTAACAATATTCAATGTTTCACCAGAGATCACAGGTTCTGAAAAAGAATGGTAAAATAACCAGAGTTGTAGAGAAATGGAGTTGTTTTAAGTGATTCTTTGTTTGTGTTTCTTGCGTAAAGAGGTGGAGAACAAGTAAATCTATAATTGACTTGGGTTTTCTGCAGTAAAGGATTATAGATAAACCTGGCCACTATTGTTTTTATTACTTAGGTACTCCCTTCACTGCAGAAGCAGATAGGACCTAGAAACTAGATTAGGTGTAGGGTTGTCTGTGAACGTTTTTGTAAGGGCTGTGAAGTAACTTCTCTCCCCACAAGGGAAAATCGCTAACCCAAACATTGTGAAACATTCATGGTCAAAGGCTAATAAATAGGCTACTGGAAAACATATCATGGTGCACTGATTCTGTTGCTGAACTAATTTTTACTAGTCCAGGTGTTCTTGGAGAGGACATTTAATTTGATAGACTTCCATCTGTAAATGTTAATTATAGGTGAAGATAGTAGTTAACTGTCTTAGTTACTGCAGACCAATTGCAACAGTAGGGGGCTTTACCGCTGATCACTGAAGCACTGCCCAGACACATGCAAGTCCCACAAAGATAAAGATTATGGCATAGTCAAACTTAGTACCACTAATTAACAAAATTCAAGATTGTGTATACAATTTTTCCAATTAGCAAGAATGACTCAGCCTGGGAATAGAACTAGCAATTTTGTTTTTTAATTAAAATTGGAAAATGTAGATATGATAATTGCCTGAATATATTAGTTTTTATCAGTTATGATAAAATAGATAGTGTTCCACTGTAAATATTTTTGAGTAAATCAGCTGTCATAATTTCCTGTTACAACTAAAAAACAGCAAAATGACTGCTTAATACAGATATCTGCATTATCTATAGCAATATGGTTGAAGTTTAAATTACTTTATGGCATAAATAATTGATTTAATTTCCAAATATTATTTCAGTAATTTATAGCTGTAATTGTTTGACAGGACCAAATAGAAATTTCCTAATGGATATAAACCAGTATATTGATATATTTTTTTTTCAGCCAGCAGGTAATGTAGTAAATGTCTATAACGTGTTCTCAAAGTTCATTCACCTGTGGGCTACATCAGCAACTTGCCAGATGCCTGAAGATTATATTTACATGAAGTATTGTGGAGCTGATTAGTACTGCCCTTATCTTTAATGTGGAAGGAGTCTGTGGAGTCTGCAGATCTGGTTACTTATGGAGTATTATTGCATACTGGGACCTGTAGTGTCTGCAGGTTGCAGTGCTTTAAAAAACGAGGATGGTCACAGAATATTAGAGCTCTGGACCACACTTTGACCATAAAAACCTGAAAGATGAGCTTTAGAGATGTTAGCTTAAAAATGGACATCAGTCCACTTTAGGAAAGAGATTGTCACTGGACTTCAGACCAAAACTAACATATATTGTATCATGATACCATGGGTGCTGAAATTGCAGTATTGCACATGGGCGTGTGTAGTATTTGGGGTACACACAAAAACTGTAGCATTTGTAGCTGTACATCGTTATGGTCTGAAGTATAATATACATAAAATAAAATACTGTACATACTTTCCAAGAATATATGGAGAAATAGCAACAGTGCTTCAGTTACTGGCACTGTGACCCACCATAATAGTTACTGTACATTACAAAGCATGCACTCTTGTGTAATAGTTCAATGCTGTGAGTGCTGAAATCTGTAGAATGCCATGTTGAAATGTTGACCTGAGTTGTCAGACTGGATATAGGTTTTTCTAGCTAAAGAATCTAATACAGTTATAAAGAACAATGACACATATACACCTCTTTAACTGTTTGCTTTTAAACGTAAAATTGTTTGGTTTATTATATTGTGCTGAAATACGAACATTAATTGAAAAATTCAGGACATCCTCTGGTAGCTACCTTAGAACCATTTCTAAAATTCTAATCAGTGGTGGCACACCTCTGTGAAAAATAATGGCTTTCAGAAATGGTAATGACTGTCACTTTTCAGAATAGAAAAGGAGCACCTTTTTTGCATTCTGTTCTATCATGGCTTGCTGACGGTACATTGGTGCAGCCAGTGCTACATGCTACAGAATCCTTTAAAAATCATAGCTCCTTCTGCAACTTGATAAAATGCAGGCCTTTCTCCCAGCTTTTTTATACTTGGAAGTACAATCACCTGCTTGCATACGCTGAAATGTGACTATATTCCATGCTATATAAAAGATAAAATATAAATCAATCATTGAAAAGACTTGTTCATTATAATACCATTCTGCATTTATTCCATGACATGTTATGACTTGCAAGAGAAATTACAAATGATAAGTTGAAACAGCAAATGTGTATCATCCTTAAAAAGCTAGACAATCTAAACTGAACTGAATTTTGTACATAAATGTTTGTTGCACTCTGTAGCTTGCATTCTTCTTTCTGTCTAATTTTTAAAAGAGAAATTAGAGACAGATCTGATCAAGCACCTCTTTTAAGTAGATGGGAGTTTTGTGATTTACTTTGGTGGAAGCTGGATTGTGCCCCAGATGTGTCCAGTAACTGTTTCTACTAACTGAGAGATAACGAAAGTGTACTTGTTAATGTAATAAAAACATGTCAAGCATTAAGTTTGTTGCCATAATTCTTGAATAAGTAGTTATAAATTATCAAAATCCAACCGCAGTTTCAGTAAGTGTAGGTAATGATTAATGTCATCTAATATGAAAAAGCTTTTAAAGAGACTCATATACATTTAATCATGAGCATTTTCTTCTGTAGGAGAAGCGGGTGACTAGTCAGCTCCAGTTGCATAGTATATCCTTGTATCAACAAGAAATATTTGATATATTTGAGCCTCATTTACATTTTAAGTTGAAAAATAAAGCAAAATATTATTATTAAGTGCAAGCAATTTCTGTAACACACTTGTCTACAGTAACAAGTGGGGGATGGAAACAGCAATATATTTTGATTTTACAGATCTCATACCCTGTACACATTTTAAATTTGTATGCTGTGGGATCTCTGCAAGGACAGAACGTTTATTGAATTGAGGTTGTGTTACACATCAGTAGATTTTGAAAGTATCAAAATTACTGCTAAAATTTAGTGACTATAAGTCATTCTTCTGTTTTTTCCGTTTCACAGAATCCTACCCTAATTTGGAGTCTAACACTAGAGTTTTTTGTTTTTGTTTTTGTTTTGGACCATTCTGTAATTGAGCTATGTGGTCTGGACTTTTTAGTTTTTTATTCATTAACTGTTTTATGTGGAAATTGGAGGAGTTTTTGAAACAGAAAAAGGAAGTGGTTCTGCCATAATGTGGTCTAGACTCAACTACGGCAAATAGGAGAATAAGACTGTCTTTACTGCAAAGAAAGATAAAAGGTGAAAGGTGTGTTTTTTACATCAAGATATCTAGGCTTGGAAGGATTACATTTTTATCAGTAAATATTGGTAAACATCAGTTACACATGCACACACATTGACAAGAGAAAATTTCCGTCAATAATTGAAATGTACAGCTTGACAAAGTAAGAAAAATGCTGGTTGAGAACTTAGTCTGAGTTAAGGGTATTTACTTTGCATATGATATGTGATATTGACAATTGGTGTGTTAATGGTTATAACAGTTATAAAGCTTTAGCTTATTGAATCTCAGCATCTAGTGTCATTAAATAATTATCTAATCCCCTCCTTAATTTCCTATAATCATGAAAATTTACATGAATAAAAATTGAACAAAATAAAATCCCTAATTTTGCACAACTGTGAAAATTTAAATTGATAGAGCATGCTTAAAAATAAACAGATATTAAATTATTAAAAAAATTAATATCTAATTCTGCCACATCTGAAGATAGTTAGTTATCTCAGTATAAAATTCTAGTGGAGACAACGCACAAGTAGCATTGTCCACAGGTAGCTAGTTGAAGTAAACTCCACACCCTGCACCAGGGGTTTACTTCAGTTAGCTATATCAAAGAAAACATTACAATGCTTTGTCTCCATTAGGATTTTATGTCAGGAATACATACCTTGATATAAAAACCCACACATTTTTGCAGTGCAGACATAGCTTCAGACAGACTTCCTTGATTTATTTAATGTCTTAAACAGTAACTGATTAAATGTCTTCTGTACATGTATATAATCTTACCTAGTGTGCAAAATATCCATTAAATCTCTTCCATGCATCCATCCATCCAAAGCATAAGTTGCCATCACCTTAGCATATATTGCACCATATAATGTAGGGTTAGCTGTACTTGGGCATAAACTGGGATTAAATTTGGGCCAGGTTGGCAAGCCATGTCCTTTTTTTAAACACAGCCTTGTTCTCTAAATCTCAGCTTTCATTTCAAAGGTATCTCTTTCTAGTAGGGCTGTCAAGTGATTAAAAAAAAAAATTGATCACGATTAATCACCTGATCACCATGTTAAACAATAATAGAATATCATTTAAATATGTTTGCATGTTTTCTACATTTTCCAATATATTGATTTCAGTTACAACACAGAATACAAAGTGTACACTGCTCACTTAATATTTTTATTACAAATATTTGCACTGTAAAAAAGATAAAAGAAATATTTTTCAATTCACCTAATATATGTACTGTAGTGCAGTCTCTTTATTATGAAAGTTGAACTTACGAATGTAGAATTCTGTACAAAAAAACTGCATTCAAAAATAAAACAATGTAAAACTTTAAAGCCTACAAGTCCACTCAGTCCCACTTCTTGTTCAGCCAATCGCTCAGACAAACAAGTTTCTGTACATTTGTAGGAGATAATGCTGCCTGCTTCTTGTTTACAATGTAACCTGAAAGTGAAAACAGGCATTCGCACAGCACTGTTATAGCTGGCATTGCAAGATATTTATGTGCCCAGATTCTCTAAAGATTCATATGTCCCTTCATGCTTCAACCACCATTCCAGAGGAGTGCACTACAGTATTTGTATGAGGTGAATTAAAAAATACTATTTCTTTTATCATTTTTACAGTATAAATATTTGTATTAAAAAAATAAAGTGAGTACTGTACACTTTTATTGTGTGTTCTAATTAAAATTCATATATTTGAAAATGTAGAAAAACATCCAAAAATATTGAATATTGGTATCCTATTGTTTAACAGCGCAATTAAAACTGCGATTAATCTCTAAATGAGTGTAAACTGATGCCTCAGTCCGTGGAAAGCCTGTTACTGTAGCTACGAAGGTATGTACTGCCTTACTCACCTCCGTGGAGTATTAACTTAGATGCCAAATGATGATTTATATGTCAACATTAACTATTTTACTGCTGATCAAAGCATGTAAGGGCTTGTCTACACACAAACTGCTATAGCAGCGCAGCTGCATGGCTTCAATGAAGATCCTACCTATGCTGATGGGAGGAGTTCTCCCGCTGTGACATATAATCCAGCACCCTGATAGATGGTTACTGATTAGAATTATATTTTACTTAACAAGTTAAACAAGAAGTCTTTAAAGCTATATGTGGTAAATCCTTTGTGGTTGTTTCCATCTCAGGAAGTAGATGTTCTATGTTTCCATTGTAGACTTCGACACCTGGTTACGAGGTTACACCAGCACCGCTAGCAGCAAAACCCAATCCAGTACCAAGACACTTTCCCTTGCAGAAATTAGAATTTCCTTTATACAAGAAAAGCTGGGGAAAGCAGATTTTCTTTTACAAAGTCTTAAAAATCATTTCTGCCTAAATCAAGGCTAGAGGGCAACTATGAAATACTCTCTAGCCATCTTTAACTATATTTTGTTAGAGAAAGAAAGCATTCCTTGTTTTTATATCCATCCTTGATTTAGGAGCAAATGCATAAAGTGTAAGGTATAAGAATGTATGTATATTTAATCTTCTCTATATATGATAAATCTATAAAACTTTAAATGTAAAGCTAAAACTTCAAAAAGGCTTTCCACACTCTGGAGAAAAAATATCTCCAGCAACTCCAACTCAAAAGACTTCAGTTCTATACCTAATAAGCTGCTGCACTACCAAGTGATAAAACATTCAATGCTTTTCAGAAATTCTGCATACAATAAAGCTTTCACCCTCCTTAAACTAAAACAATAGAGGTTTAAATTTCTTAGCTAAGAGAGTTCTGTAAAATTCTAAATATTCGAAACATTCTCAGTTTCTTACACTCTCCAAAGCAGACTTGTCACTCAAGCCTATTCTTTGTTCCCTGTAACTAAAAGAGAAAGTTGAGCATATGAGAATATGGGTTTAATTAAAAATACTGATATCTCTACGTGATTGGTGGAGTGAAGATTAGAATGTTTTAGTTCTATCGGGAAGAGAATGAAGGAGTGTAGGAGGAAAGTGTTTAAAATCTCAGAAATTGCTGACATTCTTCTGGAAATCTGTGAAGGTTTTCTACAGTAAGCTTTTAAATTCATTCTGAATATTTTTCAAAATTCCCTTTGTTTAAAAACAAACAAACAAAAAAGCTTAATTTCAGCTTAATTTGTAGTTAGACTTATTGTATGAGTAATGAGAGAGACCTGGTCTACAATACAAAGTTAGGTTGATGTAAGCCACCTTGCGTTGACCTCGCTGTGCTTTTGTCTACACTTAAATTTGTCTCCCACTGATGTAAGCACCCGTTATGGCAGCGCAGTAATACCAACTCCCATGGCACTGAGCTATGGTCAATGTACTGAGGTTGACATATGTTACCTATGTTGACCAAACAGTCCTCCAGCAGCTGTCCCAAAACGCCCCACACTGACCACTCAGATCACAATTGTGAACTCCACTGCCCATGTTGTGGAGAACAGAAGTCTCCCATGCTCCCCTTTAAAACCCTGTGAATTTTTGATACGGCTTTTCCTGATTGCCCAGCTTGGTGAGCCCACCTAGCAGCTCTCCCTTGTTGTATGCAACTGCCCAACTGACCATGCCAGCTAAATGCACCTGACAAGCTCCAGCCTGGAGTAGACAGGAGACATTGGATCTCTTGAGCCTGTCGGAAGAAGAGGCTAGGCAGGCACAGCTATGGACCAGCCGTAGAAACATGGACATCTATGAGCAGATTCCACAGGGGATGCAGGAGAAAGGGGTACAACAGCAATCAGGAGCAGTGCCGCATGAAAGCAAATGACCTATAGCAGGCATACTAGAGGGCCTTGGAGGCCAGCAGTCAATCAGTGCTGCTTTTACAAAGAGCTGCATGCTATACTTGGCAGAGACCACCACCACCTCACAGGCCACCCTGAATACCTCTGAGGAGCCTGAGACACAGACCACTGCCATGAACAGCAAGGAGGATGGGGGACATGGAACTGGGAGGCCCAATTACTCTGCAAGCCAGGACCTGTTTGAGACTCCACCACAGTCCAGGCAGTGCCAGCAGTCAAGCAGGGGCGATTGCCATTCACTTCTACGCTGTCAGTGCCGCACTCATTCTGGTATCCCTGCACTGAAGGGCTGAGGTGAGCTAGGCACACAGATCCAAGAATGTGGCCTTTTGCATCCAAAAGTTCTGCAGCTACTGTTCATCATAGACCTGCATTTATAATGTGATTCCCACCAGGCAGTGCTTTTTTTCTCAGGCCCCAGAAGTAGTGCTCCTCCAGTTAAAGCTGCTCCTTGAATGCCACCAACAACCTTTAATGGTTTCTCACTATATCTCACAGCAGTCTGTCCTCCAAGAAATAGTCATGTTTTGTGCTCATTCATTTCTTTGTGTGGCTCTGCAAATACCAGATGATTGTGGGTCCTGTGCTTGCAATGCTCAGTTCAGTAGTGCAGAGCTGCATGGGTTTCATGCTTCTGTCAGAAAAGCCCGACAGCAGGGAGGTCTGTGCAGGTTCATAGGATTTTTATGAAAGGCACAAAAATTATGGGATATGGATGACATTATGGGATGGATGAAGTTGCATGCTAGGAACTTGACCCCTTGCTCCTAGTAACCCCTGTGTGACTTTTCTCTACCCCCCACCATGCATTGCCAAAACTTCCCAAAAGACAGTGCGCGGATGGTGCTAAGTTGCAAACTGGGGTAGCTACCCATGCTGCGTAGCACTGCATCAACAAAAGCACTCCTGGTGAGTATGCGCAGCACCATCACGAGTAGCCAAGAATGCATGCTCACACAGAAGCAATACACTACCTGAGGCAGATTTATGCTGACATAACTTGCATCAGTCAAAGTTTGTAGTGTAGTCATGTCCGAAGCCTCTGACAAGTTGTGCAATCTTTGCAAAAGTTATGTATGTATAGTTATAAAGGTTGATATCTAATACAGGTATCTGAATGGCATATGAATAGCATAATGCATGAATCTAAGTCAACATACTAATAAGGACTTGGTTGAATACAGGATTATAGTATTCACATGAATCTGATTTTTTTCCTGTTTTGAGAAGCAGTAGGATTCTGAAAAGACGTTTTTAAAAGGCAACAGCCTCACTCATTGTGGTAAAGGATGGGGAAATGATTTGATGCATCAGTTGGTAAATATTTCATGTCAGTTTTGTAAGGCAGATGTAAGAGTAAGGAGTTAAGGCTGAACAAGCATCATCCTCGCAATTTCAGAATTGATGTTGTACTGATTCTCAGCAAATAGTTGCCTTCCAGATTCTTGGTATGCTACTTTTCTTTGGGGTAGCATGGGGGAGGATGGAAAGTCTCTCCCAGTGGCTTCTGACTAGGTTCCTTAAAGGAATCATAAAGTTTTTTTTATAAACCTGTTTTTCAGCTTCTGTCTTCAGCATTCTACACTTCTTTCCTTCAAAGTATAGTAGCATTTCAGGTAATCAGCACCTCACCTTAGAAGGTGGGAATTTTAGTCCTTCTCCTCTTTCTTCTTTACATGCTGTCAAAAGAAAGCAATATTGTGAACTTGTTTTAATTTTCTCTAACACTCAAACCAGTAGATTTTCTTTCCTCATAAGTTTTTCTCCAGTTCTCAGATTGAGACACATGTCCTCAAAATCCATAGGACTTCAAAATTCTGTAGCGTAGCTTTCTCAAGAGATGAGAATGATAAGCTAAAGATTAATATTAGTTCAAATAGTGCTGGTGTTTTAAAGGTTAAGCATTTAGGGCAAAAACTTCCAAAAGCACCTTAGGTTCCTAAGTCTTGTTGATCTTCAACAGGACTTAAGCACCTAAGTAATTTAGGAGCTTTTGAAAATTTGGAGGTTAGTGTTCATGAATCAGTAACTTGTAAATCAACCTTGCAGTTTAAATAGTACACGTGAAAAGTCCCATATATTGTCCGAATTTATTTAGTTGTAAATTTTAGTTTTATTGCAAATGTTAATTTTTCTTTATAATTCTCTACTATGGATAGTTTAAAAATATTTTTATATATATTGTACCCTATGTTTAAAGTCAAAAGCACATCTCTAATGTGATTATTTTGCAGTGCTCTTTTGGTATTAACTGGTTTTGGATTGTCGGCACTTCAGCTAGCGGTGTGATAAACAGCTCAAGCAGACATACCTGCATTAGCGTTCATCTAACTGGTTTGTCAAAAATCGAAGTGAGGATATGGCACTGCAGGCTTTAGCACAGGCTACTGAAACCTGGCTAACCCTCCTGGGTGTGTACTTGCTTCTGCAGCCTGCTCTGAAGTCTGCACCACAACGTCCTCACTTCTCTTTTTAGCAAGACCTCTAGATTTAAGCTAGTGTGGGTATGTCTGTATGAGCTGCTAATCACATATCTGGCTGCAGTTTAAACATAGCGTTAGTGTATTCTTAAATATATAATTCTTTATAATAAAACAAAGCAAGACGTACATATTTTGACCCTCGTTCTCCACTATGGTCTCTTTATATCACTCACAGGCAAAGGTTTGTCAGCAAGGTGTTACCTGGCCACTGGTCCAGGGTTGCTAGGTGTCCAGTTTTTGACCGGAATGCCCAGTCGAAAAGGGACCCTGGCGGCTCCAGTCAGCACTGCTGACCAGGCCATTAAAAGTCAGGTCAGTGGCACAGTGGGGCTAAGGCAGGCTCCCTGCTTGCCGTGGCACTGCTCGGCTCCCGGAAGCAGCAGCATGTTCTCCCTCCGGTTCCTCCGCACACTGCCCCCGCCCCAGGCGCTGGCTCTGTAGCTCCCATTGGCAAGGAACAGAGGCCAGTCGGTGCTGCAGGGGTGGCACCTGCGGATAGGGCAACACGCAGAGCCACCTGGCCACACCTCCATGCAGGAGCTGGGATGGGGGGACATGCTGCTGCTGCTTCTGGGAGCTGCTTGAGGTAAGTGCTGCCCAGAGCCTGCACCCCCTCCCGTGCCCCAAATCCCTGCCCCAGCCGTGATTCCCCTCCCCTCTCCGAACCACTCGATCTCAGCCTGGAGCATCCTCCTGCACCCCAAGCCCCTCATTCCCAGAGCCTGCACCCCAGCCGGAGCCCTCATTCCACGCCCCTGCCCCAGCCCTGATCTCCCCCCCGAACCTCTCAGTCCCAGCCCAGAGTACCTTTCTACACCCAAACCCCTCATCCCCAGCCACACCCCAGAGTCTGCAGCCCCAGCCACACTCCTCACACCCCAACCTCTTGCTCCCGCCATCAATTGTGAGGGCACACTCGAATAGGGTGCAGGCCTCATTGGCTGCCTTTTTGGCCTATGCTCCCATCCAGAACAGTTGTAGGGCTGCTACGTGGTCTTCAGTTGACACTTTCATCTCCCTTTATTCGATCGTCTCCCAAATCAGGGAGGGCGCCGGGTTCGGCAGGGCTGTACTCCGTCCCAAGAATTTGTGAACTTCTACCCACCTCCAACCGCTGTAGCTTGGAATCACCTATTGTGAAATACACATGAGCAATCACTCAAAGAAGAAAAGACAGTTACTTTTTCTGTAACCTCTATTGCGCATCCCACCCTTCTTCCCCTCTGTCGGAGTTGTCTGGCAAGAAGGAACTGAGGGTGGGGGGTGCAGCGCCCCTTATACTGTGCCATGGAGGTGCCACTCCAGTGGTCTCTAGGGGCACTCCCCTACGGTTACTGCTAGGGGTAAACTTCCGACACAGGTGCACGTAGTGAGCACGCGCACCTATTGTGGAATAGACATGAGCAACACATCTCATTCACCAATTACAGAAAGGATATCTGTCTTTTATTTCCTTAAAATTATTAGACTATATATTTTTTAAATAGTTCTAAATATACATTCAAGTTTTCACTAACTTGAGAGAATAAAATTATTGTATATCCTAGTATAGATTTTGTTTGTGCTGTGGATGCCCCTAAATAGGTTTGCCAACTAGGGTGACCAGATCACCCAGGTCAAATATCGGGACGCGAGGGGTGGTGGGGTGGGGGCGGAGCAAAAAAACAACCCCTTCCTCCTCCCTCCGCAAGCGCTGGAAGGAGGCCCCGGAGACGCATGGGGAGCGCGGAGCCGGGGTGAGCGAGAGTCCGGCCTAGCCCTGAGCGCAGGCAGGACTCAGTCAGGCGGTACCTGGAGGGAGAGTAGGGGGGCGGCTGTTTTCCCCACCTGGGCAGCGGGACTCGGGAGGAGCCGCTGCTGCAGCTCCCACTGCTGCGGGGAGAGGAAGCAGCTGCTGGCCAAGCTCGGCGGCTGCGGCTCTGGCGCCCGCGAACCCCCCAAGCCCGGCCCTGTTGCGGGGACCCAGCAGCACGCACGCTGCGCGCGCCTAGCCCCTGGCCAGTCACGTCTGGGCTGGCTGCCCAGCTGGTGCAATCCTGCAAGCAGCCCCGGAGGGGGGCAGCAGGCCCCAGCCCACCCGTCCCGCTCAGGTCCCGCAGGGGAACGAACGGGGCTGGGTTGCCGATGTTTCCGTCCCGGGGCCGCTGCGGGATTGCACCAACTGAGCAGGGGCTGGGCGCAGCGTGCGCACTGCTGGGTCCCCGCAACAGGCCCAGGTTCGGGCCCAGGCGCCAGAGCCGCAGCCACTGAGCGCCGTGGCCTCTTCCTCCGGCCGCGGCAGTAGGAGCTGCAGCAGTGGCTGCTCCCGAGTCCTGCTGCCCAGGTGGGGAGAACAGCCGCCGCCTGGCCCCGCGGGCTGCCCCCCTACTCTTCCTCCCGGTATCGCCCGACTGAGTCCTGCCTGTGCTCCGGGCCAGGCCAGACTCTTGCTCCCCCCAGCCCCGCGCTCCCCCTGCGTCTCCGGGGCCTCTCTCCAGCGCTTGTGGAGGGAGGAGGAATGGCATGTTTGGGGAAAAGGCAGGGATTTGGGGAGGGAGCCAATGGGGGAAGGAGGGGGCAGGGAGGGGCGTGAGCCCTTCCAGGCTCCGGAACCTTTGCTTGCTTGTCTAGTGTCCTGACCTAACATGGGTCGGGACGCGGGACAAACAAGCAAATATCGGGACAGTCCCGATAATATTGGGACATCTGGTCACCCTGTTGCCAGCTGCTAACACAGCTGTTTCCTGTTCTAAGTATAGAAAACTGTGGTAACTCTTAAGTGAGAGCTGTTGGAAAATGCCATTCTGTAAATGGTAACTACTGTATTTAGACTTATGGGTATTGCACAGTACTCTTGAATAAGTGTAATATTTTTAAGTGACTTTATTCAAAAGTAATATTTTTGAAAGATCCAGAATTAAAAATACCAAAACAAATTTCTGTATAAATTGCCCAACTTTGAAGGGATAGATGGATTCCTGTTGTATCATAGATGTAACTTGGCAGGGTAAAATATTTCTGATATAAATGAAATTCACAATTTCAGCCTCCAAAAGAGTGTTTTAAAATGACTGGAGTGCCTCACATTTCTAACAGTCTGGTAGCAAACTGGATTCCTTGTATGTGGAATACATCAGCAATTTAAAAATTATTGCAGCTTCAGTTAGTTTTTTCCAGAGGCAGTGGTGACACACTCGAGAATGAAATCCAGGATCCTCTTCTAACGACAAGTGTTGCAGTTGGCAGCACATCTTGCTATTTTCACATGAGCTGTTTGAAAGAGATTTTGGCAAGGGCTTTAAGAGGAGAGGGGCTCTGAATACGTGCAGCATAATCTACTTAACCATTCATCCTTAATTAAGAGAACTATCAATGTTAAATGTGTCCATTGTCAACATTAAAAATAAAATAGTTACCATTTAGAAACCTGTTTTAATTAAAAGCGCTTGTGTTATCCAAAATCCCTACATAAAAGAATTAACACTGTAGCTTTCAGTACTGATAAGCTTTTTGAAGTCTCTTAAACTAATCCATTTATTCCTACAGAAGATAACATTCTGGATACCTACTCAAAATGCTCTACTGTCAGTAAGATCAAAGGGAAATCCTTTGAGTCCTATCAAATTAACCCTTTGGTGCTAATTGCCAGCAGTGTTTGCAAACCAGAATATTGAGGATACTGGTGTCAGAGGGTTAAATGTAGCAAGTAGCAGGCGAAGCTGCCTAACAAATACTTAAATTTTGTATATTGAAAAGTGGGGGGGATAGCTCAGTGGTTTGAGCATTGGCCTGCTAATCCCAGGGTTGTGAGTTCAGTCCTTGAGGGGGCCACTGAGGGATCTGGGGCAAAATCAGTACTTGGTCCTGCTAGTGAAGGCAGGGGGCTGGACTCAATGACCTTTCAAGGTCCCTTCCAGTTCTAGGAGATAGGATCTCTCCATTAATTTAATTTTAATTTATTTAAAGTAATATACAGTAAATCAGCATTTGGTATTAAAATATAATTTCTTAATTCAGTGTCTTTGCATAATTATGGAAAAATATATACTGTATATAATTATACTGTTTCTCGTGCGCTCTCTGACTCTGAGTGGCATTCATTAATGACTTTATTTGGAGCCACAGTTAACCTTTCTTGGCTATAAGGGTACAACAGAGGCAGTTACAGTAGATTTTTCTGGTGTTTGACATGATCTTCTCTATAAAATGGAATCTGGTGCAGTGTTGCGAGAAGTTAGAAAGAGTTATTGCAGAACTGTGGCCTGTTAATGAGTTTACGGAGAAGGGGTCTTAAAACATTTTGTCCAAACTGAACTTCTTACAATTTGCCCAACCATAAATCAAAATATAGTAGTAGTCATGAGCTTGTCATCTGTGAGATCCTTGCAGATCTATTCAGCCAACAAGTGCTGGAAAGAAAAATGGATAAAAATAGGTATTTTGAAATAAATGAATTCTTCTCAAAAATGGTCTCTCTATATGGATATTTTATTTAGACTTACTGTCTTGGGTACAAGTGCATACAGAACAGGAAATGCATAGTATTAAGTAAGTTGCCTTTTAACCTTCTTCCCAGTTTTTTGACCTTTTTGATACAATATATGGTTTTGTATATGCTTTTCATGGCTTGGACGCATCTGACTTGATTTTATACCTATTTTGGTGTGCTTGTAGTAATAGCCAGGTTAATACATTTTAATCTAGTTTAATGTCTGGTACTTCAGCTATTAAATTCTTAGCTATGGTTTAACATGCATTAATTAACATGTTAACTAATACCATTTTAAATTCTAGTGTAGACACTACAAAAATATTTGTTCTGCAACACAAATGTCTTGCTAGTTGTGTTTATCCTGAAATGTTTGTCCTGTATATGCATCAGGATTTACAGTTTTGTGTTAGTATAACCCAAACACCTCCTGGGTGTGGTGATTGATTGATTGACTCTACAGCCTTAGTTAATAGCCATATCGTGTTTAGCTCACGCAGTAAAGGCTCATGCACTAAGCTCCATAGGCCCCAGGTTCAAACCCGCACGCCGATGATCAGGGTCTGTCCATGTTACATTAGCACTTTTAAAATGCGACTAAAAAACCAAGTGTCACTGTATCCTTGGTATATATCATTCTGAAATACTAAAGACCCCTTGTTTTCTTTCAAAATTAGGACAAATAATATTTGAAACTTGCTGCCCATCGTCCTATTTATATTGATCATAAGTTAATTTGTCTTTTTCTGATGTGACATTTTCTCATCTATCTTCTCTTCAACTTTTCTAATACATAGAATGTTATTTATATTAACCAAGAGGACAGTTGTGCTTGGATAACATAACAGTTGTGACGCTTGTCTTATTTTCTTTGAGTATCTTTGCTTTGTATAAAGTAGGTAGCCTTGGAGTGAAAATACTGTACAACATGTGAAGTGATTTCCTTTTTTCTTTCTAATCTTTGTAGAAATGTTCAGATATCATGGTAATGGATGCATGAGGAATCTATTCCAAATGTACATCAGTGCTGTGGAGTTTGACTATTAATCAGAATTTGCACTGGTTTCTTAAATAAAGTTAATAGAATTTGAAATGTGCAGCAATCTGAAGGTGTAGAGCATTAAACCAAAAATTCTAATCACAAGAGAAGTCACTAAGATAGACAGGAAACTATCATTAGCTTGTTATATAAAACACTCCATTTTCTTTTATTTAGGGGGAGATTTCTAATGCACAAAGGGGAGTTAAGACATTGGGAACTTGGTACCTAACACTTCTTTTGGCCTTGAAAATGTTCTCCCCTCCCACCCCCACTCCAAAAGCAACAGCTACCATTCTGTAGTAATTATAATACTTTTACCTTAGGGGAAGTATTGTCCTAACATCCATCAGTTAGTTATTTGGATTAAGACCTGAAGCATGTGACCATTTCTATAACCTACATTATGTATGTACTGATATAATGTCCCCTTCTATTTTGTCCCCTCTGTAAACTGTCCTAGTCTCCAATATTTTGCTAGATATAAGATCTCACAACAACAAAACTGTAATATAAATTTAAACCAATGTTGATTCATACAGCAAAATAAAATTCAGCATAACCTACCTAACTCTACAGTCATTTTGATGTTACAGTGATCATTTGGGCTCTGCAGTACTATTCTTCATCACATTTGCTGTCAGTAAATAGGTGTACGCAGTTTCAAGATGCCAATTGTATAATCCGTTTTCTGGCTGTAATCATACTTCTAAAAATCATTTTCATGCTATGGTCTGGTCAAAAACAATACAGAGTGTGCTGTGTGTCACACAAGTGAAATTAACTTTAGGTAGTTGCTAAAGTGATTCCTTCAGGGTCAGCGCAAGACTTGTGATACAGAACAAAGTCTGAACTAGAACGATGTGCACTTCATCTCTGATAGACAGATTAATTGTATTAAAATATGACACATAAACTTGAGATCCCAAGTTTGAACCATACAAAGAAAATTGTGCCCTCAGAATAATGACTAACAATTTGTCCTCTTAAAAGTTTAAACTTTGCAAGTTATGCACCATGACACTGTTACAAGAAAATATATTGTCCACAAATTTGAGTCACTGTAGAGAACTTAAAAAGGTGCAGGTGCCCTCTGACTCTTAAAAATGTTACTGTTATTGACATGACAGGCTTGTGGTTGACTTCACTCAGATGGAATGCATGAGAATAAATGAAAAAGCCACAATGCCCAAGAAGAGGTGTATCAATATTTTAAGTGCGTCAGGTTGGGCACACAACAAAATCCTTTTATATAGTTTCAGTATTGTCTTGAATGCCAGTTTTGGGACAGTGAAGCTATATTTGTAATGCCGTATTGGTGAAACAGTATACAATTTCATTAATGACTGCACAGTAAAAGGATTTCTACTATATTTATACTTCTCATTTAGAGTTTTCTTTGCACCATTCATCATCTTGCATATTAAATGATATGCATCCGAGCCCTTCAATCTTTTTGCACGATAGTGGAAATACTACATTCGTATGACAGAATGATTAGTAGTTCTATCTTCTCATTATAGTTAGGTTAAGCTTTGTTGTCTTTAGTTGTTTATTGCTCAAGTCAATTATTCTTTAATCTACAGCTATTAAAGATTAAAAGTGCCCTTTTTTAAAAAGTTCCCTTATCAGAGAGTCGTCTTGATATTTCCAATTATCAACAATAGTCCAGGGTTCACTGTTAATTTTATGCTATCTAAGTAAACTGCTAATTAGAGATGCTATATGTATTTTCATGGGGGAGGAGAAGAGGATAGAGGAGAAACCAGAAAAAACCCTTAATTGGTTTTTGGTCCTCAATGCTTCAGTTCATTTTGTTAAAAGAAACTTGGTTCTTTTAGCTCTTCACAGCAAAAACATAAAAGCTTGGTCCTTCCTTCCAAACTTGAAAAATCAGCTACTATTCTGATTAACTGGATAGCTGCAGAACAGATTATACAGTATCTTCTTGTAACACAAAAAAAACAACCCACTAGCTTCTATTTTAGGCAGAGTGTTTAAATGCAGGCAACATAGTCTAGTGAAGTAAATGAAGGTTTCTTATACCCAAGGAGGGAAGGACCTACAGAATTTGTTTCATTTTTCTGTGTAAGATTGTTGTATTTTGCACTGAAATGAAACCTACCTATAAAAATGTAATATCTTTATTTTCAGTAACATAACTGAAAGTATGCTTTCTCTCTTCGTAGAGCTAGTGGGTTCAGCTGAAGGAGATAAGTTAGAAAACACATGGGGTATTTCATATTCATCTCCTGTGCCATACATTCCACCAAAACATAAACTATTCATCTTTTAGAAATGTTCCTTTGCCTATTTTTAGTGCATTGTTCACCTTGGTTGGTGTCTGTCTCCTTTGTTCTAGAAAGTCTTTTTTTCCTGGAAAAAGATGACAATTTAATAAAAACAAATGGTCATCAGGAGAAAGCATGTTAATTACTTGTCTCATAACCAGTAACTTGGTCTCTTGCCTGATCGGTAGTTTAAATACGGTTGACATCTGATGGCACAATCTCACAACCATCCTTCCTGTTTCATTTCCCATCAAGCAAACAGATGGCTCTGTATGTGCAAGCTCAGTTTAAATATAATAGGGGATTTGGGGGGTTTGGTTAGAATTACTGGGCTGGATCTTGCTCTCATTTAAGTCAATGGCAGGAATACCATTAATTTCTGTGGTGATGGATCAGGTCCACAACACTATGTATGGAAAAGTTCTTCTGATGCATGACCAGAAAGGGTTAAGTGTCCTGCAGGATGAATGACTCAAATTCAACCCTTAAAGACATATGGGGAGATAATGTTTGTGTTTTTGTGTAATTACGTATATATTGGTAGCGGTCAACAGTGTAATCAACAGTCCGTATCTATGCTGTATTCTGTTAATTCAGAGATCAAAAGAACATCTTAATATTCAAATGAACTGTGAACATAGGATGTCGCTGTATTCATCTCTTTGAAATATATAGCAAATCATTTGTGAATGGTGGAAAAACAGGCAAGCGCTTTGTTAATCTGTGTGAATAATTACCCGGTGATGCTTAGGAAATAAACCTACTTCAGAGTCGCCCTGATTGCCTATTGTTTAGCCAGGACAGTATGGTCAAGTGTATGCTAGAACATTGTATAAAAGACCCTTGGGTCCTGACCCTGTCATTTCAGATCTGCTTAAGCTTCATCAGGGGAAGTTTGAGTCACAGGATTGAGATCCCAGTTAAACTGGAACACCCTGAATATAATATTGGACATTGGTCTATAATCTGTGGACTAAATACTAAAAAGTCTTTGCAACTACAAAGCTCACCATCTCTGCTGTGAATCTGAACCTCAAGAATTGAACTCGTGTCTGTATGTAGATTGATCTTTTAACCATACTCTATCTATTCTTTTTTAATACATTTTAGTTTAGTTAATAAGAATTAGCTGTAAGTGTATATTTGGTTAAGATTTGGAATATTCACTAACCTGGGAGGTAATGTGTCCAGTCCTTTGGGATTGATCGAACCTTTTTTGTATGATGAATAAGATTTTCATTAATTCTCCTCATATCTGACTTGGGTGACTAGGTGGAGGCCTGAGGCTGGGTTACTTTAAGGGAACTGCGTTGTTGACTTCTGAGTAACCAGTGAGGTATAACAGAAGCTGTTTTGTGCTGGCTTGGTAAATCTAAGTATTGGAATATCCACCAGCTTTGATGATTGCCTGCCTCATTCTTTGCAGTTCACCCTAATTGAGTGACCTCAGCGGTCTCCCCTGGGATTCCAGTCACAGGTCTATTTACAAAGCTGTATGTGCAAAATACGCTATATTGTGTAAATTGAGTGAAACTAGATTTTTTTTTTATGGCATTTTTGGTACAAATTTAAAAAATCTTTACTGGAAAGTAGAGCTGTCAAGCAATTTAAAAAATTAATCGTGATAAATTACACTGTTAAACAGTAATAGAATACCATTTATTTAAATATTTTGGATGTTTTCTATATTTTCAATTATTTCAATTGAAACACAGAATATAAAGTGAGCACTGTACACTTAGTATTTATTTTTGATTACAAGTATTTGCACTGTAAACAAAAGAAATAATATTTTGCGGTTCACCTAGTACTCTAGTGCAATAAAATTCTCCTCCAAAGAGTTCAGTCACAAATTTAATTAATGCATTTATTTTTTTAGTGAGTGTCATCAGCATGGAAGCATTTCCTCTTGCCAAAGGATGAAGGGGTATACGAATGTTTAGCATATCTGGCACTTAAATACCTTGCAATGTCTGCTACAAAAGTGCCACGAAAATGCCTGTTCTCACTTTTTGGTGACATTGTAAATAAGAAGAGGGCAGCATTATCTCCTGTAAATGTAAACACACTTGTTTGTCTTAGCAATTGGCTGAACAAGAAGTAGGACTGAATGGACTTGTAGGCTCTGAAATTTTACATTGTTTTGTTTTTGAGTGCAGTTATGTAACAAAAAAATCTACATCTGTAAATTGCACTTTCACGACACAGATTGCACTACAGTACTTGTATGAGGAGAATTGAAAATACTATTTTGTTTATCATTTGTACAGTGCAAAAATTTGTAATAAAAAATAATGTACACTTTGATTTTAATTACAACACAGAATACAATATATGCGTAACCTTCAAGGAATCAGAATTATAGATAAGTGAATTCCCTTCACTAAGCACCAATTCCATAGCTCCCATTGGCCAGGAACTGTGGCCAATGGGAGCTGCGGGGGCGGTGCCTGCGGGCAGGGGCAGCGTGCAGAGACCCGCTGTTCATCCCGCCTAGGAGCCACTGTCAGAGGGACGTGCTGGTCGCTTTCAGGGAGCCACTGGAGATAAGCGCCGCCCAGCCAGAGCCAGCACCCCTCACCCCATACCATACCCCTGCCCCAGCCCAGAGCCAGCACCCCAACTCCCTCCCAGAGCCTGCACCCCAACTCCCTACCCCAGACTGGTAAAAGTGAGTGAGGGTGGGGGAGAATGAGCAACAGAGGGAGGGGGGATGGAGTTAGCGGGGCAGGGCCTCAGGGAAGGAGCGGAACCTCAGAAGGGCATGGGCTAAGGGCTGAGCAGGACAGCTAGGGGGTGGGGTCCCTGAAAAATTTTAAATCAACATGGGGGTCCTCGGGTTGCTAAATTTTGAGAGCATATCTTTTAGTAAAACATGCAGCCTTGATTTTAAAATTGCCTGAGAATTCACTACAGCACAACTTTCAGTTTTTCCTAATGGGACACCTAGTGTCTTTTGTAAAGTTACACCAATGAGAAAAAAAGAGACACAGAGGTACATAAGCGATCTCATAGGCACTGTTCTCAAAACTGAATTAAACTGAAGTGACATTGGAGAAATGCAGAGACGGACATCAGCTTTATATTTGTCGGGTTTATCTATTTTTTAGTTATTCATTTGAGCTAAGGAAATTCATTGTCACTTTACAGATATGGTATCCTGGGTATCCTCTCTAATTATAGAGGTGGTGCTGAGAATGTAATACTAAATAATGGAGTGTCCAACCTTGCACAATCGCTTCATAAAACAAACCATGTGCTTCTGCATTAATGGAATGGGTTTTAAAAAAAAACAAAAACTGTTCCCCAGAATAGAAAGTTATGATTTCTAAGCCGTTCAATTGAACTAAATATGCAAACTTTGTAAAATTGTTAGTTGTTCCTATTAAGGAGAGCAATAGTGAATTAAATTTAGAACCTATGGAATTAGGGCTCAATCTAACCTAGCAGGACTTCCACAAAAATCTGCATCAGCTGGAAAGCACAATGTGTGTTCAAAAAATCAGTTACCATTTTCTGCCTCTTAGAATCTCGAACATAATGGATGTTTCTTTTTTATGCCACAAATTCTAGTTACTGTGTTTAAAACATGTCTTTAAAAATATTGTGTGATAGATATGTTTTGTCCTAGAGTGCAAATTTGTTCAAATTTGTTTTGGAAATTATTTCTAAATATCTACACGTTGATATATGGGAAAGTGCCAGGAGTTATTTTTAAAGAGGTGTATTTTTTAGGAGCATAAATGTTTTGATGATGATGATGCTGTCTTCCGTAGTCTTGTAGTTTGTGTTATATGTACATACTGCTCTGAGAAAAAAAAATCAGCCTCCTAGCATGCCTTAAATTAGATGTTTGAGGAGCATCGGCTTCATGGAGACAAGTTGCATTGTAGCAATAATAGTAATTAAAAAAAAAAAAAAAAACAGAAATCTCTAGTAAAATAATTAATCTCTACAAATAAATTGTGAAGTACATCTAGCTCAAAACATCAGGAGGACCAGCCAAAAAAGGCCACTATATCATAATTAAACAGGTCCTTGATTTTTAATATCATTTTCCATGCCGAATGCTCTAGCCCCAAGTAAAAATTAAACTGCCACATCTTGATGAAAATTTTCTCCCTTAATTTCCTCTTACATCACATCTGATTGAGCTACTCTTCCCTATGGGGATTTTAGAGAGAAAAACCTCATTTGATTTCCTGTAAGCCTTCAAATCTGATTTCTGTGTTTTCGTCAGTTTGAAGAAAAAGAGGCATTCTGTTCAGTTTCTCCTTTCTTCCTGTGTTTTCAATTTGCATCTGTATAGCCATGCATAGTGATGTTTTATTCTGTCTCTCTAACATACACAGATCAAAAATATTCCCATTGGAATAAATACATAGGATTAATTTAGCTATACTCATAGGAATGAAGCAAAATAAAGTTTGCCCTTACCAAGTTTAAGATGTTATATGTCATAATATTATGTAAACTGCTCCAGCAGGTATTCAAAAAACTTAACTACTCAAGGAGTATAATCATTATATTTGTCAATAATTGGACTGTAATTATGATTTCTCAGTTAGGTTATGCATTTTGCCTCTGGTTTTCAGACAAATATATATGGAAATAGAGTGCATAGTATACTACTGTTTTAGACAGTGTATAAATTGAGCTGTACAGCATTCCGTTCAGAGCAATTTAGGTCATTTATTTTAATAACTTTTCCATTTGTACTTCAGATATTTTCTAGAGAAATGTGCATTCTCATTGATTGATTATAACCACTAAAACATGTCAAGTCACAACTAAATAGTCTTTACACTAAATTTGGTACATGTTTTTGTTACCTAAGAAGGTACATTTTATAACTATATATATTTATTTAAGCAATTATATAGCTTAATTTTTTCAGACTTGTATTAATTGTACATTTTTAATACGTTAGAAAGTGGTGAATGATAAATTGCTCATTTACCACATAATTAACTTTTTGCCTGATTTGTGTTAACGTGCATGAGGATAGTAACTGGAATTTAATTAAACACACAGAACAGCATATACCATTTTTACTAAACAAAACAACCTTAAGTGTTGTGGATACATAAACTTCCCTTATCAAAACATGTTTCACATTTACAACTAAATGGTTTATTAAAGGAACAGAGGGATTAACTGTAGTCAGTGAATTAAACTGACTATTGTAGGTCAGCCTGGGAAAACTTTCAAATATGCCTAAGTGAAAGCGATTGGAGTTTAAATTCCTACTAGCCTAAGTCTCTTGAAAAGGAGACAACCGTCTCCTAAGTTACTTAGGCTGACCTTCAGACTTCTAAAACTGGTAGATCTTATCCCCTCCCTCCTCATTTTTATTCATAAACTGGAAGAGAGACAAGTTTTCCTGATTTTTTTTTTTCAACTCCCAATCAATTTCTCATCTTTGAGTGAATTAGTCCAAAAGAAAAAAATATTCTCTGTGCTTTCAGAAGAGGCTGCTGCTCTTGAAAGCTGGTATAGCACTTCAACAAACTCTGGTTCTAGGTACTTAGTGCCTTCCACCAGTTCAGTGGTGTGGCTTTCTTTAAAACATCAGCAAACATGTCCTGCTTGAATGGTTCACCTCCAGCCCTGAAATTTATTATGGTTGGCATGACTGATGGGTAATTATTAGATGCTCATGTCATTGCAGCAACTTCTTCAATTACGCCTCTACCCTGGTACTTTGGTTGAGAGTAATAGCAAGAAAATGAGGTGGAGTAAGTGTTTGATCTATTTGCTTCTTTACTGCCTACAATTCAACTTTGTTGTTGGGGATTTTTTTCTTTGATATCTCTTGAAGTTCTTTCCAAATTTCAGCAGAATCAGCAATGCAGCAGCAATCTTTCTGTGGTTTGTCCACAGGAATGGAAATAGGTTTCAGTATATTAAATATATCTTCTATGTTTCTCTTTAATATGGTGTTGACTACTTTGGCTGTGATAATTACATCTATTTTGTCATGGTTTTCTTCCCCCTTCAGTGAAGTTGAAGCAACGTGGCTGTTGTGGAAGTATTTTGCAATTTCAGGAGTTGTATTTAAGTTTTTGGCTAAAAGATGCATCAAATGAGCATTACACCCATATCTTAGAAGTTTCAGGTTTCCTTCATTAACTTCTTCTACATTCCTTCTCATCTTTGCTACATTTGCATAATCGTAACAAAACTATACACTTGACACTTTTTGTTCAGTTTGTCACAGTTTTACTGCTATTTCTAAGTATTGTGCTGTATCAGCATTTCCTGATATATCACTTGTTTCTGTAAACTAGACAACTCCATCTTTTGTTGTCACACAAGCACTTTGTACTTGATCATTGTGTGCATTGCTCCACCCATCAAGACTCAGATTATTGAATTTCCCATCAGTGTTTTTTGCCCTGTTCAATTTCCTTTTTATATACTGTATCCAGCAACCTTCTAGTAACATCTGCTGTTCCAAGTAGAATGTAGCCTGGTTGTAACGATTGAACCAGGTCCATGAAATGTAGTTCTGAACAAGACAAAAAGAACAATTTGTATAAATAAACCGAGCAATCTTTTCATCTATGGAGTCTTGATGGAATTTTCACGCCCTGATTGCGAACTCATCCATGGTTTTACTGGATGATGAAGAAAGACTTTGTTGAGATACAGGTGATTAACTTTAGTGAGTTTAGCTTTGTTGTTGTTGAAATACAGGTAACTACATTTAGTGCAGCACTGCTGGTGGCACTAGCAGATGACTCTGAAATTGTAGACGTTGCAGATGAGGGACATTCATAACCCTTTATGTCTAAGCTGGACCCTGAAATTAAGTGGGTGGGTAAATAAATAAATAAATAAAAATCATTTCCATTCACTGTTACTCAGAGCACTGCTTTAAAAAAATGAGACTGTAAATGAAAGTCTTCTTTCTGCAGCTGTTCTAACCTCTTTTTAAATGATATATTTTCCCTGTAAAACTGGGTTTAGAATAATTAAGAAATCATTAGGATTATCTAAATCTATATAAACCCTGTCTCTAGCAAACAAAAGGTGTTTAAATGTTGAGTCATAAATGTCTAATAAAACTTTACTTTTAAGCAGGAAATCTTCACCTAAGAGATTTGATTATACTGAGCAGTAGAAATTATTTCAGAAGTCCAGCAGTAACAGTATAAAAGTAATTGGTAAATATTCCCATAACTAACATACCAATTGTATTCTGAACACAAACATTTTGAAATTCATGAGGAGTCATCCATTCAAAACACAAATTTATGACAATAATCTAAGTGATCATTTACTAGCATAGTAATACATGGTAGGCAGTCCCTAAGAATGGTGCAAAAATAAGTTTACTAACCAGTAGATTCAGATTCTTCAGACGTGTCCACATCATCATCTCCAAAGTCATTGCCTTCTGAGGATCATTTTTCATAACATTGATTCATTCTGACAACCAGGCCTTGCGTCTTCTCTCTTGCACTGTTTACATTTGGCATGTATTCCTTTTTTTACCCAGAGATACAAGAATTTCTTTAAAATATTCCCAAATAGGGTCTCTTTTATGATGTGCAGCTATGGCAGTTTTTTCCCAGGTGTTGAAATAAACACCAGAGACTGCACCCTGAAGAATGTTATCATTTCTTCCCATAGTGTCCTGCTTTGACACCAGTGTTGCTTCTTTCTGGTTGCACACTCTGCTCCTTCTCCCTTGTTATATAATCCATCCACCTACTGCTTCCCGGGGGGGGGGGGGGGGGAGAAATTAACAGTCCAAGACTTCTGCTTGTGTAACCCACCTGCCCTTTGCACTGCAATATTTTATTTTTTTTAAAGACGTAGAGGGAGGCAGTTGAGATATTAATGGATTTCTGTTTGTATCTCTGTCTGTGTACACATGCAAGGAGACCGAGCAAGGCCATTTATCTGAAGTGCTTAGAACCATCCAGAAACAAAGGCTAGTAGTTACTGGGCAAATCAGTGTTTTTCCCCTGAGCTGGAGAATAAGTTTCCATAGTGGGTGGCATCATAAATATTCATAATTTGAGAACTGTCAGAGCTCTGGTAGGGGAAAGCTATAAAACAGGAGTATGAGACCACCCAGGTGGGCTCAGTAGATGATCCTGATGAGATACATGATGGTGTGTAGCCTACAGGTAGGCTGCGTCCCAACACCAGTAATGAGTTTACCAGTTTCTTGCACCCAGTAGCATAGCCCTGGGGTCCATCCCCACACACACACCCCTCAGGATCAAGCCTTTAATAGAGTACATGACCTCTTGTACTGTATTTACAAAGCTTGACTTCAAAAGTTGGATGTTTTTCCCCTGGTTCTTTCTTTATCTAGAAAAGCAGCCTTTAATTCAAAGTTTTTGATACAGGTTCATGGATTCAGTGTATTTATTTTTTATTTAAATGTTTTAAGCAATTATGGGATGTTTAGGCTTTAGTATATTTTGGATTAAATTTAGATTTCATTTTAAACAGGTTTATTTTTTAAAAGAAAAACTTATTTTATTTTCAGAAAATATCACGGATTTTTATCCACTTTGATTCGGTTTCTAAATCTTGCAGAATAGCAATCATATGAGAGTTTCTGCTGAATGTGTATGGTAGTAGCTCATACTCAACTATGGCAATATAATGCCATCCAGTTTTTCAATCTCACAATGAAACTATACTTCATTCACCAATTTTAGTAGCATTTATACAGAGTTTTATATCTAGCAGGTTTTATAGAGGTTTTTTAATCTATATTTACAAACATTAGGTCATTCTCATCATACCCTTGAGGTAGTCAAGTATTATCCCTGTTTTACAGATGGGGAGACTGAGATAAAGTGAAAACAACGAGGAGTCCTTGTGGCACCTTAGAGACTAACAAATTTATTTGGGCATAAGCTTTTGTGGGCTAGAACCCACTTCATCAGATGCATGGAGTGGAAAATACAGGAGCAGGTATAAATACATGAAAAGATGTGTGTTGCCTTACCAAGTGTGAGGTCAGTCTAACAAGACAATTCAATTGACAGCAGGATACCAAGGGAGGAAAAATAACTTTTGAAGTAATAATGAGAGTGGCCCATTTCAGACAGTTGACAAGAAGGTGTGAGTAACAGTAGGGGGAAATTAGTATTGGGGGAAATTATGTTTAGATTTTGTAATGACCCAACCACTCCCAGTCTTTATTCAGGCCTAATCTGATGGTGTCCAATTTGCAAATTAAATCCAGTTCTGCAGTTTCATGTTGGAGTCTGTTTTTCAAGTTTTTTTGTTGAAGAATTGCCACTTTTAGGTCTGTTACTGAATGGCCAGAGAGGTTGAAGTGCTCTCCTGCTGGTTTTTGAATGTTCTGATTCCTGATGTCAGATTTGTGTCCATTTATTCTTTTGGGTAGAGACTGTCCGGTTTGGCCAGTGTACATGGTAGTGGGGCATTGCTGGCACAAGATGGCATATATCACATTGGTAGATGTACAGGTGAACGAGCCCCTGATGGTGTGGCTGATGTGGTTAGTTCCTATGATGGTGTCTCTTGAATAGATATGTGAACAAAGTTGGCACCGGGGTTTGTTGGTCACTCAATAACAGACCATTTTTGTAAGTTAGTACTGTCTTCCTAAGTAATTGACGGCTATCACAGTTTTTAAATAGTGTTTGTTGTCAATGTGCTTCAGAGATAATACATTGCAGTACTCTTTCATTTTTAAATGATTAATGATTTTACCTCTGATTATTTACTTAAATTGGGGGGATGTTGTGATAAATGGTAACAGCTATATAATTCAGTGTGTACTTGACTTAGTTTTATACATAAGCACTGAGTTCATCGGATCGTGCAGTTCCATACTTTGAAGCTATTTCTCTATTGATATAGTGGCCTAAATTTTCAGGCCATTACTACAGATATTTCTATTACGCAATGAATTGCAGGTATAAATGATAGTTTATTAGACTTCTAGCTATTGATTGTGCTTGCTTGTTTTCATACAGAATATAAATAAACTCACCTATCGCTCCATATAAATGAATAGCCATGAATGACAGAGAGTTATTGAGCCTCATTCCAGCCTCTCATTTTATAGTAAAGTGTGTGGACAAATGGTAGCAACTGGACCTGCATTCTCGTAATAAGTTATTGATACACTGCCATATGTGGTTTTATGTATATGCGGTTGTTTGCTGTGTATGCATATGCTGTATAATTGAAAAGTGGTGGATGCTGATCTTCATACTTGAGTAGATGCAAGGACATTGTAATGGAATCCAATAATCCCACAACCCTAACATGTCACAAAAGTGGATTCTATAGTTTCATAATATCAAATAGGTGGTATTTCCTACAATTTTTGGAGATACAGTAGAGAGACAGTATTATCTACTTGTTAGAAGGGCTGGGAGTCTATGGTTTGTATTCCCAGCTCAGCCACTGACTTGGTTTGAAACCTGTGTGCTGCAGCTCGTCTGTCTGGAAACAGGGAAAATGCTTCCTTACCTCACAGTGCCAAAGCTTAATTTTTTGTAAAGTGCTTTGAAATCCTTAAATGAAGGAACCTAAGGTAGTACTCGTGTATGATGAGCCCCTTTTCTACATGTTTTAAAACAGTCAAGGACTTTTTTTTAACCAGTCAGACAGAACAATTACCAAAGTAATGGAAATTTATGCAAATCAACTTAAGGTATGTTGATGGGGGCGGGGGGAATATTACGTTAGTAATTGAGCTGTAGTGATTTTCCACATAAAGCAGAAGCAGTTGTTTTCTTTACCTCTCAAGTCGTCATAACCATTTCAAAGCATAAACCCATTGAAGTGGTGATACATTTTAGCTTTTCTCTGAAAATTTTATTTTAAGAACAACATTTTTACGCAATTACATTTAATTATATATTTTACGTGAGAATGTTTTATTGTCTCTTTGAGTTATTCACATAAATTACTGCTGCTGCTAATAGAAGATTCCCGAAGATGAAAGATATAATTTAGTAAAACTCAAGTAATTTAGAAGAGTCAGCTCTACTTAAAGTAACTTTTGGCAAGGATGCTGGCCTGGGAAAGCAAGAGGTGTTGTTTTTATTAAAAAGAGATTCTAATTTAATTTTGATTCTCCCTTTAGACAGTCAAAATCAAGTTACACATATTTATACATGGATGGGCTATAAGTAGATGAAATGTGCAGTTTTCTTCTGCAGCTCCTGGATAAGAAGGATAGAGTAGCAAAGACTCAACCCACACACCATCACTGTAGCCAAGAGGTATTAGTTATTATGAAAGGATGGGACAGAGAATGGTGCATCATTTTTAATGGAGACATTAGCCAGAGGCTCAGAAGAAAGATACAGCTCCCAAGCCGTGTCCAGGGACATATTCCTGGTAGGAATCACAAAAACCTCTCCTTTTCCCAGCAGCTGGTGAGAGGGCACAGAGAGCATTTCTTACCAAAGCATAACCTCTGGGCAGGGGCTCCCTCCTACCTGTAAATAAGTCTTTGGCTAGTAGGTTTAGTCACATGGCTATTGAATGTCTGAATTTAAAATAATTCAAATCTTGTGTTTGTATTCCGATGAGGGAGTGTGTGTTGGTGAGAGGGAGAGTTTGCTGAGATAAATTTGAAAAGTTTAAGGTATTGATAGATTTTTAGGGTAGTTATAAAATGGAGAGAGAGCAAATACAAGAGGAACGGTAGAAAGCATAATATAAAAAAAGAGATAAAGGGCTGGGGAGGGAAAGAAATTGAACACTAATGACAGCAAAAGAAGAGAGATCCACTAAGGAGCTTGCCATCCTGGTGTTGGGAGCATGTAATCATATGTGGTTGTACAGCATCTACTTAGCATGATGGCGCCACTGTCCTGATTGGGGTTCCTGATTGCTGCTGTAATACAAATATTGTAAGATCAGTGCAAGCCTTTTGGGAGGAAAAAATTGTCACCAGTTTGACAGTTCATTCTGTTGCTCTCCTCTAATTGAAGAAAGCGGGGATTCTGAAATTTATTCTTCTATTGAATGCCGTAATAAAGTTCATGTAACATAGTGCCTTCCTTCAGAGACAGTCTCTCTCTATTCTTTTTTATTTATATTACTTTTAAAAGCCCTATAATTGAGTAGACTTCCTATTATGTGAAAGCACTCTTCTGGGTAAAGTGCCATGGCATCTTTCTAAACATAAAAATGTTGCATGACTAATTTCTGTGGACTCGATGAGGCTTTTATCTTTTTTTTTTTTTTTTTTTTTTTTTTTTTTTGCATTTGATCACTAATTTTCTGCCTTAAGTATGGTCTGTCATCTTCCTTATAGCATCAGGCTTCAGTGCTGTCAAAATTGTTTCACTTACCTATTTGGTAATATTTTTAAAGGCAGTTCCTAAAAACCCTTACATGCCAGTTTGATTTTTAAAGGGTGCCATCAACCTTATGATGCCATCAGAATGATGTTTCTTAAAAATGTAATTCCTACCATGTATGAAAGTCAGAATTATCCCTGATGTTTGTCTTGAGCAAACTGGAATGGTGATAAGATATGAAGAAAACACAAAACCATGATTTCTTAGGCATCCTGATGTAAAGCTGTGCTGTACTCATTCAGAAATTTGTTTTGAAATTAACTGTCTCCATGATAAAAACTCTTTTTGGCTGATATTGTGGTCTCTCATGTATGCCATCTGTAAGGTCCTGTGGAAGGAGCAATGTTTGTAGCCAGTGCCATGCTGTAGCATTGAAAACTAAATGCTGGCTCCTGGCGTGAGAATGTTCATATTTCACGACAGGCAATCTTACTTTTGTCCCTCTGAAAACCAAGAATCAATAATGAGTGATTGGCATGGGCCTGACAGGAGCAACAGTGCTATTTTGGGCGAAGGTAGCAGCCTTACCATGAAGAACCACCATTTGTTTTTATAGGTTGCATGAAATACATATTTTTACTTCAAATATATTTTATAAATGTCTTTCAAATACTCTGTCCGTTGCATACAGAATAGTACATAAGACTTAAATATATATGTGTATCTAAAGTTTTAGGAAAAATACTATATTTGAATAGCATGAGAAATTGTATGTCATATATTGCATAGTAACAGAGGGACTGAGTTAAGCATGTGCATGCAACTTTAACTTTGGCATTTCTCGACTGTTGAGTGCTTTGCCATGCAACATTTACATTCTTGTAAAGTAGTTTTTGTTTAAATAATTGTCTTTGATTTCTAAAATAAATTCAGATAAAAGACAGATTTAACAATAATCAAGATTGATGGCTATTAGCATTAGTGTTTCTCGAACATGTGCAAGCCACTGTAGCTTTATAGTGTGTGTAGGATTCAAGGAGGGGAGTAAATATATGGGCACATACTTAAAAAATGGAATCTGGGCATGAAAGATTCTGTACAAAATAGTTGGTATTGTTGCAGATTTCTGCTGCAGGTTTTTGTCCATTAAAAGTGATAGTGTTTTTGAGAAATGTTTGTTGGCAAATCCTGAAAAATCTGTAAACATCACCGATGTGTAATGGTGAAAAAAGAATACCTGTCACTAGAGGGGGGCAAAGGCTAAGATGCAATACACCAATTCAGAAACAAAAATAGACTCTGCTCCATGAGTGTTTTGTTCTTCTGTTATATCATGTTTACAAAGACAACACTTAATGCTGGTCAATGAAAACATTAAGACAGCATTGCAGATGTAAAGCTGCAAAACAGTCAGAGCTGCTTTTATATAGAAAGAAGAGTGTATTTAAATTCAAAACAGCTGAGAAGTCCAGGCGTATGCAGTATTAGTAATCTGAGAGAACATTTTGATTTTTTTTTCTTCAGTTAATTTCAGAAGCAATAATTTAAGAATATTAAACTCTACCTATCTGCAATTCTTCTCCAGTGAAATTCAAGAGTCCTGGCTTTATGTAATTCCATAGCCAAATAATTCCTGTCTGGGAATGGAATTGAGACTTTTCAGTACTTACTATTTACAACCTCTTACAACCCAGGAACTTAATGAGAGAGTTTTTGACTCTTTAGACTGAAGTTAGTAGAGAAAGAAATACACACTTGGCTAGGAATTTTCCATCTGGATGCTTCTCATGTCTGCATTTTGTGGATTTTCTACTTCACATATCCGAGTTATAAAGCATATCACCAGACCGATTCAAAACTGCCAACATTTTAAACCAAGAATTCTGAAGCCCATCTAGCCAGGTGACTGTTAAGACTACTATAAAAGGTGCGAGTGCATGATTGAACATGTGACTCATCACTGTCTGTGCCATCACAGTAAAACCATAAGAAAATAAGCAGCTGTGATGGAATGATGTGAATACTGTCAAATATTAACAATTGTTGTTAAGCAGTGTTTTATAAAAAGCCTTGAGAAAAGCAGCTTTTGACTATTGTTTTTCTCCTTGTTTTATTTTTTTTTTATAGAAAGACGGGCATTGATTCTCAAAAGCTTTTATTGCTTCTCCACAGGGATTATATTTGTGTATGTTATACCCAAAACATAATTCATTGGCATCTGATTCCAATCAGAATAGAGGTGTTGTGCCAACATAAATGCATGTGAGATCCAATGTTTAAAGTACTGGCACCATTTGGTGTGAAACAAAATGAAAATCAGTTGTTTTGTATTCCAGGGTCCGTAGCCATCTCAGCTCCACAACAGGTTGAGAATTTTCACATAACCCTGTTCGTGCTTTGTGGTTGAAACTAAAAGCAGTATGTGCAGTGCACCCTAAATTTTGAGGGAGGATCCTGTGTATATTTAAAAAAGGTGTGAGCTTATTCTATTATCAGATAAAACTTCAAATTCTTATAGAAATTGTTCCTTTATCCATACTTGCTTTATTTCTGCATGAAATCATGAATACGATTTTTTTCTTCTTCAGAATTGTAACCTGAATTACTAAACTGACACACAAGTTTTGTGGATAAAATTCACTACCTGCACAGTAAATCCTGCAAAGAATCCTTCCAAAGAAAAATGCTTACAAACCTAAAATATCCTGAAGCCTTTTCTCTCCAGTTTTCTTCTTGATACAGTATTTCTCCTGTCCAGCAGATGTTAATTCAAGCACTAGAACTGGGCAGAGAAAGGTAATTCTTCAAGTATGTGTGTTAGTGGGTGCGCCACTGCAGGATTTGTGCCCGACTATGCACCCTCAACCAAAGACCGTAAAAGTAGTGTCATCGGGTTTGCACCTGCACAGAGGAGTGCCTCATGCTCCCATGAGGGCATATAAGGAAACACAGATCTGCCACTACTCAGTTCCGCTCAAGACAGTGCATTTTTGGTATCCGCTGTTCTCAGCTTCCCACTTTTTCTCACTTCTTGTGAATCTTTTATTCTCTGGAGTTTTTATTTCATTATTTGTTATTTTTCTTAATTTCAGCACATTTATGTTTTGAAAGGGGATTTCCCTCTCTCCCTTCTGTACTTCTTATTTAGTGCTTCAGCACTTCCTTGGGGTGTGCTGAAAACCCTGGTGTTCAATCCCTGCCAAATCTGCCACAGGTCTTTTACCCGTAGCACAGGATACTCTAGCTTCCGGTGTCTCAGAGACACCCATGTTCCATCGAAATGTAAAGTCTGCACAGGGTTCAAAGGAAGATCTCAGCCTCTATTCTTTTATGTTGAAGCTTCTCTAAATGGAATGCTCCCTAGTTTTGATGGATTCTGCTTCCCTCCCCCCATACATCAGCCTCAATATCTCAGGCTGCTCTGGTGACTGCTTGAGCCCCAGCAGCAGCTCCAGAGATGAAGATATCAAAGAAAAAGCCTCTCTCTGTCAAGAAAGGGGGTGGTTCACCCCATATATGAGACTCCCAGGAGACCTCACATCCCACAAAGGGTACCACTGAAGTTCTGGCTGATTTCAGTACCAAGGTGTCAGCACCACCTAAGAAACCTCACTCATAGAAGTCTTATCTTAGGCAACATGGAGAAGCTCCTGCCTCAGTACCGCTCAACACCTCTCGGTACTGAGGTACACCCAAGGCTTCTTCACGTGCTCTAGTACCATTGTCTTCACAGCATCAGTGCTCTGATCTCAGAATCGTTGTCCTGTCGGCTTCTCCGGTACTGTATGCAGTGTCTCCAGCATAGTACCAATTCCCATTCCAGGCCCTGGTACTGACATAGGCGCCAACTTCACATTATCATAGTCCTCCACAACCCTCCAGATTTGTTTGCCCAGAGAACCTCCTCATATTGGAGGAACCAGAGTCCCCTCTCCTAAGGGCCCTTTTGTAGAGCTCATTTCTCTTGTACCACTTTGACAGCTGCAGCCTGACCCTCCCACATTAGGCCAAGATCAGACCCCCAGCCCTCGGTACAGGAACAGATACCTGAGGCTTCCCCTTTTAATCTGTGGGATGACACATTCTGAGACTGAGGTCTCCATACGGGGCTCTGTTTAGGTAGCATAGCCCCTCTAGTTCTTACCATGAGGAGGCCAGCAGACGTCCTACACACCTAGGATACGAATACTTGTGGGGACCCTTTCCCTATCCACCACCTCAGTGGGCTTCATGGAACACTGGAGGTCATTGTTGTAAACGATTTTAGAGGATATCAGCTAAAGTGAGGCACCAACACTTACCAGTACCATCCCACTCGAAGGAAAATCAGATTATCTGCCAGTTCCATATGCTGCCTCGGTACTAGAGGAAACCTCCTTCCCCTCTGCTGCGGAGTCTCTGGCTTCTAGGTTGGGAAAGAACTAAGTGGCAATGGGTCCATGCCACCTTACATGCCCATATATGGGAGCACAGCTGCTCTACACAAGTGCGGGCCCACAGATATTCTTTAGAGTCTCTGGTTCAGAGTGACCAGGCACTCGCGTATCCTGTGGTGGAGCATCCATAGGGACAAAACATCTCTAAGAACTCAAGTTACCGTGCAGCTAAGTAACTTCTCCTTCCATTTCATGGAGGATTTTGAGATTTGGTTTCATTCCAATATTCATCTATATTTTTCTGACCACCTGCAAGCGCCGTTGGCTGTAAGGCTAAGCAAATGGCTTTAAGAAAAACCCAGAAACTCATTCTTACTCCCTGGAGAATTACTTGAAGTGTGATAAAGGTTTTAGAGATACTGAGAGTTGGTGATGGATAAGTTAATATAATTAGAAATCTTGGTGAGTAAATTTAATAGAAATCTTGGGAGTGATTTGTATTGTTCCTTGGTATAGCCCCAACACTGGTCTATGTTATTTGCTTACAAGATTATTAGTTTGTTCATTTGGTTTATGAGCAGTACATGCCTAGAGCATTTATATCTACACTTGATTGATTTAACTGTTGGTTTATCCTTCTGTGAGTCTGGGTGAATAAATAAACTATTGATTGGCTAAGAATAACAGTGTCCTGATCAGAGAAATACTGTGCACAGTAACAGTAGGCCTAAAAAGAATCAAGTGTTAAAATTACAGCCTCAGTGTTGCCTTGTAGATTGGTTCAGTCTTTTTATAAATCTTCAAGAAGTTCAAATACTTATACTCCTAATATTTGTAAGTGTTTTTAAAATTTGTGTGAATAGAGTCTGAAACATCCTGTATTTAATAAAATTATTCTTTTTATCAATTTTATCATCACTTCTGCTCCATTTACAAGTCACACTACAATTTTTGTGATTGGCAGTACTTGCAAATTGAATTGGGAGTCTTAAAGTTCATTCTGCTTCTCTGGATTTCCGTTTCATGCATCCACTATCACCAGCAATGAAGAATCTGTTGTATTTGAATGATGAAGTAGAGTAGACTACAGCTTGCTATTGCATAACTTTAATGGCACCACAGTGGCAGTGGTAAAAACTTGTCAGTACATTTAAGCAGACACAGATTGGAACACGCTTATTAATTACTGACACACAAGGTTTGGTTGGTTGGTTGCGGGGAGGGGTTGGTTTTTTTTTTTTTTTTTTTTTTTCCACAATTCTCTTTTCTGACTTATCACTCTACAAGATTGTTCTCTATAAGGGAGATTAGTGTGAAACAACATATTTGATATTTCACAAATACGAGCTGCAAGTTATCAATGAGAAGCACAAAGAATAATGTTATGTATTGTTTCTACTTTGCAAAGAGTTTTGTTCTACAGTTTAATAAGGAGACATGCCTTTGGCTAGATGTATTTAATATCGATGCTGAGAGCTCTGGAGCATGTTGTATTTCATAAGGAATAAAGGCTACGGTAGATGACCAAAAATAATTGGTGATGTGAACCAATATGTTACCAAGTCAGTGAATTTTTAGATTAAGGACTGCAAAAAATATTTGGGTAAAAGATCTACAGCGGAATTTAGGGATCTGAGGGAAGCTACCAACTTATTTTTCAGTTTACATTAAAATGAGCAAGCTGATATGAAGGCTGAGTAATACCCTGCTATTTGCCTTACGATAATTTACCTAGGTATCCTTGCTTCCAGTGAGGTTGGATGGTTTAGTGCAGTTTGTATTCTGGTTAGCACTTAAGGTTTTTCAAATGAAATTTATGGGGATCTAAATGTCTCTTGAGAGCAGGGAGGCATTGAAACTACAGTAACAGCTATTTTAAAAAGCTTTTAATCCTACGTTTTATACCTATATTAAGCCATAATACTGTAATGAGAACAACATTGATAGTCAGTGCAATACAAAAAAGTGGGACAAGTGGTTCAGAAGCACAGCTAGCCTATTATTGCTCTGTAGTTTCCCTAATGAACTCTCCAAGTACTCTTTGGCTATTCATAATTACTGAAGTGCATTAATCCTTACCACCACATGACTTTAATGGCTGTTAGAAACCAATGTAAACAGTTAAAATGTCTGCCTAACCTTGTGTTGAAAAAATATTGACAGAAGAGAGGTAACGCTCCTCCAGTAATTTAGATGATTAAAAAACAGAACATGAAGACAGATAGGTCATCCACGAGAATAATTTATGTGAATAATTTGAATTTAACCACACGATCAAATATAAATTGTAAAGTTGGTTCTTCCTCTGAGAAGTTGTATGTGTGATCATTGTTTTTTCCTCATATTTTTTCTTGAACTGTGGATTACTTGATGGACAAGTAAAATGTTTTTCAGTCAAATCAGTGTAATGTTTCAGACTGTATTTTTTTTAAATTATATTAGCAACATATCAGCATGCCAAGATGAGATTGATACAAATATACATAATTTAAATACCTACTCTATCATTTCCATCTCTTGATATCTGTGAGAGAAAACAAGTCAAACTTCATAGAAAAGAAAAGTGTGTTTCGGAAGAACACTGGTGTGTGTGTGTGTGTGTGTGTGTGTGTGTATATATATATATATATATATATATATATATATATATATATATATATATATATATATATATATAGCATTTAATGGCATAGGAGTACTCAAAGAAAAAAATTACACATTGCCTATCAATAGTTAGCTAAGAGTTAAACAACTGGCAGAGCACTTTCACCATCTTTATTTATGTTTTCCTTTGTTGTGGAAAAACGACCACGCGTTGTGTTTGGATCAGAATCGCCTGAGGCCTCTTTATTTTCATGCATGCACGGGGGGTACCAGTGAACTGGCAATCCCCCCGACTACAGATTTTCAAATAGCTTATATAGCATAAAACCACAATTAAGTAATGCATACTTTCTTATCAACATTATTGCCATATTTGGAATACATTCCCCAAAAAAGGGAATATAGCTTAGCAAGCTTTCCTGTTTTTCACAGTCTGCCCCTTTGCGGTTTCTTGCTCTGTCACCTGACATCTATTAATCATAATCTGTTACAAAGGTTAATTCTACTTTTATAATGTCTACAGTTAGGTATCTACCCTTCTCCTTTTACTCTTCTCCCCCCCTTTTCTCCTTCTCCTTCCTCCAGGCCACACATACAGTTCACTTGACCAAAGTTTAGGCCTTAGACTATTTTTCCTCCACACCTTATTCTTGATACAGCATTCATCTATCTGTCCCATGTTAATCCAGCAAGCTGGCCCAAAATGCTAAACATTGAAGTATAACACTTGCTCTCTCAGGAGTTGACTACCTCCATTGGTGTCATCTTATCTGCTAATCAGCTAATTTTACTAGACTTTCTAAAACCTATTGAAACACCCAGATGTACTTTAAGAGTTATGGATGTAAAGTACAATAGAAGTGCTAATTTATAATTAAACCTAGCCTAGATCAGTTCTGAAGGCAAATGTCTTTAGATACTAACTTTAGAGATCATTAATTTTTCATCACCATTTTTTTCATCACCATTTGTCCACGAAAAACTTAATTTCCCCTTTGTCCATACTTGCATTTTCATTGTTTTCTCCTCTTCTGTCCCAAAACACACAATCACATCAAGCCCATGTCACTGCATGAAAAAGTGAGATTTTGATAGGATGATGATTCATATTAGATTTAAGAAACCTCAACCAATTTGTAATTAGAAAAAAATCCAAACTGGTGTGTCTGGAAATGAATTCTGCCTTTTCTAAAGGTAAGTAGGTCATGGGCTGTCTGCTCTAAGGCAGGGTTCGGCAACCTTTCAGAAGTGGTGTGCCGAGTCTTCATTTATTCATCCTAATTTAAGGTTTCGCGAGCCAGTAATACACTTTAACATTGTTAGAAGGTCTCTTTCTATAAGTCTGTAATATATAACTAAATTATTGTTGTATGTAAAGTAAATAAGGTTTTTAAAATGTTTAAGAAGCTTCATTTAAAATTAAATTAAAATGCAGAGCCCGCTGGACCGGTGGCCAGGACCCAGGCAGTGTGAGTGCCACTGAAAATCGGCTCGCGTGCCGCCTTCGGCACGCGTGCCATAGTTTGCCTACCCTTGCTCTAAGGGATACATAGCACACCTACTGGGTTCTTCTCCGATTTCTGAGAGAAACAGCACTGTCAGTTTGAGTGTTACACCAAATGGCAGATCCTAAATATAAGTGTATCCCCCAAACTCTTAAAATTGTACCTACATAGAAAGAGAGCCCACGTTTCCCCCATCTGTATCCCTGGCTAATCAAGAACAGCATTTTGGAGGAGATTGAACACTGTTAATGCCACCATCAGCTTGCTGGTATTCCCCAAAGTCTCATCTTGTCCCCCTGCAAGAGTTCAGGGCTTGGTTTGTGTTGTCTGCAGTATTTACAAAGACACTGAGCTATTTTCACACTTTGTTCATTTGCGTAAGGCATCTCTTTTTAAAAACAGTCTCTCGGTGAATAAATATGCTAGAAAAGTCATGTGTTGTATGGGTTTTTTTCCCCAAACACTTTATACATTTGCAATTAAACCTCAGTAACATACTGATAGCAATGTCAAGGTAATTCAGAAAACAATAAAACATAAAAAAAATGTAATTTAAGAACTTGACAAAGTGCTCTGAACAATCTATAAAACTGCTTCAGTTCCCCAGCACAAGAGTTAAGTAATTACCCTACATATGCTTGTTGACATATAAATGTCTAATTTATAAAGCAGCTTAAGCACAGCCACAAAAGTGAGGGAAGAAATACAAATTCCAAATCCGTAGACTCAGACAACAAATCCTCATCTAAACGATGTTGATAATCCTTTCTTGTATCTCCCTTTTTTCTTTAGTTTTTCAGGCAAGAGCAATTTAACATTATATTTTCTGTGACTGTGATGCTTTCTTATCAATGATCATCTGCAATTTAGCAGGGAACAACGCTGATACAGCAGTATCCTCTGACGTGAATTTTACATCTGGATGTAATCTGACATATGGATCTAAAAATCACTAGTTTCTTCCTCACTTTTGTTTTTGCTGTATTGAGATTTACTTTGAAGGTTTTCCCCTAGGTCTTTCAAATTACTTTTACACTTCCAGATTGCTCCCTTGATTATCTTAGAGAGGTGGTAAAGTTATAATTAAAGTTTGGCAAAGTATAGAAACTGCAAAGCACTGCCATGCATATAATTTTGAGGCGGTATGGAAAATTTCTGTTCGTGAGGTGGAATGGGAACTTAAATTTTTGTTCTAACATAAGCGCCACTAATTAACTGGAGAGGATTCAACTTCTCATTTTTCTGGTTGACAAAGAATAGGAATGTTGCAGTATTTAAGATTTATTTTTTTAAACATTAGTTTTGTGGTGCAGCAAAAGCATTATCTTTAACTCCTGTCAGAGTTCTTAATCTGAGGGTATGTCTACACTACGAAATTAGGTCGAATTTATAGAAGCCGGTTTTATAGAAATCGTTTTTATACAGTTGATTGTGTCTGTCCCCACATAAAATGCTCTAAGTGCATTAAGTCGGCAGACCGCATCCACAGTACCGAGGCTGGCGTCTACTTCCGGAGCGTTGCAGTGTGGGTAGCTATCCCACAGTTTCCGCAGTCTCCGCCACCCATTGGAATTCTGGGTTGGGATCCCAATGCCTGATGATGCAAAAACAGTGTCGCGTGGAGTTCTAGGTACATGTCGTCAGGCCCCTCCCCCTCCATCAGAGCAACGGCAGACAATCAATTTGCGCCTTTTTACCTGGGTTACCTGTGCAGACGACGTACCACGGCAAGCATGGAGCCCGCTCAGCTCACCATCACCATATGTCTTCTGGGTGCCGGCAGACGTGGTACTGCATTGCTACCCAGCAGCAACTAATTGCCTTTTGGCAGTAGACGGTGCAGTATGACTGGTAGCCATCATCGGCTACCTGGGTGCTGGCAGACGTGGGGCTGCATTGTTATACAGCAGCAGCTCCTTGCTTTTTGGCAGTAGATGGTGTATTACAATTGGTATCCATCATCGTCTTACTCCTCAGTGAGTTCGGTCAGAGGCACCTGGGCAGACATGTTTTGTCTCCTGGAGACTCAGTCCTGCCAGCAGTCCTATTGTACCGTCTTGACGATTATGGCTAGCAGTCGTAATGCAGCATTTTCTGCCAAACACCCAGAAGATGCCGATGGCTATCAGTCATGCTGCACCGTCTGCTGCCAGCCTAAGGGTATGTCTACACTACGAAATTAGTTCGAATTTATAGAAGCCGGTTTTATTGAAATCGGTTGTATACAGCCGATTGTGTATGTCCACACAATAAAATGCTCTAGGTGCTCTAGTCGGCAGACCGCGTCCACAGTACGAGGCTAGCGTCGACTTCCGGAGCATTGCACTATGGGTAGCTATCCCACAGCTATCCCACAGTTCCCGCAGTCTCCGCCGCCCCTTGGAATTCTGGGTTGAGATCCCAATGCCCGGATGATGCAAAACAGTGTCGCGGGCGGTTCTGGGTACATGTCGTCAGGCCCCTCCCTCCCCCGTCACAGCAACGGCAGACAATAGATTCGCGCCTTTTTATCTGGGTTAGTTACCTGGGTTACCTGTGCAGACAACATGGAGCCCGCTCAGCACAGCTGAGCTCACCGTCACCATATATCCTCTTGGTGCCGGCAGACGTGGGACTGCATTGCTACACAGCAGCAGCTGCTAACTGCCTTTTGGCGGTAGACGGTGCAGTAGACTGGTAGCCTTCATCGGCGATCTGGGTGCTGGCAGCCGTGGGGCTTGCCTTTTGGCAGTAAATGGTGTATTATGACTGTTAGCCGGCCTATTACAAGTCGGGTCATCGCACATTAGCAGAGTCTTCCCTGAGCAGCAGCTCGTGCAATAGGCCTGAAGACCATCGTCATACACCACCCCGTATTTGCTGCCAAGCACCCAGAAAGATGCCGAGGGCTATCAGTCACGCTGCACCGTCGTCTTAAGATGTAAAAAATAGATTTTCTCTGTATTCATTTGCTTCCCCCTCCCTCCGTCAAATCAACGGCCTGCTAAACCCAGGGTTTTCAGTTTAATCTTTGGGGGGGACCAGTCTGTGACAGTTGTTTGTGTCTCTCCCTGATGCACAGCCACCGTTCTTTATTTTAATTCCCTGTGCCTGTACGCCATGTCGTCACTCGGCCCCCCTCCCTCCTTCCCCTAGGCCGTCAGATACTACGTTTGCGCCACAGCTCGAGCCGCGAAGCGGTTCACGCCTTTTCTTTGAATTCTGGGTTGAGATCCCAATGCCCGGATGATGCAAAACAGTGTCGCGGGCGGTTCTGGGTACATGTCGTCAGGCCCCTCCCTCCCCCGTCACAGCAACGGCAGACAATAGATTCGCGCCTTTTTACCTGGGTTACCTGGGTTACCTGTGCAGACAACATGGAGCCCGCTCAGCACAGCTGAGCTCACCGTCACCATATGTCCTCTGGGTGCCGGCAGACGTGGGACTGCATTGCTACACAGCAGCAGCTGCTAACTGCCTTTTGGCAGTAGACGGTGTAGCATGAGTGATAGCCGTGGGGCTGGCAGCCGTAGGGCTGCATTGCACCAGCCCCTTCCAGGCGATGGTATATTATGACTGGTACCCGTCGTCGTCGTACTGGAGTGGCTGTCAATCATGGCCACCTGGGCAGACATGCTACTGTCTCGATGATGACGGTTACCAGTCATAATGTACTATTTTCTGCCAATTGCCCAATATTGTCTGCTAAGCACCCAGAAGAGGCCGAGGGCGATGCTGGGTGCTGGCGGACGTGGGGCTGGCAGACATGGGGCTGCATTGCTACACAGCAGCAGCCCCTTGCCTTTTGGCAGATGATGGTATATTATGATTGGTACCCATCATCATCATACTGGTATGGCTGTCACTCATGCTGCAGCGTCGGCTGCCACCTTAAGATGTAAAAAATAGATTTATTCTGTGTTCATTTGCTTCCCCTTCCTCCGTGAAATCAACGGCCTGCTAAGCCCAGGGTTTCCAGTTTAATCTTTGGGGGGACCATTCTGTGTGACAGTTGTTTGTGTTTCTCCCTGTTCCTGTACCTGTACGCCATGTCGTCACTTGGCCCTCCCTCCCTCCCTCCCTCCCTCCCGCCCTCCTTCTCCTGGTCCATCAGATACTACTTTCGCGCCTTTTTTCTGACCAGGTGCCATAGCTAGCACTGGGATCATGGAGCCCGCTCAGATCACCGCGGCAATTATGAGCACTATGAACACCACGCGCATTGTCCTGGAGTATATGCAGAGCCAGAACATGCCAAGGCGAAACCCGGACCAGGCGAGGAGGCGATTGCAGCACGGCGACGAGAGTGATGAGGAAATTGACATGGCCATAGACCTCTCACAAGGCACAGGCCCCAGCAATGTGGAAATCATGGTGTCACTGAGGCAGGTTGATACCGTGGAACGCCGATTCTGGGCCCGGGAAACAAGCACAGACTGGTGGGATCGCATCGTGCTGCAGGTATGGGACGATTCCCAGTGGCTGCGAAACTTTCGCATGCGTAAGGCCACTTTCATGGAACTTTGTGACTTGCTTTCCCCTGCCCTGAAGCGCCAGAATACCAAGATGAGAGCAGCCCTCACAGTTGAGAAGCGAGTGGCGATAGCCCTGTGGAAGCTTGCAACGCCAGACAGCTACCGGTCAGTCGGGAATCAATTTGGAGTGGGCAAATCTACGGTGGGGGCTGCTGTGATCCAATTTGCCAGGGCAATGAAAGACCTGGTGATAGCAAGGGTAGTGACTCTGGGCAACGTGCAGTCAATAGTGGATGGTTTTGCTGAAATGGGATTCCCAAACTGTGGCGGGGCCATAGACGGAACCCATATCCCTATCTTGTCACCGGAGCACCAAGCCACCGACTACGTAAACCGCAAGGGGTACTTTTCAATGCTGCTGCAAGCCCTGGTGGATCACAAGGGACGTTTCACCAACATCAACGTGGGATGGCCGGGAAAGGTACATGATGCTCGCGTCTTCAGGAACTCTGCTCTGTTTCGAAAGCTGGAGGAAGGGACTTTCTTCCCGGACCAGAAAGTGACCATTGGGGATGTTGAAATGCCTATCGTGATCCTTGGGGACCCAGCCTACCCCTTAATGCCATGGCTCATGAAGCCGTACACAGGCAGCCTGGACAGGAGTCAGGACCTGTTCAACTACAGGCTGAGCAAGTGCCGAATGGTGGTGGAATGTGCATTTGGACGTTTAAAAGCGCGCTGGCGCAGCTTACTGACTCGCTCAGACCTCAGCGAAAAGAATATCCCTATTGTTATTGCTGCTTGCTGTGCGCTCCACAATATCTGTGAGAGTAAGGGGGAGACCTTTATGGCGGGGTGGGAGGTTGAGGCAACTCGCCTGGCCGCTGATTACGCGCAGCCAGACACCAGGGCGGTTAGAGGAGCACAGCAGGGCGCGGTGCGCATCAGAGAAGCTTTGAAAACGAGTTTTGTGACTGGCCAGGCTACTGTGTGAAACTTCTGTTTGTTTCTCCTTGATGAACCCTCCAACCCCCCCCCCCGACCCGGTTCACTCTACTTCCCTGTAAACCAACCACCCCACCCCACCCTCCCCTCCCCCTTGCAGAGGCAATAAAGTCATTGTTTTTTCACATTCATGCATTCTTTATTAGTTCCTTACAGAGGTAGGGGGATAATTGCCAAGGTAGCCTGGGATGGGTGGGGGAGGAGGGATGGAAAAGGACACACTGCATTTTAAAACTTTAACTCTTATTGAAGCCCAGCCTTCTGATGCTTGGGCGATCATCTGGGGTGGAGTGACTGGGTGGACGGAGGCCCCCCCACCGTGTTCTTGGGCGTCTGGGTGAAGAGGCTATGGAACTTGGGGAGGAGGGCTGTTGGTTACACAGGGGCTGTAGCGGCGGTCTCTGCTCCTGCTGCCTTTCCTGCAACTCAACCATACGCTCGAGCATATCACTTTGATGCTCCAGCAGACGGAGCATTACCTCTTGCCGTCTGTCTGCAAGCTGACGCCACCTATCGTCTTCAGCCCGCCACCTCTCCTCTCGTTCATGTTGGGCTTTTCTCATCTCCGACATTGACTGCCTCCACGCATTCTGCTGTGCTCTATCAGCCTGGGCGGACATCTGCAGCTCCGTGAACATCTCGTCCCTCGTCTTACGTTTTCTCTTTCTAATGTTCACGAGCCTCTGCGAAGGAGAAACATTTGCAGCTGGTGGAGGAGAAGGGAGAGGTGGTTAAAAAGGACACATTTTAGGGAACAATGGGTACACTCTTTCATTACAAGGTCGCATATTTCGGCTTGCAGGCAGCCATCGTAGGCCACAGTGTTTTGGCTTTTTTAACCTTCTTAACATGCGGGAAAGGTTGCAAACAGCAGCGCATTTCCCATATCAAGGATGAATTGGGTTGTCCATTTAAAATGGGGTTTCAATGTAAAAGGAGGGGGCTGCGGTTTCCCGGTTAACATGCGGCACAAACACAAGTAAACCACCCCCCCACACACACACACACACGATTCTCTGGGATGATCACTTCACCCCTCCCCCCCACCGCGTGGTTAACAGCGGGGAACATTTCTGGTCAGAAGAGCAGGAACGGGCGCCTCTGAATGTCCCCCTTAATAAAATCACCCCATTTCAACCAGGAGAGCTTTCTGGAGATGTCCCTGGAGGATTTCCGCCCCATCCCCATACACGTTAACAGACTTGCTTGCTTTTTTTTTGTAATGTTTACAAATATTTACAAAGTTACACTCACCAGAGGTCTCCTGTGTGCCCTGAGGGTCTTGGGTGAGTTCGGGGGTTACTGGTTCCAGGTCCAGGGTCACAAACATATCCTGGCTGTTGGGGAAACCGGTTTCTCCGCTTCCTTGCTGCTGTGAGCTACCTACAGTACCTCCATCGTCATCTTCCTCGTTCCCCGAACCGTCTTCCCTGTGTGTTTCTCCAGTGAGAGAGTCATAGCACACGGTTGGGGTAGTGGTGGCTGCACCCCCTAGGATCGCATGCAGCTCCGCGTAGTAGCGGCAAGTTTGCGGCTCTGCCCCGGACCTTCCGTTTGCTTCTCTGGCTTTGTGGTAGGCTTGCCTTAGCTCCTTAATTTTCACGCGGCACTGCTGTGTGTCCCTGTTATGGCCTCGGTCCTTCATGGCCTTGGAGATCTTTTCTAATACTTTTCCATTTCTTTTACTGCTACGGAGTTCAGCTATCACTGCTTCATCTCCCCATATGGCGAGCAGATCTCGTACCTCCCGTTCGGTCCATGCTGGAGCTCTTTTGCGATCCTGGGAGGACTCCATGACGGTTACCTGTGCTGATGAGCTCTGCGTGGTCACCTGTGCTCTCCACGCTGGGCAAACAGGAAATGAAATTCAAACCTTCGCGGGTCTTTTCCTGTCTACCTGGTCAGTGCATCTGAGTTGAGAGCGCTGTCCAGAGCGGTCACAATGAAGCACTGTGGGATAGCTCCCGGAGGCCAATAACATCGAATTCCGTCCACACTACCCCAATTCCGACCCGCAAAGGCCGGTTTTATCGCTAATCCCCTCGTCGGAGGTGGTGTAAAGAAACCGGTTTAAAGGGCCCTTTAAGTCGAAAGAAAGGGCCTCGTGTGGACGTGTCCAGGCTTAATTCGGTTTAACGCTGCTAAAGTCGACCTAAACCCGTAGTGTAGACCAGGCCTTAGATGTAAAAGATAGATGGACCAGATTTGTTCTGTATTCATTTGCTTCCCCCTCCCTCCGTGAAATCAACAGCCTGCTAAACCCAGGGTTTTGAGTTCAGTCTTGGGGGGAAGGGGAGGGACGTTCTGTGTGACAGTTGTTTGTGTTTCTCCCTGATGCACAGCCACTTCTGTTGATTTTAATTCCCTGTAAGCCATGTCGTCACTTGCCCTTCCCTCCCTCCATCAGACAATAGTTTCGCACCTTTTTTCAGTCCAGACGCCATAGCACTGGGATCATGGAGCCCTCTCAGATCACAGCAGCAATTATGAGCACTATGAACACTACGCGCATTGTCCTGGAGTATATGCAGAGCCAGAATATGTCAAAGCAAAATCAGGCGAGGAGGCGATTGCAGCGTGGCGACGAGAGTGATGAAGAAATTGACATGGACATAGACCTCTCATTAAGTACAGGCCCCAGCAATGTGCAAATCATGGTGTTACTGGGGCAGGGTCATGCCGTGGAACACCGATTCTGGGCCCGGGAAACAAGCACAGACTGGTGGGACCGCATTGTGTTGCAGGTGTGGGATGATTCCCAGTGACTGCGAAACTTTTGCATGCGTAAGGGCACTTTCATGGAACTTTGTGACTTGCTTTCCCCTGCCCTGAAGCGCCAGAATACCAGGATGAGAGCAGCCCTCACAGTTGAGAAGCGAGTGGTGATAGCCCTGTGGAAGCTTGCAGCGCCAGACAGCTACCGGTCAGTTGGGAATCAATTTGGAGTGGGCAAATCTACTGTGGGCGCTGCTGTGATCCATGTAGCCAACGCAATCAAAGACCTGCTGATATCAAGGGTAGTGACTCTGGGAAACGTGCAGGTCATAGTGGATGGCTTTGCTGCAATGGGATTTCCAAACTGTGGTGTGGCGATAGACGGAACCCATATCCCTATCTTGTCACCAGAGCACCAACCCACCGAGTACATAAACCACAAGGGGTACTTTTCAATGCTGCTGCAAGCCCTGGTGGATCACAAGGGATGTTTCACTAACATCAATGTGGGATGGCCGGGAAAGGTACATGATGCTCGCGTCTTCAGGAACTCTGGTCTGTTTCAAAAGCTGGAGGAAGGGACTTTCTTCCAGGACCAGAAAATAACCGTTGGGGATGTTGAAATGCCTATAGTTATCCTTGGGGACCCAGCCTACCCCTTAATGCCATGGCTCATGAAGTCATACACAGGCAGCCTGGACAGTAGTCAGGACCTGTTTAACTATAGGCTGAACAAGTGCAGAATGGTGATAGAATGTGCATTTGGACGTTTAAAAGCGCGCTGACGCAGTTTACTGACTCGGATAGACCTCAGCGAAACCAATATTCCAATTGTCATTGCTGCTTGCTGTGCACTCCACAATATCTGTGAGAGTAAGGGGGAGACGTTTATGGCGGGGTGGGAGGTTGAGGCAAATCGCCTGGCCGCTGATTATGCGCAGCCAGACACTAGGGCGGTTAGAGTACAGCAAGGCGCGTTGCGCATCAGAGAAGCTTTGAAAACCAGTTTTGTGACTGGCCAGGCTACGGTGTGAAACTTCTGTTTGTTTCTCCTTGATGAACCCTTTCTCCCCCCCCCCCCGTTCACTTTACTTCCCTGTAAGCTATGCACCCTCCCCACCCCCCTTCGAGCACCGCTTGCAGAGGCAATAAAGTCATTACTTCACATTCATGCATTCTTTATTAATTCATCACACAACTAGGGGGATAACTGCCAAGGTAGCCCAGGAGGGGTGGGGGAGGAGGGACGCGCCGGGTGGGGGAGGTGGGAAGGACAAGGACACACTGCAGTTTAAAACTTTAAAACTTTAACTCTTATTGAAGGCCAGCCTTCTGATGCTTGGGCAATCATCTGGGGTGGAGTGGCTGGGTGGCCGGAGGCCCCCCACCGCATTCTTGGGCGTCTGGGTGAGGAGGCTATGGAACTTGGGGAGAAGGGCTGTTGGTTACACAGGGGCTGTAGCAGCAGTCTCTGCTCCTGCTGCCTTTCCTGTAGCTCAACCGTACGCTGGAGTATATTAGTTTGATGCTCAGCAGCCGGAGCATCGACTCTTGCCTTCTGTCAGCAAGCTGACGCCACCTATCCTCTTCAGCCCGCCACTTGCTCTCTTCAGCCCACGATTCAGCCCGCCACCTCTCCTCTTGTTCATATTGTGCTTTTCTGCACTCTGACATTGACAGCCTCCACGCATTCTGCTGTGCTCTGTCAGTGTGGGAGGACATCTGGAGCTCCGAGAACATACCATCCCGAGTCCGCCGTTTTCTCCTTCTAATCTTCACTAGCCTCTGCGAAGGAGAAACATTTGCAGCTGGTGGAGGAGAAGGGGGAGAGGTGGTTAAAAAAGACACATTTTAGAGAACAATGGCTACACTCTTTCACGTTAAATTTTGCTGTTCACATTACACAGCACATGACCTTGTAACGAAAGCACGCATTTTTCCTCTCATATTGAGGGCCTGCCGGTTTAGTGTGAGAGATCACTCATGCAGTGCCAGGCAACAGAATTCGGCTTGCAGGCAGCCATGGTAAGCCACAGTCTTTTGGCTTTTTTAACCTTTATAACATGTGGGAATGGTTTCAAACAGCAGCGCCCTCATTTCCCATACCAAGCACCCGTTGGGTTGGCCATTTAAAATGGGTTTGCAATGTAAAAGGAGGGGCTGTGGTTTCCGGGTTAACATGCAGCACAAACCCAACTACCCCCCTACACACCCAATTCTCTGGGATGATCACTTCACCCCTCCCCCCCACTGCGTGGCTAACAGCTGGGAACATTTCTGTTCAGCCGAGCAGGAACGGGCACCTCTGAATGTCCCCTTAATAAAATCACCCCATTTCAACCAGGTGACCGTGAATGATATCACTCTCCTGAGGATAACAAAGAGAGATAAGGAATGGATGTTGTCTGCATGCCAGCAAACACCGGGACCATACGCTGCCATGCTTTGTTATGCAATGATTCCAGACTATGTGCCACTGGCCTGGCGTGGTAAAGTTTCCTACCATGGTGGATGGGATAAGGCAGCCCTCCCCAGAAACCTTTCGTAAAGGCTTTGGAAGTACATCAAGGAGAGCTTTCTTGAGATGTCCCTGGAGGATTTGCGCTCCATCCCCATACACGTTAACAGACTTTTCCAGTAGCGGTACTGGCCACGATTGCCAGGGCAAATTAATCATTAAACACACTTGCTTTTAAACTATGTATAATATTTACAAAAGTACACTAACCAGAGGTCTCTTGTGTGCCCTCAGGGTCTGGGAGCACGCTTTGGGTGAGTTCAGGGGCTACTGGTTCCAGTTCCAGGGTGATAAACATATCCTGGCTGCTGGGGAAACCGGTTTCTCCGCTTCCTTGCTGTGAGCTGTCTTCATCATCATCTTCCCAAACCCACTTCCGTGTTGCGTGATTCTCCATTGATGGAGTCAAAGCACAGGGTTGGGGTAGTGGTGGCTGCACCCCCTAGCATGGCATGCAACTCCGCGTAGAAGCGGCATGTTTGCGACTCTGCCCTGGACTTTCCATTTGCCTCTCTGGCTTTGTGGTAGGCTTGCCTTAGCTCCTTAATTTTCACGCAGCACTGTTGTGCATCCCTGTTATGGTCTCTGTCCTTCATGGCCTTTGAGACTTTTTCTAATATTTTGCCATTTCATTTACTGCAACGGAGTTCAGCTAGCACTGATTCGTCTCCCCATATGGCGAGCAGATCCTGTACCTCCCGGTCGGTCCATGCTAGAGCTCTTTTGCGATCCTGGGACTCCATCATGATTACCTGTGCTGATGAGCTCTGTGTAGTCACCTGTGCTCTCCATGCTTGGCAAACAGGAAATGAAATTCAAAAGTTCGGGGGGCTTTTCCTGTCTACCTGGTCAGTGCATCTGAGTTGAGAGTGCTGTCCAGAGCGGTCACAATGAAGCACTGTGGGATAGCTCCCAGAGGCGGGGCTTTTCCTGTCTACCTGGTCAGTGCATCTGAGTTGAGAGTGCTGTCCAGAGCAGTCACAATGAAGCACTGTGGGATAACTCCCGGAGGCCAATAACGTCAAATTCCGTCCACACTACCCCAAATCCGACCCGGAAAGGCCAATTTCAGCGCTAATCCCCTCGTCGGAGGTGGAGTAAAGAAACCAGTTTAAAGGGCCCTTTAAGTCGAAAAAAGGGCTTCGTCTTGTGGACGTGTCCAGGCTTAATTCGATTTAACGCTGCTAAATTCGACCTAAACTCGTAGTGTAGACCAGGCCTGAGTCAGTGTTTTTATTTGAATCAGTGTGAAATTTATTTTCTAATTTGAATGAACACATGTGTGACACTGTTCAGTTTATGTATGGTGCATGAAAGTGGCCATGCACAGCCAGGTAGTCATGGTGGTAAAACTGGATTCAATAACGAATTAAATAACAAGCTGTGATTGATTGCAAGATTGCATTACTCATTGTTCGCAAGCACTCCGGAAAATTATAGACTTGGCACGTTCGAGAAATAGAAGTAATAACTGTTTGCCTCCATATTCAGATGAGGCTTTTGGCATTGTTTTAAAGCCACTCAATGGACATGAAGTAGCATATGCATTCTGCATACTGGGATGGGATGGTTGAGCAAAAATAGAGCTTTCCAATCTATCGGAGATCAGAATATTTCTGGAATAAAAAAATTAGAAACATGAGCTTTCAGAAAAGGAGTATTGGCTTGACTTCACATTCCTAACTGTGACAGATTGAATCAACAGACTAATGCTGATCATATTTGATGTAGAGTAGAATTAATGTGAGGGAATTGTACAAAAACATGAATCTTTCTCTGTGAAGGCTAGGTGCAGCTGATTTCTCCAGCCAGACACTTAATTTTCAAAAGCCGCGGTCTTTTTGCTAGAGCAAAGAGCAGGCTGCCATTGAGTGTGGGAGAATAGCTTAGAAATAAGATGATGTGGTGGTGGAACATAACAGTCTGTGCACATGTGTGTACACATTCAAAAGGACACTCAGGTTGCAGGAGAAGAGGAAGTCCCATCCTCCCTCTGAGCCTCAACTCCCCCTACACCCAGAGGTGGGGCTCAGAGGGTGGGGGTTCAAGTGGGGGAGTCCAGTGAGGGATGGTCTGGGTGCAGGGGTGGGGGTCCAGATGCAGGGTAGATAGGGCTCAGCAGGGTTGAGGGTCCAGGTGCAGCAGGGCAGCTTGTCAGTGGTGTCTGGGTGCAGGGCATGAGACTCAGCAGGGTGGGGGTTCAGATGGGGGGGCACTCTGGGTGTAGCGGGAGTTGAGGCTCAGCGGGGGTCTGGGTATGGGCGGGGTCCAGATGCACAGGGGTTGGGTAGACGGGAGCAGCTCCCTGTACTGTGACCCCATCCCCTATGGCTCAGGAATGATGGGGGTAAGGTGATTGCGCAGCTGGGTGTGTGTGCAACTGAAAGAGATTTCTGGGGGTGGGTCTGAGCCAGCCCCATCCGCTTCTTGCAGGAGAAGAGGAAGTCCCATCCTCCCTCAACCCCAGCCAAATAGGACTAGCAGCTGAGCCCTGTGCAGGGTAGGGGCCACCGGCCAGGACAAATGCTTTTTTTACCTGCACTGCTGGGGAAGGGCACGTGACTGCTTTTGCGGCTTCCATTTGCTTCTCTGTCAAAGTCATTTTTGTGCAGAGAAGTAAAGAAATCTGTAGGGGACATGAATTCTGCACACGCACAGTGGTGCAGAATTCCCCCATGAATAATCTGTGGAGAAAAAAGTGCTTGGGGGAGAATTGGATGTACAGCTGAAAAGCACTGGAGAATGGCAAAGTATCATTTTCCAGTTTCACATATGTCGAACTCTCCACCATGCATCTTTTTATTAAATCCACGAATTTGTTGTTTAGCCAGTTAGTGGCCCTTATTTCTAATCTCCATAGTTACCATAGTCAAATGCATTTTAAGATAAATTATATATCCAATCATTAGTATCCCTGATCAATTTTTTCTCTCAGAATGCACTCAGTATTTAAATGATAGGAGCAAAAACCACTGAGAGATTACAGCAGAGCTGAATTCTTAACATTATTTGCAGATCTAGACCTTAACACTGAAGTCTTACACTATTTTAGTTTTTCGTAGAGGAAGCTGGTTCTATTTGTTTTAGTTCATTGATTTGCTATTATGTATACTTGCAGACTTGAAATTATAAGATGGTGTAAGTAAAGATAAAATAAGCAAATTTAAAGATTGTACATTACATTTTAAATGTGTACATTATATTACATTTGAATCTCCAGTGTAAATACGATTAGAAATAAGCACAGGACATTATTCTTTGTCATCTGACAATCGGGAAGTGCTCTTTCACACATGTTAGTTTGAGTGGTGAAATTCCCAAACCAAAAGGTTTAAGATAAAGTTAAAGCATGAGATTCGGGTCTGTATCTCGTAGAGGTGCTGCACAGAACTTGCAGCCCCAGGGGAGGAAGTGAAGCTAGGGTGGCTTTAAGCCCCCTTCGCTCACCTCTGATTGTGGGCTGCTCCAGGGGCTGGAGAGGACCCTGCCGCGAAACTTCAACAGCCCTGAGTACTTGTCCAAGTTATGGCAGTGTCTCTAGTGAATATCCATAGTCCTGCGCTCTGCAGTCCTGCTCCCAGCATGCACTGTATTCCAAGATTTGAAAGAGATTCCCTCAGAGTGTCTTTTGCAGTTTTGGGGGAATCTTCAGCCAAATGTGGGGCTTTTCTACCTGCTTAAAAGGACTAAAGCAAGGGTGAGGCTCTCCTCCATGATCACAGGCATGTGTCAGTGGTGTGACTGCATATTAACTTTCAAGGACATTAGACGGAGGGCAAAAAGTTGGAAACCCAGGAACTATAGAGGTACGATTGCACTACCATTGCTCCATAATTACTAGGTTAGTAATTCTCTCTTTTAAGAGAGAACAAGAGGAAGACTATAAAACACATTAGGCTATGCTAATACACAGAGGCTTGCCTATACTATGGAAATCATCTATTGCTAAAAATGGGTAGTAGCGGTGAGTGCAGCAGAACTAGTGCTAGGAACTGTTTAGCTGCAAGTATAGACGAGGACAGAGCATGTTTGGTGTCTTCAAAAACCATGCTCTGCCTTTGTCTACACTTGCACCTAAGTTTGTGTTCAGCACTGGTTCAACTGCATCAGTAGCCGACACCTGTTAACAGGTAATATTTGTGGAGCAGATATGGTTAGAGAGAGAATTTTGTTCAAATAAGGAATGCCAGTTGTAGTTTTTAAAGGAGAGATTAGCAGGTCGGTTGCCATGTATTTTTTGTCTGAATATTATCTTGTGCCATTTAAGGACATTAGTTCAAATAAAAACAGCTTGCTCGGCACAGGAGCAGATGTGTGCACAGATAAAGTGAATAGATCTTTGTGTGTATTTGTATAAAATAGGATTGAGAGATTACATGCCCAAATGCATCCCTGCATTTCCATTATGAAAATGTCAGATGAACAATGTGGAGTTCAGTGTATTGGAAAGAAATATCTAATTTTGTGTTGTCTTTTTACAAAGTAATACCAAGTCTTTATATTGTGGTCTAAACCAACCATTCTTGCATTTTCCTTTTAAAGGAGTATTGTCCACTTCAAAATGGTATGTTGTAAACACTTCATTAACGTTAATATCATTGATTATTGCAAAAAGTAAATAAAAAGCAGCAGTTAGTAACAAGTAAAAACTTTTCTAAAATTTTACTACTAATCAGTGGTGGTAGAAATATAAGTAGAATTTTAAAGATGTAGTTTACTTTGTTATAGCTCTGCTCTTTTCTTACTTCTAAGTTCTTAGTGCTGAAATGTTGACTTTTCAGAGATGACAGATAAATATTTAATTGTTCAGAAATAACTGTTTACACTGAGTTTATTTTTTTAATTCTGGAAACACTTACGTTGGTTGTAGGCACAAAAGTATATGTTTGCAAATATGGAAAGTTGGGCCAAATTTATGGACTATCCCTGTAAATGCAATGCATTAATTTATGAACTTTGCTTACATCTTCTGTTTTTATGAACCAGAGAACCAACTTACTAAAGTAACTTAATTGCTGACTGAAAATGCTTAGTTCAAATTAGTTATATTTTAGAATTTATATTAAAACATATACTGTTTATTAAAATCATACATTACAAACCTTTCAGCATTCATAGATTTTTTTTTTTTAATGTTAAAGCAGTGCACACGTCTAAGATTTCTTAATTTCAAAGCAAGCGTATTGGCTGTAACCATTTTAAGTGTAGCTACCTGAGAGAGTTAATTTCCTCACATTTGGCTGTCCTGCTACTTAAAAACAGATGCACAATCAGTCAATTAAAATTAGTGTGTTTCTACCAGGACTTTTTCCCTAAAATTCATTAAAATTAAAAACATGCAGAACAGTAAGAGACTTCATAGCAAAGATCTAACGCAGGATTAGTTTTTGGGATGCTTGATAATATATAGAGTTGGAAGGATTCGATTTTTATCGGAAAGTGTCAGTAAACATTGATTTAACCTTGCCACACACAAGCCGATGAAAAATAGTTCCATTGATGATGATTGAAAGTTACAGATGGGCAAAATAAGAAAAATGCTGCTTGAAAATCTATTAGAGTTTGATTTAAGGATATTTACTTTGCATATTTTGACACGTGATATTGATAATTTAACTTTTTGAATCTCAATCTCTAGTGTCATTAAATAGTATTGTCTGACACACCCCCACCCCATAATTATACACAATTGAAATTTCTAATTGGTAAAAAAAAATTAAAATTCTTAAAACCCATCATTTTGTGCAAATGTGAAACTTTAAATTGAGAAGTTGAAATAACGGTTTAAAAATAAACATCAATATTATTAATTGATATTTGTTAAAATAAATCAAATTCTGCCAGGCCTAGTAGTATACAATAAATATTCTCTGTGTGTTTTTCTTGAATATTGTTCTCCAATCCTGTAGGAATTGTTAGTTGAGGTTATGAGAAAAAATGTGACAAGGTCAGAGTTTTTTCTTTTTATTAAATGGTACCGTGCCTTTGTTGACATTGTTGTAGATTATCAGCTAAAATTGCATTAAATATACATGAAAGGTTGTGTTATTTATCTTATGTCAAGAAAATATAATTGAAAACTTCAGCATATCTGGTTGGTAGCTAATTATGTAATCTGTCCTTTTTAAAAAAAAAAAAAAAAAAAAAAAACACCTAAACTAATACCCAGAACATGTACAGCCAACATCCCTTTCAAGCCTCTGTGCTTCATTAGTTTTAATCCAGTTAGCCAAGTGTTGAGCTGTGAGGGACTTGTACTATGATACAAAATAATGTTTTTTCTAGTTTGCTGAGCTGGCATGAATTAGAACAAATAGTAATTGTAGGGTAAATGATACTACATAAGGACTGGGCTATCTAAATGAGTTGTTTTCACATGGCTTGTTTACATGCTTCAGTCCACACCAGAGGGGTGTACATTTTATTCCTAGTTAGTGTTCACTAACTGGCCTATCTGAGTCCTGCTCATGCATGCTTAGTGTTCCCTAATGAGTAGTGAGCATTAACATAGTACTGTTTGAAGGAAGGCTACATTAATGTGCACTAAGGAATTTTTAATGCACGCCAGCAGGGTCCACACAGGATAATTAGCACAGGACACACTAATGCAGACTTAGTTCTTTAGTCTGCACCACAGGGATGTAAGTTTGTGTCTACAAGCCTTCAGTCATTTTCCTAGTGAACTGGGTATCATATTACAAAGCTTACCATTGCTATTCTCTCTTTTGTGCACAGATTCCATTTGAAGGCCATAGACTGTGTGTGCATGGAGATTGAGGTGGCCCTTCCAGATTAGAATTCAGAATCATGATTGGGGCAGTGTGGGGAATCTTGCACTGCTATTGCCTGTGCTGTACCTGTCCAGAGATGTACTGTATGGAGGATATCAGTCCAGTGCCTTTCAAAAATATTAAGAGCTGAGCCTGTGACTCTGTTACATGGCAGTGAGAGGCAGAGAAGCCTCGGACTCTCACATATGGGAGCTCCATGCCAGACAAACTAATCTGGTGACAGAAAGGGCTGCTATAAATGTGCTTTGTTGCCTACGGTCTGGACCTTTGTAACCCATGAAGGGGCAGTGAACTCATGCAAATTAATTTCTCCCTACCAAGCCTTTAAATTGCCCTTTCAAGACCTCACAGAGACTACTGGAGTTTTGATGTTGCAGTAATTCCTATGGAGCTGCCACAGAGGGCAGTGTTCTCTTTAGGGCTAAAGGACTTGGTCATTTTCCCTCCATTTCCTAGTTGCCTAGGGGTGTATTGGATGAGTGGGGAGACCTGCAGCCCAGCTGCCAACTCCACTTCAGAGCTGTCAGCCTATTGTTCTGTTTGGGCTTGTGGAGCTCCTTACAAGATTTCTGTGGCTGCTGGTCAACAATAGATACCTGCCCTTGCCTTTGGAATTGGGGGCAGGCTCTGCACATATGCTGGGTCTCCTCTGTGTCATTCACAGAGACTTGAAGGTATAGTCAGATTCCACCCACCTGAACAGAGTTTAGTTGACCCTAGCTGCTACATGTTCTGTCTCCCATGTGATGACTGTTCAAACTCCGTTCTCGCAGATGGGAAAAGAACTGCCTTCCTCCAAATTCGAAAAAGATGTATTGCGGCCCCCAAAGTCTTCAGTGTCATCATAGACTACGTGCTTGACCACACCTTGAGCAAATGCATTTTAGGCATATGTCTTGAGGATAAGAACCTCACTGCTGTTGATTTTGCAGACAACGTAGTGCTAGTTATCAAATAAATGGAATAGCTTAAAGTCCTGGAAAAATCAGCGGCAAAAGTCAGCCTGAAAATTAATTGGGGTAAAACCAAAATTTTTCTGATCAGCAATTTCAAACACACAGCAGGCTCTAGCTTCTTAGCAGGTGACCACCCAGTCAAGATTGTTGGTGCACTTACCACAGCTCTACGACTGATAAAATGAGTGGCATTCAGAGAGAATTTGAAGTCCACACCTCAAAAGCAGTCAGTAAGGAGGTGCCAAGAACATCTTTGGCAAACTAACACCCTGATAAATAGGTGAAGCTGAGGATATATTGGTGGTCAGTATTTGGACCTATGGGACTGAAATATAGCCTCTCTCTGTCAAGATTGAAAAGAAGTTGGACACGATTTAGACGAAGCATCTCTGATTGAAAACATCAATTCACATCAAATGACAAGGTCCGTTTTCTAACTAAATAGGTCCCACTCTCAAAGGTGCTATGGTTATCTGCTCCGAATGCCTACCAACTTCCTTGTGAGAACCATCTTTGACTTTGACTGAGTGAAAGCAGGATGGAAAAGACCCCCTCCCCCCACCCCCCCCAAAAGATCTAAAAACACAATGGTTGGACAGCATCAACAGAGACCAGGTATCCTATCCTGTAACGCGCCAGGTTTGGCTCAGGGCAGAACATTATGGAGGCATATAACATATTCAGTGGCCTCTAAACTGTCCAAGAGACAGCATGAGAAGTAACCATAACCATTACACAGCTGACCCTAAAGAGGATTCCCTTCAGATTCCAGTTCCACAGCTGCAGAACCATTCTGAAGCACAGAACTTCTGTTTTGCCTCTAAATATGGACAAGAATAAGACTGAGTTTGTCATAGTTATGTTTGCATTAACATAACCTAAAAAACTTTTGTCCTTAAACAAGAGTGTGACATACCTGGGTTATAGTCCAGACTAATAAGTAGCTGTGTCACCCCTATCCTGTAACCTGGGGTGCCATTTACAATGCCTTGCTGCTGTAGCCTCTGACCTGGACTGTTCACAAACAGCCTCCAGCATGTAAATCATATGTTTGTGTGCTGCAGCCAGCCAGCCACACCTTGGCTCTTACCAGTCTCGGTTATGCTGCAGGGTAATCCCAACACCCCCAGTCCCGGATCTTCCCCCAGAAATGTATGTTCTGTAGTTCCCAGCCCTCTTCTGGACAGTACAAATGTATTAAGTCCAATTATTCCTTTAGGGGAACAATATGCCAGCTCATTATTTTAAATAGTTATCCAGACACTTCATTTTACACACACTGGATTAGATAAAAACAAGTTTATTAACTACAAGGAGAGAGATTTTATGTGAGTACAAGTAATGAGGCATAAACAGAAATGGTTACAAAAAAAATAAGGATAAAATGCTTACTGGTGCCTAATTTAACAAACTATATGAGATTCAAAGCAAAATTTTCTCACCACATGGTTTCAGCAGTCTTACTGACCAAACTCTTTGTTAGTACCCCTCCCCCAGAGTCCAACAGCTGCTTCATTTGTCTTTTCAGATGCCGAGAATGCCATAGGCAGGGAAAGCGAAAGAGTGGTGTCTTGGGGTGTTTGCCCCTGCTTTTTATAGTTTCAGTCCCCATCTTGAAAAATATTTCCAGCTGGCAGCAAGGTGACAGGCTAGGGTTACCATATTTTGTGCCTCCAAATGGAGGACACTCCACAGGGCCCCGGCCCCGCCCCCGCCCCAACTCCGCCCCCTCCCCTGCTTCCCGCGAACATTTAATTCGTGGGAAGCCTGAAGCAGGTAAGGGGGGGGGGATGGGGGGAAGAGGTGCGGCCCAGGCTGGCCCCCCAGCGGCTCCAGCCTGGGTCGGCTCGGGCCCTGGGGTGCCAGCCCCGGCCGGCCGGCCGGCCCCCGGCGGCCCGGCGCACCCCCCAGCCCCGCGACCCCGGACCGGCTCCCGGCCCGGCGCACCCCCGCGGCTCCCGGCCCGGCGCACCCCCCCCGGCCCTCCGCACCCCGCGGCTCCGCGGCCCGGCGCACCCCCGCGGCCCCGGACCGGCCCGGCGCACCCCTGCGGCTCCGCGATCCCGGCCTGGCCCCCCGGCCCGGCGCACCCCCGCGGCCCCGGACCGGCTCCCGGCCCGGCGCACCTCCGCGGCCCGGCGCACCCCCCCGGCCCCGGACCGGCTCCCGGACCGGACCGGCGCACCCCTGCGGCTCCGCGGCCCGGCGCACCCCCCGGCCCCGCGATCCCGGACCGGCCCCCCGGCCCGGCGCACCCCCGCGGCTCCGCGGCCCCGGCCCGGCCCCCCGCGGCCCCGGACCGGCTCCCGGCCCGGCGCACCTCCGCGGCCCGGCGCACCCCCCCGGCCCCGCGGCCCCGGACCGGCTCCCGGACCGGCCCGGCGCACCCCTGCGGCTCCGCGGCCCGGCGCACCCCCCGGCCCCGTGATCCCGGCCCGGCCCCCCGGCCCGGCGCACCCCCGTGGCTCCGCGGCCCCGGCCCGGCCCCCCGCACCCCCGCGGCCCCGGACCGGCTCCCGGCCCGGCGCACCCCCGCGGCTCCGCGGCCCGGTGCACCCCCCGGCCCCCCGACCCCAGCCCGGCTCCGCGGCCCGGCTCCCCGGCCCGGCCCCGCGGACCCCCCAGCGGCCCGGCCCAGCGCACCCCCCAGTGGCCCAGCCCCTCGGGCCCGGACCGGCTCCCGGCACCGCGCCCCCTGCTCCCCGCCCGGCCCCGCGCCGCGACCCCGGCCCGGCCCCGCACCGGCCCCGGCCAAAGAGGCCCCGGCCGAGCCCTCCCTCCCTCCCGATTTTCCCGGACATGCCCGGCTTTTGGGGATTTCCCCCCGGACGGGGATTTGAGCCCCCAAAAGCCGGACATGTCCGGGAAAATCCGGACGTATGGTAACCCTATGACAGGCAGTCTGTTTGGAAGGAAAAGTCTTGGTGTTTCTTTGCTAAAGATGTAGATTTTTTTTGCTTCTTCCCCCTTTCCTGCCAACAAATGGCCACTTAGCAGGTAATGGTCCATCAGCCTTGTTGACACCTGACTTAGGCATCAGCTCGCCCTTTGTTGCTGAGGAACCAGTTTGGCCACTCCCCAGACTCATCTAGAAAACATACTTTTAGTCATGATTTTAGTTCATGTTTATAACTTCACATATAATGCTGCTAACTGCATTCTTCCATATTATTGATCAGCAAATTGAATTTTTAAATGATACCTCCCAAGGCATAAGTTGTAAAAACATGATTACAGTAGTGCATAGGGTATGAACACTGGGGTATATTCTGTCACAAAAAGAATAAACTGAGTGAAAATCTGGGAGTGACTTCTGGAAGAGAAGGGGTTTCTGTACAAATCTCCCATTGTAATCCACCAAATGTCCTGCTCATTTAGGGGATTTAAGCATGATGATGATATGGGTACATTGTTAAGGTATGAGTCAAGAATTTTGACTCTGGTATGAAGCCAAAAATGAGTCCTAATTTCAGACGCTCAGATTACAAGATTCCTGTTGAAGGCTAAATCCATTTAGTCTGTGGACTCTTGTGTGATCCACACAGAGAGCAGCTGTATTTTTATTTTTTTTTTAAATGAAACTATATATAAATATATAACCACGTTTTAGAAGGTACGGGGGGGCGGGGAGAGAAGTAAATTTGTGCAGTTTTAGAAATTTTCTTTTTATTGAAACTCACTCTTGTGTCAATATTTGGAGTTTAAAGGAAAAATTCAGCAATCACTTAATCTTAGCTAAGTAAATATTTATTGAAGATTACTTTTAAAAATGTGTTCAAGATGATTTTTGGCTGTCAGTGTTTGTTTTCTTATTTGATGCTTCCATGTTGTTTAACAGTAAACAGAAGTTACCTTTAAAAGGCAAGGCAAACTAATTCTATTCCCTGTATGCATAAGGCTGATGCATTCTCTTTATCATTAAGAGAAAATAAAAAGCCTTCCATTTAAAGTGTAATGCAGTATAGAATAGAAACTGGAAATAACGAGGAGTGGATATGAATTCATGAGGAAAATATACATTTCAGACTGCTTGTTAACGGATTATTTTATGCCATCATGGGAATGTGCTGCTGTTCTCTTAGGATTATAAATGATTCAAGTAATGTTATATCTATTGTCTAAATTTACAAATATAAAATACAATATTTTATTGATGCCCCCTTTCCTCTACCCATACTAGCTCTGGCTTGATTTCATAATCCTAATTTAAAATCTTTTGAATGGCTGTAAAGGTATTGTTTATAGAGCACAAATTGTCAAAGGTGTTTGTCTTAATGAGAACAAACATATTCTCAATGGATTTCCCTACATTGCAGCAGAAGACTGATAGTTGGCTTGGAGGTTTCTTTTCAGTGAGTTAGGAAGTTTTTGAATCTAAATTCATCTGAGTGGAGCTGTCAATCTATCTTTCTTCATCAGAATAAGAACTGACAGGATATATTGCATTTAATCTTCCACATTTCCAAGGGCTCCGTTCAGTACAACTGAGTGGGGGAAAGAAATATGCCAGCAGTGTCCCTTAAAGCATCATGAAAATTAATTTGTAGAATGGAATTCTATGTCAAAAAGAACAGCTAATTCTACAAGTCATTTTGCTCAACTAATAGGTATCTTTAATGACCAAAAGAGAGCTGTATCTCCAAAGGCTGAAATCAGCGTGAAGTGAGCAAGCAAAACTCTGCCTGCACATGTTTTTACAGTTTTTAATGGGAATGTTCAAAGATATCTATTGGGCAGTTTTAATCACAGTGCTTCTCATCTTACTTGTATGCTAATATACGCTGTGTAGAGGTGATTAATACATCTGAAAAATCCTTTTTTTACTGTACGTGAGTCTGTATCTGGAGTACTGTGATACCCTCCTTCCTCCCCCGCCCCCAAAAAGGTCAGGGTTCTTTACAAGAATGATGCATTCAGATCAGTCCTGGACAAAGCTTTTCGCCTCATTTCATTTAGCCTTATTTGGAGTTTTGGCCCAAAATTGAACCTCAAAACTCAGCATGCCTCCATGTGCCACTATCACCACCATGCCCCATTCCCCAAAAGAAGAAGTCTAGCTTCCTAGTGAGGTAACAGGCAGTGATGCACCAGCAGTGTTTCTGGGGAAAGGTGTTTTGGTCCTACTGGTATAAGATCAAGGCACAAATAAGGTAACCCACTCCACTTCCCTCAATATTTTTATTTTGGGTTTTGAGGTGAGCCTATCTTGTCGGCCTCCTTGAAAAAAGGTAGGGAAGAGGAGTTAAAAGATTACCAACATCTCTCACATACAGGCCCTATCATATCAAAGGATCTGGACTTCAGAGAACTTCTAATTTCATTGCTCTGGATCTCTGACAGGCTTACAAGCTCATATGTTCATATCCCGATCTGTTCATATCTATATGTTTTTGGAATGCACAGTTCACAGTATTGTTTTTCAAAGTGTCCTTGTTGCAGTATACTACATCTCTACACTCGTGAAGGTACACAGTGGGCACTCTGAATAAATGTCGTTTTTCCTTTTTGCTGATAAGTAAATATTAACTGAACTAGAGTTATTCGCCATTTTGTGTGTTGTAGACACATGCACAGGCCAGTATTACCCTACCTAATGGTTAAAGTGGGGGGCTCTTAATTTAAGAGAAACCCTCTGTACATGTTCATCTCTGTCTTGATTATTGATGGGATAGTACACATTACCATAAGGGATATGGCATCTCAAGGTTCCTTATTAATTATTTCCAATACGTTGAAGCCCAGACCGATTAAAGCACACACAGCTTTATCCTTTGCTGGTGTGGCCATCTGAGGTTAACCTATATGGAATCAAATTCTTTTGCAGCAAAAGAAGCAGACATCAAGGTTTCTCAGAGCCAAATACTTTTGATTATGGATGTATCACAGTTGACTTGTAGGAGCTTTCTTGGTGAGCTTTCACACCCAGGAACATGATTCTTTGAGGAATCTAGGATGCATTTCAACCTCTGATAAAGACTGTGCTTAATTCTTTGGAGATACTCAAAAATTTGATGTGAAGTCTAGCAGTATTAATCCAAACAGACAAAACAAGTAGTTGGCTATTACATGAGAGGAACATGGTCAATCCTCTTGTGGGGAAGCACACAAATTTATAAATTGGCCAATATTCAGAAAGACGTCTCTTGACAGCACCATGCCTTGCTAGAAAATATAACTCTCTTGTAGACAGGGAGAATCTCTTGAAGGTAGACCCAGCTGTACTCCGTAAACAAGAAACTGGCAAGGCAGGTTTTTCTTTGGCTCGGGGAAATCAAGGTAGATTACTTCATCACAGGAAAGAGCTACCTGTCTTGTGCACAGAAGAAAAAAAAACCCAGTGTGCATGTTCTCCCTTTGGCCAACAAGTAGAAACAGTTCATGCATGCCTACCTTCTAATGATTGTGTTATAGAAAGTACCTCTCGCAAAGCTTAGAAGAGTTTCAGAGTTCAGTGATGCTATTAATGGCCAAAGAATGTGAAGATTCTCCTTCTGCTGCATATAACCATAGCCAGTCCCAAAAGACTTCTAGCCTTGCCAATCCTGAAAATTCAGTTCCAAGGTAGTTCTCTCCATCCCAGACTTGATGGTCTTGCTCAAAAGTACTGCTCCTCCCAACAGGGTGGAAAATGAAAAGTTATAATGGTTTGAGTTGTGCTCTGGTTTTTTGGCTACTCCAGAGGAGTCTACTAAAGGACACTGAAGTGGTGGACTGCTCCTATCTAGTGAATTGTCATTAACAGGCCTTTTCTTTCTCTGTCCAAAGATATTTGCCTCCTGTTTAGTATTCCAGGTTTTATATATAGAATACAAAAACGTCATTTATTATTTTTAAGGTAGCTTTTGTTTGGGGGGATTGGTTAAGTCTTCTCTTTACAGCTATTTGCTCCCTTTGATTCAGTCATGGTTTTGGGTTTGGGTTCTCATGAAGAAGTTAATTTAATTTATCTTACTACTCATGCTATCTCATGCATGTACTGTACATTATATGAGAACTGAGATAAGGAAACTGACCAGGGTTTAATGCAGGGGTGGGCAAACTTTTTGGCCTGAGGGCTGCATCGGGTTTCTGAAATTGTATGGAGGGCCAGTTAGGGGAGGCTGTGCCTCCCCGAACAGCCAGGCGTGGCCCAGCCCCCGCCCCCTATGTGACCCACCCTCCCCCCAATTCTTGCCCCTTGACAGCTCCCGCAGGACTCCTGCCCCATCCAACCCCCCTGTTCCCTGACAGCCCCTCCCGGAACCCCTGCCCCATCCACACCTCTCCCCGTTCCCTGTCCCCTGACTGCCCCCGGAACCCCTACCCACGTTCAACCCCCCTGTTCCCCACCCTCTGACCTCCCCGACCCCTATCCATACCACTACCCCAAACTCCCCTGCCCTCTATCCAACCCCTCCGCTCCCTGCCCTCTTACCGTGCTGCCTGGAGCACCGGTGGCTGGCGGCGCTACAGCTGCGCCACCCAGAGCACCAGAACAGGCAGCTGCGCTGCCTGGCAGGAGCCAGCCACACTACCGCGCAGCACAGAGCACCGGGTCAGGCTGGGCTCTGCAGCCGCGCTGCCCCAGGAGCTCGCCTTTCAAGGTTTCCATAAGCTTTCTTTAAGCTATCCCTGAATAAGATTAGGAAAACAGGCCTCTTTCACTTTAAGAACAGAAGTAGAACTGAAGATGCAGGCTTGCAATCCTCTCTCTTCAGAAATTTTAAAGGGGAGGGAATAGGATCATCCTTTTGGGGCTTATTTCTAATTAGTTTAGACTAGAAGTTTACAGGACGTTATCAAATACAATAAAACTGTTGTCGCTAGTGTTCTTCATTGTTTTGTAAGGTCTCCAAGCTTAGTTCAAATTTTTCTCATTTCCAGTTTTTTTGTTTGCTGTTTTTATCTATGACTATTGCTCTGTACTTCCTATGAGGCACAAGCTAATATAGCTGCATTTCATTTATCTTTGCCTCCTCATTAATATTTTTGCTTTTCAGTTTGGATTTCATTCTTACAAAAAGATAGACCCAAAACTTACCTGGAAATTTTGCCTTAGTAATATTTTATTGCTGGTATTTAAATGATAGAGAAAAGACTTTTTTCCTTCATGACTAGGGAAGGAAGGAAATTAAAACAACTTTTTCAGTTGGTCCTTAAACTTTGATTTGTTAGTTGCTCAGAAAGTAGGAATAATAAATTAACAGTAGCTCAGGTTTACAGTATCAAGGTTTACAGTATAGAATAGTGGTTAAAAGACCAAATGTTTGTGATCTAATTCTGTTTGTTAGATAATAGGTGCTTTATCTTTTGTCTAGCTCTGATAAAAGCTTCAAAAACCTTAAGCTGTCTATTTTCCATTGTTATAGGCAAGTAGATCATCATGTTCATGTATTTTTTCTCTCCACACTTACAGGGGTCACAAGCGCAAACTGGATGAAGATGATGCTGCCAGTGAATCCAGTAAAGAGTCCAGCAACGAGGATGAGGAGGGGAGCAGTTCAGAGGCAGATGAAATGGCAGCAGCACTTGAAGCTGAATTAAATGACTTCATGTGACATTCATATGAGAGGGGATTTGTAACTATGTTTTACTGCTTGTAACAGATCTAATTTCAAATGAGCCCCTTATGTCAGTACTCAAGGTTTTTCCAAAATGTGTGTGTATATTTTGCAAAGCAACACAAGAGGTGACACATTATTTTACAAAATCAGAAGTAGATGTTTTTAAGGTGTTTTACTAAAGGATAATATACTTTTTTAAAAGGAAAAGTATTAAGGGGGACTTGGTGTACTATGCCAAAGAAGTGTTATGAGCTCTGCAGAACCTTCATATACTAGGACAGTAGTACAAAGATTTATGATTTAACATACGGTAACTTTTTTATATATGTCAAGGTATGGTTTTGGGTAACAGGCTTCAAAGGAAAGAAGGCCACAAAGAGGATGGAATTGCTTGAATAATACAGCAGGAACCTGATGATCTGGTCTTACCTTTTTCCGCAATTAAATACTATCAAATATAAAAGAATTTTTAAAATAAAAAAAGAACAATTTATATTTGTATAGAAACTGAGAATGTAATATGCAAGCTTTGTGATCTCTGCACTTGACCTACCTGTCACTGGCTTCTAAGAGAATACAAAATGACTGAATTTCATGCTCTTAAGTTACTTTGTGGACTAGCTGGGTTCTTTAGGGAGACCACTTAGATTTTTAACTTTGCTTCTCTGTAACCTGGAATTTTAGCACAGCATACTGTGTGATCCTGTACTGCCATAAGGAGCTTATTCACCCATTTGTGTTGTTCTTGGAAGGAATGCGTGCTGCTTCATTCTAGATAGGGTTTTATTTCTTTGAGAGAACTGATGTAAAGTTTTTGTATATTCTATTTCATATTTGACCCACAAAACAGATTTTCTTTCATTTAATAAAAATCCATTTTGTAAATTCTGTTTTCATTTCATGGATTGCAAAAATCAATGACTATATTTCACCTGCTTCCATCATACAAGAAACTACTCTCCTTTGCATTATTCTCTGTGAAAATTGTGAATATCATCTGAAGCAACAGCAAAACTTTAGACTTTTTTAATAGATACTCAGATGTCCAAGTTTACAGTATGCCCTTGTTATCTGAGCTAACATAGAACAGTTACAAAATAATTTGACCAGAAGATCTGTATTTTGATTATCTAAAAAGAGCATTGTTTTTATTACTCTTTTCAAATATTTTCAGTATTTTTATAAGATGAATAAATACTGTATAAAATGACAAAAGTCGTGGAAAAGATTCAGATATAAATATTTACTGCCATTAAAATATAGAAGGCCCAGGCACGTTGAATAGTATTTGCAGAGGAGAGAAAGATCTAAAATGCTACTGCTAATTTTTTCTGATGTCAGATGAAACACATTTCTTGCAATGCAAATTTATAGGATTTTTAAAACTCACGGTGGGTCATTGGTGGGAATTGTGTTAGTATGAAATAACATTATGATTCTTTTATTCATTTTTAGGTCCCCTATGCTATTGGGTTTCAGACGGAGAAGTGTATTGATATTTATTGGCCTAGTAAACCAAACCATTACTGACTTCTAATGTATAAAAGGCTGGCTTGGGTTTCAGTCTTTAAATTTTTAAATACTGAGTATGTAACTGAACTGATATATTAGGTCATTGTGAAGAGAGAGTTGTGCCAATTAATTATACATGTATTGATTTAGCATCAGCTCCAGAGCACATTGCCAGTTTGTTCTTATGGATTAAGCATCACTGAGATTGCTTAAGAGTTTGCTGTACTGTGGTTGCTGCAGCACAGGACTGAAATCTCCATTACCATGCATTGTTCTGCCGTGCTTCTACAGCAAAGGTAACTTCACTGAAGGGACTGAAGAGGTAGGAAAGTGGCACTAGAAAAGATCTACTAAGGACCTAGGGATTACAGTGAACGAGAAGCTGGATATGAGTCAGCAGTGTGCCCTTGTTGCCAAGAAAGCCAACAGCATATTGGGCTGTATTAGTAGGAGCATTGCCAGCAGATCGAGGGAAGTGATTATTTCCTTGTATTCGGCACTGGTGAGGCCACACGTGGAGTATTGTGTCCAGTTTTGGTCCCCCCACTACAGAAGGGATGTGGACAAATTGGAGAAAGTCCAGCAGAGGGCAACAAAAATGATTAGGGAGCTGGGGCACATGACTTACGAGGAGAGGCTGAGGGAACGGGGGTTAGTCTGCAGAAAAGAAGAGTGAGGGGGGATTTGATAGCAGCCTTTAACTACCTGAAGGGGGGTTCTAAAGAGGATGGAGCTCGGCTGTTCTCAGTGGTGGCAGATGACAGAACAAGAAGCAATAGTTTCAAGTTGAAGTGGGGGAGGTCTAGGTTGGATATTAGGAAACACTATTTCACTAGGAGGATGGTGAAGCACTGGAATGGGTTACCTCAGGAGGTGGTGAAATCTCCATCCTTAGAGGTTTTTAAGGCTGGGCTTGACAAAGCCCTGGCTGGGATGATTTAATTGGTGTTGGTCCTGCTTTGAGCAGGGGATTGGACTAGATGACCTCCTGAGGTCTCTTCCAACTTTAATATTCTATGATTCTACTTGAAACAGTTCAAGGCTATTTTTAAAAAAACTAAGAATTCCTTCCCCCTAGCCTCATTTTTTTTAAAAGCTGGCTCCCTGCATTTTGGGAGCTACATTTCCTTCACATTAGGAACCTCCACTCTTAATTTCCATCCTTTTTCTGAACTAAGTAATATATCTGGGAAATATTTCCCCATCTTATCACCACCATATATTGAATTTGTCTATGATCCCTTAGAGCAGTGAGTCTCAATCTTTTTCATTCTGCAGACAACTGTTGGAGAGGAAGTGAGAACTTTTCATAGACTTCTCCTTCCAGTCAGCCCCATTTCCCCATTGCTTGGTTTTCAGAATGTTTAAGTCTGCTGACCTATAGTGGCCTTAAAACTCTTCATGAGCAAATATCGATAAAGGACATGAGGCTAATCGCCAAAATACAACTTAAAACCTTACCATTCCAGTAAAGCTGAAATTTAGCAGAACTCAACATCTTTGTTCCATAAAATAATTAAGAAAATGTCTCCTTTATAGAATATCCCAATTCAGGCTGTTCTGAGAGACCCCAGACAGAGTAGCCACTGTCTTAGTGATGAGTTAACGTGTAACGAGGGAATTGAGAACATTGATATAATGGCTTTGGATAGGAGATAGATGAATGAAAACAGACTCTGAAGGAAGCAATCATTAGGTGCTCCAGTCAAGCCCACTCTAGCTTTTACCTTTTGAGCCATGCCAATACCCATTCTTTGGGGGAGCACATCAGAGACTAAGTAGGATAGAACTATTTGGGGGATTGTAAGTTCTATTTGCCTTACAAGATGCAAGGACAGTATTCCTAATGGGGAGCACCAAAAATATTTTTCTTAACCAGGAGTTTTTGTGGAAAACATATGATTCATTAGTAATTTCTGACCATTTAAAATATCCTCATTCTGAGAAATGGACAATGATACAATCTCCCATACAGCCCAAGCCTAAAATGTTCTATCCACTGAAATGCTCTCTGAGAACACTGAATGCTACTCCAAGTCAGACTGTAAAAGGGCATCTAGAAATACTTACTAATTAATGTCAGCAAAATGGGAAGTCAAATAGTTATCAAAGTTTTATGTAACATTCATTGTGCAACCTGTTCAGGTACTAGATGAGGATCTCTTGTGATTAAGCAGAACTTCCTCTTTTTAGAATATAGCCCCTGTATCTTTATGCCATAAATAAATTAGTTACCTTTTGAAACAACGTTTTTTTCTTAAGAATGGAATGTCAGCTTTACCACTGAATGGCCTCTCAAGTTCAGCACTTGCCATTAGCTCAATGCTGTTGGGGTTTTGAGATTAGTATGAGGACTCGCAGGTATCACATATCTAAACTTCAACTAGATGAATCTCAAAGGATAATCACTCTTGCTCTTTTTTGGTTTTAATGGAGAGTGCTGTTTTAGAGTCAACTCTGAATGTGAAGTGATGGTGTAAAGATCCAGTGAACAGCAGTCAGGTTATTTTTGTGATACAATTTTTAAAATGTCCTACGAATGTCCTACGTATTTTACGGGTTTTTGCTAAATGCCTGTCAAATAGCATTGAAGCAATATTATGTCATGTTGGTGAAAACTTTTACATGGATGCTGAGTTCCACTCTAAGGTAGCTGCATTTCAGTGATGGGTGGAGTGATTCCTGTAGATAGGGTGACCAGATGTCCCGATTTTTGGGTCTTTTTCTTATATAGGCTCCTATTACCCCCATCCCCTGTCCCGATTTTTCACACTTGCTGTCTGGTCACCCTATCTGTAGATGTAAAGTTTGAAAAGCTCTTCGGGATGAGGAATGCTATATAGAAATGAAAGATATATTTTCTCTTCCTCTTCCTTATTTTATTTATGATCACCACTTTTGGATTAACTAGCAGTGAGTGTCTAAGCAAATATCTTACCGATGACCAAGCTTCAGTCAGGCCCAAGATCATAGGGAGTCCCATGCAAACATTGAAGCAGGAGCCTTCATCAAATAGTGAAACCTGCACCTACGTTAAGCTCAGCTTCCATTGTAGGGAACAGGGTTTGGAAGAGCCTAGAGCTAGCACTGCAAAACTTACTCTTACCAAGTACATGCCTAGACCCCAGTGCTCGGAAAGTCATAGAATACAGCTGAAGTCAAAGCCAGACAGTTCTGCAAATTAAGGAAAGACTATAAGTATTTCACAGAATATTTGATTCTTTAACATAATGCATTCAGATTCGGATAGCTATAATACAATAATAGCATAAATATTTTTCAGGACCTGGGGCTACCAGTGGGTTTTCAGAACATGCCAATCTATTGCCTATCTCTGAGAAATCCAAGAGAGATTCATCTTGCTTTTTGACTTAAAGCAGAATCTCACGGTCATTCGGAGAGCTGTTTCTTGGCGGCCAGTCACCAAATTTCTTTTGTGATGTGAAACTGAAATTTCAAGAGGCCACAAATAAAATGTCCTGGCTAAACTGGAGGTACGAAGGCACTAGATGTATGAAGCTGTCATTTGCTACCACTAACTTCTGCCTTTTTTTTCCAAGATACAAGAAGTATCCTACGCAGGTTACAAATGTGCTTTATGAAATGGCTTCTAAAACTCCTATACAAATGACCTATATGCCTTGGCTTACTGTTCCAAATGTAATTTCACATCCATAGGGCCAATCTTTGTTTAGGAAAAACAAGCTATCTGCTTGACCTACTTCTGTGCATTAGATCCTCAACAATAACCTGCTGCCAGGAAGGTACTCTTAGTGCTAATGTAAAAAGCAAAATCCCTCTTAGATTATCTGAGTTAAACTGACCATGCAGTGCTGCTTTGACTAATGGTACTAGGCATGGAAATGACCACAGAATGAGGATACAGTACATGCTGCCCCATTAAGCTCTCAATTTGACCTAAGTCACTTCTCTAACCCTCCAGAGGAGACCGCTTTCTCGTGTTCTAACAACTTTGCCAGAAACAGAAAAGAGAGGAGCAATTTTGTTCATTGAAAGATCTGTAGCTGTACTCAAATTTTCCTTTTTTTTTAAGCAGTGCTTAATAAAAAACATTCTTATTTTTAATAGAACTGTGACGTGCTTTCACATTTTTATGTGTAGACACCTCATGATACCCATGGTATCATAATGAAGATGATCTCAAGTGATGCCCAGGCATTCTTCCATTCAGGAGTCACTGGAAGGGTTCTTAGTCAATGGTAGGAGACTGAGCTGAAAGGCTCTAAATATACAAATACTTCTGCTAGCAGGTCTTGTGCATAGATGGCATAGTCCTGGCAACTCTCCAAGTGTTACATGGTAACAAACTGCAGATGAAAAAATCTCAAGTTTCTCATAAACTATTAAATTACGTTTATCCGATAAAAAATTATATTAATATTTATGAAGCAGTTAAAGTATAAAAATGTTAACTTTTATTTTTATAAAATACCTGAAATAGAAATACTAAAAAGCAGATTTTTTTTAATGTAGAAATAGTCACTTGTAGCTAAACCAGGTAAACCGGTGAAATAAAAATGTAAAGTATATTGTATTTAATTGCTGTCTGGTATTTCAGTGAGAAAACTGAAAGCAATAATGTATGTGTGCACAGTTTCTTGTGCACAAAAAGTGCATGATTTCAATTCCCCTGCCCACTCTGTATAGTCTCCTATATCCTGTCTTCCTCATTTGCCAAGTCAGTTCCATTCTCCACCTGTTGGGTCACCTCACAGCTTATCTGGCCCTCGTCCCTTGCGCTTATCCCATTCTTTGCCTCAAGCCATGCTGTACACACTCCTGTCACTTGAGGGAACTTTCTTCTGTCAGTCTTTATTCTCCTTTCTCTGTTGATCCCACTACCATATGCTTTAATGAACCTTTCTTCATACTACTCACCTCTTTGTATTATTATCAATACAGATGCACATTGGGCTCCCCTTCAACTGCAGCCTACAAGGTAATGTTTGCTTATGCTGATTGAAAATGTGCTGAAGTGTAAGTAGGGAACAGGCCTTTAGGCCTAAAGTTTAAACCTCATATTAGCTAGAGCTAAGGATTTTAGCCTGGGTGACTAAGAGAGATTAATAGAAATGACATATGTTTTTGTGTTAACTGGTTTTAGCAGGTCTTGTAGGGGAATGTTTGGATGTTTTGGAATATCGGTAACTGCAGAATTTGCATTGACGCAAATGGTAATTAGAATGAGTTTTGATATTAATGGACAATAAAGAAGTAGAAGATATTGGGTTTTAGAGTATGGAAGATTAAATATGATAGTGGAAATGTAGATATGGCTTAATTAATTAAGGGGTGTTATATAATTGGTTATTAAAAGGGTAGTTCACTAACTTTGGAGTAGTATGCTCATCCACCATCTAGGTACCATTAGAGGCAGAATTATATACCCATTCTCATCCAGGCACTGATCACGCCTGAATGCACCAGTTCGTCTCGGAATGTGCGTATAAATGCAGTGTGTGGATATACTGTAATGCCCGTTTGCTTTAACTATTTTATTTTAAATAAAGTCTTTAATTCCTTTACTCATTGTGTCATTCACAGCCCTCCACTAAATTAAATGATCTGTAACTGCCCCAGAGGCTTAAACCTTAGAGAGTTCAGTTTGGTTCTATTTCTTATCTTTATACAAATAACTGGGAACACATAAATTTAAGTTACAGGTTGGCGACCACAGCAGGACTGTGGGGCGCCTGTTGAGTGATATGGGGGTTCATTGAGGAGTGAGAAAGGCCAGAGAGCAAACTCTCACTTCTCGTAGAATCCTTGATACGTTCTGCACTCAGCTGTAAAGTGTTTTGAAACAGTCGGTGGGTTTGTTTTGCAAACAGCACTGCTTATCAATCCACAGTGCCTTCTCTTTGCGAACAGCTACATTAAACACATTTGTAGTGTTATGTAGGGGAAATTATTTAAGTATGTGATTTAATTTTTTTTGTTGGTACTGGAGGCTGTAGAAACCCAGTACTGGCACTAGGACATAAATCCGAGACTGTCTGGGTACCCTGAGATATCAACAAGCATCTGACGGTTGGGTCCAGCATCCTCCCACAGTCCCAAAGGCTGTAGTGACTGGCCAGAGACGTAACGTTCCTCGGGGACTGCCAGGTGGTAGCATACCCAAAAGAGAGGAGGTGACCGTGCACCTACCTTTGATTCTGGTAGTGAAGAGTTCCCTGTAAGCTGTGCGGCCACGCAGCAGGCTATCAAGGGCCGCCCAAGGTTCCCCAGCCCCACCCCGCCCCACCCCACCCTGCTGGATCTGCCGTGGCACGGGAGAGGAGCCTCTCGCCCAGCCCCGAGCTGCTCTGGCAAGAGAGGGCTGGGGGGAGTCCTCTCTCCCCGCCACAGTCTCGGGGCAACCTGCACCCCAAACCCTTCGGCCCCACCCCACAGCCTGCACCCCAACCCACTGCCTGAGCCCCCTCCCTCATCCCAAACCTCACACTCCCAGCCCCACCCCAGAGCCTTCACTCCTAGCAGGAGCCCTCACCCCCTGCACCCAATCCTCTGCCCTAGCCCTGAGCCCTCTCCTGCAGCCTGAACCCCTCATCCCCAGCCCCACACCAGAGCCCTGATCCCCCCAACCCTCTGCCCTAGCCCTGAGCCCCCTCCTGCACCCTGAACCCCTCATCCCCAGCCCCACACCAGAGCCCTGATCCCCCAACCCTCTGCCCTAGCCCTGAGCCCCCTCCTGCACCCTGTGAACCCCTCATCCCCAGCCCCACACCAGAGCCCTGATCCCCCCAACCCTCTGCCCTAGCCCTGAGCCCCTTCCCACACCCCAAACCCCTCATCCCCAGCCCCACACCAGAGCCCTGATCCCCCAACCCTCTGCCCTAGCCCTGAGCCCCCTCCTGCACCCTGAACCCCTCATCCCCAGCCCCACACCAGAGCCCTGATCCCCCCAACCCTCTGCCCTAGCCCTGAGCCCCTTCCCACACCCCAAACCCCTCATCCCCAGCCCCACCCCAGAGCCTTCACCCCCAGGCAGAGCCCTCATCCCCGCACACCCCAATCCTCTGCCCCAGCCCTGAGACCCCTCCCGCACTCCAAACCCCTCGGCCCCATCCCCGCCACACATCACCTCCATATTGGTGCACATAACAAAATTCATTCCACACCTGGATGTAAAAAATTAGAGGGAACACTGGCCAGGGGACTTTCAGGCTATTCTAACTTTCAGCTCTCTAGCCTACCATCCACCCACCCCTCTCCAGCGGTGACTTGCTAACAGATCCTTGTAACTCAGACGAGGGTGAAGGGTCAGAGGAACCAAATGCGGGACCTTGCCCTGTGGCAGTAGTGGGTGTTAAAACATTGGATTTGGTAGCTAAAAAAGTTGGTCGAGTTAAAGAAAGGTGATCTAATTGGTTTGCATGCTATGAGAATTGAGAGTAATAGTTAAATGTTTCTGCTGGATTATAGAGTTAGTTTAAAGAGTTTACAAATGCCAGTGGAACCTTCTTTGTGGTAAACTCTCCCATCAGACTTTCAGTCAGAAGCTAAGGATTTTGCTGAGACACTGGCTAAGTTGGAAGAGATTTTATTTGCAGCACAGGCAGGAATTGCACAGTTAGCAAATATTAAACAAAAAAAAAAAAGGCTGAGTCTCCTCATGCCTATCATGAAGGATTAGCCACAGCCTATGATGGCACTGACATGCACAAAGACGTTGGTTGTCCTCAATATGTGGATGTATTAATTAATAATGGTTTGCCTACTTTTCAAAAGAAGATGGATTGTCATATGAACAAGGGAACAACAGAAACCCAGGTGTTGGAGTTGATAAACAAAGCTGCTGATACAGTAGTTGACAAGGGATAAGGACAGAAAGTTTCCTGTAGCTGCAGGAAGAATTGTCCAAGCTGAAGGACCTAGCTGTACTCCTGCAACCAAACCTCGCTGAATGGTGTGGAGTTTTGAGCCCTCTTAGTCTCAGGTGAGAGGGAATGCCCCCAGTTAGCCTCCTTGTGGGCCCTTGCCAAGGTTTAAAAACCAGGAGCTGAGAGCATAGAAACCCTTTTATAGACCCAGTTGGCCCTATGGCCCTCTATGCACTTCCCCTTCACAACTCCCTCCTCAACCACTTCACGGGGAGGCTGGGTGGAGCCCAGGAGCCTCCGCCCAATCTGATTTGTTGAATCAGGCATGATGGCAGAAATTCGCTGAATGAATTGTAGCCTAAGGGAAGGAACTGAAGTGGTCAGACAGGTTACTAGATCCTACTGAAGAAGGGTAGTTGCCTCCTCACTGATAGAATGTAATTGTCCTGGTTTTCTGGACCAATTGATCAGGCCCCTCTCTCCAGAAACCAAGTCAGGGATGGGAGAGTATAGTCATTCACAATTATACCAACAGGCTGTCAGGGTTCCCTCCCCACTCTCAACTCTAGGGTACAGGTGTGGGGACCCACATGAAAGACCCCCTAAGCTTATTTCTACCAGCTTAGGCTAAAAACTTCCCCAAGGCACAAATTCTTCCTTGTCCTTGGACGATATTGCTGCCACCACCAAGTGAGTTAGACAAAGATTCAGGAAAAGGACCACTTGGAGTTCCTGTTTCCCCCAAATATCCCCCCAAACCCCTTTACCCCCTTTCCTGGGGAGGCTTGAGAATAATATACCAACCAAATAGGTAAACAAGGTGAGCACTGACCAGACCCTTGGGTTTTTAGGACACTAAAGATCAATCAGATTCTTAAAAACAGAACTTTATTATAAAGAAAAAAGTAAGAGAAGCACCTCTGTAAAATCAGGATGGAAGGTAATTTTACAGGGTAATAAGATTTAAAACACAGAGGATTACCCTCTAGACAAAACTTTAAAGTTACAAAAAACAGGAATAAACCTCCTTCTTAGCATAGGGAAAATTCACAAGCTAAAACAAAAGATAATCTAACACATTTCCTTGCTATTACTTACAATTTGTAATCTTAGATGCTTATTTCAGATAGGGTTTTTGGAGATGTGTTTTTCCTGCCCTGGTCTCTCTCTGTCCCGGAGAGAACAACAACAAAGAGAGCACAAACAAAACCTCCCCCCACAGATTTGAAAGGATCTTTTTCTCTTATTGGTCCTTTTGGTCAGTTGCCAACCAGGTTATTTGAGCTTCTTAACCCCTTACAGATAAAGGAGGGATTTTATGCTACTCTTAGCTGTATGTTTATGACAAGGCCCCACCGTGTCGCATTGTGGTCTCCTTAGGTACAGACAGAGCAGGGAGACCAACTGTATCAGATCTCAAAAGGGTTGTGGGATAAAGTGATATGGGTGCAGGTGTATCCACAGCATATGATCCTCATCAAGCCACATCTTCTTTGGCAGGGAGAGGAGTCATGTGTCTTGAGACTTTCACAAAACAGCCTGTTAAAACAAGGCTGTGACACTCATTGATAATCCACACAGGGGACTTATGCAGGACTCGTGTGTTTACTCTGGCCAAGGTACCAGAACCATGCAACCTGTTGGGAGCAGATTTTCTGGTGAAGCATGGATTAATTTTAGATTTGATCAAGAAATTGATTTATCAAACAGTAAAGCAGTTAGGAAAAGAACCCCTTGTGGTTCCAGAATACATGCTGTTGGTATGGTTTCTACATCAGCCTCTTGTGACCTCAATATGGTATATAATGACCCTGTGCTTGAGGACATTTTACAGCCAATTGTAGAGCCAACTGTGGTGGCTTTCACTACACACAAACATGACTGTTGGTGTATGGACACATAACTCTTTATTATAGAAGAGCCTCCTTCTCAAAAGCTATAGGACATTCCTAGAGAAGCTATATTGGATTTGAGGGAAATTGTAGATCCTTGTTGAGTCAAGGGGTTATCAGGAAATGTAATTCAAGTTGTAATTTTCCTTTATGGTTGGTAAGAAAGTCTGATGGCTCCCGGTGCCTTATAATAGACTTCTGGCAACTTAATAAAAACATTCCTGAGTGTGCTGCTACTGTAGCAACAATGCCAAGCATGCTGAAAGCATTTGGCCTAGAATCAATTTGGTTTTCCACTCTGGACCTTTCTAGTGGCTTTTGGTCCATTCCCTTGGCCCCAGAGTGTCAATATAAATTTGCTTTCATGTTTGAGGAGGAGAAATTCACTTGGAATTGGCTCTCCCAAGGATTTCATTGCACACCTGCAATTTTCCATGGGCAATTTTTAAAAGATTATTGCATGGGTCTTCTAAACCTTCAGGTTTGTTTTAATATATAGGTGACAACTCTTTGGCTGCAGGACCAAGGAGAAGCATGTCATAATGCTTGAAGAGCTGTTGCAGATTCTCCAAAGAGCAGGATTTAAAGTGCAACCCCAAGACGTGTTGGCTTCTCTCCAGAAAGGTTTTTTCCTGGGATTCATGCTGTCCAGATTTGGATGCACTCCAGAGTGACAAAACGTGACTGCCATATGCACACTCCCATTACCCACTTATGTCAAAGCCCTAAGAGCATTTTTGAAGTTTACTGGTTTATCATCAAGATTACATACCAAATTGTGACACTTTGTCAGGTTCATTGTATCAGTTACTTAGGAAATGTGTTTCTTGGGCATGGACCGTGGAACACGCAAGCAGTGGCAGCCCTAAAGAAGGCCTCTGCTCCAGTGTTAATTAGACCAGACCCAACTAAGCCCTATCACTTATGTATAGACGTTAACGACACCGCTATTGGTGTAGTCGTGTCTCAGGAACTTGAGGGAGTACAATGGCCCATAAGCTATGCTCCTAGATGCTTGATGTCTGTTCAGGAGTGTGAGAAATATGCATTAGCTAAAAGATGGGCAATTCAGCATTTCACCTTTTTAATTGGTGTGAGCCCCACTGTACAGCACTTATCCTAGACCCCAGTGAACTTTTTGCTGTCTTACAGGATACAGGATGGTCAGGTGTCCAGTGCACAACTGGCCCATTGGTCCTCTCTTTCGATAGGAAAGGACATCAAAGTGGAACCAGTGCAAGTTCCCTCTCCTTTGCCAGTAAGTTTGCTGTAGGGGAGAGAGCCTCATGCGTGCGCCATTAGCAATCCAAATGTTCAGTTGAGCCTATATTTGAACCATGCCCCCAAAGAGATCGAGTTTTCAAAATGCTTAAATATTTTTGTTGATGGCTCTAGCTATTATCACTGAGCGAAACGGCACACTGGATTTGGGATACATCTAGTACCGCCTCAGGGAACAGGTGATGAGCCCTCAGAAATAAGCCAGGCATGTACTCCTCATTCAGCTCAGTATGCCAAATTGGCTGCTGTTGCTTGTGCCCCAGAACAGTGTTGAACTAAGTGGCAAAGGAGATGCGCACTGTTCAGGGCCAGCTCTAGGCACCAGCAAACCAAGTACGTGCTTGGGGTGGCACAATTTCAGGGGCGGCATTCTGGACACCTTTTTTTTTTTTTTTTTTTTTGGCTTGAGGCGGCAAAAAACCTAGAACTGGCCCTGGCACTGTTGAAAGATTATGTAGTTCTACTGTATTCAGACTCTGCTTGAGTGTGTCTTTCTCCTTCTGCCTCTTTCTTCTGGGTAATCCTAATCTAATTTACATCCTCCAGTTTCAGAAACTGAACCACATCTGGAGAAGGCAGAAGAAACATACTCTGCAACCAGAACATTGCTCTTGGACTTTAGGCAGATTTTCAGATGCAACCTGAAAAGGAGTATCTTCACAGACTGTTGTTTCCATAGTTTGAAGTAGACAATGATATCCTGCTGCTTTGAGATCAGAACAACTACATCAGGGTAGGCAGCCTATGGCACGCGTGCCAAAGGCGGCAAGTGAGCTAATTTTCAGTGGCACTCACACTGCCCAGGTCCTGGCCACCGGTCTGGCGGGCTCTGCATTTTAATTTAATTTTAAATGAAGCTTCTTAAACATTTTAAAAACCTTATTTACTTTACATACAACAATAGTTTATTTATATATTATAGACTTATAGAAAGAGACCTTTTAAAAATGTTAAAATTTATTACTGGCATGTGAAACCTTAAATTAGAGTGAATAAATGAAGATTCAGCACACCACTTCTGAAAGGTTGCTGAACCCTGAACTATATTGTGATGTAATACTTGGATGAAAATACACCAACCCTAAATGAAATTTGCTAACCCAAGTTTGGAATGGCGTTTCCTTGCCAACTTGGACTAATGGGAACATTTGGTTATGCATCATGCCCCAGATCATATGTTGGGTAGATATTGTGTTGGTATAAAATTGGGATTGGATAGATCTGAAATATTTGTGATTCAACGATATATACTGTACTAGTAAATATATATATATTCTGAAAATGAAAAACATGTTGCATTTGGAAATCCTCAGGGAAAAATCATGCTCCCTTTACCTATGTTCACTACCATACATCAAAAGGTGGGTAATACTAACAAAATAACTGCAAGAATTGGTGAAAGCCTTAGTTTCCATTATTTTATAGTGGAAAGAACAGAACTACCTTTTGTAGACTGGAAAATGGTCTTCACTCTTTTCAGTTATTTTAAGGGAGGTGGTTGCAAGACGTGTGTTGGGGTAAAGGTGCAAGTTCTGCCTAATGGTATTGTGACGTTGTGCAGTCTATATGGTTTTATAAAAACATGATAATAAGTGAATATAACGTAACTGGGATATGCTTCATGCAAAAGGTCTCTTGTAAGGTATCATTACAAAGCTTATAATCTACTGAGTGTGATCATCCGATTTGTATAAATGTACCACTCTTGTATCTAAAACTAGAAATATAAAAGATAACTCTGAGGGCCTATTGTAATTATGTAAAGTGTGGGCCATTAATGATGGTTTGGAATCTTGATGACTCCCATTGTCTGCAGATGGCTGTGTTTACCTGTGTGTGCTGGCAAGTGAGTAATGAAGTCTTGCAGTGACATGTGATCATGTCACCTGAACTGGAATCCATCTTTAACCTGGTGCTTTTCCAGTGAGGGGGGGAGGGGGGTGGAAACCCAGAGGGACAAAGGGTTCCCGCCGTATGCAAAAGATATATAAAGGGGTGGAAGAGAACAAAGGAGAGAGAGGAGCCATCATGAAGAATCCCCTAGCTATCACCTGAGCTGCAACAAGAGCTGTACCAGGGGAAAGAATTGTGCCCAGGCCGGGAAGGTGTCCAGTCTGAGAAAAAACTTACTGAAGCATTTCTGAGGGTGAGATTATCTGTATTCAGTTTGATTAGGCATAGATTGGCGCATTTTATTTTATTTTGCTTGGTGACTTACTTTGTTCTGTCTGTTACTACTTGGAACCACTTAAATCCTATTTTCTGTATTTAATAAAATCACTTTTTATTTAGTAATTTACTCAGAGTGTGTATTAATACCTGGGGGAGCAAACAACTGTGCATATCTCTCTATCAGTGTTATGGAGGACGAACAATTTATGAGTTTACTCTGCATAAGATTTATACAGGGTAAAATGGATTTATTTGGGTTTAGACCCCATTGGGAGTTGGGCATCTGAGTGCTAAAGACAAGCACACTTCTGTGAGCTGTTTTCAGGTAAACTTGCAGCTTTGGGGCAAGTGATTCAGACCTTGGGTCCGTGTTGGAGCAGATGGGAGAGTCTGGCTCAGCAAGACTGTGTGCTGGAGTCCTGAGCTGGCAGGGAAAACAGGAGAAGAGGTAGTCTTTGCACATCTGGTGGCAGCTCCCAAGGGGGTTCCTGTGATCCTACCCGTCACAGGTATTTCCTATGGTAGCTGGGAGAATGAATGCAATGTGCAAATTCTGTTTAAAGATGAAATGATAACCTTTAATCCATTAGAGCTCAAGGATGAAGGAGAGTTTGAGACCTGTATTCAAACTAGGCCTTCAGATCCTGTCAATATTTGATTTTGGGTAAAGGTCAAATTGTCTTTAGCCAAATATGATTATAATAAAGAAAAAGAATCAAAATGTCAGCAGATGGACAAAGGTCCAAATTGTGGACTTGTATCACTTCCACCCCTGGAGTACTGATTAATCAGGTTCAATTTATGCATGTCCCAGTGGTTTTAAATTTTCTAATTGTAATATGGAGGAATTTTCCTATTGCAAGGATACCAAAGTAGCTTCATTCTTTTTGGTACTTCTTGTGCATAAGATAACAATTTATCAGCAATGAGCTGAAGATATGCTAATTTGAGGCTTGACCACATTCCTCATCTCTAGTCTCCTAGAAAACAACAGGAATGAAATACCTTGGGAGGAATAGGATCTTGTTTCAGGTTTGTGTAGCACAAGAATGTCTATTTGGAATCATGTGGATGTGGAAAGAATTAAAAAAACATGTTAATTATGCATTGCAACAAGAAGGCAACAAAGTAGTTAACCCAATTTTACAGCATATAGATGGGTTGGCTTGGGAAGAAAGATTTATAGTTTTTAGTATGTGTGAAATTGCCACATGGTTTAATGGAACCCAGATTAACATTAATGAATTAATTGCTGTCCATAATGATCAGGCCAAAAATCATTATATGGGAAAAGAAATAATTTGTTCCGCATATGGAGAATATGTCTTAAACATAGTGACTCAGACATTACAAAGCATGGACTTGGGAAAAGTACTTGATCTGGTTAAGAATAAACAATTGTTGAATTTATATGGTCCTCATTGCATGTATAAATATCAGGGAGAAAAGACTGGACATCTTCAGATGTGTAAAAAGTTTTCTATTGGGGCAATTAGGAATTTGGGCTCAGACACCTCATCCTATACCTGCACAGTGTCTACATCATTATTTGTGTCTTTTATGATTTCACTACCTGCATTTGATCCACAGGGTTGTTCACTGATTTAGCTACCATTAAATTTATAAGCCATCTCCAAGAAAACTTCTATAAAGAAAGACTGGGTGATCTACCTTGGTAGTATATTATTATGAGACACAAACCTGGAAACTGCAGATTGCCCATTGATTTATAAAAGGGTTCCAGTACATCTGGCATTGTGATGGGTTTAAAGTATACTCACACCTGTCTGTGACCAAGAGGAGTGGTACAAAAGGTAGAAGAGTCCAAAAGTCAGAAGAGCCAGACCCTTCAATATCATGCCCAGTATGACTATCAAGATGGAAGAGCCCAATAGGCCTATGAGAATGATGGATGCTATTATGTAGTGACTAATAGGAAAGAATTTTATTACGGTGGAATGAAGTGTACTGTGTCCAGTTCTGACACCACATTTCAGGAAAGATGTGGACAAATTGGAGAAAGTCCAGAAGAGAGCAACAAAAATGATTAAAGGTCTAGAAAACATCACTTATGAAAGAAGATTGGGAAGAAATGGCTTTGTTTAGTCTGGAGAAGAGAAGACTGGGAGGGAACACAAATCTTCAAGTACATAAAAGGTGGTTATAAAGAGGAGGGTGATAACTTGTTCTCCTTAACCACTGAGGACAGCACAAGAAGCAATGGGCTTAAATTGCAGCAAGGGAGATTTAGGTTAGACATGAGGAAAAACTTCCTAATTGTAAGGGGAATTAAGCACTGGAACAAATTCCCTAGGGAGATTGTGGAATCTCAGTCATTGGAGGTTGTTAAGAACAGGTTAGACAAACACCTGTCAGGGATGGTCTAAATAATACTCAGTGCAGGGACTGGACTAGATAGCCTATTAAGATCCCTTCTAGTCCTTCATTTCTGAGATTTCCAAATATCCAAATTTTTGCTTTTATCTTAAAGTATACACAAGGATTGGTCATACAGCAATGTTTCCATTTCCTAAATTTGTGAATGATATCAGAACTGATTTTACTCCTGGTTATCAGGGTTTAGTAGAATCATTCTAAAACTGGGACTTCAGTTACAAAATGTTCTGGGTAGAAAGGAAATACAAAAAATTAGTAGTATTCAAAAAGCTAGTCATGTTTTGAATCTGAAGGAACTGATGAAGTTTTAACAATTCTGTTGTGGATGGGAATAGGGTTGAAAGGATGGATAGATGAGGATATTGCAATAATTATTATTGTATTGGGGTGTGTGTAATAGAATTAAAAATTCAAATAAATTTATTGATAAGTGATGAAGTGATAAATCCTGGTCACCCCCATCAAAGGGGAGGTCTGAAGCCTATGTTTTTGCACCCCAGTCACTGGGCCCAGAGTCCTGTCCTCACTGGCATTTTTGCTTGAGATTAGGGTCATGAACTAAATTATGGGTTTCCTCTCTCTCCCTCATTGTAGTTTTATCTGTATTGCAATACAACCCAAAGTCTCCAATCAGGGTGCGGGCCCCATTTTGCTAAGTGCAAACACACAAACACAGTCACTGACCGAAGCACTTGTAATCTAAAAAGTCATCCTTCCCCCAAAGAAACCAACACAAACACATGAGAATAAACATAGGAAAGGTTGAGGAACAGGCAAAGTGTTCGGGGCTATAAGTGCACATCATGCAAGCTCCTTTTCTTTATCTATTCCCAGATTTCTGAGAAAGAAGAGGCAGGACAAGGCAGATGTTGTACTGCTTTCGCTCTGGTGGCCCCCACTGCCCAGGTTTTCAGAGCTCATGAACCACTCCCAGAAGCTCTGGTGCCTTCCAGATCCACTTGGTCAGGTCCCAATCTTCTGTCACCCTGAACACCTCAGTCTGAGAACATGGAAATGGAGTGGAGGTGCTTCGGAGTGGAAGGCTTTTTTTCTGAGATTGAAAAAATGTATTGCAAACTGTAGTAAATTATCTATAACATACTCCTATATCTAGATGGTGTTAATTCTTTAAAGCACAGCAAAGGAGTGTCAGGACCCACTCCTGTTCTCTGCAAGATATCCTGGACTTGCTTCCTGAGAGCTTCAAAAAGTGCCTTCGGGTCATTGACTTCAGAGTCCACTCACTGGCATTATGGGCTGTCCATGTGGGCAGGGACATTTGCACCTTATGTCAGAGATGTTTTTGTTCATCCATCCTACACGGGCCTCTGTACTGTCCTGTTGCCGATCCGAAAGAGTGCTCCCTGGTATTACGGGTACGTATACCTCTTTTAGCCCTGGGAGAAAGTTCTCAATTATTAGTCTATAGGAGAAAGTTCTCTTCAAGCAATCTTTTGGGATGTGGTGGCTTCCTACAGGTGAGTGGGGGAACAGAGTTTTTTAATCATCATCTTCTGTCCCTCAGGAAAATCTTCCATTTTTTTCTGTGAGGTGATTTTTTTTTCATCTTCCATCAGATGATGTACCACAGATGAATGCCAAGTCCCCCATTCATTCTGTTTTATACATCTAAACTGTGAGCTCTTTGGGGCAGAAGACATTCTTTTTTCCCCTGTTTGTACAGCACCTAACACAATGGGATCTTGGTCCATGACTGGGCTCCTAGTTGCTATGGTAATACAAAGAATATTATTCAAGTTCTGAGTGCCTGCCAAAGATGTATTACATAATGCAACTAGCATATGTCATATATCGTGCCTTCTCCAATTCTCTTTTCTTCCTAGGAGGAATAATTGTGCTGGAGGGGCTAAGCATTATAATCTTTCATTTGGGAAAGCAAGGTAGAAGTGTTCCTTGAACCTTGAATGTAAAAGGTCCGTGGCATAACAGAAGTGGATTTCACAGCCTTGGACTAGTCCTTGAGAAAGCTCTGTCTTCTGTCTACTGCAAAAGTGAAGCTCGATTGTGCAGAACTTTTCTCATGCCAGAGGAGCAGAGTTGATAACTGTGGTCCTGGTCTATCTCAGGATGTGAGATGATTTTTTAAGAATCCAGGGCCCAGATCATTTCAAGTCTTTTAATGAGCCTAGGAGCTTCAATTTGAAACAATATTTGACAGGGTCCATGTATAGGGAACAGAGGACAGGTCTGATGCATTTGCATTAATCTGTGTTGCTGAGGAGATGCAGTGCCTCGTTCTGTATCAGTTGTAGTTCTCTCAGGTCTATAGCTTTCATGCCCATACAGAGTATGCTGCTGTATTAATGAGGCAGCTTGTGCCAAGTTACGATGTAGTTTCCCAGCCAGCCAGAGATGACAGAAAATAATCTTAATGTGATGAACCCATTGTTCTTCCCACTCTCTGTTCTGATTCTGTTTCCTCACAAGGGAGAGCTCTTCATTCAGTTGATTATAAGCACATATTACAATTCAGTCCCAAGAATTTAGAACAGTTAGACAGTTGGGTGGGATTTGAAGGCTGCCATACAGGCAAAGCTGCTATCAAACTATTACTGACTGGTCAGAGACAGCATTTGGGGGATACCTTTGCAGCCAGGACACCTACATTTAGAATTTGTCAAGGGCCACTCTTCAAGGAGTAGAAAAGTTCCTATAAGAAGCATGGTGAAGTAAGCCCTTCTCCAGGCATAGGGTTGTTCACTGATTGTCCTGGTCCCTCTCAATTCATAATGTGGGCAAAGGCAATACAAAAGGAATTTCTGATGAGTCCTTTCCCCTTATTAGCTGCTTTGAAGATCATATTCCAGTTACATTCAAGTTTTTAATTTTTTTTCTATAGACCAATTTTTCATTGGATTGTAAAGTATGCCATCCCACTATATAGCCCCACAGTAAAATGATTCCTTATGGAAAAGTCCTATAAAATAAGAGATGAACTTAATAGAAATGGTCAATAGGGATCTAGAGAAATTACTGCAAAATCCTGTAACTTTAATGGAGCTTTATAAATTTTCTATGCTTTTTTTTTTTTTTTTTTTTAACCACCATGCAGAATTCTACCGGAGAGTTATCATTTTGTTTTAAACTCTATATTACTTGTGCCATAGGGTGATATCTTCAATTCTCCTTTAGAAGTATTCACAACATTGATTCTTGAAAAAAGGAGTGACCATGTGTCTCATCCACAAAGGTACCTAGGCACCTAAGTCCCATTTCCAGGCACAACTGCAATCCACAAAATTCTCACTTGGCTGCCGCCTAACTCAGTAGGCACATAAACTCACTCAGCACCTACATTTTTACAGTAAAAGTTCCCAGGTCCCTATGTTTCTGCCTCTGGGAATGTGCACTCTTGCCTCAGTCTAGGTGGCAGGATGCCTATCGCCTACCTAAGCCCAAGGGTGAAAGTAACTTAAAGGATTTACCAGTACGCAGGGCGGCCGGGCTCCAGGGCAAGGTGGGGGGGGGAGGGGCTCTGGGCCCCCTGAAGGACCAGAGCCTCGGATGGAAGGAGTGGGGCTAGGGCCAGACTCCCCCAGCCAGCCCTTCAGCGCTGCCTGGCCTGTGCCGCCCGGGGCTCCGGCGGCAATTTAAAGAACCCGGGGCTCCAGCCACTGCCGGGTGCCCCAGGCGCTTTTAAGTCACCGAGCCCGGGCCACAAATCCCTTCTTCTTCACGAAGAGATGGGACTTGAACTGGTGGACGCCCACATCCTCGATGAGTGCTCTAACCACTGGGCAAAGGAGTGGGGGTGCGGCTGCTCCTGCTGCTTTGTGTGGTGATAGGCAGCCTCTGAGCATGTCTATCCCACATGCAATTTAGGTGGAGGAGCAACTATCTTCCCCTGCCTTGTGGCTTACTAGCAGAGATAGGGGCCTTTCTCTGTGAGACGGGTGGGGCTGAGGACACCCCCCTCTCATCAGCATCTCCCCTTCGCTAGCTTAGGCCACAGGCACCAACTTTCCATTATGTCAGGAGGTGCTCAACCCCCGGTTCTGCCCCAGGCCCTGCCCCCACTTCATCCCTTCCCTGAATGTAACACTCCTGCCCTGCCTCTTCCACCCCCTCCCCCAAGCATGCCGCATCCTCCCTCCTCCCCACTCCCCCCCAGCCTCCTGCGTGCCACAAAACAGCTGATTGCAGCAGGTGGGAGACGGGGAGGGAACGGGAAGCACTGATCTGCAGGCCCTGCTGGTGGGCAGGAGGTTCTGGGGGAAGGAGAGAAGCTCATAAGAGGGCTGCTAGTGGGTGCTCAGCGCCCACTATTTTTTCCCCTGTGGGTGCTCCAGCCCCAGAGCAGCCACGGATTCAGCGCCTATGAGCTTTGGCAGCTCCCTGCCTAGAGAGCGGGGTTTGTGGATCACATTCTGAGGCACCTCTCGCTCCTCATTCATTGCATGGGAAGACTAGGAGCCTAACTTGGCCTTATGGGTTGTAGTGTTGTTCCTTTGATTTTTCTAGGCACCTAACAGCAAGGCGTTGCAGGGCCGAAGTCCCTTTGTGGATCCGGGCCAACATGCTTCATCTTCAAAAGATGAAGAAATATTAACCACAGTCATGATCCTGAGAAAGACCAAGTCTGCTTCACTCCTCCTGAATTGAATCCGCTTGGCAGCTCTAAGTTGCCAAGAATGTTTGTCTGCCTCGCTTTTCAGATTTTGGACAGCACCACTCTTTCACAAGAGACAAGCTGCTCATGCTAAAATAAAACCCATCATCCATATTGATCATTTGTCAGCAGCAAAAGTCTGTATGCATCAGTCTCCTCATGTCGCCGTCAGACCAAGTGCTGGTACGTCTGCAGAGCACGGTGAAACATTAGGCAAGCTTTTTGCATTTTTCTGCTCAGATCTGTCACAATGGAAATATATGGCCTGTTAGGACAAAAGTATTGAATGTGTGTGTCACTTAGCGCCATTATAAATGGCCTTGGTAAGTTCACTGTTTTTAATTAAATGGATGTATTTGGTCTTTGTAGGGCTCAACATGTGCTTGGGTGAATAAATGTTTTCAGAATTTAACTCCGTCTCTCCTCATTTTTCTCTGGCACTCCACAACAAAGCTTTCCTTTCCTTGACACTGAATAATGACTGGAAAAGAAAATGTCCAGCTTGTTTGTATACTTTCTCCACCCTGTCCTTGAATCCAAGGCTTCTCACTCTCTCTGCTCACAAGGGAACCCCACTGTGCATAGGCAGAGTTGGGGGAGGAGGGAAAGGAGGGCGTTGCCCCCACTCCCCCAACTGCAAGCCTCATGGGCAGGCAGCCTGAGTGTGCAATGCAATGAGTTCTGCAGAGGAGACAGATGTGGTGCTCCCAGTTTGTGCCCCTGAGGCAGGATGTCAGAATTTTCTTTAAAAAGAACAGGAGTACTTGTGGCACCTTAGAGACTAACAAATTTATTAGTCTCTAAGGTGCCACAAGTACTCCTGTTCTTTTTGAGAATTTTCTTTATAAACAGAGTGATTAACAGGTGATTAAGATAAGAAGGGGCTGTTAAAATGTTTCCTAATGTGAAATGATCTGTTCCAAGCTTGGTGAACTGCAAAAAGTGAGTAACCTAAAAGAAAGTAATTGTAGATTTTTCTACACTTGTTTCAATTGTTGTATTCAATTGTGGTAACAAAGTTACTAATATCTTTCTTTCAGAAGATAATTGATTTATTAGACAAAGGAAATGCAGTAGATCTAATCTATCTGGATGTCAGTAAGGCATTTGATACAGTTCCACAAAGAAATTATTTGTTAAACTGGAGAAGATGGGGATTTATATGAGAACTGAAAGGTGGATAAGGAACTGGTTAATAAGGGAAGACTACAAGTCATACTGAAAGGTAAACTGTCAGGCTGGAGGGAGGTTACTAATGGAGTTCCTCAGGGATCAGTCTTAGGACCAATCTTTTTTTATTTATTTTTATTACTGACCTTGGCACAAAAAGTGAAAGCGTGCTGTGACGTTCCCCTCTGGTATTATCTGGACCAGTGATCTGCTAGGTCACTCCAGTCCTTGACTCTGGGAGCCAGCCTTCCCCTGCTCTGCTGTGAGAACCCCCACTCCTAGGCTGTTCACGCACAGCCTCTGGCATGTAAGCTGCTCCTTGGATTGTGCAACCGAATGACACTAGCCAATATCTCCGGTCCCAGACACAACCCTAGGAACTTCCATCTTGCAGTGTCCAGTTATGCCTACTGGATGCTGCAAGCTTATATGAATTCGTCAACTTAACGAAGAAACTGATATGTAACAGGCTTGTTATCCCAAGGGGAGTCTCTGACACACTTCAAACCAAATGCACTGCTTTGGGTAGAATAAACAAACAGACTTATTAACCACAAAGATAAATTTTAAGTGATTAAGCATAACAGTCAGATTTGGTCAAATGATATAAAAGCAAAATGCATTCTAAGCTGATCTTAACACTGGCAATGCCCTTACAAACTTAGATGCTTCTCACCACAGGCTGGCTGGTTGTTCTTCAGTCAGGCTCTCCCCTTTGATCAGCACTTCAGTTGCTTGGTGGTGGTGGTCTGTAGATGGAGGTGGAAGAGAGAGGAAGAGCATGGCAAACATCTCTTTTATCCTGTTCTTTCTTCCCTCTTGGCTTTGCCCTCCCCCTTCAGAGTCAGGTGAGCATTACCTCATCGCAGTTCCAAACTGACCAAAGGAAGGGGGGTGACTCCCTCGAGAGTCCAACAGATTCTTTTTTTGCTACCTAGGCAAGCGTCCTTTGTTCCTGTGAGGCTGGGCAGGGTTTGTCCCATACATGCCCTGATGAGGTGTGAATTTTCCTCTCAGCTCTTGGAGAGTTTTTGCCTGGGCTTATTTTAAGCCACGAGGATACATTTTCAGCTTCATAACTATATACATGAAATTATGACCTATAACCTTACTATAACATTACTGTAATAACAATGCTCAGTGCATCCTGAACCTTCCGAAGACACCCGGCATGACAAACTTTGCATTGGATACCACACAATCATTTTACAAGGATGAACATGGGGGTGCTGGGTGTTCCCCCAAGGTACAGAGCATCACACATGCTAATAAAATTTGCAGATGACACAAAGTTGGGCGGTATTGCCAGGACTGAGGAGGACCAGAATATCATACAAGAAGATCTGGATGATCTTGTAAACTGGAGTAATAGAAATGGGATGAAATTTAATGGTGCAAAGTGCAAGGTCATGCATTTAGAGACTAACAACAAGAATTTTTTGCTATAAGCTGGGGACTTATCAGTTGGAAGTGACAGAGGCGGAGAAAGAGTTTGGGGTATTGGTTGATCACAGGATGACTATGGGGCATCAATGTGATGTAGGTGTGAGAAGGCTAATGTAGTCCTGGGGTGCATAAAGCGAGGTATTTCCAGTGGAGACAGGGAAGTGTTAGTACCATTATACAAGGCACTGGTGAGACCTCATCTAGAATACTGTGTGCAGTTCCGGTCTCCCATGTTTAAGAAAGATGAATTCAAACTGGAAGAGGTGCAGTGAAGGGCTACTAGGATGATCCAAGGAATGGAAAACCTATATTGTGAAAGGAGACTCAAAGAGCGTGGTTTGTTTAGTCTAACCAATAGAAGGCTGAGGGGAGATAGGATTGCTCTGTATAAATATATCAGAGGGATAAATACCAGGGAGGGAGAGGAGTTATTTAAGGTAAGCATCAATGTGGACACAAGAAGAAATGGCTATAAACTGGCCATCAACAAGTTTAGGCTTGAAATTAGACAAAGGTTTCTAATCATCAGAGGAGTGAAGTTCTGGAGCATCCTCCCAAGGGGAGCAGTGGGGGCAAAAAACCTAACTGGCTTCAAGACTGATCTTGGTAAGTTTATGGAGGGGATGGTATGATGGTGGGTGGCCCATCGGCGACTGCCAGTAGCAAACATCCCCAATGGCTGGAGACAGGACACTAGATGAGGAGGGCTCTGAGTTACTACAGAGAATTCTTTCCCAGGTATCTGCCTAGTAAGTCTTGCCCACATGCTCAGGATCTAACTGATCTCTGTATTTGAGATTGGGATGGAATTTTCCCCTCGGTCAGATTGGCAGAGCATGGGGCATGGAGCACTTGCAGGTTTGAGCTAGTGTAAATGGCAGTTTCTCTGTAATTTGAAGTCTTTAAAGACCTGATTTGATGACTTCAGTAACTCAGCCAGAGGTTATGGATCTATTTCATGAGTGGGTGGGAGAGGTTCTATGTCCTACGATGTGCAGGTCAGACTAGATGATCACGATGGTCCCTTCTGACTTTAGTAAGAGTATCTGAGCGAGAATATACATTACAATTTTAATGTGTCCCGTAAGTGACTTGCCACAAGATATCAAACATGTTAGTGTCAGAGCTGAGTCGGTCTAATATTTATTTAATTTTCTTTCTCGATATAGGAATTAGATTCAATGCTCCTGTCAGATATTTCTAAGTTGTTATCTGCAAAATCACTAGAGTTTTCAGTTGTCTAAGTGGCCTCCGGAATCATGGTTAAAGTTGCGGCTCCCACCCCAAATCTGAAATGGCACTCCTATGGGCAGGCACGGAATTTGTCATCCCTACCCCCATGCACAGCCCCCTGACTGGATCCACCTTCCCAAGCATAGAAGTCAAACTATGCCAATGCCAATGTGGCATCCACTTATGCATCAACTTTGTACTAGCTGGACAATATAAGGTCATTCAACTAACTTCCTTTTTGGTTGTAACTTGAGTTGCTGTCCTGAGAAAACAGGGGTAGGTCCCGAATACTTACCTGAGCTATAGCTGTATAGCTACCGAAGAGGTGCCAAAAACAATTGTAAGCCAGCTACCTCGAGTATTTTGTGCAGTAGCTAAAATAATCTGTCAGCTTGATTTTATGGAGCACTGATAGCATTTTTAAGAGTTGGTTCTTTTTGTCATCACTGCTGTGTAATTATCTTTTTTGGAAGTTTCTATTCTATTGCCTTCATGTCTGCATTTTTAAATTCAGTAAGCAAGCAAAGAAAGTTAAAATAGACAGGAAAAGTATTCAACAGTATGGAAATTGCCCAGCACAGAAGAAAACTCTTGAAGATGGAGATGGAGCATCAAGTATGTATTCAAATGGAATATGTAAGTAGCACAAAGCAACTCTTTTAAATAGCAGATCACTTCACGAGTACAAGATGTTGAACTATAACTGTTCCGAATTGCAGTGGGACCTATAATGGATCTAGTGGTGTTCTTTTGCTGTAAGATTTGTACGTCTGTAATCATAAGTAGCTAGTCAGCAATGACCATATTATTGTGTGAGGTATGGACTGCACATGTTTCTCTTCTGTTTCATAACCACTTGGGTTAATAAGGCCCCCACAGTATGGATGACGCCCATATTAGACAACTGGGAACCTTTAAGACTAGAGGGAGGAGAACTTCAGGACTATTAACACAGCAGCCCCCAGGTGTTAGACAGGATTGTACAGCAGGGCATCTCTTTTTCCTGTATTTGTGGGACATTGATCTGATTCAGGACTGAAATGAAGGAGGATGGCAACTTGGGTTTGGCTAAGACTATAATTTGTAACCTGGCACAGTCATATGTCAAGTGTTTTTTACAACTGAGTGAGAGAAGTGATAGTTGTTGCCTTCAAGAAACAAGAATAGTCCTTAACAGAGAGGCCACCTAGTACAGACTTCTCAACTACAGTAAAGATGTTCTTCCTAATCTGTCTGCTATTGCAGTTAATGGAGAGAGCAAATTTAGGCTAATTTCAGACGCTAACTTGTTAGCTAAAAACTAGTTTTTAAAAAAATAGCATGTTTTTGGTTCGGGGTGAAGGCTGGAAAGAGTGTTCTTTGTGCCGGGGGCAAAAGGAGCTGTTTCCTCCTGTTTGATTCCTTCTGCGTTTAGAGACACGGGACTTTTTACAGTCCCTGTAAATAAACAAAACTACACCTGAGAAATACCTATCGTCAGTTTCTATTCCCAACTGGAACATTCCCCGAGTCCCAAATTTCGGCAAACCACTTAGGTTGAAAAGGGGCAACAATATCCTTTCATTTCAGGCCTACAATCAATGCAGGTGCAGTCTCTTGTGAGTGTGTACAACATATTAGATAGCTATCTGTGCCCACAAACCAGCTAGCTAGTCATCTGAACCTTGTTTGCATTTGCAATTCTTTTGTTTTTCAGGCCCCAAATGAGGTCCCTCTAAAAACGTGGCTCATTATATTAAATAATTTAGATGCCGCAAAGTTTAGTTATTGATTTGAACCTCATTTTTGAAAACATAAAAATAGGTTTTTCACAGCCTGCCTGACAGAGACAGAGAGATTGTGTGGGCAGGTTGTTCCAGAAGATGACTGTAGAATGATTATTAAGAGCTATACTTTTATAATAATAGCGCTGGGAGGGTTCCTTCTGAAAGAATGTTCAGTAAGTTTCAGCTCTTTCCTTGTTGAGAACTGAAGTCAATAATGCGTTGGGTACGTTTTGACGCATTATCCACTAATAACTGATATGCAGCACTTGAAGGATAAATAATAGAATGTTTTTGCTGCTTCCTCTTCCCCCTTACTTATTATCACATTAGCATCTTCCAATGTGGATTATTGTCATTATCAGCTAATTCACGAAACCACTGCTTTAGCAATCATTTCCTTGCTTCCAGGCATTTATGCAAAGATAGCTGTAGCATATTCAAATTAATTTGAAGAGTGACTTTGAACTAGATAATTTATTTGAATATTTTTTAGTAGTCATTTTATTTTGCAGAAAATCAAGACTTGACCAACCATTTGAATGTGTGTGTTTAGGGTGTGCAATTTCTTGCTGTATTGCAATCCCAAGTGCAAATTCCCCTCTTAGCTTTCATGCCACCCCTTACACCTGGAAAGCCTATCAGTTCCCATGTGTTAAGTGCCTCCCCTCTGTTCTTTCAAAGCACTGAAAGGCCCATCCCTCTCCTGAAGCATTCCAGATAGGATGATGATATGCCCTTCTATAAGTCTTCTTTCCAAGGGTCTCCAAGTGCTATAGAATCATTAATGGATTAATTTCCCAACACCCTGTGAAGTAGGGAAGTACTGTTAACCCCACTTTGCACAGAGAGACTAGTTGACCTTCCCAAGGTCACACAGGAAATCTGTGGCAGAGCCACGAATGGAACCCAGATTTCCCGAGACCCAATTTTGTGACCTAACCACAAATATTCCTCCCGCCCTCTGTTCAGATTTGTTTGGTATTCCCCTTCGTTGGGCCTTTCAGATCTCAGCTCTTTTGGGCAAGGACTTTGTTATACATCTGGCACCTTTTCTTCATTGTGCAGCTGCTGAGCTATGTGCATGATTATCAGCATTCGTGATGAGCTAACATCTTTTCCCAGTTTAGACATGGGGTAATTTTAACTTTGTGGCCTGAATACCTTTATGTAGAGCTGGGATTGTGAGGCTCAACCTGTCATGAGTTAGACCAGCGTCTTCTGCGAGGCACAAACATGAATTAGCCCATTATAATGTACACTTCAAAACTCTTTGTGCTGACACCTCCTCACATAGTGCCCATTTGAACTCTGTAGTTTGCACTACTAGCTTTGCAGCCTATCCATATGTCAGGCTCGTCAGTTCTCTGATTGGTACACAAGGCGAGTAGACAAATATAAAAGAACTGGCAGAACTATGAGGTGGATAGAGAGCAAAGCCAGTAATGCAAACAATGGGGGGGAGGGATAGTTCAGTGGTTTGAGCATTGGCCTGCTAAATCCAGGGTTGTGAGTTCAGTCCTTAAGTAGGGCCACTTAGGGATCTGGGGCAAAATCAGTACTTGGTCCTGCTTGTGAAGGCAGGGGGCTGGACTCAATGACCTTTCAGGGTCCCTTCCAGTTCTATGCAATAGGTATATCTCCATATATTTTATATTTATTTAACAGAGTACATGAAGGGATGTAGGTCAGTAGTTAAAAAGAAAGGCATCATTTTCCATCCGCAGATCCTACCACACTGTGCATGGAGAGACCAGTGTATGTTGGAGCTCAGCCGAATTTAACTTGCTACTCAATCAGGGAAGCTGCTTCTTGGTTTCTCTGCAGACCACAAAGGTTTTGAATAATACTGGATCTGTAAGTGGCTTTGTTTTCTGACACCAACAGATCATTTCCAAGAGACACCGTGAGCAGCTTCTGGTGCATCAGGCAGCCAGCCTGTCTGACATTCCCTTTGTGAAGCCCTTTTCAGGGATCACTCTGCAGCTTGGCTTTAAAACCCACAGTTTATTTCCAGGCACTCGGCTCTTTTGTGAGTATATTTACAGAGGACCAGTAAATATGTTTAATGTACAATGGTAAATAGTCCAGGCACTACTGAGGAGGAGTTGCATCTGATTTTACTAAAAAGCAACAGAGGGTCCTGTGGCACCTTTGAGACTAACAGAAGTATTGGGAGCATAAGCTTTCGTGGGTAAGAACCTCACTTCTTCAGATGCAAGTCCTCTGAAGAAGTGAGGTTCTTACCCACGAAAGCTTATGCTCCCAATACTTCTGTTAGTCTTAAAGGTGCCACAGGACCCTCTGTTGCTTTTTACAGATTCAGACTAACACAGCTACCCCTCTGATATCTGATTTTACTGTTACTTTATTAGTGTATCTCCCAGGTGCAAATGCCAGACTCCTGCTGGTTATACAGCTGAGCCTGCTGCAGCGGCATCTCCTGAGCCACCGATGCTAAATCGGTCCCCTGAAGCAGTGGAGACTGGCTCCCAAAAACGAGCTCTCTGTTGATTTCTTGTTTGGTTTTAAAGCATTGTTATGTGTGCCAACCCCGCTTTGCTTTTCTATCAGCATCTGTGTAGGATTTTCTATGGTAATGTCAGAGAGGACCAAAGCTTTGGGCTATGCCGTGTACAGAACAGAATTTACCAAGATGTTAGCCAAAAGCTAAGGCTCTACTTTCCAAGCCTGGTATTTAGAGTTAGGTTCCTAAATTCACATTCACAAGCTTCTCTAAAAGTGGCCTGGTGTACAGAGGTGCTGAAGCGACTGGAGCGCCTATTGTTCCAACATGCTGCTCTATATCATAAGTCGACGGTCGCTGCAAAGGAAATGCAGGTAGGGTGACCAGACGTCCCGATTTTATCGGGACAGTCCCGATTTTTGGGTCTTTTTCTTAGATAGGCTCCTATTACCCCCACCCCCGTCCCGATTTTTCACACTTGCTGTCTGGTCACCCTAAATGCAGGTCACTTTTATTTAGGAGCCTAAGTTTAGGCACCCAGGTTTGCACATGGTGTCACTTGTGCCCAACATGCTATGGGAGAAATCCTAGTCCCATTGAACTCAGTGACAAAACTCCCTTTGACTTAAATGGGGCCAGGATTTCACCTTATAACTTTAGAAACCAGTGTGTGTCAGCACATAGCGCCTGGGTGTTTTATTCATAGCAGGAACCCCTCTTGGCTTGTGGCAATTTGATTACAGACTCCAATTCAAGATCTTTCTTGATACTCAAGGCTTTTTTTGAAACAGGCCCTCACTCCCTGAGAGCTTGCCTCTTCCTCCTCAGCCAGGATCTCTCAGCCCAACTGTGCATTGCTGGATCCACAGCATTGTGAAAAACAGTGTGAGGGACATTAGCACAGGAGACAGAACTCTCGTAGGGACAGAGCTATGGAACGCTGTACCTGAGAGAGGAATGACCACAGGCCTTCCCGTGTTCACAACTAAATGCAAGCTCATTCAATCACTTTGTATGTTCCACACATAAACACATACATCTATAAGTCAATCAAGCTATTTCTCCTCTAGGCTGGCACAGAAGAAAGAGATTGTTGTTGTTGTTTCTATTTTTGGTGCTCAGATACTACAGTGCTGGAGGCTGTATAAGTACCTAGATGGATTAGATTATTGCCTCTCTACAGCTTTGACAAATGGAGATATGACTGGCCAAAAAAGCAGCTTTTAAATCCAATAGCTGTTCTTGCCAATAGCTTGTAATCCTTTGTTCCTTATAGAAGTTAGAGACAGAAATGGCTGAAGATCATCTGTACCATCTCCAATAGTACAGGTTACTGCCCTACAGTATTGTATATTCTTCAGTGCTTTGGGTACTTTAGGAAGTAGCCTCCATTTCTGTACATGCAACTTTCTGTGTGTGCTTTTCCAGTGCTAATGCCTGCACACACACATCAATTATAGAAAAAGCCTGGCCCGGTATTTGCGTGTGTAAAGCTGCATGCATAGAAATATCAGTGCCTAAATGTTTATAATGATGAGGCTTCCATCAGTCCCCTTCAATAGTCTAATGGACCACATAGAGCCATAAAAGTTACAGCTGCAAGGGGTGCCTTAATTCATCCATCCCAGCTTCCTCTTACTGCAGGATTATTCCTTGCGGTTCACTCGCTGATGCCTTGTCCAGTCAAATTTAATGACTCCTAAATGATGGACGTTCAGCCACTTCTTGAACTATTACATAGCATCTCGCCATCAGGAATATTCAGCCTATAGTCTCTCAATTTCATTCCATTACTCATAGTTATTCCTTCCTGTACTATGCAAATAGTTCTTCTTCCACTCTGAGATTTTACACTCTTCGAATGTCAAGTATTCGGTTGTCATTCTCCCCGTAACAAAACTGAGGCTCTTTAGTTCTTTGTCTTTACTCATAAACCAACCCGTCTGATCATTTTGTAGCTCATCTTGGTGGCACTCCCAGTTTGACAGCATCATCCTGGTAATACATACTGCCACTAAATGAGAGGACAATTCCAGATGTGATACTTCAAGAGCCATACAGTGGTCACCATTACAATCTTTAGAACACCCTTCCAAGTAATTAACCTACAGCAGTGGTTCTCAACCTTTCTAGACTACTGTACCCCTTGTAGGAGTCTGATTTGTCTTGCGTACCTGCAAGTTTCACCTCACTTAAAAACTACTTGCTTACAAATCAGACATAAAAATACAAAGGTGTGTCAGCACACTATTACTGAAAAATTGCTTACTTTCTCATTATTACCATATAATTATAGTATCAGAGGGGTAGCCGCATTAGTCTGGATCTGTAAAAAGCAACAGAGAGTGCTGTGGCACCTTTAAGACTAATAGATGTATTGGAGCATAAGCTTTCATGGGTGAATGCGCATACGTCTGATGCATGCATGCATCCGACAAAGTGGGCATTCACCCACGAAAGCTTATGCTCCAACACATCTGTTAGTCTTAAAGGTGCCACAGGACTTTGTTGCCATATAATTATAAAATCAATGAATTTTCAGTGTATAGTATATAGAACAGTATAAATGAGTCATTTTCTGTATGAAAGTTTAGTTTGTACTGACTTTGCTCGGGCTTTTTTGTAGCCTGTTGTAAAACTAGGCATATATCTAGATAATTTAATACACCCCTTGGAAGACCTCCAAGTACCCCCAGGGATACACGTACCCTTGGTTGAGAACCACTGACCTACAATATTCATGTTGCCACAGTCACACTATTTCTTTGCAAAGGCAAAATTATGAGGAGTTTAATGGCGGTCACTATGCATAGCATGATACTTTTGTGTATCCAGCCAAAAATTGCAGTGCCCTCTCAATCTACTACCTTTTACTTATTGTTATAATGTTAATTGCTTTAATTGCTGCCCTTAATGGGGCCTTGCACAAGTTCATTAACCCCCTTCATGGAAAGGTTTTGCACAGGCTCACATTTCACCTGGTGGTTTCCCATTTTTGTTTCCTCATTTCTAGCCCTCGTCTTGGAATCTAACATTAGGTCAAGTGGCTTCTCTACAGCACAATTCCATTTGCAGTATCCTCTTAAAAACTTCATTCGTATCTCATTTGTCCCGATCTCCTTTTCTGTTAGTCATTCTGTCCCTTTTGCATACGCTTTCCTTCCTTGCAGATAATATTGTTATGCACATGGTAACAGTGCTGGAAAACTTTTCATCTTGGGGTGCCCTCCTCCACAAGTATCTAATCTTATCCTTCTCTATTAATCTAACTAATTTATCTAAGCCAAACTTCCCCAACATTTGGGTGTGCTCGGATTTGAAGTTTTAATTCAGGCCTATCACTGGAAAGAAAATACTGACAGGTCACTTAATCTTACTTCGTTCATTGTATGAAAACGTTACTGTATAACTGAACTGTTTAAAAGCATTTTAAAAGGAAAACTACCTACCTGCAAACATAGCATCACTGCTTTGGCTATGAAAGTGTTTCATTTAAGCCACATAGTCTTTTTCATTTCTCCTTACTTTTTACTGCTTCTTTAAATCTCATTGAAAGCAAGCTTTTCTTCACAAAATGATAGTTCAAGGTTTTCACTCAATGATATTGACTTTCTGTTGGTAGCAAAGGTATAAGCCAGTAGTTTAAAATGTCCAGTCAATTGCTCTCCTGCCCACATTATACGCCTAATTTCCCAAAGTACATATGCCATTATACACAATACGATCATTAACACAGCAGGTGCAGTTAGAGATAGCCTGCAGAGTGTTGTTAAAAGGTATAATGAAGAACAAAATACATTTTCCAATGGCTACAAAGAAGTTGTCCCAGGGAATTAAAAATTGTTGTACTGTGTCATATTGTACATTCCATGTACTTGCCTTCTCTAATGAGTGGGGAAATCCAGTATCACGCTCTTGGTGCTTAAAATTTTGCAGAAATAGACAACTGAATTTGATAAAGACCTAGGAAAAGGTTCCTCTGGATCAGGGAGCTGGACAAGCCAGATTTTACCTACAGCAACTAACTCTTTATCCTCTGTTGCTTAAATGCTAATCTGGTCATTAATGGCAGGAGTCAAATAAGCATTTTCTGAGTTCAGTAATACATTTGCGCTGAGCCGTGTCACCACTGTTTAGTACCCTAATTATGTAACTGAGTCCCTGTCCACTGCCTTCATCTTCTGTTTTTAATACAGACCTAAAGCTGCTATTCTACCTAAGGATGGGGTCATTTTTTAAAATTGCATAATTATGGTCTCTCATTCAAACTTAACATTGTTTTAAATGAAAGCTCTTGTACGTGCCACACTTACAAATCCTATTATCATCCATTGAACAGTTTGACTTCTGGAATAGTCAGTTCAGAAGCTTAAATAGAAAACAAAGCCTGTTGTGCAGATACCAGAATATAGTGTCCACTTTTGGATTTCTTTTAACTACATCAGGAAAAGAACAGAAAACCAGAGTGTTTTAGTTATTAAACAGAAAATATGGACAGTGTGCACCAACAGTTGCCTATTTTTGCTTCAGCATTCATTTTTTCTCATATGTCTTGAGAAACTGAGAGTGCAGGGAGACACAAATCTTCTGGTAGATCCGCTGCAATTGGTAGTGGAAGTCCAAGGTTCACACGCTTCATAGTCTGCTGACTAGTCCGACATTGACCTTTATGAGTATCCAAGAATATTTGACAGAGTAGACATGGCCAGGAAATGCAAAATTCCACTTGAACAAGGAAATGAGAACGATGCTTTGAGTAGAAATTGTCTAATGGGATGAATGCTGGTTCAACCTTGGAAAATTGACTTATAAAGCTGTATATGGACACAACCTAGGCAAAATTCTTGTATTCTGTTGAACTTGTACTTTGTGTTTGGTCTATGACGTAGCCAAAAAATCTTTTTCTCTTTGGCTTTTTCTTGTAACCAGGGCCGACTCCAGGCACTAGCCCAGCAAGCATGTGCTTGGGGTGGCCAAGGGGAAGGGGCACCACATCGGGCTCTTCGGCGGCAATTCGGCGGCGGGCCCCTCTCGGAGGGAAGCACCTGCCACCGAATTCCTGCCGAAGAAGAAAGCGGTGCGGTGGAGGTGCTGCAGGAGTGCCGCCGATCGCAATTGCGATCGCGGCGGCTTTTTTTTTTTTCCGCCACTTGGGGCGGCAAAAACCCTGGAGCTGGTCCTGCCTGTAATGTTCATTTACTTCAGTATCCAAAGAATCAAGAGATGGAAAAGAACTATTGGACTGTCTAGCCCATGGATCTGCTAGTGCTATATTGTTTTCTCTTGTATTAGTGTTTTGTCGGGTCACTTTTGTTAGAATAAAGTGATGTTTCTTCCACCACATCTCATGGGAGACTCTTCCACAGGTTAACAGAATCGTTACTCTCAGAGAGATTTTCCTGACACTCTGAATTTTTCCTTTCTTAATTTCATCCGTTCACTCTTAGTTGCACTTCCTTTGAATTTGCTAAGCAATTCCCTTTTCGCATAGTTAAGTGTTCCTTTGTTCACCTGGCTTTGGCTGTCACTTAGTCTAGCTAGACATGTTTAACTCTTCTACTCTTTCCTTGTAAATCAATTCCTCTATCCTCCTAACTATTTTTACTGCTCTTCTTTGAACTCTCTCCAGTGGACCAACATCTTTCAGGTAGCATGACCCTAAGAAATGAACAAAATGTTCCAGATGTGATTGTACCATTGCCACATACCGAGGGACTTTTACATCCCACATTTCATGCTATGATGCCTTGGCTATTTTTTCCCTGCCACATTGCTTTGTAAATGTACTACAAGCTACTCCTGTCCAGGCTTCTCCCATTGTGTATAGATGTTTCATATTTTTTTCGTCCCTCCCTCCCCCCCCCTGCCCATTTTAATTCGAGTAGCTGCTTTATTTCCAAACTGAATCCCATTTTCTTTCTTTCTTCCTCAGTTTCTTATCTCTCTAGGTCCCTTTCTATTATTTCTCTGTAGTTATTGGTGTTTGCAATTCGTCCCAATTTAGTACATCTGGGAATGTGCTCTTTATTCCCTATTCTAGTGGATTAATGAAAGCACTATATAATACAGAAGTTAACAGAGGTCTCTGCAGCACCTCCCTAGGCACACTAGTTGATCCTTTGCTCTTTATAGTAACCATTTATTTATACTCCACCTTGTTTACAGACCATGTGACCAGTTCATAACCATTGCAATTCATGCTGAGATTAAGATTTTATAAGACACTATAAAATACTATAATATTTTATGCTATATATAGTATAGAACATGACTCTAATTCAATAAGCAATAGGTCAGTACATTAAATCAGTTGTTTTCCCTGCAGCTGCTAATTTTGTAATTTTACTACTATTACTGTTGTTTGTTGATCTAGCAAAAAAAAAATGTGGCAAGCAACATATGGGAGTTTTGGAGGTTACATTTTTTGCTTTGTTACAATTAAAGTCTGTGGTTCACAAAGGAGAACATTCAATTGCAGAGGAAAAATATTGTTACAAAACCATTCCAGATAGCTAGAAATTAGGGATTTATGGCTGAGGTTTTCAAAAACGCTCAGCACTGGCCTCTGTCTGATTTCACTGAAGTCCATGGGAAAGCTTCCCTGATTTCAGTGAGAGCAGCGTTAGGTCAACGCTGAGTGCTTTTTGAAATCCCCCTCTAACGGTGAAGCCCTGCCTAGCCCCACTGAAATTAATGGAAATTTAGCCACTGATTTCAGTGAGGCCAAATGTCATAAACATACAGCAAAGGCTAGCATAAAATCCCTCCTTTACCTGTGAAGGGTTAAGAAGCTCAAATAACATGGTTGGCACCTGACCAAAAGGACCAATGAGGGGAGAAGATACTTTCAAATCTGGGGGGGAAGGTTTTTGTTTTGTCTCTTTGTGTTGTTCTCTCCAGGTTAGCGAGGAATCAGGGCAGGGAAAATACATCTCCCAAAGCCATACCTGAGCTAAAGGCCTCTAAGATTACAAATTGTAAGTAATAGGAAGGAAATGCGTTAGATTATCTTTTGTTTTAGCTTGTGAATTTTCCCTGTGCTAACAGGGAAGTTTATCCCTGTTTTTGTAACTTTAAAGTTTTGCCTAGAGGGGAAATACTCTGTGTTTTGAATCTTTTTGTTACCCTGTAAAGTTATCTTCCATCCTGATTTTACAGAGGTGATTCTTTTATCTTTTTTTAAATAAACTTCTTTTAAGAACCTGATTGTTTTTCAGTGTCCTAAGGACCCAGGGGGTTTGATCTGTGCTCACTTTGTAACCAATTGGTTAAGCTATTATTCTCAAGCCTGCCCAGGAAAGGGGGTGTAGGGGTTTGGGGGGATATTTTGGGGGAGATAGGGCTCCAAGTGGCCCTCCCTGAATGTTTGTTTTAATCACTTGGTGGTGGCAGCAGTACTCATCCAAGGACAAGGAAGGATTTGTGCCTTGGGGAAGTTTTTAACCTAAGCTGGTAGAAATAAGCTTAGGGGGTCTTTCATGCAGGTCCCCACATCTGTACCCCAGAGTTCAGAGTTGGGAGGGAACCCTAACACCAAGCTTTCACCCTTGGATACTGTCAGGGAAGGATTCCCCAGGTGCGGGAATATTTGACAGCCACAAGTCTGTCTTCCAAGGGTCCCTTCTCAAGCCCTAGCATAGGAGGTACATCATAGATAGGCAAAGATAGGCATAGATAAGGGGGGCAGGACAGAATTGAAGTACACAGCTCTGTGGACATTCTGGGCAGTGCTGCAGCCCATAGGCAACCTGGAACAACTGTCATCATTTAGACAGGTCCCCAGGGCTTTCTAAATTACGCTGGGTTCCAGGAAGCAGCCGAGGACTGGGAGGGGACAAAGGAAGCTTAAACCCATCATAACCCCCATTGCTCCAAACTATCAGTCCTATATTGCTACTCTTTTCTTCCTCCAAAATCTCCCTGGTAAGAACCAATTCTATCCATTTTGCCTATGCAAAATCTTATCATGCAGTTGGAACCCCCCATGCAACAATGGCAAGGAAGGGTCATTTGTTCCATTTATTTCAAGGAGCACAATTATCCTACCATTCCCCCACTGTATTGTTTAACATTTTATTTCCCGTCCTGATGGGTGAATGGCGATTGTTAGCTCACTCCAGTTCCTTCTCTCAGACTTTAGTGGCACTTTCTCCTCCTGATCTTCTGACTGTATATTATCCAAAATACTCTCCAAGTTTGTCACCTGTGAGTCTAGGAGTATGTGGAGCTGGAAGGTGTAATTCCCAGCTCGGGTAGATATACCCACGCTTGCTCTCATTGTGCTAGTGCCCTAAAAATAGAAGTGTATTCACCGTGGCGGCAGGAGCAGCTAGTTGCCCCACGTACAATCCTGTCTGAGACTCTAGGTATGTACTCAGGGCAGCTAGCCCTTCCCGCTGCTTGCACTGCCACAGCTACACTTCTGTTTTTAGCGAGCTAGCTTGCTCAGAGCTAGTGCGGGTGAGCATGCCTGAGCTGGGAATTGCACCTTTCGGCTCCAAGGCAGACACACCCCAAGTTGTTAGATTGAGCATCTAGAGGTGTAGTTTCTCCGTCGTTATTTGTTCAATTATTTTATCAGGGATAGAAATTAGACATATGGAAGTAGAATCGCTCTTTCTGTTTTTGAAAATCCAGTGCTGCATTTTCTTTTCTCTAATCTTCTGGCACTCCCTGAGTTATCCAGGGTTGTGGTTTTTTTATTTTTTAAAGGCAGTGGTACAGTAATTTGTTTGCTAATTCTCCTGGGGCCCAGTTCAACTCCTTTGACATTAATGGGAGTCTTTCTGTTGACTTTAGTTAAATCTTACTACCCCAGCATGCATATCATTCATACTGAATGACTTTGTGTATGTTCACATTCTCCAAGTATTTACAAATCAGCTTTTTAACAACATGTCCTTTAATAAGGTTTTCCTCCCTTCTTATTTGTCAGAGTTTCTTTTCTTTATTTTTCTTGCTGATAGCAGATTTTCTTAGCTGCAATTTAGTATCTCAGACATTTTCCATTCATCATTAATTTCAGGCCCTCTATAATTTATTAATGGTATTGTAAAGTTGTTGTTCCTGCAAACCCCAATAAAAAAAGATGTTTTAAACTATCTAAGGGCTTGATGCTGAGTAATCTCCACTCCCACAAATTGTCATATTGGCTGAGTAAGGGTTTGTAGGCCCCAAAAGAGCTGAATTGGGCATTTCCAAAACAGATCTGAGACTGTAAAATCAAACCCCAGCACAAAAATGTACGGTGGCAAAAAAAGATTGAAATTGGTTTAGAGTAAATAGTGAGATCTAAAAGATATATTCTCAGCAACAACCGATCACTAATATATAACTAAAATAGTCCACTGGGGGGTAAATAGCCATTATTGTAAATCTAAGTACTGTATTTTAGACATTAATTATCTTTAATTGTATAGACAGGCTTGATAAAGAAACTATTTTCTCTTGAGTCAGCTAAGATTTTCTGCTCACGAGAGCATTAAATAACAGAGCATCATTTTGCTAGTTAAATGGAATTTTGGGCTTCCTCTTCCTCCATAATAAGAAGTATCTGAATCGCACAACACATTCCAAAGTTATGAGCTGACGAGCCATTATTCCTTTAAGGAAAAGATTAACTACTTTAATCTGCACTAATAATGAGGAGACCTACAGAAATTCAATGAATTTTGCAGTTCAGTGACCAGGGGCCTGTTCTGAAGGGCAGTGAAATCGGTTGGAAGACACCCATTGACTTTGGGCTGTGTGATATTAAGAAAAATCAAGAATACTGCATCAAGCCAATGCACAGCATTTATTATTATCATGGTTAATTATGTATTTGTTTTCCATAGTGCCCACAATGTGCTACGCACTGTAAAAACAAAAAAAGTAGGCTGGATCCCGGCCCTGAAGCATTTGTACTTTAAATTATGTAAAATATTTATCAATTTTTAAATAACATTTTAAAATATAATAACCTTTTCCATTCTTTCTATGGTGTCATTTTTAAAAATTAAATAATGTAAATAATAAAATACGTCAATAATAACATTTGTCTGAGAAGACTTTTCACACTTATTCGTCCTTTTTTCTGCTTCCCCCACCACACAGGTGGAAAGGGAATCTAAATTACACTAAAAAAAAAAAAAAAAGAAACAGGAAGTTGAGTGCAGTAGTAGCCACATGATGACAAACACAGCACAGCCATCCAAACCAAGTACATTGATCTATTGCTCACGATGGTATTACAACTGAAACTAATGGAACTCCTAATGGGGACAGGATGTGAATGGGCCTGGGCATGCAGATTGAATTTTACCCTCTCCTCTTCACAGGTGCTTTCTCCATATCAGCACTGAGACGTTATGTCATGCAGTGTGGAGATGCTGGTACTACTGTTGTCTGAGCCATGCCCATTGTATGGCTAAATGAAAGATCTGAGTCTTGAGTGTTCAGTCACTCCAGTATATCACATGAGCATTAAAATTGCTTGGAAAACAAAATGGCACTATAAATTGGAGAACTAACACACGTCAATCCAAAGTAAGTGCACTACTTACACGTCTGTCTGAACCTAGCCAGATGGTGTGTGGTACTGGGGACAGGGCCGGCTCTGGCTTTTTGGCCGCCCCAAGCAAAAAAAAACGGGGCGGCCAGAACGGCAAAGCAAAAAAACAAACAAACAAACAAAAATACCTGCGGCGCGGCCGGAGTGCGGGTGCAGGGGGACTGGCTGGGGGGGGGGGCGGCAGGGGGAGGGAGCGGACAGGAGAGAGAGAGAAGGGGGCGGCTAGGGCTACAGCAGGGGCGCTGCCACGCGGCCCCTCCCGCTGCGCCGCCTCCTGCCGCCTGCCACGTGGACTCCGCTCCGGTTGGCGGGGAGGGAAGGAAAAGGACTCCCCTGCAGGGCGCTCTGGTTCTCCGCGCCGCCGCCCCCTACAGGGTGGCCGGAGAGGAACAAGAACAAACAAACAAACAAACAAAGCTGGTGCTTGGGGCAGGCCGGAGAGGAACAAGAACAAACAAACAAACAAACAAAAAGCGGCCATGCCGCCCTAGGATTGGGCAGAATGCCGCCTCCAACAATCTGCCGCCCCAAGCACCAGCTTGTTCTACTGGTGCCTGGAGCCGGCCCTGAGTGGGGGTCGGTGCTTTTAAGGGCTGAGATCTTCAGACAGTTGAAACCAGACGAAACATATAATTAGCAAGCACCGTAAGCACTGAGTGATCACTGAACATCACAAATGGCCTCCCTGTGCTAAGCTTCTCTACCAATTCAGTCCACTACAATGAGCAGGGTGGATTTGATTAGAGAGTTGTATCCATATATCTCAAGCTGCATCTCACCCTCCTCAATCCAGGATACTTACATGAGAAATAGTCATTCGCCATCCCCCACACGCTTTATTTTTCACATGCCCTCCTTTTTAAAACTGTAAAATGTTTAACCCACAAAAAAGAAAAGAAGTAGCAATGCAGTCATTAAAAGTAGGGCAGTAACCTAAATCCAGGATCTCTGATGTGCTGATATGCTTCACATGTATGCAACTGAGAGTGAATCTTTTCTCGTTTAAGTCAGTTACAGTGGTTCTTAAGTGGCACTACATGAGCCTCCTCGTCTATTCTGCAGTTCAAATTTAAAACAGTTAGATTCAGGATGCCGCTAATGCCTAACACTCATCTGAAGGCATTTTATGTCAGATCCTGCCTGTCAGATTCTATAGCCTCCGATTCAGAAAAGCACGTGGAATTTTAGCATGTGCTTTAACTATAAACATGTCCTTATTCGCTTTGCTGAACTGGGACCAGAGAAAGGCAAACATGATTTTCTCACTAATGTGGTGAATTTGTAATGCATGAAACATGTATCTCCTCAGTACACAGAAAACTTTTATATGTCGCTGACTTCTCCATTGAACAGCTATTCTGAGACATTCCATTAACTTCCATCTCCCAAGACTCTTATAATCAGGATTCAACAACTTTTAAAATTAATAGCCAATTTGTTAGATCAGTTTCACCGGCAGATTGGTAATTACAATGGTGAAAATCGAATCATGTTATCCAGGATGGTTTCCTAAACAACTTAGCAATTGATTTTCAACCTGTTCTTGACTTTTCCCATTTTAGAGCAAATGCTTAGGTCACAAAACCGTTTAATAATTAGGTCAATATTGTATTTTAAAACACTGCTCTCAAAGGACCTAGCTTTGCTTCTTTGCTGTTTTAACAACTTTCTAGTGACTTATATTTTAAGCGCGGTGGTTTTTCCATTTTCTTGAATCAATGTTCTGGCTTTGTACTTATGTCAACAGCCCTTAGGCCTTGTCTACACTGAGTATGGCAAGCTTGTTGTTGTCATTCCTCTTACAAACTGTGTTTAAACAAAATTCTTGCTAGACAGGTGCTAACATGCTTGCCCTTCATAGTGCAGACATGGCCTAAGGACTAGCAATAGAGGCACAGTGTAGGAAAATCTATATACAAAAGGGTAAACTTTTGCCCTAGTGAGTTTTCCAAGTAAAACTATCCAATGGTATGCCTACACAACCCCTGGGAGGGGTAATTCCCAGTGCAGGTAGACATACACCCACTAGCTCCACTCAAGCTGGTGCCTAAAAATTGCAGTGTCACTGCAGCAGTTTAGGCTAGTCCAAGTATGCAGGATTGTACTTGGGCAGCGAGGCCAAACCACCGCCTGTGCCACTCTGCTATCTTTAGCACAGTAGCTCGATCTGTGTGTGTCTGTCCACTGTGGGAATCACACTTCCCAGCTGCTGTGTAGACATACCCTAAAAGTTTAATTTACTCAGAAAAACTGAGCCAGAATCCATCTTGTTGTCTTCTTGCTCATTTCCACCTGTGTGTTGCCACTCTATTATCTACAGACGTTATCTCTTTGTTGTTCATCACTGTTTCAAACTCCACCATCTTTACTTCTTCTCTGGGTCTCTAACTTGGTATTAAATGAGGATATTGATATAATAGGCATCACAGAAACTTGGTAGAACAGTGATAATGGGACATGGTAATACCAGGGTACAAAATATCTAGGAATGGCAGAGTAGTTAATGCTGGTGGGACTGTGGCACTATATGTGAAAGAAAGCATAGAGTCAAATACAGTCAGAATCTTAAAAGAATCAAACTGTACCATAGACACAATGGTAACAATGTTAGGAACCATTAGAAAAGAGATAGATAAGATAGTAAATATCATCATGTCACTATATCAATCCATGGTATGCCCACACCTTGAACTGCACACAGTATTCTAGTTGCCCCATCTCAAAAAGGATATATTAGAATTGGAAAAAGTAGAGAAGGGAAACAAAAATGATTGGGGGGTGGGTATGGAACAGCTTCCATATGAGGAGAAAATAAAAAGACTGGGACTGTTCAACTTAGAAAGGTGACAACTAAGGCAGCATATGGTAGAGGTCTATAAAATCACGAGCGGTGTGGAAAAAGTGAATAAGGAAGTATTATTTACCAATTCACATAACATACAAACCAGGGGGACAGCTGATGCAATTAATAGGCAGTAGGTTTAAAATAAGCAAAAGGAAGTATTTCTTCACACAACACACAGTCAACCTGTGGAACTCATTGCCAGGGGATGTTGTGAAAGCCAAAAGTATAACTGGGTTCAAAAATGATTTAGATAAATTCAGGGAGGATCAATGGCTATTAGCCAATCCCATTCTCTGGCTGTCCCTGAACGTCTGACTGCCAAAAGCTGGGGCTGGATGACAGGGGATGGATAATTGCCCTTTTCTGTTCATTCTCTCTGAAGCATCTGGCACTGGCCATTGTTGGAATATGGGATACTGGGCTAGATGGACCATTAGTCTGACCCAGTCTGGCCTTTCTTTTGTTCTTACGTTCTTAAGAGTTCCACAGTCTAATTATGCATACTGGGGGGGGGGGGGGGGGGAAGCACTTCCTTTTATTGGTTCTGAATTTGAAACCTTCCAGTTTCATTATCTGTCCCCTTGCTTTTTTGCATTATGAGATAGGAAGAAGAGAAGCTCTAGATCTAGCTTCTCTATACCATTAATACCAGATACTAAACATTTGGCCTGATACTTGCCTTGTAAGATGCTCATTCCGTTATACAGTTTTGGAGAGCGTTATCACTTGTTAGGATGCAATAAAATTTTTGTGACAATAATCCCTCAATGTTTATTCATAAAATGATTTCTAGGACACCCAAGGAATGTGGGCAAGTTGTATAACTAAGAAAGGGAGTAAATGATTGAAAGGTTCAGTAATGCGAGATGGTGTCTTTTACCTCTAGGCACAATCTGTACTATGACCTAGGTGGGCTGAGTCCAGGTGCTAGTTGACAGGTGTTCAAATAACAAAAACCTTCACAACTATTGGCACTAAGTGGCATCCTTGTTAACAGTCTGAACAGAAAGGGCAATGTGACAAGAAGTAGGAAGTTAGGAGGTGACAACTGAGATTTTAATGGGTCAAGAGGGCAGATGTGTTATTCACAGGAAAGATAATGTTGGTGTTTTCATTGGAGGGGAATGAGAGAAGTGAGTTAAGTGACAGGCTTTGGATGGGTTAAGGGAGAATGAAGCAAAGGGTTATTTCATATTTTAAAAGTATGAGCTCATAATAACACTGCTCTACAGCCAAAATGCTTCTGAAATAAAGGTAGTCAAACTTTACGAATTCTGGGTCACTGAGAACGAAAATGATGCTTAAAATTGTTGATTGGCTCTAGTTTTCAAGATATGCTATTGGGTCAGTATATATGACCCTTGACTTGGGAATGACGGAGGATAAGTGAGTTAAAAAGGGAAGGGATCTCAATTTAAACCAGAAATGACTAAAATACATCTTTGACTGGATCTATGAATAAATCTATGACTGGGTTTGGACAGTACTTCCTTTTTAGGCAAAACAATGAATGATGCAGTTTGAAGCTGGTATTGCGTCATACATGATATGAATTGCATCATGTTATTCCTAGAAGTCCTGGATGATGCAATCATAACGAAGCTTACATCACTCTGCTGAACAAATTGCCCTAGATCAGCTCTAGAAATCATAGTGTTGTGCTCTCTTATTTGTCAGTGTTTGATTTTGCAAAGGGACACATTTCTGTTTAGCCAAAGTGAGCAGAGATGCCTCGTACTTGTGTGAACAGTGCAGATAACTTCTGCTATGTTTGTGGCGAAGTGACTTTTGCATCACAAAAGCGCAGTATAACCACTATGGTTAAGAAAGCCTATCACCTTTATTTTGGCTGCAAAACTGGAGATCAGGACAAAAGGTGGGCCCCACACATATGCTGCAACACTTGTGCAACAAATCTTCACCAGTGATTGAACAGGAAAAGGAAATCTATGCCTTTTGCAGTGCCAATGATTTGGAGAGAGCCAACAGATCATACCAGCAATTGTTACTTCTGCATGGTGCCTCCAGTTGGGAAAGGTATGTCAAAGAAGAAAAAGTGGACTGTGCATTATCCAAACATTCCATCAGCTATACGCCCAGTACCCCACGGAGAAGGACTGCCAGTTCCTGATGCACCAGAATCATTCGCACTTGAGTCAGACGAGGAAGAGGATGAAACTTCTGGTCCTGAACCATCAATGTCACAGGACCCACATTTTCTCCCATTCTCCTCCTCTGAACCACACCTCATAACACAAGGTGAACTGAATGACCTTGTCAGGGATTTGGAACTAGCCAACAGTAAGGCAGAGCTGTTGGGCTCCAGACTACAGCAGTGGAATCTCCTGGCAGGTGATGTTAGGGTTTCCATGTTCCGTGACCATCAAAAGGATCTTCCCATTCTTCTTCATGGAAGGTGATCCTGTAGCCTGCAACAACATCGACAGTGTGATGGCAGCCCTCAACATCGTTCACGATACAGATGAGTGGAGACTGTTCATTGATTCATTGAAGACGAGTCTTAAAGCTGTTTTACTGCATAATGGCAATGTTTTGCCATCAATTCCAGTTGGTCATGCGGTCCATATGAAGGAAACCTATGACAACATGAAACAACTTTTGAGGTGCATAAACTATGACCAACATCAGTGGCAGCTTTGTGGCAATTTGAAGGTTGTTGCTCTCTTGCTTGGTCTGCAGACTGGATACACAAAGTACTGCTGTTTTCTCTGCGAATGGGATAGTCGTGCAAGAGATTCCCACTACATCAAGAAAGATCGGCCACTCCGACAGTCATTGGAGCCTGGGAGGAAAAGTGTTCCGCATCCACCACTTGTTGAATCAAGGAAAATTTTGTTATCACCCTTACACATCAAGCTGGGTCTGATGAAGAACCCTTCTGCTGATTTTTAAAGTGTTATATAAACAGGACGGGTGAAATATTATCATGTAAAGCAACCATAAATACATGAAAAGATCTAGGTTTACAATTTATAATTAAAACTCTATCATCTACACAATATACATAGACATAAAGTGTAAAAACTCAAATATCTTAGAAACAGTAGCCAATCAGTTGTTTTAATTGTCATATTTGAATTCAGCACATCAAAATAATAATAAATAGCACATTTTATCTCTGAAGCAGACGACTTCTCAAAAATTGTAGACCAGTTAATTATTAGATAACATTGCCATTCTTCTGCAGAAACCTGAGTAATCAGGGATTCACAGCAGGAAAATATGACGACAAACAGAAAAATATGTGATCTAGGCCACTGTTTCTCAACAACCAGTCTGTGGACCAGCACCAGTGCCTGAGGTCTCCCTGACAAAGTTTAGGAAGGCAGCAAGCCAGTCCCTGGTATCAAAAAGGTGGAGAAATCCTGATCTAGGAGAGTTTAAAAAAAAAAAAAGAAAGAACAAAATGTCTGAACAGATAGGTCTAGAAAATTTTGGCCTGTCACTGAAAGATAAATGAAGTATTTTAAAGATAAAATGGAAAGTAAAGTCTTCCAAATGGAACTCAAATCACTTATGAATTAATAATGCCTCACAAATTCCAAATCTATGAGTAGACTGAAAGTTAACATCAGAACATAAGAATGGCCAGACTGCATCAGACTAATGGTCCATCTAGCCTGTCTTCCAACAGTGGCTGATGTCAGAAGCTTCACAGGGAATGATCAGAACAGGGCAATTATTGAGTGATCCATCCCTTGTCATCCAGGCCCCGCTTCTAACAGTCAGAGTTTTAGGGACACCAAGAGCATGGAGGTTGCATCCCTGGCTCTGTGTTGTGCATGGGCGGTGGGTATCGTAGGTAGGGTGACCAGATGTCCCGATTTTATAGCAAAAGTCCCGATTTTTGGGTCTTTTTCTTATATAGGCTCCTATTTCTCCCCCCCGCCCCCGTCCCAATTTTTTACACTTGCTGTCTGGTCACCCTAATCTCAGGCCAGGGGAGGCTAAGCCTCCCCAAACAGCCCTGTGTGACCCGCGCTCTGCCCCAAGGCCCCCTCCTGCTTGCTGCTTCCTCCTTGGCCCCAGCCAAGGCAGGCTGCTCCTCTTCCCAGAAGCGGGCTGGGGCTAGGGTGGGCTGGCCTGTGGCCGGCACTCAGGGCAGCTAGGGCCACCCAGCACTGGGGGTGACCAGACAGCAAATGTGAAAAATCGGGACAGGGGGTGGGGGGTAATAGAAGCATATATAAGAAAAAGACCCAAAAATCGGGACTGTCCCTATAAAATCGGGACATCTGGTCACCCTAACTGGGGGGGGCCCCCAGTACACCAGGCACTGGGGCCAGGAAGCCTGGTGCTCTGGGGCTGGGGGTGCTCGGGCAGGGCATCCTGGGGCAGAGACAGGGGGCCGGCAGCCACAAGGGGGCTCAGGGCTCCAGCAGGAGGAGGAGGAGGGGGCGGGCAGGGGCGGGGGCTAGCCTCCCCAAACAGGCAGCTCTCGTGCTGCCCATGGTGCTCTGTGAAGAAGTACTTCCTTTTGTTTGTTTTAAACTGCTGCCTAGTAATTTCATTGGGTGCTCCCTGGTTCATGTGTTATAATGTGAAGGGGTAAATAACACTTCCTTATGCACTCCTGTGACTGCCTTTTTCTCAGGCCTGTTCCAGTCTGCTCCAGCCCTGCCCTGATTTGGTTCCCGTATTCAGCTCTGCCCCTTGGCTCTGATCCATGGGTCCTGACTTCAGTTCCAATCACTAGGCCAGGCCATCTATGCCCTAGTCCATGACAATTTGAGCACCAAAACTAAACAAAAAAGAGGTAAGGAAGGGGAGTAGCTCCACTAAGGCCTACTTAGTCCTACAGACCCATTTTCCCAGCAAAGACATCTGCTTGCTTTCCCTTCAGAGACTCATAAGTGTGATTGCTACAGCTATAAGTTGCCACTTATTAAAACATATTTAAATCAATAAAAGAAACTACACGCATGCTAATAAGCTTACTAGAGATCATCCCAGCTCTAACATGGGCTCTGTCAGGAATAGACTTTCAATATCCCACCACGGGGGTTTCTGTGGTTACAAGTTCATTATAGGTTTACTCAGAACAAGCACAGTCTTATGGAAGGCCAAGTCCTTCCAATCCTTGCCTAAGCAATGGGGCCATCCATGAGACCCTGTCAACTGGCTGGATCAGGAAGAAGGCTCCAAGTCTGTATAAATTCAGGCTATTGATCCAAAAGTCTTTGCTGTGTTGGTTTGCCACTGGAGAATTCAGGTGGCACGTGGGGGCTTCAAGGCTGGTAACGGAGGAAGTACATTAACATCCCCCCACACACACACCTACACACATACACTAGAGAAGGTACACACAATGCCACAATAACACATACACAATTATAGTTTTAATACAATGGACCCCAAACATATTAACCCTAATAAACCTTAAAGTTTATCCTCATTCCATAAGGTTTGTTTAGGATATTGTCAGTCTGTCACAGCAACTATGCCCCTTCTATCATCATGTGGAGATGACCTCAAGGCCTTGATGAAACATACTTTGTCTAGTTGATGTCTAGTTCAACACATTTTCTCTTACTTCTAAGAAACTTCAAGACAGTTCATGGTCAGAGATATCTTTGGTATGATTACAGCTGTTCCATATTTACAACTTTCCCACTATTTCCAATCATTGACCCACAATAATTTGGTGCATGAGCCTGTTCCCTTATTTACATTGGGTGAAATCCTGGCCCCAGTGAAGTCAATGGGGCCAGATTTTCACCCCTGACTTTAATGGGACTACTTGCACAAGGAGTGCAGGATTAGACCCTTGGGATGTATCTACACAGCAAAAAAACAAAACAAAACAACCCTGCCGAAGCGAGTCTCAGAGCCTGGGTCGACTGACTTGGGCTTGTGCTGCTTACACTGCACAGCTAAAAAAGGCAGGGGAGACATTCAGGCTACAACAACCTCCCTGCTCACCGGGTTTTAGATCCCAGGCTCCAGCCCAAGTCCAAATGTCTACACTGCTATTGTTAGCCCTGCGAGCCTGAGTCAATTGACCTGGGCTCAGGGCCTTGCTGCCGCAGGTCCTTTTTTTTGCTGTTTAGATGTACCCTGGGACTGTGTAGATTAAGGCATGGCCTATGTTAGAAAAGCTGCACCAGTTTAACTAAACTGACTTTGAACCAATCTAACCAGATCAGGGCAAACACTTAATATAGGTGCAGATATAGCTGCACTTATATCTGTTTAACCTTTACTTAAATCCTTGCTCTCCGCTATATCTAGTACTATCAGCCATTCAAATTTTGATTATTTGTATTTGATGGGGCTGGTCTGCATCCTACAACCTAGGTCTGTCGGATTTTAAAAATCCCCCAAATATCTGTGGGGGCTAACATATTACCATATCAGAATGTTGCATCGTGACATTTATGCTTGACAGTAACAAGACGCAAGCTTTGGAATAAAATGAATTGGTCTTGGGGGACAAACTTTAATAGGAGGGACCCTTATATACTGTATCTCTGAAACTATATAGAGGGTAATTTAAGAAACCAAATATACTTTTTAGGGCATTTCCCTCTAGCTAATTGTCCTAATTTTGTGGACTAGACTTCTAGACCAGTCCTCCTTATTCTCCAGAGTCTCCCTTGGTGCTTACTTTTGAAGGGATACATGCTATTCCATTTTACCACTATCATTATCACTTCTATCAGCCATGTATTAAGATTTATGGGTCAAAGCCTAAGGTTCTTAGCTGGTTTTTACTCATTCCTTACTCAAGCAAAACACCCATACACTTTCAAGTGATAGTTTGAGTAAAAACTTCCTGATCTGGCCCATGGCCAAAGCACAAACCTCCATATCTTATTCAGCATTGATTTTTTTCCAAGTCATTTTCCTGTTATCTATATGAGTGTTCAAAATATTTCCCCTAAGGCTACATCTGGTTGCCATCACAATGCTTCATGAGTTTCGGCTTCCCTTCATGTCTCTGGAATCTAAATTTAATGCTGAGTAAACTGGCTAAGCTCCTTTTGCATCTGAATGGATTTCCTCATTTTCTCTCTTTTTTTTTTTACTTAAAAAAACCTTAACAGCTATCACCCTCTGCCAGATGAGTGAGCAAGCCTAAGATTGTTTCAGAATTCTGTCTTCATTTTGTCTTCCATGAGCCAGATGGCAAGTGAGCTATTAGTTTTAATATTGAAAAATCACACTCTTTTAAAAAAAAAAAAAAAAAAAAAAAGTCCAACTATTTGCATCATCTACAGGGAAAAATCAAATGGAAAGTTCCTAGCTAGCCAGCAACTATTGAATGTGCAATAGATGAATATGTATTGGATGTTACTGAACAAAACACATACAGGGCACAGTTGCAAGTTTCCCTCTTTGGATGGGAAAGCTTTGTCTCTGTTTTTTCTGTTGAAGCAGAAAGCAACTCCACACCTAATAAGCAAAGCAGAAGTGACCTCACCACCATCACCACCTCCATCTGGGCCACGCCCATCGCTTCTCTCCAGAGTTTCTCACTCCCCTGCTTTTTTAGGTCTCTTTGAGGGCTGGCTTAAAGCTGTATTTCATATTTAGCTTGTCTCATTGCATTTTTTTTGACCATTTGTCCATTGGGTTGTCCTTACGTGATCTGTTGCACATAATTGTGTGTAGGTTGTAAAATAGTTTCAATAGTAACAGCACAATTTTTAAAAGTGTGTGTCATATAAACACTATATAACAGGCATGGGTCTCAGAACCTTTTTCAAGTCACTTGCCGCATCTGAGGCTGACAATGAGCATTCAAGTATAGAACAAAATGAAGAGGGAGGCAGACCCAAACAGAGGCCCTCCAGTGACAGTTGCTCTGAAATCCAGCAGCCACCATCCTTGCCTTTCCTGACAGTACTTACTGAAGGAATAATTGTGCTGAAATTCAGATGAACTTTAGGGAGCAGTTGCCTTCAACTACACTAGTCAAAAAAATGCTGGGTATTCCTGGGCTAGCTCTGAATTGTGATCTAGCATGTTGCAACACACAGATTACCTATTTCAAAAGAAAACATTCATGAATATGGATCTGGTGTCAAAGCAAAAGGGAGCTTTTTCAATTTTGACTGGTATAAATATAGATTGTGGCTTGTGCTCTGTAAACCAAGAAAGAAAGCCTTCTGTCCAGCGTACTGATTTGCCACAGTTCAGAAACTTAGCTTTTGTATATCTCCTCATTTACATTTGTTTTGATTGGCATGAATAATTGGAAGGACTGTCCTGGAAAACTAGATGTACATGAGAAATTGAATTACCACAGGGACTGTGTTTCTAAAGTGCACACTTACACCAGCCAAGTGAATGAAGATGTTCAGCTACCATGCAATAAAGAAGTCAAGCAAAATACAAATCACAGTTGTTTTTTGGAGCAACTCAAGTGCATCCAGTATCTTATGAGGTAAGGGCTGCTGATAAGGGGGCATTCAGATGATGAAAGCAATTTTCAGAAGCTCTTTGACATTGTTTCAACAAACAACCGACTTGACAAAGAAATTAAGCAATCGTTGAAAAAGAAATGCTAATAGACACTGCACAGCATTACCAATGTACAGATTACAGAAATGTACTGTCAGGCATTTTTGAAACTTATTTCTGACTGCTTGACTTTGTCCATATTTTCTTTTGTTATTGTCGAAACCAAGGATGTGAGTGGTCATGAACAACTTGTGGTTGCTGTGTGGTTGGCTAATAATAATTGAGGTTGCACAAGAGTTTGTTGGGCTGTATGGTTGCCCAATGATGGTTGTAATATCTCTATTGAATATAATTAGAGATGTATTACTGTGAATGGGATGAGACCCCAAAAACATCCACAAACAGATTTACAATGGTAAAAGTGTACTTCAAGGAAAGACTTCTAATGTGGTGACAACCACTGAAGAAATAAAACCAAAAAGCTTTGTCGATTCATTGTTTAAATTATAGCCTCAACCTTATTTTGCAAGATGCAACAAAGAGTTGTCTAATGGTTAGAAGCACAGAACGAGCAGTTCATTAAGTCCACAACATAATCCATGCCTTTGCAAAAAGGCTAGCCATATTTAAAATCATGTAAGCAGCATTCCCATTAGATAGCCCTAAGGCAATAAAATCCTTGTCTCAAATAAAGTGGACAGCAAGAAGACCAGCTATCAAATCAGTGCTGGTTATTTATCAAGCAAACCTCGACACACTGGACACCGTTGTCATTGAAGGTGGAGAAACCAAAGAAAAGAAATGGGGGGAAAAAACAGGACTGATTTAGCTCATGGAAAAATCTGATATATGATTTGGACTGAAAACTTGCTTTAGTGTATTTTCCGATTGTGAGGAAGTAGTTGGAGTACTGCTGTCAAAGAGCATAACTGCTGAGTGCCCTGTCTTGCATTGCCACCCTTTGTGAACACTTCAATAGTTTACATTCAGAAGCACACTTTCCTGAACTTTATACAGGAACTTTGGAAGCTCCCTTTTCTTCATGTGTCATTATATAATGCCTGAATCTGTAATTTTCACTCCATGCATCTGAAGAAGTGAGGTTTTTTTACCCACAAAAGCTTATGCCCAAATAAATCTGTTAGTCTTTAAGGTGCCACCAGACTCCTTGTTGTTTTTGTGGATACAGACTAACACGGCTACCCCCGACACTTGACATCATGAATGATGGAAGTGCACCATATGTATTTAGTACTCCTGAAGAAAAAATCATAAACAATTCATTCAACTGCTTGACATTGTAACATGTGAGCTGGATTGGAAGTTTAATCAGAAAACTCTGAAAGTACTTCACCAAATTGAGAATCTTGTAATTTCAGCTGCCCAATGGCGATACTTTTGAAGTTCTGAATGAAATCTGTATTTTATATGCTGATTACTTTGATTTTTGACTGCCTACGTGTTCATTTGATGATGCTGAAGGATTTGCTGAAAACAAACCACCAATGCCAACAAATGACAACCAGCATAAACAAAGTGCTGAAATTATCTACCATTGTGGAAATACTTGGAGCTAATGAGAGGGCATGCCAACTCTTTTCTGAAGTGGACTAACTCATTCACCTCTGTTTGACAGTTTCTATGTCCAAAGTAATTGCAGAACGAAGCTTTTCCACAATGCAAAGAATCAAAATTTACCTCTGATTTACAATGTCGCAAGAAAGAATGAACTCTGTAATTTTTCTCTACAAAGGACATCATGGCAATTTTGGATCATCTAGATGTTGGCAGGTAATTTTGTGAATTTAATGTAGCCAGGAAAGACTTTCATGGCAAGAAGGATTAATTAGTATTTCCTTATGTAGGACGCTAAAGAAGACACAATTTTAACCATTTGTTAATTGTATATAGTTCCCATTAGTTCTACAAATACAAGTTATTGACTGTTGAAGTTATGGAGAATTACTCCACCAACTGAAAAGACTGAATTCTACAGTGATGAAACAATGGAACTCAGACTTTCATGTTAATTTAAGTTGCTTTTAATACCACTACTACTAGTAGTAGTAATAAGCAAAATAAATGACATTGCAAAGCAATATAGCCTATTTTGATATCCTAATCTCATACAGGTATATTTTGGAATGTTTTCTCATGTAGGTTATGTTTCCAAGGAGGTGTGAAGTTCAGTGACCAGCATTCAGGTATTTTAGTGTTAAGTTATACAGTAATAATTAAAAAGAAAACAGATCCAGTAAAGTTGTTTGGATTGATTGCATTGTGATTGCCTGTCATTCCTTCACTTTCTTTTTAATTACTATTCCAGTATAGCTATCTTCATAAATGGTTTGAATATAGTAAAAAAAAGCCTCATGTTTCAGTAGGTTTTTGAGATGTCTGGTTGCTTCCCCCACACACACTTTTGCAGTCCTTCCAGCACCCATCTTGTACTATCAGGCACCCAGAAGAACCATTGAGGTGCCCAGACAGACGTTTAGACCACACAAGGCCCATCCTCCACTGTCGCCTCTCAGATGGCTACCTCATCCAAATGAGGATTTTGACACCTTGATAGAGGCCCACAGACACTCTCATTAGATCTTCAGCTGCAACATCCATCCATTCACCCACCTTTTAGAGACCAACTTGCCCATTTCTTCCCTTCTTAAGATGTATCACCTCAGACAAATGGGTACTGGAAGCAATCTCAGTGGGCTACTCCATCCAATTGAGCGCCGTTCCCCCTTCCCCTCCTGTCCCTATTCCGAGATACTTCTCACGCAGGGCTCCTAAAGCAGGAGGTAGAGTCCCTCATGCAGGTGGGGGCAATCAAACTCTTTCCTCCAGAATGTATTAGAAAGGGTTTCTGCTCCAGGTACTTTCTGGTCTGGAAGAAAACAGGAGGATAGAAATTGATTCTAGACTTCCAATCTCTAAATACTTTTATTCATACACAGCACATCAGGATGGTCACCCTAGCAACAATCATTCCATCATTACAGCCCAGGTACTAGTTTGTCACCCTCAACCTTTAGGATTCCTCCTTTCATGTAGCCCTACACCCAGCGCACCAGCACTTCTTCAGGTTTGTCATGGGAACTGATTATTACTTGTATTGTATCCTGCCCTTCACCCTATTTACTGTCCAGAAGATCTTTAGGAAGCTCTCCTCCTTCATTGCAGCCCACCTGTTTGGGAATAGTCGATTTTCCCTATGTGGACAACTGGCTCCTAAGTGGCCGATTTTTCCTGAAACTCCAGTCTGCCACCAAGAAGATTCTAGCTCTATTCCTTTCCCTAGGCCTTCACTTCAGCATAGAGAAATTGACCTTGATGCCTGTGCAACACACAGACTTTACTAGGGCCACCCTAGACTCTGTGGCAGCCAAAGCATACCTACCTGTAGACAGGTTCATCATGATATCCGCCCTGATCTCCACCTTACAGCAGAACCCACAAAACACAGCGAGGGTTTATTTGCTCTGAGAATGTTGGCAACTCAAATGTTCATAACCTACATGCAATTACTGTCTGTGTCTTCAAGCCTGTCTCAAGGCAGTCTATATTCCCAGCATGTGCGAGGTGTTGGTCCCTCAGACAGTACTCAACTCATTCAGTTAGTGGAGGACCCTCAAAAAGTCTGCATGGGAATCCCCTTCTCAAATCTATCTCACACATCACCACAGATTCCTCCCCGTTAGGCTGGGGCACTCACTTACAAGCTCAAACCATTGAAGGCAGAGGGACTCTTTGAGAGTTGTCACTACACTTCAACATCCTTGAACTTTGAGCTGTCCGTTATACCTGCTTCTCATCCTATCTCTCATCTGGGTTCCCATTGGTCTGCGTGATGTTGGACAACTGAGCAACCACAGACTATATAAAGTACTGAGGAGCAAAATCTGGATCCTTATGTGAAGAATCAGTGAGGCTATGAAACTGGTGCATATTTATCTGCAAAGATCACAAAACACCATTGCAGATTCACTGAGCAGAACTGTCTATTGAGTCCGTGTTTGGGAGCTGACTGATGTGGTCTTTCCTAGAGCTCTACCTTACCCAGGGTCATCCTCTGGTAGACCCCTTTGCCATGCCTTCCAACTTGAAATGCCACTTCTTCTTCTTGAGGAGAGGACATGGGCTCAACTTCCTGGAAGACACACTCTTTGCCACGTGGCCCCAGGGTTGTTTATACACCTTCCCTCCAACTCCACTTATCCACAAAGCCCTGCTCAAACTGAAAGAAGAAAAAGCAGTTATAATTTTCATAGACCTGGCATGGCCAAGACAGGTGTGGTTCCTGACCCCAACCCATCTGGAGATGCACACACCTTTGCACCTTCCCCTAATGACGGACCCAGGAATCAGGATCCATAACCTACCCCAACCCATTATCCTTGCACCCAAAGGCCTGACTCCTCAATGGTTCTCAGGCCTAGACAAAGAAAGCTTTCCCAAGTCTATTCAGTTCTATTAAATAACAGTAGACCTACCACATGAAGGACTTATCTGCAGAAGAGGAAACACTTCAAGATCTGGTGCACCCAATGCTCCATATCTCCTGCCAATTCTCCCCCAGAGTCCATATTCGACTACCTACTAACCTTGAAATCACTGGACTGTCCCTGAGCTCTATCAAGGTTCTTTTAGCCTCCATCACGGGATTCCACTCACCAGTAAAGGGTTTCTCAGTCTTTGCACATCCTTTCTTAAGGACCTTTAACAGGCTGCTGGGGACATGCAGAGTTGTGAGCCACCATGTTACCTCTCTGCCTCAGCAAGAGTGAGGTTTGCTGGCTATTAAACTGTGTCAGCTCCATGCTACACCAGTCTGTCTTCCGCACCAGCAAACTCCTCAAGATCTACCAGCCTTAACCTTGGGTAGCAGGTAACAACCCATGAACTCCAGCCCCTGAGCTCCTCAGAGATGTCTCTGTGCAATGCACATCCCCTATCACTGTACATTCACAGAAGATATTAAGTTTGTTGTTCCTTTAAAGAATCAGTACATTACAACTTAACGTACCTGGGTTAAACACACCCTTCCCTTCAAGCACAGCACTGAATTTGGTTTATAGTAAAAATAAAACAAGTTTATTAACAAAAGGTTAAGTGATGCCAAGTAGAAGGAATAAAGGTAGAAATAAACAAACAAATGTAAAAGTACAATTTCTAATGACTAAGATCTAACTTAAGCTACATTCTTTGTTCTAGGTTGTTTCCTCCCCAAAGTTCCTTTCCCAGCAGTAGTTGGCTAACTCTTAGCCAGAATCCCCACAGAGTCCAAGGTCCTGTTTTTCCTTGTCTCCTCAGGTGAACAATAATCCAAAGTCTTTCTGTGTGTCCTTATGCCTCAAACTTTGCCTTGTTTCAAGGGTCAAAGTCACTGCCTAGGATTCAGTCTCCTGTCTCCTCTAGAGTGTGGAGGGTGACTCCATCTTGATGAAAGTGTGCCTTGATGTGTTCCAATGTGATGCTTCCTGCTGCAATTTCACAATGAAAACGTTCCCTTCTGGGGTTTCCCAGGATGAATTGTAAGTGAGGGCTGCACACTACTCCAGTGTTTGTGGGATTGTTCGTCTGTTTAATGGATTTGTTAACGAAAGGACTTGTGATAAATTGCAACTGTTTCGCATGTTCTCCTTGGGTCTCTCATTCTAATAATAATGGTAATAATCTTTCTGAGGCTGTAGTTGCTTAGAAGACTCAACTCTTATTGATCACTGCAGTCTAAGAGATTAATCGATACTCAATATACCAATCTATCAATTAGGCTACATCTAACACTTAGAACACTAAAAGTGGAACCGTTTGGTGTAAGTGCCATCTGTGCTGCCTAACTAACCTGAGAAGTGAGGAGGAAAGAGAAGAATCTTCCTGCAATCTCATTAATCCAGGCTTGCATGCCTCTAAATAAATTTGCTAAAATTACCTCATTATGCACATTGTTCGGCTGTCCTTTCTAAATGATGAGCACTTGTGGTGTACTTTAATGGATATCATTTATTTGGCATCTAATGTTCCACCACTCTTAACCAAGGAGGAGCTGTTAAGAAGCATTAGTTGAACTATAAATATTTGTTTCCAATCAAAGGATCATATGAGGTGATAAAATATATGATTTTGTATCATGAATAAAACAGGGTGGGGATAGTGTGCCTTCAAAATAAGCTTTTGTCCCATAGTTTTCATAAATTATCCTTTATTTGATAGGGTCGGGGGGTGGGGGAAGTTTAGGGCATGTAATGTAATGTTTGTTTTTGGTTTTGTTAAGTAAGTTAATTTGTTTCCTGTATATGAGAAGTTAATGCTACTGGGTAGTCAGCATTATGTCACTGTAAGCTGAATTGAGTATTAGGATAAACAAGAGCCTTTATATGCATGTTGTTTAAATGTATAGAAAGAAATATCCTACAGATGTGGGTGGTAACCTTGGTCCTTACCATTAAAATCTTTTACTGATACTCAACTTGCATTGATCATTTTCAGGGTAAACCTATTACTAGTGGATAGGCTGTTAATATCCTATATAAAGTCAATGGGGGGGGGGGAAACATTAACACAGAGTTAAGATTGCTTTGTGGTATGTTGTCCTCTTGCAGAACACTGAGTTGAGTAAAACTCAAACTTCTGAAAACCAGACAATGAACAATTAAGGTTGTCCATGCAGCCTTAACACTGCCCTCTTTCAGCCGTGCCCCGATCTGCCTTGATAACACACATACTTTTACTCTGCCAATCCCACAGTTGCTGAAAATGTACAAGCGCTTCACTTCCTTTTAAATCAATTCACTCTTACCCACAGAATTCCATCTAATACTATTAAAGGACAAAAAGGTTGCCCATACTTGTCCCTCTACTATCTTCAAGCAACTCCTCAATATGCCCATAACTCATACTCACTGGTACTTGACTTTATAAGATTCAGGAGGTTCTCCCTTACCTGAACTTCCAACCTCTCATCTTCCCTACCATCCATCCACCCTCATTTATTCCCCTCTCCATAACCTCCTTTCCTTTGCTGCAGCTCTCAAATCCCTCTCCACCAACACCTCCACTGCTTTTCCTGCCCAATGCCACTCCCCTTCCAGGAAACATTCACATATCTAATTTTTTTCCTCCATACACTTTTATTACATTCCTTCCAAATTAAAATGGCCATCCATGACTCACAAAGTGTAGCTCTCTCCAACCATTCAGTCCAAAACTCCTTTAAGTCTTAGGTGTGGGGTTGTTATTAATTTATCCTTAATTATGTTAATTGAAATGTGAGTTCACAGCCATCACAGGGTCTGTGATTCATCCAGTACTTCCCAGTACAACACAGCAAAAGGAAAACATTTGGGGAAGGGGGAGCTGTAATTCAGGAACTCCTCCATCATGAACTCAAATTTGGATTACTATTGCTAACCCCTGCCCCCATGAGGCACACCAAATTTCAAAGCAATCCAATTCACCATTCAGATTTTAGAGCACTTACAAGAGTGAACCTTTAAAGCATATAAAATGACGGGAATGGAAACCCCCTAGCCTTTTTTCTATATTGGCACATGCGCAAGGTAAGCATGTACATTTTCTTCAATATCATTCTCAGTTTGGGGCCCCCAAAGATTTAATGGATACCACCTTGGCTAGAACTCAACAGAGTTGAAACTGTTTTGACCTACACCACAGTAGTAGCTTGATCTCTAGGTTGTGGGGGGGATGGGGAGGGGTGCCACCAAGAAATTTTTTTAAATGGTTGTTTGGAGTGGGGGCTCATCTCCAGAATCTCTGGCTCAAATGACTCCAAAATTGGGTCACCAATCCTAATGGGCACCCTTCTGAGACTCACCAAACTACAAAGAAATCCAACTAAGCATGTTCATTGTAGAGGCTTAGAAAGGTCAATTTTTAATCAGATGTTGTGATGCAACCTTAGCTATAATAGTGCTGGTACACCACTATAAGATAATCGTCTCTCTCTCTCTCTCCCTTACACTATTACCTAATAAATATTTTCCTAGCATTATCATTCCTCTAAAGTCTCCAGATCATTTCTTTAGACTAAATATTAATCTCTTTAAACTTTCCTCATAGGCATGGGTGGCAGGTTTGTAGAAATTTTGGTGGTGCCCAGAACCTGCCCCCCCCCAACTCTACCCCCTACCTGCCTGAGGCTCTGGGAGGGAGTTTGGGTGCAGACTCTGGGCTGGGGGTTGGGGCGTGGGGGGGGTGAGGGGTGCAGGCTCTGGGAGGGAGTTTGGGGGGCAGGAGGGGTGTGTGGGAAGGGGGTGCACGCTCTGGGAGGGAATTTGGGGATAGGAGAGGGTGCAGGGGTGAGGGCTGTGGGGCTGAGGATGAGGGGTTCATGATGCAGGAGGGGGCTCCGGGCTGGGGCAGAGGATTAGGGTGCGGGGGGATGAGGGCTCTGGCTGGGGCTGGGGATGAGGGGTTTGGGGTGTTGGAGAGGCTCAAGGCTAGGGTGGAAGGGCAGGGTAAGGGCAGCCTGCCCTGCCATTAAGGGATGGGGGGCACTAGGACCCTGGGGCAGCAGACAGCAGTTGAGCGTAGGAATGTGCTACACCGGCAGCACAAGGAGGCACGGGAGAGGCGCGCTCTGCTTTCTTTCAGGCAGGAATGCGGTGGGGCAGGCGGGGACCGGGGCCCGATCCAGGCAGGGCCAGGGGAGAGACCCAGCTCCAAATATTGGTGGAGCAGGGCCCCCAACCCTGAATATTCCTGGAGCCCGGGCACCACAAAAGTATATAACCTGCCTCCTATGCTCATAGGTTATGATCTTTCGTATGCTCATGGATTCTGAACTGTAGTTCCCTAGAGGAAAAGCTCCTAGAAGTTATTGGGGTTGCTCAAGGAGTAGGTCTGTTCACTGATCAAACTTCAATAGAAGGAGTGTCTTTGATCTCATAGAATATAGAAGGTTCTAGAAAGAATATGGCAACTGTTTAGTAGCAGGTAAACTACTACTACCAATCAGATAGTTGGACCATCAGCCCTAGCTGTAAGGAAACCCCTCTCCGCCACGACCCCCCAGTGTGTCAAATCAAAATAACTGTAAATTTAACTTTTCTGGGTCCTGCCAATCCTAAAGAATTGAATAAGCACTGATGCAGTTCTGAAGTTATCATGAATTCAGAGAGAGAGAGAGAGAGAGAGAGAGCACCAGCAAGAACAACAACATAGCAGAGAGATGAAGATACACAGAGCTGAAGCTAGATCACCATGGGTGAAATTCAGCCTTTGGTATAAGCTTGGACAACTCTGTTCACTTTAACTGGGTTGTTTTTTTGTGGGTGGGGGTTAGTTTTTAAAAAGGGGTGTCAGCATTTTTTGTAATGTTTAAATGAAGACCATGCTCATTCACAAAAATTGGCATCAATGGGGCTACTCGTAGGGTAAGGTTGTCAAAGGGACTACTCTGTGTAAGGGTGACAGAAGGTGTCTAACCTAAGACCTGGGGGCCAACTTTAGTCAAAGAGGGTGCTTGTGTTAAGATTTGTATTTGATTATGCTTCCCCAGCAGTCCCAGGTACAGCTCTGCTGTGAGATGGGAGCATGCTGAGCAGGTGTTATCTTTTCCCTGCTGCATCATAGAGGAGGGAAGTTGTGAGGAGGAAAGGGTAGCTGTCAAGGCTCCTTCCCCACTCTGAACTTTAGGGTACAGATGTGGGGGCCTGCATGAAAACTTCTAAGCTTAACTACCAGCTTAGATCTGGTCCGCTGCCAACTCTCCCAATGTGCTAATTCCCTTCCCTGGGTAGCCTTGAGAGACTCTTCACCAATTCCCTGGTGAGTACAGATCCAAACCCCTTGGATCTTAAAACAAGGAGAAATTAACCATTCCCCCTCCGTTCTCCCACCAACTCCTGGTGGATCAAGATCCAACCCCCTTGGATCTAAAAACAAGGAAAAATCAATCAGGTTCTTAAAAAGAAGGCTTTTAATTAAAGAAAAAGGTAAAAATCATCTCTGTAAAATTAGGATGGAAAATAACTTTACAGGGTAATCAAACTTAAAGAGCCCAGAGGACCCCCCTCTAGCCTTAGGTTCAAAGTTACAGCAAACAGAGGTAAACACCCTAGTAAAAGGTACATTTACAAGTTGAGAAAGCAAAGATAAAACTAACACGCCTTGCCTGGCTGTTTACTTACAAGTTTGAAATATGAGAGACTTGTTCAGAAAGATTTGGAGAGCATGGATTGATGTCTGGTCCCTCTTAGTCCCAAGAGCGAACAACCACCAAAAACAAAAGCACAAACAAAAAACCTTCCCCCCACCAAGATTTGAAAGTATCTTGTCCCCTTATTGGTCCTTTGGGTCAGATGTCAGCCAGGTTACCTGAGCTTCTTAACCCTTTACAGGTAAAAGGATTTTGGAGTCTCTGGCCAGGAGGGATTTTATAGTATTGTACACAGAAGGGCTGTTACCCTTCCCTTTATAGTTATGACAGAAGCTCTGATTGCTTCATTGCCTACTTTTGTTCCAGGCTCTGGGGGTCCCAGGGAGAACAGGATAGGAGCTCAACTCGTTCTGTCTGAGCTTAGGGAAATAGTTAAAATGTTGCTTAGTTGCTGGTTGGAATTTTCAGAATTTTCATTTTTTGACAGTAAAAGCACGCTGAATATTTTGTAACAATTAATGAAAAATTCATCCTGCTTTTCACCTGGCTATTGAGATGTTTCTGAATATGTTGAAATTAGAAATTCTGATGGCGGGGGGGTAGGGGGAAAGGGACACATTTGAGCTCTGGATCTTCATGAAATAATATATTCAGTCCTTGATATCATTGCCCTAAATAATTAACAGAAATTGTTTTCTGTAAATAAATTATTATACGGTGTATTAAGCCCTGTTGTAGAGAAGTATAAATATTATATGTACTCCAGTATGCATTGTTTTTAAAAAGTATTAACCAGTGTTTGTCTCTGCTCTCTATAGCTTCCTACTTGTGGCCAGGTGAGTGGATTGTTTTTATCCCTGTACAAACACCACTAAAATCCCCAGTCCAGCAACTGATTCAACAGGGGCAAATTCCTGTGCCTGCATGGAATCAATTGCAGAATTGGAACCTAACACCATCAGTGGTGGATTAGCCACTGGGCAAATGGGGCCCATGCCCAGGGGCCCCAACCAATTGGAGGGCCCCTGGAAAAATGGGCATGCCTCAACCCACTCCGTCCGGCATTTCTGCTGGAGAGCAGGGTCAGGGCGTGGGGGTTTGCTCTGCTCCAGCCACCTGATGCTCCTCCCAGGGAGCAGGGGAAGCCCCCGTGCCCCGACCCCACTCCCCGGAAGGAATGCTGGGGAAGCGGGGGAGGGACTGCAGGCTGAAGGGGTGGGGAGGGGCCCCTACTTGCTCTGGCCCAGGGCCCCACAAACCCATAATCTGCTTCTGAACACTGTACTATAGAATGGATAATGAAGATTGCTTTAAATTATTCTGCCATAATCCTCTCCACAGAAAGCCACATAATACACTGCAGGCTGGGTCTCCAGCAATCCTTTGGGAAGTGAATCTGTTTAATTCAGGACCAGGAGCACCAGCAGCTGTTCTAACGCAGTGGAATTACTTGAAAAAATACCTGCAGTTTCTCTCAACATATATGAAATTTTAAATGATCGTTGCTATTACTGTCATCCTAAATAGAAATCACAGTGGCCCCAGTTTTCAAAAGTGGGGCCCTCTAATATTGAGTGCTCCAGTTATGGCTGTCCAATTTTAGACCCCTAGTAGGGCGCTGACTTTCAGAATTGTTGTGTATCCACGATTCCACTTTAAGCTGACGGGAACTGAGGGCGCTCAACATGTGTGAAAATCAGCTCCCTAATAAGTGCCTAAAGTTGGGAATCAGAATTAATGGCTTCTTCTGAAAATTTGGCCCAGTATTTCTCTAACTCTTTCAACACTATGTTATTGGCAGTGTTTTCAGACCTGGGCGGTTAACATTAGGGTCCTAAATCCTACAGTTAGATACCTAAAGAAAATTGGTCTGATTTTCAGAAGTGCTGAGCATGCATAAATCCCAGTGAAGCTGGTTGTAGCTGCATACGCTCAACACCTTTGAAAATCAAGCCACTTATTTAGATGTCAAATCTGAATTTAGGAAACTAATATTGGGCACAGAGGTTTGAAAACTTTAGTAAATTATTCTGACTTCCTGGGATACCAAAATTCAATCTCTGTACCATTTGTGGCAATGTACTGTGTATTAATGAACCTTATTTTCTGTTTGTTTGGGTTACAGAAGGATATTTTTCAGTGTGAAACTGAAATTATGAAACAGGATATAATAGTCTTTATTATAAGCCATTTGCTAACTCCTTGTATCTCAAAGTCACTCAAAGAGCCATTAATTACAAAGAAAAGAGTAAAGGTTGTTGGTGACATTTAATCCATCACCTTGGTTTTATTCATGACAGATCCCCAGGGAAAAGAGAGAGAGAGGCGCTTTCTAAGGTGCCCTTCCTCAGTGAAGCAAATTCTCTGTTTTCACACCATGCCCAGGATGGAGCACAATCAACAGAAGTCTTTTGGTCAGAGCACACTGGCAGAATTCATTTACATTTTTCATACACACTGTTGGGCTCTAAATTAGCTATCACCTCTCAGTAAAAAAGTTCCTGAGGGATTATTGTGAACAGTTCAGTGAAGATGTCTGTTCAGTGTGCAGCATCTGACAAATAGGCTGATGGGATACTAGGAAGCTTTGTTTTAAAAGAAAGATTATCAAATGTACAGAAATAGTTATAAAAGCATTGTAGTGATACATCCACATCTCCAACATGGGCTTGAAGCAATGATAATGGATGCGTCTTTCACCTTTTGGTCAGTAGTATTACCATCAAAGACTGATGGCCTGTGATGAGAATAGAATTGACGACCTCAGCGTCCATGTCTGTAAGTGTATCAGTTTTGCACATTTTACAAGCACTATGTTTTACATCTTTCATGAGCACTAGATGACTTTAGACCTTTCAAAGAGAGAGGGACTGATCTTCCAACTCTGATTAGTTTCTGGTCTAACAAAGAAAGCATGTTGATTCAGATACCCCTTCTCCAGAGTACCCTAACTCAAGGCTGGCTGGGCCTCAAAATGAGCAAAGGCCAAGAGCAGTTACCTCTCGACACATAGCTAGGGCCCTACCAAATTCACAGTCTATATTGGTCAATTTCACAGTCATAGGATTTTAAATCCTATTTAAATCTGAAATTGCACAATGTTGTAATTGTAGGAATCCTGCTCCAAAAAGGAGATGTGTGTGGGGGGGGGCCCACAAGCTTATTGTAGGGAGGGTTGCCGTACTGCTACCCTTACTTCTGCACTGCTGCTGACAGCAGCTCTGCCTTCAGAGCTGGGCAGCTGGAAAGCGGCGGCTGCTAGCCAGGAGCCCAGCTCTGAAGGCAGAGCTGCCACCAGCAGCAGTGCAGAAGTAAGGATGGCATGGTATGGTATTGCCACCCTTACTTCTGCGCTGCTACCTGCAGAGCTGGGCCCTCAGTCAGCAGCCGCCGCTCCCTGGCCACCCAGCTCTGAAGGCAGAAGCACAGAAGTAGGGGTGGCAATACCATACCATGCCATCCTTACTTCTGCACTGCTGCTGGCGGGACGCTGCCTTCAGAACTGGGCACCTGGCTAACAGCTGTTGCTCTCTGACTGCCCAGCTCTGAAGGCAGCGCAGAAGTAAGAGTAGCAATATTGCGAACCCCTTAAAATAACTTTGTCACCCACCCACCCACCCCCCGCAACTCCCTTTTGGGTCAGGACCCCCAATTTGAGAAACGCTGGTCTCCCCCATGAAATCTGGTCTTTTGTGTGCTTTTCCCCTATACTATACAGATTTCATGGGGAAAGACCAGATTTCACACTCGGTGATGCATTTTTCATAGCCGTGAATTCAGTAGGGCCCTACACATAACCTAATTCAATTTCTTTGCTAGTCCTTCTATTGTGTAGCAGCTCCTGGACCACGTGGAAAAGGGATGGGGAGGCAGAGGTAGAAATACCTTTTTTGACTGTGCCAAATAGGCAGACTTGCTGAAAGAACCTACATTCAATGTTCAGAACTAGTCACCTCGGTTTGTATGAAACCTGAAGCTCATTTTTCAGGCTGTACCAGCCCACACTAGCCAAATGCATAGATGGAAACACAAGACATTCATTTAATGAAAATGCAATCACTGGGGAAATAATATGTCTGCTGTCGGTTACTCATATATCTAAATGCATTGTAGTGAGCGTGACTATTTCCGAGTGGTTCTCTTGGGGAAGGAAGTTGCAGAATTGGAGACGTCCAGGATATCATAGTCATTTCTAATTGTGTCCGGCTACCCTCATATTTAGTGCTTGCTCCCTTTGGCTGCCACTGTCGCAAGTCTGGTAGCTGGAGGAGGGCTCAGCCTCAGGCTTGCATGGTAGGAAGGGTGGTCCAGGGAACTGTGTAGAAATATTATTTATTTGCCTATTCTACAGAGGCAGCTGTGGATGTTAAATGCCATCATATCAGTCGGTTTCCATGAGTCTGATTCTGCTTTCATTTCCACGATGTAAATTAGAAGTAGCTTCTCTGAAGTCAGTGAAATTACACTGGTTTGAGTGAAAATGGAAGGAGGTCTCTCATGAGTTAAAAATGTAGCGTGTTTCCTGTCCTTTTTATAGGTATAGATGACAACTTAGCCATTATCTCACTGTGTAAACTGGTAGAGTGGGTCACCAGCAAACACGCTTTTAGCAGTCAGCAAGGTCTCCTCCTCAAGATGTTGTGACATTCTGTACCTTGGGGGAACGTATTGTAACCCATATAGTCTTCATTTTCATATAATTGTGATCTCACATATAAAGCATGCCTTGTAAGGTATTAGAGGAAAGGTTATGATCTGCAGAAAGTCATTTCTCAATCCATATATGTGTATCATTAATGCATATGAAGTTATGAGAATTGTGTTGTATGGTGGTCACTAAAGCATGCTGTCAGTTGGGGAATCAGCCAGATATTAGCTCCCCAGAGGCAACAGCAAGGAAAGTAACCAATGCCTGGGCGGGGTGTCAAATAGCCCATCAACCGCTATTGTCCAGCAAGGGAGCTATAATGCAATGATTCACTTGCATGGAGGCCCCACCAGGGGAATTGCTCATCCTTGCTTGAAGAGACTCAGCAACGCCACACAGACATGCCTGGATTTGTGTTCTACAAGCATATGGACTCAGAGTATAAAACAGGCAGAGTGGGCACATACGTGGCCCTTCTCCTGCCCCCACCTCTAATGCAAGCAACCAGGACACTGAGAAGAAGACAAGACTCCAACAGATGACCCAGGTTTAAGGAACAAACCTTTATATTAAAGACTGCAATATCCAGTGGGGTGAGAAAAAATGCTTAATCTAGTTGCTGCCCAGTCTAATAGGGTTGAGAGTTTAGACTGCGTGCTTATATTTTCTTTTCTTTTGGTAACCACTCTGACTTCTTATGCTTTGACTTATAATCACTTAAGATCTATCTTTATAGTTAATAAATTTGTTTGTTTATTCTACCTGAAGCAGTGCGTTTGGTTTGAAGTGTGGCAGAGACTCTCCTTGGGAGAACAAGTCTGGTACATATCAATTTCTTTGTTAAATTGACGAACTCATATAAGCTTATAGCATCCAGCGGGCATAACTGGACACTGCAAGATGAAGGTTCCTAGGGTTGTGTCTGGGACCGGAGATATTAGCTAGTGCCATTCGCTTGCAAGTAGCTGGGAGCAGCTTACATGCCAGAGGTTGTGCGTGAACAGCCCAGGAGTGGGGGTTCTCACAGCAGAGCAGGGTAAGGCTGGCTCCCAGAGTCAAGAATTGTATTGACCTAGCAGATCACCGGTCCAGATAACACCAGAGGGGAACGTCACAGATGAACACTTGTAGGTTATTGTACGCTGTATTAACAACAGGAAAACAGATCATTCAACATATGAAAAATTCCCCGACTTGAGGGATTAGTCCTATGAATGCAGAGTCATCATCATCATCATGTTCCTATTACGCCTCTGGCGTTTAGGGCAGTGACAAAGCTCCTCCACTCCTGTCTGTTTCTGGCAAGTCTTTCTATGATTACCCAGCTGTGCCCCAGGTTTTTCAGCTCAGCTTCCACAGCTCTTCCCCGTGTTGTTTTTGGGTGGTCTCGTTTTCGCTTGCCTTCAGGTGTCCATCTTATTGCTACTCCGGTGATGGAATCAGTTTCCATCCAAAGCATGTGACCGATCTATCTCCAATGCCTCCTGGCAATGATGATGCTCAGATCCTCTTGGCTGCACTGTATCAATGGATCTTGGTTTGAGATTGTTCTGGGCCAAAAGATATGGAGGATTTTTCTGAGCAGGTTGTATGGAATGAAGACAGTTTAGACATGTCATACGTTCTCATTCCCCAGCATTCTGCATTATATAGTACTGTGGAAAGTACGCAGCTCTGATAAATCTTGAGTTTGGTTTTGGTGTTGTATTTTGATGATTTCCAGATTGTATTTAAGCTCCTGAAGGTCTTCCTGGCTTTATTGATTTTGTTCCGGAGGTCCTGGTTTGTTCCACCATCCTGGCTGATGGTGCTGCCCAAGTATGTGAATGTTTCTACATTGGTGAGAACATAACCCTCAATCCATACTGGTGATGGTGAGACAATATTAAAGGTCATGATATCTGTCTTATTGCGGTTGATTTTCAGTCCAATTTGCTGGCTGACTGCATTGAGTCGAGTTGGTTTTTCTTGTATATAGTGTTAGGTATTTGATATGAGAGTGAATGCAGTATCAAGCCCTAATTTCCCAAAGGTATTCTCCCTCTGCTATGTCTCAAGCAGCCACTCTTAGGCCTCCTTTATGCTAGGCTTTTTTTTAACCAAAAATTGCTACCACTGTTACTGTTTGGTCAACTCCATGAATAGTATTAACTGTGGAAGGGTTAGTGTAAACAGGACACTAGTGTTTTTATGTCATTTTAAACCTGCATTATTTAATTAATACATTATTTTTTCAACAAGCATTATCAGCATGGAAGCATGTACTCTGGAATGGTGGCTGAAGTATGAAGTGGCATGCGAATGTTTAGCATATCTGGCACGTAAATTCCTTGCAATGCCAGCTACAAAAGTCCCATGCGAATGCCTCTTCTCACTTTCTGGTGACTTTGTAAATAAGAAGTGCGCAGCATTTGTGACGCTGCACTCCATAATGTTTTATGGAAATATGCTTATGAGTGTGAATATAATGTAACTGGAATATGCTATATGCAAAAGGCCTCCTGTAGGGTATCATTACAAGCTTATAATCTCCTGAGTGTGTTCATCCTATTTATATGTATGTATCATTCTTGTATCTGAAGCTAGAAATATGAAGTATAACTCTGAGGTCCTATTGTAATTATGCAAAGTGTGGACTATTGATGATGATTTAGAATCTTGATGGCTCCCATTGACTAGGACAATTGGTTGTAAATGGCTCTGTTTACTTGCAAGCCTTCTTGTGTTCATGTAAGCCAGCCCAGGAAGAATGGTGGAATCCATCTTAAACTTGGTGTTTTTCCATTTAGAAGGAGGGGTGGGGATCCAGAGAGACAAAAGATTCCCGCCTTGTGTCAAAGCTATAACAGGGGGTGGAAGAGAATAAAGGGGACCCAGTCATGAGATGCCTGCTGGGAATTAACAAGGACTGTACCAGGGGAAAGGATTGGGCCCAGACTAGGAAGGAGTCTAGTCTGTGAAAGAAGCTTATTGGAACATCTCTGAGGGTGAGATTTACCTGTAAACAGTTTCTTAATGTATTAGGCTTAGACTTGCGTGTTTTGTTTTATTTTGCTTGGTGACTTACTTTGTTCTGTCTATTATTACTTGAAACCACTTAAATCCTACTTTTTATTCATAATAAAATCACTTTTGTTTATTAGTAAACCCAGAGTAAGTGATTAATACCTGGGGGAGCAAACAGCTGTGCATATCTCTCTATCAATATTATAGAGGGCGGGCAATTTATGAGTTTACCCTGTATAAGCTTTAGGCAGAATAAAACCGATTTATTTGGGGTTTGGATCCCATTGGGAACTGTCTGTCTGGGTGCTGGAGATAGGTGACCTGCTGAGCAGTTTTTGGTTAAAGTCTGCAGCTTTGGGGTCATGGACCAGACCTGGGTCTGTGTTGCAGCAGGCTAGTGTATCTAGCTCAACAAGGCAGGGTTCTGGAGTCCCAAGCTGGCAGGGAAAATGGGCTCAGAGGTAATTCCAGCACATCAGGTGACAGTCCCAAGGGGGTCTCTGTGACCGAACCCATCAGCATTATCTCCCGTAAATGTAAACAAACGTGTTTGTCTGAGCGATTGGCTGAAAAAGTAGTAGGACTGAGTGGCTCTAAAGTTTTACATTGTTTTGTTTTTGAGTGCAGTTATGTAACCAAAAAATTCAACATTTGTAAGTTGCACTTTCATAATAGAGACCGCACTACAGTACTTATATGAGGTGAACTGAAAAATACTATGTCTTTTGTTACAAATATTTGCACTGTAAAAATGATGAATAAAAATCATAATATAAAGTGAGTCGTGTACATTTTGTATTCTGTGTTGTAATAGAAATCAGTATATTTGAAAATGTAGAAAAACATCCAAAATATTTAATAAATTTCAATTGGTATTTTATTGTTTAACAATGTGATTAAAACTGCGATTAATTTTTCTTAGTTAATCGTGTGAAATAAGGTGATTAATCAACACCCCAAGTTATCACACAATACTACTCAAGACTAAGTAATTCTGCAAACACAGTAGGTGAAACATTTCACGTTCTGGACTGGGTAGGCTTTAACTCCCTGCTCTGCCTTCCTCTATAGTTTAGCCACTCGCACGAGCAGAATGTTTTAAGAAGTGCATCATCCCATGACTCTGACGCAGTATATATCAGACCTCAGAACACCCTTTACAATTTGGCTGTACTGCTTCCCATTTCTTTTTCAGAGCACACTGCTAATACGAACCTTGGCAGTACTTATAGGGAGCACAATGACACAAGAGTTGCCAAGTTGCCTTCCATTCCTCAACCTCCCCCCACATCCTGGCCGTCACTCTGGACTTTCTCCATGAACTCTAATCTATTAAATTAATTGTTACCCTTTGGAGGTTAAAACAAAATATAACTGATGCATACTAACACAAGGCACATCTCATTATTGTTCACCACTGTAACCTTCATTCTCCCACACTCCTTCCCTCTGTTATTGTTATTATAGTGTACAGAGACTGAGTAATAACCCTTTAAATAGTTTGTGAGCCTTCTAGTGAGTCTCCCTGTCTTCTGTTGCAGAAACCATCAGAACCCTGCCAGAGCAGCAGGTGTGTGTGTGTGTGTGTGTGTGTGTGTGTGTGTGTGTGTGTGTCCATATATATATCTATAGATATAGATATGTTAGTTAGGCATTGTATGTTTGTCTATACTTATTAACCATGGTTATCCAGAACCCAACTGTGTCATATTCTTAATGCTGTGTAACAAACAAACAGACATAACAGCATGCTTTGTCATGTTTTCTAATTTATGTTGAAAGTTGCTTGAGACTGTGACTCTCATTCTTATTTCCGTAAAATGCCATGCACATCTATTGTATTATAATACTACCCTAATTAATACTGCATGGGATTAAACTATGTTTTCTTTCCATTTGAATGATACAAGGCTAAAAAAGAAATCACAATAATGCTTACGGCCAATTTGTGCAATGCTAAAAACAGGGTTAGAACATTCCTTCTTGAATCCTGTATGTGGTCAGGCATTAGGATTGCATACCCCAGTAACGTTCTTAGCTTACACATGGAAGCTGAAAATGTTATTAATGGTCAAAAAGTCATCTGGCCTTTCAAAGATCCAGCTATATTTATTAGTCTCAGTGACCTGTCGAAGTGAAATCCATAGGCTGACTGTACATTGCGTAAATAAGCACAGTATTTCCTTCTGGTTTGTGTTAAATGCAATGTCTTTTACGTTCTCACTTTGCAGACAGGGTGAAAAGTAGCAGCATGGTACATTTTCTAAATGCTCTTCGTAACTTTTTACATGTCAATCAAATTGCCTCTTATTCTTCTCCTTTCTCAACTAAATATTCCTCATCTCTTCTAAAACAAGGTGAGGGTTGGGATCGTAGCAATAAGTTGAGGATCAGAACCCCTGTCCTGAACAATTAATATGGACACTGTCCTAGGCCTTGTCCCCAGCAACTAAAGCAATGCTAATTCCACAGAGTGCTGTTTGAAACAGCATAGGGATGGGGATTTCAATTTAAGGTACTTGTGAAAATAGGAATATTTTTAACATCTGCAGGTAGCAACAGCTACTGAATTTGTTACATCCCACATGTTTACCCATGACTGTTCCTTGAGCATTCACAGTAGCTAAATATGACACACATGGGTTTCAAATGTCATTCATTTTGATCTGTGGAGTTGTGATATATAGTAATAATCTCTGGACTTTCATGTGTATCTCTGTCCTCCCAAACATTGCCCCATGTTGGATTGAATGTCATTGTCCAACATGCTCAAAAGCATGTGTTCATGTCACTCTCTAGTAGCTGCAGCTTTCAGTGGACATATGTCCCAAGAAAGAGGGGAAGACAATAGAGAAAGGAGGAGGAAGAGGGGTAAAATACTTATGGTAATGCAACCCCCACAATCAGGAATTATTTTCATGGGTACCAGCTACTAAACTTTCAATTAACTACAAATAAAAACACTAAATACAAATAAGAAAAGTCTTAGCAAAGTAAGCCCTTTAATGGAAAAGGGAACTCAGGATGTCTGAGTCTGAGCTCTCCCTTCTCACATCTATCCCTGTCCCAGGCCACATATGTTTAGGGAGCCCCGACTTTCCCACAATAGAAGCTGGGGATAGTAGGTCAGTTTTAGTGAGAGGTCCTCTGGTTTTGAACCTCCCCTTTCATTCTGACCCAGCATTCTCACTCCCCCCCCCCCCCATTCTACTCGAGTCCCCATCCCCTGTAACTACAAGGAGGTGTTAATAGTATAATGCCAGCTAATCTTCCCTTCCTCCAACAGAGAAAAAGGGCTGGATTCTGGCACCCTTGCTCACACTGAGTTCTCTGAATAATCCCACTGATTCCAGGGGTGCTAGTCACACAATAAGGTATTACTCAATCTGAGTCAGGATGGCAGAAATTGGTCCTTACTATCACCTCTGCAAAGCTCCCTTAAAAACCACTCCAGGGTTCAAACTGAGACAAAATGAATAGTTCTCATACCAGTGTCTCCTGTGCATTAGTGCATTGTCTTATCAGCTAAGCCATTAACCTGTCCAAAAAATGAGACCAAACTCTTTGGCTGTACCATGGGTGACAATCAGGATGCCGATACCTCAAAGGGAGAACCGAGGGGGTTTTGAATCCAAGAATAAGCACTTGAATCAGCTGACCGCATACAATGTTATCGAGCTATAAAAATATGTTGGGAAGGGTCTTTTATGAAAACTTGTAATGTACTGAACTGGATGATTATACGTGATGAGAAATGTATACAGACTGGTTATGTATTTGTGCTCATAATTTGTGCTGTAACATTCAGCTCCATCTCACAGTGGTGTACTGCCAGGCAGGGGAGGGGCTGCTTCCGCAACCAGATGAAGCTAGCTCCAGGCACCTAGCATTGTACAACCCAGGAAAAGACAAGTGATGGGCCATTAAAGTTAATGGGAAAACACTAACACAACTTGAAACTGAAAAGAAAACCCGTGTCTTGGAAAACTAAGAAAGGGAAGCGGACCAATCAGGGCTCCTTCTGAGCTGCAATGTCTGCTCTGCAAAAATCCCAGAACATTTCCTGTACCCCTCCTTCAGCTCCCCCTTCCCCGGCAGTGTCCTCTTTTGAGGAACTTGAAATATGGTAACCCTATCTGAGCCATAGTGGCATACTAAGACACCCAAGATTACAGGGCAGGCAGTGACAGAACTCCTTACTGGTCTGTATGATCCCCAAAATGTTACTGGTTATTCTGAAGAGATCATCCTGACATTAATTGTAACTCATTGTCTTTGACTTCCAGCCAAACAATTTAGAGACCCTTTCAGGATGTAAAGCCTGTAATGCAGCAAATGTAATACTTTAAGGGCAGATGTTGAATTTATTCATTGAATTGTATTTAAGAAGCACTGACCTTTGAGATTGAAATTTTGCCAGAAGCATCATGGAATTCTGCCTATTTGCTCCAGTCTTTCATGTTTAGAGCTATTCTTTCATTGATTCAATTTCATGAGAACACACACTTGTTCATAAATGTTGTACAACTGTGTTGTTTAGCAGCCCTAGATGCTTAAATTGCATCGAAAGATTAAACCTAATTCTCAGAACAATTGTAGACAATGTTAGGAATTTCATTTCTCTCCACTTGTATTGAGCTATTCATCTTGTTGTTCTGAGTGAGAAATTTCTAATGCTAGAAAATATCATTTCAGTACAAGTTGTGTGGTGACAGATTTGATACAATCCCAGAGAGACTGACATGTGGTGATGATTGCTTACCTACCAGAGGTTTGGATATAATCTCTGAATATGTGGCCCTGAGCATAATAAGAATGGAATTCCTATCTTGATAGCTAAGTTTCCAGTGCTTTCCCCCAATTTAGGCAGCTTGGATGAGCCCGTGTGTGGGACAGTTTATGGTGTGCCATATTATTTCTACTCCAGAAAAACCGCAGAAATACGACCATACATATTGTTCTCATGAGGTTCCCATTGTGATTAATGCTATTAATATGGGTAGGTCTTGTTTTTGTACTAAAAATAATGTAGCCAGTAGTTCTTTGCTCAGAAGAGTTCTTCATTACTTTGAAGAGAAGCCACAACTACAAAGAAACTACAAATGTAATTTAACAGTGCTTCTGCTTGAGGGTAGATTTATTTAGTCCTCTAAAAGTGAGTGCAGCATTAGTTGGAGGGTGGCCTCTATTCCATTTGTTATGAGCGACAATATGTGCTTGGTTTAACAATATTGGAACTTTTCACAGGGGAAAAGACATTCCAGACCTAATGTGCTGTATGAAAAGGAAGTCTGAGGAACACTACCATATTGCTTTCATGGCTAAATGCCAAGATTCCTGTACTATGAAGAACATTAATATCTGTATTTATTTGATGTTAATTGGGTTCCAAACGTTTGCCTGAGCTTGTATGGATAAAGTAGCTGGTTTCTTTGTCTCATGTGATCTTACCAAGAGCTATACAGAAACCATGCTGCAAGAGCAGATCCAATCCACTATTGTTCTAACTAAGTTTTACCTTGAGTTTGTAAAGAGGTTCAATCATGTTGTTGAACATGACTTTGATAAACCATTTCTGTTATACACTGGTACGGCTTCTAACCCAATACTAGTTGTAGTGAGACAGACCCAAGGAAGGGGAGCTCTTGGGATGCAGTCAGCGATGTTTGTGTCATCCCTTCCTACATCAATTTTGTGTCGGGGGTGTGACGTTATTGACATAAACTGGGACCATATAGATCATTGTTGCAACCAAGGTCCTGTAGTGGCACCCAAATCATGTATAAAGGGGGTCAAATAGGGTGTCTAAGACAAGGTTATGGTTTAGTGGTTATGATTATGCTGTCTATATGTGTGTATCAGTTTTGCAGTTGAAGTTATGAATATTGGCTCTATACTGTCTGTCTGGCAAACTTATGCTGTGCTTCTGGGGGACATCCCAGACAAGCTGGGATTAGCTCTGCCTAGCCTGCTTGATGGCCCATTAAGGACCATCAGCTATACAATGAACCCATTGAGAGAACGCAAATATGCCTTGAGACTCAGCAAAGTATGCAGGAACTTGCCCATGTGACTCCAGACTCCATTTTGCTGTAATTTTCCACAGTAAGAACAAAGAGGTGTTCTTACACCTGGAAAAGACTATATAAGGCTGATTCCTGATCTCCATCTGGTCTTCAATCCTGCTTCATACCTCTGGAGGAACTTTGCTACAAGCTGAAGCTTTGAACAAAGGACTGAGGACCCATCCCAGCGGGGGATGTATTCCAGAGACTTGATTTGAACCTGCAGTTTATTCTATCGCTGCTGCAAGCCTGAACCAAGAACTTTGCCATTACTGCATGTAATTGATTCCATTTAACCAATTCTAACGCTCATCTCTAGCTTTTTCCTTTTATGAATAAACCTTTAGATTTTAGATTCTAAAGGATTGGCAACAGCGTGATTTGTGGGTAAAATCTGATTTGTATATTGACCTGGGTCTGGGGCTTGGTCCTTTGGGATCAGGAGAACCTAGTCTCTAAGGTGCCACAAGTACTCCTGTTCTTTTTGCAGTATGTGCTTGGAACAGGATATAGAAGATTACACAGACCTGAATTCACTACTGTGATTCTCGGCAAGGCTGCAGTAAGCTACCTGCTGTTTAATAAAGGAGGAAATACAAGAGAATGGGAGGAAATCTGTCAACCACCATTATAATGTTATATATAATTAGTTGCTGACCATTAAATCACGTGTGCTTTGTTTATTTAATTCTTGAGATTTTTCAAAAGATATAATTTTATGTGAAATAATTTGAGAAGTTCACTTTGATATAAAAGGCATATACTGCATGTAGGAGGTTACATAATTTCTATATATAGCTGCAAAAGATTCTGATGCCTCCTCCTTTAAATCAGGGGGAGGAATCTAAATACATAAGGGTATTATATATATATATATTCATGTAATAGGTACACACACTGTTGTAATGCAGCCTATAATTGTAGTTTTGTGCACACAGGACCACAATACTTGGAAGTAACTTCAGTGGATAACTGCTGTATTTTCTCCACTGTTGCTATAAATACATTTATACCAACTCTTCCAACTGCATCACCATCTGCAGTGCAGAATGATCCCATGGCACTTGGAACTTTTTACCCATCAGCTGTCCTGCTTGAAACCATTTACAGGCATTTAAAACAATTTCAGTTACAGTTCAATATAATTGTTTTCCTAGTAAAAAACACTTTTACATGAAATTCTGTCATTCCTGACGTTTAATGTTCTTTCTTTTCACAGATAGAACATTAACTAGCTTGGCTACCAGTACCAACATTTTGTTCTCACTCGCTCTTCCTCCCTTCAAAAATACACACAGCAGTACTGTGACAATCAATCAAAATTATTGCAATAATATTTTTCCATGTAGGCTTCACAGACACACTCATTTAACTATAGGAATTTTGAAGAGTGTTAGAGTGGGAATCAGAATTCCTAGGGTCTCTCTTTATCTCTGTCACTGGCTGAGAAGTGGCAGAATCTCTATCCCATTTTCCACACCATATACATACACAACAGGTGTCCAAAATTCACCAGCACTCAGCACTAGTCCATTCTTCCTGAAATTTTCCTTTTTCCTTAAGAAAACTAAAACGTAAACCTTAGCTTCCTCCTTATATTGCTGTGTCTAGGGATTTTCTCTGAAAGACTTCTTATTTACTACCCAATCTTTCTGAGAGAGAAAGAGACAAATACTTTTATACTCCCAGGTTGCACCTACTAGGACACACCTATTCTGGCTACCAGGGTGAATCAGCAAAATAGCTCTGCTTTTCTGTGCAGGTTCCTAATTTCTAAGGCTATGTGCCACTCCTTGTGTCATGAAAGTCATTTAACCTTTCTGCATCTCAGTTTCTCTGTCTGTAAATTAACACCTATTCCAACAGAGCTCTGTGTAGCTCAGTAGAATAATATTTGTCAAGTGCTTTGAGATCCTCACCTGAAACACCCTGTAGACTTGCAAAGTATTATTTTTAGATCACATAATGTAAAGTGAAGCTGAGAGTAAACTCAGCTTGGCTTTAATAACAAATGAGATGATGAAGCAATGCTAGGAATACACAGTACCATAAATATACACAGTAGCCCTACCAACCTCATAGTTGTTTGCAGGTAATAGCCCCCATTTCCTCAGTTTTCAGGTAAGGACAAATAGATGTGCTAATCATATCTGAAGATACATTTATTCCTCTGTGACAAGCTAGCTGCTAGCAACCTTTGCAAGCATATAAAATACAACTGTTCCACATGACAGTAAGAAAAAATGCATGTCTCTCTGAGTGTGAAAAAATAGCCTCCTTTTCTATATATTTCAGCATCTGCAAAAGGCACATGATGAGGCAGATTCATGATGACAGTGTGTGTGCTCTTCTCTCTCTTACACTTATGATTTGACTAGCATTGTTATAAGTGAAGGAGACTGGCAGTATTTTCATAGAATCATAGGACTGGAAGGGACCTCGAGAGGTCATCTAATCCAGTCCCCTGCACTCATGGCAGGACTAAAGTATTATCTAGATCAGTGTTTCTCAAACTGGGGCCGCCGCTTGTGTAGGGAAAGCCCCTGGCGGGCTGGGCCGGTTTGTTTACCTGCCCCATCCGCAGGTCCGGCCGATTGCGGCTCCCACTGGCTGCGGCCAGGACAATGGGAGCTGCTGGAAGCGGCAGCCAGTATGTCCCTCAGCCCGCGCTGCTTCCAGCAGCTCCCATTGGCCTGCAGCGGCGAACCGCGGCCACTGGGAGCCGCGGTCGACCGGACCTGTGGATGGGGCAGGTAAACAAACCGGCCCGGCCCGTCAGGGGCTTTCCCTACACAAGTGGTGGCCCCAGTTTGAGAAACACTGATCTAGACCATCCCTGACAGGTGTTTGTCTAACCTAAAAAATCTCCAGTGATCACCCTGGCAGTTAGGAAGTTTTTCCTAATGTCCAACCTAAACCTCCCTTGTAATTTAAACCCATTTCTTCCTGTGATCTCCTCAGAAGTTAAGAAGAACAACACCCTGTCCTTGGTTTTCCTCTTGCTTCTAATGTATTTGTAGAATGTTTTCTTGTTATCCTTTATGTCTATAGCTAGTTTGATCTTGTTTTGTGCTTTGGCCTTTCTAATTTTGTCCCTATATACAGTCCTATGTGTTATTTGTTTTTATTCATCCTTTGTAATTTAACCTAGTTTCCACTTTTTATAGGACTCTTTTTTTGATTTTTAGATCATTGAGGATCTCCTGGTTAAGCAAGGGTGGTCTCTTGCCAAACTTTCTATCTTTCCTACACAGTGGAATAGTTTGCTCTTGTGCCCTTAATAACGTCTCTTTGAAAAACAGCCAACTGTCAATTGTTTTTCCCCTTAGACTTGCTTCCTATGGGATCTTACCTACCAACTCCCCGAGTTTGCTATAGTCTGTCTTCTTGAAATCCATTGTCTTTATTTTACTGTTCTCCCTCCTACCATTCCTTAGAATCATGAACTCTACCATTTCATGATCACTTTCATCCAAGCTGCCTTCCAATTTCAAATTCTCAACCAATTCCTCCCTATTTATCAAAATCAAATCTAGAACAGCCTCTCCCCTAGTTGCTTTCTCCACCTTCTGAAATAAAAAATTATCTCCAATACATTCCAAGAGCTTGTTGGATAATCTGTGCCCTGCTGTGTTATATTCCCAGCAGATGTCTGAGTAGTTGAAGTCCCCTATCACCACCAAGTCCTGTGCTTTGGATGAGTTTGTGTTAGTTGTTTAAAAAAAGCCCATCCGCCTCTTCTTCCTGGTCAGGTGGTCTGTAGTAAACCCCTAACATGACATCACCCTTGTTTTTACCCTTACCCAGAGACTTTCAACAAATCTGTCTCCTATTACCATCTCAACCTCAGTCCAAGGGTATACATTTTTAATATATTAGGCAACACCTCCTCCCTTTTTTCCCGGCCTGTCCTCCCTGAGCAAGCTGTACCCTTCTATACCAATATTCCAGTCATGCATATTCTCCCACCAAATCTCTGTGATGCCAACTATGTCATAGTTGTGTTTATTTACTAGCATTTTGAGTTCTTGCTGCTTATTCCCCATACTTCTCACATTAGTATACAGACATCTAATATACTGATTTGATTCCCCCTGTCCCAGTTCTGTCTTGTCTCTCCCTTACCCCTGCTATAACAGCCCAGGCTCCCCCCAAATTCTGACCCTTCTCCCAGGTCTACCAGCTGGAACTGAACCAGTGGTAACACCAATAGGACATTTGAGAAAGAAATGTGTATGCAAGCCCATAAAGAGTTTGATCGTGCTCCCTTTGACATCACTGGAACTTTAGGCTGTGACTGCAGTTGGAGCTGGTCCAGGCCCAAATAGAAGTTAAAATTTTTAAACTGGAAGGATGATCAAATAATGTCCACACTGTGGATGCCAGTGATAGGAATATCTCTTCATCCCACTTGTATAGATTTTGTTGTAAACAAACTTATTAAACATACTCTAGATCAGGGGTGGGCAAACTACGGCCCGGAGGCCGCATCCGGCCCTTCCGATGTTTTAATCTAGCCCTCGAGTTCCCACCAGGGAGTGGGGTTGAGGGCTTGCCCCACTCCGCGCAGCTCCTGGAAGAAGCGACATGTCCCCCCTCTGGCTCCTACGTGTAGGCATAGCCGGGGACTCTGCATGCTGTCCCTGCCCCGAGCGCTGCCCCCACAGCTCTAATTAGCCAGGAACCATGGCCAATGGGAGCTGCAGGGGCAACGCCTGCGGATGGGGCACTGTGCAGAACCGCCTGGCTGCGCCTCCGTGTAAGTGCCGGAGGGGGACATGCCGCTGCTTCCACGAGCTGCTTGAGGTAAGCGCCGCCCAGCACCTGCACCCCGATCCCCCCTGTGTACCAACCCCCTGCCCCAGCCCTGATCCCCCTCCAAACCCCTCGGTCTCAGCCCCAGAGCACCCTCCTGCATCCCCAACCCCTCATTCTCAGCCCCACCCCAGAGCCTGCACCTCCAGCTGGAGCCCTGACACCCCCCCGCACCCTAACTCCCAATTTTGTGAGCCTTCATAGGCCGCCATACAATTTCCATACACAGATGTGGACCTCGGGCCAAAAGTTTGCCTACCCCTGCTCTAGACAAACATAGGAACAACAGCAACAGAGGGTCCTGTGGCACCTTTAAGACTAACAGAAGTATTGGGAGCATAAGCTTTCGTGGGTAAGAACCTCACTTCTTCAGATGCAAGGTAAGCATCTTACCCACGAAAGCTTATGCTCCCAATACTTCTGTTAGTCTTAAAGGTGCCACAGGACCCTCTGTTGCTTTTTACAGATTCAGACTAACACGGCTACCCCTCTGAATAGGAACAACAGTAGTAACTAATGGCAGATAATCTTTTTCTATACACAAAGACACAAAACACAGAGCTCAGAGCCACATGCACTAGCCAACAGCCAAGAAAAAAAAATCACATTCATTAAATATGATTAGATAGACTACAAGGACTATGAATGTAAGGCACAATATTGGTCCTGTGGGTAGGACACAGGGCTGAAATCAGGAGGCCTGTGTTCTAGTCCTGTCTCTGCCATAGACTCACTGTATGATCATAAAGAAACCAGTTAACTTCTCTGTTCTTCAATTAGTGACACACATCCACCTTTATAAACTGCTTTGGGTATACAGCTGGCAAGTGCTAAGTAGTATTATTAGGATAGCACTTACCTGACCTGGACCATATATGTAATTATTCCACATTCTCTAACACCAGAATTACTCAACCTATTAAACACCTTTACTCAGATATCAATTAACTCAATGGGAATTTGGGGTATGCAAGAAATGCAGTAATGGGGCCTATTTTATTAACACTATCGACATGTTCAGAGGTACAGAAATTGAGATGCATTTAAGCAATTGTGTCGTAGTTAATTTCCTGGGACAGGCTTCTAATCTTACCTAGTGCAATTTACACCATTGTAAATCAGGAATAAAGCCACTGAAGTAAGCAGGGTCATACCAGTATGAAACTGCCCATTTTCTAATTAAATTACTAGTTAGGACTTAAAATGAGACAAAATTAGAGAACCAATAAAAGATAATGGCAAAATACAGGTTGTGTTAGGTGAAACTGAATGAATAAAGCAACCATGGGGAAGGACACACCAGGAAAATGGAAAAATTATATATGTCCCAGGTTAAGTGTGCTATCTAGCAATGAACCGAGTAGAATAAAAAAGGCTAAAGTGGATAAATATAAAAGTGCAAAAAGTTCTTTAACATGAATTAGAGGTATCTGCAAAAATTAAGGGCCCAATTGCATTTCCACTGAAGTCAATGTGAGTGTTAAGTCCATAGGCATATGACTCATCAGAGCAGACACAAAATAAAATTAGGAGGCATGATAAGGAAATTGAAAATGGAGAATTAAAATATAAAATAATAAATGGCATAAGGGAGGTCTATTAAGTGCTCCAATTTATTCTCATTCATAATAAAATAAATGTAACTGAAAGGCAACAAATTTAAAACTGGTAAACACTTTTAACACAATATATAAAGTTACCAGTGGAACTAGTTGGATTGTGTCCTAAGAACTAAGTAATACTGTAAAAAAGTATAAGACATTTATATGACTAATGAGAACATCCACAATTACTTTAGATAGGATAAACAAAATTATAGGGGATAAAAAAAACATATGCTTAAGGTTGTAAGTCAACTACTAACTGGTATAGGAGGATTAGGAGGAAAGTTCTACCGGTAGGTTATTCCATAGTAATTCATTATAGGGGGTTTTGCACCTTTCTCTGGCAGAGACAAGGTACTGGATTAGACAGACTGGTCTGATCAATATAGCAATTCCTATGTTCCTCTATTCTTAGGGATGATTTACTGACTGAAGAGGTAGATGATGCTTAAAAAAAAAAAAAAAATTCTTTACCCCAGTCTTTAAAAGGCAAATGTATGATGGATATCAAAATCAGCCAGGAATTTTGCTGGGGAAGAAGGAAATACTGAACAAATTGGGATTATAGTAGATGAATTAAAATTATCTAAAGATTGACAAAATTCCAGGACCGGATAGTAGCCATAGAGGAATTCTGAAGAAACTGGCAAAAGAAATGAGTGAAGTCACAATAAATATAATTAAAATATATCTGGAAAAATAAGGTACTTATAAACTAAAAAAAATCTAATGTAATATCTACATGCAAGAAGGTATCAATAAAATATCCAGGAAGTTATCAATATGATTTATTTTTACAAATCACATATATTTTTGTTGCATTTTATTTGTAATTTTAAAAAATCATTAACTTGTGGGGCAGATTTATTTACTTATTTATTTTATTTACATTTTTACAGTACTTAAGCTGTAGTTGCACATGAGTTATAGATGATCTTAAAAAAATATGTCTCAAAATGCCAAAAGCAGTTCAACTGTAATAGGGGCTAATTGCTGGCCAAATGTAATTACTTAAAATCCAAACTATTATATATATATATATATATAAAAGGATTCAAAACTGGAAAATGTATTGAAAAGAAATTAACTGCATAATAAGACATCTATTCATTGGATAAACACTATATGGTTAACATTTGAAAATGTATTTCAGTAAGGGTGTTTCACTTATATTCATTATGGGATGTTTTATTTTTGTCAAATTCAATAATTTGAAAGTATATACATTTGAATATACATGGAGCATATAGCTACAGCTGTCTAGGTCCTTATATTTTATACTATTGCTGTAGTTTCAAAATTCATTGCAAATACTAATACATTTTTCCTCACAATACCCCGGTAGGGAAACATTCTTCCCATTTTACAGATAGGTAAATCAGACACGGGTAGGTTAAGTGTGACTTCCCACAGGTAACACAGGAAGTCTGTGATAGAGGTAGAAATTGAACCCAGCTTTTCCCAGTCCTAGGGCAGTATTTTAACCGTGGGATTCTGTTTGGCTTTACTGGTGTTAATCTGGAGTAGTTCGACTGACGTGCAGTGACACAGGGGCATAACTGAGAGCAGAATTTGACCCCCTAAATGTAACCCTGAGTTACAATATAGAATCATAGAATCATAGAATATCAGAGTTGGAAGGGACCTCAAGAGGTCATCTAGTCCAACCCCCTGCTCAAAGCAGGACCAATTCCCAACTAAATCATCCCAGCCAGGGCTTTGTCAAGCCGGGCCTTAAAAACCTCCAAGGAAGGAGACTCCACCACCTCCCTAGGTAACGCATTCCAGTGTTTCACCACCCTCCTAGTGAAATATAACATTTACCTTGTAGAACATTTGTTTTGAAATGTCACATACGTTTTGTCTCCTTATAAAACAATGTTTAAAAACTGGTCAACTTTGATTCTGGCACAATTTAAAAGCAAAACTCTAATCTAATATTTAAAGAGAAACCAACTCCGTCTTGGTTTTGCCTGGGGGTGGGGGGTCGAATTTCAAAGTGGACCCAGGGTTGAAAGCCGGGCTGAGTTACACAAGTGAAGAAGGTGCCTCCGGGGGTCCCAGTACTAAAGTTGCGGGTCCGATGCTAGATGTCACCGTCCCTCACCCTGCCTAGCAAAACACAACCTCTCTGCGTTTACCCGCCGAGGCAGCCGGCGCATGTAGAACAGCAGCAACAACTCCTATCTCGTGTCTTCAACATGAACTGTGGAAAGGGTCACAGGCGGGGTGAGGGAGGCGGCTGAGAGCCCAGCAAGGGGGAGGAACGGAAGCTAGGCAGGACTTTCTCCCAGCCCCTGCCAGACCCACCCTGCCTCGCCCCCTCTTGCTCCCGGACCTTCATCCCCACTCCAGGAGGCAGCGCGCGGCCAGGGTCTGGGGGACAAGGGGAAGAGCCGCCCGCTGGCCTCAGGTGCTCGGCGGGGCCGCCTTGCTGCTGGCGTGGGGGAGCCAGGAGAGGCGGCGCCAGCTCCCGCCCCTGCGCGGAGCCGGGAGAGGGGGACCCAATCGCTCGCTCGCGGGCTCCAGCAGGCACCTGCCGCCAGCCAGCCGGGATCAGGCTGCAGCACCCTGCGGGGCGGCCCCTCCCAGCAGCAGCCGCTGCCGTGTCCGCGTCCGCCTTTGCTGGGACCTTCGGAGCCAGCCGCCAAGTTGAAGCCCGGCGCTGTGCACGGGGTGCCCGTGGTGGGGCAGGCGCCTGAGCTCCCGGCTGATGCATCCACCAGCAGCAGTTTTTCCCCAGGTACCGTCTAGTGCAGAGTGGAGGGGAAGGAGGGAAGGAAGGAAGGAAGGGGGGGGTGAGGTTTCCCCTGGGCCAGGATGAAGTTTGTGTGATGGGCATTAGGAGCCCCTGATCTCAGTGGGTGGGGGCTGCAGGATGGAGTCCAGCCGTGCCCAAATCATTGCTCCCGGGGGGGAATCGCAGCGCTCCTACGGCTTCTCTCTGCCGGGCAGCGCGTGTGCCGGGGCAGGGGGGCTGACGGCAGACGGGTGCCCGCCTGCTGGGGGCTGGGCGCGGTGGCAGGAACTTTCTGTGCCCCTGGAGCCTTTTCTCTCGCCTCCCGTCTTTCCGGGCTGCTCGCTAATAGCCTCCATGGCTGGGAGCAGCGAGCACTGCAGGGGCCCCCTAGCCCCCGTTAGATTTCTGAGCCGAAAGGAGTCAGAAACTTCAATCAAGTGTGTGTGTCTGTGTGGTGGGGGGTTCCCCGCCCCCTCCCGGTTGTTTTATGGAGCAGGAGCAAAGCGCGGCTGTTTGGACGCCAAATCGCATTTGGTCCATCCCCTGGGTTGCCCTTCGAGTTGGCAGATCAAGGCGCGGGTGAGCTGAAAACCCACAATAACGCTCTCCTCAGAGCGTCTGCCTAGCTGGGGCACGGCCAGAGAGCAGGCAGAGCCCAGCCGCCTCCTGCTCTGCCCCGGGCCAAACCAGGGGCGCCAGCAGCAGCACCCAGAGTCCGGTCAGGTTTTCCCTTCTGGCCTTTTGGGGAGGTATCGCCTCTAAGCAGTTCTTCTGCCTCCTCCCTAGGACTGCAAGGCATAGGTGCTGGAACTAGGGGTGCTGCCACACCCCCTGGCTTGCAGTGGTTTCCATTATATACAGGGTTTTGGTTCAATGGCTCTGAGCACCCTTGCTGCCAGGGGAAGTGTATAGGGGCACAACATAATACCCAGCCACAGAGTCCACTCAAAACCTGTCCAGGGGGTAAAGTGCTAAGACGCCTTTGAGTTGCTCTTTGAGGGTTTGCTGATGGTGGGAGCTCTGATGTGCGGCTTCCCTGGCACTCTTTGCATGCCCACTGCAATGCTGGATTCTTTTCCTTTTCTGGTATAGTCATCTCTTTTGTTGTTGATTGCATTTTTTTAAATAGGAATGTAAACAGATGTATATATAAATTCAAACAAAATGTATTGGAAATGAGTGGGGTCTCCATTTCCACGTATCTTTTGTTTGATGGAATCTCATATAAATCAGAGAGCCTTAGCTGCTGTGCACTATGCTTTCCACCTGCAATTAGTGCGGTTTTAAGTTCATTATTTTACATAAAATGATGTATGTATTGTTGATAAATTAGAAATCAATTGGCCCCATTGAACACCTTGTTCACCGTGTTGTCTATATTATCTTAATTGCAGATCTTTCCTTTCCCTTGAGGATCTATGACTTTTAACTCCCTTATGATGCCTGATGTTAAAACCTCATTTGAAGTTTAAGTGGTAAATAGGGTTGCCAACTTTCTCCTGGCAGAAAACGCGAACATCCTTGCCCCACCCTAGGCCACCCCTTATCCGAGGCCCCACCCCTGCTCACTCCATCCCCCTCCTCCCTCTGTTGCTCGCTTTCCCCCACCCTCAATCACTCACTCATTTTAACTGGGAGTTGGGGTGTGGGTAAGGGCTCTGGCTGGGGGTGTGGGCTCTTGGGTGGGGCCATAAATGAGGGGTTCAGGGTGCGGGAGGGGGTTCCAGTCTAGGGAGGAGGTTGCGGTGTGGGAGGGGGTGAGGGCTCTGGCTGGGGTGGGGGCTCTTGAGTGGTGCCGGGGATGGGCTTGGGGTGTAGGAGTGGGCTCAGGGCTCGGGCAGGGATTGGGGTGCGGGAGGAGGTTCCGAGCTGGGGCAGGGGGTTGGGGTGCAGGCTCTGGTGTGGGGTTGGGGTGAGGGGTTTGGGGTACAGGAGGGGGCTCTGGGTGGGGACCGAGGGCTTCAGAGTGCAGGAGGGGGTGCGGGCTCTGGGATGGAGTTTGGGTGCAGGAGGGGGCTCAGGGCTGGGGCAGGGGGTTGGGGTGCAGGAGGGGGTTCAGGGTGCAGGCTCCAGGCCATGCTTACCTCAGGTTCCTGGCCAATGGGAGCTGCAGATCCAGTGCTCGGGCAGGGACAGCGTGCGGAGCCCCCATGGCCACCTCTGTGCCTAGGAGCTTGAGAGACATGCCGTCCACTTCCGGGAACTGCTGGAGTTGGGCAGGCACCCTGCCTGCCCTGCTGTTGGCAGCCAACCGGACTTTTAAGGGCCCGGTCAGCAGTGCTCACCAGAGCTGCCAGAGTCCCTTTTCGACCGAGCATTCCAGTCGAAACCCAGACGCCTGGGAACCCTAGTGATAAACTGTAAATACCTGGAGAGCTTTGGTGACTCTAAGAGTTTGCTCTTGCACAATTGGAATCACATAGGTCAGCTATTTGTTAACTCTTTGAGTGTAATTTATTTCACTAGCACTCTGTTGTAATCGTAAAATCTGTTTTTATCACTCTGTAACTGAAATGAAGCTTCTACACCTTGGCATGCAACTACATGGGGTCAAATTCTATCATTTTTACTCAGGCAAAACTCCCATTGAATTCAAGAGAGTTTTACCCCAAGGTATCACTAAACTTGAATGTTTAATCATACTTAATAGCTTGTTAACTAATACAATTGTAAATTCTAGTGAAGACACCACACAAATGTTTGTTCCAGGAGACAGATGTGAGTTGCTAGTCATGTTTAAGCCTATCTTCGTGTCCTGTCTACCAAAGAATTTACAGTTGTGTTAGTTAATGTGTTAATATATTACTAACACGTCAGTTGTTGATATGCCCTCCATAAGATCAGCCCCCTAAATTGAGAATGAAAATCAATATTGATAGAGGTGCACGCAGTTTAGCTGTACTGTGTTCAGCACCAGTTCCAAAACTGTGATTAAGACTTGCTCTGAGGAAGAAGTCCCTTGTTCATAAGGCCCTTTGCCAACCTCCGTAAGTTACTTTCTGAAGAAGTGGGCTCTCATTTTGGTGCAGTGTTTGTTCTGGAGTTGCTGTTGCAAGTGGGACTTCATTTAGGTGATCCCTCACTCCTTTTAGCTCTGCAGGGGAAGATAGAGTCCATTAAGAAATGGTAAACACCACCTGAATTACATATGGAAACATTTTTAGTACATCCTAAAGCACCAAAGTTAGTCCAGCAAGAGATGTATTTTTCCATTCTGTTTATCTAGTCCAGGAAACTACTGTGGTTCTGAAGTGGCTTAAAAGTGACCCCCAAAGGGGAAAAAAAAAGTCTATGCTTTTTTTGCTTCTTTATAAAGGCATGTAAGATATTTCTTCTGTTTGGGTTTTGAATTAGAAATTGAAGCAGCATCTCTCCTGTTTTTTCTGGAAGACGCAAGGGCTAGTAGAACTATGATATTAAAGAAAACATGGAAATGAAACTCAGATGGGAGGTGATCTTTGTTCAGACAGTTAAAAACTGTGGGTTTTTTGTTTGGTTTTGTTAAAGTTTGTATAACTCAAACAAGTAAAATAGCTGGAAGAAAAGCTCTTGTTGGATATTCAACACTTCCACCTCTCCTAGTAAACTCTGAAAAGGTCCCAATTCACATGTTTTGGTTCATGAAGAAAGATTTCCAGCAACACAGGAAATATAGACTTGATATTGATAATGTAAAGAACAAGTGGGGGATGGGGGAGGGAGGGAATCCCACAAGATTGTCCTGTACATCATGAGGGGAAAAGGGGAGGGCAGAAAACGGGAACAAACACAATTATTTTTTCCAGGACACTATTAAAGATGTGTACACAGATTTTCTGATTGTCTCATCAACATGTCAACAATTGTGAATAATCCCCAAGTAAGATTCTTATCACTTTACAAATTATTTCAATATCCCCACATATTTTCAGGCTGTGCATATCTAAGGCATTATTGCACTTGTAAGGTGATTAAAGTCATTTGGCCTTGAGTGTCTCGTCTTGGGTTTAATAATACATCCAGAGAGTGCTGCAATAACTGTCCGTAAATGTCTGTCATATCTTGTGGCTTAATTATGAAACGGTTTTAAAACTCTGCACACGAACAGAACTTTTGGCTCAGCTTTTCAGATGTGATACCTCTGTGAATAATCCTTATGAAGGGCCAGATCCTAGAACTGAATACATGTGGGCAAACCCCCCATATCTGGGGAGCTGGCTTTCTTGTCAATTTCATGGCTCCACTGACCATAGGTGCCGACTCAATTTTTCCCTGGGGAAAAATTAGGAGGTGCTCCACACCCAGCGGCAGCCAAGCTGCCTCCTCCTCCTTCCCCCTCTCTTGAGTGCACTGTGTTCCCACTCCTCCCCCTCCCTCGCAGTGCTTCCAGCCCCCCTGCCGCCTAACAGTTGTTTGGCGGTGCTTAGGACTTTCCGGGAGGGAGGGGGAGAAGCGGGGATGCTGCGTGCTCAGGAGAGGAGGCTGAGAAAAGACAGGGCAGAGGCGGGGACTTGGGGGAAGGGGGTGAAATGGGGGCAGGAAGGGGCGGGGCTGGGATAGGAAAAGGCAGGGTGAGGCAGGGACTTTGGGGAAGAGGTGGAATGGGGGTGGGCCGAGGGCGGGTGCAGGGGCAGGAAAAGGCTGGACAGGGGTGGGGACCCACCGGGCAGAGGGGAAGTCGGCGCCTATGCCACTGACAGCAGGTAGATGTAAGTAATGCTACAAGGAGGCTGCATTGCCCTAGCTACACCGATATAAGCCCTACGCCTCTCCTGGAGGTGGTATTATTATGTCGGTGAGGTGGGCACTTATGTCAGCAGGAGCAAGGCTGTAGTGTGTATACTGACGTAATTAGGTCAACGTAAGCTGCCTTACATCGACCTAACGCTGTATTGTAGACCAGGCCTTTGTCTTGCCTGGTAATAGTAGGTTCATCCCATCCACCAAGCCTTCTTGAATCGTTTTCCTGTGATATCCAATCCCTGACACTGACTACTCACAGAAATTCCAAATCTTCTGTTCCCAAAGGAGCAGTGCACCCAGTTGACCAATTTTACCTTAAACCACTGCTCCTGCAAACCACCACAGCACTTATAAGCACTTAAAGTAAATCAAGAAAGGGGTTATTTAAGAAAGAATAGGGGTTGCACTAGAAACAAGAGAGAGTGGTGGAAATAAATGGCCACAATACAAAACAAAATGCAGACCCAGGTTTGCATTTTATCAGTAGCTACCTTTCCTGTCTAATAAAGTAGATTTCCCTCCAAAGTCCAGTCTCTTGAAGAGCTAGCTGATTTCTACCAGGAGCCAAAAGTTGAAGTTCATGAAAGCATCTACTTCCAGTCAGAGGTTTTCCCACAGTGAATGGATATAGTGTGTCTTTCCCTGCAAGCTGTTATAGTGAAAGTCTTTTGTTTCTATTCACAGGCAGGGCAAACCCCTGCCTTGCTGTAGAGTTCTTTTCTACCTTTATGTGGTTTTGAGTGGTTTCGATTGTGTGTTTGTCATTGCCTGATGGTTTTCCATTAACTGCTCTGGATGTGGCAAGAATAGACAATAGAACATTGCATTATTTCACCAGCTAAGTAGGAAGGGGTGACAACTCCCTCTTGCTTGAATGGCACATTACCCCCAGGTGATCAATTTCTACACCAAGTCCATAAAGCATACTTTCAATATCAATACACTATTCCTTAAATATTACCCTTATCTGTGTCTCACAATGGGTATGAGGCTTGACAAGCTATGAGCTTTCTGTACATACCTTACACGTTACTCTTCATGGATAGTTATCCTGTCAGACATGCCTTGGTATAATGAGTTTGTCAGATCTGAGGTGAGAGTTGTTTGCAAGGAACAAGGGACCCTTTGCCAAGGGGTCTTTGTGTCACTTGCCCCCAGAAAATCCATCCCAAATTTTACGTTTAATCCAGTGCATGCTGGGAGAGGACTTTGGGAATTTAGTGAGTATTATGTGAATACTCTTACAGCATGGACATAACCAATAAAGACTAGTTATGTGCTTCACTGTGGTGCCTCAATGATTGGTTTAAGGAGCTCCCAGTAATCTAGGAGACAATCTAGTGCTGGTTGTTCTCCATGCTGCTTTTCTGTGCATGGTGGCCCATAATTACATGCAGAGGAGAAAGGTAGGAATCTACATTAAAGGCAGCACTGGGGAAGCTAAACACCAGGCCTGGTCCAGTAGGAGTTTTGCCTGCATAAGAACTGTGGGATTGGGCCTGGTACATTTCCAAGACTAGTATAAGTGGTAGTAGGGGAAAACTATTAGATCCAGTTAATCCCTAAAGGACTTTAAGTTTGTATTCTGTTTGATGTAGGAATAATGGGGATAAATAAGGAGTAGTGAAGTATGGGTAACATATTTAAAAGTGCCTGTCTCCCATTTTCAAAAGTGATTTAGGGCCATATTTTTAAATGAATTTAAATTACCTTTAAAAATATGTCCCTTAAGAGCCTAGGTCTCACCAAAAATCAATGTGACTTACGCGCCTAAGTCCCATAAGGTATGTCTACATTGTAGTTGGAAGTGTGATTGCAGGTTGAGTAGGCATACCCATGCTATCTTTAATCTAGCTAGCACAGCTAAGAATAGCAATGAAACTGTAGGGAGTATGGGCCTCAGCCTGGGCTGTGCAAGCCTGCCCCAAATCTTGGATATGTAGTCACATTCCTAGACTGCGCTGAACCCCATGCCACTGGAGTTTTGCTGATATTTATGGCCACACTAGCTAGATTAAAGCTAGTGCGGATATTCCTACTACCTGAGCTGCATTCACGTCTCTCATTGCAACGGATTCATACCTTTAGGCACTTTTGAAAAGTTTACCGTATGTCTATAAGTTACATGGACTCAGAATATTATGTTTGGAATTTCTTGTGGCAGTATTACGAGTGAGTGAAGCCACCTGAACTTTGGCCTGGTGTCTCTCAAAATATTTCCAAAATGCATTGCACTGCATTGAGCCTCTAATTGGCTTAATTAAGTCATCAGTTTTGAGTTATATAGGTTGCATGTTTCCCTGTTGCGATTTTTTTTTTAAATGTAGTAATCAATCTGATGAAGATATTAAATCAATGGACTAAAATGTTTTGTTTGTACCAGTCAGACCTTTTTGGGTATCTGTTAATTAACTTGTCAGTTCATCAAAGTTACTTCATGCTTTTTGACTTGTGAGCTGTGATTTGTATTCTTGTTTGGTAGCACGTCTGAATCTGTGTTCCATTTCAGCAAGCAATTTAACTGCATAGAAGGCTAGATTCTGCCACATTTTGGCTACATCTCACGTAGACATATTTGTGTAAGCTCTCATTGAGCTAGCATGGTAAAAATAGTAGCGTTGCTGCAATAATATGGGCAGTGGTGAGCGGTGGCATGGGCTAGCCGCCCTGAGTACATACCCACGGAGTCCAGGCTGGTTTGTACTGAGCATGGCTAGGCTGTGCCACCATTCATTGCTGATACTATTGTGGCTACACTACTATTTTTATCATGCTAGCTCGATGAGAGCTAACGTGAAAATATCCACATGAGCAGAGCATAACACCCCTAGCTCCAAGTGTAGACATAGTCTAAGGGCATGGCTACACTTGCAGATGTAGAGTGCTGAGAGTTAAACCAGCCTTTGGAGACCGCAGCAGGGAAAACGCTGCCGAGTGTTTACACTCTCAGCTGGAAGCGCACTGGCGTGGCCACATTAGCAGCTTTTGCAATGCCACAAAGAGCAGTGCATTGTGATAGCTATCCCAGCATGCAAGTGGCTGCAACGTGCTTTTCAAATGAGGGAGGTGGGGTGGAGTGTGACAGAGAGTGTGTTGTGTGTATGTGTGTGGGGGGGAAGAGTGGGTTTTTGGGGTGCTGAGAGTATCAGCATGCCGTCTTGTAAGTTCAGACCCCCCTCTGCCCCCCACCTCTCTCTCACACACTCACAGCAAGCAACATTCCACACTAATGGCTTGCTTTGTCCTGGAGCAGATAAGCAGCTGGCTGTCAGAAACAGAGCTTTGAAGGGGGATATCTGCATTCCTACAGTTGATTCTAAAACAATGACAAGAGTGGCCACTTGAATTAAGGGGATTATGGGACGTTTCCAGAGGCCGATCAAAGCGCAGTAATGCAACACCTCGTTCACACTGACGCTGGGGCGTTTCAGCCGAGGCGCAACAAGTGTTGTGCTTCTCGTGGAGGTGGATTACCAGGCGCGTTCCAGCTGCAGAGTCCAGGGGCTCTAAGTGCCTTGCCAGTGTAGATGGGTCGGGAGTTAGGGCGTTTGGGGCTGCTTTAATGCGCACTAACTTGCAAGTGTAGCCAAGCCCATAGTCACATTATGCAGTTTCTTACTCAGTGAAGAATCCCATTAATTTCAGTGGGTCTCCTGATGGAGTAAGATACTACACAGTGTGATAAAGGTGAAAGAATCCAGACCAGAGATAGAGAACGTTTTGGAGGAATTAAAATTTTGACATAACGATAATTGATTTAAGGCAAATGGTTTGGACTAGTCAGATGATATGTTTTCCTGTGTAAGTGGCATTCTTAAAGAATAATGTACCACAGGTTGAGTGCTCTACATTGACACATTTTTGGTGCTTCTAGTAACTTTAAGTGCATATATCACACCACAAATAAATTCCTATAGTGTTACTCCTCCTGTTAATTATTCTAAAGCTATATTTCAGCAGTCATACTCTGAAAAAAAAAATGCGGGGAATTTGTAGAATAAAATTTATCATCCCAATTTTTCAACATGGGTTGAAATCTCTTACTGTTCCAACAAATCTTCACATTTCATAAAATATATTTATGATAAAATCTAAAGCTTTAAAACTAAAGCTAGTCAGAACTATCTACAACACTTTGTGGTATGCTAATTTTCATAATGAAGAACAATTAAAGGGACATGGCCAAGTAATTAAGGCCTAAAATTTGATCCTCTTTGATTTTGTTGTAGATTGAAAATAGCTGCAGGAGTCCAAATAGCTATTGTGTTTTAAAAAAACAAAATACAATAAGTCTACGGAAATCATCATACCACTGCTGGGAATTAAAACTACACACACTAACCCCCACTGTTTATATTAGACTCTCTCTCTCTCTCTCTCTCTCTCTCTCTGATGGCTCTCCCCGCCCACCTCTGTTGGTTCTTCAACAGTTAACTAACAGCACTGATAAAGCTTCTGCACAAAGAGGGATATAAACAAGTCATGTGAATTTTAAAATCCATAAGAAAGGCAGGATATCAATCAATGATTGGCCAAATGGCAAAGGACATGAACAGTACAGAAGGAAAATGTTATTCTCAGGCTTCTAAGACAGTATTAAAACCAACAGAGAGTAAACCAAAATAAAGTGATGAAAAAGTAGAAGATAGAGTTTCATCCTTTGAAAGAACACTACAAACATTAAAGTTTATTTACCACATTGAAAACCTCCTATTTCAGGGCTTTGTACTCTATTAAGAAATATGAAACTGATCACAATGAAATGGAACCCACAAAAAGTACTTTCTAAAAATTAATGCTTTACATTCCTCTTATCTTTTTGGACATTTTAAGTAGGATAATTTGCATCATCCCTTCTATTAATAGTATCATTAGCAGAATAAATACACTAATATCCATTAGGAAGGGAATAATTGGTAAACATAAACATTGGTAAACATAAATATTCAGTCCTCTGTGCATATCCTGCTCCCATTGATTTGAATGGGAGTTGCATGTGTACAACTGTGGACCTCTGCATTTGAAGTGGTCTCCAAAGCCAGTCTCAAATATAGCTGCTTACCTTCCTCCCCAGAAGTAAACTTTGGCATGAGGAGTTTCCCCGAAAGAAATACAGTGTTGGCTGTAGTCAGCACAACCAGGATTTGAGCACGGTGTCCCAGGAGCCACTGAGTGGAACACATGAATGTGTTTGTTTTCTGAGAACTGCCATGCTGAATCTGTGTAACTTTTACCATTTTATGACTCTTCAAACATCTCTAGTCAGGCACATTATTTGGATGACTTGAAAGCAAGTTTCTCAGGTGTATTGTAAAGGAAACTTCGTTTGTGCTGGCTGTGGAGTAAGTCTCTCAAGTCCATCAGCATCTTACCTATATTTACCTAGATATCTGAATTACATGACCTCTGGAAATTTAAAATGTTTAGATAAGGACCAGGAGGGTGTGAGTGGGGAGAGGGAATAGTAATATCCAAGTGTTATGATAATCAGGCCTCCAATGATTCTGCAAAATTCTAATGATAATTTTTGCAACAATCTTTGTACCTCTGAAGATCTCTGCCAAAAACATTTTCAAGTCTGACTAATTTCTGGGCCTATAGGGTTTGTTTTGCTGAGTCATTAATAAAATTAGAAACATTGTATTTAACATCTACGGTGATAATGGGAAGATGCTGAAGTATACACTAAAAATGTATACCGCTTGGTCAGATTCATAAGGAGAGAAGTACAGGATGCTCTTTAATAAGTTGAGGTCATGTCATTCACAAGAGTGGCCTAAAGAGATCTCAGCCAGTGGGGTCAAGATTGAATTTTTCCTGCTTTCATTGATTTGTTTCACATAAATGTACTCTTGTATGTTTTTTTCTCTCTCTGAAGAGAGCCATTTCATTTTGGAAGTGAGGTGGAAATAACTGCTAGGGACATTGCAACGTAACATTGGAAAGCTATAAAAAGTCAAATGCATGAGCTTAAGGAATATCAGATTTGCTGGCGCTTCTAAGGCTAATGAAGTACAAGAGGTTGAGGTATTCTTTTCTGAATGGATTATGATGATGAGGAGGAGAAACTAATTTTGATTTCCTTCTAAAAGTCACTGCAACATATCATATTACTGTGAAAGCCAAGCGGGCAATGCCCTCCAGAGAGAGCAAGCAATTCATAATATTCAACAAATAAAAAAAATCCCTCTGAAGATGACAACTAAGTCTTTTTAGTTTTAGAGCTTTAAGAATATTATTCTGAGGGTTTAGCTTCTGTACTGTGGGTTTAGTTTCTGCTTTATATTGACCTGCTAGACTGAAGTTTTTACTTAGAGGCTAAGAATGATTTTTTTCCCCTCTCACACAAATTGCCTTTGACAATGTTATTGAGTTGGGAGAAAAAAAGCAGCTATTTCCCAGGAAGTGGAACGCACATCCTCAGAGGTTACTTAGGAGACCTTTTAGTTTCTAATTTTGACATTTGAAATGCTTCTTTGTGGAGTTCACTCTAAAATGCAGCCAGTGCTGCTAGTTAATGGAGGTTATAATGCACTATCAGGATTCATATGATCTTTCCTTCTTTATTTCATGCTTTTCTTTTTCTCTTCTCCCCCCCCCCCCCGTTAGTGAAAATGTGACACTAATTAACCTCTCATTAGGATGTGAAAAGCCTGCTATTTTTCTGCATGTAGGAATTACATTTCTTTGTTACTGTTGCTGGACCTATTTCCTGCTTGACCCAAAAGCTGGTGGTTTTGTTACGCAGCAAACTTTTATATTGATTTATCTGATAGAGCATTGACTTAGTTCTGATCTTACCCTAGCACTCACAGTGCATATTGTCCTCATCAATGTGATGTGATCAAATTCAGATTTTTCAGGGGAGACTCAAAAGGCCAATTTATTTATATAGTGAACATGTATGCTTACTTTGGGTGATAGCATTTATGCTCATGTCCATCAATATCAAACTTTACATATTTAAGGCCTGATCCTGTGACCTTTACTCACATAGGTAGTCCCCATGCAGTCGATGGGAACATCAGTGTTTTCAGGATGAGGATCTTCGGTGTCAACCTGTGAACTCAGTATTATCTGTGCTGTCCCAGTGACAGCTTACTTTGTGCTGCATGGTTCTTCTTGCATTCATGTTCGGCCATGCCTCCTAACTTCTTCAAGTTGAACACAAAACAAGCTGAATTTTGCTCATTTCCCTTGGTTGTTATCTTACTATCCTAACTTACCTTTCCTACCCTCAGGGCTTGATCCTGTAATGGTGCAGGGTCAGGACCTCGGTGCTTGCAAACACTGCAGTTATTTTTTAATTTACAATTGGCTGTCAAGTTATGTTACTACAGTATCACCATAGGAACCTCTTCACTCTGCGACCTACATTGTTTCACTAGGATGCTGAGATTTTTAACACATGCCTTGTCTTTGCCACTTCCCACCACATATAACGAAGTTCTTTTTCCCATTCTGCTGGTCGCTATTCTTAGATGCTTCCTGAAGAGAACCAACATTTCTGATCAAATTTCTCCCATATCAAGCATCTCCACTCGCTTTCTCTGGACTAAATGAATGATTTTAAGGCTGAATTAGGTATGTAAAAGGCATGAACAGGCTTGAACATAATGGTAAGTTTTCCTCGGATCCCAGTGTCCAGGTTGTAACTCTTGTTTCCATTTGGAGAGGGTTGGTTCTCTGTATTTAGTATTCTGTCCCTAGGAGAGTTTTCTCATACTATTTCCTGGGATGTTCTTCTCTCTCATCTTTATTATCAAATTCGTTTATTTAGCCTTGTCTTTGAACTGTATTTTTTTTTTTTTTTTTGTATGTTGTTTGAAGTCATGTAAAGTACTCTGAGGTGTTTCAGGAAGGGTTTATTTGAGCTTATATGTGGCTAAGTCTGTGAAACTCTTTGAAAATGTGTATGGCTCATGTGAGTTAATCAAGGTTATAGCCAAAGGGGAAAAAAGAAAGTAATTTAACAATTTTTTCTGTGACAAGCTGAAGTATTCTTGGAGCAGGCATGAGCCTGCCTTTTTTTCCATACTGCGTTTGAAACAACAGGTGAGACCCTTTGGGACTCAGAAAAGCACAGACTATGCAGCCCTTTGCTTCACCTGTATAGAGTGTAAGTAGCACACCCTGTGTTGTTTTGATTCAGATTGTAAATCATCCGTTCGATGTGTACGCTCTTTCATGTAAATATCACAAAAATGTTTCACAGAATATTAAGGTTAATATTTCCCTAAATTCCTTATTCTGAGATTTGCAAATTCAAACTCCCGCAATGTTTCTCCAAGGTTTCACACTGAAGGTTTTCGTGATTACAGAAGGACTTGAATTTGTTCTAGAGGCTTTTGATTATGGTCTCTGCAGTGGAACCAAATCCTGTCTGGTCTGTAGGGGTAAATTCTATTCATTTACACTGGAGTAAATCAATGTAGCTACTCCAGATTTACACAAGAGCAAGTGAGAGCGGAACGTGACTCTAGGTATTTTTGTGGGGTTTTTTTTAGCTATTGCACTTGTACTATAATTTAGAGTAAAGCTCTCATAGTGGCCAGGGTCCTGCCATGTTACATTATGCTTATATCAAAATAGAAAAATAACACTTAAAAAATTCCCCTAATTTTAAAAACAAAAATTGTAAATACATATCGGGTTGGGGGCCTGATCCTGCAAACAGTTACTGTCATGACTAGTGCTTGCTTGCACAAGCGATCCTACTGAAGTAAATGGGAGTGCATATGGATTTCTAATGTGCATAATGCTTTTCAGGACTGGGCTCTCACAGAGCATATAAAAACCATATCTGTTTACCGAGTCATGCACACAGTAATTATTAGTTCAGAGTTCTTATTCTTTAGCATGTAAATAAGTATGCTGAATAATTTTTAATAAGCATTCTATTTCTTGATAGACTTTGGTAGCTCCATTGTAGACAGTAATTGTTTAAGTTCCCAAAATGCGTATGTGCATACAGTGCTTCTTTAAAATTTGCTTTTTCTTGTTTGGTATCAAATATGGCCTATTGTGTAGCATCGAGATGCTACAGATTTTAAGTGTTCATTTTTAAGGCTGTCTGGGACCAGTTCTGTTATCTAATAAATGAAGGACGCGCCGACCAACTTACATAGGAGAAGCTTTTTGTGTGTCTAAGCCCCAAATTTGTCCATACAATATGTTTTTATGGGAGTTGTGGATTCAGTGAACTGTTTGCAAAGAAGCTGTTGTAAGGGTGCTGCAGTGCATGCTATACTCAGCTGGGACCAAATCTAGCTTCAGGCTATGTGTGGGCCTGAAAAACAGTAGCCAGATGGTGAATTTCAGTGTCACCGTTGCATCCTGATGCTTGAAACCTCCAGAGACAATACTTCTCTTGTCCCTCCCCATACTGAGTTAGGGAGGAGCTTTTCCAGGCAAGGTCTAGAGGTCAAAAGGTATTGTCCACACATTTAACTCTGTGTCCCCCTTTTCCATCCATGGCATCCTTTTGCTCTGGTTGAGTATCCTGTCAAAAGTAGTTGTGCATGATGCAATATATTTCTGGCACAACCAGTCTATGTGAGTAGCTGTTCAAGGACAGTGTGGGCACTCCTAAGTTGGCCAATAACCTAGTGCAAATTTACACTACTTTTATTTGTGTCAGATTTGGGAGGGAAAGACGGGGCTAATTTCTGGCTGTAGTTTTATGCTACTGAACACACCCCATTAGTCTCTTTAGTAACAGACCGTCATATCTGTGCAGTCAGAGACTGCCCTTGGGCCATTTTCCACATATGGCAGTATTTTGAGCAAGAATTCCAGTCTGTCCCAACCCCCCATGGCTGTGGGCTGGTAAACTCTATCCACTTGTTCTTTTTCTTTCCCTGAGGGTAGAGCCTTTTCACACTTGTTCGCTCAATATTGATCATTATAATTGCATTTAAACCAGATACCATTTATTCTAGAAAGAAAGAGTCGAAACAGGTAAAACCAAGAAATAAAATAAAACACAAACTCTATTCCAGTTCATGCAATGGCTGGCTGTGCAGGTTAATACTTGTTTAACTCACACATCACATCTCTCCCAAAGAACTAAAGAAGCTGAAGATCCTTACTAATGGTGGTTTTGATGTACTAGTAGCTCGGCCAACATGGAGCTAATCTTTTGTTTTTAAATGATTCAATACAACTTACTACCATCTCTTTGGAAATCTCTGAATGCACTTGGCATTGTATGTTTTTAGTCCTTTCTGTTAATTGCATCACCAGATCTACAATAAACCAGTAACAACCTACATCACAAGGTTTTGATGACTTTCCTTTTCAGTAACCTAGTTATTGCCTGAATACCTTCCTTAGCTCAGCCAATATCAGTATAAGACAAACCTATTTATGGAGGCACAGTACAGATCTCCGGGGTATGCTCAAAAAGGATCTAAGATTCTTGGCAGTGAGCAACATTTAGTTATTTTTCTGTTTCCTGAATGCAAGAATCCACTACAGTGTGTCAGCTCATACCACTCTTTGCATTCACAGAAGTGGGCCGTTATTAAAGAATTTTAATTGTACCTTGGCATGAAACTAGTCTGCAATTTTAAAGTTATCCTATGCATCGTTGGAGGTTTCAGTGCAAAACAACGAAGCAGGAAAAACAGCTGCAGTTTCATTAAATAGGATAAATATATATGAGAGACTGAACCCTCAAGCTTCAGGGTGTAAATCAAGCACTAACTGTTTAGGATTAGGAAGAAACTTCCCCTAAGAGCAAGATATGCCATTATTGTCCATTATGAGCTTTCTTGAACCTTCTTTTGAAGCATCTGACACTAACCACTAAGGTTTCATCTTATTCCACTTATGAGTGTTACTAGGAAAGCCTGGCTTTGAGCCACTCATTTCTGGAATTTCAGATGGCCATCAGAGGTATTCAATTAGGCATATAAACATGATGGTCCACCTTCACTTGAAATAAAAAGTTAATATAAAATCACATTCACAAATATTCTAATTTGAAATGAAACCAAATGGCAGTAGAAAAAAACAATTGTTCGGGTTGTTAATATATACATCTTCGGCATTATGCATGTTAGTGGGGATCGTTTGCAGTCCTACTTATTATGTTATTCATTACAGAGCTAGCAGATGCCTCTCTGAGGAGCCCACAAAAATGGCTTCACGGTCATCAACAGTTTAAGCTTTCTAGACTTAGCCCAGTGGCAGCATCAGGCTGACAAGGACCGGTCTCCTGAAAATATAAATGTAAAGGGAGGGAGAAACGTAACCAGAATTTTCGAAGGGCTTTGGAACAGCAGCTACAGTCTGCCACCCGAAGCACCCAGAGCTATGATACCATATTTACAGAATATCTTGTCCATTGTTTTGAAATCCTATCTTAATCAGCAAATTGATCAGAGATTCCCAAAAACCTGTTTTCCTAAAAATGTCAGAGTGATTTCAATGTAATCAAATTCTTTCATTAATTTTATAAATCTTTCTACAACAGTTCTCTCACTCTGTGGTTGTGTATTGATCATATTTACTTAGAACAGGGGTGGGCAAACTATGACCAGCGGGCCGAATCCGTCCCGCAGGATTGCCCCCCATCGCACCGCTCTCAGATGTGGCCGGCACCACTTCCCTGCGGCCCCCTCGGCGGGGGGAGGGGAGGGGAGGGCAGAGGGCTCCATATGTTGCCCTTGTCTCCAGGCACTGCCCTCCACAGCTCCCATTGGCCGGGAACAGGGAACTGCAGCCACTGGGAGCTTCGGGGGAGGTACCTGGAGGTGCAGCAAGGGCAGCGCACATGGAGCCCTCCCCTCCCACCCCCCCCAGGGGCCACAGCGCTTCCTGGAGCGGCGTGGCATGGGGCCAGGGCAGGCATGCAGGGAGCCTGCCCTGGCCCCGGTGCGCGCCACTGCCACCCTGGAGCCGCTTTAGGAAGCGGCACCGGGACGGAACCCAAACCCTGCCTGCACCCGCCCCCCAACTCCCTGCCCTAAGCCCCCCTGCCTGCACCTTGCACCCCTCCTGCACCCCAACCCCCTTCCCTGAGCCCCCTCATACACCCTACACCCTTCCTCTGACCCAATCCTTTGCCCTGAGCCCCTTTCTGCACATTGCACCCTCTCCCAGACCCCGCACTCCCTCCCGCACCCCAACCCCCTGCCCCGGCCCTGCTAACAATTTCCCCGCCCAGATGTGGCCCTCGGCCCAAAAAGTTTGCCCACCCCTGACTTAGAAACTACTTTTTAGAGGTATAAATACGCTCTTCCCTTGATGCCTAGGCAGATCTGCACAATACAGATTTGGGGGTTATGCTTATCTCATATTCACCCTTCTCATAAAACAATCCAAGGATGACATTTGCCCTGGATCAGAGGCTAGAGCTAAGCCTGAGCACCAATAAATTAAGTTCATCATAATTCCTAAAATAGGGATTGTGCTAGCCCTCGGCACAGGGATGAATTCCACCCTAGGAAAACAGATGGACCATGCACCTACCATTAGTTTTAATGCAAAACTTCCATAGGCTTGAATGTTAATAATGTAGATATTTATATTATCACTGAACTCCACACTGCTGAGCAATTTATTTTGTAGAAATTATCATACTGACTTTCCAGTTTAAATGACAGTACCAAATAACTCACTACCATAGGTGCTCAGATAGTAGGGGGATAGGCACCAATATTAAACCCTGACATAAACACCATTTCACAGTCAAAGTACCCAGCCTGTGAAACTACCTCAAAAAGCTTTTAAATGCTCCTTGACCAAGCTTCCTAAATGCAGGATGTCCTGAGATGCTGAAAGGAGCATGTTCTAGAGGTGCAGATGGGAGCAAACCAACTCTAACTCAGTGCAGATGAGTGCTAACAGGGTAGCAAGTGCACCCTTTATTGAAAGTGTATCTCTAGTCTTTGCCAGTGTAGGACCTGATTCTCTGTTGCCTTACATATTGGGCAGTCATCTACACCTGTTCAAAGTAAGTGTGAAACAAACCTAATCAAAAAGACTCTCCTGTCCCAATCCACTCCCACAGCAGGTGATTCGACAAGCCCTTGTGATTGTGGTATCGGATAAATATTAGAAGATCAGCAAAAACACTTTACCACCATTAGATGAAGGATATCCGGCATAGGTGCCTGGGACTGGTAAGGGTTGAGGAAACCCAGGAGATCGTGACTGGAGGTGCACCAACAACATTTTTTCAATAAATGTCCCTCAAAAAAGTATTGGAAGTAGTGGCTGGACGTGGGCCTGTGTCTGTGCCTCTTCTGATCTAGTCAGAAAGAAAAAATAATGAATGCATATGGCAATGGCAGTGTAATACAGTAACTCCCCACATAACCTCCTCTCGCTTAACATTGTGTCGATCTTGCGTCCCTGCTCCATTACAGAACATGCTCCATTTAAAGTTGTGCAATGCTTCGCTATAATGTGGTTTGGCTGCCTGCTTTGTCCATAGCTGGCAGCCCCCGCATCAACTCCCCTACATTCCCCCCCCCCGCAGCGCCTCCCACCCGCCAGCAGACCCCGCGGATCAGCGCCTTCCTCCTCCTCCCCCTACCTCCAGCCCGTGGTAATCAGCTGGCTTGCGGCATTCAGAAGGGGGGGGGAGCGAGGACTTAGCGCGCAGGCTCCCCTGCCTCCCGAATGCTGCAAACCAGCCGATTGCCATGAGCAGGAGGCAGGGGAGGGAGGGGGAGCCTGCACGCCTTGTCCTCGCTCCTCCCCCCACCTCCTGAACACTGCAAGCCAGCTGATTGCCGCGGGCAGGAGGCAGGGGAGGGAGGGGGGAGGAGCGAGGATGCAGTGTAAAGGGGGAAGGGAAGAAGAGGCGGGTTAAGGGTGGGAGTTTGGGGGAAGGGGTGGCATGGGCGGGCTGAGGGTTGAGCCCCCACCCCTGGTGCTTGCAGAGTAGGGGAAGCTGCCGCCGCTGCTGCTGCACAACATGCTTCTCCTAGCCTACAGCTCCTTCAGCCTCCTTGCCTGCCTCATTGTCTCCAGTGCCAGTGGGCTGTGCCTGTGTGGGGTAAAGCGGGGGCACTTCCCAACTATAGTACTGTACTGTATAGCAAAAAAAAAGTTCCCTAACCCCCCCATTTACTTTCATTCTTATGGGGAAATTGGATTTGCTTAACATCGTTTCACTTAAAGTCGCATTTTTTGGGAACAGAACTACAATGTTAAGGGAGGAGTTACTGTAATATCCATTTCATTTTATGAATCTGGAACCGATTAACTGATGAGGGGTAGAGTACGTGCCAGAAACAAGTGGGTTTTGTGCAGTTATGCATAATGAATATGATTAAAAAGTGTGTTCTGCTGTTTACCAACCTGTTTTACATTTCTGCTCCACCAGCAGGCTATCTACCAGATTAAATCATGTATGTTGTTGTTAGTACAGTTGTATGGATTGGCTTTTGTAATTGTACAAATAATGTGTGCTTTGCTGATGATATTTATTTCCCATCTGTACTTTTGGTTACATGTGTCATGAGCAGTGTGAGTGCTTCTTCCAAGTAAACAATCTGGTAGCAGTCGAGATTGCTAAATCCATAACCCTAAAGAAAACTCTGCTTTTGTCTATTAAAGTGCTAAGACTTTCCATTGAAAGGGAATGTGTTTATGTGACTACGTCGGTGTACTTTTTGTCTCCCAGCAGCATCTAAAAACCTGAAAATGTTTAGTTTAACTGGCTACAGCTGGTGCTGATCCTATGATGACAGTAGAGGTTTAAAGGGCTCTCGAAAGGGAAAAAATTAGGTTATGCCCTCTTTTAATTGTAGTTCCTTATGATGTACAATGAAAGCCTGAAACCTGAATTTTCGTTGTATGGGTTTTTTCACATTAAAAATTCATGTCTGACTCCCTTGTCTTTTCCTGGAAGACTCTGTGGACCATTGGAGAACTAGTAGGATTATGACATTGTAAGTAAGGCTACGATTTAGTCATGGTATCTTTAGTATAAGTCATCCTGTCCTTGACTTATATTATAAATACCCTGACTAAATCTTGGCGGGGTGGGGGGGCACCTGGGGAGGCTGCTGCTGGGAGGGGGTAGGGCCAGCGGCACCAGCTGCGAGGGGCCGCCGAGCAGTGGCTGCTCTGACTGCCCAGGAACCACTGCTCAGGTAGTCCCTGGGCCAGCTGGACCGGATGCTGCTCAAGCGGTCCCTGGGGCCAGCTGACCAGGGAAGTCGCCAGTTCGGCTGGTCCCAGGGCCGCTCCAGAAGCGGCCAGTGTGGTTGGCTGCAGGGCTGCCTGAGTGGCTGGCTTCAGCAGCAGCCAGTGTGGCTGTCCCTGGGGCCACCTGAGCAGCAGAAGTCATGGAACTCGCGTAAGGTCATGGAATCCGTGACTTCCGTGACCTCTGTGACGGACACAGAGCCCTAATCATAAGTATCAAGGAGGTGAAGACTAAGCAATGGATATCAGAAGGGATTTTTATTCAGATTGGTTAAAATGTGCATTTAACTCAAACCTTTGCCAAAGATATAGGAGAAAAGTGTTTTGTGAAAGATTAGGAGTACTTGTGGCACCTTAGAGACTAACAAATTTATTTGAGCATAAGCTTTCATGGGCTACAGTCCACTTCATCGGATGAAGCCCACGAAAGCTTATACTCAAATAAATTTGTTAGTCGCTAAGGTGCCACAAGTACTTCTGTTCTTTTTTGGACGCAGACTAACACGGCTACTACTCTGAAACTTGTGAAAGATTCAATATCCTCCTGCCCCTTAAAGGCAGCAAAAGATCCCACTCCAGTTTTCTGGCACTCTGAGGAGTTCTCCAGCAAAACCAGGGAAAAATTAAACTTGGCATTCCTATTATTTTTAAGGCAAAATCCAAGAAAAATAAACTTAAAACCCCCCCTCAATCTTTAAACATTACAAAGAAACAACGAGGGCACAAAACCCACCATTTTCTATCTGCAGGTCACTTTTAACTGGCTGGCTATTTTCACGCTGGGGGAGTGTGTGTTGTTTGTTTCTCCTTTTTCTTTACATTTTGAGAGATTGAGGTTCTATAATGGATGGGATTAGGCGTAGATCCTCTAAAGATTTTTGCATGTGCTTGATCTTACACACGGTGTTAAAGGATGCAGGCCTAAGTTATAGCTTTGGGACTACTGAAGTACATAAATCCTTGAAGGATTGGGGCCTAAGTTTGAAAATAGTGCAATATGACAATCACTATTCCAGATGGACAAGCTTCCAGAAAGTCACTAGCCATGCTCTAGGTTGGAACCTAATTTGGAATAAGAAAGGTAAAGGATAACCTTCAAACATATTAAGAAAAAAGAACAAAAACCAAAAAACAACAGGCCCCTGGAGTATTTTTCTTAGTATTACCACAAGCATTCATGGTAAAGCAGAGGTAAGGGAAGATTAAAAACTGAAATGCCTGGCTGAAAAATTGATGCATATGTTAGGTGTATAAACAACTGGAAAGCTTTTTTGCACTCTGTGGCATGATACAGGCAGATTAGACTGCAGCTAAATGTTGGCTGCAAAGTGCAGGTGATCGTTGCGGGAAAAGTAAGGTAATGGAAAGAGGAAAAGAGGTTGGGTAACCAAAATGCCTACAGAGAGCATGTGAGTGAATAAGTGGGAAATAACATAGGGTAGTTTTACCCTGCAAAGTGACTATATAAAAATGGCACTGTCTGGCTTTACAAGTCTGCTCCCTGTGTGCATGCAGAGCCATATGTGCTTATTTTCATGACACAGGTAAATTTTTGCCACGGTCATCCCTGGAGACACAACACAGCTAGGTTCTGTACTGGCTTGTACTTTATTGCAGGGCCATCTGTGCATTCCCATTTGCCTTCAAAGTACGCTCCCACTGAAGGCAGGAGAATTACACAGGTGTAACTGAAATTTGGAGGACAATGGGGGCAGCATTTGGCTGGCTGAATTTTACTGATGAAAGTCCCAGGAAAGTCCCAGTTTGACCTTCAGATCCCAGGCTGAGTTTGCTGAGATTGAAGTTAGAAAAAAAAAAAAATCTTTCCTTGTAAACTGAGTGAATGAGTGATCTGGAAATCATTGAGACATAGTAAACATGGAGCCCCATGGTGTCATTTGTATAGTCACTCCTCAAAGTACAAGGACACTGTAAGCTCTGAAGCAAATAACATACATAAGACTTAGAGAGGAATAAAGAGGAAACATTAAGAGCTGAAAGACTTTGGGCCAAATCTTGAGAGAGGATTTGTTTCTAAAGTATCTGTATACCAGGGGTCGGCAACGTTTGGCACGCGGCTCACCAGGATAAGCACCGTAGCGGGCCGGGCCAGTTTATTTACCTGCTGACGCGGCAGGTTTGGCCGATCGCAGCCCCCACTGGCCGCGATCGGCCGAACCTGCCGCATCAGCAGGTAAATAAACTGGCCCGGCCCGCTAGGGTGCTTACCCTGGCGAGCCGCGTGCCAAACGTTGCCGACGCCTGCTTTATACAGAGGCAGGAGACATGACAAAAGCCCTTGTGCTTTTCCCTCCTTCTGTTGTGTGTTAATGAGTGAGGCAAAATCATGGGAAAAGCCATGATGGGCAGTATGGAGGGAAAAGGCAGCTGCATGGGATGCTCTTTCTTTGGCATACCTGCTTGATTCCCTTGTCTAAAAGATCTGCACATCTGATAGATCCCACTGAGAAGGGAGGCATAGTAGGGAATTAGGTCTCAGTAGGAAACAGGAAGGACATACAGTGTGTCATGTTTTGTTTACCTTATGAGTTAAAGTTGCAGACTTTGATGCTTCTAGAAGCTATTACTAAGTCACTTCGTTCTCTGTGAACCGTCTTGAAGGGGTCCCAGAGTGCAGCCATGAGTCGACCAGCTCATGGCAGTACAACCACTGGCACAACTATGCTGACTTGGCTCCAAGGGGGAGAGAGCACAGTGTGAAGGGAAAGTAGTTCAGTGTAGTTGGCTGAGATCTGCCAAATCTGGGGGGTTTGTTATCCCACAGATCTGTGGCCGAATGTTTGGTTTTGTGTTTGATGCTTTGTGGGAACTTGGGAGATACCTATTAATTTTCCGTGCAAGTATTATAGCAAAATACCCATAAAAAATCCTTAAACAAAGGCAAGTACAAATGCTAGCAATCACACAAGAATGATTTTGTAGAATCATAGAACTGTTGGGCTGGAAGGGACCTTGAGAGGTCATGTAGCCCCCCCATCCCCACCCTCCCATGCTGTGGTAGGATTCAGTACACCTAAAACCATCCCTGACAGATGTCTGTCCAACCTGTTCGTACACTCCTCCAATGACCAGAATCTACAACCTCCCTGGGTTTTGTGCATCTAGTACAAATCTGCACAGATCTCCACTGCAGGTTGGATTCTTATGGCTATAACTGAAGATGATTATAATAGAAGAATAGGTTTATCAAAGGAATCTGCTATAGACAGCCTGACAAGAAGGGGCAAAATATAGAGAAGAGGATAACAGAGATCAAAGTAGTTTGTGGAAAGCAGCAAACCAGTAGTAAGGGGCGATTTCAAACATAGTACCTGCCATGCAGAGGTGAACGTAAGCCGGTACACCCGGTACGGCGTACCAGCAAGAGCCGGTGCACCGTTCCGGGGCGGATCAGCTTCCCCTGGCAGCAATTTAAAGGGCCTGGGGCTCCCAGCAGCGACTGGAGCCCCGGGCCCTTTAAATTGCTGCCGGAGCCCTGGGAAAGCAGCAGTGGGGCTCCGGCGACTATTTAAAGGGTCCGGGGCGGCAGCAGCCGCTACCGCCCCAGGCCCTTTAAATCGTCCCCAGAGCCTGCTGGAGCCCTAGGATAGCAGCTGCGGGGCTCCAGCGGCGATTTAAAGGGCCAGGGGCTCGGCCACCGCTACTACCCTGGGCCCTTTAACTTGCCGCCAGAACCCCGCTGCCGCTACCCCAGGGCTCCGGCAGCAGGGCTCCGGGGACGATTTAAAGGGCCCGGGGCTGTAGCCGTAGCCGGAGCCCCGGGCCCTTTAAATCACCGCCTGAGTCCCCAGCTGCCGCTGCTACTCCGCAGCTCTGGCAGCGGGGCTCGGGTGGCGATTTAAAGGGCCTGGGCTCCCACTGCCGCTACCCTCTGTGGTCCTTTAAATTGCCACTCGAGCCCCATTGCTGGAGCCCTGGGGAGCCCCTGGGCTCCCAGCTGCTGCTACTGCAGCAGTGCCCCAAGCCCTTTAAAGCTCTGCCAGAGGACAGGGCCCCGGGGTAGCGGCGGCATCCAGGAGCCCCCTCCGATGGTGATTTAAAGTGCTGGGGGCATTTAAAGGCCCTGCCTCTTCCGGTTGAGCCCCCCCACCCCTCCAAGGACTCCGGAGTACCGGTAAATCCTTTAAGTTACTTTCACCCCTGATGCCATGTAGTGAGAAATCTGAACTCAGAGGAATAAACTAAGAAATGTCTGTATTCTCTGAATAGGACAAGTGCTTCCTTACACAAAGTATGAAGGAAAGAAACAACTTTCCGACTAAGGTTGTGTGGTTTGTACATAAGGCTACGATTTTGGCACAGGTATTTTTATTAAAAGTCACGGATAGGATGTGGGCAATAAATCATGCTGAAGCCGAAGCCCGAGCCCTGCTGCCTGGGGCAGAAGCCCAAGTCCACATCCCACTGCCCAAGGCTGAAGTCGAAGCCAAAGAACTTGCAGACATGTTAAAATCACGGAATCTGTGACCTCCGTGACAAAGTGGTAGCCTTACACTACGCTCAAAATATACTTCTAGGTGTTGAGTGACAGGATCAGATTAGTCAAGACTAAGTAGAGATGTCTATATTTATCCTAGTCTAATTAGAGTTACAATTACTACCACTGTGAGACCAAATAAGGATGTTGAATTTCAGCATAGCAAATTTCAGAAGAATTTCGGAAGAGCCAAGTGAAACCAAATGAGGTAAATCAGTGGAAGGTTAGGACACACAGGGGAGATAAAAAGTGCTGAGCGAGAACGTATAACCCTTAGACTTACAGTACATTATGTGCCATCTAGCAAAAAAGGAAACTAGTAATAGCAAAACAAATTTGGAAGTTAGTAACTGAGGGGGACGGAGGTGGGCAAGGTTTAACGCACCTGTTGCAGACACTGGACTGGAAGAATTAAGCAATGAGGTGTGGCAAATGTAAGCAAAAAGAAAATGGGGTGAAATTAAAGGAGTGTGTCACTAGAGAGTAAGAAATTATTTGGGAAAAGTTATGATAAAACCAGGAACAAACATCAGTAAAACAGGCTGACTTAGAATTATGGAAATTAATTTGAAAATGGCTATTGGACCATCTTGTCCACCTCCTTGCCATGAACATTATGAGCACTAGAACATTATAATTGTCATAATATTCTTTATCCAGTTTAGTTTTAAATGAATCAAGTGATATGATTAATCGTACAGTAGGGGTCGGCAACGTTTGGCATGCTTGGGCTGCCCCCACCCCAGCAGTGGCGGGGCCTGGAGTGCTCCCACCCAAGATCAGCAGCATCCCTGGAAGCACCTTCCCTCCCCCTACCTTCTCTTCTCTCCCCCCCCCCCCCCCCCCCAGCATCTAAGATTTAGTTAGGGGCATTTTTAGTAAAAGTCATGGACAGGTCACCGTCCTGTGATTTTTTTGGTTATTGCCCGTGACCTGTCCATGACTTTTACTAAAAATACCTGTGACTAAGTCGTAGCCTTAATTATAAGTATGAAGCACTTGAGAGGGCGAAGAATCACTTGGATCTCAAAGACAGAGGATACTTGTGAGTGCTAGTAGTTAGGGAGTGATGGAGAAGACTAATGGAATGCCTAAAGGATGAGCATGAGAACCAATTCCGCTCACTTCATTAGGTGGAACATGCAGCAAGATGATGAATTTTTCATTATAATATAAAACTGGAGATGTGAAAGTGGGGCAGACAATATAAAGGAGGAGGAGACTGGTGAGCAGCGTTGTGGTTTAAGCAATTCAGTGCATAGAAATGTAAGGTACAGAAAGTGCTGGGGATCAAAAAAAACTAGGAATGCAACTTAAAAAAAAAAAAAGGCTGTAAAAGGGAAATAATACCGGGTTGCTTGAATAAATGTGTTCCTGTGTCTGGAGTTACTCTCAGTTTTGAGATTATTAGGCACCCTCAGTGTGGCACTCCAGGTAAATGGAATGGGCCAGATTCTCTGATGCCATAGCACCCATGTAAATTGGTCCCTAAAGCTGATGTAACTAGCCTAGGGAAGATTAGCACTGCACAGCCAAGATCCTCTGGGTGTGTAGCAGTGAAGTAGGGATTCTGATTACACTCCCCTCCCTGTTGCCCGTCTTGCCCTTTTAAAGGAAGATAACCTTCAAACTCAGCCAGTAAATTGCTCACTTTGATTTGTTTTTCTAATAATCATGGATTACCCAGGTACTTTCAGAAACATCCTGGTTTTCCCGTCCTGCTGAGCTCTCACCCCCACAATCACTGACCACTGTAGCACTTCTCTGGAACTCTTGCTCCTGAGAGGTGATGCCTTCACCTTCCACCCCCACACCCACATTTGCCACCTGGGAAAGACAGGGGAATGAGGAAGGGATGAATTTCCTGCAGTCAGTTATAGAATCTGGTTGCAGAAAATCAAAGCTGGGGGGTGGGGAAGGCGAGGGGGAGGAGGTCAGAGATAAATACCTTCTTTTCCCCTATGAAAAGTGGTTTCCTTTAGTTATTGCTGCCCATTTCAAGGGTGCGACTGGAAGCAGAAAGTGAAGGCAGGAAAGTGGAAACCTAGGAAAAAGCTGAGAGTTACAGCAGGTCAGAGGAAAACAAAAACTAAAGTGAGGATGAAAAGCAGAAGGATTTACAGAATCCAGGAGAGAAGACGTGTCCTTAGCAAAAAGCTGCAGTAGCTGTATTATTGTCTGATCTCCTGGCAGGCAGGAGAACGTCATCTTTCCAGGGACCAATGTTAATGCCTTGAATAGAAGGGGGAAAAATGGAAAAAATGTAGAATGTCAGAAAATGGCCATTGATAGTGAGGAGGTGGGATTGGTACCTGTGGGAAGTTGTTTGGAAGGAAGAGTTGTGTGAAAAGGAAATATATTGCTCTAACGGAGAATGACTTGAACAGAGTATGGCAACTACTCAGATGCAGGCCAGATTGTGTCAAATCATTGGATGTGAAATAGACATCTCAGGGGGTTCCTCTGATTTGATTGTTTAAATATATATGAGGATGATGGCAGAGGGAGAAGGTGCTTTCTTTATGCTCTGGCAAAGGAGAAGACAGATTCCTCTGTGAATGGGCAGCAGTAAACCCCGAGATAATAAAAAGAGTGACCTGGTACCATGCAGAGCATGGAAGGATAAGAGCAATATTTGGGCAGTGAGGTTACAGGATACAATAGAACCCGACAGAGAAAAGGCCACTTGCAGTAAGTGACCAAAATTGAAATATTGGGTGTTAGCAGTTGTGTAGGAGAATTCAGAGGAACATTCATCAGTAAATTGTCTGTCTTTCATCCTAGAGCAACTTTGTAGACACAGGGAGTGGTACATCATTGCCATTCATTCCTGTCCATGGCTTGTTCCTTCATTAAGCCCAGCCCGATCATGTCCCTGCGAACAATGTCCCACTGTCTAGTTGGTGTTCGACCTCTAAGATGGACGGATCTTGACTGTGTTTTCATTATGTTCTTTGATCTCCTAGGATAGCACAGGAAATTCCTGGAGCATCTATAAAATCTTCTCCCCAGTGTCTTGCCAGGATAGCTTGGCTGGGTGCAGGTGAATTTCCACTCCTCACACCACTAGGCCATGAAGTGGGATGAAAGGCAGGTAGTCCCTTTTCCCACCTCATCTTTGGCCTGCCTCAAATCAGCTTAGTGTGACAGAATTCAGGGAGACGTCTCTCTAGCTGCCTCAAGAACTGCTTTTCACCTTGTACAGCATAACTACACAGAGTCCATAGCACCCAGGGAGGTGGAGGCAGCAGTTAGTATTCTGCACACATAGGGCCGTTTATCTGAAAATCCTCCAAGATTTACATGCAAACAAAGTGCGGGCGTTCAACACCACACTGTACCCATAACTGAAATGCATTTCCCTGATTTGGATGTTATCAGGCTGTCCATATTGTAAGACAGCAGCTGCAGTTTGGACATGTACAATGGTTTTTAGTATTAGCTGCATATTTATAATATTGCCTAACAAAGAGTGACCAACAATAGGGTACATTGCTAATATAAAATAGCCACCGATTATCATTGACAGGCAGTCCAAACAAAAGATGGGAGAATTTTTGTAACCTCATACTAAATAAAATAAATAGAACTACCGAAGATATCTTATTCCTGTGGGTTGGGACTTTCCAGGGGACCTAAGGGAGTTTCATAGAGTGTAAGGCAGTGGTGTTTACCGTGACCGTCCGGAGACACGGCCACGGTTCGCTGTTCCTGGCCAATGGGAGCTGCGGGAAGTGGCGTGGGCTGCAGGGACGTGCTGGTGCTGCTTCCTGCAGCTCCCATTGGTGGGAATGGTGAACCGCGGCCACTGGGAGCTGCGGGCAGCCGTGTTGCAGACGGTCAACGTAAACACTGTCTCACGGCCCACCAGCAGATTACCCTGACAGGCCGCGGGTTGCCCACCACTGATGTAAGGCCAGACAGACCATTAGATCATCTAGTCTGACCTCCTGCGTATCACAGGCCATCGATTTTCACCCAAATATCCCCCGTGACTTCAGATAAACTAAAACATTTCAGTCCTTAGGAAGCTAAATTGCTGTGTGCCACAGGCAGAGAACAGGAGGGACTTACATGCCACTAGAGCTCAAGGCCCTTGCAATGGCAGGGAATTGATTAGGTGAAATATAGCCAGATGATCCCACCAGGCGATCTGCACCCCATGCTGCAAAGGAAGGTGAGAAATCCTCAAGATCCCTGCTAATCTGACCGGGGGGGGGGGGGGGGGATTCTTTCCTAGCCCCAAATCAAGTGATTAGTTGGATGCTGAACACGTGAGCAAGACACACCAACCAGCAGTCTAAAACAAGGGGATTCTCTGTACCACATTAGAGCACCAGTCCACCCCATCATGTATCCTGTCTCTAGCGTGTGGCAGATCTCCAGTGCTTCAGAGGAACAAAACCAAACCCTCAATCCCAAATTATAATTGTGCATTGGTGGGGGGGAAAATCCTTCTTGACCCCTGCAGGTGACTTGCTGAAGCTCTGAAACGCGAGTTTAGATTATAGTCGTACAGCGCTACAAGTGTTATGAGCATGCTGAGGGCAGTGTTCCCAAGGCCCACAAAGGAAAGTGGTGAACAGGGGAGTAACAGATTTACAGATTTCAAGGTCAGATGGGATCACCATGGCCATCTAGTCCAACCCTTACACACACGGGCCACAGACTTCTCTCAGAAGCTGGATTAAAGCATATCTTTCAAAAAAGGCTACTAATGATAGCTAGTTCACCGCCTCCCCCAGTAAACTCTCCAGTAGTTGATTACCCTCGCTGCTAGGAAATTGCATCTGATTTCAAGGTTGAATTTGTCCAATTTTAACTTCCAGCCATTGATTCTTGTTTTGCCTTTGTCAGCAAGATTGAAGAGCTTCCCCCCCGCCCCACCCCATCAGATAGCTTTTCCATGTGTAAGTACCTAGACACAGTGATCAAGTCACCTCTCAATCTGCTATTTGATAAGCTTAATAAGTTGAGCTCCTTTAGCCTCACATCAGGCGGCTTGTTTTCTGCCCCTGGATCATTCTTTTGGCCCTCCTTTGAACTCTGTCCAATATTTCCACATCCTTTTGAAGTGTGGGCGCCAGAACTGGATGCAGTATTCAAGCAGAGGCCTTACCATGCTGTATAGAGATACAAGATCACTTCCCTGCTTTTCTACTTGATATTCTCCTTTTTATACGTCCAAGGAACACATTAGGTCTTTTTGCCACAGCACTGCTTTGAGACCTCAGTCCTTTTCTGAGTCACTGCTTTCCAAGAGAGAGTCTCCCAGCCTGTAGATGTAACCTGCGACCTTCGTTCTCAGATGTATTACATTACACTTGGCTGTAGTAAAGTGCATTTTGTTGGATTGTAATCATTTAACCAGGCAAGTCAGATTACTCCAAAACAATATCCTGTCCGCCTCCTCACTTTACTATCCCACCAATCCTTGTATCATCTGCAGACTTTACCGGCGAAGATTTGCACGTAGGCCCAGATCCTCAAAGGTATTTAGGCACCTAACTCCCATTGATTCAATAGGAGATAGCCATCTACATACCTTTGAAAATCTGGGACCTAATTCCCATTGAAAACCATTGGGAGTTGGGTGCCTGACTCCCTTTGGCTCCATTAAAAATCCCAGCAGTAAACCTTGTCCTCCCCTTGCCCTAACCTACTAATGTCTGTACTTAGAGAGTGACTCATCTTGGCTCAGAACTCCTGTTACCTTATGTACATTATCCCCCAACCTATACTGCCTGTTTGAAGGGCCCTCAAACCACAGCCTCTCCAGCAACTATCTGGCTCTGAGTGAGAGAGTGTATTTTTTCTAGCCAGGGCAGGTGTAAGTACCATTTATATAGATCGTTGCAGTTGTTCCCTCTGGTGGTACTGCACATTAGGGGCAGATTCTGCGAGATGCAGAGCACCTTCCGTAAGATGCTGAGCATGCACAATACTCACTGACTTCAGTGAGAGTTGAGGGAGCTCAGTATTCAGCTGGATTCAGCTTTAAGGATAAAGATGTAGCTGCACTGGACAGTATCTGGATCTTTTCCATGTTTGTCGCTATTCAGTCAATTACACCTGATCCTCCCAGTGTTTCAGAAGTTCTGTATTTCTTCCTTATTTATTAGTCTATTTGTAATACTGATAGTCTGTGTTAGCATAAAACCACCAAGTGATCTGAGCTCATTATTCTATTTTATCTGAAATATTGCAATTTACAATCCTTAGCTGACCACTAAAGGTTTAGCTAAGTGTTCTTTCTCTCCCACTCTTTCTGTGTAACCGTAAAATATCTGCATTTACTCGGCGCCCATATATATTTCACACTTTGTTTCCCTTGCAGATCATGCAGCTATCATTTCCAGTTAGAAAAATGTAAACACTCCGCAGATGCAGAAATTTACAGTATGAGTTAGATGAAAAAACACCAGCAGGTTCTCTTGCTAAACTATTTTGTCAGATGAACATTTTCACTTGCACCATGTGTTCCCAACATCACAAGGTCTAAGGTACTAGCCATATATGGCCTGATTCAATGGCAGGTGAGGGCACACCGCACCTTGAGGAATTACTTAGATATGATGGCAGTGACTGGTCTAGAAAAACCTAAGCTTAGATGGGCCTACAGAAGAGTAAGACACTGAGACTGCAAAACACATCAAACAAAATGAGGTCATTTAAAGTATAAAATAAATAATACAAAAGAAATTAGGAAGTACAAATCAAATTACATGCTTTCCTCTCAAGCGCACTCATTAAGTAGATATTGTCTACTTATTCACAGTTCCTTACTTGGATTTTTAGATACTGATGTCTGTATTTACTCTTTTGTATGGGAAAGCAAATGGATTTTAAATTCATATTTTATTAAATATTATATTTGTTAAATTTGGGGGCTGGGGGGTTTGCACACACATTTCTTCCACTGTTTATTCAAGTTAACAATAGGAATTGCTTGTTAGTAAGAAAACAGAATAAAATAATGAGCTTTTGTTTGGGAAGTAAAACCCCTAAGATAAATAAAATGGGTGTGATGGGGTGAACAAACCCCACAGTGGACAAAAAGGGGTTAAGGGATTATTTTGGGGCCAGACAGCCCAAATGCAGCAAAAGCTCCATCTGGTGGAGGAATTAAAAGACAGGGAATTAATTCATTTAGGGGTAGACTTGGAAGTGAGTTGGCCTGCAGCCCACAGCTCCAGCAGCGCAGAGAAGAGGGAAGGCTGAAGTCTCTGATACAACTGCCCCAAAAGGGCCTTCCCTGAAGGAAGGGAGGACCCACCCCAGAAACAATCAGCACAGGAAGTATTCCCCTCTCCCCTGCATGTTGACCCTGGATATTGGTAATCCCCTCTTTAGTTGGACTCCCCCAGCAGGGGAAAGCCTTGGACTAAGCTGACCCAGGGTAGGGAAGGACCCTGGGTTTGAATTCAGTGGAGTGGGAAGGCCCAGGCTCCCCTACCAACACCCTCCCCTCCTTCCCCCTTTGGTCATGGGTTGAAGCCTTGACCACTAGGCCATGCTTCCCAACCAAACCCCGAATGAGGACCATTACAAAGAGTAACAAAATCTGGGTGTTCCCTTGTTTGTAGTGCTCAGTACTAGTATCAGAGAGTTGTTATACACACATACACTGCCCCTCTGAGATACTTGTTATGGAGGGGTGGAAAAAAGCCATAAATTTTGCCTCAGACAGTGTAACTCTTGGCACCTTCTCCTCAGAAGGGAGCGTTCTGTTGACTATTAAATGAAGCAGCTTGAAAAACAGATCATTTCCCTGATTAGAATAAGATTTAAGAAATGACAACATGGGGGAGGGAACCTCACAAGCTCGGAGTGTGACTGAGAACTGACATGATGATTGGGACCAACAACACCACTGCATAGGACAGAGGTTACAACACCACTGCATAGGACAGAGATTTACTGTTGATCGCACTTGCAAAACAATGTGTGCTTTATGACCAGCATGTCATTAGGCAGCATGGAGGCAACTGCTCAGCAACAAAAACCTGTCAGTAGCAGAGATGTTATAAAGTGAACTCCGTAACTATATTTTATCCTGACATTTCTGTGTACGTGCTGGCATTTCAAGGAGGGAGGTGGCAGGCAGGCAATGTGGCAGAAGCTGAGGTAGCTCTAAAAAGAAGAATGCTTGTCACAGAGAGGGCCTGACCCTTTCATGAAGCAGCCTACTAAATTATGTGTAAAAACATTCAGGAAATAAATAACAAGTCTGAGCATTACCAAAGGCCTGGATTCTTCCTTGAACTTTGACATTTGTTTCTTAACTGTCCCTATAACCCTCCTTATACAAGTGTCCCAATAGAACCAGGTCAACATCCACACCAGGCAGGCAGGGTGTGTGGTTATTAGAATCAAGCATCTCTGATTTCTAATGATGAGGTGCTTGTAGGGTTACCATATTTCAACAATCAAAAAAGAGGACGGGAGGAGCCCCGCCCTAGCCCCGCCCCGTCCTGTCCTAGCCCCGCCCCTGCCCCTTCCACTCCCTCCCACTTCCTGCCCCCTCAGAACCCCCAACCCTCCCCCCCACTCCTTGTCCCCTGACTGCCCCCCAGGACTCCACCCCCTCCCTAAGCCTCCCTGCCTCTTGTCCCCTGACTGCCCCCTCCTGAGACCTTCCCCACATCCTAACTGGCCCCCTAGGACCCTACCTGTCCCCTGACTGCCCCAACCCTTATCCACACCCCCACCCCCTGACAGCCCCCCCCAGAACTCCTGACCCATCTAAACCCCTCTGCTCCCTGTCCCCTGACTGCCCCCTCCTGGGACCCCTGCTCCTAACTGCCCTCCAGAACCCCACCCCCTACCTAAGCCTCCCTGTTCCTTATCCCCTAACTGCCCCTTCCTGAGACCCCCCACCTGTACCCTGACTGCCCAAAACCTTACACCCCCAACCCCCAGACAGCCCCCTCCAGAACTCCCTGACCCATCCAACCCTCCCCCCTGCTCCCTGTCTCTTGATTACCCCCTCCCCCAGAACCTCCCTGCCGCTTCTCTGACCCCCGGCCCCCTTACTGTGCCGCAGAGCAGCACGCTCGACAGCGGGGGAGGGCAGCAGGGTCGGAGCTCCAGACGAACAGCCGGCGATCTGTGAATGCAGGGAGGGAGAGGAAGGGGGGTGTCAAGTTTCAGGAGAGAGGCGGGGGGAAGTGCAGGAAGGGCTCTGGCTCTGGCTGTCGGAGCCCCGGCTAGTCTGTAAGCCGCGCGCACGCTCTGCATGGGGGTGGGAGGAGGGGAAGTCCGGACATTGACAAATTCCCCCCGGACGCTATTTTTAACCCGAAAAAGCCGGACATGTCTGGGGGAATCCGGACGAATGGTAACCCTAGGTGCTTGTCCCAAAATGCCGGCCTTGAGTGTGTTCTCTTACCCTCTGGCCTACTGACATTCTCCAGCAAGATGAACTTTTGTCACTTATTACACAAAATTATTAATTCTTCTGATTCTAGTTCCTAGAGCTGTTCCAGTGCTGTTGAAGCTGGTGCTATTTGAAAAGGATTAGGGAGGTCAGAGAAAACACTACAAATAATCAGGAAGCCATGTTCTACATGACTCCAAAGACACTGAATTTGCTGCAGAACCCACTCTTCACTACAGAATTGTACAGATAATTTCATTTAAAAATACAAGTTTATAGTACTGAGGGTCTTAAAGATTAACCTGCTCAATGTAGTGAATGAAGTATTGTCTTTCTGGCTTTGGAAACAGCCTGAAATAATGGCATTGAGAGGTGTTAAGCATCCCCATCATCTCAATTGATTGTTAACACCGAAGCTTAATTATATTAATTTAAATATCAACATTATCTGCTCATCCTGTTAGCAGACACACTTAGTGAAAGTACTTAATCAGTTTCAGAGTGGTAGCTGTGTTAGTCTGTATCAGCAAAAACAACCAGGAGTCCTTGTGGCACCTTAGAGACTAACAAATTTATTTGGGCAAATAAATGTGTTAGTCTCTAAGGTGCCACAAGGACTCCTTGTTGTTTTTACTTAATCAGTGTGTGGGGCAGTAGTGGCTATTGGGCAGGGGGAAGTGGAACAGCTATTACTGGTGTGAGAAACTAAAGAAGCCTCCTCAAAAAGTGTCAAGTCACTTCCATCCCTGCCCACAATAGGGCGGGAGAGAGGGAGGAGATATATCCATTCCTCACAAGGGCCAAAATCATCTGTTACCTTCTGCATAACAAAAATCCAAACCATTTCCTATGCCAGTTTTCCCCAAACTGTGGGGCATGCCCCCTTAGGGGAGGCACAGAGGAACAGTTGGGGGGTGTGGTGGGACCCAGGCCAATCCCCCCATGGGGAGGGAAGAAAACACCACTCAGCCCTACTCGGCCCCCAGCTCTGCTCTGGCCCTGTTCCTGGCCCCACCCCCAGCCTCAGGCCCCCAACCCTGGCCTGGTTGCAGCTCTACACCTGGCTGTGGCCCTGGCTGCCAGCCCCCATCACTGCACGGCTCCAGCTCGGCCCCAGCCCCACCCCCAGATAGGGTTGCCAGGCGTCCGTGTTTTGACAAGAGCGCCCAGTTGAAAAGAGACCCTGGTGGTTCCGGTCAGCGCTGCTGACCGGGCTGCTAAAAGTCTGGACGGCGGTGCAGTGGGGCTAAGGCAGGCCCTGCCTGCCCAGGCTCTGCGCAGCTCCTAGGTGCAACGGCAGCCACAGGGGCTCCACGTGCTGCCCCACCCAGAGCACTGGCTCTGTAGCTCCCATTGGCCGGGAACAGCGGGCAATGGGAGTTGCGGGGGTGGTGCCTGTGAGCGAGGGCAGCGCACAGAGCCCCCGGCCCCTCCGCCTAGAAGCCAGACATGCTGGCCACTTCCAGGAGCCGCCCGAGGTAAGCGCTGCCTGGCTGGAGCCCGAACCCACTGCCCCAGCCCTGAGCCTCCTTGTGCACCACAAACCCCTCATCCCTGGCTCCACCCCAGAGCCCAAACCCCCAGTTGGAGCCCACACTCCCTTCCGCACCCCAACCCTCTGCCCCAGCCCAGTGAAAGTGAGTGAGGGTGGGGGAGAATGAGTGACGGAGGGAGGGGGGATGCAGTGAGCAGGGTGCAGGGCCTCTGAGAAGGGGCTGGGCAAGGGTGTTCAGTTTGGTGTGATTAGAAAGTTGGCAACCCTACCCCGAGCCTCGGCCCCTGGCTGCGGCTCTGTTCTGCCCCAGATCTGCCCTTAGCTGCAGCCAAAGCCTTGGCCCCCCTACCCCGTCCATGTCTTCTTCCCCCCCCTCTTCTCCCAGGGGGCTGCAGCTCCACTCCTGGCCCTGGCTCCTGGTGGGGAGTGGTGGTGGGGACAGGGATAAAGGGGGGACACGACCCTGAAGAGTTTGGGAACCATTGTCCCATGCCTTAGCAGGAGTTAAAACGCCCAGCTGTTCTTACCAGAAGTCAAAAACCTCCAGCTTTCCCCCTGTCAACTTCTACAGTGCAGGTGGGTCAGTAAAAAAATCTGAGACGCATTCAAAATTGGAGTTGGCATAAAAGTGAATGACACTTCAAAAGTGTTTTGAATTGAATATCAAAATAAATAGACAGAAGATACTGCACTGATTATATTATTTATTTTCAGATTTAATTCAGTAAAAACATTCATTTTTTAAATTTACTTTTTGTTGCTAAAGAAGTTCTAGTGCACCATATCTGAAATGCTGCAAAATGTAGGTGTATTCTGCTAAAGCAGGGGTCGACAACCTTTCAGAAGTGTTGTGCCGAGTCTTCATTTATTCACTCTAATTTAAGGTTTCACATGCCAGTAATACATTTTAATGTTTTTAAAAGATCTCTTTCTATAAGTCTATAATATAGAACTAAACTATTGTTCTGTGTAAAGTAAATAAGGTTTTTAAAATGTTTAAGAAGCTTCATTTAAAATTAAATTAAAATGCAGAGCCCCCCAGATCGGTGGCCAGGACCCGGGCAGTGTGAGTGCCACTGAAAATCAGCTCACATGCCGCCTTCGGCATGCGTGCCATAGGTTGCCTACCCCTGTGCTAAAGGTTATATAGGAACTTGAAAATAATACAGAAGAGAACTTAAGGACAATATTATCCTTCCACTCCTGACAAAGAAACTTCACTAATTATAAAAATGGAATATATATACTGTACAAGATCTGAAGTATCTTCTGGTTTGAAAACCAGGATTCCTGCCTTCTATTTCCAGTGCTGTTCAATATATATATATATTATATATATATTTTGTTCAATGAGTGTCCCCAGGCCTTACTTACTGCACACTATTCAAACCCTGCTCTGAAGACAGAATTGTTGATTTCCTCACGGGCATTTCTCCGGTACTCATCACAATAGCATCTGAGTGCTTCACAAATACTACTGAATTTCTTTTCACAACATCCTGTGAGGTGAAGGGGTGGGATTATCCCCATTTTATAAATGGGGAACTGAGGCACAGAGAAGTTTCCACTAATTTTGGAATTAATTTGACACACACACAACCTGATTTTTCAGTGGTATATAGCCACAGGCAGATTAAGGGTTTGTGGGGCCCTGGGCCAGAGCAAGTGGGGGCCTTGTCACGGAGTGGCCGGGCAATGCTTTGGAACTGCTCCCCACAAAGCCAGTCAGGACTTTGGGGAGCCTCCTCTCCCTTGGAGCAGACTGTCTTCAGGGCAAGACGCTCACACGGCTTCACCTTCCTGGGTCTCTCCTTGGAGCATTCAGCATATGTCCCTCCGTGCGTTTCCCACAGCGAGTCCACCCAGGCGGGGTCCTGGGGAAGCCAGAGGGTCCTGCACACACCCCCACTTCACAGTCAGATGTGACTCTTAGCCAGCCAGCCAGTAAAACAGAGGTTTATTAGATGACAGGAACACAGTCTAAAATAGAGTTTGTAGGTACAGAGAACAGGACCCCTCAGCTGGGTCCATTCTGGGGCCCAGTGAGGCAGACAACCCCATCTGCCTTCACTTCCTGTCCCCAGCCAGCTCCAAACTGAAAACCCCCTCCAGCCCCTCCTTTCTGGCCTTTGTCTCTTTCCCGGGCCAGGAGGTCACCTGATCTCTTTGTTCACCTTTGCAGGGGGAAGGGCCCCAGCCATTTGTTGCCAGGATACAGGGTGTCAGTCATTTATGCACACTGGAGACTTAAGAAATGCATAGGGGAAACTGAGGAAGTATCCCACAGTATTCAGAGGAAACATTAAGAACAGTCCCACTTCATCACAGGCCCCTTCCCACCCCTTCTGCCTGCAGTCTGCCCCCCTCCCCCCAGTGCTCCTGTTGGGGAAATGGGGTTGGAGTGCAGGGGCTTGCCCCGCTCCGCCTGCCTGGCACTCCAGGCGGGGGCACCCCAATTGGCCAGGGCCCCTGGGCACAGGCCCAGTCAGCCCAGTGGTTGATCTGCCAATGTATATAGCACCATATATCTTCAAAATGCAGCTCCCACTGACTTCAGCTGCAGCTGTGAGTGCTTAGTGCTTCAGTAGGTTCAGGCCCCAGGGTCTCAAGTTGGGCACAAAGACAATGAGGAACACATAACTAGTGACCACATGTGAAGAGTTTGGTTTATGTGACTTGACTAGCATCAAATAGGAAATCTGTGGAAGAGGCAGGGATAAAATCCAGTTCTCTAGAGCAGCAGTCAACTACCATAACCATTTTGAGACCCTCCTTTCTCTTCCCGCAGTCCCCTGCCTCATTCACTGCACACCTCCCCACTTCTACAACAGATGAGGCAAGGGTCTTACAGACAAGTCTTCACTACATCACTGATTCATCTCTAGAGCACTCGCCAGCCTGTGCACTGAATGACACAGAGGTCCTGTGGAAAAATTACTATGTGATCATGTAATTAAAGACTTTCTCATAATTAGAGCTGGTTGGAAATGTTCTGATGGAAGTTTTCCATCAGAAAATGCTGATGTGTCAGGCATGCTGATTCCAATTAAACTTTAGATGTAGACCGAACAGGAAAGAAGTCTGGTGAAAATAATGTAACATTTGTTTGCTTTCCCTGGCTGAAATTTTCAAAAAACAAAATCTGCCTGAGGCAGACACTGGGTATGTAAAATTTTAGCCCAAGTGGTTAGTTTGATAAAGTTATAAGCAACTGAAGACTGGTTTATAATGGGAAATCTCAGGGAACATTAATAATAGACAGTGTTACCAGCTTTGCCTGTAATATACACACACATGTATGTTACACTGGAATAATTCCACTACTAAAATGCAGTACAAAATAGAAATATCAGGATGATCAATGCCTTGGAAGTACCTAAAATAGTGGTAGCTTCATAAATTGCTAATCTAAGGGCATGAAAAGACTCCTATTGGTTAAAGTGGGTTATGAATCAGGACCATAGAAAATAATTGATCTGTTTTTAATTTTCTCTTAAATAACTGGTGATTTCAACCCCATTTCTTTAACAGTAACATTAGATTCTGAAGTTCTCTCTGCTTACTGTTCAAACCCTTTGATGTTAAAGTGTTTACATGGGTTGTAGCCAAAAAATTATCTTGTCTTCACCATGAAGATAACAACCTGTGTTATGTTTATGGCTTTCACTGTATTTAGCAGCAGATTATGGTTAAAAAAGGGCACATCCACCTAATATGGGGGTGGCTTCTCAAAGCTCCATGGTCTCCCAGAATGACCTTTCCTCCAGTTTGTGTCAACTCTGCCTCCTTAACAGATCCTGCATTTTCCCCTAACCTGATATTTCCAAACCCTTTCCTCCTCCTCCTCAAATCTAAAATCCCCCAGGTTGAACTGATGGGGGGAATCTATCTTGGTGATAGCTTTTACTCAGCCCAGGAAATTCTACTATGGTATAACTTTACCACAAACATTTTTGTGTGTGAATAAAATAAATTTTCTGAACAGGTTTGTGCTGAATTGAGGGGAATTATGGGATGTTGAGTGTGTGTATATGTATATATATCAGCCATTTGCATATTGTAATGTTTTCACATTAAAATGTAGATTAATTCACTCTCGCTTTTGGTTTTGCTTTTCCTTGTCTGTTCCTTGTCCATCCCTTCTTCACTTACACCGTGTAAGGTATCTTCTTCCCTCCTTTTTCACTGTCTGGTTTCCATCAGTCTAGTTTAATTTTCTCTCTTGCATGTCTTTATGCTGCTTTCGGTTATGCATACTGTGATGAGAGCTTCTAGTTAGAAAAGGTACGGCTTAATGGAAGGTGAAAAGTGCTGGCTAGGTCAGTGAGGCCTTTTTCTGGTAAAGCGGTACCTTTTGACCTAGAAGGTTGGGAACCCCTGGATGAAATTTCCATTCTTATGCCAATTACACACACTTTTTTGAAGAACTGTATTAGTTATTCCTTTGCTCCCCCTAGTTAATCAGCTTGTCTTGAGACATAGTCATGGATATCCAAGTTGGATGGTTCTTAAAATTAATTAAATGCCCCTAAACTGCACTATTAATTGCTGGCACTAGATACCAATTTAAATAGCTTCATCCTCCCTTTCCTTAGACTGGCTGTATGTCAAAGTAATCAATAGTCAAGATCAAATTTTAAGTTTTGGCTTCTGACCACCATGATTTTGCACCCACAGCTAACTGCAGGTGCAATTCTAAGGGCACAATCAAGTGCAGGTGCAAATGATAGACTTTGTCATATTTGCAAAGAACATCTACTCCTATAACTCAAAAAAATTAATCATAAATTCTCTCATTTCTATTGGTAATATTGAAAATGATAGTTTGCATAACAATAGATGACAGGTTAAGATGTTTTGATTATTTTAGATGGAATATGTAGACACAAAGAGTCAAAGGTGTTAACATGACCCTGTAACTGTCCAACATTAAAAGGTTCAGGGTTTGGTATACAGAGACCTCAGCCTGCTTAGTTCCATGGCAAGCACTTCATTAAAAATCCTTTAAAACCTTTTATCAAAGATATTGGCAGGGAGAGCTGGGGAAATACAAAATTAGTTGAAGAATTTGAAATGTAAAGTATTAAGTAAGGCTTTCATTTTAACACCATTCCTTGTTCACTTTCCCTTTAGCTGGAGAGAGTTTTTAGAAGGAAACCTTTTGGGGGAGAAGAGAAGAAGTTAGTTGAGATGGGCTGGAGCTGTTGTTAAAGTCTGAACCTGTTTCCTAGAAGACAAAACAAGACAAACACACACAAAAGGGGAAAGAAGAGAACAGCACAGATACAAAATGCAGCTTTTGTCTCTGGTGTTGACTTTCACTTGCAGCCTCAGTGCTAGAAAAACACAAGCATGGCACATGGTCTTATCAGCCCTTCAGAGACCTGGCAAATGTGTGCCACCATCGGGCTGTTTAAGGCATTGCTTTTAGTTGCCTCTCTGGTCACAAGTTTGCAGCAGTGTTGCAAAATACACAGTCCAGACTGGCTAAGCCAGACTGTGACTAGACAGGAGGACAACATGAGAGTGATAGAAAAGATAAGAAATGAAGTGTGGAAGGAGAAGGACTCGCAAGGGTCAAGGCGGGTGATAAAGTCTTATATCCCAAATGGTGGTCATCAGAGACAGTAGAGATGGTAATGTCATCAAGGTCCCCCACTCTGGCCTGGTCTGGTCAGGTCAAGACATCTCTCAGGATCAGAACAACAAAGGCCCAAAAATGTTACTGTAGATCCTGAGGTTCCCAGATATGGTGGGGTAGCAGCCATGATGGTGCGGTTCATTCCTTCCTCTTTTTTCAGTCACCAATTGCCCCCCTTTGCCTCACCTCCACTAATTTCTCCCCAAAAGTCTTTTATTTGTAGGAATTCCAAAAGGCTGGAATAGCTCATTTCCTTATTATTTTGTCAACCAATTAGGCCTACTTTCCGACACAACAATTTTGGTTCATTAATTTCTGGTCCCACATTTCTCTTGTTTACCATGCATGACCCTAACATAGTCCTTGAACTATATCTATAGGACTTTTTTGTTTAGACTAATTTAGCCTTTCTGTCTCCCTTTTACACTTTTCCCCATCACCATTTTGTAAACTTTTATCCACTTTCCCACAGTTGATCTCACAATTCAGGTATATTGTGTGTCTGCCTGTGCTACAGTCACACCTTCATTTGCTGTGTAGACATACCCACAATACAAACCAGACTTAGTCTTGTGAGTGAAAAGTGGGAGCTCTTTCTGTTATTTGTCTGAAAGCCACCATGCACACCTACTATACTACGCTGTAGAAGCCAGCAAATAATATTACTATAATAAAAGGCCAGTTCAGGGCATAGAGAGGAGTAAAAAGGAAGGGAGAGAGCCTGAAGAGTGGCAGAAGGAGGGGCCTCAGAACTAGGGAGGTTCAGATAAGTTAATTGGACCAAACTTTGATCTCTTAGGATTACATACAATAAATAATGTAACCATACGGCTCCAACAAATGCAATAGTAGCAGATATCCTATCTCCTAGAACTGGAAGGGACCTTGAAAGGTCATCGAGTCCAGCCCCCTGCCTTCACTAGGAGGACCAACTACTGATTTTGCCTCAGATCCGTAAGTTGCCCCCTCAAGGACTGAACTCACAACCCTGGGTTTAGCAGGCCAATGCTCAAACCACTGAGCTATCTGATTCAATATCTCTAATAAATACAAACCTCTCTAGGCACAAGTGGAAATAATTACAGCATTGGAGTCAGGTTAATTTAGTTAGCTCATTTAACAAATTGAATTGTTTCAGCTCGTCCTATAGCATGACGCAATTCTGGATTTCTGACCTGAAATCCTGTTTTTAAAAAACAGTCTTTTCAGAATTTGAAAACAAGTTTATTTTTTAAATATAAACTGACTATTTTCCACCTAAATGGAGGGAGAAGCCTTATTCCTGAGACTGAAAAAGAAGCTTTACATTTAGGACACAAAGCATCTAATAAAAGAAAGATAATAGAACACTGAATAGTCCTTTCTTTTTTCCAGATAGCTAAGACTGTTGGTGAATAGTTCATGCATGCCATGGTTTCCTCTTGATACTCATGTCATAAACTGAGAGAGAGGCAACTTTCATCTTCTGTGGACAAAGAAAATTATATTTTTGGAATTCTACAGAGACCAGTTTCAGTAATGCTAACATGCTTTCCCCTTGCCTTGTGTACTGTGTCATTTATTGTTAGTTACAATCTTTTCACACTGCTTGAGGTTTGATCAGCTTTTCCCCTTGAAAATGTTATAGATGTAAAGTTGACAAAACATAAGGAAATACATGTGCATCTCATCTCTCTCCGATAGATTGGGTCTAGTCAAGATTATAACAGGTAGTATGGATTTTGATCTGGGGTGTTTGTAAGAGCAATCAAAACATTTTAACAGGTTTCAGAGTAGCAGCCGTGTTAGTCTGTATCCGCAAAAAGAAGAACAGGAGTACTTGTGGCACCTTAGAGACTAACAAATTCATTAGAGCATAAGCTTTCGTGGACTACAGCCCACTTCTTCGGATGCAAAACATTTTAGTATTAATCCTTTCACTTCCGATAACTTTTGAGGTCAGGGCCCCATTATGCTAGGCACTGCAGAAACACATAGTAAGGGACAGTCTTTCTCCAAAGAGATGACAATCTGAACAGAAAAGACAAGCCAAGTGTGGGAGAAATGAAGTAGTATTAGCTCCATTTTAATAACAATCATACTTCAGTAATTGTATAGAAGGGAAAATGAGGCACAGAGAGCTTAACTGACTTCCCCAAGGTCACATAGGGAGTCTGAGGCAGGTCTGTGATTTGGCCTTTTCTGCTTTTATTGTTACCACATCCTCCAAACCCAAACTCACCCCATTTGTTTCACCCAGTTATTGCATACTGTCTAATATATAGACTGTGAGCCCTCTGGGGCAGGGACTGCAATCTTGATTTGTCTGCCCGGTGCCTAGCAATTCCAATTCTTGACTGGAGTACCTACGTGCTACTATAATAGAAATGATAATGACTGGAAATTGAACCCAGATCTCCTGAGTAGTTAAGGCACCAGACTGGGACAAGACCATCAAAGATTATTTTCAAATTGTGTCTATAAATGTGGCTATCACTAAACATATTTTATACAATATGAATTATAAATCTTATGACGATAAGATATAGGAATTGTCTTGGTACCAGTCAGTAATGTCACTTTCCAGCTTGTCTGCTAACCCAAAGGGTTTGAGCACTGCAGAATGGAAACACTGCCTGAATTCTCCTTTGACTCCAAGAGAAAACATTTTGCATTCAACCTAATGTATGTTTCATGTCTGTGACTTTAAATCATGTCACAATAACCTGTGCTCTGTCAGGATGTATTCGGTTACACAAGATGCATTTAAAAACCAGAATTACTAAAAAGCCCCATAGTCTTCTGCAACTCGGTGTCAAAAAAAAAGAAAAGAAAACCCGACAGTACCTCGTAACATAGCATAGCAGATGGAGTGAGGACATTCATCCTAGTTTTGAGCCAATTTTAGACTAGTAGTCCCTTGTGCAATGCCAAACGGCCCTGATGAAAGAAGGTAGCTGCTACAGGAGCGGGTGGTGAAGAGAGCCTGTGTGCATTGAGGGGGGGTGCAGCAGGAGGTATGGGTGGCAGAATACCCATCTCTTCAGTGGATTACATCATTTATTGAAATATTCTGTACAAATCTGTTTACGAAGCCACAGTCAGAGGTTGCAGATTTACATCATCTTTGAACTGTTGCGTAAGCAGGGTGCAGATCATAGAAGATGTGACTCCTATCCTTTTCATATATGGCAGAGAAAAGGTTTTCTTTCAGGGTTGCAGGGTTTTTTTAATGAAAATTATCCACAGTATTTTCCTCCTCCATGCACAATCAGCCCACAGTAATCTTTTAAAAAATGTTCCTTGCACTGCATTTTGAAATAACAAACGCCACACGCAGGACCAGATTCACTCCTGCTCAAAGATCTGCTAAGTAAAAGGGACAGCTGGTTTTTAGTCCCCTGACTTTCAAGCTGGCCCAGCCTCAAGGCTGCTTTAATTTATGACTGCTGGCTCTGATCCCCTAGGGGAATCTGCAGAGCAGAGTTGTGATTTGCCCTCGCTTTCCTTCATACACTCCCACGCCCATACTGGGGTGGGAGGCAGTTGCCATAGGAGCCAGCTATACCACCTGAGAGTCCCCTATCCTGATGGCAGAAATTCTTAGTTGGGCAGCTGTGGCAAAATTCCAATCTGTTTGCACGACTCAGTCTGACCCATGATATACTGTCTTGCAGCCAGAGGTACGAGGTCAGTACAAGTCTGTGGTAGTTGTCATGAAAAAGGCACAGTACCTGATTCTGAACTCCCACCAGTTTTAGCCAGGGTCATTCCACTAACTTCTGTAGACCTACTCCTCATTTACATTGAGGAGAGCATCAGTCCCAGACCTTCCTCTGGGCGAGTTGTGCAGTGAGGTGATCACCACTGTACCTAGCCATACATTATCTCATAAGATGGTATGATATAAATTAAACCTGGCTGTGCCTACCTTCATAATAGATATATATTTTGTTGTTGTTGTGACTGAACGCTTTGCTCATGGCTTAGATTTATTCCACCTAATGTGATTAGCACAAAGTGATGTAAAAATTCAGATAACTCCAGTCAGGGAAGTACATATTGAGCCTCCCATAGGGTCTATGTTTGATACCCCCCATTCCTCTTCTACCCATGTGTTGATTAAATAAGAGAAATGCCAATTGGCTGATGCTGTAACATCATTTCTGGAAATGTTGGATTTTAAAGTGAGTCTTTGACTGCCGCTTCACTGAAGGTATGTGAGTAGTTTAGACTAGAGAGCATCAACATGCAATGAGTATTTTAAGACCTATGTAACTTCGATAAACTCTTAATGTTTCTGTGAAGGTCATCATGATACATTCCATGCATATAAATCAGCGACAGTCATTCCAGAGTGAATTTACTGCTCAGAAAAGGTGCCAGCATGGCAGGTCTGAACAACAATTTATCTGCTGGACAGTTGAAACAGCAGTGCAAGCTTTCCTATGCTGTTCCATCAACAAGTCTCAGCCATGATCTGGAGGGACCACTTCTAAGGGGTATCAGGAAGAGTAATGCAGTTCCATGTCTATTCAGTAATTTGGCTCTGTAGTGACACTTCCAAAAAAGGTACCAATTGGTGACATTTGTAATGGTGGTTTTTATTATGTGGATGTTTGCCTGCTAGCAACATGACTGACACCAGCAAACTCAATCCAACTGTTAATCTAATTTTCAGGTCTGGTCTACACTAGAAAATTAGGTTGGCATAACTATGTCGCTCAGGGGTGTGAAAAATCTACACCCGTGAGGAGTGTACTAAACTAAATTCCCATGTAGACAGCACTTGGGGAGGTTGATTACCTACTGTGACATTCCCCTGGTGTTATCTGGATTGGTGATCTGCTAGGTCGCTCCAATCCTCGACTCTGGGAGCCAGACTTAACCTGCTCCACTGTGAGAACCCCCACTCCCGGACTGTTCATGCACAGCCTCTGGCATGTAAACTGCTCCCAGCTATGTGAGTGAGCACATTTGGCCAGCCGGTGGTTGGATCGTGCAACCAAATGACACTAGCCAATATCTCCGGTCCCAGACACAACCCTAGGAACCTCCGTATTGCAGTGTCCAGTTCTGCCTGCTGGACATTGCAAGCTTATATGAGTTCGTCAGTTTAACAAAGAAATTGATATGTACCAGATTTGTTATCTCAAGGGGAGTCTCTGACACACTTCAAACCAAACGCACTGCTTCAGGTAGAATAAACAAACACATTTATTAACTACAAAAGATAGATTTTAAGTGATTCTAAGTCAAAGCACAAGTCAGATTTGGTCAAATGAAATAAAAGCAAAATGCATTCTAAGCTGATCTTAACATTTTCAGTGCCCTTACAAACTTAGATGAGTCTCACCACAGACTGGCGGGTTGTCCTTCAGCCAGACTCTCCCCTTTGATCAGCGCTTCAGACGCTTGGTGGTGGTGTCTGTAGATGGAGGTGGAAGAGAGAGAGGAAGAGCCTGGCAAACGTCTCTCCCTTTTATCATGTTCTTTCTTCCCCCTTGGCTTTGCCCTCCCCCTCTTTAGAGTCAAGTGAGCATTACTTCACTGAAGTCCCAAACTGACCAAGGGAAGGGAGGTGACTCACTTGAGAGTCCAACAGATCCTTTGTTGTTGCCTAGGCCAATGTCCTTTTTTCCTGTGAGGCTGCGCTGGGTTTGTCCCATACATGCCCTGATGAGGTGTGAACTGCCCCTCTGCTCCTGGAGGGTTTTGCTTGGGCTTGTTTTAAGCCATGAGGACACGTTTTCAGCCTCATAACTATCAGGGCCGGCACCAGCCCAGCAAGCAGGTGCTTGGGGCGGCCAAGGGGAAGGGGCAGCATGTCGGGCTCTTTGGAGGGAAGGACCTGCCGCCGAAGAAGAAAGCGGCGCAGTGGAGCTGCCACCGATCGCGATTGAGGCTTTTTTTTTTTTTTTTTCCCCGCCACTTGGGGTGGCAAAAACCCTGAAGCAGGCCCTGATTACTATATACATGAAATTACAACCTATAACATTACTGTAACTAACAACAATGCTCAGTGCATCATGAGCCTTCCAAAGGCACCTGACATGATAAACTTTGCACTGGATACCACACAACTGTATTATAAGGATGAACATGGGGGTACAAGGGTGTTTCCCCGAGATACAGAGTGTCACACCTACACCGATGGGAGAATACCTCTCATCAGTGTAGGTCATGTCTACACTAAAGCACTGCAGCAGCACAGCTGTGCCGCTGTAGTGTTTTTTACGTGTAGACAAGCCCTCGGAAACTACCTGAGATTCTGCTGCTGACCTAGAGGAGAAAAGCTCCGTATTGTATTACCAATCCCCTCTCCAGTCACCAGTGACAATTTAATAAAAACCTGAATGTCTGATTCATTAAGTTAGATATTTAATCAACAGGATTGTTATAAAATATATCCTCCTTTGTAGTTCAGAGAGCTGGAAATGAAAAGGCCAGTGTAAACTGAATGCAAAAATCTACATGCACATCATGCTGCTGCTTAATTCTCATTCACCTAGAAAATTGGACACACACAGCATTAGCTTCAAAAGAATCCTGGAAATGTTTTGGTCTTTTTCTGCACCATCATGCTGATGGACTGGATGGAAGAAAGCAAATCCTGGCTGTTTGCCACAAAATGATGTACATTACTTTTCAGATGTTGACTTGTATAACAAGTGAGGCATGAAACAAAAGCATGATGCCCAGAATAGTGGCAGTGAATATTTTATCTTACTGACAAAAGCAACAAGAGGCTGCATCCTTAAAGCATAGGCTGTGTTGACAATGCACCCTTACTATGACAATAATGGTATTTGCAATCCCAGCTGCATTAAAGTCCATGAGATAAGGCACCAGTTTCACAGGATGCAAGTTGCTATGAGATGCCGTACTTTACTCTTTTTAGGGTCTTAATTCCTTCTGGACTAGTGAAGTTTCCCATAGCAGCCTGGCTAGGATGGAGCTGTAGTGCCATGTTCGTGCCAACTAACGTATCAGTTAGTTGTGTTGTGTTAAAATTTGTTACCCTACTGTGGCTCCTGCTGAGACAGACCACCAGGCAGAGGAATGCTATGGGGCATCTAACAAACCAGTCGGACAGTCTACGTCCTCCAAAATCAGCAAGATAGGACGTGAAGAGAGTGGCATATAAATCTTTTCCCTCTGAGGAATTTTTTAATAAAATAAAATATTCTTTGGGTTCAGGCCTCAAACAGTTTCTCTTGCAAATTGGGAGGCATCTGACAAACAGAAACATTTAATCACTTTCACTAGAAAATACTTTAGTTCTGTGAAATTTAGAGAAAGGAAAGTACAGGTTGTTGTGTAGTTCTAGCAATTTACTCTGTCTTATTTGACCTAAAATGAAACTGACATCATACAGAGCATTTATCTACTCTACTTAGTTTGTCCACATATTTTTGCAGAGGACTAAATACTGAAAATCAGTGGGAGTTGGGTATGTAACTTTGGAAAATCCCACCCTATGCTTGTTGGAATTCTATGTAGAGGGAAATCCAATTTCTGTAATTTTGGCTGTAGAGCCTACAGAAGCTTCTATGACAGGTTTATCTGAAGGTTACATCAGACTTCAGAGGCAGACAAATTTCTCTTGTAGAGTTCTGATTTAGGATGTAGGCAATGCCTCTGTTGTTATAGTTAATATGTCATGGCACCTCATATTCTTCTTTCCCCTAGTCCCAGTAATGTATATAGAATGTGACCCATATTAGTGATGCAGGCATGACTCAATTAACCATAAATGAAGAGAACAGTAATGGTGTGACGCATGCCTTCAACTAACAAGCATTTGTCATTTGCTGCTGGAGTGTCTTTTGGCTTAATTTATGTAAGGATTGATTGAGGCCAAACGAAAGAAGAGCTACTGTGATTTTGTCTTTGACTATATAATAATACCTAGTTCTTATATCGCACTTTTCATCACTAGATGTCAAAGCGCTTTATGAAGGTCAGTGCCATTATCCCATTTTACAGATGGGGAATTTGAGGTGCAGAAAGGTGACGTGATTTGCCCAAGATCACCCAGCGGGCCAGTAGCAGAGCTAGGAATAGAACCCAGGTCGCCTGAGTCCCAGTCTGATGCTCTAACTATTAGAACCCTCATATTCAGTTCTTTTTCCAGCACACATGAATAGGAAACCAGATGAGATGGAAAGTGAATTGGAACGCGTTACTTTCACCGCAGTTGTTGAATTCCCACCTCACTCTCACCATCCTGCCATAAGTGCTGTTAAACTATCCCTCATTCTGTAGCTTTTTCTCTGCTCGTCTACCTAGTTATAGAGGCATTTCTTCCAAATAAAATTGCTCCCCACCTCTAGTCCACTTCCAGTCCAGATCTCCTGTTTGGAGGCCCAAAGCTCCAACGCTTGTTTATTTTCCTTCCTTACTTACAAAGGCCTTTATACAGCCCAGGAGGCTTTGAGTGTTCCCCTGCTATAATTCCAGAGTACCTGAGACTATAACACTGCTTCAAGAGGAAAATGGGTGGAGAACAGAGAGGCTCAGAGCTCTCAAGACAAGTGGTACTGAGAGCCGAATAACTGGCAGCAGATGCTGAATCAATAAGCTTAAGAGATTTGAGGACAGTGGTGCAAGAAACAGTGGTTCTGTTTAGGGGGTGAAGGTGAGGTGTAAACTCAAGCCTGGAGCTGCAAATGATGCCCCTGATGCATTCAGAACAGCAGCAGATTAAGCTCTTCTGCCCTGGTCCATAACAAAGAAAGGCTTTCCAACCAGAGACTTCCCCCTCAGGGCAAGAAGTTAGAAACTTGTCCCCACTTCTTGTAGGTTGCTTAGGGAATTGGGGTGAAATCCTGGCCCTATTGAAGCCAGTGGCAAAACTCCCCTTGACATCCACAGACAGAATTTCATGTCTGGTGTTTAGATCAAAAATGCCAGTCAGGAAGAGCAGTTGTCACTTGCTTCTCTGATTCCTCAATTTACATGATTGAAATTTGTTGCTGCACTAGCCAGAACTAACATATGGTCCCCAGTGCTCCAGTCCAGCTTGATTTTTGTTAAGCAAATTTCAGTTGGACTCCTCACAGAGTAACAGCTATTGTGCAACTATGCAACGTCATCTGGTCCCAAGTTAGCACAGCAAGTGGGTCCTCTCTTTACAAGCTACTTCCAGCCCCACTTCATTCTTAGATTTCAGTCTCCAACTATCTCCAGCTGTGACTGCTGCTGACTAACGAGTCTCCTTTGGAACTCTGACAGGTCAGAACATTCCACCTTTCAAAGATGCAGTAACCACATCTATCACTGCAGTTCTTGAATTTCCATACACCACACTCTGGAGCACTGCTGATTTGGTTATCGCAAATTATAAGAATCAAAATATGACCCTCTTAAAGATTGTTTTCATACAGTATGATAGCTACACAAACTGCACACCATATGTGAACTGTGTAAGCCAGTGTAGTGAGGAGCAGCTGGGCCCCTCTTACTTCTGCCTCTGTTGCCCTCACAAACCACTCAGGGACGCCTCCAGTTGATGCAATCACCAGTGCACTTTATGTGTAGCTATTTCCCATCACCACCTTACAATCTATAAACAGGTTTGTTTCTCAGCCAGGCTTTACAAGCAGCAGACCAGAGCCGCCTGGCTGGCCAACTAGCCTGCCTGTTTCTCTCTCTCTCTTTTTCTTTTTCTCTTTTTCCTCCCACCCACAGCCCTTTTATAGCCCCTAGCTAATTAAGCTGGCAGCTGTTGCTAGTTGCCAGGCAGGCACAGGCCTATTCAGCCAGCTCCAATCTACTTCCCTTAATTGGGGCTGGCGTGGCAGAGGGCTGGTTAAGCACTCCTTACCCAGGACCCTGTCACAGCCATGTTAACTGAAAAGTATTTGAACCATATCAGTAAAGGAGCACTGATTGTGAAAGAGGTTTGCACTCTCACCACTGGATAATTCCATAGTAGATGCATCCCCTGGATTTGTCAGAATAAAGAAAACGTCTTTCAACGAAGCCCTATCTGATAACCTTTTAGACTCCCAGGTCAATGGTGATTTCTATTTTAACATGCTTCCACACAAACTCTTCCCCCCCTGCCCCTTCATGGACTGGCTGGGGCATTGCTCCTCCTCTAGAAAGGAGCAGGTCACAATGATGATGCATTACTCATACTCCCTTTTGGTCATCACTTGGAGCTTCATAGTAGGCTCCAGAGGCATGGACCCAGCTGTCTATTTGATTGCTGTGAGGAGTGGGTCCTAAAAGACTCATCCTAAAATGCAAACAAAATTTTAAAAACTCTAGAGAAAACATTGTTGTGGAATTGTTTTTCTCTACTGGAGCCCTAATTGTCATTTTTTAATTTCCTTTTGCAGATTGGCCACTTGTCTCCACTTTATAATCGCTTTCTCTGAGTAGATCGGATACCTCCATGAACGTAACAAATGTATCAGGAAATGGCATTGCTCACTGGGAATGCAGATCCCAAGTTCACTTCGTATTCCTACAACAATTTGGAAAACCTGTGCGAGGTGCAGACCAAGAAAGGGTTCTTCTATAAAAAAGCCAAGCTTCTTCACCCTGGGGAAGACTTGTGCTGCTTGGCCCATCTAGAGGACCGAACCAGGCATGTGATCATCAATGTAGGTGGCATTAAATACAGGATTCCATGGACCACACTGGAGAACTGCCCTTTGACCAGGCTTGGAAAACTAAAATCTTGTAACAACTATGATGAGATCATGGACATCTGTGATGATTATGATGTCAGCTGCAATGAGTTTTTTTTCGACCGTAACCCTTGTGCCTTCAGGACCATCATGACTTTCCTGACAGCTGGGAAGCTGAGGCTTCTAAGGGAGATGTGTGCCCTCTCTTTCCAAGAGGAGCTGGTGTATTGGGGGATAGAAGAGGAACACCTGGAGTGGTGCTGTAAGAAAAGATTACGACAGAAGGAGGAGGAGGCAGCCGAGGCCACGCTGTATGAGAGGGAAATGATGGTTAATGAAACTCCGCAATGTGCCTTCCAGGACAATAGCCGTTTGGGTTTGTGCATGAGAAAGCTCAGGGATATGGTGGAGAACCCTCACTCGGGGATCCCAGGAAAGATCTTTGCTTGTATATCAGTCTCCTTTGTGGCCATCACTGCAGTGAGTCTCTGTATAAGCACCATGCCAGATCTCCGAGAAGAGGAAGAGCGGGTGAGTGCAGCCTTCAATGGCAACTCTTACACTATACTTTATCAACAGCAAAACACACTAAGTAAGCTATTTTGTCTTGTCTCATCTGGAAAGATCAAGGACAAAGTCATTCAGACATTGTCTACAGTATTTATGATGTGGAGTGCAGTCCGGTGTAGGAGACCATTGTTTTATTGTTAGTCTAGCTGAGGCAATCAAAATCCTCTGCTTTGTCGATGGCGATTTGCCAGTTTACATCAATACAGAACTTTCTCCCAGAATGCATGCATGCCACCACCACAAAACAAATGCCAGAATAACAATTATTTGTTCTCTCATCATTATACAAATGAACCTTGCTTCAGGTTCACTATTTTGACGTTGGATTATTAACTATGTCTGTCTCTAGATTGTCAGTTCTGCCTTTTCCTAAAAAGTACTTTAAATATTTTGCTTTTATAAATTATTAACAACTCTTTGTAAGAAACTTATCTGAAAAAATATTCTCCTGGAGGAGGAGGAGGAGAAGGGTGCAGGGGAGCTGAGGCAGCCCCTGGACAAGAGAAACAGAACATACCCTTATGTGCCCTAATTTTCAAATGTGCTGAGCATTCATAGTGCCAATTGATGCTAGCAGGAGTTGTGGGTGCCCTGCACCTTTGAAAATCAATCACTTTATTTATTCTTCATTTTCAGTTCAGTTCCTTAGGGTCCAGTCTCTTACTCATGTGGGTAGTCCAGATTTCTGGGGTTAGTCCCATTAAAGTCAGTGAGAGTTTTGCTTGAAGATTGCAGGATGCAGCCTTTAATTTTTACATTGAAATGAGTGAAAACAAAAGATTGAATGGGATGAGGGAGCATTGCAGGTGAGGGGTTGAAAATGGGGGAGAAGCTTCGGAAAAGTTCTCTTGTCTCTGAGGCTTTGGACAGAGCATGATTAGAGTGTAAGTGGATGGATATTTTACTCACAACTAAACAAGCCACTTAATGTTTGTGCTTGTTTTCCAGCCCAGTGGTCATTTAACACAAACCTGACCAGTCACCTGTTTCAACAGCACTTCATCCAGTCAGGCTCTGCCAGCGTAAACATACTTCTGTACCAAGCTCTCCTTATGGTAAAAATCTCCAGAAACCACTTCTTCTCCTAGCGCCCTATCCTACAGGGTGCAGGGTGCCCTCAGCTCCCCCGAAACTCCAGAGAGTTCTGTGCTGTGTTTTTATGAGTACTTCGTACATAATTAAAATCTACCCTCTCCTGGTATGTTATGCACAGGACATTATCAGGTAGCCATGTTTATCAGAGGTGTTGAATTTAGAGTCAGACCCATGGAACAATAATACTTCATGCTAAGAAAAACTAAGCAAAACATCTGGCCTGGTTTTTTTAATTATTGTTTAGTTACAATGATCTTGTTTTACAAGCTTTTTATCTCCTAAAATGAACATTTTAGGATAGTAGCTAAAGCCACATTGTTCTGATAGTCAAAGAAAACAAATCATAGTTTCAAAAGCCAGTAGCTGCCAGAAAACTGAACTTCCTTAATTCGTATTTTAGATACAGCTTGTGGAACTGAAAAACTCAGTACCTTTAAATAAGCAAATTCAAACAAAATCTACTAAAAATGGCCTGGAACAAATAGTTAACCACTAGCCACTATTGTCTGCAGGGTGCTCTAGATTTTGAGAGAGAGTTTCTACCGCAAATTGATGCAGGATGAATCCAGCTTCCTGGGAAAGCCCTGTCTATGCTACTACTAAACAAAATGGGTTTGAACTTAACAGTAGTCTGCAGAATAATGCTCAGGACTAGTCTTGTAGCAAGGCTGGGAATGGCTAGCTTGTTAGGGCTTGGCAGGACCAGTAGGAAACACTGTGCCAAGATTGAGGCAATAGGGACAAGTGGGGTAGGTTAGGGCTCTTAGAAGAAAAGAGCCCCAAACTGACCTTTTTTCCCTTTTTTCCTCTGCCTGTCCTCCCACTAATAACACTTCTGCAGCACCTTGTAATCAAACATCTCATAGCACATTTCAAAGGTGGATATCCGCTCCTTTTAATAGATGGGAGAAACTGAGGCATGGAGAAGTTAAGTGAGTTGACTAAGGTCACACAATGGGTGGTCAGAGTTGAGAATATAACCTGGGAATCTTGACTGCCAGTCTCTTATTTCTAATCTACAGGAAATACTGCTTCCCTTGAGTGCAATAAAGGTGTGACACAGGGGAGTGCCGGTAACAGATTGATCTTTTCCTGTTCCTAGTTACCTGTTGTGAGTAAGGGTTATAAAAAATCATACCCCTGTGATTGTTACATGGCAGGAATTGGTCTCCACTCCTACAATGAGGAAGAGCTGTTACAGAGAGTGGGGTGCCTGGTTGAAAGGCATTTGTTGGGGAGCATGAAGTTTTCAGCAATGTTACATAGATGTAACATACTTGACTTTTATAGGGCATTTGACTGAGGTACTGCACAACATTCCAATGATAAAACTAGCCATATACAATATCAGTACAGCACACATTAAATGGCTTAAGAATTGACCAACTGATGCATGTCAACAACTCACCAGCAATGGGAAATCCTCACCGAATGGGGCTGTTTTTAATGGGGTTTCACAGAGATTGATCCTAGGCCTTATGCTTAGGGTTACCATACGTCTGGTTTTTCCCGGACATGTCCGGCTTTTCGGTAATCAAACCCCCGTCCGGCGGGAATTGCCAAAAAGCCGAACATGTCCGGGAAAAATACCAGCCGGGCACTTCCTCTCCCGCGGCTGCTCTGCTCCTCCCCTGACTCAGACTTTGGCTCTGTTTAAGAGCCAAGCTGCCCGAGCCAGCGCTACCGGCTTCGGGCAGCCCCCGTGCCTCCGGACCCTGCGCCGCCGGAGCAGAGCAGCTGGATCTGGGGAGAAAAATGTGTCTACATCTCTTCCAGACAGGGAATAAACAAACACTAAATATTCTTTCAAGGACATGCTGTACTCTGTGACTCAAGCTATCTGGCTGGAATTATTATTGTTGTATTTATATGTTGGAGATATCGAGACAGGTACTCTGATTCACAATGCAGCAGTCTTATTCCTGAGTGGATGAACTCTGAGAGGGAAAGGTTTATCCCACCAAGAGAACCCTCTTCCTGCTGATAAATCATTCATTCATCCTATTACTGCTTCGGGGAAAAAGGAAGAAACTGATAACGGAAAACACATGGTTGAGCATATTTACTTAGAACCTGATCCTCCACGCTCCATAACACCTCAGTGGTATCCCATGGAAGTCAATGTAACTTCTCACAGATGCAGGATCAGAGCCTTAGAAATCAAAAGTAATTATCATCTGTGCAGGCTCAGTTGAACAGATGGGATTATTTTGGAGAGTTATTCCATTAATTGGATGCCAGCACACTTTTAAGAAAAATATGCAAAAATAATCATTCCTAATTTTTGCTGCATCTTTCAGATGAGCTCTAGATGACCGTAGCAATCCCTTGTGGTTCAGCAGAGGGGTAGATAGCATTGGCTTGCTATTATCACACTTAATTTTTTTTTCTTAGTAAGGGTCAGATTCTGCCACCCTTATTCATGCTGAATAGTACCTTCCACTGCAAATAGTTCCATTGACTTCAGATACTGCTCAGTTATCAAAAAGGGTGGCAGATTACTAGCTTACTTTTTACCTCCAGTTACTAATCTTGACTTACACTAGGACACTTACTATCTTTTCCAGATTTTTCAAGTTAGTCTTTATGTGTTGGAAAAAACCCACCAATAATATACATAATGATCACTCCTGAAATGTTTAGGAAAAAGAGAGATTTCAATTATTCAAAGAAAAGAAAACTAGAAAGAGAATCAAGTAAATCTGCTTAAAGTGACAGTGGGCTATTTAATTTAAAGTACTGTAGTCTATTGGAAAACTTCTACACAAGGCCTGTGCTTAACTAAAGGGAAAAAACTTCTTAAGGAAAATGTACTTCTGAGTCAAATAACAGCAGTAACCCTCAGACAGCGAGTTCTTTCAAGACAACTATGCAATGTATCTCCAAGATACAAAAATAGTCAGAGGCATATGATATCTTTATGGCATTGTAGGCATATAATATCCTTAAGCCAATTTATTAACATACTAAAGTAGTGGCAAGAATAGAGCCACTCAACGCATGAGGTTAATATGTCAGAGAACTCTTTAAATGATCATTAATGCACCAAAGCAAAAGCAATGCTGAGAAACCAAGGGTATGAAGAGAAACAATCAAATACCATTGGATTGCCACACTAGGCCTGTTCTTTTGTTCTTGGTGAGGAGCCTTAAGACATAAAAACAGCCTCTCCTATATAAAGAGGGAAGCTTACTTCTTCTACAGGATATCTTTCCTTTGGGAAGAATAGTAGCAAAACACAGAGAGTTAACATTGGGCATATACACTTGTTTTCTCAAAGAGGAGACCCACTTGCATTTTGTATCCTTTGTCTGGGATGATCCGAAATAACAAGGGTTTATAGGTGGCTCAGTGAAAATTATACAGTAGTCAAGGGTTAGTACACTGGAGCAGCTGATTCATTCTAGGGCTATGGATACTACACTACAACTTAAGTCGACATAAGTTATGTCGCTCAAAGGTGTGAATTAATCACCCCCCTGAGCGACATTACTTATGCCGACTTAAGCACCGGTATGGACAGCACTATGTCGGAGGGAGAGCTTCTCCCGCCAACATAGCTACTGCTGCTCATGGGAGCTGGAGTAATTAAGCTGATGGGAGAGCTCTCTCCTTTTGCTTAGAGCGGCTGCACTAGTGGCCTTACAGCGGTGCAGCTGCAAACGCACTCTCTAGTGTAGCAATAGCCTAGGTGTCCCTGTGTGTTACCTGAACACCAGTTTCCATTTGAATCAAGTATTTTTGATATTTGCCATATCTCTTACCTGTTAAACAGCTGCTCTTCCTTTATCTTTCTATAATAAAAGGAAGTCATTTAAACTTAATCTAAGCCTTTTACAGTGTTCTTTCATAAAGTGTACGTTACTTAAAAAATTCTGAAGAACTGGTCTATAAAAGAACTCACACATTTGGAAGATTTTATTTCAGCTCTTTCAGGTTTGATGAATCAGTTGTGTAGACATATCACTGATTAGTCCCCTTAAATTAAATTACATCACATATATTCATATTGTACAACATATAAAACTCTCAGCATAGTGCAGAGGCATTTATATATTGGCTTTTCAATTGGTTTTGTTTGCCTTTTTGTTCTTTAGGGAGATTAGTTTGCATTTCTAAGAATACTGCTGCTAAAATAAGCAAAATATCAAGAATATCTAAAACATCATCTTTCAACATAACTAGATTTTCATTTCCCACTCCGGCATGAGGATTAAAGATGTCCCATGACCTCACACACACGCTGGGTAGGATTCTCTTCTCATGTTGGTTTAAGCCAGGGGATCTCCAGTGCAGTCACTTGAGTTACATCTGTATAAAAATGGCGGAGGAAAATCAGACCTATGCTTTCTTCTTCTCTACACTTGGTGATATCATGTGGAGCTGTTGTAATTAGAGAAATTCTAATAGGAAGTTACAGTTCAATAGCCTTGAATTGGAGACCGTGTTATAACAGAGAGACTCATAAATAATTTATATAAGAAGATTCCAGGATTATGTTACTCTGTGTCACTCCATAGCCTAAAATTTCTGTACAGCCAATGTGAAATGATGGAAACAGCTATAAGCATGGTTGAAAGCTCTTTTTGTTCGAAGTATCATCCGGTTCAGTCATCGCTGGGATTCACAGTCTGTTACCATCCCGTTTTTAAGTTCTCAGCTATTTTGACTTTTCAAATGTATACCCATTTGTGTGTACAGTAAGGCATGTATCTATGTCATGCCAAGAGTCCTAAACTATTGTGATATCAGAGGTAACTCAACCAATCCCCACCCTAACTCTACAGTTAGTTTGCATGCAACAATTTAATTGGTTGTATGAGGGAGACTGCTCAGATGGTGGATTACTTGGCTCAGCTCCGACACCCATGCAGGCTTTCAGCTACTAGTCAAGTTAATAATACCTTATACTGTACAGAGAGCTGAGACTGTTTAACCTTTTGGGTTTAATTTACACATACTGTATCCCCTACCCTCAGTGGTCGGGATTGGGAATAGATGTATTTTGTGAATGTGAATCAAATAATATGTGACCAGAAACCTTACTTCACAAAAGGTACCCAACAAAAAATTAATTTCAGATGTTAAGGCAGTTCCTGTATAACAACTGTTGTTGAATTGTTTAGATTTCTAAGCTATATTCTGCTGTACTTTAAATGGGTCAGAATTAGAACTATTCAGGACTGTTGAATGTCAGAAAGGCCAAGTATTTGTTGCACAAATAGTATTAGATTGTCTCATGAGCCTCACTATGTTAGGCTATTTTAGATCTAGAGCTCCTGTCATTTTTAGGTTAAACCCTTGATTTGTTTTAATGAAAAATAATGTAGAAAGATGAAATAGCAATTACCCTTGGCATTTTCTATCTCAAGGGAACACTCCACTTCAAACTCTTTATGAGGCCCTCTATTAATCTCTCTCTCTCTCTCTCTCTCTGATATACAACTGTTTTTCCTTGGCTCCCAGCTGCATTAAATCCCATTTTATTCATCACTATTAGATCAGCATCTCTTTGTGATACCTTGGTGCTGTGCTTTCATTAATGGGTGTCTTAATAAAAATGCCGTTCATTTTATTCATTTCTTTATCAAACAGCATGTTTTAGAAGTTGAGACACAGTGAAACTAACACTCACATTTAAAAAAAAATACCTTTACCCATATTACAAATATTGTCTACAGTGACTAGGCATGTAGAGTGGGATTTTAGACTTAATTCAATTCCCTTGTCTTGTTTGAAAATCCCAGCTGTATAGCACATTCATCACTGAGATATCTGAGTACAATAACACTGAGCTGTAATAACAAAATATTCTTTCAGATGAAATAATGGTTCAGTTTTAATTTACGTGTTACCATTCAGGTTGTTAGTTTGCTTTTTGTATTTCACTTGCCTTGGACAATTCAGTCCTATACTAGCTGGAAACAGGGAAGGGACCAAATGACCTGTTCTGTCTCTTCCATCTCTAATTGCTGTGACAATGAAACTGACTGGTCAGAGTCACTTTCACTTTCTAGTTCTGATGTGCTTGCTCAGTGAGGTTATTGCTCACAGTCCAGATGAATATTTTAATTTAACAAGTGCTCATTTTTTATAAAGTTCATGACAATATTTTTGTTCATATTATGTTTCTGTAAAACTTACATAAACTCCAATTTATGAGCCTGAAGCTCATTGACAGCATCCTTTAAATCCCAGCGTTTCTGTTCCTCAGACCTAGACCAAAGTTTGTCTTATTATTTCCTTTGGGCTTCCCCTATCTGTTTGGTTTAGCCATCTGTTGTCTATAGTCTTACACGTAGATTGTGAACTTTCTGTGGCACAGCCTGTCTCTCTGATATGTTTGTATAGAGCCTAGTACAATGGGGCCCTGGCCTCTGGGTATTACGGTAATACAAGTAATAAATAACAAGTTGTATTTTTGGTTGCTGTTCAGGTGCACGTGCACACAAAACTGACATTTCTGATTTGTCTGGTCTGACCAGCGTGGTTACTGAGTGAGGGAGAGCACAGATTTCTTTTTCTTCTGTCAAATGAGGCATCTCAGATTGTATAAGATGCATCTGTGACAGTGTACCCTATAAGGCTTTATGGGGAGGGGGTGCTTATAAATGTATGGATGACATAGCTGGAATATGTTTTGTGCTGCCTGTGCCATGTAACATATCTCCGTAAAGGTTCTGGTCTATTATATCTATTCATCCAATTTGTACATATATATCATTTTCTACTCGAGGTTAAGAATATGGGCTGTATGCTTGCTTGATTTCTAAGTAAGCTTTGTGAGGCATTTGGTCAGCTTCTTTAGGAAGGAATTCGCCAGGTTAAGTACCTGATCAGGAGACACTTAGGGAACAATGCATCTTGGAATGCTCCAATCCACATGAGAAGTCTTCCTGGAGACATGCAAGATGCCATGTGGACAATGGCATCGGCCTGCAAAGACTGAGTCATGCAGGGGCATGTGACTTGCCCAGGTGACTCCAAAACTCCATCCTGGAGCTGGACTTGGCATAGGAGGGAGGAGGGGGGTCTCCACCCACAAGAGAGAGTCTATTTAAACCTGTGGGAGACCCCTCCATTTTGTCTTCAGCTGGCTAAAGAAGGAGCCTCTCCACCCCCCCCAGGATACTTGAAGGAGACTGAAACAAAGGACAGTAACTGCAGGGGGTGGGAGTGATTGCTGGACCCAGGCTAAAAGGAGATTAGCCTGTAAAAGGGAGCACTCTGGAACTGGTGAGGAAATTATCTGTATTCAGTTTGATTAGGCATAGATTCGCGCATTTTATTTTATTTTGCTTGGTGACTTACTTTGTTCTGTCTGTTACTACTTTGAACCACTTAAATCCTACCGTCTGTATTTAATAAAATCACTTTTTATTTAGTAATTTACTCAGAGTATGTATTAATACCTGGGGGAGCAAACAACTGTGCATATCTCTCTATCAGTGTTATAGAGGGCGAACAATTTATGAGTTTGCCCTGCTTTATGCAGGGTAAAACGGATTTATCTGGGTTTAGACCCCATTGGGAGTTGGGCATCTGAGTGCTAAAGACAAGCACGCTACTGTGAGCTGTTTTCAGGTAAACTTGCAGCTTTGGAACAAGTGATTCAGACCCTGGATCTGTGTCTGGAGCCAAACAGGAGTGTCTGGCTCAGCAAGACAGGGAGCTGGAGTCCTGAGCTGGCAGGGAAAACAGAAGCAGGGGTAGTCTTTGCACATTGGGTGGCAGCTCCCAAGGGGGTTTCTGTGATCTAACCCGTCACAGTGGCGTAGTCGAGCAGGATCTGTGCACAGCTGATTGCTTTGAGATACTGGTAGTGATTTTAAGTGAGTTTTAAGTGTGGTGGCTGGAGAACAGACAAAGTGGTTACTGGTTTGTTATTTTCTGTTTGCTTATTTCGGGCAAGGGAAGTAGGGACAGAAAAGGAAGCTCTCTGTTAACTAAGAATCCCCTGAGCTGAGTGCATCTCAGTTTCAGTGAACTGCAGAGGGGTTGTGGCCCAGCACAAGAAAGCAGGACAATGAGTACTAGTGATCTCAGTTCCAGTGAACTGCAGAGTGGTTGTAGCCCAGCACGAGAAAGCAGGACAATGAGTACCAGTGACGCTGCTATTAAACTAAAGCTGGCCAGGTTGGAAGCAAAAGAGAGAGAAAGTGAACATAAGAGACGGCTGGAACTAAGACAATTAGAAATTAGTGCCATGGAGGCAGAACATGCAAGGGAAGAGGCTGCCCACAAGAGAGCTATGGAGGTCGAGGCAGCGAGAGCGGAGGCAGAGGCAGCTGCCCACGAGAGGGCTATGGAGGCCCAGAGGGAGGCCCGGAAGCATGAACTGGCTGTTATGGAGTCAAAGAGACGAAACCCTCCCCCTGCTGGCTCCACTTCCCCAAAAATCCATAAATGGGAGCGGCTATGTCCACAGTATGATGAGTCCAGCGATATTGCCGAATATTTCATCACCTTTGAGAGACTGTGCACCCTCCATGCCATCCCTGAAGATCAGAAGATGACCACATTGATAGCAAAATTGACTGGCAGAGCTCTGGACATATTCAATAAGATGCCTATTGATGATGCTTCAAACTATGGTAAATTTAAGGAACTGGTTTTGAAACAGTTTCAGGTTACACCTGAAACCTACAGGGTTAAATTCAGGAGCCTTAAGAGGGGATCTGGATTAAGTAATGTGGCTTATGCCAATGAAATGAGAGATTTGGTAGATAAATGGGTGCGGGGGAGAGGCATTACCAGCTTTGAAGGGATGTGTGATCTAGTTACTCAGGAACATTTCCTGAATATGTGCAGTGATGAGGTAAAACAGTATTTGTGGGACAAAAAGGTAAATGCAGTGGGTGAATTAGCTGAGTATGCTGACTCTTATGAACAAGCCCAAGCTGCAATCAAACACAAACCACTGGCAGAAGGGTATAAGGTTGGGGGAAAGCAGAATCACCGTTTTACCCCTGGGTCTGGGAAAAAAGAGGCTGGGCGGTCACCTCCCCATTCCCCTGGTACTCGACCCAAATTTCCTGTGCAAGCAGAGGAGCCCAAGAGGTGCTATCATTGTAAGTCCACTGAGCACCTGAGGAATAAGTGTCCCTTACTGAGTGAAGCTGCGGCTTCTCAGAGCCAGGCTGTGGCCTCTTTCCACACAGGATTTGTAAAGCTTGCTTCCACACAACCCAGCAATGAGCATATGCATGCTGTTAAATTGAATGGTCAAATGCTTCTTGGATTAAGGGACACGGGTGCTGAGATTTCTGTGGTCAGGAGGGACCTGATCCAAGAAAAGGATTTGTTGCCAGGTAAAATGGCAGAATTAGAGCTGGTCGGGGGTTACAAAGTCTTTGCACCTTTAGCTAAAGTACACATGCAAACTCGGGATTTGCAGGCTGAGCTGACTGTTGCAACGGTGGCACACAATTTTGCACCGTTTCTACTGGGGAATGATTTCTTTAGTGTGGCAGAATCTGTCCCAGGGTTGGTTAGCAGTGAGAAGGAATCTTGTGCTAAAAGCCCCAGAGGGGGGGGCGAAGTCACACGGACTGCTGGGGGAATAGGAGAGTGTCTCTTAGATTCCTCTGCAGCAGTAAAGGATGCAGCTTCGGGGGCAGGGCTGGTTGTGGCCAGTTCCTGTAGCCCTGGGTCTCAAGGGAAGTTCCAGAGGGGGGAGCTGGATGAAGCCAGCTCCTGTCCCGTAATCATCTCCCCGGGGGAGGGGGATGTACCACCTTGTAGCAAGGAGGCCACTACAGCCGCTGACTGCCAGGAAGTTGCAGGTCAGCAGGGGGCCGGGCCTGCCCTGGGGTGCACAGAGGCGTGTGTCCCAAAGGTGGAAGTTGGGGTCCTGGGGACTGCTGTGGTGGGAACAGGCCCCAAGGACCCTATAGCTGAGTGCCAGCCCAACCCGAGTGGAAGGGGAGGGATTTTGCTGGCCAGTGAGAGGTCTGTCGTAGCTGGTAGCTGTGAGTCCACAGCTGGGGCAGGATCACCTTCCCTTTCAGGGGACACAAGAGTGTCGGACCCAGAGGGGAGACCAAAGAGGGAAGCCCAGATGGAAGGTCAGGGGGGGCCAGAGAGTCCACCCACCTTTTGTGGGGAGGGGCTTTCCCAGGAGGAGGGTGAAAAGTCTGCATTCGAAATGCCAGCCCGCTCTCCTGTGGATCAGGTTTTAAGGGAAACCTGGGGGTCAGGTCTCCAGGATGAGGGGGTCTATCCAGCTGACCCATTGGAAACAGAAAGTGGGGTGCCCAAAGGGGTCCAGAGCACCCCAGGGAAAGCTGCTGTTCTTGCTACACTTGCAAGAGATAAAACTCTCTCTCCAAGACAGGGGGGGGAAAATCTCTTCATGGGAGGAACTTCACAAGGGAGTGGGGCCCAGCCCAGAGAAACTCCAGAGGGAGGGGCCGAGGACAAGTATGGTTGTAGTACACCCTTTCCTGGCCAAAGACCCAAGCACATGCCCGAACTAGAAGTCTTCCCCAAAGAGGCAGAGGAATCTGCATCAGAAGGTCTACCAGAGGGCACAGAGAACTGGGAAAACGCAATAGATGCTAAACAAGTCAAATTGAGTGAACAAAGCCTGTCCACTGTAGATTTGCTGTTAACCTTGTGTCTTTTGCTAATTCACCTATGGGATAAAACAAAAGAATTCACACTAGTGGTAAACCCTTTAAAGATGTGGAACATATCTGATTTGTGGAATAAGCTGTTATACATGCTGGGGATGGTGACAAGACAGCCCCACCAGCATGTTACTTTACAGCCCATACCTGTAAAAAGCAGCAAAAGCATAACAGGCCCATGCTGCTGTCTAGAAGGGGAAACTGAGGCACACCGCCTCATGGCATTGGTGGCTAAATGCCAAGATACCTCCACGTTAACGAGTATTGCTGCCTGCATTCTGTTAGCAATACTACATCCCTACCTGTTTGCAAGCATCTGGGGATCAGGAACCCCAAAACGGGCTAGAACCCCTAGGGGTGACATCATATGGTTTCAAGATACTGAAAGGGAGTGTGACCAGAAACAAACAGAAATTTTACAGGTACTGCCTCCGCCATGGACAGTGTCCAAGTCTCTGGCAGTAAGTTCAGGGGGAGGGTGTGACAGTGTACCCTATAAGGCTTTATGGGGAGGGGGTGCTTATAAATGTATGGATGACATAGCTGGAATATGTTTTGTGCTGCCTGTGCCATGTAACATATCTCCGTAAAGGTTCTGGTCTATTATATCTATTCATCCAATTTGTACATATATATCATTTTCTACTCGAGGTTAAGAATATGGGCTGTATGCTTGCTTGATTTCTAAGTAAGCTTTGTGAGGCATTTGGTCAGCTTCTTTAGGAAGGAATTCGCCAGGTTAAGTACCTGATCAGGAGACACTTAGGGAACAATGCATCTTGGAATGCTCCAATCCACATGAGAAGTCTTCCTGGAGACATGCAAGATGCCATGTGGACAATGGCATCGGCCTGCAAAGACTGAGTCATGCAGGGGCATGTGACTTGCCCAGGTGACTCCAAAACTCCATCCTGGAGCTGGACTTGGCATAGGAGGGAGGAGGGGGGTCTCCACCCACAAGAGAGAGTCTATTTAAACCTGTGGGAGACCCCTCCATTTTGTCTTCAGCTGGCTAAAGAAGGAGCCTCTCCACCCCCCCCCAGGATACTTGAAGGAGACTGAAACAAAGGACAGTAACTGCAGGGGGTGGGAGTGATTGCTGGACCCAGGCTAAAAGGAGATTAGCCTGTAAAAGGGAGCACTCTGGAACTGGTGAGGAAATTATCTGTATTCAGTTTGATTAGGCATAGATTCGCGCATTTTATTTTATTTTGCTTGGTGACTTACTTTGTTCTGTCTGTTACTACTTTGAACCACTTAAATCCTACCGTCTGTATTTAATAAAATCACTTTTTATTTAGTAATTTACTCAGAGTATGTATTAATACCTGGGGGAGCAAACAACTGTGCATATCTCTCTATCAGTGTTATAGAGGGCGAACAATTTATGAGTTTGCCCTGCTTTATGCAGGGTAAAACGGATTTATCTGGGTTTAGACCCCATTGGGAGTTGGGCATCTGAGTGCTAAAGACAAGCACGCTACTGTGAGCTGTTTTCAGGTAAACTTGCAGCTTTGGAACAAGTGATTCAGACCCTGGATCTGTGTCTGGAGCCAAACAGGAGTGTCTGGCTCAGCAAGACAGGGAGCTGGAGTCCTGAGCTGGCAGGGAAAACAGAAGCAGGGGTAGTCTTTGCACATTGGGTGGCAGCTCCCAAGGGGGTTTCTGTGATCTAACCCGTCACAGCATCATATAAAATCTTTACAAATTCTAATCAAAGAATTTTATGCTTGTATCATCTTGATGTGGTCTCCCTTCTCCACACCTGACAATCAGAGAAGTTCGCTGTGAAAGTTCCAGTCTGAATTACTCAATCATGTTTAAAAGCAGTCATGGAAGTGAGCGCTGTATTCTACGGGTCACAAACAACATTCTACAACCCAGGCAATCTCTAGGCTGTACATCCAAAACCTTAACATTGTTTCCAAACTCTGTGGTGAGGTTCTTTTGTTTGAACCCCACAGAATCTGCACGTATTACAATACCAATGGCCAGATTTTTCATGGCAAGGTGCAGGGAGTTGTGATTATGTCTTTTGAAAACAGTAGTGGGAGTTGTGTTTTTCTGTGAATCATCACAATGATTCAGCCCTTCACATGTAAGAAATACCTGTATTACGCTTTCTTTCATGTCTGTCTTTTGGTTTCCTGGTCATCCCATTCTGTAGTGGGCTTCCACCTCCAGCTGTCAATGTTACAGTGTCTATCACCATTAACTCCACTGATCACCAGTGTGGATGCATCTGATCCCTAGGGAAACAGAGTTGGTGCTAAGAGTCCTTTCACTTCTGTCCCACAAAGCACTGGTACAGCAGAAGTGGCCTGTCTCGCCACTGTTCTACACTCCACTGCCAGGGACTCAAGATGGCTGGAAGACACCAACTTATCCAAATAGCACTGCACTCATGGATCTCCCTGGTGAGCCATTTTCAGAGAGAGTCACTTCTGCAGTTTTGGAGCAGGCTGCTTATGGATAGAAAATGATGTGAGGAGTAAATAGCTAATGTTGGTAAAGCTCTTTGTAGATAAAGTGCTCTGTAATAATCATCCATCATATACCTCTACCCCGATATAACGCGACCTGATATAACACGAATTCGGATATAACATGGTAAAGTAGTGCTTCGGGGGGGGGGGGGGGGGAGGGGGAGGGCTTATTCTCACTGGGGAGATGGGAAACTGAAGCACAAAGGCAGGTGACTTACCCAAGGTCCCACAAGGAGTCTTTGAAGAAATCCAATGCCAATGTCTCCTTCATCTGCATCCACAGTTTAAAAAGTACAAAAGGCCAATTTGCAATACCCTTATTCAACCTGAGTAGGATCCATACTCAGGGGTGAAAGTAAGTTAAAGGACTTACCAGTATGCTGGAGTCCTGGGCAGGGGCGGGGCCTCAACCGGAAGAGGTGGGGCCTCAACTAGAAGAGGCAGGGCCTATAAATCAAAATTTAAAGCCCGGGGCTCCAGCTGTGGCCTTTAAATTACCCCCAGAGCTACCAGCTGCAGAGGTGGCTGGGAGCCCCGGGGCTCAGGGGATATTTAAAGGACCCGGGGCTCTAGCCGCCGCTACTGCAGCGTAGCTCCGGGCCCTTTAAATCTCTGACGGAGCCCTACTGCTGCTACCCCGGGGCTCGGGCAGCGGGGATCGGGAGGTGATTTAAAGGGCCCTGGGCTCCAGCTGCTGCAGGGAGCCCCGGACCCTTTAAATCGGCAGCCTGGGGAAGCCGGTCGGGTCCAGCACGGTGTACCAGCTCTTGCCGGTACACCATACTGGCCCGTACTGGCTTACTTTCACCTCTGTCCATACTCCACAAATGTTTGCATTGCCTTCAGTGGGACTGCTAGTGCTGTCAGGTGCTATTCAGTGCTAATAAGAGTATCATAATCTATCTATCCCTAGGTGCCGTTATTTAGGTCACAGGAAATATTAGGCATTTTCGCACTCAGACTTTGGCTTGCTTTGAAGGGTAAAATCTGTCCTTTACTTGAAGAAGAAATAAAAAACACATGGGCATGTTCATCTCAGAGCTGCAGGAGATGTTACTATCTGAAAATGTGAGGATTGGACTGGAATAGAGAAGCTGATTGTGTTTGGCTAGTCCCTATGTAACTGGACTTCAGTAATGAAGTGATTAATACTTATGCAAGACTTAAACAAATTACATCAGATCACTTAACGTTACAAATACTTATATTTCAACTGCTCTGGATGCTATAAGTGGGGTCAAGGAAATGGAATTGTGTGAAACTGCCCTGGAAACCTTTAAATTCAAGACAGAGGGAATGGCATAATATAAAAATGAATAAATATATTTTTTAAAAACACCTAAAGGAGAAGCTTAGCCATTGCCATTATTATTTATCGAAGGCCTAACAACAGAACAGAGAACTGGAAGCAAGCTAATGAGCCATTATTTTAAAATGGCACATTAGATGATCTAGGTAATTATAAGCTAGTTAGCTTGATACTGATCCCAGGCAACAATCATGAAAAAACTGATGCAGGATACAGTCAGTAAAGTATGACAGAATAATTAGTGCCAGACAACATGGTTTTATGGAAAAGAGATGATGTCAAACAAAGTTGATACTGCTTTTTGATGAGATACAAGTTTGGCTGACAAAGTTAACTGTGATGAAATAATGGTTTGGGTGTATGTCTACAGTGAAGCTGGAGGTATAAGTTCCAGCTGAACCAAACATACCCACGCTAGCTCTGATTGAGCTGGTGTACTAAAAATGGAACCATAGCCCAAGCGGTGCGAGCAGCAGGACAGGCTGGCCTCCCTGAGTCCAGTCCCATCTGGGACTCTATGTATGTACTCAATATGTATGTCTCCTTGAGCTAGAATTTATACCTTTCAGCTCAAGTGTAATACCCATACCCTGTGATTTGTGTAAGGTATTTGACTTAGTATCATGTGACACTCTGATTAAAAATAAATGCGGCTCATATTCAATTAATTTAAAAGCTGGCTGACTGATAGGTCTCAAAAAGTAATTGTAAAGGAGGAATTATGATCCCGCAGGGGTATTTGTAGTGGGGTCTTTTAGGGATCAGTTCTTGGCCCAGTGCTATTCAATATCTTTATCAATGATCTGGAATAAAGTGTAAACTCATTGCTGGTAAAGTTTGCAGATGACACAAAAACTGACAAAGTAGTAAATGAGGGGGACTGGTCATTTCTAAAGAATGATCTGGTAATGAGGGCACCTGGACCATAGCCCCACCCCCTCTCAGCCTCCTCCCCTGAGGCCCCGCCCACACTCCACCCTGCTCCGCCCCAGGCCCTGCTCACACTAGCCCCCCCACCTGCCGAGTCCCTCTTCTCCTCCACCCTCCTCCCCTAAAGCCCCCCACCTGCTGCTCACCAAGTCCTTCCTCTCCTCCTCCCCCCTGCCCACCGCTCGCTGAGTCCCTCTGCCCCCTCCCCTGAGGCCCAACTGCCTGCTGCTCCCTGAGTCCCTCCACCCCCTCCCCTGAGACCTCTGCCACTCACTTAGTCCCTCCTCTCCTCCACCCCCTCCTCCATGACCCCCACTGAGTCCCTCCATCCCCCCCTCCCCTGAGCGGTGTGTGGGTCACGAGAGAGGGGGGGTGGAGGAAGTCAGCAAGCAGTGGGCAGTGGGGACCTCAGGGGAGGTGAAGGTGAGGAGGTAGTCAAGACTCAGCGAGCAGTGAGTGAGGGGCCACAGGGGAAGTGGAGACAGGGAGGGACTCAGCAAGGAGCAGCGGGGGCCTTGGCAGAGGGGCGGAGCAGGGGAGGGAAGAGATGGAGCATGGATGGAACTATGGGGGAAAAGCGGGAAGGGACCTCAGGGACGGACCACAGGTGAGGCCACCACAGTCCAAGTGTTCGTGCTCTCAAAGGTGGCAGGTCAGTGGCTGCACTGCAGGGGAGGCTTAGCCTATTATACCCGCTGCCTATGAATGTTAGCAAGTTGGAAAGAGGTCAGAAAAGAGCTACAAGAATGATTCAAGGACGGTTTGAAAACCTGCCTTACAGTGAGAGACGGAAGAACTCTTTAGTCTGGCAGACAAAAGGATCATAACTGCAGACAGTGGAGATCCAGTGACTGGAAGCTGAATCTAGATAAATTCAGCCTAGAAATAAAGCGCCGATTTTTCTACAATTTATCACTGGAACAATTTACCTAAGGAGATAGTGGATTCTTTGTTTCTTGGGGTCTTCAAATTGAGACTGGCTGCCTTTCCAACAGAGATGCTTTAGCTCAGCCAGAAGTTATGAGATTGATGCAGGACTCACTTGGTGAAATTCTCTGGCTTGTGTTTTGCAGGACCTCAAACTGATGACCATATGGGTCCCTTAAAATCTATGAATCTATGTATGATCTAATCCCAAAAGATGCCATGCTCTCACCTTGCACTGCAGTTTCCAGTAGGAGTTGAGTGCACTCAGCATCTTTTGGGAGGTGCGCAGCATCTTTCAGGCCCAGGCCCAGTGCTATCAACAATATGAAAGGAGCAGTGACAAGTTATTGTGATAAAGAAAAGGGATAGCCATAAAAATGCAGAACGTGAATGTTTCCTGCATTGGCTGAGGGAACCTTTGTGAGTTTGACCCCTTTTAATGCAGTTCTCTGCCTGAAGAATCTTTGTCAATACTGGCTATATTCTTTGGCATAAAAAAGCAAATTTAGGCCAATAGCTAGCTCTAATTTAATATTTTCAATCAAAATGTTTGGTTGCTGTTCAGACTCAGCCTGTAGGTCATTTGTGAGCAGGATGACTCCACTGAAACAGATTACAATAAATGTCAAACTTCTAATTCACTGGCAGTAACCACTGCTCGCTCTCGCTCACTCTCCAGCACTTTGCTCCTGGATGCAAATGGAAAATAAAGATGCCAATATGAAGGCGGGGGACTTCCCAGTACTTTTGATCCCCCTGAGATTTATTTGAAACTTAGCTGGTGGTGCTCTGAATAGACACTACAGGGGGCAAATTTTGTCATGCTAGTGAAAGGTCCGTTCATTCTGGTGAACACAACAGCTTCTCCCATTCCGGCACCAGGCTCTGGACACCAACAGAATAGTGTCAGACATCTAAAACTAACCCATATATGATGACTTTTCATATCCTGTTCTGAATCAGCCAGGAATTCTGCCAGGAGAGGACATGTTATCATTGTCCTTGGGCCTTTGTTTAGTGGGGGAGGGGCACAGAATTGCCAATGCCACCCTGAGATGCTCTCTCTGTGCTGTGCAAAGGCAGAAAGAGACAGCATTTCAGTATTTTGGTGCAGAGGTAGTGGCAGCAGCAGGAAACCAGCAGGATGGCAAATTCAGCCAGAGGCAAGCCAGAAGACCCTTTACACCACATGATAAAGGGGGTAAGAAGGAAAATCAGAAAGATCAGCTTCAGAAAAAAAGTGGGAAGACAGAAACCAGCTTTACAAAAAAAAAAAAAAAAAAAAAATAGGGCTGGAGATCATGGCAGGGGAAACCAGCTAAAGAAAAAAATATGGGGCAATGAAGGAGAAGCAACAAAAAGTGGAAAGATGGGGGAGAAAACAGAGCTACAAAGATGGGGAATGGAAGAGATAAAATAGAGGGAGGCAAACAAGCATAAAAATGTTGCAAGGGATCAGATTTTAAAAATGAGGCTAACAAGGAGTTTGAGAGAGTGTGATAATGGCAAGTATTAGAAAAGGGCCTTGGGACAAGCTTAAAAAAAAAAAGACAGGAAGGGATAGGTGTGGCAGGAACACATCTTGTCCCAGATGCTGTAAATCCTGGGTTACAATCCTGCTCCCAGCTGTTAAGTGCTTCATGTTTTAATTGTCCACTAGTTCCAGGAGAGGTATGATTATAGGAGCACAGCCTAAAAGGGGGCCCTCTCCCTGAACATTTCAGAATTCCACTGCTTTGTGAGACCACCCTATGGCTCTTGTGCAGCTCCTTTCAGCTAAAAGCGCAAATTGTGTGTGCTGGCATTCCCCATGGAAGCTGAACAAGCTGTACACAAATGTCTTTGGCCCCAGCTGAGTTCTGTTTTGTTGGTGATTTACATGCTATAGTGCTGCACAGCTGCTACTTATGGGAAACAAGTCCTGTCTGTATTGTCTCAGTCCCTGCCATGTTTATATGAAGCAGGTGTTTGGTAAATTCCAAGTGCTACAGTTAGGTTTTTTTGTGGCAAGACTGCAAAGCAGAATCTGGCTCGTTTCTATAGCATCTGCACTGACACTTGTGAGGATGACAATTACAAGGGCTATCAATCCTCATACTTCAGGGCGTACTGCAGTGAAACAGAGCTCAGTTCTCTTCACTGCTGCTCAAGACCCAGCATTTACTGAGGCATACAGAAGGATGGCTTAAAAAGATTCTTCATTGTTGCTTCCAACCTTTGTGTTACTGGCTCTTGTGCTGCTGCTCAGATGTAGAAAATAAGGTGGCCTAAACTCACTGAATAGGATTAAAGCCGTATTTGGAACTGGAACCCAAATGCAATTGAACTGGACTCTTACTTAAAAACAAATGACAGCCAAATCTTATCAAGTAAGGAGAGTTATGTGTGCGCACGTACACACACACACACACACCCCCGACTGATCAGGAACAGACCAATGGAACATTTGTTGCATTGTTTTTAATCTTCGTCAGACTTAATGATATTTGACACATCCATTTGTCATTACTACTTATTTGTATTATGGCAACACCTGGTTGTTCTAGATGCTGTACAGTGTGCAGTCAGATTGTCAAAAGCGTGGAATACCCAGTGTGCTGAGCTCTTTTGGTCAGTAGTAAGAGCTGGGCCCTGCCACCTCGAATTTACAAACTAAATAGACAAAAGCTGTGAGATATTATTACCTTGATTTTACGGGGGGGGGGACTTAGGCCCAAATCAAGAGGCGTTAGGTGCCTAAATAGCTGTGAGGATCTAGCTCCAAGTGACTTGCACAGGGCTACACAGGAACTCAGTGCCAGGCATTGAACTCTCATCTCCTGAATCTACATCCAGTGCTCCCCACAAGACTAGAGAAGCTCTGTCCCCCCCCCGCCACGGCCCCAGAACCGCAGCAAGGAGTGAGAGCTCCCCCAGCCCTGAGGCCATGCATGGAGCAAGATCTCCTCCAGTCCTGGGGTCACAGCTTGGGTCGGGCGCAGGGGCTTCCCCTGCTCAACCCACCTGGCACTTCTGCTGGGGAGGGGTCAGGGCGCTGGGGCTTGCCCTGCCTGCCCAGCGCTTCTTTAGACCTCTGGATTTCTGCTACCTGGTGGTGGATTTTTTTCCAGGGTTCCCCAATTGGCCGGGGCCCCTGCGCACGGGCCCCAACAGGCCAGTGGCTAATCTGCCACTACCTGAAGTCCTGCTCACCCAACACACCGCTGCAAGAGAGGGCCACGGACTAGAAGTGTAAGGGAGAGTGCTCACTTAGGGACAGGGTAGATCTATCTATAAAAGTGTTGGCATGGGCGGTGGGTATAATAGCTCATAGGAGGCTCAGCCTCCCCTGGCACTGCCGCGGCCACTGGACCCCTGGTTGCAGGGTTTTGGGGGGAAGTTTTTGATTTATTATGCCCCATGCAGGTTCCAGGGTGGCTGAGGAGGCAGTATGTGCTAGTCAGCTTCAGCCCCTGGACTCCAGGGAGATTACTGATGAACCCAGGAAGCTGAGTAGCATATACTGCCTCTTCAGCCGCCCCGGGGCCTGCGTGGGGAAGAGCAAAGCTTCTTCCGGAGGAGCATCTGAGAGACGCACGCTTTTGTCCGGGTGGCCTGGGGTCTGGAGAGGGGAGACGCGGCGCAGCTGCAGTTGGCCTGGGACTCTGGGCAGGGGGTCTTGGGACTTCGGCTGGCTGGGAGCTCCTCCGGCCACGGGGGGGGAGTAGAAGGGGGGGGAGCTGGGGCTAGCCTCCTTGAAGGGGGGCTCTACCCGCTGCCCATGAGTGTTGGTTAGGGTTATGTTACAGCTTGCTATTAAAAGGTGCAGCCATTAGCTTTTCCCTTGCAGCACCAAGAGCTTAAGCTACATTAACCCATTGCACTTCCTATTGTATGTTGTTAGGATAACTTTTAAGTAAAATTGCATTGGTTTTATTTTGTGTAGGGTTACCATACGTCCTCTTTTTCCCAGACATGTCCGGCTTTTTGGCAGTCAAACCCCCGTCTGGGGGAAATTGCCAAAAAGCCGAACATGTCCGGGAAAATGGCGGCTCTGCTCCTTCCCGACTCTTCTGCTCTGTTTAAGAGCCGGGCTGCCCGAGCGCTACCGGCTTCAGGCAGCCCCCATGCCTCCGGACCCTGCGCCGCCGGAGCTCGGGAGGGGAAGTGCCCGGCTAGGGGCGCAGGGTCTGGAGGCACGGGGGCTGCCCAAAGCCGGTAGTGCTCGGGCAGCCCGGCTCTTAAACAGAGCCGAAGAGTCGGGGAGGAGCAGAGCCGCCGCGGCTGGAGGCTCTGCTCCTCTTCGGCTCTGTTTAAGAGCCAGGCTGCCCGAGCGCTACCGGCTTTGGGCAGCCCCCGTGCCTCCGGACCCTGCACCCCCGGCTGGACGCTTCCCCTCCCAGGCTCCAGCTGCGCTGGGGAAGCGCCGGCTGGGGGCACAGGGTCTGGGGGCTGCCCGGCAAACCCTGAAGCCGGTAGCACTGGGGCAGCCCTTTCCCCCTGGCTGGGAGTGGGAGGGAGGAGGGGGCGGAGTTAGGGTGGGGAAGGGGCGGAGTTGGGCGGGGCTAGGGGTGGGGAAATGGGCGGGGCCAGGGCCCGTGGAGGGTCCTCTTTTTTTTTTTATGAGATATGGTAACCCTAATTTTGTGTGTTTATTGTCTGCATGAGAGCCATTATTAATATTTTTGTTCCTGGAGGCAACCGAGGTATTGTTCAATATCTTCATTAATGATCTGGAGGATGGCGTGGATTGCACCCTCAGCAAGTTTGCAGATGACACTAAACTGGGAGGAGTGCTAGATACGCTGGAGGGTAGGGATAGCATACAGAGGGACCTAGACAAATTAGAGGATTGGGCCAAAAGAAATTTGATGAGGGTCACCAAGGACAAGTGCAGAGTCCTCCACTTAGGATGGAAGAATCCCATGCATCGCTACCGAATGGCTAGGCAGCAGTTCTGCAGAAAAGGACCTAGGGGTTATGAGTCGACAGTGTGTCCTTATTGCCAAAAAGGCTAATGGCATTTTGGGCTGTATAAGTAGGGGCATTGCCAGCAGATCAAGGGACGTGATCATTCCCCTCTATTCGACATTGGTGAGGCCTCATCTGGAGTACTGTGTCCAGTTTTAGGCCCCACACTGCAAGAAGGATGTAGATAAATTGGAAAGAGTCCAGCGGAGGGCAACAAAAATGATTAGGGGGCTGGAGCACATGCTTTATGAGGAGAGGCTGAAGGAACTGGGATTGTTTAGTCTGCAGAAGAGAAGAATGAGTGGGGATTTGATAGCTGCTTTCAACTACCTCAAAGGGGGGTTCCAAAGAGGATGGATCTAGACTGTTCTCAGTGGTACCAGATGACAGAACAAGGAGTAATGGTCTCAAGTTGCAGTGGGGGAGGTTTAGGTTGGATATTAGGAAAAACTTTTTCACTAAGAGGGTGGTGAAGCACTGGGATGGGTTACCTAGGGAGGTGGTGAAATCTCCTTCCTTAGAGGTTTTTAAGATCAGGCTTGATAAAGCCCTGGCTGGGATGATTTAGTTGGGGATTGGTCCTGCTTTGAGCAGGGGGTTGGACTAGATGACCTCCTGAGGTCCCTTTCCAACCCTGATATTCTATGATTCTATGAGGTACACCCACCAATGTACACCCTGTGCAGCACCACCAACTATAAATATAGGAGTAAGAGGAATACTGCAGAGGGGTGACTAGAGGTACCCATCTAATTCCCCCTTGCAGCTGTGGTCCCAAGGTTCTCCTTTACCCTTAATGACATAAGGCTTCCAAGCAGCATGTGAGAGGTGCTGTCTTCTGAGTAACCTGGGAAGGAAATGGGGGTTACAAAACTTACAAACTAAATAGACAAAACAACAAAGAAATCCCAGGCTTACCAATGGGGAAAATTCCCACTTAATTATTTTCTCCTAAGATAGGTAATTCTTAATGATGGTTGAGTCTTCGAATCTGGAACTAGTCTTCCATGAGGAGTATGTGCTTTGCTGCACTGGGGTGTGGAGAAAAGAAAGGGTAACAAAAATCAAATTGAAGACGACATTATAAAGGCCTCCATAGATATAAAGTTATGACCATGGCCCTATACAGTAAAAGATGTCTGTAAGTTGCCAGCTGTGCAGTTAAACAGGGATATGGTGTATGTGAGGACACAGCTGTTTAGATGCACAAATATGCTAGCATGTTCATAAACAAGGTCAGGACCAGCTTGCACAGCTGATGCTTCTTCCTCTGCCCGCATTTAAAAAAAAAATGTTCAACTACCAGCAGCAGTAAAAAATCATATAAAATGTCAGGGTTTGTGCTCCAGAGAGGCCTAGGGCAGGGGTTCTCAACCTTTTTCTTTGAGGTTCCCAACCACCAACATACTATAAGAACTCCAGGGCCCAGTGGTGGGGCTCGGGGCTTCTGGCTTCAGCTACGGGGGGTGCCCTGGAGCAGCCCAGCATGGGGCTGGGAGGGCTGGCCCTGAGAGGGCTCCTCTGCTCAGGAGGGGAGAGGAGTGCTCAGGGCTCCTCCAGTTATGGGGGGGCAGGTTTTGGGGCTGTGGGGGGCGGGGTCTTGGGCAGAAGGGGCAGGGCCGGCAGGCTAGCCTCCCCACAGTGGAGGTTCCCCCGCCGCTCAGGACAAAAAGACGCATTTAAACAGGTGATAAATATAGGTAAAATATCATTTAAAATAGAATGAGAGAAGAGGATAATTGTATACCATCTGTCACTACAGGAGTGGTTATATTAATACATAAAAGTTCATGAAGTCAAACAAATAAGATGTCTTACACTGGTGCCAAACAAATGCCCCCTCCACTCCTCCAAAAGCTGCTGTAAAACCGCAACATTTCAACATGAATATTTAAATATGAGAACACTTCTGTGATCCTAAGTAAATCAGTATCTGTTTATTTGCTCAAGGTGATTACCACTGGGATGAAAGTTAATAGCAGCAATATAGCTGTGAATTGGCAGTGTAGTTGCAAGGTGAGATTAGCAATCAAAGGACAATCATCATTATTATTATTCATTGCTGCTCAAGTGCTCAGAGGTTAGTTTGTTTGTAGCTTTTGTGAATAAAAAGCTCATTTTCCATTAAACCAGTCTGCAGTGGAAGGAATGTATTCAAATAATTCTCTGCCTCCAACGGCGTGAGGGGAAATTGGTATGATTAGTTATAAGTAAGTAAATAGCTAAAAACATTTCCCCCCCCCCCCCCCCCCAAAAAAAAACCAGAGTTGGGGGAGGGGGATTTTTATTTTTTGTTTTAGAAATACTCACTGTTCCAAGTAGTTTTTATAGAAGGTTAATAAATTATTAAGATTGTTAAGCATGTTACACCTGTGAATAATGTTATAGACTATTCTAAGCACGTCATTTAAAAGCATTATAGATTGTCATAAGCCAAAGTTATAAACAGCATGTTGATTAGTGGAAGTCAATTATTTATTAAAAAATCTAATGCTATAAGAACTATTTATAAATGAAACTTTAATACAAACTGTGACCCATCATTCTTTCAACATCTTCATATTCTGGGTGTAGTACCATGCAATCACACAGAGCTCTCTGCAGGATCAGGACATTAGTCTCAGCTTTGATCTCCACTACAGAATTACTTCGTATAACTAAATCGCTCAGGCATGTAAATAATCCACACACCCGAGCAACGTAGTTATACCAACCTAAGCGCTGGTGTAGACAGCACTACATCAGTGGGACAGCTTCTCCCACCGACATAAGTACCGCCTCTCACGGCGGTGGAGTTATTAAGACAACGGGAGCGATGTCTCCCACTGGCTTGGAGTGCCTTCACCAGAAGGGCGACAGCGGTGCACCAGTGCAAGTTTCTAATGTAGACCTGCCCTCAGTCTTCATTGGCAGCCTGTCAACCATCAGTGTTCTGTCTTAACGTCAGTTATTCTGGTTTTCAATTACCCATTCTAAATGTTTTCTGTGATTTATTTTCTCTCTTACCAGTGATTTGGATAAGTTTTAAACTACACTGGAGGATGTCTTTAAGAATCACTACTAAACTTTTATTCGTTGGTCCTTTGCCTAAATCCCTTGTCTTTTACTCTTTTCTGTTTTCTCCCCCTCCTGTTAGGGTGAATGTTCTCAGAAGTGCTACGACATCTTTGTGTTGGAGACCGTTTGCGTTGCTTGGTTTTCCTTTGAGTTCCTCCTGCGCTCCATTCAGGCAGAAAGCAAGTGCGCCTTCCTGAAGACCCCCCTCAACATCATCGACATCTTAGCCATCTTGCCTTTCTACATCTCTCTGATAGTGGATATGGTCTCCGCCAAAAACAGCAACAGGAAACCTGGCAGTGGAGCAGGAAACAAGTACTTGGAGCGAGTGGGCCTGGTTCTACGCTTCTTGCGGGCTCTCCGCATCCTGTATGTCATGAGGCTGGCACGCCATTCACTGGGACTGCAGACACTCGGACTCACTGTGCGCCGCTGCACCAGGGAATTTGGACTCCTCCTCCTCTTCCTTTGTGTTGCCATGGCACTCTTTTCTCCACTGGTTTATTTGGCAGAGAGCGAACTGGGAGCCAAGCAAGAATTCACTAGCGTTCCCACCAGCTATTGGTGGGCTGTAATCTCCATGACAACTGTAGGCTATGGAGACATGGTACCTCGGAGCATCCCGGGACAGGTAGTAGCCCTGAGCAGTATCTTGAGTGGTATTTTGCTGATGGCTTTTCCGGTCACTTCCATCTTTCACACTTTTTCCCGCTCTTACACAGAGCTAAAGGAACAGCAGCAGCGAGATGCAAGCAGACAGTTGCACCAGCTAGAGGAAACCACCAGATCCCCAAATGGTGACAGTTCTCAGGGATTGGTTACCTCCTCCCCACTAGACGCAGCTGGGGCGTGGCGTCAGCCAGCAGTGAACCAGGAAGACAAGAGGAGGTGTTGACCGCAAACAACTAAAAGATTTAGCCAGCAGCACTGAACTAGCAAATGAGAGAGTTCCATATCTGAAACAAAATCCTATGGAACGAACATAAATCAGGGTATACAGTGAGATCTGTACAAGAGACTGTCCTTCTTGAGTAACTTTTAGTGTCTCTAAAAACAACGTGGAGTACTGTTCTGCTCCCTCTGTCGTAGAAGGCCGCTTTCGTTAAGCAACTGATTTTGGGCAGCCCCCAAGGAGCAGTTGCTTAAGCCAGGTTTCCACTGTGTCCACTAACGAGAAAAAATAAACTTTGAGAGAGAATTCATCCTAAGGGCCCATTGCTGGGGGATATAAGGGTGCCATTTACTGTACATAAGCTTCCTGGTGGCCCTACTCTGTGCTAAGAATGTCCCCAAGCCCTTATTCCCTATGTACAATGGATTCAATGTATGTGACACCCCCATGGGGTGTACATCTTCAAATGTAAAGTTGAAAGATGGGGGAGAGAGGCCTGCCTGGGCCAGCAGATGGGCAAATTTATCCCTATTCCCTGGTCTTTTAATAAATAGTGATTGTTTATTTATTAAATTGGGAACCATAATCTGGGCTGCCTGCTGACAGGTCTGACTTGTGCTCTTGCTCTTTCTGCATTATTTAGTAAACATGCATATCTACAATAGTAGGCTCTGCACTTTAGCCCTGATGACAGAAATATACATGGACAACCTTGTTAATGATACTGAACATCAACTTGTTTTCCTTTGCTCACATTTGCATATAGCTTAAAAAAAACCCCAAAAATGTGTTCCTCTGTTAGCCGCCTCCTTCCTGTGTTTTAAAGACTGTTTAACGTTTAAGCAAAAATTAAAAGCACCTGCCCAGTAGGGGTGGGAATAGTTGCAGAGACTCATGTCTATGTAGTTTTCTGCAGTGGTACTTTGAAGACTGCAGCTCTAAACAAAGGGCTTGATCCAAACCCATTAAGTCAATGGGAGACTTTCCATGGACTTTGGGGTTCAAGCCCCAAAGCAGCAGCTGTCCCACATGTTAGGGAATAATCTTGGGAAGAGATGATCTTTTCAGACCCAGGTTACAACTGTCCATCCCTCCCTTCCCCCCAGTTTTCATTCCAAAAGATCACTACATTTAAACAAAAAGTCTGTGCCACAAAAACTCAACCATTTTTTGTTTACTGAATCAAAGTTTTCATATCATGAGCATCTGTGAGCTCTCTGCCCCATGCTGCTCCTCCTTCACTGTGTAGCTGGTTCAGTTCAGCGTGTAGCGTACATCTGGATATCATTTAAGAAAAACAACATTGATGGCCACCTCATTCTTTACTAATGTAGGAACATTACACTGCCCTTTTCTGTTCCACCCCTGCTGTCAGGAAATGAACAAATACTCTTATATTACAGATGGGGTTTTTTCCCCCAATGGAGACGAGAATAACCCTACACTCGTAGATGACTGTAGTAAGCCATTCCTCAAAGGAATGGACTGAAAGACATAAAAGGTTGTTTTATTTTAATAAAAACTGGAAGTTTTGTTTCTGTAGTGTTGCATTGGCTTTTCTTTTCCTTTTGAGGCAGTGCCATGTGCTCCAATGTCCCCACAGCTGACAGTAGCCATTTGCTCTTCCTGGCCCATTTTAAACATTGGCCATTATCAGAACAACGGGTCAAGGAATTTGAAAAACCTGTTTAATTTATGGTTAATTTAAAAAACAAGATAAAAAGCTGAGCTGGCAAACACCAGTGCACCCACTTCCATTCTCAAATAGGTGCCAGCTCTAGGTCTGAGGTTGAGATGGGAGTGGTATCTACCACTCCCATTGACTCGGAGGAGAATTGTGGTCTCTCAGCCCCACCCAGGAGTGATCCCGTTTAAAGGGGCCTTATGGACATATAGCACAGTCACATCTTATGGGGAGACTTTCCCTTGCCCCTGCTGAACCTCACATCCAAGCTGTGGAAATAACATCCCCTCAGTGTGGGATCTACAGAAATACCATGCTGGGTTTTTTTCCCTATACGTTTAGCTTCACCGAGATTAGCTCCCCTCCCTCCAAACAATTTTGGGGTCCTAGGGAGAGGTGAAGGATAATAATAGATTGCAAGCTATATACTGCCTCTTCCTACAAGAAAAGGAGGAGAAAAAAGATTGACCTGCCCCTCAATGAGCCAGTTCCAGGCCTGCCAAGTGCTGCCAGCATCTTCACAGCATCGCTCTTTTTGAGTTAAGAAAACTATTGGCCAGTAGTAAAGCAGCCACCACACAAACCTTATGGTTTCTGCCCAGAGCGCAGGTGTCTGAGTACTGCCTTGCAATGGAGAATTAGAATGAAGCCTCATACTGCTGGAGAATTGCCACATACTGCTACAATTTGATATTTTAAACTGGAGCAGGATTTTCATGTGTTAAGTCTATGAAGGCTCGTCTTCAAGGCCCAGCATACTAGCCTGCTAAATGTAAAATCAAGCTGTACTGTATGGCAATGCATGCAGTATGGAGGCAATGAAGAATGTGTCAAAGTATTCTTGTCCCAAAACTTAAAATTAAAGCAGCTCACAGATTCTCCAGCTGAACTCAATAGACTAAATCATTTCATAGTATTTACTTTATTTTCTGAACACCATATGCTGTTTATACATCTAGTCTAAACACTGGACACAGTGATCACACAAACCTTAAGGGCTAGTTTACAATGGGTTTGTAGATGTCTCTTGAGATGATGAAGCTTATCACTGTGTCTGTTAAAATCCATGAATCTAGGAGCATTAGATTTTTTCTAAAAAAAAGAGCACATCATGTTTTTCCTGACAGAATGAAAACAAACCTTCACTCTTGGAGGTTTATCAAATAGGCAGTAGTGAATTCCCCTTATGGATCAACAACTTAGAAACCTGTATTAACTAGGATATGGTTTTAGCAGTTTCTAATGAATCCATCACCATAGTATCTAGCAGCCGGGTGATAGGTATTTAAGGACACTGTAATGCTAAGATCAATGATAATGTAGAAAAAGAATGACTTTGCATGTCTAGCACCTTTCACCTTAAGGTCATAAAAGTATTATTGTTGAGCTATATTAATTATTGTGGATTGGCTGACCACAGCCAGTATCTTATAGTTTTAAAAGCCATGTAATTAAATTACAATGTGCACACAGTTTTTTGACTAATAAATCAACAACTGCAAAGACATATTACTCCTGTTACATAAAGCTTGGCTTTTAATAAAGGTTCAATTTGCATATTGAGATGACAAACCAGAAAAGTATAAAGCAGGAACCCTTTAAACAAATTATTTTGGAAGCCTTATCAAGTTCTGTTGCACTGAATGTCAGACAGACTACACCCATATGAGAATGATTTTTATTCAGCAATAGGTCTGATCACTGCTAAGACTTCTTACATTTGATCAAGTGCTTTGGGAGCCTTTTCACTCTCAGATGTTTCCATTGGTGAATCTGGGCTATTTCCTAACCCTGTCTGCAATTTTTGAGCACCTTAGTAGGTATCCCTATGTTTTTCTTGTGTACTATATGTTTCCGATCCACAATCATAATTAGACAGTCACTTGTTCTTTCCTAAAGACTGCAGATAAGCATTAAGACCTCTTCTACAAAAGGCCAGAGTTGCTAAGCTCTGTGATAGAGGCCATCTTTCCCACTGCCATCTACCTGGTGACATTTTGATTTCATGAACACATTAGGAGGTCTCGTACTCCAAGTTAATTGAAGGGCACACATACTCCTAGAAGAATATTTCAGTGTTGCAAACCCTGGTGCTCTTATTGTGAGTCTCAGGATGTCTGCTCAGGCCCGGTTTGACAAAGCCCTGGCTGGGATGATTTAGTTGGGGTTGGTCCTGCTTTGAGCAGAGGGTTGGAGTAGATGACCTCCTGAGGTCTCTTCCAACCCTAATCGTCTATGATTCTGTGATCCTTAAAGCCTCAACTTGAGGAGTTTCAGCTTTCATCTCTAAAACAAAAGTAAATCGATATCCCTTATGGCTGCAGAGATAAGGACTTGAAAATGTGAACTCAAAAGGTTCAAAAAGCAAATAAAGCGAACCACACATTGATTAGTTTTACAATTTGTTTTGTTTTTAAGTCAATTGACTGATAATTTGAATGTTTGGGGTTGGCAGCATTGATATTTTCAACACATAGCGCTAGAAGTTTGACAACAAAAACCCCAAAATTCAGAGTTTTATAGGGACCAGATGGTACAATGCTATAGAAAAACGGGATACACAGGCTTTTACTATACCTCTCCACTGCATGTTCAAAGCAGCCCTGGTCAGCAGTGACCAAAAGCTGTTACTATACGATGAGCAGATGGTCTCTGTTAAAGCTTCTCAGACTGGGACCAAAATCACAAAGTCATCATAACAGGCATAGTTATTGGTAGCCTCAATGCTGAAACTTTCCTGGCCATGGAGGCCAAATTACCCTTTAGCCCATAACGGTATTGCCATCACATCAGGGTTGAGGTACAATAAAAAGGGATAGGCCAGGGGAAATCTGCACTGCTGCAGCATCAGCATGACTAAGGGTTAGTCTACACTGGCAACGCTAAAGCACTGCCGCGGCAGCACTTTAACATGGCTTGTGTTGTCGCGGCGCACCGCCACAAGGGGCTCAGCTCCCAGTGCTGGAGCACAGCTCCCAGTGCTGCTGCACTGTCTACACTGGTGCTTTACAGCGCTGAAACTTGCTGCGCTCAGGGGGGGGTGGTGTTTTTTCACACCCCTGAGCAAGAAAGTTGCAGCGCTGTAAATAGCCAGTGTAGACAAGCCCTAAGAAGAGCACTTCACTGCTCCAGAGCAAGTAACCCAGTACCTTTCACAAGAACTAAATTCACAAAAATGTAGGGGGTGGGGGAACGTTGACAGCTGAAATTCACTGCACTATCATCTACTCTGGGCATTTCAGGCTTCTGAAGTCCTTTGCAACTTAGAGAAATCCGATCTGTTTTTCTAGATGTGTATCGTACTTCTTAGACCCACACTGCACATATTTCACACTAATACTTACCCTTACATATACATGAACAATATTTTCACTAGGCCGCTGCTAATAGTCACACTGATACACCTCTACCCTGATATAACGCTCCCCGCTATAACACAAATTCAGATATAACTCAGTAAAGCAGTGCTCCAGGGGGGGGGGGGGGGGGAGGTTTGGGGCTGCGCATTCCGGTGGATCAAAGCAAGTTCAATATAACATGGTTTCACCTATAACGCGGTAAGATTTTTTGGCTCCCGAGGACAGCGTTATATCGAGGTAGAGGTGTACTTCCTTTCCGCTGCAAAGTGTCAACAAAAAAATTAAAACTAAACTCTCAAAATATTACTGGGCTTTCTGTAGTCCCTTGGCACAGTTTAAAAATGTGCTACCCTGATGTAAATCCAGAGTAAAGTGGAGAATTTGAGATCCTGGTTTTTTAGACAGCCACTTCTAAAATTCTAAAAAATTTAACTTTTTTTAGAGGGGTGTTTTAATTTCCTTTGTTTAAAGAAAGTAAAAATATAAGAATAAGGTTCCTTTCACAGCTTTGTTCTGTATACTGCTATTCTCTTTGTGGTCTCAAGGGAGGATGGCCACAATGAGAGGCTTCAACTTCCCTCCCAGAAATGGTCTCCATTGCTCAAGGTTCTCCACCTCACACCAGCTTTCCTGAATTAAAGCCACTGACCCCATCAGGGACACCCCTAACCTGAACCCAGCTGCCAGCTGCAAAGCACAAGACAGCTATTTGGAATCACATCTCTAGCTTCCTAGTTAACTCTCTTCTCACGTCATCTCTGGATGTTCTACGGAATCAAGGAGACATTCTAACACCATGGCTGCCAATGTTTCTGTCAGAATAATGTGTACACTGATTATATATAGCTACAGAGAGAGAGATTTTTAATAGATCTGAAGTCATACTAAAAAAAATTATTGGCCTTTACTAATCTGTTAGGATAAGCACAGAGTGCTGCCAAATAAATAATGTAAAAAGGCAGACATGCTCAATTGCCATGTATTGGTTTTTCATCTCCACAATTAAAATTACAAGGTAAAGGTACATGGGTGTCAAAGATTATTATCGGCCCAATTCTGACACTGTTACACCAAACAGTACCTTACTCTGCAAGGAAGCCCACTGATTTCAGCCCTGTAGTAAGCAGGTACGACTTCCATTGACTTCAGTGGGCGCTCCCATTTACTGTCAGGTTGAATTTGACCCAATTGGTCATAAGAGTTTCGCTGATTTCAATGGGCCCTGTCACAGAGTAAGAAAAAGATGACTCGTGACTCAGCATGGCAGAAACTGGCCATAGGAGTACATTTTGAGCTATACTGTGCAACTGTTACACTGCTGAGCAATAACAGAAGTAATCCCCTTGACTTGAATGGGAATAACATGGGTAAGTGCTTTCCACGGTCCATAAGAGTTGCACAGTCCAGCCCTTCTGTTAGCAAATTGTAACAGGGCAATCAGCTTTTTACTTAATTTCCAGACTCCCTTGTATCCCTGACTTTCCCCCTGCTCTCTCCTTTGTATTGTCTGCCACCTCCCCTATATTTCCAGTCTCTGAATCTCCCCACAAATCACTCACGCTCTTAATTCCCTACTTCTGCTTTCTACCTAATTTATGCCTCCCCCCACACTCACTCGACCAGAAAGCCCAGTCAAAAAGGGACCCAGGGGGCTCCAGTCAGCACTGCTGACCTAGCTGTTGACAGTCCAGTTGGAGCAGGGCTGACAGGCTCCCTACCTGGCTCCGCACAGCTCCCAGCAAAGGGGAGGGGGGAGCGACATGTCCCTTGGTTCCTAGGTGGAGGGACGGCCACGACCTCAGCGCCAGCTCCGCAGCGCCCATTGGCCGGGAACCACAGCCAATGGGAGCTGCAGGAGCAGTGCCTGTGCACAGAGTCTCCTGGCCACACCACCACCTAGGAGCCAAGGGACATGTTGCTGCTTGGGGGGAGCCACCTGAGGTAAGCATCACCCAGAGCCCGCACCCCGAGCTCGCATCCCAACCCCCTACCCCAGCCTAGAGCCCCCTTCTGCACCCCAAATTCCTTCCTTGATCCCACATCCTGCACCTCAACCCCCTGCCCCAGCCCAGAGCCCCCTCTGGCACCCCAAAACCCTCATCCCTGGCCCCACCTCAGAGCCCGCACCCCCACCCTGTACCTCAACCCCCTGCCCCAGCCCGGAATCCCCTCCCAAACACCCACACTCCCACCCAGAGCCCACCCCCCAACCCACTGCTCCAGCTTGGAACCTCCTCCTGCACCCCTGGCCTGGGCCAGAGCCCGCACCCGCACACCAACCTTCTGCCCCAGCACCTATCATTTCTGGCCCCACCCTGGAGTCTGCACCTCTAGCCGAGAGCCCATACCCTCCCACACACACACACACACACACACACACACAACAACCTCCATGACTTAGACAGGAGCCCCCTCCCACACGCCAAACCCCTCAGCCCCAGCCCAGAGCTCCCCTCCTACCCCCCAAACCCTTCATCCCCAGCCCCCCGCCCCAGCCTGGTGAGAATGAGTGAAGGAGGGTTGGGAGAGCGAGCAGGGATGGAGAGAGGGGATGGTAGGCAGAGCCTCAGAGAAGGGGCAAGGCTTTGGAGAAGGGGCATGGGCAGGGCAAGGGTGTTCGGTTCTGTGCAATTAGAAAGTGGCAACCCTACCTCCCTATCTCCTCAGTCTCTATTCTGCTCTACAAATAATAGCAGTAGCTCCCCAATCACTAAAAGCAGAAACAGCAGCTCCCCAGTTCCTTCCTATCTACCACATGCTCCACTAGCAACATGGATATCAGGGGGAACCAAACTCCACCAGCAAGCCACGTGCTGGTCAAATGCCCTGGTGCCCAATGGGCCAGTCTAGGCCTGATTGCTTTCATTTTCTAATTAACATGGGAGGATGTAATGACACACACACTCTCTCTCTCTCTCTCTCTGAAATGTTCATCTATAAACCATAGCATGATTTTATGGTCAAGGAATCCTGAGTAGTTTCAGTTCCCTGACCCCCTTCAAAAAGGCTGGGGAAATGTTTGGATAGTTGGGGAATAATAGAGGGGGGGGATGTTTGACACTTGGCCCTATGGCTGGTCTCTTATTCTTCCCCTAATATGACCTCATGAGAACCATTGCAAGGTGCAATCACTGAATAATAATTAACACTTCATCCCTGTGAGTTACTATCCCCCATTTTCTACCTGGAAACTGAGGCACACAGAGGTAAAGTGATTTATTCAAGGTCACACCGACAGTCCATGAAAGAGCTGGAGACAGAACCCAGCAGGGTGGATTGATTTAAATCACCAAGTGGAAAGCCTCTATTTAAATCATCTGATTTTAATCAACTTTTCCATTTGTACCTCAGTTATTTTCTAAAGAAAGGTGCATTCTCATTCATTGATATAACCATTTACAACTAAATAGAGTCTTTATACTAGTTTTGGTACATCTTTTTGCTACCTCGGAGGACATACTAGACCTATATACATTTATTTAAGCAAATTATATAGCTTGATATTTTCAGATTCTTATTAACTGTACATTTTTAGTATGTTAGAAAATGGTGACTGAATGGGTGAAGTCATGAATATTCATAAGTTGATAACTGAGCCAGGCAGGTAGGGGGAAGCTATAAAACAGGAGTCTGAGACCAGGGAGGTGGGCTCAATGGATGATCCTGATGAGATACATGATGGTGTCTCCCAGAGTCAGAGGCCAGGTCCCAATGCCAGTCTCTTGTACCCAGCAGCACATCTCCTGAGGCCCCCACAATAAGTACATGACCTATTGTTTATACATGACCCATATTTATAAAGCTTGACTTCAAGCATTAGATTTTTTCCCTTCTGATTCTTTCTTTATACAGTAAGGCAGCCTTTAATCCAAATTTTTTGATAGAAACTCATGGATTCAGCCCATTTATTTTTTATTTAAATGTTTTAAGAGATTACACAAGTTTACGCCTTAACATATTCTGTACTAAATTCAGATTTCATTTTAAAACAGGTTTATTTTTAAAAAGAAAAAAATCATAATTTAAACAAAGTAAGAAAATCTAATTTAAACTTAAAAAAAATCAGATTTTTTTATACTCCCTCCCCTACCCCCCAAAAAATCATTGATTTTTATCCACCCCCTAGGATCCTATATCGTGAATCCTAGTCCTAGGCTTTAATCATAGGACATTGTATGCTTCATGATTACTTATATAGCAACCAAAGCCTGCTTGTCCTTTCTAGGGAAAATATGAGGACAAGGTCCCAGACCAGATGAGCAATACAAGATCTTTAAATAATAAGATTCCTTTCTTACATTTGAAGAAAACAAAGCAACACTGAATTTATGTATAATTGATTGATTTATTTAATTGTTTTTAAATCACTGCAATTGACAGAGAATGTGAGCTCCATGAAATGTACCATACATTCAACAAATATGTATTTAAAGTAATTGATTTCTTAATTCTCTGAGGTGATCACTGCTACAGATAATTCCTTACATATAAAAAGTTCTGTAACTTTGCTTTTAAAGCATCTTTCAAGATGAAGTTCAAGAGAGTTCCTAGCCAAGTATCCCAGCTTTTCAAATGCTCTAAATAGAAAATGACTTTAGACACTAGTCAACTGGCTTCTCTTCCAGCATTTGCAGCTCTGGTATGAAAGAAACATGTTAATTGAGCATACTGTTTTTGGTAGTGACGGTAGACTGTTAAGAATCTGCAGACCAAAGAGTCCCAAAAGAAGAAAGGAAAAACCATGTTCATTTTATCTTCAGTAATACCTGTTACACAAAGCCAAGAGACCTTAGCAGCCATTTAGCTAATACACCCCTGTTTCATACAATAATAGAAAAAAAGACCATCAGTTACAAAAATCTTAGTACTACAAGTTATTAAAAAACCAAACCATTAAAACATGTGAGAAAGTGTTTGCATACGAGTAGAAATACAATCCTCATTGAAGCAGCATACACCAGAGAGGACAGTCATTAAGTTTTTAATTAAAAAGAGAAAAGCCCAGATGTTCTTTTAACACAACGAGAACATTTGAGAAAGGGAGAGGAATAAAACATTCATAGTCTGCCATGCCACATACATTGTCTTTGTAAGGTCACTTCAGGCATAAAAGAGTATGGTGTCAAACAAAAAGCATGGAGTCAAGAGTTTGACCATAGCACTCTATGCCAGGCCCTCAGATTGAACAGCTTTCCTGAGTTTTGGTTTGTGTGTGTAGATTTGCCAGTGGCCTGCGTAGTCCCCTGCAGACACCAAAGACCAGGGCAGGTCCTACCTGTTACTCTGGGATATACCAGTCTCCTATGCACCCAATCTCCTCTGCAGTGCTCGCCACCAAGCCATCCTGAAGGGGGAACATTATCAGCTCAGAGGCTGCTCCATAAAAAACAGAGGCTTAGGGTGCACAAATGCAATACTGTGCTTGGATCATGCCACACCCATACAGCCAAATCCTGACCCCATTGAAGATAATGAGAATTTTGCCAGTGGGGCAGGATTTGGCTCATAGAAGCACAGGACATCACCTCCAAGAAATGCATGGGGAGTGCTATCCCAGCGGTCAAGCCAGCCAGTTTGGGATTTATTTTAGACTGAGAGATTAAGAATTCAGAAACAAGGAAAACCAAAGCACAATAGCAAAGGACAACTTGGTGTCAATTATCCTAAAATAAACATTTCTGATAGATTTTACGGCATTGTGACTACATGCTTTTACTCTTCACAAGAATATGACTACCCCCCATTAAAGATGGTCCATACCTAAAGCATAGTAGAGCCAAATATAGCAGGTTAGTGAGAATACCTGATTGAAAACTGAAGATGTGATATCCCAGACTTGCTGCCTTATTTAAGCTAGTGTATCTTTTTGGAATGTTCTCAGAAAACAAAATGTCTCACTGGAAATCTAGCACTGTCCTAAACACCAGTATCTGCAGGAAGGCAGCATTTATCTGGAAGGAAAGACTGAGTCTCAAAGAAGAAGGCAACACAGACAACTGTTTCTAGGACTCAGTAATCAATCTGTATTCGTCTCCTACAGGTCAAACTAGGCTCATTATGGCAACTGGCTGAAGCCAAAGGGCTTGAAAACAGAACATTAAAACTGTATCCACTTAGCGTTTCCAGAGAAGTGCCAATTCTCAGAAAGGGCACAATGACTAATGTTGGCAAACATACAATTATATACAACTTAGATTATAATATAACATTATATGCCCCTCAGGCCTTCTCACTTTCCTTTCCAGCTACTATCTAGCTTTCTAAAAGTAAACAGCCTGGAAGATCTTGAACAGCAGAAAAACAATTATACTTCTCTTCACACCTATTCCTTTGTAGCATTTGCATGTTTGGCTAACACAAGAAATACCCCAGAACACAAACTGGTGTCACTTGGCAGTCAATAATACTAATGTGAATCTCAATATTCAACTAACCACATTTTTAGAAAGCAGACCCGGCTCTCTAGATTACTGCTTTACTTCTCCCACACAAACTGTTCTCCACTCCAAACCTTAGTAACCCACTTTCATTGACATCTTTATTCCTGCTTTTCCCCAATTTCTCAACCACTGCCTAGAAATTTTTCACTAGTACTCCTGACATGCCCGCCTACTGGCCCCATTCAGCACTGCTGTAGGCATCCCAACAACCCACCCGGAGTCTCTGTCACACACCATCAACGACCCAGTTGTGCACCTCTAATCAGGCAGGGCCCCATTCTGTTCCTGAAAGCAGCTGCTTCAAAGCAAGACTACTTAGTTATGTTAGACTTCCTCTCCCCCTCCCCTTAAATTCTCTCTTCATCCCACCTGGTAACTAGCTATGTCTAGTTTAGATTTGGCCGTAGCTTCAGCCACACCATAACCTCCCTGAAACTATCCCTCACCTTGATCTAGTCACTGCCACACTGATCCAGCAGTGTGAGTGGGTGCCCACACAGTACATTTATGTTTTATACTGGCTATTATTGGTTTACTTTAGATTGTTCACCATCCCTTCTCAGACCCTGTACGCCTGCCCACCTTCCTGATCCACTGCACCCAACCTTTTTGAAACTTTGACAGTGTCTTCATACATCACTGAAATATTTAACTCTGATATTCCAAACTTACTTCCAAAGTACACACTTTATATAAATAGGTAAAAGCTTCAGATAAAATATTCGATCATCTCTGTGGTTTAACATTTCTTTAAATAGCATTAAAAACACAAACATCCAGCCCTTGCAATTGTACGTACAAACATACATACACACACACGTGAATTTATAAGGCTCATAGGTAAGTATGCAAAAAATAAACAGACTATCCATCCCCCACCCCACTCCCAGAAAAACAAATTCCATACAATGAATCTGAAACCAAACAGAAGCAAACCATTAAAAATACCAAACTTCTTATGTTTTCAAGCATTCTTCTCTCTTGATTTCAACTCATCAAAATAGTACAGTATTTACAAGTGGAAGGAAAAGCTGCACAGGCAGACTTCACAACACTGTTGACCTGTAGCCATCTCCACCATGTGCTTCAGAGTGCCTTTGTACTGGCTGGGTGTGCAGTGTGCAATGCTGGCTTTTGAGGGTAGTAGCTGTAGAAGTAAACCTGTAGCAGGATGGCCATGTCCACAAAGACCTGGAGCAGGCCACAAATGGAGAACTGGAAAGGAGCCTGGTTCAGGATAAAGTAAACAGTCTTGAAGGTATCGCCACTGGTCCACATCAGCACCATCTTGACACTACAAAAAGGGACAAAATAGAAGAATTAAAGAGGGTATGACTTAGGAACCTCTTGGGGCTAACTGGGAGAGGGAGAGTGAGAGAGAGAGAGAGAGAGAGTGAGTGTAGAGTTTTCCCAGGATCCCCTGGGCCAGATGTATGCATATTCAGTTGACCAAAAGGTGACATGTGAATTCTCTACCAAGAGCCCCCTGGTCATCATAATCCTTGCAAAACGTATATACGATCATTTGTTTAAGGAATTCTGTATCTGTTTTATGAACGGAGGGTCACAGCCAGGCTGGCTGGCAAATGCTGCAAAGACCTGGGGTGAGCTAAATTTCATTAGACAGGAACATATCTTATTAGTTAAGTCTAGGCTCTAGAGTGCAGGTTACATGTACATTAAAATTGTAACAATTTTTTTCCCCAATACTTTTACTTACCATTTCTCAAATTTTTATTCTTTGTTAAATACATTTATACTTCTTTTCACTATAAACATATCTAAGTGATCTAAGGTGTGACTGGTAAGGGAGACACTTGGGAGAACTCATGGGTTGTAGCAATAGCCATGCTCAACTGCAGGGGGACAGCAGAGCCTCTGTAGGCTAAGAAGGAAGAGCTTGTGGTGCCCCTGACAGGTGGCGTCAGGGAGCTGACATCCGACAGGCACAGACAAGGCTTCCTCTTGCTAAAAAGGCAGGTGATAGCAAGGGGTCTCACAACCCTAGGAAGTATTACAGATGGAAAGAACTGGAACTTTGATATAGGTTTAGCTTTACCAGACCATGACAGCATTGATCTACCTATATGAACAGTTGTCAATACCTGATGCTGCAGCGAAAGGCTACCACCAAGTCCACACAACACTCTTAATCAAATCAAGCAGCGCTCTAAGTAGGGGTGGGTAATTGCTTCCTGACCCCCTAAAGCCTACAATTTTGTTATCTTAGTACCTACAGACATGAATGCCAGTGGCCAAGTAGTTATCTAACTCCTTTTAAAAATCACGCTGTGATATCTGACTTGATGACATCCTATGAAAATAAATTACATTTATGTGCAGCATAATCAATGTAAGTAATATGGTGAACATCAAACAGACTTCAAATATCTTTTCACTGCAACACTTACGGCCTCCTGTGAGTGTCTCTGTCTCTCTCTCTCTCTCACACACACCCTCTAGTCACTCTAAATAAACACTTATGCGAAGAACTGATTTCTTGTACATCATACCATGCAATGTGTGCTCCAGAGTCAAAAATAAGTAGTCCAACAGTACACACAAAGAAAACAATGAATGTATCTACAGCGGTTTATAGCAAGGTTAAAAGTCCGTCAAGAAGGTTTGCTCCCATGGTTTATACCTGTGCCAATGCCCAAACTTTAATACCCATCATTCCTCCCTTTCCTACTTTCATTTTGCTGCATCTTTAGTGTTTCCCTGCTTTCCCCTAACCTCCAGTGCATTTCTAGTCCTCCCATTCAAGGTTCAGGAGAAAGTATGGGGAACAGAAATAGATTTTAAAACATAAAATACATAAGGTTTTTCTTGACTGTCAGTGTTGAGGGCACGACAAGGATGTGAACAGTCAGTTTCTGAAAGCTGGTTACGGGCTTCATAGATTATAACTGGAGAGCTTTTTAAAAGGGCAGATAAGCAATACTAAATAAAAGCTTTGCAGTTCACAGTTACATTATCATAAATATTATGCAGCCCATAGATGAAATGTCAGAATTATGACTGATTGAGTTTTGCCAGACTTGATTGTAATTCATCAAACGTAACTGTGCACACACAAGAAAAGGATTAGGGCCCAATGTTCATTTCCTAAACATTCAAAGGGGAGGAGGGGAAATCAAGATCGATCAATTTGTATTTTGGATACAAATATATACTAATATGGACTAAATCTTGCATTCCATACTCTAGTCCTTACTGTAACAGGGGCCAAGGGAGTCACACAATACTGACCCATCACGTAACAGGAATCTAAGCCTTTTGCAACATTTATACCCCATGTTAGGTGACTGGGATCATAAAGTAAAGATCAGTAACAATCTACATATTATGAAGCCACCAAGGGATTTCATGTGTGAAGCTGCACATATGATTCAATACATAATAATAATTGACTAGTTCAGTCTCAAATTATATACAAACAACAAGAAGAAATAGATTCGGTAAGCCTAGTTCAATCCTCCTCGTTCAGTGAAAGAAAGCACAGTCCTTCGGTGTAACAAACACCGCCAGCCACGGGAATGAGCCAAGCTACAGAACATTTTTTAGATAGTTACACAGGCAGATTTTTTTAAAACAGAAACAAATCTGAACGGCTTGAATACATAAGACAGGAGTGCAATAAATTAGGATAGTTCATTTGCAGGCAGCTGAAATGACTCGATGATACTAAGCCATGGATGTTTGCTATGCTGATTTAATTGTGAATCTGTCATTTTACAATTTTGTTTGTCTGTTCAATAAAAACCATCCCATGCTAAACAAGTGTGTGTCTGGCCTGCCGTGTCTGGCAAAATGATATGTTAACAGTTTGGATAAATCCAATTAAAAGATGCCCCATAGATTTTAAGTAGGAGTCTAACATCCAAAGGACAAAACCTGGGACTTCCTTTTTTGTTTTTTCTTGCTGAATATCTGGCAAAGTCAAAGTCAGAAAAGGGGGCTATTTAAAAATATCCCAGATTGTTGCTACTCAAGTGAGTGGGGTGTTTTCAGGGGAAACATACATCATCAGCAGTCTATAAACCATGAGGGAGTTTAGTCTCCTGGAGAGAGAGCTATAGCCAAAGGCGAAAAACTTTTGGATAAACACAACGTAGTGGTTTATGAGCAAAGCGCATGCTGCAATGGCAAAGCAGATCTAAGTCACGTGAGCCATGATGTACAGACAAACCAGACTCTGAACTTTCATTAGGAAATATTTTATGATCTTGTTGTTGGCAATGCTGGTTTACAAATTTGGTGTGTGATCCTGCATTCCTTGCACATTTAGGAGCCCCAGTGACTTCAATGGGAATTTCAGATGCTCAAGGAAAGTAGGATTGTGCCTGTGATGTTTTCCAAGTCACACTCCAACACTCAGTGTTCAGAAGAACACCAAAGTAATTCAGTTGCATATATACAAGAAGATTGACATGAAATGGAATATAGCTTAAAAGTTAACAAATGTCAGACAACAAACAATTTACATTAGTTGGGGCATAACATCAGGAGAAAATCTGCAAATTAATCCTGGGTTTCTGGTTTAAAAAAAACTGCTGTGAAAAAAATTATTAAAAGAAAGCAAGCAAATAATTGCGACAAACCTAATTTCACAAATGCATCTAGGCGAGTGGTTCTCAAACTTTTGTACTGGTGACTCCTTTCATGTAGCAAGCCTCTGAGTGTGACCCCCCCACCCCCCGCCCAAATTAAAAACACTTTTTTATATATTTAACACCATTATAAATGCTGGAGGCAAAGCGGGGTTTGGGGTGGGTCCCGAACCCCCTGATCTAGGCCATAGGGCCAAGGAAATAACCAGGCCACCCTGCACACATTAGTGACCATATAAGTTCTCCCTGCTGTCACACCCCTATATTTACAATATTACAGATGTGCTGGTAGCACCACTTATTGTTAAAGTTGCCTAATACTTTCCACTTTAGCACCACCCCTGTTCTCAGTAGATTTTGACTTTACCAAACTGTAACCATCTGGGGGGCAATTTTCCATGCAGGATGTCTGCCTCAGGTTGAATGTTTTTTGGAAAATTTCAGCTACAACAGTTTAGCCATTTCTGAGAACAAGGTTAGATGCAAATACATTATTTTGCCCAGTTGGCTGGGTGGGTGGGTGGATGACATAGGTCATATGAGGAGCTGGGGGCAGGGGCAAGGGACACTGGGACTAGCTGGCAAGGAGATTGGGAGTAGGAACCAATGTGGGATAGATAGAAGGGAACAGAAGGAGGAAGGAAAATCTGACAAGGAGCTGAGGTGTGGCTGGTCAGAGAGACTGGGACAAGGACCAGGGAGGGGAAAACGGAGATTGGATGAGGAGTTTGAGGAGGGAGACTAGAATGGGGAGTCAATGAGATGTGGGGAGAGAACACACAGATCAGATGAGGAGCCAGAGGGGACTAGGAGTTGGGAGGGAAGCGTCTGGAAGCGGGGGGAAGGAGGAGACTGGGACTCAGTACATCCAGAGGGAGATATGAAGACTAGCTGGGCAAGGAAACTGGGACTGGAATGAGAAGCCTGAGGAGTGGAGACCGAGACCATGGGACTGGATAGGCAAGGAGCCAGGATGAGAAAGAGAGAGAATGAGGATAGGGATAGGTTGGAGGGGATGGGGAAGAAGGAGCCATGCTTGTAGGGAATGGGCAGAAGAGTCTGTGACTGCTAGAGCACATTCTGGAAAGTAACCCAAGATCCCTTAGTGTCTCAATTACTCTGCTGTCAGCAAATATCTGTGAAAAAAGTCTCTCTCATCCCCCTTTAGTACCGGTCCACGTGGAGGACAACAACCTACTGCTGCTATCAGTTATACTGTTAGCTCAAGTGGAAGAGATCCATGCAATGGATCAAAGGGTTCCAATCATGCTGATGACCCATGTGGGTGTCAATATGATGCCACATGGAGTTGCTGTTTTTTCCTGTGGAAAACAGTATGTGATCATGTAAGTAAAGAGAACAGGAGTACTTTTGGCACCTTAGAGACTAACAGATTTATTAGAGCATAAGCTTTTGTGGACTACAGCCCACTTCATCGGATGCATATAGAAGAATGCATCCGAAGAAGTGGGCTGTAGTCCATGAAAGCTTATGCTCTAATAAATCTGTTAGTCTCTAAGGTGCCAAAAGTACTCCTATTCTTTTTGCGGATACAGACTAACACGGCTGCTACTCTGAAACCTGTAAGTAAAGACTGTATCATAATGCATAGGCACAAGGGGGCCGAATTAGGGTTGAACAGTTAAAAGTTAGGAAAGGCCAGAATGCAGGTTGAGTGCTTGACTTTGAAACCTCAATAATGTTCTTTTAACACAGCTGTGTGGGGGTAATTATTCTACTTGCTGCACACAGTGCTTCCATTCAAAGTAATGGGAGTTTCTGTGTGCATCGAGAGGAATCAAAACTTTGCATCCTCATGTATTAAGTCATTTCAGGATTTCACCTGGGATCAGAAAAGGAAGCTTTCGTATGTACACTCTGAACTTTGCCCACTAGCCCTCTGAAGCGGAGGAGAATTCTATTCCAGCTCTATGCCCAGCTATTTTTTACATTTATTCTTATTGCTGAAAAGGAGAAATCTTGGATAGATTGCTTCTTGTCTGCCTGGGAGGAAGAAAGGAGCAGAGTGTCTTGTCAGATAGGGAGGCTTTCACTGAACAATTTTATTTATTTTTGGGTGCTTGTCTGAGTGGTTATTCTACAGACCTTTTCCATTCAGGGAAGAAGAAGAAGATGCCAAGTGCCACAAACCAGTCCTTTCTTGCAAGAATACCTGAGGCACATACAAACAAGCAAGAAGTATGCCAAGGAGACCACCTGCCAGAACCAAGGATGTTTACATACAAGCTGCAAAAGCTCACTTCCAACATTCACAGAAGCCATATTTCAAATTTCAAGTTCTGATGCTTGAGTTTTTCCAAAACTAAGCAACCCAACTATTAACAAAGCTGCACTCTGTGGTATCCACAACAACAACAAAAAACATTCAGCTTTAAATCTTCTCCTATCGTTACCATCAGTGCTGGCTCCAGGCACCAGCCCAGCAAGCAGGTGCTTGGGGCAGCACGTTGGGCTGTTCAGCGGCGGGTCCCTCTTGGAGGGAAGCACCTGCGGCCGAATTCCTGCTGAAGAAGAAAGTGGCGCGGTAGAGCTGCCCAGATTGCCGATCACAATTGCAATCGCGGCTTTTTTTTTTTTTTTTCCCCGCCGCTTGGGGCAGCAAAAACCCTGGAGCCGGTCCTGGTTACTATAACGTTTGAAAGCTGGACTGGAGAAGTTTAAACTGCAGGGTAGGCCCTGATCTGCACAACCAGCAGAGAGACCGTCAAATAGAAAAGTGTTATGACCATACTGCTCCAAGACAAAGAAAACTGTCATGTTAGTTAGGGGTAGGAGGGAGAAAGAGACAGAAAAAGAGGCATGAGCCATGCCACAGCATGATTGGTTAACTAGAAAGAGATAAATGGCAACATTTCTGCAACAATAGGTATGCCCAGTGAAGAGGAGGAAGCGGCAAGAGTTGCTCAGAAATAGATGGTGTTGCCAGAGGCTGAAGCCGATTTGCAACAAAAATAGCACTTCCCACCAATGTAAATCACTACTGCGGTATCCAGTGCCGACAAAGCTCCCAAAACAAGCGGCTTTCTTACAAGTGATCTTGTTACAGGGAATTGCTAAGTTAATAACAGTCAGTTAATGTCAAGTCTCCATAAAATTTGAATTGACCATAAACGAGGGAATCTGTTGGAAATTTTTCTGTTGTGATTTACTCTTAAAAACATTAAAGGATAACTACTTATTATGCTATTGAAATAATTCTCAGAAGAACATCATGTGCTTTTATCACTCGATAGACATTAGAAATCTCTCTTTCCACAGGTACTGCCAAATACTAATTTAATATGCTAACATAAAAGAAATCCCCGAGACAGTGCAGTTCTGCACCAGTGACAGCATATTTCATATAGATTGTAATACAATTTACTTTGCTAAAAAACAGAACCAAGCAATAGTTTTTATTTTTAGTTTGTTGTAGTATTGTGTGTGCTAATACTGCAATTTGAAGTTATATGAATTACAGAAACTGGAGTTGGAAAATATCTATTGGCTCACCTTGTCTATACACCCAGCCAATAAAGGAGTGTTCTGTAGAAAGCTTTTTCCATACCCCTGAATAGTTTTAAGTATCCTAAAGGGAAACCTTTCCACTGCTTCACTTGGGAGGCTATTCCACAGTCTGTCTCAGTGGTTCTCAAGCTATTTACCATTCTGGGCTGCATATGCAACTCTCTCTGTGTTATGTGGGCCACATCCAAACAATATATATATTACCTGTATGGCCCTGAGGATGTCACATGGGCCTCAGCTGTGTGCTGATTGGGCTGCAAGCAGCCCACGGGTTGAGAACCTCTCACTATTTGGAAATTTTCTCCAATATTTGGGCTCAGAACTCCTTATTCAGGCAGCACACGCACAGAACTTAATCTTCACCCTTTCTTCACTCCATCTAGCCATAGCCTGATTGCATGTTCTTGCATGATTCTTCCTTTCTAGTACACCATTCTGCTTTTACCCTCAATTCTTTGAGCATTCTCTTGTTCGTTACACCTTTCTTACTCTGCCTACCAAAAGAAACAAGAACTTCTAAATAAAGTTAAGGCACAAAACCCTGTTCCCTCTCTCTGCCCCCAAGTCATTATTAGCCTTAAAATTTGATGCAACAATACATCAAACTAGCTGTCACTTACAAAGCAGCACATAGGCAGAATCACAGTCTGCAGAACTTTGGTTGGTACTTGGCACAAACCTACACAAAAGGAAAGATCTAACAGTCCTTGTTTTTATTTGTTCCATGGATTTTCTCATATCAGCATTAACACTCTGCATATGTAGGTAATTTAACACACAAAACCAAAAATATCCTACAGCTGGAGGATGTGAAGAGGATCAGACATTAGACAATGACTTCCGTTGTGAAATTCCACAGTGACTTGACCACACATGCCAGCAAACTTCAATAAAAATAGCAGCTACGTCTTGCCGGACTGTAATTACATCTGTGGTATAGTTATGAGCATAGTGCTAATTTTATTCAGTGGCCAGCCAAGGGACCCAGAGTCCTAAAGTTTATTTCAAATAACTGGAAGATGGATACAATTTATCCAACTTTATCCGCTTAAAAAGTTATTCGCTGCCCTCTCAAACCTGTGAAAACTATTTAAAATCAACAAAATTTCTGTGACTTTCAACTTTCTCATCAACTTTTGTGAGAATTAGGTTATGTCTACACTAGGACTTTTGTTGGTCAGAGGTGTGACTGACATAAGTTTCACCAACAAAAGCGCCTGTATGGATAGCACAATGTCAGCAGGAGAGTGTCTCCCTCTGACCTAGCTACTGCCGCTTGTTGAGGGTGGTTTAATTATCTGCTGTCCACATAGAGAAGCTACATGGGAGACCTTACAACAGCACAGCTGCAGTAGTACAGCTGTGCCGTTATAAGGTCTGTACTGTAGACATAGCCTTAGACTAGCGCCTTCCCTCTGATATAGTCTCAAAGTGCTTTACAACCATTAACAAAAAACACTTTGAAGTAGGCAAATAGTAGGTCAGGTGAACACAGGAAAACCTTTGATTGTAGACTAAACTCATACCAACAAAAAAAAGCAATATTGTCCATATAACTTATACCAGTTCAGCAAGCAAAATAATACTGGCAAAAACATGTTGAGGTTGGTATAACCATGTCTACTCTAGGTCTTTGCAGGTACAGAAATAATCAGGCCTGGTGTACCCTACAAAGTTTTGTTGGCAAAATTTGCTTTTTGTTAACACAGATTTGCATGTGTCCACACCCAAATCTAATTCCTGTCTGCAAAACCCAGACTTTCTGTTACCAAAATAAAACCTTCTTGAACAACAGAAGTCCTCTGATGACACTCCCACTGGCAAAATGCCAGCGTGAATATTGCATTAGTCTCACCTTACATATAGAGAAATTGAGGGTCTGGAGGTTAAGTGACTAGCCCAATATCATGCAGAAAGTCTGGTTAGGCACACAATAAAACCCCAGATTTTCTGAGTGAGTCCTGTACTGTGATCACAGGATCACCCTGGGATCAGTTACTGAACCAGTTCGCAAATCTTGAACAATTAGGAAACATTTTAAGATCAATAGTTAGCAAAAGTTGTGCTATGTAATTAATAGCTTATATTTGCACATTTAAGGTGAAATCCTGACTCTATTGGTGTCACTGGAAGCTTTGCCATCAACTTCAATATGGCCAGGATTTCACTCTAAGGGAAGAGTTCTTTTGAAAACTAACTCCCTATATAAAATCATACAATTCATAAGCAATTAATTAAACTTGCACATTTCCTTCTCCTCTTCTAGAAATAATGGTCTTGTGGTAAAGGCACAGCATGGATTTTGGCAATGCTGCATTCAAACCCTGTCTCTGCCACACACATTCCCATGTGTCTTTGAGAAAGTCATTTAATAGCTCAGTGCCTCAGTTCCACATCTGTAAAAAACGATACTATTTCTCCTTATGATGGGGTACTAGGAGGATACCATCAGTAATATTTGCTAGATGCACAGATTCTTCAGGAATAGGGGCCATAAAAAGTCGATCCGTGAATAAATTTCAGCACTGCCCCTGTTTTGAAAAATATTTTCTAACCATCTTTTTCAGCTGCTAACTGTTGCAATCTGTTTACATTAACATATTTGGAGCAAGACACAGCTTTCACAGTTGGTTCCAACATCCTCACTTTGGAAAACGTTCAGCTCATATTTTCAGGCTCTGAAAAGCAACTCTTCTATATCAGGTCTCCTTACAGAAATATCAAGTGTACACACTAGTAGCATTTCTGCCAGAGAGACTGACCCGGCTTTAACACAGAAACAAAGGCAGAAGACCATGAAATCTGAATGCTATGCTATTTTTAAAAGTGCAAGAAAAAATATACATGAATAGAGCATTTATCCCCAACTTTTTTAAAAAGTGTCAGTACTGATGCACGACCATCAAGAGCCATATTTCCAAAGAGCCATATTTCCATATTTCATCTGGAAGTCAAGTTTGCACACACCAATACAGGCTATTTGTATGAGGACATATCTAGAGCATTTTTGCAGGCCCAGCAGAGTATATTGTGCACAACCAGTTGAGAAATCTAAGTTTGATACTCCACGCCTAGGTGCCAAGCCTCTAGAGTGCCTTATGTCATTTAGTAGCGATTTGTCTGACACTGGAGTGGCACTGACAATTTCCAGAGGGAGCCATATGTCCAGCCCTTGACAGAAGAACATTTAACAGGAACTTGAGGGAGGAGAAAAATCAAAAGCTTATTTTGGAACTTCAGAGTTCAGCTGAAACTAGATCCGTGAGTAATGGATAGCATAGTGTGGGGGTTTGGAATAGAGCGACCAGACAGCAAATGTGAAAAATCGGGACAGGGGGTGGAGGGGTAATAGGAGCCTATATAAGAAAAAGACCCCAAAATCGGGACTGTCCCTATAAAATCGGGACATCTGGTCACATTAGTTTGGAAGATCCAGCTATTTGAAAACCCCTGCAACTCTTAGGAACAACAGGGTTTATTGAGAAAGATGTTCCAGAATGAATGCTGCATTCTGCTTGTTCAGCAAAAAAATTCCGAGATATGCACTCCAAGGTAGTTGTGTCAGATGTTTATTTTATATTTCTTTTATGCAGCCACAAAACACAAATGGAAAAAAAAAAAAAAAAGAAAATAATTATGAAAAAGGAGTTAAGCCAATACATTACAGCTACTCAGATACACAAATACTTTCCCATGATTTTCAAGTGAGTGTCTTTATTAATTATTATTTCTACTCCTATCACCACCACCTATGGTGGGCTGTTGCAAGGGGGTTCAGCACTATTTGATAGTGTACTAATTCAAGGTAAAATTTTCCTCTGAAAAATGCAGATTCAGGTTTGTGAATTCATGATGAATTTGCTGAATTGTTTTGGTCAAAAAACCTAAAAAATCCTCCCTCCTCCAAAGAAATCAAAATATTGTATTTCAACATTTACTTCAATTTTACATTTTTTTTCCATTTAAAAAAATAAAGCTCAAAAACAAAATGAAACATTTTGTTCAGGATGAACAAAACGCTTTGTTCCACCATAACTAAATAAATAAACAAACCAATTAAAGACTTTTCGGTTTGGCAAAAGTTTTTCTTGATTTGTCAGTACAGCCAGTAAACTGAAAAATCAATTATTCACACAGCTCTGTGGTGTACACATAAAAACACAGATTGGGTAACGAGTCTACAGTGGACTGTTCATATAACAAAATGTCCCAGATTTAATTAATTTTGCTCGTACAGTATATAGAACACTCCTACATAATATTAATTTTTAAATATCTTACTTTTTTACCACGTGCTCTTAAGTGATTGCCCCATTGTATAAAAGACAGGTGTTACAGTCTATGGAGGTGAAGGATCTTTGACGCAGTATGTTGCAAAGGCTCCTTTGGGAGCTGTAATAATAGATGCTATTTTGTAGAACAACTTGAAATCATTGATTGAAAGTTGCTGTACAAGTGTAACCAATGAGCCTCAACACCCCAGTGAAACAGATCAACATTATACCCATTTCACAAATAGGTAAACTAAGGCACAGAGTGGCTATTTATCCAAGGGCCACACAGAGTCAGTGGCAGCTCCAGGGACAGAATTCTTTCCTGTGAGTTGCTTCCTGACTTTAGTGATTAGAGCGTAAATGACTGTGACTTGTCCAGACAGCCTCCTGCACACTCCCCTCTGAAGTGCAATGCAGAGAGGTACATTTTCAACTATTAATAATTTGGCCACTTTTTATGGGGATAAATAATGCAAAAGAAACACCCAAATCCAAGAACATTCTAATTATTTGAGTCTGCAATCCTAACTTGAAGCATAAGGCATTTAAAGATTTTAATAAAAAAGAAAGTAACCCGCTCTTGAGCCCAAGCTTTGTATCCCCAGGCTCAAACACATTATTACACAGATTTTTAACAATTCCCCTCCCCCCCTAAAAAACCCAGAGAATTATAGTAGGAAATTTTGTTAGGCCCATCAGCCACTTTAAGTGAGGTCATTTTAATACATGTGTGCCTTCGTTTTATTATGATAACCCAATGAACAGTCGGCCCATGTTTTAATATTGTAATGATTTAAAACTGCAATTGCTGCTGAGGTCAACATATACAAAGTACAGCTGGATCTCTAGGTCTAGCTTTAATATTTCCTATGCTGTCTTGAACCAGTAGTCTTAAGTAGCTCCATAAAAAAGCTGGTCTCTCATGGAGCACAATCTAAGAATATCATTATAGTCATTTACTTTTCATGCATCAGTCACATCCTTCAGCTAAATGTTTTTGTACATTTTAAGAAAACATTGGAGAAATACAATTCCCAAACACAACTGTGTGTAGAATAGGAGCGAAAACACAGGGGCCAAGTTTAAGACTCCTTTCCAATCACCTAACAATCTGGAAATAAGATTAGATTTTTACCTGAAATGAGTTTCACCTGCTCCTTGAAACCTTTGTGATTACATGGCAATAATAAATACAACTGCACTTACCAAAAAACACTTGCAAACTGGCAGTAAAGAGGACATAAACCAGGACAGAGGAAAGATCTTTATGCAAAACAGATTTTAAGTGTTTAAAAATGGAACTCAGTACCTAAAAAAAAAAAAAACCCCAATCTGTAGCAGCAGCAGCAACACACAGCAAGTTTATACCCTTTCCTGTGGTAAAACCCAAAGTTCCCAATTTTAAATTGAAATCAGAAGAGAGTTTTGTCACAAGATACCAAGCCAGGGAATGATCATTAAGCAAATTATTGTTACTGAATATTTATTTGCATTATAGTAGCACCCAAACGGCCCAATCAGTGCTGGGCTCTCCACAAAAATCAGAAAAAGGAGTCCCTGTTGCAGATGTAACAACATATATTTATGATTGAAAGAAAAAAAAAATCAAACTATCAAAGCAAAATACTAATAACTTCTCCATGTAGTAACCAAATATGTATCTGAAGGTTCAGCATTAGCAGCCATAGTAACTGGAGATAGATAAGACCTGCTAGGCTGTAGAACATCCTCCTACTAATAATGCATGGTTGCTCCCTACAATCTATTTTTAGGGGCTTATCCAGTCTAGGATAAAAGTGTCGGAAGGGATGGGGCTTCCACTACTACCCTTAAAAGACTATTCCACAATGTAGCAGATCTATGTCAGGAAGGTTTTTTTTGACAATTAGCTTATATTCCCCTTTACTTAAACAATGTATTTCATTCCTTACTCCAAGTTATAACCCCTAGCACTATGCTAAAACAATTCCTCTCCATCCCTGCCTTTCACACCCTTCAGATATCTGTAGACTTATGCTACCCCCTCTCCCAAGCTGTCACTGAGCTAAGCATTTTTTTTTTTTCACCTTTCATCAGTAAGTCAGTCCCTCCAGCGCCTTCATCATTTTTGTTGCTCTTTCCTGAATTCCTTTACAGTTTATCTACAACTTTCTGGTAATGAGGAGCCAAAACTGACTGAAATATTCTATCTGCAGTCTTACTCACACAAGTAGGTGCATTGACCATTGGCAGAACAAGCAAGGTTTGTAAAATATGCATTGGTATTTGTAGGCTCATAAAGCCACCCTTGTTTCAGAATTCCAGAGTTTCTTAAGTACTGGGGGAAGAAGGAACTCTTTAAAAGCCAAACCGTTTTTTACTAGCCCTCCATTATAAGCCCAGTTTTGACCAACTCCTCCTATAACTTAGCTAAACCACACAAAAGTTTTTATGTGACCTACCAGCTGGGAACATTTTGACCAAATCTAACATGCATCGGGTCTGGCATATTTATGATGTGTGAGTGACAAGAATAAGAGGCCTTTACTTTTCCAAAAATCTCAAGCCATTTTTGGGGACAAGCACCTCTCAGAAGAGAGTTTTGGGCTAGAAACTCAAAGTTTGGTTTTATTTATCTGTGTTCTATAGAAGCCTTTGAATATTTGGGAAGGTTGGCTGCTTAAGAAAGATGTTATTTGCTATGGATTTCTGAACCAAACCCCCAAACCGTTCTTAAGGTTCTCACTGAAGGCAGGCAGAAGTGGAGATATCCCAGGTGTGGAAAGGGCTGCAGTGTAAGAGACAGTTTTGGCAACTAGTGATGTGCTGAAAGTTGGCAGGGAGTTTGTCTACACTACGGAAACTATGCCGGCATAGCCCCATACTAGAGATGCAGCCTATACCCCCAGTGTAGACACAGCTCTGTTCGCATAGCTATGTAGGATTAGGATTTTATATTTGTATTAAAGGTTATAATAATGGATGGTTATAATAACGTAGTATGTATTAATGTATGATTTGATTTCATCCTGCCAGACACCCTTTTTGAATAGCAGAAAGGAATGACCCTCTGGGACACTGATAGAAATGCATCTGACAGACTGCCAGCGTCTGTACTGATGTTAAGGCAGGGACAGACCAGAACAATCCTTATGACTGATTATGGTCACCCTTTTGTTTTAGGATAAGTTATAATGTCTACTATGGTTTCCTATATGTATTACAAATTAGGCACTCTAGTTAAATATACATTTCTTTGTTTGAGGTTTAGTAAGTAAGAGACAGGATCTTGTATTGTGTCCTATATTAAGGAGATTAGAGGAACGCTGAAGGCCTGGGCCCCAATGTGAATTGTTTTGATTATAAGATTTAGGAAGGCTTAATTTACAATGTCTTTTGCTCTCAAAGGTCTCTGTAAAAGACTGTTTATGTAGATGAGGAATGTATGCATCAGGAAAAGATAAGGTGTGAAGGCCATTGTTATAGCCAGATGGTCAAGGAAGGAGTGAAGAGACTTAACGACACCAGAAAACCATCAATACACATCCATAATGAAGGAAGGGCAGATTGACGACCCTGAGGTAAGGCTGGCACCCCTAAAGACAATTGATTTAAATCGAAACAAGGACAGGATGACCCTCTCGGAGGCGTATTGGAATGTTTACATCAAAAGATACCACCAATTAAGGAGTAACAGGCCATAAACTGACACAGCAAAATCCATAGACTTCAATAGAGAAAAAAAAGACTATAAGAACAGGGTGCTTTGCCATGGGACTTTGGGTTCGTCTTGCCACACTCCAGGAGCATCGGATCGCGACTGACAGAGCCTGGCTCCCCTCTGTGACCAATCTGGCTGGCCACTAGATTGATCCAGACTCTGGACTGGTAACATTAACTGGCAGGAGAGAGAGAGAGAGAGAGAGAGAGAGAGTGTGTGTGTGTGTGTGTGAAGCTTATGCTAACTGCTGTATTCTCAATAAATGCAGCGTTTTTGCCTTCTCCCCTATAAAAGATCCCATGTGCTTTGTATAGCAAAACAGTTACACTGGTCAGTGCTAGTCAGTGTTGTGGTTTCCTATACCCCGACCAATGTAGCTATGCTGATGTAACTTTTCAGCGCAGACCAGGCCTCAGTGTGGCGAGAAAAGAGACTGCAGCTCAGGTTGCTAATAGAGGTGGCAGCATGAGAAGAGGATGGTTTCCCATTTCCATGCTGGTTTTTTCTGGAGTCCTCTGTGGCCTCATTGCAGAGCACTGAGAATGTAATTGGAGGGAGGGGGGCAGTGGCAGCAGCATGCAGACATAGAGAAGAGCAATGCAATGACCCCAGCATGGAAGTAGGTGGGCCCATGGCCAATCAGAGGGGGGGCCAGGAGGGCCATTTGGTCTGGGCCTCAAGCTCAAAGGTGGCCTCAAATTTAGACATTTGTTCATTTTTTGGCATTTGATAAGTTTCGCAACTTGTTTTTATGTGGATCCCTATCAGGATCAAAATGTGACACACACACTCAGCTTAGAGCTGCAAATTTAAGCAAATAAGAGATGTGATTTGGTAAAAGACAATTTTTTTGTTAACTGATATAGACTGTCATATTCAAGAGAGTTTAAAATGTTCATAAATATTAATAAAAATATATTGGTTCTGACGGCACAAGATTAGACCATGTGTCATCATTTTTTATTTTTATTATGGCTAGGGGCCTCAAAAGCTGGAAGTGGCCTGGGCCTCTCTAGACCTCTGAGAGGGTCTAGGTGGGCCACAGTTTAGGTATTAAGTTAGGCTGCAGCAGGAAGTTGCAAACGGAGCAGAGCAAGTGGCAGACAAACCACAGATTTTGTTGAAATGGGGGGAAACCTTTGCTCCTTGAAATCAGATTCAGACAGTTTTCTACCAACATCTCTTTAGGGCATACTCTGTGCTCATTTTGCATGCACGGAAAATACAGTAGAGCATGCCCCTTCTGTCAGCCCAATCAGTTTGAATGTGCTGGATATTATTCCTGCTGAAGTGACTCTTTCAGTGGGGCGGGGAGGAACCCAAGCCTACCATATTCAAAGGGTCACTCCCCCTCCACCCTTCCCATTGGTATTAGAACCACAGAGGGTGGCAGGAAGTCACAAATTCAAGCTTCGTCATAGCTCTGAAATTTGGTCTAGGAAATAAACATCTTAAAATAAAGTTAAAAATCCTTTTATGTTAATGTTTTTTTTCCCCCAAGTCTCCCGCAGCTCACCATTTGCTACTATATTTTTTGTAGCCACAGTAAGTTCTATTAAAAGTTTTTCAATGACTGTTGCACCAAACCACTGTTTAACAGAGGGAGATAAATAGTGTACAAAGCCTCTATACTGGAGGATCTCCAAGCATTTCACCAACATTTAATTAAGGTATTATTTCTAGTTTGCAGATGGGGAAAATATATAAAGTACAGGGAGACACTAAAGTCACAGATGGAGTCAATTTAATAGCTGCAATTAGAACCCAGGAATTTCTGTTTCCCAGTCTTGGCGTTCAGAACACTATACCATATCTTCCTTACCACCAACATAAAGGCCATAAACCATGGGATGGGAAGGTACTGCAAGTAAGGGAAATACAAAAAAAAAAAAAAAAGAAAGAAAAACCACACACACCCTAAAACACTACTACTGCCAGATGTATGGAGGCATGAGATGGAAGACAGACTTTTTTTTAAATACATCTATGATTTGGTTGACATTATGGAGCTAGAGTGGGATAATATACATGACTAGACTGTCAACAGAAGTACTTTGAATGAGCAATGAAAGCAATCAACAGATGAAATAGGAGAAGCTCAAAATGCTTAATAGCTATTTTACAATCAGTGTTCACTGAAAAGGACAACTGTAGCCCAGATAATTGGTGCCATAATACCTAACAAGGAAAGGAAAAGGTCACTAGGCAAAATGATGAAGGTACATGTTAAAGAATGCCAGGTTACCATTCACATAGCTGAAATATCAGAAGCACTGACAATTATTTTTGAAGAATCATGGAGAACGCTGGAAGTCCCAGAAGAATGAAAAACGTTAAATGTTAATTATTTGAAGAAGGGTAAAACACACTGAAGGAAATACAGATGCGTACATTTAACCTTAACACCTAGTAAATTACTAGAACAGTTAAAGCAAGCAATTTGTAGGTACTTTGAGGAAAACAAGGTATTAGCCAACATGCGTTAACTTAGGGGATAAAGGAAAAAGACAGCTGATGTCTTTTTGAAGTATCTTGACTTCAATAATGGATCTGAAGGAATTCCACATAAGACACTTATTGTAATAATAGAAGTAGTAAGTAATAAGTAGTAATAATACTCTGCATTTATACAGCAACTTCCGTTCATGCTCATCGTTGAAACCCTGATGTCTCAATTTAACACTGTCTTTTCTCTAGGCCAGCTCCTACCTGTTCTATTGAAAACTGCAGTTCTTTTTCATGCCACTAGTCCATGAACCGTGTTTGTAAATGTTCTTTGGTCCTGAAAGCGTTTGTACTGACTTCAGAGCATTTCTTGTCCTGCCAGGTCAGAAGATTTCAACTCAGTAATCAGAATGATGTGGATTTACATCTTGATTTTTCCACTTCAGCTTTAACTTGTTAGCAGCTGCTGTTTCAAGAATGACTACAGTTAGTGATTAAATTATACCATCACTTGGCAGCTGGGATTCCCATTATATAAAACTAGATTGAAATGGGGAAATTGCCTTGTCTGCATTATAACTGGCTGTCAGGACTGAGATCCCCACTTTGAACTTTAGGGTACAAATGTAGGGGCCTGCATAAAAACTTCTAAGCTTAATTACCAGCTTAGCTCTGGTTCGGCTGCCACCATTTTCAATGGATTCCCTCCCTGGGAAACCTTGAAAAACCTTCACCAAATCCCTGGTGAAAACAAATCCAACCCCTTGGATTTAAAACAAGGGGAAATTAACCATTCCCCTCCTTCCTCCCACCAACTCCTGGTGAATCAAGATCCAAAACCCCTTTGGATCTAAAACAAGGAAAAAATCAATCAGGTTCTTAAAAAGAAGGTTTTTAATTAAAGAAAAAGGTAAAAATCATCTCTGTAAAATCAGTATGGAAATCAACCTTACAGGGTAATCAAACTTAAAGAGCTCAGAGGACTCCCCTCTAGTCTCAGGTTCAAAGTACAGCAAACAAAGAGAAACACTCTAGTAAAAGGTACATTTACAAGTTGAGAAAACAAAGGAAAACTAACACGCCTTGCCTGGCTATTTACTTACAAGTTTGAAATAGGGGAGACTTGCTTAGAAAGATGTGGAGAACCTGGATTGATGTCTGGTCCCTCTCAGTCCCCGAGAACGAACCAACTCCCAAACAAAGAACACAAACAAAAGCCTTCCCCCCCCCAAGATTTGAAAGTATCTTGTCCCCTTATTGGTCCTTTAGGTCAGATGCCAGCCAGGTTACCTGAGCTTCTTAACCCTTTACAGGGAAAAGGATTTTGGAGTCTCTGGCCAGGAGGGATTTATAGTACTGTACACAGGACAGCTATTACCCTTCCCTTTATAGTTATGACACTGGCAAAGTGTTCAATAAACATTTCTGTTCTGTGTTTGGTAAAACGATTATGTTTCATCATTCAATCATCTGGTGATTGAACACTTTCTATTCCAATCATAACTCAGGAGGATGTTAAACAGCAGTTACTAATGTTAAATATTTTTAAATCAGCAGTCCAGATAACCTGTATCCAAGAACCTTAGGAGAGTTGGAAAGGTGCTCACTGGACTGTTAATGTTGATTTTCAATAACTCTTGGAACACTAAGGATGCTCCAGAAGACTGGAAGAAAGCTAATATCGTGCCAATATTTAAAGAGGGTAAGCAGGATGATCTGGAGTCATTGGTGGGACTGCTCCGTAGCACCGCCTGACGTGCCAAACATGGCTCTGCAGGAGCTTCTCGCCTTAGCCCATAAGGTTTTGGCTGCCGGCTTGGAACAGGGTGTCCCAGGCCATAAGCTCGGCTTCCGTCTCTACACAGTCAAATAAAAATAAACTCAGAATTTGGCCATCTGCCCCTTTAAAATATAAATTGAAAGGCACTTAGTTTCAGCACTTGAAGGCAAGGCCCTGACCTGGCCCTGGGGTTCTGGGCCAGCAATGAGGAGCTCCTCCTCTGTCGAGTCTCACCCAACACTCCCCTGATAAGAAACAGACAAGCCTTCCTGACTGGCCTGCCGGCTCCCAACTGGTCTGTGCTGGCCCCAGGGCAGTGCTGGGGAGTGGGGTCTGCGCTGCAGGGAGTGGGGTTGGAGCTGAGTAGAGGGTGCCCTGTCCTCACAGTCAGTCCTGGCCCTGATGCTAGGAGGCTGTATGGCCTCTGGGCCTAGAAAATCTTGTTAGTAACCTAGCCTGAGCAGAGAGATGTCTGGACACCGATGACTCCAGCAAGGGGCAGAGGTGACCTGGTAGACCAAATCACACTTGGGAAAATTATAGGTCTGTTAGCCTGACATTGATACAGGGCAAAATAATGTAACCACTGATATGGGATTTTATTAATAAAGAATGAAAGGAGGGAAAGATAATTAATGCCAAAACATGGGTTTATGGAAAATAGATCCTGTCAAACTAACTTGGTATCTTTTCTTGATAAGATTACAAGTTTGGTCACTAAAGGTAACAGTGTTGATGTAATATACTTAAACTTCTGTAAGACATTTGACTCATGACATTTTGATTAAAAAAACAGAATGATACAAAATGAACATGTCACACATGAAATGGATTAAAAACTGGCTAACTGAATGGTCTCAAAATGCAATTGTAAGCAAGGAATCATCACAATAAAGCACGTTTGTTTTTAATGAGGTCCTGCAGGAATCTGTTCTTGGCCCTATACTTTAACATTTTTATCAATAATCAGAAAATCATCACTAATAATATCTGTAAATGACACAAAGATTAGGAGAGTGATAAATAACAAAGAGGACAGGTCACCGATATAGAGCGATCTGGATTGTTTGGTAAGCTGGGCACAAGCAAACAATATGCATTTTAATATGGCCATGCATCAAGTGATACATCTGGGAGCAAAGAAGGCAGGCCATACTTACAGGGTGGGGGACTCTATCCTAGGAAGCAGTGACTCTTGAAGACTTAGTGGATAATCAGCTGAACTTGAGCTCCTATTACAGTACTGTTTCCAAAAAGGTTAGTGCAATCTTTGGATGTATAAACAGGGGGATTCTCAAATAGGAGGGTAAAGTACCCCTGTATTTGGCACTGATGCGACCACTACTGGAATAGTGTGTCCAGTCCTGGTGTACACAATTCAGGAAGGCTGTTGATAAATTGGAGAGGGTCCAGAGAAGAGCCACAAGAATGATTAAAAGTATTGGAAAAAACACATGCTTTATAGAGAGATTCAAGGAGCTCAATCTATTTAGCTTAAAGAGGTGAAAGGGTGACTTGATCACAATTTATAAAAACATAAATGGGAACAAAAATTTGATAATGAGCTCTTCAATCTAGCAGACAAAGGTGTAACAAGATCCAATGGCTGGAAGGTGAAGCTAGACAAATTCAGAGTGGAAATAAGATGGAAATGTTTAGCACGAAGAGAAACAATTTACCAACTGTTGTGGTGGATTCTCCATCACTGGCACTATTAAAATCAAGATTGGATATTTTTCAAAGAGATATGTTCTAATTCAAACAGCAGTTAATTCAGAGAAGTCGTATGGCCTGTGTTATACCAGAAATCAGACTAGATCATCACAACGGTCTCTTCTGGCCTTGTCTATAAAAAATAATGGCTCTATCTCTAGTAATTCATGGTAGCAGCTGCTTAAATCACGATGGTAATCACAAGGCCATTATTTTAAAATGCAGTATGTTGCAAATTGATGGAGCTATAGTAACAAATTCTGTGTATCCTTGGTGAAGTGGAAATCCTGATTTTTTTCAGTGTCATACAGTATTCATTTTACAGCCTGGCTGGTTTGCAAGGGAGAGAACCTTAATGCTATTGCTGGTCTCTTGGAATAGCAAGGGTTTTGAGCACTGAGATAGGAAGACACTGACTTTAGAGCAGCGTAACTAGCAATCTCCGGTTTTTAGACATTCCGAACATTTTAAAAGAAATAATCTTGCCATATTTAAAACAAAAATTCCCATTTAGGCCTCAATCCTACAGACAATGGGAAATGCTCATTTAATTCCTATTCTTGTGTTTAGTGACAATCAAACTGGGGTTAGAAAATGTAAGCCAATATTGCTCTTACCTACTTCCTAAAACTTTAAAACTGCCGTCACATTACTGATTTAAGGGTTTTTTTTTTTCCTTTTTACATTTCAATCCTGCAGCACCAATTGTATTGCATTTCCGTGCTTCTGCTGAGCTGTCCAATAAAGATGAAGCCAGCATCACTTTCATTTGAACTAAATTAATTCATTGTTAATCCAGAACTAAGGTACCGTACATATGCACAGTTGTTTTGTTTTACAGAGTGAAGAATTCCTGAAGACATAGCAAAGAGTAATATGCTGGTGTTATTTTCAATATTTTATTTTTAGTCTAAAATTCCCTTTAAAATAAAAAAAAATAGTGATGTCATTTTCAGATTGTTTCCCTGTCAGCTGTAGTCAGAAATTATCCAGAGAACCAAGCCTATTTCAACTCATTGAAAATTCCTAGATTCAAGTTTTTCTAATTTGTTTAGATCAGCACAAAAAATAAAAAACAAAAAACAAAAACAAAAAAAACAATTCAAAGTAGAAAAGCTCAGGCATCAGATTCCCTGTGTGTGCTGCCAAAAATGCATCTGCTCACCATGACTCATCCTGTTCTGTCAGTGTACCTCATTCATAATTGCAGCCCATTCTTTAACACCAATCTGGTAGTTGGTGATTAAAATGGACCTTTTACAACTGCTCTTTAAAGTACATGCCTCAAGTGATATAAATACAGACGGAAAATCCCTCAACTCACAATAACCTTTCCAGGGGTCAAACTAACTATTTTACCAGAGCCAAAAGTCTCCGGACCAATGTAAAACAGCGGTTAAGCCACTGAAGTCAGAAATGTTGATGCTGATGTAAGGAAGATACAGACGCCCTCTGTCTGTAAATGGAAGATAGATGGTGTGAACAGCTGCACTGTACCAAAAAAAAAAAAAAAATCCACACACATCCCGCAAAACAAATCTTATCTCCCACTGAGAAATGCGGCTTATTTTATATTTTCAGAACAAGCTGGTAAGACAACTCTGGGGGAGAGGGAGCAAGCAAGATATCAGAGGACACACATGCCTCAGATTTTTTTTTGTAAAGAAGAACAGCTATATGTACTGCACATATTATGTTAGATATCAGATAGCTCTCAGACGTAAGCTCTCAAACTGGCTTATAGCTATGTTATATACCTCATTATAATACACTTCTGACTGTAAGACTAATATCAAAATTTGCAATTCTTGGCTCCCATGGCTTGAGAGACAATGAATACAGACTGTTTTACTTCAGTGAGTTATGATTATTTTACAGGGTAATCCCAGTAATCCCAGTAGTATTGCTACAGAAGAGGCAAAAATAAGCATTTTCTTTTAGTTCTCATTTCCCCACAGTTTCAGACATCACCGAGTTGTAACCTGATCTAATACAATACCTTAACTCTCCCACAGAGCCTTTATGGAACAGATTTTCCAAGTTAGACATGACTGGAAAAAGGCTAATGTAGTTCCCATCATTAAAAAATGGAAGGAGGAGGATCTGGGGAACTATAGGCCAGTCAGCCTCACCTCAGTCCCTGGAAAAATCCATGGAGCAGGTCCTCAAGGAATCAATTCTGAAGCACTTAGAGGAGAGGAAAGTGATCAGAAACAGTCAGCATGGATTCACCAAGGGCAAATCATGCTTGACTAACCTAATTGCCTTCCATGATGAGATAACTGGCTCTGTGGACGAGGGGAAAGTGGATGTGTTATTCCATGACTTTAGCAAAGCTTTTGATACGGTCTCCCATGGTATTCTTGCCAGCAAGTTAAAGAAGTATGGGCTGGATGAATGGACTATAAGGTGGATAGAAAGCTGGCTAGATCGTCGGGCTCAGCTGGTAGTGATCAACGGCTCCATGTCTAGTTAGCAGCCGGTTTCAAGCAGAGTGCCCCAAGGGTCGGTCCTGGGGCCGGTTTTGTTCAATATCTTCATTAATGATCTGGATCATAGCGTGGACTGCACCCTCAGCAAGTTTACAGATGACACTAAACTGGGAAGAGTGCTAGATACACTGGGGGGTAGGGATAGCATACAGAGGGACCTAGACAAATTAGAGGATTGGGCCAAAAGAAATCTGATGAGGTTCAACAAGGACAAGTGCAGAGTCCTGCACTTAGGACAGAAGAATCCCATGAACTGCTACAAACTAGGGACCGAATGGCTAGGCAGCAGTTCTGCAGAAAAGGACCTAGGGGTTATGAGTCGACAGTGTGCCCTTGTTGCCAAGAAGGCTAACGGCATTTTGGGCTGTATAAGTAAGGGCATTGTCAGCAGATCTAGGGACGTGATCATTCCCCTCTATTCGACCTCAGATGAAGCCTCATCTGGAGTTCTGTGTCCAGTTTTGGGCCCCACACTACAAAAAAGATATGGATAAATTGGAAAGAGTCCAGTGGAGGGCAACAAAAATGATTAGGGGGCTGGAGCACATGACTTATGAGGAGAGGCTGAGGAAACTGAGATTGTTTAGTCTGTAGAAGAGAAGAATGAGGGGGGATTTGATAGCTGCTTTCAACTACCTGAAAGGGGGTTCCAAAGAGGATGGATCTAGACTGTTCTCAGTGATACCAGATGACAGAACAAAGAGTAATGGTCTCAAGTTGCAGTGGGGGAGGTTTAGGTTGGATATTAGGAAAAACTTTTTCACTAGGCAGTTGGTGAAGCATTGGAATAGGTTACCTAGGGAGGTGGTGGAATCTCCTTCCTTAGAGGTTTTTAAGGTCCGACTTGACAAAGCCCTGGCTGGGATGATTTAGTTGGGGATTGGTCCTGCTTTGAGCAGGGGGTTGGACTAGATGACCCCTTGAGGTCCCTTCCGACCCTGATATTCTATTTGTAGCTATTTGTGTGAGCCTACCTTACGCATACAAAATGCAAAATTTATATTTGTATGTGCACATACATATATGATTCAGACATTTGCACATGTGCAAGACCTGTAGGTACCCAACTGGTTACGTTAGAGTGCACAAAGCTGAATTACATGCCCACAAATTAGCTTTGCACAATTATTTGCCATGCCTAATTGGAGATCCCCATCTACATCTGTTTACAAAGTCCATGCAATTCTTTATGGCTTCAAATCAGCCGGGCAATTAAGCACAATGTGGCAGGAAGTCAATGCATTATAGAATTCCAGATCTTTGAAAGCAGCAGAAGCCCTGAGAGGCACCCTCCCCACTTCTGATCTCACCTTTCTACAAGTTCCTGGTTCATCAGCATTTCAGCTGGGCAGAGTCCGTGCTCCTGTAAAAACCTTCCGACACGTGGCAATGCTTGGACCTCTGCTCAGAGAAGAACCATTCTGCTGTTAAACAGAGCCTCTGACTCCGTGCCATATACTCACACCAAAGTCTTATCTTCATTGTTAAAATAAGGTGTTGTTTCTACCCTGGATTTACTAACGTGTGTGAGCTATCCCCAGTGAAGACCAGAAAAACTCTCCAGAGTCAATCCCTAGAGTGGGTATAGGGCTGTTTATCTCATGGTAAAACTAAAGTGTCCGGTCTTCACCTCAGGATAGCTCATGTGCCTTAGTTACCCAAAAGTAACTAGTAGTGAAGACAAAGCCTGAAAAGTCCATATCCACCAGTCATGTTTTCCCCACCTTGTTGCAGGTTGCTGTGTAGAGAGACCACTGTTCCATTGGGGTTGACCAATAGTTGAGAGTCATTCCAAGTCAATGACCCCCGTCTGAAGTCTTGATGGCTCTCAGCAACGGTCTTTCAACAAAGCGTCAAACAGCTTTCCTTGGACAGGGCAGCGGTCTGGGATGCAGTACCAAGCAGCGAGCATGCTGCAGCTCCACTCCTCTCCCACCCTCGTGCCAGCAAACAGCTGTTCGGTGGCAGGGAGAGGAGGAGGAGGAGCGGGAACGCAAAACGCTGGGGGAAGAGGCGGGGGAGGAGCTTGGCTGCTGGTGGAGCCTGCCCTGCTGCAGCAGGAGCCCCAGGAGTCAGCAGCACCAAGCTTATGCCCCCACAAGAGAGAGCGGGGGGCAGAGCAGAGCAGCCAGGCCGGGGCCCCTTTGGAGCGTGGGCCCGGCGCCATGATAAATCCGGTGCTGGTGTTGTACTGTGTGTGGAAATATCAGCACTGTGACTTCACAAGTCTAGTCTTGACCCCAGGCAGGGGCAGAGGCAGGGCCTTGGGGACGGGGGTGAAATCAAGGCATACCCCCTCCTCCAGCCCCCTGCTGTGAGCTGCTCAGGGCAGGGGGCTGGGAGAACCCCCACGACCCCAGCCCACACCCCGAGCCCTCTGCCCTGTCTCCTGCACCCACACCCCACCCCTGACTCCTGCACCCGCTCACACACACCCAGCTCCCAGTCCTGACTCCTGCACCCCCAACACATCCCCATCCTGAGCACCAAACGGGAGCTCCTGCACCCCCCCCACACACACATTCCCACCTGCACCCCTTGCACCAAATGGGAGCTGCCCCAGGTAAGCGCTCCACACCCCAACCTCCTGCCCCAACCCTGAGCCCCCTCCCTCACCCTAGCTCCTGGCCAGACCCTGCACCCCAACCCCCTCAAAGACCCTGCACCCCAAGCCTCAGTTTGGTGCAGAGAGAGATAAAGAGAATGGTCTAGAACCAGGAAGAAGGTAGGTACCCGCTCTATGGTGGAAGAGGGGGGTCCCATTTATCCCCTCCCCAGCCCTACTGCGCTTGCAGCTTACCCCCGGCCCCTCCCTTGCTCCAGGGACCAACCCTAGCTCCTGCCCCTCTGTGCTTTTGCCCCTGGCCCCTGCCTTGCTCCAGCTGGGGACCAATCCCACCCCCACGCCCCACTGTCAGGGTGGATAAAAATGATAAACATAAATTTAAAAAAAAAAATCGGATTTTTTTTTTATTTAAATGGGTTTTTTCCCCTCAAAAATCCATATCTAAAGATGGTTTTAATTAAGATACATTATATCTCATCATGGAATAGGGATTATAAATTCTAATTCTATAGTATGAGATAATATATTCATGTAATGTTTAAGAAAAGTTTTGTAAATGAGTTTTAATAGTTCATGGATTAGGGACCCAATTTTATGGGGTTCCACAGGTTTCTGTATAGATTTAGGTTAATCTGTCTATCTACCCAATGTGACTCAGTGCTCAGTCTAGAAGATACCATCAGAGATGCTTAGTTTTGCAGTTCTCAAACTGTGGATTTATCTCTCCAGAGGCAACATGCTTATTAACAGCAAAAATGTTTTTAAATAAAATAAATAAATAAATAAATAAATAAATAAATAGAGGCGAGAAATAAAAGACCTCAACTCTATTGTCCCGCTGCAAATTTGTGTACACAGAGTCAATCCCTTACTTCTCTCTAAAAGTGAAAAGTTTCAAGAAGTTCAATGAATAGAAGATCATTGGGGGTGGAATAGAGCTGGACAAGGAGAAGAAGTCTGTAGATATATGTGAGAAGCGAGGGACATATGCTTTTTTGTTAAAATATTATGTTTGCTGTTAAAGAAAAAAATCTAGAATACTTAATGTTGTTGTTTTAGTTAAAAAACAAACAAACACAATTTAAAATGTCTGTCTGGTGATGTTCTCCTCCTAATACAGCCTGGCAAGAAAATCCTCCAAATATTAATGATTAACCTGTTGAATTGGAGATATTTATGAAGTCATTGGGAGGTGAACTATCTGCTTCAATTACCTTTGGTAAATGAAATAACCAAGTGATCATCCACTTTCTGATATAGCTGTAAAACTAATCTGAAAAGTTTTCAAAATAAATCACTTTAAAAATGTATAGTGTGTACCTTCTAAAAATGAAACCTACATCTATCTCTGAGTTGTGAAGAATATGTATTAAGGTTATAACAACCAACAAGAATGCACTTTTATGTAGAATACTATGATTAAATCGAGTCTTCCTGACTAGTGATTTAAATCATGATTTAAATCAAATCCACCCTGCCCACTGTGCTCTTGCCCTTGGCCCCTTCATTCTCCGGGGGGGGGCTCACAAATACGTTTGGCGCCGGGCCCACAAAAAGTTAATCCGGCCATTCTCAGAGTTCATAATCTGATACAGATTATTGGTCAGAGAGCCATTCTGTCACAGGGCCTATATGGATTTTCTGCTCTGAATAAGCGCAAGAAACTATGCCCAGAGTACTATACTACATCATCAAACCCAACAACAACAAAGCCAGAATCTCTGCTTGCTGGAAGAGAAACATTCTGCAAGGATACATTTGTACATCAGGTTTCTGAAGTGTTCAGAACTTCATATGTTATACTTGTGTATTAAGAACAATCTTTTGTCCTCTTAGATGTCACACTTTCGCAGATAGTATGATTAACCCTGTATTCCAGGGCTCCAAAGTTTTGGGATTACTTTTTTTGCTTTCTTCAGTGTGATGTAAAAGAATAAATGAATTCTAGTATAATCATTAATCATGCATTTAATTCACCTCAGTAACAATTAAATTATTCTTTTATAATAGGAAAAAATAGGTGACTTGACAGGATCCCAAACTGAACAGAGATTAAATTAAGTAATCATTTCCTTGATAGATATTAACTTCTGCCTTTTTTATGAGCTGTGGTACCTTTTTCAAGATTAGTGCAATAATTAATGGGATTATAAATGTACTGTCTGGATTTTCAATTCTGCAAAAAATCTAAATGTTGGAACAGAGCCTCATGTTCCCATAAAGTACTAATTTTAAAGACAAATTTGGTGAGTCATTTAAGAGCTATCATGGAATTTTCTATTCTTCACGTCAGCATTTGTCCTAAATATTTATTTAATAATGGAAATTTTTTACCCTTGAGCCATCATGCCAAGACACACTGCCCTGGCTTACTATAATGAAAGGCTATGATTCAGCATCCATCTCCCCTGACTTAAATTTCTCTGCCTCCTCCCATGCCCAAGTTTTCTCTTTGGTCTCTGCTCCCTCGAGCCTGCAGTACAGTAACCCTCTGGTAGGCACACAGTTGATATTACTATAAACAAAGAAAAAGGAGTGGACATAAAAAATAAAATGTATGCCAAATAAAAGAACCGCTTGCATGGAGTCAGATGAGCTCTTACTACAAGTTGTTTGTGGCAAATGGTGGGGAGCAGAATATCTTTTGTATTGAATTAAATAAATTGTACCAAATGTATACATATGTATGCATGTTGATTATACATCACCTTAGATTTATTTGCCAAACTCAGAATCCATGGAAATCCCTTATTAGATTCTCAGAACTCTGAAACATATTTCAACTTGAATCTACATAAGTTTTCAGGCATTGCATCATTCTCAGCCAATCAGAGCACAAGATTATTGTATAGTCACTGACCCATAACTGTACATTTTGACTGGTTGCTGGAGCGATCTGATAGGCATAGTGACAGTATTTTAATCTATATACATTCAAGTCCCTGCACTCTGACTCAGGAATATCATCAGCAATAATACACCTATAATCTGATTGCACAGCTGGTTCTCAATAATTCTTCAGTGCTTATACAAATTTCCCTGATCTGACTACTGCCCACAACAAACATGGCTACATCAGCTTCTTACCACCCCCCACCCTGCCAACCCTCTCAATACCAGATGTTGCATTCGTTTTTCGTTGAGTTTGAGGCCAGTAGCCAACTGAAATGCACAGATAAGATTATTAAGAGCACACAGTATAGCAACTTGAGACTCTCTCTAATTTTTCACTAACAACCATACCTTCCTTTAACACCTTTCTTCATCTTTGGTCTCGGAGTTCACTTACTGGAATGCAGTTAATGCCCTCAAGTGACATTTAACTATGACTGTTATTACTACCATAGCTGCTAGGAGCCAGAGTCATGGACCAGGACCCCATAGTGTAGAGACACTGTACCAACACAGAGCAAAAAGATGGTCCCTGCCCTAAAGGGCTTCCAATGTAGTGTTCATTTCTTGTATTCCTGTTGCAGAAGCAACCCATTATCAGAAAAGGGAACTCCTGACCCAGCAGACCCAGGAAGTGGCTTCTGTATTTGGCCAAAGTAAAAATTCATCTATCCCCTCGCTGATTTTCCCGCATCAGATATTGTTAGTTTTAATTTAGAAAATGAATAATTTGTTAAAGTAGAAATATGCTTAACACATCAGATGCTATTCCTTACCTGGCCCTAATTTAGAAAGACATGCACCTGTTGCCATATTTCAGCAATTAATGAATCTAATAAGATTTTTGTACTCAGACAGTATATTCTAATCTCATGTAAAAAGTGGTAAGCAGTCAAAATTCCAACAGGCATTCACTATAATCATACAAAATCGGGCCCCAAGCCTGTAAACACCTAAGCATAGGCATAACTTTTCTCATGTGAGTAGTCCTGCTGAAGTCAGCTGGGACTGCTCACCTGGGTATGGCTATATAAATGCTTATATAAAGGACTGGGGTCTTTGTCATGTCCATAACCGTGTGTCAGGTGGGGTAGGGAAGTTCATAGGAAACAAATTTGGAACAGTTCCCTCAACATAAATAATTTCATAATATGTTGTGTATTATGTACAAATCACATTTATTTAGTAGTAATAGTGCAGTAGTGTCAAAAGACACCAACTGAGTTCGGGATCCCATATTGTTAGGCATCGTACATACACATTCTAAAATAATTACATAAACTGCAATATATTCTGAGAAAATGTTTAACGGAGAATTAAGCTTCCTTGAAGACATAAACAGCACAAAAATTTAGGAGGCTACTTCCTAATTGTGCATTTCAATGAAATATCATTAGTTCTATTAAAAACAAGTATTCTGTATTATCAGTTACTGGTACCATCCATAAATCTCATGCAAAAACATGTCAGCCACTCCTTTTAGGAAAAAAGGAACAAAATGACATAAAAGCCATAGAACATGCTGACACATCAGCCCAATACCACCAAAACCATTTTAAAGTTAGTGTGAAATACTATTTCATTACTATTTTCTTCAGTGAATGCAACCCTCTTTCCCCAGCTAGAAGCTGTACATTTTAAAATAAGGTATCTGCAGTTCTATGCTTCACAGAGAAACAATTGTGCTCAAATAGAAAGCACTTCTTTGATTTTGCTAATTCCAGTCCCCAGAGAGTACCGTATATACTTGTTCATAAGCCAAATATTTTTGGTAAAAAAGTGATGCATCAAAGCACGGGGGTTGGCTTATAAATGGGTCTACACCAAAATGTGATGATTTTAAACTCTATGGAATCATTGAATTGAATATCTAATACATTGTCGTTTTGTTTATCTGTAGGCACGGAGCCCCTCAGCTCCCTGTGGCCGCGGTTCGCCGTTCCCAGCCAATAGGAGTTGCGGGAAGTGGCGTGCGGCTCCAGGCCTGCAGACGCTCCAAGTAAACAAAACGTCCCCACCCGGCAGCAACTTACACTGATGGGCCGGGAGCCAAAGTTTTCCAACCCCTGAAATATAGGGTCAGCTTATGAAAGGGTCATACAGTTTTTGCTATTTTTACCTATCCATTTTGGGGTGTCAGCTTATAAATGAATGGGCTAATAAATGAGTATATACGGTAATTAAGAAAAAAATGTAAGGTTACCTGGTCGCAGCTATCATAATACAACACTATTACACATGGAAGGGAAAAGCCAAATGAGCGCATGATTGAGGTCTGGCACTTAAAAATCCCTTTTCTCTTGGATACCACAGATACAGAATTTCTCTTGGCAATAAGTATGCACAAAATGCAAAAATATTTAGATGAAAACTCCTGACTCCCCGCAATGCCAAGGGTACTACCAATCATAAGATGCCTTGAGCATCAAAGTAAACAAATATCAAAACATTTCCTCGAAAACATCCCAAACTGGAGAAGCACTTTCAGCAGGTACCAAAAATACCTCTAATCCAAGCCAAACAAGCAAAGGGAATATGGCCAACAGACCCAGGAAGTGGTTTCTGTATCTGGCCAAAGCAAAAGTTTTTTTGATGATCATCTTGTAAAGAAAAAAGTAATTGGAAGACAGCTTGATAAAGGGTCAAGAATGATAGTGCTTGGCAGATGGAAATTGCTGTTGTATTGGTTCAGTGGATTAGTGAAATAACACAATGCAGTGGTCACTTTTAAAAACCTTTCAGTTGGTTTTGCAACTAGGTAACATTATCTTGAGATGTACAGTGTGCATGGTAATATAATCTAGTCTAACATTCAGAATGGTGGATATGAGATCAAAGTTTTCTTTCATTCAGTTCACAAAAAGTCACTCAATGATGTGTGTACAATTTTAAGTTGCTAGTTTGTAATTTTTAATAGTATTTTATTTATTTTCACATGAGTAGAAGTCATGTATAAGAATGAACAGCCAATGGGGGGGGGGGGGGGGAGTTCACAGAAGATGCCATTACATAGTAAAAATAGTTAATTAACAAAAATGTGTGAACTGGACTGCCAGAAATTATTACACATAAATTCAAACTATTTTCCCTATCTTTGGTGGTTTTGATATATGTCAGTTTCCCCCACACACACACTTCCAATAAACAGCACTTCCCAAATTTGGTTAAAATAAGATATTGACATTGGTGTCATGTCTCATCTAGTGATTTGCAAGAGATTGTGAAGATATAACTTATAATTGGGAGATTAATTCTTCAAGTTAGAAATATTGTTGATTTATTTTTTAATGCAAGTCTCACTAATGGGCTCAATCAGTGCATTGGTAAGTCTTTTAAGTTTCAGAAAGGGGTCTTAGGTCACTTATTACTGAATCTTTACATGACAAGTGGTGCCAGATCCTCGTTTCCTATAAATACTGCCCCAAAAGCCACAGAACAGGCAGTGATGAAACAAGCCAATGAGCCTGCAGTGACCAGACAGAATATGTCCTAGATAACCTGCAATTACAGACTGATCCAAAGACCTGTGCAGCCAATGGCAAGACTTCAGCGGGCTTTGGATTAGGTCATTGGTATCACAGTGGTAGATGCTGTGTAAAATTAAAAAAAAATAAAGAAGTAAGATGGGTCTTTTCCTAGAACTTTAAAGAGTTTGAAATGGTGACTGTTAGATGATGACTTTGTACAACAGCCAGGTAATGGAAGGAAGATGAGGGCTGGGAGTGAGGCCATATTTTGTGAAAGGTGACTGACAAGGGGAGATTTCTCTTGCTTTCAGGAAGATCCATTTGTCAGCATTTGGGGTGACATTAAGAACAGAAGAAGTCAGACCTGTAGCCCGTCCTTAATCTACATCCAATGTGAACAACAATAGCAGAATGTTTAAAAGTTTATTTTACAAACTGCCTCCATCAGTGCTCATTAAAAGTGTGGATCAGATCCTCAGTGGATGTAAATCAGCATAGCATGGTTGACTTCCATGGCAACTTACATCAGCCAAGGATCTAGCCCTATGACTGCTCCATCACACAGTAAAAACTCAAGGACACTAGAAAATTTTTCCAGAAATATTCAGGGATTTTCTCCCCCCCCCCCCCCCCCACCACCACCTCAAACACAAACACACACCAATTTAAGTAAATTAATAGCTTACCTCATTCCGTCTGTCGATCTGTTCTGATAGTTACGGTAAAGCTGCGGAACACCTAACATGGCCTCAGTGAACACAGCCAGGAAGCCCAGTGTTTCCACAAAGAGAAATGAGTCGAGAGAGAGGTAAGTGATGTATCCTGTCACCCCCGTGAAAGTCAGAACACACTGCACATAGTCTGTAAACTTGCTCCAGTGCCAAAAATAGTTCAAGTCAAAATCTGAAATAGAATATTAAAAAAATAAATACATAAATAAGAATTTTCCCAACTCACATCATTAATCTCTCTCAGAATCTTTAACAGGTGGAACTAACAACTGGAAAGCATAAGAGTCATTATCATCCTTCATGTAAGGGATTAATTAAAGGTGGGAGGAAGGAAAAGGAGGGAAAACCCCCAAAGTCTAATGTTAAAAAAGGAAAAGATGATCAGGGGTGTGGCTGCTCAGGAGACAAAGAGGAGACAAGGATTTCCCACCCTCAACGTGCTTCCAAAATTGGCTTTTACTGAAATCCTTGCCCCTTGGGGAGTAAACAAGAAGTATAGAAAACCCGTCTGGCGATTACTAGCTGTAGAACATTAACATAGATTTATACAACACCACACAATACAAAGGCTCTGCCCCAAAGCACTTACAATCTAAGAGCTTTCCAATTCAAGGGCATGGTCCTTAACTTCGAGGCACTCACACTCCTGGGACATCTAAAAAGTTGACTGAAGCTCTGGGACAAAGACTGTGGTAGACAACTCCTCTCCTCAGCACAATGGAACTATCTACAGCAAAGGTAAAAAGCTCATCTGGGCAGGAGATAGCTTTCTCGAGGGCCAGCCCAAGCCTGCAAAATGAACTCCCACAGGAACCACCACAAACCTCACTAACCTTTCATTCCAAGTGTAAGATGCATTCCTTGGACCACCAAGCCTTTTCTAATAAAAACACAACTCAGTGGAGATATATATAGATATAAAGCTATAAAGATATATATATTTGAGTCAATGCCAAAACAAAACACTGCAACTACACTATAAACACAACCTTTGCCCCGGGGGAGCACATTAGAGAAAGAATGAACAGCACAAGACAGATGTTATTCATATAACTTAAAGCACTACTGAAAGGCACTCGGATACCTCAGTGATAGGTTGGTATAAAACAACAGACAAATACAATCAAGGACAATGGCTTTATTGCAAAACAATAATAATGGAACCACCAAAATGAAAGCTCTAAACTAATAACTCACTTGCAGCTGCTATTATAGCTTCTTCCACTCTACTACTATATAAAAAAAAAGAGGGTTAAAATACACTTGCTCCCCTTACTCATCAAAAGAGTAGACCATATAATGGCTGAGCTACATGAAGCAGCCAAAACGCTCCAGGAAGCAACAAACCAGTTGTAGCCTTTGTTCACTTTCTCCCCCAGTGAAAGAATTTGAACCAAAAAAACCCCCCTCCATTAACAAGGCCAATCAACACCTTGTCTGACCCTGCAACCCACTCAGGCGATCTGGATGCTCTTTAAAAAACACTTTCTGTAAATTCAGGTTAAACACATCAGCCTCTGCATCCAGCAAGTTAACTTCACCCAGCCACAACAAAATGAAACAGGAAAGCAGGTTGGATTCCAGCCCCAGCTGTAGCATAACCATGTTTGGCTAGAAAATACAATAGAGTGCTATGACCAAGAACTGAATTTAACAGCCTATTGAAGAGCCATTCTCAAAGCAAAATCCTTGAAAAGCGGAATTACAGATAGGGTGACCAGACGTCCCGATTTTATCGGGACTGTCCCGATATTTGGTTGTTTGTCCCGCGTCCCGACCGATGTTCGGTCAGGACACAGGACAAACAAGCAATTTTACCCTCTGCTCCGGCGCACAGGCGTAGCCCAGAGGGGCTCTTGACCCCCCCCTTCGCCCCGCGCTCTCCTTCCCCCACTGGATCCCTCCCCAAATCCCCGCCCTGGCCCCACCTATTCCCCAAGCACGCCGCATTCCTCCTCCCTCCCAGGCTTGCGCTGATCAGTTGTATGGCGGCGCAAGCCTGGAGGGAAGGGGTGGCCCCCAGCACTCACCCTGTGAACTGCTCCAGTCCAGCTTCTCCAGGAAGGTGAGCACAGCCCAGCAGAGATCCCGCAGCGGCTCCCTCCACCCAAGCTCTCGGTAGAAGGCGAGGCAGGCCTAGGCCTCCTGCGCTGCGCTCATGGCTCATGGAGCGGCCCGGCCCGGCCCAGGCAGGGAGGGCGGCCGGGAAGCGAGCCAGGCTGCCCTGGGGATCTAGCGCAGCATGTGGGCTTGGCAGCTCCGGGCTACGCTCAGCTGTTGCGGCCACCATACAGTCGGGTGGAGACGGGGTGTGCCGCCTGGCGGCTTTTTTTTTCTGCCACCCCTTCCCCCCCATCCCAATATTTCATCTTTGTCATCTGGTCACCCTAACTACAAATGGCCTTTAAACTCAACCCAACAATCTCCTCTCACTAGGTTTTTTTTAAGTTATGAATTTGAACAACTGTAATGCAGACTTCAGATCCCTTACAATGAATTGCCAGCTTTGATGTTCAGCCCTTAGAAATCATAGAAATTTTGATTTAATTCAGACTCACTCTCTCTCTCTCTCTCTGCTAAAGCCTGTAGGACAGAACATCCAACTGGTGCCTGGAAAGTTTCCATTTACTTTCCAATAAATACCTCTCCAACTCAATATGTAATATTCAAAAGGTGTCCACGTAAATACCTGAACTCTATCAGTAAGCAGCAGCTGGAGCTCAGAACACTATCTTTCCCTTGGACTACCAGACCCAAAGGGACCCTGACAGCTCTTGAAATTCATCATCTAGTCACACTGCTCTGAATCTTGGACTCCGCATCTATTTCTTTCCTTATTGGTTATACTGCCCTTTTTTGGTGCAGCTTCCTTGGGCTTCTCTCTGATTACTGCCCACCCTCCTTTGCGAGCCCTCACCTCCAGACACTGTGGGGGGGGTTCCCCCCTCTTTATTCCCCCACTTTCCTCCTACTCCCACAGTCCTTTCCTACAGTTCCACCCCCACGGTGAACCTGAATGCCTATCTAACTTTTATACACCTCTACCCCGATATAACACACCCCGATATAACACGAATTCGGATACAACGCGGTAAACAGTGCTCCAGGGGGCGAGCTGCACGCTCTGGTGGATCAAAGCAAATTCAATATAACGTGGTTTCACCTATAACGCGGTAAGATTTTTTGGCTCCCCGAGGACAGCGTTATATCGGGGTAGAGGTGTAACTAAATAGCTAAAAGCATGTAACTAACATAAAAAATTAAGAAAACACAACTTACAAACCAATCAGAATGCATACACCACTAACGCTTCCACTCAATTCATAAAAGCATCCCTAAGCCATGATAACCCTTCAGCCTGCGCTTAACTTTAAGCATATGCCTAATTCCCATTGAAGTTAATGTAACTGATGCACACGCTTGACAGCTGTTGTGAACAGAAATGAATACACTCGAGTGCTTTCCTGAATCAGGGCCTAAGCAACAACACAACCTTGTAATAATGATTTACTTAACGTCTGTCCTCCAGGGGTGCTGGAACAATTTATATAGTGGGGGTGCTGAGAGCCATTGAACCAAACTGTAAATCCTGTATATAATGGAAGCCACTTCAAGCCAGGGGGTGCTGCAGCACGACCAGCACCCCTAGTTCCAGCACCCCTAGTTCCAGCACCTATGCGGTCATCTGAGAATATTGTGAAGTAATTTTCCTACCTTGCATACTATATAAATCAAAATGTATAGATGAAGAAACTGTGGTACAAGTAGTTAAGTGACTTTATCCAAGGTGTCAGAGTAAGTTTGCAGCAGAATAGGCATGGAATCCAGGTCTTCTGACTCCTAGTCTCTTGCTCAAACCATCACTAGGCTATACAGGGCCTAAGTTTCACAACTGTAGGTTCTGAGTAATTTCTAATTTCAGCTACAACTAGCCTGATAACATTTTACTGAACAGAGGGTGGGAGAGAGGGAAGACAAGAACAATTATAACCTTGATAACTACTTTACCGGGGGGGGGAGGGGGGGGGGATCTGAATTCTGTTAAAAACAATCCAATCAGTAATTGCTCTATTTAACAGACATATATTGTACCAAAAGAGACTTTTGCATTTGGAAAATACATCATAAACTTCTGCATCACCATTACAATGGCAGTGCTTTTTCCAGAAACAAGTAGAAACTGATTGGACTTTTTAAAAAAATGTTAAGATAATGTCATGTTTGCTTTGTTTTTTTTCATATGGATGCTAGTTTTGCTGGCCCTTACTTGGATTGTTAAACTCGTGTTTTGTCTTATAATAGGTTTCAGATGTTTTGCAAGGCAACTTGTTCTAGCCAAAGCTATCTGACCTAGTAATTGGTTTCAGATGCTCACGAAAGGTCATAAATAAAACAGATCAATGTAAGGCTGGAAATAAAGTTGTGAAGTATTCCTTCTGAGCGTCACCCTTCTCCAGGCAGCGCCAACTATGTTAGATGATATCATATAGTAGCAGTTATACCTTTCATAGCAAAATAATAGATTACTGTTGAGCTAACTGACATGCTACAGTGTATGAGAGGATGAGGACTTCAACTGGTCTCCTACCACATCCTTAACAATCTATCCCACCTTGTATTTAGCTTGAGCATTCTAGATACCTTCTCCAGACCAGAAGAAGAGCTTTGGGAGGCTCGAAAGCTTGTCCCGTCCAGCAGCAGAAGTTGATCATCTAAAATATATTACCTCACTCACTCAGTCTCTCTCAAAGACTAATTGACCTTCAAGTGACCTACAAAAGGATTTTTTTTTTTTTAATTAAGTTGCTGTCTTTTTAAACCCCTCCTTTGATTATGTCTGAAGAGGGCCTCAAAAGACTTAACCCATCTTTTTTTTTTTCTGCTTTTTTTAAAATTAGAGCTATCATGAATGTGAGCTCACGTGATGACTTAACTGAAGAGACAAGATAATTAAACCAAAGCCTCAATTTATACCTATCTCATAGAACTGAAAGGGACGCTGAAAGGTCATCAAGTCCAGCCCCCTGCCTTCAGTAGCAGGACCAAGTACTGATTTTGCCCCAGATCCCTAGGTGGCCCCCTCAAGGATTGAACTCACAACCCTGGGTTTAGCATGCCAATGCTCAAACCACTGAGCTATCTGTCCCCTTCCCCTAATTGCTTATCTTTCAGTCTCTAATGTCATCATTTCACTGTTCTCTAGTTGCCACAGTCTTCCACAGTAAAGAAATAATGAATATTGAAGCTATAGAACACGAAAGAAAACCAAAAACCAAAAACAGGCTTTTGCCCCTTATTTGCCAGTCACCTGTAAAACAACTAATGCAACACTTTCTACAGTTGTCTTAACACTCCATGTTAAACCAGGTGTTTATTACATTCTTTGAAATAGGACTGTACTGCTTGTGAAAGATGCAGGCTTGACAGCCACAGAGACAGACGTCATCTTTGTCCACAAAAAAGGTACAACAAGGTACAATATGAACTACCCCTATTGCAATACCAATATGCCTCAAACGTAACCTGGACAGATCACCTCTACCCATTAAGTCTTTAGCTCCTATGTCAAGGCTGCTAGCAAAGATGGTTTGCATCATGTGGACCTGTGACCAAACTCATTTGATGTAGGCCACTGAATAATCAGATGGTAACTTTCTGTCACTACTGACCTGCACTGGATTTGAACTGACAATGTAAAAACAAAAGGTTCTGTAACGTATTACTATCTCCCAATGCTATTTAATCCAATAAACTGATTACATTTCTAACATGTTAATCCATTGATGGAAGAGAGATTTAGGTTGGAAAATCCTATTAATACTACCTTGAGTTTGCTGCATAAAAGTCCTTTATGCAATGATGAAAGTATTTTGTGGGTGGAGATAGAGGAGAACAGGTTGCCATGCCTACTCTGGGATTCACATCAAATGTGTGTCATCTGTAACACTCAAAGAAGGGATGGAATAACCAGATTTAGTATTATTAGAGCCAACACGAAGTTGGAAAATTCAAGGTTAAGTTTAAATGTGAAGTGTCAGAGTGACCCCAGGAAAAAACTACACAACATCTGCTTCCACTAGGATCTTTGCATCAAACTTCTTACAGAGCTCTTAAAACAAAACAAAAAAAACCCAAGTCATACTTTGGTCATAAAAAGTTTTCCAGCAACTTAGTCGTTACATTAATTCCTTCTGAGAAGCGGTGAAAAGGAAGACTAAATGTAAAAAGAAAGCAAAAATCAAAAGCCACTGGAAATTTGACTTCATGTAGTTGTGAGGCTAAAGTGCACTTGTCACTCCTTTGCCCCATTTCATAACGGGGCATATGCCTCAAGGCTATGCCATTATTGAGTCTTTCCAGAAGGCTCAAGAAGATAACGAAAAGCTTAGGGAAGAGGAGGAGGAGGAGGAGGAAGAACAGTAAATCAGAAGGCAGCTACTGCTGCAGCAACTTTTCTGGCTGGCTGGTTCCAAGTCAGCTAACCCTTTCACAGGATTTTAGTACACCTCTACCCCGATATAACGTGACCCAATATAACACGAATTCGGATATAACGCGGTAAAGCAGTGCTCGGGGGGGGGGGGGGGGGGGGAGGCTGTCAAAGCAAGTTTGATATAACGCGGTTTCACCTATAACGCGGTAAGATTTTTTGGCTCCCGAGGACAGCATTATAGCGAGGTAGAGGTGTAGTTGGTCAGAGAGAGACGGACACAGAGAGAAGGGTGCTGAACTGGTCTTTAACTTTGGAAGATGGGAACATAGTGCAAAAGGATAATTAGGAGTTGGCCCACATGAAGCCTGGGTAATTTTACTCTTGCATTGATATAAACAGTCAGGGCCGGATTATGACATTCTGAGGCCCTAAGATACGTCAACTGTAAGAGGTTCCCATATCATAAAAACATGAATTTATTATTTTCATAGAAAGGACAATGAATATTTAAAGCCTAAAGCTTTATATTTGCATATATACAAAGGTGAAGTCGTAAAAATAGAATAATAATTCATTTTCAGCAGCCCTCTCTGTAATGATGACATGACAAATAAATTTTAGACAAATTCTTTGAACTAATTGTGTGTGTAAGTAAAACAGAAGTAAACGATACAATATAAAAATACGAAATAAAAAAATTATAGTACATAATACAATTTACTAGAAGAGTTCTCAGGAAATTTCTCTTCTCTGTTGGGGCATCTAAATTGTGGAATTCCTTGTCTGAATATGCAATGAGACGCTTAGAGGATATAACATGGCAATAGAGGATACAAGACGCAATAGAGGATATAGGATGCGGATAACCCACAAGCTTAAAGCTCAACTATTAGTTATATTGATATGAATTACACCCAGGTAATAAGCGAACTATCAGAAAATTGTATGTGGGTTGTAGTTGTACAATAAATTGCTTTCTTTTGTTTTTATGGTAGGTTATGCTAAATTACCTAATATTGGTACTAAAATTAGTAGCAGAAAGTAAAGTAAAAAAATTAATTTTATATTATAAATCTTAATAGTTATATCTATATAACAAATAATATTTTTAGATCGATAGATAGATAGAGGCTGTCAATTAATTGCAGTTAACTTGTGATTAACTCAAAAAAATTAATCGAGCAGAACCCGTCATCAGCATGGATGCCTGTCCTCTGGAATGGTGGCTGAAGCATCAAGGGACATATGAATCTTTAGCACATCTGGCACGTAAATACCTTGCGACTCCGGCTACAACAGTGCAACGCAAACGCCTGTTCTCACTTTCAGGTGACATTGTAAACAAGAAGCAAGCAGCATTATCATCTGCAAACGTAAACAAACTTGTTTGTCTGAGCGATTGGCTGATCGGACTTGTAGGCTCTAAAGTTTTACATTGTTTTATTTTTGAATGCAGGTTTTTTTTGTACATAATTCTACATTTGTAAGTTCAACTTTCATGATAAAGAGATTGCACTACAGTACTTGCATTAGGTGAACCGAAAAATACTATTTCTTTTGTTTTTTTACAGTGCAAATATTTGCAATAAAAAATAAATAATAGAATGGAAGGGACCTCGAGAGGTCATCTAGTCCAGTCCCCTGCACTCAAGGCAGGATTAAGTATTATCTAGACCATCCCTGATAGGTGTTTGTCCAACCTGCTCTTAAAAATCCCCAATGATGGAGATTCCACAACCTTCCTAGGCAATTTATTCCAGTGCTTAATCACTCTGACAGTTAGGAAGTTTTTTCTAATGTCCAACCTAAACCACCCTTGCTGCAATTTAAGCCCATTTCTTCTTGTCCTATCCTCAGAGGTTAAGAAGAACAATTTTTCTACCTCCTCCTTGTACTTGAAAACGGTTATGTCCCCTCTCAGTCTTCTCTTCTCCAGACTAAACAAACCCAATTTTTTCCAATCTTCCCTCATAGGTCATGTTTTCTAGACCTTTAATCATTTTTGTTGCTCTTCTCTGGACTTTCTCCAATTTGTCCACATCGTTCCTGAAATGTGGCGCCCAGAAATTGACACAGTACTCCAGTTGAGGCCTAATTAGCACAGAGTAGAGCAGAAGAATTACTTCTCGTGTCTTGCTTACAATACTCCTGCTAATACATCCCAGAATGATGTTTGCTTTTTTTGCAACAGCGTTACACTGTTGACTCATATTTAGCTTGTGATCCAAAAGATCCCCAGATCTCTTTCCGCAGTACTCCTTCCTAGGGAGTCATTTCTCATTTTGTGTGTGTGCAACTGATTACTCCACTTAGGAAGGAACACTTTGCATTTGTCCTTATTGAATTTCATCCTATTTACTTCAGACCATTTCTCCAGTTTGTCCAGATCATTTTGAATTTTAATCCTATCCTCCAAAGCACTTGCAGCCCCGCCCCTCCCCCCCCCCCCCCCCCCAGCTTGGTATCGTCCGCAAACTTTGTAAGTGTACTCTCTATGCCATTATCTAAATCATCATTGATGAAGATATTGAACAGAACCTGTCATAACTATAAAGGGAAGGGTAACAACCCTCCTGTATACAATACTATAAAATCCCTCCTGGCCAGAGGCACAAAAATTCTTTTACCTGTAAAGGATTAAGCTGCGCAGGTAACCTGGCTGACACCTGACCCAAAGGACTAATAAGGGGACAAGATACTTTCAAATCTTGGTGGGGGGGGGGGGGGGGAGGCTTTTGTTTGTGCTCTTTTGTTTTGGGGGTGTTTGCTCTTGGGACTAAGAGGGACCGGACATAAATCCATGTTCTCCAAATCTTTCTGAACAAGTCTCTCATATTTCAAACTTGTGAGTAACAGCCAGGCAAGGCGTATTAGTTTATCTTTGTTTTCTCAACTTGTGAATGTTCCCTTTGCTAGAGGGATGTTTATCCCTGTTTTGTTGTAACTTTGAAACTAAGGCTAGAGGGGGTTCCTCTGGGCTCTTTGAATCTGATTACCCTGTAAAGTTATTTTCCATCCTGATTTTACAGATGTGATTTTTACCTTTTCTTTTTAATAAAATCCTTCTTTTAAGAACCTGACTGATTTTTCCATTGCCCAAAGACCAAGGGGGTTGGGTATTTGATCACTTTGTAACCAATTGGTTAGGATATTATTCTCAAGCCTTCCCAGGAAAGCAGGTGTAAGGGCTTGTGGGGGGAAGAGGAACTCCAAGTGGTCCTTTCCCTGTTTCTTGTTAAATCACTTGGTGGTGGCAGTGTACCAGGTTTTAACCTAAGCTGGTAGAAATAAGCTTAGGGGGCTTTTATACAGGTCCCCACATCTGTACCCTAGAGTTCAGAATGGGGAAGGAACCCTGACAGAACCGGACCAGAACCAATACCTGCGGGACCCCACTTGTTATGCCTTTATGCATAACTGTGAACCACTGATAACTACTCTCTGGGAACGATTTCTCCAACCAGTTATGCACCCACCTTATAGTAGCTCCATCTAGGTTGTATTTCCCTAGTTTGTTTATGAGGTCATGAGAGACCATATGAAAAGCCTTACTAAAGTCAAGATATACCACATCTTCCGCTTCCCCCCAGCCACAAGGCTTGCTACCCTGTCAAAGAAAGCTATCAGGTTGGTTTGACACGATTTGTTCTTGACAAATCTATGTTGACTTATTTATAGGGTGACCAGATAGCAACTGTGAAAAAATGGGACAGGGGGTGGGGGGTAATAGGTGCCTATATAAGAAAAAGTCCCCAAAAAAAGGGCTGTCCCTTTAAAAACGGGACATCTGGTCACCCTAGTTATTTATCATCACCTTATTATCGTCTAAGTGTTTGCAAATTGATTGTTTAATTATTTGCTCTATTATCTTTCCAGGTACAGAAGTTAAGCTGACTGGTCTATAATTCCCCAGGTTGTCCTTATTTCCCTTTTTATAGATGGGCACTCTATTTGCCCTTTTCCAGTCTTCTGGAATGTCTTCCGTCTTCCATGACTTTTCAAAGATAATTGCTAATGGCTCAGATATTTCCTCAGTCAGCTCCTTGAGTATTTTAGGATGCATTTCATCAGACCCTGGTGATTTGAAGACATCTAGTCTAAGTAATTTTTGACTTGTTCTTTCTCTATTTTAGGCTCTGATCCTACCACATTTTCACTGGAATTCACTATTAGACATCCAATCACCACCAACATTCTCGGTGAAAACCGAAACAAAGAAGTCAATTAAGCACCTCTGCCATTTCCACATTTTCTGTTATTGTCTAAAGTGAGCACTGTACACTTTGTATTCTGTGTTGTAATTGAAATCAATATATTTGAAAATGTAGAAAACATGCAAACATATTTACATAAATGGCATTCTATTATTAACAGCACGATTAATTTTTTTAAATGCCCGATTAATCGTGATTATTTTTTTAATCACTTGACAGCGCTTATTTTATATATACATACTTACATACACCAAAAAACTTATTTTACCAGAATATTTCTGTGAAAGTTAGTGCTATTTTGTCTATGTTCTCACAGGAAAACAAGAGAGGATATATAATTTTTTTACACCATGAATAAGGTAAATTATCCTTCTTTTCATATGAATAGAGGAAAAAAAATTTTGATAAACTTTGAATTTCCCTAGCAAAATTAATCCAGATTATATATAAAATATAATTACAAATGTTTAGTCCGGTTTAATTTTTATTATTTTTGCTGATATTTACTGTGAAGGATCCCAAAACTTACAGAGGAAAGCCAACACAAATTTATCCTCCTCAAGATCCACTCAACGCAAGTCCATAAGACGATCACCAGCAAACTCAATCATGAAGCATGGATAACTCATGAAGCAGAAAGCAGCATGTGCACTAAAATACACAATTGTATGTGTCTACAGCTCAAAAGAAGAAAGAACACACTAACATAAGAGTATGAGCTTGGCAGGATTGCTTCACGACACTGCCGTCTCTGACCTCACATTTTCCCTGATTTTATAGGCAGCGAGATTATTTATTTATTTAAATAAGTTATGAAGGCACGGTCAGAATTTTACCAATAGCAGCTGGCCAACAAAACGCTGCCTTAGGAAACTGATAGCAGACTTACGCGTAGAAATACTAATTTTACAAGTGCAATGATAATTTTTTTTCCTCAGCCCTGGCCTCCCATCTGTCACTAATGAACAATTAGTGAAGGGTAAGAGTAGGGTAAGAGTATTTGTGTAGCCAGATGTGTATATTTTTGTCAGATTTGAACAAAAATGTCTATATTTAGAGAGAATCTTCTTTCCCCCATATCTCCTTTATCAACTGATTTTGATAAAATTGGAGTCAGTTTTTTCTTTTTTAGAAGCCCCTCATATTGCGAGGCCCTAAACTGTAGCTTAGTTAGCTTATGCCTTAATCCTGCACTGTAAACAGTACTCTATTCATCCATGTCCTCTGAGTGCAGCGACAGACACTAAACTAAACTTCTTGCCTTTGGGACTGCGTTCTCCGACACACCCAAGTTGCACCACAGTCCTATACTACATGTAGCCCCTGGGATAAGAGTCATGATATACAGTGTCCTCTATGTATCAGCTATTTATGCTTTAAAATTCTTATGATAAACTTTACCCATCTCACTGTCTGCTTAAAAAAGCCCTTCCTATTGATTCAATCTATGTGCTATAAACCCCACGCAAGCGCATGAACTATAATTGTCAAAATGGGCTTTGATTTTTCAAATCAGAGAACTGGCGACCAGCTGTCTCAGATGACAGGTTTCATGGATTTCTTACCAGAAATAAAGTTAGTTTATTTCACACAACTCATTTGAAGGCATATTTCCTTGGAGGACAGCATGTGTAGCTTTCTGCTTTTACCTTCATTTCCTTTTTTGTTAGGAGAAAAAAAGGACTAAATTTCATTTTCTTGCAATGACGGACACTGAGAGCTCCTCTTCAGATGTATGGTGGGATGGCATTATGCAAATATGGGGAATTTCTGTAATTCTTATGGGGATTTTTTTATGAAAAGTCTGATTCAATTTCCCCACTCACTTTTGAAGGGTTACCTCCTGGGATTGAAGGGGTTCATTTCTTTGCTGGGACAGAGGACTGGGTAGAAGTCACACAGACAGTAGGCACATCAACTGGTATGGACAAATTATCAAGAGAACTGTCAACATATGAATGGAGTCCTCTTTGAGAGAAAGTGAAGGACCAACAAAAAGACATTAATTTTCAATGACTGCCAGCCCAGGGAGGCAGAACATATGAAACAGCATAACCACAATTTGAAACAAAGAAGACTGGCGGCGTGAGGAAACTGGATTAAGTAAACTGCTGCCCCAGTGCAAGGGGGGGGATGGAACCCCGGGCGGCTTGGAGTGAGAAGCAGGTAATGCTGCCAGCATGGACATGCATGTAAGCTTTGCTTGTCCATTCTAACCTAAGGACCCAACATAATGTAACCCAATTGACTGATAAATGCTGGCTGTTTTGAAAAGGTTTTGTGGCAACACAGGCACATCTGCAACAGGAGGTTCGTGTTCTTTTGGACCCAGCTGAAGAAGTGATGGTGAGAAACAAGAGGTGCTGAAGCCAATGACCCAGCCTCGGGGTAGTAGAGCTGGGGATCTCAAATTGTAAAAGTGGAAATCTGGTGACTACCCCTAAAGGAGCACACTCCCAGGAGGGACTGTATAAAGGTCAGAGGCATTGCATACTCTGTGGATGTGTGGCAGATGCAGAGACATACAAACCATTTAACAATGTGGAGGCTGGAAGGCACACAGGAATCACATATCATAGGAGACTAATGTTTCAGAAAGCTCAGAATGCTGCCTTTGCCAGCAAGCAAATGCTTCAGAGGAAGCTGCAAAACAACCAAACAAAAAGCCCACACCTTTCCCCTGCCCCCCCCCCCCCCCCCCTCCCCTTGACTGGGCAGTTGTGTAATGGCCTGTCCATAGGGAATATTTTGTCCTAACCAGTCAGCGGTTAGCTTATGAGATTGTATAAGTTTATAAACACACACACAAAAACTGAATGCAACTGGGGAGTATCTACTCTGTTTTTGAAACCTATGAAATTCTAGGCCTCAATAATATCACATGGCAACAAGTTCCACAGGCCAATTATGGGTTGTGTAAAAACCAAACACACACACTACTTTTTGGATCATTTTTTAAAAGTTCAAATTTTCAAGTGAAACCTTTCGTTTTCACTGAGCACCCCACTGTTCTTGCATTATGAGATGTGTGCTCCTACCCTTGCTTACTTCTCTAGATCATTCAGTTATTTTGTACACCTCTTATATCCCTTCTTATTTGTAGCACATTGACTTGTCAACAGGTTCACAACTTAGTATTAAATATTTACATCACATTAGCACCCACAGACCCCAGTCCAGATCAGGCCCTGTTGTGCAGTGCAGGGGTGCTGGAGCAATTTGTACAGTGGGGGTGCAGAGAGCCATTGAACCAAACTGTAAAACCCATATGTGGTGGAAACCACTTCAAGCCAGGGGTGCAGCAGCACCCCTAGTTCCAGCACCTACGGTGCAGAGACAGTACAAATAGATATAGACATAGTCCATGCCCTATAATCCAAGATGTTCAGCTGCCTGCCCCGACCCCTCTCAGTCTATCCACTGTATGTTGGCTGATTTCTTACAGGAATTATGATAGAAGAGGATCTTGAGCAGGAGTGGCAGAAGGTTCCTAAAAGTGAGGGGGCCCACTGGCACCCAAACCATGGCTCGACCCCGCCACACACCTCCCTTTCCCCCTCACCCTTATGGCTGTTAAAAAAAGGGAGGGTATAGCCCACCCACTTTTAAAAGTGAAGGAGCCATGGCCTCCTGCCCCTCCCAGTTCCAGCGCCCCGGATCTTGAGAAGGGATTTGAAGGAGGAGAGAGTAGCAGTCTTACAGGTCAATTTAGGGAAGCCGTTCCATGTGTGAGAGCTAAAATGGAAGGAACCACAAAGGGGCTTGTGGGAGGAGCAGACGTGCAGGCCGTCAAGACTAGCATCACTGGTGGAGCAGCAGGGATGCAGCAAGATTTATCAGTGACACCTCAGCCTTACCTAAGGGTTTTGCACGACTCCCATCACCGTAGGATCTAATAGAGGGCCCTCACTTAGCAGAGTTCGGTTCATGCAGTGACTTATGAATTGGAAATGGTTTTCTTTTTAAAGCACTGTAAAATTCTGTGAGAAATAATTCATATTAAATCATCCTTGAAATGGAAAACGTCCCCCCCACCCCAACTCAACCCAAGGCATGAAATGAAATTAACAACCCTGCTCTGAGGGTAGGTCTACTCTACCCACCGCATCGGCGGGTAGCAATCGATCTATTGGGGATCAATTTATCACGTGTAGTGTAGATGTGATAAATCGTTCCCTGATCACTCGCCCGTTGACTGCTGAACTCCAGCTTAGTGAGAGGCGGAAGCAAAGTCGACAGGGGAGTGGTGGCCATCGATCCCGCGCCGCGAGGATACGAAGTAAGTGATTCTAAGTCCATCTAAGATACGTCGACTTCAGCTACGCTATTCTCGTAGCTGAAGTTGCGTATCTTAGATCGATCCCTGCCCCCCTACCCCCAGTATAGACCAGGCCTTAGTGCTCTAGTGACAGGTCACTAGGTAATATACAGTAGAGTTGTGACAGAGAGCTCGGCTTAAGAGGGTTGGAGAAGCCAAGTTTAATTGTTGCCAAGTGGTCTGTGATGGCCTTAATAGTGCTCATCAGCTGCAGAAACAGCTAAGTAGCTGTCTTTAAAAAAAAAAGAAAGCAAGCAGAATTAATGAGAAAAAATAGAGACACGATGAGCTTTAAAATTTTTAAAAAGTGATAAAAGCCAATGGTACTTAGTGTGATCCCAAGTGTCCTTATAAATGATCCTGGATGAAGGAGGAAGTGATTAAACTCACTCCTTGAACAAGAAAGAGAAATTAGAGTTTTAGCACCAAAGCTTTTTATAGCTCTGAACTGTACTCATCTTTCTTCTGAAACTCCCTCCTCTCCCACAAATCCTCTGCAACTGCTAATGCCACCATCATCCTCCCAGTCTCTCAGGCCTATAATCTGGGAGTCACATTCACCTCTATCTATTTTATGTGCCCCTATCACTGTAGTATCTGAATGCCTCCCAACCTTTAATTTATTTATTCTCACAACAGCCTTGCACAGTAGAGCAGTGCTGTTAACCCCATTTTCAGATAAACAACTGGGGCACAGAGAGGCTAAGTGACTTGACCAAGAAGGCTGTCCCAGACTTCTTCCTCTCAGCCGGCCTCCACATCTGGCAGGTCCTAAGCTGCTGCTTCCTCACAGTATTTCTAAGGCATAGGTGCTATTGATATTTTTACCCTAAGTGACTTAAGAGTCTAAATTCCACTTCCAAAAGTGCCCTAAGGCAGTGCTTCCCAAACAGTGGGTCAGGGTCTAGGCGGGTTGCACGTGCTCTAGAGGTGCTCTCCCCTGTGCAGCTATGGGAAATGGGACCCAGGCAGCAGCACCAGCAGAGAGGAAGCACCTCTGAGGCATATGCTGGGCGGGGACAGACTGCTGACTGTCTGCTCACTAGCTCCCTCCAGCCACTCCCTCCACGCTGCTGCTGCTGTCTGGATCCCACTCCCCATGCAGCTGCCTGCCAACCAAGGGAAGTGAGAGCAAGAGGGTGCAGGCAGCAGCACAGAGGAGATGACTGGAGCCAGGGAGTGGACAGTCAGCAGCTGCAGGGCAGGGTGTAGAGCTGGGACAGCAAGAGCAAGGGGTTTGAGAGAGCCAAGCAGGGGACATGGTGAGTCCTCAAAAAGGACAAAATGCAACTTGTGGGTCACCTTAATAAAAAGTTTGGGAATTTAAGGCACTTGGAATATTCACTGAAAGTCGATCTGACTTAAGTCTTGACTCATGATTTTTGAATGCTTGGGATCAGCAATACTGGATTTACTGAAACCTCGTCAGCACCAACATCAGCCGCTTCCCCAAATCCATTCTGAATGCAGCTACCAGGATCCTTTTATATGACCACATCACCCACCACTTTGAATCTCTCCACTGGTTCTCCATTTTTCACCGCACCAGGTTCAAGTTCCTTGTCCTCCTCTTCAAGACTTTTCACAACTCTGCCCCATCCCTATGTGGTGGCTCGTCGGTGATTGCATGGAGCCCTACCTCATTTGTTCCACCAACAATATCAGCCTCATCTGCCCAGCTGTCAGTGTCACACACCAATGTCTCCAAGCTTCCTACAGTGCAGACTCCCAAGCAACAGTATTATACCCTCCCTGATTGGTGAACCACCAACACTCTCCTGCTTCACCTCTCCAATATCCATCTACTGTGATGCCTATAAGTAACCAACTAATTAATGATGGCAAAGGGGCAAATAAGGGGTAGGTGAGGACAGCTGGCACTTTAGTTAAAATTAAAAAATTACAAATGTATATATGGGCATAAAAATGGTCTCTCTCATTGCATCCCTTTCTCACCCACTCTTCATATGTCACTTTTCTTATTTTAAGCCCTTTGGGACAGGTACTGTCTTTGCACCTAGCACAGTGTTGGAATTTAATATTAACAAATAATTTTAAAATGCCAATATGATTGCTTTGCCAACTTAAAAATATAGATTAAAGTCACACTTGGTCTGAAAATGTTTTACACCAAATGGTTTTACAAGAAATGCCTACAATTCATACAAAATAGAAAGAAAGTAGAGAGAAAAAAAAAATCTATTTTTTCAATTTGTTTACTTTGTGCATTTGACAGCCCACTGTGTGTAGTCAGCATCACTGTTTGCTTTGTACAAACTCTCAGTTTGCGTGGGTCTTTCACACAGCAAGAGGAGAGGAAAAAAAAATCACTTTTTAAAATAGAAAAATTGACTGTAAAAATCACAACAATTGGCATGGGAACTTATAATTCCTGGAACTATTTTTAGCTCATCTTTTAAAATTGACTAAATGTCCATTTAAAACCACTTTAGTTATCCTTTTGAAAAAAACTCATTGTTAGGATTTCACTTTGGCTAATCCCAAATTTAACAGCATGTTGTTGTAGTATGACAGAAGACAGAAAACACACACCCACACACAAAACTATCTAAAGCAGATTGCACCTAAAAAAATGTTTTAAATTAAAAAAAAAAAATAATAATTCAATAGTAATGCTGATGGTACAGCCTTTAAAAAAAATCATGACGTTAAGCAAGAAAACCATGAAAGATTTTTCTTTAAACACAAACGAGGTTTTTAGAATGCTCATTACACATACTAGAATTATCAGCTGGACTTTTAGAAATGAGATGATCCAACGAACCTGCCAAAGATTTAAAATTATAAAAAACAGACCAATTCCGATTGTATGTGCCAAGGGCATATGGACCCAGAGTATATTTTTCTTCATATTATTTACACTGTATATCGCAACATAGCGTTTTTAGTTAAGTGTGGGGTTTGGGGAGGGTTCTTTTTTGGGGGCAGGGGAGAGCCTGCAGACAAAGGACCCTATGAGCTACAATACTGAGAGAGTACAAAGGAGTGAATTAAGTGCAATATGACAGGCAACCTGGAACTATGAATCTCTTGCATTTTGTAGTTTTAAGCTGGAGCCATTTTCCCCATGAAAACGGTTTTAATTTATTTTAACTAGTACAGACGCTCCCTGACTTACGCAAGTGTTTCGTTTCAGAATGCTTTGCGTAAGTCGAAAACGTATACCTGACCATTACACACACACACACACACACACACACAATCCTATTTCTAGTTGACAGAACTTTTTCCGTAAATGCCTAAATTGGGTTTGCATAACCCGGGGGGTGTCTGTACTACTTTTTTATCATTTGAAATCCCAGCAAAGCCTCAGAAGTAGCGCCAGGCTTTGTCTACACTGGCAATTGAACAACAAAACTTGTGTCTTTCAGAGGTGTTAAAAAAACACCGCCCCCAAAAGACAAAAGTTTTGCCAACGACAAGCACCAGTGTGGACAACACTTTATTGGCAGGAGCGCTCTCCTGCTGACAAAGCTAACCCCGCTTGTTGGGGGTGGAAGTTTTTTGTCGACAGGCGAGCTGACAAACAGCGGCTACACTGCACGACTTTTAGCGGCACGGCTATAGTGTCACAGCCGTGTCGCTAAAAGCTGTGCAGCGTAGACATAGTATAATCATCTGAGGTTAACACCTTGCACGTGTTGAGCAACTTTCATCCAAGGATTGCAATGAGTTTTACAGAGATGAACATATCTCATCTCAAATTTTCCAGGTGTGGAAACTCTGGATCTGCACAGCATTGGACTGCAGGCTACCTACACGGATGCCACAGTGCTATGTGTTCCTGAGGCTTTTATGTCAAATACAGCCAGTTACTTACAGCAAGGGCTAGGCATCTTGGGTTCTGGAACTGCTGGCCAACACTGCCTCCTTTAAACTAGGAAAGTACAGGAACTGTGCTGGCAATTTACCAGCCACTTACAAACAGAGGGCTGTTCTCTTTTTGATTCATGAGTGAAACTTCCATTAATAGTAAAAGCAAACTACGAAGGTAGCATAGTCAGCAATCAACGGATTGCTCTAGGTGACCACTACCCACTATGCTGCCCCTGTCCCCCTTCCCAGGGTGGTAATGCTCTGTGGCACAAACTGTGTACTTCAGTATAAGAGCCAGGGAGCTATATAATCTGTGTGCCCAGCAGCCTCAAAGAATCTTCTTTGCGTTTGCCATACATGAGTCCTGTCTCTTCTCTATTGTGAGGGACATATGCCCCACAAACTGAAATGAGACTGCACACCATTCCATGTAAATCAGTTAAATGTTGAAGATAATCATCAACCAAATTTGACCTTAACAACAGTAACGATCAGAATATTTTATTAGAGCCCAATTCTTTTTCCATTTCATCTAGGCTGCTTGTATTCTTCAAGTCCAGACCTGAGGAAGAGCTCTGTGACGCTTGTCCCCTTCACCAACAGACGTTGGCCCCCCAAAAAATATTACTTCACCCACTTTGTCTCTGTACTCCTCTCAATTAGTTATACTAGAAACTAATAGAAAGATGTGACCAGTAATATTTGAGATATTAAAGTCAGATTGTGTGTCTGACGATCTCAAGGTTTGTTTTTGATATCAACTCTCAGGAGAAAGAACAATTTAAAAATTGTGAAGTTATGGAAATGCAGCAACATCTCCACAGTGACAGCTGAATATCCTATTCAAAAAGATAAAGGGGGAGAGAGAACACCCATGCACATGGTTTTGTTCCACACACTAACTTAACCAATCTGTCTAAAAATAGCATGCAGTTCTCCCCTCTTTCCTCTTTTTTGCAAAGTTTAATCCTCGTTTCCTAGGCAACCCACCTCCAACCAAGACAGACTCCACAGCCCCACAGTGCCCATACTAGTTTAGAATCCAGATAAAAAGATGTGTTCTACATTTACACCCTTTGGTAATGATGCCACGTGGCCTGCTAAACATTTCTTGGCACCTGCCAAAAGTTAAAAGAAAATTATTTTGAGGTTAATGTAATAGCACTTCAGCGTACCATGAGAGCGTGATAAATTGGGGATGAAAGGCCTCAATTAAAATGTTTTTAAAAACCTGCATTAAACAGTGAAACTGACTACACAATGCACCATAGGGGCTGGAACTAGGGGTACTGGGGTGCTGCCGCAGTGCCTGCCTGGTTTCCATCATATACAGGGTTTACAGTTTGGTTCAATGGCTCTCAGCCTCCCCCACTACATAAATTGCTCCAGCAGCCCTGCAATGCACTGCATTTAGAGGATCTTATTTAGGTAAGCAACTGTAGATAGGAGTACTCAAAATTGTCATTTCGAGTGAATCAGTCTATACACTGTGCAAACCCAGCCACATTTTTAAAACTAGGCTACAGAAAGTAACCAACAAAAAACATGTGTTAGCAGGAAAGCACAGCTCATGCTCATTTCATTCCTCTTAAAATTTCTCAGAGAGGGGGTGGGGGTGGGGTGGGGTGGGGAGAGGTTTCTGCTTGCAAAGGGTTTTCCAAGGTTAAGACAGTACCAGCAAGTAAAAGATGTATACTCACCACTGTCAGGGGGAGAATAATTGGGTAGTAGGGAATACTACATTAAAGTCATGAATTTGAGAGGAGGAAGCTACACTGATAACATAATTAATATTGCAAAAAGCAAGAGAGATAAAGACCTCAATGCTCCCTAGTAAAGCTTAAGTAAATTCACTCTAAGACATTTCTGCACAAATGTAAATTACTATACACCAGTGGTTCTCAAACTTTTGTATTGGTGACCCCTTTCACACAGCAAGCCTATGAGTGCGACCCCCCTTATAAATTAAAAACACTTTTTTTATATATTTCACACTATTATAAATGCTGGAGGTGAAGCAGGGTTTGGGGGTTGAGGCGGACAGCTCACGACCCTCCCCACATGTAACCACCTCACGACTGCTCAAGGGGTCACGACTCCCAGTTTGACAACCCCTGCTATACACTGACTGAACCGAAACAGGTAGAATTTCAAGCCATATCTCTACCACTCCTTTAAACAAAGAGAATTTGTGGGGATGGAAGCCATTAAAGAGTTTTATTCAGGGACGTTGGTCTCATTGATTTCAATGCCTGTGATAGGAAAGCTGAAAAAGCTAAGTGAAACTGAACTACCATAAAAAAAACCTTTTCCTTTAGCTTCTTAATCTCGGGTCTGACATGATTGACAATAGTTATGCAAGACATTTTTTTTTTTTTTTTAAGATCATTGTGTTCATTTATAAAAGTATTGCGTCTGTATATTAGTACCCCAATTATTAAGATAAATGCAATTTTAGGAGAGAAAGAGGTGGAACAAGAAATTAAAATACTGAAGTGAATCATTTGTTTTCTTTCAAATCTTCTGGAATTTAACCTTGTTTTTTTAAACTGAATTTGTAAAGAGGAATCAAACGAAAAACAGAGACAAGAGTATAAATGGTGTTCACTAACAAGATTAACACCCCCCTACCACAGCATAGAGCAGTTTTTATGGCTAAATGATATAGACATTTGTCTTCCTTTGTCATGCTTGTTACACATACTGTCTTTACTCAAGGGAACAGGGGGGAGAAGGGAATCACAGCTGATGAGCTATTAGACTGATGAACTGTGCAGCCTTCCACATCTATTATACACAGGAATTTAATTAGGAATTTGTGGAGAGGACTATTTAAGTCATTCTGATATTAATTTTGTTTGTTCTATTCCTTGGATGTGTAATTACAAGTTATTTTACTACCCCCTTCTCACAGAAGGGGCTGGAGGGAGGAATGAGTGCGTAAATACCAAAGCTTTTGCAGAGGCAGTGAAGAGTTAAAGACAAAAGAAGGATTCTGAATCAAATTACTATTGATTTTACATGGAAAGGGCTTTGATACTACAGTTACAGGTGGCAGTATAAAAACCCTACGTATTTTTTCCATTTTGGCTGTTTGCATGGGATGTCTTGTATATTTGGACAGTGAGGGGAAAAGTCCAAGAGTAGCCACTCACTCTTCTCAATTATTATCGATGGGAAATTAAGAATGGAGAGTTATAAAACTGCCTCATTGAACAGCTGCGCGCACAGTTTGTAAAAGTTCCCTTACAAATCAAGCAACCAAACCCTATTATAAACACAGAGGGTGCTAAAGAACAAAGTTTCTTTTTGTAACTTAAAGCTGAGCTGCAAGTGATTTTTTTCCCAAAAAAAAAAAAAAAAAGACTGTGCCCATATAAATAAGGCCCTACCAAATTCACAGCCATGAAAAACATGTCACGGACCATGAAATCAAACCTCTCCCATGAAATCTAGCTAATGGAGGGGAGGGCAAAGGAAGGGCTGGGGAGGTGGGGGAAAGAGGGACTACCCGTTGGCTCCAGCTGTTAGTTCCCTCTGGGCTGGGGAGGGACGGGACATGCTCTTCCCCTGCACAGCCATCCTTGGGGGAGATCAGACTCACCTCCAGGTACCTACCCCAGCTGGAGGACTTGGCAGCAGCCCCGAAGTTTCCTGCAGTCGCAGGAGGTTGCAAGACTTGGAGGTGGGTCTGATCTCCCCCGACCTGCTGGCAGCACCTCAGCCAGGGGCTCCTAGCTGCTAGTTCCAGCCAGGCTGTGTAGGAACATGACTTGCTTTTCCCCTGCATGGCCGCTCTCAATGGGAGATCAGACCCACCTCCACCTCCGGGAACCTCCTGTGGATGTAGGAAGCTCAGGGTGTGCTGCCTTCAGAGCTTGAGAAGTGAGGATGGCGATTCCATGACCTACGGTCCCTCTAAGGTGCGTGCCTGCTGCACCCTGAACCCCTCCATCCCCAGCTGGAGCCCTCACCCCAAACTTCTGCCCCAGCCGTGGGCCCCCTCCCACACTCTGAACCCCTCAGCCCCACCCCACATCACCTCCATATTGGGGCACATAACAAAATTAATTCCGCACATGGATGGGAAAAATTAGCGGGAACTTTGCCCATGACCCCTCCACAACTCCTCCATAACCTCATTTTGGATCTGGACCCCCATGGTTACAACACTGAAATTTCAGATGTAACCATCTGAAAATGTGAAATTGACTAATTTTCAAATCCAAGGGAACATTACAAAAGAGATTAGTCAGAGTATATACACAAAGAGAAAACCCAGAAGACCCCCGCCACCCCACCCCAAATTATTGGACTTCTACATAAAACTCAACAATTGTTAAAAAATAAACCTTGAAAAAGGAAAAAGTTAATACCCCCCCACCCCAAAAAAAAAAAAAAAAAAAAACCACCAGAAGCCCTAATTATATGTTCATAAGGCCATCCATGGCTCCGTGAGTATAAAGGAAGAATCCACACTGGCATTATTTGCAGTCAGGGGACTGAAGGTGAGAAATTGTTTAGGGCCTGAGCAGCACATACATTTCTTCACTTGTTTGGGTAACAGACCAGAATATGCTCTCTCCTACCACTTTCCTTGTAGATTCAAGCAGGACAACATAGAGGTTTATGAAGACAACATCTCTTAAGGTCATTTTTCCCCTCTCGCTTATTAATCACATACTATTTATCAGAGCACCTTCATAGGTATGGGAGAAGGAAGGGGGCAAAAGTTCACAAAAAACAAATTTTAGGTATTTAACTTCAGCCCTCTCTCTTAAATCCTCCTGATAGGCCCAATAAACTCCTGTTGAAGTCCAGGGAAGTCTTTCCATCAACTTCAATGGGAGCTGGATTGGTCCTCTTAGCTGCTGCAGAGAGAGAACAAGTGAAACACACAGCCGTTAGCTCTTTGTTCACTACAGAAGTGCTTCTCCTGCTTACATTGTTCAGGTTGAGCTGAGTTTTTCACTTCAAGCAGGGAGTCAGCCACTTGGTAAAATACCTATGAGGAATGCAGCATATTTTGCCAAATTACAGCCCTTATTCTTCAAGTTCAGAATGAATTGGTTAACGATTATTTTTCAGGTTCTTAAAAAAAATGTAAGACTACATCAAATCATTTTTTGTTCTGAATGATCTTAATGGAATAATGCAGATCCTTCAAACTTTCCATATAATTAAAATCCACAGAAATCTCATGTACTGTCTACATTTGAACAAATGCTATTAGGATTAATCATCATTCTTTGCTGTTATTCTTCATAACTGAAAGTTTTTTCTTCAGCAGAGGTTGACAAATTATGTTCTGCTACAGAGAATTTCAGGGAAAAAAATTCTCCTCTTTCCAAACTGCTGCCATATCCTGTTGTTCTCAAATAGAGTAAAACCAAGATGACCTCATGAGATGGTGGCCACGGACAGCAGCTTGGCTTCACTCTCATTGGTAACAGCAGAAGGTGAGGGCCATTCTGAAAAAAAGACATCATAACACAGCACCTTTGGCTTCAGTCCCATTGAGAACAATAGGACAGAGCCACTATTTTAGGGTTGCCATGTGTCTGGTTTTCAACCAGAACACCTAGTCGAAAAGGGGCCCTGGAGCAGTGGTTCTCAAACTTTTGTACTGGTGACCCCTTTCACATAGCAAACCTCTGAGTGCGACCTCTCCTTATAAATTAAAAACACTTTTTATATATTTAACTTCATTATAAATGCTGGAGGCAAAGTGGGGTTTGGGATGGAGGCTGACAGCTCGTGACCCCCCCTATGTAAGAGCCTTGTGACCCCCTGAGGAGTGCCGACCCCCAGTTTGAAAATCCCTGCCCTGGAGGCTCCGGTCAGCACCGCTGACCGGGGCATTAAAAGTCCAGGTGGTGGCACAAGCAGGCTCTCTACCCGGTTCTCTGGGGCTCCCTGGAAGCGGACGGCATGTCCCTCCAGGTTAGGGTTGCCAACTGTCTAGTGGCTCTGCTCCTGTCTGCATGTACCACCCCCACAGCTCCTATTGGCTGCAGTTCCCCATTCCTGGCTAATGGGAGCTGCGGAGTCAGCGCACGGGGCAGGGGCAGTGCACAGAGTCCCCCTGGCCGCGCCTCCTCCTAAGAGCTGCTACCGGACATGCCGGCCACTTCTGGGAGTGGCGTGGAGCCAGGGCAGGCAGGGAACCTTCCTTAGCCCCCCCAAACTTTTAGCAGCCTAAAATCTCCTGGATTGGCTTTAGTAGCCTCTGGGAGATCGAGCCCAATTCCTGGAGACTCCCGGCCATCCGGGAGGGTTGGCAACCTAGTCCGGCTCCTAGGTGTAGGGGTAGCCATGGCGGCTCTGTGTACTGCCCCTGCGCCAAGCACCAGCTCTGCAGCTCCAATTGGCCAACAAGAACTGTGAGGGCAGGCAGCACGCAGAGCCCACTGGCCCCTCCACCTAGGAGCCAGGGGGACATACTGGCCACTCCCGGGAGCTGCCTGAGGTAAGTGCCGCCCCCCCCCCCCACACGCCCCAACCCCCTGCCCCAGCCTGGTGAAAATGAGCGAGTGTGGGAGGGGGGATGGAGAGAGTGGGGCAAGGGTGTTCAGTTTTCTGCTGTTAGAAAGTTGGAAACCCTACACTATTTACAGCTACTACATTTTTATTGAAAATAAATAGTGACTTTTTAACTGTCAAATCATCATACTTGGGAGATATAAGACTAAAGAAACCCACTGTAGAACTGCTCCTACAAGCAGGAGGATTAATCTCATTGAATTTTTAAAGGGGAGTTGCAGGTCCAGCAACAGTAAAACATTTTATTTTGAACACTGAAGGGGGTCGAGTGCCTGTGTCACTGAAAATACCAAACATGCAGCTTTGTATTGATCCAAGCTATATGGCACTGGTTCTACAGTAATTAAGCTAGAGGTAAAAATAAGTCTTTGGCAGGCAGAGTCAATGCTGCCTTCTAAGCAGAAAGAAAAAAATGACAGTCACATTCATCCCACAGATTATCCATAGAAAAAAAATATAGACATGCAATTAAACTGAGGTAGGTATCATTTAACAAAATTTAAAAAAATAAAACCCTCAAAATCTTGAGAGGTGAACTTAAATCATAACAGGGCTCTTAAATACAACCCCGCATATAGTATTTTCCAAATATGTCATTCACCGAATAAAACTGTTTCACTGTATGAATAAAATACAGAAACAGTAATAAAATATGCATAAATGTTACTGAAAAGAAGGTTCTTTGGTGTTTAAACTTACCACAAAACATGATCAATGTAAAGACTGGTACTATTCCTACATTTTAGAAGTCTGCTTTATTGATTAATACCTGAAAAATACCTAATCCTCAACTTAATAAATGCAAGTTAATCATATACTACTTTTTAGCTGTGAAAATGACAGCAGACTAAATAATCCTACTATTCATTTTCTACATTCATTAACTGCTGATTTATGAGTCAAATGTCATCAAATTACTATGAAGCTACAAGTCTGCCCATTCACTGCATCCTTGCAGCCTCCCCACATGATACAGAACCACTCACAAAGAAGAAAGACACTATGCCCTTCATTTAAGTCATCTGGGTATTTAGAGTATTTTTAGTGTCCTTATAGAACACTAAAATTCAAAACCTGGTGCTTATTGGCTCATAAATGAAAACTAGAAGTGTTTTTCCCTGATCACATGGTATCACCAACAACATCATTATGCATTGTAGATAGAAATTTTAACTTCCTTTCAAGGTAATCAAAAAAATAGGAAATTTTTAATTTTTCTGAACTTTTAGAAATGTAATGCTCATTTTCCCCAACCTCCCTGACCCTACATTCTTTTCCTAAAATACTGAATTCAACAGCATAACAATTATTAAAAAAATAAATAATAAAGGGTAATATGTTCTTCCTTGAAATGACTATTACATTTCCGATAATCAGTTAGGTGAAATAGAGAATGGAAAGGAAAGAGGAGAAGATATTCCAGTGCTTCAAGAAAACTTCAAAAGAAGCAGTCCTGCCTAAAAGTATGATGGAACATGAGTGGTTATTAATTTTCTTTTATACACACAATCTGTGCTAACATAGCATTTATAACCAAATACCTCATCTCTCATTCACAGTCGAATACAATGCCATTTTTCCTAATAGCGCTCCTCCCAACAGAGATGTAGGAAGAGCACTCCGGAATAATTCATAAGATCAGATTCATTCTGTCAGCATTTATCAATAGTTCCTTGGGCATACTTTAAGATTGCTGATCCTCAAAAGTAATGATTTGGTATGCACACTGCCTGGCTGGCTTTTTTAAGATATGACTTGGACCTTAAGCTTCATAAAAAATGTAGTCGTCCATTAAAAGATAAATAGATATTCAAGAAACTAACAAGTATTTCAAAAGAACAGCTAGTAAGAAAAACCTAAGTCAGTTAAACTTTCAAGAGTCAAATGAATAAATAAATAATTACAGAAGATAAAGAGCCAAATTCTGCAAGGTTTTAAGTATCCTCGGTTCCTGTTTAAATCAATGGGAATCAATGGTGCTCATCACACTGCAGGATAAGGACCTTATTTTAGGTCTAAAAAGGAATAAAGTTTTATCATCTTATTTCCCCTTGATGGAAACAAAGAAAATGGTGATTCAATTAAGTGTCATTGGGAATAAGATTCCCTACACTGGTGGTTTAATGCATTTTTGTTAACAAAAAAGTGTTTATATGCAGACTTCACTAAAGTAGACCTGTACAAGGTAGATTAAAAAAGTAAATCAAATTTTGGGGAAAAAATTATACACGTTTATTTTTTAAAAAAAAAACCTATTTAAAAGTACATTTTAAATTGACAACCTATAGGTTAAGCCTTAACCTATTACAATCATTTTAATTAAAAGTATGTACTTGGTGTTTGCTGCTAAACTGTAAAGAAAGTCAAACCACTGAGCACCTGGAAGTCACTGGCTAAGCACCTGGAACTAGTTTGTTAAAGAGCTAAGTCAGCTTTTGACAGCAGTAGCAGGTGCAAAGAGAAGAATATTTTGTTCATTTCAGTTTATTCAGCTAGTTCAGTTCAATAACTAGTTCATTCAAAGTTAAAAAGCCAGTTGAGAGTTGAAAAGCAGGACAGCTTGTTTTCCTCTTCCAATCTATGAATAAAAGCTAGGTGTGAGGATGACATCTTCTAGATCTAAAATTCTGTAGGGCACAGTGACCAGAAATAATCAGTTCAATTCACTAACTACAGATAATACTTCCTTTGTTTAATAAATCAGTTAGTTTCAAATGCAAAACATGTTTTGATAAACTTTGTAATTTTTCCCCTTATGTTTCAAAAACATTTAAGGTAGTTTTATTTCATTTAAAAAACAAAATTAAAATGCAGTTTTTGTGCATTTTAAATTTAATTTTAACTTGCATCCAAAAAGCATGACATAAATCACAAGTTAAAACAAAACAAAAAAAACACCAATCTAGTAAATAAGAAATGCATCACTCATCATTTTTAGCATAAGGTAAAAATTAAGAATCTAAAAACATGTAAGCTATGTAATTGCTTAAATAAATGTGTAAATATATAAGGTATCCTCCTGGTTAGCGGGAAAAAAAAATACCAAATTTTCTCTAAAGACTACAATTGCAAATGATATGTTTAAATGGTTACCAAAGAAGTTATTTTCTTTAGGAAAATAACTAATAAAGCACAAATGCAAAACATGATTAAAATCAATTTAAATAATTTTGATTTAAATCAATCCAGCCTAGTCCTTTACATTCCTTGTGCATTTTAAATAATAAAGTTACTAGCTTCTAGTAGCATATCAAATATGGAATTTAACAAACAAATAGCCATATATAATGTTCATAACATATAAAAGGTGGCAAAATAAAGTGCACTGAGTATACTCTACAGTCAGGAATGCCTATGACAGGGGTTGGCAACCTTTCAGAAGTGGTGTGCCGAGTCTTCATTTATTCACTCTAATTTAAGGTTTCGCGTGCCAGTAATACATTTTAACGTTTTTAGAAGGTCTCTTTCTAAAAGTCTATAATAAATAACTAAACTATTGTTGTATGTAAAGTAAATAAGGTTTTTAAAATGTTTAAGAAGCTTCATTTAAAATTAAATTAAAATGCAGAGCCCCCTGGACCAGTGGCCAGGACCCGGGCAGTGAGTGCCACTGAAAATCAGCTTGTGTGCCGCCTTTGGCACATGTGCCATAGGTTGCCTACCCCTGGCCTATGACATCCACTCCATGTGTGGACTTGGGCAAGTCACTTCAGCTCAAACTTTCTAAAGGTGCTCCACTTGGCAACCCTATGGTCTCATTTTAAAAAGGTGCTAAATAACAGCTTCAAGTAACAAAAGCTGCAGGTGCTTACCACCTCTGACAATCAGGCCCTCAGTTATCTCAAGTTGGGCACCGAAGACTAGTGGATACCTCTTGAAAAGTTGGTCCTTTGCCTCTGTGGGCCCAGTTCTGATCTGACATATAGCTTGACATCAATGGAAGTGAAAAATCAGGAGAGAGATTAAAATCAGGCCCACTAATTTATAAAGCAGGGACAATGGTCCCAACAGAGCATCCTGCCACTGATTCACATGACAGCCTTCCAGATAAGTCAATAACACAAAATGAAGGCAAACTACGGCTCTTACCTCCCTTGCAGGGGTAAGGATTAGTTAATGTTTCTACAGCACTCTTAAAAAAAAAAAAAAAAAAAAAAATCTGGCTGCACATTTTATGATTGAGTTTGCTATCAATCCTAGCAGGTCAAATATTTTATTTCATTTATATTTATTACACACACACACACACACACACACACGTAAAATAACATACTTTTCTATTTAAGACCTCAGCACCCAGCAAATTCCATTGCTCTTAACAGGTGATGCTGGGTGGCAAGGCATTTGAAAATCTGGCCAGGAATTTTTATTTTTTATATTATATATAAGCTAAGGTTCTTGTTCCCTTGTGTATGAATTTTATGATTGCATAGCACTATCTGACGCAGCATACACTTCAGCATATATATACACACACACACACACACACACTTGCTGAAGTGTATGCTGCGTCAGATAGTGCTATGCAATCATAAAATTCATACACAAGGGAACAAGAACCTTAGCTTTGAATGGCTATTCCTGAATGTTGTAGGTTTGTTACAACTTTGAATGCTGCAAGAGTGTACATTTTCTGCAATGAAATGACCACTCATCCCACCATATAAAAGATCATGGTTTTTCTGCTCCCTCCAGTCTGCTACACTCTTCACTATTTTGCATTAAGTGTATGGGGTTTTGGATGGGAGAGGCAGCAAGGCAGAGAATTACAGAAGTTAGACAACCAAACCTTTGTATTCCTCTAAACCTGCAGGCTGCATTCCTATTGGTTAAACATTAAGGTATTTTAACAAGAAGCCAAATTTAAACTATGAACAGAGCTTCTAAGGAGTATAGGTGCATTCAAAGAGTGTGTGATTTGAACACTCACTCCTCCAGCTGAAACAAATGTAATAGTGTTTTGCTGCACATACATTATTCTATTTTCTCTAGGATGTATGTTCATATAGTGTGTGTGTGTGTGTGTGTTTGTTTTCTCTCCTCTCTCTCTCACACACACACACACACACACCTACCTTCCCCTCTTTTTCATTTTTTCCTCTGAGGTTACAAATCTGAATAATTCATTTTATTCTTATCCAACTCTTTCCTCTGCCCACTGAACTACATTTTTAAGATCCAGAGAGAGAGAGACTTTTACCCACTGATTCTATATTTAGATTCATACCCCTGACAACAAGATCATGTCTTTAACATTTAAATCGTTTCCCCCATTCCATTTAAGGTACTCTATAGACTGACTTTGGAAACCCATGAGCACCCTCATGTGGTCAAATGTAGCCATAAGCAATAAAACTTTTCTTGCTTGGTTAAAAATGGACACATTCTGCATTAGCAAAGGTTTTATTCATTCAAAGTTTTCACCCCCAAAATCATAAAGATCACCATGTCCAAAGTATTATTACTACCAACCAGTCCCTTCAATAACGCCTTCCCGGCCTTTTATTCAGTTTCAATTCAATGAGACCTTATGGATATGAAAAGCATTGCAAGCATTGCCAAAGTAAAAGTAAGAGTTATGGTATGATCATAGCTACGTAGGTAAGATCCATCCAGGATAGGGCTACACACAGAGTTGGGTTTTATCTCGTGTGTCCATTTGGTATTACTATCCATTCCCAATCTGGTAGCAGGCTGCTATGTCATATAATGCCACTTTTACTAGCTCTCTTTTCTCCCACCATCGGACACAGTTGTTCCTCCATCTAATATAAGAATTTCCTGTATCTTGCAACCCCAACCTTTGCATGTTTTTCTCTTTTCAAGCTGTAAGCTTTTCAGAGCAGGGATTAGATCGTCTCCTGTATTTGTGCACAGCCTAAAACATCAGGGTGCTACCTATAAATAAATAAATACATACCAACTCTTAGTTGAAAACCCAAAATTTTCCATTAAAAAAAGATTCAGTGGAAAATTTTCAACCAGCCCTACATATATGCTGACAAACAGGAACCTCTAGCTGCCAGGCGACCCAACCCCAAGTGTGCAAAAATCATGAGTCATGACACAAGAATCATGAGATTGGCTTAAAAATCATGAGATTTTGGGTGGATCATTTTTGTCTGTCTTCTGGGGTTTCTGAGCCTTCTGGGTGCACCTGGGTTGCATTTTCAAACTTTTTCTCTGTAACCATGTAAACTATAAATTTACTTTTTTAAAAAATAATGAAAACAGATTATAGTGCTCTTCCAGGACTGCCTGACAGAACAGCTGTGGGTGAGGGGGAGCTCTTCATCAAATGAAGGTGACTTCATAGACATTGCAGACTCCAGAACGATGCTGAGCTGCTTACCCTTCGGGCCAAACTGGTGTCTCGGTTAGTTGCATGGGTGAGGGAAACCTTCTTATCAAACCCAACTCCACAACAAATATATTCCCACTCCCAGCATTGCCAGCTCTTGTGATTTCTTTGCAAGTCATGCAACTTTGGCCAGGCTGGAGCCAGTATCACAATGACAGAAGAAACTCCAGCCCTCTCTCAAATTTCAGCCATGCCTAGGGTTACCATTCGTCCGGATTTACCCGGACATGTCCTCCTTTTGTGTGCTAAAAATAGTGTCCGGGGGGAATTTGTAAAGCACTCACAATGTCCGGGATTTCCCCCTCCCCCGGCTGGGAGGGCGGCTGGGAGGGCTGCAGGAAAGTCCCGGGCTGGACTCCGGAGCAGCTTCCTCCTCCCACCCCCCCCTCCCTGCATTCTGAGCCGGCCGGCAGCTCCTCCTCCTGCAGCCCGCTCCGGCAACCCTGTGCAGGGCCAGGGACCGGGTTTTGTGTTGTGCAGGGGAGCTCAGCCATGTGTCCGGCTGGCACAGAGCCCAACACCCTGTTCTGAGCAGCAGGGTAAGGGGGGGCAGGAGAAGGGACAGGGAGGTTCTGGAGGGGGCAGTCAAGAAACGGGGGGGGGGGCTTTTGGAGGGGAGTGGAGAAAGTTTTGGGCAGTCAGGGTACAGGTAGGGGGTAGGGTCCTGGGGGGCAGTTGGGGGGGGGGGTCTTAGGAAGGGGCAGTTAGGGGACAAGGAGCGGGGGGTAGGGGGCTGGGAGTTCTGGGGGGGAGCTGTCAGGGGGCAGGAGTGGGGAGAGGGATCGGAGCAGTCAGGGGACAGGGAGCAGAGGGGTTTAGATGGGTTGGGAGTTCTGGGGGGGCTGTCAGGGGGCAGGAGTGTGGAGAGGGATCGGAGCAGTCAGGGGACAGGGAGCAGAGGGGTTTAGATGGGTTGAGAGTTCTGGGGGGGGCTGTCAGGGGGTGGGGAGTGGTTGGATGGGGCGTGGGAGTCCCAGGGGTCTGTCTGGGGGTGGGGGTGTGGATAAGGGTTGGGGCAGTCAGGGGACAAGAGGCAAGGAGGCTTAGATAGGGAAGTGGAGTCCCGGGGGGCAGTTAGGGGCAGGGGTCCCAGCAGGGGGCAGTCAGGGGACAAGGAACAGGGGGAGGGTTGGGAGTTCTGGGGGGGCGGGAAGTGGGAGGGGCAGGGGCGGGGCTAGGGCAGGGCTCCTCCCGTCCTCTTTTTTGCTTGTTGAAATATGGTAACCCTAGCCATGCCTGTGGGAACCCCTTGGCTGCCTTCCCCAATTATGCACCTCTTGGGAAGAGCAGCCAATCAGAGCTGCTACAGGAAGCAGACAGAGCTCTCTCTCCTCCCTTCAGGAGCAGAGGCTGGGGAAGAGGGAGGAGCAGACATCGTTCTCACAGGAAGGAGCAGAAATAGCCCAGCAGCTCAGAGCAACTCCACACCCTCCTCCTCATTCCCCTCCCCACTGTGAAAAATGGGTCAATCTGCGCTCTGCTCCTCCCCGCTTCCCTAACCCTGAGAAGGGAGAAGAGAGGACCCCGCTGATCCCCCTCCCCCCAGGAGTTGTAGAAAAAGCAGAGTCAGGGAGAGGAACAGGATGAGCAGATGTTGGGGCTGGAAAGGCAGATGTGGGATTGGGGCACACAGAGTTAATTAGAGCCTTTGTGTTTGGGGAAGAGGCTGGGAGCTCAGCACCATCAACCAGCCAGCAACAGCTCCTGCAGTGAGGTCAAAAATCACCTTACTCTATGAACTTGGGAGTGTCAGCAACACTACTTGTCACAGACACTGCGGATGAACAAGAGGCGTTCTAAAACAAAATAAAAAAAAAACAAAAAGAAAAAAAGACCAAGAGATATGAGATTTATTTAATTACGTGATTCTGGGGCCAAATCCATGATTTTGGGGGATCTAGTTCATGAGTTTTGAACGTTGGTGGCTGACAACACTCCCCTCCCCTCACGAAAGGAATGGCCTGGCAGCCACAGCTCCCGCCTTCCTGTGGCCCATTTAGAAGGGAGATGAGCTTCCCAGTCTTGATCCAAAACCCACTGAAGCCAATAGGAACCTTTCCCTCAACATCAATGGGCTCTGGATCAGGGTCATAAACCTAGATCTGGGAGGCCAACTCTCCTCACCCTTATATTGCATAAACCAGAGGTCTTCCCCCTCTCCCCCACCTACCTTAAAAAAAATAAAAAGAATAAAATGGCTGCAGACTGAAAGATATTCTCTTTTGAGAAACAAGTAATGGACTTGTGAGGGGTAAGCAGGGGCAGACTCAAGTATTGCAGTCTGAACTACCAAGCCAGGCTTCAAGGATCACAATCCATTATCATAACCAAGATTTTCTCTACTGTCCTTATCTAAAAGAAATCTGAAAGAGAAACACCTAAGTATATACACCCTAAATATAAGTATTAAGCACAAAAATGAAATTAACACAATTTTCTTCTCCTAACTTCTATAGTCCAAGATATGCTTGTATAAAGGCATGCCATCATTATACTGAATAATTCCTCTAGATTTCTAAAAGAGAGCTCACATGACAGACACACACAAAAAGACTTCCTGTTAAAGCAGCATTAGATCTATAGAATTAAAGAAGAATCTATACTAAAAAGTTCTTTGAAGTTTTTAAAAGAATTACATTTCTTAACAGAAATGGAATCTAAAAAACAGAGAAATGGACCCAAATCCATTTGGTTTACAAATATCAGGGAGGTGTGGGGTGGTCAAGGATTTTAATATCATTAGCTTTATGATGCCGTCATTTCTTTTACAACAAAACTAGTTATTTTCTCTCTGGATGTGTAGCTGGAAAAATTATCTGTTTAGCTTTCAAGATTCTTAAGCAAATTCCACCTTTTTTTTCTTAAAACATTTAGTCTAACAGTCCTATTTGTAGTGATATTAATCAAATCTATTTAGAGTAACCTGAATAGCAAGGGGTGGGGGGGGGGGGGGGAAGAATCACATTAGATGACCCAGTTACAGCTGCTTTGTGGAAAGCAGATGATGATTTATCAGTGGTTCCCACTGCTTCATATGTGGCAACAGCCAAAGGTGACAAGGACTCTGCATAGGTGACCAAAGATCACCTCATTTTAATAAGGATATACTTCTACAAGCTCAAAATGCTGTCACTCCATTCTTCATCTTCCATTTCCTTTTCAGAGATATCACAAAAAGAATAAGACAGTAATAAACATGGGGGGGGAGGAGAAGAGGCCCTAACACAGAACTACAACCTTAATACAACAGGACAAGCTGGAGGACATGCCAGTTATCAGACAGTAAATTGCGTAGGTTACACGATCCTGCACCACTGAATGCTACCACCTCAACCAAAGCAGATCTGGATCCCTTTGACTTCTAACCTTATATTAGGAAAATAACCCTAATAAAAGAAACCTAATGATACACGTACATGCTGTGGTAATGCATACAAATTTTTAAAAAAATAAAACTCAGTCTAAAGGAGGACATTATAATTTTGGAGAAGTACAGAGTGGGCAGAAGGGATTTAGTTCCTTGGGTCAGTACTGGGTGGTAGCAGCCAAACCCAGCAAGAGCCACAATTTTTTACATAAACAAACACACACATAGCAGTGGTGCATAGAGATCTGTAATTGTCTCTTTTTCACTAAACTCCCCAGACGAACAAAATAAAATCAAAGATGAATCCACATGATTGGCTGATGGAAAGTTTGGCTCTGCCCTGTCTTCAACTCTAATCAGTATGGTAAAGAACCAAACAGAGGAGCACACTGTGTATATATCTGCTTATCCATTGGATTATTTATATAGCACCCACATATGGTCTAGAACTCATATCCCAGAGCTAGACCTAAAACACTCCACAGAAAAGCAACTAGAGAGCTAATCAAATAAGGCTCAGGTGCCATGACACAATGTAGTTTACTAGCATCTGAGTTATGAGTTCTAGAGCTTGCTTATTCATTTCGTTTACCACTAAGTTATTTGTCTTCTAACTGGAGGAAAGAAATGAACAGGACAGCGGCTGGAATGTGAGTTACCTCCGTTGTCATATTATACTCACAGCTGCATGTAGTGCAGCAGCAGTTCACACTTAGTACCCAGGGGCCAACTAGCTAATCAATCCATCACTGGTTTTTCCATTTGTTTTTACACAAGAACCTCCTAAAATGAATTTGTTTACACAGACATATTCTAGTTTCGTATATACAACTTTTTTAAAACTACAGTTTTCCATATTATTGTACTGATGTATAATTAATCTACATTGTTTTTGGACACCTACTATATCATTAGGACTCTACTGTCCTGTGGACCAGAAGCAAGCAGACTTCAAGCAAGAACTCTCACACTGCTTAGTAGCACAACAGATATCAAGACAACTTCATTTCAAGATTGAAAATAAAACTTTGTAAACAAGAAAGGAAACCCTTGTGATTTCTTTCAGCAGCGTCCTTCAAACTTGTTTAAATATTTACTTGAAAATTATAAAATCCAGCTAATCACATGCATATACATTGGAAGTTACCCACTGCACTACTGAGACTACCACAGAGCTATAAAAATATCTTCAAAGATCTAATAACCTTGATCCAGTGTCTTGCATGTCCTGTCTCACCCAAAATCTCCAGATCTCATTTCAAAGGCTCAAAATGTAGGCAAGAACTTGCATCTCAATACAGGAGAGTACAAAACATCCACATTTATTTTAAAGCATTTCAGCAAGTGACAAACCAACTGGTTGAAGAAAAAGCCTTGGCTTTCTTAATGGGCAAGCAGTACCAAGGCAGTACTTTAATTTAGCTCTCACGCTAATCTTTAGATACACCAACAGGCAATGTGTAAAACTAGGGCCACTGTTTTGTTTTAAATAAAGTTTCTTCAGAACTGTTGCTATTTAGATCTTCCTTTTCCTGGAACAACTGGGAATCATTTTGTTTCTATATGAAAACAGGAAGCTACATACCATAGGGCAGATCCAAAGCTGGCGTAAATTGTCATAACTGTTGAAGTCAATAGAGCTATGACACCAACTGAGGATCTGCCCCTTAGTAGAACAGAATCTAGGCAGTCAGCTTTCAGAGTCAGGTATCAGATAAAAGCTTTTGCAGTTAATGTGTGTGCGGAGGAACAGTAGCATTAAGTGGTTTGCTGGAATACGGACAATAAATGTGTCTAAAGAGAAACACCAGTGGGCATAGAAAGGGCTCAGTTTCTGTATCAAAGGTGGTGACAGAGGACAGCTTCAGTATCAGCATTTATCTATCAATTTCCCCACAGATCTATTGGTATAGCAGAGTGGGCAACATTTTCCACTTTAACACTCTAATCGTCCTTCAGGGCTAACTGAAGTTAAAATGAATACAATATACTGTATGCTTACCATGCTTTTGCAAAAGAGATGTAATGACTCCCAAAGCCTAGAAACACTAAAGAGTTTTTAGGGAACCGAAACTTGAAGTGAGAGGCAGGAACAGGGCCGGCTCCAGGAACCAGCGCAGCAAGCAGGTGCCTGGGGCGGCACGTCCGGCTCTTTGGCGGCAATTCAGCGGTGGGTCTCTCAGTCCCTCTCAGAGGGAAGGACCGGCCGCCGAATTGCCGCAGAAGAATGAAGCAACGGCGGCAGAGCTGCCGCCGAAGTGCCACCAACCGTGGCTTTTTTTTTTTTGGGGCAGCAAAAACTCTGGAGCCGGTCCTGGGCAGAAAGCCCAGTTGTAATAACTTTTTTGAAAAAATGGTCTGCCAAATTCATTAAGAGAGGTAAAGGAATACATAATCCCCTGAGCCAAAAAACCAAACACCTCCTTACATAAATTTTTAGTGAGATTGCCATGGCTCTGGACAAACAAAGCACCGCTATATAGACATAAGCAGGACGTAATTCAATTAAACACATCCTGTGTAAACCAAAATATGACTAGTGTCATTATAGCCCAATAAAGTAGTGTTTCTCCCATGCAAACTTTCTGAGTCTAGTAGGATATTATATACATGTAATCACACACACACACACACACACCTCTACTTCAGAACTATTTTAAACAGATTTACACTAATTAAAAATATCCAGGTTAAAGAAACAAACATACAAAGAATAGGTACCCAAAACACAATCATTAAACTTTTTGCATTCCTGAAAGCGTGTTTTACTGTTTCATCAAAATGCAGTATGACTACTTCTTTTGATCTGTCCTGTTTTCCTAAGCAAGTTGAAGTTCATTTCAGAAACTGCTCGTCACAGATATCAAGGGACCCAACTCTAAGTTTCAGCAGATTTTCATAGACACATTCAGGTCCCGTTGTTTACTGAACACCAGGTGACTGATATTTAGAAACTTGTAATCTGTTAAAAGACAGAAGTAAAATGTAGCAACTAATAATCGTTTCTCTATTTTCTTATGGCTCCCTGGAGCACTCAGAATAAGCCATCCTTCAACAAGTTAACAGATTGTTGTTTATGATATCATAGCTAAAAACTGGAAAGCATTCGCGAATAAAGAAAAGAAGAATGTAAACATGTTAAAAATAGGGTAAGATTCACGTTTACATTCTATAGGTAAGTCCATTTTGACATAAGCCAGTGAGAATGACTGCAAACTAATGATAAGAGACAAAACAGCAAAACAAATATTATTTCATGCAAAGCCCAGAAAAATGTTTTTTGAAAGAGGTACAATAGGAAAAGGTGCTTTGCAAATTACTGGCTTTAAACCAACATGCACTTTTGAAATGTTATGAATTTTTTTTTTTCCAATTGGAAAATCCAGAGGAGGACAATTGCATTTCTTGACTACATGCTCCATTAAAGATCATCCGATACACAGGACTGATCCGATGGTCTAAAGAAAGTGCTCTGCATTGCACCACCATACAGAAATGTTTCTGTCTGTCAGGGTTTGTCTCCATACAAGCTGAACACCAATTTGATTACATTTACAAACAGATTCAGTAATGCTGATTCAAAACCCAATGTAGGTACTCTTATTCTGGAAGAAGAGGGCCCTATGTTGGATTTCCTTTAAACTGATTTCTTACCAACTTAACCAAAATTGAAATAGGGTCCTCTGGTTCCAAAATAAGAGTGTCTACATGGGAGGATCGCACCAAACTAAATAGGTTTAATAAACAACTTATGTTAAATTGGTGCAACTTCTATGTTTAGAGATATCTGAGACCTAGTATAAAGTGGTATCTAAACTCCTTAAACTAAGGTAACCTGGCTAAGACACCGTCATAGTCTCTGGATCTTCAGGCTTCTAAGAACCGGAAATGACACAAAGGCAGGGTGCACCTCATATTTCTCAATCTCTCTGGCTAGCTAAAGAACATTCAAAATCTTAGCATCTATTCCAAAAACACCAGTCCAGATGGTGACGGGGGGGGGGGAGGGCTTCAAAGTGTGTGGGGCTATAAATCCCTCCCCCCTCCCAATAGCAATACAGAGGATGCCCTGTTGAAAATGAGGGCTGTGAGAGGAAAGCTTCATAAATAAGTTTTGTTGTAAGCCATTTTCATTTTGCTGAACTTGAGATGTTATAGGGAAATCCTTATTTGCTGTGTTGCAAAATGAGCATCTAACATTTCTCCTGGCTGAAAGCTGCTCCCATACTTTATAGCTTGCTTCACACAGACTCGCCTTTCTGGGGGAAAATGTGTGAAAAACAGAAAGAAGAAAAGTTCCTATTTCGGTGATGTGAGGAGAAGAGCCCCATGTAGGTCATGCTGGTTAATAATTTCTATTATATAAATATTGTTTTGTTTCTCTAATGGGGCAGGAAAAAGAGCAAAATACAATTGAGAAGAATGATGGGATGAATTGGCAATTCATTTACCTCCAGAAAAAAAATGGTTTCTGGAACAGAACTGAAAGCATCTTTTCCTCTATGAAAGTTAAAACTGCGAAACAGTTAGACGTTAGTATCTGAAGAAAAGATAGCATAAACATTCTCTGTAGAAATGACCATCATGCAATCATTTCTAAAATGACCAAAAAAGCAAAAAAACAAAAAACACACAAAACAAAAAGTAGCGAAGCGTGAATTATGTTTCAGATGGCAACCTCATGCAGCATGGGTTTGTACAGTACATACCCAGATAGGATCTCTTGGGAGGTGCTTTGATTTCTTCATCTTTACTATCTGCAGCTACATAAGAAAAATAAATTGAGAAGAGAGGACGAAAAGACAAAACAGACTAATTTGAGTCAATACAGTAGATGGGTCTTTTAGTTTGTTTTATTTTAAGCTTAGTTAGTACATCTTGCTGATAAAAAACATGCAAAAAGTTTTAGTTTCCATGCTGTCTATAGGGTTTTCCTCAAGATTTTAGGGAAGCATAAAGGGGAAGGAAATCACAGAAAGGCCTCAGTGTGAGAAATAACAGCAATTTAAAATAAAATAATAAAGGGGAGGAGAGAATAGAGACAGTGTAACGTGTAACCCTCTTCAAAGCAATGTACAAATATTTATAAACTTTTCAGTGAAAGAGAAAGCTTAAATTGCTTATTTTTATTCCTGTGCCTGAGTTAAATGTGAGGATGGAGGAGACTTTCAGGAAAGAATTATGTAGGAGCAAATAAAGAAATAAAACATGATAGGGCTGCCTCACGTTCTGGCGGAAACCCTTTTCTACAACACTTCCAACGGGTTTAACTGTTTAGCCACGCGCGTTGACAGAGACCAAATCACCATTTCAAGTGTTCCATATGCTGAACCATTTAATTTGATTCTAACCTTCCTCTGTAAGCCTGAATTCCATTTGAAAACCACATACTACCCAAGACAGTGCTCTCTTAATAAAGCTCTTCAAGGGAGCCCAGTGTTATAGTAAGGGACAAGTTGTAAACAGATGTTAAGATAGCATCAGTTTGAGGGTCCAAAATTAAATGACAGTAAGAAATAAACTGAAATAATAATTGAGCCCCCATGCTACTTGGCTTCTAAGCACTACAGGAATACAAATAACTACACAGCAAGGGTGGCTTTAGGGTTAGGTAAAATAGATTTAAGGCATCACACCAACAGAATAGACCATCCCCATGACAAACTCCCCACTGGTTGTAAGCAAAGTTAGAATATTTAGGGTGCCTGGCAGTTACCCACACACCAGGGCAAAGGTTCTTGGGGCATAATCAAGATTTGTGGTGGGTAGTTGTTTCCGGCTGTGTAACACACATGCATACAAAAGGGAGGTAATCTCTTCTTGGTTAATACCTGTAATAAAATGTATGCATGAGAGAACAAATCTTTCCTAGTCGCTGGGGGGGGCGGGATTCATTTCCTGATGGGTTTTTTGTTTGTTTTTAAAACAACAAAGTGGAGAAAAGAAGTCTCCCTAATACCCAGCCAGGACGGAGACTCTCCAAGGAGACAGTCAAGCCAGTCCAAGGGGAGTGAACTTTTCAAGTTGCAACAGATTTCCACATATATGGAAGTGCAAGAACTGTACACTATTCACATTAAATGGCTTTGTGGATACACTGTTAACTAAACACTAAAATGTATTTCAAGCCAGAGGACCTAGAACAACTTGCCTGAGCTCACAAAAGCTGTCCTCTGGATTAGGAGAGAGACCTTGTTATTGCTTTGGAAGCTAAGAAAAAGATTGGCTTCCCCCTGAACTAGTTATTTAACAGGGAGTTATTTGGATGAATAGAAAAAAACATGCTACTCCTGGATAACTCAAGACTCATTGGTCAAATGTGCACCAGGATTATTAGAACGGAATATAAGGCATCCGCTGAAGTGAAGACAAATCTGAATTATGTTGTAGAGGTATTAGGAAAGAGGATGGAAGAAGGAATGGGTAGAAAGATTTAAATACAAAAACATAGTGATATTGATCTTATTATGATGATACTGCAATTCACAACCTAGCCCCTTCCATCCAGGAATCTCAAAAGCATCAAACTGAAATTTAGCTTCCCGCCATCTGCATGAGATATGGCGAAAACTTGGTACAGAGAAAACTCAGGATCAGATGGGAAAACCATGGGAGAGTCAGGTTTAGGAACGCAGGTCATCTGATTCCCAGTTCCTGTGCTTCCAGAGGCCATCCTTCCTCTCTTGAAGGAAATATGTATGCCCAAAATGGTAAATAGCACAAAGATTAATTTCAAGCCAGTACATTACATCTGACAGTGAATCACAAAATCCTCAGCATTAATACTTTTCAACTTGTAGATCTTTCTTATAGGATATCATCACTGGTCTAACCTTCCCATCACTTAGAAGTTAATCACATAAGCCAGGAGAGACATTTAGTTGCACTGTGAGGTTCTAATAACAAAAGTTTGCATAGAGTACAGTGAGCCACCTGCTGCAAAGAAAAGAGTGAAAGCCCAAAACAACAGGCAAAATTGTTCTTTTTGGTGGATTAAATATATGGAAAACTGGCTCCTGGGAAATGATATGGCATGACACACTGAGTACGCTCTGCAAGTTACCTTACAGGCTGGTGAAGAACCCAATTCTTTCACTAGGTGACTGAATGCCAGGTCATTCAATCAAAAGAGATTGTGGCTGAAGTTGAATTGGACATGCATCCCCCCTGACATGTATTGAGGAAGCCTGCTAGAAAAGGAGGGAGGGGAAAGAGGGCAATCTAGTTTGAAGACTTACCCCCTTAGCCCCACAAAGGGCAATCTGAAGAGGAAGCCCTCTGCTCTGCTCCCAACCAACAGGTATCTATAGGCAAAGAGCTGGCTGTTCCCCTCCCAATACGTCCAGTTTTTAAATCTCTGCTAAATGAGGCCAGATCTAAAGTCATTCGTTTTCCCAGCCTGTGATAACTCTTGCAGACAACGCAGCCCCAGACTGTAGAGGAGAAAAAGGGATGGGTCAGAGTATTGAGCGTTGCAGATGAGCAAACGTTTTCCATGACGTCACTTTACCTGGGCAGATTCACAGCACACTCCACAGAAACCATTGAGTGGGAATACGTTTGCAGAGCAGGCCTATCTTTCTATTAAAGAAATAAACCTGCAGCAGAGCCAGCACCCATAGCCCTCTAGGGCTCCCTCTGCCTGGAAAGGCTGCCGCTATTTGGAGCTGGATCAAGCCCTCAGTTTTTAGGGTAAGAGAAGGAAGAAAACAGATCGAGAGAGCAAATTATATGTCCATATTGGCAAGACAACTGAAAAGAAGCCAACAGTTTTATAGCCCAGCAGCAGCAGGAACAGGAGAAACATAAAATGGGGCATGTACACATCAAACAACAAAACCAGAGGTTGGCATTTGTTACATTTCCAAACTGTAAGAGAGTTGCCATAAAGTAAATCATTTTGTAAAAAAGACTTATTACATGGTGGGGTATAATGCACTCTATGGGGGATGTTATTTCTGAAGCGCACCATCATGCTGCACGTTAATTGGTCCTCTAAGACCTGGCTGGTGCGCACTGAAGGCTCCCGAATACGCTTTAATGTAGTACCATTTCAAACAATATTACATTAAAGCGCACCAGCAGGGTCTACACAGACTAATTCACGCACAGCATGTTCGTGCACTTTACCCAACTGTGTGGGCAAGCCCTCAGATCAATGATACTGAGGCTCAGGAGTGGCCTTTTAATGGGTCTCTTGTAGCTCTTTGAAGCACATGATATTAAAACACTGATTTAATTATTAACCAATTTAAGTTATCAATCAGGATGCTTTTACTAGGTTATTAACCAACTGTAGAATACTTGGTCAGTCACTTTACTATAATTAATAATAATAAATAATATTGAGAGTAAATGAAACAATGAATTCACACTACTATGGCTCTTTTGGGTAATGTTGATCGCTGATTTGGCTCCTGAACCACTGAGGTCTGAGTATCACTGCCTTAGATTAACAACAAATGATATTCTGGCCCAGATTGAAAATTTCCACACACAAAAAAAGTACTGCAAGACCATAGGAAGTGCTGTACAATATGTACACTTTGATAAACCTGTAATAGTGACACACCATCACTCCCTATTTTGATAACAAATGTGGTGACAAGAAATAAAATATTTTATATGTGCAAGCAAGACACAGCATTGGCAATAGCAAGGTATGGCTTCTGACACTGGTCAGTGATAAATGCTTCTGTAATACACAGACTTGGCAGAAAAGTACAGTGAAAACTCTTGTTCTCATTCAGGCCTAGATCTTAGCATCATCGAGACTGGCAGAGTAGCATGACTTCCACTACTTCCTAGGGTTTGACATAAAATATTAAAGAGAACTCTTATTTTCTAGACTGAACTCATAAAATACTCATATGGAAGGAAATCATTTTAAACAGGCCATTCAGAGAGTGCTGGGTTGGATTTTCAAGAGACAATGGTTTGCAACACGTACAAAAAATTTTCACTCAACCCAATGACAAGACAAGACATTTTTAAAAATTTGCAGACGACGATTTCACTCTGCAAGATTACTGTTACCAACCTGAAAAGGAGCGACGTTTTATGTTCAGTTCATTTGACACACGTACTTCAGTGCATAGTTTCAGCATCAGTAACATAGTAATGATCATGATAATGCTTTGCCACAGAAGAGGGGACTCAAAATGCCTTCCAAACCTAAAAAAGTAAGAGAAAAATATATAAACATCTCAAGATGATGATCTTTATACCCAATTACCTTCAATCTTATTTAGGTGTTTGACGATTGTATCCTTAACAATGATCGTAACTGACAAATTTGCAAAGCTGCAGAGAAGAATTACACTAACAGAGATCTAGCTGCATGTAACCCAACCATATTCCACTTGAACTTGTAGCCATAGGCACCGACACCGTAGATGCTCTGGGGCTCGATAACCTGTGGGGGGAAAAAAAATAGTGGGTACTCAGCACCCACCAGCCACAGCCGTTGGGCAGCAGCGTTGCCAATCAGCTGTCTGGTGACACCCCAACGAGCTAATTGGGGGTGCCGCCAAACAGCTGTTTGCCAGCTGGGGGAGAGTCTTAGGGGAGGGGGGAGAGTGGCAGGCAGGGAGCGGAGCACCCCTGGGGAAAACTGTAAGTCGGTGGATCTAAAAGCATGAGTTTCTGTTGCCTGAGCTAAAGGACCAGGCCCATTAGCTTGAATGAAGAGGCAGACTTGCAAACCTGGTCTAGCAACTAGAAGGGGATAAAGAGCTACATTGCATTAGCATGAGACACACACATTTCTTTCCTCTATTAAGTGAGTATGCTATTAAGTTAAGAACTCCTGCTCTACACACTAAGTTCCCTAAATATAATTTTAAAATACATTAAATCATAAGCCCATACCATCCCATTTCCCAAAAAACACAACTACCAACCTATGATGTCTAACAGTGCCCTCAACAAACCTACAAATACCAGCTCTTACTGCACTCCCACCACTCCAGAAGTCTGGAAGAAGGGAGGGACATCACTTCTGGGACATATTGCAATCTGATTTGGACTAAATTTGGACCAAGCTTAGGGAAATGAACTCCAAAGTTGCAGGAAACAGCTATTTGATTGTTCAGAGATGTGGAAACCGAATGGAAAATGTTTTCTCCCATCTCTCCCCCTCCCCCCAGTTTAATTTATGTTTGCTTACTGATGCTGTCTGGTGGGAATTACTGAGCTCTCCTACACGTATTGCAGGAAGAGGAACTTGGATAGCCGCCAATACTTAATGAAGGGTCCATCTTCCATGATTGCATTAGATTCTATCAGAAAACAAGACTCTCCAGTGAGGATTGGCTGCTATCCAAGTTCCTCTTCCTGCATTATACGTAGGAGAGCTCAGTATAATACCCCAACAGACACCACCAGTAAGCAAAAAGTAGGGGTTTTATTTTTTTGTTTATTTTTTGAGAAAAGAGAAGGAAGAGAGGAAAAGCCTTTCCCATAGACCTGGTGCAAAATATATTAGATTTATTGTAGAAAGGCTCCGGGCACATGATTGTGACTTCTCTCTCCGCTCAAACAATCTTGCTAGGGTGTATTCCTCAGAGATTCTTATTGCTTCAAGAAAGCGATTTGGGGAAACTAAACAGTGTGCTTTCACTCACTCTTTAATTCTGGGCCACATTTCCCATCTGCCACTCCAAATACACCCACAAAATAGTCACCCAGGCAACTGCTTCATCACCCCACAAACATTGTGCTGCCACTGGCTAAGAAGACAGGAGACAACACTTACAGGAGTAGGGTGATGATTTGTTTAATTAATGTTTTACAAAGCTCTGGCAAACGTTAAGTATAGTATACTATAATGAGCCATTACTATGTATGAGAGTACGATGCAAGGTCTCCCATAAGAGTCTGGATATAATTCTTTAACTTCTTTCAAGACAGAGCTCTGAACTAGTCAACAAGACACTGGGACAGTACCAAGCGTATTTGCCATTAAGCCCTTGCATTGTATGAATGCTGAAGGAGTTCTTTACTTCCACTATGGTCTTTAGGGAGATTCAAGTTGTTGTTATGGGTCAAATCAGCCCCCATGCGGATTATGCCCAGTAATGGGGGAAACTGAAAAGCCCTTGATTCTGGACTTGCTGGAACTTTTCCATTTGTAGGTGGCCAGGTTTGTCCCCAGTGGAACAGACCATCCCCAGGGAACTGGTCGGGGGGGGAGGGGGCGCTAGCTGCCTAGTGCCACAGAGCTGGGGCCATCCGTTATGAAACCATGAGCCTTCACAATGTCTCCTGGGACACCAGTGGCTTATGGCTCTTGCGTACACGGCTGCAACAAGGCCTCCTCCTCAACTAATGCCCTGGGGAGGGGGAAGGGTGACACTGCAGCAGATCATACCATGGTAAGATCAGCACTAACAAATTCGGAGAATTGCTGAAGTGGGCGGGAGATGATGCAGCCGAGTGTACAAACTCCCCTCTGATCTGCAGAGAGCCCAAGTCAGGTTTCCATTGAGTCAGGAAGAAAGAGGATGGAGTGGAGCGAAGTAGAGTTGCCATTACTCCCCATTCTGTGCCCCTGCTTCTTGCCAGGGCAAACTCAGCAAATGCTACTGAATCTGCAGTTTCAGGGGACCCTGATGCATAGAGTCCACCAGGGACAGTTTGCATTCCACTGACCATGAGCCAGAGCTGCATGGGTGTAGCGAGAGGAGCATCACACACAGCTCTGTGGCAAAAGCCTGATTCCCAAGGATCCTCGAGTTATTTATCCCACTAGCACGGCCATAATACATAGATGAAGTGGGGAGCCTGTGTCGTAAGAGAATGTCTCTGTTGGGGGTGGAGCTAGAGGCTAGCAGATAAACACACAAGTTCTGGACACATTACTGAGCCAGTGCCATGCTGGCATGACAGACGAGCTTGTCTGAGATCTGCTGTGCAACACTCTCCTGGCAACTGAGGAGCCTATATTAATTGTTTTGCTGGAGGCTTCAAAACTGAGGAACTAACCCAGTCCACTGCTTTCATCCATCTGTCATTCAGAAAAAGAGAGAAGAGAATCTGTCCCACTGTTAGCAACTGTTACCAAAAGTCCTCTACCGTAGGTGTATGAAATACTGTACTTATCCCCATTACAAGTCCATTTTTATAAGAGCTAATTTAGGGCTACACTGGCAGCACTGGTGCTGAAGTTCCATTTATTCACAGAATAGGGACAGCTTGGACATTACTATTAGTTTCCCCTTACTGACACACTAATGTTCTTCCAGCCTGATCCAAAGGGAGCCCATAGAATTTCTACTGGCTTATTCACTCCTTGGTATATTTGTTGAGAGTGCTGCCAACAATATCATCAACTGTTATACAGATATCTGCCTACTACAAACAGAAACAAGCTAATTGCCTCAGGCTACCAGCTGTCAGCTATAAAACAATTTACAATCACCATAAACTAGTGGCACATTAGAACTAGTAATCAGAACAGAGATGGAAAGCTGTATTATCAACCCTCTGAGTCATCTATCACTTTAGATCTAAGATTATTTAAAAAAAAAAAAAAAAAAAAAAAACACACACAATACACAAAAGAGAGTTCACCTGAGACTGAACATATATGGCAAGGTTTCCATAGTCACTTCAAACAATGTATGAGAATTTAACAAACTCCAGCATACACAGGACAAAAGTTGCACTACATAAACTTTCGTTCTGACTAGCCAAAGCACTTCAAGGGAAATTCTTCTTCTAGATACTGTGTTCTATTCTAAACAACTTGAAAGGAAATAGCTCCTATTTTGGTCAATATGATGGACATTAACATGGAGAAAGAAGGATGTACCCTCCAGATGGTATTTGAAATTATGGTTCAGGAGCCAGTCTGGCAAAAGCATCACATCAGGACATGGGGGATCCAAATTTAAGATTCTCTTACCTCTCCATTCCCAAATGGGCTGGGGAGGTGATAGGGACTGGAAGAAGGAAAGAGCCTTGTGTTGCTGTGCAGTGAGTATTCTGGATGTTTCAGAAGCAGCATTCGACCCTTCCCTCCCCACCTGCCAAAGGCGGTGAATATTTTTACCAAAGCAGGGCTTGAGGGTGGGAACAGTAAAGAAGCTGTTCATAGAAGTAGGAGGGATCCTTAGGGTACTAACTGGGGCTCAGGGAAAGAGGAATATAGGATTGAAGCCTTTTTTTAATTTGTTGTTCTTTCTTTCCGAGTTTCTAGCTGGTAATTATCATATAGCTAAACAACTGTGACATTTGCAGTATTTGGGATGTCCAATGTTAGACCTCAAAGCAGTTTCCCTTCTATTTATAATATTTTAAACTATCACTGTAAAGAGTTCTGGTTTTTTGAACATATACAAATTTCTTTAAATACCAGTAATATTTTTGTTTTAAAAAAAATCTTAACTGTTAGTGTTCATAAAACTGAGAGGCTGAATAACTGGGCCAGAGCCAGACAAACTGACAAGTCACCATGAGTTTGTCTGAATAACTCTACCGACGCACCTCAATCTTCTTGCAGCAATCCTGTTACTCCAGTCCTGGGCCTACCCTGACAGAAACCACAGATTGTGTGGAGACAAGCCAAACTGTCTATCACTTTTGTGATCTAAAAAGCAATGAGTTGGCCGAGCCTAACTTCAACTTCACTAGCAGCCAAGCTGGGTTTGAATATGAAAGCTTAACACACTAACCTACTACAGCATTTAAAGCCCAGGTCAAGGTCCTCTGCGGTTTCTTAAGAGATTCTAAAGCAGGGTAGAAGCTGTGTTACAGGTTGACACTGTGTAACCCAAACTATCAGGCTCCTGGGCGACAGCATGATGCAACAGCACAACAGTAGCCAGCAGGAAGTGTAAAAGAGAAAATAAACTAGTTTCAGAATATGATCTGCCTGCTAAGAACTGCTTCTCAATATGTGAGCTTCCAGGATTTTGTGTAGTACAGAACATATATTTAAAAATAATACATTAAAACCTACTTTTATATTTTATTCTTCCTGTACAAAATAAAGTTTGCTGAAAAATGCTAGTGATCAAAGAGAGGAAGTCATGTGTGCATTTCTGCTTCAGTGACTGAATTTACTGAGGGAAAGTTGCTATATGCACTGCACTCTCCGACCATGGCATTCTCTCTACTAGTCTCTACCTTTGCTGGTCAGAAGTATCCAGAGGTGAAAGTAAGCCGGTACGGTACGGCGTGCTGGCAAGAGCCGGTACACTGCTGTCCGTACCCTCAGGGGGCAGCTTCCCCAGGCTGGCGATTTAAAGGGCTTAAGGCTCCCAGCAGCGGCCGGAACCCCGGGCCCTTTAAATTGCCACAGAGCCCTGCTGCTGGAGCCCCAGGGTAGCGGGGGTGGCTGGGAGCCCCAGGGCTCCGGCAGTGATTTAAATCGCCACCAAAGCCCCGCTGCTGGAGTTCCGGGATAGTGGCCGGGAGTCCTGGGCCCTTTAAATCGCCACCCGAGCCCTGGGGCTCCCAGACGCCACCACTACCCTGGGGCTCCGGCAGCGGGGCTCTGACAGAGATTTAAAGGGCCTGGGGCTCCACTGTGGTAGCGATGGCCAAGAGCCCTAGGCCCTTTAAATCACCGTCGGAGCCCTGGGGCTCCGGCCACAGGGCTCTGGCAATGATTTAAAGGGCCCGGGGCTCCCAGCTGCTGTTACCGCTGCTGGAGCCCCAGGCCCTTTAAATCTTGATTTAAAGAGCCGAGGGATTTAAAGGCCCCGCCTCTTCCAGTTGAGGCCCCACCCCCCTGCTCAGGACTCCAGTGTACCGGTAAGTCCTTTAAGTTACTTTCACCCCGGTAGTATCTTCTCACATTCACTTTATAGTAGTGACCAGCAATTCTTTTTAACCGGTAAAGCCAAAATAAAGTCTAAAAAACAGAAGTTTCTCCCATCCCGCAAACAGTCCTGCCAGTAGATGCCCCTAGATCACTCACTATCAGAGCTGAGGACTAGCCAGTGTGAAGACAGGTCAGATGTAACTGCAGCTGCCTACCTTTCCCCTTCATACTGTGCAGGCTAGACTGTACATTCTTTGGGGGCAGAGACCATCTTTTTTCAATCTGTGTTTGTACAGTACCTAGCACTAGCAGGATGCTGGTCAATCACTGGGACTGCAGTGAACCCAAGATCTCGTTAGAGATTCGTTTGGGCCAGGGCTTGTTATTCTGATTAAAATAAATGGGGTCAAGTGGAATCACTTGCTCAAAAAGTAATATGAAAGCTGAGGTCTGCACTGAACTTTTTCAAAATTGTTTCAGATATTAAAAACTGGAAGGGTCCCTTAAATCAGTCTCAGCAGCTTTAATTAAGGTGAACATATTGCTGGATAACTCCTCCAGGGCTTGAGCTTTTTGGCACTGCTGGGTGGCTTCAAGACAGTGATCCACTTAAACTATATCCAAGAACTTTTAGGGGGAAAAAAAGTGGGTACAACTTGTGATTCCCAATATTGTGTCTTTTTCCCCCTTTACTACCCTTTGTGCCTGTATCCACCTCTTGTCATATATGTAGACTGTAAGCTCCTTGGGGCAGAAACCATCTTTTTGATCTGGGTTTGTAGAGTGCAGTCCTGGACTATGACTAGAGCTCCTACATATTATGATAATATAGGGTTACCATATTTAACAAATAAAAAAAGAGGACCTCCACGGGGCCCTGGCCCCGTCCATTTCCCACCCTCAGCCCCGCCCCAACTCTGCCCCTTCCCCACCCCAACCCCGCTTAACTCTGCCCCCTCCTCCCGCCCCCTCCCAGCCACACGAAAAGGGCTGCCCGAGTGCTACCAGCTTCATGGTTTGCCGGGCAGCCCCCAGACCCCGCGCTCCCGGCCAGCGCTTCCCCAGCGCAGCTGGAGCCCGGGAGGGGAAGCGCCCAGCCGGGGGCGCAGGGTCTGGAGGCTGCCCGGCAAACCGTGAAGCCGGTAGCGCTCGGGCAGCCCCCATGCCTCCAGACCCTGCGCCGCCGGCTGGGCACTTCCCCTCCCAGGCTCCGGCAGCTGGGGTCCGGAGGCAAGGGGGCTGCCTGAAGCCCATAGCGCTCGGCTCTTAAACAGAGCCGAAGAGTCAGGGGAGGAGCAGAGCAGTCGCGGGTGGGGAAGTGCCCGGCCGGCATTTTCCGGACATGTTCGACTTTTTGGCAATTCCCCCCGGACGGGGGTTTGATTGCCGAAAAGCCGGACATGTCCGGGAAAAAACGGACGTATGGTAACCCTATGATAATACAAATAAATATTCAAATTGACAGGAAGCTTTATCCCCAAACCCATCTAGAGCAGGGGTTCTCAAACTGGGGGTTGGGACCTCTCAGGGGGTCGTGAGGTTATTACCTGGGGGTCGTGAGCTGTCAGCCTCCACCCCAAACCCCGCTTTGCCTCCAGCATTTATAATGTTGTTACATATATTTGAAAGTGTTTTTAATTTATAGGGGATGGGGGGGGGGGTCGCACTCAGGTTTGCTATGTGAAAGGGATCACCAGGACAAAAGTTTGAGAACTGCTGATCTAAAGGCATCCAAGATACTGCATAATCAAAGCCCTCTGAAAGTCAGGAGGAGTCTTTCCATTTACTTCAGTAGGCCTTGGATCAGGGACATAATCCTCAGCAGGTGTAAACTATCACAACTCCACTGCAGCAAACTGAGCGGTGACAATTTACACCAGCCAAGAATCTGCCACCAGGACTTTAACACACACCCAGGCAGTAAACTGACTGCAGCTGCATGCTCATTGTTTCTTTGGCTGACAAAGAACAAATATGGGAAGTTAAGATAAAGGAAAATGGTCTTTTATTCAGGAGACTTCATTCACGTTTTCCCCCAACTCATATCTTGGGCACTTCAGCTCAGGAAAACCAGCCTGGCCTATCAACCATTCCTATTTTTAAAATTAGTGGAACAAAGGCTACAGTGTTTTATCCTGCAATTACAAAAAAATTAAAAAAAAGAAATCACAGGTAACCTTATATGGCAGTTAGTGCACCTAATTTTGATGAGACAAAGGACTGCACCACAACTCAAAAGACTGCAGCCTGCTGAACACAGCAGGAAGCAGGACTACTGTTGGCTGACCTTACTTATTAAGATGTAACTAGAACGCCTAGCATCTACTTCAGAGAAATCTTTTCCAATTTCCTTTCCTTGGCGTAGGCCATGTATTTGTTCTGCTAATATTAAACGAACCCTGAAGTTATTTCAGTCTGTGGGACATTTTGTAAACCAAACTCAGGAAACCCCATTATGAACTTTACAACAAAATAATTGTATTCTAGTGAGCAGGGTTGAATGAAGCTCCTTCTCCCCTCCCTTTCCACTACAAACTGTGGTCCCTCCACAGAAATCATTGGTTATTTCTTTTCCTATGTATCTGACTGACCCTGCTAGGTGAGCAGTACCCTTCGCGCCAAACTAAAGGCGAGCATATAGAAGTCTTTTCCATAACGTCACGCAGGATTTTACTTGTCTATCCAGTCACAGGCTAACTCAGAGACAAGGAGGGGACTCCTTGGCTTACTAATGAGAATGCTAACGAAGAACAGATTTTTTTTTTTAAATGCAGAGGTTTTTTCATAAATTGCTAGTAACTGTCATGCACATTCACACAACTACATTTTTTCCATTCATGCTCACAGATATTTTCATGAGCAGCACACTCATGGACCCCAAAAAGTTGAGACTCACATGTGTCACTCAAAGCTTCAGCGTCGGTCTAAAATGTTGCCATCAAAGGTTTTCTTAAGACATATTAAAAAGGGTCAAAGACTTAATATGTAATTTCTAAGAATCAACACACTGGGTCAGATGTTTGTGTGACAAATAGGGGAAATGCCTGTATTATCTTTTATGAAAACCGTATAGGATGGTTTCCTTGGGCAATTGTGTATTGCTGCCTGCTTGCATGCATAGAGATAAGTCAAAGGAGGCTGCAAAGGGGTGCTAAATAACCATAAAACAGTGATTCAGATAAGTCAGTCTCAGGTACTCAGCTTCAAAGGAGCCATAACAAAGCTGGCTCCATCTAGGCTAGAATGGGGTACCCTCCCAGAGGCTAAGCCTGGGATCAAAGGAGAGCTAAAACCTCAAAGACCCTAGAAAAGGCAGGGGGCGATTAGGTGAGCTGGGAGAAGCTGACAGGCTGGGATAGAGAGACACAAAAATCATGGGTCACAGCCCCCTGAGCGTCAACCATGTCCTTGTTTGAGAGTGGGTGAATTGCAGAAATCCACCCCAGGTGAGGTAAAGGCATGAGGCCTGCCACCTGTAGGAGTTGCATTCATGAGACCCAAAGAAGGGACAGTAGTCCATAACCATTACAGCTTGCACATCTAAATGCTTAATGATTTTTAACAAGAGTTGTACATGTACAAGGAAAGCAGAATCAGGCCTACTATTGTCTATAATAATACAGATTTATCATTTCGCATGTACAAGTCTTCTCACACTGCCTTTCAGCAAAGGCCTAGTGCAGAAACAAATCTGCTGCTTGAACAGAACTGTGTTGAAAACTCTGGGAAATTATTTTTAACTCACTTCAAAAGAAAAATTTAGAGGCATTTTGAGCGTGGGAAACACAATGCTGAAGAGACAAAGTTAAAGAAATCACACTATTGTCATCGCGTGACGATGCAAGTTCTCAAGTCTTTGATAATGCCCTAAATGAAGAATTAGAGGAAAGAGGGCAGGAGGAAGGCAGAAAATTGAGTCCTTTAACTTAAAAAATAAAAAAGGGCATCTCCTCTTTCACTGGCAGTGGAATAACTGGAGGGGAAATCTTGAAAAGTAGAAGTATCTAATAGAGGCAGGATCATGATTCTTGCCCTTAGTGCTAGTACTAATTTCTGAGCTAGTATCACAGTCCTGCCGTGCCAGCTTTAGCTGTAGAAACACTTAACAGTAGATTTCATGGAGATTAGTGAATAAATATTGTATTTGCAGATTGGAGGGCAAGGGGAAGGTCACACTCCTCCTGTTTTAAAACTAGTTGATTTTTTAAATTAAAAAAAGAGGGGCAGATTACAGGAGTGGGTTATGGAGGGGGCGCAGTGGGCACAGTGCATGGGAATACGTGGTCTCCACTGCTACTTCATGAAACAAGGTATTTCGGAGGTTGTGGGGGAAAGGAAAGGACCAGGAGTCAGGAATGAGTGTGTGTTGGAAATAGGCACACTAACACTAGCACTGAACCCTAATATCATGATAGAGTCATGAGCAGAAAATAAGTGAGATTTGTTCTGGAAAAAAAGCAAGCTAGTCATGTGGGGATAACACACATATTGAATGTGAGGGTGAATCTAGAAGGCCTTACTGAAAGGTGCAGACAAAGTTAGATAGCAGTATGCACTGTGATATAGATACAAAAAAAGCTAGTGCAATTTGTGAGAATGTGCTCAGAGACAATACATCACAAAAAAAGTCTCTCTCTGGTGCACCTGCAATAGTGTGTTCAATTCCAGGAACAACAGTTCCAGAAAGATATTGACAAACTCAAGGGAGTTCAGAGAACAACAACAAAAGCGATCAGGGGAATAGAGGAAATTGCTTGAAATGAAAGATAATTAAATATGTATAACAATGCTAAGCAATGTTTGGAGCTAGGGGAATAACATGATTAGACCCTTCAAATATTTCTAGATATAGGAGAATGAGAGTGTGTGCACACACGCACACATGCGTGTGCGTATGTACGCTTAGACAAAAGGGGAAGGAATTAGCATAATACATCAGCGTATAACCAGGAGTAGCGCAGGGGTCTAGGGAAAACAATTTAGGAAAGAATTTAGGCTCAGTGCCAAGAAAACCAGCTTGACAAAGGCATGTATCAGGCTGTAGAATAGTCTACGAAGTGGGGTGGAAGTCTCATCCCATGTTGCTTTTACAAGGAGAATGGACAAAACACTATAAGATGAATTGTAGGGAACAGCCCTGTCTTGGCAGGAGGATGGACCAAATGATCCAACAGGCCTTTTTTATCATGAATCATAGAAGATTAGGGTTGGAAGAGACCTCAGGAGGTCATCTAGTCCAACCCCCTGCTCAAAGCAGGGCCATCTCTTATCATTACCATGAACTCTTGTTATCTATATACACCTTTAGAGTAATCATAAATTTTAGTGCCTATACCCAGTCATATTTTGTTTCAAGTACTGATCTTGCCCCAGTTGGTCATAAAGTGACATCAGCAGTAAGGTTACTATGAAAGAATTACTATGCTTAACAACGAGAGAGAAAATGAATTACTAGCTGCTCGCTGACATGATTAACACCTTTAAAAACTGAATCTTGCTTTGTGCATTAATCACTCATATGCATCAGAACTGTATTCACCCAAAGAAACACTTTCTTGGCATTACACTGTACATATTACAACATCATGGATGCCATAACCTTTTCATTGTGTAACGTATCCTCTTAAGACCATACTATTTTAGTATCATGGTAGTTGCTTTATAGAGAACAGTATATGGGTCTTTTCATCTCTAACTTGTATTTCAGTGGAACTATTGACATAGCAAGGGACTATTCACTGCAAGTGAGGGTGGAAGAATCAGAACCTTAAGGTTTTGCAAGGTCAAGCCTGTAGTATTTACCCAGTGTGGGTGGCTATATCAAATAATTTGAACTTTTATTTATAGGCCACACTAACTTGAGAACTGTGACAGCATTCTGAAGTCTGGCTCTGTGCTTCAATTGAGTCCAAAGCAATTTAAAACAATGCAGGGACTTTCAAGATCAGAACACAGAGAGTGACACAAAGCTAGAATCCATTAGAGAAATTGTTATAATATGTAAACACTCAAAAGAACAATAGCATGAAAGGACACCATTAGTTTGAAACAATTATAAAAAAAAAGTGTTTTCTTTCCCATTTTACAAATGACTCTCTAAGATGTTTAAAATTTTTAAACTTCTTTCAATTTAAAAAAAATTTTTTTCTTTATTTATGCTATTTACATACCTTGTAGCTTGAGCACTTAAACTAGACTAAAAATTAGGGATTCTCATTTTTTTCTCGGTATTACAGGCCTCCTCTTAATAAAGCAATTGCACGGCATCTCTCTGTTAATGATAGTACTTACATGGAATAGTGAAGTATTTATGTATATTTAACTATTGTCACAGGTATTTTCACATATTTGAAAAAAAAAAATATTGTCTGCTTTGGCTTTTCACTTCTCACTTCCTCCCCATCGCTCACAGTTCTGTTTACTCTGTTTCCCTTGCACATTAGTTTCTTTCTTTCCCCATTCTCCACCACCACATGAGCCTCTTTTCTTCCACATGCTTCTTCCCCCCCCCCCCCCCCCCCCCCCCCCCCCCCCCCCCCCCGTCTCCATTCCTCTCTAAATACAATCCCAATCCCACAGGCAGTTCTGATACTACAGATGACTTCCCTACATCTCATTGCTAACTCTGGTCCCAGAGAACAACCCGTTTCCTCTACTCATATGCAGCAGCAGATTTGCAGATGTTTTTATTCGAGTCCAGGCTGCTCTTTAAAGTTAAGATCCTGGGGATCTTTACAAGCAACTGGAAACAGGTAGGAGGAGCCAGCACATGATCTGTCAGCTCTCCGCAGACTACCAGCAACTCCACAGACTACCAGCATTGCTACATTAGTCAAACTGTTCTCAGAATAGTTTCCAATATTCTTATTGTTATCTCCTAATCAATTTCACTTTTAGATTCTTGTACATTCCTAATGCTGCAGTGGCCAAGTTAAAAACAAATACTCCTCTGCAGTTTTGTAACATTTATTTCTACATACACACGAGACAGGTCTATTGGTTGATAAACACAAAGCCTAGATTTCAGAGCAAAATTTGCTTTTAAATGTTATTTTTAAAACCTCATATGCAAAGATGTAATTGTTTTGAAATGAGGACTTCTTTCAATGTTTCTTGTTAGGCTGCTTTTTAAAGAGTGGATCTTTAAATTTTGAGCTCCGATCCCGCAAGGAACTCCATGGGTAGACCCCCACAGAAGTCAATGAGGGCACGCAGTCTGCCTGAGCAGAGTTGTACTGACTTCAATGGAGGCCTACCTGCATGGAGCAACTTATAGGGTAGTGATGAGGGTGCAGAAAGAAAGGAAGAGATTTTTCTGAACTACTTTAGGTATGCGCTTGTCATTAGCATCCACTGTTAGCTTAAGAGTTTGACGTTTTGAAATGCAGCTTATTAACATTGATAACTATGTCAGGAAGACAAGAGATAAAAAAATTTGGTACATGAGCTCTAAGTTGATGCACATGAACTCACTTGCACCAAGATTGAATTTTGCTTCACATCTTTAAAGAGTGGGTCCCACCAAATATTACATCCTCAGAGACCTCACTTCTCAAGCTTTGGCATCCCTCAGCCTATGCCGCTTCCAGCAGCTCTCATTGGCCTGGAGCAGCGAACCGCGGCCAGTGGGAGCCGCGATCAGCCGGACCTGCGGATGCAGCAGGTAAACAAACTGCGTCCCAAGTTTGGGAAACACTGAATTAGAGAGAAAAAGAATAAACACGTTAAGAGAATCAAAAATAATTGCCAACTTACCAAAAGAGTATTCTCAAAATATTTGCTACTAATAATACTAGACACACGTAGGTTGAAAAGCCCTCTGCATTCTGTGTCCTTTTGATGTCTCTGTACTGGGGGATGTATGGCACCACACCTCCAAATACCATTGCACCAGCTGCACCCCAGGAAACCAGCTGGTGCACTGGAACCACCAGCCACTCCAAGCCATCTGCCTCCATGCCAGGCAAAACAAAACTGTGCAGCACCAGGGCAACCACTGACAAGGAATTCCCTTTCACTGTTTCTTCAGACTTAGTTGATTTTAGTCATACACAGTCCTGCCGGTGCAATGTATTGCCATGCTTCCCTCATCCCTTGCACAGCGTAACCTAAAGAAAAAAAGGAAGTGGGAGGGAAATGTAAATATATCATCTGACAACAGGAATACAAGCCCCACATGCCCATGATCAGGTCAGAGCCACAGCCTCCAGTGTCACAAGTTAGCCCGGGATAGCCAAAGTGGTCAAACATATGGAGTTGTATGGTCCATGACTAGAACTCCCAGGTGCTACAGTAATACAAATAAATAAATACAACACAGCTTGTGTCCAACCTCATCTGATTTCCAATATTAATATAAAGCATTTCCTGCTGTTTACTTCATTGTTTGTATAAAATTAGTGCCAGTGGCATAGCTATAATAGTACAAATGGTGCACTTGCACAAGGGGCCATGAGGCTATTCAGAACCAAACACATGGGCCACCAGGGGAGGGCAATCAGGGAAGTGCGGGACAGAGGGGGGTAAAAACCTGGGAGGAATTGGATCCGGGCTGGGGGAGTTGAGGGCAAGACTGAAGGAGGAGGATGGGGAGAGCTGGGAGCACTGGATCAGAACTGGTGGAGAGTGAGAGCAGGCTGTGGGTCTGTAGGGGGGGCATGAGGCAGCTGGAGGGAAGCTAAGCAAGAGGTGGGGGTGGGAGGGCTGGATTAGGGCTATGGGAACAGGAGAGATAAAGGGGGCTGGGAGTAGGGCTGTGGGAGAGTTAAAGCAGAGTGTATTTTGGAATCAGGAAGAGGGGGGTTTCCCGAATTATTCTTGCACTAGGGCACTCTGTGGCCTTGTTAAACCAGTGTGTAATGCTTATGAAAGAGACTGACTTGACAGCCCTGGATGGAGACTGATATCCTTTAACAACAAAATAGATAGAGCACAAACAGTAGCAGGACAAGTTTTTCTACATGGCTTTGTCAGTGTGCCTCAATATTGATCTGGAAGGACCAACTCTAGCAGTGAGAAAGTTCAGTCTCTGTGGTTCATTCAGTGCCTATCACGTAGCACAGTGGTTCTCAACCAGGGGTACATGTACCCCAGGGGGTACAGAGGTCTTCCAAGGGGTACATCAACTCATCTAGATATTTGCCTAGTTTTAAAACAGACTACATAAAAAGCACTAGCAAAATTAGTACAAACTAAACATTTCATACAGACAAAATGAGAAAGTGAGCAATTTTTCAGCAATAGTGTGCTGTGACACTTTTGTATGTTTATGTCTGATTTTGTAAGCAAGAAGTTTTTAATGGAGGTGAAATTTGGGGGTACACTGAACAAATCCAACTCTTGAAAGGGGTACAATAGTCTGGAAAGGTTGAGAACCACAGGTGTAGCAGTTTGAATGATATGAACACTCCTCCTTTGGGAGCTGGATCAAAGGCATTTCACATAGACCACAAGGCTGGAATCTACAGTTTTTGTGGTCTGGACCTCCACATTAAAGACGAGGGTCCCTGTGATCTATTCTATTTTGTACACATATTGTGCAACCTTCAGGCTTGGAGCAAGCTGCCAACACAACTCTCACTCTGGGTAAAGCCTGGGAACTGGGGGCAGGACAGAGAGGCCAGAAAGAGCTTGGAAACAAATACATATTTCCATCACCCTACTAATGATTAGATCTGGAGAAGTGAAGATAGAAAAGAAGTCAAACAAAGCAAGGGAAAATAGTATCAGAGGGGTAGCCATGTTAGTCTGAATCTGTAAAAAGCAACAGAGGGTCCTGTGGCACCTTTAAGACTAACAGAAATATTGGGAACATAAGCTTTCGTGGGTAAGAACCTCACTTCTTCAGATGCAAGTTCAGAGCTCTTACATTTTACTAATTACTCTTAGGAACCAAAACAATGACAAATATTGCCAAGAGGCTATGATGAGACTTCTCCTTAGGAGCAGGAGTGACAAACCCCCAATTCCTTTTGTATAGTGGGAGGTACTTTTCAACCTAACACACCTATGGCTGAAACTCTGCTCCCCTCAGACCTGTCCTCCTCTCCTCTAGTCCCCCTCTTCACATTTTTAAGCCTTCCTTGTTTAGCTGACAGCAGAAACTAAAGCCCCCCGCTCCCCCCCCCCCGACACACACACTCCGTTCAAGAGAGGACACAGCAACACTTGTATGTATATCAACAACAGCCACTCAATCTATGGTGCATTTACAAACGCCTCCTTCCCCCCCAGATCCCCTCCCTTCCTGGGGAAGAGACTTCGACTCTGGAGACAGCGACTGCTGGGTCTACAAGACTGCCCTAACTCCAGAGAGCTCCTCCACCCCCAGAGGAGGGCAGGGCAGGCAGTATGGCTAGGGGGCTGCTCCTTGAAACCCCGTCCCGGACTGGAGTCTTTTGGAACCGGCCCCCTGTGAGTCCCCACCCCCTGTTTCGTCTTACCTTGGGTCTGTCCCCCTCTAGAGCACTAGTGACGCGTCTGGGGGTGGTCACCAGAGCCGGGCCCCTGTGGTCCCTCCAGAGCCACACATCTCTGGGTGCTGCTGCTCCCGTAGCTCCTGCCACTGCTGCCAAGCCTGCCCCCTCCGCACCTGCAGCTCCTGCCTCCCGGGCGGCTGGGGTGACACTAACCAGCAGCAGGGGCAGGACCTCAGGGCTGCTTCTGTGACGTCACAATGACCAGCAGCGCCTCCGTCAATGAAGGGACAGGCCCACCCTCTGACTCAGCGTCTGTTTCCTCTGGGTCCTAGAGGGCACCGGATCCCTTCCCACAGCGAGGTGGTGTCCCATGAGATGCGTGGGGTGCCCGCCACAGCCGGGGGGAACCGACTTAGCGCAGCTCTGCGGGAACAGGGCGCACACTGCCTGTGCCAGTCTCTTTATGTACAGGGCTGTGCGGGGCCCATACAGAACGAATGGGGTAGGAGAGTACAAACTGTTGAGTGAGATTTGCAATGGCTCCTTGTAACACACCCAGCAACATCTGCTGCCATCATAACAAGGAGCCGCTTTAGAAAGTGCATCTAAAGGAACCAGATTAATACAAATAATTACTTGCTATTTACGCGGTAGTGCTTTATCCTTGAAGAACAAAATTATTCTTTAAACTGGCATTGTGCTTGGTCTGTTCAAGACACAAAATACAGACAGTCCCTGCCCCCAAAAGTTTACAGTCAAAGGCCCCAATAATTATCATTATTTCTGCACTGCAGTAGTGCCTAGTCACAGACTTGAACCGCACTGTGGTAGATACTGTACAAACACAGAACAAAAAGACAACTTATTCCATCTAGGCTAGGGCTGGCAAGCGATTAAAAAAAATCATGATTAATCGCATGATCAAAAAAATTAGTTGTGAGTAATCGCATGATTAATCACACTTAATAATAGAATATCATTTATTTAAATACTCTGGATGTTTTCTACATTTTCAAATATTGATTTCAATTACAACACAGAATACAAAATGTACAGTGCTCACTTTATTTTAATTACAAATATTTGCACTGTAAAAACAAAATAGTATTTTTCAATTAACCTAATACAAGTACTGTAGTGCAATGTCTTTATCATGAAAGTTGAACTTACAAATGTAGAATTATGTACAAAAAATAACTGCACTCAAAAATAAAACAATGTAAAACTTTAGAGCCTACAAGTCCACTCAGTCCTACTTTTTGTTCAGCCAATTGCTCGGACAAATAAGCTTGTTTACATTTGCAAGAGATAATGCTGCCCGCTTCTTGTTTACAATGTCACCCAAAAGTGCGAACAGGTGTTCTCATGGCACTGTTGTAGCCGGTGTCGCAAGATATTTATGTACCAGATGCGCTAGAGATTCATATGTCCCTTCATGCTTCAATCACCATTCCAGAGGACAGGCATTCATGCTGATGACGGGTTCTGCTCGATAACGATCCAAAGCAGTGCGGACTGACGCATGTTCATTTTCATCATCTGAATCAGATACCACCAACAGAAAGTCGTTTTTCTTTTTTTGGTGGTGGTGGTGGTTCGGATTCTGTAGTTTCCACATCAGAGTGTTGCTCTTCTAAGACTTCTGAAAGCATGCTCCACACCTCGATCCCTCTCAGATTTTGGAAGGCACTTCAGATTTTTAAATCTTGGGTCAAGTGCTGTAGCTACCTTTAGAAATCTCTCATTGATACCTTCTTTGTGTTTTGTCAAATTTGCATTGAAAGTGTTCTTAAAATGAACAACTTGCTGGGTCATCATCCGAGACTGCTATAACATGAAATATATGGCAGAATGTGGGTAAAACAGAGCAGGAGAAATACAATTCTCTCCCAAGAAGTTCAGTCACAAATTTAATTAACACATTTTTTTAATGAGTGTCATCAGCATGGAAGCATGTCCTCTGGAATGGTGGCTGAAGCATGAAGGTGCATATGAATGTTTAGCCTATCTGGCACATAAATATCTTGCGACACCGGCTACAACAGTGCCATGTGAACACCTGTTCTCACTTTCAGGTGACACTGTAAATAAGAAGTAGGACTGAGTGAACTTGTAGGCAGGGCTTTGGAGCTGTGCTCTGGCTCTGCTCCAGCTCCAGGCAAAAACCTGCAGCTCCACTGCTCTGGAGCTGCTCCTTGGTCCAGCTCCGTGCTCTGCTCCAAAGCCCTGCTTGTAGGCTTAAAGTTTTACATTGTTTTGAGTGCAGTTATGTAACCAAAAAAATCTATATTTGTAAGTAGTACTTTTAAGATAAAGAGATTGCACTACAGTACTTGAATGAGGTGAATTGAAAAATACTATTTCTTTTATCATTTTTACAGTGCAAATATTTGTAATCAAATAAAATAATATAAAGTGAGAACTGTATATGTTGTATTCTGTGTTGTGATTGAAATCAATATATTTGAAAATGTAGAAAAACATCCAAAATATTTAATAAATTTCAATTGGTATTCTATTGTTTTACAGTGCAATTAAAACTGCGATTAATCATGATTGAGTTAATCACGTGAGTTAACTGCGATTTATCAACTGTCCTAATCTAGGCAGATGCTTCACCCACACGGAGCTTGATTTAAGTCATTGAGCCTACTCAGTAAACCCATACTTTGTGTTTGGAAGATCAGGATCTAAGCAAGACAGAAGCATTAGCAAGCCCAGAGGAGAGAATGACTCAGACTTTTATTTTAAATTATTATTGTTCACTCCGTTTTTTGTGGGCATCAGATATAGTGACGTTGTGTACAAACATTATTGAACCTTAAGTTTTATCATCCCCACTATACATATGAGGAAACTCAAGCAGAGAAAGCTGAGGTTGTGCATTATCTCTAAAAAAATCAGACTCATGCACTGGTAGAGTTCCCTTCATCTTTTCTCACTATTTTTAGAGACTGTCCCAGATTTGGGTCCCATGCCTCTAATTTTCCTTTCTGGAGAGTAGAGAGAAATACAGTCATGCTTCCAACAATTACTACGGCTTATATAAAGACTGTTGTCCTTTGTTTGTTGCCTCAACCAGCAGGGGGGGGGGGGGGGGGGGGGGGAGGGAAGGGGAGTGTGTGTGTGTATGTAAAAGTAAATAACTATAGCCTACAGAGTGCCCCCAGGATATGTCCTTCAACATAATTAGATTTTTTCTTTTTAACCAAAGCTGGGGGGGGAAAGGATTTTTTTTGTGAAAAATTTGTAACTTTTTTCCAATCAAAAAACATTCAATCAGCTTTATTTTTTATAAGTGTTTCATTGAAACTAGGACCCAAGGGTGTGGAAGAATGTGACTGAATCAGAACTAAAAGGGGCTTGGTCTGAGTGGAAGTTAGGTGCTAAACTGAGCCTCTAAAGAGGTGGTTGTGATTGATTTAAATAAGATGGATATTTATTCAAGTAAATGTAAAAGTCACTGCACCACTGTTTTGGTTTTCTTTTCCAGACTCCTGCCTTAAGTTCCCTATTGTGTTCTCAGTTATATTGCATTTTTACTGACTCCTGCTTTTGCCATAGGTAACCATAAATTAAATCATCATAAGAAATTAAATATGAGTTTTCTACACCTGAGTTTTAGGTACAATTGTCTATGTATCAACAACCATAAAGGTTTGTGGTGAACTTTGGAAGTTAGCGGCTACCCCCTGATATTTGGAAGTTAGGACACTGAAATACACAAAATGCCTGGAAGGGCTCAAGTCAATGTCTTTGAATAATTACATCATGGTGCCACTTTTGGTTTGTTTGTTTGTTTGTTTTTCAAAGTGTGGCAGACTCAGGGCTTGTCTTCACTACCCGTCTGGATCGACGGGTAGAAATCGATCTCTCGGGGACCGAATTATCGCGTCTCGTCGGGATGCGACAATCGATCCCCGAATCGACGCGCGTACTCCACCAGCCCAGGTAGGAGTAAGAGCCATCAACGGGGGAGCCGCGGCGGTCGATTTGCCGCTGTCCTCACAGCGGGGTAAGTCGGATTGGATACGTTGAATTCAGCTACGCTATTCGCGTAGCTGAATTTTTGCATATCTTAAATCGATCCGCCCCCTTCCCCAGTGTAGACCTAGCCTCAAGGACGCGCGCAGGAATAAAAATGTGATGGCTTTTGGAGGGGCACGTTCTGTGCCCCTGCCGCGCCCCTTGGGCTTAAGGAGTTCGCCCTTCCCCTGGGGCCAGAGGAGTTCTGTGTCCCTACCAATTATTTGGGGGACTGTGCCCCTGCTTGCTCCCCCTTGTGCACACCCCTGGGCAGAATGTAACAGTTGTGTCCATACTATTAGTTTTTGCAGAATATTACCACTCCATACATGCTCACAAAGTGGATTTTCTGGCATTAAAATCAGCAGTAGCACACAAACTACAAGCCTATTTCTATGGAATAGAGTTTCAGGTCAGACTGGATAAAAGACAACTAGCTATTAGCTACTGTTAAGTGGATGCTACTGGACATAGATTATTAGCTGCCTTAACATCTATATGTGTTTAGCTTTCTGTCAGCATCCTTGTCAGACAATCAGTGGCCCCAGTGGCTTGTGAATATGACACCATCTTCAACACATTAAGAAGAAAGATGTGTTTTGAAGTACTTTCTAATGGCACAGCTATGTGCTAACAGCCTTGCTTGGATACAAAACCCCCTGCTGCAAGTCCAGCTTCAGCCAGAGTGTTAGGGCCCACCTCCATCATAAGAAGATGGTCTGGTTTATTCCAGTTACACAAACTTGGATTTCTAACTGGAAAAATTAGTTACAAACTATGTCACTAGGTATTTATTGTTTTCTGATGTTTGAAGAAGCCACACTACTTGTAGATCTTGTTTTCTGAGCATCAGACAATAGAACATCTTCATAGGTATCACAGTGCTCATCTTAAGTATTCTACCCAGCTGAAAAAAATAGAGAAAGTGAGAAGACTAGCTTCCAACGTAATATACTGAAGTGACCAACCTACCCAGGGCCAATACGACTCCAGTGAGAGCAGAAGAATTGTCTCCTGGAAAAAACAGTGCTCATCTAATACTTGGGAAACAAAATTACTAAGTGATGGAGGCTCATCCTTATCTCATCAAGGAAAAGTTCAGCAACCTGCAGGTCTGAGCACAGCCAGATGAAAGTAGTTGACCCCGTAAGACCTTATACCAGATTTATTTTCTAGCAGAACTTTAATATCTACAAAAGAGAATGAGGAATCTGTTTCTTAGTCAAAGAGACACCGTTCAATAAGCAGAGCCAATCTCAGAAAGAATTCCATTCAACCGCAGGTCACCCCCATCAGAGATTGCGTCATTTATTGGTGAACCGGAGGAAAAGGAAGAGGAGTGCTTTTATCCTAGGGAGTGGCAGAATTCCTTATTACAAATCCCACCTGTTGATGGAACGTCACTGCATGATGAGATCTTTGGCATGAGGCAGATGTGACATTGCACTCTATATGATTTTATGAAAGTATGCTGATGAGTATGAATATAATGTAACTGGAATATGTTTCCTGCAAAAGGTCTCTTGTAAGCTATCATTACAAAGCTTACAATCTACTGAGTGTGGTCATCCTATTTGTATAAATGTATCACTCTTGTATCTGAAACTAGAAATATAAAATATAACTCTGTAATTATGCAAAGTGTGGGCCATTAATGGTGATTTGGAATCTTGATGGCGCCTATCAACTAGGACAATTGTCTGTAGATGGCTCTGTTTTACTTGTGAGTCTTCCTGTATACGTGTGTGCTGGCAAGTGGGTAATGAAGTCTTACAGTGACATGTGATCATGTCACCTGAACTGGAATCCATCTTTACACCTGGTGTTTTTCCATTGGGCGGGGGGGAACCCAGAGGGACAAAGGATTCCCGCCTTATGCAAAAGATATATAAGTGGGTGGAACAGAGGAAAGGGGGAGCCATCATTAGAAATCCCCTAGCTACTACCTGAGCTGGAACAAGGGCTGTACCAGGGGAAAGGATTGTGCCCAGACTAGGAAGGCATCCACTCTGTGAAAGAAACGTATTGAAACATCTCTGAGGGTGAGATTTTATCTGTATTCAGTTTTATTACTGTATTATACTTAGATTTGTGTGTTTTATTTTATTTTACTTGGTAATTCACTTTGTTCCGTCTGTTACTACTTGGAACCACTTAAATCCTACTTTCTGTATTTAATAAAATCACTTTTTACTTATTAATTAACCCAGAGTATGTATTAATACCTGGGGGGGGAGGGGCAAACAGCTGTGCATATCTCTCTATCAGTATTATAGAGGGCGAACAATTTGTGAGTTTACCCTATATATGCTATATACAGGGTAAAACGGATTTATTTGGGGTTTAGACCCCATTGGGAGTTGGGCATCTGTGTGTTAAAGACAGGAACACTTCTGTAAGTTGCTTTCAGTTAAGTCTGCAGCTTTGGGACCGCAGGGACATGCTGGCCGCTGTTTCCCTCAGCTCCCACTGGCCAGGAACAGTGAACCGTGGCCACTGGGAGCTGTGGGCGGCCATGCAAATGTAAACAAAATGTCTGGCGGCCCGCCAGCAGATTACCCTGATGGGTTGCAAGGAGCCCGCGGGCCATAGGTTGCCTGCCACTGCTTTGCATAGACCTTTGTTCTATAAATAGCTGTTAAAAGACATAAATTAGGCCCCAGTCCTGCAATGGGATCTAAACATACTCCTGACAGAAGCCCATTAAAGCCAGTGGAGTACAAGAGTCAGCCCACATGAATCCAAAAGGCAAGATCAAGGCCTTAGTTAACTCATTACTCTGAATTTTTATATACTTCTTATGGGACTATGCTTCAGATGGATTCTTTATAATAGCATGGATGGTAGGCTGCTGCAGGACACTGAGCGTATGTCTTCATTGTATTGTAAATCCAGGTTTGTAGGATCCACACCTATGGACTCAGTATTTCCAAGCCTGCACTTCAGTGTCCACAGTGCATTGCAAACCTGGGTTTACAGGTGCTGAAGCTAAGTCTCACAACTATGCCAACATGTTCATACTGCACTATGCAGACACAAGTCAGACCTTCTGCCTCTGGAAGCATATCCCAGGCTTCCTAGCACCTTCACCAGCTGTAACCTCCCCAATGCCTTAGTTCAGGGTGTGTTGTGGGAAAACTTGTCTGTCCATCCCACAGCACTTGAATGGAAGTTGTCTTAGCCCACAAAGACATCCAGCCAGCCGTTTCTGGGTCTGCATACTTCCAGCAACGGGAGCCACCAACATGGATCCAGCACCCCTGGAAGAACTTGTGCAGTTCGTCCCTTGAATCCTATTTCAGGAGTCAAGCAGAGCATACCTGAGATGCTTGTGAACGTGTAGGCAGCAGTTTTTGGCTTATCAAAGGCAACTCTTGGAGGGTGATACAGACTTGTCAAATGCCAGCTGGTTGATGCTGCTTAAGCCTGTTTCCATAACCACATATTATGTAGACTGGCACTTTTGGAGCACGGTCACGAGCTCATCCTGGTGGGATTGCATTGTCATGTAGACCTGGGTTGAGCAGCAGTGGTTCCAGACTTTCACATTGTGAAAGTGAAATGAATTATATTAAAGAAATAGAATGAATTAAAGAATGCTGTATGTATCTTTAAGTAGAAATGCTGCAAGCCAGGGGGCAGGAAAGCAGACATTAACTGCTTAATGAATTGCCTCACTTAAGGGCAATTGGTGAAGCATTAGCCTTAGATCGATAAGAGTTAATAAGGAAGCAGGATATGCATATTGTGCCCTATGCAAATTTTACAATTTTGCTCTCTCTGTCCCTTTGTTTAGTTCGCACCCTTTTATCTGTATAAATAAGACTGTTTGAATCTTGCATGGGGGCTCACATTATCTGAATGTATTAGCAGAGTGCTGTGCTAATAAAACAGAGTGGTCTGACAAACTATGAGTCCTGAGTCTAACTTTGACAACATGAAGAAGCAAACGTTCTTGGAGCTTTGTGAGCAGGCTTGCCTCAACCCTGTAGCATCAGGATACACGCATGAGGGAGGTCATGCTAGTTCAGAAGCAGATTGCTGTAGCCATCTGGAAGCCAGCTATCCCCCACTGTTACAGGTCCATGGCTAACTTGGTGTTGGCAAGTCCACTGTTGGGATTATGGTGATGGACGCTTGTGAAGTGTCAGGATTGTGATTTACTTAAAGGTGGTAGGAATAAACCATGTCCATCAAATAACTGCTGTTTTTTGAGAGAATGGGCTTTCCAAACTGCATCAGGGCCATTGATGGGACTCATGTGTCCATGGTTGGCCTTCTGCAAGAAACTTGAATACAAAAAACAAAAAAGCTCCATCATTATGCAAGCCCTGATCGACCAGAGTGGCAGGTTCATGGACACTAATGTGGGATGTACTAGCAAGGTGCGTGATGCCAGGGTTTTCCAAAGTTCCGGACTTCACCTTCATGGACAAGCTGGGACATTATTTCCACTGAAGGCTATTGTTATAAATGGAGTCATTGTCCCCACTCTTATTCTAGGGGACCCCGCTTACCCTTTTTGCCATGGCTTATGAAACTTAACCTTGATTTCAGAGGACCTGGCAAAAGAAGGTTCAGCTCCACACTCAGTAGTTGTAGGATGGGGATGGAATGTGTGTGTAGCAGATTGAAATCCCGGTGGAGATGCTTACAGAACCATTTGGATGCCAGTGTCATCAGTGTCGACCACATTATTATTGCATGCTGTAGTCTGCATAATGTCCACGAGGACAAAGGTGAATCATTTTGCCTAGACTGGATTCAAGACACTGCTGGACTTCTAGACCAGTACACACAGTCAGAAAGTGCCCTTGTCATTACTGTTGCACAATCCATACACACAACCAAAATCAGGGATGCTTTGTGCACCCCCATCATGGGTTTGCATGTTGCAATGGGTGTGGGGGAATTAAATAATATATGTGCGTATATGTACAGAAATATGAATGAATAGCAGTATTTGTAATTATGCCATAGTTATCCTGTGGATGTAGGCCAAATCCGGAAGACAGTTTTTATGATTTTGTATTATGCATTTTGTATATTCAGGCCATGTACCTCATCATGCAGTTTATGCTGTACTGTGATATGTATGAAAAATTTTATGCAGTTTATAAAAACTGGCCATACACAAACACACAACTTAATTATCTGACATGTTTTGAAATTAATGTGGTGGAGGTTATGCATGTTATTTAAACTTGCCATGTACTTCAAAGTACAGCTTATGAATTACTGTGATGAAGTTCCTCTGAAATAAATGTAATAAATTGCAATTATACTTTGTGTGCACATGGAATGCTTTATTTGTAAACAATCATGTAACAGAAACTCTCAATGTTAAAAACCTGATAGGCAGATCAGCTGCCAGCAAAACTTACAACACAACAAACAAAAATAATGCAAAATCCAGGGAATAGTGGATGTGAGGAAACGCAATGCACACCAGTGCAAAACACTCAAGTTCTGTTCAATACCACCCGATAACTGTAATTATTTCTTTACGTCTACTATCTCTTCTCCTTGCCCCTTCTAGGCCGCTGCTAGACTAGAATGGAGAACTGCAGGGGATACATCTGGAGATTCCAACTATACAGTTCCCAACCCCAGTATTGTCTAAAGCACATGTGTCAAACTCAAGGCCCGCGGGCCACATCCGGCCCGCCATACAATTATATCCGGCCCGCGAAATCGTTTTATATATCTGTTTTTAATGGCCCTGTGATATGACGCCCCAATAACACACACTACAAATCCCATGATGCAGTGCAATTGCTGCCAACGGCAAGCCGCGGTTCAAGTTCGCGGTCTGTTGATGTATACAACGCTAATCTCAAATCAAAGCTAGACCCCAACAATGGCCAAGAGAAAAATTGATTCTGAAAACCGAGGCTTTCAAAGCCGGTGGGAGAATGAGTATATGTTTACTGAAATTGCAGGTAAACCAGTGTGTCTCCTTTGCGGGAGTAATATCGCTGTAATGAAGGAGTATAACCTAAGACGGCACTACGAGACGAAACATGAGAACAAATTCAAAAACCTGAGCGCAGGACAGAAGCTACAAAAGGTAGAGGAGTTGAAGAAGAATTTGACATCCCAGCAGACGTTTTTCACCAAAGCAAAATCACAAAGTGAAGCTGCTGTGAAAGCAAGTTTCATTGTGGCCGAAGAGATCGCCAAATCAGGACGTCCGTTTACCGAGGGGGAATTCGTAAAGAATTGTATGATGAAAGTGTGCGACGTCCTTTGTCCAGATAAAACGCGAGCGTTTGCAAATGTAAGCCTCAGCAGAAACACTGTTGCTAATCGGGTTTGTGAGATGGCGACTGATTTGAAAACACAGTTGATTGAAAGAGCAAAAGATTTTGTTGCATACTCCCTTGCCGTGGATGAAACTACTGACGCGACTGACACTGCACAGCTGGCGATATTTATCCGTGGTGTGGATTCCAATTTGTGCGTAACAGAGGAAATACTGGACATTAAATCGATGCACGGGACAACGAAAGGAGAAGACATCTTTGGAAATGTATTTCAAAGTGTAACCGACATGAAACTGCCGTGGGAAAAACTCGTTGGACTTACAACAGATGGCGCACCTGCTATGTGTGGTGAAAAAAATGGACTGGTGGGAAGGATGCGCTCAAAGATGCGGGAGGAGAACTGTGCCGGTGAGTTGACAGTGTATCACTGCATCATACACCAGGAATCGCTGAGTGCTAAAGTCCTAAAAATGGATCATGTGATGAACACTGTAACACAAACCGTCAACTTTATCAGAGCCCACGGTTTAAATCACCGCCAATTCCAGTCTTTTCTGCGGGAAATAGATAGCGAGTTTGGCGATATGCCATATCATACGGAGGTCCGGTGGCTAAGTCGGGGAAAAGTTCTCAAAAGACACTTTGAGCTGCGAGAGGAAATCTGCCAGTTCATGGACAGTAAGGGGAAAGACTGCACAGTTCTGCGGGATGAAAAGTGGAAATGTGAGTTGGCGTTCCTGGCTGACATAACGTCGCATCTTAGCGCTTTAAACCTTCAGCTCCAGGGACGGGAGCACATAATAACCGATATGCATGATGCAGTGAAGGCATTTCAAGTGAAGCTGCGCTTATGGGAGACACAAATGCACCAATGCAACTTGTCTCACTTTCCCTGTTGCCAAGTAATACGGAACCAAGAAAGTGCCACAGTTTTCCCAAATGCCACCTTTGCTGAAAAACTCAGCGCGCTGCGCACTGAGTTCGCACGGCGCTTCAGTGACTTTGAGGCACAGAAAAGTAACTTCGAGCTGCTTCGCAACCCATTTGCAGTCGATGTGGTAACTGCACCTGTAGAAATGCAGATGGAGCTGATAGAACTGCAATGTAACGGGACACTGAAGGCAAAGTACGACACTGCGGGGCCAGCACAGTTCACTCGCTTCATTCCTGAAGTGATGCCGCAGCTCCGCCAACATGCGGCTCGAATCCTGTCCATGTTTGGCAGCACATATCTGTGCGAGCAGCTGTTCTCTGTGATGAAAATTAACAAAACGTCACACAGGAGTCGCCTCACTGATGAACACCTGCAATCGATCCTGAGAATCTTCACAACACAGAACCTAACCCCAAACATAAACGAACTTGTTGCAAAGAAAAGACTCCAAGTATCAGGCTCTGACTAAATAGGACAAGAAAATGGAATGTTATGATTTGTTATGATTATACTTTTGCTTTAAATTCAATTTTTTATTTATATTTTCAGATTTTTTAATATTCCAGCATGTACAGATTTTGAATGTATTGTATTGACAGGATATTTTTTTATGAAGAGCAAAATATTTTAAGTTGAAATGTATTTATTTTGGAATGATATCCTGTATTTTGGTTCATATTAATGGTTAAAAAACATAAATATTTAGTCTGTTAAATAAATGGTTATACTGTTCGGCCCGCGAGTTTTGAGTTTTGGCCCCCTGTGCAATTGAGTTTGACACCCCTGGTCTAAAGAGAGCATGGTCTGCAGGACATGATAGCATTGAGGTGACTCAGGGCGTGGGGCTGGAGGAGGTGTTGCAGCTGGAGCAGCAGGACCTGGAGCCTGCAGTCTTGTTATCATGAGCACCATTATCCTCTCAAACAGTTCTTTTTGATGTACTTTATCATCCTCCCTCAACTTGTGTTCCTGCTCCAAAAGCGCTTCTGCCAATCTCTCTTCACACTGTCCAGCCTCTCTCTTTCCACCTGTCCTGCATCTTTTTCTTGCTGGTATTCCAGCTGCTTGTTTGCCTTCTGTTGAATCTTACCCATTACTTCATCTCAGATCCGCTTCCTCCTTACCCACTGCATCACAGTTCACACCCTAAGGCTCCTGTTTGTCTGTGTGTGCGCTGTAGAAGTGGAAGGGCCTGGTAAGGCAAATGAAAGAACAAGCTATTGTTTGAGCATGAGAAAAAAATTACATTGCAACTGCTACACAGTGAGTGACCAACTCAAGGTCAAAAGATGCTACTTTTTATCATTGGGTTTTATGTTTTTTCACACACATTTCTTGGCTCAGAGTCCTGTGAGCTCTACTCAGCAGGACTTCAAACATCATGGTAAAATGCACTTTACAAATTCCCTTTAAATTATTTATAAATCCTCACTATTTTCCCCACTCACTATGTTTCACTACCGATGGTTTAACTATCTTTCAGGCAAGAGAACATTATAGTTCTGGAGATTCCTTACTGGTAGCATGAATTTCTGTTCCAAGTCATTGGAAGCTAGCCATCCGTCTATGCGAAAGACCTTTTATATGCAGTGGTGTTGTAGTCCCAGGATATTAAAAAGACAAGGTGAATGAGGAATTATCTTAGCTTCTGTTGAAGCTGGTACAATAAAAGATTTTACCTCACCCATCTTGTCTCTTAAAAGACCTTTTTAGATGTTTGGGACTGACCAGCACATCTCCAAACAGAGGGGCTCGTGAGCTACAGAGGCAGACCTAATAAATATGCTCTGCACCAAAATCTCAACAGCCACCTGAAGGTCATACTATGTGAGACAAACCAGCCAGGAGTGGCTTAAAATCCACGGGAAAATCAACTGTGATTAATCTCTGAGCAAAAGTATTGCCAAGCTTAAAATTAACAAAAGTTTTGTCAGTGTTAGGCCTCAAACTTCCGCTTTGCAAAGGTAAAAAGGGCACGCTTTGCAGAGGTGAAGAGGGCAAGCTTTGCAGAAGAAAGCTAAGACTTGTGGTCAAAACGCGCTGCAACCAGATAACACATTCTATCTCCTATAAAAGGAGATAAGTTGTGCCCCCGGGCACAGGTACTACACATTACAGGTACATACAGGTACTACACATTACCCCCTTGGGACAGTTAGGACTGAACGCATGGACTATACACACACCCTTCTGCCTGGCAGAGTTTGGAATACTCGGGTGACTCAGGACAATCTGGCATGGCTGGTTTATACTGTGCAGCATACTGACAGGGAAGGCAATGTAAGACATTTCATTTTATTGCCCCAGCCCATCATGTAGACATAGTCATTGATTTCATTTGGAATTGTAGTTACTCAGGACCTCAGAAAATCAAGCCCCTACTTCATTATTTGGTTATTACTCTGCTGAATGTTTTAGCCTCAGTGTGGATTACTGCAGGCGTTCTCAACCTTTTTCTTTCTGAGCCCTCTCCAACATGCAATAAAAACGCCACGGCCTACCTGTGTCACAACAACTGTTTTTCTGCATATAAAAGTCAGGGCCACATTAAGGGATAGGAAGCAGGGCAGTTGCTCGGGCCCCACGTCACAGGGGGCACCGCAAAGTATTTACCTGACAGAATCTCTGAAGGCTGCAAAACCTGATGAGCCAGAGGTTTCAAATGATAAATGGGAGGAGTGCCTGAAATTCCACTGTGGAGGATAATCTCATTAATTCATTATGCTGAGCAAATAACAAAGGTAAATTCAACAGTTCAGTTACCATCTAATTAAGTTCACACCCTTTTGCAATGTTCAAGCCACTTCCCACGGAGATTATCTTGTTCCTTGTTGTCTCAAGTAAAATAAAATGTCTCCTTTCAAAGGCATGACCTGCCCGCCGCACAATTTTTTTTTAAAGGATTTTTTAAGTGTTTTGTTGTACTTCACCTTTTTATGCTGCTTTGTATTAGCAGGAAATTGATTTAATAACTCAGATGGCTGGTTTACTTGGATGTAATTCACAGATTTAAAATGACTGTAGTTTATATCCAATGCTATTTTATTTAATTTTGTAATTTTACCAGCTTCATTTTTAAAATATTGTAATAATGTCCTAAATATCCTTCATATTTAGTCTTGATTAAATAGGAGGGGGCTCTTTGCAAAATATTTTGGCCTATCTTTTTAAACATTTGAATTTAACACTGATAAAGACATAAATGTACTTCATTAGGAAACATTCCAGCTGACATCAGTAATGGAATGCAGAGTCTTTTTAACACTCATTTTTAAAGTCATTTGACATTAAAAAGTTCAGCAAGATACTTTTTCTTTTTGTGTGTGTGAGTGTGTCTGTTGGCAGTCCACTGCCAGCGTTGGTGATCAGGCAACATCTAAATCTCATGCATTGTGTTTATTCACTGTGTATGTGTGTGTGTCAGAGACAAAGAATTGGGCAGTGTCTCCAAGGTATTTGTCAACGTTTGCATGTTTGTCCAGGGTGTCTGACATTGTTCCTGTGTGTAGGTGAAAATGTTTGTGAGGGTGTGTCCTGTGTGTCCATTTCCCAGAGGTTAGGGCTAGGGGGACCATCAGATCATCTAGTCTGACTCTGACCTCTTATGTATGTCAGTGAGCTGGTGTGTTGTTTGGTAGTGTCCCTGGGGCAAGCAGTGTACCCAGTGGTGGAGGTTGATGTGGCAGGGTGTGTCTGGCTGCGCATAGCTGGCAGTCTGTCAGCAGGTGGAGTGAGAAGTGCGGGAAGGAAGGGCTTTGCGGGGGTGGCCCGCTGCGCTGCGGGCATTGCGGCGCGATGCGGCGCTGACAAGAAACCCAGGTCCCTCGAGGAAGCGGTGACCTCTTTTTGCGCGCGTGTCTCTCTGCCCGGGCCGGCTCCTGCACAGCGCCTCTTGGCGCGCTAGGGAGGCGGGAGCTGGGAGCGGGTCCGGGCTGTCTCGCAGGCGGCCGCCGAAGGAGGAGGGAGGAGGAGGAGAGAGGGGCCGGCGCGGGGGCAAGGCGGCAGCTGGCGAAGGATGGCAGACAACGACCCGCGGAGCGCGCAGGAACTCTCGCAGTTTGTGAGTGCGGGTCCCAGCAGGGCGGGCCGGGCGCAGGGGGGTCACAGGCCGGGAGCCGCCCTGCCACACGCTGGCTGCCGCTCTCCCGACTCTCCCTCTCTGGGGGACACGGTCACTGTCAGTAACCCAGAGAAGCGGCTACAGGGAGGGAGGAGATGCCGGTTCCTCTGCAAAGCCCCAGCACACTGCCGAGTCCGGTAACAGTAGTGGCGGCTCCTTCCTAGCGCCCCACGGCTAGGGGGCAATAGCTCTGCCCCACGCTGGATTCTCACCTTTTGGAGTCAGTGGCATAAACCGGAGTTTCCCCAACAAGAGGAGGGTGATAGAAGAATGTTCTTTGTAAACCGCAGCAGCTAGTCAGGCTAGTTCAGCTTATCAGGCGTTTAGACAAGGAAACAGGTAAGGTTCAGTCCCAGTCAGCAGCTCTTACTGAGACACCACCGGAAAATGTAAAGCGCTGGAAAGTTTGTTACCCAAGTTGTGTTTACACTTAAAGTTTCCTTAACTAATCTTGTTATTTGGCCCTCTGTGCCTGTTTTCCCACTTCTCACATGAAGATAATGCTGTTTCACTTCCTCTGTAAACCCACCTTGAGATCTAGGGATGAAAAGAGCAATTACTAATATAATATAATGGTAACAAACAGTATGGTAATAGGTTTCAGAGTAGCAGCCATAGACATATAGTCTATATGCATACCGAAGAAGTGGGCTGTAGTCCACGAAAGCTTATGCTCTAATAAATTTGTTAGTCTCTAAGGTGCCACAAGTACTCCTGTTCTTTTTTTAGTATGGTAATATTGCATTAAGGGCTGGTGTACACTGGCAGCGCTTTAAGTGGCTTGTGTAGTCACATCCCTAAAAAACCCGCCTCCACGAGGGGCGCAGCTCCCAGCGCTGGTGCACTGTCTACACCGGCGCTTTACAGGGCTGAAATTTGCTTCACTCAGGGAGGTGTTTTTTTCACACCCCTGAGCAAGAAAGTTGCAGCGCTGTAAATTGCCAGTGTAGACAAGCCCTTAGTGGTACTTCACATTTATAGTGCCTTCCATTTTAGGAGTTCAATATGCTTTGCAAACATATCAGAGGGGTAGCCGTGTTAGTCTGTATCCACAGAAACAATGAGGAGTCCAGTGGCACCTTAAAGACTAACAGATTTATTTGGGCATAAGCTTTTATGGGTAAAAAACCCACTTCTTTAGATGCATGGAGTGAAAATTACAGAGACGGACATAAATATACTGACACATAAAGAGAAGGGAGTTACCTTACAAGTGGAGAACCAGTGTTGACAGGGCCAATTCAATGAGCGTAGATGTGGTCCACTCCCAATAATTGATGAGGAAGTGTCAATACCAAGAGAGGGAAAATTGCGTTTATAGTGAGCCAGCCACTCCCAGTCCCTATTCAAGCCCAAATTAATGGTGTTAAGTTTGCAAATTAATTGTAGCTCCGCAGTTTCTCTTTGAAGTCTGTTTTTGAAGTTTTTTTGTTGAAGGATGGCGACTTTTAAATCTGTTATTGAATGTCCAGGGAGATTGAAGTGTTCTCCTACTGGCTTTTGTATGTTACTATTCCTGATGTCTGATTTGCGTCCATTCTTTTAAGTAGAGACTGTCTGGGTTGGTCAACGTACATGGCAGAGGGGCATTGCTGGCACATGATGGCATATATCACATTAGTAGATGTGCAGGTGCAGGTGAATGAGCCCCCGCTGATGTGATTAGGTCCTCTGATGGTGTCGCTAGAGTAGATATGGGGACAGAGTAGGCAATGGCGTTTGTTACAGGTATTGGTTCCTAGGTTAGTGTTTCTGTGGTGTGGTGTATAGTTGCTGGTGAATATTTGCTTCAGGTTGGGGGGCTGTCTGTAAGAGATGACTGGCCTGCCTCCCAAGGTCTGTGAGAGTGAGGGATCATTTTCCAGGATAGGTTGTCGATCGTTGATGATGTGCTGGAGAGGTTTTAGCTGTGGGGCTGTACAAGATGGCCAGTGGTGTTGTTATTTTCCTTTTTGGGCCTGTCTTGTAGTAGGTGACTTCTGGGTACCCATCTCGCTCTGTCAATCTATTTCCTCACTTCCGCAGGTGCCTGCATCTGTAATTTTCACTCCATGTATCTGAAGAAGTGGGTTTTTTACCCACGAAAGCTTATGCTCAAATAAATCTGTTAGTCTTTAAGGTGCCACCAGACTCCTCATTGTTTTTACAAACATAGTTAGCCTCACAACACCCATGTGAGAGAGGTATCCCCATTTTGCATACAGGAAACAAACACAATGAGATATAATTGTGCAGGAGGAAAAGAAAATATATTCAACTTTTAATTACTTGATTCATCATCGGTTGGGAGTGGGTACCTGAGTGATACCTTCAGTCTGTGTGATTGTGTCTCAGGATGATCTTCTTACTAATTAGATTGCTAGTTACAGCTCCTCTAAGCCAATCTGGAAAAGAATAGTTGTATTTGTTCTTTCATGTGTTCATACATAGAATCATAGAATATTAGGATTGGAAGAGACCTCAGGAGGTCATCTAGTCCAATCCCCTGCTCAAAGCAGGACCAATGCCAACTAAATCATCCCAGCCAGGACTTTGTCGAGCCGGGCCTTAAAAACCTCTAAGGATGGAGATTCCACCACCTCCCTAGGTAACCCATTCCAGTGCTTCACCATCCTCCTAGTGAAATAGTATTTCCTAATATCCAACCTAGACCTCCCCAACTGCAACTTGAGACCATTGCTTCTTGTTCTGTCATCTGCCACCACTGAAAACAGCCAAGCTCCATCCTCTTTGGAACCCCTCTTCAGATAGTTGAAGGCTGCTATCAGATCCCCCCTCACTCTTCTCTTCTGCAGACTAAATAACCCCCGTTCCCTCAGCCTCTCCTCGTAAGTCATGTGCCCCAGCACTCTAATAATTTTTGTTGCCTTCCGCTGGACTCTCTCCAATTTGTCAACATCGCTTCTGTAACCGGGGGACCAAAACTAGACAATACTCCAGGTGTAGCCTCACCAGTGCCGAATAGTGGGGAATAATCACTTCCCTCGATCTGCAGGCAGTGCTCCTACTAGTACAGCCCAATATGCCGTTGGCCTTCTTGGCGACAAGGGCACACTGCTGACTCATATCCATCTTCTTGTCCACTTTAATCCCCAGGTCCTTTTCTGCAGAACTGCTGCTTAGCCAGTCGGTCCCTAGCCTGTAGTGGTACATGGGATTCTTCCGTCCTAAGTGCAGGACTCTGCACTTATCCTTGTTGAACCTCATCAGATTTCTTTTGGCCCAATCCTCCAATTTGTCTAGAATACTCTGCACCCTATCCCTACCCTCCAGCGTATCTACCTCTCACCCCAGCTTAGCGTCATCTGCGAACTTGCTGAGGGTACAATTCATCCCATCATCCAGATCATTAATAAAGAGACATCAGTAAGAGCCAATGAACTTCTTAGCCATGCATCTTTCACACACTGCTTTTCTAATTTGATTTTCCTTCTATTTCATCACAGTATTGTTAGTGAAATTATCACACCATGTTTTATTTTTCACAGAACAGAAAGTGCTTCTGAAGTGTCAAGACAGTATATTCTTTGCTGATTTGGGTGGATGTTTTAATTAAATAGTTATTTTTTACAGGCAGAAAACCTACTACAGCAACTGCAGGAGAACTTTCAAGCTTTGACTGAAAAGTTAACTCTGAGAAATATCCTTTTTTATTATTCTGTATGTTACTAGATTAATAGAGCAAGTTCAGTAGGATTTTAAATAAGCTTATATAAAAAACACTAACTATTTCACCTGGTTGGTTTATCTGATATTTTACTTTGAGAAATCAAGATCTGGATACACTTACACTTCAGTTTGGTATTCAGAAAGATCCTGAATACAATTAACTACCCATTTATACAGAAATCCAAATTGTACCATAGTTAAATATTTTAGCTTTCCTAAGAAGAATGCTGATATTTTATGGTAAAGACTAGCCAGTGTACAGCAGTTTTTGCTGAGGGAAATCTATAAGAAAAGGTGGTAAGTTGTCTGCAATATCCTGAAGGCCAGGTACAATCACCTCAGCAAGAACCGTGAAAGAGGAAAAAGAGAGGTCTATAAGAACTGCTTTTTAAATTAGTGTATCATGCATAACAAATAGAAAGTACAGACAAACTTTCTTTTAGCCTTCCATGTATAGGGAAAGGAGAATTGGACCCAAAGAGAGAGAAGCTGAGAACAAAAAGGGCTCTGAGGTCTCGCTCACTAATTAACAATACAGAAACTGGGTCACATATCTGGAAACTTGTTACAGCTTATCTTGTGCAGCAACCAACTTCCTATCTTATTCCCCCCTGCTCCCCCCACCACATTTTTGTAATTCAGCTTCTGTGTACATTTTGATTGCATATTTATGTTGTTCATGGTTGACCTTACAGGTAGCATTAGTAGATGCAGCTGTAATTCACTATGGCCTCCTAGGTAATAGGGTGTTATACAGCATAATTTCTCTCTTTCAGAGCAACTTCTTGAGGCACATTTCTCACAAAAAAAAAACAGTCTGGTAGGAAGAAAGCTGTTCTAACTCCACTGAGTAGGTAGGCATTCAAGTAATCATTCAAAACACTCACTGAGCACGGCCCTTTTCAGATACTATAAGACTATTATTGCAATACAATTTTGTAACATTCCTTCCAGCTTCAATTTTACATGAGATACATGAACAGTGAATGGGTATGATACTGAGACATCTGGAAGAGGAACTTCTGACTGATAAACATTTCATAGAAGTGAAAGTCAGCAAAACCATACTCTTTTTATACATAACAATGTTCTCTTTAACTTTTTACTGAAAGAAATGGGTGAACGTATTGATGACCTTGAAAAGCATGTCACTGACCTAATGGCACAGGCCGGGATAGAAAATACCAATGAGGATCTGATGGTGAGAGTTACTCTGTAAAACAAAGTTGTGTGTAGTTATGCTGTAAGCTGCTTCCACACTACTGGGGAGGAAGGCCTGGTGCCCACGTTCTCCATCCCTTTTAAAGGTGGGCATGTGAGTTACAGTTTGTGACTATGAAGGTTGGAATAGAAGGAATCTGTCCTCCCACTCTAGCACCTCTCTTATATCAAGCTCATTAAGGGTCCATTAAGAATTGTCTACATTGTCTGAACCAGTTGTCAAACTTCACTAGTAGACAAAGTCCTGGTGCAGACAAGGCTTAACACAGATGAAAGATTGTCTCTAAATCACAGAGAGCATTATTTAGAGAAATTAAGTTTTTGGTGCTTTGTTTAACAATGAAGGCTTCCTATGCATTACATCTTTCCATTTGGTCTGGATACCTGAAGCTCCACTAAAATGCCAAAAATAAATGCTGTGGAATGCATACATTCCCTCAATGGGAACTGCATGCCCAGATCCACAATGTATTCTAATAGACTATCACCTTGTAGATTCAATTTAAATGCTTAATATTAAACTGAATATCTCATAAGTAACAGTTTGAGACTAACTCAGAAACAGAACTTATGTAAGTTTACACTACGTATTTTCAAATCCTGAACTCATTTTAGCAAATTTCTAAGGTGACATCCCAAGAACACAGAGCAAAGTTAATGCCTAAAATTGCCTTAGTTTAGGCTCCCATTATATCCTGAATTGTAGTGTATGGGGGGTAGGGGCGGAGTCAACCATATTGTAATTTTGCATCCTGACAGAAGATTAGCACCTGATTTTCAAATATTGTTAAAATATTTTGCCATGTAAGTCTGCATTTATTTAGAATCTAAATTGTATTTAAAAAAAGGTTGAGGTCATTTTTAATAATTTGATATGCCTGGGATTTGATTCTGCTAACAGCATGCACTATAGCAGGGATCGGCAACCTTTGGCACGTGGCCCATCAGGGAAAACCGCTGGTGGGCTGAGACGGTTTGTTTACCTGCAGCATCTGCAGGTTCGGCTAATCGCAGCTCCCACTGGCCACGGTTCGCCGTTCCAGGCTAACGGGGGCTGTGGGAAGCGGCAGCCAGCCCATCCCTCGGCCCACGCTGCTTCCTGCAGCCCCCATTGACCTGGAACGGCAAACCATGGCCAGTGGAAGTTGCGATTGGCCGAACCAGTGGACGCTGCAGGTAAACAAACCATCCTGGGCCGCCAGCGGATTTCCAACGGGCCATGTGCGAAAGATTGCCAATCCCTGCACTATAGCATGCTGCATTTTTAAACTATTTATTTTTCAGTTAGTTGTATAAAAAATTAACAGGAAAAATTAAGACTTTATCACATACCTGAACTATCACAATGACCCTAATTTGTAACTAAAGAATTGATGAACCAATGAATGGTGCCTAGATCTCTGGACAGAAGCCAGAGAAATAAAAATAAAATTTAAAACACTAACACCAATCAGCATACTTCATAGTTATATAGTTGTCTCACTTTAATTGTCCTGGAAAATATCACCAAATACTACTTCTATTACCACGATTTTTCTTTAACCCATCTGAAAAAAAATCCCTAAATTTAAGATAAATGAGTTGATTTTTGTGATTTAAAAGAACCCATATTAAACAGAACAAGGAAGTGCAGTAAATCATTATGTGCAATATATTCTTCTGTCACTTCTGATGCCTAATTTCTGTGGAAAAACAAAAAATATTTCATAACATTGAAACCACCATCTCAAATCTTAAATTAAGATGTTAATCGTACAAGAATGCTCCTATTATATTGAACCATATTCATTAATTGAATAAGCCAATAACTTTTTTTTTTTTTGGCATAGCACTGAAAATGAGAACATACTGATCAAGAAATACAGACTGATTCTGTATTACATTCTATTGAGAAAGAGGAAGAATGTCATTTACAAACAGGATGTGTATTTCTACAAAATTCAAGTGAAAATACCGCACATTGTAAAGGACTTCAAAGGGTAAAATTTTTAGTCTTGCACCATGACTGAAAACTATAACATCTATTAATATTTCAATCACAAAGAATAGCTCCAGTGAAAGAAAAGTATATAATCAAATTATGTCATACAAGATATGAAGTCTCCATTTTTTATTACTGATCCAATGAAGGAGGAAAGATGAGTTATGACCATCAGACTAATGACACATTTTACTTAAGATTGCCACAGAAGAAACATTATCTTATCAAGAGCTAAGACTAAATTTGTATAAAATATTCATTGCAAAAATCCAAAAATATATATAATGAATCTGCCCAGCCATGTAATTTTTAAAATGATAAAGATTAAATAAAAAGCTATTCATTTTCAAAATAAATGTTTACATGTTTCAGAATTTTCTGGTTTTTGAGTTTAATAGTCCCAAAATAACTGAATCCTGTTGTGGCAATGTATTTCCACACTTGCAATAGTGTATGTATATGAACCCACATTATTTTGTCACTCTCTTAGATTCAGTGTGCGCACGAGCTCTCTCTCTCTCTCAGAATATGTACCCATACTATTAATGCTGAAATATAAGATTTTTATCTTTTTATCTGAGTGATAGAGTCTACTTTGGTGCATAGACTATATTTACACTACAAACTAGGACTGTGATTCCTCTGCTCGAATATGCACGCTCTCACTAACTCTCATCAAGCTAGTGAAAATATAAGTAGCAGTGTAGCCATATTAGCATGGGTAGCAGCACCTATTGGTTCAGGAGGGTTTGTACTAAGCACGGCTAAGCCGTGCCTCTGCTACCATTACCCACGCTACCATGGCTACATGGCTATTTATACTCACGCTAGTTCAGTGAGAGTACCATGAGTATGCGTACATAAGCAGGAGAATCGCACCCCTAGCTTGTAGTGTAGACATTAGCCAAAGATGCATCTTGTATTCAGAGGTGTGTAAGTACAGATGAATTTCCAAGTTGCTTTTTCAAAGTTATACACAGAAAAGGACTGTGCACTTAAATAGAACCCTCAGTTCTGTCTTGCTACATACCTCTTTTCAAAACCCCACCAAAATAGTGCATACCAACATTGAGGTATGCATACATCTCACCATACAATTTGTAGTAGGAAAACACAGCTTACCCAAATACTTTCCCCAGCATGAGGGGTTGAGCTCAGAAAGGATCCCATTTTGAATATAGGATAGGTTTTGGAACATGAGATAATGCTATCATACATGTACTTAACAAGATAGACTTGACAGAATACATTAAAGAAAACTAATGAACTTCAAGGATATAAGACTCCAAAAGGATACTATTACCAGGTAACATCTTGCTGGAAATGGAATTTAATGGCATTTGAACACATCTTTTACGGGGTACAAAAACAAAGGTATGAGTAGGTAAATAATATTGTTTAGAAAAATGCTACTTTATTTGTAATCCAGAAGCATTTACTATGCACCAAGCATTGTTCACACAAGGAAAGACCGTCCCTATCCCAAAGAATTTACAGTCTAGGAAATAATTTCCCAATTAAGATATTTACAGTGCAGTTTATATCTGCCTTTTCTTGAATGCACCCAAAATTAACTCTAGTAAAGGAAACAAAACAGGAAAAGACCAATGAAGAGAAGCAAGTTAATCATTCTCAACAATAGTGTTTCAGGGAGGAGTGCACATTTAAAACTACTATGGATCTTGTTTCTTCACCCCACCTCCCTTCCGCTGGCTTGAGACAAAAAGCAGGAATGCAGTAGTACAGGAATCAGTCTTCCAAAAGTGGAACACTAGAATAAAGCAGTTATTTCTGAGGGCTTCTTTAAAGTAGAAAAGTTGCATCAATCTAAGAATCTATTTAAAAAAAAATATCAACCTAGTTAAACAAGTTCTGATCCCTAACAGACACATGTAAACCAGTTTCATTGTCACATAAATCTGTTTGCGCTTTGTTAATACCAAAACAAGCTGAAATTATTTAAGCATGGATTACACAGGTTTAAGCAAGGGAGGAGTTTCACCTCAGTTTAACTAGATCTATTTAAAACACTATCTCACTCCTGCTATATGGACAAGAAAAGGCTAAGCTAAATAAGCATACTAAACCACTGATCAACTAAACATCTACCCCCTCTCCTGCATCAACTGGTCAAGCCAGTTCTTTTTAGTGTAGCAGGAAGAACAAACAAAAATAAAATGATTAACTGCTTTTCAGCTGTTAAATTGTTAAAATTAGTTTCTCAATTATTTAGTGAAAGGTAGAGTCCAGGATGGACCCTGAGAGTCAGTGAACAGTTGACCAGGCTTTAAAAAAACCTTGTAGCCCCTGCTAGTGCATGTTTATCTTTGACATTACCTGGGACACTTCTCTTTCCCTTTATAATGCAAGTGCCTTACTTCATTGTATCTAAGAAATTATAAAATTTAATGAGCAGCATCAGTTGTGAACTCTCCCACCAGCCTAATCAAGTTTTGCAGATCTTTCCAACTACATGGATGCCTGAAAACCCCCATTCTTGAAACCACTTCAGAATCTTCATACCCATGCTCCAGATTATTGGAAGCATTTCTGCCAGGTTGCTTCAGCCTTTCTGGGAGTTCCCAACAAACCTAAAAGAGCAATAAGACACCCCCATCCTGTAATGGTCTTTCCCCTAAGCCTGTGGTTTTCAAGGGTCACGGAATGTAAGGCACTGGGTCATAGCAGCTCTGGTCAGCACTGCCAACCGGGCCATTAAGTCTGGTCAGTGGTGCTGCCCGGCTAAGGCAGGCTATTCCCTACCTGTTCTGACACCGTGCTGCACCCTGGAAGAGAGCCAGCAGTAAGTTCAGCTCCTAGGCGGGGGGAGATATGGGATACCATACACTGCCCCTGCCCCAAGCACCAGCTCTGCACTCCCATTGGCTGGTGGGGGGGCAGTGCCTGCAGGTGAGAGCCACACAGAGCTGTTTGTGCGCCTCTCTCTGCCTAGGAACCGGACCTGCTGCTGGCTGCTTCCGGAGTGCAGCGCGGTCTGCAGTGCCAGGACAGGCAGGAAGCCTGCCTTAGCACCCCCGCTGACTGGGAGCCACCTGAGGTAACCCCATGGCCCAATCCCCTGCCCCAACCCTGAGCCCCTTTCTGCACCCCAAACTCAGCCCCACCCCAGCCCCTGCACCCCCAGCCCAGAGCCTTGACCCCTCCTGCATCCCAGCCCTGAGCCCCCAAAAACTCTGAACCCCTCATCACATCCCAACCCTCTGCCCAAGCCCTGAGCCCGTCCCATGCCCCAACCCCCTCATCCCCAGTTCCATTGGGTTGCAGGCATCAACAATTTTCTTCAACTGAGTAGCCAGGAAAAATGTTTGAAAACTACTGGCCTAGATAGAGTGACTCTCAGTGGAATGGTGTCGTATGGGAGAGATGCTCCTAAACTATATTTGGTTGAAGATGAAGTATGTTGTTCTTAGGACCCCAATGAGAAAGCACAGAATCTCTAGTTAGTACAAACAAGGTAAGAGTCAAAAGGATGGTGAACTAGAAGTGTGCCCGTGGGCTATATGCAGTGGTCTAACAGAGTTTTAGTCCAATTTGTAAATGTATCTGAGGACGGGCGAATGAGAAAAAAAGGTTTATGATGAGGGTGAAATTAGCCAGGGATACCAGGAAAAAGTTATGGATATTTATGGAACCTGAACTATGAACTTCTTTAGTTCCAATTTTAATAAAAACAAATTTTATATTTTAAATGATTGAGATAACATATACAAATCTTGGGCATTTTCTTAATATAAAAGGTGATTTGTTTTTTAAAATAATCTTCATGTAGATGAAACACTACAAGCACAGAGAGTGGGGCGGGGACTCCTGTAGTGCTGCTTCTAAGATGCCCAATAGTCTTGGCCCTGGATCCCTGTTCATACAGTGCTTATAAAATTAGCAGGACTTTTCATATAATTTTTAATATTTTGTATAGCACCTAGAAATACATTTTTACATAGCAAACAATGAATCATTCACCATAGTTAAGTACAGCCATATGCACTAGTTCCTGAGGATCAGGGAATGCAACAAATTCAGAGTTACTAGAACAAGCTGTGGCATACCAGTTCAACCTGCATTTCTCAAAATGGCTGGTGCATTTGCCCACAAACAAACAAAAGACCTTTTCTGATTTAGTTAGAAGTGGTTCAGTCTGTTTTATAATGAAAAATGCATATAATGATAAGTGTCTAAACTTTAGTTGTAGAATAGCAATTCCATAATCATAACTTTAAAGTGAAGAAATCACACTTAAAGCCTCTTTTTTCAAACATAGGAATATACATATACATACACACACATATACATACACACACCACATTTTTTTAAAGATATGCAACAATTGTATTTCCAGAGAATTTTGCTTGCTTAGTATTTCACCCTCTCTTTTCAGTGCTAACGGTTTTGGTTTCCATTACCAGACATGAACAAAATATCAGGACTCTGACAAAAGTGACCAGCCATTAACTTCAAGAGGTGTACCTTAAAAGGCAAATACTTTTATTATTACTATTATTAAAGATAATAAGCTAAAGGCAAAAACAATACAACACTACTTTTTATCCATTAAAAGGCTACAGTAAAAGTTTCTCATGTACATTTGTTTCAACTTGTCATTTTTTTACATATTTTTCTAAGAATAGAATTGTGTTAAAAAAATATATTATACCGAGAGGTTGACATTTGCAGAGTTGAAGTCCTTTAATTCAAAAGGAATGATCCAGCTATTGCATTTCTGAAATCAAATGGTTCCAGACTTCATGTCTTCTATTTTTTCAAATGAAATTTTACAAAGTTTTTAAATAAGAGTTCAAAACACGTTCATAATAAAAAATGTAAATCAACTTTTATATACAAAGGATAATTATGTGTATGTGGAGGTGGACTAAAAGAGAGGGTAAGTGTCACAGAATGTCAATATCTGTATTTGGTAGAATAGTCTTTTGGTGACACCACGAGACCTCTACCTTTACGAGCTCCTCTATAAACTGTTTCTATAATGTCGATCATCTCTTGCTTGTCTTCCATCGCCCAGTTAATCTTGTTGTTGTTACCTGTACCTAAATCAATCATGATGTGTTTATTCCTTTAAGAGGAAAGAAAAAAAAAAAAGAAAAAAAACAGGTCAATATGCTAAACTACAATCTTTCCTAATATTTCACAAGACTCAAGTGCCCTGCAATATGTAGCGCTACCACCATATCCGTGTAGGTCAGCAAATAAGTATTACACTAAATGGCAGAATACCAGAATGGCATTTGTTATGGTCATGCTCAGGTTGAAAGTTGATAGCCTACCTGTTTTAAAACAGTATTTTTCTGTTCCTAAAGTTACATTAAAAAGATACAAAGATGACCTGCACCAAGATTGTAACATCAGAGATTTATGTTTATTCCTAGGAATAGCAGTCTTCATGTTTTCTTCCCACTGCCTCCCCCTACAAAAAAATAACATTTCTGAACAAAGTCCCTTGCTAAAAAGCTCTAGACGTATTTGTCCTTTAACATATTTTATCAATTAGAAGTAGACCTAGTGGTTCAAGAACTGAATAATGTGGATAGTTATCTATTATGAGTATTTTATCTCTGTGTTGTTTATTTAATTGGCATGTGAACGAGATGTATTTTTTTTTTTTAGAAATTCAAATTTAAAATTCCCTAGGGTGCCAAGAATTCAAATGTTGTGCTAGTCTATGAGAACAACAAAGTGAAGTGGATCAGTGTACTTTTATTTCCCCAAGAAACCAAAAAGTACAAGCACGAGTAATTTGAGGTATTATTTGTAATTACAGAAAAGATTTAATTTTATGTTGGCAGTGTCTTTAAATGTTGCCACACTTCAAAATGTGAAGCAAATACAGAGGAATGAATGCAAAAAGTTTAGCAGTTCTACCACTCTAGGAAATGTAAGACATTTCAACTATGAGATATGGATATTGTTATAAACTTACACATTTGATATTTAAATGTAAATATTTTAATTATATTTAGGGCTTGTTTCTGTAAATCTAACTTCTAAAATCAGCTATGTGCATATTCAAACATGCATAATTGCTGATTTCATAGGTAGTGTTGTGTGCAGCTGGGTAGCAGGAAGGAAAAAAGCTCAGAATGCTTTTTTAAAAACTCTGCTTGAGAGGTGAATGCAATAGTGCTTCCTGTGTGCAGTGGGCCTCCTCCAAGTCAATGGAAATACTCCATTGACTTCAATGGGTCTAATGTGAGGAAAATTATCCAGACTGATTAAGCCAGATGGCATACATTAATACACAGTAAGATATAAAACAATGCCATTTAACTTCCCACTGTACTTTGAGATGAAGATGGCACTAGAGTGAAAATTCAGCCCACAGTCAGGATCTTAGGGTTCATCTACATTTAAAATGCTGCAGCTGCCGCACTTCAGTGAAGACCTATGATGATGGGAGGGGTTCTTCTGTCAGGATAGGTAATCCACCTCCCTGATGGGTGGTAGCTAGGTCAACAGGATAATTCTCCCATCAATTTAGCGCTGTCTACACGGGGGGTTAGGTGGGTTTAACTGCATTGTGTAGGGGTGCAGATTTTTCACACCACTGAGTGACATAGTATTACTGACCTAACTCCCTAGTGTAGACCAGGCTTTATCTGCAGTATCATCTTGGTTCATAACAGTGCTGTTTTTAATTCTCAGGCCGGGAAGTGCTAAGTGGCAATGGGTCAGGGCATCAATATTTCTGAAGAATTGGTACAAGGTGTTAACATGTATTAGATTAATTGGGGAAGAGCTACACTGAACTTGAATGCAATTACTTGTACATAAGCACAATACCCTCTTAAATTTTTTTTTAAATACACGAGCATATATAAAATGCATACAATACATTGCCTTTAATTATAGCATGTAAGCCCCAATACACCAAATTAAATTATATAGTAGAAATAAGGCATACCTAAAGAAAAACATGACTGTACAGGGATCATACAACTCATACATCTTGTTGAAGTCTGGTACTTCTGTGATATCCACAAGATAAATAACAGCAAAATTTTTTACCTGTACAGGAGAACAAAATTAAAATGACTAAACAGAGCAAAACACACTAGCAAGCCTTTAATAACTATATAAGACTGATCTTTTTATAGAATGTTGACAGATTTTAGAAAAAATAATATGCTTAAGTTATTGCAATAATGCTGCAAGATGTTCATTACTAAGTTAAAGTCAAGCAAATATTCATTCACTTTTGCCATTTCTAACCGGCTCTTAAAGGTTTGGAAATAAAGATATTTTAAAATAATACAGACAAGACATTAATTTTATAGCGAAAGGGAATTCACATCCAGTAACAGAAAAATGGAATGTATTAAAATAGTGGCCAAGTCACACTCTATTGTGCCTTCCTCTCAATTATATGTCCGACCCTAAAAATATTTAAGGTGAGAGCACTAGCAAATGCTATTAAGGTTGTTGAAGGGTTAGAATTTAAATGCTTAATTGTCAGTTGCTTATGACTTCCAGCATCTTTCACCCCAAAAGCTGAAATTTTCCATAATTTGTGTCCAAAGCAGAAAGTTGTTTTTTTTTTGTTTTTTTTTTAAGTTTGAGCAAAGATGACTTAGCTATTATTTAATAGAACAGTAGGGGAAAACAACACTAACCTCAGAATTAAAAAAACCTTCAGGCTTTTTGGACAGCTATGAAGTCCAAATGGCAGGGGTAGAAAGTTTAAATCTGGCATGTAAATATTCCTCATTGAGAAATGCTTCTGAAAGCTCTGACAAAAGTAGGATTTGATTTTGCAGTTATTATGCACTGAAGATTGCACTTTGTACATGCACAGTACATTTTGAAAGGGGTTTTCTTACTAAATTCATGGTTAATTTCTTAAATTGCTGAAGAAAGCTGTGCTGCCAATTGAAAAGAAAATGTACAGTCCACAGGTGCTGAGCGAATTAATAAAATAATCTTAAAAAGAAGAGAACTGATATGAACATTTAAGTCACTAAACACATTGGACAATGATAATGAAAATATCTATTTACACAAGGATTAGATACACATGTAGCATCTATAATATTTTTCAGTTGCAGAAACAACACAGTTTTGAGAAATGTTTATATGATTATACTTGCTTGCTTTTGTAACACACATGTATAACAGGGAAGAGTTAATGTAGTGCGAACACCCTTATGTTTTTGTTTCCTGACTTTTCAATGCATAAGTAGGCAAATGTAGCATTCTCTAAAAGGTAATACTTGTAAAATTTTAGAATGTAACAAGCTTAATATTTTTGAAGTACTTTTAACTATTTAATTTTCTGTCAAGTACAACTGAAAACAAAATATGATTAAATAGAAATGTTAACAAATAAACCAATACAGAATTATACAGCATCAGACAAGCACTTTTTTTGTCTAGGGTAAACAGCAATTGGTCATTTTAAAAGTCTGCAAATGCATACACAACACTAGGGACTTCAAGAAAGTATCTTGATTTTTCATGTATTTACAAAGTGAGAACTATTTGGTATACATCATAATCCATATGTCTGTCAAAAACGTAAATTTATGTATAGTCACAGTATTAAACCTCAAAATTTGTGTACATATAGTCAGTCCCAAGAACTCAGTTCACATTACCTATGAAGTTAACTGTATTATAGGATCAAATTAGATAATCTTCTGAAGTAATTGATTGCTTCCAGGTTGATTTTGCAGGAAAAGACTTCTCCAGCACAGTGAAACTAAGACAACATTGTTTTCACCCTACTGCAGCTTCTGTAAGAATTACCAGGTGACTGACATGTACAATACCAACAGCTCAGGTGCAATTCTCCTGCTGGGAAATTTCTACAATGCACATTTGTGAGCAAAATCCTAAAACTCTTATGACACACTAAATTTAGTCCTTGAATAAAATATCAGTGTCTGGCTAACCTTGAGATCACATTGTCCACAATTTTTTAAATATACTTTGTTTCATGAAAGAGCATTACTGCAAAAGGAAGAATTTATTATGAATCAAAGCACAAGCACAAACATTTCTATTTTTGAAGTACAAAAGAATACCATTACAATTTTGAGAAATGCAAGTAAAATATTTTTACATACAAAAATTGTTTTTATTCAATGCAAGAAATACTAACTTAGCACACCTACTATGTGAGTGGCTTAAACTTAAGTTTTTTTATTGTCTCTATTTAAATGAACTGAGCAAGTACAGCTCCTATTGAATATAACTACAGAATTTTGTATGTCATTAACAAGGGACCCAAATGGCCTCACACTTTAGGAGAGGAAGCCACAGTGAGGGTACAAATATTAACTTTTCTTTGTTTTACAAAACTGAGAAGTTTTACATAGTTAATATTCAATAAATAACATTAGCTGAATCTCACTTTGAAAATGAGATTGTTCTGATCATTATACATACTTTGGTAGAGATCTTATCACCATAATCTAAGCACCTCCCAGACATTAATGAATTTATCTTCCCAACATTAGATTATAAAATTAGTATAACAATTTATTTCCAAATGGCAGACTGAGACACATGCATTTAGCAACTTGTCCAAAAATCACACATGAAATCTGAGGTAGTTAGGAACTAAATCCAGAACTCCTTCCTTTCCTCTTGCTTTCTCCATGCCCTTTGTTTCAATTCTGAAAAGATTTTTAATGAGAATTCAATGCTTTACAGCATTTGAACACTGGAATCACTAGCCATGTTACTTAGATGGCTCTTTGGGACATCTTTTTGTTCCGCGTTTCTATAGAACCCAGCAGAATGGGACATGGTCAACAACTGGGGCTCTTAGGCACTAATGCAATACAAACAACAAATGTTCCTATATAGAGCAATGGTGCCCAACTTTTCCTGTAGTGCCTCCTCTTTCCAGTAATGGAATCGGTCTGCACCCCCACTCCATTACTGGCTCAGCAGAGGAGTTTCAGCTGAAGGTGGAACTGGGGGCAGAACTGGAGATGGGGGAGGAGCTGGGGCTAGATGAGAGCTAGCCTGGGGGGCGGAAAGGGAATGAAGGCAGAGCTGGCTGGGGGTGGAGCAGAGGGAAGTGGCAGCTGAGGCTAAGGGCAGAGCAGGGAGCAGAGTGGAGCTGTGGCTGGGGTTGCAGCTGGTCCGAGGGCAAAGTGGGGCTGGGTGGCACCCCCACCCCTGCCCTTGTGGGGGCTGGCCCAGACCTGCTGCAACCCCCCCCCACATGCACATTCCTCCATGCCCCCCAAGGGGGCATGTCACACAGTTTGGAGACCACTGTTTAGGGTATAAAACTTGTTCCCTAGCATTTCAGCAAAGTGGCGCCTATCTAGAAGTCAGATATGAGAGCAAGACACTAAACACTAAATTTAACATAGGTACCTCAAACCAGAAAAGAAAATAAATATAATACTGAAAAAGCAAATCCTGATAGTACCCCGTCAGCTACAAATATACTTAAAGACAATTGCAGCTGGCACAATTCTAATTCCAGTGAAAGATACTTGAGTTTATAATCAGACACAGGTACTTACTCCTGGGGAAATCCTGTGCCACCTTGCATGCGCAGTATATCCCCCAATTTCTTTGCTTCCCCACAGAAAATGACTTTCTAATGGGGAAGCAAAGGAAAGCCACAACAGCGGTCATGTGACCCTCCCCCAGCAGTATGTTTCAGGTGCCCAGGGCAGCCAGCAGAGAGGTAAATCACTGTGGGGCAGGACTGGGGAAGACCCAGCTGGTGGCTCCTACCCTGCGCTGGGCTCAGCTGCTAGTCCTGGCTGGGCTGGGGAGGAGGGGACTTTCTCTTCCCCTACGCAGCATCCAGGGCCATGTCAGACCCACTCCCAGGTTTCTCCCCCAGCTGTAGGAAGCTCTGCAAACTCCCTCTTCCCCGTGCTTCCTGCATGCTTCTCAGCTGCAGGGGGCGGGATCCCCGTACAGCAGTGGTTCCCAAACTGGGGTTCGCGAACCCCTGGGGTTTGCCGAACATTACAGGGGGTTCGCCAGAAAAATTTCACTAATGGCAGACAGAGGACCTTGGGCATTGGAGACAGCAGGTGGGACCCGGTTACAGGGCAGACACCCCGAGCCCCAGGGAGAACAGGGCCGGGCAGTTGGGGCTGGCAGCACAAGTCCCGGTGGTCAGCAGGGGAGCCAGCAGCCCAAACCCCAGCGCTCCCCATGCAGGGCTGGCAGCCTGAGCCCCAGGAAGAGTGGAGCCGAGCAGCTGGGGCATCCATCACACTGAGGAAATTTAAACTTAAATCCCTGAAAATATTAATTTTTAGGAGGGCGTTCACGAGATTTCACAGTTTAGTGAAAGGGGTTCGCGGGCTGTTAAAGTTTGGGAACCACTGCCGTACAGGGAGCTGCTCCCCCATCCACACAGCCCCCATGCATCCAGACCCCCTCAAACTCAGACCTTGACACTAAGCCTCACCTCCCCCCACACCCAGAACTCCCCCTGAAGCTGGACCACCGTGACAAGCCACCCAAACCAAGATCCCCACCCTACCGAACCCCAACCAGCTGCACCTGGATCCCCACCCCACTAAGGCCCACTCCCCCAGCAACTGGACACCCCACTCTGCTGAGCCCCAACCATCTTCACTTGGACTCTCCTGCAGAGTCTCATTACTGTTGCACCCAGAACCCCTGTGCATCCAGATCCCCCCATGCCTGGATCCCACCCCAAGCCACCTGCACCCAGACTGCCCCACACAGAACCCCCTCTCAACCCACACCTGGATCCCCCCCACGTTTAGATCCTCCCTTGCTGAGCATGCCTGCTGAAACCTGGTGCACCTGGCACAGAGAGGCAGGGCCCTGGGCTGTTTCTTGGGCAGACCCAGCCCTTGTGCTGTGTAAGGCTTGGGTGCAGCCTCCCTGTTGAATCTGTGTCCTGGGAGGGGAGCTGCACCGTGATCTCCCACCTCTGTGCAGCCAGTGGCCTGTGCTCCCCAATGCCATGCTGGAGCCTCCATATTTATCTGACAAATAACATTTGCAGAATTTGCAAAATCTGAGACTCTTTAAGGTTTAAAAAAGTGTTCAGTGAAGACACCTATAAAAATGTGAATGGAAATCTTTGTACACACATTCAAGTGTAGTAAGAAAAGTTTAAATACATAAAAATCCTGGCAGTAAATCAGTTTTATCAATGGGGCTTTTCAAAAAATATTTCCTTTTAGCGCTTGGGCATTAAATATTGCATGACTCCAAAGTTTGAAAAAAAGAATACTACCGGACAGATTATCTGCAAGGTGTCAGACCTCAAGTTCCACTTTTTGCTGCCAACTTGTCTTCCTCCACTCACCTTTTAATTTCAGTCTGATTTTAGTGGCTCCTTATTAGAACTGTTAACACTAGAACCAATACTGTATACCATCTGAATACGGATTTCAAAAAGCATAGGCATTCATTCTAAAAGCATAGGCATTCATTTAGGAGTTAAGTGTACTGTGCACTAACATCATGCTCAAATGGAAGAAGTGGAGAATATGCAGGGAAGCACAACCATTATCTTGGTGTTTCTCAGATCAATGTTTTTGATATCTTTGCTCTTTAATAACTATATAGAACTTCAATAATCCCAGTAAGAGAGAATATCTACACATCTGCTATGTTTCCCTCTTCAAGCAAAGTCTGAGAGGCCATCCACGTCCAACACTGCTAATATAATAGTATCTTCCATATTCAAGAAAAGCTATGACACTCAATGAAGTTGAGTGGAGCATATGTGGACTGTGGGGAAAAAAATGGATATTTTCTCCACTTAACTACAATGGCTCATTGAAGTTACTGTTGAATACAGCAGCAGTGTAGATTCTAAAAGCCTATCGCACCTATTGTGAGGGAACCCAGGCAGAAGTACATATAACAAAATATACATATACAGACGCTCCCCGAGTTACGTAAACCCGATGTACACAACTCCAAGCTTACGGAAAAAGTTCCGTAAGCTAGAAATAAGAGGTGGGGTGGGTTTTTTGGGCGTAATGGTCGGAGATATGTTTCTGACTTATACAAAACTCAAGTTACGGAAGGCGTTCCGGAATGGAACGCTTGCATAAGTCGGGGAGCATCTGTAACAACTTTTATTTTGTGAAGCTAATATAGTTTTACATTGTTCAATAAACATATCCAAAAAAGTTTATGGTTAGTTGATGAACCTTAAATATGGCTAACATTTTAATACTTCTCAGGGCTAGAAATATTTGATGGACCAGTATTAAGCCATTTCTTAGAACTGGTTCATGACCAGAGATAAGAAAAGTTGTAGGTCCCTTACATTCTACAACAGTGATTGGCAACCTTTGGCATGCGGCCCGTCAGGGTAAGTCCCGCAGTCCCCATTGGCCTGGAGCAGCGAACTGCAGCCAGTGGGAGCCGCAATCAGCCGAACCTGCGGACGCTGCAGGTAAACAAACCATCCTGGCCCGCCAGGGACTTACCCTGACGGGCCGCATGCCAAAGGTTGCCGATCCCTGTTCTACAATATCAAACATTAGTGTGATACATATATTTCTCCACTTACTTCCCCTCCTATAACTCAGCAAGATCAACTTTCAGCTATACAATATTATTTCCCATTTACGGCTCAAGGCTTTACATCAGACAAGAAAAAATGAATCCCATTTTTTCTCCAATATCTTTCTTCCTAATGCCCTTTACAATACCTTAGCAGAAAAAACCCTTATGGCTGCAAGCATTACGACAGCTAACACCCAGTCTACACTAAAACTTTTAGCATGAAGCTGTTTTAACACAGTTTAGGTAGAAAATGTTAAACAATCTGACCAAAACAGCTTGCAATTAGGATCTACTCTTGAGGACAGTTTTAAAAAAGTTTGACATTGTCCACTGTGGCCACTTAAACTGTATTAACTGGAAACTGTTTTTAAAATAGCTTTAAGTTACATGGTTTTCATACAAATATAATGGAGACCTAAAGAGCTGCACCAACAAGCCAAAGCGAGGTTGAAGTTTCCGTCAGAGCTTGAGTGACAGTTAAGACGTACACAGGGTAATTTGGGGGGGATTTAATGGGAAATTTTGTGCAGTCCTAATAGAAAGTGGTAGAGAGCACAGGAGGAAATAAACATGAGTATCAAGGTCTAAATGAGAAAAAAGACCAAAGGAAAGTTTTTAGGGTGAGGAATGTGCTTTTGAATTTTAACTCATAAGCATTAATATTAATTGTGATTAATCACGTGATAAAAAAATTAATCGTGATTAATCGCAAGGTTAAACAATAACAGAATACAATTTAAATATCTTTGGATGTTTTCCTACATTTTCAAATATATTGATTTCAATTACAACACAGAATACAACATGTACAGTGCTCACTTTAGATTATTTTTATTACAAATATTTGCACCGTAAAACGAAGTAAGTATTTTTCAATTCACCTAATACAAGTACTTTAGTGCAATATCTTTATCATGAAAGTTGAACTTACAAATGTAGAATTATGTACAAAAAACAAATAAAAACTTTAGAGCCTACATGTCCACTCAGTCCTACTTCTTGTTCAGCCAATCACTCAGCCAAACAAGTTTGTTTACATTTGCAGGAGATAATGCTGCCCGCTTCTTGTTTACCATGTCACCTGAAAGTAAGAACAGGCATTGGCATGGCACCGTTGTAGCCAGCGTTGCAAGATATTTAAGTGCTAGCTGCATTCAAAATTCATATGTTCCTTCAGGCCGAAGCATGATAGGGCATATGAATGTTTAGCATATCTGGCATTTAAATACCTTGAAATGTCGGCTACAAAAGTGCCATGCGAGCACCTGTTCTCACTTTCAGGTGACATTATAAATAATAAGTAGGCAGCATTATCTCCCGTAAATGTAAACAAACTTGTTTGGCTGAGTGATTGGCTGAACAAGAAGTAGGACTGAGTGGACTTGTAGGCTCTAAAGTTTTACATTGTTTTGTTTTTGAGTGCAGCTATGTAACAAAAATAATCTACATTTTTAAATTGCACTTTCATGATAAAGAGCTTGCACTACAGTACTTGTATGAAGTGAACTGAAAAATACTATTACTTTTGTTTATCATTTTTACAGTGCAAATATTTGTAATAAAAATAATATAAAGTGAGAACTGTACACTTTGTATTCTGTGTTGTAATTGAAATCAATATATTTGAAAATTTAGGAAAACATCCAAAATATTTAATGAATTTCAATAGGTAGTCTATTGTTTAACAGTGTGATTAAAAGTGCAATTAATTGCCATTAATAGTTTCAATCGTGATTAATTTTTTTTTAAGTTAAGCACATGAGTTAACTGTTGACAGCCCTAGCTAATAGACGTACAAGCTTTAAATTTATGGATATTTTCCTGGCTTTAAAATTACAAAATGATTTAAAAAGAGTATGCTTATCATAATGATTTGCAAATACCACCAGCTTTAATAGTAGCTACACTTTTCTAACCTCCCTACTCTGCCCATTAACTCTTTCTGTAGCTTTTGCCTCTGAGTAGAAACACAGGGACAAGTGGGCATTTCTTGAGTAGATGCTACTGCTAGTGTGTCTTTCAACCATGGTTGGGTAGATGCAAAGCAATGGACCCAGTCATCTCAAGTCATCACTTGCCAGAGAGCAAGTGATTCTCTACCAAATGTCATGCATACAATAAAGGTTTCCGATTTGAGGTTTGTCTGATTTTTGTATTTACTTTTAGACAAGTTTTGGCTTTTACTGTAAATATTGTTTAAATATTTGTATTTAAATTATATAAAAATTTAGCACCTAAAGCTCTGTATCCCGGGGGATGAGCTTCCAGGAATCATAGGCCCCCTTTGAAACAATCAGTGTTCTGTACAGCAAAAAATAATTTGAGATATTTCCAAGGTATTTTATAAGTACAGTATTCTTACATTTTTGCTCTGGAAAAACTGGAAACCCTTCACACAACATATTATTTCTTGTTAAACTTTCTCAAGTATGCAAGTTTTTGGTATGTATTGCACTGAAACAAATGCTTATTTCAATTGTAAACAAGGATACATTTTAGTGGTAACAATCTACTCTATATTTTGGTGGTTTGCTCTAGTTTTCTTTTGCCAAAATACAAGTCGGGTCATTAAAGTTCAACTCCACATTGATTATAAAGTACAGATACATTACTACTTCCTAAAATCATGCTGCAAATTAAAAAAAATGTTCCATCTCAGTACTAAGTGTGAAATAGAGCTACATTTTCTTCAAATGTAGCATGAAGCTATGGCATGGCAACATTTTGTACTATGCTTTAGATCAGCGGTTCTCAAACTGTGGGTCGGGACCCCAAAATGGGTCAGGACCCCATTTTAATGGGGTCACCAGGGCTGGCTTAGATTTGCTGGGGCCCAGGGCCCAGGCCCAAGACCAAGCCGAGGGCTTCAGCCCTGGCCGGTGGGGCTATGATTACAGGCCCCGTGCCTGGGCTAAAGCCCTTCGGCTTTGGCTCCCCAGCCTGGGGCAATGGGGCTTTGGCTTTGCACACACACCCCCGGGGTGGCGAGGCTTGGTCAGGCTCAGGCTTCGGTCCCCTCTTCTGGGGTCCTGTAGTAATTTTTGTTGTCACAAGGGGGTTGCAGTGCAATGAAGTTTGAGAACCCCTGCTTTAGATTATAAACACCTGTACAATCGGAACTTTTACTCACTCTTTAAAACAGCTGCGAGATCCAAACATGGCTCGTAAGCAAGAGGATGAGGAAGGATCTCCCCCTTTAACCTGCCATTTCTGCAGAGGGAGATTTTTAAATAAAAAGTTACATTGTTCTTTTTCCCTCGTAAAAACTTAAATGCCAATATGTCTGCCAAATTGCCAAGAGTCCTGCCAAAGATAAATACTAATAGTAGTCCCGTGTATAATCCATCAATTCCCACAACATTAAAAGTAAACGTAAGACAAACAAATGCAAAGAAGCTGTGCTGAAGAAATGTCAAAGCAACCTCCTAGCTTAAATCCTGTTATGGCTCAATATTTGATATGTACACAGTAGCCTTACCAGATGACTTCAACACAGATGAACAAGAGAAGTGCAATTTTTTAAGAATGCCATCGAGAAGAAATGACTGCCACAGAAACAGCTTCACATCAGGTTAACAGCATATAGAAAACTGTACAAATGATTTTGGAAACAATTGTCGAATGCCATTTAAACATTAATTCACAGTAGTCTTTCTGACTAGGTTCTTGTTTTATTTGAGTTTCCCATTTTTTCTTGAGGTTTAACCAGCAAATAATTTGCTAAGATTTCTGTCTATACTACCATGCAATAACGTTATCTGAGAGGACATGAAAGGATAAGATCTATCCAATCACATATTTATGTAACCAATTCTTAATTTTTCCTCATTATCTAAGATGCTTAAATGGGGGTGATCTGTTTGTCACGGGTTATCATTTGAAGCTTTCTCAGATGGCAGAGATTGGCTCAATATGTACAGATTAAAATTCATTTGAGCCCTGGTATAACCAAGTGCAAACTCTAAGTCAATGGAGTGGCACCCATTTCAACCAAGGCTGAGTATGTTCATTAAGTGCATTTCTTCCCATGCATTTTAAGATTTTAAATTTTTAAATTAAAAACATATGCCAAACTAAAAACACCTAAACTTTTAAAGCTATTCCAATTAATTTTCTAGTTGCTAGTGTATTAATATTACACATTCTGAGTATCAAGTGACAATGCTGGCTCAATCTTAGCACTGGTATAATCACTATAGGTATTAATGAAACTTGTTTCCCTCTGAATGACCTAGATTATTAGATGTTAAACCAGCAGCAGTCAGAAAAAAAAATATTCTCCAGGACAGATGCTCAGTTTTAGAATGTAGTAGTACTGTTTCCATTCAATTAAGCATTAAACAACATGGTGGGTAATTATTTCAGATGGCCATGAAAGTAGAGGGCTGTTTCACATTCGTTCAATGTAGGCATAGCTTGTTAAGGAAACTGAACAAGTTGGATTTATTGCCTAGAAACTGCCTTAGACTAAAAAGAACAAGCAATTTCAGATGCTGAACAGAAACATACAATTATCTCAAATGACAATCCAAATTTACCTTCTCAGCAATACTATATAACACTTCATCCATTTTCATACAAGTTGGATCCCAGTCATGTCCAAACCGGATGACCACCACACGGTCTTCTTCTGAAAGAATGGCCTGATCTACTTGCCAGCCATTGTGTAAGTGAGGAAGCATATACGACATTTTTAAACTTTATGTAAGGCCTGCAAAAGGACAGAAACCATCTAAGAATTAACAATTCTTGAAATCTACTTAACATTATTCATGAAAGCCAACCCAATAAAGCTAAACTAACACCCATCTGTTAACTTTTATTTAAGATGGTGCACATGCCCAGTCCTAACTGGTTTCCTTTATAAAAAAAACACACACACACCCCAAAAATATTGTAGGTAGTGAAATAATTCTGATAAAGACTATCTAATTTTCCTAATGCTGTGTATATACACTGTTTTTTCTTAGTATTTCCCACTGTTGCAGTTTCACCAATAGTTGTTCTAGCATAGACCGACAGTGAGCATTTTGACTACTGTCACCTAGTCCTAGCCTGTATCAGAACAGCCCTAAATGACATGGTGGTTACACTGTGACCTCTCTACAACCGTGTTCTCACTGGCACTAAAGTACGTACTGGTGGGAAATATTAAGGAAATGCTCAGTATGGAGTAGTACCAGGCTTCACATGGCAACCATCGTCCAGTCAAGCAAGATGGGTCTCTAGCAAGAGTCCCATCCAGGAATGGGAAGAATGGAGAGAAACCCCACCAGCCCTCACCATCTCCATTCCTTTATTTTCAGTCTTTTACCAACAGGCCCAGCAATATCACAGCAGTCAGGTCAGATGTGCCATGTTCAGAGGCTTGACAGATTTGCTCCCAAACTTACCATTTTTAAATGAGTCATTACTACCAGGCTGTTGGAACAATTATTATAGTGGGGGGTGCTGAGAGCCATCGACTCAAACTGTAAACCCTGCATATAATGGAAACCACTGCAAGGCAGGGGGTGCAGCAGCACCCTAGCTCCAGCAGCTATGATTACTACAAACCCCTCTGTGGGGAGGGTGGCACAATGGGGGGGGGGTTGCCCCCACTGAGGGCAAACCAGGTGTGCAAATGGGGGCAATGACATGGGGCCACTGAAATCCAAAAACAGCTTTGACACCCCGTCCCCCACTGCCCCCCCCAGCCCCCCGCATCACCCCCAAGGCCCCTCCCCCACTGCCCCCCTCGCCCGCCCCTGGCCCTTCCCCCACACCGCCTGCCGGCCCCTCCCACAGTGCCTCCCCACCCCCAAGGGCCCCTGCACAATGCCCCTCCCTACACCGCATTCAAGCTGCCCTCCCCCGCTCCTGGCCGCAGCGGCACGGGCCGGCTCCCGCTATCAGAGGCCCCTTCCAGAACATTCCACGTGGAGCCCGCCCTGCGGCCCCCGAGACACCAACCTCCCCCGGGCGCGCACACAGAGAAACCGCCGCCGCTGCAGCTGCTGACACCACGCTCCACAACGGCCCCCGACCGCGCCGCGAGCCCTGAGGGGACCAGAGGAGGGCGCGCGCCCACGCGCAACACTTTATGGGCGCCCTGAGACGGGGCCGGAAGTGACGCAGTGCATAGTCCGGGCAGAACACCGCCATGACAGGAAGCGGTAGTCTCGCCATTTTGCTTGTGGGCTTCCCTTCAAAGGGGAAAAGGAGAGCTGGCGCATACCAACTCCCTGAAACGGCAGAGGGTAATAGGCTGTACCAATTCACCCCAAAAAGGGTGTGTGGGAAACACTGATATATTACCAGCCCCCACAAAGGGGAGGCAAGGAGGTGTCAAAAGCCCCGCCGTTTGCCTTGGTGCTGGAGATTGCTATGCCAGGCAGGGAGGGGCCCAGCCCTGGGGAGCGGTGCCAGGGTGACTGATGCGTGCCAGGGACATCAAGCCTCACACTTCAGGGCAGGAGCCAATGCTGGCTGCCACTAGCCTCCGGACAAGGCGTCTCCAGGGCCAGGCGATGCCATTAGTGTCATGCCCACTTCGGGGTGCCCTGCACCTTTCTCTGAAGCAGCTGCTGCTGGCCGCAGCTGGAGACAGGCTCCTGGCTCAGCTGGGCCCCTGGCTTGAGAGCAGGGCACCGTGCACGTCCTCACTTCCTGCGAGGCTGGCTCCCGCTTCGATATAGCAGCCAACCTATCCTGCTGCGGTCAAGCCTTAATGGGTAGAAAATTCACAGCAATGAGGGGTCATTGCCACGTGGGGTCCGTCCGGATGTGCCAAGCTTACCCTCCCACAGAACTGTTCCGCTGAGCCAGCCTTTTGCAGATGTGATGATGTACTAGAAAAATCACTCACCAAGTCTCTGCCACAGCCAAGTTTAGGGACATCAAAAACTGCTCTTAGCAGGCGGTTTTGGTCAAGGACAAGACATGAGTCATTGGTCAAGGACACTAGTTTGACGGTACTCTAACCATGACAAGAATGTAATTACCACACTTCCTATGTCGATTCTCAAATTATGTGCTTTCACATAACTCAGACTAGAAGCTATATGAGATACTATCATGGTTACTATAAGAGCCAAAAATAACGAAATAGTCATCATCATCATGGTGCAATAAGCAGAAGACTGGGTGAATCCAAAACCAGTACAGGCATTATATCAACGAGTATGGTCAGGAATCCTGTGGATTAGTAGGACAGTCTTTACATTACCAAAATTCCCAAATTAATGAAGGCTGAACACAACCAGTCAAATCCAGCCTTAAAATTGGACACAGTAGGATGCAAAGAGCACACCCACTCTCCCTTTCCTCCCGTTCTAGTCTCATATTGAATCACGTCCTGAACCAGAGAAAGCTACACCAGTAGAGAACAATCTGAATTATCTTGCTGGTTTTTTTAATAACAAGCAAAAAAGAGGGCCTTATCCATAATTAAATCATGGATGACTTTATTGGTCATTGACCTTGCATTGAAAACCATGAGCCCCAGGATAAACTTCTTAGTAGCTGATGCCCTCATCTACAAAAAGTTATAAAACCCTATGTGAAAATCGTGGGGCACGTACAGATTTCAACCAGCTGGATTGCAGATGAATATCAGTCTCCTCCCTTGTCTCCCAGTGCTCATCGCAACAGCAATCAAGAAGCCCACATACCCAGAACAAATCCTTCCACAGAACTCCCTCATGCCCAGCTCCTGACAGAGTTGTTCCACTTTCTTGGACATCATCAAAGTGTACTTGTCAGCAAACAACATAAATTCTGCTGCAAAACCCACTGGTTTCTGCTTCATTCTAGTCCTAAATTCTGCATGAGCGCTAAGTAAATTAAAACAGTGAGGATTTTACTGAATGGAATGTGAAAATGTTAATGGCAATGAATAATACAACCAGTCTACTATTGTGTGTATTATATATTTTAATAGTAAATTCAATTTATGTTATGCTACTCCAAAATTTTCTGTTTTAGCAGCAGACATTAAGGTGACTTGAACTTCAGGAATGGAGGGGGTTTAAACACCTAGTTTCTCATGTTAGCTGTAACAAGCTACCTCACTGCCTGATGCTCCAATATCTGTGATTACACAAAGGATAGATAAACACCCTGGGTAGATATTTTTATTAAAATAATCAGCAATTAAATTATTAGCAATGTTGACATATAAATTGACATCACTAGGTTTCAGAGTTAACACAATCATTGCTATACCTAGGACAGTCCACATCTGTCTTAGAGCTATTATTTCATTTTGTCTCTCTGCACACTCACACAGATATCACTACATTAGTTTACATTAGGTTCATAGAAGGTTATCTTTGCAACCATTAGAGCTAGAAGCATATTTTTAAAAAACGTAGATTTTGGAGCACAGTTCTAAAATAGCAGATGGATTCTGAATCAGATTCCATTGCCACAAGAATGTGTGTAGCCGCTCACAGAGAACTAAAAACATTCTAACAACATCTTCTGCTATTCTTCTCCCCATAGAATTCAGTTTCAGAAGCAGGGAGGAGGAAGATGACATCATTTAGGAAGGCTGCACAGAAAGCCAAAGACAATGAGGTAGAGACTGGCAGATACTGTCACTCTATGTGTCAGTTCCTGCTGAAGTGTCCAGAGACTCTGATAGAGGGTGGACCTGGCAGAGATGGCTGGCAGTGCTCACAGTCATGTGAGTGTACTCAGCTGCTGCCAACTGAAATTTACCCAGGAAGAATATATACTATAATGCATTAGCTATGTGGGGTTGGAGTCAGGCAGAGTAAGGACAGCTGTGGGACTTTGTATTAAGGATTACATCATATGATTGTGTGTCCGTGTGTGTGCTGCAGAGATCTGGAAGTAGCTGTATAACGGGATTTTGTGTTTAAGCTATTGCCACTGCCAGAAGTGGTAAAACACAATTACATTAAGATCAGTGTCACGAAGAAAGCAATAGAAACTACCAGGTAATTTATTAGTAATATAATCAGTTTTCGTTTAAAGAATGTCGGTGAAAGAGATTTGTTCTGGATAACTTTACTTACTTCAGCAGAAAGGAGAGCCTGTAGAAATTCTGCAGGTTTACTTCACTGAATACAAAAGATTATTTTAAAAACAATGACATTTAAAAAAATACATTTTTGATTATTTTGATTTGCATTGTGGTGCTCCAGCTGTTAGCAGTCATGTTTTCAAACTTTTCTCTGTAGCTGTGAGGGCTAGAAACTTACTTTAATTTTTCACATAATCAAGTGATTTGAGGAGCTGGGGCTTTAAGAAAAATACCAATTATTGCAAGTCTCGTGATAAAATCATGAGTATGTCTACACTGCAATCAGGAGGTGCAATTGCAGCACATGTATAGGGTTACCATATTTCCACAAGCAAAAAAGAGGACATTGAGGGGGAGCAGCCCCGCTCTAGCCCCGCCCCACCCCACGCCCATCCACACCCTCCCACTTCCCACCCCGATTGCCCCCCTCAGAACTCCCAACCCCATCCCCGCTCCTTGTCCCCTGACTGTCCCCTCCTGGGACCCCTGCCACTAACTGCCCCCTAGGATCCCACCCCCTATCTAAGCTGCCCTGCTTCTTGCCCCCTGACTGCCGCCTCCTGAGAACCCCCTACGACCCTACCTGTCCCCTGACTGCCCCAACTCTTATCCACACCCCCACCCCATATTCACACCCCCGCCCCCAGACAGACCCCCGGGGACTCCCATGCCCTATCCAACTGCTCCCCACCCCCTGACAGAACCCCCAGAACTCCTGACCCATCCAAACCCCTCTGCTATCTGCCTGCCTCAACCCCTCTCCACACCCTTGCTCCCCTGACAGCCCCCCCAGAACCCCAGATCCATCTAACCCCTGCTCCCTGTCCCTGACTGTCCCAACCCCTCTCCACACCCCTGCCCCCTGACAGAACCCCCAGAACCCCAGACCCATCTAACCCCCCCTGCTCCCTGTCCCTGACTGTCCCAACCCCTCTCCACACCTCTGCCCTCCTGACAGCCCCCCCAGAACCCCAGGCCCATCTAACCCCCCCTGCTCCCTGTCCCTGTCTCAAGCTAGCTCACTAAAATAGTAGTGTAGCTGCAGCAGCACAGGCATCAGAATGGGACCATGGGTACGTACTCCTGGGCCCACAGGTACATACTCGGGCAGCTAGCTTGTTACATGCCTGGATTCTGGATAATCCCTGCATGGATGTGCAAGAGGGGAAATGCACAAGGAATGTCCCCTTACCCCTTGGGCTTCTGGCATGGACTGGTCAGAATCCTGGTGAGGATTACAGGGTCTGATTCTTTTTAGCATACTTCTCAATCTGCTAGGATCCAAATCTAGATGTAATGTGTGATAGAGACCTGAAATGAGGGACACACAGACAACTTAAAATGACTTTTTAAAATAATCTGTCTTCCTGATCCTTTATTACTGAGATAAATAATTTTCAAAAATAAAAGTGAGGGGCTGCCAAATTGTGTGGAATGGAAGTAACTTTGGGACTAAAATGAGTGATGACTCTGGAAGTGAGGGACAATTCAGAGTTATACCTCTTAGCACCCCTACAGATACTAGGCCTGATGGGGTCTGCTCTGTCATGGCCTAATCCTGTACTCATTGAAGTCACTGGAATGATTCCCATTGAGTTCACTGATGGCTGGATCAGGCCCTCATGCCAGTGTAAACCCAGAGTAACTCCACTGACTTGAAGTTAGTAACTCTGGATTTACATTGTGTAGTTAAGGGAAGTATGTAGCTACACTAAGTACAGATTTACAAATGAGGGTTTAAATTATCCCTACTGTCACGGGGTAGGTACACCCCATCACAGGGTGTCGGATTGCAGGGGGTTATCCAAGTGGATATTTGACAGCCCAAGTGGCCTGGGTGTATGTTGTGGCCCTAAAGCTCAGGGCAGTATTGCCCAATGGCCAGAATCAGTAAGGCTGTCTTTCTGTGGCAAAGTTCACCCCTCTGGGCATTGGCTGTCCCCGATGGCAGGGTAGGGGGACCCGGGCCCACCCTTCTCCACTGGGTCCTGATCCACAGCCCTAGGGAACCGGCACTTCTATTATCAGTCTTGGTCACTCATTAATACAGTTCTGTTCGCTGGGTCACTTAATAGCCTCATGGCTTCTGCTGTCTCTCCGCTGCTTCAGCGGCGGGTGTGTTGGAGTCTCAACCCAACTGGCTTCTGTGTCCTAGAGCTCTGGCAGCCTCCCAGCTGGAGCCTTCAACATACATCTGCTCTCATCGGTGGCCAGACAAGACTCAGCTGAACTACTCCCTTTTATACTTTGGTTCTAGTTAGAGCATGCCCAGCAGAGGTGAAGGGGTGTGGCTTCCCCAGCCCCCAGCTTGTGGGTAACCCCTGCTGGACCGGTGCGGGATAGGTACACCTACTGAATGGTATTTTTACAAAAATATTCTTTTCTTATATTCAAGGGCGTATTTCTCTTAATCCTTTTCGCAGGTCATGGCAAAGCAAGAGCAGCCTGGTCTTTTGATCCTTGAAATAGGAGGTGTATGTGGTGTGCTGGAAGGCCATGTGGAGCTCTTGAAGAAACACTTTCACCTTATCACCATGAACGAATTTCTTAAAAACAAAGAAAGATTGAGTGAAAAGATCAAATCTGTTTTCATATATGAAAACAGACCAGTTGTTGACCGGGAGCTCCTCCAGAGCCTACCTCACTTAAAGGTGATTGCAAACTCTGGGGTAGGAGTGAATCACTTGGACTTAAAATTGATTTCGAGCTTTGGAGTTAAAGTGACCAATACTCCACATGCTGTTTCTGACTCTACAGCAGACCTTGGGATGGCCTTGATGCTAGCATCTGCCAGAAGGCTAGTGGAAGGTAACTTTTTAAATTCCTTTGCTGCTATTTCCATAAATCATGTCAGCTACATTTCTGGCATATTTTATTTTTATTCTGCCACAGATTATCTGGTTGAAATAATGTTTAAGAATCTTTACAGGAAGGAAAGCTGCAAAGATTCAATTTTTCAAGTGGTCCTGCTTTTTCTATATTGTTTTTGATATTCTGAGTCCTATCCAGCTTCTACTGAAGGCAATGGCAACAGAATTAAGGCGTCTGTCTAAATTAGGTGCTTAAAACTGCCTATGATTTGATTTATGTACAGTACAAGGCTTACTGTTTGGACTAGAATTTGCACTCTAATTCTCCACTGCCTGCACCTTATGTAGTTATTTACAACTATGCAAAGTGCAAGCAAATTAAAATTCTTCACTCATTAATACCCTCTTTGCATCAATGTAAAAGGCTACACAAGGGTGCAAGGCAGTGGACATCAGGCCTTAGGTCTCCATCACCAGAGAAGATGATTTGCTATGAAATCCACTGAATAACTTTGCTTTGCTACAGCAAATAACTCAAATTAATAAACCCTGTTCCCAGAATAATGTTAGAATCGCTGATGATGCTAACTGTGTTGCCTTTGTTAGCTTGTGCTCTAAGGGGCAACTTCTTTCGGCACAGTGCATAGCTGAAGCAGCAAACTGTGCCCTAGTGGAGGATATTACAAACAGGGAAGAATTCATTCACCAAGAATCCATTTCTCACTCAGCATTTTTTATTCTTAGGTTGTCAGATTGCAGTTTCTCCACAGACTGAGTGTTTTGCTGCTGACTGGCTGGGAGATGAAGTCACTGGGGCTACTCTCGGTATCATCGGCATGGGCAGCATTGGGTATAAGGTGGCCAAGAGGGTCAAAGCTTTTGAAATGAAAATTCTGTACCACAACAGGAACCAGAGGTGAAAGTGCATGTGATGCGAACTAGAGCAGATTATATTTTTGATTCTTTTAAAAGTTATACATAGATCTTTTTGTTACAAAACCTCCCCAAAGAACCTCTTTCCCAGTTTATGCCAAATCCTCCTTGCCTCATTCCAGTGAGAATTCCCTTCATTGTCAGGGGTCCGAATTTTCAAATTTGGCTGCCACAAGTTAGGTGCCTAAATCCATATTTAGATACTTAAATGAGCGCTCTGATTTTCAAATGTCCTGAGCAACCACAGTTCCAGTTGATTTCAGAAGGAGCTGTGAGTAGTCAGCACTTTTGAAAATCAGGTCATGTGACGAACTGGGCCTGTTCTTACTGTGGTCTGTGAATGCTGACAGGGGAGTGTGGCTAGGATAGTCTGCATTGGGGGATGGGTTTGGGAGTCTGCCCGAAGGCGAATACCTGAGCGTGTAACATGAGAACCCAGGAAGGGGTTGGAGGCCAGGTGACACCTTGGCCCGGGAAACTGAACAAAGGCGGTGGGAGGGGTCACGGAAGGGAGAGTGCTGGAAGCGGGCTGGAGAGATGGCTGGGAGGCAGAGATGGCTCTGACCCCCCAAAGGGGGGTGGGCTGGGATGCCCTGGGACCCCAAGCTGGACCTAACTGAGGGGGGGCCCTGTTGTCTGTGCCTGCAAGACCTGTCTTGGACTGTATTCCTGTCATCCAAATAAACCTTCTGCTTTACTGGCTGGCTGAGAGTCATGGTGAATCGCAGGAAGCCGGGGGTGCAGGGCCCTGAGTTCCCCAATACTCCGTGACAACTGGTGGCAGCGGCGGGATCTACTGCACCCCGTGGACGGCGCTTCCTGCAGTAAGTGACTGGGGAGCAGTAAAACGAAGGGGGATTGACGGGGACCAGGCGTGCTGAAGAGTGAGAGAGAGACGGTTATTACCCCTGGGAGTGTGTGACCAGCGAGAAGGACTTTTGCAGTAACAGGGTCCCCCGGGGGGATCGCAGCGAGTGGTCCCAGGGGCGGAGGAGTCTGCAGCTCGACCCTGGCAGAGAGGTGGTGACCTCGAGAAGGGCTGGCACACTAGGGGTCTCCCTGGGAACTGTAGGGAGCTGTGAGCACAGAGGCCGGTGAGTGGCCAGCAGGAAGATGTATGCCAAGCGGCTTAAGAGCGACCTGGTGGAGCTGTGCAAGCAGAGAGGGCTGCGCATTGGGAGGCTCACCAAAGAACAGCTCATTGCCCGGCTGGAGGTGGAAGATCGCGCGAATGAACTGCTCCCTGTGTCTCAGGGAAGCAGCCTGGCAAATGCAGCGCAGGCACCAGAGTCTGTCCCAGCTGGGAGTGGTCAGCTGGCTGCTGAGGGCTTCCCAAGACCCCTCCTTCCTATGCCTAGGGGAAGGGTGGGGAGGAGCCCAGCAAATACCGAAGGCGCCGTGACCCCCCCAGCCAGCAGGGGATCCTCCCGGCGAAGCTCGCCGGCCAGCAGAGGATCCTCCCAGCGACGTTCGGCATCCGTGGAGCGGAATTGGCTGGAATGGGAGAAAGAGCTAAAACTGAGAGAGCTGGAGGATCGTGAACAACAGAGACAGCGTCAGCATGAACGGGAGGAGAAAGAGAGACAGAGACAGCATGAAGAGAGACAGCATCAGCATGAACGGGAGGAGAAAGAGAGACAGAGACAGCATGAAGAGAGACAGCGTCAGCATGAACTGGAACTGGCGAGATTGAAGGGCAGCGAACCCCCGGCTGCGGTGAGTGAGGGGGGACCCAGGACTGCACGGAGCTTTGATAAGTGCATCCTGGCCCCACGCAAGGAAGGGGAGGACATGGATGACTTCCTGGAGGCCTTTGAGACGGCCTGCGAGCTGCACCGGGTTGATCCCGCGGACAGACTCCGGGTCCTTACCCCCTTACTGGACCCCAAAGCCGTGGCATTGTACCGCCAACTAGAAGAGGCAGAGAAAGGGGACTAAGAACTATTCAAAAAGGCCCTGCTACGTGAGTTTGGGCTGACTCCTGAGATGTACCGGGAAAGGTTCCGGAGTCAGGATAAAACCCCTGAGATCTCATATCTGCAACTAGCCGTCCGCATGGAAGGATACGCCAGCAAGTGGGCTGATGGGGCCCAGACGAAGGAGGACCTGGTCAAACTTCTGGTACTGGAGCAACTGTATGAGCGGTGCCCATCCGACCTGAGGCTGTGGTTGGTGGACAGAAAGCCAGAGAACCCGCGACATGCAGGCCGGCTGGCCGATGAGTTTGTAAAGAGCCGGTCAGGAGATAACAGGGAGGAGTCCCAAAGGAACAGTCCCACCACAACGCAGAGAGAGAGTCACCATGGGACCTCCCCATGGGAAAATACAGAAAAACCCCATCAAAGGGGAACATCCGGCGTCAGGACCATCCGACCCACTCGGGGGGACCCATGGGACATGGGCTGCTACCTCTGTGGCCAAAAAGGCCACATACGGGCCCAGTGGCCCAGGCTCAGGGACAGACTGAGCAGACCGAACCCACAGAGGGTTGACTGGGTAGAGACCCAGCCCGGCGAGAGGCAGCATTCCAAGGGAAGGGGGGCTGGCAGAGTACCACCTGCTAAGGAGGGAGGAGAGCTCCAGGCCAGCTCCTCTAGGGGGCTGGATGCTCCAGACTCAGGGTTTTTGGTTTATACGGTGGGCGCGGGGCTGTCCCTCCGGAGAGAGTACCTTGTTCCCCTGGAGGTGGATGGGAGGAAGGTCAATGGATACTGGGATACGGGCGCAGAGGTGACGCTGGCCCGGCCCGAGGTGGTGGCCCCAGATCAGGTGGTGCCCAACACCTATCTGACCCTGACGGGGGTGGGCGGAACACCAGTCAAAGTGCCCGTGGCAAGGGTACACCTGAAGTGGGGGGCCAAGGAGGGCCCCAAGGATGTGGGGGTACACCCGTATTTGCCCACTGAGGTATTGATGGGGGGGGACCTGGAGAACTGGCCAAGCAACCCCCAAAGGGCACTGGTTGTGACCCGCAGTCAGAGCCGGCGAGGGGCACTGCGCCCTGGCCTTGGGGGGGGTGCCTTGCCTGAGGCGCAGGACCCTAACCTGGTGGGGAGGGAACGCCCAGGGACACAGCTCAGGGAGGCTGCAGCTTCAGACCCAGCGGGCAAGAAAGAGCAGGTGGCCATCCCTGTCCCAGCTGCTGAGTTCCAGGCCGAGTTACAGAGAGATCCCTCCTTGCGGAAGATAAGGGACCTGGCCGACCTCAATGCGGTACAGACCATGGGACGAGGTGGCCGGAAAAGGTTCCTGTGGGAGAAGGGGTTCCTGTACCGAGAATGGGCTCCCCCAGGGAAAATGGAGTCAGGGGGGATCAGGAGGCAGCTGGTGGTACCCCAGAAGTATCGCCGCCAGCTGCTGTGCCGGGCCCATGACATTCCTCTCTCAGGGCACCAGGGAACCTGGCGTACCCAGCAGAGGCTGCTACGGAGCTTTTACTGGCCTGGGGTCTTTGTTACTGTCCGACAGTACTGCGGATCCTGTGACTCCTGTCAGAGGGGGAGGAAGGCCTGGGACAAGGGGAAAACAGCTTTAGGACCCTTGCCCAGCATAAAGGATCCTTCCCGGAGGGTGGCCAAAGTTAAAAGGGCGGCTCTAAACCAAGAGAGCCCAAAGCACAGACCTCCAGACTGGAGTGCTGGGAGAAGACCACAGCCCAGTTGGAACCCCAGAGGTATGGGGGTGGGAAAAGGGCACAGGCCGCATAAACCTTCCCACATGCGAACTGCAAGGGCCATCAAGCACCCCCGACCTAAGGGGGGGCGTGAAACTGGAGAGGCCTGGTGTAATTCTCACCAAGGAATGGGAGGGATGCGGGGGCATCCATGGGAACCGGGGTAGGTTCGAACTTCCCCGGGTCACTGGCTAAAGTGACCCTGCTCAGTTCGGTCTCGAAGGGGGGAGATGTGACGAACTGGGCCTGTTCTTACTGTGGTCTGTGAATGCTGACAGGGGAGTGTGGCTAGGATAGTCTGCATTGGGGGATGGGTTTGGGAGTCTGCCCGAAGGCGAATACCTGAGCGTGTAACATGAGAACCCAGGAAGGGGTTGGAGGCCAGGTGACACCTTGGCCCGGGAAACTGAACAAAGGCGGTGGGAGGGGTCGCGGAAGGGAGAGTGCTGGAAGCGGGCTGGAGAGATGGCTGGGAGGCAGAGATGGCTCTGACCCCCCAAAGGGGGGTGGGCTGGGATGCCCTGGGACCCCAAGCTGGACCTAACTGAGGGGGGGCCCTGTTGTCTGTGCCTGCAAGACCTGTCTTGGACTGTATTCCTGTCATCCAAATAAACCTTCTGCTTTACTGGCTGGCTGAGAGTCATGGTGAATCGCAGGAAGCCGGGGGTGCAGGGCCCTGAGTTCCCCAATACTCCGTGACAGGTCACTTATTTATTTACATGCTTAAATATGAATTTAAGTGCCTAACTTTTGGCAGCCAAGTTTGAAAATTTTGGCCAAGAACAATGGAACAGGTTAGTATCATATATTCAACATGATTTTTAAGCACTATTTAAATATCTATATCAGGAGAGAAAGGGTCAGCAATACATAGTTCCTTGACAAAGTGGGTTCCCCTCACTTCCACCCCTGCCCATTCTGGTGGGGGTTGCCCCAATTTTGTTAAAAGAAAAGAAAACTTGCAAACTTCCTTGCTGTTTTTATGGATAAATAAACTTTCATTGTTACTCCCATGTTGCAGCAGCAGAAATGAGCAAAATGCATGTCAGAACCAGAAAATATGATATAAAAGGTAACACTGACATTCTTTAAGCTATAGCAGTCTTCAACTCCAGAGGCTAATGTTCTTGTCTGCAGTGACCTCTCAAATTGTCTTCGTTCAGTGTCTGTTTTACCACCTGTAATGAATCCTAGACCATAAAAAGACCTCATGGTTGAACTGCACACAGGCAGCATCAGAAAGAACTGAAGAGTTTCAGCTCCATGAACACAGCACTCCCATTTCAGCTAAACGAGGATCTTCACAAGCTGTAGAGTTTAAACCTTCTAATCAGCCACTAGAATCATAGAAACATAGGGCTTGAAGGGACCTCAAGGGATCATCCAGTATTCTACTCCAGCCCCCTGCACTAAAGCAGGTTCAAGTAGACGTAGAGGGTGATAATCCCGTCTATTTGAGAAGTTCTGACTTTCCATTCAGAGAAGGCAGTGTCACATACACATGCTAGCCAGTATATATTGCATATCACTTGTATATTGTGTACCCTGCAGCTATTTCCAATCTGTGTGCCAAATCCTGAACTCCTTACTCAGCGTGTACTTACACAGGCAAAATTCCCATTAACAAGGCCCATGTATAAACTGAGTAAGGAGCTCTGTTTTTTTGCCTTATAGCTGGGTAATGAGAGAGAAAATGATTGATGGTCACAGCATAGTTCAAATAATTCTTGATGTTAAAATATATAAATTAAAAGTATGTTTATTTGTGTGTCACTTAATTGAGTTTTGAGCACACTTTAACATGGTAAGTTCTTATAGCACCACTGAACAGTTCTAATCGTTTCAAGAAATGGCTCATCTGCTATCCTCTCACATGGCATTATACACTCTCCCTTAAGAGGCCACATAAGTCCTCATGAGAACATGTTCATGTACAAAGCATATTTTCCACTAGCAAACACAGAAAGGGTCACTGATCTGCTTCTATTCCTGTTTTTTCACTGAAATTCTACTCGGAAATAAGTATAATCAATATAGTAACATGCTTAGTAGTGCTCTCAATGAAATGTCATTTCTTTTCATTCCTCCCTCAACGCCCCTAGGATTAATGTATTCACCTCTCTCACTCCCACTCCCCACCAGAGTCCTCACTGAAGGCCAATCCAAATAAGATTGTAGGAGTCACCCAGTTCTTTTTATGCCACTGTTCCCTATTTTATATTTCTGTAACAGCAGAGGCAGTGGTTCGTAGCAACTATGCACTCTTTCCATCCTCCATGGAGGTGGAGTAGTAGCAGCAGCAGCAAGTGGTTTTCTTTTTTACCAATAAAAGATAATTCTGGTCTTTTTGCCTCAGAAAAGAAGAGGAGGAACAGGCTGTTGGTGCTCGCTACTGTGAAAAGATGGAAGACTTGCTCCAGCAATCTGACTTTGTGATACTGGTCGTGAACCTGACACCTCAGACACACAAATTCATTGGGAAACGGGAGTTAGAGCTGATGAAACCCACTGCTACTCTCATTAACATCAGCAGAGGTAGGGTGTTATGGAAGCACTGGTTGCGGTTTTATAGTTAAGGTGGAGTTGAATGTTGTCTATTTGCATCAAGAAGCTCTCTCAGCCCAGGTCTGTGACTTCCTCCATGTTTTGTTCAGGATACAGGATAGCTGGCACTTAACTAATAATAAATAATGAATTCTAGACCAAATGCTGATTAGTGCTGAACATCCACAGCTCCCCTTGACCTCTTATCACAGGGTTGGCTGCCTCCTGAGCATTCCTTCATGGCCAGACACCACCCGCAATACCCTGCTTCTGTTTCCTGCCCTTCAGGTCCCCTGAAGGACTGCACACAGGCTTCTCTCAGAGTTACCATCACCCCTGCCTGGGGCCAGTTTAATCACACAAATAGTGTGTATGGAACCTTAGGGTCCCATATACAGTCCATCACCATACAAGAGTCCATATTTAGCTTTGGTGTCTTTTCTAACAGCCAGAGCTCTTCTTCTCACAACCCACCTTCCAGCTCTTCCTAGCTAGAGCTCAGCCTTCTGTCGCTGGCCTTTAGGCCCAAACCCCATCCAGGTTTCCTCACAAGAGCTTCCAGTTCCCTTGCTTCTAGCCTCCAAACTTCCATAGTGTTAGAGTTTTCCCCTGCAGCAACCTTTCTCACTCTCTCCACTTTCCTGAACTTCTTCTCTTTGCAGCTTCCTACTGCCCTTTATAAAAGACTGAGCTCAATCTTTTGTAAAGTGCCCCCTGTCTCTCCATGGCTGGCTGTTCCAGGGGTGAGCCAGCAGCCCTTTCTTGTGGCTGAGCCTCTGGTGGGCAAACAGTGTAATTGCAGCGTCTCCCCAGCAGAATCTATTATTTTGTGGAGGGAAAAAATCTGCGGGGGACATAAATTCTGTGCTTATGTTTCTTTTGTTAAAAAGTGGGGGTCCTGGCTCTCCCAGTTTTAAAAGTGGAGGGCCCTGGTCCCTTCGCTCCGCCAGTTCCAGTGACTCAGCTGTCCGCCATCAGGCCCCATCAAGGCTGTCAATGCTGCACAGATGGGCTACAGCATTTCTTTTAGTAATCAGTATTAGCTGGCCTCAGGCCTCCAGGCCTTAAGGGGCAACCCTTGCTGTTATGCCTCTCAACTAGGGTTGCCAATTTTGGTTGGACATATTCCTGAAGGTTTCAACACAAGACATAATCTTTTATTAAAGATTAATTTTTAATTCCTGAAGACTCCAGGACAATCCTGAAGGGTTGGCAACCCTACTCTCAACAGGAGTTGTGGGGGCTCAGTGAGTGTCCAGCATCTCTGATTTTAACTCAGGGTTATTTCATCTAAGGAAAATGTACAAATATCTTCATGATGAACTGAACGCCAGGGCAGCCCACTGCCCACTGAGAGTGTTATCTAGTACAGTAGAATTTCTGGACTAAATTGTGTCATTATAATTTGTATTACAGTAACGTGTAGCTCCCTAACTGAGGCTGGAGCCCTTTTGGTACCACATAAATTCATGAGAGTGACCCCTTCGCTCTCACAGCTTCTGTGCAAGAGCCGCAGGGAAAAGGGACTGTGGGATGCAGAGAAGAAAACCCGGAGAGTTTAGACTGGGTCAGGGAAAGGTGCCTTAAGCACCTTTTGTTGGGGCAATTGGGGAGATGTAGAGTACGGCAGATCCCATGTGTGGAGAACTCTGATTCTCTTACATGGGCTTAGCGCCATGCACATGAGCTCCCTGTGCCACTCTGTGGCAAAAGGGCTAATGTGGTCCTAGAGACATAAATGGGAAGCTCCAGGAGGAGTAGAGAGGTTACTTTATCTCTGTATTGACGCAACCGCTGCTGGAATACTGTGTCCAGTTCTAGTATCCACAATTCAAGAAGGAAGCTGATAAATTGGAGAGTTTTCAGAGAAGAGCCACGAGAATGATTAAAGGATTAGAAAACATGCCTTAGAGTGGTAGACTCAAGTAGCTCAAACTGTTTACCTTAACAAAGAGAAGGTTAAGAGGTGGCTTGATTACACTCTATAAATACCTACATGAGGGGAAAAAAATGTGATAATGAGCTCTTCAAACTAGCAGAGAATGGAATGGCTGGAAGTGAAGCTAGACAAATTCAGACTCGGAAATAAGGTGAAACATTTTAACAATGAGGGTAATTAACCAATGGAACAACTTACCAAGGGTTGTGCTGGCAATTTTTAAATCACAATTGGATGTTTTTCTAAAAGATCCACTCTATTTCAAACAGGAATTAATTCAGGGATGTGCTATGGCCTGTATTATGTGGGAGGTCAGACCAGATGATTCCTGTGGTCCCTTCTGGTCTTCAAAGCTATATAAATCTGTAAGAGACAGTTCCTGTCCCAAAGAGATTTCAGTCTCAGTAGACAACTAGGTAAAGTAGTGAAGAAGATATAGAGGCGCAGAGAGGTAAAGTGACTCACCTAAGATCACAGAGTAGGTCAGTGGCATAACCAGGAATAGAACCAAGTCTCCCAAATCCCAATCCAGTGCTCTGTCCACTGGACCATGCTGTCTTGCTAATAAAAAAAAATTCATTCTTTGCTTTGTTTGGTTAACCATTACTAGAAGGCAGCCTTGTTTTTATAATGAGATATAAATCCAATAGTATTTTAAATTGCATTATGAGACCTTTCCTCTCAGTTAAAGATATTGAATTTACCTGGAGATTAGTTTTCCTCTGTACCAATAAGACACTATCATTTTACTGCAGGTGCAGTAGTTGATCATGATGCATTGGTGGAAGCTCTCCAAAATGGGATTATTAAGGCTGCAGCTTTGGATGTGACATACCCTGAACCTCTGCCAAGGTAGAAAACTGTTTTCTATTTATCAGAAATTGTTTGCATTACAAATTAATACTGGAAAACATTCTTAAATTCTTCAGCATCTCTTCAAAATTCTGGGAATATGTTAAACACGATCTTCAAATCCAAATCACATTTTACATAGGTGTTTGCATATTTTTGTGGGAGAGATGTGTTCTGGTTTACTGGGTACAAGACTAGGCGCCAGGAACTCCTGAGTTCCAATCCTAGTTCTGTTCCTGACTCTCTCAAGGGCCATGGGCCAGTTGCTTATGTCCAAATTTTTAAAGTCTGTGTGCATGCACATTAGAAAGAGCAAAAATATGCTTGCAATGTCAATATCTGTCATCTACAAATTCCTGTAAGCTGCTTGAGGTCAAATCTTCAGGCTGTTATGCGCAAGCAACTGACAAATTAGCCCCTTATTCTCATGTATTGCAGCTCTGTAGCAGGCTGACTGACATGAAGACCCATGCAGGAGAAGTGGTGGGCAGTTTTGCTCCCCGCTGCTCTGTGCAACCCTCCGTGCATCATGGTACCCCTTCCACACTTGCAAGACTTTGCCAGAGTTACTGCTGCCCTAGGGCTTGGCCCTTTTCTGTTAGAGTGAACATGGCAGTAGCAATGTAAAATTCACCTCTAATTATTCTGTCCTTTCTTTTTCTTGCAGAGATCATCCATTATTAAAATTAAAGAACATTATCATAACTCCTCACATTGGAACTGCTACAGTCCAAGCCACCCGTATGATGACAGAAGAAGCAGTAACAAATATACAGGCTGTTCTCAATGGTCTCCCCATTCCTAGTGAAGTGATCCCTCAGTGACATGTCAGAGAACATAAATACACAGTGTCATGTCTGTGAAAGGACTTTATTCTACTGAATCATACAGTAACTTTGCAGTGCAATCAATGGTTAATAATGACAAGTGAACATGTTCCTACACTGCTGTCACATTTATGCTGCCGCCCCAGTGGCTATTTTGTATAATTGCTCTCCAGTCATGTGATAATTTGACTAATAAAGTCAGTTGTTCAAAGGCTCTTAGCTGAGCAGTTGCAGATAAGTCTCTGACGTTTTCAATCTACTCTTTCACCAAATACACACTGCATACTTATCCTAACACTTACTGCATCCTAATGCAGGGGAGAGGGGCACACTAGCTGCTCCTTATGGTCTTCAGAATAACATAAGAAAATCAGAGGTAATATTGACCAAAAGTGGAGCTTTATATTTTTCATTATATCAACGTAAAATTCAACACTAGGTATGATCATTAAAAGTAAATATAGTTCCTGAGGATTTCATGAAATGCTCTTGGGCATTGTGACGGGTTGGACCCCCCCACCTCCGGGATGCCACCAGATGTACTAGGATTTCACTAGCTCGGCTAGCCTGTTTTGCTGAATTAGGCTCTCTGGTCTCTGGCAGCACACACACACACACACACACACACACACACAGGTAAGGCCACACTCAACTGCAGATACAGACTGAAGTCAGCTTTATGTGAGAGGCTTCACCCAGCACTTATGTGCACATCCTCTTTGGGGAATAAACCTAAAATAATATTGTCTTGTGCTGAATAGAAAAATCTGCACAGCACAAGCTCATAAAAATTTGCCCTCTCCCTCAATGTGAAGCGAAATAGACACAGCTTCTTGCCCCCTCCCCAGATATGAATTACACAAACTGGGTTAGGTTATAAACAAGAAAAACGTTTATTAACTACAAAAGGTAAATTTTAAGTGATAGCAAACAGAACAAAGCGGATTACTGAACAAATAAAACAAAACACGCAAACTAGGCTTAATTCACTAAAGAAACAGATTACAAAATGTAATTTCTCACCCTAAATGTTATCTTAGGAAGAAAGCAGAATTTCTGTAGCTTAGACTTCCAGTTATTTCTCTTTACAGACTAGACTCCTCTGTCTCAGTCTGGACTCAGCCCTTGCCTTCCCCTTATCTTAGTTCCTTTGTCCCTTCAGGTATTTTCAGCAGTCTTTCTTCTTGGGTGGGAAGGGAGACTCCTGTTTGTCTTACTCCCCAACCTTAAATAAGCTTTACATAAGGCAGGAATCTTGTTTCCCAGTCTTGACCACCCCCTCCTTTTAGTGGAAAATTACTATAGGTCCAAGATGGTGTTTAGTACCAGGCGACAGGACCACCTGATCTAGTAGTGTCACAGCCATGTCCCAGGACACCTCTCAGGAAGGAGAGAGATTAGTAACTCTGAAGTCTTACTGTTTCTTCCTAATTGCCCATCAAAGCTGATGGCCTGTTGTCTGGTGGGCGTCTCCGAAATATACACACAATTGTAATGATTGCATAGTCGATATTCTTAACTTTAAATACAGAAATGATACATACATACAAATTGGATAATCACATTCAGTAAATTATATATTTCCGATGACACCTTATAAGACCCATCTTGCATAAAACATATCAGTTATGCAATATCCATATCCTAAGCATATTTCCATAAAGATTATGGGGTGTAATGTCACAGGCATGTCAAGGATGGATTGAGCATGAATTCTCTGCAGAAATTTGACTTCACTCCAAAATACTTTTGGGCCAGCACAGCAGCATTGCATCTTGATATCAAGGCACCCAACAAGGCTGACTCCCTCACGTTGATTCTTGATCTGAAATTTCACACCATATCTTGTTTCATCCTGAGAACTTTGCACTCTCAACATTGGTAAACCAAAGCAGATCCAATAATTCAAATGTTATGTTCTATTTTTCTAAGGGGTCTTAAATGTGAAAGTGACAGTGTTCTCACAGCAGCTTGTACACAAAAAAGGGTACTTTTATCTTGACAGAGCCAAGAAGCAAAACTATATCTGCCACTGAAATCAGTGGCAGCCACAGCTTGCCACAGCTTGAAGTAAAAATCTAATTGAGCACTGAGTCCAACCCAAAGTCCTACTCCTTCTTAGAATCCATTTCCTGAGTAGGAACAAAGAACACATGCAGAGAAGGCAAGAAATGTCTTATTGCCTCCATGTGCTTAGTAAAGCCAGGAGTCCTTCCCATTACTGAGCAACGTGAGCAGGGCAGGAGGACTAAAGTTTTCCAAGGCTTCTTGGAAGGATTGTAAAATAAAGATTTAGCATAGTACACAGACTATTTAGTAGCTAATGAGTTAATGTTTGTATGACTCACTGAAGATCCAAATGTTAAAGGCTTACTAATCATGTTGAAGGATGACCAATAACAATAGCTTGTGACACTGGGGTTTCTCCCTTTACAAAAATCCAGTGAAAAGTCCAATCTATTACTAATGTAAATCTCATTTTTTCCAGAAGTGCTGCAAACACACTGCTGTCACAGAGCTGCAGATGCTCAGCACCTCTTAAAATCAGGCCACTTTTATTTAGGCCCCTAACTTTAGATGCCCAATGTTTAAAAATATTTGCCTAGGCACCTAGTTATACAGGTTGCTCTGGGTATGCACATGTGCATTCCACTCTTGGGTGTGTCTGTGCCCTGTGCACAATCCAAGAAACTTTTATCTCAGTGGTACTCGTTGGGGCAGCTGGAGCACCCTCTTCTGCTGCACACTGGTGGCGCCAGTCTAGAGGGCTCAGCCTGAGCCCCCTCAGGTCTTTCTTACTGCCCGTGGTGGTTGCTGGAACTGCTCATTTCGCTTTTGCCAGTGCTCTGAGTGGACTGTGTACTCTTGTATTTTATTGAGAGTTCTCAATTAATCACAGTGAATTGATATGGTTAACGCAAAACAAATTAACTTAGATCAAAAAATAGTTGTGATGAATCGCAGTTTTCATCGCACAAACAAACAATAATAGAAAACCAATTTACATTTATTATAAATATTTTGGATGTTTTTCTACATTTTCAGATATATTGATTTCAGTTACAATATAGAATACAAGATGTACAGTGCTCGCTTTATACTATTTTTTGTTACAAATATTTGCACTGTAAAAAAAAAAAAAAGTATTTTTCAATTCACCTCATACAAGTCCACTCAATCCTACTTCTTGTTCAGCCAATAGCTAAAACAAACTAGTTTGTTTACATTTACAGGAGACAATGCTGCCCGCTTCTTATTTACAATGTCACCTGAGAGTGAGAACAGGTGTTCGCATGGCACTGTTGTAGCTGGGGTTGAAAGGTATTTACAAGCCAGATATGCTAAACATTCTTATGCCCCTTCATGCTTTGACTTGTAGGCGCTAAAGTTTTACATTGTTTTGTTTTTGAGTGCAGATATGTAAAAAAAAAAAACTACATTTGTAAGTTGCACTTTTATAATAAAGAGATTGCACTACAGTACTTGTATGAGGTAAATTGAAAAATATATTGTATGAGGTGAATTGAAAAATATCCTACCTCTCCTGTCCTTGGAGGCACTCTCACTACCCCTCCTCAAGTCACCACCACCTTACCATGAACCCCTCCACAGGAGTGATTAGCCAGGAGGTCATTGGGGGCTTATACTTGTCCACTGGTGTTTTTGGAATCCATGGGGTTTTACCCCAGTTACCAGATTGTATACTGGACACTCCTATCCGGTGGCCTCAGAGAAACCTACTCACTGGACAGCACCCATTCATGACTCCAGTACCAACATCAAGAGCTGGTTCAGCAGAACCCTGTGGGTCAACAAAGAGAGAGGGAGCAACCCTAGCCAGTGCTGGCCTTCTCTTCCTCTTCCCATGATGAGGCAGTCTCAGCAGGGGGCATTTTGCCTTCCCCAGATGACTATAAGGCCCATCAAGAATTGTTAAAGGGAGTTGCCTTTGGCCTGAGCATAACAGGTGGAGGAAGCAAAAGAATCTGCATACTGCCTGGTTGACATTTTGGTGACAGCAGGTCCTTCCAGAGTGACCCTACCTCTCAATGAGGCCATTAGGGACCCCATTAAAGCACCATAAAAGACTCCTGCATCCCTCTACCCACTTTTTAAAGGGCCAAGTGCAAATATTATGTGCCCTCCCAAGGTTTTGAGTTCCTGTTCTCCCATTCCCCCTCCCAGGGGTATGAGGACACAACCCCAAATCAAAAGATTCAAAAAAGTTGGACCTGTTTAGTAGGAAAGTTTATTTTACTGCGGGGTTTCAACTCAGGATTGCAAACCAGCATGTACTTTTGGGCAGATACAACATTAATGTATGGGACTGAATGCAAAAATTTAAAGACATGGTGCTAGAAGATGTGAGGCAAGAGTTCTCCTTGCTAGTGGATGAGGGGGAAAAAATCAGTGGTGAGAGCCTGGGTGCAAGCTGTTCTAGATGCAGCTGTCTCAGCAGCCAGATCCATGCCTTTGGCAGTGGCCATGCACAGGAGCTCCTGGTTGCAGCCTTCGGGGCTCCCACAGGCGATCCAACAAACTTTGCAGGACTTGCCATTTGAGGGATCCTCTCTCTTTTCAGAGAAGACTGACACTAATCTCCATGGGTTCCAGGACTGGGGTCCTAAAGACACTTGGGTTGTGCACCCTAGCCCCATCCAGGAATCGCTTCAAACCACAGAAGCCCCATAGGGATTCTGGCCCACCTCCTTGAAGGACCTGCAGAGAAAGAATAGTAGGGGGCTTAGGCGTAGGCCATCTCCTCATCAATGCCTGCTAAACCTAGACACACAGAGGGTGCTAAGCAGGCATTTTGATGGAACACTCAAGGAAGCCACTTTCCTGGATGCCAAACCCCATTTTTCGCTCTATTTGCAAACTGTCTTTCCCATTTCCTTGGTGCTTGGTTCCATATCACAATGGACTGTTGGACTGTGGAAGTGGGATACACCCTCCAGTTTATTTCTACCCCTCCTTTCCTCCCTCTCTCTCCTTCAGAGGCCTCTCTCACAAAGAGATTCTGGTCCAGGATGTTCAATCTCTCCTTCACGAGGGAGCCATAAAGAAGTTTCCACAAAAAAGGACAAGACATGAGTCATTGGTCAAGGACACGAGTCTGAGGGTACTCTAACTATGACAAGAATGTAATTACCACACTTCCTGTGTTGATTCTCAAATTATGTGCTTTCACATAAGTCAAGCTAGAAGCCATATGAGATAGTACCATGGTTAGCGCAAGAGCCAAAAATTACGAAACAGGCATCATCAGCATGGTGCAATAAGCAGAAGAATAACTGGGTGAATCCAAAACCAGTACAGGCATGATCTCACTACATTAATTTACATTATGTTCATACTCAGAAGGTTATCTTTGCAACCATTAGGGCTACAAGCATTTCTTTTTTTTTTTAAGTAAGAAAACTTAGATTTTGGAGCACAGTTCTACAATAGTGGATGGATTCTGAATTAGATTCCATTGCCACAAGACTGTGTGTAGCCACTCACAGAGAACTAAAAACATTCTAACAACATCCTCTGCTATTCACCTCCCCATAGAATTCAGTTTCAGAAGCAGGGAGGAGGAAGATGACATCGTTTAGGAAGGCTGCACAGAAAGCCAAAGACAATGAGGTAGAGACTGGCAGATACTGTCACTCTATGTGTCAGTTCCTGCTGAAGAGTCCATAGACTCTGATAGAGGGTGGACCTGGCAGAGATGGCTGGCAGTGCTCACAGTCATGTGAGTGTACTCAGCTGCTGCCAACTGAAATTTACCCAGGAAGAATATATACTATAATGCATTAGCTATGTGGGGGTGGATTCAGGCAGAGTAAGGACAGCTATGGGACCTAGTATTAAGGATTACATCATATGATTGTGTGTCCGTGTGTGTGCTGCAGAGATCTGGAAGTAGCTGTAAAACGGGATTTTGTGTTTAAGCTATTGCCACTGCCAGAAGTGGTACAACACAGTTACACCAGGATCAGCCTCAGGAAGAAAGCAATAGAAACTACCAGGTTATTTATTACTAATATAATCAGTTTTCGTTTAAAGAATGTCAGTGGAAGAGATTTGTTCTGGATAACTTTACTTACTTCAGTAGAAAGCAGGGCCGTTAGGAATTCTGCAGGTTTACTTCACTGAATACAAAAACTTCTGTTATATTGTGAGCCTGTTAAAACTCTAGATGCAGTATTGCTAACCCTATTCATTCAAAAATTGAGAGCCAGTCCCCCCCGCCACACACACACACACACACACACAATCATAAGATTATCTTAAAAACAATGAAATTTTAAAAAATAAATGTTTGATTATTTTGATTTGCATTGTGGTGCTTCAGCTTTTAGCGGTCATGTTTTCAAGCTTTTTTCTGTAGCTTTGAGGGCTAGAAACTTACTTGGCAAGTTTACTTTTAACACACTAGAGTGGACATCTGAAAGATTCTGTTTAGAGTTCAAGCATTCGGTTTGCTAGAAGCTAATCACTTGACCATTGGCTGCCCAAGGTTGGCTGGTAGACTTATTCATCCAGCTGTTTGTCGTGTGCATCACTGGACAAAGAGGAATATGGATCCCAGGTGGAGCTACTGGACTGGTCCAAACAGCACTGGCGAAGCAGGAGTAAGTGCTCCCCAAACCAAGCTTAGTATCAGGGGGAATCTTCTACCCTGCACAAACTGCCCCTGAATATTTTTAATTTATTGACATTAATATTATTTAAGTGCTCAATGTGCTTGGTGCTAACAAAACAGAGAGAGACAGTCCTTACTCCAAGACTGTAGTCAGTCAACAGTTCAGACATATAATACCGCTGATATTGTATACTATTGCTCATAGTATTTATCTGATGTTTTTAAAACCTTTTCTTCATTGGTATTTAGCAAATATTTGTCATATACGTTAGTGTCTCATACAGCCTCTATCACAAACAGAAAGCAAAGAAGTTGTTCAGTATATCTCTCTCCATTCTGCCACTACTTTACCTCAAAATAGTCTCAAGTAGCCCCACAATAAGTGACTTTGATCCACTAAATAGTTTATGCACAAGCTTAACTTTATGTACTTTGAGTTGCCCCAGTCAGTATTTCTCCAATTCTTGTGGAGCTCTTTATACACCAGTACGAAGTGGTTGTAAGGCACTGCCAAATCAGAAAGGAGAAGCATTTGGCACTCACTTTGCTCTTACGTAAGCGACGCCCCGAAGTGCAGGGGAACAGTGAACTGGACCATTGTGGGTATATGTCTACACTGCAATCAGGAGGTGCAATTGCAGCACATGTAGGCATACCGGAGCTAGCTTTGATCAAGCTAGCTCACTAAAAATAGTAGTGTAGCTGCAGCAGCACAGGCATCAGAATGGGACCATGGGTACGTACTCCTGGGCCCACAGGTACATACTCGGGCAGCTAGCTTGTGCTGCTGCCGCTACTCTGCTATTTTTAGCGAGCTAGCTCAATGAGAGCTAGCTCAGATATGCTCGCTTACACGTGCTGGCCCAGTTGCAGTGTAGACATACCCAGCGTTTGTGCACTGTGTTAAGAGTCAGCCTCTGCACAAATAGCTTTTCTTACTTCTGCTTATGAACATAGAGAAATACTCAGGGCTGGACCACAACATTTTGGCACTTGAGGCAGGGAGCTCAAATGACTCCCCCATGCCCCCTCGCTTGGGCCAAAACTTTGAAAGGTCACAATTCTGCCTTCTTCCTGTTCTACTCCTCTCATGGTACTGCTCTGATACCTACCCCAATAAAGGAGAACTAACAACTTAAAATGCCTTGTTCAAAAATTTTAAGTCACACAACTTTCAAAAGCCTAAACAGCAAATGTAACTTTTCTTGTCCGCATAGTAAACACTGGCATTTGTATCTGTTTGAATAATCAAAGTGGTGCTTTCCGTGCCTTCTTGGTTGCAAAGATTTGAACTGCTTCCTAAAGGTCCACAGTCGGGCCAGGCCAACTCATGCTCTGTTGAGATGGTTGCAAGGCTGACCAGCCTCTCCTGTGTTTTTATTAACTTCAGCTTGGAGAAGCTGCGTTCTCCACTGTCAACTGTTGCAGGAAGTGTTAGAAGTATGTGCGGAGCAACAAAAGCATTTGGAAAGAGGGTGGTCATCTTATTTGTGCACGTATATTCCAGAACAGCCTTTGGAGTTGATCCTGCTGAAATGTATCTTGAAAGGGCTTTCAGTTCATTACCTAAATCACTCGCATCAATATCGCACATGTCATCATGTGTCAACACTCTCTCGTGCCCTGCATTGCTGGTGTAGGTCTTCTTCAGTTATAGTGAGGAGTTTTGGAATATCATACAACATCCCAAATATACTGCTGTGTTCCTTGAACTGCATGAAATGTTCTTCAACTGACTGTATTGCACAATCTAGCACCTGGTTAAAGAATTCAACTTTGAATTGTTGTTTGGAGTCTTTAAGGGGATTATCCCATGCCTCGTAATCCAAATGGCTTCTTCTTCGGTGACTCTTGTATTCTTGAATGGGTGGGAAAATCGCTTTGGGGGGAGGGTTAGCTCAGTGGTTTGCGCATTGGCCTGCTAAACCCAGGGTTTTGAGCTCTGGTGTGTGATTTGCTGCCTTCTCATGGCATGCCAAATTTCTAGCCAGATTTTTCCAGTCCTTCGTTCCTGTAGAACCCAATGTGGCTGGAACATTAGACTGGAAGAGTTTGCAACAAAAACAGTATGCAGCATTCTGGGTGTTGGATGGAAACTTCTATTTTCATTGTCATTGGGGAACATGAAGTTTTTCACTTGCTGTGGCCCATGCAGTACAAGGAAGTCAAGTATCAGAGGGGTAACCGTGTTAGTCTGAATCTGTAAAAAGCAACAGAGAGTCCTGTGTCACCTTTAAGACTAACAGAAGTATTGGGAGCATAAGCTTTCGTGGGTAAGAACCTCACTTCTTACGTCTTGCATCTGAAGAAGTGAGGTTCTTACCTACAAAAGCTTATGCTCCCAATACTTCTGTTAGTCTTAAAGGTGACACAGGACCCTGTGTTGCAGTACAAGGAAGTCCCGCCTCAGGCTACTTCTCAAGTGGGTCCACAGTCCTGGATCATCTAGACTTAAGGAACTAAACTCAGCAGCAGCTGTTTCTTGCGCCTCCACCACACTCTTCTCTGATCAACACTTTTCTTCATGAATGTGCACGGTTACATCCATTTGAGATGGAGATATGGATGCTACAGTAGCTGCTAGGTAACCTGCACTCTGACTAACTGGAAGATCAGGCATCTCCTCACCACTCACATCCTCACTGGGGCCAGAAGGCTCACCGTGAACATTTGTGTCTATGTTTCTCAGGAGAGCTCCTTCCTGTTTAGATAGAAAAGCTTCCTTTGTTTTTGTTTTTTCTGAATGCTGCCCCAGAGGGGCATTTTCTTCTTTCACTCATGACTGCTGTTCTGTGCCAGCTATAGTGGCTCTCAACACTCAATTGAAGGGGACAAATAAACAGGCTGGTAGCTGGGCCTGAGTGAGGGAAGATATCAGCGTCTTAAGGGCCTAACTGGATCATACTACTTCAGTTGACTGCCTGTTCTCCTCAAGTGGGTTCAGGGAAGCAGCAGGAAACAGGAAGCTTCCTGAGAAGCTGGTGTTAATTAGTCCAGGCTCCTGGACTAGAGTGCTAGAGAGGTACATAAGAGGCTCCTCCTCTCTCTACCTGCAGCTTTTTGTTATTCCCTCTCACCTTTTCTCCTGCCTGCCATGTCTCTTGTGCCCTCCTTCCTCCAGCACAGCACTCCACCACCTCTGTGCATCTAGAGCAGAGAGAATACATATGCACCAGCACCAGACAATTTTCTACGCTCTGGGTCCTAGTGGCGCCCCCCACAGTCTGGCACCTGAGGCGGCTGCCTCACTTTGCCTCATGGTAAGGCCAGCCCTGAAAGTACTTCTAAAATAAATAGAGATATAAGTGTGATTTTGATGAGCAATGTGTTGTAATGAAGGAAGGCTCATGCACTAAGAACAAAAAGTGTAATTCAGCAGTTTTCTCTTTCATACTGAAGATAGAGAATGAAGAGACTTTATTCTGGATGATGGATCTAACTTACCCTGATTAGGAGTCTGTGGTGCATGATGCTTTAAGAACTGTAATGTCTGCATGTGGCTAGAGCATAGGGTGACCAGATAGAAAGTGTGAAAAATCAGGATAGGAGGTGGGGGGGTAATAGGTACCTGTATAAGAAAAAGCCCCAAATATCAGGACTGTCCCTATAAAATCAGGACATCTGTTCACCATATTAGAGCATAGAGTTTGCAACAATGTGGGCTGGCAGAGTTCAAAAGACTTTGACAGCAGTTGCACCTAGGAATAGGCTGGATGTATCTAATAAAGAAGGACCCTTTCACTGTACTAACATGATTACTTTGTTCATTTAGTTACTTTATTTTCTTGATCTGATCCACTTATTGTCATTATATTAAAATGCATGATCAGCTGATTGGGTATGGGGAGACAAAATAGCTGCGGAGCGCTGGCATATCAAAATCATACAGGGTTTTTCCTTAAGGAGTGCGCGTGCTCTGCAACTTCAGTAACAAAGTAACTTTTTAACTCCCGTGCCCATAGTCCAAAAAGAAGTTCTATGTATTATTTACAGGGAATCTCCTTTAATCAACAAAGATCTGAATTATTTAGATTATAGCCTTCTAAGAAATGATTCATAGATTCATAGATTATAGGACTGGAAGGGACCTCGAGAGGTCATCGAGTCCAGTCCCCTGCCCGCATGGCAGGACCAAATACTGTCTAGACCATCCCTGATAGACATTTATCTAACCTACTCTTAAATATCTCCAGAGACGGAGATTCCACAACCTCCCTAGGCAATTTGTTCCAGTGTTTAACCACCCTGACAGTTAGGAACTTTTTCCTAATGTCCAACCTAGACCTCCCTTGCTGCAGTTTAAACCCATTGTTTCTGGTTCTATCCTTAGAGGCTAAGGTGAACAAGTTCTCTCCCTCCTCCTTATGACACCCTATTAGATACCTGAAAACTGCTATCATGTCCCCTCTCAGTCTTCTCTTTTCCAAACTAAACAAACCCAGTTCTTTCAGCCTTCCTTCATAGGTCATGTTCTCAAGACCTTTAATCATTCTTGTTGCTCTTCTTTGGACCCTTTCCAATTTCTCCACATCTTTTTTAAAATGCGGCGCCCAGAACTGGACACAATACTCCAGCTGAGGCCTAACCAGAGCAGAGTAGAGCGGAAGAAGGACTTCTCGTGTCTTGCTCACAACACACCTGTTAATGCATCCCAGAATCATGTTTGCTTTTTTTGCAACAGCATCACACTGTTGACTCATATTTAGCTTGTGGTCCACTATAACCCCTAGATCCCTTTCTGCCGTACTCCTTCCTAGACAGTCTTTTCCCATTCTGTATGTGTGAAATTGATTTTTCCTTCCTAAGTGGAGCACTTTGCATTTGTCTTTGTTAAACTTCATCCTGTTTACCTCAGCCCATTTCTCCAATTTGTCCAGATCATTTTGAATTATGACCCTGTCGTCCAAAGTAGTTGCAATCCCTCCCAGTTTGGTATCATCCGCAAACTTAATAAGCGTACTTTCTATGCCAATATCTAAGTCGTTGATGAAGATATTGAACAGAGCCGGTCCCAAAACAGACCCCTGCGGAACCCCACTCGTTACGCCTTTCCAGCAGGATTGGGAACCATTAATAACAACTCTCTGAGTACGGTTATCCAGCCAGTTATGCACCCACCTTATAGTAGCCCCATCTAATTTGTATTTGCCTAGTTTATCGATAAGAATATCATGCGAGACCGTATCAAATGCCTTACTAAAGTCTAGGTATACCACATCCACCGCTTCACCCTTATCCACAAGGCTCGTTATCCTATCAAAGAAAGCTATCAGATTGGTTTGACATGATTTGTTCTTCACAAATCCATGCTGGCTGTTCCCTATCACCTTACCACCTTCCAAGTGTTTGCAGATGATTTCCTTAATTACTTGCTCCATTATCTTCCCTGGCACAGAAGTTAAACTAACTTGTTCTAAATGTATGCTTGCTAATCTATTCTGTTAAACTGTTTGTATAATATTTTATTTTGTAGGGTCATATTTTCACATATTGGGAGCTGGGAATGTCCCCTTACTCCCTGTGCTTCTGGCATGGAGTGGTCAGAATCCATTGAGGATTACAGGCTCTGATTCTTCTTAGCATATTTCTCAATCTGCCAGGATCCAAATCTAGATGTAATGTGTGAGAGAGACCTGAAATGAGGGACAAACAACAGATAGTCACGCAGACAACTTAAAATGACTCTTTTTAATAATCTCTTTGTCCTGATCCTTTATTACTGAGATAAATAATTTTCAAAAATAAAAGTGAGGGGCTGCCAAATTGTGTGGAATAGAAGTAACTTTGGGACTAAAATGGGTGATGTCTCTGGAAATGGGGGACAATTCAGAGTTATATCTCTTAGCACCCCTAGAGACACTAGGCCTGATGGGGTCTGCTCTGTCATGGCCTAATCCTGTACTCATTGAAGTCACTGGAATGATTCCAATTGACTTCACTGATGGCTGGATCAGGCCCTATCGCATGTGCATGTGCCCCCCCCCCCCAGATTTACAGAGCATGCTCACACGGAGCATGCCCCCTCCACACACACACACACTATCAGCAGGCATGAGTTGTCTCTGGGTACCTCTGACTGAAAAGTTTCCAGTGACTGTGCACAGTGCATTCGCACAACCAAGAATGGAATGGACACATGCAACATATCTCAAAGCACAGCAGTTATGAAAGGTTAGTAACTTGTTTTAGGGTTACCATTCGTCCGGATTCCCCCGGACATGTCCAGATTTTTTAACTAAAAATAGCGTCCGGGGGGAATTTGTTAATGTCCGGACTTCCCCCCCCCCATGCAGAGCACGCGCGGCTAACAGGGCAGCCGGATGGTGCCACTTACATGGGGCTCCGACAGCGAGAGAGAGTCCCTCCTCCCCCTGCAGCAGAGCTCACTCCCTCCCTCCCTCCCTGCATTCACCTCCAGCAGTCTGGAGCTCCTCCCCCACTGCTGCCCAGCGCGCCGGAGAACGGCTCAGACAGTTCCTGAGCAAGCTCACAGAGAGACCTTAGGCGAACCGAAGGCCAACGACAAGGGAGCCAGGGGGTCGGAGACGGGGCAGGGAGGTTCTGGAGGGGGCAGTCAAGAGACGGGGGGGGGCGGGAGTTCAGGGGGGGCTTTCTGGGAGGTGTGTGGATAAGGTTTTGGGCAGTCAGGGTACGGGTAGGGTCCTGGAGGGCAGTTAGGGAGGGGGTCTTAGGAAGGGGCAGTTAGGGGATAAGGAACAGGGAGGCTTAGGTAGGGGGTGGGGTTCTGGAGGGCAGTTAGGAGAAGGGGTCCCAGGAGGGGGCAGTCAGGGGACAAGGAGCGGGGGGGGGTTGGGAGTTCGGGGGGGGCTGTCAGGGGGCAGGAGTGGGGAGAGGGATCGGAGCAGTCAATGGAACAGGGAGCAGAGGGGTTTAGATGGGTCGGGAGTTCTGCAGGGGGGCTGTCAGGGGGTGGGGAGTGGTTGGATGGGGCATGGGAGTCCCAGGGGTCTGTCTGGGGGTGGGGGTGTGGATAAGGGTTGGGGCAGTCAGGGGACAGGTAGGGGGTAGGGTCCTAGGGGGCCAGTTAGGATGTGGGGAAGGTCTCAGGAGGGGGCAGTCAGGGGACAAGAGGCAGGGAGGCTTAGGTAGGGGGTAAAGTCCTGGGGGGCAGTTAGGGGCAGGGGTCCCAGGAGAGTGCAGTCAGGGGACAAGGAGCGGGGGGGAGGGTTGGGGGTTCTGAGGTGGGTGGGAAGTGGGTGGGGCTAGGGCAGGACAGGGGCGGGGCTAGGGCAGGGCTCCTCCCATCCTCTTTTTTGCTTGCTGAAATATGGTAACCCTACTTGTTTCTCTCACATTTCTTCAGCACAGGTAGCTGCAAATAACCTCAGCAGTGAAGCGTTTAAAAAGTATTTGGTAACTCCAATGTTCAAAGTCCAGGAGTATGATCTGAATACTATTTACAGGAATCACATTTGGTCCAGTCAGATGTGAATTATTTAGACTCAAGTTTTTGTTTGTTTGTTTGTTTTTTAAATTAAATGCTCTCTGGATGGCCTGAAACTAAAACATCCACCATGAATGAATTTGGACATTGTGTCAAGAGCATTATAGCTGTGCTGTGACAGCCTAAAGCCCAGAAGGAACAGAATTTGTTCAGATTTAGTTTTGTGAATGTTGCATTTTTGGATACAGTTAATAGATTATTCAAAAAAAAAGAGCCATTGAATTTACCTGGTTTGTTTATCCTACCATCCAAGTATTTTGTATATAAGTTCTTTTTCTGCAGCTGTCACAATTCGGGAAAGCAAAGATGCAGATCCTGCTGAATGGTTCTTGAAAATGTTTTGACATTATTTAGCAATATTTGTTGTCTTTCCTCTTGCAGATCATGGAACAGCGAGAGCTGCCTGTGCTTTTGGTTAATGAGGTGGGCGGTGTACGTGGTGTGCTGGAAGCTCATATGGAATTCTTGAAGAAACACTTTCACCTTATCACCATGAAGGAATTTCTCAAAAACAAAAAACATTGGCGCAAAAAGGTCCAAGCTATTTATTTGTGGTGGCACAAACCAATCATTGACCGGGAACTCCTCGAGAGCCTGCCTGACTTGAAGGTGATTGCAAATTCAGGTGTAGGAATGGATCACTTGGATCTGAAACTAATCTCTAGCTTTGGAGTGAAAATGGCTAATGCTCCACATGCTGTTTCCAGCTCCACAGCAGACACCGGAATGGCCTTGCTGCTGGCATCTGCTAGAAGACTGGTGGAAGGTAACATTTAAATCTTATGTGTATCTCCTGCTAACTTGAATTTTCCTGGAACTATTCCTATTGTAATAAACTGTGAATGTTTAAATCCCAGAAAATGTATTTGGATGATGAACAAAAGCATTTAAACAGGTTTCAGAGTAGCAGCCGTGTTAGTCTGTATCTGCAAAAAGAACAGAAGTACTTGTGACACCTTAGAGACTAACAAATTTATTTGACCATAAGCTTTTGTGGGCTGCAGCCCACTTCATCAGATGCATCTGAAATACTAAAACCTCAGAGTCTTTAATAGGGAGGGCTAGTTTGGCAGATTGTCTATATGTTTATAACACATTATCCAGTTGAAACTATGTTGAAAAATCTTTGAGGAAAATGTCACCGGGTTCTGTTTAAGTGATCCCAGTGTATGGGCAGGGCTCACTAGTCACACTAGAACCTGGATTTCCATCTCCAGACAAAGTGCAGACATAGATTTCATGCCCTTTCCCCACAATGTATTTTCAACACTTGACAATATTTTAAGTTTTCCAATGTTTGGTGATAAGGGATTTATTTCATGATGTGGTGGCAATATAGTGTTATTGACTAAAAGTAACTAGTGATTCTGGGTACCCTACATGAGAAATTTTAAAGAGCCTGATACAGACAGCACATACTCACCACTCTCTGAAAATCAGGCCCCTTTAAAGTGTCTCAAGTTAGGCAGGCAAAGTCACTAATCAATTATGAAAATCTGGGCCATTAGTTTTAAACCTTGAACTTTGACCTCCCTTAAAACTATTGTCATACAATAGCAAACCTTCCTCCAGAGCCATAAATATTACGTTTGGTTTAAAAATCCACCACTTCATCACACAAACAAAAAAATTACCATGGTTATCACGTGAACCTGCCACATTTTTGTTCAGCGCCTGCAGAAGGAGCTCAGAATAATTAATGGCCCTGTGCCCAAAACATGGCTAGGCAGTGCTGTTCTAACATTCACATAGAAAAGAGGCTGGACTGGACAGGGGCAGAACTGGGGAGGCTAATGGAATCAGGGGCAGAATTTGGGAAGCTCCTGCAAGGTCTCGTCCTCTCTGAGCTTCCTTTCCAGTTTACCCCACCAATTCCCCCCTCATTCCCCAGCAACCTTCAAGCTACACCAGGATCTTTCCTGGTCAAACTCCCTCTCCCCCATTAACCTGGCTCCCTTTAGCCACCTCTGTTTCCCAACCCTCCCGCCAGTTTCTTAGGGGTTCCAGGGAGACACGCTCCTGCCCCTGAGTCCTGCTTCCACTGCATGGGGAGCAGAGAGACCATGAGGGGGAGATCAGTGACTTGTTCTCCCTTATATCACATGGAACTGCACAAAACATGGCAGCTGTGAGTCTAGCACAGTTGAGATTTTATTTTTAGGCACGGCTAGTTGCACTACAGGCTTCACAATGCACAGCTTACGATTTGGGAGAGTTGGGAATGTCTGAGAAGGCGGATTTTAGTAATAAGATCCTCTTGCCCTGTTGGCAGGCTAGCAATCAGCAGGTGTGACAGTCATTATTTTCTGTGTTCTGCAAATAAAGATAATTTTAGTTTACTCTATAACCAGAATTAGGGGTTAATTGATAATCTAGGATTCTTTAGGTAAATTACTGATAAATGCTCTCAGAGAAAATAAGTTTCCTTTCCAGGGAGAGCAGGAGAGGTGAACATGATAAGCTGTCCTTGTTTTAAATAACAAACATCCAATATTATTCTCCATTAATAACAACAAACCCTGCATTATTACTATAGTATTCTGACCAGGGCTGTAGAATGGAGTGCAAGTAGGGTGGTACCCTCCAGTATGCAGTACCAGCAAGAGATTTTTTGCAGGCACAGGGTACTGGAAAGACTTGGGGCTAGCCCCCTCCCTCTGGGGGGCTGTGCTCTGCTCCTTAAAGGAGCAGAGCGTGGCTAGGGAGGGCATTCATTCTTTAAATGGCTTTAACAGCACAATACATATGCTAACAAACTTAAACAAAGCAAGAAATGATTTCTACTACCGCCGCGTCTGTGTAGTACTTTTTTGGCAAGGGCCTATGCAGGTCAAAGTCTGGGAGAGACTTCCTAAGGGGCAACAGTCTTTCTGTATAAACTGGAGAATCAGTGGGGCAGGGTACAGGTTCCCAACACAGCAGGGAAAGCTGATATTTTCAAGATTCAAATAGGATACTGGGAAGGGGAGAAAAAAAAAAAAAAGCAAAGCCCATTAAAACAGTGTCTTTCTATTCTTAATAATTATTATTTAACATTTATGTTGCAGTAATGCCTAAAGGCCACATTCTAGCATTTTGTTGCACTATCTTGAAACCAATCAATTTCTCATTCAGTATTTTTCATTTCAGGCTGTCAGATTGCAGTTTCCCCAGACACTGTGTGTTTTGCTGCTGACTGGCTGGGAGATGAAGTCAATGGGGCTACTCTTGGTATCATTGGAATGGGCAGAATTGGGTATAAGGTTGCACTGAGGGCCAAAGCTTTTGAAATGAAAATTCTGTATCACAACAGGAACCGGAGGTAAAAATAAACTTGATCCCCATTAAAGCAGAATATATTTTTCACTTCTTTATAATTATATACCAGTAGTTAATTTTTTAAAAACATCCCCACCCTTTTCTAGGAAGTGTGTAATTGTGGTATTTTCATTTAGAGAGAACAGATGATCCTGTGATTATAGCAAAGAATTGCGATGTAAGGGGGAGAGGCCAAGATTTTCAAAATGATTGATTGCCTTAAGTCAGGCTCCTAAAACCATGTTTAAACACCTAAATGTGGACTTAGGCATTTTTTTAAATCTTGGCTTTGTTGGTAGCTTGCTGCAGAGGTGGCCAGCAGAATTAAAAGAGGGACCTGAAAGTTTTTTTCCAATTTTTTTATGCTGATTTTTTTTAATTGGAAATTCTGGTCTTATTTCCCTGAAATTCTGTGGATGACTGGAGAAATAGGAGGATTATGGCATTTCAAGAAAAGGAAAGCTAAATAACTGAGAGGTGATTACATTTTTAGTCAGTCTGTTTAAAACTCTTTCGGTGAAATCCTTGTCCCATTGACATCAGTGAAAATTTTGCTATTGATTTTAGTGGGGTCAGGATTTCACCCTTTCTTTGTAACACTCTTTAACTCAAAAGCTTATGCTCTAATAAATTTGTTAGTCTCTAAGGTGCCACAAGTACTCCTGTTCTTTTTGCGGATACAGACTAACACGGCTGTTACTCTGAAATCACTCTTTAGCTCAGATGCCTGAGTAACACATGGGAGGAAGGAGGTCTTTGTCATTCAAATTCAGCACTTTTGCCCCTTTAGCTACAGGATGAGAATGCACAACACACATTTAAGTCTTTCAACAAAACCAGAGATGACCACGTGTGACATTCCTAATATTTCTAAAGTAAAAAAAACAAGCAGAAAAAATTACCCGGGGGGGGAACCCACCTTGTAGGCCTTCTTTTATATATCATAAAGAGCCAAAAAAGGCACAGACCCATTTTTTAATTTCCTCTGCAGGTCACCATTAACTTAGAATCCTAATTGGTAGCACAATTTACTTACCCAGGTTGTTGTGAAGCTTAATTCTTGTTTGTAAAGCAATTTGGGATCCTTGGATGGAAGATGCAATAGAAGTGAAAATTATTATTCTGAAGTACCTTTAAAATTTTATTTTTATCAAAGGGTAAAATGTGTATCTAGCTATTCAAGTAGTATATGTTTGTGCTGGGTGAGACCCAAAGAAACATCCTGAAAACTTTAGTGCAGTTTTGTTCAACTCCTATCTCATTTGCATTCTGGTTGTTGACTTAAGCAGCAGGAGAAATTTAATCTATATGTTAGAAAAAACACGTGATCAACCGTGACACCGCAGTTACAGGGTTTTGTCCCTGCTCAAGAATGTCTTTTTGTAGCATATATTTTTATCTGACTCTTTAGTTCTTCATTCATCTTCACTCACCAGTGTAAGGAGAAGTTTTTCCAAAAGCACCTAGTGGATTTAGGAGCACAAATCCCACTGAAAGTCAATGGGACTTGTGAGCCTGACTTTCACAGGTGCTTATGAAAAGCTATCCTTTAGTTCCCAAACTACAACTGGGAAGTTTATTAAGATTAGGATTGATAGTCATATAATAGTTCTGCATTGTAAAAAGTTTAAACTAAAAGTATCTCTATATCTGAATCATGGAGCATCACTGAACAGTCCTACTTGCCCAAGGAACTCTTTTGCCACTTCCATGCTTCATAAAAAGAGCCTTATTGAAGGATGGTCAAGAGATCAGGACCACTCAATGCACACGTGCCACTGAAAACAAACCTAGGAGACAGACTTCCTTTACCTCTGCTTTTCCACAAGTTTCACCTTCCAGAGGAAATTAAGCCTACAAATGGCTGTCAAATCCATTCCCCCTTTGCGACTGTGCACTCTCTGAAACCGCATCACTGGTTAGTTTGGTTACCAGTGATCCCGGGGAGATAGTTCCCAAACTACAAACTAGGAAAGTAAAGTACCATTGGGAGTAACATAAGGTAGAAATGTAACATTTCCATGACCAAGACTGCCTCTAACGCAACATGATTCTTATTTCTCATCAGAACTGAGGAAGAAGAACAGGCTGTTGGTGCCATTTATTGTACAAAGATAGAAGACTTGCTCCAGCAGTCAGATTTCGTGATGCTGGTCATGAGCTTGACACCACAGACACATAAACTATTTGGGAAGAAGGAGTTAGAGCTGATGAAACCCACTGCTACTCTCATTAACATCAGCAGAGGTAGGGTACAGTGTAATAGTCCTATTGCACAACCCCTGTCTTCCAGAGTGTAGTACCAAATTGCACTGGGCAGTATAACTGGTGTACCAAGGACTCCCAGTTTCTTGAGGGTATTTCTACACTGCAATATAAGCCCAGGCCTCGCAGAACTTGAGTTAGTAGAACCTGGGTTTGTTAACTTAGGGCTTGAGAATTTACATTGATTGGTAACTCCAGGTTAAGAATTGTTGAACTCTGGGGCTCAACCTGGGGCTCCAGCGTCTACACTGCATTATATGGTTCCAAGTCCAACCGCCCATATCCGAAACTTCCTCGCACCCTCCCAAAATGTGGCTGTTCTAGCCCTTTGTTTGTGGTGCAGTGTAGGAAAACTTGACTGTTCACCAAACTTGACTGTCCAGAAGATCAAGAAAGTCATCCTGTGAGACTGTGGGATACTTTTGGCAGACTCCCAGAGCATGAGTCCAGTGGGATTGCGTCTATACTGCAAAGCAATAGGGCTTGACCAATGGTTCATGGCTTCACTCAGGCTCAGACCCTCCACCCCAATGGGGTCCCGGGACCTTGGATCTGAGCCATGGGTTAACCTGATTTGTGTGTAGACAGGTGGGTTAAGCTTGAGCCTGAGTTCGAACTTTGGGCCTACACTCCTAGAGGCTTCTCCCCCGCCCTCCATCTCCAGGGGGCTGACTGGGTTCAAATTAGGGTGACCAGACGTCCTGATAAAATCGGGACCGTCCTGATAGTTAGGCGTTTGTCCCACGTCCCAATCGATCTTTGGTCCGGATGCAATTAGTCCTGATATTTCGCGGTACTCCTTGCACTCTGCTTTTTTTTTTTCTTTTTTTTTTTGCTCCTCCCCTCCTCCTCCCCCCGTGTCCCGATATTTTCTTCCTCTCATCTGGTCACCCTAGTTCAAATGAAGAACTTTTGGTTTGTGTGTGTTGGGGAATGAGGAGGAGCAGAGATGTTGGGAACTGGGATGGTACTGTCCATTTGAGGGTGGTGGCTGGCTAGGGAAGCTGTAATAACTAACTGGAATGGTGCAGGACACTGCTGCTAGGATTGAAGCTACCATGACCTTAAGTAACGGCTGTCTGGATGTTTCTCTCTCTCTCCTCCTGCCCTCTCCCGGGGTAGAATTTTTTCAAAAGTTTGATAAAACTTCATTTGGCTTATTTTGTTTTTTTCTTTGAAGTGACTGAAAATGTTCTGCCTTAAAAAGAAAAAAGAAAAAAAAAGATTGTCAGGTGCTCTTTTACACCCTGATAATTCACAGTAGATTCAAATATGCAAATGTAGCATGTGTGTAGTCCTCAATGAAGCATATGAGTTGATTAATGTATACAATTCTTCTGAACCGGGCAGTATACAATGTATTATGTTCTTATCTACTCATTTCCTTACTTTTAAGTGCTTGGGTATTATAAATGATGTGGTGACAGTGTTCTGACCTAGAAACCTTAGCAGCTTTTTACAATGAAGTTTCTGAAATATATTACAGTATTTAAATTTATGCAATGTAATCCTATAGATGTATATAGACTGCTAACTATATACAGTAAAACAAACTGTTATATATGTATGTGCCATGGGGATAGAGTTACGGTTGCTGTAGTAACCAGAATTTAGAATTTCCTGACTCTGGTCCATGACTCTTAACCATAACACCACTCATCTTCTGTATTTACATGGCAAACTTATCTCATTGCTTTGTTTAAAATTAGTGCCTCAAATTCTGGCTCTCTCTACATGTCTCCCAATGTAAGAGCAAATTAACAATTTGAAAATGTTAACTGTTTGTTTTGTGTAAAATGGCTAACATTTGCCCACTTCATTGGGATGTTTGGAGGATTGGTTATTGTTTCCAAAGAACTCTGAGGAGGAAGAACATGATATAAATGTTAAATAATATTGTATTAACCACTTAAAGAAGAGTTCTTGTGTTTGAGCTGTAAATCTGTTTGTATTTAATTTTAAGTATTTAAAATCTCTTTTCTAAATTAGCAAATAATGAAGTTTTCCCTTTATTTGTTTGTTTCTCTTTATCCTGACATTATCTGTACATGGCATTAAGAAAGTACACTGTTATTTCAACCCAGGTCCAGTAGTAGACCAAGATGCATTGGTGGAAGCTCTTCAGACTGGTGTTATCAAGGCTGCGGCTTTGGATGTCACCTACCCTGAACCACTGCCCAGGTACACAGCTGTGTGTATTTAATCAAAAAATATTTAAGAGAACAAGAAATAAGTACTCAAAAAGTCACAGCAGATGGGGATTTGGCAGAGGTTGGAGACTGGCACAGATGGCTGCCCTCTGTGTCTGAATTTAGCATGCTATCATGTTATGCACTATGATTGGGAACATGCCGGAATGCATAGTCTGGTAAATTCAAACACCAAAGGCAGTAAATAGCAGGAGGGCAGTGCATGTGCCAAGCTAAGTCCTTTGGCCAATGCCTACCACAGAATCACAGCATGAAGCAGCACCAACTGTGGTTCCAAACTCTTTACTTGAAGGGAGAAACACCAGTCCCAGGGCAATAGAAATGATGGTGATGGGTAGACACTGAATGAGCCACCACTGATCAGACTACCTTCAGCAGCCTCACTTCTCCCATTCCCTGTAGGTAAGGTGACCAGATATCCCGATTTTATAGGGACAGTCCCAATTTTTGGGTCTTTTTCTTAGATAGGAGCCTATTACCCTCCACCCCCGTCCCGATTTTTCACATTTGCTGTCTGGTCACCCTACCTGTAGGTCTTGTCTCCTCAGTACAATATTGTTTATTTTACTGACGTTCTGTGGGTCTCTCAGTCATGGATGCTCTTTAACTTCTAAAAAAAATAAAGCTGCTAGAACTACACCTCATGGAATGAATTGGCCCATATGACTTTAGAGCACTAAACAAGTGGGCAGGGATGTCAATTATCTGAGTCATGTAGATAAAGTCCATGGCATCACATAGAGTTAATCCTTCCCTCCAATACATGTCATAAATTGCTGCCTATCTCAGAAAATCAGTTTCTGTGCTTCCACAAAGGAATGATATAAAAATCTTAAAACATTCCATTAGCACCCAAAACAAACTGAACTCGATTCACAAAGCTCTTAAGCAGACACTTACATACCATTAACATTAATGAGATTAAACGAGTCCATACATTTAAGAACATGCTTAAGAGCTTTGCTGAAGCAGGGCCTTTATTAATTAGGATAATGCCAGTAGCTATCTTAACCACACCTGGCTTTTTTTATTCCTTTTTTTGCAGAGATCATCCATTATTAAAACTAAAGAACATTCTCATAACTCCTCACCTTGGCATTAAAACAGACAAGGCCACTCGCATGATAACAGAGGAAGCAGTTGCAAATATACTGGCAGCTCTTAATGGTCTCCCTATGCCCAATGAAGTGTTTCCCTAGCTGAGATATATTAAAGGACATCACAGCTGTAAAAGAACATTATTCTACAGCTCTCCTTACAGGAATGAAGACTTGCTACTACAGATGTCTAAAATCTTTGACTTGAACCTCAACCTCAGGCTTGATTTTGGTTTGCATATAAATAATAGCTCTTATATTGCATTTTCATCAGTAGATCACAAAATATACTCCACAGTTGAGGTCAGAATCATTACTCCCATTTTACCGACTGGGAAATTGAGGCACAGCAAGGAGAAATGACTTGCCTAAGATCACCCAAAAAGCCAGTGGCAGAGCCAAGAACAGCATGCAGATCTCCTCGATCCCAGTCTAGTGTTCTATCCTCTTGTTTAAATGTAGATCCAACTGTAAATGGCTTCCATATCTTATTGTTCACTTTGTAATTTATAACTGCTAGACACAAGCTAAATGGATCTATGAAAACACTGACTGCTGCTGATTGTTGGTGTGTTTATAGTTCTGACGATGTTCTCTAGGGGAGATTAACTAGGGTACTCACATTATATTTTCCAATGTGTTAATTAGCTTACCTCCAAGTCTGGTGAATATGCCTGACCCTGTTGAAACCCCACTTAGTCTGTCATTTTGCAGTGGTTTTTTATATGGAAAAACAAGTTTGTTCAAATCCAAGCTTTTCTAAATTTTAGAGCAGTCAAAATATGTACTCCAGGAGACTTCAATTGCCATTTTAAATTGATATTACACAAGATAAAATTTCCCAAATTATGCCAATCTCAGAGACTTTAAGAGAAAGTCAATTAATGGCTTTCAAAGGGGAAATACAGCTGGCTTTGATGGGTTTAGCACCAAATTTTATACATCAGCTCTTAAAGAAAATGTTTTATAAAGGCTTGCAAGAAGAAATAACTCCCATTCACACTAGCTGAGGCCTAAATAATACTTACTCATAAAACAGGAAAAGACACTTCACTACATTTCTACTTATCCAATAGCCATACTTAATAAAGATATGAAAATATTGGCCAATACCCTCATGCTCGGCTACCATGGCTGGCATCGACTTACGGAGCGGTGCACTGTGGGTAGCTATCCCACAGTTTCCACAGTCTCTGCCACCCATTGGAATTCTGGGTTAAGCTCCCAATGCCTGATGGGGCAAAAACATTGTTGCGGGTGGTTTGGGGTACATGTCGTCAGTTGCCCCTCCCTCTGTGAAAGCAACAGCAGACAATCATTTCGTGCCTTTTTTCCTGGGTTACCCATGCAGATGCCGTACTACGGCAAGCATGGAGCCAGCTCAGCTCACCCTCACCGCTGCTGTTGTGGCCAAGTCTACTGTGGGGGGCTGCTGTGATCCAAGTAACCAATGCAATCACTGACATTCTGTTATCAAGGGTAGTGACTCTGGGAAATGTGCGGGCCTTTTTAGATTTTAGGTGCATCATATTCCTGTCCTTTGTCACTGGTGAAGAAGTCTTGCAGCCGTACATTCCAGTCCAGTCGGCGCTGTAACATCCCATAGCACTTCTGTGGTTGACACATGTAACAGCTCGAGGGCTCTTGCTCTTCTGTCTTGGCCAAGGTACCTTGCCCTACCCGAACGCCAAGCATTCGACACAGAAGCACCTGCAGCAGCTGGCATTGCTACACAGCAGCAGCTCCTTGCCTTCGCAGCAGGTGGTGCAGTAGGACTGCTAACCGTCTTTGTCAGACGTAGTTTGGCTGGGGTTCTAGGAACATCTTCCCTGCCCGGCTCCTAGCAACCTCCAGGGCATGATGTACGGCTCCACTGCTTCCGCTGCAACTCTGCTCTCCTGCTTGGGGGATCCGTTCATGAAGCCTGGACAGTAGTAAGGAGCAGTTCAACTATAGGCTGAGCAAGTGAAGAATGGTGATACAATGTGCCTTTGGACATTTAAAAGCTCGCTGACACTGTTGGTCAGACCTCAGCGCAACCAACATTCCCATTGTTATTGCTGCTTACTGTGTGCTCCATAATATCTATGAGAATAAGGGGGAGACGTTTATGGCAGGGTGGGAGGTTGAGACCAAATCGCCTGGCATCTGATTTTGAACAGTCAGACACCAGGGCGATTAGAAGAGCACAGCAAGGTGCGCTGCGTATCAGAGAGGCTTTGAAAACCAGTTTCATGACTGGCCAGGCTTCAGTGTGACAGTTGTGTGCGTTTCTCCTTGATGTAAACCCACCCCCTTTGTTGATTTTAATTTCCTGTAAGCCAACCACCCTCCCCCCTTCGAAATAAAGTAACTATTGTTTTGAAACCATGCATTCTTTCTTTATTAATTAAAAAAAAAAGAGAGAGAGAGAGACAATGGACAAGGTAGCCTGGGTGGGATGGGGGAGGAGGGAAGGACAAGGCCACATTGATTTTTAGTGTGGCCACAATAAGCAAACTGTTTGAATTACAGCCTTCTGTTGCTTGGGCCATCCTCTGGAGTGGAGTGGCTGGGTGCCTGGAGCCTCCCCCCAACGTTCTTGGGCATCTGGGTGAGGAGGCTATGAAACATGGGGAGGAGGGGAGGCGGTTATACAGTGGATGCATCGCGGGTCTGTGCTCTTGTGGCTTTCCTGCAGCTCCAACAGATGCTTCATCATGTCTGTTTGCTCCCCCATTAGCCTCAGCATCGCATCTTGCCTCCGCTCTTCGCGCTCACTTAATTCTTTCCTGGTCTCTGCCACTGAATGCCTGCATGCATTAGCTGTGCCCTATCAGTGCGGGAGGACTGCATGAGCTCAGAAAACATGTCATCATGAGTGCGTTTTTTTCACCTTCTAATCTGCGATAACCTCAGGGACGAAGATGATAGGGTTTGGGGGAAACATTCTACACTCTACGATTCTGGAGGGACTGCATGGTCACTTGTGCTGCTGAGTTCGCCACGCTGACCAAACAGGAAATGAAATTCAAAAGTTCCAGGGGCTTTTCCTGCGTATCTGGCTAGTGCATCAGAGCTCAAAGTGCTGTCCAGAGCAGTCACAATGGAGCACTCTGGGATAGCTCCTGGAGGCCAATAGCGTCGATTTGCGTCCCCAAATTTGACCCAGCAAAGTCAATTTTAGCGCTTCAGATTTAGCATTAGAGACTCTTAGACTTACAACACATCTCAGTAACAACCATACAGCAAAATCTCATCTTCACACACACTAATGATGTACATATTTGGACAGAACAATGGATTTCAGCAACTTATGATTTCCCCTATGAACATGGCATTCATGTAAGAACACGGCATGCTTTATATGAAATATATCATAATTATCTGAGGTGAATATGGGGGTCCAGGGAGATGCTTTGAGGTACAGAGTGCCAAAGTACTCAAAACAAGTTGTCAGATCTTGTGGTGAAAGAACCCAAAGTATGCTACCCCTGGTTACACAGGCCTTAACCCAACATTAATTTATCTTTGTGTATATTCTTTCACCACAAGATCTGACACTCTGCCTCCTGTGGATAAATCTGGGCAATAAGATTCCAGCTTTTGTAAAAACAGAAAGACTCCAACAATTGAATGTTGGGCATTTGAGTGTTAAAGACAAGCACACTTCTGTAAGCTGCTTTCAGTAAGCCTACAGCTGTTTGGGGACATGATTCAGACCTGGGTCTGGGTTTGCTACAGGCTAGCGAGTCTGGCTCAAACCAGGCAGGTCACTGAAGTCCTAAGCTGACAGGGCAGGAAAGCAGGGGCAGAAGTAGTTTTGGCACATCAGGTGGCAGCTCCCAAGGGGGGGGGTTCTTAGGATCGGTATAAGCTTGATAAGCCTTTTTAAAAGCTCTTTTTTAGTCTGTGTTGATAAACTCAGGTTATCTACATATCAAAATAAAACAGTTGGTTTGGAAAAATTGCGACAGTATCCGCCTTATTTGTGCATGGAATAAAGCTGGAGAATTTGTATACCTCTGGGGTAAACATGTCCAGGAACATTGGACTCCCTGGAAACTAAATGCAAAACTGTACTGTAAAATGTGGGCCAATGATAATGTCCAAAAGCTGTTTACTGATGTCAAGGACAGTAAACCACACAGCCTTTGGATCAAATGACTTGATTAGATTTGGCATCTTGGCCACTGTAGGGGCACAAGTGGGTGTGACCTGATTCAGGCATCTGCAATCAATTGTGAGATGCCAAGAACCATCTATTTTCTTCACAGGCCAGATAGGGGAATTGGCAGTGGAAGTACATCTATGTAGTACTTCCTGTGTCAATAAAGACTTGAGAGTCTTTTCTATGTATGGGTTTGCCAGTTCTGGGTAAGGATATTGTCTTTGGGATGATACATCTCCTTCCACAACAACAATAGTGACTGCCATACATTCACAATCATGTTTGTGATTAGCAAAGGCATCCATATGCTTGCGAAGTAACACCTGTATCTCAGGTTGGTTTGCATGATTAGCCACTATTTTGTTTAAATCGTACTCCTCAGGTTCAGAGTCTTCCACTGGAGATACCCTGCCACATTCAGGTATGATCACTGTTGAGTCATTCTTTGCCTGTTCTACAGTAAGACACAACAATTGGTTACCCAAATTAAGAACACACCCCTGTTTGTATAGGAAATCAATTCCCAATAGACAATTTCCTGGGTCTGCTAATTTTATTAACACAAAGGTAGGTCACCTAAGAAAGGTTCATATCTGTACTACAATGAAGCGCAGTAACAATAGGGTTACCATATTTTAATTTTTAAAAAGGAGGACACCCCATGGGGCCCTGGCCCCACCCTCACTCTGCCCCCTCCCCTGAACGCTCTGCCCCCTGCTCCTCCCCATCCCCTGCTTCCGGCGAATCAAATGTTCGCGGGAAGCCTGAAACAGGGAGGCAGCAGGTAAGCTGGGGCTGGGGTGGGGTGCGGCGTAGCCCAGTCCGGCCCCCCGTGGCCGAGCAGCACCTTCTGGCGGCCGGCTGGCCCAGGCCAAGAGGCTCTGGCCCCGGCATCTCCCGCCCAGCTCGGGTCCTGGGGCGCCGGCCCCCGGCCAAGTGCCCGATCCCCCGGCCCCGGGCGAGCCGGCCCCGGCCCCCGGCCCAGCACCGCCCCCGGCCCCACCGGCCCCGCACCGCCAGCCCCAGCAGCCCCTGCCGAGCACTGCCGGCCCCCGGCCCCAGCACCGCGCCGGCCCCCGGCCCCAGCACCGAGCACCACGCCCCCAGCCCCAGCACCGAGCACCACGCCCCCAGCCCCGCACCACCAGCCCCAGCCCCAGCAGCCCCTGCCGAGCACTGCTGGCCCCGCACCGCTGGCCCCAGCCCCAGCGGCCCCGGCCGAGCACCGCCGGGCCCTCCCTCCCTATTTTCCCGGACATGTCCGGCTTTTTGGGATTTCCCCCTGGACGGGGATTTGAGGCCCAAAAAGCCGGACATGTCCGGGAAAATCCGGACGAATAGTAACCCTAAGTAACAAGGGCAAGGCGAGTGAGGCACTTGCCTCGGGCGCACAAAGCCGAGGGGCGCAAAAAGTGGTGGAGAAAAAAAAAGCCGCTGGCAGGCACAGAGATATTTATAACCGGGGTGATCTCCTGCTGCCCCCCCCCACCCACGCGCCTCCCCCGAGTGTCCCCCGGCCCTGACTTGCTTCTCCCCCCTTCCCTGATCCAGAGCAGAGCAGCTCCATGCTGCCTCCCTGCAGCAACTGCTGCCGCAGGGTCCTAGTGCCTCCCATCTCACTGCCAGGGCAGACTGACTGAGCCTGCCCTTCCCCTTTCATTTTAAAATGGGACCCTCCAGCAGCACAGGGGACCCCCCTGCCCGCAGTTACTGCTCCTGCCCCATGCTGGACAAAGAGGCAGCCCCATCCCTCATCCCCAGTGAGACTATAGTCAGGGGCAACAGCAGGGCAGGAGGCGCACGCAGCACCCCCGGCACCCACCACGGGGGAGGCGAGGGAGATTCCTGGACCTGAGAGAGGCCCTAGGAGCACATGCAGTGACAGTGGTGGGGGTGAGTGTGCTGCTGGGGGGGCAGGAAAGGAGGGCTCCTCCCCTAGAGCTTGCTGCTGCCGGCAGGGAAAGGGCTAGGGGGGAGTCCTCCTCTCTGTCCCCTGTCCCGGAGCAGCCTGCCTGCACCCCAAACTCATCCCCAGCCCTGCCCCACCCCAGAGCCCACACCCCCAGCCAGAGCTTTCACCCCCCCACCGCACCCTCAATCCTCTGCCTTAGCCCTGAGCCCCTCCAGCACCCCAAACACCTTATCCCCGTCCCACTCAGAGCCCTCACCCCCCACACTCCTATCCTCCCTGAGCACCTCCTACACTCCAAACCCCTCATCCCCAGCCCGAGCCCTCATCCCCCCACACCCCAAACCTCCCATTCCCAGCCCCAGACAGAGTCCTCACCCCGACTCTCACCCTGAGCCCCCCACACTCCAAACCCCTCATCTGCAGCCACAACCCACAGCCCTCACCCCTGCACCCCATCCCTCCGCACCTCTCCCATCCCCAAACTCCCTCCCAGAACCTGCACCCCAATCCCCTGCCCCAGCCTAGGGCCTGCACCCCAGACCTCCTCCCTCACAAACTCCCTCCCAGAGCCTTGGGCGGGTGGGGTGGCAGAGTTTGGGTTGGGACGGATTCTGGGCACCACCAAAATTTCTACAAACCTGCCACCCCTGATCCTGCCCTGCAAACCTGAACTCCCAGCATTCTCAGGACACACGCTGATTCCTAGTGGCCACTGCTGATATCCAGCACCTCCCTCCTCTCTTAACCTGTGAGTCCCTCTCTGGATTGGAACTGGACTGGAACCAAAGACCATCTTGGAAGCAACATTACCAGCCCAAGCAGTCAAAAATCATGAGTTGACCCCCCCAAATCACAGGCTCTACCACCGCCCCTTCATTCATTCTTCGGCGGCAGGCCCTTCCCTCCGAGAGGAACTGAGGGACCCGCCACTGAATTGCTGCCGAAGAGCCGGCCCTGGGGGAGGGTGCAATTTTATATTCTTACCTCAGGCACAAAAATACCTAGTTACAGCTCTGCTTCAATGGGTATAGGAAGTGTGGTAACAACCTGTTTACTTGCAAAAGTTGCAAGTGTTTGAGGATCTAGGATCCTTAACATGGATAATACTAATTGTTGCCCCAGTATCTATAATAAAATTTCTGTGGCAGCCCCCTACCACTGCAGATACTGTGGGTCTTCCGCTTGCATCCCTGCCTAAAGGGGCTATGATTACACTCGAGGCCGATTGGCATCATGCAAAGTAATTTGTAGAGTATACAGACAAATAATCTATGGGATCTCTTTCTTTGTCTCCGGAGGTTGTCCACCAGAGAGAAGGAAACGAGTTAACAAAGGCCATTGGACAGTTTGAGGGTGCCGGGCCTTGGTCTTCCATTATCAATCAGCTCATTCATGTGGGCTCAGAGTTTCCAGATATCCCATCGTGGAGCCTCAAGTGTCTGCTTAAACATCATTACAACTGAGTCCTCATCTTTCTACAGGCGTGAATTGTTCTGTGCGGCATCTGAAAAGAAAGGAACATGATCCCAGGGTCCTACATGGGATTCAAATGCATAACCCTGTCGAGGGGCATGCCCACTCGAAGGTCTAGGGTTACTACGTGGGTTAGGGTTATTTTGCCAACGCTGATACCTAGGCAGTTTAGGAACACCTTGGCCTAACCCTGGGGGTTCCTCAATCCTCACAGTGGGATTAGCTCATGGTTCCTGAAGTACAACAACAGGAATACCCTGGGGGTGTAGAGCGTCCATGAAATTCTAGGGACCTAGGCAATGTGGATGATTGCCTAATTGCAATACCAGATTTATAGTGGCGCCATGGCGCTGGGCCCACAGTCGAAAGGGGCCCCAGCGCGCTTTCCTCCGCCCCCCCTCTCCTGTGGGGTCAGAGCTTGATGCTGCGGGCGGCTGCAGCTCCGTGGCAGCCTCTGCCGGCCTCTTTCCCCAGCGTGCTACATACGTCTTGCCGGGGGGAGGAGGGAGCCGCAGCACGCCGCTCCGAGTCCGGGGGGAGGAGGAGAAGAAGAGGCGGGGATGAGGCCTCTCCCCCGCCTCTTTCCTCCGTATGCTATGTTCCTCCCACCCACGCTGGTCAGTTGGATCTGCCTTGCAGGCAAGAGGGGGGCAAGGAGCGAGCCGCAGCACACTACTCCGGGGAGGAGGAGAAGACAAGCCGGGGTGAGGCCTAGGGGAAGGAGCTGGAATTGGGGCATACTCCCTCCAGCCCCCTGCCCACCTTAATCCCTGCACCCCCCAGCCCCTGCCCTGACCCTGCACTCCCCTCACACCTCCTCAGCACCCCCACACACCCCTGGGAGCACGGGGGGCAGTGACAGCGGGACTTGTCAGTGCTGGCTGCCACAACCCCTGCCAGTGGGAATGCCCAGAAACTACCTCCCTGCACTCCAGGGAGGGGGCACAGCCCAGTTTTGGGGGAAAGGGGCCGTTGTGGGGCAAGTCCGGGTGCGATGGGGGAGCTGGTGGTGACTCCGTGTGGGGGGTGTAGGAGAAGCTGGGTGTTAAGGTGGGGGTTGGTGTGGCAGGGGGAGGGAGGGGAGAGTCTGGGTTGAAGGGGGGGTTGGCTCAGTGTGTGTGTGTGTGTGTGTGTGTGTGTGTGTGGGGAGGGGGTAGTAGAAGAGAGGGAGGTGACAGCCCTGGGGTGAAAGTGTGTAGGGAGTGGGTGGTAGCAGGGAGATTGAGGAGAGCCTTTGTTAGGGGGTTAGTTGTGTGGGATGGGGACAGTAGGAGGGATGGGAGGAGAGCCCAGGTGTGAAGATTGGGGTAGGAATTTGAGGCTGGATTGTGGTAGCCTTTGTGGTAAAGTGTGTGTGTTTCAGTGTCCCTTTCTCCCTGCAAAAAATGGGCACCAGCAATTTTTCTCCCCACACCCCGGCCCAAAGTTTTGTAAACATTATTGCACCAAAGTAGAAAATGCAGCTTTCAAAAAATGTATTTAAGAAACATAACTTTGGGTGGAGGAAGTGGTGGTGGGGAGATGCAGGTGCGACACCACTGACTGCTGCAGCCGGGCTTAATATGGCTCATAAGTGTGCTAATTAAGCACTTGTGTTCAGGGCCCTAAGCAGGCCCTGAGTGCAGGGCCAGCTTTAAGCTGATTCGGCTGAATTGGGCCCCGCAGCTGTCCACTCCGCCCCAAGCTCACTTCCCCCTCCTCCCCTCCCCTGAATGCTCCGCCCCCTGTTCCTCCCCCTCCCCTGCTTCCCGCGAATCAGATATTCGCAGGAAGTCTGAAAAGGGGCAGGCGGCAGCAGCAACAGGTAAGGGGGGGGCGCGAGGAGGGCTCCCGGGAGGCACGGCGCGGCCCAGTCCAGCCCTGGCCGAGCGGCCCCGGCAGCTCTGGCTCCAGCCCGGCACGGGCCCCAGGGCAACAGCCCCAGCCGAGCACGCCGGCCCGGCCCACGGCTCCGGCCCGCCCTGGCGCCGGCCGAGCACCGGCGGCCCCGGCCGAGCGGCTCTGGCTCCGGCCCGGCTCGGGCCCCGGGGCAGCAGCCTGAGTTCCGGCCGAGCACCCCCAGCACGGCCCCACGGCTCCGGCCGAGCACCCCCGGCCCCAGCCCGAACACCTCAGGCCCCAGCCCTGGCAGCTCTGGTTCAGGCCCTGGGGCCCCGGCCCCAGCCAAGCGGTGCCGGCCAAGCACCCCGGCCTGGCTCGGGCCCTGGCCCGAGCGACCCTGGCCCGAGCCCCTCGGGCCCCAGCGGCTCTGGCTTGGGCCCCGGCGCGCTGGCTCGGGCTCCTGCCGAGTGGCTCCAGCCCGGACCCAAACCCCGCGACCCCAGCCCAAGCGGGGCCCGATTCCTGGGGGCGGGGCTTGCCACCGGCAAGCCCCGCCCCCAGGAATCGGGCCCCACTCTTGCTAAGGCCGGCCCTGCCTGAGTGTTTAAAGAAAAAAGACAAAACTAACAACCCCCCTCCCACACAAACCAAATTCAGTGTTCTGAGTACATTGATGTTAGCCCAGTTTGTTCTCTATGGGCTGAGTGGAGGTCGCAGTTTTATTCAAAAACAAAATAAGATATTTGAAGCCAATGTTTTCATCCACATCCCAGCAATACCACATTTACTATGGCATCAATGGTGCGGTCACTCTAGGACCATATCTGGAAGGGGTTCATCACAACCACATGGGGGCCCACCAATATGTTTGGCGCTGGGCCCACAAAGTTAATCCGACCCTGCCCAAATGCCAATAAATGTCCACGCAAAGGGGCTGGATCTCCTGATCTATATGGTGCCAATGCATCCCTTGGTTGTTGCATCTCTGTCGTAACCTAGAGATTACTACATCACAGGCACTAGCTACTTGTGTCACTTGTGACACTGCATCTTTTAGTCCCTGAACAATTACATTTTCTAAAGGCACTCCGTTTTTACTATCAGGGCGGACACTAACAGAGGGGAGGATATTTCCTCCCCCTTTGCTCTGCTCATGTTATCCTTTACATCACTAGTCACTTCCTCTATGATGACACTCAACTCCGCCTTCTGTGGTGACACCCTGAGACTTCCTTTCCTACCTGCAGGCTGCTGGTAGCTTCTGCACTGACAACTTCCTCTTCTGACTCTCCTCGTGACTCTTCAGACTCAATCTCCAACTCTGCTCCTAAAGGTACTGAATCAGCCTGAGCTAATTCTCTTGCCCTACTTCTAGTAATTGGCCCTGCAGATTTTTCTGTCTCCGTTGGTTCCACCATGCCAATAGGGATGGGAACCGATTCTTTATCCTCCTCTAACACATCTTTTTCAACTCTAATTCCTTTTAACAGCCGACCATGGTCTGATTTATAGCCATCCAGCGATTTTAAGCTGGCATCCAAAGTTTGCTGGGCTTTCCTGAGTAAATAATTTTTTATTCAATTTCTTTCCCAGCGAACTACAAGCTATGAGCAGATATTTAACAGCTATTTTCTTCATCAGTTTAGCCCAGGGGTGGGTAAACTACGGCCTGCGGGCTAGATCTGGCCCCTCATGGCTTTGGATCCAGCCCATGGCGCCACGTCTCTGCGACTCCTGGGCGGGGGGCGCAGAGGGCTCCATGCACTTGCCTTTGCTTCCGGGCACCACTCCCCACAGCTCCCATTGGCCAGGAATGGGGAACCACGGCCAATGGGAGCTTCGGGGGAGGTACCTGGAGGTGTGGCAAGGGCAGAGTGCAGAGCCCTGTGCGCCCCCACCTTCCCCAGGGGCTGTGCAGGGACGTGGTTCCAGCTGCTTCCTGGAGCGGCGCGCACCGGGGCCAGGGCAGGCATGCAGGCAGGGCTGGCTCTAGGCACCAGCAAAGCAAGCAGGTGCTTGGGGCGGCACATTTGCAGGGGCAGCATTCGGGCCATCCTTTTTTTTTTTTTTTTTTTTTTTTTTGCGCTTGAGGGCTGGCCATAGTGCTCCATAACACTCACTTCCTCCCCTCTCACAAGGCTGCAGAAGCGGAGCCACCGAGCAGCAGGGATCCAGCATGGGAGCTGAGAACCCATGGGACCCTTGGAGCTGTAGTTTCTTGGTTAGCTCCCTGCCTATAGAGCCAGTCCTGGAGCAGGGAAAGAACTACATTTCCCAGCAATCCCTTGGCAGTTATCAACAGGAAAGGGAGGGGACAGGGGAGGAAGTGAGGTAGCTGAGACCTCATGCTACAGCTTGCTGTGAATAGAGAGCTGCCGGCTAGACGTGGTGGCCCTGTTAATGGGGGACAAGTATGCCCCAGATATCCCCTTCAGAAGACTTCCCCAGACTTGATTAGGGATACTGGTGTGACCTTTGGTAGGGTTACCATATTCAAACATTTAAAAAAGAGGACACTCCATGGGGCCCCGGTCCCGCCCCCGGCCCTGCCCCAACTCCGCCCCTGGCCCTGCCCCAACCCCGCCCCTTCTCCAACCCCTTCCCCAAAGTCCCTGCCCCAACTCTGCCCCCTCCTCTGAGCACCCCGCATTCCCCCTCTTCCCTCCCGCTCTGATCTTGGTTGGGGGTTGCTAAGTGTTTCCCTGCTCCCCACTCGCCCTGCAGTCCCTGCACCCCCCTGCCCCTGCAGCCTCTGTGACCCCTACTCCCCACTCACCCTGCAGTCCCTGCACCCCCCCGCCTGCCCTGCACCTCCCTGCAGCCTCTGCGCCTCCTGCCTGCCCTGCCCCTGCAGCCTCTATGCCCCTGCCTGCCCTGCTCCTCCTCGCCCTGCAGCCTCTGCTCCCCCACTCACCTGGCAGAAGGAGAGCTGGGGGCTCCACATGGACTCAAACACTGTTCTGTGCTGCTCTGCGGGGGAGGAGGGAGCGGGGGGGACTGTGTCTGCTAGAGGCCCCAGTGGCTGCGAGCGGCTTTCAATCAGGCCGCACCATCCAGTCAGCCGAGCCGCACTCTGCATGAGGGGAAGGGGGAAATCCCGGACATTTCTACTTGATTAGAAATCCCCCCCGGATGGCCATTTAATGCTGAAAAAGCCAGACATGTCCGGGGAAACCCGGACGGATGGTAACCCTATATAAATTTATAAACCTATTACAATATACCAAATACTTAAACTATAAGAAAAGATATATATATACACACACACACGTAAGCAAACAGGTTAGTCCTATAGGCTACACTTTGTGGTCCCTGTTGTTGACTCCCTTCAACCAATGAGATTGTAGTATACAAATATCACAATCCCATTCCATTTTAAAGGGAAAAAAATCAATTCCTCCACCCACCTACTAAGCCAGAGGTGGGCAAACTACGGCCTTCAGGCTACATCCAACCCACGGGACCATCCTGCCCGGCCCTTGAGCTCTCGGCCAGGGAGGCTACCCTCGGACCTTCCCCTGCTGTTCCCCCTCCCCCACAGCTTCAGCTCACCATGCTGCCAGCACTCTGGGCAGCAGGGCTGTGAGCTTCTGCCAGGCAGCACAGCTGCGAGAGCTGCCGGCCTGTCCCGATGCTCTAGACTGCATGGTTGCGTGGCTGGCTGTGGCTGGGTGGTGGGCTGCCAGCCCTGGTGCATGTTTAGGGGGTGGATGGGGGTTGTATAAGGGGCAGGGGGTTCTGGGCAGCAGCCAGGGGACAGGGGGCCTGTAGTAGTTCCGGGGTGGGGCTTGTCCCTTCCTGGGGCACCTGGGAGCCAGGCCGCCCCGCTACACAGCTAATAACAGTTCAGGGCTCAGGCCCTTAGGCAGGGCGGGGCAGCAAACCAATAGTCAGTCAGCGGCCCAGGCCCCGTAGCAGGGGCTGGGTCAGTCTGGGTTAGCCCAGGCCCTAGGTCGGGGGCAGCAGCAAACAAATAGTCTGTCAGCGGCCCAGGCCCCTTGGACAAGGAGGAGGAGAGACTGCCACCCGGCGCGGGATGGCAGGGGGAACACAGGCCCACCCACTCCACTGTGTTCCAGCCCAGGGCCCTATCCGCAGCAGTCCGTCTGCCGCGCAGTCAGTGGGGATCCTGACCGCAACACACTGACATGGGTTCGGGGTCTGCTATTCCCGGGCCACTTCCCAACTCCTCCTCCATGGGTACCTGTTGCTCCTGAGTTTCGTCTGCCGTGTCCCAGATCATGGGCTCCTCCAGGCCCCGAGCACCAGGTAGGTTTGTCACTCCCTCTGGGCCCTCAGTGGGGGAAAGCTCAGACCGCTCCTCAGGATACCGGGCCCTCGGCAGACTCGGCCAGTCCTCCTCAGGGTACCGGGCTCTCGGCAGGCTCGGCCAGTCCTCCTCAGGATACCGGGCTCTCGGCAGGCTCGGCCAGTCCTCCTCAGGATACCGGGCCCTCGGCAGGCTCAGGCCCGCAGGAGCTCGGGCACCAGCATCTGTCCTCTCCCGCTGCCGGCCAGCTACTGAGCACTGTGGCTTGGCCTTTATACTTCCTGTCCCGCCCCTTGACTTCCAGGGGGCGGGGACAGGCGGCGGTGGCTTCTCCCACTCTGGCAGCTGTTCTGGCTCGTCCCTTCCAGGGGCGCCTGGGAGCCAGGCCGCCCCGCTACAGGGCCATTGGATGGGGTGGAGGTTCTGGGGGGGCAGTCGGGACGGGGGGGTTAGATAGGCATGAGAGTCCTGGGGGGCCTGTCAGGCGTGTGTGGATAGGGGTCAGGGGAGCAGGGGGGCTGGATAGGAGGTTGGGTCCCAGGGGGCGGTTAGGGGCAGGGGACCCCAGGAGGGCAGCAGTCAGGGGACAAGGAGCAGGGGGGGTTGGATGGGTGGGGGGTTCTGAGGTGGGCAGTAAGTGGGAGGGGGCGGATAGGGGCCGGAGGCCAGGCTGTTTGGAGAGGCACAGCCTTCCCTACCCAACCCTCCATACAGTTTTGGAACCCCAATGTGGCCCGCAGGCCAAAAAGTTTGCCCACCCCTGTACTAAGTACTAGTCCTCCCAATTTCTCCCAAATAATCTTGTCTCCCTCCTCAGGAGTGCTGAAATAATTTAACAAGAGTTGGAGGAGTGAATAAAGCCCTTGTAGTGGGGATCTAGGGTATTGAATGGGGAACATTTCTGGAGAATACTAGAGAGAGGACTCCATCCGGTGAAGTTCACATATCCCAGTACTGGGCATGAGAGGGTTCACATTCTGAGTTCTTGGTGTGAGCTCATCTCTAGAAAATACCTGCCACCTGGTGCATTCCTGAGCAAAAATATTACTGGCAGAAATAGTTCATCAGGCCCTCCCCCACCTCAAGATCTACTTCCTAATCTCTCCCTCCTCTGAGCCCAATGAGACTCCTTTCTGACCCCAGTGAACATTAAAAGACCATCTCTGAATCTGAACTGGCCAGCTCTCAGTGTTAGCACTTACCCCTGGCCCCAGTTTCCAACTGCTATGGACTCCATGCAGTGTTGTCTGCACTTGGCCCACAAAAAGCCTGAGATCAGTTTTGCATAAACACGTGTATTCTTGCAAACTTCTTGAAAACCAAAGTACTGTTTAATTTCCCCATAGTCAAGTCCAGACTGGGTTAATTAAAGAAAACAAGTAGAGCACCAAACTTCACTGTGATTCTATGGGTCATTGGTTTTGGCATACTCCTTTGGAGAAATGGCAGAGCCTTTGGCCAGAAATTAAATTCATTAAGTCAAAAAGACTTGGGCAATTATAGTAATAGAGGCACTTGTGGAGATAACTGTGCAAGAAACAGATAAATAACTCCTGGGGCCTGATCCAAAGCTCAGTGACATCAACGGGAGTTTCCCCATTGATTTCAATGGGTTTTGGATCAGGCCCCTATAGAAATGGCCATTTTTCAACTGGCTAAAACCTGGGAAGTGGCTGTTTACTAATAGTTCCGGAATGAAGAAGAGGGTGGCTTGGGACTTCTGCCAGGAGTGAGACTCAGCTCCCATTTTCCAACTGCTGGAAACCATTCCCAAACCCCAGACTGCGTCCAGACATAACCTGCCACCGCTGTTCGGTCACAATTTTCTCCTTAAACCCGGGACTGGTAAGGGTAGATGGGTCACTTCAGGAGCCTGGTGGTTGGCAGGAGGAGAGGAGTCAGTTAAGGAACTAGCATGAATCAGAGAGGCCTGAGGGAATCTGCTCGAGCAGGCAAGTGACCGAGGCATTGCAGGAAGAGTGGGGCAGAGTAAGGCAGGATTTTTGGGACTGAGCTCCAGAAGATCTGTGGAATTTGGGGGATGCAAGTTTTTGTTCTCTAAGGGGCAAATCAGTCAGCACTCCTTCCCACACAGTGTACACCCACACACTCCTGTTGAAACAAAATAAAAGGAAGGGAGTTTGTTGGTATTTATTCCCAACCTCAAAGGAATAAAAAGTGTGAACTAAGGGAAGTTCTATACTTTGTGTGTTTTAATCTCTCCAGCCCTACCTACTGGCTGGTTGGGAAAATTCAAGTGCTTTTAAAATTCATTTTCCAAAGTGATAAAACTACCCATGCCAGAAAAAGCTAGTAATTAAAGCTTGAAGTATACTTTTCAGGAAGCTATGGGTTTTGGGTGGAGATGGTTGGGTTTTTGGTGTTTGTTTCATGTTTTGTTTGTTGCAGCAGTTGTAAATGCAAGATACTTTTGTTTTGAAATGCTCAGGAGCAGTTATTCTTATTTATGTGTTTCACCAACCTGGAATTTTTTTTAAACTAATCTCAGTAAAAATATATGAAGTCTACAAAATGTTAAGTGAATATGGTGGTGGGTTTTGTTTTTTTCCTGGAACATAATCCCTTTTTACTCCCTATATCAGCAGGGGTTAAATTCTGTTCTCTTTCTTTAATAAGATAGTAATTGGGCTTAAAGTTCAAATGATGGATCTGATTTTTCTAAAGTCAGCAGAGTGCATGAACATCAAAATCTTGCAATTTTTTTCCCATTCAGCAAACAAAGTTAGTGAACTAAGTTACAAAGTAAATTAGAGACAGCAGTGCACCTAGTCCATAAATAACTCTCATTGTGTTAGATGAAATCATGTCCTCAAATACCCTCATGAAAATTCACTGACTTCAGTGGGGCTGCGTAAATGGAAGTGAATGCAGAATTTGGGCCCGTGAGCATGGAGATGTCCTTTGGCCCACAAAGCTTTGAACTGTATAGACTTTGACCCTTGAATTTATATTGTTTTACTTAATTATTTCTGTTAAATTTTATTTTGTATCTTTTCACCTATAGGTGTTAGGACAACTATGCCATGCTATAACAATGCATTCTTGCCAAAGTAACAATTGCTTCCAAACTGGACTATTCTCTGAATAGCGCAGCAGCAGTTTTTCAAAATAAATAAGACAGGGAAACTTTGGACATGAGTTTACTGTCTCTTTCTGCCGTAACAGGGCAAGTGAAGTAAAGCCCTGCTGAACTGTTTAAAACATGGAGGGAAGGGGAAATGTTACTCAGGGAAACACTTTGGTTTTGTTCCCTTTTGTAGGGCATGGAAGAGCAAGAGCTTCCTTATGTGTTAATAGACACTATAGGAGGGACATACGGAGTGTATGAGGATCATGTCGAGTTTCTGAAGAAACATTTTAACCTTATCACCATGAAGGAATTTCTTGAAAACAAAAACCGTCTTAATGAAAAGATCAAAGCTATTTATATGTGGTGGCACAAACCAGCTGCTAACCAAGAGCTTCTCCATAGTCTGCCTAACTTAAAGGTGATTGCAACCTCTGGGGCAGGAGTAGATCATTTGGACTTGAAACTGATCTCCAGCTTTGGAGTGAAAGTCGCCAACACTCCCTTTGCTGTTTGCAATGTCACTGCAGATCTGGGGATGGCTTTAATGTTGGCATCTGCCAGGAGACTAGTGGAAGGTAACCATTTAATTTTTTTCAGGATCTGCATTTCAAAATATGCTATGTTAAAATGTATGTGGATGCATAGTTAAAAATATAAATACATGACAATAAATGTCTCATGGTAACATTAGTTTGCCCACAGGGCACATATAATTTCCAAACAAAAATGTCAGTAAAATAGATATGTCTCCCCAGATACCTCTAGTGTTAGAGCTTCCCTCCCTTACCCCAGCTCATAACCACCACCCCATACTGCTTGTTCCCTCTGCCCCTGCTTTTCCAGGCCCAACAAGAGGGAGCACTGTGCTCTGCCTTTTTGAGGCTGATTTGAATTAGCCCCATAAAAACCTTTATTCACACTTCTGTGCCTCATCTCTCTGCCTGCAACATATGTGCAGGAAATACAATGGCAACCAGGTATCCTGCAGCCTCCTGGGGCTGGCGTAGATCTAGCCCCACTGAAAGTCACCTGGTGATGGTACTGCAACCTGTAGCACATCAGCTACATTATCCAGAGTCTAGAGTGTAGGTGATACAGCTATGGCATTGTTGGTGGGACTTAGCTCCATTAGCTCCTAATGACTAGCCACCCCAAGACAGAAGGCTCAGACACTGGTTGAAGAGCTGACAATTTCTACTGCTTCCAGAGCCAAAGACAAGAGCAGGTTTGTGATGGAAATAAAACTGAGGTTAAGAGTCTCATCCCACTCTCCCCCAAAGAGAGTTGGGGGGGGGGAAGGGGAGGGTGAAAGGAGACATTTACTGCTATGAGCAAGAAATCAAATCAAGAGCTCTGGTTGCCAGTGTCAACATTACCCATCATGTGTTTGATTAAAAGGTAAAAGTAAATATTGATGCTCCATTGTCATGTTGGCTTGTGAGCCAAAGGAAAAAGATGGTGTGACAGTTTATGCCCTGAGGTGCAGGGCAGCATGGCCTAGCAGCCAGAGCCTACTGAGATTGGGGTGGGGCACCCACCAAGAGGTGTGGTGGCCCCGGTAGGGGGGCCTAGGCCCACCCAACTCCACCAGGCCCCAACCCAGGGCCCTAACAGTGGCATAGCAACTGGCCACTGACTCAGCAGGGGGGATCCTACCAAAACACGTTGAGGTTTCCCAGGCGGGAGGTAACACTCCATCACCCTCCCTGGGCCACTTCCTACCAGCGTCTGTGTTGGGGACTCCCATGAGACATTGGATTCGCTGTGGTTAGCTGGGCCGGTCACCTCCAGTGGCTACTCCAGTCACTGGGGTTCAGGCAGGCCCAAGGGGGCTCTGATTCCCAGTGTGGACTGGGGCCTGCAGGCACTTCCCAGACAGGTCATTCCCTTGCAGCCTTCAGCTCAGAATGAGCTGGGCTTCCTCCCTTTATACTACTAGAGCATCTGGAGCATGCCCAGTCCCACTGGGGAGGCGGGACTTCCGCTGTCAATAATATGGGCTTAACCCTGGCTGGGCTGATGTGGGGGTAAACAGACCCTGTCACAGATGGGTATCTGAATGCCTGGCATCATTCCATTCCTCATGCTATTTTTCTTTTTTCAGGTTGTCAGATTGCCATTTCCCCAAACACTGAGCATTTTGCTGATGACTTGCTGGGAGATGAAGTCACCGGGGCTACCCTTGGTATCATTGGAATGGGCAGTATTGGATATATGGTAGCCAAGAGGGCCAAAGCTTTTGAAATGAAAATTCTTTATCACAACAGGAACCAGAGGTAAAAGTATGTCTGATCCCAGTTAGAAAATCAATTTTGTAACTGCTTGTAAAGATTACTTGTAGCTGTCATTGTCTCAAACATGTCATATTTGTTTATTCAGCTCAGAGATTCATAGACTCTAGGACTGGAAGGGACCTCGAGAGGTCATCGAGTCCAGTTCCCTGCCCTCATGGTAGGGCCAAATACTGTCTAGACCATCCCTGATAGACATTTATCTAACCTACTCTTAAATATCTCCAGAGATGGAGAATCCACAACCTCCCTAGGCAATTTAACCACCCTGACAGGAACTTTTTCCTAACGTCCAACCTAAACCTTCCTTGCTGCAGTTTAAGCCCATTACTTCTTGTTCTATCCTTAGAGCCTAAGATGAACAAGTTTTCTCCCACCTCCTTATGACACCCTTTTAGATACCTGAAGACTGCTATCATGTCCCCTCTTAGTCTTCATTTTTCCAAACTAAATAAACCCAATTCTTTCAGCCTTCCTTCATAGGTCATGTTCTCTAGACCTTTAATCATTCTTATTGCTCTTCTCTGGACCCTCTCCAATTTCTCCACATCTTTCTTGAAATGCGGTGCCCAGAACTGGACACAATACTCCAGTTGAGGCCTAACCAGTGCAGAGTAGAGCGGAAGAATGACTTCTCGTGTCTTGCTCACAACACACCTGTTAATGCATCCCAGAATCACGTTTGCTTTTTTTGCAACAGCATCATACTTTTGACTCATATTTAGCTTGTGGTCCACTATAACCCCTAGATCCCTTTCTGCCATACTCCTTCCTAGACAGTCTCTTCCCATTCTGTATGTATGAAACTGATTGTTCCTTCCTAAGTGAAGTACTTTGCATTTGTCTTTATTAAACTTCATCTGTTTACCTCAGACCATTTCTCCAATTTGTCCAGATCATTTTGAATTTTGACCCTATCCTCCAAAGCAGGTGCAATCCCTCCCAGTTTGGTATCATCTGCAAACTTAATAAGCGTACTTTCTATGCCAATATCTAAGTCGTTGATGAAGATATTGAACAGAGCCAGTCCCAAAACAGACCCCTGCAGAACCCCACTCGTTATACCTTTCCAGCAGGATTGGGAACCATTAATAACTACCCTCTGAGTACGGTTATCCAGCCAGTTATACACCCACCTTATAGTAGCCCCATCTAAGTTATATTTGTCTAGTTTATCGATAAGAATATCATGCAAGACCGTATCAAATGCCTTACTGAAGTCTAGGTATACCACATCCACCGCTTCTACCTTATCCACAAGACTCGTCATCCTATCAAAGAAAGCTATCAGATTGGTTTGACATGATTTGTTCTTTACAAATCCATGCTGGCTATTCCCTATCACCTTACCACCTTCCAAGTGTCATCTCAATTTCAGGATGAGGCATAGGGACATAATGGTGTGATACCTGCAGCCATATTCTTAAGTGCCTTTTTTATTATTGCTATTCTATTTTTAAATGATGAAATACATAGAACTGTTGTGAGGTTTGTTCAAAAATGTGCAGGAAGGATTAGAAATTTGCCTGCCATGTCGGTGGTCTTAGACATCAGTAGTCATCCTCCAACCTTTTGATAGTATGGACCACATCTTAATAGATAGTGGAAATAAAAGATAGTCCAATCAAACAATATTACTGTAGCAATTATGTAGCAGTGGCCTCAAACAGAAGTAGCTAGTCTGGCTCCTTCACCTCCTCTTAGAAGCAGTGGAATATAAAGAGAGTTACACCATGTGAACTGCCAGCTCTCTGTGGACCAACACTAGTCCACAGAATAATTTCTCTCCTTGCATCATGTCTGCTGCCATGTTGCAGACACAGAAAGCAAGTGAAAATCATGTGGGTTAGGAGGGAATCCATGTTAGGACCAGAAAGCATGATCATCAACATCATTATTTTTACATTTTAATATTGTGGCATTGGGGCCCCATTGGGCTAGGCCCTATACAAACATATAGTAAATATATCCTAGCTGAGAAACTTTACCAAGAAGATGGGACCATAAGACCTCAGACAGACCAACTATTGATGGTCTGAGAACAGCATCACTTGCTATGGATCAAGCACAAATTCCACTGATTGACAAATGCAGGAGCCTTAAGAGATATTTGTAACTGAGCTTAGTTATAGAACATCCCAATAGGAGGAAAAACAGTCCAATAAATATATTTAATATTTGTTCTCATTTATATTTGTTCTTTCTGCTCTTGCTCCCCTGACTCCTTTGGCACTTGAGTCTGCATTATTCTGCTTCATGACACCAACTTTCTCATTAAAGAGCCCTCCAATAGGTTTCCCTCGGTTCTTCTTTCTGTGCCACTGTTTCCTGTGGTGTATGTCTGAACCTCTTTCCCTCCTGTTATTTAAATGGCAGCTGTCCCTATTTCCAGCTTGATGTAAGAAGGAAAGTAAACAGTCTCCTCCAAAACAGGCAGCAATGCTATTCCCTAAATAGGCTAGCAGTAAGACTCTTGCAGACTTGACATTCCACTCTGCAGTGGATGCCAAACTAATCATCTCTGCATGGTGTACCTGATGCTTCCTCCTGGGAAGCAGATACCCTGCATAGTCATACACTGAGCTGCAAATGGATGGGGCAGCAGGGGGAGTGAGAGGGTGAAATCCATTTCTGTAATAGAGATTTGAACCTCCAATATTTTCTACTTACAAGAGCAGCTGAACTTTTTTTCCTTCAGAAAAGAGGAAGAGGAACGGGCTGTCGGTGCCATTTATTGTAAAAAGATAGAAGACTTGCTCCAGCAGTCAGATTTTGTGATGCTGGTTGTGAAGCTGACGCCTCAGACAGACAAACTGTTTGGGAAGAAGGAGTTAGAACTGATGAAACCCACTGCTACTCTCATTAACATCAGCAGAGGTAGGGTACAGAATGACTGCTTACCAACCACAATGCAATTTACCTTCAATGCAAGGGTCTCTGGAAAAAAAAAATCAACTCCTGATACTAGTGCCCACACTGAAATTTTCTGTGGGAACTGTGATAGCAGGGTTGTCAAGATTCTAAATGTCTGTGGACCTGTTTCAGCAAAACTCTTAAACACATGCATAACTTTAAAAATGTGAGTAGTCCTATTAAACTTCAATGGACACTCACATGCTTAAAATTAAGTACATGTGTAAATGCTTTGCTGAATAGATATGGGATTAACCCAAGTGTCTAAAGTTCTGCAGGTACTCAAGTGCTCTGTTGAATCAGGGACAATAGCAGGAGATTGTCTCCTGTGAGTTTAGATTTAACTCTCCTGTTGCCTTTGCACAAACATAAAAAATTTGACCCCTCACAACCTAATCTTCTAAGGGCAGGAAATTTAAAACAAAATTTGCCTATAGCTCAAGGGTGGCCAAGCTGTGGCTCCGGAGGCACATGTGGCTCTTCAGAAGTTAATATGTGGCTCCTTGTATAGGCACCGACTCCGGGGCTTGAGCTACAGGCGCCAACTTTCCAATGTGCCAGGGGGTGCTCACTGCTCAACCCCTGGCTCTGCCACAGGCCCTGCCCCCACTCCTCTCCATCCCTTCCCGCTCCCTCCCCTGCAGTGCCCTCGCTTCTCCCCTCTCCCCCCCAGAGCCTCCTGCATGCCACAAAACAACTGATCGGGAGGTGCGAGGGGAGGAGGGAGGGGGAGGTGCTGATTGGCGGGGCTGCCAGTGGGTGAGATGCGCTGGGAGCAGGGTTGGGGAGCTGATGGGGGGCTGCCAATGTATTACTGTGGCTCTTTGGCAATGTACATTGTTAAATTCTGTCTCCTTCTCAGGCTCAGGTTGGCCACCCCTGCTATAGCCCATGTAGATTGTCTAGCATTCTGGCACCAAATTCATCAAACAGGCAAAACTTTGAATATAGCATCAATACAATGCACATTTTAAAAATCTAGATCAGTAATACTTTATAATAAAACCCTTGCTGGTAAATTTGCTGTTAAACACCAGAATCAGCATTCATGTTTAGAGTTGGAAATCCATTTCCACTTTAAAATTATAGCACAGAGACAAGTTTTTCTTGATTTAGTGGGGATGGCAATAAGAATATTGTTGTTCTAACCCAGGTCCAGTGGTTGATCAAGATGCATTGGTGGAAGCACTTCAAAATGGGGTTATTAAGGCTGCTGCTTTAGATGTGACATACCCTGAACCTCTGCCAAGGTAAAAAATGGTTAAAAGTTAAATATAAAAGAGAGGGAGTGTGTGTGTACATATATAGCGTAAACTAAGTGTGTGTGTGTGTGTGAATATATGAATGAGAATAGTTGCATTATGTTTTATGTATATTCCTATTGAAATCAATGGGGCTACTAAGGTGTGTAAATATTAAGCAGGACAGAGGCCTTAGAACCCAATCATGCAGTCCTTAGACAAATAAAACTCACACTGACTTCTTGGGGAGTTTTGCTGTATAAAAACTGCATGCAGCAGCTTTAATTCCACTCCGTATATGCTTGACTCAAGCAATTATTTCAAATCCATATTAACACTCTTGTTTCCCCTTAGATCTTTATAATAAAAAGAATCAATAAAATAGCTCTGAACCTCATCTCTACTTTTTCTGTTTTTTCTGCCCTGCCTCCAGGCACCATCCTTTGTTAAAATTAAAGAACATTATTATAACTCCTCACATTGGAAGTGCTACTACAAGTTCTCGTCGCCTCATGATGAAGAATATGGTTGAAAGCATATTGGCTGCTCTTAATGGTCTCCCTATCCCTAATGAAGTGATTCCCTAAAATGACTTGCATTTGGCAAAACTTTAATGTTTATGATAACAAGAATAAACTGTCATTTGACACCTATTTACGCTATGTAATTATTTCAAATCTGTCACATAGACACGATGTAGAAGTAACATGTTTGGTTTACATTTATTTTGACTTAATCACAACAGAAATTCTGCTTGAAAAATTATGGAGTATTTCATCCTGAGCCCTAAAGCAAAAATGAGTAATTTCAGAAGTAGGCACAGGCTGAGTCTAGCTTTGGGTGTGCTTTATTTTGATTGCGTCCTTAAAGTTGTTCTACAGCGCCGTGCCCCAGCAGAGAAATGAAAACTTCAATAAAGTGACACTGTATTCTAGTGTCTTTTACAAGACAAACTACACTCCAAAGCAAAATGTAGACAATATATGTTTAATAAAGGGCCAGACTGAATGTTGCCTGTAGGTCATAATAAGGGACAGCACTTGTGATGTGCCACCCCAGGAGCAGCGCACAGGAGGTATGACAGAGGCAGGGCTTCTTCCCAACCAATTTCTCCCTTGCTACAGTAACATTTTGTTTCCTCTCTGCATTGGCTGAGCTCCACTGGTTGATGAGTTTAGGGAAGTCCAGGAAAGGCTTTACTATTTCACATGCCTCCCTGTCCATCATCAGCACAGCAGTCAAGGAGTAGCAGACTTTCAGTGCCTACTGTCCCTGACCCACAGAGTGCCTGCATAGGCAGGGGCATAAGGGGCACCTGATGCCCTTATCCCCCTTTATTCCCATGCATGTGTGTGTGTAGGGAAAGGGACAGATGGATAGGTACATTTTTAGCACTTTATAAATCTAATTAGATATAAGGATGATTCCTCCATCGCCTACAGAAATGCATCCAGCTCTGGGGTGGAATTCAGTGCAGTGTGACCAGTGAACAGATTGCTCAGCAGTCCAGCTCTCTCCAGGGTCATCTTTTGTTTTGAACTCTACTGACTGGGCCAAAGTGGAGCATGGGCTGAGCCCGCCAGTCCCTGGGCCCCTTTCTGAGGGGTGGAGAGTAGCTGGGGCAGAGGCCAGGCCCGCTGGGGGAACTCGGGACCCGCCTCGGGGTGACGACTCCTGCGAGGAGAGGCACGTCCCGCACTAAGGGCCCTGGGCGAGTGCAGCTGAATCTCTAGCAGCGGCAGTAGGTGGCCTAAGCGGTAAGCGCCTCCCCCGGCGGCTTTCCCACAGCGGCTAACGCGGGGGAGCGCGCAGCTCCCCGGCTCCAGCGTCTCAGAGGCAGGGCCCGTGCGGTGCCGCCCATGCCCGCTAGGGGCGCGGCGCAGCGCAGGGAGGCCCGGCTGCTGCTCCCTCCCCCGGGCCCGGAGCGGCGCGCGGCTCGCTGCAGCATGTGGGGCTCGCGGGCCGGCCGGGGGCCCCGATGGCGCCAGCTCCGAGCGATCGCACCCGGCGGGGCCCAGCGGTGGAGCGCTGCGAGCGGCGGCGGGGTGGAGGCCGGCGCGGGCGCTCTGCTGCCGGGCGGCTCCCGGGGCCGGGCCCTGCACGGGTCCGCCGCCCTCTGCGGCTCCAAGAACCTGCTCAAGAAATTCGCCTCGAAAACCAAGTAAGTGCCCGGCCCGGGCTGGCCACCTCCCGGGAGCTCCCTTCCCCCAGGGCCGCAGAGCACGGGCCTCCCCGGGCAGCAACCTCCCCGCGGCTGGGGAGCGCCTGCCTTGCCCCGAAAACTGCTGCCACGGTTTGCAGCAACAGCAGCCTCCGAGCCTATGGCTGAGCGCTGGTGTCTACACTGGCGCCCCCTTCCAGCTGTGTGGAGAGACGCTTCTTGGTTAATATGAAGCCGTTTTATGAATTATCTCCCCTCTGCTGCGGAAGAAACCGCTTTATGTTGTTTACACTTGAGCCGTTTTGCAATGAAACTTAAAAGAAAATCTTCCTCGTGCAGATTGTCCTGGCTTGAGCACACTGCCCCAGGGGGCTGGCTGGTTCCTGTATGTTGTGTCTTTCAAAACTTCAATAGAGAATGAAGTGCTGACTTCCTCCTAGCCCTAGGTATTTGCAGTAAAAGTCACTTAATCTATAGTATGTATACTGCTAAACTCCCAGACTATAAGTATTCTCCAAAAACGATATTAAAGGGGAGTAAAGATTGAGGCGATTGGTAATTTAGGGCAAAATACATTATAGGGATGTTTTGTAATTATCCCCAAACGAAGTGCATGGAAATGCACATGGAGGTAAGTCAAACCACCTTAAATCTAACGATCCTGCAGGAGCCATAATAAGACATTTTAATAGTTGTGGTCCCAGATTAAATTTATTTGTAAAGATACTTTAGGTTCCTTCCGTTCCCCTCTCCTTCCTGCCCCACCTCCCCCCCCGGGTCTCTACATATATTGTTGCTATTTGCTTGCCTCACTAAGGGTATGTCTACTCTACGAAATTAGGTTGATTTTATAGAAGTCGAACTTTACAAATGGATTTTATACAGTCGACTGCGTATGTCCCCACTAAGCGCATTAAGTCGGCGGAATGCGTCCTCACTACCGTGGCAAGCATCGACTCACGGAGCGGTAGGGTGACCAGATGTCCCGATTTTATTGGGACAGTCCTGATTTTTGGGTCTTTTTCTTATATAGGCTCCTGTTACCCCCACCCCCGTCCCGATTTTTCATACTTGCTGTCTGGTCACCCTGTGGAGCAGTGCACTGTGGGCAGCTTTCCCGCAGTCTCCGCTGCCCATTGGAATTCTGGGTTAAGCTCCCAGTGCCTGATGGGGCAAAAACATTGTCGTGGGTGGTTTTGGGTACATGTCGTCAGTCGCCCCTCCCTCTGTGAAAGCAACGGCAGGCAATCATTTTGTGCCTTGTTTCCTGGGCTACCCGTGCAGACGCCATACCACAGCAAGCATGGAGCCCGCTCAGCTCACCATCACCGCTGCTGTTGTGAGCATTGTAAACACCCTCTTACATTATCCTGGAGTATATGCAGAACTGGGCTAAGAGATGCCAGCATGAGGAGGTTTTTGATGAGGACATGGACACAGACGTTTCTGAAAGCACGGGATGTGGCAATTGGGACATCATGGCGGCAGTGGGGCTGATTGATACAGCGGAACGCCGATTATGGGCCTGGCAAACAAGCACAGACTGGTGGGACCGCATAGTGTTGCAGGTATGGGATGATTCCCAGTGGCTGCGAAACTTTCGCATGCGTAAGGCCACTTTCCTGGAACTCTGTGAGTTGCTTTCCCCTGCCCTGAAGCACGGGAATACCAAGATGAGAGCTGCCCTGACAGTTGAGAAGCGAATGGCAATAGCCCTGTGGAAGCTTGCAACGCCTGACTGCTACTGGTCAGTCGGGAATCAATGTAGAGTGGGCAAATCTACTGTGGGGACTGCTGTGGTTCAAGTAGCCAATGCAATCACTGACGTTCTGCTATCAAGGGTAGTGACTCTGGGAAATGTGCAGGTCATAGTGGATGGCTTTGCTGCAAAGGGGTTCCCTAACTGTGGTGGGGCGATAGACGGAACGCGTATCCCTGTCTTGGCACTGGACCACCTTGCCAACCAGTATGTAAACCACAAAGGGTACTTCTCAATGGTGCTGCAAGCACTGGTGGATCACAAGGGACGTTTCACCGACATCAACGTGGAATGGCCGGGAAAAGTGCATGAAGCACGCATCTTAAGGAACTCTGGGCTGTTTGAACAGCTGAAAGAAGGGACTTACTTCCCAGACAAGAAAATTACTGTGGGGGATGTTGAAATGCCAATAGTTATCCTTGGAGACCCAGCCTACCCTTTTCTCCCATGGCTCATGAAGCCAGACACAGGCAGCCTGGACAGTAGTAAGGAGCAGTTCAATATAGGCTGAGCAAGTGCAGAATGGTGGTAGAATGTGCCTTTGGACGTTTAAAAGCTTGCTGGCGCTGTTTGCTGACTAAGTTAGACCTCAGCACAACCAATATTCCCATTGTTATTTCTGCTTGCTGTGTGCTCCATAATATCTGAGAGAGTAAGGGGGAGACATTTATGGCAGGGTGGGAGGTTGAGGCAAATCGCCTGGTGGCCGATTTTGAGCAGCTAGACACCAGAGCGATTAGAAGAGAACAGCGGGGCGCGCTGCACATCAGAGAGGCTTTGAAAACCAGTTTCATGACTGGCCAGGCTACCGTGTGAGAGTTGTGTGTGTTTCTCCATGATGCAAACCTGCCCCCTTTGTTGATTTTAATTCCCTGTAAGCCAACCACCCTCCCCCCTTCGATCACAGCTGGCAAAGGAAATAAAGTCACTATTGTTTTGAAACCATGCATTCTTTCTTTATTAATTACAAAAAAAAGTGAGATAACTGACAAGGTAGCCCGGGTGGGGGAGGTGGGAAGGACAAGGCCACATTGCTTATTGTAGTGACACTACAAATCAAAACTGTTCGAATGATAGCCTTCTGTTGCTTAGCCATCCTCGGGAGTGGAGTGGCTGAGTGCCCGGGGCCTCCTCCGCGGACCCCCCCCCCTGCATGTTTTTGGGCATCTGGGTGAGGAGGATCTGGAACTTGGGGAGGAGGGCAGGCGGTTATACAGTGGATGCAGTGACGGTGTGTGCTCTTGTTGGCTTTCCTGCAGCTCCACCAGACGCCTGAGCATGTCCGTTTGCTCCCCCATTAGCCTCAGCATCGCATCCCGCCTCTTCTCATCGCGCTTACTTAATGCTTTCCTGGACTCTGCCACTGAATGCCTCCATGCATTCAGCTGTGCCCTATCAGTGCAGGAGGACTGCATGAGCTCGGAAAATATGTCATCGCGAGTGCAGTTTTTTCACCTTCTAATCTTCAATAACCTCAGGGATGGAGATGATACGGGGAGCATAGAAACATTTGCACCTGCAGGGTGATAAAAAGGGAGAGAAAAATTTAAGATGATACATTTCTGAGAACAAAAGGGAGACTCTTTCACAGTGAATCAGGCAATTCACAGCAGACAGCACGTGGGCTTTAGGTACAAGGTCGTATTTTGCCTTTTATATTGAGCGCCTTTCGGTATGGTGATACATCACACGCGGCTGGGCAACAGAATTCGGTTTTCAGGCAGCCATGGTAAGCCAAAGGGTACATGGGATTGGCTTCTAATGCCTTCATAACATGTGGGAATGGTTTCAAACTGCAGTGCCCTCCTTTCCCATAGCAAGCAATGCCGGTTGGGTTTGCCATTTAAAAAGAGGGGCTGCGGTTTTCGGGTGGATGTGCAGCACCCACCTCCCCCCCACCCCACCACATGGCTATTCTCTGGGACGATCCCTTCACCCCTCCCCCTGACGCATGGCTATTCTCCGGGATGATCCTTTTTAGCCAAGTGCAAACAGCCCAGCATGACCTTTTACTGTTCTCTTACAAAAATTCCCCTATTTCAACCAGGTGACCATGAATGATATCATTCTCCTGAGGCTAATACAGAAAGATATAAACCGAATGTTGCTTGAATGCAACCAAAATCCAGGACCATTCACTGCCATGCTTTGTACTGTAATGATTCCAGACTACTTGCTACTGGCTTGACGTGGGGAAGTGTCCTACCGTGGAGGACGAAATAAGGCAGCCCTCCCCAGAAACCTTCTGCAAAGGCTTTCAGAGTATCTCCAGGAGAGCTTTATGGAGATATCCCTGGAGGATTCCCCCTCCATCCCCAGACCCGTTAACAGACTTTTCCAGTAGCTGTACTGGCCACGAATGCATCCCAAGTCTTATGGGCAAATCAAACATTAAACACTATGCTTTTAAACCCTGTACTGTAGTTACAAATGTGCACCAGAGGGGCCTTCTCCACCTTCAGGGTTGGGGATCCCGCCTTGGGAGGATATTGGCTCCAGGGTGATGAAAAGTTCCTGGCTGCTGGGGAGAACGGATTCACCGCTTGCCTGCTGCGCATTCTCCTCCTCCTCCACAAAATCCTCCTCCCTGTTGCATGAAACTCTCCCCTTGCAGGTGTCCACGGACAATGGCGGGGTAGTGGTAGGGTCCCGTCCCCCCCAGAATGCCATGCAGCTGATCATAGAAGCGGCATTATGGGGCTCTGACCCGGAGCGACCGTTTGCCTCCTTTTGTCTTTTGGTAGGCTTGCCTTGAGCTCCTTAACTTTCATGCAGCACTGCTGTGTGTCCCTGTTGTAGCCTCTGTCCATCATGCCCTGTGTGATTTTGGCATATATATTAGCATTTCTTCTTTTTGATCGGAGTTCTGCCTGCACAGATTCTTCTCCCCATACAGCAAGCAGATCCAGTGTCTCCCGTTTGCTCCATGCCGGAGTTCATTTGCGATTCTTGGGGGACTGCATGGTCACCTGTGCTGCTGAGCTCGCCACGCTGACCGAACAGGAAATGAAATTCAAAAGTTCCTGGGGCTTTTCCTGTGTACCTGGCTAGTGCATCGGAATTGAAAGTGCTGTCCAGAACGGTCACATTGGAGCACTCTGGGATAGCTCCTGGAGGCCAATAACGTTGAATTGCGTCTGCACTACCCCAAATTCAACCCAGCAAGGTTGATTTTAGCGCTATTCCCCTTGCTGGAAAGAAGTACAGAAGTTGATTTTAAGAGCCCTTTAGGTCGATGGAATAGGGTTGCTTGTGTAGACACATTCATTATAAAATCGACCTAACGTGGCTAAATTCAACCTAACCCCATAGAGTAGACCAGGGCTTTCTAAAGTAAAACAATTTGTACACTGAGCACACTTGATGCAATGTCATTGAGAAACTAAGATTCCTTTAATGCCATTTTACTTATGAAGGTGATTTTTCAGAGTAGAATGGCACTTTCATACACACGTATGCCTAATATTTCTCTATAGTTTTTAAAAAGTAATTTTTTTTCTTTTCTCTTTTGAAAAGAAAGAAGTTTTGGTATGACAGTCCTACAGTGGGGTCTCATCTGGTAAGTGCAAATTTTCAGTGCATTTATTTACTACCAAGAAATATCAGAATTTTAAAAATGAAGACTAGCAATCTAGTTATCTATAGAATACATAGAGCAGTATTGTTTTAACACCGTAAATGTGCCTGATCCTCTACAGACCTAGGAAGACAAATTTCTGTCCTAAGGAGTTTAGTCTTAGGTTCCGATCCTGCAAACACTTATGCACATGAGTAATTTTACACACACAAATAATGCCATTGAATTGCAGCTCTGACAGCAGAAACTGGGACCTAAATTAGGCATAATATAAGAATAGAGGAAAGGATGCTGCAGTAAAAGTTGGTTTGGTTTAAGTTTAGCACACTTTTTGTTAGTTTCAAGTTTTTGGTGTTTATCGTCCTGTTTGTTTTGTTTTTTATAATGCTAACCACAGTATCTGCAAGCATTTTCACCAAGTTGCTTGGTGAGTGAGGCTCACTGAAAAATTTCACTTTTTAGCCTGGTAGTCACTAAAAGTTTTGTTGTATGTAACTGTTATACTAATAAAATAATACCAACAGGATCTTCTAAGAGGGATAAGGCAAAATGCCGCGTTTATTATAAATACAAAGAAAGAGCCGGAAATCAGGATATGCAATTCAATATTATTTCATTACCATTCCTTATTCATTCACACACTCATTCATACAAGTTCTGCAGAGTTGTTATAGTTACCAGCCTAGAGGTTGCTCATGGCAGAGTACTGGCCAGGTAGCCTGCACACGAGGGTGGAGCCAAGTCCTTGTCAGATGCGCATCTGATGCTCCTGGAGGGTGGTTGCAGAACGAGACTCAAAGTCCCTGAGTACTTGGTTCTGTTCTTATAGGATTTTGTCCTTATACAAGTCTATGGGAATCGCTTCATCATGCTGATGTTTGTTTGAAGTGATAATCAATCAGCAGATGGCACATCCCTGACGGCTGAGTGTTATCTTGTTCTTCGAGTCTTCAGCCCTCCATCTGGGGGGGCGCTTGGGTGGATTCTGGCTTGCCCTGTGGGGTCATCTGGTTATCTCTGTGCTATGCATTCTTCGGCCATGGGATATCACAGTTATAATTCTTAGGCTGGCACCTTTGATTTGCTAATTATTTATTTGCATCACATGCATTCATTCACATTCATTCTGTATCTTTAAGTCACATCTTGCACTTATGTTGTACTACCTCCTCTTCCTGACATCCTTATTTTACAATTCTCTTCTCCAGATATGACAGACTTCCATCAATCTATTTAACTTCTTTGATACAATAGTAGAAAACAAGCAGGATAATAAACAAAGGGGGTAAGGGATTTCTGCAAGACCAATTCCAGAGCACAGTTGTTTTTACAACAACTCTTATCACCTCCTCGAACAGACTCTTTGTCCATGGATGTGCTAGTACAATTAGCAAGTTTCAGAGTAACAGCCGTGTTAGTCTGTATCCGCAAAAAGAAGAACAGGAGTACTTGTGGCACCTTAGAGACTAACTAATTTATTAGAGCATAAGCTTTCGTGGACTACAGCCCACTTCTTCGGATGCATATAGAATGGAACATATAATGAGGAGATATATATACACACATACAGAGAGCATAAACAGGTGGGAGTTGTCGTACTCGGCTAGCTTGATTATCACTTCAAAAGGTTTTTTTTTTTTTTTTTTTTTTTTTTTTTTTTCCCCTCTTAATTAATTGGCCTCTCAGAGTTGGTAAGACTACTCCCACCTGTTTATGCTCTCTGTATGTGTGTATATATATCTCCTCATTATATGTTCCATTCTATATGCATCCGAAGAAGTGGGCTGTAGTCCACGAAAGCTTATGCTCTAATAAATTAGTTAGTCTCTAAGGTGCCACAAGTACTCCTGTTCTTCTTTTTACAATTAGCAAGTTGTCCTTGTAACTTTTTACATAGAGATACAGGGAGGATAGTTTTAATTAGCTTGTCCTTGGTGCTCAAGCTTCTATATTCCTTTCTGTTGGCTTGATTTGGTTTGGGGCCTAAAAGGGGATATATCTATACCTATGAAATTACAAAACCATATATATAAAACTATCAATATCTCAACATAACCTCCTGTTCTGCCTGTAAGGTGGAGCTATCCTCACTAGACTTTCCTGCCTTATCTCCAGACATATTCAGTCCTGGGCTGTAATCTTGCAAATGTGTATGAGTAGTCTTATTTAAATCAGTGGGGACTTTTCAAATTGCATAAAGTTAAGCATGTGAAGAGTTTGCTGGATTTGTGGCCCTGGTCTTCAGCGCATAGGCTTATAAACGTAGTTCAAACACTCCACTCTTCTTCAGGTCTGGGTAAGGAAGCACTGTGTAGCTCAAAAGCTTCCACCAACAGAAGTTGGTCCAATAAAAGATATTACCTCACCTACCCTGTCTCCCTTACAAACAAGGACGAGTTTGCCATCTGGGCTCTTGATATCCACAAGAAAGTGACCTGTGATATTCATTCTGTAGCAGCCTTCAGATTGTAATTACCGTATATACTCGTTCATTAGCCCATTTGTTTATAAGCCGACCCCCTAAAATGGATAGGTAAAAATAGCAAAAACTGTATGACCCTTTCATAAGCCGACCCTATATTTCAGGGGTTGGAAAACTTTGGCTTCTGGCCCGTCAGGGTAAGCCACTGGCAGGTTGGGACGTTTGTTTACTTGGAGCGTCAGCAGGCATGAAGCCCCTCAGCTCCCTGTGGCCACGGTTCACCATTCCCAGCCAATGGGAGCTGCAGGAAGTGATGTCTTTGTCCCTGTCCCTCCCCCACCCCCCTGTTCAAAATACTCTACTTTTGATTTTTCATAATCTAGTTCTGTTTACATTTAAAGTTCATAGACAGCATGTTCCATGCTTAAAGTTTTCCTAAGGCATGCCATATTGCAAAATCTGACCCTTTAGGTTTTATCCAAAGTACAATTTGAAAAGCAAACTAAAATAAATTAGTTTTTGTTAAAAATAATTTTCCTGATTATGTCCACTCCATTTTAGAACGCAGATTTACTGAGCTTTATAGACGGCTAAATTAAAGATGCTACAAAATAAATGAGAAAATAAATCTTGAATATAATACTTTAAGATCACACTTCTTTGCTGATAAAATTGAAAAGTAGTAGAATTACAAAAAACTGTTGTACATTTGTCTAGACTATTTCTTAGTTAATGTTTTTGTTTTTAAAGGTGTACAAGCCATCCAAGTTGGCCACTATACTAAAGGCTACTCAGCAGAAAACTAGGAAAGAAGACAGCATACGCAAAAAGGTCCTAAATATCCTCTTGTATAAAGCTGTGACAGACTTGATGTGCACCTGTGAAGTAAGTCAAGAGGTTTGTGACCTCAAGCTGGAACTCACCAAGGCAAGTACAAAAGCCATAGTTCATGTGAAGTCACTTTGACTAAGTTGTGGAACAAGATAATGCGATATTCAAAAACAACTTTTAGGCGCCAGCCTTCTATTCTGATCTATGCAGGTGGACTGCTGTACCATGCAGCACCTCACAGTCTTCCATGGGGCTCAGTGGGGGCACAGCAGTTTGCCTGCAAAGATCACAATGCACGATCAGGGCCTTAGGCCATGTCTATATTAGGAATACTTGCCAGTGTAGCTATGCCCATGTATGATGCCTGTCCCAGTAGGACACAGTTTATACCGGCTGTGACTGGGGTTCCAGGGGGGCCCACACTGAGGTTACTCAATTAGGGCAAACTGCAAAGAATGGGGCAGACAATCCCCAAAGCTGGTGGATATTCCAATACTTAGATTTACCAAGCCAGCACAAAACAGCTTCTACAATACCTTATTGGTTGCACAGAAGCCAAAACACAGTTCCCTTATAGCAACCCAGCCTTGGGCTTCCACACAGACACCCAAGTCAAATATGATGAGGATTACTTAAAATCTTAATCATATAAGAAAGTTCTACCAATCCCAAAGGATCAGACACATTACCTCCCAAGTTAATGAATATTTCAGATCTTATCCAAATACACGCTTACAGCTGATTCTTAACTAAACTAAAATGTATTTTTAAAAAAAGAGAGAGAATTGGTTAAAAGATCAATGTACATACAGACATGAGTACAGTTCTGAGATCAGTTTCATAGTAGAGATGGCGAGCTTTGGAGTTGCAAAGAGTACTTAGAATTAGTCCATAGATTCAGTCCAATGTTCTTATCCAGGGTGATCCAAGTGGGACTGGAGATCTCAGTCTTATGACTTAAGCTTCCCCTGCATAAAGCATCAAGCAGATCTGAGATGAAAGGATCAGGTCCCAAGGGTTTTTATACAGTTTTCTGGCAGCCTTTTGACCATACAGTCCTGGGTGAACAATAGGCATTTGAAGTAACCTTCTATTTCCTAAGCATCACCGGTAATTAGCTACATGGATTAACATAAGGTAATTATCCATTGAGCAGTTCATGTACAATTTTTGACAAACTTCAAAGAGACATAGACAATGACATTATTTCACCCAAGATCCATCTAACTGTTAATATTCCCTTTTGATCTCTAAATCAGTAGCTATAGTAATAGACAGGAATTGTCTGTTTACATGGCTAACATCTAACAAGATATAAGTAAACATATACAATTAGTATCTCCTCTAATTCTCTAACAATATAGGTTTTCTAATGACCATTTATCTACTTTTCTAACATGTTTCTAAGGGTTAAATCTGGGTCATTTATCCTGCGAGTTGCTTAACCCTTTCTGGCCATGTCACACCAGCAAAAGCAGAGTTTTGTTGGTATAACTGCATGTATACTAGAGGCTTTTGTTGTCACAGATGTGTCAATCAGGGATCACACCTCTTCACGCCCCTGACTGACATAGAATTCTGTAATGTAGACACGGCCCTAGTTCAAAAAGGCCAAGCTAATAACATTACTTTGATGCTAAGCAAGATTAAAAAAGGGGTTGGACCTGTATACGGAGAACAACAATATAGTTGTCATAATTAATGATCAAAACTAATTTGGAAGGGGATTGAACCTCATGTGTCAGGGCTTAAACCAACCTCTAACTATTAGAGATCAGGATGAGACCTAGTGGGGACTATCCCACATCTGTGTATTCTGCGATTTTTTTAATACACCTTTCTCTGAAGCATCTCATACTGGCCAGTGTCGGAGACAAGATACTAGACTAGATCGGCCTTAGGTCTGCTCTAGTGTGGGAATTTCTGTGTTCCTAAATGGTTTTCTGAATCTCTGGGGGGTTTTGCAGTTAGTCTTTAACACAATACAAAATTTGAGAGAGAGGCTCTCATAACATGCTTCTTCTCCTGATATAACTATAAGTAATTACTGATATTAGCACATTACAGCAAGTCTCATGCTGATTCTGTCTTCCTCAGGGATGGGGCGGGGTGTGTGTGTAAAAGAGTGATCTCTGAAAAATCTTAACATTTGCCCTTGATTCATATTTGAGGGTTCTGTGTTTATCACCACGCTTCATTGCAGCTCTCGTGGTTCTGTACTATGGCCATCAGATTTCTAGTTAGGAAAACAGGATGGATCCTATCAGTACTAGTCCATAATTCACTATAGGCAGTTGAGCTCTCTGACACTGCACCCCATAGTCTTTATTGTGGTATTATTATGATATGATTGACATAATTATGATGTATTTTATGCAAGATAAGTCATGTGAAGTGTCACTGGAAAAGTTATGATTTTCTGAATATGATTATCCTGTTTGTATGCATAGATAATTTTTGTATCTGAAGTTATGAATATTCACTATAACTATTTCAAAAGTAGTTACACCTGGGTAACGCCCACTAGACAAGATGCTTTCAGTCTAGATAGTGAGTGGGGAAGGGCCTATTCAGGGCAATGGGCTATTAGGAAAAATCTATAGGCCGTAGGAGAAGCTGATCTCTCACTGGTGATGAGCCTTCCTGAGAAACTCCAAAGGCCTGTGAGTAATGGCTGCTATGACTCTACAAGGACACGTGATCAGGCCACATGATGCTGGACTCCATCTTGGGATGTCAGTATTTTTCCACAGACTGGTCTGGAAACCAAGCTTTGAAACAAAGGGTTTCTATCATATGCAAAAGCTATATAAGGCAGGGAGAGACATCATCTGGTGTTCTTCACTCCCCACATAAAAAGACTCATGGAAACACCTGAGGCACAAAGACTGAACAGGGAGAAGTGCTGGATCTAGGCTAAAGGGATTTCTACCCTGTGAATGAAACACCTGGGGATCCCAAGCTGTAAAGCAAGTGCAGCTTGCCCCTTAAGAATCTGCAGCCTGCTTGTATCATCTCTTAGGGTGAGAATCAGCTAATTCATATCCAATCTAATCTAGTATATTAGGCTTAGTTTGCGTTTTTTGTTTATTTGCTAATCTGCACTGATCTCTTTGCTATCCCTTATAATCACATAAAATCTATCTTTTGTAGTTAATAAATGTGATTTTGCTTTTTCTAAACCAGTGAGTTGGAGTAAGTATGGGAATCTTAGCTCAAGGGGCAAAGGCTGTTGCATATTGAGGGAGGGGGCAAACTTTAAGAGCTTACTCTATACAGTTCCCTGTGCAGCGCAAGACAATATAACTTTGGATTTATACTCCAGAGGGGGGTGCGGGCCTGGGGAGCTGCCTTAGCTGTAGCCTTTCTATTGTTGGTTCATTGCAGGGGCTGGACAGAGAGCCTGCATGTAACTGCAGCTGGGTGTGGCCTTATCTGTATGAAGGCTGGTGAAAGTACAGGCTGAAGGGCTTTGCAGCTTGTCATAGCAATACAGTGTTACAGGGAGCCCATGCTGGTGGGTCAGAGGGCTCAGTGATACCCCAGTTCCAGGTGGCACCCCAGGGGGGGAACCCATCACACTCTCCCTTTCCTTAAGAGATTTATGCAGAGACTAAAAACACTCACCCCCAGCCCACAAATACATTCTTTATAGTGCTTGCCCAGTAAAACGTCATAATATCTTAGAAGCTTAAGGTTTGTGTGTGCAGTCTTTATTTATTTATTTTTTTAAAGAGAACTACACTTAAGTTGGCCACAATAGTGCTTCCTAGTGCCAGATGAAGAATTGGAGTTTGACTCTTGAACTCATGTTTTGTTCCCCGAGTCAGCTGAAGATGTGTGCACATTGCAGAGATACCATCCGCTGTGGACTTGATGAAATGTATTGTGGTTCCTTCTGGCCAGTTTGGATGGGCCTTCTCTTTCCTGGAGGATGCTCCCCCTGCTCTTGTGTAATGAAGGAAGAGACCATTGTGCTCTTATTGCCGACTGGGCTCTCACACAGATAGGAACTGTAGGGGAGAGACTTCAATATTGATATAATAATTTTATTTTGCAAGTTTTTTTTATTAGGCCATTACAAACTTGTGTTATTGAATATTAAGATATAACTACAAATGTGTTGTAGTCAGGATGCTTGGAAATGCAACAATTAGAGCTGTTGAGCGATTTAAAAAATTGCAATTAATCAAGTGATTAATCCCTGTTAAATAATAATAAAATACCATTTTAAAAAATTTGGATGTTTTTCATATTTTCAAATATTGATTTCAATACAACACAGAATACGGTGTACGGTGCTCACTTTATATTTTTATTACAAATATTTGCACTGTAAAATAAATAAAAGAAATAGAATTTGCTCGTACGTTTATTGAATGATTTTGTTCCTAGATCTTTGGGGTCACCGTCTTCCTCTACCCTTGCTCTCAGTTTTGGATCATTGAATAATTGCTTTTTCCTCAAGTCTGAATGCTTTACTACATGCATTTATAAAAATTAGGGCTGTCAAGCGATTAAACAGATTAACCGCGCGGTTAAACAGTAAGAGAATATCATCTATTTAAATATTTTTGGATGTTTTCTATATTTTCAAATATATTGATTTCAATTACAACACAGAATACAAACTGTACAATGCTCACTTTATATTTATTTTTGATTACAAGTATTTGCACTGTAAAAAAAGAAGAAATAGTATTTTTCAGTTCACCTAATACAAGTACTGTAGTGCAATCTCTTTATCATGGAAGTTGCACTTAGGTACAAAAAACTGCATTAAAAAATAAAACAATGTAAAATTTTAGAGCCTGCAAGTCCACTCAGTCCTACTTCTTGTTCAGCCAATTGCTCAGGTAAACAAACTTGTTTGTATTTGCAGGAGATAATGCTGCCCACTTCTTTTTTACAATGTCACCTGAAAGAGAGAACAAGAGTTCTCATGGCACTGCTGTAGCCAGTGTTGCAAGATATTTACAGGCCAGATGCGCTAAAGATTCATATGTCCCTTTATGCTTCAACCACCATTCCAGGGGACATGTGTCCAGGCTGATGACGAGTTCTGCTCAATAACAATCCAAAGCAGTGCGGACCAACGCATGTTCATTTTCATTATCTGAGTCAGAGGCCACCAGCAGAAGGCTGATGTTCTTTTTTGGTGGTTCGGGTTTTGTAGTTTACGCGCTGGAGTGTTGCTCTTTTAAGACTTCGGAAAGCATGCTCCACACCTCGTCCCTCTCAGATTTTGGAAGGCACTTCAGATTCTTAGACCTTGGGTTGAGTGCTATAGCTATCTTTAGAAATTTCACATTGGTACCTCCTTTGCGTTTGTCAAATCTGCAGTGAAAGTGTTCTTAAAATAAACAACATGTGCTGGGTCATCATCCGAGATGGCTATAACATGAAATATATGGCAGAATGCAGATAAAACAGAGCAGGGGAAATACAATTCTCCCCCAAGGAGTTCAGTCATGAATTTAATTAATGCATTATTTTTTTAATGAGTGTCATCAGCATGAAAGCATGTCCTGTGGAATGGTGGCTGAAGCATGAAGGGGCATATGAATGTCTAGCATATCTAGCATGTAAATACCGTGCAATGCCGGCTACAAAAGTGCCATGCAAATGCCTGTTCTTGCTTTCTGGTGACATTGTAAATAAGAAGCAGGCAGCATTATCTCCAGTAAATGTAAACAAACTTGTTTGTCTTAGTGATTGGCTGAACATGAAGTAGGACTGAGTGGACTTGTAGGCTCTGAAGTTTTACATTGTTTTGTTTTTGAGGGCAGTTATGCAACAACAACAAAATCTACATTTGTAAGTTGCACTTTTACAACAAAGATTGCACTACAGTACTTGTATGAGGTCAATTGAAAAATACTATTTCTTTTATTTTTACAATGCAAATATTTGTAATAAAAAATAATATACACTGATTTCAATTACAACACAGACTACAATATATTTGAAAATGTAGAAAAACATCCAAGATACTTAATAAATTTCAATTGGTATTCTATTGTTTAACAGTGCAATTAAACCTGCGATTAATCACGATTAATTTTTTAATCACGATTTTTTTTTTAGTTAATCACATAAGTTAACTGCAGTTAATCGACAGCCCTAATAAAAATCTTTGCATTTTACAGGTATCCCTGTCACCAGACTTTTCAGCATGTCGTGTGTACTGGAACCCTGCTGAAAGTGCAGAGGAGGATGATCGTATTGAAAGTATTTTACAGAAAAGTGCCCCACGTATAAGGTACTGTTGTGTGCTGTAAAGTTTTGTAAACAATCACTCTGCTTCATAAATAGTCACTTTGTCTATTAAGAATTTCTGAAGGGAAATTTCTAAGGTATTTTTACAAATCATGAATGTGACTTTCATTAAAATACTTTGGATCAGGATGTTGGACATCTGCACTTCTAGATATTTTGGGCCAGATTATCTCCCTTGATGAGGCACACAGATGGGCCGCATACTAGCCATATCTGGCAGCTGAAAATTCCCCTCGTGGGGTGCTTTCAACCCATGTATAGCTAGCATATGCAGCTCTACCACCCAGGTCTGCTGAGTAGGGTGTGGCTGGAGTGCCATTTCACTTTGCTAATTGTTAGCTTGTAAAAGGTAGTAGCTTGGGGCTGCTATAAACTACAGTGCAGCCAGAGCTGGAATTGTGCAAGACAGAAAATCAGGGAGCTGCAACTGCCTGCCTGTCCTTTTCTCATTCACTGAGTGTTTTCTGTAAGTCAAATGTATTATTTCTGTATATTCCTGTAAACCTTTTAGCTGTAAAGAAAGGGATTAATTTTCTCAAGTTTAAAAAAAGTAATTTAGACTGCGTAACTTTTTTGTATATAGAGAAAATCCTATGTATGTAGGAGCCCTAGAAAATACTGCAGCTGCCCTACTATGTCACATCTTCGTGTACACACACACACTTCACTGAGTTATTCATAACATCACTGTAGTCTTTGCTTCAGTAGATGTCCTATAGTTTACATCCTTATCCAACAAACTAGACCTAACTTGGACTTGAGAAATTCCTAGTAGCAGAATGCTACAGAGCATTAATCTATAGTATAGGCCTTTGAAATACTAGAATTTGTCATCTGAACTGATACCATATAAACTTTGCAAACAGTACCCATGCTTCACAATGTGTTTGTTGCATTTTTATTTAACAAATATTGCATCTGTCTTAAAGATGCTGTACGATTACTCATAGCTGGGGACATTTTATTTTTTCCAGACATCTTTTGATTACCAATCAGGTCCTGAGAACTGTTCCTCCAGTCGTGTTTGTTAAAGACAAAGAAGCTGCAGCTATAAAAGAGGTAAGATACAATCGCTGACTCAGCGTGTAAATAACATATGTTCCAGTATGTTTTGGAACAGACATGTAAGAAGAACATGGAAGGCTTAATAGGTGTAATGTTTAAGTAGACACATAGTTGCTCACTAGATCTGGAAAACAATTTAAATTGAAAACCAATTCCTCGTCTCTGACAACAAGCTTTTCAATGTTTTGATAAGGGTCCCCAATTATTTTGATACTTTGGGGACAGTGGAAAGTAGAGCTATCTTTTTAATTAGTTTTGTTGACTTCATCTATAAAAACTTCTGAAGAGAAGAACACTGTCTAAAGATGCTTCCGGAAGATAGATAGGTTAATCCAGGAGAGAGATACATTAAATAACCTCAAATGAAAGACAGGAAACTACGGTCTTTATAACCTTATGCCAAAAAGGAAGCAGAGCAGTGATGATGGTGACCAGCTGGCTAACTGCATTGCAGCTGGTTCAACTGTTATTTTTTTGTAAAAGGCGCTGGAATCTAATGGAGAGAAACAGGGATATTGTATATGGAGGATAATATCTAGCTAAAGGTAGCAGGCTTGCATACTAGTGGAAGTACTTTTAGAATAGTAATGTCTTCTAGGAATTCATTATTATTGAGCATGAGGAGGTAATATTAGGATTGTGAGATTCCCACGAATTAGAGAGCACAGTGATACTCTGGAGTCCTTTGAAGAATGAATTGAACTAGAGGATAACAACATTAAAAATTGAGCTAATTCATGAGGTCCTGTGACCTAAATTAGCAGACTGTTAGACAAAGACCTGTTACTATCCGGTTACATAATTATGAGTATCAGAGTCACAAGAGCATCCACTGCACAACTAGCAACCTTGGAAGAGGCAGCGAGTGTTTCATTTCTCACCAATGCACTAGAAATACGAAGTGAACAGCTGAATTTCCTTTGGTCAGTGAGGCGATCTACATTGCAACTGCAATTGTGCCTCCCAGCCCAGGTAGACAGACTTGCACTAGCTTAACTTGAGCTAGCACGCTAAAAATAAATGTGAACATGGCTGCATAGGCAGCAGCTCGGACTAGCCACCTGAGCTCAGACCCAATGGGCTGGGTAGGCTTGGTGGACTCAGGTGGCTAGCCTGACCCACCACCCATGGCACAACTTCCACACTGCTGTTTTTAGCATTCTCACTTGAGTCTGTCTACCTGAACTGGAAGGACAAAGCCAGCTGCAGTGCAGACATACCCAAAGGTAGTGATAAATCCAGAAAATGTTTTTTGTTAGCATACGCCACCACAGTGAAAGTGCCTTTCTACCCCACCACCAACAGGCAAAGTTTAGGCACATTAATACTCAATTTAGGGTTGCTTAGTCCTCTGTCCCAGCCTGCAGATATAATTCCTTCATCTTTCCAGAAGTAACACAAGGATTTCTCAGAAACCTAACAGTGATTATCAGAACACCCAGAAGAAGCTTTAAATCTCTACTACAGGACCCAACTTTCAAGTCAATTTTTATATGCAATCTGTACTTCAAATAAACTAAAAACCAGACACCAACCCCCAGTAGAGGAAACTTTAAATCTTATAAGAGGGGAGAGAGACTGTTACTTTCACCTCCTAATACAAGGAAAAAACAAAAGGAATAAAAGACTGATGAGGAAAAAAATTCACAGAAAAGGATTATTACAAAACCTTACATTTGGTAAAACTTTCACAACTATAACACATTAGAGATTTACAGTCCTGGACAGACTGATCTCTTTTAAGTAGTTGTGGGGTGGTGGTGGTGGTATTTTTTTCTTTTTAAATTAAATCTCTTACATACAAGATTGGGACAGAAAATTTGAAGTATATGTACATTGGTAAAGGAAAAAATGTACAAGAATAAAATGAAATCTAACCTAAAATGAGGAATTATTAATTAACCAAAAACTAAATTCTCTCTCCAGTCCACATCAAATGTATGCCAAACCCTTGAAAGTCACAGTAGTCCACTAATTAATTATTCAATTTGGTGTAAAGATCCCAATAAGGTATGTACTTCCTGGCAATTCCATAGACTGATAAGTTAGTTCTTCACTATCTCTGTTAGAACATCTACTCCATTCCAAGTCTAGTGGCAGATTATTACCTACAGTACATTCCATAGTATTTATTGAGAAGCCTTGTAAATTAAGTGGATGACTTTTATTGAAAATACAGACTATTTTGAAATGGATACTTTCCAGAAACCCAGAGGGAAGCAGCTATGTTACTCATATGTAAAAGAAACAGACCTGTTCACTGTCTCATTCTGACTTGTTTCCTTTATGAATGTAAACAGAATAGATTTAATAGTGGATATATGTTTTCTATTTTTTCAATTGTTTACAGATTGATAGGTTATTGGCAATTGCTGATTTTGGACCTGAGGGAGAAAAAGACACTTTGGCTGAAAACGACTTTAGGTAGGTTTTTTGTTTTTTGTTGTTTATTAAATGAAATTTTGCAACAAGTATTTTCATTTATGGATATCTGATTAAAAATGGAAAGAATATTTATTTAAAGATACAGAAAATAATTATGCTGTGTGTCTATTTTGTATTTATCTCTAGCCCCTATTGTGGTATATAATTGTTAGCATCTTAAGAATTTAGTATAATGGAGTTATGAAAAAAGACAAAGGAAAAGTTAGCGCAGTTTAAAGAAGTCCTTATGTAGACATCTTGCCTTTCAAAAGAGTGACTGACTACCATATATAAAGGTAAAGGGATATTGAGTAGTCAGTTATAACAAAAACCCACCCATAAGACAAACAAAATGTAGGGGACAGTGTTTTACTGTGTATTTACAGTGTCTAGCACAATGAGCCCCACCTACTGATTGGAGCCGCCACGTGATACCAAAATACCACAGATATTCTGTAAAGAGCCATCCTTACCTCTCTTACCCCTTAGATTGTTAACACCGAAAACAATTTAAAAATTTACATTTACATCTTGCTCTTTATGTTTTGGATTCCTTGTGCATTTCACTCCATGTGGACATTTATTTCAAAGTCTCTTTTGCCTTCTGGTTCTTGTGTGCTAGCACGGTGCTCCAGTGCATAGGTCACAAGTACTGCAAGGGAAAATGTATTTAATTTAGATGTATGGACCTTAGTGTGGCAGTGGAAAATGATTGGAGTAGTATATGGGACAGAGTCACATGTAGGACCATGAAGAGCAACATGCAGCTCACTATTTTGGGGTTAACTGCGTGGATTTAAAAACCAGCAACTTTCTGCTCAGTTGGTGATCTCGGCATTTTCTGTTATCCCAATCTACAATATGCTCTTCTGCAGAGCATGGTGCTTCTGAAGGCAATATCTATGTGCAGAAAGTCAGTAACCATAAGTCAAATGTTTTTGTTTCAGTAATTTACAGGCTGTAGGTTCGAGCCATAGGTGCTGACTTGCCCTCTGCTCTATGGGTGCTTGACCCTGGCCCCGTTCCAATTCCACCTTCTTTCCCCAAGTCCCCACCCCTGTCCTGCCTCTTTACTGCCTCCTCTCCTAAGCGTGCCACATTCCCACTCCTTCCCCTCCCTCCTGGAAAGTCCTAAATGCCACCAAACAGCTCTTAGGTGGCTGTCCAGAAGTGCTGGGAGGGGGAGGAGTGGGGACACAACGCGCTCGGGGGAGGAGGAGGCTAGGAGGGGGTGGAGGCCGGGGAAGCTTGGCTGCTAGTGGGTGCAGAGCACCCGCTAATTTTTCCCCGTGGGTGCTCCAGCCCCGCAGCACCCACGGAGTCTGCGCCTATGCTTCGAGTTTCCTGGATGATAGTTTCTATGGAAGTGCAGTCTTAGCCCATTGGCTCATGACCTATGTCTTAGACTAGGGCAGGGGTCGGCAACCTTTCAGAAGTGGTGTGCTGAGTCTTCATTTATTCATTTTAATTTTAGGTTTCACATGCCAGTAATACATTTTAACGTTTTTTAGAAGGGGTCTCTCTATAAGTCTATATATAATATAACTAAACTACTGTTGTACGTAAAGTAAACAAGGTTTTCAAAATGTTTAAGAAGCTTCATTTAAAATTAAATTAAAATGCTGATCTTAAGCCGCCAGCCCACTCAGCCCATTGCCAGCCTGGGGTTCTGTTCACCTAGGCCGGCAGCGGGGTCCCAGCCGCCGGCCCCGCTCAGCCCACTGCCAACCTGGTGCTCGGGGTGGGGATGTGGGAGGTGCAAGAGTCAGGGTAGGGAGTGTGGGGAGTGCAGGAGTCAGGGCAGGGGATATGGGAAGTGCAGGAGTCAGGGCAGGAGTGTGGGGGGGCTGGATATGTGTGGAGGGTGCAGGAGTCAGGGCAGAGGGCTGGGAGTGTGTGAGGGGGTGCAGGAATCAGGGATGGGGTTGTGGGGGGGATGCTGGGATGCAAGGGGGTGCAGGGATCAGGGCAGAGGGCTGGGGGTGGGTGGGCTGGGATCAGGGGGGTGCTCCGAGCCCCCTGAGCGGCTCACGGCAGGGGGCTGGAGGGATACACCCCGCTCCTACCCTCCTTTCCCCAGCCTCTTCTCCGCCTCCTTACTGGTCTGAGGAGCGAGGGCGCTGGGGCTGCTCTTCTCCCCTCCCTCGCAAGGGCCATCGGTGGCAGGGAGAGAGAGGAGGCGGGGCTCGACGCAGCACGTTGGGGGAAGAGGCGGGGGAGGGGGAAGCTTGGCTGCTGGCGGAGCCTGCCCTACAGCAGCAGCCAGCAGGACCAAACTTGCTTCTGCCCCTGCCAGAGAGAGCAGAAGGCAGGTAGTGGAGAAGAGCAGGCTGGGTCGGGCAGGATTTTTAATGCCACGCTGCTGCCTGCTGGGGTCCGGCTCAGCCCGCTGCCGGGGTTCGGCAGCGGGCTGAGTGGGACCCCAGCAGGCAGCAGCGTGCCATTAAAAATCAGCTCACGTGCCATCTTTGGCACGCGTGCCATAGGTTGCCGACCCCTGGACTAGGGAGACTTCTGTACTAAATTTTACAGTATATTGAAGGACATGTCACTTTAGATCCCAAAATTTTAAGTATTTATAACATGCTAATTTCCATAATACTTGAAGCCCTAAAAAGTTCTAAAGTAAGTGATATCTGCATCACTCTTTCCCCTTCACAGTAGGATTTGTTTTATATAGCGGTAATGCTAAGTCAGAGGGCTCATCTACCAAGTTTACTGATATAATTATATTGCTCTAGTTATACCAGTATAACTGCCCCTGTGGACAGTCTTATTCTGGAATAAGCAGTATAGTTGTACCAGTATATTTCCTCATGTAGACAAGCCCTGAGTCTTGAATCTTTCTCTGAAGATGGTAAAAATATAAATAAATTCTAATCCCTTGAGGAACTGAACTGAACAAACTGTTTAGAATGATGGTGATACCAGGCTGAGTGCTATTGAAACCGTATTTTCAGACTGGAAATAAGGTGTAAATTTTTAATGATGAGAGCAATTAACCATTGAACAATTAACCAAGGGTCATGGTGGATTCTCTATAACTAGGGCCTTATCAAATTCACAGTCCATTTTGGTCAATTTCATGGTCATAGGAATTTTAAAATCATCAATTTCATGATTTCAGCTATTTAAAGCTGCAATTTCATGGTGTTGTAATTGTAGGGGTTCTGACCCAAAATGGGGTGGAGGGGGTCGTAAGGGGGGTTGTGGTACTTCTACCCATACTTCTGCGATGCTGCTGGCAGCGGCACTGCCTTCAGAGTGGCTGCTGGCCAGGAACCCAGCTCTGAAGGCAGAGCCACGACCAACAGCAGCACAGAAGTAAGGATGGCATGGTATGGTATGGCCACCCTTACTTCTGTGCTGCTGCTGGTGGGTTGCTGCCTTCAGAGATGTTGCTCAGCCAATAGCTGCCACTGTCTGGCTGCTCAACTCTGAAGTCAGCACAGAATAAGGGTGGCAATATTGTGATCCCCCCTAAAATAACCTTGTAACCTCCCTGCAATTCCCTTTTGGGTCAGGACCCCCATTTGAGAAACACTGATCTCGCCTGTGAAATCTAAAAGTGCACAAAAGACCAGCTTTCACAGTCCATGATGTATTTTTCATGGCCATGAATTTGGTAAAGCCCTATCTATAACTGACAATTTTCAGATCAAGTTTGGATGTTTTTCTAAAAGATCTGCTCTAGGAATTATTTTGGGGAAGTCCTGTGGCCTGTATTATACAGGTCAGACTAGATCAGGGTTCTCAAACTATGGTTTGGGACCCCAAAGTGGGTTGCGACCCCATTTTAATGGGTTTGCCAAGACTGGTGTTAGACTTGCTGGGACCCAGGGCTGAAGCCAAAGCCTGAGCCCAACTGCTTGGGGCTTAAGCTAAAGCCAGAGGGCTTGAGCCCTGGGCAGCGGGGCTCAGGTTACAGGCCCCCCACCCAGAGCTGAAGCCCTTGGGCTTTGGCCTCCACTGCCCGGTGCGGCAGGGCTTGAGTGGGCTCAGGCTTCGGTCCCCCCTCCTGGGGTAGTGTAGTAATTTTTGTTATCAGAAGGGGGTCGTGGTGTACTGATGTTTGAGAACTGCTGGACAAGATAATCACAATGGTCCCTTTTGGGCTTGGAATCTGAGAGTTTAAAAAGGCTTCTCTGTTTCCCTCTGATTTCACACGATGATCTCTTGATAAAGAAGCTTAGTAAAGGTCATTGTGCCTTAAAGTTTTATAGTACAGTTTACCATGTGCCTCTTAAAACATACTTTTTTTTTCGCAGTGAATCAAAGCCTTCTGCATCATCTTCTGACATGGCAGCTTCGTCCATCCCAGCTAATCTTTTTGGGATCGATCATGAAGTGCTCAATAAGCAAATAATGGAGTACAAAAAAATGAAAAAGGTGAAGGACACAGAAGGCATTGGGTGGGCAGAACAGCAGCAGATACAGCTGGCTGAGATACAAAAGCAAAAGAAAATGAAAAAGAAGAAAATAAGGAATCCCTTTGAGAATGATATCACACCACAGAAATATCTGCTGGACAAATATAGTGAAGATTCTTTGGATGGTGACATTGCACCTTCTCAAGATAGTGACCTGGAGTATGAATTACAGGAAGTGGTAGATGAACTAGAGGTAGATGATGACAGAAATCCATCTACTACCAAACTTAAGTGAAATTAAAAAGCTTTTACCAAAAAAAAAAAAAAACTGTTGGTAATGAATTATATTAGAGTAACCACTGAATTACAACTTCTGTGCTGCTTATTTACCACCTCCTTTCCATCTTCTCCAAAATATGTGGAAATGAATCAAGTACTACAAGTTTTCATGGGAAAATAATTTTTAAAATCCTGTTTATAATAAATCTGAGAAGATGAGCTCTTCTGAACTAAAATAATTAAGAAATATTATGGTTGTCAAAAGAAAAATACCCTTATCAGCTTTAGACTGAGATGAAACTTCTTGTAAATACATTATGTACCACCCAAAAAGCTTATTACCTATGCCTTTATATAAGTGCAAGGAACTGTCAAAAATGAAAATATTTCAAAAAACTTGATTATAGTAGAAACATGCTAAACTACATTTCAGTATCCTGCAAACTTTGTATATGCACAAAAATGTGCTTTCCTTACTTCTCAAAGATTTAATAGAGTGCTTTGTGCTGTGATCTCATATTACTAAAGCTTATTTTTACAAACTATGTATAAGTATTGAAGTATTACATCTAAAACTACTAAAATAGACAAATTACCATAATAGTATGACTTCCATGCAGTCAGGCAAGATTCAGGCTCCAAGAGAGACATTTTTTTGCTGGGAGTAGAATGAGTGGTCATGGCCTATGTACTTATTTCCTTGGCTACATTTTTTTACAATATGCACATGTTTCCTGTTTCTACCTTTGAGCAGGGGCAGACACTAAACAGCTCACAATTTGCAGAACTTTAGAAAGCAACTGATATTCAAACCTTCAGCTAACCAGCAGTTTCTCTTGTAACTCTCCTTCCCCTTGGAGCCTTGTTTTCACTGAGAAAAAGGGTGTGTTTTGATAAGTGGTACTAGCCCTGGTCTACATTACAAACTTATGTCGTATAATTACATTGCTCAGGAGTGACACAGTCATACCAACCTAACTCATAGTTTAGACAGCACTATGTTGAAGGGTGGGCGTCTCCCATCAATGTACCTACTGCCTCTCGGGTAGGTGGAGTGCCTACATCAAAGAGGAAGTTCTCCCATCTGCATAGGTAGCATCTTCATTAAGGGCTACAGCTGCAGCTAACGGATTAGCTGGTGAAGGTAAACCCTAGGCTTCCCCAGGGATGACCTTAGCCATCTAACATGTTAAAACTACAACCTGCCTTGTCTCCACTAGGATATTAACACATTACAGTAGGAAAAAAGGTAGAGTAGTTAGATATGGTCTGTATCTCTAACTCCTCTCCAAAACATTAAAAATTCTTTAAGGGCATGTAACTTGAATGACAGTTGAGGCATCTCTTTACTAGGGAAAAAATGGTGTGCTCTTAACTTGAGTTAGCTAACACAACAGCCTAATCCTGAGAGATGCTCAGCACTTACCAATTTTACAGAATTCAATGGGTGCGCCCCAAATCAGTAAAGGTCCGAATCAGCTCCCATTGACTCCAAAAGGAGCTAAGATCAAAATCTAAATGCCCAAGACTTCACCTATGCAATGCCAGCATTAAGATTTTAAACACACAAAGGACAAGAATTGCAGAGTTAAGGTTCCCAGAACAATTTTACTTCTACTCCCTTACCTGAACGTCTTGATGGTCTTTCATTAGGTTAGCAAGTAACATAAAACACAGCAAGGTGCTCAGCAAATAGTTCGCTCATTTTATCATGTCCACCAATCCAAACCAATGGATTTTTACTCTGAATTTCTGGCTTTAGAAATAAAAATGTTTTTTTATGCGTGACTAGGATTCTGTGGCAGATATGCCTTTCCTAAAAATAAATCCAACTGCTGTGAAGCCCATATGCCAATTCTATAACTTCCACTAGTGTAACTCCAATAATGTAAATGGAGTTATTCCTTATATACACCAGTGTAAGTGAGTGGAGAATATAGCCCTCTAGTTGGTTGTAATGTCTTGAGTGGAGTGAGTAATATTCTTGCTGGATCAGGTTCTTTCAAACACAGATCCCCTATTCAGCAGGGCAGCCACTTACAATTCTATAGGGAAATATTTAACGATAGCAGAAGCACAAATGCTTTATGCCAAAAATAAAAGAGAGCAAGTTAGAGCAGCAGGGCTAATGCTGAGCACTCTCATCTTCGATTCAAGTTAGCTACTCAAAGGATCAGGTCTTTATGCTCATATGACAATTCTTCACTTTTGAGGAATCTCCCCCATCTTAGATTTGATCCAAAAACTTATAGGATCTCAAAGTGCTATGGTAACAACACCTATCAGACCAAAGAAAAATCTTCATTGGCTGTAAAAAATAGTTGCAATTATGTCTTCTACGCTTTCAACTACTATTGGTATATGACATACCTCTATACCGCTCTGCAGGGACAACCTCTATATTTTACTGCAATATTAATTCTATCACCAAGAAATAGCCTTCATTCCCATCTCCACACAAACATGCAGAACTATGGTAAATAGGTGAAGATACTCACGGATGTAAAATTCATTAATGATTATTTTTGACAGTGATTTTTGAGATTTTCCCCTGTAATCCATGTTCTCTGGATGGCCCAGATCCACAGCCAGGATTTTGGCTCTTGTGATGTTGTCTTGTTTGACACAAAAAGAACAGGAGTTCTTGTGGCACCTTAGAGACTAACAAATTTATTTGAGCATAAGCTTTTGTGGGCTACAGCCTACTTCATCGGATGCATGTAGTAAAAATACAGTAGGAAGATATATATATATATATATATATATACACACACACATATATACACACACAGATAACATGAAACAATGGATGTTACTAGAGTGCTTCCGCTGACGTGCACGGGCTGAAATTGTGGAAAACCAGCATCACCTGCCCCATAACCTCAGCCGTGCAGAACACACGAATACAGACTAACTCGGCTGCTACTCTGAAACTTGTATGACACAGACTCTCCTTTAACTCAAGCATGGCAACGAAGGGGAGAGCTTGTAATTGGCTTCAGTGGGTGGCTAATCAGCTCTCTCTCTCTCTGGCTCCTGGATCCCCCTGCTACCTGGTTCCAAGGAGCTTGCACTGTAATCCAATTAACTTCTCCTTGAAGATCCTTGCAGGGCAGAAGATATCAAACAAAATGTGGGGAACCTGGCAAAAGGAGCAAAATGGTGAATTCCAGGGAAAAGCTGCTGAACTCCACCGCACCTTGGAAAGATGGCAAATTCTGCAGCCATGATATGGGTCCACAGAGTCCTGGATGAGATGAATGGAGCACTTCACGCTTTTTAGAACCATTGTTTCAGGCTGTCTGCAAACTCAAGTAGCCATCACAATATTTGTTTACACTTGGTTCAAACGTCTAAGGTTAACTCTGAATCGTAAGAGCTTGAAGCAATTTTTTTTTTTAAATGAAAGCAGATTCTGGATTACAATTCTGCAGCAAGATGCACATTCCACAACAATTTCCACTGTTATGGGATATACGGGACCCTGCTAACATTGTTTATTTTGCTTGAGTAAAGGCCTGCCAACCAGCAAGCACCATATGAAGACCCTCAGGACAGGACTCAAAAGTGGAAAAAGCAAAACACCACAAGAAGTGGAAGGATCCACTAGAAGAGTTCTTCCATCCTGAACAATAGATAGTGTCTGATTGACAGAGGTGGGTTGGGAATGTGCTTGATAAACTTGTAGGGAATCAACCACTGAAAGAGAAATTCATGGATCCTCAAACCAGCTAACTCTTTCAAATACCCAAGTTTCAGAGTAGCAGCCCTGTGTATATATGTGTATATCTGTATGTGTGTATATATATCTCCTCAATATATGTTCCATTCTATATGCATCTGAAGAAGTGGGCTGTAGTCCACGAAAGCTTATGCTCTAATAAATTTGTTAGTCTCTAAGGTGCCACAAGTACTCCTGTTCTTCTTTTTTCAAATACCCAAGTGAGGATAATCAGTATGAATGCAAGGGGCACACCCTCACATTACTATATCTATAAGGAAACTCTAGCAGAGATCTAAAAGAGCTTTGCCTCTAAGACATGGCAAGTATTACAGATATTAACTTTATTTGTGCTATAGGATATTAAGTGCTAGTTTGAATAGCATGGCAAGTGCTGTATTAGACAAAGCTAACATTCATCAAAATGTTTTTCAGGTGAAGAACCAGAATGATAAAAAAGAGGTTGTGTGTTGAGGTTAACAATTGTACTCTGAACATTGCCTCTGCAGGTCCATACTGTGAGTTTTCATGCCCAGCTAGGCAACTACAAACCCTACTGCAAAGTAATTACTTCTTGGGAGAGCATTTGCATAGTGGTGCTCCCTCCCAGCATTCTAGAACCAAAGGTGTAAAAGTCCCCTCTTCCCAAATGTCCCTCAGATACCTTCTATCTCCAGGTACATCCCATAACTCTCCAAAGTAGAGGGGAAGAGCACCTGCTTTCTGAATATATTGATTCCACCAGGACAAAGTTATTTTGCTCAGTAACATTATTCTCTTTCATGAGGTTGCCTTCATAGATCCTTACTGTTGGAGACTAGCTAGCAGTGACAATCCTCAGAAGAAAGGCCGAGGAGTTCTTTTAACACAAGTGTTATTGACACACCAGTCTCTAAGGTGCCACAAGTACTCCTGTTCTTCTTTTTCCCAAATGGAGCATTCAATCTATATTGAAAGAATAATGCTTCATAAAGGTATAATTCAAGTTCCATACTGCAGATCTAATCTATCTTCCCATATAAATAAAGGTTGCAGAAACGGCTTCTCCTTCAGTAGAAAGAGCTTTATGTTTTCCTGTTACAGGAACTTCAGCAAACAATTAACCTGTCTGAATACAGAATTTGATCAATTTAGATCATCTCTCTACTGAAAGTTATTAGCCCTTAGCTTTTTCATCGGAAGCCACAATCTTGTCTTGCTGGTTTCTGACTCCTAAGATCTGACACAAGGATCTGAACATCTTAGATCCAATGAGGCCCTATCATCCTTGAACTTCTAGGATCCAACAAATAACCATATGTCCTTAGATTAGAGAAGGCCACTTGCACTGGGGCATAATCAGAACCAACCTTTGCCTGAGTCTCTAATAGATCCATGCAGGATATAGGATGCCTGTTGCCCCTTTGTTTTCTGTCCTTCTTAAAAATAGAAGCAGGTGGAATTAAGTACTGCTCAAACGTTTAGAGACCCAGTTGGTCTACACACAGGGAAAGGATCCGAAGACCTCCTGTTGTGATGGACATGTCTTCTGCAACTAGGTTCAGATCATAAGAACCTCCAGCAACACAGAGCTTGATCCTGATGGACCATAGAACTAAATGGGCAGAGGCCTAAAGAATCTCATGGCACCATGGTGACTGGGATCCTTCCCCAGTGAATCAGATGACTCCTTAGGCAAAGACTCAGAAGCACCTTCGGGAACTATGATTCAATCCTGGAGCGGCTCAGCAGGGATATTTTGTCAGTCCTGAGCGCCAACACCTTTCCCCATATGCCATAGTAGAGGGAACCGAACAGTTAGACAAAGTCTAAACATGCAAATAGCTAATTACAAACCTCCTGCTAGACAATACTTTGAACCAAACCAATAGAGTGATTATATAGCACAAATTCCAATGCAAGGAAAAGATGGGGTTCCTCACCTGCTCAGGCCAGTGACAAGAGAAGAACCGAGTGACAGTGTTGCGGTTGGGAAGTAGGAGAGCTGTCATACCTTTCGATTCTAGAATGCTGGACCAGACTGCTTTGGTGAGCTATTAGAAACAGAATGCCTGTATTTGAAGACATCCCTGTCCTGGGCTTGAGTTTGTGAAACAATTAATGAAAAAGAGTTGCAATGCTCTTGTGTTTGTCTGGCATGGATAAGAGCTGTTCTGTAGTCATCGTAAATCTGCCTTGCCTGGGTGTTTTTGTGGGGCTCACAAAGTACCTTTTGAATGTAAAAGCAGTTGAAATGTCTAGATAATCAAGGCAGATTTTAATGACTAGCTTCAAAACAGGAACATGGAACTTGGCAGTCAGTGTAGTTAAAAAAAAAAAAAAAGCACCAGTGTGATGGACAATTTTGCTGGAACACAAATCTATTTCTCATGCTGAAGTCTGCATTTCTCCCTATAAACCTAAAGTTGATACAGTCCCTATATCAGCGAATAATACAAACATCCAACAAACACTAACTTTGTTCCCTCTGCAGCAAAAAGGAACTGATTCAGGTGACACTCTGCCATGGAGGTTGTAAGACATGTTAATATGCTAGATACCATTCACATGATTATTGCTGTGTAGGGAGCTGTCTCTCAGACCTGCACTGTTCACTGTTTCCTTAACTGTGGGTTTTATAGCTGAGCTGAAAACAATGATGAATAGTGGTGTATATGATAACATCTCTCCATCAACAAGAGTGACACCCAAAATATTTAATATACGTGCTGACCTGGGACACAGTCATCTGCCAATGAGCTCATGGATTCAGACATCGTAATAGAAATGAGACCAGAAACAGAGGGTGAAAAACAGCTGATGAGACTATAGAATAAGAAGATGAAACAGTTATGCCAATTCACAAAAAAATGCAGATGTGCCACTCAATCTTATTTTCCCCATGTCCATGATGCAAAATCAATACAAGATTCCAACTAGCACTCATTTAATCACTTGCAGTCTCATGCTCTGCCCTGCAGAAGCCACTAATAAGAGGAAAGTGGTTAATTTTTTCAGTGCTGGTTTATCTTTTTGGGGCTTTGAATATAATGACTGTACCATACAGTACACTGAGCAATGTTTTTATCTTTATACTTTTTACTTCCGACATATTGAAGGTAATTTTCAGGGGCCTGGAACTGTATTGTTTTCTGTGCTAGCAAATAAGTATGCTGATAGGAGAGGAATCAGCTGTGGACTCTATATGCTTTGTTACATAGTTGAGTGTAGCAATCAACCAAATGCAAGGATTAGATAGAAAACTGCCTAAATCTATCCTTTTAGCTAAATTTTATTGCAAACCAATTTTAAAAACAGAACAGCTGCAAACTAGGCTCTTCTTTACTCCTCTTCCACTAACCAGAATTCTGCACTTATGGTATGTCTACACTATGGGATTAATCCGAATGTATATAATTCGAATTTGGGAAACAGATTGTATAAAGTCGAATGTATGCGGCCACACTAAGCACATTAATTCGGCAGTGTGCATCCATGTACCGGGGCTAGCGTCGATTTCTGGAGCGTTGCACTGTGGGTAGCTATCCCATAGCTATCCCATAGTTCCCGCAGTCTCCCCCGCCCATTGGAATTCTGGGTTGAGATCCCAGTGCCTGATGGGACAAAAAACATTGTCGCAGGTGGTTCTGGGTACAGCCTCACCCCTCCCTCCCTCCCTCCCTCCCTGCATGAAAGCAACGGACGGCAGACAACCATTTCGTGCCTTTTTTCCTGGGTGAACACTGCAGACTCCATACCACGGCAAGCATGGAGCCCGCTCAGCTCAAGACAGCAGTCATGAACATTGTAAACACCTCGCGCGTTCTCGTGGAGTTTATGCTGAGCCAGGACCAGAAAAACGAGGTGAGGAGGCGGAGCGGCGGCAGCGCAGCGACAAGCGTGATGAGGACATGGACATGGACATGGACACAGAATTCTCTCAAACCGCGGGCCCCGGTGCTTTGGAGATCATGTTGTTAATGGGGCAGGTTCTATCCATGGAACGCCGATTCTGGGCAAGGGAAACAAGCACAGACTGGTGGGACCGCATAGTGTTGCAGGTGTGGGATGATTCCCAGTGGCTGCGGAACTTTCGCATGCGTAAGGGCACTTTCATGGAACTTTGACTTGCTGTCTCCTGCCCTGAAACGCCAGAATACCAGGATGAGAGCAGCCCTCACAGTTGAGAAGCGAGTGGCGATAGCCCTGTGGAAGCTTGCAATGCCAGACAGCTACCGGTCAGTCAGGAATCAATTTGGAATGGGCAAATCTACTGTGGGGGCTGCTGTGATGCAAGTAGCCAAAGCAATCACTCAGGTGCTACTACGAAAGGTAGTGACTCTGGGAAATGTGCAGGTCATAGTGGATGGCTTTGCTGCAATGAGATTCCCTAACTGTGGTGGGGTGATAGATGGAACCCATATCCCTATCTTGGCACCGGAGCACCAGGGTACCCAGTACATAAACCGCAAGGGATACTTTTCAATGGTGCTGCAAGCACTTGTGGATCACAAGGGACATTTCACCAACATCAACGTGGGCTGGCCGGGAAGGGTTCATGACACTCACGTCTTCAGGAACACTACTCTGTTTAAAGGGCTGCAGCAAGGGACTTACTTTCCGGACCAGAAAATAACTGTTGGGGATGTTGAAATGCCAATAGTTATTCTTGGGGACCCAGCCTACCCCTTAATGCCATGGCTCATGAAGCCATACACAGGCAGCCTGGACAGGAGTCAGGAGCTGTTCAACTACAGGCTGAGCAAGTGCAGAATGGTGGTAGAATGTGCATTTGGCCGTTTAAAAGGTCGCTGGCGTTCGTTACTGACTCGCTCAGACCTCAGCCAAACCAATCTCCCCATTGTTATTTCTGCTTGCTGTGTGCTCCACAATCTCTGTGAAAGTAAGGGGGAGACCTTTATGGCGGGGTGGGAGGCTGAGGCAAATCGCCTGGCTGCTGATTACGCGCAGCCAGACACCAGGGCGATTAGAAGAGCACAGCAGGAAGCACTGTGCATCAGAGAAGCTTTGAAAACCAGTTTCATGACTGGCCAGGCTACAGTGTGAAATATCTGTTTGTTTCTCCTTCATGAAAACCCGCCCCCTTTATTGACTCATTTTCTGGAAGGAACCCACCCTCCCTCTTCCCCCAGCTTGCTTTCAAACCAAATAAAGTCACTAACATTTAAAAATCATTTATTCTTTATTAATAGATTATAAAAAGAGGGAGGAAACATGGGTGGGATTTGGGAGGAGGATCGGCGGGAAGGAAAAGGCCACTAAAAAAAGGTTAAAAAAAATGACAGCCTTTTGCTTGGGCTGTCCACTGGGGTGGAATGGGAAGGTGTACGGAGCCTCCCCCCCCTCCCGCATTCTTACACGTCTGGGTGAGGAGGCTATGGAACATGGTGAGGGGGGAGGAGGGTTATACAGGGGCTGTAGCGGCACTCTGTTATCCTGCTGCCGTTCCTGAAGCTCCACCAGACGCCGGAGCATGTCTGTTTGCTCACGCAGCAGCTCCAGCATTGCATCCTGCCTCCTCTGATCTTCTTGCCGCCACCTCTCATCTCGAGCGTCTCTCCTGTCCTCACATTGGTCCCTCCTGTCCTCACGTTCACTGGCTTCTTTCCTATACTTTGAAACCGTGTCCTTCCACTCATTCAGATGAGCTCTGTCACTGTGGGTGGATTCCATGATTTCTGCGAACATATCGTCTCGCGTCTTCTTTTTCCAACGCCTTATCTGTGATAGCCTTCAGGATGGAGGAGGGAGGCTTGAAGAATTTGCAGCTGCTGGAGGGAGGGAAAAAAGGAGAGAATTTTTTAAAAAGATACATTTTGCAGAACAATGCTTATACTCTTTCACGGTGACCAACACTATTCACATTACATAGCACATGTGATTTCTGTGCAAGGTCGCATTTTGCCTCTTAATATTGAGTGCCTGTGGCTTTGCTGCTAGAGATCACAGACGCAGGTCCGGGCAACAGAATTCGGCTTGCATGCAGCCATGGTAAGCCATTGTCTTTCGGCTTCTGCACCCTCCTTTCCCACATACCAAGCAAAGCCCGTTGAGTGCTGTGGTTTTCCTGTTAACCTTCAGCAGCAGAAAACAAACTAACCACCCCCCCGATCCAATTCTCTGGATGATCGCTTTATCCCTCCCCCCACCACGTGGCTGGTATCAGGGAAGATCCCTGCTAGCCAAACGCGAAAAGCTCTGGGCCAATCCCCCCCCCCCCGCTTGGCTAACTGCAGGGAAGGATTTCTTTTCAGCCACAGGCAAACAGCCCAGTAGGAACGGCCACCTCTGTCCCCTTAATTAAATTCCCGTATTTCAACCAGGTTACCATGAGCGATATCACTCTCCTGAGGATTACACAGCAAGATAAAGAACGGATGTTGCTTGAATGCCAGCAAACACCGGGACCATACGCTGCCAGGCTTTGTCATGCAATGATACCAGATTACTTGCTGCAAGCATGGCGCGGTCAAGTGTCCTATCATGGAGGACGGAATAAGGCTGCACTGCCCAGAAACCTTGTGGCAAGGCTTTTGGAGTACCTCCAGGAGAGTTTCATGGAGATGTCCCTGGAGGATTTCCACTCCATCCCCAGACACGTTAACAGACTTTTCCAGTAGCTGTACTGGCTGCGAATGCATCCCAAGTCCTCAGGGCAAAGTAATCATTAAAAACCCTTGCTTTTAAAACAAGTTTTATATTTTAAATGGTAAACTCACCTGAGGTCCCTTCCATAGGGTCGTGGTCTTGAATACTGGGTTAGGAGGGTACTTCAGTCAGGCTGAGAAAAAGATCCTGGCTGTTGGGTGCTCTCTGCAAGCTCGTCCTCCTCCTCCTCCTCGTCAGCAGAATCCTCAGGTGTAGCTGATGAGATTATCCCTGCCTCTGAATCCACGGTCAGAGGTGGGGTAGTGGTGGCGGCCCCCCGTAGAACTGCATGCAGCTCGGCGTAGAAGCGGCATGTCCGCGGCTCTGACCCGGAGCGACCGTTTGCCTCCTTTGTTTTTTGATAGGCTTGTCTGAGCTCCTTGACTTTCACGCTGCACTGATCTGAGTCCCTATTGTGGCCTCTCTCCATCATGCCCTTGGAGATTTTTTCAAAAGTTTTGGCATTTTGTCTTTTTGAACTAAGTTCTGCTAGCACTGAATCCTCTCCCCATATAGTGATCAGATCCAGTACCTCCCGTACGGTCCATGCTGGTGCTCTTTTTCGATTATCGGCCTGCATGGTTACCTGTGCTGATGAGCTATCTGTGGTCACCTGTGCTCTCCACGCTGGGCAAACAGGAAATGAAATTCAAATGTTCGCGGGGCTTTTCCTGGCTACCTGGCCAGTGCATCCGAGTTCAGATTGCTGTCCAGAGTGGTCACAATGGTGCACTGTGGGATAACTCCCGGAGGCCAATACCATCGAATTGCGGCCACACTAACCCTAATTCGAAATGACAAAATTGATTTTGGCGCTACTCCGCTCGTCGGGGTGGAGTACAGAAATCGATTTTAAGAGCCCTTTATTTCAAAATAAATGGCTTCGTTGTGGGGACGGGTGCAGGGTTAATTCAATTTAACGCTGCTAAATCCAAATTAAAGTCAGAGTGTAGACCAGGCCTTAGTTTACCTCTACAACAGCAGGTGACAACAACACCTAAAACTGTACAGGGAACGTACCTATCATCAGTCTTCACAGAGAAACAAAGAACTCTAAACTCAGATCTTAGCTAATAAAGACAAGCTGAAAAGCCTTTTAATACGAAGTTTTGTTTGTAATTACAGATAAATCTATAACTTTCTTTTAAGACAAACAAAATAGTGTTTTATGTAGTCACAGTTATGTATCCATAAGAAGCCATCTTTCAACCTTATCTACATAAGAGCTATGCTTTTTTAATGTGTCATGAGGTTTTAAAAACATCCCTCTATTTTTGGCCTAACATTTCTCATGGTTAGTCTCAGACATTGAGAACATTTTAGAAGTTAGATAAAACTGGGAAAGCAATTTCTGCATTATGCAACTGTAAAAAATGCTACTTTTTTCTCTTTATATTAATGAGTTTGAGTTAATGGTTTTTAAATAAGTTTCTCTTTTACATACAAGGAATATTTTTCTGCGTAATTAGAATAATCTATATAGGGCAATATGTGTATCTTAAAGATGTATCAGAAAAGCACAAATATATAAAAAGTTTGTGGATTGAAAACATTAACAGAATAAAAATAAATGCTAACATTTTCAAGTGGGCCTCTAAAATTGTACCCACAAATGTTGATTAGGTCCATGCATAAATCCTGCATATGCAAGAACAAACGTATTTTGTATGCATAAGTAGGGTAATTCAGCATCTAACTACCCAAATGGACTAGGCAAACAAGTTTGCATGTGAAAATGTGAGTTTTAGTTATGGAAAAAATTATAGGGGCAATTTCAGAGGCCTGTTTCAAAACTGTACTCAAAATATTTTAAATACCATTTTTCCTTTTCTTCTCCAAGAGTGAAATCTTTACATGCACAAGCATATCACTGAAAGCGTAAGAGTTGAACTTATGATTTTGTAGTTTTCTAGCAAAAATTAATTACATCAAATTTACATAAAGGTGCATCCTATATTTTTACATAATACCTTTGATCCTTGAGAATCCGAAAGCACACCATTGAAAAGCAGCAGTTTTTTTAACAGTGCCCAGCAGAACTATAAGAGTTTTGGAATAAATAAATAAATAAACAAAAATAACAAAATGACTGAATATTGATATCCAATTGAAAATGCAGAAGCAATTTACCTAGTATAAATTTCAGATGAATAATTATATGCAATCAGGTCATAGGGATTGACACCTTTATTCTTGTAAAGAGTGCTATTGGATCTTTAACAACAAAACTGGTCAGGGTCAGTTTTAGATCTAATACAAAAGATGGCATGTCAACAGCACAACACAGGAGACAGATTCAATAGTGACTCAGAGAGAGAAGTTTCAGAGTGATAGTCGTGTTAGTCTGTATCAGCAGACAGAAAAAGGAATACTTGTGGCACCTTAGAGACTAACAAATTTATTTGGGCATAAGCTTTTGTGGGCTAAAACCCACTTAATTGGATGCATGCAGTGGAAAATACAGTAGGAAGATATATATACACAGAGAATATGAAAAAAAAAGTAAAAACTATTTCCCCATGCTAATTTCCCCTTACTGTTACTCACACCTTCTTGTCAACCGTTTGAAATGGCCCATCCTGATTTAAAAATTATTTAAAAAAATTTTTCTGTCTGCTGATACAGACTAACACGACTATCACTCTGAAACTTCTCTCTCTGAGTCACTATTGAATCTGTCTCCTGTGTTGTGCTGTTGACATGCCATCTTTTGTATTAGATCTAAAACTGACCCTGACCAGTTTTGTTGTTAAAGATCCAATAGCACTCTTTACAAGAATAAAGGTGTCAATCCCTATGACCTGATTGCATATAATTATTCATCACTACAAACCTTTTTTTTCTCCTGCTGATAATAGCCCACTTTAATTGATTAGTCTTGTTAGAGTTGGTATGGCAACACCCATTTTTTCATGTTCTCTGTGTATAATATATCTTCCTACCACTGCATGCATCGGCGGAAGTGGTTTTAGCCCACAAAAGCTTATGCCCAAATAAATTTGTTATTAGTCTCTAAGGACGGTGCCACAAGTACTCCTCGTTCAGAGTGCCACCTACTCAGCAGACAACCCCACATAACGAAGCATGCTGAATTATCCGTGTCAGTATCCCATTCACGTACTGATCCCATTCCGCATGCGGTAACTGATGAGATCAGCGCCCGGGTGGTATCAGTTTCACTTCTAACATGGATTAGTTTGCTTTGCCCGCGTACCACATGCACCCACCTCTAGAAGCGTTTGAGAAAGGGGGAAAAGCGCAGAGTGCGGTCCCTATTTCCAGTATGCGGGGCTAATCCCCGCGGACTGGCAAAGAAACGCCATACAGCTATCAGCAGGGACTGGGCGTCTGTCCTCACCCCAAGAGCCTACAGCAGCACATGCCTCAGGGTTTGCATTCCGGAGCCAGCGCTGAGCCTCCCTGGTAGCACAGAGACGGCCTCTCTCGTAGGTGTCTCCAGTGCTCTCATATGGGAGCAGTTCTCTTGCAGGAACCACAACAGGTTTCCTGCTGACCTCGCAGCCTACCAGTCACAACAAAGCCCTCAGTGGCCGAGTAACTGCAAATGCAATTACTCGTGTCGATCATAGCTGCACCCCGGGGGACGCCCCCCTCCCAACAGCTGCAGCGCTTAGTCTCCCGGCCTCGCAAGAGGGGGCAGAAGCGGAGCTTGCCCAGCAGCGGCGCTAGAGACAGGAGCGGTTCACGGTGCCGCCGCTGGGCACCGGGGGGGGGCACTTTGATTGCAACTCAAACCCGGCCCCGGGGCGCCACCTACCGGCCCGCGAGCCCGGCCACAAATACCACGTGCGCCGCAGCCGCCTGAGCCGGGCTCCCAGGCAGCGGCGGCCGGTAAGACAGCGCGTGGCGCCGCAGTAGAAAGCGCGCGCGCCGGGTTCAGAGCGGCCGCCGCTGGCTGCGCTGAGCGGAGTCTGGGGACGAGTCGCGTTAGCACCAGCAGCGCAATTTCGTCCGCAGGCTAGTCGTGTGGCGAGGGGACCCGCTGGGGGCGGGATGGCTGGTGCAGGGAGCGTGCCCCTTGCGCTTTCCTTCCTCGGGTCTCTGGTTGCACGTGCGCTCGGCTGCCCCGCGCCAACCACCGACTGGTTGCTGGGGGGGATTTAGGCACCTGTGCCTTGAGTCTGAGTGCACCTATCGGGAGGCAGGCAGTCTGTGCGCCCAGCTCTGGAGTGGGACTGGAGGCTGCCCCTGAGCGCGGGGGGGGGGGTTATTGCCTTAAAGGAGGCTTTGCCAAATTCCCAGGTGCTGCACAGCGCTTGGCTTGGCAAACTGCCGCCAGCTCGACTCCCTTTCCCCTGTTGGGAAGGCGTTTACACACAGCAGCGCGGGGAGACCCCATTTTCTTAAACCCACGCAGTGTCTGAAGGGTTCCAGGAGAGTAAGACCTGAAATCTCTTTCGCTAAGTTAGTGGTGTCCCCTGGAGCACGGAGCATTGAAGAGGGACCTTAAAAAAAACAAACAAAAAAAACCTCTGCATAGTGAGAATTTCGATCTCTAGCATATTCAGGTTACAGGTGAACAACTGCTAGCCCTGATGCTCTTCAAGTCATTGCCATTACTAAAGATCCTGTGGACCAAACTGCTCCCAGTGACACCTATGCAACCTCCTTGTGGTTATTGGGGTTGCACACATGACACTGTCTGTACCTTTTAAAAAATAGGGGGGGATTGTTCACAAAAATGGGAGAGAATCTGCTTCTCACTCAGTCTTAGGCTTTGTCTATACTAAAAAATTAGGTTGGTTTAACAACATTGGTCAGGGGTGTGAAAAATCAATGTTCCTGAGCAGTGTTGTTCAACTGACCCAAGTTCCCATGTAGACAGTGCTAGGTCTTCCATCCACCTAGCTACTGCCTCTTGGGGAGGTGGATTACCTATGACAATGAGAGAACCCATTGTAGTGTTTTAAGTGTAAACAAGCCCTTCTGAGTTGGTGGATCTGCAGGGCCAACTGTTAAAGGGCAGCACAAATTTAAGTCACTCCCATCAACAGATGTTCTTTCCACACATTTTCTACCTGTAAGAAGAATTATGCTTTTCACAGTAGAACTGAACTTTAAGAGCTTAAACCTATGGAGTCTTTATTTCTGTAAAGTCTTTCATATTTCAAATCAGAGCCTCAAGTTTAGCCACACCTTCAGTTATCCAACTTTCATATCCTCTATCTTATGCAGGTGGTGGGTCCCTTAAGGTTTCTAGTTTGGGGGAGGGGGACATTTTGGGTAATAGGCAATGCGTGTTGGTGTAATGGGGTATCCATGAACAGCAGCAAGAGAAAATTAGGAGTTTTGTTTTGTTTAAACTCACAAAAATGCCCCACTTGAACTGAGATCCATTAGTCAGTTGTGGTGTACTTTTCATTTAGATATCTGTGTAATACATGCAAAACCCTCTACTTAAGTTTATTTTTTTAAATTATGATAGACCATGTGAAGCTTTTAGCTTTCTTTTTAAAACTTAGATGTGAGCTAAGAACTTGAAATAAAGTTATTAAAGAATGAAAGGGTCTGAGATGGGCTTGTGGGTGAGTAAGAGGGATGTTTCCCAATACTGAAGTTAAATAAACTTGTGAATATGTTTACAAGATCACAACAAAAGAATGGAAAGCATTAAGGCCTCAATCCTGCAATGAGCTCTGTGCAACCAGATGCCCATTGAAGTTAATGGAGCGCTACACTTGCACAGGGGGGGCACCCACAAGCAACTTGCTGCAGAATTGGGACTTAAGCTGGCAGTTGAATTGCCTTAAAGAATCTTTATGATGGGATTCTACTTCAAATAATAAGTAAGAAGTAAAATTATACATAATGTTGTGCCTCCTCAACCAAGTGTACTGCAGAAAAGGCGATGTTCTCTTCTATTTCCTCTTTTCTCTGCAGTTTCCACTGACCTTGGTAATTTAGGATTATTGTAGACCAGTGATACTCAGACCTCAGTGGCTCTGGAGCCAAATTAGAGATCAACATTACCCAAAGAGCCACAGTAGTGTGAATTCATTGTTTCATTTACTGTAGTACTAGATATTCATATTTAAACAGTATGGCAGGGGAAATATATATATTGTGTGTGTAGATATAGATATATATCTTACCTACAATTGGTTAATAACATAGTAAAAACATCCTGATTGGTTAGTTAAATCAGTGTTTTAATATGTGCTGCAGAGAGTTGCAGGACACACATTAAAGAGTGACTTGCGGCTTGTGAGCCTCAGTCTGAGTATCACTGTTTTAGACTTAAAACTTCTAAATATTTGCCTTCTTGACAGTCTTAGACAAAGAGCAAGAATGGCAGAGAGACCTATGTGGGAGCAAGTTGGAACAAGTTTTGTGCATCTCTATTACCAGCGTTTTGATTCCAGTAGAGTAGAGCTAAGTGCTCTCTATGTAAGTATCAGTTTGACTTTGCTTAAACTTTTAACTTCCTCATTGATCATTTTGAATGATGAGTTATGGGCTTGATGTATTCTGCACTTCCACTATAAAGACAGTAGCTTGTATGAGGCAATGATTCGGTCTTGGATAGAAATGAAGCAAGTACATATACCCCACCAATTCTAATTCCTTAAACTGTCATTTTAGCCTATAAATTATGAGCTTTGGTAACTATTCCTCTCTTCTGTCAGCAATTGTGGGATTGATTTTTTTTTTTAATCCATTTTTCTGAGTAGCAGAAATGTCAGGGTTGAGGGAGTAGGAGTTGTTGTTTCACTTGCTGGAGAACTTGAACTATGAGAAATCTGTCACTGTGAAGAAGCATCAAAAACTAAAAGAGGAAGTGGAGAAATTTGCTCTTTTTAATTTTCTTAACTACTTGATTCTGCCATTCTTCCATATGAACTGTAGGCCCACTTAAGACCTCTGTGGGAAAACAGGAGGAAGTTCTAAAATGGGGTGAGGATTGAATATGAAAACCCTACAGCTCTAGTGTAAGTGATGGCACAAGCTAGGCCAAAAATAGAATGGGTGGGTCTACTTCATGAAAGCTTGCTTGACTCTGCCAATATCTCCCTTTCTGATCACAAGCTGTACTATTTTTGATAACTTATTAGTCATGTTTTGCATAACTTCCAGTTGTAACAAATACTCATTTGCTAGTGACTAAATTAGATTACCAAATGCTTCACATGTATCTCTCAATTTCTTTAAGCCAGTGTTTCTCATGGACCAGTGCTGGTCCCGGAGATCTCCCTGACACAGTTTAGGAAGGCAGCAAACTGGCACCTAGTATCAAAAAGGTTAAGAAACATTGCCTCAGACCTTTCAATCTTACCTCATTTCTGTAACATTGATATGAATGACAGACACTTTGTTCTCTTTTTCAGACAGATGCTTCTTGCTTGTCGTGGGAAGGACAGCAATTCCAAGGAAAAACAGCCATCATGGAAAAGTTGATGGTACGCTTCTGTATATATTAAAAGTGGTTTAAAAAAAAAAAAAATCTCTGAACTGCTTTGTCTCAGGATTTAAAAACAATTAAACCCCGCATGCTTCCACGTGATTACAGGTAGTAGAGAGAACACCTGTGCCTGAGTTGCAGAACTTTTCAGAGTTCAAAAAAATCTGATTGCTGCAATGAAACTGATGTTAAAATTGCATCATAAGAGTCCATGTTTGTTCAACAACATCTGCTTAATTTACAAGTCAAATATGTTTTTTCAAAGTGCCAGCACCTCAAAGTTAAGCGGTGTTCTTTACTCTTCATCACAAATAAGATGTTCGGCAGACTGAATTCAGCCCTCTGTTATGCCTGTGAAACCTTATTGTTACTGTAGTTGAGGGCTGAATTTGGCCCTGTAGTTGAAACTTAATGAACATTTCTGTTGATGGATGAGGCAGTATAAAATCCAACTCTTAGGCTACGTCTTCATAGCGTAGCTGAATTTGACGTATCCAAGCCGACTTACCCCGCTGTGAGGACGGCAGCAAATCAACCGCCGCGGCTCCCCCGTCAACGGCGCTTACTCCTACCTGCACTGGTAGAGTACAACCGTCGATTCGGGGATCGATTGTCGCATCCCAACGAGACGCGATAATTGGATCCCCGAGAGATCGATTTCTACCCGCCGATTCAGGCGGGTAGTGAAGACGTAGCCTTAGCTATGTGTGCTCTGCTAACAGGAATCAAACATAGTAAACTTTGTCAGTAAGTTTCAGCAGATAGGGTTCTGAATACATATGGGAAATAAGAGTAACTGAGTAAGAAGGTGCCATTTCTTACAGTAGTCCCTTTTTAGTTTCAGAGAACATGGTACAAAAGTGTTACTCTGAAGCATATTTAAACACCCACTTATTAAGACTTTCTTAATATCGAATGCTTTTTGTTTTTGTTGTTAAAGAACCACATACTGTACATAGATCTCTATGCCAGCTGACTTTATGGAAATTGGTCGTCTTGTGATATGAGGAAAGAAAATATTTATATTCCCTGCAAGATCATTGAGCAGGATTATTGTACAGTGTTAGAGGTGTGGGGAATTTCCATTGCCTCACTTGACACAATAATACACTTTTCTAAAACACAATATTATAGTTAACTATACTAAATGTTGACTTTTTTCCATCAGATTTGCTTTTGTTTTGCACTATTAAGATCTGACATTCATACGGCCAATTAGTATTTTGTGTATTAGCTGCATTGTATGTCTAACTCTCTTGGATCAGGGACCATGCTATTAGCCAGGATGGGTAAGGAGTGGTGTCCCTAGCCTCTGTTTGTCAGAGGGTGGAGATAGATGGCAGGAGAGAGATCACTTGATCATTACCTGTTAGGTTCACTCCCTCTGGGGCACCTGGCATTGGCCACTGTTGGTAGACAGGATACTGGGCTGGATGGACCTTTGGTCTGTCCCAGTACGGCCGTTCTTATGTTCATGTAGAGTATCAAGTACACTGCTGGAGCAGAAATATTAATGGAGTGAAATACTTAAATTAATACGTTTAGTTTATGTGAGTTTCTTTTTTAATCCCTCCTAAACAGAGCCTTCCATTCCAAAAAATCCAACACAGCATAACATCTCAAGATCACCAACCAGCGCCTGATAACTGTATACTTAGTATGGTGGTTGGTCAGCTGAAGGTGAGACTAGCAAACTGTAATGCTTTGACTAGTATATAAGGAGAAGCTTGTTGGTTTTAGAAATATTCCATTTAGAAATACTGCATTCTGCTACTGCATTTAAATCAATTCTTTTTTTTAATTAAAAAGAATTCCTGTTTGAGTCTGAGGTAATACAACTAATGCTGTATCTAGATGTCAGTTGAATAGACTTGAAAGAAAGGCTGTGGATATTTAATTGATACATGCTATGCTAATAGACTTGAGTAGTTTGAGGGGGTTTGGCTTGGCCTTCCTACTTCTAACTTACTTTTTTATTTTATTTGTTTAGGTGGATAATGACCCAGTGATGGGGTTCCACCAGCTGTTTGTTCTCAAGAATATTAGTGACAATTGGGTTTGCACCAATGACATATTTAGACTGGCCCTGTACAACTTCGCTTGAATTTTTTTCTGTTCTCAAATGTCTGTTTCTACTGCCACTTTCAAATCTGACACAAAAATAAATAAATTGTTGTTTAACTTGTTCTGTGGTGGTTTATGCAGTCTGTTGATCAAAAGACCATGCACTTGCTAGCCTGTGCTTCTCTTCCCTTCTCCTAACCATATCTTGGTGTAAATTGGCTTGTAAACCGTAGATAGCAGAAATGTGAATTGTTTCTAGATTATCATAATGATAGTAAATTGTAGCCTCTGGAAACTTGCTGTATATGAACTATAGCTTTCTAGAAAAGAGTTGACAGCACAAACTGCATGTAAGTACTTTGTGGCTATGGGATGATTAGTGGTTGTGTCTCATGAAATGCACTTTTCAAATCTGGTACTTTCGGAAAATGTGAAAGCAGTGCAACTTGCTATAAAATTTGTATATAAACATGTGAAGTAGCGGTTAGTATTCCCATTACAAACTTTGGGCCATATTCTCCCTTCTCGTCATATGGATATGCATAAGGGGGAGAAGAGAGCACCTAAAGCACTTTCACAGATTAAAGTCAGTCCTCCATTTTCTGCTCCCTGATTTAATTATTCAGCATACAGGAGCATTCACAGTATGCTAGACACTCTCCAAACACAGAAGAAGACATTTATGCACTTGGGAGCAGCGACCTATATAAAACAGAGGAAAGGAATGGCAATGGGACACACTATTCAAGCAGACTGATAAGGCTGACAGGCACAAGTCTTATTAAAATTTTGGTTGTGTCCTTTTTCCTTAAATACTAGGGCCTGGATCCAGATCCACAAAAGTACTTAAGCACCTAAGTCCCAGTTTTTAGGCACCATTGTGATTTGCAAAACCCCCACTCAGGAGCCACTCAACCACATAGTCACCAAAATTCACTCGGTGTCTAAATTTGCACTGTACATGTTCTCTAGCTGCCTATGTAGTTGCCTCTGGGCATGCACACTGCTGCCTCACTTTAGGTATCTAGACACCTAAGCTCCACAAACCAGGGAAAGATAGATGAAGGAGCACATATCTCACCCCCGGGGCCTGATCTGGTCAGAGGCTCTTGTGTTCCACTGTGGATAAATACTTTTTGTCAGAGAGATTCCCTAACCCGGAGTTTAGGGCACCAGCATGGGAGGTGGGAGATCCAGGGGCTAGTTACCCTGCTCCAGTGACTACTTACACACGGCAGCACAGATTCCTCAGGAGAGGTTGAGGGAGCTCTATATCAGCATATCCTGTAGCTCAGTGGTTAGAGCTCCCTCAAAGAGAGAGAGGATTTGAACAGGGTCTTCTATTCTGATGCGGGGCGGGGGGGGGGGGGGAATAGAACCCAAGTCTCTCACATCCCAGGTGATTGTGCTAAACCATTGGGCTAAAAGTTAAAGGGAGCATTGCTTCCTCTGGTGGTTTTGCAGGGAGAGAAGTGTTTGCCTCACTCTCTTAAAAGAAGACAGCTGTGTAAACCGCCTGACTCCAAGAGGGATTGCTGATAACAGGCACCTATTACTGCTAATCTCCCGGGGGGGGGGGCAGGCCTTAGAGCACACTCCTCTTGTCAACATCTTCCATTGGCTAGTTTAGGCAGCTCCCTTTGCAGCTGCTTACTTGGGTAAATCCCATTCAGAGCCACCTACTTTTCTCCATTAATTGTATAGGGAGCCTACATGCCTAACTCAGGTTTTGAGAATCCCATTGTTCCTTTGATTCTCCTGATGTCTAAAAGTTAGGTGTGGATTCAGGTCCTGATTTCTCATATTGCGTTAGTAATTCTCTCTGCTAGTAGCCCCATTGGTTTCAGTGGAACTACTTGGCAGACTAGGTCTACACTACCCGCCTGAATCGGCGGGTAGAAATCGACCTCTCGGGGATCGATTTATCGCGTCCCATCGGGACGCGACAATCGATCCCCGAATCGACGCTCTTACTCCACCAGCGGAGGTGGGAGTAAGCGCCGTCGACAGGAAGCTGCAGAGGTCGATTTTGCCGCCGTCCTCACAGCGGGGTAAGTCGGCTGCGATACGTCGAATTCAGCTACGCTATTCACATAGCTGAATTTGCGTATCTTAAATCGACTCCCCCCTGTAGTGTAGATGTAGCCTAAGATACTATGTAACATGAGTAAAGATTAGAGAACCATACTCAGCAAGGAGCACAAGTGAGTACTACTTACTGTAAAAAGCAACAGAGGGTCCTGTGGCACCTTTAAGACTAACAGAAGTATTGGGAGCATGAGCTTAAGCTTTCATGGGTAAGAACCTCACTTCTTCAGATGCAAGAAGTGAGGTTCTTACCCACAAAAGCTTATGCTCCCAATACTTCTGTTAGTCTTAAAGGTGCCACAGGACCCTCTGTTGCTTTTTACAGATTCAGACTAACACGGCTACCCCTCTGATACTTACTGTAAGTAAGCCTGGCTGAATCTAGCCCCATATCAGAGGGCATCTTTTAACACAGAGCACTACCATAGGTATGTGGCAGTAGTAGCCTACCATATTCTGACTTCTGAGAGCCTGGTTATAGGACAACAAATTGTAGTTGGATATTGAGAGGGTATACCAGTTCCAGGAAAGAGACCTAGCCATGACTTTTCTTATTCTCCCTTCTAGAGCAAATCTTAAGGATATGCGAATCATCTGCTTGTATCTACTCCCCTTACGTGCATGCTAAATCAGTGGGACCAGGAATTGTGACAACAAAAGTCGTTTTTTGTTTTTAAAATCGGAAGAAAATAGTGAGGCCAAAAGTCACTTCATAGGATGGAGATGAGTAACTAGGAGTCCCAGGATGGGGAGATGGAATGTAGTAGGGCTCATAATAATACCACCTAGCTCTTACAGAGTGCTTTTCATCAGTAGGTGACAAAGGGCTTCACAACACAAGTCAGTAGTCTCTCCATTTTACAGATGGGGGTAAAATGGACAGAGAGGTGAAGTGACTTTCCCAAACTCACCCAACAGTCTAGGGGCAGAGCTGGGAATAGAACCTAGGTCTCAGGAGTTAAGCCCATGTTCTATCCCCTAGGGCACATTCCCTCCTTCATTGGATATAAGGGAAATGGGACTGAAGAAACTGATTCTTTTGTTGTACTATATATTTCTCATTGAGTAATGCCAACATTATCCTGCCCTAGAATCCCTTAACAGAATATCTGCTAGTTAATTACAGCCATGGCCTTGTGCATAACTCCCCCCCCCCCCCCCCCTTTTTTTTTTTTTTAAATTGCACTCCAGAATCTAAGTTTTAACTTAAAAATGTCTCTAGACATTGTTCTTTTGAAGGTAACTTTAAAAATGTGTCTAAAATGTAAACCAATGTGGTAATGTCTCCCTTAGAGCTTTTGTTCCATGCTGGCTGAACACTAAAAGAGTCATGTCAATGGAGCATTAACTCTGACAGCTAGTGAATTTAACATGTCACTTCATTAGCTATTTCACTTATTACCATTTTAACAGAAAGATTAGACTAATGTGATGGATGTAGTGGCATTTGCTGGGGTGGGCTGCAATCGGGTAACTAGTTGCTATCACAACCTACTTGCAATGGAGATAGAAGAGAGGAGGTACATCCACTCTTCAATGGCAGTAGGTTTGAAGGAGGTGGAGGAGGAAACTCTGTTTGCAGCAAAGTGAGCAGCATGAAGAATTCCCCCCCTTATCCATCAGAGGAACTCAACATGGCAAACTGCAGGGGACCCTGGAGTGGAGGCGGGGGCGAATAGGACTTCTGAAGTGCCACATTCTCCTCCCACTCTTTATTCTCACCATTCTCTGCCATTTTTATGCACTTAAGCAATCAAAGCATCAGAGGACTGGACTAGCCATGCATTGAGGGGAAGAAGGGCTTGTGGAGAGGGATACCAACCACGTAACGTACGACTAATTGTTACATGGGGTCTCAATCATATTGAGTTTCACTATATACTCCATGCACTCCTACACTGTAGTTTAGAACCCTAATATATTGGATCAGTAGTAGGGCAATGGATATTTATACATATAAAATACATAAGTACAATAAAAATGTATATTTAGAAATGTTCTGATATCAGATGGAGCATAATAATCATTTATCAAGAAAACCAACCGCACAAAGTGAGGTCATAGGCATCCTCACACTTAAAAAAAAAAAAAAAAACACGTAGGAAATTTAAATTGGCTTTTAGCACCTGCAAGCTAACTATTATTTGCACTATAAGAGGAAACTTTACCCTCTTCGCATTATATATAGGACAATCCTGAACATGAATGGAAACAAAACAAAACACCACACCCTAATTGACAACCTCCAAGAATGCTCTATTTTATTATTCCCAGATAGTAACCAGAGGCTCTCTTATGACCTTTTGTCATATTAAAAAAGACTGTCAAACTGGAATTGTCTTTCTTCAATATCACTAGCACAGAAGCTATGAATCAGACAAAAATAATTTCTCTCTTCTAACAAGAAAACATACAGCAATAGAAACTATAGAATATGAAGCCAACGCACCTAGGAAAGTTTACAGAGCTCTGTTGGAGCTATATGCCCAACTAAACAAGTGGTCATTACAATTAGGTCAACCCTTGGATGAGGCTACCTGTAAGAAAGGGATTGTAAAAACATCTTGTGCACCACCTCACATGGTTGTAATAAATTGGTAATTCCTAATCCCAATGAAACTTGTCCTCACACCAGAAACAAGTCTCAGTCTTTAATGTACACAGCTCAGACAAATACTGACAGAGACACACTGCTCCATGTCTTAGGATCATAGATGGTTGAATTAATTCTGATCTGAAGTATAACAAGGATTGCTGAAAAGCAAGTACTGTATAAATAACCTGCTAATTACAGCTATACATTTCTGACATTCATACTGCAGAATTGATTGTGCTGTTACTTCTAGCAATCCAACATGCTAAATCACAACAGGATATATGCTATCAGCCCTTTGTTTAGGAAGAGATGTTGGGGCTTTGAGGTCAAATGCCAAGCTCAGGAGAGCAGTGCTGCAATCACTGTGCGACTGATGCAGCTGAAATTCCTCATTCCCACCATCCTGAGGGGATACTGCTTGCCAGTCACCTACAGTGGGATCCACACTGACACATACTCAAAAAAGAAAGAACAGTTACTTACCCTACAGTAACTGTGATTCTTTGAGATGTTGTAGTCTGTGTGGATCCCATGACCCGCCCTATGTCCCTGTTGAGTTTTGTCACTGACTTCAGTGACAACAGAGAGACAAGATGAGCAAGGTAAATATCCTGGGACTGAGATGGCTACAACTTCAGTGACAATAGGACAGTTTTCATGTAGAGCAGGGGTAGGCAACCTATGGCATGTGTGCCGAAGGTGGCACACAAGCTGATTTTCAGTGGCACTCACACTGCCCGGATCATGGCCACCGGTCCAGGGGGCTCTGCATTTTAATTTAATTTTAAATGAAGCTTCTTAAACATTTTAAAAATCTTATTTACTTTACATACAACAATACTTTAGTTATATATTATAGACTTATAGAAAGAGACCTTCTAAAAACGTTAAAATGTATTACTGGCACGCGAAACCTTAAATCAGAGTGGATAAATGAAGACTTGGGACACCACTTCTGAAAGGTTGCTGACCCCTGATATAGAGAATAAAAGTCATCTTTTTACCGCTTTCATCCAGTTAGGGTTGGCCCTCTTTAAGTAATTTCATAAGCCTCTGATTTGACAGCTCGTTTCTGTGGTCTTAACTGTTCACATCAGTTGACGTTTATGATTGTACATTTCTACTTTTGGTTACTAGTTTTGGCTCTTCCATTTGAAGGTCTTAAGTTACTCAGTTCAAAGACTGAGTTGCCAGATAAAAAGAAATGTTACTATTTTTGTGTCTATGACCACCCTGCCTAAGTTAAAATAGGTGCTACAGATTATGTATGGTGGCAGCCATACTCTCACTGTCATAAGGAGAGATATGCTCTGATTTCTGAATTCTTCAGGAGTCACAAGCAATGACAGTGACCGTTTGGGGGATAGGTTAGAGACCTCGGATCTAGATTTTGCTGCTTGGTGGTTACCTTTTGAGTTTTGCCTACAACATATAGGGATCATTTTTGACTCCTCAGTGCTATATATTATTACTCAATAAGAGTTTTATCATGCAATTCTGCTTCAGCAGGTTGTTGATTCATTCATTGTTGCAGAAGTAATGGAACCCATTCCATCTGATCTGCAAAGAACTGGCTTCTATTCCAACTGCTTCTTGATTCTTAAGAGGTTGTTCTCACAAAACTTGGTTTTCTTAAGGAACTGTATTTTAGAAAATATTCAGGGTAAACAACTTCTTTCCTTTACCAGGAATGAGTCCAGGATCTTGTTTTGAAGAACAGACTTTCATTTAACAATCCAACATTTCACATCCAATCCAACAGTCTCTCACAAATGATCTCTGTTTCATGATAGGGAAGAGTTACTATTTATTTCAGATGCTCTTTGTGGACTAGCTATAGTTCTGAGGATATACAAATCTCTGTCAGTGCTCACTACTTTGCCACCGGAGACTTCAGGCCTCTCCTTAGCTGGGTGACTGGCTACCAGAGACCAAGCTTGCTCTGTAATTCTGGCATAGTGTTTTATCTCAAAAGGGGGAAGGGGAGGAGAAAAAAAGCAGAAATCGATCAACTGCTCTCGGCCCTCCTCCCCCACAGCAAAGAGGTGGCAGAGTCCAAACCCTCAGAGTTTAAACGCTGACACCCTGTGATGGGGTAAAAGGGAAAGCCTGCCCTATAGCACTCCCTGCTAGCCAGGCATGGCTTTGCAGTACACTACCTTAGTGCCTGCTCAGGTTCTTTCAGTCAATTATCCAGACCAGATTAGTTCAAACATATAGCCCCTTTTGTGGGTATGGTTTATTAATTTTTTTTACGGAGTGTAACTCACTTTTTTAGTCACTCAAGCTCACACCCACTCAGCATCCATATAAGAGTCCTGGTCAGTTTAATTCCCCCTGTTCAGGAAGCCCCAGCCCTCCTCCTGGAGCAGGCTTATACTTTGAACAGTCCCTCCATCCCCAGCTCTCCTCTTTAGAGCTGGAGTTGTAATTTAGACCAGCTGCAGAGCCTCAGCCCACTTCTCCTCCAGCTGGCACTATTCCCCAGTAAGTCCTTTCGGCCCCAGACTAGGAAGGCTCATCAGGCAGACCCTCTCCTACTGCTGCCTCCCATTCTGAGGGAAGGCACAGAGTATATTCATTCTTTTTCCCCATAGTTTGTCCCAATTGATTGGGAGAGAAGGGACCTCTGCCCCACCCATGCTGCAGGCCCTTAAAGAAACCATAGTCTATGTCTTAACTGTTCTCCTGGGACCATCTTCCTGTCTCCCAACACCTAACTCTGCCTTCCCTCCACTCTAAAAAATCCCAGAATGTATAGAGACACACCACAGACAAGGTGTTGACTGACCACTAGTCATTACTACTCTTAAGGGGACAGTCACCTTGTGATACATGGGCTAATCTACATCAAGAATGGACACCTCACTCCAAAGATGATCTTCCTAGTGTCTAGCACTTCAGCCAGAAGAATAAGTGAGCTTCAGGCACATATGGACAAACCTTCCTACACGACATTCCATGGGGATAATGTGGTGTTAAGACCTCACAAAGTTAATTTTTAAGATGGTCTTAGAATTTTATCTAAACCAATCAATCAGCCTGCCTGTCTTCTTCCCGAAGCCACACTTGGCATTAGGAGAAAATAAATTATATACACTACATGTATCCAGGACGCTTCTTTATTACATTGACAGAACCAAACTTTGTTCAGAGTGATGCTCTTTTTATTTTGAGCCATATCTGGGCATTCTAAAGGTCAGGCCATCTCTTCACAGACTCTTTTAAAATAGCACTATTAGTTCCCATCTTTGATACATACAGATGGGTAATTCTGAAAGTCTATTAATTCCTTCTCATTACCTACCCTTAATACTAAGTGTTATTTGAAATGGTAAATCCTTTATACGATGTGATCCTAATTCCCATGACCCAATGGTCTCTCTTTTTTTTTTATACAGGGGTAATTTAAAGACAATATTAGCCTTTAATCTATCTTTCTTGGGAAAAAAATGTCTTGATAAATGTTATTTTCCATAGCAAGGAAGCTGACACTGGTATATCTGACACATACAATTAATAGTGATCAATATAGGTTTTTTTATGGAAAACTTTACATTATGCTGAAGTAATACAAGCTTAAGAAAGATAAAGGTATTTGATTTTCTTATATATAACATTATAAGAGGTAACATGAATGAAATAAAAGATTGTCACAAGATAATGGTCTCTTAGTAATGCATAAATGCAGAGGCAATGTCAAGATATTTCCAAAGCTAGAACAATTGATCCAGGGATAAATATAATGGGTGAGTTAATTTGGCCTAATGACTTTATTTCTAATATACCAAATTAATTGTTTAGATTTACTAATATTAACTGATAAATACTGGCACTGTAGGTTGACAGATGCTCACTATACCATTATTTATCTGCTTTATTCTGATTGACTTAGACAAAAAGTTCCATTGTGCACTTCAGCCAATTAGGCCTGGTCTACACTAGGCGTTTATGTCGAAGTTAGCGCCGTTACATCGAATTAACCCTGCACCCGTCCACACCGCGAAGGTATTTAGTTCGACATAGAGGTCTCTTTAATTCGACTTCTGTACTCCTCCCCGACGAGGGGAGTAGCGCTAAATTCGACATGGCCATGTCGAATTAGGCTAGGTGTGGATGGAAATCGACGCTAATAGCTCCGGGAGCTATCCCACAGTGCACCACTCTGTTGACGCTCTGGACAGCAGTACGAGCTCGGATGCTCTGAACTGCCACACAGGAAAAGCCCCGGGAAAATTTGAATTTGAATTCCTTTTCCTGTCTGGCCAGTTTGAATCTCATTTCCTGTCTGGACATCGTGGCGAGCTCAGCAGCACTGGCAACGATGCAGAGCTCTCCAGCAGTGATGGCCGTGCAATCTCAGAATAGAAAGAGGGCCCCAGCATGGACTGATCGGGAAGTCTTGGATCTCATCGCTGTGTGGGGCGATGAGTCCGTGCTTTCCGAGCTGCGATCCAAAAGACGGAATGCAAAGATCTACGAGAAGATCTCTAAAGACATGGCAGAGAGAGGATACAGCCGGGATGTAACGCAGTGCCGCGTGAAAATCAAGGAGCTGAGACAAGGCTACCAGAAGACCAAAGAGGCAAACGGACGCTCCGGATCCCATCCCCAGACATCCCGTTTCTACGAGGCACTGCATTCCATCCTCGGTGCGGCCGCCACCACTACCCCACCAGTGACCGTGGACTCTGAGGATGGGATAGTGTCCACGGCTGGATCCTCGGACATGTTAGCGGACGGGGAAGATGAGGAAGGAGATGAGGAGGACGAGGCAGTCGACAGCGCTCACAACGCTGATTTCCCCGACAGCCAGGATCTCTTCATCACCCTTACAGAGATCCCCTACCAACCCTCCCCAGCCGTTACCCCGGACACAGAATCTGGGGAAGGATCAGCCAGTAAGTGTTGTAAAAATCTAAACATTTATTTGTAACAGAACAGGAATATTAACAATTTAAAAAATGGGTTTCTCATGATTAGTTTGATTAGCTTAACGGTTCAGTCATGGGCAGTGCAACTATTGAAAAAAAATCTAGCAATGTCCGGTTTTGCATGATTGTCCTGCCCAAGCCGCTCTACTGGTTAGTCACTGCTACAGCAGCTACAGTAAAATGCGGTCTATATGTCCGGGGATGGAGCAGAAATCCTCCTGTGACATCTCGAGGAAGCTCTCCTGGAGGTAATTGGAAATCCGCTGCATTAGGTTCTTGGGGAGAGCGGCCTTATTGGGTCCTCCGTAGTAGGACACGTTGCCACGCCACGAGACTATCAAGTACTCTGGAATCATTGCTCTGCACAGCATGGCGGCATACGGCCCTGGTCTTTGCAGGCTTTCCCGGAGCATTCTCTCTTTCTCGCTGTCAGAGATCCTCATGAGGGTGATGTCGCTCATGATGACCTGCTTTGAATGAGGTAGGGGAATGTTAGTGTTGGGACTGCTTTGCCGTTCCTTTACAGAACTGTAACCGCTGGTTTGCAGCCACGCGGTGGAGGCGGGAGAGGGGCAGCCGAAAGGGATCGTTCCCGGGGACAGCCGCGAGGGTGTGGGACAGGAGCAGACTTCCTGCTTGCCGAATTGCTGGCAGCAGGGACCGACATTGATTTCAATGTGAAATGAGGCCATTGCTAATATTAAAGTTTTAAGCTGCCACAAGTCTACGGCTTACCATGTCTGCCTGCAACAGAAATTCCGTTCTCCTGAGAGGCTTCTCAAATGTGCTGTAGAAGACCCCAGGCACTGAATGCGAAGGCCGAGAATTCGACCTTGTGCTGAGTGCGCATGTGATAGGTGCTGTGCATGGTCTTGTTAACAGAGAAAGACTATGTTCTTTGTTCACAACTACATTTATCTTTCTGAGGAATTCACTCCCTTTTTCCCATTCCCACAGCCCCATCTGCGACTGTCTCACAACCTAGCCTGTCATCACACTCCCAGAGGCTAGCGCGGATTAGGCATAAGAAGAAGAGGACACGGGAGGGCATGTTCTCGGAGCTTATAGCCTGCTCCAGAGCCCAGGCAGCACAGCAGACCCAGTGGCGGGAGAACTTGACCCGAATGCACCAAGCCAACATGGATCGGGAGGAGAGGTGGCGTCAGGAAGACCAGCAGGCGACTCAAACCCTGCTTGGACTAATGAGGGAGCAAACGGACACGCTCCGGCGCCTTGTGGATGTTCTGCAGGAACGGAGGCAGGAGGACAGAGCCCCGCTGCAGTCCATCTCTAACCGTCCTCCCCCGCCACCAAGTCCCATACTCCCCTCACCCAAAGTGCACAGAAGGAGAGGCGGCAGAGTCCCTGCTAACTCTCACTCCACCCCTGCAGAGAGCTCGAGCAGCAGAAGGCTCTCATTCCCCAAAATTTGACAAGTTCTTTCCTTCCCGCCTGACACAAGCCCCCGTCCAAGTTTCACTTTCCCAGTTCCATGTTTAGTTGATAATAAAAAATACGTTTCTGTTAACTACTGTTTCCATCATGTTCTTTTGGAGGAGGGGGGGATAGGGGGTTGGTAATTCGACAGGACAGTCACCTTTGGCAGGGTATATAGTCGGGGGCAGGCACAGCAGCAGGGCACATACATAGTGCAGTGATGCAGTGACTAGTTACCCTGGTTAGTCTGGGCGGTTGTTTTCATGTTATGTGGTGGGGGGTGGGTTGCTCTGTGACTTTGTGGCAGGGGAGGGCAGTTACAGATCTTAAGCGGCGGTCCTTAGGCAGGATCACAGAGCCACACAGCAGGGGATCTGTAACCGTCCTCCCCCTGCCACAAAGTCACATAGACCCCCCCCATACACACAGTCCCTATCAGGAGGGGTGACAGGCTCCGTTGAAACAACCATCCCACCGCAGCAGAGCCTGTCAATCCTTGAGTTTAGAAGCTGCATTCGCGCCACTACAGTACACCCGCTCCGCACCACAGTCTGCGTCCCAGTTTTAAAAAATTCCCGCGAATACAGTATTAAAGAAAACGGTGTGCTTTAACAAAGTAGAACTATTTTTATTTTGAAACGTGTGTTGGAAGTGGGGTGAAGGGGGTATGTAACTGGATAGGATAGTCAACATTAACTGGGTAAAGAAACGGGGGCAGGTTTAGCTTCTCAATACACAAACTTTAAAGTCACAGGTTACCCTGCTCACTCAGGAACTTTGCTTTCAAAGCCTTCCGGATGCACAGCGCTTCCCGCTGGTCTCTTCTAATCGCCCGGCTGTCTGGCTGTGAGTAATCAGCAGCCAGGCTATTTTCCTCAACCTCCCACCCTGCCATAAAGGTCTCCCCCTTGCTCTCACAGAGATTGTGGAGCACACAGCAAGCTGCAATAACAATGGGGATATTGGTTTCGCTGAGATCACAGCGAGTCAGTAAGCTTCTCCATCTCCCCTTGAGACGTCCAAAAGCACACTCCACCACCATTCTGCACTTGCTCAGCCGGTAGTTGAAGAGTTCTTTTTCAGTGTCCAGGGCGCCAGTATAGGGCTTCATGAGCCAGGGCATTAGCGGGTAGGCTGGGTCCCCGAGGATGACTATAGGCATCTCCACATCCCCAAGAGTTATTTTGTGGTCCGGGAAGTAAATACCTTGCTGCAGCCGTCTAAACAGACCAGAGTTCCTGAAAACACGAGCGTCATGAACCTTGCCCGGCCATCCCACGTAGATGTTGGTAAAACGTCCCCTGTGGTCCACCAGTGCTTGCAGCACCATGGAAAAGTAGCCCTTTCTGTTAATGTACTGGCTGGCCTGGTGTTCCGGTGCCAGGATAGGGATGTGAGTTCCATCTATGGCCCCACCGCAGTTTGGGAATCCCATCGCTGCGAAGCCATCTATGATCGCCTCCACGTTTCCCAGGGTCACTACCTTTGGCAGCAGTACATCAACGATTGCCTTGGCTACTTGCATCACAACAACCCCCACGGTAGATTTGCCCACCCCAAACTGGTTCGCGACTGACCGGTAGCTGTCTGGCGTTGCAAGCTTCCACAGGGCTATGGCCACTCGCTTCTGGACAGTCAGGGCTGCTCGCATCCGGGTGTCATTGCGCTTCAGGGCAGGGGACAGCAACTCACAAAGTTCCAGGAAAGTTCCCTTCCGCATGCGAAAGTTTCGCAGCCACTGGGATTCATCCCAGACCTGCAGCACTATGCGGTCCCAGTGCTTGTTTCCCGTGCCCAGAATCGCCGTTCCACGGCATCAACATGACCCATTGCCACCGTGATGTTCTCGGCGCTGGGTCCCCTGCTTTCTGAGAGGTCTGTGCTACTCTCAGACTTCAGGCCATCACCGCGTTGACGTAGCCTCCTCGCCTGACTTTTCTGCATCTGCCTCAGGGAAAGGTGTATGATAAGTTGCGAGGCGTTGAGAGCGGCCACAACTGCAGTGATGGTTGCAGCAGGCTCCATGCTCGCAGTGCTGTGGCGTCCGCGCTGTCACTGACTAGAAAAGTGCGCGAACTGATTTCCCGCCGGCGCTTTCAGGGAGGGAGGGCGGGAGTGATGGACGGATGACGACAGTTACCCAAAAGCACCCTGGACACATTTTTTTTACCCAGAAGGCATTTGCGGCTCCACCCAGAATTCCAATGGGCAGCGGGGACTCCGGGAACTGTGGGATAGCTGACCACAGTGCACCACTTCCAATGTCGACGCTTTCCCCGTTAGTGTGGACTCACAAAGTCGAATTACTGTCCTTAGTGTGGACACACACGTTCGACTTTGCAATATCGATTCCAAAAATTCGATTTAAGTAAAATCGAACTACTCTCATAGTGTAGACAAGGCCTTAGAGTCTACATTTTAATGAGTTCTCAATTAAAGATTTAATAAAGACAAGGAAATAAAATCTAAACTGAAACTCAGGCTATCTAGAAATAATAATGTTTCACAGCAGAGTGTTAAAACAGAAAAAAATTATGATGAAATGGATATACCAACTATGTTAAATTTATGTTAAACAAGAAAGAAAAGCCTTCCGGAAAAGAGCTTCTCTGTTGCAAAATGATATTTTGATTTTACAAGGTGAATTGTCTACACAAACATTTAGTTTGTGGCAAGTCTATGTGTAGTAGCTAGCCATGAACTGTCTGCGTGGCTCCTGCTGATATGCACAAATAATTCTTTAGTGAGCTTTGATCTACCTTGTTTTGATAACTAAATGTTTGTAAACAACACTAAGTTGTCTAAGTCTGTCATTAATACGACCCTGAAAGGTCCTGTTTATCACCACACTATACCAATACAAAGTTGGTAATGTATATGAAACCAGTGGTTCTCAACCAGGGATACATGTACCCAGGGATATTCAGAGGTCTTCTAGGAGGTACATCAACTCATCTAGATATTTGCGTAGTTTTACAACAAGCTACATAAAAAGCATCAGCAAAGTTAGTACAAACTAAAATTTCATACAGACAATGACTTGTTTATACTGCTCTATATACTATAGACTGAAATGTAAGTACAATATTTATATTCCAATTGATTTATTTTACAATTATATGGTAGAAAGGAAGCAATTTTTCAGCAATAGTGTGCTGTGACACTTTTGTATTTTTATGTCTGATTTTGTAAGCAAGAAATTTTTAAGTGAGGTGAAACTTGGGGGTATCCCAGACAAATCAGTCTCCTGAAAGGGGTACAGTAGTCTGGAAAGGTTGAGAGCCACTGCATTAAAAAATTGGAGTTTACGCATATATACTATTCCAGCAGTTCTCAAACAGTGGGTCGAGACCTCAAAGAGGGTCATGACCCTATTTTAATGGGGTCACCAGGGCTGGCTTAGACTTGCTGGGATCTGGGGCCAAAGCTCGAGCCTCATTGCCCAGGGCCAAAGCTGAAGCCCGAGCCCAAATGCCTGGGGAGGTGGGTCTCTGGCTTTGTCTTTGTCTCCCCCACCTGGGGCAGCAGGGCTTGGATGAGCTCAGACCCCCTCCTGGGATCATGTAGTAATTTTTATTATCAGAAGGGGGTCGCGGTGCAATGAAGTTTGAAGAACCCTTTGCTATCCCAAAGCTCCAAATAACTTGCTTCAGTCTATCAGGCCTGGTCTACACTACGGGTTTAGGTCGACTTTAGCAGCGTTAAATCGAATTAAGCCTGGACACGTCCACACGACGAAGCCCTTTCTTTTGACTTAAAGGGTCCTTTAAACCGGTTTCTTTACACCACCTCCGACAAGGGGATTAGCTATAAAACCGGCCTTTGCGGGTCGGAATTGGGGTAGTGTGGACGGAATTCGACGTTATTGGCCTCCGGGAGCTATCCCACAGTGCTTCATTGTGACCACTCTGGACAGCACTCTCAACTCAGATGCACTGACCAGGTAGACAGGAAAAGACCCGCGAATGTTTGAATTTCATTTCCTGTTTGCTCAGCGTGGAGAGCACAGGTGACCACGCAGAGCTCATCAGCACAGGTAACCGTGATGGAGTCCCAGGATCGCAAAAGAGCTCCAGCATGGACCGAACGGGAGGTACGGGATCTGCTCGCCATATGGGGAGATGAAGCAGTGCTAGCTGAACTCCGTAGCAGTAAAAGAAATGGCAAAGTATTAGAAAAGGTCTCCAAGGCCATGAAGGACCGAGGCCATAACAGGGACACACAGCAGTACCGCGTGAAAATTAAGGAGCTACGGCAAGCTTACCACAAAGCCAGAGAAGCAAACGGAAGGTCCGGGGCAGAGCCGCAAACTTGCCGCTTCTACGCGGAGCTGCATGCCATTCTAGGGGGTGCAGCCACCACTACCCCAACCGTGTGCTATGACTCCGTCAATGGAGAAACACACAGGGAAGACGGTTCGGGGAACGAGGAAGATGAGGATGGAGGTACTGTAGGTAGCTCACAGCAGCAAGGAAGCGGAGAAACCGGTTTCCACAACAGCCAGGATATGTTTGTTACCCTGGACCTGGAACTAGTAACCCCCGAACTCACCCAAGACCCTCAGGGCACACAGGAGACCTCTGGTGAGTGTACCTTTGTAAATGTTTGTAAACATTACACATGGTTTAAAAGCAAGCGTGTTTAATGATTAATTTGCCCTGGCAATCGCGGCCAGTACATCTACTGGAAAAGTCTGTTAACGTGTATGGGGATGGAGCGGAAATCCTCCAGGGACATCTCCAGAAAGCTCTCCTTTATGTACTCCCAAAGCGTTTGCAAAAGGTTTCTGGGGAGGGCTGCCTTATCCTGTCCGCCATGGTAGGACACTTTACCACGCCAGGCCAGTAGCACGTAGTCTGGAATCATTGCATAACAAAGCATGGTAGCGTATGGTCCCGGTGTTTGCTGGAATGCAGACAATATCCATTCCTTATCTCTCTTTGTTATCCTCAGGAGAGTGATATCATTCACGGTCACCTGGTTGAAATGGGGTGATTTTATTAAGGGGACATTCAGAGGCGCCCATTCCTGCTCTTCTGAACAGAAATGTTCCCCGCTGTTAACCACGCGGTGGGGGGGAGGGGTGAAGTGATCATCCCAGAGAATCGTGTGTGTGTGTGTAGGGGGTGGTTTACTTGGGTTTGTGCCGCATGTTAACCGGGAAACCGCAGCCCCTCCTTTTACATAGAAAACCCATTTTAAATGGACAACTCAATTCATCCTTGATATGGGAAATGCGCTGCTGTTTGAAACCTTTCCCGCATGTTAAGAAGGTTAAAAAAGCCAAAACACTGTGGCCTACCATGGCTGCCTGCAAGCCGAAATATGCGACCTTGTAATGAAAGAGTGTACCCATTGTTCTCTAAAATGTATCTTTTTTAACCACCTCTCCCTTCTCCTCCACCAGCTGCAAATGTTTCTCCTTTGCAGAGGCTAGTGAACATTAGAAAGAGAAAACGTAGGACGAGGGACGATATGTTCACGGAGCTGCAGATGTCCTCCCACGCTGATAGAGCACAGCAGAATGCGTGGAGGCAGTCAATGTCGGACATGAGAAAAGCACAATATGAACGAGAGGAGAGGTGGCGGGCTGAATGGCGGGATGAAAAGAGCAAGTGGCGGGCTGAAGACGATAGGTGGCGTCAGCTTGCAGACAGACGGCAAGAGTCAATGCTCCGTCTGCTGGAGCATCAAACTGATATGCTCGAGCGTATGGTTGAGCTGCAGGAAAGGCAGCAGGAGCAGAGACCGCCGCTACAGCCCCTGTTTAACCAACAGCCCTCCTCCCCAAGTTCCATAGCCTCCTCACCAAGACGCCCAAGAACACGGTGGGGGGGCCTCCGTCCACCCAGTCACTCCACCCCAGATGATCGCCCAAGCATCAGAAGGCTGGCCTTCAATAAGAGTTAAAGTTTTAAAATGCAGTGTGTCCTTTTCCATCCCTCCTCCCCCACCCATCCCAGGCTACCTTGGCAATTATCCCCCTACTTCTGTGAGGAACTAATAAAGAATGCATGAATGTGAAAAAACAATGACTTTATTGCCTCTGCAAGCGGTGCTCGAATTGGGGAGGGGAGGGTGGGGTGGGGTGGTTGGTTTACAGGGAAGTAGAGTGAACCGGGTCGGGGGGGGGTTTGGAGGGTTCATCAAGGAGAAACAAACAGAAGTTTCACACAGTAGCCTGGCCAGTCACAAAACTCATTTTCAAAGCTTCTCTGATGCGCACCGCGCCCTGCTGTGCTCCTCTAACCGCCCTGGTGTCTGGCTGCATGTAATCAGCGGCCAGGCGAGTTGCCTCAACCTCCCACCCCGCCATAAAGGTCTCCCCCTTACTCTCACAGATATTGTGGAGCGCACAGCAAGCAGCAATAACAATGGGGATATTCTTTTCGCTGAGGTCTGAGCGAGTCAGTAAGCTGCGCCAGTGCGCTTTTAAACGTCCAAATGCACATTCCACCACCATTCGGCACTTGCTCAGCCTGTAGTTGAACAGGTCCTGACTCCTGTCCAGGCTGCCTGTGTACGGCTTCATGAGCCATGGCATTAAGGGGTAGGCTGGGTCCCCAAGGATCACGAAAGGCATTTCAACATCCCCAACGGTTACTTTCTGGTCCGGGAAGAAAGTCCCTTCCTCCAGCTTTCGAAACAGAGCAGAGTTCCTGAAGACGCGAGCATCATGTACCTTTCCCGGCCATCCCACGTTGATGTTGGTGAAACGTCCCTTGTGATCCACCAGGGCTTGCAGCAGCATTGAAAAGTACCCCTTGCGGTTTACGTAGTCGGTGGCTTGGTGCTCCGGTGACAAGATAGGGATATGGGTTCCGTCTATGGCCCCGCCACAGTTTGGGAATCCCATTTCAGCAAAACCATCCACTATTGACTGCACGTTGCCCAGAGTCACTACCCTTGATATCACCAGGTCTTTCATTGCCCTGGCAAATTGGATCACAGCAGCCCCCACCGTAGATTTGCCCACTCCAAATTGATTCCCGACTGACCGGTAGCTGTCTGGCATTGCAAGTTCCACAGGGCTATCGCCACTCGCTTCTCAACTGTGAGGGCTGCTCTCATCTTGGTATCCTGGCGTTTCAGGGCAGGGAAAAGCAAATCACAAAGTTCCATGAAAGTGGCCTTACGCATGCGAAAGTTTCGCAGCCACTGGGAATCGTCCCATACCTGCAGCACGATGCGGTCCCACCAGTCTGTGCTTGTTTCCCGGGCCCAGAATCGGCGTTCCACGGCATGAATCTGCCCCAGTAACACCATGATTTCCACATTGCTGGGGCCTGTGCCTTGTGAGAGGTCTATGTCCATGTCAATTTCCTCATCACTCTCTTCGCCGCGCTGCAATCGCCTCCTCGGCTGGTCCGGGTTTCGCCTTGGCATGTCCTGGCTCTGCATATACTCCAGGACAATGCACGTGGTGTTCATAGTGCTCATAATTGCCGCGGTGATCTGAGCGGGCTCCATGATCCCAGTGCTAGCTATGGCGCCTGGTCAGAAAAAAGGCGCGAAAGTAGTATCTGATGGACCAGGAGAAGGAGGGAGGGCGGGAGGGAGGGAGGGCCAAGTGACAACATGGCGTATAGGTACAGGTACAGGGAAATAAAATCAAGAAAGGTGGCTGTGCATCAGGGAGAAACACAAACAACTGTCACACAGAATGGTCCCCCCAAAGATTAAACTGAAAACCCTGGGCTTAGCAGGCCGTTGATTTCACGGAGGAAGGGGAAGCAAATGAAAACAAAACAAATCTATTTTTTACATCTTAAGCTGGCAGCCGACGGTGCAGCATGAGTGATAGCCTCTGCAGTACGATGACGACGGTTACCAATCGTAATATACCATTGTCTACCAAAAGGCAAGGGGCTGCTGCTGTGTAGCAATGCAGCCCCACGTCTGCCAGCCCCACGTCCGCCAGCACCCAGATCGCCCTCGGCCTCTTCTGGGTGATTAGCAGACAATACTGGGCAATTGGCAGAAAATAGTATACTACGACTGGTAGCCATCATCATCGAGACAGTAGCATGTCTGCCCAGGTGCCCATGATTGACAGCCACTACAGTACGACGACGACGGATACCAGTCATAATATACCATCGCCTACCAAAGGGCAAGGGGCTGGTGCAATGCAGCCCTACGGCTGCCAGCCCCACGGCTATTCCTCATGCTACACCGTCTACCGCCAAAAGGCAGTTAGCAGCTGCTGCTGTGTAGCAATGCAGTCCCACGTCTGCCGGCACCCAGAGGACATATGGTGACGGTGAGCTCAGCTGAGCTGAGCGGGCTCCATGCTTGCCGTGGTATGTTGTCTGCACAGGTAACCCAGGTAAAAAGACGCGAATCTATTGTCTGCTGTTGCTGTGACGTGGGGGGAGGGGCCTGACGACATGTACCCAGAACCTCCCGCGACACTGTTTTGCATCATCCAGGCATTGGGATCTCAACCCAGAATTCCAAGGGGCGGCGGAGACTGCGGGAACTGTGGGATAGCTGTGGGATAGCTACCCATAGTGCAATGCTCCGGAAGTCGACGCTAGCCTCGTACTGTGGACGCGGTCCGCCGACTAGAGCACTTAGAGCATTTTATGTGGGGACACACACAATCGGCTGTATACAACCGATTTCTATAAAACCGGCTTCTATAAATTCGAACTAATTTCGTAGTGTAGACATACCCTGAAGAACAAGTCAGAAGAGAAATTGGCTTACAAAGGGCAAACTCTTTTCTTCTCTTTATTTAACTGTATATTTAACAAGTTTTAACAAGTTTACAAATCCTTGCCATTTAAATATCAAAAATAAAACAATCATTACAACAGTTAGCTTTTGTTTCAAGAGACATAATACAGGATTATAGTCATCAGATCTTTCTATTTAACAGGGTTTTAACATACTATATAGTGAACATCATTACAATACCTATGTCATTTCTAGTGATTTTATTAAATTGAGTGAAATCTCTATATACACATATTTAATAAACCAAGTATATCTATTAAATGGTAATAGTAAAAAACAAAAAAAATTGGACAGGTATGCTGGTTTCTTTGTATGTACTTTGTCTGATTTCTGAATAATAAGTAACCAAATATCAAAGTGTATCTCTGTCCTCTGTCTATGTTGTTGCGTACATAATTCGTGTGTTTATTTATCACAATAACCTCCATATTTTTTGAACCATTCCTCAATGGTTGCGCACTTTGAGTGCAGAAGGTGGGGACCTGCAAGGATTCTAAAAATTAATGCTGGCCACTCCAGGCTTGTATTAAACTCCCAAGATTACAGCTTTTCTCTGAGCTTGGATTGGGAGTCCATGCATTTTGCAATGTCATCCTGTAATCATTAGTCCTTAAGTGGTGTTATCATTTGATGGTTATTGTCAGGCTTCCCATTGTTATCTCCTATTTGTTGTCTCGCCTTCGGGGGGTGCCTGCCTCACCTCTGAGGTCGTCAATGCTGCTAACATGTTTAGCATCAGATACAATGGATGTTTTCCGATTGTCTCCTGGTCTTTCCAAGTGTCTCACTTCTTCTTGACCATCTGGACATTTGTGATGGCTTTCACACCTTATCTTTTCCTGATGTATGCATTCCTCATTCACACAAACAATCTCTTACAGAAACCTTCAAAGGTGTACAGACAGCAGTATTGTATATTCAGCAGAATACATTGTAAATCAAGCCTTGGCAAATCTTATAACTAAAACAAGTCACATTGGGGCTTCAGGCCCTCAACATTCCTCTAATCTCCTTAACATAGATACAATACAAGATCCTGTCTCTTACTTACTAAAACCTTAAAACAAAGAAATGTATATTTAACTAGAGTGCCTAATAATACATATAGGAAACCATAGTAGACAGTATAACTTATCCTAAAACAAAAGGGTGACCATAATCAGTCATAAGGATTGTTCTGGTCTGTCATTCCTTTCTGCTATTTAAAAAGGGTGGTGGACAGGATGAAATCAAATCATACATTAATTCTCATAGTACATTATAAAATCCAGCTCCTACACAGAACCCCTTTGAGAGCCCAGGAAGGCACACTTGGGAATTCCTTCCTGTGGGGTACCCTCGAGCCCTTTCACACACACACACACACACACACACACACACACACACACACACACACACACACACACACACACGAAAAGCTGAGAAAGAAAAAAAAAAGGGAAAACAGCTGTTGCTACCAGCTAATTAAATAACGTGCACAAACCTCTTAAGACACAAAAATCCAATTCTGTTCTTAAAAAAGGTAAATTTTATTAATTAAAAAAAAAAGAAAGAAAATACAGCTGGGAACTCAGGCTACTGCTAGATTTTAAAAGAGCAACTACAAGAATTAAGCACCAAGAATAGCTTTCTTGAGGTCCAGCTTAAAGGTTACAAGCAAAACAAAAGCACCTGGGGTTAGCACAGAGGAATCCACAAGCCATAACAAAATAAAAGAGATAAACCTAATCAGGTCTTCCTAGACATTTCCTGATCTACTTACATATCTGGGGTTGAAGATGAGTAGTTTCTAGGTATGATACTGATGATTTTTTCATACCTGGCCCAAGCTGCTTACAGCGTAGCTGCTGCCCTGTCCACCTGTCCCTGGGAGAACAACCACAGATAGACAAAGGGGGAGTCTTTTTTCAATTTTAAAAAGTTCTAGCCTTCCCATTGGCTCTTTTGGCCAGGTGCCCACTCACTTCCTTTTACCTATGCATAGCAGTGAGACTTTTTAACCCTTTATGGGTAGAGCAATTAGAAAACAGCTACTAAGAGGGATTTTATAGCTACTGTCTAGCTGGGTGTCCATAAAAGGGAGCTTACCCCCACCCTTCATTTATCACACCCCCTCCCCAAATCACAGACGGTGTTGGCCAGCCTGGTTCAGGTCGGGTCCGCACCGGCTGGCATTTCTTCCTGGAGGTTTAGGAAAACAGAGTTAATAGGATACATGCACCTCTAATTTTACTACTAATTACATGAAGAACTAAACAGTATTTTCCACATTTTAAGGACTACAATGACTTAGAATACAGTGACATTTTTACCCAGCTGATTCTGGGCAACCTTCCCGAGAGAGTGCATCACCCTCTTTGCTAGAGGCTCCTGAAATGTGCTGTATTTCAAAATCAAAGTCTTGAAGAGCTAAACTCCACCAAAGAAGTTTTTTGTTAGTCTCTTTGACAGTGTGAAGCCACTTCAGTGCAGCATGGTCAGCCTGCAGGTGGAAACGCCGTCCCCAAATGTATGGGCGTAGCTTCTCCAGAGCATACACAATGGCGTAACATTCTTTTTCTGAGACTGACCTGTGGCTTTCCCTCTCAGAAAGTTTTTTGCTGAGAAACACGATAGGATGGAATTGTTGATCTGATCCTTCCTACATTAAAACTGCTCCTACACTACGCTCGGACGCATCTGTGGTTACGACAGAAGGTTGGTCAAAGTCCAGGGCCCTTAGTACAGGGTCAGGCGTAAGGGCTGCCTTAAGCTGGCTAAAGGCTTTCTGACACTTCTCGTTCCACTGAACTGCATTTGGCTGTTTTTTTCTTGGTTAGGTCAGTCAGTAGGGTGGCAATTTGGCTGTAGTGTGGTATAAATCGTCTGTAATACCCGGCCAAGCTCAAGAAGGATTGGACCAGCTTGTTTGACTTAGGGACAGGCCAATTTTGGATAGCATTTACTTTAGCCTGTAGGGGGTTGATATTTCCTTGACCCACCTGGTGTCCAAGGTACGTTACCCTGTTTAGGCCTATTTGACATTTTTTGGCCTTAATGGTTAACCCTGCCTCCCTTATGCGCTGGAAGACAGCTTGGAGGTGTTCCAGGTGTTCTGTCCATGGATCTGAGAATATAGCCACATCATCAAGATAGGCGACTGCAAATTCCCCAAATCCAGCCAGAAGGTTATCTACCAGTCTCTGGGAAGTGGCGGGTGCATTTCGCAGTCCGAAAGGGAGCTCATTAAATTCAACCTCAGCCTAGATCAATCCACACAAGCGGTCCATTTCCTGGACACTACTGTGCTAATAAGCGATGGTCACATAAATACCACCCTATACCGGAAACCTACTGACCGCTACACTTACCTACATGCCTCCAGCTTCCATCCAGGACACACCACACGATCCATTGTCTACAGCCAAGCTCTAAGATATAACCGCATTTGCTCCAATCCCTCGGATAGAGACAAGCACCTACAAGATCTCTATCAAGCATTCTTAAAACTACAATACCCACCTGCTGAAGTGAAAAAACAGATTGACAGAGCCAGATGAGTACCCAGAAGTCACCTCCTACAAGACAGGCCCAACAAAGAAAATAACAGAACACCACTAGCTGTCACCTTCAGCCCCCAACTAAAACCTCTCCAGCGCATCATCAGAGATCTACAACCTATCCTGAAAGATGATCCTTTACTCTCACAGATCTTGGGAGACAGACCTGTCCTCGCTTACAGACAACTCCCCAACCTAAAGCAAATACTCACCAGCAACCACACATCACTGAACAAAACCACTAACCCAGGAACCTATCCTTGTAACAAACCCCGATGCCAACTCTGTCCACATATCTATTCAAGTGACATCATCATAGGACCTAATCACATCAGCCATACCATCAGGGGCTCATTCACCTGCACATCTACCAATGTGATATATGCCATCATGTGCCAGCAATGACCCTCTGCCATGTACATTGGCCAAACCGGACAGTCTCTACGCAAAAGAATTAATGGACACAAATCTGACATCAGGAATCAAAATACTCAAAAACCAGTGGGAGAACACTTTAACCTGTCTGGTCATTCAGTGACAGACCTGCGGGTGGCTATATTACAACAGAAAAACTTCAAAAACAGACTCCAACGAGAGACTGCTGAGCTGGAATTGATATGCAAACTAGACACAATCAACTCCGGTTTGAATAAGGACTGGGAATGGCTGAGCCATTACAAACATTGAATCTATCTCCCCTTGTAAGTATGCTCACACTTCTTATCAAACTGTCTGTACTGGGCTAGCTTGATTATCACTTCAAAAGTTTTTTTTCTCTTAATTAATTGGCCTCTCAGAGTTGGTAAGACAACTCCCACCTGTTTATGCTCTTTGTATGTGTGTATATATATCTCCTCAATATATGTTCCATTCTATATGCATCCGAAGAAGTGGGCTGTAGTCCACGAAAGCTTATGCTCTAATAAATTTGTTAGTCTCTAAGGTGCCACATGTACTCCTGTTCTTCTTTTTTCATTAAATTCCTACAGCCCTACATGGGTGATGAAGGCTGACCTTTCATTGTCTGGGTCATCTAGCGGCACTTGCCAGTACCACTTAGTTAAGTCTAAGGTGAAGATGAATTGGGCACATCCCAGTTTCTCCAATAGCTCATCTGTGCATGGCATTGGATAGTTCTCTGGGTGAGTTACAGCATTTAGCTTAGGGTAGTCCATGCAAAAGTGGATTTCCCCATCTGATTTGGGAACCAGAACCACTGGAGAGGCCCATGCACTCTCCGAGGGGTGGATTACCCCCATCTGTAACATGTCTTTGATCTCCCTTTCTATCGCAGTTTTGGCTTGAGGAGCCATCTGGTAGGGTTGGCCTCTAATTGGGTGAACATCACCTATGTCAATGGAGTGGTACGCCCGTTCTGTCCGTCCTGGGGTGGCTGAAAACACTGGTGTGAAACTGGTGAACAGATCCTGGATTTGCTGACACTGCTTACGCCCAAGGGTTATGGAAAGGCTCACCTCTTCTACGCCACCATTACTTTTCCCTATATAGTAGACTCCTTCAGGCCACTCAGCGTTGTCTCTGTCCTGGTCTGTAAACTATAGAACCTTAATTTCCCGGGAATAAAAGGGTTTTAGAGAATTAACATTGTATACTTTAGGTTTTAGGGTAGAGTCTGGGAATGCTATGAGGTAATTAACAGCTCCCAGGCGCTCTCGGACCATAAATGACCCCTCCCATAACACTTCCATCTTATTGGCCTGGAGCGCTTTCAGGACCATGACTTGGTCACCTACTCTGAAGGAACGTTCTCTGACATGTTTATCATACCAGGCCTTTTGCTCTTGTTGAGCATCCTGTAGGTCTTCTCAAGCAAGGGTTAGAGAGTCTTTGAGGGTGTTTTGCAGGTTGGTTACAAAGTCCAAAATGTTAGTTCCTGGAGAAGATGTAACCCCCTCCCATTGCTGCTTCACCAGCTGTAATGGCCCCTTAACTCTGTGGCCATAAACAAGTTCAAAGGGTAAAAACCCCAAACTGGGATGTGGTACAGCCCTGTAGGCAAAGAGCAACTGCTGCAACACTAGGTCCCAATCATTGGAGTGCTTATTCACGAATTTACGTGTCATGATCCCCAAAGTTCCATTAAACTTCTTCACTAGGCCATTCGTTTGATGGTGGTAAGGGGTGGCAACCAAGTGGTTCACCCCATGAGCTTCCCAAAGACGTTTCATGGTCCCTGCCAGGAAGTTATTCCCGAATCCGTAAGGATGTCAGAGGGCCAACCTACCCTGCAAAAATGTCTGCCAATGCCTGGTTCACGCTTTTAGCCCTGGTGTTGCTTACAGCTACTGCTTCCGGCCATCGGGTGGCAAAATCCATGAAGGTCAGTATGTTCAGCTTTCCTCTGGGTATCTTCTTTGGGAAAGGACCCAGAATATCCACAGCTACACGCTGAAATGGAACCTCAATTATGGGGAGTGGCTGGAGAGGGGCCTTGACCTGGTCTTAGGGCATTCCCATCCTCACGAGACCGGACATAGGTAGAAACGTCCTTGTCCATTCCCTCCCTGTGGAATGACCTCCCCAAACGGTCTTTGGTCATATTCATTCCAGCATGGCCACCAGGGTGATCATGGACTAAGATCAAGAGCTTTTCCCTATACTTAGTTGGAACTACCAACTGTCTCTGAGGATGCCAGTCCTCCTTGTGCCCACCAGAAAGGGTTTCCTGGTATAAGATTCCTCTGTCTACAACAAACCTGAACCTATTAGAAGAGCTGAGAGGCGGTGGGTCGTTCCATGCCACCGTCCAAATTCCCTTGAGGCTTTCATCCACTTCCTGCTCTGCCTAGAACTGCTCCCTTTATGCTGGAGACATTAGTTCCTCGCTGGGTTGTGGACTTGGGCTTGGTCCCACTGGAAGCAATGCAGGTGATGGGGGTGTCTCCGTCAACCACTCTCCGTTGGTGCACTAGGTTGTATTTCAGGCTCCGGTTGAGCTTCCTGTGCCGGTTTAGCTGCTACTGCAGGTGCAGGCTCTGTGGCACCCTCTCGTGCTGGCTCCCCTGACTTGGGGGGTGGGGGGCGTTGCAACCATGGGGTGGTGCTGACTGCTCTGCCAGTTCCGGTCCTTGGGCTGATTCTGGCTGGGTTCCAGGAACTGTATCTACAACTGCTGCCATAGACTCTGGTCTGGGGTCTGGTTCCACCACCTCTGGCTGGGTCCTCGGGCCTGTGTTATCAGGGGACACAGACTGGATCCTTGTAGGAGGCTCAGGAATGGAGTTAAGTGTGGAGGCCTGTTTAGCCTGTCTGTGGATGACCATCCACACCCTTTTTGTTAGCCTCACATGGTTGGCTAAGTCTTCTCACAGCAACATGGGAATGGGATAATCGTCTTAGACTTCAAAAGTCCATATTTCTGACCAGCCCTTGTACTGGACAGGCAACTTGCTGTAGGCAAGTTAAAAGAGTTGGTCTTAAAGGGTTGCACTGTCACTTGGGCCTCTGGGTTGATAAATTTGCGGTCCACCAGGGATTGGTGGATAGCTGACACCTGTGCTCCAGTGTCTCTCCACGCAGTAATCTTCCTTCCGGACACACTCACAGTTTCCCTTCACTCTGGGGGTATTTGCGAGGCATCTGGGACTGAAGGCTCTCAGTGGCATCCCGGGGTAATGAGTTGCAGTTGGCTGGTGCTGTTGGGGCAGTTGGCCTTCACATGCCCCAGCTCATTAAATTTAAAGCATCGCCCAGCTGACTGTGGGCTGCAGTGAGGTGGTTGGTTGGAGAGTAGGGTGGTTGGATGAGAGGGCATCTGGGGTCTCCCTGGCTGTGCAGAGGGCTCCTCCTTGTGAGGTGGGGCCTTGGGATGACTCCGATGGTGGGGTGTTGTCTTGGGTTGCCCCTTCTGGTATCCCCACCAACTGCTACTAGCTTTCTTCTTCTCCACCATCTCCACCCATTTGGCTCCGATCTCCCCCGCCTCGATTACAATTTTGGGCTTCCCATCTAGGATATACCTTTCTATTTCCTCAGGAACACCCTCTAAGAACTGCTCCATTTGTATTAGGAGAGACAGATCTTCCAGAGATTTAACATTTGCTCCTGATATCCAGGCATCCCAATTTTTTACAATGTGGTAGGTGTGACGGGAAAATGCCACATCTGGTTTCACCTTAAAGGGCTCTGAACCGCCGATGAGCATGCTTGGGTGTTAGCCCAATCCTAATTCTGGCCTTTTGTTTAAAAAGGTCGTACCTGATCATGTGTTCTTTAGACATTTCAGCTGCCACCTCTGCTAAGGGTCCATTGAGTTGTGGTCTCAGCTCCACCATATACTGGTGTGTAGGGATGTTGTACCCAAGGCAGGCACTTTCAAAATTTCCTAAGAAGGCCTCTGTATCATCGCCTACCTTGTATGTGGGGAATTTCTTGGAATCGAGAACGGTACCTGGAGGAGGAGTGTTAGGGCTACCTGGCTGACCCAGCTTAGCCCTTTCCAGCTCTATGCACTTCAGCTCTGTCTCTGCTTCTAAGCGCTTCACCTCCATTTCCACCGCCAAGTGCTTCGCCTCTCTTTCAAGAGCTTCTCCTCCGATCCAAGCACCTTCCAAGTGCTTCATCTGTAGGAAGAAATTCCTGTCTTCCGCAGTTAGAACTCAGTCTGGGTTAAGGGCATCCCTCCATCTTGGCACCTGGATCTCAGGTTGGGGAGGGCTGACCATTCCCTCTGGGAAATCTCCGGTCCCCCATCCCCTCCCTGCATTTCTGTCATGGAGCTGCATGTCTGGGCTTGATCTGGGTCTGCCTTCTCTGTGGCGTGCCGCTTTGGGAAGACTGGTTGCTCTAGGGTTTCGGTGCCCGACCACAACCTCATGCACATGGCTGCCTTACTCTAGCCTAGCTATTTCGTTGCCACAAAGCTAGAAAAAATAAATAAATATATAAATAAACTGCTTGTTGGACTCCCTGGCTTTGCAGACTGAACCCTTTGCATGCCTGTTCCCCCTCAGGCGGAAAAGAAAAGAAAAGAAAAGAAAAGAAAAGAAAAGAAAAGAAAAGAAAAGAAAAGAAACGAAACCTCCCTGGCTTTGCAGGCTGCCAAAAAGAAAAATGTGTCCTGAGGTCTGTGCCTCTGGTTCAAAATGATCCCACCGCTCTGCCACGTTGTCAAGGCTAATTCCCCACTCTGGCACTTTGAGTGCAGAAGTTGGGGGCCCGCAAGGATTCTAAAAATTAATACTGGCCACTCCAGGCTTGTATTATACTCCCACGGTTACAGATTTTCTCTGACCTTGGATTGGTATATACTGCCACCACCCAAGTGCAGAACCCCTTTGAGAGCCCAGGGAGGCGCACTTGGGAATTCCTTCCTGTGGGGTACCCTCAAGGCCTTTCACTCCCCCTCTGGGGAAGAGCTGAGGGGGGAAAAAAAGGAAATCAGCTGTTGTCACAAGCTAATTAAACATGTGCACACACCTCTTAAGACACAAAAATCCAATTCTGTTCTTAAAAAAGGTAAATTTTATTAATTAAAAAAAAAGAAAGAAAATACAGCTGGGAACTCAGGCTACTGCTAGATTTTAAAAGAGCAACTGCAAGGATTAAGCATCAAGAATAGCTTTCTTGAGGTCCACCTTAAAGGTTACAAGTGAAACAAAAGTACCTGGGGTTAGCACAGAGGAATCCACAAGCCATAACGAAATAAAACGGATAAATCTAATCGGGTCTTCCTAGACATTTCCTGATCTACTTATATATCTGGGGTTGAAAATGAGTAGTTTCTAGGTATGATACTGATGATTTTTTCATGCCTGGTCCAAGCTTCTTACAGCATAGCTGCTGCCCTCTCCACCTTTCTCTGGGAGAGCAACCATAGACAGACAAAAGGGGAGTCTTTTTTCAATTTTAAAAAGTTCTAGCCTTCCCATTGGCTCTTTTGGCCAGGTGCCCACTCACTTCCTGTTACCTATGCATAGAGTGAGACTTTTTAACTCTTTATAGGTAGAGCAATTAGAGAACAGCAACTAAGAGGGATTTTATAGCTACTGGCTAGCTGGGTGTCCATAAAAGGGACTAGCTGGGTGTCCACCTTCATTTATCACAGTCCTCTGTCGATATTGTTGCATACGTAATTAGTGTGTTAATTTTTCCACAATAACCTCCATATTTTTTGAACCATTCCTCAATGGTTGGGCTATTTTTCTTTTTCCAATGAGAGGCTACCAATACCAAGTGACTACTAGCAGGAGAGAGTTTAATTCTTCATTTCCTTTTGTGTGACCATTTCCACTAGGAAGTCCCAGAGGGATTACCAAAGGATCATTTGGTAATAAATATCCAACAATTTGTGATATTTGGTTACAGATTGCATCCCAATATTCTCTAATGACAGGACATGCCCACTATATATGCATAAAATCTCATTTTTCATCAGAATTTCTCCAACATTTATACCCATTCCATCTATAGATAGATTTTTAATCTGACTGGTGCGGGGTACCATTGAAACAGTATCTTAAAGACATTTTATTTTATTGTGCTACAGACTGAGGTTGCCGGTCCCCTTTTCCAGATCAAACCCATAATTCTGGTGGTAATTTGTCTATCCACATTCTTTTCCCAATGTGCCACATATGGACACTTTTTTGTTAGAAAAGCTGTGTGCAAAGATTGATATAAATTAGTTATAATTTTTTTGTCTCCTAATTGACCACTCATTGCTTCTATTAAAGTTAGCTTTCTGTATAAAACAGGTTTTACTAGAAATTGAGAAACATATAACCTGCCTTGAAAGTACTGGTACCAGGGAAGATTGGGCCAGTTAAAGACAGTTTTGATCTCTAAATCAGTTAGAAAAGTTTATTTACAGAATAGCTGGCCAACCATGTGTATTCCCTGACTTTCCCCAGTCTTTGATGCTCTCTGGTTCATGATTTGGGTTAAGATCTGGCTTATTTGCTCTGGGTCTCATTGGTGAGGGAAGAGAACAGAACTTATCTCTAATTTTATCTCAAACCCAGTGTGGCCTTTATTAATGGATGTGTTAAATTTCTGGAGGGCATGACTTTTTCTTAGTCCATGATAGCCTAGCAATGTTTACACTGTCTCAATATATTCTTGCTCAATAGAGACCCAGTGTCTGGCTGGGTTAGAGCACAAACTCTTTCTGAAGATCAAATATCTTTGGTAATTAGGCAAAAGGGATCCTAGAAACGTCAAAAAAGACATAAAATGTTAATAGATTAATGACATAAGTTACAATTATTGGTAAGAGTGAAAAATAATTCTTTAGATATTAAAATGTTCAATACTGGCTTGTGCAATTTTTGTAATGTTTAATTACACACCTTTAACTTTATACATATATTGAACTGCTTACTGTTAAATTAAATAATATAACAATGGGCCAGAACTTCCCCTGGTGCAAGTTGATGTAGTTCTACTGAATAGAGCTACAATGATTTATATTAGCTGAAGATGTGGCCAATTATTATTTTTTGTTAAGTATGCTACCGTTCTCTGTGGGTTGTGTGGTACTTTAAGATTTGTGTGGCTAAAGCACCTTTAAGGTCTGGAACACTATGGGCTGGCATTGTTCTAAACAATTGGCAGTTGGAAGCAGTTGTGGGTGGAGCTGGGTTGGAGAGTGAATTCAAGAATGACGTGGGGCTGGATGTAACTTGTGAAGAAGACCCCCTCTCACTGTGCTAATTTGACTCAGTTTGGGTGTTAACTTATTTTTCTTGTTTCTGTTGCTCTGATTCAGTTAAACTCGTTAGAGATTATTTAAGTCATATTTGGCTTATTGGATTTTGGGACCCACTACAAGAAAATCCCAGTGGATTTCTTTGACGGGGTCCAATTTGAAACAGCCAGGTGAGCTGTGCAGCAGCAATGACGAAGAGCTCTCTGGTTTAAATGGAAGAAAAAGAAAGATAAAAATGGCATGTATGGAAAAACGGAGAATTTCCAATTGGATAAAAACAGGTGAGGATTTTGAATGCTGTTTGCAAAGGCTGCAGCAGTATTTTTATGCCAACAACTTTGAAAATATTTTGTTTTTTAAAAAGATAGATATTCCAACCATAGTTAGCTGAAAAGAGAAATTTGAAGTCCTGAAAGACTTACGTTTCACTCATGGCCTGAGTGATATAAATTATGACTACTTGATGTATTTGGGGTAAATTGGGCTTTTAAAATACACTTCCTGGCTGAGAGGTGTCAGTTTCACTTAGTAAACAAGAGAGAAGGAGAAAATATAACTGACATCCCAGCTAGTCTCAAAAAACTGCCAGCAATCTGTTGTTTTGTTAACTCCGCAAGAATCACAAATCCAGATGTCAGCAACTGAGCACATACTACCTGGGAATTCCTACAGAAGAATGAAGCTTCACTCTGCCCCAACATGCTTCTCCAACACACATCCTATGCCAAGACTGGGGAGGTTTGTGTAAGAATGATTCTGCTGGCTTTACACCACCTGACAATTTCCCTCTACTGAGAGAATTCTCTGCTAGACAATTGTGGCCAAATTATGTTCCCTTTGCACTGCTCAAGTAGAGGAAAAGGGACAGAACTGGGGCTGAGAATCTGGCCCATAATCAAGAGGAATAAAAGCTTTAGGATGCCTCCAAATTGATGTAAAATAAACCTGTTTGTTGTTACCATCAGTTATTATAAAAGTAAGTGGTCCTTCATTAGTAAAGAAAAATGGTCTTACTCCTATTTCATTCAGGTGATCAAAACAGTAGTTTGTATCTATGAAAAATCCATAATTGATGAAGTTGGAGCCTTCCTCCCGCTTTTCTTCCTCTCTTCTTCATTTGTCTGCAACTTTTCCCCTTACTCCCTCCTCTGCTGCTGTCCTAAAAGCAGTTTACTTTTGAGAAGGGTAATTGTGACATCACTGGTGATTTGTGGAAAATGACCTCATAACTAAACAACTTCTCCCTTCTTCTAATCTCTGCTTTTACTCTTCCTCGTCATTCTCTTTATTTAATTGCTATTCTATTTTTTAAAGTCAAATTAATTTTAGGGCTGGGGCAGAGAAGAAAACACACAGACTTAGGCCACAATCCTGCAAAGTCTTAAGCATGTGCTAAAAGTCAATGGGATTACTCAAAGTGCATGAAGTTAAGCACATGCTTACAATCTTTACAGAATCCAAACCTTAGTGCTGATCCTACAAGGTGCTAAGCTAAGCACTTCCTGAAAGGTAATGAGTGCTAACTCCCACTATTTTAAATGGGAGTTGAGGGTGCTCAGAACACTGCAGGATTCCACATGAAAAGACAAACACACTATAAGGATGTACCAAATAGCTATTTTATAGATAATTTTAATTAGATTCTTCGTAAATAGTCCAATTTTTAGTGCAATAACTATAAAATATTGTCTGAAGGTTAGACAAACTCAGCAATTCAATTATAATGCCTAAAGGTGAATTTAGAAGACAACTGGGGTAATTTTTCTAATTCATTTTATAATTTAGCACAACAATTATTTGGAAAACCAGATACTATTTGTTCTATTATGCTTTGTTACAACAAAATGTATGAATATTAATTATGTGGGATGTTTTGGCCATTGTGCTTTTGGAAAAGTTTGTGCTTCTAAGCAGCTACAATGTTTTACTATTGACTTTTATGGATTATTAGACTATAGTCAGTGATTTGATTATAAATATATAATGTAAATCAATTACAAAATTTCATCTTTTCTGGTATTGGCAATAACAGATTTTCTTATGCGGAATATGGTATAACTTTATCAAGTGTGATACATTTTCCTTTTGTTGTTAGCTTGTCTCCTTTACACGTAAATGATTGTTGATCTCTTTTTGTTTCTACACCATTATCGAATACATACATAATAGATGATCAATCAAAATTGCAATGTGGTAGAAATTATTAGTCTAAAAATGTTATATCAATAAGTTTTAAAACTAATAAAGTGATAGTGTACTTATTGGAACATTGAATATGAAGATCAGAAATTTCCTTTACCTGTTGTTTTTTTTATAAAAGTGACTGATAACAATTTTGGTAAATAACTGAATATTTTATTAGTATTTACTTTTTAACATGAATACATTGTCTAGTTCTGTTAGACTTTGACAGCTTTTTATAGGACTTGCTCAACTGATAGATTTGTATATGGTCTGTCTATAGCTGTACTGAGTGAAAGTCCAGCCCCACTGAAATTAATGGCAGAACTCCAGTTGACCTAAATGAGGCCATAATTTCATCCATTTGGGTATATTTAAAAAAAAACCCTAATTATATTAATTCATTTGTAAAGCAGTTGAAGATGAAAGTGATACACAGTGAGTCAAAGTGTTGTTATTTCTAATAGAATAAAATCATCTTTATAATTTTTTTCTTTGAGTATTCCTTGCCTTTGTTTGCTATTATCTATTTGCGCATTGATGTCTTCTCTTGTGTGTAGATATCAGAGCGCGATGTCCAAGTTCCATAACCAGAGGATGTCTTCTGTATGTGGAGAGGATAGTCATTGTAAACCGCCCTCCAGCTGTGGGTGGTGCACTCTTCTTCCACATGAGTTATTGTTTGCAACGGTGTTCCTTGGTCACAATGTGGGGAAGGAAACCACGCCAAGCAAGAGCATAGTTGCAGCAACTCTGGATGAAATAGAGGGTGGCCTATTGAGCCTGGTCCAGGATCTACAATCAAATGAAAAAGGAGGCAGATGCAATGACAAACTCTTCAGTTTACTTGGTGTGTTACTCTCTTTTCCACGGAAGCTTCCTCTCTGTACAGACATAGTTTTCAGCTGCTGGCAGTGCTGATCACCCATGCATGCATCTAAAAGTGCGTGAGCTACCATAGCAAAGGGGTGTCAAGAGATCAGCCATGCTATCACACCTGGTCCACCGGAGTGGGATTCCTCCCTTGAATATCAACAGACCTTAGAGTTGGTACTGTGTGTTGTTTCCTATCTGAGAATGTGGCATCTGTTAGCTGGAGATATAATCAGCTAGTTCCATCTGTTACAGCCCTCCAAGCAACTTTAAAGTAATGACATCTCATTGAAGGTCTGGCAGAGCTATCTGCACTAGCACATACAGACTGGAGGTTAGTTTATTCTTTTGTTAGCCACTAATAATACAAATGGCTGAGTTTAGCCCCCTGTGGACAAGCTGAGTGTGACGGCACCCCTAGCCTCAGAGCAGTATTCAGCTGGAGCAAACATGAGGGCCAAAATAGATGTATGAAGGAATTAAGGGTCTGTTCCCCAGGAAGTTCCCGATAGTTTTTGTATCAAGGCAGTATAGGCAGAGATCTTTATTATCAGGTGTTTCAGGTGGGGCTGGTATGTCAGTCTAGGTCGAATTATACTCCCAAATATGTGACAACTGGAGGGAATAGCCGACCTGGGGCATAGGTCAAAATAGATTGGCAAAACAATTGTTTTGACAGAAAGTAGTTGCCATTTTCTTGATTTCACTGAGACTTATGGCTTGTCTTCACTACCATGCTAAATCAGCGCCGCTGTGATTGATGCAGCGGTGTCAATTTAGCGCATCTGGTGAAGACGCACTACATTGATGGGAGCACGCTCTCCTGTCGATGTAATGAATCCACCTCAACAAGAGGCGGAAGCTATGTCGGCGGTAGAGCATCTCCAGGCAACATGCGCGGTGTAGACACCACATTAAGTCGATAAGTTATGTCGCTCGGGAGAGTGTTTTTTTCACACTCCTGAGCGACATAATTTACATCAACTTCAGAGACAGTGAAGACAAGCCCTTAGTCTCCATTGCTAAAAGTCACTAGGCAGAGTATCCAGGTCTTTGCTAAGATTCCCTTCAAACCTCTGGAAGTCATTTCCAATGTCAGCAATATAGGTGACATCTGTACTGTTGATGGTGATGTAAATTCTATGTTTCAACTTCATTTAAAAAAAATCTCTTGTAATAGCAGGAAACTATAATAGTGTCTTCATAAATGTATGTCTGTATCTTATAAATAGATACTGTATATCTCTACCTCAAAAGAGATATCTATGAAGAAGATATCTTTTTCTTATAGGTCACATATTCTTCAAAAAACAAGCTTGATCATAGACTTGAGAGAAGACCATAGCTGATTCAAGAGCATACATGGACATGGGCAGGGAAAATCACCTATTTGGTTAAAATTGTTAAGTATACAAACCATCAAAGAGTAAGAATGCTGAAAATCAGCTTCCTGGCCAATTGATCTACACAATAATAGATCCCCATCTGTGCTGCCATTCACCTCTGATCACTGTATTACTACATAGTTTGATGTCTTCATCACATTGTATTTCTTAATGTCTCCCATTAGTTTAGAATAGCCTCTTGTGAACTTTCCTTTTAATTTGCTGCAGACTTTTTATCCTGAAGTGGACTCAGCCAATCAACTTTATCCATGCTTTTTTTGGGAGAAGAAGATGTCACATTATGAATTAGTTACATAGTATTTGCACAATGAGTTGTACTGGGGAACCACATTTTTGGGTTCCTGGTTACTAGTTCAGGCAGAGTGTAAACCATGTGTGTGGAAACATTTTCTGCTTAAAGAGCTTGGACCACTAGTTTTCTCCTCCAATGGGAAACACTGTCACTTGACATGGCATAATCCTATTGGCTGCTGGATGTGGGTGGGCATCTGATAATCCTGCAGATGCAAATAAGGCTTTACCCAACATCCCATGCAAATGAAGTCAGGGTTGCTGGGTGACCACGTGGTGTTATTGATGGAGTGAAATCAGACCCCGCCCTCTTCAGGATGACGTCACATGATCATCTCAAAACCTAGTGATAGCCACCCCTTGTGCCCACTCAGAAGGACCAGAACAGGATGGGAAGGTAAGGGAGGTAACAGGTGAGTTAGGGGGACCCATGGGGGGTTCAGCCCCCCAACATTTTGCACCTTTAGTACCTAGCCTCTCCCTAGGGAGCTGATGGAGGGAGCCAATAGGAGCCTTGGACAAACCCTCTCCCTATTGGTCTGCTGCCTGGTATGCAAATGAGTACAACGTCACTTCCTGGGATAAATCGAGCGCCATTTTCTCTTTCTGGTTTGGGCTGGATAAGGAGCCAGCGGAGGCGGATGGATGGGAGCGGGGCCCTGGGGGCTCCGCGCAGAGGCTGAGCCTGAGGCGGGCCAGGACGCTGGCGCTGCTGCTGCTGCCGCCGTTCTGTGACTGAGAGCGGGGCGCAGCGGGCGGCCCCGGGGTCGGGAGGAGGAGCCGGCGAGGCGGGCGGCGCAGCGCGGTGCGGGGCTGGCTTTGTGAGGAGCGGGAGGCGGAGGCTGCCGCGCGGACCCACGCACCGGGGAGGCGGAGAGGAGCGGGCGAGCTCCCCCTACAGCCTGGCCGGGTAGGTACAGGGAGCGCCCGCCCCCAGCGCGGCAGGGCTAGTCCAAGCGCCCGAGACGGACCGCGCGGCACAACGACTGTATCCTCGGGCAGGCTGGGCGTGCTCCCCTAGGCGCGCCGGGGCACGGGCTGGCCATGCCCTCCCAGCTGGGAGCGGCAGGCGCCCAGGAGGCGGATCGGCCCAGGCAACCTAGAGCGACCCGAGTGTCTCTATGTATATACCCCCCTCCCAGCACAGAGCATCCTGCCCCAGCGTACATTGTACCTGCTCCATTTACTCGTCAGCCCTCCCCCCCAAAACCATACAGTGAGGAGCCCCCCCCCGCACAAAGGCACCCCTCTTCGCTCCAGGGCTGGGGTTGGGCAGTGGGGTGGGGGTGTGCCCTGGTCCCAGCTCCCCTGGGGGCACAAAAGGTTTAAACTCCTTGGGACTTGCAGCGTGGGATACATCCTCCACATACTGAGTATCTGGTACCCACTGGATACCCCGCATGGAGTTGATACCAGAGAAATTCCCTAGATTCCATTGTGCATTCTTGACCTCCATTTTGAATAAGCAAGAGTCACAGCATCATTGGAAGCTGCAGGTCACGTGATATTTCTGAGCATGTGTAGTACAAAAGTAGGGAAAAGGTCAGCTGAGGTAAATAACCAAAGTAGGGGAAAGGTCAGGAGGTTGTAACTCTGAGGCAAAGAAGGACAGTGAGCATGCCTGGAATGTTGATGTGTTTGAATGTTGGTACTGAGCATGTGTGAGCATGTGCAGTAGATCTGATAGTCTAGAAAGTTCTGGAAGGTGAGGTGGAGGATGCTTCCTGGGTACCCTACCCTGCATGGAGTTAGAGTGATACAGAGGGCAGTGCGCTCTTCTTCCTGCTTCTCTCCTGCCTGTCCCCCTCCCCCGCTTTCCTGCTATGTTGCACTATAGAAAAGTGCATGGGGTGTGTAACTGTAACAAGGTAATAGAAGGGATACACAGTACCTCTAAACTCAGGGAGTGTGCAGTACTGAAAAACACTCCTGCAGGCAGTGGCAGGGTTGAGCCTCAACATACACTTGTCGCCTGATCTGTTTTTGTTTTTGTTTTAAACTCACAGTAGTTAAAACCCACATCATCCAGAGAAGGAAGAGAGGTTAAAGGGAAGATGAAAGGATTGAGTTAGTTGGCTGCCTTGTTCAGAGTGTACTGCCTCTTGTGCACCTTCCATAATGACTGTGAAGTCCTCTGGCCGTCAGACTTCAGGTAACACAGATGGGAAGGACAACATCCTCATTCCAAAACCAAATCTCTTCTTTAACCAGAATACTGAGGGAGTATAGGCCATGCAGATGTAGTTCCCCAACCCTAACCTGTACTTTGGTTTGGGACCGCTCTAGAATAGTGGAAGGGAGTAGGCAGAGCCCTTCTGTAAGTTGGATGGTTTCAGATACATTCTAATGACATAGTGTTGTAATGTGAAAATGAGTGGTAGCTAATGTGTAAATAAATCAGGGTTGTCTTAGGGCCTATCTATGTGGGAAATTGATAGGCATATCTGTAGTAAAATAAATATGATTTTATCTTTGGGGCTTCTCTACACAGGGAACTTGACCAGCACTGCTGTAGTGGAATAACTATCACGCTGAAGATATTCTAGAATAACTCCCCATATGGACACTCAATGGAGTGTCGATATGGCAAGTTATTCTGGAATAGTTATTCCACTATAGCAATACTGGTTGTGTAGAGAAGCCCTAAAAGTTTGTTTTTAGAACAGTCTCCTCCTCCTCCTCCTCCTCTTATCTGGATAGCTGCATTTTGAGCTAGGGAGAGACTTCCGTGTTTAGAATATGGCAGGAAACCAGAGTTAGTGTAATGAAACTCGTGTTGTTCTCTTTAGTTTATTATACAGAGAGTAACCCTAAGGGAATATACACTCCAGAATAACAAAGCTATAATTTTAAATAGCAGTTGTTTTGCAGGAAATTTTTAATTTGATTTCCTTTCCATGCTTCAGAACTAAAGGAACAGTTTCCAATGAATCGATTTCTTAGACTGATATGTATTCCAATAAAACATTCATCACTTACTGCTTGAGAATATAGTATAAACTGTCTTAAATTATGACTAGTTTCCAATAAAACAGCTGTTGGTATTTAAATTGTTTGCTGTTTTCCTTAGCTAAGGAAAACTGTTTTGCTCACTTGAGGGGTGTGCTTGTGAAATTACAAGTTAACTTATTTTAGCTCCTTTTTAATATTTTTATGTATTGCTTAAGTACTAAGTTAATGCTTAATTTCTTTTTTCTTCAGCTGAATAACATGCAGCTGGATAAAATTGAAGCTCAAATGTGAACTGAATCTCATGTAATTTTTAAAAAGTGCCTAATAAAGTGAAAATATATAAAATCAACTGAAAATTTCAAGTACTCTTGCATTCTAAAGCAAGAGATCGGAAAAATCTCTTTTCTTTATTTACAAATCAGGACCAAAATGCAAAGTTCTACATTTTCCTTGTGACAATTGAGTACAACAAACATGAACGTTTGACATTGTGATAGCAGTTTCAGGGTAAATGCAAAATCTTGATCTGAAGTCCTCACATGTAAAGAGAATGAGTTCTTCCCCTGATATCTTGCTTTAGAATTCAAATGTGTGTGTTAAACTCTGTAGAGTTGACATATATTCTTTCAGGTTCTAAAAAGAATGATTGAACCTTCCTTCCCCCCATTTTTTTTATTTTTCCAAAAGTCTGCTAGTTCACTCTTAGAAAATGTAGTTCATTGAAGTAATCAGACTTTGCAAACTTCAGTTATAGTTTTTGATTATCTGCTTTTACTTTAAATGTGAAGGGGGGAGGTTATACAGAATAGTATTTTCTTTTGCAATTGTCACCTATACAGTAGGTGTGCTCTATCTTATTTGAGAGTCTTTATATTAGTCTGTGTAAACTGGAATGGAACTTGCCACATCTATATCTCCAACAGCTCATGCTCACTTTAAAGTTGACCTGCAAAAGGACTTTTTTTGTACAGTTGTGCATATGCCCTTTTTTGCTGTTGCTATGTTTCCCTTCTTCTGTCTTACCTTTAGAAATAAGAGGACTATCAATTCTGGTCTGTCCTGATTTTGGTGGAGGACTTGTAGAGAGTCTGAAGATGAATATTGTTAGCTAACATATTAATTGAAGGGTTGAGATGTTGAATTGTTGAAACACACTTTCTTTTTCAATATGTATGTATGTTGAAAATTTTAAATAGGTGGGGAATCTTTTAAAAAAAAAAAAAAAAAAAAAAAAGCATCCCCATACCTTCTTTAACTGTCTGACTAAAAATTCCTTCCTCAATTTCTCAGCTCTTAGCTCTGTATACCTTCTAGGCTAGTCAGAACTCGAATTTCCAATGTAAATGTCAAGCAGGGGGGGAAAATTGCTTAAACCATTCAGCCTTTCTCATAAATCAGAAGTGCAATTTGTTTTTTATTCTCAGGTCACCTTTTTCTTTCACGGGGTGAAATTGTTAATTTTAGCTAATTTTTTGGATTCACAGATATGGTCTTCAAGCACACTAATTTTAGTTAAGTGATTCTCTGATTCATAATGTAATATTTGAACTATGTTGCTTGGAACAGTGTTCAATAGTAAACATTGTACTGGTAGGAGGAGTCTGCAGTCTTGGTGGTGTCTTCGCTTGGTTGAAAAGCAGATCATGTTTGCATGATTTAATATGGAGAATATTACTGTTCATATGCTATAAAATAGTGGAGAAAACCTCATGCTGTACTCAGGTCCAATACAATACTGTTATGGAAGTGTTACCCTAGTCAGACAATATTTAAAGGAAAAAAAGTTAATGGACAAAATACCACTAAGGGCTATGTGAATGATCTAAGGACAATTCATGTGTCAAGACTGCAAGATCAGCAATAAAGATAGCAAGTCCTGTAATCTCTTATTTAATAAGATTTGTTTGGATTTTGCACTTAATAATGGAATGCTTTTGGAAACTTATGTGAATTATTAATTTTTTGGGAGCTGTTTACATCCAGAAGTAACTAAAATAAACTTTGCTTAGTAATAGTTTTTGTCACTCTGCTCCCAAACATCCAGTAGCCAAGATGGTAAAACAAACTGTCATTTTCATACAGCGTATGTTACTGAATTTGCTTTGTTGACCCAGTGTTGGCTTTGGTTGGCAAGAAACTGGTAGTTGTTAGCAAAAGATTGGCAGTAGTTCAGGATGTAACATACGGAATGTTTTGGTTAAAGATTGAAGGCTAAAAAACCAAAACAACTAATGACATGGAAATAAAAATGGATGGATAATACACTATTCTAGCTGTGAAATACTGAATATTGTGAACTGAGAAAATGAAACTGAGGACTTAGAAAAACAAGCTCAGAAAATTGGAATTCCTGATTTATGATAGAAGAAAATGTGTTGTATATTTTAAATGGATTATCGAAGTGTAGTAGATTGATAATTTGAAATCTTGCTTCCAAGCATTGTGTTAAGACCAGTGGCATATTTAGTACTTGTGGAATGTACGTCTCTTGGATTGAAGAACTGCATCTTGAAAATTGGAATATATAAAGCCAGCTATGTTCAAGAATATTGTTTTTTCTGGATTAATAATCCCAACCTTCAGTTTTAGAAGACATTTGATTTGTTAAAACAGGACTGAAAAGTATGGACATGGGTTATTAGTGCTGTCTTAGTAAACTGATGGTTCTATCTTGGTAGATAGTTTGCTTCTTATGGAAAGTCTTTCTTCATCTAATTGATACATTGATGCTTCTGAATGAGAAGGAAGATCACCCAAATAGTGGAAGAAATATTTCCAGTGGACTTGGAACCCGTATCTTCTTGTGGCTGAATTGATCATCGTGACATCTTATCAACTGTGTTCTTGTATAGTAGACCATGGAGTCTGGTGCATATAACCTGATACAATAGTAGCATTGGTTATAAACTAGAACTTTAAAGTGTCCAAATTTCCATTTGATCTTAATTTTGAATAAGGATTTATCTATTCCCATGGTATCCGAATGCCTTCCAGAGTTTGTTTAAAAACAAAAAACCCAAGGAGACTAGCATCTGACAAATGGGGCTCCCTTTCCGTGGGGGACGAGGAGAAGAAAATAGCAGGTGGTTTTGTGTACATAAGTTACGATGCTTATTTGTTGGAAGGATTTTAAAGGTTGAAGAAATGTGTTTTCCATCTGGACTGGGATGTAGATTGGGTTTGTGTTAGCTCATAGTTTCTGTGGGAGAGAATTCCGGTCTGGGGGTCAGACCCCAAGAAAAATCCTGCCTTCTGTAGAGGTAAGCTTTATTCTGGTAAGGGACAGCTCTCTTGTTTTGAGAAATGGAGCTGTTGAGGGCACTCGAGATTCTGAAAGGTGAAGCAGGTGGCTTTTTTTTTTTTTTTTTTTTTTGGGTGATCTGCTCCTGGACGACTTAGATTTTGGAAATAAGGACTGAGACCTTCTCTGGATCCTCACAGAACTGCGTGTGTAAGCATATCACCCAGTTCTCTGTTCTTTTAGTAACATGTTACTGAGTAGGCATGCTGCTGTATTCTGCACCAGTTTCAGTTTCTCGGGGCTGATGCTTTGAAGCCCAAATAAGTAGCATTGTTGGAATTCAAATAGGAGTTGATGAAGGTGTGTTTTATCAAAGCTAGGCCATCAGAGATGGGATTCGGTCTTCTGGCCAGCTGGAGATGGTAGAGTTTCTCCTGGATGCGGCTGTACAAGAGGCTAGAGTTAATGGGAAGCACAGAAGAAGTCCTAAAGTGCATACTTGTCTTGATGATCAGTGGGCATGTTTCTTCAAACAGAGGGGCTTGCGGTGGTCTCTAAGAAGTAATTCCCTCTGCCTACAGCAGAACTTCTATTTTGCTGGGATTTAACTTCAGCCAGCTTTTCCTCATCCATAGGTTTACCCTTGTCTGGCTTGGGTAACTGGGTGATAGTGAGATATAGTCATCCCATAAATCTATACAATGTTAGAAATCCACACAGATTTCTGCTGAGAAGCACTACTATAGCCATACCATTATTTACAAATATTTTTAAAATTCAGCTTACATTTGCGGCTTCAGCTGTCCACCGTGGTTTTGAAGTGGTGGAGTTTTGCAGGTTGGAAAACTGCATTAGTCTTGTATTACAATGTCTGGTTCCATGTCACTTAAGCAAGGTAGTGGTTGATAGGAGCAGTTGCAGGAAATCCTGATTTCATTAACAACTGTACTTAAAAGATATCTGAGCATATACATGGCAAAAAGTACTCCCCTACACACACACACACAATGCGGTTTCCTTGGAGGCAGAAATAGCATCACATTTTCACTTGCATGTTATATCTCCACTAGGTAAAGTGGTTGTTTTCTAAATATAGTCAGAAGTTAGCACAATTGAAGTATTCAGGCTTCCATGCTGAAGATCACAATATAGCTATCAAACAGGAATGAAGAATAGAAATTTGGCTACTTTTTAGTCAGGGTGGGAGGAATTTGAATTTTTTTGAAATCTTGGGTTAACATAAGAACATGCATGTTTGTTTTAGAATAAGGAAGTGATCTCATAAGATCATATACTAATGAAGAACAGTTTCTTGTTCAAAGCATTTTGCTTTTCATGCTGGAAAGTAGACTTCTGAGGGAAGCATTCCCATGATATTAATTATTGGTATAACACTACAAAGCATAAGTGTGCATGTACAAATGTTCCATCACATTATTTTTGTCTTTCTCTTTCAGGAAAAGTGCAAAATGTTTCAAATTCCTGTTCAAAATCTTGATAATATCAGGAAGTCTCGAAAAAAGGTGAAGGGCATTCTTGTGGATATTGGGCTTGACAGCTGCAGGGAGTTATTGCAGGTAAAGAATTGAAGTAACATAACACAAACTGCTGAAACTTGAATTTAAAATTTTTGAAAAGTCTTTCACAGTTTAGTGTATATATACTATTCATCTGTCTTAGAAATTTATAATGTGGGTGGGTCAATAAAGAACTGCATCCTTACTTGGATGATTGCCTGAATCTGGCAATCAATCTATTATAGGCCTGGAATTAGGAGTTTCCCGCAACATAAATTATTGAAACATTTTGATTTTTAGAAAGGCATGAAATGAAGGGTGCTGCATACTCTTTACTGGTAGTATTGTGTCAAAGGAAAGCACTGTTACTTAAGGAAATGTTGCTTGTTTACTACATGAGTGCTTTCCTGTATAGGACTCTTTAATTAAAAAAAAAAAAAAAAAAAAAATCAACAACCAAACCACAAACCATGAACAAATGAAGAGAAGATGTGAGCAAACACAAAGGGACTAACTGCTCTGCCTTGGCATATCAAGAAGAAATCTCTAAAGGATGTACAAACTGTCAACATTTATAAACCAAGCAAAGAGAGACAGTAATCTGTTGTAGGGTTTTAGAAACTTGACTCAAGATCACTTTGGGCGGGGGGGCGGAATCAAACCGTTGTGTGGCAATTCAGTATTGCATCTCCACAAATTCAAGCAGTCCATCTAGTGCACTGAGGCTATGAAGACAAATGTGACATCATTTTGTTGAGCAGAGACTGTCATTTTCTAGGGAAAGCACTTGCATGCAACAAGCAAAGAGAATCTGCACCAACAGATTAGAAAACTTAATATCAAAAAGCTGCAAATGCAATCACTTTTCAGGAACTAAATAAACTACTAAATGGTAGCCTTGACTTGACCGGTTGTTAAATATGATCTTTCATTGCCTTTTCAGTATATTTATGACTTTACTTTGTCACCAGCTGAGGACTTACATTACGTCTGTAGGCGTGACATGCTCATAGGAGAAAGAGGACTAAAGCATGATTTTGTAGGGAATCTTGCTATGTTTTTACAATGACTGCTATTTGAAATTGGTCATTTAAGACTTGCACGCAAAAGAAACATGCTTTGGATCACTATGCATCACTAACCCTGGAACAGTGTTGACATTTGGTTATTCTAATTAAATCTTGTCTGAGGGACTTTAGCATTTGAATAAACTTGACAAGAGAGAACACTTATGTATTTGTCCAGTAATTTACATATTCCCTCTATTCTGATACTATATTTTAATCAGAGCATTTCTCATTCCTAAATTCTTACACCTAGATCCTTTGAAGTCCAAATCTTGGTTTGATATCAATTTCTTGCTATGGAAATTATTGTAAAGTCAACTTTTGATTGCGCTATAGAATAAATTGAGAGAGGATTCATGACTAAGACCCTCTTCAAAGCATAAATAGGTTTTTGGGAACATGGTAATCATGGGGGGGGAGATATGGTGAGTGTGGGTAGAAAAGGGGCACAGCAAATTGAGTTATCGGATATAAAGTCCCTTGTCAAGTTCAGTTACTGATGTTTGGCTTTCTAGATAAGCTACAGCTGTTTCTGTTAAGTATGGAAGGACTTCATCAACTGGGATGATGGTTTTTAGACTTCTTGGGTTCAGTATTCTTCCATTGCAGCATAGTGTGACTTTTAGCAATCGCTAAAGCATTTTGACCAGTGTTGATATTTAATAGGTGAGAAGTAGCTTAGTTTCTCCGTATCTAGATGAAATTTTGGAAAATCCAGTAATCCATTACCGTGATAATGTTATAGAACTAACCCGCCATGTTGAGGGAACTATGAAACAGGCCTCCTAAAAAGGAAGTTTCTAATAAGATATAATAATTGGCATTTGTCTCTGGAGGCAAGGTACGTCTGAAGGTTGGTCTCTCTTTGTAACCGGAGACCAAAAGGGCCTGTTTATTGGCTAACAGCTTGCACTCTCCTTTGGGAGGAAGACATGGGCCTTCTGTTCCAGATTTATAGTTGGATCTGCTGTACAACCATATTAGGGTGGATTAAATCATCATTTTATTTTATTTTTTTTAAAGAATATCCTTTTTAAAATTTAAATTACTTCAAAAAAATCTATTTAAAATTCAACATGAAATGATGACAATATATGCTAAGACCTAAACTTAATATGTATTTTTTAAAATGTAAATGATTTTTATTAGAGTTAACAATACCTATTTGCTTCCAGAGCTTTAAAGAAAATGAAACCACTAAGCAGGGGGAGGTCCCTGGCTAAGCACATGGAACCAGAGCTTGTAGAAATGCTAAACAGGCTTTTTGACAGCAGTAGCCTCTTCTGTTGGGTGCAGAGAGAATATTTTCTTCCTTTCACTTTATTCAACTGTTCACGTCAATGGCTAGTTCATCCAAAGTTAAGGAACTAACTAAGAATAGAAAAAGCAGGGAAGCTGGCTTACTTCTTCCAATCTATGAAAAAGCTAGGTGTGAAAGGATGAGCTCTACTAGTTCTAAAATCTTGAAGGACATAGTGACCAGAAACAGACTGTTCAATTTACTAACTACAGATAACACTTTATTTGCTTAATAAATTGATTAGTTCTAAGAGCAAAACATGTTTTGATAATTTTTCCCCTTCTGTATCCATACTAAAGGTAGTTTTATTTAATTACTAGAATTCATTTAAAAAGACTTTTTTCACCCAAATAGAACTTGCCACAGATCATAACTTAAAAAAAAAAAAATCGAGTGAATGAGAAATACACCATTCACCATCTTTCTAACATAATAAATGAATGTGAAAATTAAATCTGAATAAATGTATGTTAAGATAAATAATTGCTTAAATAAATGTATATAGATGTGCTATATCCTCCTGGCTAGCAGGAAGTAGTACCAAATTTGGTATCAAGGCTATATCTAGTTTCAACTTACCATTTTTATGGTTACCAATCAATGAGAATAAGATTGGCTTTAGGAAAATAACTTAAGTACCAATGACAGGTTTCAGAGTAGCAGCCGTGTTAGTCTGTATCCGCAAAAAGAAGAACAGGAGTACTTGTGGCACCTTAGAGACTAACAAATTTATTAGAGCATAAGCTTTTGTGGACTACAGCCCACTTCTTCGGATGCATATAGAATGGAACATATATTGAGGAGATATATATACACACATACAGAGAGCATAAACAGGTGGGAGTTGTCTTACCAACTCTGAGAGGCCAATTAATTAAGAGAAAAAAAAAACTTTTGAAGTGATAATCAAGCTAGCCCAGTACAGACCGTTTGATAAGAAGTGTGAGAATACTTACAAGGGGAGATAGAGTTGGTAAGACAACTCCCACCTGTTTATGCTCTCTGTATGTGTGTATATATATATCTCCTCAATATATGTTCCATTCTATATGCATCCGAAGAAGTGGGCTGTAGTCCACGAAAGCTTATGCTCTAATAAATTTGTTAGTCTCTAAGGTGCCACAAGTACTCCTGTTCTTCTTTTTTAAATACCAATGCAAAACAAGATTAAAATCAATTATTTAAATGATTTCCTGCTTTTAATCACTTTGATTTAAATCCGTCTATTCTGAACAATACTATGTTAACTGCGCCTAGAGTGTGATGTCCTAGATGTATTGGCAACTTATTCTAACTCTTCTCCAACAGGTTAGGATCTGCAATAGGTATTAAAACAAAGCAGAAGTCAATATTCAAGATTTTTGAGCCTAAGGCCCTTCTGGTAATTGCTTTTTATAAGTGAGGGAGCGTTTTTCATTCATGAGGTACATCAGTGTAGAAAGTAAATACTGTAAAAAGTTGCACAAATTCAAGGATAACTTGACATTCCTTAGATTCTTTTCTAACTGATTACACCAGGCTATGTAGATTCCACAAATACAAGTGCTGAGCTAGCAAAATGTTAGGTCAATATGTGTCTGACAAGCTTTTCCACTTTCTTATCCATTTAACTTTTGGGAGAAAAAACTGGGGGACTATAGGATTGCTCATGCTAAGTCTTTTATCTTAAGAAGCTGTCCGCAGGGATTGTGGGCTTTGGTGGGAAGCTATTGAGGAAGTTTAAGTATCAGCTTTAGAATTTCTATAGGGATTGGTGGGGAGGGGGAGGAGAAATTTTGCAGCTTTCCCAAGTGATGGGGGAGAGTTCTTTGCTTGTCTCTTCTAGGTTGTGGGAGACATCTCTGGGTTTGAATTGCTCTTTTGAATTCTCGTGAGTTATTTCCACTATCTCTGGATTTCTTATTTTGATGCGCTGTTGTAGTTTTTCCTTTTTGAAACCTGGCTAACGAAACAGATCTTTACACCAGAAACTCTGACTGTGGTGCGAGTTTGAGTATATAATTCTAAAGATGCCTTTTGGCCTTCCTTTAACTTATAGGGCAATTGGGGTAGCTGGAGGCCTGGAAAACAGATCACCTTGAGCCCCCTTTTTATCTTTGTGTCTTTGTCCACGTTGGAAATCTTCAGCTGTAATATCTTTAATCGAGAAGAATCACTTTAGTAGCAGCTGCTTGAAATTAAGGCAGACCAAAAACTTAGGGATGGGCCCTTTTGACATCACAGAAGGGGAGAAGTATGTACAAAAATTTTCTGTGGCCATAGGCATTTGTCTGAATGTCAAAGCAGAAAACACTATTGTGAAGTGGATGCTCTGCAAAGCAGAACATAGCATATTTAAAAAAAAAAAAAAAAAACACTTTCATAAGGTAAATATTTAATACCATGGGCTTAAGCACAAATTTCTAAAACTTACTCTAGTACTAGTTTCTGGTACTTTTTGAATGTCAAACTGGCATGTGGGATTGGTGGATAACTTCCTTTGTGCCAAAGTCTAATGGTATATTAAGTATAGTTGCCATGTAGCAGAAGCTGCAAAAGGATTGGCGTACAGAGGTTGGGGTAGAAGATGGAGATGGGTGGTGAGGGGAAAGGAACAGAATTGAACCTATGGATGTAGAGAACAAGAGACAAATGTAAACTTAGAGGATGGGATGAATTAGTTTTGGGGTGGAGGATTCAAAGGGAATCAATGCCAAACACCCATTTAAATGAGGTAAGTTGGTCTTAATCTCGGCTACAATGCTCCTTTATCCTGCTGGTGAGTTATGTTTCTTGCAGACATAATAATACATGTTCTCACAACTTTTGAAGGACATATAGTGCTTTATTTCAAGAAACTAGTTCCCGAATGCATGGTCTTTGCAGTTTAAGTGATAAAGATGCTTTGCTGAAGAGTAAAAAGACTTGGGTCCCTTTGCAAAATGACTTCTGGAGCTGAGAAGATGGAAAGGAGGTCATGGAGAAGGAGAGGAGTGGAGGCATATGCTGAAGTGATGTGGATTAAAGGGAAAAGGGAGTTTGTTCCTTAAGATTCCTGAACTTGCATAGAAGCAAATGGAATGAAGAGTAGCCCCCAAATCATTCTGAACACTTAGGATTCTCTTCTTTAAATATTTTGTTTATATTAAATAACTTGAGGTGGTAGTTCAATTAAAAATAACCTAATAAGGAACAAGTAAGATCATTTTGAAATATTGGACCCAAATTTTTTGGAACTTTGAAGTTGCTTTCTTTCATCCTGATGCACAATATTGAATTTTGGCAACCTAGACCTTTTTTCTATCAGTTTATTATAATTTGAATTTTTCCCTATGTTTTAAATACATATTTTGTATATAAACTGTTCTGTAAATAAGGTGTGTGTGTGTATATATGTATATATATTTTTCCCCTCTCTTTTAGAATCTTAAAGGTTATGATCCAGGAGAAAAATATTTTTGCAACACTTCATGGAGTGATGTGTCTCCTTGGGAGTCTGTGGGCAAAAGGAAGGTATGTATGCTTGCATCAGGTGGTCTGGGCAATTAAATTGAATGTTGTTGCAAAGGATGGGATGAGGATGGGATTCAGATAAAGTCCTAATGAGAGTGTAATACTCTTACATAGGATGAAAGGAGGTGATTTCCTGGCTTCAAAGATTCCTCTTCTCCATAATAATGAAAACCTACAGAATTTTTGACAAAAAGCCTCTTTAAGGGGAGCTGTACGTTTGTAAAGACCAGATTCTGAGTGTCCCTACACTGATGCACAAAGTGGGGGCAGTACAGGAGCCTCACCCACCCCTGTTTCACTCCTTATATTACCCAAATACAAAGTCTGGTACTGGCTAATGACATTAGCCACCACAAAAGGATAGGGAGGAGGCAGAGGCCTGACCACACTGTATCCTCCTAAGGGGTATCCTAATAGGGCAGCCCCGTCTGGAGTGCCCTCCTGCATCAGGCCACACCATACCAGATGCACCAACCTCATTACCTTCCTTCAGAGTCCCCAGTATCTCTACATAAGCTTTCTTGTCTCATGACTACCCCTTCTTGGAGCTTATGTTTATTACAACAACGTGGCCAAATAGTCCATAACAGGACTCCTGAAACCTACTCCATTTATCACCCCTGTGCATGTAATCCTTAAAATCCCATGCCACCTGGTCAGTCAATGTAGCACATACCAGAGTCTAATGTTTTCTACCTCACCTAGTCTCTTCCTCCATCTTCTCCTAGGTATTGCTTCAACATCTCTCATGACTCTTCAGCCCCCTCTGGCCCTCAGGCTTTAGCTCTCTGGCTTTGAAAGCCAATAGGCATCTCCTTTCCCGTTCTCAGCTTTCAATCCTCTCCAGCCTTCTTCAGCAGACTAGCCCCTTCTCTGGCTTCCTAGCCCTCAGCCCTTTTAAGCTTCCCAACACTTGGCTCAGGAATGTCAGCAGGCTAGCCTCTCCATTGGCTTCCTGATAATTCCTCCCTCTTTTCAGAGAGGACCATTTCCTGGAGATTTCCTTCCATCTCATGATCTCTGGTAGGGGAAAGCTACCAATCTTCTGACTCCCAGGCATCTCTCATCTGGCCCTTTTCCTGACTGATTCTCTTGACTCCCAGGTGTCCTCTTTTAAGCCCTGTTTAGGTCAGCTGATGAGTCAAGGTGCACTGGCCCTGCTCGCTCTTAAAGTGTCAGTGTCCCCTGTGACAGATACCAGAGGCCATAGTCCCCCGCCCCTGCATGCCAGGAAACTCTAGATGTGTCTCCTTAATACTTCCTCCTCTCCTGCCTTTAAAGGCAGGACAGTTCTTTAAAGTCAGTTGAGCTCTTTATTGCTTGTATAAACAGAATAGTGTGATGTAACAAGAAACACAGAAGGTTATGGAGGTTGTAAAGCAGGGGTTGGCAACCTTTCAGAAGTGGTGTGCTGAGTCTTCATTTATTCACTCTAATTTAAGGTTTTGCCTGCCAGTAATACATTTTAACGTTTTTAGAAGGTCTTTCTAGAAGTCTACAATATATAGCTAAACTATTGTTGTATGTAAAGTAAATAAGGTTTTTAAAATGTGTAAGAAGCTTCATTTAAAATTAAATTAAAATGCAGACCCTCCCCGGACCGGGGGCCAGGATCCGGGCAGTGTGAGTGCCACTGAAAGTCAGCTTGTGTGCTGCCTTCGGCACGTGTGCCATAGGTTGCCTACCCCTGTTGTAAAGCAATAAAAAACATGAATGGATAGATGTAGGCAACTGAGGGAGAAGCTGAGAGAATTGTGTGTGGAATGGGCTACAGTGAAAAGCACACTGAAATAGCCCCCACCCTTTGTGTCTAGTTAGCAAGGCAAAGGGAATCCCTTGGAAAGAGAACAGTGGAAGTGTAGACAGGGGTGACACAAATAAAATCAAGTCCTGTTAGAGACTAAATAAATTCATCCCTATGCAATGTAAAACTACAGACATAGATGGATAGGAAAGTTCCTGGAAGAAAGGACAACCTCCTTTGAACCCCCTCAAAAGATCTAGGATTTCTTGCATTATTGTTTCAGCATTACTTGAACTGTGTTTTGGTATGGATTGCTCCTATGGATGACTCCCTCCATAATGAATGCTGCTCGTCTCCCCCTCAGAAATGGACTGTTAAGAATGCTTCATGTGTTACTATGTGAATTGCTTTGTGGCATGCTTTCATTATGCTTAAAGGTTATTGTACTACATAGCATCGGTGGGAGAACTCTGTAGCCACCTTTTTTGGAATGATGAACATATAGGCGTCTATGGCTATGGTGCTGATGATTTGTACTGCTTGTGATTTAATAGAAAATATAGTTGTATTGTCATCTTACAGTTTTTGTGAAGCTCTAAATCAGTTTGTAGACCACTGAATAAAAACTAATTTTAAAGAAACATAGGCTGAGCAAGGTTGTTTTTTAGTAAAAATATATTTTAAAAAAATAATGGCTTGATACTGCTGCAAGAGTTGCCAGTTGAAAATGAACAGAAACGTAATACATTTTGATTTAAATTGGAATATGTGGACTAATAATACGAACTTTATTTTAAAATCTGTTCCTCCTTCACATATTGAACAGAGAGCTGACCATCAAAAACTCCTACATACAACTTGGAGTTAGATCTGATGCAGGGAAGTGGAATTGCTGAGAAGTTCGTATTAACATGGGAGCAAGTTCTTTTCTGCATCTGACGAATCTTTGTGAGTTAGCTAGAATTTTTAAGGAGTCCAGCCCAGAAGCAGGTTCCTAGTTGTCTGACACCTCTTTTAAGTCAACAAGAGAGATATTACAGGGCCATGTGGCTGAAAGGGTTATATCCTTTTTGGTTCCTGAACTTTTTTCCTCTCTTCCTTGCCTCTCCATCCCTTTGTTGGAGACTGGTTTTGCCTCTTTGTGCAAATACCAGAGGTAGCTCAGACTTATCTGAAGCTGCTAGGGCTTGATGCCACTATTTCTGCCTGAATACTAGATTCTTTGCATCCTGCAGTGCAAACAGAGCTGTAATTCAGGGCTTCTACCTTATTTATTAGCAATGTCGCTTTTAAAGTTTTGTTTTTTGACGGCGGCAGCAAGCAAACTCTCCCTCAGGGAACCATGTTTTCTGGGCTCTGTTCACTGAATGGGATCACCTCTCTCACAACATCATGACAGGAGAAAGCTAACCTGAGTAAGCCAAAGGCCAAACAGTGATGTGATTCTATGAGGAGACCACCTTCAGGGATGTAGAAGAGAAGCTCTGCCACATCTTTTGATAGTCTCTCTGCATCTTCCTATCCCTCACACATCAGCCAGAACTTCTGGAGACACCCTCTCAAAGGTGAAGCAGTCCTCTTCAATACTGGGAGGGTGGCAAATGGGATATTTTCTTGCTGAACAGGCATCTTCAAGCATCTCCAAAAATCCTTTCTCCTGCACTCCTTTCCCCCCAAACCTATTCTTGCTCAATTCACCCCCCACCCCAAAAGGAAATATTGCTCAAGGATGGTCTTCCATGTGCAAATGTGGGTGAGTGAGTCAATGGGGACAGAATCTGGCTTGCTACTTGACTTCCCATCTTCTCAGGATGTGAATTTTTAGAGAATTATCCCTACATTACCTCCTCATGTGTATATCTGAAGATAAGGAGATACACCAAGGATCCAACCACAGGTTATTTTCTGAACTAGGAAAAGGGACAGGTCTCCTAATGGGGATGAGAATCTCCACTGTAAAAGGCCCCCCAAAAAGTCCTCTAGTTGGCCAGAAAAATGTAATGATGGAGGGCAAGAAGCAAATACATATGCCTGCTCTTTGTCCTCAGCAAGTTTCAGCTCTGATCAAAGAAGGATAACTATATTGGAACATAACCCTGGGCCAGAAAGATAGAAAATGTTCTTCCTCAGCAGACATGTTTTGAAACAACAGGGAAGAAGTGGTGGCCATCAACAAGATCCAACTAGAAAAAAGGATGAACGAACTAAATCTAAGGGAGAAAGCTCCTATCCAGAGCAAAGGTATATTTTTGCCATCCCTCTGCATTCCTCCTAAGACATTAGGGAAAATACAGCTGCCCATTCCAGTGAAATCCAAAAACTACAAACCTCTTGCAAGGGGAGGAGCTCCTTTCATTCTTACCCTCAACAAAGGTGTCGGTGAAGGGGTTAACTTTGTTCTGGGGTGTGATAGCAAGGTGTAGAAACCAAATCTCCTTCCAGTCAAAATAGTATGACTGCAGCTGTATCTACGTCTTTCCAGAAATATGGCTGGAAGTAGGATTCTCTTACTCAACTGAACAGATCCAATCAGCTTCAGCTGGGTAGATTTCCGTTCTTCAGACTAGAGATGGAGCTCTAGGGAGTGCCGCATGGATACTAAGTTCCTCCACATCTCTTTTGTTAAACTCTCTTCAACTGTGTGAGAGACACAGAAGCATTCACTTATCCTGAGATTTCACACCACCCACAGTTAAGAGCAATCATCTGTCCTTTAGGGGCTCAGGCCTTTACTCCCTAATTATCATAGTTTAGCCTTTTAAAATAATGTTTAGGCCAGCATAGACATCAAGAAGCTGAACAGGTTGATGAAGAGAATGTATCTTTATAATGGAGACTTTTTAGCTTCTACAATCACTGCAGTCTCTTCAGGAGACCTACTAACATTGGTGGAACTGGGAACTTATTTGCATATTCCCATAGGCCCTGCCCTTGATAATTTTCAAGTTTGCCTATGTAAATCGCCACTGTCAATACAAAACATTAATCTTTGGCCTCCACTCTGCTTGAGGTAGTCAGTGAAGGAATTGCTAGTGATAAGTAGGCTAAGGGGCTCTAGGAACTCATTGATTCTTGTTTCTAGGTAATATACTCATCAGAATCTCCTCCCCAAGGATCTTACAGGCAACAGTCTGGGACACTTTCAATGCTTCAGACACAAAGTTTTATCATAAATCCAAAGAGTTCACTGGTCTTCTTTTAGAGCATTGTCCTCCTAGGACAGTGATTTTCAACCTGTAGTCCGTGGACCCTGGGGGCCCACAGACTACGTCTAAGATTCACAAAGGGGATCCACACACCGCCATTTGACATATTTTAGGGGTCCACAAATGAAAAAAGGTTGAAAACCACTGCCGTGGGAGATGGGAACACAAGGAGAGCCGTAGTCTTTGTGACACACAGCAAAGACACTGATCTCCACAATACTTGTATTACCATATGAACTCCATTCATCTTTCCTTACAATTGCTGGGCCTAATGTCTCTAGTTGCCTGCATAGAGATCATCCCGTGGATGAATATACAGATGAGATTTCTCCTTCAGGTTTGAAATCATTCCCAGCAAGAAATGCACATGAAAAGGAAAACTCTCCCCCAACTAACTTACTCCCTCTGTGGAAGTAGGAAGCCCACACAGCAAGTTCCTTCACTCAGTCTGTACTTTAAGGTCTAATTGAAAACACTAGCCTGTCAGGTTTAGGAGCCCACTGGGATTGTGTGGTTGAGGTTTGCTTCAAAGCACCAATCTAGAAATAAGTGCACCAGCTTGCCTTCTGAGAATTTCAGGCTCAACTGAGGCAAGAGCATGTTGTTCCATCAGACAACACAGCCACATAAAATGATGAGGGGAACATATGGTTCAAATCAAAACATATATAAGCCTTGCAGATCCTACCGTGGGTGCGATAATACATGACCTCCATCAGGGTCAACCAAATACAGTAGAAACTTAGAGTTACGAACGTCTTGGGAATGGAGGTTGTTCATAACTCTGAAATATTCGTAACTCAACAAAACATTGTGGTTGTTCTTTCAAAAGTTTACAGCTGAATGTTGACTTAATACAGCTTTGAAACTTTACTATGCAGAAGAAAAATGCTGCTTTTAACTATCTTAATTTAAATGAATCAAGCACAGAAACAGTTTTCTTTCCTTGTCAAATCTTTATTTTTTTTTAAATTTCCCTTTATTTTTTTAGTAGTTTAACACAGTATTGTGCTGTATTTGCTTTTTTTGGGGGGTGGCGGGGGGCGAGGAGAAGGGGGCCTCTGCTGCTTCCTGATTGTGTACTTCCAGTTTCAAATGAGGTGTGTGGCTGACTTGTCAGTTCGTAATTCAGGTGTTTGTAACAGAGGTTCTATTGTAAAAGGATCCTGGAATACAAAAGCAGATTGGCTAACTCATCTGTGGATAGAAAATTCAGAGTTGGCTCTGAACCAAAAAATATTTCAGCTGATAGACTATCCCAGGTGGATTTTTTCACATGCAGACAAAATGCAAAAACCAGGCCCCCCATCAGAGATCATTGGGAGCAGATGCTATGGCCCACAGATGAGCAAACCTTTTTTTTTTTTTTAATACCTGAGCTCACTTGCCATGTTCCACGGCAGCCTGCTCTGGCAAAAAGAATGTTGACTGACACATATGTGCAAAACTGCCACCTGGTCCAAATTAAAGCCCTACAGGTTCAATCTTCACTCATTTCTGGGCCGGTGTTGGGCAGAAAGTTGCTCCAAGCGGTAGTCCCAAAACAGATTAATAGATTTTTTTCAGGCTGGAAGGGACCCCAGAACATCTAGTCTGAACTCCTGTGTACCACAGACAATATAATTTCACTCCTATATTGAGCTGAGTAACTGGTTTGACTAAAGCAAATCTTACAGAAAGGCATCCAGTCTTGATTTGAAGGCCTCAAGAGATTTTTTCCAATGATTAATCATCCTCACTTGTGTTTAATTTTTTTTTGTCTTTATTTATAATTTGAATTTGTCTGGTTCAGATTAATGTTAATTTTAGGGATGGTGAAACCACCTTCTTCTGTTTTACTTGCCCTCCTTACTAACTCTTTCCTGGTGACTTGTGTTTCCCATATATCTCTGATTAGGGGAAAGGTCAAAGTCCAGAATGGAAAAATCATTACTAAAATTTCTTTTCTGGGACCTATTCTTGTCGAGCAGGGCAGATTGGAGTTCTCCTGAATGTGTCTCTAAGGCCTCTTCAGGCTCCATGTATACAGTTAACAGTAATACTCTACCTCATTTGTTAGAGTTTTAGGAGTTTTAGATTCTAATCTACTCGTAAGAATGTTATTTCCCTACAAGTTTGGAAATACTCATCTGTGTGGGTGGAAGGAGCAAGGCCAAGCAATGGAGCCTATGAACAAGTCTGAACAGCTTTTCATATTTGCAGGAAGATGTGCTGGCCTGAACTAGGGGAGAGGTCAGCTCTACAGAGGGAATTTATCAAGTAACAAACTTTACTTTTCTATTCTGACAAATAGCAACTATTTATGGTGGGGTAGAGGAAAGAGAGTTGAAGTCCAGTTAGTTGCAAGTTACTGGGATTTAGGCTTCTAAATCACTGTTATGCACTTTTGAAAATTTTACCTTAAGTCTCCAGAACAAACAAGTGCTTAGTTAGAGGAGGCATAAAGGATTTTTCTCCCCAGTCTTACCATTGTACAGTTTGTAGTGGGGAGCATCTTGCAGGAATATGCCACTGCTATAAAGGAAGCAAAAAAGAACCTTCATTATCACAGCTTTAAAATCATGGTTAAGGGAACTATTGAGAATAATGATACAATTAATCAGCCTGGCCTGCATAATCTAAATATTGACTGCTGTGGAGAGGTTTCATCAGACTTGACAGAAAAGTTCAGGCAAGTACTAGATGAATTTGCTGGGGCAGGAAACTCAGGACCAAAATGGAGAGTAGAAATCACCTCTGAGTTTGGCCCCATCACAGGAGGAGTTGCAAGAATTTCTAAAGAGTGGTAGGACCTACCACCTGAGAAATTAATTTATTCTTTTCTCAGTTTGTGAAGGCTAGTGAAAAGCAACTAGGCCTACCATCACAGAAATGGAAGGAGGACAATGAATCTAGTGATGAAGCAGTTCTTAAAGACACAGCAGTATTTATTTCACTAGGATGTACATTCAGTTGCTTTCAGTCCCACTTCCATTACTTTTCCCATGGTCCATGTGCCCTAAGTGTGGGATGGGAAACTTCAGTCTTTGAAGAATGCTATAGTTGTCCCAATCATCACTCCTTGGTGTCTTCCCACTTCTTAGGCAAAGTTATTTAAGATAGTGACAGTCATTCCAATGAGACCTAGCCTCTGTTGACTTCTTTGATCCTTTCAGTTTTGGACTTTTCCTGAAGTGACTCTAAGGCCACTAATAATCACAATAATGAAATGTCAAAACTCAAGTAGTCTTTTTCTAGTCTGTCATGAAGTGCAGCTGACCCTTTTATACGATCTATTTGGAGCTGACAGTGCAGCACTACAGTGGCTTCAGAGGGAACTTGGGGTAGTGATTGACAGCTGCCCTTTCCCAAGAGACCTTGAGGGTGAGGTTCTACAGGTATCAATGCTCTTGACACTTTTATAGTCTTGAAGGCAAGAAGGGACCATCATGATCATCTAGTCTAACCTCCTGTACATCAAAAGCCACAGAACCTCACCCACCCACTTCTATAATAGGTCCATAACCTCTGGCTCAATTACTGAAGTCCTCAAATCTTGATTTAAAGACTTCAAGTTACAGAGAATCCACCACTTACTCCAGTTCAAATCAACAAGTGACCTGAACCTCACTCTGCAGAAGAAGGCAAAAAGCCCCCAGAGTCTCTGCCTTTCTGACCTGGTGAAAAATTTCTTACTGACCCCAAATATAGCAATCAGTTAGACCATGAGCATTTGGGCAAGACCCAGCAGTCAGATATCTGGGGAAGGATTTTTGTAGTAGCTCCATCTAGTGTCCCATTTCTTGCCATAGGAGATACTTGCTAATAACAGTCACAAATGGGCCATATGCCCTTGTAGGCAACTTCATTATACCTTCTCCTTCAAAAAATTTTCAAGCTCAGTCTTGAAACAAGTTGTTTTTTGACCCCACTTTCTCCTTGGAAAGCTGTTCCAGAACTGCATTCCTCTGATGGTTAGAAACATTTAGTTTAATTTCAAGCCAAAATTATTTGTTGCCCAGTTTATATCCATTTGCTTTTGTGCCAACATTGCCCCTTAACCTGGTGGTTATCCCTCAGATGTATGTATAGAGAGCAATCGTATCTTCCCTCAGCATTCATTTTGTTAGGCTAAACAAGTCCAGCTCCTTAAGTCTCCTCTCGTAAGGTATCATCTTCATTCCTCTGATTATCCTTGTAGCCCTTCTCTGCACCTGTTCCAGTCTGAATTCATCTTTCTTAAGCATGGGAGACCATCAGTATGAACGTGACCCCTCTTGTAGGAAACTGAGATACTATGAACTCTGCTGTCGTCAGTACACTGACGCCCCACTTTATATCTACTCTTCAGGATACATGCTCAATGTCACCAAGCCTTTGAGAAATTGGCTCCTGGATGAAAAGGAGCTGGGTCAGACTGAACCTTGGGAAGACCAAATTGAGGCTGGATAGAAGGGGGAAGTTTTCTGCAAAATTAGCCAAACCACTGACCTCTTCTTCATCAAAAACACTTGTTCCTATATCTTCGAGTAAAGTCATGGTATCCTATTGGACTCCTTGAGCTTGGGTGTCCAGGTAGCAAAAGTGGAGAGAAATGATTCTCTTTCTACCTCCTTGGCTCATTGGACTGTGCCCTTTCTTGTCAGAGGTCCTGAATGCTCCATGCATTAGCCACTTCCAGGCTGAAATACTTTCTCCATCAGTTTTCCCCTTACCTCCATGGGAGATTGTTGGTGCTAACAGTGGCAATTTTACCACCCCCCTCCCTTCCCCTTCACACACAGGTTGGTGAAAGGAATGGAGGAGGCTAGCAAATGAGACCGCTTCTGAAACATTCTACTCAGTACTTAAGAGGTGTTGAACAAGTTTAGGAAGGAGAGGATCAATGTGTAAGAGGAAAGGTGCAGTGCTTCATGAAACCCTTTGGCGATGGACGCCTCTAGCCCAAATAACATATGGCCTCTTCTGGTGAGGGGAAGAAACTGGCAAAAATCAAACCACAACAGAACAAGACTGAAAAAGGAAAAAAATACATACAAAAATGGAAAACAGAAAAAAGTGAAGCAAGAGAAAATGGAAAACTTTAACTGTTGGGAAATGCTGTTAAAGCAAAGAGTAGAGTGCCTACTTCCCAGGCCATCTTTTCGAGAAGGTAGACATCTACCAGTGGTAAAGAGGTAACCAGGGGATTCCCTAAACCCTGGTAAATTTTAATCTTTACTTTTGGTGTACACTTAAAATCCAGATTTATTGGTGCATGTTGAAAAGAGTCACTGAACTGCATTGTGTCAGGATGATCAGATAAGGGTTGGAGTTGCATCCAGCACCTTGAATTTCATCTGAAAGTGAACTAGCACCAATGCAGAGAGTAGAGCAAGGTGTCAATATATTACTGACCAGTACCTCTCAAGGGGGCAATTACATAAGATGCTTGCAAGAGTTTTTGGATGACTTTCAAAGTCAATCTCGGGCTCATCTTATTGTTGTAGTTAAGCCTATGGGAGACAAAGGCATAGATTATTGATTCCAGGTGCATATCTATGAGGGAAGGGGTCGAAGATGTTCAGATATGAGGGAGAGAAATGTAGACATAGTATGCCTAAATAAGAGCTTGGCCAGGTACAGATTAGTCTGGTTGTCAAAGTGATGCGGAAGCAGTATTTGCCAGAGATCTACAACAGGGTGGGGAGGGTAGCTTACTACTTAAGGTGGAGGCAGATACCTAACACCACTCTATCAACTGTGAGAACTTTGTCAGGTCCTCAGCCTTTAATCCTGGTCCCATACTCTGCCACATGGTTGAGGAGCCTGATGGAGACCATCTTTGGGCTTGAAGGGCTTAAAGGTTTATGATTGAAGGCTTCTTAACAAATGAAGCACTGTCATCAAAGGCTTTTTGGCCTCTCTCTGCCCTAAGAAGATTAGCAGAGGTTTTTTCCATTTTTCTGAAGTGGATGAGGGGGGACTAAGTTACTCGATGCCATCTGGCATTGATCCACCATTCACTTTACAGTGATGTACCCTAAAAAACAGAATTTTTGAGATCTGGCAATGCTTGGCAAGGCTATTAATATGAGAATCTGCTTTGTGTAAGGCAACAATTCCCTGCTCTCTGGAGATCAGCTGTCAAACCAGGGGAGGAACAGACATACAGATTAATTCATTCTAATTCCTGCTTCCTGCCCATGAGTTCATCTTCACAGGCTGCATGAGGAGCAGCTGATTGAATCTAATCCCCAACCAGGTTGTGGTGATTGTGCTATGCCCCAGCTTTTAAACAGTCCTTTGGAGGTACCCTTACGTGTGCCAGACTCTCAAGGGATTACATTCTTCCTTCAAGTAAGTAATGCAGCCTTAGTGCCTCTCAGACTCCACTCCAGCACTGCTTCTCACTGTGAGTGAGCTCCCTCCAGCAAGTCGAGCTGATACAGAGTCCTGTTCAGATTCTTTTGTCCTCTTCAGGGATCAGTGCACCTCAGCAAGTATTTGCAATCACACCAGGAAGTCTTTTCAAAACAAGGTAACAATTTATTAGCCGTCTGGGATAAAGAATCTGAAAGTCCTCAGGTTATCATAGAGAAACAGAGATTTAAAAACATAGTCTATACTGCTTTGAGCCATGCTGCTCCAGGAACTATCTTGGTTTCCTTTGTCTCTGTCTCATTGTCTGTCAGTCTCAGGTCAGAGCTGCTGTGTTTCTCCAAAAGCCAGCTCTTAAACACAGCTACCTCACATCTTTTCCCTTTGTTCTTCAGCGTGGGGTCTCTGCTCTGCTTGTCTGCAGAGAGGTGGGGGGAAATCTCCTTCCTTGTTTGCTAGGTGTGAGTTTCGCAGACATTGGGGTTCCCTTTGCCTTTCTAGCTCCTCCATCTATATGGGTCAGTTTCAGCCAGTCCTTTAACGATCCATTCATACCACCCGAGATAGTTAGTGACCAGAACACCTCATGTCTTCTGATTTGCCCGAGTATTTTAACCTTTCTGCACCCACTGGCTACAGTCTCAACTTATGTCAGTCACTGCCACAGTCGTATCATTCAGAAAAATATTACAGAAAATTCCCCTTTTCTTACATGGGGATCATCAGCATCACCTCTTGGGAGTCCAAGACTGCCTGTCCATCCTATTAGTCTTGTTGTAAAAGTTTGTGTTTTGAGGTCCCTTCCCAGAGCTGAGAAGTTACCTTAGGATGCTTTATGAATGCAAACTTATGACATTGACTCTGCCTGGAAGCTCTGTAGTTCTTGGAGAAATGAAGGCTCATTTCTTAGGAACTACAGGATAATTCACGAGTCCCAGTATCAAAGCCTAGAAAAATGGAAATATGTGACTAAAATGGCTCTTGTAGTCTTTTGGAGACTATAACAGGATTTACTCCATTTGGGAATGAAGAGTAACTTAACTAATAAACTAACAATTTTCAGCTGAAGTGCCATTGATGGAGAAAACAAATGCAATGATTCTTGTTGGAGAGGGAATGAGTTTTGAATTTTATTTTTAGTCTGTGTCAAATTAGAGAAGAATCATATAGTCCGTTTAAATGTGCATTTTTAAAGAAAGTATTTTAAAAATATTTAAAGTAAAAATATTTGGTCACCATCAATATATTTTTATTGCTCTTTCCTTGTGTTTAAAGGAGGTCTGAAAGGTTTAGCAATCTCTTCCCCCCCCCCTACCCCCCCCCCACACACACCCCCTCACCACATTTTCTTGGCTTGTTTTTACTCTTAGGAATATTAAGTGTCTGTTTTTTTTTCCTAGTTTTGCTGAAAGACTTGGTTGGATTAGGGGTTCTGAAAAGTGGTTTGAGAGCTTTTTCTCACCCATTTGTTGAAGGACAGGGTGTTGGAATCTTTTTGTTTTGTGTGTGTGTGTGTGTGTGTGTGTGGAGGGGGGGGTGCATTAGTTTAAACTTTACTTGTATGAACAGTCTGAATGAAGAATCCCTTCTCTCGATTTTCCCAGGTTTCATTTCCTGTGTATTATGTTGTCTTAATTGTTCCAGTCTCCTTGGTGGCTCAGAGTCCTTAAGGAATTGGAGTTTCTAATTTTTTTTTAAACAGAGTGAGGGAAAAAAGATCCTTTCAGGCCTTCTTTATACATTATAAAGAAGCAGAAAAGGTCACAAATCCAAATACTTTGTTTTCCCATGCATGTCATCTTTAGGTATGTCTTTGTAAAGATGTCTGAACCTGTTTCTTGGGGGTACACATCTGTTGGAGGCATTTTCTTTGGCACATGATATCAACTGGCAGTTTATAGAATCCTGGTGTATTTTTGACAAGGTGCTGTTTGAACTTTTTTTTACTTATTTTGCAGAGATACAGAACAAAGCCGTACTGCTGTAGCCTATGCAAGTTCTCCTCAAAATTTATTACTTCATTCAAGAATCATTTGCACCGTTACCATGAAGATGAAATGGACCAAGAGCTGGTGGTTCCTTGCCCAAAATGTGCATTTGCTTCTGATTCAAAAATAGTGGGAAAACACATCCGGATGTTTCACTCTTCTAATAGGAAAATACAGAACTACACAGTGAGCATTTTAGGTGGCATGAAACAATTCAGGAGTGACATTATAAACTTCACATGTCTAAAATGTCACTTTACAGACACACTGTACTACAATATGAAGAAACATGTGCTGATGAACCATTTTCAAAATTTAATAAGCACATATTTTGGCCAGAGACCAGATGATATTGAAGAGAATTTTATTGAGCACTACTGTAAGAAATGTAATGCTTCTGCAAACAGCCAAGATTCTTTAATGTATCATGTCTTAACATCTGATATGCACAGAGATCTGGAGAATAAACTTAGATCTGTGATTTCAGAACATATTAAGAAACCAGGACTTGTGAAGCAAATGCATATTGCTCCCAAGCCTCCCACAACTATAGCTGCTCCATCTTTAATGCCCACCACTGCTCCATCAAGCTCCGTTACTACTCCAACTTGCATTCAACTTGCATTTCCTCAGAATAATCAAAAGCAAACCATGGTACAGGGGAAACCAGTTCAAAACACAGTTAAACCTCTGACTGTTTCAAATGCCTCTGGTAGCCTTACACATACATCTCCTGCTCCAGTTGTTACTCCACCACATGTTACTCTTGTATCCAGTCCGCTCCCTGTAGGTCAGAATGTTAATCTTCAACCGCCAGTTCCACAACCTGTCTTTGTTTCCCATAGGGTCCCTCTTAATCAGCCTGTCAGGCCTGGGGTTCTCCCCCTTACTCAACCTGTTGGGACCATAAATAGACCTGTTGCTCCTGGGGTTCTTCCACTTAGTCAACCTGTCAGGCCTGGTCTTCTTCCTGTTAATCAGCCTATTGGGACCATAAATAGTCTGGTTGCACCTGGGGCTCTCCCAATAGCTCAGCCTGTTGGTCCTGTAAATAGTCATGTTGGACCTGGAGTTCTCCCACTAACTAGACCTATTGCACCTGGGGTTCTCCCTATAAATCGACCTGTTGGGAATATGAATCAACCCATTGGTCCTGGGGTTCTTCCTGTGCCCCAGACTGTTACCTCAGGGGTTCTCCAGCTTAATCAGCCTGTTACTTCAGGGATTCTCCCTGTAAATCAGCCCATCAGACCTGGAGTTTCTCAAAATACCACTTTCCTGACTGCAGGACCTATACTTAGACAGTTAATTCCAACTGGTAAGCAGGTTAATGGGATACCTACATATACCCTTGCACCAGTTTCAGTTACTTTGCCTGTACCACCTGGTGGCGGGGTAGCAACTGTTACACCACCGCAAATGCCCATTCAGCTAATGCAGTCTGGCACAGTAACTCAGATATCTCGCTCTCCAGCTAGTGCACCTTCTCCTCCTGTTGTTGTGACTTCTTCCCACAATATGTCTGCGCAGGCTTCTCCACCTGCTCCTGAAACAAGCCAAGCCCTCAAACAGGCTAAGCAATGGAAGACATGCCCTGTTTGCAATGAGCTCTTCCCATCAAATGTCTATCAGGTCCACATGGAAGTGGCTCATAAGCACAATGCAATAAAAACAGAGGAAACCCTTGAACCTGACAAGCTTGCAGTATGTGCACCCTTTTTGAGGTGGATGAAAGAGAAGACTGTCCGGTGTTTCTCTTGCAAATGTTTCCTGTGTGAGGAAGAACTTATAAAACATCTACTGATGCATGGTTTAGCTTGTTTGTTCTGTACGTATACTTTCCGTGATCTAAAAAGCCTTGTGGAACACAATAAGACTGTGCATAATGGAAAGAAGAAGTTACATGAAGACTACAGCAACAGAGGATTTCAGCTAGATAATGATGCTGATGGTGACCTTATATTTCCACATTTTGACTTCAGTACAATGTTACCCAAAGAAGAACTTGGTGAAAAGGAAGTACACTTGGCAGTACTTGCGGGGGTAAACTCGAGGACCCTTGTACCTGTCTACATCAAAGTGAAGCCTCAGACAGCTGAAGTGAACAATATGTGCAGCAAAAAGGTATTTACGTGCCCCTTTTGTTTTGGTACTTTCATTAGCAAAGAAGCCTATGAAATGCATTTGAAAGAGAGGCATCATATCATGCCAACTGTACACACAATTTTAAAGTCCCCTGCTTTCAAGTGCATCCATTGCTGTGGGGTCTACACTGGAAATATGACTCTGACAGCTATTGCTGTGCATTTGCTCCGCTGCAGAAGTGCTCCCAAAGACAGCAACTCAAGTATGAAAGTGCCGCTTGAGCGCAATGAGAAGAAAGAGCTATCACTTGTGAATGGGGAAAAGCATGACTCTGTCTCTCAATCTGCTAAAAGAAAACAATCTGATCTATGCTCTGTTGCAGAGGACCAAAGGAATAAAGAACAGCAGCCTCAGTCCTTAAATACTGGCACAGCTCTAGCTCCAGATAAAGACGTGAATCTAGGGGTAGTGCCTGTCAAACGACAAAAGGTTGAAAGCAGGACTGAGATGAAAGGACCTCCTTCAAGTGAGGACCTCCACATTCTAGCATTAGATCCTAAACAGTATGAACACAGTTCATATGAAGCTCGAAAGCAGTTTCTGGCAGATTACTTTCACAAGAGGCCGTATCCTACAAAAAAGGAGATGGAATTACTGTCCTCAATGCTATGTGTATGGAAAATGGATGTTGCATCATTTTTTGGAAAAAAACGACATGTGTGCCTAAAGGCGATAAAAAATCGCCAGCCCTCTGTGCTTCTGGGTTTCAGTATGTCTGAACTTAAAAATGTAAAGCACAGTTTGAGTTTAAAATATAAACCGCAAGATCTGTAAAAATGCTTTATAGTTTTAAAAAGAATCATAATTGCATACTTCTCAGTTTAGCAATTTATTACTTTGGTTTAATTTCTTTTAACTTACAAACTGACCTTTGCAGCGTTACAGTAGTACACAAAGCCTCGTTCACATTTTTCTGTGTTATTGAAGAAAGCAGCAGTGATCATAGAACTGAGGAAGGTAGATCCTTCAAATTTTCAGCTCCGGAATTTGTTTTAGCTTTATTTTTCTTTTGTGGAGTAGGTTTTTCCCTGCCTGCCCCCCTCCATTAGGCTTTTATACCACATGTATTGTCTTTCCTGATTAAAATTTATTTTTTGTCAGCAATGTCAATCTCTCCCTCAAAAAAAGAAAAAAAAGAGTGGGGGGGGGCATAATGTTGGTTTAAAATATCAAGACAAACTAAATGAGAAAACAGATCGAATTAAAAGTATTGGTTTAAATTTCTTTAAACTCCTATTTTTTTTTTCTTTTATCCTCTAAGGATTGTGGTATTTAACTTCCTCCTCGTAACCCACCCAAAAAAGCTAGGTTTATTTTAGCAATAATAAAATTTATGCAGCAATTTTTTCCTTAAAAGAAGAGTACATGTGCCAATTACAGTTTCAGTGATGCCCAGTAGCTAACCATCTATATATTTTTGGGAGGGAGGCAGGTTCCTCTTAAGCTACTGGAATTAGGTGATTTACACTGGCTGTGACTTTATCCCATTAAAAAATAACTCTCTCTATTTCAAAGGGATTGCTTACTGTCACTTCGTAGATATGGGACACTCTCCAGTTGCTAAATTGGTACAATTTCAAAGCCTGTTGACCACTTATTGCAAACGGTGAAGTAGTTTTAGAGAAGTATCAAATTACTTTGATGCATCTTGACCTCATGTGACTTTTTATTCACATATCCTTCCTTACTTGTTGAGATCTCAGTCCAAGCAATACTGAAGTCAATGGGAATGTGTCTATGCTAACTCGAATGTGTGTTGATTAGGGTATTGAGTGAATACATACCCCTTTTAATAACCAATGAGAAATTTAGCTTAAACCACTCTCCTTTCATAAACAGTCAGAAAGCAGTTGAAGCTAGGAGTGGATGGAATGGTAATATGGCACCTTTCGCCTGTATGTCATTGATTCAAATGGGACTTCCATATGTGATGAGTACACATTCTTGCCATCTGACAAATAGTTAATGGTTTCTATGAAATTAATTGGTCTCAAACTAGTTTCTAGTGAACAAGCGTCTACATCACAAAAAGTACCTCCTGAACTGCCACTCTTGGTAAGTGAAAGTCAAAGGATTGAGTGGGTTTGGTGATTAAACTACCTTTAAAGTGAATTAGGGATGTGATTTGTGGCCATTTGCATTACCACTGCTATACCTACTATTTGGATAAATGGGGGGCTTTGGTTTAATCAGATTGTCAGTTTGGCACCTTCCAAAAATCACTAAAATTACTTTGCCAAACGAGGCCAATAACAGAGGCCATCCAAAGCAAATATTACAAGTGATCTGTCCTACCACTGAACTTGTACTGATGACTTTAAACAAAGGCAAGAAGAATAATGTGCTTGGTGTGATTAATTTAGGTAATAAAAAAGTCAGCCTTTTCCTAGTCAACAAATTGTCATCCCATACCAGAGTTTTGTGTTTATTAACTTGCATGTAAATGTAACTTTACATTGAACATTTCAAGCAGTTGTATAACTGGGCATGACTTACTGTAACCATAACTATCAAAGGAAAAGCTTGCTGCCTTCCTATTTGAGCTTCTACAAACTTTAAAATATCTGTATTTTGGATTAAAAGCGTGGTATTTTCCTGTTTTTGAAAAAACGGTGAAGTGTTCTCATATACTTACCAATCCAGTAATTTTTGTTTAAATTGTAAAATACAAAAAGAAAATCCACAATAAAATTGAACCTAGTCATGTAATGCGAAGACTGAACAAAAATCCTGTAAGGGATTATTATATTTTTGAGAGTGGGAGTTGGGGGGGGGAGGATAGATCAACAGGACCTAAAAACAATAAGAAAAATGTGATGTGTCCTAAAAGATATTAGAGGATCCTAATCTGACTTATGATTTGGCTGAGTTTAATTTGTGAACCAGTCTGGAGAGTTTAGGGGGATTTAAAAAAATACTTAGAGTTCTTGACTTGGAAAAAGAAAGTCAGTAGGCTCTATACACTATGGGCAAGAATCATCTCCGGTGTGATACCATTCATGTCAATGGAGTTACACGAGGGATTTGACACTAGATCTACAAGACCACTTAAGATGAGTGGTTTAAGGTACTGTTTATATATTACAAATAATGTTTCTTATTGGGAGAGAACTAAGAAGTGATATTAAGAGTTGATTCTTGGTGGAGGAAACAATCTAGTTTTACCAGTTTTCTTTATTGTACGCTGTCCAGGGACAATGTTAAACATTTTATCTATTTGGCTTTTGATTTCACAGTTTCAAATAAACCAACTTTTTAACTTTTTTTTAGGTGTGTGCATATGGATGGTTATTTTAAAAACTAGACTTTGAGAGTTTGTAATGTCTCATTAACATTCAGCATGAGAACTTGACATGAAAAATTAATAATTTGGATTCAAAATAGTTATATGTCTAAGCAAAACAGAAATAAAGACCTAGATCTTCCAGTTCTTCAAAAGGGGGTAGGGGGAAGGGGAGGAAACCATTGCAAGAGAGTTTGTAATAAAAGTACATTCTACCTCATCTAGGAAATCTGATTTGAGTCCACATTATTTCCTATAAATCTAGTGCTCCGAAGGCTTGATCATGAGCCTTTGGGTACGTCTTCACTTACCAGAGGGTCCGGCGGCAGGCAATAGATGTTCTGGGATCGATTTATCGCGTCTGGTTAAGACGCGATAAATCGATCCCGGAAGTGCTCACCGTCGAAGCCGGTACTCTAGCTCGGCGAGAGGAGTACACGGCATCAACGGGGGAGCCTCCGTGCCGCGTCTGGACCCGCGGTAAGTTCGGACTAAGGTACTTTGAATTCAGCTACGTTATTAACGTAGCTGAATTTGCGTACCTTAGTCCGAAGTGGGGGCTTAGTGAAGATCAGGCCTTTAATAGCAGTGGAAGCAGGATTAAAGCCTAAGACTTTAAAATGACTGTTTCAGTCACAGACAAATAACCAACAATTTTTTTAAAAACCAGAAGTGATTGATCTAGGGAAGATCACAACTCTTACATGTGTATCAGTATATAGGGTAAGGCTTTTTAGGGAGTAGGGGGCTTGGTTCAGGAAAAACCCAAAAAGGTTTTATTAAAACAAAAACAATGCAGGTGAGTAAGCTACCACTTTCAGCCTAAATTAGATTGTGCTGTTGCTGTCCCAAAGTGTGAGACCAGCTGCTTAGGAAAGTGCTAGTCTATATTTGAAGTTATTGCCATGTGCTGAGTATAGTCATTGTGGCTGGCTTCTGCAGAATTTCCTATTTAAACAAGTTAGCTCCTTTAGCATCTCCTTTTGGGAAAAGAAACTGGCTGCTACATCTTAAGTCACCCTGCCAGATAAGTTGCCATCTTCTATCTGCTCACGGGAGCAATTTTTATGAGCATAAAAGGATAACTAAATAGTGACTGGCTCAGGGTGAAAATACTTCATTTACTTATGAACAGGTATCTCAATTAATTACAATATGCTTTCTTTGGGTAATAGTTTAGCGTGGTATCTGTATTTTTTTTAAGTGAAAAGACGCAGTAGTAAATCACTAAGCATAATACAACTTGTAATCAGGAAGTGCAGTATGAAAGATTATCTGTAATATAACTTGGTCACAGCGTAGGTCTTGATTTATATTAACTACTGTATGTGGAAGGATAGAAAATACTACACATATGAAATGGGTTTGTTAGTTAATGGTGCATTGGGAACTTTAACTTTTGTATTGCGTGCCTTTTTAAAAAAAACCAAGTTGTGCCAAGTTTTCATAATGTAGTTGACAATTTATTTCCTAGGGTTTTAATCCCCTCCATAAAAAAGGAAGGGAAGTAGTAGTAATAGCTTGTGTAGTGAACATTCTTCTCCTTTCTTAGCAAAGTTTTTACTAGCTAATTTAAGACTCACCAGCCAGTAGCCTGTAAATAAGATTAAAAATGTGCACTCTGAACAAATGCCTCGGCAGTATATCTCAATATGGAAGTTAAAACTCCCAAACTTAAAAATATTTTACGGTATGTGACCATGCAATTTTCAAATGTCAAAGACTTCCAACCAGTGCTTTTTCTAAGTTGGGTATAGTTCCTCTCAGGCTATGGTGACTCATGGTTATGAAGCTTGAGGAATTTCTAGCTGGGATAGCTCAATATCTTCCCATTCACTGTAACAGCCCTTCCATTGCCTTTTTCTGAATTGTACAATGGTAAGTACTTAGCGCTAGTGTTAGCTGGGTGGGGAAGCACCCCTTCCCTGTCTGACTAACCAGTACCCCACTGAGATGGAGCTGAATGCAGCACAAATTATGAGCACAGTTTTATACACAAATTCATAACCACAGTCTGTATATATTGCTCATAATGACACTAAAGTTCAGAACATTACAAGCTTGCGTATAAAACCTTACTAGATGTACTAGTTTAGTACAATAACATGGATGTTAGGGATCATTAAAAAGGGGATAGAGAATAAGACTGAGAATGTTATTGCCCTTATATAAATCGATGGTACACCCACATCTCGAATACTGCGTACAGATGTGGTCTCCTCATCTAAAAAAAGATATACTGGCACTAGAAAAGATTCAGAAAGGGGCAACTAAAATGATTAGGGGTTTGGAAGGGGTCCCATATGAGGAGAGATTAAAGAGGCTAGGACTCTTCAGCTTGGAAAAGAGGAGACTAAGGGGGGATATGATAGAGGTATATAAAATCATGAGTGATGTGGAGAAAGTGGATAAGGAAAAGTTACTTATTCCCATAATTCAAGAAGTAGGGGTCACCAAATGAAGTTAATAGGCAGCAGGTTTAAAACAAATACAAGGAAGTTCTTCACGCAACGTACAGTCAACTTGTGGAACTCCTTACCTGAGGACGTTGTGAAGGCTAGGACTATAACAGTGTTTAAAAGAGAACGGGATACATTCATGGTGGTTAAGTCCATTAATGGCTATTAGCCAGGATGGGTAAGGAATGGTGGCCCTAGCCTCTGTTTGTCAGAGAGTGGAGATGGATGCTAGGAGAGAGATCACTTGATCATTGCCTGTTGCTCCACTCCCTCTGGGGCACCTGGCATTGGCCACTGTCGGTAGACAGGATACTGGGCTAGATGGACTTTTGGTCTGACCTGGTACGGCCCTTCTTATGAACAAACAGTTAATTCAATTGCTTATTCTTTGAGGTTCAACCCCCTGTTCTCCTTTTGGGCTGTCTGGGCCCTGATTGTCACAGAAGGTATTTAAAAAATAATTTTTTGAAAGTTGGGTGGGCTGCACAGAAGAGTTTGGTCTATGATGCCTCATCAGTGTCTATTACCGTTGCCTCCCTTCTGCTTTCCTGGTAGGTAAAATGGCAACTGTGTATAGATGTCATATTTAGAAATTCTATGATTCTTTTCCTTCAGCATCTGAGTTGGAACCACATATAGCAGGTGTCTGAAAGTTCTTAGTGTACCTGAAACTGCGCTTATAACCTGCACTCTCCTAGCTCCACAAAGGCCCCCTAGGTGAGCTGATGGGTAGGAGAATCCTGAGCTAGGGGGCCATGCTCCCCAAACAATGCATGGGGAGAGTTAGCTGCCTGGGAAGGATCCACAGAAGCTAGCAGAGGAGGTGGTAACCTGTCTTAAGCTAGCCAGTAGTGAAATGCAGAGGAAAGGGGCTGCAGTTAGGGCCAGATTCCCCCAAGGTACTTAAGAACATACCTCCTTCTTAGCATATGTGCAATGTGCCTCAGGTGGCATGTGACCAGGAGTCATCACGGATGGGCTAGAGGGAAGCATGCATCTAGGCTCAGGATGCTCAGCTGTGACCCCTCTCATGGAGTTGAGTGCTGAAGCCAGGCTAGCCACCCGTTCCCGAGAAATATCAGAGCCAGACACACACCCTTTACAACCCCATCCCATTACAGCCAAGGGCCCAGCAGCTAAGGCACTTACCAGGGATGAGGGAGACCTGTTTTTAAATAGCTGCTCTTGGAGCAGGGACTTGTACCCAGATCTTCACCTCCTATGATAGCACCCTGACTGTCCACCAGGCTATTGGGTATGTCACAATCACTTCTGCTGGAGCTGGGCCATGCTGTATAAATAAACAATTGTTTTTGTAATTGTTGTTCTTTGAAATATGTTGGGTATGTCCATGCCCTTAGGTGTGTGAGCACCTGGTCCCCTAATGCCTGCATTTTTCCCTAGCAGTATCCAGAGGAGTAGCAACACCTGTGCCCTGGTGCCCCTCATACGCCAAGCTGAGGGTAAAATGAGCAGCGCCACCCCCACCCCCCTCCTTCAGTTCTTTTATACGGGAATCTTATAGGATGCATTCCACTGTGTTGGGGCAGGAGAGTGGGGTGTGTAATGGACATATGCAAAACATCTTGAAAAACAGTTACGAGCAGCGAGTAACCATTTCTGTCTTTGCCTACTTGCATAGGTCCATTAACCTTAGATGATGCCAAGCTGCTTATGAAGGAGCAGAGAGACTGCAGCCGGGCACAGCAGGGGTTAAAGAATACCTGTGGGTTCAGCTAGCCCCGCCCCATTATACTTGCAGCCAGTGCCAGGCCTTGAGGGGGGAGAAAAGAAGGGAGCCTGGCTCAGTCAAGGGCTGACTAGTGATGAGGCAGGAGCTCTCTGTATGCCTGCCGGAAGGCACAGACCAGCAACTGCCTGCTAATGCAGCCACTGGAGACAAATAAATCTTTGCCAGCCAAGGGGAATTTACAGCTAAGCCCCAACTGTGGGGCAACTGGACTAGTGGGGCTATGCCCCAAACTAAAAGGACATGCAGAGGAAGCAGGCCAGGAAATTAGGCCCTGAACACCCCCTCACGTCTGGGAGAAAGATCCATCTCCCCTGTTTAGAGGTTGAGCAACACAGGACCCTGGGCCAGGACCTCAAGGAGAAGGAGGGGGTCAAGTCCCCCTTCAGCCACCCTAACCAATGATCTAGCAGCTAGACTCCCTGGCTACTGAGGGCCCTATGACAGTGTTTTTGATGGTGGTAGGGTTAGGTGTAGCATTAGAAGGAGGAGTGCAGGACTGTTTGCCCACATTTTCATCATCCCTTCATGTGGTAATAAGTGTGTAAAGGCTAGAAAATGTGACAACTGAAGCCCACATCGCTGCTCTGCAGATGGCCATCATAGGGGCACTTCCCACAAATGCTGTGGGTGCTGTCTGTATGCTGGGTTAATGGGCACACACTATCTCTGGGGGAGGCATAACACCCTTAGCCTCATAGCACGTGTCCATACAACTGGTGAACCATTTGGAAAGCTGGTGCACTGTGACAGGCTGCCCTGTCATTCATACTGCATAGGAGATGAAGAAACCCCAAAGCGCTTTGTTCTACCAGCTAAAAAGCCAGAGCTTGGTGAACATCCACATCATGGAGCTTTTGGTCATCTGTGAAAGCATGCATCTTTGGAAAGAGGCTCAGTTAAATATATTGACTGATTAAGATGGAAATCAAATACTATTTTGGTGGGAAACTGGCTGTGGCTTAAATCCCACCAATGACCACCAATCCCAGCTAGACTATATTGTTTATATACCTCTGCAGTCATGTTCATATTTTACAGACAGAGGCCTGAAGAAGGATAATCCAGGTGTCAGGATACTCAGATGTGGATGTGGGAGATAAGGGTTCAATTCCCTGCTCCACTGGACTTAGACCCAATTTTCAAAGATATTTAGGTGCCTTGTCCACATGAAATCCTGTGTGCAGCAGCTCCTTTACCAGGGCATGTAGCTCCCCCAATCTCCTTGTTGAGCTGCTAGCCAGCTGCTCTTTATTATACCTCTTGATAGAAGTGACTTTTGTAATAATGCTAGAGGGAGTTCTATAAAGGCTGATTATACTAGATTCACATCTCTGTGTGGAGTCAGGGCTCTGATAAGTGGGATGATGCTTTCTAGGCCTTTTTATGAACCTGGCCAGGGTCGTGTAGTATAAGATGGCATCATCTGAGATCAGGATGGTGATCTATGAAGGGACTGCGGAATCGATGACAACAGTGGGAGCTTCCTTGCTAACGCGCACTGAGGTGGTGCAGTTATTGGTAGTCTGGCGCTCACACTGAGGCGATCAAGGAAAGAAGTACCAGCCCTGAGGTCACCAGCGCCTTAACAGAACCCAACATGGGTACCAACGTGTGCGCCATGTACAATAGCCTTGTCAAGAGAGCTGCTGGTCTGGATGCATGGTGAATGTATTATCAAGTGGCTCAGCAGATTTTTTTTGCAGCGGTATAAGCCCCTGGATTGGTTGGTACTGCAATGGGCCTTTGCCCTGCCATGAGCAGGGGTGATGGCTCCACTGTTGTCCCCCAATGAAATAACTGGTCACACCATTCCTTGCCTGGGTAGCAGAGTTCAAGGGTTGTTTTCCATGAGAGTCACTAAATGGCTGTACCGGGGAGCAGCAGGCCAAAGGGTGCACTCTACTTCAAATACCAGAACGGCTAATCTCTCAGCACAGGAGTCCTATAGCAAGGACTTTGAGGAAGTTGAAACCTTTCTGTTCTTAGGTTTTGGAGTCCAAGTGTGTTTTGAGTGCTTATGCTTCTTCAAGACTGTGCCATTGAGGGGACTCTTGCTCTGTCTGCCAATAAAGCCAGTGAGACCACGTGGAAAGAGTGGTTGACAAATGATCTCAATCCAACTGAGCCCATGTCAAGGCTGGGCAAAGAGCAACCTCCTTTTAGATGTAGCTTGAGAGGCTTTTCTCTTTGCTTCTGTGTCCTAGTCTTTAAGGCCCAGCAAATCAGACACCTGTCCCACACATTGGTCACTGGGAGAGGGAGGCTCATTTATTGGCATTGGCCTGTGACATCCAGAACAGGGCTTGAAGCCAGGAGACTTTGGCAAAAGCTCTCCGGATACTGGGCACAGCCCAGAGTCTGCTATTGGCAATAAAAATAAAAGAAAGACAAGGACTTCCAAGGGACCAAAACAAGTACCACTAACTACAAACTAGGCTAACAACTTGCTATAAGGACAAGTTCATAGGAAGAATAAGATGAAGCACAGTATGGGCTGACCACTGATGGAAAGAAGGAACTGATGGATGTGTGGGTTGGCTCTGCCCTTTCTTCCCTTGGTTTGAGGCATGAGATGCCAGGGCACAGGCATGGTCACCCCTACAAGTACTGCTAGGGAAAACTCTCCAGCACTGGTGCACAAGGCATGCACTTAGTGTAACTGACATATGCAGTTACTCAAAATAATTAAATATTCATTGGCACAGGAATGCAAACTTGGGCTACCCACATGAGCAACATAACCACAGCATCATAGACACTCTTGTGCAATGATCAGTTCATTATTTATATAAAATGGAACAGCTTCAACAGGAGAGATTGAGAGACCCACCCCAGAATACCCCATAGCCTGGTGGTTAGGACACTCCTGGGAAGTGGGAGATCTGTGTTTTGAGTCTCTGCTCCAAATTAGGCAGAGCAGGGATTTGAAATTGGGTCCACTTCCCAGCTGAGTGCCCTAACTACAGAGCTATTGAGTATTCTGGGGGTGGATACATCTGCCAATCATGCTCTCAGAACACCTACAGGATCAGGCAAGATAGATGGGGGAATGCCCTAGAGGTTCTCAAACTGGGGGCTGGGGTGGGGAGGGAGGAGCAGAGAATATATTCTAGGGTGAGAAGCTTTAGGAAAAACCACCTTCCTGCACACATTTTACTCACAACAATTAATAACTAGCAAAGCTGATTCCTCCAGCCACAATCAGTTTTGCTTTTATTACACTGGATCGTAGGTGCTGTGTGAAGCACTACTTTACTGTTTTTAATATTTAGCAAGAGTTGCATGTTGGGTTTTTTATGGGTATATGTATGTGTGTGGCAGGAGGGGGAGCACAAATTACTACAGACATAAAGAAGGCAGCACGATCAAATAAGTTTGAGAATCACTGCCCTAGAGAACACTGTTGGGACTGGGGTGTGAGCAAGGGCTCCACGCAATGAGCTTGCTGCGGGGTGATGTAAGTGGCTTTGCACATGCCCACCAACAGACATATAGGTGCCTATGGGGATCTAGCAACTTACAGCCGTAGGTGGCAGCTGAGTGGTGATTTTGAGAACATCAGTGTGATAGTCAGCAGTGACCCCCCCTTCCTTAACAATCTAGAGGCCATTATGGCTACCAACTGCCATTAGGAGTAGCAGGCACCTCACGTACACAGCTAGTCTGCCTTGAGGCAGAGGAGACCGGCTCCAAACCGGCAACCACCACTCAAGTGTTAACACGGCAGGAGTCTTTGTCTGAGTGTGTATAAAAGTTCTGTGAAATTTGTATGACAGAGTTCTCGTACCAAGGTGCAAGGCTCTCCTTTTTTCTGCAGAATAAAGCAACCCTTCCTTATCGCTGTCTGGCTGTTATTTGCTCTCAGCTAGGTAGACCCGATATTTCAGTAACATCAGTGATACCTAGATGTTGGATGTAAGCACCTAAGGAGACAGCAAGGTGCCTAAGTATATTTGTGGATGCAGGCCCAGGTTTAGACCACCAATCCCAGATAGACAGTATTGTTTATAGACCTTTGCAGTCATGGTCATATTTTACAGACAAAAGCCTGATAATCCAGGTGTCAGGATACTCAGATGGGGATGTGGGAGACCAGGGTTCAATTCCTTGCTCCACTGAACTTAGACCCAATCTTCAAAGATAGGTAGGTGCCTAATTAGGATCTATGGCTAGATCCACAAAGGTAGATTGAGCTGAGGTGTCAATTGCATGCTTTCCAGAGCTTCAGTATCAGCTCCCCATCTCTCCCTGTCCCCTCCAAACCTAACAGCAGGAGGTGAGCTAGCAGTAAGGGACTCCTAGCTCAGCTCCTGCTGCAGCAGTACTAGACAGTCCTGCATCTATGCTGGGGAAGGTATATGGGGAACAGAAAAATGTACCGTCTGCAGAGAAATACCCTCTTGCTGGCTGTCCCCATTTTCCCACATTCCAGGGAAGGAGAGCCAAACAGAGCTACTACAGTGGTGTGTGTGCGTAGCAGGCAGAGTTGCCTTTCACCTACTCCTAGCTGCATAAACAAAGAACAGTAATCGCCCAGCTACCTGAGGCGCACCTGCTCCCCCAACACTCCCTCCTACCCTTATCAGAGTTGAGGACTTCAAGGGATGCTGGGGCATTGGAGAGTCAGGGGTTAGGGGAGCTGATGACCTGGTTGAAATCAAAGCATGCAATGACTATCCTTGTAAGAGGCATTCAGTATTGAAAGAGACAAAATAGTGTAAACTGGAGATAACTGTAAGTGGGTAGTTAGAAAAGGAACACAAAAACATGACCAGATTCAATATACAGGAAGGGGGGAATGCCAAACCATATTTAACTTAGTTAAACCAACACAGCAAAGGCGGCTGAGTTTTCCTATGTGTAGGGGTAGACTGTGCCCTGGCCCTGGCCTGGTGAGATAAGGGACAGAGAAGACAGGTGATGCATCCATGATTCTGCTGAGCAGTTGTCCTTGCATTCCCCAAAGTACAAAGACATGGTGAGGCTAGCAACAAGAATTAGTCACTGTTGTCCCTTCCTTCCCTTTTGGGAAGGGCTACAGGTACAGCTATTCTTTCCCTTCACACCAGACTAAATGGAAAGGCTCCTTTAGCCTCACTGGAGTTGTAGAAATGCATCTATGGATGACTTTTGATTTAAATATTCTTACTGGAGATTATGATAAGGAAGAAGGAACACACCTTGACTTTTCAGTTCCTGGGGTGCGTTTCAAGGATAACTGCTAGGAATAAAAAATCCTATTTGAAAATTTGATCTGAAAGTCAATGAGGTACAAATATGGTAACACATCCTATGTATACAATTCACCTTCCATACCAGAACTGCACTTTAACCGAGCATATGGTGGGTTAGGACCTCTGCTTTGTCTCATCTGAAAGATAGGACCTCCAATGAGACAGTGGGGCATTATCAGCTTAGAGAGAGGCATATCACCTACTATATCACATGCAGCACTTAAGTTTTCTTAGATTTCTCCAATCCCCACATACCAATGAGGTCTCACTAGCTTAACTTTGGAGATCCGACGTGATTACAGCTCAAAGCCTTAATAGGTGGAAAATTCATAGAAATGTACACAACATAGGCAATTTTTAAGCCTCATTTGATCACAAATCACAATCACTTAGAAAAATCCATACAAATAAACTACTTCAACTTTAATTACATCATTTTAATTACAAGAGCTTTGGTAATCATACAGATATAATTTTGGCATTATTTACAAAAGTCAAGGCTGTATACATGTATCAAACAGAACTTCCAAGATTAGACTTTTACCCTTGAAATTCTACAGCAGTCATCACATTCCTGTTCTCACGCTGCAGAGTTTGGTAGAGTTAGCAGTTCATAGAACTGTGGAGATCTTACTCCTATGTATTTTTATTACATGCTCTCAGGTGTTGGAGCCATTCCTTGGGGACATTAATGTAGAGAGCTTTGTCCTTCTCTCATCTCAGTTACCACAGGGCTACTTAAAAAAATAGAAACATTGTGGTATAGATGTTAATACTGGTAGCAGCACAGAAATTAAAGTTTCACAATACAAAAAAAAAAAAAAAAAAAAAAAGGACATTTCCTATTTATCCCTTTTCCTACTAGAGTGTAATTAAAGATGAAAAATCAATTGCAGGAGTGCCCTTACCAATTTCTCTCTCTCTTAACCTGAAAGTTTATAGCTTTGTTTTAGGAAGACTTCTGTAATCATATATTATACACAAATAATTGAAGACTGCTTATAATACTGTCTGAAGACAGACGGTGGCACACAGTCAGGATGGCAATCTGCCATTGAGATGCATAGAAATGCAGCAATGCTGAGCACTGCTTTTGTTCACTTGCCATTTTCTCTTCTGGATTCTTGTCAACCCAAAAGCAAAATCATGAATAAGGTCGCTCACTGAGACACGGAAAGTAGTCTTCAGTCTTGAAAAGGGCTGGAGGCTCATACAGGGTCTGATGTTGCCGTGAGGAAGATGATTTCTGTGATTAAGAAACATTTTATTTGATTTTTGCCTTGCTTTACCGCTTTTTGTTCAGTTATGTAATGAGCTACATTTGCCTAAAACATTAACCTCAAGCCTTTTGTCTCTTCATAACTGACAAGAATTCCTTCATATAAACTGCATTGTTCATATAAAAATTGCTTCCACTTTACATTGTTTCTATTCTCTGTGTCTGGAAATAGAAACACACACTTGCCAATCTAACTGGCTAAATTAAAAGGTTGCCTTACGTTAATGAAGTCACTATAATAAAACGAAATGGGAAACTTGGTTATTTTATATTCCAAAAACATATTGCCTCTCTCACTGAGTATTTTAAACTTTTTGATCAAGTATGTGAAATGTATTTTAAAGTATAATATGAAAGCACATAATTAAAGAAAAGCAGAAATAACCTGACTAGCAGACCAGAGCAACAACGCAACTTAAAGGTAACATATAAATATTTTTGAAAAATATGAACTGTAATAAAGTGATGTCCTGAATGTTCTATATATGAAGGATGATGGGGAGACACCACTGTTCATTGACTTCTTTTACTTCCTTTAGGGCAGAAATCATGATATGACAGCTAGAGTTCCACTAAGCACTGAGCCAGCTCATCTGTAGGCTTTGCAGAATATGATTTTTATTTTTTTATTTTGTATAAGTTTGATGAAAAAAACAATGTTTATTTTTAAGAATTTCAAAAATATTTTATCTATTTAAATTCACAGTTGTATGAAATTATGGGGTTTAAGAATTTGTTTTCATTTTTATATCTTTTAAATTTTCACAGTTGCAAGAAGTTATGGGGGATACCAGACAATAATTATGTAATGACAGCAGACATTGCTATTCAAAGAGTTAACGCTTTATAACCATTAAAACTCAAATTGTCAACACCACATGTCAAAATATACAAAGTAAGTATCCTTAAGTCAAACTAAGTTCTCAAGCAGTATTTTTCATATTTGCCTAAATTTACATGACCATTGATGGAAATCTTTTTTGTCAGTTTGTGTGTTTATAGTGAAACCAATGTTTACTGACATTTACTGATAAAAATCAAAGCCTTCCAAGCCTATTCATATGGCTTCCTGGTTTATATTTCCCAAAGGTTAAAAGATTAAATTGCTCATTTCTTTTTCTTTTTTCTTTTTTTTTTTTTTTAAAAAGACCATAAAATGCAAAAATGTAATAAGTGTAATGACTTTTCAATTTGCATACTCACACAAAAATAAGGAGCACTATTAAATATTGGTATTGTTAAAGTTCAAAAAAGTCGGTGCAGGTACATAAGAAGGATTTTCAAATAATTAACTTCTTTCTAAACCATTTTTAAATCAGTCAAAGGCAATTGTTTTTGCCAAAGATGAAGTCAAAGGTAAGACCGATGATGCTTTTTGTATACGCAGACAAACTTCCAAATGTTCTTAAAACATAGAAAAAAACATTTTAGTTCTGCATGTTTTGGTACCTTAACTAGCAAGACAGAATTTTACAAAAACTTTTGAAAAATTGGGCTGGACAACCTACATAATTTCGTCTTAAATAATTGAAATAAATCCAACAACAAAACCAGGGAGAATTCAGTATTTCCTTAAGCTTATCCATACTATTGTTACTGAAATGTTCTGTAGCATTGAGCAAGAATTTTGATCTAAAGTGCCATTTACCACAGGCAGTTTGACAATTTACTTTATTATACCTGTTGTAATCATTAGGATTTAAATTATTTTACCCTTTGCTTTCACATACTCATCATTTTCTCAATAAACTGGTCTCAGCCATGAAGTGAACTTTATTTGGAAAGTCTGAGGAAAATCCCTTCTGACACTTGGGTTATAAGAAAACTGAACAAAACTGTAAACTGAAAGTTGCTTATTGGCAACTCACAACATATAAAGGGGAAAATGGCAGCTTGGTATATGGCTTGCTCCTCTATGAGAAAGTCTTAGCTAAATTTAGAAAAATATCACTTCTGTCTGAAATTGTGTTTATCTAGTAAAAAGTTAGTTAAAAGGAACACATAAGATTATAACTGAAAAATTCTAAAGAATCTCCTCTTTCTACTTTGTGCAGACAGTTTCCGCTGGTTGCATCAGTTTTTCCATACAGCAACATGAGAGAGAAAATATTTTAAAAACATGATTATGACCACAAAAGTTGGCAGAACTCATGAGCAGGCACAGTATCTGAAACTACTTTTTACTCTTCTTTTACACGGAGTGTCCTGCTAAGTGAATAAGTATAATTATTTTTGAGTCTGCTCAGTGAGCATTTCAAATTTTAGCAGTGTAAAAAAGCCTGCCCCCTCAGTAACCTTTGGAGGTGGGAGAACTGTACATTCTTACTCCTTGGCATGACCAGTGTCCCAATAGGAGCAAAACTTCTGGGACAGTCTTAAAATGAGACTGTGAATACATCATTTAAGAACAACCAAAACTTCTTTCACATCAAGGACTGGTTAAAAGGCAAACAAACAAACAAAAAAACTCCTGGCAAGAGAAAAAAATTGCAGCCAAAGAAGTTCAGCCAAAAAGGAATGGTTCTCAGGAAGTTGTTAGGTGAAAAAAGCTAGGACAAAAGTCCTAAGATAACTAACTATACCATTCACTCACAAATGCTTGCTATAATATGTGAATTATTGTTTACGGCCCCAATCCTGTAAACACTTAAGTACTTACCTAACTTTATGCATGTGAATAGCCTGTAGGAGAACCCCATGCATGAAACTATGTTCAGAAAAGGGCTAGGTAGAAATGGCAACTCCGTACTTAAAAGATTTGGTCTCTGTTGATTGTTAGTGAAAATATTCATACTGCTTTATATTCAGTTTAGTCATACATGGCCTGTACAGTTATTCTAGAGAGACTTGGATTCTAGTTTAGCTTGGTCATCAACAGAATTATTAAGTTTCCACTACTGAACATTTATTACACTAGTAATAAATTCATCTAGTGCATAATGTTCAAACTAGAACACAATTGGACTTTCAGATCCCGGTGTGTGGGTACAATGCTGGCAGTTCAAAAATAACCACTTTTTAACCAATGAACTGTGAAAAATTGATAGCCACAGAGACAATCAAGCACTCCAGTGCCATTTTTACAAAGTAGAACAGCATTGTCACGGTTATGAATAAAAATTTGTAACCTTAATATTGTATAATTAAGCTTTTGCATGTAATGACTTCTGTAGCAGCACAAACAGAAGGGTTAAAGGCTACTTTTATGGGAACAAGAATACAGTGGGGTCCTTGTCCATGCCTGGGGGTTCTAGGTGCTACTGCAATACAAAAAGAAAAATTGCTAAGTGGCTTAGAAACAAGCCCTGGATTGAATGAAATATTTTTCCTCTTAAAATTGCAAAGTATTTTATCACCCCCTTCTTACAAACAAGGAAAATGAGGCACAAGGAGAATAAATAACTTGCCCACAGCTGCAGAGCTAGTGTCAGAGTTGGGAACAGGTTTTCTGAGCTCTACCCTCAGCCCTGTCTAAGAGATAATGCTAGCTCTCTAGCAATGCATTCTCCTTCACCACTCTGATGCTACAGTTTGACAGCACAACTCAAGTGACTGTCATGAACTTCAAAAGCTAAAATTAATCTAACAGATTAAGTAGCCTACTTCTCATTTTTGAAAATGTAATTGGCCCATCACCACAAAGGAAAAGTAATTTTATTCTCCTGTATGAAAGCCATCTAACAAGGTGCCTTGTGATCAATTTACTGTAAGTCATGTGACCACGGCATCCTTATTTATTGTTAAAACAACATGGGGCTCAGTGACCTTTTTCTCTTTTTAACACTGCTGCTGTTCTCACATAAAGTAGCACATTGAAAAAATTCCTTGCACATTTTTAGTTTGTACAGGTTCCTCCTATCGCCTTCAGGTCAGAATTCAGTGACTTTTTATTTAAGGGTTGCTCTTTTAGTGCTTGTTTTGTAGCACTTTTCATGCCTCACACAAGTTCTCTTTGGAGCATGAACTCAGGCCCTCACAAGAATTTATTCTCTTGGTTCCTCTGTTGTAAGATTATCCTTGTGCACCATACCCAGCTTGTGCAAAAACTTCAGATTTAAGCTCAGAGATAAATTCATAGATTAATAGACTTTAAGGCCAGAAGGGACCATCATGATCATCTAGTCTGACTTGCTGCACATTGCAGGCCACAGAACCTCACTCACCCAACTCCTGTAATAACCTCTGGCTGAATTACTGAAGTCCTCAAATCTTGATTTAAGATGTCAAGATACATAAAATCCACCAATTACTCTAGTTCAAACCTGCAAGTGACCCATATCCCACACAGCAGAGGAAAGTTGAAAAACCTTCAGGGCCTTTGCCAGTCTGACCTCGGGGAAAATTCTTTCCCGCCCCAAATGTAGTGGTCAGTTAGACTCGAACATGTGGGTGAGACCTACCAGCCAGTCACCTGGGAAAGGATTCTTTGTAGTAACTCAGAGCCCACCCCATCTAGTGTCTCATCTCTGGCTGTTGGGAGATATTTGCCAATAGCAATCAAGGATTGGCCATGTGACATTGTAGGCACTCTTCTCATACCATCCCCTCCATAAACTTATCAAGCTCAGTCTTGAAATGAGTTAGTTTTTTTGCCCCCCACTATTCCCCTTGGAAGGCTGTTCCAGAACTTCACCGTAGCCTCATTCAAAGCCTACCATTCTCGTGAGCACATTTTAAGATACACTCACCTTGACAGAAACATACTTACATTAAGAAAGGATGGTACACTGATAGTGTGTAAGAATTTTTTAAAGGTATTTGGAAAAGTTCCAAGGTCTGTTTCTGCCTTTGTGACCTGCTCCTCCAGTCCAGCCACATTATTTCCAACCATTTTTACGAAGGCCTAGTTGAAAACAAAACAAAGCTATATTTATTCATCATTATGTAAGAGCACTTCCCAACAAGAGGTCTGAAGAGGTTCAGATTATGTAGAAACTAAAATATAATTGTCAGGTAACGATCCTCAAAGAGCATAAAAAAAATAGTATTTTTGTGCCATCTCCATTGTTGAATCTATGCCACAAATAACCCACTTGTGCAACCTTCCATATGACTGGAAACTGGTAATTTGGAAGTTGAGTAGAGTAAGACAGACCAGTTTTTTTAAGAGAATATAGAAGAATATTAACATTCGGCAGGTCGATTAATGCAGTGAGAACACATATAACAACTTTCAATTAAATAAAGCTGTACAACGCTTGTTTACATAAAGTGGGATTTTGTCTTGGGGAGCAGCAGTAAACAAAATGTTATTGTACTTTAATTTGTAACAAGGTCTTCAATTGTTTTGCATAGCACTTGCTCTGAAATGCCTGCCATATCCATGAACGTCTGTGGCTCTCTCAGATGTGGACAAGAATGAGAACTCTCGGAAAACAAATGCTGAATGTCCCCAGCCCATTTGATATTTAAAAAATGAGAAAAAAAAACAAAGGCAAAATATTTTCAATATGTTCAGTAGTTAATTAAATTAAAATTAAACACAAAAGACAGCATATAAAATACTTTTTTATTAAACAAAACAATTTTAATGTTTTGATAAGAGACGTTTATGTATCAAAACATGTTGCACATTTACAACTACATGATTTATTAAATACAGGGATTAACTGCAGTCAGTGAATTAAACAGATTATTTCAGATCAGTCTGGGAAAATGTTCAAATATAACTCAGTAAAAGAGACTGGAGCTTAAGTTCCTACTCTCATTTAAGGCCATGCCGACACTAGCAAGCTTACAGAGACACAGCTGCTCTCCCGTCGACATAATAAAACCACCTCAATGAGTGGCGATAGCTATGTTGGCGGGAAAAGCTCTCCCACTGACATAGCGTTGTGCACGCTACCACTTATGCTGCCAAAACTTATGTCGGTCAGAGGTATGGTTTTTTTTCACATCCCTGAGCGACATACGTTTTGCTGACCTAAGTGGTAGTGTAGACATGGCCTAAGTCTCTTGTAAAATCCGGCTTGGTCTACACTAAAAACTTATGTCGGTATAACTATGTTGCTCAGGTATCACACTCCTGCGTGACGTAATGATACCGACGTAACCCCCAGCGTAGACAGCGCTAGGTCAACGGGAGGGCTTCTCCTGGGAGGTGCTGTAGCTATGCTGACGGGAAAAGCTCTCCTGTTGGCGAAGGTAGTGTCTTCACTTAGCCTTACAGCGGTGCTGCTGCAGTGCTGAGAGTGTAGACAAGTCCTGAGACAGTCTCTTAAGTTACTCAGGCTCACCTACAGTGCCATACTTATAAAGATTGACCTCAAACATTAGAATGGGGGGGGGGGGGGGCGGAGGGAGAGAATCTTTCTTTATAGCAGCCTTTAATTCAAAGTTTTTGATAGAGGCTCATGGATTCAGCATATTCATTTTTTATTTAAATGTTTTAAAAGATTATAAGTTTAAGCCTTTACATATTTTTTAATAAATACAGATTTCATTTTAAACAGGTTTATTTTTAAAATAATACACTTATTATAACGTAATGAACAAAATAAACAAAATCATTTAAATAAAGTCCATTTTTTAAAATCAGTGATTTTTATCCATCCTGATTAAAACTGCATGTCTGGTTAATTTTCCCCCACATATCCCATCACTTTAATTCTGTTAATAGCACTCTAGTCTATTCTGCCTTTCAGTCACCATGCTATGGCATTTACTTGTAGGGGGCAGGAGCTTGTTTTACAAAGCAAGGTTTTCAGGCTTAAAAGCAGGGGATAGGGCAAAGTCTTTGCTGTCAATTTCACAGATATGGACATACAGATTCACTTGTTGCCTAATTGTTGAATACACACTAGGAAATTAATAATTGTGTGCACTTCCAGGGCACCACGTGAACTGAACAGAGCATTCTGTTCCTTCATGCTATTGCCATCTTGAATTTTATATCAATACAGTAACACTGATTAAAGTCAAAGATATTCTGAAACAAATGTGTATGTACCCCAATAACTCCCCATTCATTTCAGTTTAGAATCATCTTTTCAGGTTTTAAAACAAATCCACTGACTTTCAGTTTTCTTCACAATCCTAGCCTCCTCTTCCCCCTTCCTCTGCACTGATCTCCTGTCCCTCCACAATGAGGTATAAGAGCTTTCTAATCCACAACTCCTAGTATCTGAAACTCTTCCTGGATCTCTATTTCAAAATCATTTCAGATCTTAGCTGTTAATATTTTTCTTCATTGCCTAGGTGGGGTAACATTTTCAAAAGCACCAAAGTCATTTAAGTGCTTTTGTACCACTGACTTCCACTGAGATTTAGGTGCCTACATGCCTAAATCACTTTTGAGAATAGGATTTAGGAGCCTAGGTCATGTAGGTGCTTTTGCAAGTTATCCTGGATCCCAATTTTCCTCTCATTCTATTGTTTAACTCTGGATTGTTTTGGGAGACACTCTGTATGAAAGACACTATCAAAAAGTGTAAGTTGTACTATTGATTTGAGACACCAGGAAAGCTAGCTGTCTTGTTCCAAGTAGTGAGAGCCAACATAAATGAAGATAATGTTCAAGAAACCTGGTGCTTTCAGAAAATTCCAAAAAAATCTATTAGTTCCCCACATTAAACCTGTATTAAGATCTGGATGTTAGTTACCTTTTATAGTTTAATTTGCAAAATTTCTCATTCTCGGAGATAAAACGTTAAGTAAAATAAGTTATAATACTGTACAGAATACATGTACAATTCTCAGATGCACTGTACTGGAATACTAATGTGATGAACCATACAGATGGATGCTGCACTGATTTATAGCAGTGAACTGTTTGTGTTCCATTTATTTTAATACTGACTTGTTGAATGCATTGAGACACACACACATAAATTCAAAATTTGTTTGAATGTAAGTTATGAGAACTTCCATTAAAAATGTTTTTATTATCTACCCTGCACCAAGCGTTATGTAGAATGTCTTTCTACATAAGGCTGCTCTCAAAGACTGCTGCTACTAAACTTCTAATATAAGAGAAAGGCATTTTGTAGATGGGGTGATGTGTGTGGAAAAGGCAAATTGGAAAAAAGCAGAGATAATTGTAGTTCTAAAGTTGGCAGTCCACATGATTTTCAGTGATAAGGCTAGTGAAGATGCCAAACTTAGGGGCAAAATATCAATTTGGTAATTCACTGCAGTAGCAAACCAACTAACCAAAAATCCTTAATAAGATAAAAAGCACACAAGTATTTGGGGAAGTACAGAAGAGCTACATTAAAAAAAACTTCCATGAGGTAAGTGGAAACACTTTAGCTAGGGTTACCATCCGTCCGTGTTTCCCCGGACACGTCCGGCTTTTTCAGCGTTAAATGGCTGTCCGGGGGGGATTTCTAAACAAGTAGAAATGTCCGGGATTTCCCCCTTCCCCTCATGCAGAGTGCGGCTCAGCTGATTGGATGGCGGGGCCTGACTGAAAGCCGCTCGCAGCCACTGGGGCCTCTAGCAGCCAGAGTCCCTCCCACCTCCCCCGCAGAGCAGCACAGAACAGTGTTTGAGTCCACGTGGAGCCCGCAGCTCTCCCTCTGCCGGGTGAGTGGGGGAGCAGAGGCTGCAGGGCGAGGAGGATCAGGGCAGGCAGGGGGTGCAGAGGCTGCAGGGGTGGGGGTGCAGGGCTGCAGGGTGAGTGGGGAGCAGGGGGCACAGCGGCTGCAGGGATGGGGGGGTGCGGCTGCAGGGCAAGGAGGAGCAGGGCAGGCAGGGGCATAGAGGCTGCAGGGGCAGAGGGGTGCAGGGCAGGCGGGAGGGTGCAGGGGTCACAGAGGCTGCAGGGGCGGGGGGTGCAGGGACTGCAGGGCGAGTGGGGAGCAGGGAAACACTTAGCAACCCCCAACCAAGATCAGAGCAGGAGGGAGGAGGGGGAATGTGGGGTGCTTAGAAGAGGGGCAGAGTTGGGGCAGGGACTTTGGGGAAGGGGTTGGAGAAGGGGCGGGGTTGGGGCAGGGCCAGGGGCGGAGTTGGGGCAGGGCCGGGGGTGGGACCGGGGCCCCGTGGAGTGTCCTCTTTTTTAAATATTTGAATATGGTAACCCTACTTTAGCTCCTCTATATTTCCACTTGCTATTGGCACTGTACTTGTCATTACTTTGCTAAGAAAATAAGACAATTGGTACCATTTTTGTTGGTCTCAAGAAGTTGTGTATGCACTTCCTGTAGAGTTCTGGTATCCAGCCAACAGCAACAGTTAAACATTTGTGACTGGCACATGCAGCCAATTAATAATGTAATAATATTGGGGTCCCACATCATTACACATACTAGATCACATCTTTTGTGTGAAAACACTAGTTCACACTTTGAAACAAAAAGGCACCTTGAGAAACTGGAAAGACAAAGAAATAAAACATTTGCTCCATTCAGCATGGGAAAATTTTTGAAGCATCTGAAACGGGTCTGCAACTCTAGGGAAAAATCATTAAAATACACAGTGGTACTGTCCCCTTGAGAAAAGGAATGTAAATAATGGACATCAAAATACATACCTCTAATTTGTCAATCTTTCTATATATCTGTCTCATTTCTGTAGCTTTTGTGTGAATCTGAGGTACACTTTCATTGACTACTTGAGAAGACTCGCTTCGAATCTAAAAACAATCCAAACAAATTACATAAAGTTGAGTGAACACTATAATGACTAAATCTGTACAATAACTTTGGTATATTCTAATACTAAAGTTAGTGACATCTAGTTAAAGCCACTGGATCTTGAAGGCTGTAAACAAACCAGTGCTGGTACTGTGTCTGTTAACATATGCAAGCATACGCTGGGCTCACTTCTTAATTATTTCCAAATGGCACAGAGGACTGCCAATAATGAAAAATAGAAGCCAAAATGTAATAACTAATAATAAAATAATAAATCTTTGCACTTTCAACTCTTTTCATTCAAAGATCACAAAACACTTTACAAAGGTTAATATTATCCCCATTTGACAGATGGGAAAACGGAGACACTGAAAAGTTATGACACCAACTCGAGATCACAAAGAGCCACTGCATCTCAAGGGCATGAAGTTCAAGTACAATTTTTATCATAGTTTCAAGAGATTTCCACCCATTTAAAGTTTTTCCTAAGGTGCCCATGACTGTAGTATGACTCCTGCCATTCAGATAAATAAAGGGAAACCTATTTTACTAATAATATTTCTGGTAGGAAGTTTTTTGTCTTCTTTCTGTCTTTTCTCTGACTTGCTCCTTTCTCTTTCCCTTTCCCTTAAGTTCAACAACCAAACAACATCTTTCCCAAACAACTGAATATGCCAAGCTGCATCAAGATTTTTTTTAATATATATATACTGGAGCAACATCTTATTGTAGTTAAACTTTTCTTGGAGAAGTATATAACCAGGAAACATATTTTGCATATGTGTGGTTTTGCTCTGCCTGTGATATTACAAAAGCAATATCAAAATGTGGAAAATACCTACCTCACATTGGGCATATGAGGCTACATTACTTGTAAGGCACTTTTAATCAGAAGAAGGTGCTATGCAATCTGTCGTCTCTTCTGTGGTACAACACTGAGGGTGGTTAAGAGATATCTTTAGATATTCTTTCTGTCCATGGCAGACAAGCTGCTATTACTCACTGCATGTGGTTCTCTTTTTTTGGCATTTGGTTTTATAAGTGAGGAATTTAATTCTGAAGTTGTCTTATGTCAGAGGTTCCCAAACTTTTTTTGCTGCACCCCCTCTTGAGAGATTCATGTCCCATGCATTCCCCCCTCAGCACAAGGAAAGCTGGTGCCGAGTTTGGAACTGGGGGGTGGAATCCTCACATAAACAATGAATACAGGGAGGAGGCTCACACACTCCGTGTGAATCCCAGCTGCCTGGAGTGACAACTTGTGTGCCCGCATAGTGGCTCCGCCTCCTCCTTTCATGTGTGTCCGCATGCTGGGTGTGAGGCCAGAACACCTGTGCAGCGCTGCCACAATGTTAATTCCTAACTCAGCCATGGTGGGAAGGGAGGATTGTGAGAGACAGAGAGAGGGGGAAAGGGAACGAGTTCTTACGAGGCTGTGTGGTTTCTGTGGGAATCGGCTGGCAGCAGGATTGTGGCACAGCGCTGGGTGTGCTGACTAATGCTAACAGGGATCCTAGGGATAGGGACTCTGGGATCAGCCTCATACCCACAATGCCCCAGGGCGCATAGGGTGGAGTTGGGCACCCCATGGAATCCTGGCTACCCTGAAGAAACAAGAAAAAAATTCTTAACTGGTCAGGGCCTCATGCGCACCTGCTAATGCGGGAGGGAGAGGAGCAGGGAAAGGATGGGAGGTATGCCCCAGAATTTGAAAAACAAACAAACAATCTCTTATATGTTTTTGGCATACACTATCACTTCACCTAAGTATAATCCGCATTATTTATATATGGATACCTGCCAATATCAAGTTCGGAATTCTGTGATTTTTTTTTATTGTTACATATTTAAAATTTTGCATCTTGCTATTTTATTAATAAAATTAATAACTACAATCAGGTTGCAAAAAAGTACTGCAAGTCTGTTTCAATACTGTAAACACACAATACAATCTTATAGTCTGTAATAAACTCTGCATCTGTTAGAAATCACTAAAAATTCAGTAATGGCTATTAGTGAAGATGGTTTGGGGGAAACCCTAAACTTCTGACTTCCAGAAGCAAAGAGGGGAAGACAGGAGGGAATCACTCCATAATTGTTCTGTTCTGTACACTCCCCCTAAAGTTCTGGTATGGGACACCATCAGCAATAGGATACTGGGCAAGATGGACCCTGGTTTGACTCAGTAGGGCTGACTCTTAATGATTTATTATGATAATTGAAATTATGAACAAGATGAAGTCTGGAGATTCAAGAGTGACTGAAGTCAAACAGGAACATAAAACAATATGGTACTGCTAATTAAAGTCACATCATCAGGTTAGTAAGTGATAACCTAGCTTTCTTTTATTTATTACCAAAAACAGTCTTAGATCATCAGCCTGTTAAAATTCTACTTGCCCCAAAAGACTTTTTTTCCTGGACAGGCAAACAAAATATTTTTCTTTGCAATTATTACACCTCTACCCAGATATAAGGCGACCCGATATAACATGAATTCGGATATAACGCGGTAAAGCAGTGCTCCGGGGAGGTGGGGCTGCGTGCTCCGGCGGATCAAAGCAAGTTCGATATAACGCGGTTTCACCTATAACGCGGTAAGATTTTTTGGCTCCCAAGGACAGCATTATATCTGAGTAGAGATGTATATTAAAGGTGGATTACTATCTTTTTGTGCCTCAGCAGCAGGGCCGGCTCCAGGGTTTTGGCCGCCCCAAGCAGGGAAAAAAAAAAAAAAAAAAAAGCTGCGATCGCGATCTGCGGCGGCAATTCGGCGGGAGGTCCTTTGCTCCCAGCGGGAGTGAGGGACCGTCCGCTGAATTGCCGCCGAATACCTTGACGTGCTGCCCCTCTCCGGAGTGGCCGCCTCAAACACCTGCTTGCCAGGCTGGTGCCTGGAGCTGGCCCTGCTCAGTAGGTTAATTTTCATTAACATTTTTCAAGGCAATCTTATATTATTAGAACTGAAAAAATTAAGAATAAAATCTAATTTACTTTTCAATATTTATGCTCTTTCCTATTTGCTTCTTTCTCAATGAAAACAGGCTTTTAAATCTCATTTTTGTCAATGGGCAAATAGCAGTGAATTTCATGTTTTGGTTTTCATGCACTAGCCTAATACTGTAACATTTAGGTTGCAAAGACTGCATGGGGCATGTTGGTTTTTATAAATGTCTACCCCGGGGTGGGCAAACTACGGCCCGCGGGCTGGATCCGGCCCGCGGGATTGCCACCCCCGTGGTGGCGTGGGCCCTGCACCACTTCCGGAAGCAGCCAGCACCACATCCCTGTGGCCATTCGGGGGGTGAGGGGGGAAGGAGGGCAGAGGGCTCCATGCACTGCCCTCCGCTGCAGGCACCGCCACCTGCAGCTCCCATTGGCCGGGAATGGGAAACCGCGGCCAATGGGAACTTCGGGGGTGGTACCCGCAGGTGAGGGCAGCGCGTGGAGCCCCCTGCCCCCCCTCCCCCAGGGGCCACAGGGACGTGGTGCCGTCCGTTCTGGGAGCGGAGCAGGGCCAGAGCAAGCAGGGAGCCTGTCTTAGCCCCACTGTGCGCCGCTGCCACCCTGGAGCTGCTCCAGGTAAGTGGTGCTGGGCCGGAGCCCACACCCCGAACCTCTCCTGTCCTGAGTCCCCAGCCTCCTGCCACACCCCTCCTGAACCCCAACCCGCTGCCCTAAGCCCCCTCCCGCACTCTGCACCCCAACCCTCTGCCCTGATCCCCCTCTTATACCTCATACCCCTCCTGTGCCCCAACTCCTTGCCCTGAGCCCCTTCCTGCACACCACACCCCCTCCCACACCCCAACCCCCTGCCCCAGCCCTACATTCATGGCCCTGCCTGCAACTTCCCCATCCAGATATGGCCCTTGGACCAAAAATTTGCCCACCCCTGGTCTACCCACTAGAATTCAAAGAAACACTTCCATTAGTTTTAGGGTTTGACAAACTTATTCTTATTAAACTTATGGGCCAAATATGACTTAGAAGTGTCCCTTCAAATATTTATCATTGTACTGGCTAATACATTTTCATAAAGGAGACTTGAGATACATGCTCAAATATACATTAGCAGTTACACACCTACATTTGTGCATACATCTCATCACTGTAGGCAAACTGGATAATTTTTGGGTAAGCATGCATGGTAACTGTTTGCACACCTAGACCGCTACTTTAAAAAAAAAAAAAAAAAAAAAAAAAAAAGTGACCCTTAATGTTAAACATATGCTGGTTATTCCCATGAAGGAAAAAAAACACCACCACCAAACCACCCAACTTTTTCAGCGTGGCCTTCCCCACCCCCAAATTGGCAGTACCCATATGGAAGTTATAGAGATCAATACATACCATGTCTAACATTCCTACAAATTCATCAACCCTGGTCAGCAAATCTTCTAGACTCTTGTCTAAACTTTCTATCTGTAAAAAATACATTCAGGTAATGAAAAATATACTATAGCACAGCAGTTCTCAAACTCTGGGTCGGGACCCCAAAGTGGCTTAGACTTGCTGGGGCCCAAAGCTTCAGACTTAGGCAGTGGGATTCAGGTTATAGGCCCCCTGCCTGGGGCAGTGGGGCTCAGGCTTCGGTCCCCTCTCCTGGGGTTATGTGGTAATTTTTGCTGTCAGAAGGGGGTCACAGTGCAATGAAGTTTGAGAACCCTGCTATAGCAGATCACAACAATGAAAAATACATCGCAGTGAAACTCCACTATTTTGCCATTTCTTAGCAACTACCACTTACATAAATGACTAGTAACAAGTTCTGTATATTAGATCTATTCATGCATAAAGTATGTAGTATATGTCAGTACACCTCTACCTCGATATAACGCAACCCGATATAACACAAATTCGGATATAATGCGGTAAAGCAGTGCTGGGGGGGGGGGGGGGGGGGGGAGTTCGCACTCCGGTGCATCAAAGCAAGTTCCATATAACGCGGTTTCACCTATAGCACGGTAAGATTTTTTGGCTCCTGAGGACAGCGTTATATCGAGGTAGAGGTGTATAATTATATTTAACTCTTATAGGATGAATAGCCTACTGATAAAATCATCTTGAAATCTAGTCAGTTTTAAAAACCAGAGTAAAGAGTAATGTAAGGTCCCAAAATAAAAAAATTTCACATCAAATTTTTGCTGGTATTTTAAATGTTCTTCCTTCCCTTGCTACTATGTGAAAGCCCAACACAGAGAAAACTGATTAACAGTTTGGGAGAAACAGTAAAATTGGTGAGACTAAGTGTAATCAAATAGAGTGACAACAGAGAAATAACATTTTCCTCTCTAATGTCTTGTTTACAGTACTCCTGGGGGAACTCTGCACCACTGCATGCATGCAGAATTCACGTCCCCCACAGATTTCTTAGTTTCCCTCCAGAAATTCTGACAGGAAAACAAAGGAAAGCCGCAAGAGTGGTCACGTGCATTTCCCCCGCAGCGCGGGTGCATCATTTTGGGTGCCTGGAGCAGCTGGTTGAGAGTAAATCACTATGGGGGGGAGGGGATGCTGGTGATTCCTACCCTGCCCTGGGTTGGGCAGGACAGGTCTTGCTCTTCCCTTGCAAGGAACGGCCGGGTCCGGGTCAGACCCACTCCAAGAAACCTCCCCAGCTGCAGGAAGGTCCGCATCCCTGCTCCTGCTTGCCTGTCTGCCCAATCCCCTTGAAGTGGGGTTCCCCCCCCATACCCAGACACCCCATTGAACCTAACCCAGGACCCCCCACCAAAACCCCCACACCCCCTCACCCCACCTGCACCTGGACCACCCCACCAAGCCTCTCACACATGGACTCCCACTCCACTGAACCCCAACCAGCTGCATCTGGACCTACACCCCATCAAGCCCCACTCCCATAGCACTCAGGACCCCCTCTCCGTTGAGCCCCATCCCCCCCAGATTCAGACTCCTCCCCACTGAGCCCCAACCATCTTCACCTGGACGCTCCTGCAGAATCCCACTGTCCCTGCACTTGGAATTCCCCAACAAGCCCCCCATGCACCCAGATCCCTCCCTTGTACTCAGACCCCCCCACTGAGCCACCCACACCCAGAACGCCCCATCCAGAACCCTCTCCCACCCTAACCTGGATTTCCCCACAATAAGCCCTTCCACACTTGGATCAAGCTGGGTTAAGCCTGCTTGCCCACACCTGGTGCGGAGGGGCAGGGTATTTCTGGGACTTTGCACTGTGTCAGGACTGGGTGCAGCCTTACCACAGAGTCCATGTCCGGGGAGGGGGGGCGCGTGGGAGGAGGATGGGGGCTGCAGGGTAATTTCCCACCTCTGTGCAGTCAGTGGCCTGTGCTCCCCAATGCCATTCTGGAGCCTCCATATTTATTTACTGACAAATAAAATTTGCAGAATATTAAAATACTGTGCTCAGAATTTTTTGGCGCAGAAGTCCCTCAGGAGTATTACAGAGATCTGAAACACAGGTTGTGACACTAGCAATTTAAAGGTCTCTTGACAGTAACAGATGAAATGTGCCGATGTACCTTCAAGGCCAGTGCTTGTTGGTTCTTAACATAGATTGTGAGTTTAAACTCTCTGAGACAGAGGCCCCATCTTTACATGTACTTTCTATAAACAGCAGAACTTTAAATGAACAAACACTAATGTTACAAATGACCAGTTATACAAACCAGTCTATGGAAAAACACAAATAATCACATAATGAAAGTGAGCTGATGAAAAACAAGTCAACATCTCTTGACATTCTGATGCCTTCCAGTCACTGGCCGTCCCTTCGCCACTGTGTGCTGAGGGGCAGTGAAAGCAACACCCTGCACTGGCAACTCCTGCACCCAGCCTACGGTGAGTCTGATGAATCCGATTTTATGAATTTCTCGGTTTTATGAACTCAATCTCCAAAGTAGTACTTAGAATAGCGGTTCGGCGTGCAGCGCCCAGCACAACGGGCCCACCAGTAAGTAACCACTGGCTTTAGGTTTTCTAGCTAAATTTTGGTTTCGACCAACTCACCCGCTCCCCAGCCCCCCAGCCTTGTTTTCCAGTGGGGACCCGCCCTGGACGGGCCCAGCTTCAGCCGAAATCCGGGTTTTCCCCACAAAATAAACAACGCGGCTTTTTAAAAAGTGGAAAAAAAAATAAATAAACAGAAGAACTCAGGATTTGAGATTTTAAAAGCGGAGACATCCTCCCTCCCCCCGTTACACTTCTGCAGCTGGCGCAGCCACGCGTGGGAAGGCTCGGCCCGCGGGCGATCAGCCCCCGGGGACACGGGCGGGCTTGGCCAGGGGCAGCAGAGGGCGAACGGCCACCCCGGAGTGGGGGTGTCCGGCCCGGGTTCCGGCCTAGGTGCCTGTCTCGGAGCCGGGAGGCCCCGGCCCGCACGCGGGTGTCAGCCCACCCCCAGCGCGGCCCCGGTACGGGAGCGCGCAGGGGACAACCCGCCCCGCCCCCTCTCACCTGCGCGCAGAAATCGACCCCGGCCGGGAGCAGGTAGGCGGAGTAGGCGGCGGCGGCGCGGCTGAGCAGCAGCTCCGGGGGGTCGCCCTCCTCCCCGATGCCCGACGCGCTGCTGGGGCTCTGCGAGACGTTGCCGCTGTCCCCGCTGAGCCAAGCGCCCGGCGGCTCCGCCGCCTCCTCCATCCTGCCGCCCCCCCCCGTTCGCGGACTCCTTCGCTCACGTGGGCAGCGGACGCGGAGAGGGGTCGCAAACGGCCTCTCAACGGCAGCCGCGCAGGGTCAAGCGAGGGGAGGAGTCTGCGCAGGCGGCTTAGGCGTGGGCGGCGGGGGGGGGGGGAGGAGGAAGCCACGTGACTAGCGCCTGGCTGATGTTGGGTGCGCGGGGCGCGCTGGCTGCAGCAGAGCATGGCCAGGGCCTGGCCTTTCCCTGCTGCTCGCAGAGCAAACGGGGGCAGCCGTATAGGAGGTGGGGGTACCTGCCTCTGCCCCATTGCCCAAGGCCTTCTGCTGCCTCGGGCTAGTTGCTTTGCCTTTAGAGGGGTCAGACAGGGAGGATGTGGCACTCGCTGCTGGTTTTCCTCCCCCCAGGGCTCTGGAGAAGCGCTCTGAGCCACTAGAGAAGGGTGGGAAAACTTTTTGGCCCGAGGGCCACATTGGGGAATAGAAATTGTATGGCAGGCCATGAATGCTCACCAAATTGGGGTTGGGGTGCAGGAGGAGGTCAGGCCTCTGGTTGGGGGTGTGAACTCTGGGGTAGGGCTGAAGAGTTTGGGGGGGTGCTCTGGGCTGGGACCAAGGGGTTTGGAGGATGGGAGGAGGATCAGGGCTGGGGCAGGGGGTTGGGGCGTAGGGAAAGGCTCAGGGCGTGCAGGCTCTGAGAGCGCTTACCTCAAGCGGCTCCCGGAAGCAGTGGCATGTCCCTTCTCTGGTTCCAATGCGGAGGTTCCACTAGACAGCACTGCACACTGTCCCATCTGCAGGCACTGCCCCGCAGCTCCCATTGGAGCACGTAGGAGCCAGAACAGGGCCATGTCACAGCTTCCGGGATCCGCGTGACTTTGCCCCTGACCCAGTGCCCTGGCTGGAGCGGGGCCGAGCAACATGGTGTGGCCTGTGGACCATAGTTTGTCCACACCTGCACTAGAGCTAGCTATGCATGCAGGAGAACTGCCCCATTAGACTATAAGCATTTCAGCCTTTAACTCATGGACATGTTAGCTAGTTAGATTAGCTGGAAGAAAAAGAACAAGTAGCAGTGAGGAATTGGCATGCCACATCAGACCACTGAGTTCCCTAACATTCACAGCATGTGCATGGGAGACAATACTACAGTAGCCCTTTAAAAAAACATCTTCCAGCCTACATGGAAGTTTAAACCTGGCCTTTGCTACAAAGTTAGGTGCACCTGAGCTGACTTGTGTTGAGGGAATTGCACAACAATGTACTCCAAAATTTGCCTCTCAGCAAGGGAAGCATCTTCCCCCAGCCATGCAACACTATCACCTCTCCCTGCCATATAGCACCATCATTGATCTACTTAGCTTGACAATGGGAATGTGTAGACCTTGTCTGACTTGTATGGAGCCTAATGGTCCTCCACCAGCTGCTCTACCACAATTCCTCTGACCTTGGGACAGCAGCTGCAGTCACAGTTTTGGACTCCACAAGCCAGACATCACAGGCCCCAGAAGCCCACCCCTTTAAAGACACCTATGTATCTTTCAAATGGCTTTTCCTAATTGTCCGTCATGGCAAGCACACATCACCTCACATTTGTTGTTTGCAGCTGACCGTTTGAACATGCTAGCCTTATGAACCCACAGCTACCAGATACCCTCCTGGCTGGGGCAGGCAAGCAGTATTGAATCTCCTGGGCCTGTATGTAAAAGAGACTGCAAGCACAGCTAAGAATAGCCACAGAAACATCAACCTCTAGAAGCAGATTGCCTGGGGAAGTTCTGGCAAAGGTGTATGAGAGGGATCGGCAGCAGTGCTGTATGAAGTCACAGGAACTATGCCAGGCATATGAGGAAGCATTTGAGGAAGCAGGGCCAGCTCTAGGTTTTTTGCTGCCCAAAGCAAAAAAATAAAACAAAAAAAACCCCTCTGAGAGCGCCCAGAATCGCGCCCCGGAAATTGTGCCACCCCAAGCACAGGCTTGGTTTGCTGTTGCCTAGAGCCGGACCTGTGAGAAAGACAAGAAATGTGATGCTGCCCTGCTTCTTTTACAATGAATTGCATGCTGTACAGAGCAGGTATCCCACCAGCCCCCTGTATGCAAACTTTGCAGAAACCAGAGGCAGAGACCCCTGCCATAAAGAGCAAGAGGGGGAAGTGGAGGCGTGGTGTAGCAGAGGATTCAAAACATGCCATGAGCCAGGAGCTGTTTGAAGCTTCCCTGGGTCATTTCAAGACCACCTGGCACATGTAGATAAGCCCACTGGTGAAGGAGAAGCAAGCTCAGGTAAGTTTGTACAGGAATTATTCTTCATAGTAATTTTCCCATTTTGTTCCCTGAAATCTTATCTCCCACCACCAAGGGTGCTGGAGCCATCCCAAAAGTGTGTGAGGGGGGAAGGAGGGGCTGGGAGCCCGCCACCCCCACACACCCAGGTTGGGGCCAAAAACAGCCCCCTGCCTGTGTCCCCTCCTCACCCCCCAGGCTCCCCGCCCAGGGCAGATGGAGGGACCCAGGCTCCCCATAGCTGCTTGTGCAGCTCTCCCCCACTCTGCCAGATAGAGGGGGCCTCGGAGTCTGTGATGAAGTGAGGATATTCCCTTGTTATGTTGTATGTGAGCCTATGTGAGTTTTACTGTTTTGCATGTATACTTTGTGTGCCTCAGTTTCCCTGTGTGCTGCATTAATATCTCGGTGGTGGGAATGGGTGTGTGTGGGACTTTGGCTGAGACCTCTGGGGCAGGTTGCTGCACGTATGCTATGACCGGTGCCCTTCATAACCTGAGACCCGGGGGGGGGGTGCGACCAGGTGACTCTTTGCCTGGAAAGTGTGGGGCCCCAAACTGGACACAGTACTCCAGATGAGGCCTCACCAATCTCGAATCGGGGAATGATCACGTCCCTCGATCTGCTGGCTATGCCCCTACTTATACAGCCCAAAATGCCGTTAGCCTTCTTGGCAACAAGGGCACACTGTTGACTCATATACAGCTTCTCATCCACTGTAACCCCTAAGTCCTTTTCTGCAGAACTGCTGCCTAGCCATTCAGTCCCTAGTCTGTAGCAGTGCATGGGATTCTTCCGTCCTAAGTGCAGGACTCTGCACTTGTCCTTGTTGAACCTCATCAGATTTCTTTTGGCTCAGTCCTCTAATTTGTCTAGGTCCCTCTGTGTCCTATCCCTACCCTCCAGTGTATCTACCACTCCTCCCAGTTTAGTGTCATCTGCAAACTTGCTGAGGGTGCAATCCACGCCATCCTCCAGATCATTAATGAAGATATTGAACAAAACCGGCCCCAGGACCGACCCTTGGGGCACTCCGCTTGATAAATAATAAACCTTCTGTTTTACTGGCTGGCTGAGAGTCACATCTGACTGTGGAGTTGGGGTTGCAGGGCCCTCTGGCTTCCCCAGGAACCCCACCCGGGTGGACTTGCTGCGGGAAGCGCACAGTGTGGAAGCGGATGCTGAATTCTCCGAGGTCAGATCCAGGAAGGTCGAAGCTGCGTAAGCTTCTTGCCCTGGCGACAGCATGCTCAGCAAGAGGAGGCATGCTCCTCCAGCGTCCTGATTGGCTTCATATGGCATAGTTCCAGAGCATTGCCTGGTTACTCCATGACAACTGGTGGTAGCAGTGGGATAAACTGCACCCCAGGGACAGAGCATCCTGTAAGTGACTAGGCAGCAGTAAAACAAAGAGGGATTACCAAGAGAAAGACGTGCTGAAGGCTCAGAGAGGTGTGGTTCCAGGAGGCGGAGGAGGCTATGCCTTAACCCCAAGAGAGAGTGGACCCCCGAGAAGGGCTGTTGCACTGAAGGGGTTCCTCCCAGGGATCATGGGGAGCTGAGAGAGCACAGGCCTGGGAGTCCACGACCACTTGGGAACAGTGTGGAGATGTTCATTGTAGAAGGACATTGTAGAGCTGTGCAAAGAAAGAGAGGGATGTGTATTGGAAAGTTCACTAAGGCACAGCTGATTGCTCAGTTGGAAGAGGAGGATCACTCTAAGGAGCTGGTTCCTGACCCAGCTGGGGGCACAAGAGTGGCTGGGAGCAGCCGGGGGTCCTGGAGACCCATGTCTCTGACCTTCAGGGGGTCTCCACCGGATTCCCCGTCGTGGATCTGAGATGGATGGAACTGGAACTGAGATTGAAGGAGTCAGAGTGTCACAACCCAATGACCCCCTCCCTCTGGTCCCCTGGAGAGGCAGATCACCATTGTATGTTGCTAATGCTGTTGCAAGCATCGCAAAGCATTTTGGGAAGGGTTAAAGGTGTGAGTGTGGAGTGGAAGATTCCTTTGCAGGTTGCGAAAGGGGGAGAGAGGAAAAGAGCAGAGAACGGGTTAACTTGACACTTCATCTAGCTCAGTCTGAAGTTAAAAGACGCTGGCCCCGGTCCAAGGTCACGGTGAGAAGTCTGCAGCAGTATTCACATCTTACCCAACCCCAGCCAGCCATGAGGAAAGGAGGACTAAGCTGAGCAGGACTGCGAAGAGTGCAATACCAAGCGAGACGGCGAAGGCCAACAGGGCGGGACAACAAGATTGCGCGTCCCTGAAGCCAGTGTGTTTTGCGAATGCTGAGAAGGCCACAGAAAGGCGGTTTGGACTGGTACAAAGAGCACCTGGAGTAGAGGTTCCTGAACAAAACACCCCCAAAAGAACCCAGGATTTAAGAACCCTCCCGAGAGCCAAAGCAAGTCGGAGATCACAGCGGACCCTGGACGACCCGTGCACGGGACAAGAACTCCCGTCCATCCATCCCTCCCCCTCTTCTTCTTACATTATACCCAGGCTTGGCCAGCCTCGGGTCGTGTGTGTGTGAGTATGAAAGTGGGTTAGGGCTGGAGTACTAATGCTTTCTTGCTTCCTTTGAGTGACGTGGGAGCAGTCCCAACACTCACCGCTGTTATTTTATTAATAAAGCTTTCAAATTCAGTCACTTGGTGTGCTCCTTCATCTCCTCCCCGAAAGATCCTGCGGCCTCAGCCTGATCACCTGACGCCCCAGGCAGATTGGTAACATAAATTTGTCATAAGAGGACCATGAGAAACAGGGAAGGCATGAAGCAGAACAGCAGGAGAGACAGCGGCAGCATGAACTGGCGATGGCTGAGTTGAGAGGCAGAAGAACCCCTTCAGGGGTGATTGGGGATGGACCCCAGGGTGCCAGTTCCTCAAGGAACCTCAATACTAAATTGCTGCCCTAGGTTAAGCAAGGGACGAGGTGGGATATAGATGCCTGTCTCACGGCCTTTGGGAAGGCTTACAGTTGGAATCAGGCTGGCCCCGTGGAAGGGCTCCAGTCTCTAGCCCCCTTCTTGGGTCCCACGGCCATAGAGCTGTTTAGCTAGATTGAGGCCATGGCAGACGGCTCTCACTCCTGGCCCCAGCATATATGTCTGCGTGTACTCTCCTCTGCTCAGGCCCTTCGGCCCACCAGTAGGATTGGAAGGTGATGGTCAATGGGGAGACATTCCTGGGGTGGCGAGATCCTGGGACGGAGAGAATTGTTGTCAGGCCCCGGTGGTGCAGACTCACCAGCTGCTGGAGGACTATGTGACCTAGGTGAAGGTCCCAGGGATGAAGCTACTTGCCCTGCCTATGGCTCAGATCCCTGTGCAGACACAGGAGTATTCGTGCTGGCTGGTAGTTGGGGGATGACTGTCTCTTTGGGACACGATCCAGGCCCTGCTCCATTAATGGCTGAGGATTTGAATTTAAATCCAGGGAACCAATCGGCTGAGACTGAAGCAGTCAGTGAAAATGCAAATGACCTGGCTGGCAATGGGGAGGAGCTGCTAAGCTCAGGATACCTGCCTGTCTGTAATCAGCTCCCTGGAGCTGAGTAGGGCAGAGAGATACTCCCTGCTTCCCTGCACATGGGGCGAGGTGGCTAACATTGGCTCTAATGCTGTGAGCCCACACAGGAACAGCAGGGGCAAAGCTGAGCCCAGGGGGATTGGAGACCCCAGCTGAGTATGGGGAACCACAGCCAGGGCTGTCTTGTCCAGAGGTGCAAAAGGCCTGGGACAAGGGTAAAGCAGTCTTGAGACACCTGCCTGTCATAGAGGAGCCTTTTCAGAAGGTGGCCATGGACCTAGTGTGGCCCCTCAGCAAGGCGACCCCGTTAGGGAAAAAATACATTCTGGTGGGGATAGATTTTGGTACCCATTAGTCAGAGGCCATGGCTCTGTCCTCTATCAAGGCAGACACTGTGGTGGATGTGCTGCTGACCGTTTTCATCAGAGTGGGGTTCCCCAAGGAGGTCCTTACAGACCAAGGGTCCAACTTCATGTCAACCCTGCTCCAGTGCTTGTAGGAGAAGTGTGGGGTCTGGCACACCTGGGCCTTGCCATATCACCCTCAGGCCAATGGGCTGGTGGTGAGATTTTATGGAACTCTGAAGATGGCCATTAATGGTGATTTGGAATCTTGAGGCATGTAGGTAAGTATAGCGGGCCTATTGTAATTATGCAAAGTGTGGGCCATTAATGGTGATTTGGAATCTTGAGGACTCCCATTAACCAGGACAATTTACTGCAGATGGCTGTTTTACCTGTAAGTCTTCTTGTATACATGTGTGCTGGCAAGTGGGTAATGAAGTCTTACAGTGACATGTGATCATGTCACCTGAACTGGAATCCATCTTTAACCTGGTGCTTTTCTATTGAGAAGGGGTGGAGGGTGGGAACCCAGAAAGACAAAGGATTCCCGCCTTATGCAAAAGATATACAAGTGGGTGGAGCAGAGAAAAGTGGGAGCCATCATGAGGAATCCCCTAGTTACCACCTGAGCTGGAACAAGGGTTGTACCAGGGGAAAAGGATTGTGCCCAGACTAGGAAGGCGTCCAGTCTGTGAAAGAGACTTATTGAAACATTTTTCAGGGTGAGATTTTATCTGTACTCAGTTGTATTACTGTATTAGGCTTAGATTTGCGTGTTTTATTTTATTTTGCTTGGTAATTCACTTTGTTCTGTCTGTTACTACTTGGAACCACTTAAATCCTACCTTTTGTATTTAATAAAATCACTTTTTACTTATTAATTAACCCAGAGTATGTATTAATACCGGGGAAGAGGAGCGGAGTAAACGGCTGTGCATATCTCTATCAGTGTTATAGAGGGCAAACAATTTTTGAGTTTACCCTGTATAAAAAAAAAAACGGATTTATTTGGAGTTTGGACCCCATTGGGAGTTGAGCATCTGAGTGTTAAAGACGGGAACACGTCTGTAATTTGCTTTCAGTTAAGCCTACAGCTGTTAGGGGATGTGGTTCGCAGCAGGCTAGCGGGTCTGGCTCAAACAGGCAAGGCACTGAAGGCCTAAGCTGCTAGGGCAGGAAAGCAGGGGCAGAAGTAGCCTTGGCACATCAGGTGGCAACTCCCAGTGGGTTTCTGCGATCCAACCCGTTACACCCACCTGCTGTTCGCATACAGGGAAGTGCTCCAGGAACCCATGGGGTTCTCTCCTTTGCAGTTGCTGAATGGGAAGGGAGTGAAGGGACCCCTGGGCTTGTTGAGGGATGAATTGGAAGGGAAGGCCTCCCTGAATGGAGAATCAGTGGTGAAGTATGTACTGACTTTCTGGGATAAGCTCGCTGAGCTCAGGGCCCAAGAGAGGCAGAAGGTCTGGTATGACCCCTCAGCCCAGGTGAGGGTTCTCCATCCTGGTGAGGAAGAATAAGCTGCAAGCTGCCTGGGACAGGCCCTTCAAGGTCATCAAGCAGCTGAATGAGGAGAATCTGCCCAACCGGGCTCACAGGCACTGAGGGGACCAGGTCAACATAACGGAGCTATACCCTGACAGGAAGAGGCTGGTACTGGCTGTGTGTGGCCAGTGGGAAGATCCCCTGGTGGGTCTCTTCTCTGAAACAGGAGCTGGCCCCTTGCTGGAATCAATTACTCTCTCGGACCAGCTAACCCCTGGTCTGCAGGCAAAGATCAGAGAGGCACTGCATTAGTACCAACAGCTGTTTTCCAACTGGCCTGGGCTCACTAACCAAGCTGTCCACTGTGTGGAGATGGGAGCTGGCCCTCCCATCAGGTGTTCCCCATTTAGAGTAAATGGGAACACAGCCCAGGTGCTGGAGGGAGAGGTCAGAGACATGCTGGTTTTAGGGGTGATCCAGCCATCCACCAGCCGGAGGCCTCTCCTGTTGTGTTGGTCCCCAGAATAGAATCATACAATGTCAGGGTTGGAAGGGACCTCAGGAGGTCATCTAATCCAACCCCCTGCTCAAAGCAGGACCAATCCCCAGGCAAATTTTTGCCCCAAATGGCCTCCTTAAGGATTGAACTCAACCCCGGGTTTAGCAGGCCAATGCTCAAACCACTGAGCTATCCCAGATGGGTTGATCTGATTCTGTGTGGCCTATCGGAAGCTCAATGCCAAAACCATATCTGGTGCCTGCCCCATCTAGGCCTGATGAAATCCTAGACAAGTTGCAGGGGACTTGGTACCCTACGATCAGAAATCTCACCACAGGCTACTGACAAGTACCTTTGGAACCAGATGCCAGGTTGAAACCTGCTTTTGTCACCACTTCGGGGCTGTACAAATCCCTGGTCTTAGCTTTTGGCCTCCAGGAGGTGCCGGTCACCTGCCAGCACCAGGTGGATCAGTTACTGATGGGGATGGAGAATTTCACCCTAGCAGACATTGATGATATTTGTGTCATTAGCCAGACCTGGGAGGACCAGGGTAAGAGGGGGTTGGGTTACCTCCAGGATGCAGGGCTGACTGTAGAAGCTGGCAACTGCAAGGTGGGGATGGCAGAGGTGTCGTACCTGGCCACAAGGTGGGGAGCGGCTGCCTAAAGCCAGAGCCGGCCAAGGTGGAGACAATCAGAGAGTGGCCTGCTCCCCAGACTAAGAAACAGGCCCAGGCCTTTATTGGGATGGTGGGGCAGTACTGGAGGTTTGTGCCCCATTTTAGCTCTGTGTCAGCTCCCGTCACTGAACTATGCAAGAAGGGTAAGCCAGTCAAGCTGGTCTGGACCAGGCAGTGCCAGAGGGCTCTCTGCACGCTGAAGGAGGAACTGGACAAGGGCCTGGTCCTGGGAAACCCAGACTTTGACAATCCCTTTATGGTGTTCACCGATGCCTCAGACACAGGGCTGGGTGTGGTGCTGATGCACACTGATGCAAAGGGGGAGAAACACCCCATCATGTACCTGAGCAGGAAGCTGCTGCCCTGGGAGCAGAGCTATGCAGCCATAGAGAAGGAATGCCTGGGCCTCAGGTGAGCGCTGAAAAGGCTGCAGCCAGATCTATTTGGACGCCACTTCACTGTGTGCACTGACCACTCGCCCAGCTGTGGCTGCACCAGATGCAAGGGGCCAACACCAAGTTCCTGAGGAGGACTCTGTCCCTCCAGGAGTATGAGATGGAGGTGGTCCCTGTTAAAGGGAGGGAAAATGTTAGAGCTGATGCTTTGTCCCAGAGAGGGGGGCCTGAACTTCCCCAGGCCACTGGCTAAAGTGGCCCTGCTCATTTTGGTCTCAAAGGGGGGAGAGATGTGACAAAGTGGGGATATTCCCTTGTTATGGTGTATATGAGCCTATTTGAGTCTTTCTGTTGAGACTATGTGAGTTTTACTGTTTTGCATGAATACTGTGTGTGTGCGCCTCAGTTTCCCTATGTGCTGCACTAATACCTCAGTGGTGGGAATAGGGGTGTGTGACTTTCGCTGAGACCTCTGGGGCAGGTGAGGCTGCTCCAGCCGTCTGTACATATGTGATGACTGGTGCCCTTCATAACCTGAGTCCCAGGAGGGGGAGCAATGGGGGTGTCTGAGGTTGGGTCACTCGAAGCTGGCAGTCTGCTTGGGGGGGACTGGAAGAGGGGAAAATCCAGGGCATCTGGTCCAGGACTCCCCAAGATAGACTTGGCTGAAAGTCACTGATTTTGTTAGCAAGTTCTGTTCTACGCTGTGTTCCTGTTGAATAATAAACCTTCTGTTTTTCTGACTGCGGAGTTGGGGTGCAGGGCCCTCTGGCTTCCCCTGGAGCCCCACTCGGGCGGACTCGCTGTGGGAAGTGCATGGTGTGGAAGGGGATGCTGAATGCTCCAAGGTCATTCAAACCAGGAAGGTTGAAGCTGTGTAAGCTGCTTGCCCTGGCGACAGTATGCTCAGCGAGAGGAGGCATGCTCCCCCAGCGTCCTGACTGGCTTCATATGGAGTAGTTCTAGAACATCGCCTGGTGACTCGTGACAGAGCCACAGCCTGGCCCTACTCAGAGCTGCACGGGCAGCTGTGAAAAACCGCAGCGGACCCTCCACCTGCCCATGGTGCAGGGGGCCCACTGAGAGCAGCTGCTCTTCCCCCACCTATGTCCACACACCCCGGACTCCCCACCCAGGGCAGGTGGAGGGTCCACAACTCCCCCCACCTGCCCACAGCATGGCTCTTACCATGGCTAGGCTGCGGCTCCAAGGCCCCCACCCTGCTGGAGCCTGGTCGATGTAGGGTGACCAGATGTCCTGATTTTATAGGGACAGTCCCAATATTTGGGTCTTTTTCTTATATAGGCACCGATTATCCTCCTCGCCCCGTCCCGATTTTTCACATTTTGCCATCTGGTCACCTTAGGTATGTGAGAGCTGCGTGGGGAGCCTGGGTCCCTCCACCTGCCATGGCCAGCTTCTACATCAGTGAAGCGTCCTGAGTGATCCAGCAGTGCTTGATGTACTCAGTGACCAGGTGGTTCCAGAATATGAATGTGTGCACCATCTATTGCTCCACTGCAGTTAGGGAACCCTGTGGCTACAAACGCATGCACTATTTCCTGCACATTACCAAGAGTCACAATCCTAGGTAGCAGATGATTAATGGCTGTATACACTTGGAGGACAACTCCAAACTGATTGCCCACTGATCAGAAGCAATCCAGCATTGTAAGCTTCCAGAACACAAGCACTACTCACTTCTCCCCTGTCAATACAACTCTCATTTTGGTGTCCTTGAGCTGGGGGCAAGCTCACCGCACAGATCCAGCAATTCACCTTTTGCATGCAAAAATTCTGAAGCTACTGCTTGTTATTCCCAAACCTGCACGACTATGATATTCCACCAATCAATGCTGGTTTCTCAGGGCCAGAAGCAACAATCGACTATGGAGCAGCTCCATGAATGGCAGGAGCAACCTGGCATTTTTTGTCATAATACTATTCAGTTATTGTGCTGAAATGTGTCCCCATCATCTCCATCCCATTGTAATAGTACTTGCTTCAGCTGTGCAAATACAGGAGAATCATGCATCTGTCTTAGCAACACCCATGAAAATTGCACTGAGCTACAGCGACCAAAAAGTGGTGCTCAGGACTGTGGGAGTTTTAAAAAAAATGGCACAAAAATTATGGGACAGAATAGGCATTATGGGATGAACCAAGTATCATGGTGGGAATTTCACCTCTAACTTCCAGAAGTCCCTGGGTGAACCAGGGGCATCCCACAAAGCACTACAAAAATGTCCCACAAGGCATTGAGCCAGATAGCATCACAGGACACAATGGGATATCTGCCTGCTGTGCACCACATTTTATGTTGCAACCACTCATGGTGAGGACAAGCAGCACTGATGCAAGCACCCCAGTGGAGATGCACATGAGTGACATTCTACATTTGGTTCCTATACGCCAACGTCACTTGCATTGACTGAACTTTGTCGTTTAGACATGCGGGCACTGCAATATGCTCCATCTCAGGCCAAGGTGGTTGAAAAGTAACAGAGTGGTTAGTCCGACACTGCCCTATATACCCTCGGTACAGGGCATGAGATTAGCTAGGTCATGTGCAGATCAAACAGGCACTGCTACCACAATCTCCGATCAGAGGCACGTGCACACACACGTGAAGTGGGGCACCTATAGGAACAATAGATGTTTCTTTCCAGCCCAGGTAGAGATTTACTTATGGTTTGACATGATGGTTATATATATTTATTTTTTTAAAAACCCATTATCTAATAAGCATGGACATTCTAATTACTCATAAGTGCCTGATTCCATTTTGAATCCTACTGAACACTTCGCCTCAGTGATATTTTCAAGCAGTGGGTTCTACACACAGCACAGTATACGTTGTTTGTAGAAAAGTATTTCCTTGTTGTGGTTTTAAATCTTGCCAAATTAATGTTGGTCTTGTCTTATGACAAAATGTAAATTAAATAGGAACAACGAATTTGCCTTCTCTGTACGAGTCATTAGTTTGTGAGCCTCACTCATAACTCCCTCTTATATCTTCTCCAATGTAAACAATCAGTCCTATGCAGGGCTGGTTCCAGGTACCAGCTGAGCAAGCTTGTGCTTGGGGCGGCAGATTCTACGGGGCGGCATTCCGCCCAATCCTAGGGCGGTACGGCCTTTTTTTGGGGGGGTTTGCTGATCTGGCCGCCCTGTAGTTGCCTACGCTGGCTGTGGCGCAGGTTTCTTCCCCCTCCCCCGGCTTTGCCGCTCCAGTTGTGTTGCAGGTTTTTTTTGGTTTGCTGCTCCAGCTGCCCCGATTTTTTTTTTTGGCTTGGGGCAGCACAAAAGCCAGAGCCGGCCCTGGTCTTATGCCAAATCATATTCATTGCTTGTCTTTGTCTCCCTTCTATTTTTGTGATATTCCTTTTTGAGACAGTAATATCACAGCTGAAACACAGTATGGATGGTGAAGGTATTGCACTGATTCATTTATATATAAATATATAGCATTGTTTGCCATTCCATATGCATGCTAACATTCTGCAAGATAAAAGTTCTCCTCTTCTTTTGCATTAAGTTCTAAAGAAGCTCTTGCTCCTACTCCACTTTTCTAGATCTTCCAGCAAAAGAAAAGGATGGCGAACTGTCCTACTTACTAACAAATATCCTTGTTTTTTAATGAAGAACTTCATCATCACACAAAAGCAAAACAAAGGGTACAAAATCAATTTTACATATTCCATGTGATATTTATTCACAATATTTTTTTCTTCCTCACCCCACGTCTTCCTAAACTGTATTCTTTGTAGAAGGAAAAAGATTAGACAAGTGTGCTCAGTTTCTCAAGTGATTTACCTCAGGGCAAAAAGGAAGCTTTTATTCAATATTGAAACTTAAGATAAGGGACAGGAACTCACGATTATTGATGGCTGATGATTCAGTCAGAATCCGCTAATATGCATATGCAATAGATTATTAATATTTTAACAGACATCAGTAACTTTGAATAGCAAGAACAAGGTCAATAGTAGAAATATCCTGATGTCACATGACATTTCAGCCAGTCCTAGCTAGGATCTTTGAATTTAAAGTCTTGTTTGAAGAGGAGTTAGGTAAATGATTAAAATATCTGACGTCCTTATTTTGTTTGCTCAGTTTACCAGGCAAAAGGATGATTTTTCTGTCACTTCTAAACTCAGCCTAATATGTGAAAAGCAAGCTGTATTGTTTCTGCCACTTCTATCAGTATTAGTTGTACAGATCATCAATTAGAATTGAACTGTCAGTTCTGCTGAGGAGTTGAAGCAGTTAGCACTGTAGATATTGTATGAATATGCAAGAGCCACTTCAATTCTAACAGAAGTAAAAAAATCTTGTTTTAGTTAATTAAGGAGACATACGTTGAAGACATAGGGTGCAGATATGCAAAGTAACATGCTATTTTTACATAACCACGTACTAAATTCTCAGTGGCTATCAAACTGAGAAGCTTCCAACTACCTAGCCTCACCCCATAGCCATCAATCTCATGCGGTACTCCAGACACACAGATGTTTCTATCCTGTCCTCAACAATTGATATGCTATCACAAAACTGTCCATGGAAAGGTCTACAAAAGCCTCACTCAACAGCTGTTAGAATAATAATAATAATAATAAAATAAAAACAAAAAAACCCCACACTATTGAAAAGATGGCTGTGATATTAGTAAAGGAGGAGAGCCTTTCCTGGCCCTAGAATTAAGACTTCTCCCCAGCAGGACATACTATTAAAGTCAAGCCAAACCTGCCCATCATCCACTGACTGGGCCACTATTAACTGAGTTTTCCTTAGAGGTCTCCCATTAGAGTAGCAACTAAGCTTAACTTTGCTAAAAGGGACATCCTCAATTTAAAGAGAGTCATTTCTGTCTAAAACTGTTACTTACTATTGTTACAGTTAACACCTTACACTTATATAACAGAACGTTGAGAAGTCCTCTTTCTTTTATTTTTCCAGTTTGTTTACATAGGACATTTGTTAGCATTTCACATATACAGTAGTCAGTGTCAGACTTCTTGTACATAGTCAAGAGATTTTTATTTGTGTGCATCTCTCTCGGAGCGACAGTGGAAGAGAAAAACTATTTTAAAAAGTAACCATGACAAACTACAGACATTGGTGATGGGGTGGAACTCTGAGCAGTCATACCTGAAACTACTTTTAATTCCATTTTTGAAATGATTTCAAGCTGATAGTATCCCTCAACTGTATGCCCTCAACTGTATGCATTCACGACCCAAAATGGGAATGACAGATTCAGCTCCTAGAACCTTAATTTTATCCTGTAATGAGGTAACATGGGCTATGACTTTCTTTGTGAGAACTATGCACTACCTTCAACTAAGTTGATATGATTTTCCATCTGAGTCAATCTGGCTGGCTTCTTGTATATCCAATTTTGTGGAAGCTTCCTTGAAGGAGGAGGTAGTTATCTCTGCTGCCTCAGGCACTCTTATTTGTTAAATACTTCCATTTCTGAGGTAATAGAATCCTTTTATGCTGTACGACCACTTGCTGAAAAGATTAAATTGAATCACACAGTCTTGGCTTGTCTGCTTTCTCTACTTGCAGAAGTTTTTTCTGGAATCAGAACCATACCAACTTGTTCATCTTGAAGGAGGAATGTAAACTTAAGGTTTAGAGCAAATTGGGTACAATTAGTCTAAAGCTTTAACACCATTCAGGGACAGGTGCCTAAAGTCCCATTTACACTAAAAATGCCAGAGTTTTGATCAAGTCAGAGACCAGCCATATAATAACTGGTGCAAATGAAGCACAGACCTGTAGATACCTTAAAACTCTCTCTTTATTCTGGGAAGTGTCATTCTTCTCATTGAGGTGTTTGCTTGAAAGCCTGATGACAATTTAGATATCAGTTGGTGCTGAGGATCCATTTTAAAACAGAAGTATTCAGTTAGTCTGCAGTTGTAACTGGACTTCAAAGTACTTCTACTCGTGCCAATCAGTCTGCATAGAAGTTCCTGATGTAAGTTTTTAATCCAATATACATTTTAACAAGCAGGACTAATTAAGAGATTTGGGACGATTTATCCTTCATTTTAGTATTTTGTAGACAATGTAGTGAACTTTACTTATAGCATCATCTACCCTTGACAAAGTATTGTTTTACTCAGAGGGGCTTCAGGACTCCAAATGCATTTTATTTGTACTCTCATGCAGCAGTGTACACCATGGCATCATATAATACATAAGTGTCGTAGGTGTTTTCTGGGCAGTCAGAGCAACCCCATCTCTATAGGGAAAACATACCACTTGAAAACAGACCTATGGAAGACAGAGCAAACTACTCTCCTTCCAGGGGAATCAGAACAGCAACAACTGCATCCCTTATTAAAGAAAGGTCATCTATGAGGAAAAATCCAACCCAACAGAAATCAAAACAGTCTGCTGTGGCCACATGAGCACAGAGGGTCCACTGAGGAACAGAGCAACAAAAGTACCCCCAAACACAACAAAAGTGTGACCAGAAACTAGAGTCCAACTGCTTTGACATGACTGAAGAGTCAGACTTTTCTAGTAAGGGGGAGGAAAGAAGATTGCAGTGCAAGTTCCAAACAAGTGCCAGCACCAGCTTTGAAGACATTTAAATTAAAAGCCATGCAGAGAGCTATCACGATTTGTGATCCATGACTAATCACATTGCTCAACCTGTCATTGTTTGATGAAGAAAATAAAACTTCAGCCAGACAGAAACCCTCTTACTCAGAGAACAGTATACCTTTAAATAAAACTACTTTTATTGATAAACCGGTCTGTGACTGAAGCACACAATGGAACTGTGAGAAACTGTCTACTGCACCAGTATCCATCAGCTAAAAAATGACTACGTCTGCCAGCATACCAATAAAGTCATTGAAAGAGATTGTTGTCACAGGATCAATGTGCCATTCTTGCTGGCCTGACCAAAATAGGTACACATCTCTAAAACTGACAGCAAACAGGAGAGAATGTTAATATATATTGTGACAGACCCAGACCAGTCGGGTACAGGAGTCTGGTAGAGGGCAAATATACTGGTCACTGGATGAGTAGTTTTCTGTTCCCTGAGTGACCAGAGCAGGAGCTGCACTAGAGTAATCAGGAACTTGCTAGAACCAGTTAAGGCAGGCAGGCTAATTAGGACACCTGGAGCCAATTAAGAAGAAGCTGCTAGAATCAATTAAGGCAGGCTAATCAGGGCACCTGGGTTTTAAAAAGGAGCTCACTTCAGTTTGTAGTGCGAGTGTGAAGAGCTGGGAGCAAGAGGCGCAAGGAGCTGAGAGTGAGAGGGTGTGCTGCTGGAGGACTGAGGAGCACAAGCGTTATTAGACACCAGGAGGAAGATGTTTGGAGGAGGCCATGGGGAAGTAGCCCAGGGAGTTGTAGCTGTCATGCAGCTGTTACAGGAGGCACTATAGACAGCTGCAGTCCACAGGGCCCTGGGCTGGAACCCGGAGTAGAGGGTGGGCCCGGGTTCCCCCCAAACCTCCCAATTGACCTGGACTGTGGGTTCTTCCAGAGGAGAAGGTTTCTGGGCTGTTCCCCAACCCACATGGTGAATCTCTGAGGCAAGAAAATCCACCAATAAGCGCAGGATCCACCAAGATAGAGGAGGAACTCTGGGATCTCTTGGGGCGCACAGCGAGGCGGAAGAAGGAGGGTGATTTAACAAAAGGAGAGGGTTTATTTTTTTTCACCACAATGGATGATGTAGTGCAGGCACTGATACAAGCTCCGGCGGCCCAGCAGGAGGCTACCCGTGTCCAGGCAGCTGCCCAACAGGAGTCAGTGAGGCTGCAGCAAGAGACTAATCGCCTGCTGATGGACCAGGCTGCTCAAGACCGAGCTATGCTGCGGGAACTGGTAAACCAGGTAAAGTCACTTACAGAGTTGAATCGCGGCCATGATGGGATGCAGCTCATACGGGCCAGCCATTGGCTGCAGAAAATGATACGGGAGGATGATGTAGAGGCATACCTTCTGGCCTTTGAGAGGACAGCCCTACGGGAAGCCTGGCCTCGAGATCAGTGGTCTGGCATCCTTGCCCCATTCCTGTGTGGGGAGGCCCAGAAGGCCTACCATGATCTGCCTGAAGAGGCTGCGGCAGACTACCCCCAGCTGAAAGCAGAGATCCTGGCCAGATCTGGGGTAACGACAGCAGTGAGGGCCCAGCAGTATCACGGTTGGAGGTACCAGGAAGACAAAACCCTGCGGTCCCAATTGTATGACCTCATCCATCTTGCACGAAAGTGGTTGCAAACAGAATCCCAGAGTCCGGAAGAGATACTAGCGGTTCTGGTCATTGACCGATACATGAGGGGACTACCACCAGACCTTCGTGCCTGGGTAAGCCAGAACGAACCCTCCACCTATGACGAGGTTGTCGCCCTGGTAGAGAGGCGAAGGACAGCGAGGGAGCTGACCCGACTAGTTAAGGAAGAGGCACCCCGGGTTAAACTAGCAGCACCAAGCCCTAAAGTTCGGGTGACTGGGCCACCAGGAGGGCCCAGGTGGAAAAAGAGAGAGGCTGAAGGCCCATCAGAGGCCACAGAGTCGGAGCACTGAGGGAGAAGAGGATTGGGATGTTAGACTGCCCAAACCAAGAGACCGGGGAACACCTAGGGTTCCATACAGATGTTATGCCTGCGGGGAGTGGGGACACATAGCTGCACAGTGTCCCAATGCTGAGGAGCCTATGCAGTGTAACCTGGGGAACTGGGCAGATCCATGCTCCCTAATCCACCTTGTGGGGGTCTCACTAACCCCACATATGTATACCAGATCAGTGAAACTAAATGGGGTAGGGACCACGGCACTGGTTGATTCGGGGAGTGCTATCACGCTTATCTCAGGGAAGCTCGTGAAGCGTAGTCAGCTGCTGCAGGCTAAACGTACGGGTATACTAACTGTCCCATGGACATGTTAACTACCCCACCATCCCAGTAAAAATCGAGATCCAAGGGAACACTACTGAGGTAGCTGCATGTGTAGTCCCTAAACTCCCATACCCGGTGCTCATAGGGAGGGACTTCCCAGTGTTTGGAAACTTACTCCCAGTAGGGGGATTGGATAAAGATGGGGACCCTAAAATTGGTGAGGCATCCACAGCAGACTGTCAACCCCCACTCTTCTCTGAAATATCCCCAGATTTGTTCTCCACTCCCAGACAGGGTAGAAAGTCAAAAAGGGAAAGAAGGGCAGCTAAGGCCTTGGGAACCCGAATACTGACCCAAAGCCAGAGGGTCGCTCTTGTAGGTAGGTGGACCCGCGCAGCTGAAAAGGAGGCCACGCAGGAGGGAGAAGCACCTGAGTCTGACCTCCACCCTAATGCTTCTGAACCAGTAGAGGCAACAGAGACTGGGCCCCTAGATCTTGGGCAGATTAGCCCCGGGAGAGGAAATTTTGGACGGGACCAGGCAGAAGACCCAAAGTATAACAACATTAGGAAGGAGGTGACTGAAATAGATGGGGTCCCCATGGAAGGAAAAACCCAGGGACCAGGACCCTACTTCATAATCAAGAAGGATCTCTTATACTGGGTTGCACCAGTATGGGGGCAGAAGGTACAGCAGATCCTAGTACCTCAAAAACACCAGAAGGCTGTATTAAGTCTTGCTCATAGTCATCTTTTTGGGGGGGCATTTGGGGGTAGAGAAGACCCTGGCACGAGTCTTATGACGGTTCTTCTGTCCCGGAGTACATGAAGAAGTGCAGAGGTACTGTGCCTCCTGCCCGGAGTGACAGCTGCACAGTCCACGTCCCCACTTGAGGGCACCTTTAGTACCCCTTCCCATCATAGAGGTCCCCTTCGAGTGAATAGCCATGGACCTAGTGGGACCCCTTGGAGAAGACGGCTCGGGGCCACCAATATATACTTGTTGTTTTGGACTATGCTACTCGCTACCCAGAAGCCATCCCCCTGCGGAACACGGCTTCTAAAACTATAGCCAAAGAGCTGGTGGAGATCTTTGCCCGAATGGGACTACCGAAGGAGATAAATGGGGTTCCTCGGTGGTTATGTCGAAGCTAATGAAGGACCTCTGTACGCTGCTCTATATACATACCCTGAGAACTTTGGTCTACCATCCGCAGACTGATGGGTTGGTAGAAAGGTTTAACCGAACCCTCAAGGTTATGATAAGGAAGGTGGTAAGTTGGGACGGGAAGGATTGGGACACCCTACTACCCTACCTTATGTTCGCTATCCGGGAGGTACCACAGGCCTCAACTGGGTTTTCCCCCGTCGAGTTATTATATGGGCATCACCCAAGTGGCATACTAGATATCGCCAAAGAGATCTGGGAAGAGGAACCTAATGAAGGGAGAAATATAATAGAGCATGTAATGCAGATGCGAGACCAGATAGCCCGGGTTACCCCTATTGTACGGGAACATTTGGAGAAGGCACAGGAGGGCCAACGAACCCATTACAATCGCCAGGCAAAAGTGTGACAGTTCCAACCAGGGGATCGGGTTATGGTGTTGGTACCCACAGCAGAAAGCAAGCTTCTGGCCCAATGGCTGGGGCCCTATGAGGTGGTTGAACCTGTGGGGGAAGTAACCTACAAGGTGCGGCAGCCAGGACGCAGAAAACAAGAACAGATTTATCACGTTAACCTTCTGAAACCCTGGCATGCACAACGGTCCAAAAAGACCTAACTCAGGAAAACAAGCCTTCCAAACAGGTGAGGGTGTCTCCCAATTTAACACCAGACCAGAAGAATGAGGTGTCTGAGATGATCTTCCGGAATCAAGATGTGTTCTCGACAAAACCGGGTCGAACAACTGAAACATATCACCACATCGTCACGAACCCTGGGGCCAGAGTAACAATGAGGCCCTATCGGGTGCCAGCGGCAAAAAGGGAGGAAATAAAAGCAGAAGTAAAAAAAATGCTGGAGTTGGGGATCATCGAAGAATCCCACAGTCAGTGGTCCAGCCCAGTCGTGCTGGTGCCCAAACCTGATGGCACCACAAGATTTTTGCAACGACTTCTGGCGACTAAACGAAGTATCCCAGTTCGACGCGTACCCCATACCTCGCATAGATGAGCTAGTGGACCGTCTGGGTAATGCCCAGTACTTGACTACCCTAGACTTGACAAAGGGGTACTGGCAGATTTCCCTTGCAGAAGACGCAAAGGAAAAGACTGTGTTCTCTACACCAGAGGGTCTTTTTCAATATACTGTCCTCCCTTTTGGACTACATGGGGCCCCAGCTACCTTCCAGCGCTTCATGGACAAGCTATTATGCCCTCATAACATTTATGCTGCTGCCTACTTGGACGATGTGGTCATTCATACCCCAGACTGGGAAACCCACCTGGAGAAGGTGGAGGCAGTCCTCGATACCTTCAGGCGAGCTGACCTTACAGCAAACCCTGCCAAGTGCGCTGCAGGGTTTACAGAGGCCAAATATCTTGTCTACATTGTGGGAAAAGGTCTGGTAAAACTCCCAAGTGAACAAGTTAGAGGCCATCCAAAATTGGCCCCGACCAAGTCGCAAGAAACAAGTCCGGGCATTCCTAGGTGTGGTGGGGTATTACCGACGAGTTATCCCCCACTTTGCCACAAGGGCAAGCCCCCTGACAGACCTAGTGAAAGCCCTTGGATCTGATCTGGTGAGATGGTCTGACATAGCAGAGGAAGCATTCACAGACCTACGGACTGCCCTCTGCAGTAACCCCGTGATAGCCCTTGATTTCATCAAGGAGTTTATCCTGCAGATGGATGCATCAGAAGTAGGGTTGGGGGCCGTTCTATCACAGATGGTCGGGGAGGAGGAACACCCAATTCTATACCTCAGTCGGAAACTCCTTCCAAGGGAACAAAGATGTGCAGTGGTGGAGAGAGAATGCCTCGCTGTAAAATGGGCCATGGAAACATTGCGCTACTACCTGCTCGGGCGCAGATTTGTCCTCGTGATCGACCATGCCCCTCTTCAATGGATGCAGCGAAACAAGGAGAAGAACACCAGGGTGACCAGATGGTTCTTATCCCTCCAACCTTTCCAGTTCCGTGTGCAACACAGAGCAGAGAGCCATCATGGCAACGCTGATGGCTTGTCACGTGTGCACTGTCTGGCGTCCCAAGCTGCCCAACCCCTTGGCTTTGAGCAGGGGGGAGGGATATGTGACAGACCCAGACCAGTGGGGTACAGGAGTCTGGTAGAGGGCAAATATACTGGTCACTGGATGAGTAGTTTTCTGTTTCCTGAGTGACAAGAGCAGGAGCTGCACTAGAGTAATCAGGAACCTGCTAGAACCAGTTAAGGCTGGCTAATTAGGACATCTGGAGCCAATTAAGAAGAAGCTGCTAGAATCAATTAAGGCAGGCTAATCAGGGCACCTGGGTTTTAAAAAGGAGCTCACTTCAGTTTGTGGTGCGAGTGTGAGGAGCTAGGAGCAAGAGGCATAAGGAGCTGAGAGTGAGAGGGTGTGCTGCTGGAGGACTGAGGAGCACAAGCGTTATCAGATACCAGGAGGAAGGTCCTGTGGTGAGACTAAGGAAGGTGTTTGGAGGAGGCCATGGGGAAGTAGCCCAGGGAGTTGTAGTTGTCATGCAGCTGTTACAGGAGGCACTATAGACAGCTGCAGGCCACAGGGGCCCTGGGCTGGAACCCGGAGTAGAGGGTGGGCCCGGGTTCCCCCCAGACCTCCCAATTGACCTGGACTGTGGGTTCTTCCAGAGGGGAAGGTCTCTGGGCTGTTCCCCAACCCACATGGTGAATCTCTGAGGCAAGAAAATCCACCAATAAGCGCAAGACCCACCAAGATAGATATATGTGACAAAGTTCCTCCTCTATCTATCAACTGATTGATTAAAGAAGCTTTAAACTATCCAAAAAATTACAGATTTAATTCCATGTCCTCAAGCATATCTGGCAGTGAACAGTGTAACATTGTGTTAATAAAGTAAAAGTTGCTCATTTGTATTTTTAAAAATTAGAGTGAGAAGGAATCCACATACACCTTTCAAGTCCAGAACTGCACCTTGTTAAAACTTAAGTGGTCCGAGTTTTCAAACCCAGTGCAATATTAAAGAAATGCCCATTCCACCACATTAAAAAAAAATCAGAAAAAAGCTTTAATACACAATACTACAAGGTTAAAAAAAAAAAAGACAGCTAAAAGTAGAAAAATACATTGTAAGACAATTATATTTGTTCCTTAAACTGTGGAAGATATTACAAAATATTTTAGATTAGACCATTTTAACAATTTGTGGCATTTTCTGGAGATGAGAAACAGAATTGGGAGCAAAATTGCTTCCATTGGGTAATAGGTCCAGGTATTGACTCCCAAGTTAGTAGCTCTTAAATCCCTAAACAACATGGCAGATCCCTCTCTGATGCATCAGTGTCTGAAATATTGAGCAAACTGTTCAGAGATAGGCTAGGAAGTCAGCCAGTATCCTTCAAATAGTGTACTATAGACAGCCAGCCTTTTGTAGCTAAAGTCTTTGTGGATTCAAATTGCCTCTAAAACACAGCAAAAATCTCTTTCCATCAGTGATGTAGTCTAAGACGTGGTGCTAATATGTATTTAAGTCATTCATATTTTTTGTTGCCCTTCTGGCTTGTGTTCTCTAAATTCATACTACTCATGTTACCAAGAGATGGAGACAATGAAAACAACAGTCACTAAAATTGGCAATGTTCTTGTCTAATAAATATTAAAAAAAAAATGCACTTTTCATGTGATGGTATTGGAGTCAGTTTAAACTCCTCTAGGTAAATCTATTTTCCTTTTCACATACAGTAACCTAATATACAAAAATGTTATAACTCAGACAGTACTGCCACTGACCAGCAGGTGGTGCTGATCTAAAAGGAATGATGGTATCAACATCCTCCTCTATGCCTCTTACTTAAGACTTTAAAAAAAAATTACACATATACACACATCTCATCTCATTTGGTCAAAGTTTTGTTTGGAAAGTGTAAATGCAGCGTTTCCCCAACATTGCTACCACCAGAGTGGGAAACTGCTACTTTATATAGAGCTTGTCCAGGTTAGACAACATGGCAAATAATCTGTGTAAACAAGTTAATGGAAGACCAGTATGTAATAATAGGAGGACTGATCAATTGTCATGAACTTTTAATATTTTAAGAGAAAACTCTTTCTCTGACCAATTTAAAAAAAGACCCCAAACTGACATGTCTGTTACTATTCTCAAAAATCCACGCAAACCCAAAAGAGCACCGCTGCCATTTCCTAGCTCATGGGATTTTTTCTGAAGTTTGTGTCAACTGAAAGTAAGTTTAGATTTGGTGCTTCCATTTGCTCTCTCATTTTAAAACTGGGACAAACTATATATTTATACTATTTTTCAGAATTTGAAGTAACAGTTTTACATCTAATCCCCAAAACCATGTTTCCTAGAAAGTAACATTTTTCACACCCATGGGGTCTATACGAATGTAGGTTCTCTTGTTCTGTGCGTCAGGGGTTGCAAGAGTCCAATTTGTTCCAATTGGCACTTAAGACTGAAAACACTCAGTACAGGAACCGCCACTAAAGTGTAATCACGGTTCCATCCTCTTCAATGCCTCCTCTGGGGATAACCAAACTATGTCGGGGATCAGTTTTTAAGGAGCTTAGTATTTTGTGGATGTTGCCGTTGCTTTCTCGGCCAGAGTTACTGTTGAGAGCCAGGTCTCTCTGAAGTCTGTGGCTAAGACTGCTGCCATTGATTCGGGAGAGGCTACTAGAGGGGAAGCTGTGCAGTTTGGGAATGTGCTGTGGGTCCAAACCACCCTCAATGACAATGTCAGCTTCCTCATCACTTTCCATCTCATCAGGATGGAAGTTTTGCAGCACGTGTGAGGAAGGCAAGCTGTGGTGACTAGCTGTGCTATCTGTAGACTGGCCTGAGCTGCCAGACATCCTACTGCTTCGGCTATAATTGTTCCTTTGGTTTGCTGGCTTGACAGTGATAATAAGATTGTGGCTGTTGGCGATCATCATGTCCGTTACTTGGTCAAGGGTTTTCCCAGCCACTTCAATGCCATTAACTTCCAGGACCTCATCATTAACAGCCAGCAATCCTGTGCTCTCTGCTAAGCCGCCAGGAACCATACGAGAGATGAAAATACCAGGTACTCTTTCCAGTCCATGAGGAGTTACTCTCATACTGGTCCCATCGCGGATGTAAAATCCTAATGGTTTCTCATACCCGTGTCGATAGAGCCTCACTCTTCTGTGCGTTTCAGGAAGAATGTCCACATCAATGATGGAAGACACTGGTCTAAAATCCTGAGGCATGCTGATATTAATGTGGGGACGCCTGCGAAGGTTGTCGTTGCGGAGGGTCACCAGAGCCTTCTTTTTCCTGGTTAGTGTGTTGGCCCCAAAGTTACTATAGTCCACTTCATCTGGAAAAGAGAAGATACTGTTATATATCAATGTTATGGATTATTGGTCAATCTGGAAGGTATACCTAATAAGCAGATCTGGTTCAGTGAAGTTTCTCTCCCAATATATGAATGCCAATGAAGTCCACTGCTTAGCCAAAAATCTCATTTAATTTCATGTTTGTTACCACTTCAGACAATTCACTGAATTACAATTAATACTTCCAATGGCAATCATATTTTGCAAGATTCATTTTAGATGTTCAGTCTCACTCTCTGTTTTTATAGCATGAGAATACTTGCTATTGCAAGTCTGACACACGGTTCTACTCTTATGGACAGATTTTCAATGGTAGGGATGTGTATTTTATGCACACATCTCAGGTGTGCAAATACCAGATGTCCATATGCAAATTATCCACACATGCCTAACTCTGAAATCTGAATCTTGGGAATATTTTATGTCCAGGCTACAGATTTGTAAAATTGGGTTGGTACCTGGAATGAGTGTTACTCTGTGTGAAGAATGTGTTGTGTGTACATTTTAAAAGTGGTTAAATTTCCTTTGCACAGTTTTATTCCAAGAATGGGAGTGACTGACTCCAATCAGCAAAGAGATGCATAAACATGCTTGGTTATGGAGTTATATATTCTATGTAAAGAGTTCATGCGGCAACTCTGAAAAATGCTCCAAGAGCCACAGAATAACAGATGTATCTAAAATTCTTACCCTAGTTCCCAATACAAAATACGGTATCATATTTTAACATGCATTCATTGGAGAGATTTCCTCAGAAGTTCAAGAGGGCTAGCACTTCTCAGACATAAGTGTTGGTTAATTCTACTGTTGGAAGACAAGCCTCTAAAGATAACAAGTGGTAAACAGTGAGAGACTAATATTTTGGTAAGTACCAGTAAGCTTTCATTCTTTCCCTCCCACAGCACCAATGGTTTGGGTGTATCAATGTGTATTTGATGAGTAGTCTCTCTCTCTCTGCTGGACTTTGTCAAAACCCAAAAGTGTTTGGAAAAAAACAAGGTTTAGAACCAAATTTTACAGAAATGCTTAATGTCTGATCCTTTCTGATCAGTTTTTCAAGAGGATTATGGAGATTTATATGATGAATAATTAGAAGATGAAGACTATCAGGATGATTTTAAAGTAAGTTATATTAAGTTATCCAGCTGTTAAAAGAAACTGAAGTTCTTGGTCAGAGAAAGATCATTTATGTTATTTTCTTCTAGTTGCATAAAACACCCCATTAATGTCCAAATTCTCTGTTGCCCTACACCCCATTTGCACTGACTATGTTAGCACAAAGTGGCCACAAAGTAGCTGTAGGGCTCTCCCCCTCAAGAATACCTCCAGTGCAAGGGGCACCTCTTGGGCAGGTTTGCAACATTTAAGGCTTCTCCCTTTTTTCTCTCATTACAGGTCCCTCAAAGCCATACCAGCTGCTCTGCTACATTACCTTAGTATGCACCATGCTGTGGCATCGTAACTACTCCAGAGCCATCCCATAGGATAAGCATCATCATCTCCCCCCCCCCACTCAGTGCACACACTGGCAAAGTTATTGCCTGTTAACATCTGAAATGTTTAAATTATCCAAATATTAAAAAGTCTGAAACATTGCCAGGAAGTGGCCAGAGCCAGGATAGCGATAATGTAACGATATAACTTTCTTATTCAACAAATCAGCCCCAGGCACATTCAGAGCTGCACTTATTTTACTGACCAACAGTAAAAGAAATTTTTGGTAAGCAGAAATTAGAGACTCTTTTCTGCTTCCCTCGTTGACAGAATTCTCAACTAAATTTCATCTACAGAATCTCCATCATCGTTGAGCATTTGTGAGCCAGAAAGAACCCAGATTGACTTCAGATTCCAGAAAGTTTGCAAGCAGTTTATTGTGAGCCCTGAAAACTGAAGAAATTTGATGTAGACCGTAATGACAAGCATAGACTCTCACTACCAAGCCCCACCTCCAAAGTCAACACTTGCCTCCCCCCAACTCCACCTTGCTGGTAAAATTGTTAGAAGTGCCTGAGGGAGAGGTGGATGGGTGGAAAAGATTTAAAAAAGTTCTTCCTCAACCATAACTAAAGCATTGTCGTAGCAACACTATTTTAATTCAATGAGAAACAATGAAAGTTTAAATGACTAAACTGTGCAGATTTTGGTCAAACCCAAGATTAAGTAGCAATGTTTTAATTGATATTTAAAATAGATGAAAACCAGTTTAATTTAGAACTTCCCTCTGCAGTGTTAGAACCATCCCCCCATTATGCTAGTTCATGAGAACCAGAAAGAGATTCTGTTTCACTTTACCCATATTGCAATAAACGTACACTAGTCAGAGTACCTAACCATCCACTCACTCACAATATCGACAACATAAATGGTGAAAAGTAATGCTTTTCAAAATCACTGTTTTAATACTGGAAGGCAGACTTGCAAAATTCTACTTATCCAATTAGCTAAGAAGAATCTGATATCGTAATTTTCTTTACACGTCAGTGAGTAGACCAGTGGTTCTCAACCTATTTACCATTGTGGGCTGCATATTACCTGTATGGCCCTGAGGATGTCACATGGGCTGCAGTTCTGTGCTGATTGCGCCACAAGCGGCCCGTGGGCCACAGGCTGAGAACCACTGGAGTATACCGTGCATGGATTGATTTACATGACAATTTGCAAGATTGTTTTGAGGCAATATGAATGCCACAACTAAAGAAGAGTATACAAAGACACAGATATCCCAACATGTATAGTCATGATATCCATGCAACAAGTTCCTTTAGTTTCACAACTATAAGGGCAGGGGAAGACGGAGACCTGAATTTGTTTTGCTCTTTTGACCTTCTCACGTGCACTCAGCCTACTAATCCATCTTCTGAGATGACTGCCCACATTCCTAACCTCTGAGCAGCTTTATACAGCTACATTTTTTAATTAAAAAAGAACCTACCACAGAAATGGTTTTTCTTTTCCTCCAAACATGGATAAAGTAGGCTTTACATTACAAATCACACAGGCTACATTCAGTGTAGGTCCACTGACTCTTTTAGGGTTTAGTATTTCATGACCAGCTTGCACTAGAAACCAAACCAATGTCTCATGGACACACTGGGATTTCCATTTTTCTGGTAGTGTCAAACAGTAGTTTTTAGCCCTGGCCAGTCATACAATATTAGTTCTTAAAATCATACCATTTTCATTTCTAGAAAACTAAAGTTTAATTTCTGGATGTTATTACCAAATGTTGTCACTCCAAAGCCCCAGGAACTAAGGCAGCCACTTGGCTTTGGAGATAGAGAGATCAAAATAAGCTACAAATTAAAGTTTTCTAGAAGAGCTCAAATACAAAATACATGATGGGCGATGACATAGCTTTTGTTGGGATGCCCTGCTATCTCGCCAACAACTATACATGCAACAATTGATCTCTGTACTGCAAATTTTTCTAAAAGGGATTATTCTTGCTTTATCCTACAGGGAAGTAGTTCCATTGAAATTTGACATCGGTTTCCATGACAGCAGAATGGTGTCAATCACACATGTGCAGGATATACCAGAAAAACAGTGATGAGGGTGGAAGTGAGGAGAGTACTTACTGGCTAAGTCAGTTACTTTACATATAAAAGTTCTCTCTTTTCCAGTTTGCCCTAGTGTGCAAGTCTCTGTCAAACTGTGGTTTATTACTGAAAGTCAGCAATAAACTGTTCAAAAGTCAAATTGTCTGTGACACTGCACTAATTACACAGGTACACAGTTAACAGGGGTTAGGAATATAGTAGTGAATAAGTTCTTGGAGTTTCTTCATCATAAAATTTCAGGAAGTACAGTAATCCCATTTTACTTAATGGAGTGGATCATGTTTGATTACTGGTTCTTAATGAGGATGAACAATTACTGGGTGAAAACTTGTAATATTCCACACAAGGCAAGCTGGCAGAATTCTCCACCCTACTTAATCATTCTGATGTGGAATAAAATTGATCCCTCTGTGGGTCAAAGATGTCAGTGTTTCTGTAAACTTCTGCACAATGCTGAGAACATTGTCTAGAGGTCCTGTGAGTCAGATTACATAAATAAGAAAAAAAAAAGTGACCCCTGCATGCAGCTACAGTGTAAGAATTAAAGTAAATTAAAACGGACTGATGCTATTCACAGGTGACAGGAAGGAAGAACTAGACCAGCGGTTCTCAAATTGTGGGTCGGGACCCCATTTTATGGGGTGGCATTAGACTGACTGGGGACCCAGGGCCAAAGCTGAAGCCCGAGCCCCACCACCCAGGGCTCAGGCTTTGGCCTCCGCCCTGGGCAGCAGGACTCAGTTTACAGGCCCTGCCCAGGGATGAAGCTTTGGGCCCCCCTACTCAGGGTGGTGGGGTTTGGACTTTGGCCCCCCCGGCTCAGAGCAGCAGGGCTCGGGTGGGCTGAGGCTTCAGTCCCCACTCTAGGGGTCGTGTAGTAAATTTTTGTTGTCAGAAAGGCATCACAGTGCAGTGAAGTTTGAGAACCCCTAAACTAGACTTCTGGGTGCTGAATCTGAACACTGGATCGATTTCTTATTGAAGTGTTATAAAGAGACTGCTTGAAGCTCTGGCTGACAATTTTTATTTCCTGTAAAAAATTTTAAATGTCAGAAAGAAGGGCTCCTGAACTTGTCAGTTTCATTCCATCTAACTTCCCAACATAATGCTGCACATACAGAATTACCTTGGAATTTTTCTGTAGACACCTACTATTACCGTTCCTCTTTCCCATAGGGCATTTACTTTTAGTGCATTTTACGAAAAATTCCATTACTGAGCAGTCTGTTGGACAAACGCTTGAAATATTTTGGCTGCCTCCTCACTTAACAATAAAGGGTTTTTTGTTGTTGTTTTTGTTTTGTTTTTTAATAGTGAGACGTATCTCACTGTTAAAATTAAGACATCTTTTTATTAGTGAAGACGCAGCCTTGCATAGGCGTTCCTGTAGAGCACCCTTCCTCGGGCATTTGAGATTACCAGGATTTTGTTTATGTTGGTGGAACTACCTCTTCTTGTCCCACAATATTGAAACCTGGTCCAACAGCTCACTCCCAAGTCTGGAAACTTTTTCCACCACAGCTTCTAAGTTTTGTCAATGACTTCAAGCTAAAAATACATTTTTAGCAAGGAAAGCATCATCCCAAAATACAGCATGTGCGCAAATACCCATGGCACCCATTAGTTACTCCCGTAACAAATTTGTATTCTGCCTCAGGCTGACTGCTTACAGAACATAAATATTTACCTTCCTAGTGGCCATTGGGAATATTCCCCTGGAGTCATGTAATTAATTCACAAACAAATAAATAAATATATCACAGGGGAGCATATTTAAATAGCTATTTATAAGGGAGAAGAAAACTGCTTAGATCATCTGGTTTTAGCCAAAAAAGTATTGTATTTCCTTAATTTACATGAAACAAGAAATTATAGACCTTCTGAAGCAACACCAGGAGCACCACTCCCATTGCTTGGACAGCTGCTTTTCATAGGAACTGCCTGCCAGGCTGAATACCAAAGCTTAGCCAGATAAGATTATATAAACAAGCTGAATTCCACAGAGAAGCAGACTGCCAGTCTCCTATAGGAACAGTTCATTTTAGACACTACATTTTCAGAGTGTGCATACTCTTGGCTTATTATTTCCTCTGGGAACTGTGGAACATTAGTGACAGCTCTGGAAAGTACTTCAAAGACAAAATTACTTCCACTAGGGAGAGCAGCACTTCAGGCAGCTTGGGAATGAGGCCAATGACTCATTAATAGCAATGGGTTGCCCCTCAATCCAATAGATCTCCATTACTGAATGTTAAAATAAGCAGAGGTCCTAGAACAGTTTGCAGGAGACATTATGTTTAGCCCTTCAGCCCTCCTGTACACCCACCTACAAACACTATTAATATATTAAACCATATTATGGTTTATGTAAAACACACTGACCGTGTTGATTTTAGACACACTTAGGTACACTTGCACCCTAAACTCTACAGAATGAAAACAAGAGTACACCTCTACCCCAATATAACACGACCCGATATAACACAAATTTGGATATAACGTGGTAAAGCAGTGCTCCGGGGGGGCGGGGCTGCACACTCTGGCAGATCAAAGCAAGTTTGATATAATGTAGTTTCACCTATAACGCGGTAAGATTTTTTGGCTCCCGAGGACAGCGTTATATTGGGGTAGAGGTTGTACTGTGACATGATCAAGCAACACAGAGGTTGGCAGGAGAAACATCTTCAGCCAAATGAGATCTGGTGCAAAGAGCATGCAAAGGGATTAAAAGGAAACAGACATGAGGTGAAAGGCTTAGGTAAGTTCCTGGGTCTAGATCAGTGATGAATGAGTAAATGCGGGGGGGGGGGGGGGGGGGGGAAGAGAGAGAGAGAGAGAGACTAAGCTAGTGTTCAAATGAGCCTTTTAATTATTATGCTGAAGTTAAAAAAAAAAAAATCATTCTCCAGTAAGCCCCAGATAAGCTAAGTTTATGGTTTGATGAAGAACTGGTTGTACTTACTGTTCTATTTAAAGTAACTTCTCAATTTTTCCCCTTTGATAATACTGTACAATGTGTTCAAAGAAACTGGACAGAATAGAGTCCTATTTTTCAGATGATGGAGTAACCTGGCTGTCTTAGCTGCGCCCCACACAAAAAAGTTTTCAAACAAAGAACAGGACAAACAAATAGTCTCATTAACTTAAATAAAACAAACAATCACAAGAGAGAGTGTTGAAATTCTTGCGTTTCTCTTATACGCTTCCACCCTCAACACATCTTACATTTTATAGGATACAAATTGAAAACTAACGTGTTTTTAGTAGTAACAAAAACTGCAAATGCTTCAGTACGCGTGTTCTACTGTATAGAAGGACAACAGAAAGGGGAAACTTTATACTTGAACAGTATGGTTGGTAGCCCCTGCTGCTGATTCTGGTCAACAGCAGTTTCTGTTAAAGACAACCTGTCATGGTGATTCAATATTAAAAAGGATTTATTCACCTTTCAAAAACATGAAATGGACATTAACATGTTTGTAGAGTTTAAAATTTGAAGAGCCACAAGTGGTGCGTCTCTCTCTTCTTCTTCTCCCCCTGCCCCCTCCCCACCCCGTTTAAGCCCTGTGAACATTCTAGTCTCTTCAGAGTGGCCAACATTTTGCTTCTTGGCCTACCAAGCTATCGAAGACAAAATGTAACTATAACTATGTTAGCCTCAAGGCTTCTCTTCCTTTTCCAGCATCATCAGCAACTGTGATATTAATAATTCCACAATTTTGGGCCTTTTTTCAAGGCTGCTTGAGAATTTTCTTGCTTACAAGTTCTGGCTGGGCTGTCTGCTGTTGGTGCAGCTGGCCACCAGATGCCACTCTTCTGCTTACTGAATAATCCTGTCTGCTGCTGTGTGCCGGGCCCGGTGCTTCTTCAAATGTCTGGTCTCGGACTACCCCTGTACACGCCACTTCTCAGGGGCTGTTCAGAGTATGGCCACAGGCTGATTAAGTTGTCTGAGCTTGCCCTATGAAATTGGAGGTTTGGGGAATATGAAAAGTATGCTGCCAGGTCCCTAGTCTTGTACTTCTCAAGCTTTCTCCACCTGCCGAGCCCAATGGCTGCAAAGCACTCCTCCAGCCCAGCAGTTTGGGGCTCCCGAGGCAAGAGGAGGTATTTGACCCCTAATTTAATTTGGTATCTGGAGAGGCAGGTGGCCAGTAGAGTGGTCACTATGCAATACTTCCTCTCAACGAATGCTCACACCCAGCTGTCACAGGTGTGCGGATGTGTAAAAAATGATTTTATGCAGTCCATTCTCTCCAGTTGTGAGAAGACATTTTCTCATTGGATAAATATTTGTCCAGAAAGCAGCTTCTGTTTAAGTTTTTCTCCCCTGGCAGTTTTCACTATCTTTTATGAAGCAAAGATAGAGGAGTTTGCTGTTATGAATTTTGAATTCAAAGCAAGAGGTCTTTCCCTGGCCTGGATTTCACACTTCAACGATAAGTGCAAAGTAATGCACAGGGGAAAAAATATTCTCAACTACACATATACAATGATGGGGTCTAAGTTAGCTGTTTCTATCCAAGAAGGAGATCTAGGAGTCACTGTAGATAGTTCTCTGAAAACTTCAACTCAGTGAGCAGCAATGGTCAAAAAGAATGTTAGGAATTATTAGGAAAGGGATTAAAAAAATAAGACAAAAAATCTTAATGCCTCTTTAAAAATCCATGGTGCGTCCAAACCTTGAATACGGTGTCCAATTCTGGTCACCCCATCTCAAAAAGGATATGGTAGAACTGGAAAAGGTTGAGAGGTGGGCAAAGATGATTAAATGTATGGAATAGTTTCCATACAAGGAGACATTAAAAAGATTAAGACTATTCAGTTTACAAAAGAGATGACTAAGGGAAGGTATTATAGAGGTCTATAAAATCATGAACGGTTGGGGGAAAGTGTTATGTACCCTTTCCCACAATACCAAAACCAGGGGTCACCTGATGAACTTAATAGGCAACAGGTTTAATACAAACAAGAGAAAGTACTTTTTCCAAACAAAGCACAACTAACCTGTGGAACTCATTGCCATGGGATGTTGTGATGGTCAAAACTATAACTGGGTTCAAAAAAGAACTGGATAAATTCATAGAGGCCCATCAATGGCTATTAGCTAAGATGGTCAGGGATGCAACCCTATATTTGGAATGACCCTAACCCTCTTACTACCAGAAGCTGGGTGTGAAAGACTGTTTCCTTAGAGATTTTTAAGGCCTGGCTTGACAAAGCCTTGGCTGGGATGATTTAGTTGGCGTTGGTCCTGCTTTGAGCAGGGGACTGGACTAGATGATCTCCTGAGGTCTCTTCCAACCCTAATATTCTATGATTCTATGACGGGACAGATCATTCCATAATTGCCCTGTTCTGCACACTCCCCCTGAAACTCTGGTATGGGCCACTGTCAGCGACAGGATACTGAGCAAGATAGGCCCTGGTCTAACCCAGTATGGCAGCTCCTATGTTTTCTGCTGTTGTAAAATGTTTATTATAAGCAGGAACAACCGTTCTCTCTTTATGGCCGTAAGATGGCCCATATAAGACCATTTTGTCAGACAACTCTAAGTTGCAACAACTGAAGCAGAGAAAGTATTTTTTAAATAAAAGCATTATTCCTGCCAGGAAAATGAGAAGTTTCAAGAGGTTATATTTCTCCCACCCCTCCAAATACAGCCTTCACAGATTTGTTACTCCATTCACAGCTGACAAAGCCAGTGCAACAAGCTGATTGCTTTGGGGGAATCCGTCACCTAGTTAGCGAGAGCAGCAGGGTTCCCACACTCAGCATTACTGAGCTGACACCTGACTGGTGCCAGTTGTAGGGCAGGGAGAATCACAGCTGCAGGCAATTCTCCAGCTGGCCAGAGCCTGACAAATGAAATTCCATACTACTCTGATAGCAGGTGGCCCCCTGACATTCCAGAAAGGGGGGGGGGGGAAATCCCACCTAGCTGATGGAATTAAAGGGAGAGTAGTCTAGCAGGGTAGTCTAGTAGTCATTTTCAAATCAAGGTGCATTAAAAAAAAAAACCCAGACCTATAATCCTATAATTAAGTGCAATCTCTTTTCAGTGTGTAAATAGTCAATATGGAAACTGTAGCTCTGATCTAGTCCCGCCTTTAATTATTCTATGTCTCCCAGTGAGTCTTGATCTGGAACACAAATATACAGTATGGTGCCATTTATTCATCCAAGTAATCAACTGATCAACAGATGTACCATTTTATCCCCATCTGGACACATACAAGTGCTGCATTTCTATAAGAATATACCTTTTTGAAGAAAAAGAGTGAGGGAGGACGGTATTATTATGCTGTGAAGCAAAGCTAAAGGAGGGAATCAAACTTTAATGGTTCCCTACAACCAACTCCAGTTGTAACAAAAGTGTGAACCCTATGTATTAATGACACAGTGAACTACACGTCAATGTCCCTTTTGTGAAAAAGCATCCTGCATTACATTTTGTTTTAAAGCTACAATTAAGGGTATGTCTACACTACCCGCAGGATTGGTGGACAGCAATCGATGCAGCAGGGTTCGATTTATCGCGTCTAGTCTAGACACGATATATCAACCCCCGAGCGCTCTCCCGTCAACTCCTGTACTCCAGCGCCACAGGCAGAGTTGACGGGGAGCGGCAGCAGCTGACTCACCATAGTAAGTCAATCTAAGTACGTCGACTTCAGCTATGTTATTCACTGAAGTTGCGTAACTCAGATCGATCCCCCCCGAGTGTAGACCAGGGCTAAGATTTTGTGAGAGGTAAATATAATTGTTTTCCCCAGTGTTTAAAAAAGCAGAAAATACTTGAAACAACAATTCTGAAGTTTGGAAGGGAACAACAAGATGGGTAAACAGGGTTGGTAGGTGCTGCCAGGATACTGTTGGAATAATTAATTGTGATATCTGGCATCATTCTATGATCTGCAGGGAAGGCATCTTTCTTAATTTGTACTCAAACAGGGAACTTTTACTCTGTGGAGAAGGCTGATCTGGGAGAAAAACAAGATTATAGGATTTATTAATATCAGAGGGAGTTTGAAGAAGCAATTGATGATTTGCAAGGGGAGTAGAAGGGCATTGGAAAGCATAGGAAGCAGAGAGAAGAAAAACAGGTAGCTCATTTGAAGAGGATTTACAGTCCTCTGCAAAGGTTTAAACTGCCCCAAAGAGACAGTATTGGAATGAATCAGTACAACTTTTCTACAGACATCTACCTGAAAAGTTAAAAGTGGAGCTTTTCCCTTCTTTTAATCTTTTCAACTTTTCCCAGAACTGCAAAGGTTCATCTTAATGAGACTTGCCATTGTAGTGGTACTTGCCAGGAGGAAGAGCAGCATGCCAATATCAGACCCAATCCTTCCAGATGGTGAGGTTCCCTCAAATCCCATTTGCAACATGATCGATCTGAAGTAGATCTTTACTCTTTGGGACTGGGCTCCATAGTGTGTGACAAAGTGCTAACCCATAGATAAATGGATGAGAAAAGTTAGACTTTCACCGATGTTTTAAAGTTCTGTTTACTGGTAAAGTTTGTGTAGAAAGTGATATTTGCAAAGAAAGGCTGCTCCAGTGGGTAGGACACTACCTTAGGTCTTGGGAGACCAGGATTAAGTCCTCTCCCGCTGTGACCTCAGGTAAGTCACTTGGCCCCTCTGTGCCTCAGCTCCCCATCCATAAAATGGACATAATAGTTCTTCCCTACTTAAAAAGGTGTTGTGAGGATTAAGGATTGTGAGGTGCTCAGATACTAAAGGTAGCGGGGCCCCACATAAGTACCAGAGACAGACACACTAAACCAGTGTTAAAGAGAGGTTCTAGTAAACAGTATTTCTCTTAGCACAGAAAGCTGTCAGCCTCTCTGGTGCATTCCTCTGCTGAGTAACGCTTCATTCATCATGAGCTAGTTGAGACAGGCAAGATGGCAGCTTCCTGTTCCTTCAGTAGTTACTGATTTTAATGTATAGGTAGTGTTTTCTCTAAAAATTGGACATTTGTATTTAACGAATCAATAAATACATTTCAGTTTTCCTTTTGAAGTATCTTTTTAAACATGGAAGATTAAAGCTTCTAAAACCAAGCCTCACCTCTTTTCAGGACGAGACACGTTTTCAAGTGGTTGTAAAAGACATCTTTAATGCCACATTTTACATTTTATTCTCTCTCTCTTTAAAGAATACCAACACTACAGAACAGATACGTGTCCAATAATGGTTTGGTCAGTTTTAACTATTGTGCGAAGATGGGTGTTTCCTTCAGATGTGGTACTAACATTTACATTGTTTACATAGCCCTTTTCTTGTTGTTGCCATTAGCTGGCAGATTATAACCCACATATGTATACACACTACCCCTTATCTCAGAATTAAAAGGTTCCAAATTAAGTGTGGCATAAAACATTAATTACAGCATTCTTCTCTCAAGTCCTGACCTTTGGGAGCCTCCCAAACTTTGTGGGCTGAAATTAAATTAGTCACAAGATAAACACTTGTCATGGGTCAGCCTTCTAGCCTAATGGGTCTGCACAGCTGTATCTTCTCTCTAATCTGTTCTATGCAGTTGCTGTTCAGGATACGATAGGCCTTTTAAAACTGGCAGGCTAACCCCTCCACCTGCAAACCAGAGGATAAATAGCCTTGCACTCCAAACTGGCAGAAAGGTTTTGACTCATTTATCATAATCGAACAGGAACACACTGCAGTGACTTACAGGAGACAAATTCCATTTCCAATCCCTTGGCTCCCCGGATGACAGCATTACAAAGGCTGGTGGGAGTGCTCAGAATCATTCAAGAACAACTCCTCAGGCAGAATAAGGAGTGGCACTGATAAGTTCCAAGAGGGAGTCATACCCAGTCATCCGCAGTTAGGAGTATAGTTGGTAGGATCCAGTGCCTTGAAAACAGGTGTGTAGAGCGTGGGAAAACCAGCAGAGGAGGAAAGAATGCTGAGGACCAAAGAAGCAGGGGACTCCTGGGGGAGAGGATGGTGCCACAAAGCATTGCTTAGGCAAAGTACAAGGACCACAGAGAAGTTCCATTGCTGCTCAATTTGGCCACTTATTTAAATCGCAAGAGAAGCAAAGAAGTGGTTTAAAGGAGGGGCATTAAAATTTTAATTTTTGTAAAGTGGGTTAGTGCCACCAAATCCAAGGTTAGTTCTCTTGGGTCTCTCTCCTGAAGAAGATATGGATTCATCTCCTCACAGGCAGAAATTTCTTTTTATGGGGTGCAACTTTTGTCTCACACAACAGAGGAAATCAGATGGTCCTGACTGACGTCACTGGTGGCACATTCTAAAGCTATTGAACTCATTTCCTTAATGAGAAATGAATCTCGTCCTGACTAAATACAATGGTATGAAAATAGATTTTTTTTTCCTTTCTTTTCAGGGTCCAATTATTCCTGGAGAGGCACAGCCCTGTGATGGAGGCAGTGTGGAGCACTGGATTGCACTCTGCTTATTTTCTCAAATTGGAGGACGACGAGGCAGGGCCATGACACCTCCACCATCACCCCCTCAGCATAGGAGAGCATACTGCACCCAGTAAAGGGATGTAGCAGCAGGTACACATTCCCCGTGTACTGGGGAGCTCCGGTAGGCCTTCTATCTCCAGAGACTGCAGCTGTACCTAAACTTCATGTACAGTGCAGGGGATTGTTCCTTGCATGTGCATCTCTCACATACCTGCATTAGGGATCAGGCACAACCTAGCCGTGTATGTGTGTAAAATTGAAATCCTGCTGGATATAGGAGGAAACTGCACGATACACTCGTATGCTCACTTCAGAAGTGTTGTTTTTCTTTAAACATGTTCAATAATATATTTCTACACAAAAGCTACTAGTGTCTCCCCATCCCTACATGTATTTATGACTTGTCACCTCCTAAGGGATGTGACTGACAAGTTACAAAGTACTGCTCTTATCCTTTGCTATGACAACTGATGCATTTGAACTGATGCTGGGGGGGGGGGGGGGGGGGGGGGGAGGGTCTTGTGCATAAGGGGAAGCATCAGAAACACAAACCCTTCTTTTCCTAAGAAGTTTCACAGAAGGCTCAAGTGCAATTTTTTCACCTTTTAAATAAAGCAGCGTTCCTCTCATAACAAACACTCCCTTGGATCCTGGAGCTGAGAACAAAGTAAAAAATGTTTAACTACTTTCAAAACATTAGAATAGCAATATCCTTTCAGATTATTCACAAAAAGTTATTTCTTTACATAGAGAGAGCTCTCTGACTCCTGACCAGTTCAGCTCTTTGGATTTTGTGCCATTTCTACATAAAATTTGTGCCAATCTAGCAGAATGATCAGATCTCATACTAACTAGTTGTGTGAGATGTGCCAATATTGTCTGAATGATCACGCTAATATTTTGATACTGGAGATAAAAATGCTGCAGATGCTTTCTAAAACAGACCCTTTATCTGCTTATGTTGGCACCCATCGTAATATCTGAGCACTTTGAGGATAGATGACTGGTACTGCACATGCGAGACTATGATTTTTCAAACTCCCCACAACTGCTACAGTCACACTCACTAATCTTGGTACAGCTGCTGTGGATATTTTGTGCTTAGACCATATCCAGGCACTTCTCTCCATTCCCCCAACCTTCCAGTTTATCTTCCCAGGGACAACAACAGGCCATTTAAAAACTTGCCATCTAAATTGCTCTTTGCCCAGCTTTCAGGAGTTCCACATCCTTTAGGAAAATTATTAGAAAACCAAGATTACAGTTCTCCTGGACAACTCTCAGAATAGTCCCACTGGCTACATGGCTCACCACTCACTTGTTCACATTTTCCACTTATTCTGGATGAGCAGACAAGTGGTCTTTTCAAATCCTGATGTAGGCTCTCTAGAAAACGTTCAGTGTTGTATCTAAAGGCCGCAGAGTCAATACACTAGTCTAATGGAAAGGGTTCTGACCTATCTCCCATTTTATAATTATGTTTTCCTTCGTTTCGTACAACAGAAAGACCATTAGATCCTTGCCTAGACATACAAATGCAATCTCCTATTGTTAATAATCCAGAGCCTGAGCTTAGAAAAAACATATGGGTCCTGAAAGTATAGACAGTTTTCCAATCAAGTGCTTATAAGTCCCAGTAGGTTGCAAAATACAGGTTTAAAAAGCATCTGTCTTCTCTAATTTAAGAGCTGTTTCCATAGTATATATTCAATGATTCACTAACAATACTTGGTACCTCTACAGTAGTGCATTCTCCCTCCCGTTGGAGCCCCAAGCTACTTGCTATTGTTTAGGTCACTTGCTTATATCTATTGAGGCAGTACCTAGAATCCCCAATCAAAGGTCAGGGATTCATTGAGTTAGGCTCTGTACCACAACGAAAAACAGTCCCTAACCGAGGGAGTCTAGGTGTCTGTCAAAAGACATTGAGGGTATAAGTCTACACAGCAACTAGACATAGACTGTGCCAGCCGACTTGGGCTGTGGGGCTGTTTTATTGCTGTGGAGACTTCTGGGCTGGGGCTGGACACTGGACTCTGGGACCCTCCCACCTAATAGGGTTCTAGAACTCAGGCTCCAGCTCGAACCCAGAAGTCTACACTGCAATGGAACAGCCCCGCAGCCCAAACCTCGCAAGCCTGAGTCAGCTGGCACAGGCCAGCGGCAGGCTTTTCTTTACTGTGTAGACATACCCTAAGATGGCCTGACTGAGCCAAATGGAGAAATTGGACTTCATCCTCTCTCTAAATTTGTTACCTTTTGTCCAATGCATTGGGTTACTGTAGCTATGAAGAAAGAATAAAAGGGAGATCCCAGGGTGGCATGGCTATGACAAAGGCTCAGGCATACCTGGAATTCCTGTCCCCACAAATTCCATGTGTCAGTCTTCATGCCTCTCCTATCCCGAGAGACAATACTGTAAGCCACCAAAATTGGCTATAAATGAACTCTTTATGCTTGGGATCACCATATTGGCAGGGAAAAATATAATGACTTAAAAAAGTGTCTCCAAAGACTATATAATGTCCATTGACAAACAGATCCATCTATTCAAGGTAAGTACACAGACTATGCGGAGACATCGCTGCTTTTTCATCACAATGCGTGGGAGGGAAAGAGTCCAGCCAAACCACAAAATGTATAGATTTTGGGTGAAAAGTAAATGATTTATACCATGGTAAACTCTGTAAGGAGTCACTGTAAAGAAGCATATCTGACACCAGGGGGATAATCATCTTACGTAGTAGCGCTGTGCATACGTAGATCTCCAAGTGCTAAAAAAAATTTACTGGGCATCAGGGATTAAGTTTGTATTGCAACAGATAAATTAACTGAAAACTGAAGAATACACAAGTGGTTGTCTGAGATCCAAGCTCTGAACAATGGAGAAGGATTGTGGGGTTTTAAAGGCAATGTAGTACTGAGGATATAGAATGACATTGACAAATTATGCTGAATAGTTTATTTTTGTTTCCTGAATCCTCACAATCAAATTATCTAAAACTATAAAAAGGTAAGCACTACTAACAAAACTTAATTCAGACAAACTTCAGCATACAGTTATGTCCTTGTCTAACAATGGGTCTACAGAGCAATTAAACACCCGCGGCTGGACCGTGTCAGCCTGGTCTGACTCAGGCTCACAGGACTTCAGCTGCGGGATTGTAAAATTGCCATGTAGATGTTTGGGCTCAGGCTGGAGCCTAAGCTCTGCGACTCCATGAGCCGGGGAGGATCCCAGAGACCAGGCTCCAGCCCAGCCCAAATGTATACACCACAGTTTTACAGCACAGTACCCAAGCCCTGTGAGTCTGAGTCCGCTGACACAGGCCAGGCACAGCTGTTTAACTGAAGTATAGATATATCTCACAGGTCTTCAATTCCTATCGGTAGTTTCAGATCTCCACTAATTTCTCCCCTTCCTCTTCATCTCTCTACCCTGTGGGTTCCTTCTATGAAATTGTAAGTTTCTATCCTCCCTTCCCCCTCTTCCCCACTGCCAAAAAAAAAAACAAAAAACCACACCAAAACCAAACAAAAACACCAACAAAAATTTTATTCCCTTCAGACAAAGCCAGTGTTCTTTGCCATGTCTGTCTTCACCTCACTTTCTAAATATTGTTTGACAATATCAGGAATTGCAAAATCTTTATTAAATAAGGTAGCATTACTAATTCTGTGCTAAATTCCCACAGTGGAAGCCAAATGGTGACAGATACAAGATATTTTATCTAATTACACACCAATCTTCAGCAAAATGAGATTAAGAAACACCAAAGTTAGTATATTCTGCAACTCATTTCTCCCTTTAGAATATTTTAATATACATACGCTTCACTTTTTAGTGGTGTTTTAACATACATTACTTAACATATTAATTAACATGATAATATAGTCTAGTATGCCTGAGACAAATGTTTGCTTCTGTGTGTCCTGGAAGAAGTATTTTGTGTAGCATAGTTATATGTTAAAACACAACTAAAAATTGAAGTGTAGACACTCCCTTTGGGTGTCAGATGACTTTCAGAAATGAAGTGGATTGTTCCAAGATGTGCAGAGGTTGCCCTACTCTGGGCACTTCCTCCCATCTTGAGCAACAGATGAAGACAGCATAAAAACCTGTAAAACCTGTCTCTTAAAAAGCTACTGAAACACTTGCCGTTGGCTGGGGGAAAACCAACAACATTTAAATCCAGACAGCTGCAATGGGAAAAAGAAAGACAGGGAGAAGAGTTTTCTGGGCCTCCATTTGCTTATGGATAAAATCCTTATTAATTTTTTTACACACTAATCCCCTGTAAATATCTGCATCTGTCCAGTTTTTCTTCTGGATGGGTACATCATAGCATCTAGAGCTTCATGTTAAAGTTCCAACAGAAAAGCATCTCTTTGTTCCGTCAGTTCATTTTAAATGGGTCTGGCCTTTGGCCAGGGCAATGCAAAAGTTGGGCTCAGTCGAAAGGAAATGTTTTAAACTATTAACACCGCATTTGCATGCCAAACACGAAGACTGCACTTTTAAATAAGAAAACGAAAAATAAAAGGCTCCAGCTATGAATCATCTGCTTGTCTGGACAAGAAAGTTTTACAGAGAATCTGGAAAATCCTGATTCTAGGAACTCCTGAAGTTTTTTTGAACACCTGCATGGCTCTGCTTCACAGAGCATAGATTCTGAAAATATTTGTGGGGGAGGTGGACCGTATTTATTCTGGGAGAAAACTATTCAGTCCTTGGGAAAGCACTGGAGTCCTGTTTGTTTTTATGCTTCTCCAGTCAGATCAGTCAAAGGCCACTGTAACGTAAACATGCCAGACTTCATATCTACTACCTCCCCACGTGACTGGGAAACTATTTTAGCTGAGCTCTGCTCTTTAGTTAATTTTGGATTGTTGCATTTGATTAAAACATGCCCCTGTATTACACAGCCCACAGGAAGTGAGGAGGAGATTCCTAGCCTTGTAATAATGTTAGTCAATAGCTTCCAGCACTCCCTCTCCAATACTATGCACAGAATGAACATCACATTGTTAGTCTGACAAACCGTGGGAGGATACTGGGTTGGAGACTCATCACATTGACGAGTCAGCCATAATTCCTTCACAATAGGAGCTTTCTCTAGAAGCTGGATATCAAAAAACCCTCCCAAAAACTACAGAACAGAATAAAAGCAAGTTTTCTAAACAGAGACCCAGCTCTGCCAAATCCATCTGAAATAAAACACACACAGAGGCTGGTGGCTAGAGTTACTGGAGATGGGTATGTCTCTTCCCAGTAAGGACAGACTCCTATCATAACCATCAGATGACACTTAAATGTTAGCATTGAGGTAAAATAGAAGGACTGCTATTTTGGAGGCATTATTTCAGAAGGCAAATGAATACAACAAGTGAGTCAATTTACATACCTTGGTAGTAATGTGCAAGCCAATGGTGAGGTTTAGAAGAAAATAATATTAGGAACAGGCAAAGTGGCAGCTGCATTTACCAGCTTAAACAAGTTTTGCTCATTGAAAATTTATAACTTAAAAGACCAGACTATGAAACTTCAACTCAAATGTTATTTCCACCTTAATATGTGGGTTAGAATGCTGGAAATCCACTGAAGTTGGACAGACAGACATCTAAATGCCTTTGAAAGCAAACGCCTTAGGAAAATACTAGGTATTGAGTGGAACAAATTTATAACAGAGCTTTGTCAGAGTTCAACAACCCCTCACCTCTAAAATTATCCAGAAAGCATGGCAATATAATATCAATAGCTAGCTCTTACATTGCGCTTTTCATCAGTAGATCTCCAAGCACTGCACACAGTCTTTAATATCCTCCCAACACCCCTATAAGGTAGGGAAGTATTATCCCCTTTTTACAGATGGAGAACTGAGGCACAGAGAGGCTAAGCGATTGCCCAAGCTCACACATGAAGTCTGTGGCAGAGCTGGAAAATGAACCCAGGTCTCCCAAGTCCTAGGCTTGAGCCATCCTTCCTCTGGGACGCGTGTTAAGAATGATACTGATGTGTCTATTCTGGCAGGCATGTTACTGGGCAGCTGGAGGAACATGCCAAAGGGGCTGACCAAAAGAATCTCCCCATTGAACACTACTTCAAAGGGGAAAATTTATGGGACTTGACATAGGACATGCCCAAAGTGGCCCCCTACGGAGATGGACAGTGGAGCCTTGTTTGTGTGCTAAGCAATATCGGACGATGAAGGCAGGATTCAGATTTGGAATGAGTATTGTCCAAAGTTCTTCATACGGGGGCAAACTAAGTAAAAGGAGAAATTTTCTGGGATCAGTTACTCTTATCTACTGAATAGAATGCAAATCAAAGTGGGCTACTGGGAACATCCTAGTAAATGGGACACTGAATAATTAACAGATGTGCTCTAGAAACTATTTTGGGCAGGTACTATGGTCTGTGTTTTACAGGAGGTCAGACTAGATCAGCAGTTCTCAAACTGTGGGTCAGGACCCCAAAGTGGGTCACGACCCCCTCTGAATGGGGGCCCCAGGGCTGGCTTAGACTTGCTGGGGCCCGGGGCTGAAGCCAGCCCTGGGCAGTGGGGCTCAGGTTGCAGGCCCCCTGTCTGGAGCTGACACCCTTGAGCTTCAGCTTATGCTCTGGGCAGAGGGCCCAAACAGCAGTTTGACTCGGGCTTTGGCTCCCCCACCCAGTGGGGCTTGGTCAGGCTCAGGCTCCTGGGGTTGTGAAGTAATTTTTGTTGTCAGAAGGGGGTCTTGGTGCAATGGAGTTTGAGACCCCCTGGACTAGATGATCCCAATGGTCCTTTCTGGCCTTAGAATCTATGCAAAACAGGGGTAAACTGGTGGCAGGTAAGAAGATTCATATTGTACAAGAATAGCTAAAGCTAGGGATCATGAGTCAGGACGTTTGGGTTCTATTCTCAATGGAGATAGGCGTACTATTTACCCTTGAGCAAGTCTCTCAGCCTCTGTACCTCAATTTCCCATCTGCAAAGCTTCTTACCTTTATGAAGAGCTTTGAGTGCTATACAGGTACAACACACATAAGGAGATTTTTAACTGCTAGCAGAAACTTCACTTAGAAGAAAATTCTGAAATAGTTTAGCTTAAAATGTGTTTCCCGTTTAAAGGAGTTCTAATAGAGTTGTGTAACATAGTGAACCAAGAGTTAAAGGGACCAGCACAAAAACCAAAACAGTTGCATAGTGGGGTTAGTCTGAAGGTCCAAATTATATTACAGGTGTGGCCAAACTGTGGCTCTTTTACAGATAGTGTGCAGCTCCCAGAGCCCCCCATATATGTCACCCTCCCTCCCTCCCCCACCCCCGTTCTCCACCCACAAGACTGGGTGGGGGGAGCTCAGGGCTTCTGCCCCGTGGCAGGGTGGTGGGATTAGGGGCTTCTGCCCTGGGGGTGGGGGGGGGGGGGAGGGGAGAGGCTTTAGCCCAGCAGGGGGGGCATTGTGGCAGAAGCCCCACACCCCATCAGGTACCACCCCGCAGGGCAGGTTGTGTGTATCTTGCAGCTCTTGAACTCCTGAAGATTATTGTATGCGGCTCGGAGGGTCAGTAAATTTGGTCACTCCTGTTATGTTGGAAGCTATGAGAATACTATAAAGCAGTTATTTAAGAGAAGGCTTGTTAATTAGATGTGGTCCTTAGGTCGAGTTTCACTCTGCTAATTTATGATGGATCTGTTATTCTGAGAAGATTTGAATATTTTTTGTACAATTTGTGAAGTTCTTCAGAATCCTTCATTATAGAAGTGCAATATAAAAATAAATCCTGTGCATTCTAACAAAGAAAAACCGTCTGACAATTGCAGACTCTGGTAGCAGATTTCCTAAAGGTGACATGCAAAGACAAGAGGGAGTTTGTACTCTTTACTTCTTTGATGTATAAAAGAGACCCGTTCTTCCCCTTTCCCATTCTAAAAAAAATCCTCCTCTCTCATACCCCCAGTTTGTTTTTACGTCAGGAATATCTGGGCTGGACTTCCCTACTTGTGTTGGAGAATTTGTTGGGGGGGGGGGGGGTCTCTCTGATGTGGACTGGGAGTTCTCTCAGCCCTCCACTGAAGTGGAAGAGTTTATGAATCTTAACAAAGACTTCTCCATTTTCTCCCCAAGTAGTCATAGAACTGAATTAAGTAGGTGTTAGAAAGAAATTAGGGGATCAAACAGTGACTAAAAATCACTTTCTGTCTCAGTTAGGTTTGGATTCCTTAATAGCAGGACGTCTGAATTCCACCAGGTCTCCAGTGGCCCATAAAGTCATCCGAAGTAAATGAGACATACACGTCTAGTGCAGCAATCCAAGCACAATATATAGATCAAATAATCTCTCAGACTCTCTTTATAGATCAAAGTACAACACTAGACTTTCCCACCCACTACACAGGTCACTTAATAAACACCCTTTATTCTCCAGAGAGCCAAAAAAATCCTCCCTGTCATTCTCAATGCAGAGGAATTGTTACAGAACCAGTGTTTACACTTCATAATCATAGTGGTGGCCATCCTGCTAAAGAGTGACATTTATGAAAGCAGTAGAAGATTATAGAATACTGGCAGTGCTACACGAGTAAAGAAAGGAGCATTTCTTATCTCTTTCTCCATTAATTTGCACTAATTTAAGACTGCAGTAGGACCTTTTCCCTTATAATTATCTGCAAGGCCTCTGAGTTACTAAAATAAATCTATACTGTATCAACTGTTTCTTCTTGGACATGTATTTTTTCTTTCCATGTGTCTAATGGAGCTTGGAAGTAGAATGCTTCCATTTACTGTTCTATTCATGCACCATCACCACAGCTGTTCCAGCAATACAAGAAATGGTTAACAGATTCTGGTTCTAGGATTTATACAGAGCTGCTCAGAGACCTGATCTCTCCTCTAGATAATTTCTCTCTGAGGAAACCATGCTGTTAGTTGGGTGGGGTAGGAAATCATTCCTGTTTACTATTAAGCTCAGAAATTCAGTTGGAAGTCCCCTCCCAACTAAAAGTAGCACCTGGATACCACAGTGATTGACACATCAAATGCCTGGACCAATAAATATGTTAAAGACCAGCCTAAAATTGGTTAAGAATCATTAAAGTATGCGCTAATGACCATTAATGTGAGAGGAATAGGATAGGAAAAAAATATTACCTAATATTCAGGCATATTTAAGGCAGGAAGAAACATGAGTCACCTAAACTGGTACTGGAAGATCAACGTGTTTGTGTCTTGTTAACAAGAGGATTTCCCACAAAAGGAAATAGTCATCTTGATCAGATAGGTAATGCAATGTCACGTGCTATTAGACTTTACATTTGAATTGCCAGAACCCATGGCCCACCTATATATTTACAGGGTTTCATGGTCAGCTACCTAGACTAGACACTGACAGGCAAGAGGAGCAGAAGTTTTCTGTCATGCTGAAGGTACTAATTCAACACTGTCAGTAAACTTGGTGCCAGTTTAGCTAAGCTCTCCACGGTATTCAAATAAAAGTTCATTTTACGACGCTGCTTCTGTAGAATTGCCAATAAATTATTATCAAAGACCATTTGAACTGGATCTCAGAGCTTTTGGCTGGAGCATTTTCTGACAGGTGCCTCAGACATAAAACAATTGTAACCTCCGGAGCAGTAAGCTGTAAGTTACCACGATCTCCGAGCAAGCAGGAGTGGTGATCTCCTTCTTGAAAACAGTACTACAAAAGGCATAGCCCCTCCCAGATCTGAGCCACCCCACTGCCCCTGCACATAGCAGGCAAAGCTCTGCCTCTGGTGGTACCAGAGCCAGCAGGACAAGCAGGGTGACTGGTATTTCAAGGGACAGCCCCTTATTTTACAGATTTAGGTGACCATCCATCCCTTATTTTAAGATGTATTGAACTGTATTAAGCCTGATAGTAAGTACCATTTTAAACATTAAATTATGATAATTTATTGTATACCCAAAGGCAGCAGAAATGTACACTTAAGAGAAAAATACATGCTATGCTGAGAGAAATGGTGTTTCCCATTAAAATAAAATGTTGTCCATTATTTTTCATGTGGATTTCCCTTATTTCCATCCAGCAAAGGGTGGTCTCCTTAGTCCCTGGAGTACAGCAACAGGGCCCTGTGCAGTGGGCAGAATCTGTCCTCAGTGTGTCCAGCGCCCCGTGAGCTAGCCCCATCCCTGGTGCAGCAGCAGCAAGTCAGTCCCTCCCTGGTGACTGTGAGGGAGGCAGCAAGTGCAACAGAGGGAGGAAAGGACTGGAGAGGAGGGGGGGAAAAGGGTGGAGAGGAGGGAGCCCGACAGCAACATCCAGCTGCAGCCACTGGCACTGCCACACAGCTCCCAGCCCCTCAACCAACCTCCCCCAGCCTATCCCCTTGCCATAGCACCCAACCCATTCCTTCCAGAGCCCCACCCCATCCATCTCCTACTAAAACCCATCCAATCTCCTGCTACTTCATCCCCAAATACATAACCCAGCCCCCCACAAAAATTCATGCCACAGCCCCCCACCCATTCCACCTCCCTAGCACACCAACTTCCATCTTCCCAAATAAATCCACTTCCTGTCACATCCTGCCAAAAACATCCCACAAAACATGATCCTACCAACCCCCAAACCCTCCTTCCACTCCCCAAAACCCCACATCCCTACCCCCAAGCCCAATTCACCTACCTCTTAAAACCTCCCCTACTCCTCACCATACCCAAACTACTTCCCTTCCCCCAACCTGCCTCTTCACCCCTTTCCACTGCTCCAGCACCTTAAGTCCATCTACCCTAGAGATTAGCACAAATGGCTTCAACTCCTGGCTGCACCATCTTCCTCCCCACTTCTTCAGTTGCTCCAGTCCCCTATGTCTCCCCCAGGGACTTCCCCACAGGACCTCTCACCCCTTTAGCCTTGGCATTAGCATCCCATCTTATTTTTGGAATGTTATGTGGGGCTATGCCCTTTTCCACCCTTCTCTCCTCTTCCTTGTCTTCTTGGGATAGTCAGACCACTTGTGCATCCCCCTCCACCCATTCGGAGGCGCTTGCCACAGCAAATCTGTGAGTGGCAAGAGCCAACGGGCTGGAGTGGGGCCCAGGCCTTCAGAACAGGAACCACCTCTGTGGTAGAGTGCAGGGCAGTCTGACTCTCAAACTCCTCCTCCCCTGGGACCTCCCCTCCAAACCAGACTGGGACAGAGGAGACAGCAACCCCATGTCCCTTCCCCACCCCATTACATGCTGGCCAGTGGGGCCTGACCATTTCACTGAGCCTAGTGCAGAATATTATCACCAGCCACCTATGACAAAAGAACTGGCAAAGTCCTATGTTGCCACTCAGAGATGAAATGATCTTAGTATTACAAGGCTTTATACATGACTTGCCTCCACAACCTTAGATAGGGTTTAAACAGAGCTCTAGGAATACTCAGTCAATAATCAGCTACTGGTGCAAAGCCAGTAGAGAAAGAGTAAGATAGCTGAAGAGTAAGTTTAAACAAAACAACAAGGCCAATCAGCTAAGCCACAGCTGTCACTCCACTCTTTGTGATCAAGCATGTTAAGAATCTCCAAATAGGTGATCCCAAGTAGAGGGCAATACACATATAGGCAAAACATTAAAGACTTGTATTTTGGCTAACTATTGGTGGCCTTTTCATCCAAACAAAATCTAAGTCAAACACATCCATCATGATAATAGGACATGCCTAAATTGAGCCTTTTGGCACACGGAGTCAGTTTCTCAACACTGATCCTACACCTTGCCTGTATTAAGCCAGCTCCACCCAAAAACCCATCCTTGCATTTTGGCAACCTGCCATTCACTCTGTGATGCTCCACTCCATTGTATGTACTGGCAGGATGAGAGGTAAAGGTTTTGAATAATCGTTAGTAACACTGCAGCACCAGCTGCACCTTCAACAAACACTTTGAAGCCTGCTAACCACAACACAAGGTGGAAGAGTGGCCAGGAAAAGCCATAGCAAATGGGGGGACCATGTTATAAACATATGTACAAAAAACCCCAACCCCCCACCCCGTGGAACTAAGGGCTTGTCTACACTACAAAATTAAGTCTACATAAGACTGCTTACATTGACCTAACTGTGGAGGTGAACACGCTGCAATGCTCCTCCTGCCGATTTAACTCTCCTGTTCCACCCAATATAATAAAACCACCTTGTTGAGAGGCATCAAGCTTTTTGTGACGAAGTTAGAGACATGCATTGTCAGTGTAGACACGGAGTTGCTTAAGTCACCCGAAGTAGCTTCCAGGTGGTGTCCCACAATGCCCATCGTTACCGCTCTGGTCACCAGTTTGAACTTCGTTGCCCTGCAGCCAGGTACACAGGCATGCACCCTTCCCTCTTAGAGCCCCAGGTATTTTTGAAATTCCTCTTCCTATTTGCTCCGCGTGGAGAGCTCACATAGCAACTGCCCAGCTGACTATGCCGGCCCCTGCCACAAATGTGCTCCTGCCTGGAGTACACTGGGGGTGGCGGATCTGCTGGGACTGTGGGGAGAGGTCACAGCTCCATTGTAGCCACAGGAACTTTGATACCTACTTGCAGATTGCTCATGGCATGGAGGACAAGGTGTACGATAGGGACATGCAGCAGTGCCGTGCAAAGATCAAGGAGCTGAGGCAGGTGTAACAGAAGGCAAGGGAGGACAATAGTTGTTCTGGTGAGTTGCCAAAGGCATGCCACTTCTATAAGGAGCTGCACGCCATGCTTGACGGCAACCCCACCTCTACCACCAAGAGCCCCATGGATACTTCAGGAGGAGGGGAAACTGGAGACAGCAGCTAGTGAAGTGAATCCCGAGGACGACATGGTGGACAAAGAAGTGGAGTTGGAGGAGCATGGGGGACAGACAACAGGGGCCTCTGGTGCTGTGGCATACCAGGACCCCTTTTTAACTCTGGAGGGGTCTAGCTGGTCCTAGCACTCCGGCTCTGGTGCGCTTGATGCAGGAGAGGGAAGGTCCGGTAAGTACTCATTGTGCTTCAATAGTGTAGGGAGACATGAGGTAGTGCCCTGCTTTTTTAAATTCAGGGTAGAAGAGGGATTGAAATAACCAACACAGGCACAGTTTGCATCTGCTTCTCATTACCCTGTGCAGCTAGGCAGAGAGGGCACTGTGGAAAAGTTTGTTTATGTACACGGGGATGTCCCAGGAATCATCCACAGAGATCTCTAGGAAACTTTCCTGGAGGCACTCTGCTATCCTCTGCTGCAGGTTTCTTGAGAGGGCTACCTTGCTTCTTCCCCGCGGTAGGAAACTTTGCATGCCAATCAGCAATTATTTCCATAGGCACTATAGGAGCACATAGGCGAGAAGCATATGGACCCGGTCTGCAGCAGCACGCATACAGGAGGTATCGCCCCTGCCTGTGGAAAATGGTGCCAATATTCAGAATAGTGGCCCTAGGCACTTGTAGTGATACCCCTCTGAACCCCCCCCAACCCCCCTTTCCCCCTGGGCCAAACTCACCATGCTTAGGCTCTTGCCATGTTGCATGCCTGCCAATGGGAGTTGAGAAAGTGGTATTTCTAACTTGTGAGTGTACTCGCAGCCTTGGTCGAAACAATAGTGCCTCTATTGTTTCTTTAGCACACATAGATGTGCCCTTGAGGGTCTCCTCCTGCACACCGGCTGACAAGGAGACGAAACAAGAGGAGTAAGGAAGACATGTTCCAGGACATGCTGCAATCCTCTTGTGTTTCAGATTGCGAGCAGAGAGCATGGAGAGAGGCTATCAATGAGAAACTGTGAATGGATAGCCAGGATAGGAAACGGGCAGGAGCGGGTGATATAGGATCAAACAGACATGCTGAAATCTCTGACTGAACTTTAAGCGGAACACATCTGTGCTCATCTCTCCCTGCAGCCCATACAGAACTACCTTCCATGCCCTCCCCACGCATGCACGCACCCCCCCACACACACACACACACATTCCTCGCATGTTGCCGGGCCGTCGCAGTACTCCATGCACTCCACCCTGAGGGATGTGTTTCACAATGGCAGCTGGACGTACCCCCAGCTCTGAGAGCCTCACTGGCAAATGTGCTCTTGATTTTTATGTTCCTTCAGAACATAGAAATGTTTGCATCTGCATTTAATAAAAATGTACTTATAAAGAGAATGAATCTTTGTCTCCTTCATACGGTGGTTGCTGGTGAAATTCATAGACAATGGTAATCTGTGCATTTGTACTGTAAAATTTGCACACACACACAGAGTAATCATTACAAAGTTCATACTACAATGCAAGAAAACAATGCCTGGCTTAATGCATTACAGAAACCCACATTACTGTGGCTCATTCTCAAGATGCTCCGTTAGAGTCTCCTGATTTGAATAGCTTCCCATTGAGCCTCTCTAACAGCCCTGGTATCTGGCTGCTCAAAAGCAGCAGCCACACAGATCCACCTCAACACTCCACCCTTGCGGAAACATCTCCCCCTTAGTTTCACAAATGTTACGCAGAGAACTGCAGGCTGCTTTGACCATGGAAATATTTTCCTCATTGAGATCTAACCTGCCAAAAAGGCAGCACCAGCAACCCTTTAAGCAGCAAAAGGCACATTCAACAGTCATTCTGCACCTGCTGAGCATGTTGAAGCGCTCCTTGCTGTGGTCAAGGTTGCCGGTGTAAGGCTTCATGACCCATGGGAGCAAGTGATAGGCTGGGTCTCCAAAGATCACTATTGGCATTTCCATATCCCCAGTTGGAATCTTCTGGTCTGGAAAGGAAGTCCCTGCTTGCAGCTTTCTGTACAGACCAGTGTTGCTGAAGATGCAGTTCGCATTCATTTTCCTTGACCACCCTGCATTGATGTCGGTGAAACAGCCCCAATGTTCCATCAGTGCTTGCAATACCATAGAAAAATAGCCCTCTCTGTTGATTTACTCTGTCGCAAGGTGATCTGGGGCCAAAAGGCAATATCCGTGCCATCTTTTGCCCCACCGCAGTTAGGGAATCCCATTGCTGCAAAGCCATCCACTATTTCATGCACATTGCCCAGTCACAGTCCTTCATAGCAGGAGGTGATTAATGGCTCTGCACACTTGCATCACTGCAACCCCCATGGTGGACTTCCCCACTTCAAACTAGTTTCAACTGATCGGTAGAAGTCTGGAGTTGTTAGCTTTCACACAGCGATCCCCACTCACTTCTTCACCAATTATAGCAGCTGTCATTTTGGTGTCCTTGCACCAGAGGTACAACCAGAACTGACAAGGTTACCCTGGTGCTATTAGAATTACTGTTGCTCTGTATTTCCTGGGGAATGTGATGTCCAAGGGAAATGGGAGGGAAGGCGTACTTTAACAGTTCTCACCATGGAAGCAGGAAAGTATCCCCTCTGGAGTCTGGACCCTGGCCATTGAGAGAGCAAAAAGCTCAGCATTTCTTGGGGGGGGGTGGGGGGGAGGGTTGCATGGCAAAGAGGTTCCAGGACAGGTGCCTCCAACGTCATAAAATTTGTTGGACCACCAAAGAGTGGAGCTCCCATCATGGTCCTCTTAAATGCCCACTAAGCCGGTCTACCAGGGAATTCATGACTCAGTGAGGATGTACTGCAGAGCAGGTGTTATTGTAGTGGATGCACCAGTTCCATAGTCATACCACTTCCCTGCATAGTGGTGTAGGCCTTGCTCCTTCCTACTTATTTACATAATCAACAGTGGTCATGGTGTCTGATCTGGACATGAGTGTATCAAATAATGGGTAGAAGTGTCTGCATGCCTTGGACAGCCCGTAGGAGACTCTAGCAGATTGATATGGGGACACATGCGGAGTCCATGAGCCTTATGCTAGGTGTTCACCCAGGGGTGCTCTCCAACCTAAGAGATGCATGGGTAGCGAGTGGGTTTTTGGGGGCTGGGAATGGGATGCCTTCACAAACACATGCATCTTTTCCCACCATGTAAGAGATGCTCAAATTTGAAGTGGGAGGGAGACTCTCTCTAAGGATTCCATTTGTCCCAACAGCATCAGGCACAAACAAATTGTGTCTGAAATGGATTTGGGTACAGTGGTCTCTGAAGGCTAGAAACCCGTCCAGTGGTAAGTATGCTTTAGCCAGGGTTGGGCCCAGAACTGCTCCACTAAACTCTATAGTCCGTGTAGGTGTTAAGGTGGTCTTCCCTAGATTTACTTGAAGCCCCAAGGCCTGGCTCCGGTCTAGTAAGGTGGTCATTGCTGTGCATATTTCTTGGTGGGACCAACCAAGAGCCAGGCATATTCTCCGCGGGAGAGCTGGCTGGAGTCTGTGTCAGAATTGACAGTGGAGGCTTAGGTGTGTGGTGATACTGCTGGCAGAGAGGACGTGTGCACCTTACTATCTTTGTGCCACTCAGGACTGTTTCAGAGCAACAGAAACTCCCGGTACCATCAGTGCTTGCTTGATCTCCCCATGAGCTCCATGTGAACCCTGTCCAGATTATGGAGTCTCACTTGAATCTGAGGGAAGAGGCAAAGCCGCTCACTTCTTCGAGTATTTATGAGCAGACTTCCCTGCCCTCTTGTGCCTCTCCTTAGTGTGTAGTCCGTTTACTGGAGTAGCACTATTCAGAGATTCAGGCCAATGAGTTGGAGAATGGGAGAGCTTTCATCTGAGCTCAGTCTCCTGGCTAGCTCCATAAGGTGTTGGCAGAGCCGGAACTCCCAAGCCTCCCTGGTGTGAGGGGGAAACAAACAGCAAACCCCACACTTAGATTAAATGTGTGACACCGCTAACCAATAGAGGCAGGTGTCATGAGGGTCACTCACTTGGAAGACCCACGGGCAGGCGAGGCATGGTTTTAAACCCAGAATCTTGGCATAAGGTGCCAGAAAATCCCCCCCAAATCCACAAACTGGACTTAAGCTAATTAACTATCTAAAAGTAAGAATGAAATAGCTATTGACAATTATTTACAGGTAAACATCAAGTGAAGTAAGAGAATATGGACACAGGAGAACAGGAAAATCCTGTCCCAGAGCTCGAGTGGTAGGAGAGGAACTGAAGAGGCGGTCGGTCCACACCACCATTTATGCCCTTGGTTTGCTAAACAAGGAGGCATAGCACGCAGCCGGGCGTGGACCGACCAACCAACACTGCTATTGAAGAATTTCTGGTCCTGGGTGCCTGGAGCGCATATGCATCCACAGCAAACACCCGTAGGGTGCGGGCACTCCAAGAACTAAAACACCCGGAAAAAAAAAAATAAAAGATCGATTTCTGTTGCAACTGAGCTCTAATTTTTGGCTGAATTTGGGCCAAGCTTTTCAGCTGGCTTCTCTGGCCTCCTGTGGCACAGCAACAACCCAGGTCCTGGCAGGCCCCTGCTTGATCCCAGCATGACTAGCAATGAAGCCAAGAAACAGCCTAAAGGGAGAACTCGCTCCTCCTATATCATTTCCTGGTTAGGATGATGGTTTTATGGCGAGCCCCTCCTGCACACATCTGCTCAGTCAGGTGCAAACTGGGATGGAGAGCAGAGCAGCTGAAGCAGCAGTCCCAGGGTAGTTACTTCCTTCAAGGCACAAGTCACTAGCCTAAGCCTGCCTCATCAGCCAGTGCTGGTGACTGTGGCTCCAGCAGTGGATCATTCTTTGTCTTCTGATGAAAAGCTATGAAGGACAAAGATCCAGCAGATCAGTGAGGCGGTGGTGCTGAGCCACATACCGTTTACAGGGCTGGTCCTTCAAGCATTCCTCTGGCTCCTTTGACAGCTCTGCTTCAATGAGGCTGTAGCTAACCGTTTCCCTGGCTACCTTAGCATGGGATAGCACAAAACTCCTTTTATTATGTAATTTCATCACTAATACCCTCAACCAGTACTGCAAGGCCTCTCTCCTCAGCACAGCCAGCAAGAACAAGAGAGTGTAGCATTTCCAGGCCAAGCCATTTTGGATATACGAGTCTCCCCCCCACCAAATTAGAAAAGCTTTCCAGTGAAGCCAGGTACATTTCATCACTTTAAAACTCCTTTTCCAATTGTCACCAACCTTCCCAGAAAAACATCATGGGAGAAGAAGCAGCATGCACATGTTTAAGGAAGATCGGTTTCTTTCAGGGAAAGCTGGGGGTGGAAGCAGTTTGAAAGTCTGGCTGATAATGGGAAGTTAGCAAGTTAGGGTCAGCCTTATGTTTTGTAGCGAAGGTTGTAAATAGGTGTAAGTAGCTACTGTCACTCTAGAATACAAATCCTGAAGGGTAACAACATAGTAAGATATTTAGTGTGCTTGCCTGAACTCAATAACAAAGAATTCCAAAGGTCTGGTCCTGCAGTCCTTACATAGTAAAGACTTCCTTAACCTGCAGTCCTGACTGGAGTTCAGTGGGTGGAGGACGTAGGGCTGCTCTGCATTAATGTAGGATGTCCATATATGCTACATGTTTGTCTGACTGCTGTAAGGGATGTTATTGGCTAACTAAACTACATGGAGCTAAGTCAAAAGGGTCTTAAGAAAAACAAGAAACAAAACTGATTAGTAATAAGATACCTTCATGGGTTGTACAGAAAACAATTGCTAGGCTACTAATTGGAAGGGCCTACCTGCCATAGCTTCAAAGTTTAAAGACTTAGGCCTGGTCTACACTAGAAAATTAGGTCAGTTTAATTATGTGGGTCAGGGGTGTGAAAAATCTACATCCCCTAAGCAGCATAGTTAAGCAGACCCTAAGGTCCCATGTAGACAGTGCTACTCTTATGGTATATCTTCACTTAAACCACTACAGCAGCACAGTTGCAGCATTTCAATGTAGACACTACCTACGCTGACGGGAGGGGTTCTCCTGCCAGTGTGGTTAATCCACCTCCATGAGAGGTGGTAGTTAGGCTGATGGAAAAATTCTTCAGTTAACCTAGCGTTGCCTACATTGGGGGTTAGGTTAGAATAGCTATGTCTGTCTCTCAGGGGTGTGGGTTTTTCACATGCCGATACAAGTTCCCAGTGTAGACCAGCCCTTATTCTGCCAGGGGTGGGGTCCTAAAATCCAAAAGACCCCAAACAACTAAAAAGTTCTGGTCAGGTGAGGAAGGAAGGGAGGGAGGGAGGAAGCACAGTTGTCAGTGGAACAGGCTGAAACAAACATTTTGAAGAAGCTGAGCTACCTACCTAACATCAGGGGGATGGTAAGCTCTAAGTAGATATGCCTACATATAAACACTTGTGTTTTTCTTAAATCTTTGTTCTCTTACATCATGCAGTGGTCCTACTGCTAATAAACAATATCTTGTTTAGGAAGGGCTGCATGCTCACTGTCTGTATCACTGGTCACAGCTGCCTGAGGGACAAACCTACAAGTACTGAACCTAAATTGGGCTTGATCACAGTTAGTACAAAAGGGATCTGTAAATCAGTCTCTGGGTTACAAGAGGAAGAATTGCAGGATTTCACCTCAGGGAGGTGAAAGCTTAGGGCTTGTCATCTAGGAAGGTGCATTTGGAGAGATCCAGAGAGCAGACAGCAGAGCAGCTGGCCCTGTAATCATGACAAAGGTCTCATATCATTTTAAACCATATCCTCTGCAGACAGAAAGGACAACAGAGAGGTTCCAGAAGTCTGTCACTGCGCGGATCAGTGCAACACACTGAAAAAAGCAGGATATTTTGTTCTGTAGGTTTCTGTCCACTAAATGCTATTCCTCTACCGTTTCACAATGTAGTTATCAGTTTGGTTTGGGGGGGGGGGGGCAGGACTTAATTTTTAAGAGATCTATCCTTTCATTTGGCCAAGTTTCTGAATACATTTCACAAGTTCACACGCAGAACTAGCCTGTGATGCTAGTTTAGTCTGTTAAAAAGAAATGTAGAAAAAAAAATCCTGATTTATTCATCTGAAAGTCATTCTGTTGTTTTTCATACCTCCCAAAAGCTTGGGAAAAGTTCCCTCGCTCCCCTTTTACATGATCTGTTTTCATTTGGCTAACAGGGATTTTCTCCTGCAGTTTTGAGGGGAGCTCAAGTAAACAAATGGCTCTTTTGTTTAAGAACTTCTCTAACCACTTTGTCTTGACAAAACACCTTTATGTTTCTGCACCAATATCATTGACTGATGCCAGCAGAGCTGAGGTAAGTGTGTGTGAAGGAGACAAAAGTTAACCGCTGCTGCAGAGCCAGTAGAGGGAGCACAATGTTGGTTGACCCCTCTAAGATTAGCAGCTATTTTTCAACACAAAGAACTTTCCCCTCAGAGTGGAATGGTTAAAAAAGTAGGCCAGGAAAGCCTGAATGATCCTCAAATTGGGCTCTACTACATAGCAGTGTCAAAAGCCCAAACACACAAGAATTCTTGGGAAGAACCCCTTCCTTTGCTGCAGTAAATGTCTACAGTACAGTGACACAGCTGCAGTGCTGAGTGCCACTGTAGCATTTCCGGTGTAGACATACCCCGAGAAAGATCTGAAGTCAAAGCACCACAGCACCCAAAAAGAACAACCATTATTCCTCCAGACGGCGTGAACCTGCACAACACAAACAGGGGCCTGTGAAGGATCATCTCCAATCATGCAGACCTTGGCTCGCAGGGTCTCTCTTTTTGTGCTGGTTGCCCGGTTCTATGTACCAATCAAGAGGGACTTAAGCCTTGGCCTTTTCTTAGCCTTTGCCACTTTCCCCTTTACAATCTTTTTACAAAGCGCAGCTAATATTGGACCCTAGTACTCTCAGGATCCAGGGTTAAGAAGCCATACCAGCACAGAGGAGGACTGGTTGGGTCACATGCCTTGATACTAAACTACAAGAATAAACTAGAGAGAAAATTCCCTTTCTTGGTATCGAATCTGCTAACATCCTCCAGCCACTCTAGTTTCAGACAGCCATTCTCCACCACCCACCCCTTCTCCCACAGTGCAGGCAGGCACATCCTTCTCTCCACCCCAATCTTGCTGGCACTGAAAATCCCATTTCCTAGAAGACTGAAAATCTTACCTTTCATCTTTAAATCAGCGTTCTCACCAGCCAACAGCTCTTACGTGGTGTTTGGTTGCTGGGAAGTTGAAATGTTATCCATTTGTGAAAAAATGGACTCTTGTCACAGTAACATATGTTAGTACTTTCTTTACGGTTTGTGGTGCCCAGCAAGACACTTGCAGATCTAGCTTTCACTTCTGGACATACATCATCTCTCTGGTCTGACTGCAGTTACAGGGCCACATTCTCAGCTAGTGAAAGTCACCAGAGCCCCACTGAAGTCAATGGAACTTCACTGATTTACACCAGCTGAGGTTCGGATTTGCAGACTTGAAGAGTTTTAATGTCAAAGTCCGATCTGCTGCCAAGTTGCTGAGCAATTTACTACCAGTATTTTAGAGATTTATCTACTTTTCACTAAGAAAAAGCGAACCCTGCTTTTTTGCTTGTATTAGAGTTCCCAATGTCAGAACCTGGTTTTTATCATCTCCTGCAATCATCTCCCTACTAACTCCACCCCCAGCACATACCAAGGGAGCCCTTGGAGTCTCATTAGACTGTGTCTGAGCCACAGAATTCAGATCTCATCTGAAATTCTACTAATTCAGGAGTGTTTGGAGCAGAGCTGTTACTTGGCTCGGGCCAATGTCTTCCATGAAGTGACTTTATATGGTAACTGGCCTGAGCAGGCTTCATAATGATCTTCCCACGGAGTATAATCCTATGCCCACAAAAGTCACCAGCTACCTAGATACAGAGCAACAGGCTCACTCACTCTGTCGTTAGGGTGCCAAGTGGTTTCTTCAAACCTCACCACCAGGCCATGAACAATAGCTTGAGGATGTGAAAAAAGCCTGCACTACCCCACACTCAAACCTGCCTCTTGAGAGAGAGTACCTCAGATCTGTAATGCTCCCTGCTGTCACAGCCTAGGAAGTCTTAAAAAGATGGGGTTCCCATCCCCTCTCAAATAAAAAGTTTCACTCTCAAAGAAGGTTTGGAGCGAGCTACCCCTTCCAGTTCTTCAGGGAAAAGGATTTTTAAGCTTCTGATGTCAGAGTTTGAATTAAGCCTTGGCAAGTGCAGCTTGAAATTACCCCTAGGAAGTTATTTCCCTTCTTAGAGAAAGCACAATGTCTAGACAATCCCTAGAGAGATGAATATTCCTCCATTGTTGCACAGCAAACATCAAGGTGGTAATTTACTACTCATATAAGACAACACAAAGCAGACAGATTTTTTTGATGAAACAGAGGACTGTGGATAATCCAGAGTGTACAAAATAGCATTTCATAAAGCTCCTTTAATGTACAAAAAAAATAAGTACCTAGTCTGGACAGCAAGCTTCTGTAACGTCCAATTTGAAGTGACAACTACACTACAGCAGGAGACAGGAAATGCCTTTTCTAGTGGATCCACAATGTTATGGCGACTACATCCATGCACCAGGAAATGAGACCATACTGCTTCCACCTTTACAGACTTGAAAATAATTTGTGGACTCTTCACTCTTACTCCATATATCCACTTATTGTTCATTCCCTCTGCTCCTCCCATCTCAACCTCTCTTGACAATTTCTAGTTTTTGGTCATTTGTGTAGTACCCTAGTTTACATGAGCAAAAGGCATACCATAAAGGGAATGATTCCTGGAAGAAAATGTGTTAAAAAGAGAGGAATTGAAGGATGACAAAAACAGGGGCTTGGTAGATGAGAAGAGGGAGACTGATCACCATGTAAGGGGCAGCCCATGTGAAGGTACAAAGCAGAGAGTGGGAGAAGGACATGAGGACATGGCTTGGAGGAGGGGAGAGAAGTGATGGCCAAGCACCACTCACTTATACTGTGCCAGCTATGTGGAATTTTTCTTGCTCCCCCTTCCATCTGAGCCATTGTCCCTTTAAGTCTCCCTAACTCCTCACCTCACTCAAGTTTATGTCACATTCCTCTAAAGCATCCATTTTCTAAGATAACTTGGAAGATTCTGTACTATGACAAAGAAAACAAGTAGTGTCCAATGGAAACCAGCACCCTTTTACCATTGGAATCGTTTTCTGTAAGTCTAACGAAGATGCAAGCCATGCAATCCATCTGAAAAAATAAAAAAATAAAATGCCACAACACCTTACTCCTGACAGTAATGAAGAACAGTGAATGGATGTGGACCTACTAAATTACTGGACATCAGTGTGTCAAGCATACCGAGAACAGCCTTATCTACACCAACCTGCGAATCCTTGTTACCTTATTTTCTATAGGCAAGAGCAAGCAAGCAAGCTCATTTCATGCTCAGTTACAGATTTAATCCTGCAAGATCAATACAGGTTTGCAAAAACATCTTCTAGCCTAAGCTTGTTTAAATATAATTAAGTCAAAATATCTTACTGCAAAGATACAGTGGGAAGTATTTCAGTAGACCGACACTCACGTGGCCTAAAACATGTCTGTTCAAGTTTGGAAACAAGATACAACCCACTTGAAAAGAAAACAAAACCCTGCCACGTAATCTAAAAAAATAAAGTGCATGCCTTGTTAATAGTTAGAGGAGTACTAACCAGCTATTTTACCCCTCCTCCATCACCTTCATAGCCAAAGGCTGAAGCACGTCACTCTATAAATTAAGATGCTTTCATATTTGGACACATTGATGTAACAGGTGAGTTTAATGATAACCCAAGATCCACACAAGGCCTGCAGCACACAACAGTTAGCAAAACTGGAATGACCAAACCCATGCAATTCAGGGGTACCTGAGAGGAGCTATATTTCCCTACAAGCACAGATCCTATTGTTTACTTGATGCAGAATTACTCCAGCCCCACACGAGCAGCACAGACAATCTCAACTGGTTACATTTCCGACACAGAATGGAGGCTTTTAAAATATTTCACACCTTCCAAAGAGAGAGAGACTGCCCCCCCCCCCCCCCACCTGCTTGGGTGCAGAGGCCCTGAACGACTGGAACTTGTATGTTTCTGCTGTGGAATATCCCTTGTATACAGGGGCTCTGGTCTACCAGCACTTCTTGCAACACAATGTCCAGGGAGCTTTGGGGGCAGGGCTGGTGAATGTGCAGTTAGCCAGATCAATGGACCATTTCCCCCTTGCAGAGACGGGGAGTACACCAGCTACCAGGGCTATTGCACTACTAGGCTCTAGTACAGGGGTTGGCAACCTTTCAGAAGTGATGTGCAGAGTCTTCATTTATTCACTCTAATTTAAGGTTTCGCGTGCCAGTCACACATTAATGTTTTTAGAAGGTCTCTTTCTATTATTATAAGTCTATAATATATAACTAACCTATTATTGTATGTAAAGTAAATAAGGTTTTTAAAATGTTTAATAAACTTCATTTAAAATTAAATTAAAATGCAGAGCCCCCCGGACCAGTGGCCAGGACCCGGGCAGCGTGAGTGCCACTGAAAATCAGCTCGTGTGCTGCCTTTGGCACGCGTGCCATGGGTTGCCTACCCCTGCTCTAGTAGCTACAGCAGAGCTGTCCTGCTTCCCTTGTCCCCAGAAACCAGCCCAGCCCAGCTGACTGGGTGCAACATAGGACTGGTGGTTTTTTTTTTTTTTTTTTTTTTTTTGGGGGGGGGGGGGTCAAAACTGTTTTGCCAGAAGATGAGGTTTTTGATTAAAAGCAATTTTTTGAGCTAGGTGTCTGCTATCAGCCAAAAACTTCTATGGAAAAAAGTTTTGGTCCAGTTCAAGCAGTAGGCTAGTCAGACATGTTTTCTAGGACAATGGAAAGTTAACCTATGAGCTCCAAAGTACACGTTTTTAAAGCTAATTTAGTGTTCTTGATATGTGCTTGACTGACATGCTCGCAACTGGTCCACAGGACAAGGAAGCACAGGCAATGCAGCACAAGCCTTTCCCACGATGACTCTCCTGTACTTTGAAGAACAACCCCTAGAGGTGAGATGTGAGCCACCAGACTGTTCACTTTTTGGCCTCTCACTGCGACAGCCAGTAAGAATGGTAGGTTGAGATAGGGACACCTAGAATCTCAGCTCCATGATTCAAGCTACACGGAAGCCAGAGGCTCACCGCAACAGACTAAGAACCGGGGTACACATGTTTGGCTTATTTGGGTGTATGAATGGGATGTTCTTCACAAAAGGACAGTTGAGAGGTGAAATTATCAGGAATTCTCAGCCAGTTAGTTATCAAGAGAGCTGAAAATGGTGAGGATTGTAGGTTTAATCTCGATCCTCTGTATTCATGGAAGCAAGCTGAGCAAAACAAAAGCATTTACTATGCTTGTTTATGTTGATCAGTTCTTGGGAAATGGGCCTTTTAATATCGGTTTTTCCTCCCCTTTGCCTGCTTGATGTCCTTTGGCATGTTGTTAGGCATGTCTACACTTATGAGTAGATCAGCACTGCTGCAATCGATGCAGCGAGTGTCGATTTAGCGGATCTGGTGAAGACATGCTAAAAATCGATGGGAGAGCACTCGCCCATCGATTTGCATACTCTACCTCCCTGAGAAGCGTAAGGGAAATGGATGACAGTGCAGCATAGCCACCACAGTAAGTGGATCTAATTACGTCAACTTCAGTAACATTATTCATGTAACTGAAGTTGCGTAACTTAGATCGATTTATCGCGGTAGTGTAGACCAACCCTTAGAAGAGATAATGGAGAACTCCAAAACACTGCTTCAGATGTTTTCAGTTATGCTTGGTCACCATTACCTCCCTCCTCACCACCAGCCAGCCACCTCTAATGGAGCTGTTTGCTGTACAAGCAACATCTGTCTAAGGTTTAGAGTTCATGCTTGCAACAGTCACACTCTCTCCAATTAGAGAGCTTCATCTGCTCATTTTTATTTGCCAGAGATGCTCAATGCTGATGTTCTTGTGAGACTGCAGGGACGACCGGGACTGTGGAGCTGCACAGCAGGGCCTCATCTCACTTCACTCACCTACCAGGGCCAGTTTCTTGTTTGGGGATGGGGATTCTCATGGATCTTTGCCATTAGCCTCATCTGGACTCCAAATGGCCGCAATACTTCTGCAGCAAGGCCTGAATTTGTGCTTTCAATCCCCACCCCTCCTGATTCCCTTTCAGATAAACGCCATAAGACATAATAGTTATTGTTAATATTTTACCCAACACTTGGACTGAACCAGGATGACCAGTATCAAAGGCATTGTTCTAATGGCACCTTCAACATTGATGCATTTAGGGGAGGGGAGCAGTAGAGCAGTATGACCACACATACAGGGAGCAGCCACAGTCTGACTAACAGCATTGGCGGAGCACAAGAAAGCCAACAGTAGCAGTCCGGGGTGAAAAGTAGACTAGTACAGCATACCAGTAACCCTTTCCCTGCCCCCCCCTCCGGGGGGAGGGGGGAGTGGCATGGCGCAAAAGGGGCAGCTGCCCTGAGGCCATCGATTTAAAAGGGCCTGGGGCTCCCGGCTGCCACTACCACAGCAGCGGCTGGAGTCCCAGGCCCTTTTAAATCGCCATCGGAACCCCTGGCGGCGTAGGCTAGACAGTGTGGATGGGCTGGCATGGGAAGGCTGACCCCCTCAGCCCTGCCCCTTCCGCCCAAGACCCTGCCCCTTCTGGGGGCCCGGAGCGGTAAGTGTTTAATATTACTTTCACCCCTGATAATAGTTACCACAAAAGGGAGTATCTCTCTGAGTGGGGCCATGGTGGAGTGAGAAACCAATGGCTGCAACAGTGCAGCAAGTCTGTCCAGCTTGCTCACACAGCATTTCTGCCACTCTGTGCCCAATCCTTAGCCAGTGTAAGTCAACATGGTTCCAGTGAAGTCAATGGAGCTGCACTAATGCACACTGCTGAGAATCTGGCCCTTCAAGAAGTCTTAGCCATTTTCAACCTGTAGATCTAGTCAATCCCTTAACCCGAACTAGACTGCTTGGACATTTTATAAGTGAAACCAAGAAGCTAAAACTTTAATCAAATTCCCTCCGCAGATAAGAAAATGGATTAATTTAAAGCTGTAAAGCATCTCTCTCTTTAGCTGGTAGGCAGGGATAAGAAAGAAAGCTATAAAAACAGTTTCAAAATAAGAGATCTAGAAAGGGTAGAGAGATTTCAGTGTCAGAAGACCTGTATGGAGAACTAAAGCAGAAGACTAAAGCCATACACCAACACCAACTATTTTCCTAACCTGGATGTCACCAGGCCTGTATAAAACAGAAGTGTAGAAGAGATCAGGGGACAAATTCAGCTGGTGGGAGGTAGAGGAAAGCGCTGGTATAAGGTAGAGGAAACACTGCTCTTACACTCTCAGGCTAGGTCTACACTACCGCGGTAAGTCGACCTATTCTACGCAACTCCAGCTACATGAATAACATAGCTGGAGTGGACGTACCTTAGGTCAAGTTACTGCGGGGTCTACACCGCAGGGGGTCGACTGGAGAAACTCTCCCGTTAACTTACCTTACTCTCCTTGTCGGGGGTAGAGTACAGCGGTCGACTGGAGAGCGATCTGCTGTCGATTTGGCAGGTCTTCACTAGACCCGCTTAATCGAACACCGGTGGATCGAACTCGGGTGTAGTATAGACATAGTTATTTCTTTTTTGTACCTCCTGCCTTCTGCCCCCTTGTGTGTATGCTACACCTTTTGCACAGACCCTGGATGCCAATCCAATGCAAGTTTTACCTCTTTACTGCTTACACCCGTTTTCTGACTGACTCGCATCTTCTTTCAAGCCACCATTTATATTAGTCCAGAGACTTCCATCGGAGTTGCACCCACTGACTGAGATAAGAAAGTAGCCCTTTAAGTTTTGGTGACATCACAGACCTTATGAGATTGCCGCACATAGAAACACACACACACAAAAACAAACAAACAAAAAAAAAGATTCTACCCAGCATGCTAAGGCAAAGAGAAACCAACAGGGGAAGCCATGTGATAGCTTTCCACTTCCTTGCCACTTGGTGGACTTTATATTAACAGGATGTTCTATGCAAACTAAAACTGGGGCTGGAGAGCCTGGGACTAGCAAGTGGCAATAGAACATGTCTTCTGTACTGGGCTTGGTTAATCCTCAACAAGTTCTCCAGCCTGGAAGATTCCACCTTACACTAACCAAGAACTTGGAAGATTTTTAGCCTGTGAAGCTCTTCCCCCTTCCCAGCCTCAAAGTTTTCTTGCCTTTCCATCTGCTAGGAAAGAGGAAAATTACACTCTGGTTTCTGCATGGAAAGTCCTGGGTATGAAGGAGCATTACAGTCCAGATCAGCAGCACAAAAACAGCAGCAAAACTACTTGCTTGATCTCAACTTGCACCTACTGGTGAAGCACATGTAGTGGGTGGGGAGGGAGGTGTGCTACCACAAAACTAACTGAAATAGAGAAATGAACAGTTGGGGCAGGTTTTTTTAGTTTTTTAGTTAAAAAACAAAACAAAGAAACACCCTAAAGAGAGACTCATTAGTAGGAGACTACCAGACCTTGACCCCACTCCCCTTTCACTTCAAAAACATTCTTTAATAAAGCCACCTTGCAAGTGATTTCAGAGGGATTGGGAGGAGGGCATACTTAATAACAGAACATGCCTGGCGGGACTTTGTTCTAGCCATGTGGGGGGTGGGGAGACTCAATAGGGAGTAAGTTTTCATTTAAAAACAAACCACCATAAAACCCTTTTTAGTTGTGGCTTTAATAAAACCTTATTCATATTTATTCTGGAGAGAGGAAGGGAGGTGGTTGATGTCCTTTTACCCATTTCTGAATCCATTTTATTGCTCCCAGCACCATTGAATGGGGACTCTGCTGGTCTCTGAGCTGATTTTGTTCCCAAAGACTGGTGGGGAACCAAGAAGTGCACTGGGTGAGGAGAGGAAAACCCCTTAATTTCTAGCAGTGTTTCAGAGATCAATCTTAACATCACAAAATTAAACTGAGAATGAGCAGAAACAGGTTTTTAGTCTCCCCCACTCCCCGCACCCAATAGCATTCAGACTCTCCCTCCTCCTCCATTTTCATTTCTTATGTTCTAGCTTTAAGAGAAACAGTTACCACATGCCTGACCTTTAGGAAAGGAAAAACCCACAAGCATTCTCCACCATGGTTTTTGATAGCAGATTTAAGAGAGAACAGCCGTCCCAATAACACTAAATCCTGGTTTTGCATGGAAGGTTCACATTAATCCTTCAGATGCTTAGCTTCTCCAGGCTGTACCAGGCATCAGATCTCAACACTTCTGCTTTTTGTCAATTATCTAAAGTCTATTGGGACCTTAAGCAGAGATAACAATACCATATGCATTATACGGGATTCTTTAGGAGAATGTACTGCTTTTAATAGGCTCCACACAGCAATTATCTAAAACTTGTATAAGATAGTTATACAATGCAACAGTCCGTGTTTCTACCCTCAATATGTTCAGAGCTTGGTATCAACATTGGTGTTCGCATTGTTCCAATGTGGATGGCACACAATTAAAAAAATGAACCAGAAGAAGCATGCTGTTGAATCTGTAGCCCAAAAGTGCAGCAACAAACCACCCCTACCTCTTCTATTGATGATCCAGATATCCAAAGAGTCTGGTTTTAAGACACACTCAATGCCTTATCTTGAGAAAACCTGTCAGTGCAGAATTAATTGCAATTGCGCTATCTGCTAGTTTAGATTGAGAGTGCTACACTGTATTGCATTGAAGCATTCTGCCATATGACTGTATCAGACATTAGAGATGGAAAAGATCCCCAACGTCTGCTAGGCTACCCCTCTGCTAGACTGTCCAACAGCCATCCCCTTATATGCTGAACTGGAACCAGTGTGTACCTCATGAATGAGTTATGGAGCTAAATTGGCCTGCTTGGAGTTTATAGGCCTATCAGGTACACAGATTCTAATTAGCAAGGCTGCATGTGTTTTTCCATGTGCATGGCTTTTCAGTAATAAGATTGTGAGACTGTTTTAAAGTAAGCAAAACCCCTGTGTCCTCCTGGCCAGTCCACAACAGAGCAAAATTCCGTGACATTTTACGAGTTTGGCTCTATAATATGTCCAGTGGATTGTGTATTTTTAAAATGGTTTTTAAACTATAATTGTTTTAAAGTTTTATTATCAGAGTCTGAATTTCCATTGGCCACTAACATAGTGAAAAAAGCATCCCTCCGATTTTACAAGTAGTATACACCTTGTATTTCACACTACACTATCATGGCAAAAAACTTCACCGCTAACACCCAAGCCTTACTAATCCTTTCATCCAGCTTGCCGAAACATGCATCTGCACCCAAGGCCCTGGCAACACTTGGTCCATGAGTTGAAAAGACACTTGTAGAGCACGATGGGCTATAGAACTTTTCATCCTCTACCCACAAACGAACAGGCATCTCAGGCCAGATCCCAGTGGCTCACAGATAAGGATTCATTTGTGGGTGAGAGGGAGACAGACATTTGTTTCTTTACAAGTGTAAAAGGGAAATGATGTACAGCCACCACAGATGACCACAGGGATGTAAACACCAAAACAATTTAAATGCGAGTATCCCATAGAGCAGTGGTTCTCAACCTGCGGCCCTAACAGCACACAGCTGCAGCCCATGCGACATCCTCAAGGCCATACAGGTAGTACTGGATGCACCCCACAATGGTAAATAGGTTGAGAACCACTGCCATAGAGTGACATACTGATGCTGAAGCATTCCCCTGCTTAACCAAAAAAGACTAAACAATCAGTCAAGAGAGCCTGCTATGCATTTCTAAGGCCTTATGATCACTGATTTTGTTACACACACCTAAGAGTTGAGCTGCAGCTTCCAATATAGTCAAATTCCAGCACCATTCCCAAGTTAAAGAAATTGGACTGGACACCTAATATCTAAAACCAAGTACTTTCAAGACAATCCCGCATTTCCATGCTGCAACATGGCATGTTTGAGTGGAATCTAGTTTAGGTCTCTATCCAGGGAGATTTCCTTTCCCAGAACAGACCAATGTCCTGTTTCCCATTTGGAGATAAAGGCAGCAAAATTAAGTCTTCTGAAGTTAACTTGATCCAGCATTGCTGGCATCCAAGTGTTGGTTAAAAAGAGTTGGATGCAACGGGTTTCAATTGCACCTGTGTTAGGTCTCAGGAAATGGATGGCAGAACTAGAGGGAGATTTTTTTTTTTTTTTTTTTTTTAAATAATCCACATACTGAAAGTAATCGATTTGCTTTATCAAAAGGATGAAATCATCTCCGCTTGACAACCAGTCATGCCCACAAAAAGAAAGTAAGGAGCTCTCCCTCCTCCCACTCAATTAATTCCATAGCAAACACTTTCTCTCCTACTGGATCAGATCACAGCAGAACCAACAAATAGTTGCCAAAATTACTGCAAGAGGCAAAACCCAAAGAAAACAAGAACTCAAAGATGCTGAATTGACACTTGGTTTCCTTACGAAAGTGCCCTACAGCAGGCTAAGCTGCTGATCCAGGAAACGTTATCAGTCTCCAAAGCGTTGGAGAGCTGACACACACCAGCACAAGAACTTCAAACAGGAGGGTTTAAAGTTACCCAACAGCCACTAATGTATCATTCGCTCATGCTTTCAAGTTTAGTGTGCACATGTGTGGGTGAGGGGATCTGGAATGTAGAGGTAAATGGATTGCCAGTAACATTCAGAATTGCTGGCTTCACCGAGATTCAAAATATACTATGAAGGTGCTGAGCACTGTATAGAACAGAGAAAGACATGGCCCTGAACCTCATTAGACCTGACATTTTCAGACAAATAACACACTCTGTACACAGACTTTTTTTGTTGTTTTTGTTTTAAAGTTTTGAGGTGTTTACACTTTTGCCTAGGGTGACCAGACGTCCCGATAAAATCGGAACCATCCTGATTTTGAGCTGTTTGTCCCGCGTCCTGACTGATCTCTGGTTGGGATGCAATTTTTGTCCCGACATTTTGCGGCGCCGGCAGCACTCAGATTTTTTTTTTTTTTGGCTCGGCCAGCCGGCAGCACTCTGCTTTCCCTCCCCCGGCGTCCCGATATTTTCTTCATCTCATCCGATCACCCTACTTTTGTCAATGGAACAACCTTCTTGCTCAAACGAATGCTGGCACAGTTCAAACAAACCTAAATGCTCTAGGAAGTGACAGGGCTCTCGAACGACCCAAATAACCTACACTGAAAAAAGTAACAGTAAAAACGCAAACCAAAAATATTGATACCCAAGGAAGTTTGGGCAAATCTGTTGGGTAATGGAAGATGATAAAAACCGAGGGGTGGAACACATTATGGACATATACATGGTGACAAAATGGGCCACATGCCACAGTTGTCAACGAGGACCTAATTTGCAGACAATGGTGTTGCACAAGTAACATAGCATGATCTCCAAGAAAATAATTCCGCTAGACTCAGAGCCCGGAGCTGGAGTTTGCAGAGCTGGAAGTAACAATCTGCTTGTAGGCTGAGCATCTCAATCCCATTCCCCACCCCTCAGAGTACAACAGCGGTGTAAACTCCACAAATTTCTGATAAAAGATACAAGATGTGCCAGTGTGGAACAAGTTACTCATTGTGGGTAAATAAAGTGGAATCGAAGAGAAACCGATTGTCTGCCTGTGAGAACTGTCACTCTGTTCTCCCCCAGGAATGGATTTCCCAGGTGTCAACGAATAGAGCAGGGAGAAGAGTCAATGCAGCTAAAAACCTAACATGCTGCTCTCCAGTTAGTAAGTGGGATAAATTTAACCATGCAGCCAACATCAAGGAAATCTGTGCACATCACACACAGCAATTGGCATACTCCTCCCCACCTCTGCAAACGACTAACTTAAATTAACAAATCCTCATGACCGAACTGATGCTTAACCATTAGTGGATCAAGTCTCTCCAGCAGAATGCACTCCAGTGATCTGAAGTGGCAAGAAAGGCAACCAACTTTGTACAGTTATGGCCCCAATACTCCTGCCAATGCCCAGCATAGTCATTTACACTTGTGCAAAGTGAATGCAGAACACTACAAAGACTGGAACAGTATCATTTTACATAATCACACACACTTACACAAAATGCATTAACAACTACGCAAGTTGCAAAGCAGTGGAGAATCAAGCCCCTAGTGTTTAAGATGGCACTAGCCAAACACTGTTGCTAGTGATGAAAAAATCAGTATTGCCAACTCTCATGAGTATATTGTGATTTTGTGTGTGTTTTTTATTAAAGCCTCAAATGTTGGTATCAACTGCATGAGAATATCAGCTTTCATTTAAAAAAAAAAATCTAGTCCTCATATTTGTGGAGAAAAGCCTAAAAAGGCAATCCAAGTGCACCCTAAAGATAAAGCACCAAGCAAAATCAAAAGATAAGAACCCTATCCGATTTGGGGGCATGACTCAGGATATATGAACGCTTGGGATGAGGCAGTGTTGAAATCAGAGAAAACCATCTGGTTAAAATATCCTGTGCTGAGAGCATGACACACACTTATCCAACTCTCACAAATTAAGATTTATTTTTCCCCAGGCTCCCTGAACACTAGATTTACTGCATATCTTCGTCTTCCATATATCTGCCTCAGCCACCCCAGGTTTAACAAACAAAAAACAAAAAACCCTTCCACTGGTTCTTAAATTTAAAAAATTTCAATTCTAAATGGGAGATATTTAGTGAAACAAATTACAATAGAAGCTACCTGAAAAGATAGCTTACCATGGAGCGCCAACTCCACGGTGCCTCTTCAAATACATTTTCAATTGGGTATGATGAGATAAATACACCCTCTTTTCCTCTTATGAAAGAGATCCCCAAGAGTCTCTTCTATGACTTTAAATGGAAGGCTGGTTTTTGTACTCTTATGACAACTTCAAGAAAGTCAGTCTCTCTCCCTATAAAGCAGAAGCACTATTCTCTTACCTTCAGGTCCTACAGAAAGGCTTATAGTTACTAACCATCTGAAGGAAATTGTAAGACCCATGTATGAGAAACCTATTCAACCATGCTCAAAGGTTGAGAATGTGTCCAGGCCCTGCATGCATGTACACAAGGGCACGGTGACAAGTAAGGTGGGGCTCACTTGAGCGCAGCGACTGCTCCTGTGTAGTGCTAAGGATGCTAGCCACCCCACAAGGACAAGGGAAAGGCCCTGTTGACCCTATTCCCTCTTTTATTGTCCAGGAAAGCTACAATGACAGAGCAGAGAGCACACTGCAGCTTCTGAAAGGGTGAGGCATGAGATGCAACACACCTCTCAGAGGTTGCAACACCTCAGAGCTCTGGCTGCAGCACCAGAACTTCTTATTGCCCCAACTCAGAGCAGGACAAGCATCTAAATAAACAAATAGGACCACCCCTGTGCTTAGTTAAAGTGCTTTGCTGATCAGGGTCAGTACAAAAGTACAACTCAAGCCTTAATATTCTCTTTTCTTAAGAGAAAATTGCTGTTTGATTAATTATAGTGAGTTTTAGCAGACATTTGTATTCCTTCCTCCCCTCCCTATCCCTTCCCCATCCACATTAATATGGCTTAGCTAAGAGTTCTGAAGTTTGTTTAAAAGTTTTAAAGTCAAAACACTTCAAAGGTTTCCATTTCCAGCCTCAACCTTACATAGAAGCTTGTACTCTTTTTACAAACCTCTGCTCCTTCACCCAGCACAGGGGAGACTTCACTAAGAAGGGACAATGATGGCCAGTTAAAGGAAGAACTCACTGCATTTCCCATTGCAGAGAGGCATTCTGAGAACAGATTAGATATAGCGGATTGAGAGAGAGAGAGAGAGAGAGAGAGAGACACACACACACACACACACACACAGTTTTTCCTTCTTAAGGTCGTCTCCTAAAATAAAAATACTGAGTGGCAGGATCTTTGTGCATGTAGCAATTTCAAGAAAATATAAAAAATATTAGCCTGTGGATTGCAATTCAGAAATCCTACATTTTCGTGCCAAAACAATGCAGAATGGATTACCACACAAAGGATTGTTATGCATTATAATGTAATACACCCTCTCCTCCACCCTCTCTTTATTGAAGAGGTTTGTAGACACATTGGCATTTGACTTTCTCCCCCAAACATGCCCTACAATTCAGTCTCCAATATAGACAGCCTGATAGGACAATGATTGATTCTGTTGAGACAGAAGATTATATACACAATGAGCAACGACCATGGTAATTTGGTTCATATGCTATATAGTCAGATTGTTTGAATTACAGCTGCTGTGCACACAAATCTACCCGATTCTATTGAGGATTATTTTCCCCTTATTGAAACTAACTTCTGCACATGCAGAGAGTTAGATTTCAGGAACATCTCTGTATTGTTTTATTGGGAATTTCATCTCTCATTTTGGTCTCCATGTTCATGAGTCATGATTAAGTACTGATGTTAGCCTACTGGAAACCACCAATTTCTTCCTATAGGATATGCATGGTATGTCATTGAGTATTACGTTAAGCTTTAAAGAGTTCTCCAGCACTGCAAGGCACATGGTTGTTAGCCAATCTTAAATTAAGAGAACCAGAGTCTTTGCTGTATAAATAACTGTATTAACTATATAGTGGAAGCTTACAAGTGTGAATTTACAGTTTGCAACAAATGTGTATTATTGACAACCCCAAGTGTTCAAAAACAATCACACACCCCCCCCAACAATTAGATGGCTTAAAAAAAAATCCTGAGATTTAAAAATAATTTGGGGTTCTATTTGCCTTTTGTGTTTTAAGACATTGAAGATTCTCTGTTCACGTTTTCAAGTTTTTCCCTCTGCAAACATGAAGGCCAGAAAAACTTTTTTTTTTTTTTTTTTTTTTTTAAATAAATGAAAGCTGAAATTCTTCCAGCCACAGGATTTCACAAGTTGGGGCTTTAAACAAAAGATACCCACTATTGCGAGACTCTGCAAGTAGTAGACAATATATTTCCACTTTCTTGGGGAAACCTGCACTGTACCGTTTGAATCTGCTGTTAGGATCAGCCAAAGCCCTGATGAACGGTGCATCTCCCTCCACTTTGACTTCCTACTTCTTTGCATTTCTTTCCTTGAAAGTCTCCCCCACCTGCATTACACTCCCACCCAACCACTCCCAAGCACTTAGCTGGAAGTAAATTAAGCTAAAAATTAAAGCCACTTAATTATGTATTAGGCCTAGAGAATGTATTTTGTCTTGTAGTGTCAAGCACAAGGGGTAACTGAAGAGCTTTACAATTTATTAAAACAAAGTAGTTTAAATGTAAAAATATTTCTCCCACTTCAGAAGAGCACATTGAGTCCCTATGTTGGTTTAAACCCATCTTTCCCTAAAGTGGGGTGGTGGGGGACTTGTAAAAGCAAACAATGGTAGCAAAACTCATAGGAGGCACCAACTGTAATTACTGAGATTGTTTGGGGTTCAAACATCCCAGGGTTACACCACCTGAGTGCCACAAACCCTTTCTTTGCCCAATCATGCATTGTTTTAACCAACTGACTCGCTCCTTGTCAAGTCTGTCTCCTGCCTCTGTCCACATGAGCAAGTGGCAAAAACCGGGAAAAAAAGGCTGCTAAACTTCTGAAAGTTTCTATTGATATGCCAAGCGCTGCACCAGCACACATCAGAAAAGGCCCGTCTGGGCCATCCCTCATGTGCTGGGGATTTGATTTGCTCCTGCTTAAGTGAAAAAAACCCACAACCATTTAAATATAGAAAAGTCGAGTCACACAGTGTCTCAGGAAAATTCTGGCCACTTAAATCATCTCAGGGGAAGCTAACTAGAGAGCAGACTGAACTGCTTTTATTTAGAGTTCTCATGGACATATCAAATGGGATACAGGGATTTTACCCCCATCCCAGCCCCAACCAATGTAACTGATTGCATACATTCAAGAGCAACTCAAATCGTATTTGTTTTTATTAGAATCACACAAGACTAAAGAGAAGTCACTCACATGAAAAAAATAAATTAGGTTCACAGATGGATACATATATCAATTAAGAGTTATGAAAGAAGGATCTTAAACAACACTTGCAACAAGTTTGTTTTCTGTGAGATGGGGAACAGAGTTTAGTGCATCCCCAAAAAGCAAGTCCATAATAAAATTGAATTAAGGAGTGTCAGTCACTCCTGGCTCAAACTGAAGGAGGACACCATTCACAAGAGATGTCTATACCACAAATTACTTCAGTACAACTTAAGTCACTCAGGGGTGTGAATAATCCACACCCCTGAGCGACGTAAGTTATACTGACCTAAGTGCCAGCGTGGACAGCGCTGTGTCGGCAGGAGAGCTTCTCCTGCCGACATAGCTACCGCCTCTTGCGGAGGTGGAGTTATGAAGCTGACGGGAGAGAGCTCTCCCATCGGCTTAGAGCATCTTCACCAAAAGCGCTATAGCATAGACAGCCTAAGTCTCATTGGAAGAGAAAGAACAAAATGTGTGTGTGGGGGGGGGAGGGGAGGGGAGGTTGTTCCTTACAGCAGGGGTTCCCAAACTGTGCATGGTCTGCTGGTACAACTTCATTCTCCAGTCAAGCCAGGGATGGAGATTGGGGGGCAGGGGGCATGTGGGGTGTGTTCCCTTCCCCACTACATCTTTCCACTCACCTCCCGACACTGGCCCCTCAGCACAGCTCCAGGGCACACAGCCCCATCTACTTGCCCTGCCTGACAGAGCCTATGCAGGGAAAGCAGATGGTGCTGTGCTCAAGGGCTGGAGTCAGCAGGGGGCTGAAAAGTGAATACAAGATCAGGTTGAGCCTCACTAACATATGTTCCCAGCTGGAAAAACTGTGCACGTAGAAGCAGGCACTTCCATCCCATTAAGACGCCTCTTGGTGTGTAAGTTATTTTATATTTGTATTTACAATATGTGATTCTTTTCTAATTAGTAGAGTGTAGGATTGGGTCTTTACTTACATAGTGTAAAAATCTGTATTTCTGTGCTAAGAAAATTGAAGACAATATACTGTTCAAAGTTGGAGAACTTTTTTCTTTTAAAAATCAAACACTGCAATGTTTTTTTAAATCAATTTTGTTAATGTTGTTGTGTTGCTTATTGTTCAGTTTTTACACAAAATTGTGTTTTCCCAGTTTGAACACCATGTTTTGCTCTCAACATTCTTTTTAAAGAGTAGTTTTAGTAAAACGGTTTGGTTGCAAAGGTCTTGAAGCATTTCTTTGAGCGCCTATTGCTAGTGATCTCTAGCATTACAATTGTTTCCATTAAAATGAAAAGGAAACATGTACATGCCTATTGCAGCTGCACAGGTTGGGCCTCAGGGAAAAAAGTTTGGGAACCCCTGCTTTACAGCATTCTAAATAAGTGCCTGAAAACTTTTTTCCCTTCACCCATATATTTGCAGCTCATACAATCTCTGTAGCTCAGCAGGCACTGTGATCACAGCTGGGTTCCAGCCAATCAAGAGTGCAGAACAAGGCAAATTCAGCATTAAATGTGTTCATATTTTTCCTCTGAGACAAAGATTTAACCACCGTTCTGTCTCTTATTCTGCATCTTCCAAGTTAAACTTCCTGTTACTGCTCTCAAGTTAAGACATCCCTAACCACTTCCATTGATGTTTATATGAGGAAAGGGTTCAGGGACTTGGGGGGGGCGGGGGGGGGGGGCGCACGGGGGAAGAGGGGAGAGACAAGAGAGGGGGAAAAAAAAAAAAAAGAGAGAGAGAGAAAGCACACTGCTGTAGACGTGTCCACTCTTCAGATTTGGCTTAGGTCCTCAGTGGCTTTCCTCCTGCGACTCAGTATACATTTACATGACACCAGTGTGGTTGCCAGAGAAAGGAGGACTGTAATTGAAACCACCAAAAATAACCATTGGCAAAGACACCAGTTATTTAGCACAGACCCCCTTCAGCAGCTCTCATGGTCGTGATTCAGCAGACACTCTGCCAGCATTCCAAAATAAGGGTTCTTTTCTCTCTCTTTCCAAAGGAAATCTCAGAGCTGTACAGAACAACCTAGGAAAAGATCTCAGCACAGGGGCTTAACTGATTTACCACCACACTGCAGCCCAATGACAATAAAAATAGCCAAATAATTCATTGTCTCACACTTTATCAGTTAAATCTTCATAAAGCCTCTCCCAGAGAATACTTTCCCCATGGTGAAAATAATCTCCGTTGTTATTCCTATGAGTTGCTGAGTCAGACAAACAACTTAATAGTTATGAAATGCTTGCTTAAGTCATGCAGTTATTATATGGGGTACGAGAGATGCCACCTCCCTAGCTAACATGATTTAAAAGGTTCTTGATCAGATAAAACTTTTTTAAAAAAAGTATTTTAAAGGTGATCTGTGAAAGAGGGAAGAGTGTTCGTGATGATTTTTGCTTCTTTATAATACATAAAAGGTAATTTGAAAGTCTCCCTCCTCCCCATAAAGAGAGTGCTGGTGGCTTTTGCCCATATATTTCTAGTGCAAAAACAGGGATATCTGCTTTGCTGGTGAACTCCTGGGAAGGCTGGAGAAGTAGAGTAGGATGTCTCTCTAAACAGAAGCTGAATGGGTGGTACAGTGCAGTCACAATCAGGGCCGGCTCTGGATTTTTTGCCGCCCCAGGCAAAAAAAGCCTCCCACCGCCCCCCACCTCCTGGCGGGGAGCACAGCAGGGGAGGGCGCCGTGCCCGGCCACGTCCCCGCTCTCCCCGACCGACCGGAGCGCCGGGAGGAGGGCGGCCCCGCTCTCCCCGGCCAGCCGCCGCGCTGGGGGGGAGGGCAGCGAGCCCGGCTGCGGCCCCGCTCTCCCCGACTGGCCGCGGCCCTGCTCTCCCCAACTAGACAGAGCACCAGGAGGAGGGCAGAGAGCCCGGCCGCGTCCCCGCTCTCCCCAGGTGAGCACCGCCCCCCTCCAGGTGCCACCCCAAGCACATGCTTGGAGGGCTGGTGCCTGGAGCCGGCCCTGGTCACAATTCTTTTGAAGACTTTGCTTCTCCAAAGTGTTTTTCAGGCACAGGAGCCAAAAAAGAGTTTAAAAAAAAATTGCAGTTTTAATAGGGTTACCATACGTCTGGATTTTCCCGGACATGTCCGGCTTTTGGGGGCTCAAATCCCCATCCAGGGGGAAATCCCCAAAAGCCGGGCATGTCCGGGAAAATCGGGAGGGAGGGAGGGCTCCGCCGGGGCCTCTTTGGCTGGGGTTGGCGGTGCGGGGCCGGTGCCGGTGCCGGGCTGGGAGGTGCGCTGGGCTGCCGGGGGCTGGCAGTGCTGGGCGGCCAGGGCCGGCACCCCAGGGCCCGAGCCGACCCAGGCTGGAGCCGCCAGGGGGCCAGCCTGGGCCGCGCCTCCTCCCTCCACACTCCCCCTTACCTGCTTCAGGCTTCCCGCGAATCAAATGTTTGCGGGAAGCAGGGGAGGGGGCGGAGACTTTGGGGAGGGGGCGGAGTTGGGGTGGGGGCGTGGGCGGGGCCCCGTGGAGTGTCCTCCATTTGGAGGCACAAAATATGGTAACCCTAAGTTTTAAAAGCATTAGAATAAAATTTACTACCCCTCAATTGCTCAGGTTTAAGTCTTTTGACATTTGTGATGTCAGAATCAAACTAGTTCTTCAGCTGTTCATAGATTCCTCCAGCAAAGGCAGGTGGTTGTTTTTTTGTTGCAGATGTCCTCAGGCCTTCTTTGCAGCAACTAACCAACCAACAGCTTTCCCCCTTCATGTGCGCTGACCTCAAGCTATACACTAATAGTACAGGTTCTTTAAAGGGACTCTTGAGTACCTGAATTTTTAAAAATCAGTTTTTCACATAATTTAGTTTTCAGATACCTCATCCTACAAATATTGTGCCTGATGGGGTTTTTTTATTTTAGTTTATTTTAAGTTAAGGTTTTTCTGCTCCTGTGAATCTTTGTCAGAGTTTTTTTTGTTGGGCCTGGGAGCACCACCATAGAATCTGATTGGGCTAAACTTTTCCTTAACCCCATTTGCTGCCCACTTGAGTTGCTGTTCTTGCTAGAGCTCTGGAAGAGTAAGCACATGAGGTTCCCCACAGCAGTGCATGACAGCGATATCATTCATACTAGTACATAAAGACAGGAAACCAACTGGTCATCAAAGCAGCAGCGAAATCAAGTACATGCAAAATGCTGTCAAAATGCACCAAGAAACCCAAATGGAAAAACAGGTTATTCTTAGGAGTTACTTACAAAAGTTAAATTGTCAGATGGCAATATGATTTCCACGATGATGTACCTTTAAACAATGTTTACACTAGACAATGAACCAGCACAATACAATTTAGTGATTCCCCCTCCCCCCCCCCCATTACACTAACAAATAAAATATATGGTGCATTATAAAGCAGCTTTGCAGAACTGTCAAAAAAGTGCATTGCTCACCCTTTACTGGTATGCTAAAGAGCTAGAAATTTAACTAGCATGTCACAAAAAGCTTACCTGCCTCAGGCAAATGAGAAAGTAGGATTTCGCAAGGCAGGTATAAAGTTTTTATAGGCATGGGTTTGAAATGACTACATTACTCATGAGTTGCTAGTGGCAGTGGTTCTGTGCTTCCAGACTGGTGAATGTAGCATGCATGAAATGGAGACTGTGATAGGTTGCTTCTTTTTAAAAAGAAATCAGCAGTTGTTTGAAGCAGCTCAGCAATTTAGAGTGTCAAAAGTTGTCCTCAGAGTAATGTTAGCAGACAGATGAGGTGGCAAAAAGCTGCATGAGAAATGTAATTGTTCACATACATACCACCCCCACACATTGTGAAGTCCTGACCCCAAGCTCCCGCCTGGGGCGGGGGGGGGGGGGGGAGGAGAGGGAAAAAAAAAAAAAAAAAAAAAGGACAGCAGGATTTGGATTCAGGAGATAGGATCACATGCATCCAACTCACATGCATCCACACATTTTCATTCCTTCTTTTTCTTAGTGCTTATATCAGCAGCGACATGCTCTTGTAACAGCCAGTGATATCAACCACAGTCAACTCAATTATTCATTGACAGAATTCCTCACCTAACCTCCCTGTTGTCTTTGACACTGGAGACAGGGGTACACCTCAAAAAGCAGGTCCAACCAGGTGTCAGCCACAGTGCATGCCAATTCTCTGGGCATCTCATCAAATAGCTGCTCAAAGAACAGTTTCCCTGTCAGGCTACTAAATCGCGTTAAGCATCACACCATCCTTGCACAATGTTCTTCATGATAGCAGGCTGCCAAACACTACATGGACATGTTTTTACTGAAAATAAGAAGTGATGCTTTTTATAAAGGGCTCGGCAGCAGAAAATAGCTACCAAACCTCACCTACGCAGTCCTGGAACGCCAGTCGCCATGGCATGTAGACATCAATCTACAAAAAGCAGCAAGAGCAGAGTAAGAATGAAGATGTATAACAGCAGATTTTGATGGTTTCTCAATTCTCTCTCTAGCCCTCAATCCTCTCTGCCTCTCCCATGGGGCATTCACCAAGCTCTGGTCATTCTTTTCTCTACCTCTCACTTCCTTATCAACCCTGAATTGTGCCAGCTCTCTTTCTGGATAGAGAGACAGGTTGGCGCTAGAAGGAGCTATGCTGCTTTCACGGTCCAGAGGGGCTGCTTTCACCTAGACTGACAGACTGAACTAGTTTGGCACCTCAGCATACTCTGCTGGGATGATCACCTAGTTTGCTTTAGAAAGCAGTCTGTGCACGGATGAGGGATGGAGGTTATGGAGGAGGGTTACTTATGAGAAAGGTGCTGAAACAGCACCGCTGGAGATAAGAGTTTCCTTATTCAAAGGGGAAGTACAGCACAGTCAGCATCCATGCACACATCTCCACACCACCCTGGCACCATGGCTCTGCCCCGACATCGAAGTGCCATCTCCAAGGGGATATTTCAGCTTTCCTCACTGGATATTTGGGAACCGCTGCCCTACAACATGGATAGAGTAGAGCCAGAGGACCAATACAGAGGTAGTAGAACTGAATCTGCACCACACGCTACAACCACGGAACTGTCACATGAAGCAACATCTCTCTGGACACCCTCCCCCCCCAATTTTACCATGACACTTTACACACAAGCTAAATAACACTCCTTGCTTAATAGGTGATGCTGACAGCAGTTTCCCCCTTTCTCCGGCACACTGTACCTAAGCCAAGCTTGCCAGTTTGTTCCCCTTACCCACCCCATCTGGTCTCAAGCCAACACACCTTGAACTGCCAAGCTACTATCCTTGCACTGTCTATAGTTGAGCTCCCACCTTGGCTACAGCTGGTGGTACAACAGTGGGAAGCTGGAAGGAAACTGCTACTTTAGTTAAGACCTGAAAATTATCGAGTTATCTTGAAAGCTTTCTGCTTGGCTTTCCACCCCCGTTTAGTTCTGTGCACTGCTCCAACACAGAGGAAATCTTTCTGCTGACCTGGGGGACATGGAAAGCATTTCATGCCAACAACAGCATGTCGGTGCATTCAGAACCCCATCTGTTTCCTTTGAGCATGACTTAAGCACACTATCCTCCACAGAACTCCGAGATTAGTAAAACATGTACAACATGCAATATGCACTCAACCTGCAGCGCAGCTGTTCTGTCTCCTCACATTAATGCTTCGTAGCGGACTCTCCTCGTATTTAGGGCTCCAATCTTAAATGTGTCACAAGAACAAAGTTTAGTAGCATTTTGGGGAAGTCAGTACATGAAAAGAAAGCTATTTCAGCTTGGTATCTCACACAGACACACCCTCCAAGATAAAGGCAAATATTTGTGTTTCTTTTGATGCTAACAGAGTCAGCTCCAAATCATGGGAACTAGGTGGTGATTAACCCAGACTGATCATGCCAATAATGGTTTCTTGTTATCAGAGGAGGACATCCAACAATATAAAAGGGACTGAGGAAAGAAAACCCTGCTTAATCCTTTGCGCGAAGGAAGAAGTAAGGGGACATCATAAGGAGACTCCAGTCAGTGCCTTTCTTCTAGATCAGAGCATCACAGCCATTTCACCCGGAGCTGTAACATCTATAGATTTCTTCTAATGGAAGTATTTTATGGACCTCAGATTTCATATTATGATGGGAGTCACCAGGTGGTGCAGTTACAAGTTCTTTTTGTCACATGAACACTGTTCAGCCTTTGAAGAAATACTGCATGGTTAGCTTTGTGACATGGATTTGCTTTGTGGTGGAGCTATTGCAAGCAGCAGGAGGGGTTTGCGCTCTGCCTGAATCTCTAGAGCCAATTCTTGGTTTTGAGTTGTAGCCTGGAAACTGGCCATTGGTGTTTGGGCTGAGATTGCACATAGACTATTGTTATCTTTCTGCAGTTTGTGACCTCCTCTGTTCAAGGACTGATGTATATAGTGTAAAACAGACAAGATGCACTAAGAAAAAACCCAGACTCCCATATCACGGATTTCTTCTCCAAAAAGAAACTGCCCTGCAAGGCTTGAAATCTGCTACCACTTAGAGAGGCAACAGTATAGTTATTCAAACTGCCTTATTGGGATTAACTTTAAAGGAGGGCCCAGATCCTGCGACTTCTTGATATCAGTACTGCTTGATATCAGCGGAGATCCACATGGGTACATGTTTGTTTTACAGTCATACAAATCCCTTGGTATCCATTGGACAAATGTACAAGGAAAGCCATAAACTCTTTCTTTATAAGATCTGCATTTACAAGCCTGCACATGTAGGAGCAGGTATTGTCACAGCCCTCTCCTTAGGCATGAAAGGTAAAACACGACAAAGAACAAAACAGAGTTTATGGTGCTTCCTACTTTTAAGGATTCCCTCTGCATTCAGAGTCAAAGGCAGAAGGGAACAAAAAACTGGAAACAGATTTCTTTAAGTTTCCTGTTTTTCCCTATTTAGGGCCAAGTATGATGATAGATAAATTGAAGAGGTCACACAAAGCCAGCAGCCATACAGAATTATTAAGCTCATCAAAAACAAGAAAGAGTCAGACCAAGTGCCAGAGGCACATTTATTTATGCAAGAATAGATTAAGGGTAAAAAGAGACAATCCACTATGGTGACAAGTGTTACGGGAATGATCATTTCCAGTAATTACTGCAGATTCAGAGCCCGCTAGTACACATCAGCACAGGGTTTACACTGATTATTAACTGTGTAGAGGGAACCTTTAGGACATGCCCTTTCAGGTCCAATGAGCTGAGCTGACAAAAGGAGACTTCATCTGGTTACCCACATGAAAAAAACTCTCTCTCATGGAACTACTTAGCAGATGAAGAAGTGACCTTTCAACTATAGCATCATGGGATTCAAGTTCAGCATGACACTGGAAATGAAAGTCTGGCATTTCTGGTGAGCAGCTTAGGTCAATTAACTATTCACCGTAATGTGTTATCGGTTTAGTTTTACAAGTAATGCCCACTCAGGAACAATTCTTGTATTAGAGCTAAATACTCATATTCCACTTTGTATACACAGCACAGTGTTTCACCCCATTACTGAAACGCATCCGCCTTTGCAGTGGTATGTAAAAGTTAAACTAGGTTATGTAGGTTTCCCAAGGCCAGCCTTAGGGAAAACGGCACCCTGAGAGAACTTTTATTTTGGTGCCCCCCCACCCATCACTCCTGCCCCACTGCCCCCCGATTACCTCTGGGCCCCGCTGCCTCCCCCAGTGTTTAAGTTTGTATTGAAAGATGCCAGAGGCTAGAGCTCAGCCTGGCACAAATTAAGCACTGTCAGGGCGGCCTGATACTGGCGGGTGCTAGTTGGGCATCTAGCTCTGAAGGCAACGCCACTGCCAGCTGCAGCGCAGAAATAAGGGTGGTGCTGTCACAAGGGGGCTGCATCTTGCCAGAGCCCACGGCTCTCCTGCAGCCCTCTGGCCACTCCTGGCTCACCCAGGGTGCCATTTCAGATTTGGCGGGAAAGGAGGAAACTTTAACCATGATTCCAGGGACTACTTAGGCACCTGAAAACGCTAAGGTTTTTGCGGATAACTTAGGAATTAGCGGACAGGAGCAGTGTATCTAGTTGTTATATAAAGAAAGAAAAAAATATATAGAAACTCCAATTAAAGCCATGTTTAAAGTTTAGATGTAAATTTAGAACAATTAGGAGATAATACAGCAGAATATTCCCATCCCAAGACTCGAGAGATATCAGTTCTGGAGTTTTAACACAGATATCGGAAACACACATTTGATACATTGTACACTATCTTTATTAGATAAATAATCCTTGAGGGGGCCATTTAGGGATATGGAGCAAAAATCTAGGGATTGGTCCTGCTTTGAGCAGGGGATTGGACTAGATGACCTCCTGAGGTCCCTTCCAACCCTGATATTCTATGATCTAAATAAAATGTGCTTACTTTCTCTAACAGACACACCGTGTTACTACCATTATCTACTCTATTTTAGTCAATTGTTTTTCACTAAAAACATAATTTTAACATATGTGATTAAGGTTTTTTTTCCTCTTTTATTAAGAATGGGAATTTATTTTTCTAATTGTTTTGGCATTTAAATTTACTGATTTCAATCATGTATGTGATTCACTAACATTTGACTTCATCATTGCTATTGGTATCATAGTTGGAACTGCATTTATTTTCATGAAAATTTTAAGTTATTTTACAGATACAACTAAAAATACAATTTGAAAATAAGTGACCTTCATCTGCCCAGTGTCTAAAGTTATATGTTAACTAAAGTTTTTAAACTGGCACTGCTAAGCTTAGTACAAGCTAAAGTTACATTCTAGAAGGAATAATGATAATTACTCCAGCCAGGACAGGTTAGGCCTTTTAGAACTCACTACTCAAAGAATTAAATGTCAGCAGAAGAGAGAAATAAAATTATGAAATGCACAGACCAGTCAAAAAAACTAAAACAACAGCAGTTTGAAAGAATAAAATCAGAGAATATATGTGCATTGCAGGAAATATCAACAAGTAACACCACCACCACCACCACAGAAGTATGTGTTGGGGGGGTGAGTGTGAAAGAAACTGTGTGAGCTTAGGGAGTGAGTTGGGGGAGCGTATGAGAGACCGCACACTGCCCTTTTAAGAGAAGGCACTCACCAGTCTGAAGGAAAAACTCCTTCAGACAGCAGCAGCCCCCTGCAGCTCTGTCCCTCTCTTGGGGAGCCCTGTCCCCACCCCCCCACCCTGCACAGATGGGGTACATGGGGGGCAGGGGACACCCTAACATAAGTGGCACCTTACCCCCTCTTCTCCCCCCCCAGCAGACAGGAAGCTCCGGGGAGCAGCTGCAGGCTCCGCTCCTAGGCAGCGGGCAGGAGCCGCCGGGCTGCAGTCACCAGCAGAGCAGCAGGGGGAGGGGCACCCCTGCTCCAGAGGCACCCCCGGCCTTCACGCAGTTCGCCCCTATGTAAGGCCGGCCCTGAGGTTTCCTGTCAAGTAGCTAAAACTAAATCCAGTGGACATTACAGGAGTAGTTTAGGTAAACAGGATGCAGGTACCCAAGTTGCTAACAGCCCTAACTTTATGAAGATGCTCCAGATTCTCCTCTGAAGGAGACCATTCCAGCAGAACAGTGGTCCGGTATCAGGGGTTCTCAACCTTTCTTTCTGAGCTCCCCCACCTCCAGTAAAAAATCCATAGCCCACCTGTGCCATAACAACTGTTCTTCTCAATATAAAAGCAAGGGCCAGCGTTACGGGGTAGCAAGCAGGGCAAAGCTAAGTTGCACAGGCTTCAGCTTCAGCCCCGGGTGGCATGGCTCAGAGCTTCAGCTCCATGCAGTGGGGCTTCAGCTTTCTGCCCTGGGCCCCAGCAAGTCTAATGCCGGCCCTGCTTAGCAGCCCCCCAGGGGGCCCCAGACTCCTGGTTGAGAACCACTGCTGTACTCTATATAGTGGGCACTGGTTCAATGGTGACTCAGAGGGAAGCACATCATCATTAGTTCCCATAGCACACTCCACTTTCCTTTGGAGATCCCCATCCAAGTACTGACGAGACTGGCCCTTCTTAGCGAGAGAGAGAGAGAGAGAGAGATAAGAAGAACATAGGCTGAAGGAACACAGATTCAGTCCTGATTAACTGCTACAATCTTAAGAGTACTAAGGTGACCACATTTAAATCAAAACTTGAAAACAAGGTACAGGATCAATACTACTGTAGACTGAGCGTAACATTTTTCAGAACTATGGAAATGACTTAGGTGCCTAAGTCTCACATGCTGGTGGAAATTTTAAGATGAAATTGTATTTATCTGGAAAATAAATACAGTGGAAGCATCAGAAACGACTCTACACTGCCCAACCTAGGTGCATTCATACTGAGCGAGAGAAACTCCTCAGAGGCACGACAATTCAGTGTCACTGTTCATTCAGTCCTTGACCTCTGCTAAAACTACCTACACAGATGCTGATTTTGATAATGGCTTTGGTGATACAAAAACCTGTCCACTGGGAACAGGGCCCCATCTCACAGTCATTAATAATTTTCCATTACAACTGTCTGACCTGATTTAGTTCTGAACTAGCAACTTAAAGGACTAACGATCCCACTACCAGCCTCCCAAGCTCGCCAGTCCCTAAAGAGTGAACAAAGGAGGCAGCTCACTACCACCCTGGAATCAATCACGACTAGGAATAGTCTTTCCCCAGTAAGCAGAGTCTTCACAACCATCAGCTCTGTCGCTGCTTTTAGTGCTGTGCTACTGAAGCCCAAGCCCCTTCCCAGTGACACAGCCTGCTGAGAGAAACAGACAGGAACGCCCACTGGCTTTCACTCTGCAGGGGGTGCCTTGGAAAAGGAGCTTTTGCTCAGTGTGGTGGCAAAGAGTTCTAACACAGCTTGTCAGCATGGTTCAAAGCTACTTACAAGCAGCAGAAAGTAGAGACAGGCAAAATAGGGGAGAGCGCTTCATAAGAGGAAAGAAATGCAGAGAAAACTGGAGGAGCGAGAGGCAAAGAAGGATGATCCAGAAGCGTACTACACTTTGTAACAAAAATTGTTCAGCATGAGTTTTGTAGGTTACTACGAAAGTTAATTTGTTCAGAGGGACAGAAAAGCAAGGAGGACAGCAAGGTTTTCTAGGTTAATGGTTTCCTTAATATTCCTGCTGGATTCTTTGCCACTCTAAACATAGCACAGAGAAAAAAAAATAAAGATTCAGCTGGATCATCAGAAACAGGTTCAAGAAACAGTTCTCTTGCCTCTCAATAGTTTTCCTTTTGGAACATATAAAAAGAGGCACTAGTCCCTTGCTGCTTATAACATTTAAACACTTAAATCTGGAAAAATTAAATCTCTTCACAATAACGTAGGCAGAGTAGTAGTATTTGAGTCATTCAAAAATGTGGTTGTAAAAAAAAATCCAACATGTAAATGCCTACTACTGATATACAATACCTAGTATAAATGTGCCTCACTGAGCATCCACTTTCAGTGGCTGTTGTGTAGTGTCTATTAAGCTGTATTTCCTTCTGAATTTGGTTGAAGGTTAGCAGAGAGCCCGGAACCAGCGACAGCAGAACCTTGAGCTGCTGTATAGAGAGGGGCAGCTGTAGTCTTCCCCATAACTACAGCAAGAGCTAATCTGAATTTGTGAGGACTCCTAGCAGCAGTTAGGAATGTGTCAGGAGTGATGTCTAGTGTTTCATTATGACCTGTACGCTGCATTGCTTTCCAGCAGTAAGAAAATGGAAACTGTAGCCATGCAGAACAGGCAAAATAAATAATCTAATTGTGAGGAGGAAGTAAATCCCTTGTTTTGATTGCTGGGGAAAGGAAATATAAATATTGTGGGACGGTTCTCTAATATTGGACCTTCATTAGGGTGGATTATTTGATAGATAAACCTTCCCCATCATCTGTTTTAAATGGACAGCATATTTTTTGGAGCCATTTCACCACCTTAATAAAAGGGAAAAATGATCAGGTTTTGGGTTCCTCTTAAAAAAAAAAAAAAAAAAAAAAAAAAGATGAAAGTACTAAACTCCCGTCACTGTTGCCAAGATGTGCATACATTCAGGGAGGAAAAAATGGGGGGGGGGGAGGCAGAATAGTTGGGGGTGGCAGGACAACAGAAGTAGATTATTTTCTCTTTATTCTTATGTGGGTGTGAGTTATGCATAGATATTTAAAAATTGACTCATGGCATTGCAGTTGCAATTCCTTAATCCAAACTGCAAGAGTTTCCATTGTAGCCAATTTTTTAATGATATTAAGTTAGATTTCTAGCTGTAACTAGACCTTTGTAATTTTTTTTAATAGTGTATCTTGCAAACATCAATAAAGTAGTATTTTATAAAACACTGTTAAACTTAAAAATAAATCCTGGGTAACTTAAAAAAAAAAAAAAATCCACTCAAATCTTTTGCCCGTGCAGAATAAGACAGACTTTTACAAATGGTTACTTGAAAGTTTTAGTATAGGCCAATTAAAAAAAAAAAAAAAGTTTCAAAAATGTACCCAGTTCAGTAAGGCAGCCTCAATGCACAAATATTAATTATAGACTTACATTAGTAATCTAGTTTTGTAACCTGCTCTTAATTTCCTCCCTCACTTAATATTTTAATTGGACCCATAACTGCTGGCAGTAACAATGTAAACAAGAGTCCAAATTCTCCATATGGAAATACAAAATCCTTTCAGGGAGAAGGAGAGAAGCAGCCCTGTCTTAGCTTTAGTCTTCTGTTCTACTCAGTCACTAGAACAGAGGTATACACCTAGTTATGCCAACCACAAAATCTAAAGCTGACTGACTGTTTTGTGTCTATGCCTGACAAGCTGCAAAGACAATGTTATGTCTTCTAGTGGTTTAAGGACAATTATTATGTACTTCTTGTCTTTTACACAAGACTGGTAGAGCAAGAAAACTCACTGCAGTTTGTTGCCAGGTTTAAGATGAATGAACCACCATGTTATATTGATATCCAGCTCCCAATGGAGCTGAATGGTGCAAGGATTACTCGGCTTGACAAACAAAGCAACCTCCTGCTCAGTCACATGAAGACTTCGGATGAGAATTTATTGTTGGCCTGGTAGCATCTCTTAGCTCCTTAATTGTTATAGTAACCCCACACCTACCATACTTGTCACTACTAAGGAAAAGGAGTTTCCGGGGGCGGGAAGAGGGGTTTTTTTTTTGGAAACATGTTCACATTTTAACTAATGGTTTAAAACATGTATAGACAAGGCAAAGTGTATTATAACATGTTAGCTGGTAAAGTGAGCCCTACTGACGAGCCTAGGTTTTCACGTCAACCAGAGACGGTGTTGTAATACAACTTGCCCCATCTATAGTAAGGTTTTAAACACGTTCATGAACTTGTTTATTTAAAACCACATTTTTCTGGTATAGACAGACCCTGAGAGAAAGGCTCATTTTCTCCATTGCAATGTGCAGGCTCATTTAGAACAAGTCACTTTATCAAGGTAGAACACAGACACATTTTGGGTTAACTCAGTACGTTAGCCATGGTGCTTAGATCTACAGCAATTTCTCTCAACCTGGGGGTTGCAGGACAGGTTTGGGGGGCTGTAAGTGCAGAGCTGGCATTAGGGAGCAGCAAGCAACTCTCGCCTCTTGTCTGCTTAATGGGGGGTCTCAAGTGTATGTCAACCAGGCTACTTCATAACAGTTACATACGTTTCACCGTTCTTTTCCTGCCCTATTACATGGGTCAGGTTCCCTCACAGAGTTTGCGAGAATTCTTCTGTTGGAGGCAGCTTTCAGTGGAATGAGCAGGTTTGGGCCCTGGAACCCAAGATCCAGGCTGGATTTGAGACCTCTGCCAAAAGTTGGGCACATCTACCCAAAGGCCCTGAGTCTTCAAACTGGCTCCAGGACAGCCTGCTCTAGCGCAGCTCCAATTCAGCTGTGATGCCAGGGACTCCGCACAGCGGTGAGCAAGCTTTTTGGTCCGAGGGCTACATCTGGGTATAGAAATTGTATGGCAGGCCATGAATGCTCATGAAATTGGGGTTGGGGTGCAGGAAGGGGTGAGGGCTCTGGCTGGGGGTGTGGGCTTCAGGGTGGTGCCAGAAATGAGGAGTTCAGGGTGTGGGAGGGAGCTCCGGGCTGGGGTGAGGGATCCGCCTGGGAGTGCAGGCTCTGGAGTGGGGCTGGGGATGAGGGGTTTAGAGTATGGGAGGAGGGCTCTGAGCTGGGGCAGGGAGTTGAGGTATGGGGGTGTGAGGGCTCTGGCTGGGGGTGTAGACTCAGGGTGGGGCTAGGGATGAAGAGTTTGGGGTACAGGAGGGTGCTCCGGGCTGGGATCAAGGAGTTCAGAGGGCAGGAGAGGGATCAGGGCTGAGTTAAGGGGTTGGGGTGCAGGCTCCAGGCAGCGCTTACCTCAAGCAGCTCCCGGAAGCAGTGGCATATCTCCCCTCCGGCTCCTACGTGGAGGTGCAGCCAGCCAATGGGAGCTGTGAGGGCGGTGCTTGGGGCAGGGGCAGCATGCAGAGCGGAGCCCCCTGGCTGCCCCTGTCTGTAGGAGCCGGAAGGGGGACATGCCACTGCTTCCAGGAGCCACGCGGAGCAGATCCCGACCCTGCTCCCTGGCTGGAGTGGGACAAGCCCCAGACCCCCCACTGCCAGCGGGAGCTCGAGGGCCGGATTAAAACAGCCCGTGGGCCACATCTGGCCCACAGCCCATAGTTTGTCCACCCTGCCTTAGCGCCTCTGTTCCTTAGTACAAAGAGGCTCTGTAGGAAAGTTAATTCAACCTCAAGCTAAGATTGGAGCTGGAGGTAGGCTATTTGCATACCACCCGGTCCTCCCCACGTGACCCCTCCCTGAAAAGCGTTTTGTGCTGGCGTAGGAACAGAAAGGGACACCACCACCACAGAGGCAGCTGTTCCCCCTACCGCACATAGGTCTCTTTTACGTATGGATAAGGCTACATTTTAGTCACTGGTATTTTTAGTAGAAGTCACAGACAGGTCCACGGGCAGTAAACAAAAATTCATGGCCCTTGACCTGTCCATGACTTTTACTAAAAATACCAGTGACTAAAACTTGAAGGCAGGGTTGCCCAGCAGCCCCGCTGGTGCTGGGGAAGGGCAGCTTGGGTGCGGGGGGGGTGACCTAGGTGATGGGGGGGGGCATGCGTGGTTGCCAGGGCCAGTAGGCTCCCTACTTGACTCCGTGCCCCCCTTCTCCCACCCAGCTGCAGCAGAGTTTGGGTATGGGAGGAGGTTGGGGCACAAGATGGGGTGAGGTAGGCTCTGATTACCTGGGGGGCTCCCCAGAAGCGATGACATCCCCCTCGCTCAGCTGCTAGGCGGAGGCATGGCCAGGCAGCTCTGTGCGCTGCCTCCACCCAGGGCACCGCCCCCACAACTCCCATTGGCTGCCTCACCCCATCTTGTGCCCCAACTCCCTCCCACACCCAAACTCTTCTGCCCCAGCAGCAGCCAGTGCGCCTGGCACAGGGGCTGCCTGAGCTGCCCCTGAGCCAGGTGCACTGGCCGCAGCAAAAGTCATAGAGAAACTCGCAACCTTACGTATGGATCACTGGGATCGGGAGAGATCTGGCCACCAGTTCTGAGTTACACACCCAAATAATCACAAGTACCTCCACTGAAGTCAATGGAATTACTCTAGATTTCCACTAGTGTAACATTAGAATTAGGCCCAAGGTGCACTGAATTTACTATGTTTTCATACTGTCTTGATTAAACAGATCATCCCACATTCTTATGTTGATTTTATGCACTGTTTGTTCCATGGATATATTTAGTGGGTGGATGATGTGGTAGTTTTCACTGCATTTCCTGTTTAGAGTTTCTAATTGTAATTTCTTTGGTTAAACAAACCATAGTGTATATTGGAACATCCCTAGCTACAGTTGTCTGCCAAGACATCCATTCAATCCCTGTGCCCCACTGGAAAAAGTCAGGGAAGAGTTTAGAGTGAGGCACTGGATTTATAATAGAGCTAATCCATAACTGCAGCTTCTCATTTACGGCATTGTGTTCATTTTACTTGGCTGCTATTAGAGTAACAATGCAGCTTGTTCTTGTTTGAATATATACTAGATCAGCCAACTGTACCAAGCTATTTGCAGGGGCTGGTGTGCGCGCGCATGTATGTAGAAAACATCATTTGAAAGAATGTCCATTGTATTAATTTTTTTTCTATGTTTGATCAAATGGAAGGGTAATATTTGAGAACAACTGAATAGTAACTGATGCACTTTTAAAGTTTTTATAGTGTCAACAAGATCAGTCTCTGACTTTGCAGCTCACCTTTATTCATTTTTATTGTATTCAAAAGTTTAAACACAAACTACAGTATTTGGGATTTCAAATCACCCACACAATAGTGAAAGCTCTTATCTCTCACACATACCTTCTTTCACGTACCTCCCTAGGGCAGAGTAAGAGAGTTTATTTACTCTGCAATAACTGATGTCAACCATCTAAAACTCCCTGAACTGTTATATGGTTTTTGTAACGCAGCAAACATTTGCCACAATGTGAGGAGTTTTAGATATGTTTGACAATTATTGCTGAGTAAATAGACTCTTGGGACCAGAGCCTCAGCTAGCATAAAACAGCATCAAGCCACTGAAGTCAAGAGAGCTACATGGATTTACACCATCTGAGGACCTGATCCTAATGCCTTCAGATTGATCAAGTTGTGTATTTGTAACTGTTTGCCAGTTTAAAACCTGCACTTGTATTAGTGAACTACAAATCTTTTGTGGGCTGCTCCAAAAAAATCATACTAGTATCAATGCTCAAGGTAAGGCTCGTATAGGAGCCTAGTGAACTAGAAGTAGGACTGGTACAGTCTGCAAAATACATTACCCAAGGCCCTTTCTGCACTACTGTTCAAATCTTGAGTCCAATCCTGCATTCCGAATGCACCCCAAACTCCCTGTGACATGAGTGGGACCTTCAGCATGCCAAGAATGCTGACTGGGTTCTTTATTAGAAAGAACCTTTCTTGTTAACAAGGTACTGACACTTGTTTCCCTGGTCAGGGACAAGCTATATTAGCATGAGTTTGTAAAGTGACTGTAGAGCAAGTTGAGGGGGTGGAAAAGAATGAGCTGATGTGGCCTCAGCAGCCAAGTGAGAAGACAAACAATTACAACATATTTGTTTTTTGTAATCTGACCTTATTTCTTGCATTGAATTCTCATGGAAATCTAGTAGAGCTTGAAACTAGAATATTAGAAATATGAAGTCCCTCTGCCCACACAAATAATTAAATTGTTTTCATGCATTAAATATCCACTTGGCAGAGGAATGGGGATAGCTGAGTTGTAAATGAGGAAAACAGATAAACACAAAAGAACATAAGAACGGCCATACTGGGTCAGACCAAAGGTCCATCAAGCCCAGTATCCTGTCCTCTGACAGTGGCTAATGGCAGGTGCCCCCAAGGGAATGAACAGAACAGGTGTAATCATCAAGTGATCCATGCCCTGTCACCCAACCCCAGCTTCTGGCAAACAGAGGCTAGGGACACCATTCCTGCCTATCCTGGCTAATAGATTCATGGACGATAGCCATTGATGGACCTATCTAGCTCCCTTTTGAACCCCACTATAGTATTAGCCTTCACAACCCCTCTGGCAAGGAGTTCCAGAGGTTGACAGTGCGTTGTGTGAAAAAATACCTTCTTGTGTTTGTTTTAAACCTGCTACCTATTAATTTCATTTGGTGGCCCCTTGTTCTTGTATTATGAGAAGGAGTAAATAACACTTCCTTATTTATTTTCTCTATACCACTCATGATTTTATAGACCTCTATCATCATATCCCCCCTTAGTCGCCTCTTTTACAAGCTGAAAAGTCCCAGTCTTATTAATCTCTCCTCTTATGAAAGCCATTCTATACTCTTAATCATTTTTGTTGCCCTTTTCAGAAAAGCTGTGTGTCATTTATATAGTGTATTAAACTTTTCATTTGGCTAGAAGAGGAATGATGCTGAGCTTTTAATGAATTAGGAAATCCAATTTGTTGTCATATGTCCCCCCATGACCACCTCAGACTAATATTCCCTTCTCAGGCCTCAACAGAACAAGCTTCTATCTCCCAGTCAATTAAAAAGAAGTAGTAGTGATCAGCACCAAAGGGAGTCCTGATATGGGAAAGCTGAAGTGTGGGTCCTACATTGTTAGTGCAAAAGGGGAAGAAAAAGGACTGGCCCACTGCTCTAGTATTCTAGGGTGACCAGACGTCCAGATTTTAAATCGGGACTGTCCCGATATTTGCTTGTTTGTCCCGACCAATGTTAGGTCGGGACACTGGACAAACAAGCAAGTGCTTCGGAGCCCGGAAGTGCTTGTGCCCCCGCCCCCCTTTGCCCCAACTCCGCCTCCTCCTTCCCCCATTGGCTCCCTCCCCAAATCCCCGCCTCTTCCCCAGGCTCGCCATTCCTCCTCCCTCCACAAGCGCTGGAGGGAGGCCCTGGAGACGCAGGGAGAGCGTGGGGCTGGGGTGAGTGAGAGTCCGGCCTGGCCCCGAGCGCAGGCAGGACTCAGTCGGGCGGTACCTGGAGGGAGAGTAGGGGGGCGGCCGGCGGGGCCAGGCGGCGGCTGTTCTCCCCCCCCAGGCAGCGGCACTCGGGAGCAGCCGCTGCTGCAGCTCCCACTGCCGCGGGGGGAGGAAGCGGCCATAGCGCTCGGCGGCTGAGTTCTGGCGCCCGGGCCCAAACCCGGGCCTGCTGTGGGGACCCAGCAGCGCGCACCCAGCCCCTGGCCAGTCGCATCTGGGCTGGCTGCCCAGCTGGTGCAATCCCGCAGGCGGCCCCAGAGTGGGGGCAGCAGGTCCTAGCCCCCACATCTTGCTCGGGTCCTGCAGGGGAACGAACAGGGCTGGGCTGCCGATACCTCCGCCCCGGGGCCGCCGCAGGATTGCACCAGCTGGGCAGCCAGCCCAGACGCGACTGGCCAGGGGCTGGGCGCAGCCTGCACGCTGCTGGGTCCCTGCAACAGGCCCGGGCGCCAGAACTGCAGCCGCCGACCTTGGCCATTGGCCGCTTCCTCCCCCTGCGGCAGCTACAACAGCAGCTGCTCCCGAGTCCCGCTGCCTGGAGGGGAGAATAGCTGCCGCCTGGCCCCGCGGGCCGCCCCCCTACTCTCCCTACCGCCCAACTGAGTCCTGCCTGCGCTCGGGGCCAGGCCGGACTCTCACTCACCCCGGCACTGCGCTCCCCCTGCGTCTCCGGGGCCTCCCTCCAGTGCTTGTGTGTGTGTGTGGGGGGGGGGGGTTCTCTGCCACTTTTTTTTTTGCCCCATTTCCCCCTCCTCCTCCCCCTTGCCATGCCATGCCTCCCGCATCCTGATATTTGACCTGGGTGATCTGGTCACTCTGTAGTGTTGTGTCTGTCACTGATTTCCCTCCTCCCCTCTCACACCCTGAACTGGGAGCACTGAAGAAAGAGCAGAAGGATGGAGGGGTACTGCACTGCACTGCAGCCTGGGCCTCCAACTGAAAGAGCAGTATTGCTCTAAAGATAAGCAGATCCAGCCCCTCCTCAGACAGACAGAGAGAGGAAAGGCCACCACAATGCAGGGTGTGAAAGATAGTAAGAGATAATTGAGGTAATGAAGAAAATAACACCAAAAAGGGACCTGATAACAGTCTTCAGATATGTTAAAGGCTGTTAAGAAGAGAGCAGCAATCAATTGTTCAAGTCCATTGAAGATAGGACAAGTAGTAATAGGCTTCATCTGCAGCAAGGGCTATTTAGGTGACATATTAGGAAAAAAGTTTTCTAACCATAATGATAATTAAACTCTGGAATAGGCTTCCAAGGGAGGTTGTGGATCCCTGCCATTGGAGGTTTTTTAAGAATAGGCTGGACAAACACATGTCAGGGATTGTCTAGATATCCTTGGTTCTGACTCAGCACAGGGGGCTGGATTAGATGACCTCTCAGGGTCTCTTAAAAGCCCAAATTTCTATGATTAAGAGGTGATATCAAGAACAGTGAAAAGACATGTCAGGAGATTTCTAAAGTATTGGCTGACATAGGGTTTCTCAAGGCTCTATCCCAGACAGAAGAGATAAACTGCTCCCTTGCACACAGCAAGTAGTAAGTTTCCACAAATACCAAATACCTATTATTTTATTATTAAAATATCAATATTTTAGGGTTAAAATCCCTCTATTAATACATTCTCATGTATGGAAAGGCTAAGCCAGAGTTCTCTGTGCTCACCTTAGCTTCAGTGAAAATGCACACAATGCAAACATTCAGGTCCGGCTAAACTTAAGAGCTTATAATCAGTTTCACTGTTTCCCCTGCACAGTCAATTTCCTGTTTCCCCTGCACAGTCAATTTCCTCTTTTGCTCCTGTGGCTCTTTCACACAACAGAGCAGAGAAACACATTTAAAACTAGAAAGTGCAACCGCGCAGCTATTGAAACTGGCAGATGACTCAGAAGATGGAAACTGAAACTACTTTTAATTCTTTACCAACTATACTGCAGGTTGATGGTGTCCCCTCAATAAAAGCATCCACTCACATCCCTTCGGAAGAGACAATTGACTAAGATTAGCACAGCCCGAGACTTTGCTTTTACACTGAAGAGAAGTTGAGGCATCATTTTCCCCACTTGACTACTTTTTTGATTAATAAAATCACTGGAACAGTAATGCCCTACAGATATACTGATGCGATGACCAAGTTTAGTTAGACACAGTGCTTTCAGCAGCATATATCTAAGCTAAGCAAGGACTGCTGCCCTTTGAACAGGACTGATCTAGTGATGTGTGAATAAACTTGAACTGACACAGGCATGAAAAAGCCACAGAAGTGGTTTCTTATGACTTGGCCCACCAGTGGTGTTCACATGACTGCACAGATCTAACAGTCTGGGAACCAAATTTGCATTGTAGAAGGAAGATGCAACAGATCTCCCGTCCAGCTTCAGTGATGGGGGGTAGGCAACAATCAGGAGCTCTCGCACTCATCCCTTCCCCACATTCTTATTTTACACATGTATGAACTGAAAAAAAAACACTCTGGGCTTGCCACTGCCTGGCTTCTAGTGTATTTATTTCCATCCATTTGAGTGAGTAAGTGAATATACAAGATTCTAGGTAGTGGAGAATCCGGCCCAGGGTGGCCTGAAGTCACAAAGCAAGTCAGCGACAAAGCCACAGAAGTTTTGACTTCCAACCCTGTGCTCTAAGCTACTACCTGACATTAAACGATGGGGGAGGCAGTCTGTTAAAGTGATATTAAATTGCCAGTTTTGAGCAAACAATGAAATCGTGTTGCAACTCAACATTTAAAGCAAGATTTGAAACTGAAGTAGAGAAGAAGTGGTTGAAGTCATACTGCTCTTGAATCTTTAAAGATCCTTTGATTTCAGTTACTGAATTCTTTTGTTTTCAGTTAAAATACTGAAAACTTCAGTATTTTTAATATTCATTTCCGCATCAAAAAACTTGGATGAATAAAGTGCTATGTCACATTAGACTAATCTTACTCAAACACATGAAAACCATTTAGAATAACCCTGACATCATCCTGATGTTTACACATCTCTACCTCCAGCTTGCTTGACATCTAGTAAGAGGTTAGTAAAAACACCACATCTGAAGACACACAGCAGATTACCTTAATTCAGCCATCTGCCCTTAAAGCCATGCCTACACACAGTAACTCCTCACTTAACATTGTAGTTATGTTCCTGAAAAATGTGACTTTAAGTGAAACTATGTTAAGTGAATCCAATTTCCCCATAAGAATGAATGTAAATGGGGGGGTTAAGTTCCAGGGAAATTTTTTTTTGCCATACAGTACAGTATTATAGTTGGGAGGTGCCCCCGGCCTTATCCCACACACGCACAGCCCACTGGCACTGGAGACTATGAGGCAGGCAAGGAGGCTGAAGGTGCTGTAGGCTAGGAGAAGCATGCTGTGCAGCGTCAGCTTCCCCTACTCTGCAAGCACCAGGGTTGGGGGGCTCAACCCTCGGCCCGTCCACTCCACCCCTCCCCCCAAGCCCCCCACTCTTAACCCGCCTCTTCTTTCCCCCCTTTACTACGCATGCCGCATCCTCACTCCTCCCCCCTCCCTCCTGCCTGCGGCAATCAGCTGGCTTGCAGCGTTCAGGAGGGAGGGGGGAGAGGAGCGAGGACACGGTGCAAAGGCTCACACCCTCCTGCCCATGGCAATTAGCTGCCTTGCAGTGTTTGGAAGGGAGGAGCCTGCGTGTCGAGACCTCGCTCCTCGCCCCTCCCTCCTAAATGCCGCAAGCTAGCTGATTGCCGCAGGCAGGAGGCGGGGGAAGACTCTTATCCGCGGGGTCTGCTAGCAGGCGGGAGGCGCTGCGGGGGACAGGGACGTAGGGGAGCTGATAGGGGGGCTGCCAGCTGTGGACAAAGTATGCAGCCAAACGACATTATAGCGAAGCATTGCACAACTTTAAATGGAGCATGTTCTGTAATTGAGCAGGGACGCAAGATCAAAACAATTTAAGCAAGAGGATGTTAAGTGGGGAGTTACTGTATCTCAGCATGCCTTCGATTACAGTGTCAGAACTCAATCTTTCCAAAATGGATAGATGTGCACGTGTCCCTGTTCAATAAGGGCATGAAACGGCCAGCTAAAGTTAAGTCTTGAAGACACATCTGGAGATGAAGACCTAGTCATGGTACAATATTTGGGTTTCCTTTTAAATCAAAGGACTCAAGTAGTACGTTGGCACAAGATTCTGTGCCACACCCCCAAGATGTGCAATACTGAACTTGCAGCCCAGGGAGAGCGAAGGCTAAGGGGACTTTTAAACCATTTTTGCACCCTCCCATTCCGGGTGATGTTCCGGGTACTAGAGAAGCCCCTGGTGTAACTTTGAGGAGAATGACACCCCCCCCCCCCCCCCGCCCCGCCAGGCCTGCCTAGGTTACAGCAGTCTCCTCAGACGGCCCTATGGGCCACATTGCTGTGGTCTTTCCCCCCAGCATGCTCCTCCCACCTCTGGACTTCCCCCATACCATGGCTTTTGAGGGGGAGGCAGCCTTATGGCCATCTCCATCATTCCTGTGCCAGGGGAAGTCATGTAGAGGAGACTTTAGGGTCCTTGTACACTACTCTGACCCTTTTATACCACCCAGCAGGGTGGAGTGTCTCACCCTTAGTGCATGTATATCCCCTTCCCAGGCCCTTAGTCTGTTTTGGACCTTTGAGATCACAAGAACCTCTGGCGTAGGGATCGTTTCCTCTATGTATGTGCAGTCCCCATCCCTCCGTGACCATTGGATGCTACTGCAATGTGATTACTACCACTAATAAAGGATTGGACAACCCAGGGCTCTGAAGACTTAATAAATGTGAAGATTTTACCTTGTCTTTGTATAAAAACCCTGAGCAGCGGGTTTGCACTCGAAACAGCCTTAAAGAAGTTATCATCATTATTAATAGGAAGAAGGTCCCCATGAACATCAGCATATCCAATCATCACCTCCATGCTGGATATGTGGTGGATGTGAAGAATGAGCTTGTAGAAGTCTTCAAACTTTCCTGGCTTGTAACGATCCAGAGAGAATCTTCGGAATTCTGCCCCAAACTACAATGGGAAACAGAAAGGACGTAAGTGGACGATGCTACAATTAAATAATCAGGTTGTGCGCAATTTAATAGAGCATTTGCTGTTTTCCTCTCCCCTACACTGAACATGGCTGGACTGTGTCCTTCCAAGTCTACAGTTCCCAGATTATACTCTTGTAATAGGATTTGTATTATGCTAGAACAGACTACTTTGTAAAAATGTTATCCCTAGTACGAATCAATGCTTGTTTACAAGCTTCTTAAAGGGTCAGTTTAAAAAAAAAAGTATTTTTTGTAAAAAAAATGGTACATTTCAACTAGAGCTAATAAAGCAAGATTCCACTAGAACTGACATTTGAATTCAACTGTTCAATAGCAGTGTCTCTGGTGTCCCTAAAATTACTCTTCTCAAACCAAAGTAGAGAAACATTCTTCATATCCAACTTCAAAAATAGCTAATCAGCTGACTGAAGTCATTTAAAAAAATCCGCAAAAAGAACGGGAGTACTTGTGGCACCTTAGAGACCAATAAGTTTGTTAGTCTCTAAGGTGCCACAAGCACTCCCATTCTTTTTGCGGATCCAGACTAACACGGCTGCTACTCTGAAACCTTAAAAAAAAAAAATCCTTGACATTTCCCCATCAACAGCACAATGAACTTTAAAAAAAAAAAAGCCCACACGAGACATTTAGAGATGTGTTGTACAGAGTACAGTCTTTCATTAAAAAGGGACAACATCAATTTCTAATGCTCTATAGCAGGGGTTCTCAAACTGGGGGTTGGGACCCTCATGGGGTCACGAGGTTATTACATGGGGGAGGTCAGCCTCCACTCCAAACCCCGCTTTGCCTCCAGCATTTATAATGGTGGTAAATATATAAAAGTGTTTTTAATTTGGGGGAGATGAGGGGAGGGTCGCATTCAGAGGCTTGCTATGTGAAAGGGGTCACAGTCAGAAGTTTGAGAACCACTGCTCTATAGTTTCTTGGTATTCAAGTCCAGGAGTAAAAGTTCTTCAGATTCCAAGCGAGTTATAGGTTTTTGAATTCTGCCAGTCCATTAAATCAATTTTTATGGCTGGCTAAAGAGCTACAATTTTTGTGAGATATACAAAGTTTCACATGTTCTCACTCTGATCCACAGCAGCAGTTGAAAGGAATACTGTTAATTTAAGTTTGACCCAAAACAATTGCATAAAGAACAGCTGTTATAACACTTAAGACCCCAACAGAAAAATTTCCACACTTGCTTCCTAAATACCAATGAAAACAATTCTTACACAAATAAATACTCCCCGGCAGTGTCAGAAATTAAGACACTGCTAAGAACATAAAAGGGGAACTAACCAAATAAAAGTGAAACTAGTCTCACCAATTGTGGAAACTGGAATCCAATATACTTTCACTTTTACTAATCTAATGGGGTTGTTACATAGTTTAAAAAATGTTAAGTGGGATTCTTACACTTGTCCTGCACATTGGGTAAAGGGGCCGGAGTGGCAAAAAGGGGTTTAAAAGAGCCATGTCCAGCTGGCAAAAATTCCTCAGAGCCTGAACTGCAGACTGCCTTCAGAGGACTCCTCACAAGCCCTGGTGTAGAGGGTGTCCTCCAGCAGGAAGGTCGTTGCCACAGCATGAGGATATTCCAGTCAGTTTTACTGCCCCTGGGCAGCTGGTTACAGACTGCTATAACTTATGCAGTCCTACAGAACTAAGTTTACACTGGCAGACATTCTGGCTCATGAACCAGTTCAGGATTGGGAAGGCACAAGGGAGGCTTAAGAAACCTTAGCCTCCCTCCCCCTGCAAATTCAGTATTACCCCCCCCCCAGAGGTGCAGCACGGAATCTCACTCCCTATGTTGTAAAGTTGACAGTCACTATCCCCCTTATGGAATTCAATTGAGAATGAAACCTTGGTTAGAATTTTTAGTCCAATCTCCAGAATTTGAAACTAGGATTTCATTTTCCACTAAATTTTATGGGGGGGGGAGGAGGGGAGAAGGGGAAAGGGTTGTGGTTTTTTTTGTTTTTAAGAATAATTTCTTGGTTTCATCTCTATTAAAATTCTATTGGATTTTCCCACAAGGATTTAGTTACCAGCAGAGTGCTATTGCATTCAATGTTTAGAGAGAGGCCAAATGGATGTCCTGGTATAGAAGACAACTTAAGTTGAAGCTGTAAGCATTAATGATCACTTCAGCCCCAGTTGCAGACAGGGCTTTGGAGCTGTGCTCCAGCTCCAGGCAAAAAACCTGCAGCTCCATTGCTCCGGAGCTGCTCCACGCTCCAGCTCCAGGCTTCGCTCCAACGCCCTGGTTGCAGATTCATCCCTTCTCTGCCACTCCAAGAAGTGTCTGACAGAGCCTTAAGGATTTACCCTCATCTTACCTCCCGTTGCCCGCTAGGCCCACTGAAACCAGCCTCTCTTTTCGTAACATAGGTTGATCAGTAAAGCTGGCCAGAGGACAATTCCATTTCACAGCAACTTCCAAAGTTTACACGTGTTTCTGTTCCCCACGGGAACAAATACAAAACTTTTCTAATGTTTTTGCATAAGCAAAATTGTGTCAAAACGTTGGGCTTCAGATCAAAACCTGAGCTTTTCAATTGGGGAAGGAGTGTGTGAGCACGTATGTAGCCTGGTGGGTAGGGCACCGCCTGGGATGTGGGAGATCCACATTCAAATCCCTGCTCTGACTGACTGAGTAGAGCTCTTTATCCCGGATCACTCTGAATCAGACAGAACAGAGATTGAACCTGCTCTCCTAATATCCCAGGCCAGTGCCCTAACCACTAAGCTAAGGAGAGAGAAGGGGTAAGCAGGTGTGTCTCCTCCCCTCCCTTCCTTCCAGACAAAAACTGTTGAAATCAACATGTTTCCTTGAAACATTTTGGCTTCACCAAAACAGCACAGTTCAATTAGACTGCAATTTCAAAAAATGAAAGTGTCTCCAGGCTTCTAACAGAGCATCGTAAAACAGACACTAAAGAAAGCATCTGCCCATTTTAATTCTGTAGGTATTAAAAGGAGCCTCAACCCTGAACTTTGGGGGAAGTTTTGATCTGCACTCAAACTCAGGCCCATCTCTAATAAGTCAAGGTTTTTCAGTCAAGTTTCTTTTTGACTATTACTGTAAACCAGAATCAATCAGTACAGGCTCAAAAAACACCCACTAAAGCAGGGGTCTCAAACTCAATTTACCTTAGGGCCAATGCCGGTCCTCAAATCCTCCCAGCGGGCCAATAATGTCACTGAAGATGGCGTTCACGCCACCTCCCAGCCCATTTTCCCACCCTTTTCCCTCGCACCCTTGGCCTCATGCCGCCCTGGCTGACTCTGCCCGGAGACTAGTGACGCTGCCTCCATGGCTGACTCTGCCCCGCAACTAATGATGGTTTCTCTGTCCCTCTCCCCCAGCCAATGGGAACTGCGGGGGGCAGCGCCTGCAGCAGACAACCAGCAGTGAGGCTGCATGGGTCTCTGCCACAGCTCTGCCGGCAACAGCAGGGATAGGGAACCGCTTGCAGGGAACTGAGCTGCCTGAGGTGAATGACACATTGCCGAGTGCAACCTCTGGGAGGGTCCCAAGCAGGGCCACCCCAACCCATACGCAAAGTACCCAGCTGCGTGGGGCACCGAATTTCCTTGTGCCCTGCGCAGCTGCGTATTGCTCCAGCCCCTGCCCCACCTCTTCCCCATGGCCCCCGCCCCTGCTCTGCCTCAGCCCCACCTCTTCCCGCCCCTGCTCTGCCCCCACTCCACCCCTTCCCCAAAGCCTCCGCCCCTGCCCCACTGCACCCCACCCCCAAAGCCCCCACCCCTGCTCTGCCCCAGCCCCACCCCAACCCCACCCCCACTCCCGAGGACTGCAGCAGGGCCAGGCCTGCACTCACTGGTGGCAGAAGTGCAGCAATCCGGCCCCAGCCACATCGCCAATGAGTGCTGGGGGGGGGGTTCCCTCTTGCCCCCCAAAGGCCTGGTCCTCTCACCCTCCCCCCCACAGTGGGGCTGTGTAGGGCCCCAGAATAGCTAGAGATGGCCCTGGTCCCAGGAGTAGCAGCAGGATGGAGAAACGTTGGGGGGAGGGGCATGTGAATCTCTCCTGCCCGCTCCCCGCTTCGGCCAGCAGCCGCGAGGGCCGAATGAAATAACTTTTTTAAAAGTTTCCACGGGCCACAGTGGGGAGGTTCTCGGGGCCGCAGATGGCCCACGGGCCGGGACTTTGAGACCCCTGCATTAAAGGGTCCTCCTCTACCCCATACACAATTTGTTCTTCAAAAATTCAAGAATTCTTTTTGTTTAATTAAATGAAGTTCCAGGTTAAGACAACTTGCTCTGTGCAAGTCACTCCAACCCAAACGTCTTTGTTTGATAGTTAAGACAGCCCAATGATAACATTAATGCTGGTATGAAATAATATTGTTGATCCTGAAGCAGTGGAAATTATTAACTTTGGTTGGGATTGTGCTCCTAAATTACTTAAGTGCTTTTGAAAAATCCTGTCCTTTGATCATGGCCTAGCCCTGATGCTAATTTAAATGCTTATTTAGTCCAAAAACAACAACAAATTAAGCCGCTTGTTTATAATATGAACAGCTGGGTCTAGTTTAGATTTCAATTCAGACTACCCATCCAAATGCACAAAAGCCAAAACAAAGTAGACCCAATTTCAATGGAGTCAAAACTGCTGTTCAAACTTTCCAAGTTTGAGTGGCATGTTACTTCCACTGACACGTAGTTTAAAATGTTACTCATTCTAATGAAGGTTAATACAAATGAGTACATGGCAGTGTTTTTAGTGGAAAGAAGTTGATTACACATTCTTTTCTGCTAGATTCAGATAAGTATTACATGCCACCAGTTTAGGTGGAACGGAGTACTGACACATTAAACTCAAGTGACAAGAATAAAACATTTTCCAATTGCAATTAAAGTTAGCCACACCTTCTATTCCACAAATTCAGGATTATTTGAATCTAAAAAATAGCAGCGTAGTAGACCAACATACTGTTGATTAAGTGCCAATTGATCCAAATTTGTTTCACTGTTACTTGCTAGGTACCATGTAGGTTTATGGTGCTATACAGATAAACACAGATTTCCTACTCTAAACAGATTGCAATCTAAGGTCATGATCCCACAAACTGATCCACCCATGTAGATCTTTATGCATATGCAAAGCCCCGCTGATTTCAATGGAACATCAAGCAGGTATAAGAGTCCACTCTCATGGACCCAATTGCAGAATCAGGGGCATCAGGTGACTGGTCCCACTGAAGTCAAAGAGATTACTCACATGAGGTAGTAACAGAACTACTGACATAAGCATGTGAGAAACAAGGTGGGTAAGGCAATATCATTTATTGGACCAACTTCTGTTGGTGAAAGAGAAACGCTTTCGAAGTACACAGAGCTCTTCTTCAGGCAGCTGGATGTAGCTCGCAAGCTTGTCTCTTTCACCAACAGAAGTTGGTCCAATAAAAGACATTCCCTCGCCCACCTTGTCTCTCATGCCCTGGGACCAACATGGCTACAACTACACTGCAGTAAGTGTAAGTCTAAATTAAGACAAGAACACCATAAGGGGATGCTGCAGGAAGGAGTAAGAGAAGGGAAGTTGCTGGGGAGAAGGACACAAGTTTTAAGAGGTAACGAAGGGTTTGGTTTTTTTAAAAAAAGGTTGGTGGTAGATATTATAGTAATTTGGTAGATAAAGTTACACTGGGATATACAAAGACTACAGCACTATTGCCAATGGGTTCCTTTCAGAGAAAAAAGCTTCCGCAAATGATAGACTATTCATCCTCCCTAATGAAGCTGATAAACAGTATCACTGTAATAATAGATTTCACAGTAGCACACAACTTGAACACTGAATACTTCATTGTATTCAACCATGAAGACTTTTTCTAGATAGCCTTCCTTTCCCTGTGTATCTTCCAGGAACTTGAATTCTAACTGCTTTTAAAGATAGCAAAGCAGATAGTTCAAGATGACTAAGATAAAAGTAAATGTTAGAGTTAGCACATCAGACAAAGAGAAACGAGAACTGAGACTCCACCGAGAGCCACCACCAGAACAATCCTTCGTTAGAGAAAACTAATCTACTTATTAGAATGTTAGTTTATTGAACAATGAATTACAGTAGTGTACTTTGACCTACTTACCTAATGCATATATTCCAACTGATATTGCAGAAGTTGAAGTGGGAGGAGGAACAAAGGGGATTAAAGATAATTTAGTCTGACAGGGCTACCACCGACTAACAAAACAGAGAGAATTGCAAATGTTTGCTTTTCAAACAATGTATCCTGCCCTAAGATCCTTCTAAAGATCAGCCAGCCATTAGCTTGACTATTTGCAATTACAAACAGCAAAAAGTACCCAAACTAAGCTACATAGGAACTCTGGTATATTTCCATAATAAAAGAATGCCAAGAACAATAAAATAACCACCAAAGTGGAAACGGCCAAGAGCTCTGAAAATGTGTGTGTAGTTTATGGACAGAGCAATGAAAGCTCTGTTTCTGACTCACAGCTTCTTGACCCAACCGTAGGCTATTTCTCACCATGATCAACATAGGCTGCAAAAGCAAGCAACCAACCCCAACACAAACGCACATATACTAGTTTAAAATGTTCCATTCAAAACATTTATGGGAGAGTGAAAAAATGAAGCACTAAGTGCTATTTCCCTGCCTGACCTTAAAAGTTTATTGCTAGCTGTGAGTTTGGACAATTCTCTCTAGTAAGACTTATAACCCTTTCAAAGACCAACATTTAGCAATAAACATGAATTACGTTAGCCGCCTACTTCTCATGAAGCAGGATCTCAGATACAGAAAGAAGAACAACCTGGGCTTCAGTTAACGCCGTACGCTCCACAGACAACAGCTATCAGTCAGTGATGGCCTAATTCTGCTCCCATTAAAGCCAACGGGAGTTTTATTGTGGACTTCGACAGGCGTCTGCTCCCACTGAGTTTAATGGGGGCAGAAGCTGGCCATCACTGAGCATTCTTGAAAGTCCTAGTCTTACTCATATCAGAAATTAGTCCAGAGTTCAGTTTTTAAATATGCTGAACTTCACATTACCAACAGTAATGAATAGGCCCCTAAATGGTATGTGTGCCATGATGGGCATCATCTCTCCATGTCAAGAGAAACAGAAGAGGAACAGCGTAAAGGGTTATTTTTTAAACTATGTTCCATTCTACAAGTGTCCAGAATGCTGCTTCATTCCTTAATGGCCACCTGCAATGGTGAGTCTCAAATGCTATGGTGGAACTAATCCTTTAGCTCAAGCGGTCGTGGCTCATGCTTTTGGAGACAGCATGGCTTAGTACACAGGGCCCTACAGTCAGAACCCAGTCTCCTGACTCTATTTCCAGCTCTGCCCCTAAGCTGCTGGATGACCCTGGGTAAGTCACTGCACCTGTTTCCTTTCCCAACGTCTGTCTATTTAGGCTGTATGCTCGTCAAGGCAGGGCCAGTCTCACTGTGTCTGTGTGCAGTGCCTACGACAATGGGGCCCCCAAACTTCTTTGGTTCCTTCTAGGAGCTACTGAAATACTAACATATTGAAATACAAAGCCACTCCGCTCCCATCTACACACAAAATATTTAAGAGGTTTCCTTCTCCCCCCATCCCTACAAACAGTAGAAATGAGGCCTTCACTTCCCTCTTTACCAGAGGACCTGAAGAATAAGGTCACATAAGGTACTTAACTTACAGAACTCCAGCCCTGTTGGCCTTCAGCTGAGCAAGGAAAGAATGTTGAGAAGACTGACTTTTCCCCTTCCTCCCTCGCTGGGAGCGCTTCTCTGGCTCTAACTCCCCAAACAGAATAAATGAACATGAACTTACACAAAAATCAAAACAAAAACAAGACACCACACCCCTACTACATGCTCTACCTGGCCAAGTCTCCTTAATTTTTTCCTTATTTGACTTAACGCTGGAAGGTACGCAGATACCATGGTGACAGATACAGCATGGGAATATAAATAAGGAGACTGGCTATCTTCATATGTGCAAATTTTTAGTCTGAGTATTTAAACTATGCAAATGCATAGTCTAAATTGATTGTGTAGAAGTGGCAGCTTCATCCAAATCATGAATTGTGGCCATAAAAATCGATCAGTCTATTACCTAATAAATTACACTTACCATATTGTGGAGCTAGTGACAAAAAAAAATCAACTTTCAGCAAATGGCTATTTAGTGGAATGAGTTGGAGGGACTAACAATTTTGTAGTGTCTAGTAACCAGTCTGGTAGAAATTAAATAAAATACAATTGGGGACTGGGTAACGCCAAACCTAATGTATACAGAGATCACTGCCTATCATGCTGACCAATACTGTCTCACTGTTTACTTGTACTCCCCCCATCTGTGTGTATCCATCTGTCGTCTTCTACTTAGACTGCAAGCTCTTTGGGGGCAGGGACTGTATTTCTAATCTAGGTCTGTATAGCGCTTAGCACAATAGAGTCCTGAGCCATGACTGGGACTCTTAGGCACAATACATAATAAATAAATAATTTACACTGAACAAAAGTCTTCAATTTTGCAAACAGTTCTAGTTATTGTTGCATCAAGGTGGAATGTAGGCCCTGTCCACACCAGAAGTTCAACTCAGCTTTTGTAACCAGTTGACAAATATAGTCTGAGTTGTGTTCTCATAGCAGCTCCCCTCTCTCTCTTTCAAGGGTGGCTGAACTAAGCCCAGAAAGCACTGAAACAAACAATCAGGCAACACAAGCATGAACAGCTATGCCACACTACTTCAGTGTATGGAACAGAGCAGCAGGAGGACATGCTCACAGCATGGTGCAAGAAGCATGTGGGGTGATACACTGTAGAAGTCCTGCTACACAGACAGCTCTGATGAAGAGGGCCATACATGGTTAGTGTTTTATCACCAATGCTGAACGCAAATAAAAGCCAGTTCACCAAACCAATCACAGGAAAGCAACCAAACTAGCTTAAGCCTCAAGCAGCAGCAAGACACTTAACTGACGTTTACTAACAGAGATTGAACCATGTGGATATAAGCCACCTTTAAAGCCAACCATGCCATTTGGGGCATAGGCGCCGACTTCCCCGCTGCCCGGTGGGTGCTTAACCCTCCCCCACCCCTGGCCCTGCCCCAGTCCCACCCCTTCCCCAAGGTCCCCGCCCTCTTCCCTCCCCCATTCTAATTTTTCTCCGTGGGTGCTCCGTCAGCGCCTATGACTTGGGATATGTCTTCACTACGCAGCTAACCCAGGTGATTGGCACCCAGGCCTGAGCACCAGACTAAGCTTAGTCTGAGTGTGAAGGCTGCCTCTTACAGGTGTATCTGGGTGCACAGCCCATGGTTCTTTGTGCTGAGATGTTTTAGGATTCTTTCCCAGTCAATTGCAAGGGAACTTGTCTGTCATGTAGGGGTGAGGGGAATTGTGGGAAGGCACTGGTGGTGTCTGCATCCTCATTGCAAAATGGGTGGGATTCAGCCTGACCTGAAGTGAAGCCTGGACTCTAATCCACCCTTGGCCCCCCAGCCAGCTAGACTTAAAGCATCTTCAAACCTGGATCAGAGGTTTTTCTGTGCAGATGGTAGGGAGATTTGAGCTAAAACCCAGGTGAGAGCCTGCAATGAAGACACACCCTAACTGGTTACAAACTCAATTAAACCCTCTTTTACGCTCTACCAGAGCCTTCCCTTTTTAATCCTATGTTTATAGCACAAACAACTATCAGAGTCATTTGAGGCTCACATCTGACCAAACCTGACTGGTAATTGGGAACAACTGAGTAGGGTGGAAGCAGGAGAGATGTCTTGAGGCAGGATCGCTATGGGATCTGAGTGCCACACCCACCTTCTCTTACACATTCCTAACTTAGTAAGTGAGCCTGAAGAAATTCTGCTGGGATCAGCTTTAACCCTGTATTCTGAGGTTTGCATTCAGTCAGGGGTAGTGAGCATGGAAGGTCCATTTTGTCTTTAGCATTGTTGTCCTTAATTATATTCCTGGGGCAGAATTTACATTTTTGTTTTTTAACCACAGGCTAGAGGTGAGAGAGACAGATCAAGTCTGTTAAAGAGGAATTACAAGGGACCACGGAGGACGGCGAGTGTTAATTGCATGCATGAAACAAATTATCTTTGGGGCCTGTGCAGAAGAAGAGCCTTTGCATAGCTTGAAAGTTTGTCTCTGTCACCAAGAGAAGTTGGTCCAATAGAAGACATTACCTCACCCACCTTGTGTCTCCAATATCCTGGAACCAACACGGCAACAACAACACTGAACTCCCTCTGCCAGTCAAAACTTCCATCAATTTCCATGGCAGTTTTAACTGAAGGCTGCAGTAATTCAGTTCTATTTAGGCTGTAAGCAAGTTCTCAATATTAGTTTTCAGGGGCATTCTTAAAAGTCCCGCCGTTGAAGGTCCTTACTAAAGAGGTTTGTGCCAGTGTTGCAGGAAGGAGCCCAGAGACTAAAAAAAGATGAATAGTGATGTGCAAGAACATCACCAGATTGGGCCCTAGATAGATGCTAGTAGGTTTAGTCTTCTAGCCCAGTGGTTCTCAACTTTTCTAGACTACTGTACTCCTTTCAGGAGACTGATTTGTCTTGCGTACCAAGTTTCACCTCACTTAAAAACTACTTGCTTACAAAATCAGACATAAAAATACAAAAGTGTCACAGCACACTATTACTGAAAAATTGTTTTCCTCATTTTATCATAGAATTATAAAATAAATTGCAACCCGCCCCCCCAGGTTGAGAAACACTGATATAATACAAAGAGCAGGATTACAAACAAGTTATTGTGTGTATAAGGGCTGGTCTACACTGGGGGGGGGGGGGAGGGGTCGATGTAACATACGCAACTTCAGCTACGGGAATAGCGTAGCTGAAGTCAACGCATCTTATTTCGACTTACCTCGGGTCCTCACGGAGCGGGATCGACGGCCGCGGCTCCCCCGTCGACTCCGCTACCGCTGCTCACCCTGGTGGAATCCTGGAATTGACGGGAGCATGTTCGGGGCTCGATAGATTGCGTTTAGACGAGATGCGATATATCGATCCCCGATAGATCGACTACTACCCGCCGAATCGGGTAGTCTGGACGTACCCTGAGATTTAGTTTGTACCGACTTTGCTAGTATTTTTCACGTAGCCCGTTGTACAACTAGGCAAATATCTAGATGAGTGGACGTATCTCCTGGAAGACCTCTGTGTAAGGATACGTATACCTCTGTTTGAGAACCACTGTTCTAGCCAATGGGTATCTGGCAACATTTGCAGAAACTGTATTTAACATGGTAACCACATGAATTACAAGGTGCTGCCTTCATCAGCAAAAGGTTGGCACATGGCCATCTTCCAGCAACTAAATTTTCCAATATGTACTTTCCAGTGTAGTCAGGACCCTATAGTAGTTTGTCTAAATGATATGGCAGGTACTCCATCGCACATCCTGGGACAGGACATCCCAGACCACGTTGCCTCATGTGCATTTCCTGCAGGCACTGGCTGCCCAAGGACTCCCAGAAAAAACAGTTACACAGCCCAGGGGTTTCTGTGGTGTAAAAAACGCTACTGCATGGACAATTCAACTGTGCTTGCTGTAGCCAGGTCACAGAAGCAGCTCATGACCCAATTACAAACATCACTGTACTTGGTGCTGCCCCCATCGTAGACCCTGTACATGCGAGGAAGATGGAATCTTAACAAATCTTTCAGAGTAGGAAGGGTTTGAAAGCTTGAGTTCCTTAAAGTTTTCCACAGAGTGGGTTATGGGAAAATGAATGGGACGGTGAAAGGAGAGAAGATGCAAGACATTTCTTCCCTCTGCCATCATCCTCAAATAAGTCTGTCAAACATATTTCTTTCCCTCCATCCTCCACTGAACCTGTTGCAGATGTACTGTATTTATCATTTGCTGAGTGGAATCCCTTGTCCATTGATGCTTTCCATTTAGCTCAATTACTTGGCATTTTGCTGCTGCCAAGAGTACAGGATCTAAAACAACTGACTGATTAATGCGTAAGTTTCATAGATGTGACCACTTAAAGGAACCTTCCCAGGATCAGAATGAATGCTTACAACAAAACAGGGAAGACATTACCCTATTTGCTTGGCACTGATAGCGTAGTAGGTGCTGTATAATACACAAAGACAGATAGTACCTGCCCTGAAGTGCTCAAGTGTTTTGGGGGGATAAACCTATTGAACCAGTTACATAAACTGCTATTTCAGGTCACATGAAAGATTAATCTTTACATGCCAAGTGTGTTTTTTGTTTTTGTTTGACTCTGCAACTGGCTTTTGTGGAAATCCAGAAATAAAATACAGCTAATCCAGAATGACTGAAGTCAATCTTGCTTTGGCATTCTGTCTTAATTTAAGATGGCAGCAACATATTGTGGTTTTCTCCAAGACACTACTACATTTGCTTTGGATACAATCACTTCTGTTTGGAAATTTAGAACAAGAAGTTAAATGTATTCTTAGTCACATTATTTTTTGACAGAGTTCATTTTAGTTTGACTCTAGTTACCAGAGATATGATCTGACTTCAGGAAGAATTCCAAAACATTGCATAAAATCTGTGTTAACATCCTGGAGGTTCAAAGCATCACATTTTTAGTAGTGTACCTGAACACTGATTTAAAAAGGTAAAGTTTATTCTTTTAAAGACCAAGATTTTCAAGGCGTTCTCAACTGTAGAAGGACATTATAATCTAGTATAGGCTGAGCACCCACAGGAAAAAAAACGTGGGTGCTCAACACCCACCAGCCACAGCTGTTTGGCAGCCGCCCGATGAGCTAATCAGGGGCACCGCCAAAGATCTAATCAGTAGCTGCTGCCAAACAGCTGTTTGGCTGGGGGAGGGGCTTGTGGCAGGCGGAAAGCGGTGGGCACTTTGGGGGAGAGGGTGGAGCAACTCCCTCCTCCCCCAGGAAAACTAGAAGTCAGCACCTATGTAATCTAGGATCAAGGTACAATCGATCAATCAGGCTACTGAGCATTGACCAGCACCAATTTACATACCCATCTTGCTCCCATGGAAGTCAAAAGGGAGTAAGAGCAGTCCTCTAAGATTTTCATTCTCTTTAAAGGGGATTGGTAAAGACAAATTTGTTTTTACTGGAATGCTAAAGATTGTAAGAGAATACTACATTATACACCCTCAAAAAAAAAAAAAAAAAAAAGGTTTGTGTTCAATTTCAAAATGCTTATGTGGGCACATCATATTTCAGTTGCTAAGGTGTTTGTACAGTAGTAACACTGATTTTTTGCAGCTGAATGTCTTTTGCACAGGCACACGTTCCCATAACAAGCAGCAATGTTAGCAGGACAAACCACAAGCTGTCTGAGTGTTTCTCCACCCTAGTAATTGTTTTTAATAGGGCAAAATTGCTGGAGGACTATTTGACTTCTGCACGTGTCAGTGATCCAAAACATGCTCTTTAATCCACAGTGTTCATTGTGCAGGAGAAGAGCACTGTTTCTAAAGAGCTGTGCTCTGTATCGGAAGGCCTGACTCTGTATCATGAGCTTAATTTTTTGTGCACTGGACACATCAGAATGTCAATCTTAGAAGCATATTAAAAATCTAATTACCACCTTTGACAGAACACTGAGTAACTGAATATTGGGTTTGGATGAATAGAATAGTACATATAACATAAATAGACCTACTGTATTTATTACTATTTAAATTTTATGATTGCCTGTAATAAGTGTGACTGTTTATTGTAGCAGGATGTTAGTCAAGATTGGGTTTTAATAAAAAGGTCAATCAACTTGCCAAAACAGAACATTGTCACTTTTCCTCATATTGTTAGTAATTTGTCATTGCACCTGACACACCTGACTGCAGTGCAGTTTGCAAGGGGGTGTTAACACATCCCTAACCATAATTTAAAAAATAGTTTCATTTTCTGATAAGAGGATTTGGCAATTAAGCATCTCCTGAAGAGGTTTTTCTTTTACAGTCACTTCAAAAAAACAAACAAAACAAAAAACACAGTGAATCTATATCCACTCTAGAAGATTGAAGACCCTTCTCCAGTTACTTTTCTGCTTGTACCTTTAGTCAAGAGGAAATAAGGTAAGGCTATGGCTACACTACAACTTAAATTGATATAAATTATGTTGCTCAGGGGGGTGAATTAGCACTTTCAGCTTAAACGCTAGTGTGATGTCACTCTGGGGGTTGGCTATGTCAGCAGGAGAGCTTCTCCCACTGACATAGCTACCACCACTCATTAATTAAGCCAACACTTAGGCCTGGTCTACACTGGGGGGGGAGGGGGGGGAAAATCGATCTAAGATACGCAACTTCAGCTATGCTATTCTCGTAGCTGAAGTCGACGCATCTTAGATCACATTAAAATTACTTACTTCACTTCCTCACGGCATGCCGCGGCTCCCCCGTCGACTCTGCTTCCGCCTCTTCCCGAGCTGGAGTTCAGCAGTCGATGGGAGAGCGATCGGGGATAGATTTATTGCATCTACACTACACACGATGAATCAATCCCCGATAGATCGATCGCTACCCGCCGATCCGGTGGCTAGTATAGACATACCCTTAGAGTGGCTACACTAGAGAGCTTACAGTGGCACAGCTGCATCAGTGCAGCTGTAAGCTCTCTAGTGTAGCCATAGCCTTGGTGTGTGAGGAGGATCCATGTCTCTGACTCTTAAACAGAATCTGACAAGAGAAACTTAAAGTATTATAAATCTTAAAAACAGAACCTTCAAGAGTGACAACTGAGTCCAGTAACTTCCTTCAGGTTATTACAGACGTTTTAAAAACTTACAATATTCCAGAATGTCCTGCTGGAGAGAAAAGAAATGGAGACTTGTGTTCTCCATACGTATCCTGCCATTTAGGTGCACATTTGAGAAATTGTGAAAATTATTGAAAAAAATCCAAACAAAATTTTCTTATTCATTTTTGGAACAAAACAAAACCCCAACCACCTCTTATTTTAAGAAGTCTTAAGTTTTCACCCTTTAAGTGGTAATAGTGAATTAATATCTCATGGTGGGTGTAGGAATTTCTCTCCAAAAGTTTGTTTTGTTTCTAGAGCATCATAGCTATGCACAGGATTTCACACAAGAAGATAATAGGTCTAGTGCTTGGGGGGATTTTTAAATCTGAATGGAGAGGAAATGCATTAAGAGTAAGGTGTATATTTGTTTTCTAAGATGGGATCTACCAGCAAGCTGGAGTTTTTAAAAACTTAGGGAAGAGGTGGGGGGTGCGGGTGGGGGTGGGGGGAAAGTCAGGAGGAAAAAAGTCCTTTTAGAATTATTTCCAGAAGCCAGTAATCTGAGACAGCATCTTCAAAAGGGAAAAGGATATTCTGCTTGCTACCAACTGACAGAGGAGTGGCTATAGAATGCTAGCTGCAGGAGAGAATAGTAGTTATGATCTGGTAAAATTACTTCAGATTATGAATTTGAAACTCCTGCCTAACCCTGGAGCTCAGAAGTTTATCTTGAGCTACAGATGTAGATACTATCTGCCTCAATAGGCTGTGGGTATTTTGGTTTTTATCCTCTAGAGAAAACCATAGAACAAAAAAAAAAGGGGGGGGGGGGTCGTCAATAATGTATTAATACTTCCATATCTATCTAGGGGAAGATTAACAGGTTCCCAGACAGGTTTCCCTTCCCCCACTATCCCATCCAGCAACAGGATATAAAGCCCTTGCTAGTTTCTTTTGGGAGGTGTGGAGGGGGATAAGGAAGAGAGAAGTCAGAAAGAACTATTAAAGATTTCAGCAATCAAACTCATCTGAGGATGCAAGTGTATAAAGACAGCTTGTTTTTTGTTTTGCCTTATTTAGCCTTTGAGAAGACATCAGATCACCATATCATGGCAAGCCACTTGCATTAGGAAATCAGTTCTGACTTGTTTTATGAGTACTTCACAGCATTCACAACATCATTCATTTTGTTAAGGGCTTTTAGCCAGAGAATCTATAGCTTTGAATATTCCCTGTGGATAAACATAGGATATTAAATATTCAGGGAATAAAGTGGCAGATGTTGAAAAATGTTCTGGGGCCAGATTCTCAGATGGCATAAGTCAGCATAGCACCACTGAAGTCAAAGGAGCTAAAATGAGTTACACCAGCTGAAAATCTGACCTTCTAGATTTCCCATGAAGCTTAGAGGTTGCCAACACTGGGGAGACTCATGGGTCTATTTTTTATATCAATATTAGAAATGAGTGATAAGGCAGGAATAGTGTATGAGAATCAGATCACTTGCTCTCAAGGGATATTAAGAATGTGAAGTGGGGCTCAAGACTGTTTGTTTCCTCTGAGGGCAACCATAGAAATAAGCAACTTTCTCCAGGGTTCAAGACCCTTTCTTTAGCGGTAACCTGAATCTGGAGTTAAACTTTAGATTAGTCTTAATTAGTCTGGAGCAATTCTGCCCTTAGTTTCAATCAGGACTAAATCTGAATCAAAGGTTGCAATATACTACATTGCTGGGTGTTTATATAAACAGATATCTGCTTCAGGATAGGAGGGGATGGGTCCAGAGGAAGCATAATTAAAGTTGTCATGTGTCCCATGGCAATCTTTTTGGAGCTCCTACACATCTTGGTCAGTAAAAGACAAAGAAAATGGTTTCAGGAACTTGCACAAAGGCACCCCCCTTCTGCATACCTTCTCCATTAACAGATTCCACCCATACAAGGTCTGCCACCAGGGAACTCCTGGATCCCAAACCAATTACACACTCTAGTGAAAGATACTGTACTGTACCCACCTGACTCTCTCTCTCTCTCTCTCTCTTTGACAGGCCATAGCATTAGAAGATAGCTAAGAAAACAGGAGTTCTCATACTCAACTTTCTAGTTCTCAGACAGGTTTTTGACAAGCTTCGTGCTTACAAAATAAAGGTGACTAGATTTTAAGTATTTAGAAGGCTGCCTCCACACAGCTACCAGGAACAGTTGCATTGGACTAGATGGCATTTAACTCGTCTTTTTTAACCATAAGAGTCCAGCCAAAGCAAACCGGAGAGTAGCTGGTATTTCCAGGCAGGTCAGAGGAACTGTCATACCAGGACAAACCAACCTAGTCTGGTATCCCACCTCCAACAATTGTGAGTCATAGATGATTCACTGAAAGGTAGAAAAGTCTGCATAAATGTAAAGTACCTTGCCTGGTGTGTAATATTATATGTTGGGAAACAATTTCTTCTTGACCCTGGCTCATCAACTTACCCCTGAAGTATCAGAATTAGCTATTTCATTCTAATATACCTAAGAGCTCTGTAAAAAATATAAGAGGAACTTATTTCAACAGTGACCTTGCTACAAAAACTAATCACAAGAACTTACTACATAATTAACACATAGTGTTACTACAAACAATGGATAACAGTTGGACTAATGCATCATTAAGGCTGACAATTTAAACACACAAAAGTTAGGAAATTCAAGAGTTAATGTTTCCATCATAACATTAACCCAGATGCATTGCATGTGTAGTATTTTGGATCACTTATGGATGTATATATCTCAGGGTTTTTTTCTGTTTGTTTTGGGAGGGAGGGGGGTTTGTCTGACATTTAAAGATTCTACCTTAAGAATGAAGTAATGTAGTTTTCTGCATTTCATTTCCTTGGCTTAAAAATAACCTCTTGACATCAGCAGTGAGACCCCTCCCCTCCACCTCACCCCAACCTTTAAAGCCCTCCTCCCACACAAATATTATTCTCACTATATCTACCCCCCTCTCCAGAAATCTACAATCATTAAAGCACACATGCAAGTATTAGATGGACTGGTGGGATAAATCTGGAGGGTTTCTGTAGGTGAGAAAGAGGCTGTCAAGTGCTTACTAGTAGTGAGATTTAAAACAAACAAACAAACAAACAAACAAAAAAAAACCCCACCGAAAATAAACATGGAAGACTAGGTTACTGCATATTACAATGGAGAGAATTGGAGTATTAGCTTGGCCAATCTGCAGATGTTAGACATGTGTTTAACAGTAGAAGGTTTGGTTTGAAAATATGGGTCAAGTGCACTGCTTAATTACCAAGTCATACATACATTCATCTCACTGGGTCTGGAGGGTTTCTTGGGGTGGGCAGAGCACTTCTGAATACATTATGCCTTCACAGCAAGCACACCTGGAAATAGACTGCCAGGATAAGGAGATAGACACAAAAAGTTTTCCAAGCCTGCTGACACCCTTCCAATGCTACCATACAGGTTGGAGGGTAGAAAATAAAGTGTTCTAAACCTTCATTTGAGATGCCACCTCCAAAATCATAAATACCCCAGAAATTAAGGCAGCGTCTCAGCTCAACCCAACCCCACAGGCAACCATTACACATTTTGTACTTTCTCAAGGGCAGAGGTACGTGCTGTCTGAATTGAATCAAACTGTCCCATTAACACCAACTGTGGTAGATGAAGAGACCAGGACACATAACCAGGTTTACCACCATCTTAACCTTAGTGGTTTTTCAGTGAATCTAGAATGCTGCATGAAGTTTTACAAGACACTAATTTTAGTCCTTGTATTTTTTTCCCAGACTTGCATTGTGACTAGTCACTGAGGATGAGTCACATGATATGAACTTTTAAAATCAGATTGCTAGAGTTTTAAATATATATTTATATTTATTTATTTCAATATTTAAGTACTAAACATTTTTTCACTCAAAAGTGCCTGGCAGGATTTTGATCAAGTTTTGAACAGAAACAAACTCACCTCTTCTTGCTGAAACTAAATGGTAGGCATTTCAACCCCAAAGGATTGTTTGAGAAAGTTACAGACACTTGGAAACAGGATTTTAAAAGCTGGATAGCCAACTCAAGCTTCGACATAGTAGCTTTGTAACATTCTAATTTTGTGTGCTATGGTCTTCTAATTTACAATTCATTCTCTAACAATAATATTTAGCATTTATATAGAACCCATAGATATTGAAGTGGTTTACAATGGTGTGTGCGTATTATCCCCATTTTACAGATGGGGAAATTGAGGCACCAGCATTGAGACTTATCCAAAGTCACATAGCATGTCAATGGGAGAATTGGGAATAGAAGCCAGTTTTCTTACTCCCAATACTGTGGCCCTGTTTGCTAGTCTAAAGGGTCTGAGCTACCACTAGGTGTTCAATGGAAGTGTATTTGGCATCATGCACAAGACAAGAACTTAAAAAGATCCCACTGAAATCATTTTGTTTGTTTTTTTGGGGCTCTGTTAATTTACTACTATTATTTGGGAACTGGAAGCATTTGGAATTCTGCCTCACTTCTCTCAGCATATATTTAAGATGTTTGTAATTTATGTCTCATTACGAACACACGCTCTGTCTTTGGTCAGGCTTGGTCCTAAAGCAAGACAGGCAGGCTCACTCAAAGTTCAATATTCCATAGGGGACTCTTCAGAAAGCCATCAAGCTAACACACACATACACACTCTGTAATAGATCAAGATGCACTTAGCCAGGGTCTCATCTTTGTGAAAGAAGGATCACCAGACAAAGTACTTTTAGCAGGATCCTTAGGAACTGAGCCTTCCTCCCAACAAAGAGAAGAAATTCACTAGATAATCAGATGATTACAAAAACCCAAACAAGTTTAAACAGGATGACAGAGTTGAAGCCGTGCAACAAACATTACAGCACTGACTCAGGCTGAGATCCGTACGTGAGCCTGAAAACTTGAGACCAAAAGTTGATTAGCCGTTCCGAAGGTAAGGGGGAGGTGGGACTGAATTCAGATTTAATTCATCGGCGGGGGGGGGGGGGGGGGAAGAGAAGAGAGACAGGCTGAAGTTTTCCCCTTTTCACAGCTACGTTTACCAAATTCCACAACTTCCGAACAGGTCTATAAAGCGAGACAATGGGTCGTTTTTCCTTTTAAATAAATAAACAAACAAACCATCTTCCAAACGTTGTGCTCTTTCTTGATTCAGACTGAAGCAACGAAAGATCAAGTTTAAACCCAGTGGGTTCTAAAGCTGCAGCATCACCCCTACCCCCCCTTCGGGATTAAGACGAGACTGATTGTACTAACGGGCTTCCACTCTGTTAAAAACCTCGGCTTTTGTGTAAACAGCCCATCGCAGATGGGGGCAAGGGGGGGGGGGTGCAGTTACGGACTCACACCGAGCCAGAAACGTGCAACCCAAAATAAAGAGTTTACACTGGCCACAAAACTTGCCCGGCGAAGTCCTCCTCATGGCAAGTGCCCTAGATCGCCAGACAAGCTGCTATATGAGTCCTTGCTCATTGGGGATATAGGGATGATTGGGGGGGGGGGGGGGGACGGGACAGAGATGAACGTCCCCACATTTCCAGCTCAATCCAGGCGAAAAAAAAAATATGAGCGCTAGAGAGTTTGAGCCATGTGATCGCAGCTACATACCGAACGCAGCTCAGCCTTTTCAAAAGTTGCCACCAGGAACAACCTCTATCCTTTGCTGCAACTTAGAAAATATTTTCAATCGCAAAGAGGGGGAAGGGAGATAAGTGGGGGAAGGGGGGGGGGTCTCCAGTCATTTGCAAAAGAATCCGGGGGAGGGGGGAGGAAAGCACCGGGCTGCTTCTAGATTGTGTCCAGCCGCAGTCTCCTTACCTTACTCTTCACTTCCACTGCGCTGCAATCGAAATACCGCAGAGTCTGAGATTTATTAAAACTCCGATTCATCTTCTCGGTCCCCAGTTTATCCCCCCTTCCTCCTCCTCTTCGCCCTCGCTCAACAAGGGCTGCAGGATCCGCTGCCTCCGACTGTGGGAAAGTTTCCCCGGGCTGCGTGTTGTTGCCGCTGCTCCGACCCTGGAATGTATCTTTCTTTGGAACGTTCAGCCGCCGGAGGTTCTTTTACTTTGTCCCAACGCTCGAATCAGAGCGCCCGCCCAGCTCGCTCTCCGGGCTTCTGTTTGTAACAATCGCTCCTCCAACAGAGCTCGCAACGCGCCCGTGACTCAATGAGAGGAGGTGGCACGTACTAGACCCCGCCTCTGGCCAACCTCCCCCTTCCATCCTCGCCTCTTTCAGTTCCCGGAGAGAAAAGCTCCTCCCGCTCCAGAGAGTGTGCTTTCTGGGCTGTGATTGGCTACTGAAATCCCTAGTTAGTTAGGGGAAGTCGCACAAAAGAGTGGGAGCTGTGGACAGAAGAAACTACGGAGTCCGCATATTAGAGAAGGATGCAAACCAAAACGCGGGTGGCCCGATATTCCCCCCTCTCCTCCCCTCTCCCGCAAATTTGGAGAAGTTTGCATACAAATCTGATCGTTGTGGTGCAAACCCATCTCTGTGTAATGTATTTACAAATGATAGTAGTTTCCCTTAACAGGCACAATTGCCATGAAAAGTTAGCAACCCCTCCCCCCCCGTACAATATCTAGTTACCAGCCCCAGACCATAATAACCGTCAATAATATTGCCAGTCCTAAGGGTTTTGATCCTGCAAACATTTCTGCCTGGGCTTAATACTACCATAAATATTTCAACTTATTTCAATTGAAATTCAATATAACTACTCACAATAAAGTTAAGCACGTGTAAAGTGTTTGCAGGGTTGGGGCACAAGTGTTCAAAAATCATGATTGGGATTTTTTTTTTAAATGATCGTTTGGGTTTGGAGCCTGTAGGGTTCATGTTTTCAAGCTTTTCTTTGCAACCATGAGGGTTAAAATGTACTTGATTTTAAAATGAAAGTTGATAGTCTCATCACATAACTCAAGGAATATAACTTTAAAGAAAACACCAAATATGAAACCTGTGATAAAAATCACAAGATTTGGCAACACTGTAAAAATAAAAGGAAAATAATGATAATTTTCCTTAATATTAAAAATCACTCCAGACAGTAGAATCAGTAGAATTTTCTTAGTTTAAATATTTTTCTATCCCATTGCATGAAAAACCAACAGAAACAAGAGAAACAGACTGATTTTACAGGGGAAATCGTTAAAAAGACCATACACAAAGTGCTGGCAACTCTGTAAAGTGAACAAATTGAAAATAAAGATATTTCTTTATTCTCTCATAGTATTTTATGGCCCGGTCCTGTAAAGATTTGTGCACGTTTAACTTTACACACTGTGAGCATTCCTAATGTCGTCAATTGAAGTACTCACACTGCATAAAGTTAAGCACACTTCTACATCTTTACAGGACTTTTGTACCCTTGTAGAGTCATGGGGTATGTCTACACAGCAAGTAGCAGCCCATGGTAGTGTCAGTCTCAGAGCCCAGGTCGACAGACTTGGTCTCATAGGGCTCATGCACCCCCACCCTAGGCTTCAGAGTCAGAGCTCCAGCCCAAGCATGAATGCTGTTGCAGGCTGTGTGAACATATCCATTGAAATATAAGGCCCTGATCCTGTAAGGTGTTCTGTGGGTCTGTAGGGGTGGACCACAAAGAACTCTTTGCAGGTTCAGGGCTAGTGTTTGCAAAGTGCTTTGGGATCTTTTGAGGGGAAAATTTTCTATATAAATTCATAGATTCATAGATTCTTCTAGGACTGGAAGGGACCTCGAGAGGTCATCGAGTCTAGTCCCCTGCCCGCACGGCAGGACCAAATACTGTCTAGACCATCCTTGATAGACATTTATCTAACCTACTCTTAAATATCTCCAGTGATGGAGATTCCACAACCTCCCTAGGCAATTTATTCCAGTGTTTAACCACCCTGACAGTTAGGAACTTTTTCCTAATGTCCAACCTAAACCTTCCTTGCTGCAGTTTAAGCCCATTGCTTCTTGTTCTATCCTTAGAGGCTAAGGTGAACAAGTTTTCTCCCTCCTCCTTATGACACCCTTTTAGATATCTGAAAACTGCTATCATGTCCCCTCTCAGTCTTCTCTTTTCCAAACTAAACAAACCCAGTTCTTTCAGCCTTCCTCCATAGGTCATGTTCTCAAGACCTTTAATCATTCTTGTTGCTCTTCTCTGGACCCTCTCCAATTTCTCCACATCTTTCTTGAAATGCGGTGCCCAGAACTGGACACAATACTCCAGCTGAGGCCTAACCAGAGCAGAGTAGAGTGGAAGAATGACTTCTCGTGTCTTGCTCACAACACACCTGTTAATACATCCCAGAATCACGTTTGCTTTTTTTGCAACAACATCACACTGTTGACTCATATTTAGCTTGTGGTCCACTATAACCCCTCGATCCCTTTCTGCCGTACTCCTTCCTAGACAGTCTCTTCCCATTCTGTATGTGTGAAACTGATTTTTTCTTCCTAAGTGGAGCACTTTGCATTTGTCTTTGTTAAACTTCATCCTGTTTAACTCAGATCATTTCTCCAATTTGTCCAGATCATTTTGAATTATGACCCTGTCCTCCAAAGCAGTTGCAATCCCTCCCAGTTTGGTATCATCCACAAACTTAATAAGCGTACTTTCTATGCCAATATCTAAGTCGCTAATGAAGATATTGAACAGAGCCGGTCCCAAAACAGACCCCTGCGGAACCCCACTTGTTATGCCTTTCCAGCAGGATTGGGAACCATTAATAACAACTCTCTGAGTACGGTTATCCAGCCAGTTATGCACCCACCTTATAGTAGCCCCATCTAAATTGTATTTGCCTAGTTTATCGATAAGAATATCATGCGAGACCGTATCAAATGTAAGATGATGATGACTATAGTGATTTAGAGTCTGAGGGACAGAAAGTTGAGATGGGAAAATTTCCCTCACTTCCTCCTACAAATCAGTGCTTATTGGTCTCTCTCCCTCAATTGTCACCAGTTATTACTAACTATTATAATTTATAATTTTGTATTACAATAGCACCTAGGAGCCTCAGTCATGGACCAGGACCCCATTGTGTGAAAGACTGTACAAATGTAGGTCAAAGGACAGTCCCTCCCCCAACGAACTTACAGTCTAAGGCCTGGTCTACACTACGAGTTTATCTCGAATTTAGCAGCATTAAACCGAATTAATCCTGCATCCGTCCACACAACGAAGCCCTTTATTTTGATATAAAGGGCTCTTAATATCGATATCTGTACTCCTCCCCGATGAGGGGAGTAGCGCTGAAATCGGTATTGCCATTTCGAATTAGGTTTAGTGTGGCTGCAATTCAACGGTATTGGCCTCTGGAACCTATCCCACAGTGCACCATTGTGACCACTCTGGACAGCAAACTGAACTCGGATGCACTGGCCAGGTAGACAGGAAAAGCCCCACAAACTTTTGAATTTCATTTCCTGTTTGCCCAGTGTGGAGAGCTGATCAGCACAGGTGAACATGCAGAGCTCATCAGCGCAGGTAACCATAACCATGCAGTCTGAGAATCAAAAAAGAGCACCATGGACTGTACAGGAGGTACTGGATCTGATCGCTATATGGGGAGAGGATTCCATGCTAGCTGAACTACGTTCCAAAAGATGAAATGCCAAAACATTTGAAAAAATCTCTAGGGGCATGATGGAGAGAGGCCACAATAGGGACTCACTACAGTGCCGCGTGAAAGTTAAGGAGCTCAGACAAGCCTACTAGAAAACCAAAGAAGCAAACGGAAGGTTCGGGGCTGGGCCGCAGACATGCCACTTCTACGCTGAGCTGCATGCAATTCTAGGGGGGGCCGCCACCACTACCCCACCCCTGACCGTGGATTCCGAGGCGGGGGTAATCTCATCAGCTACACCTGAGGATTCTGCGGACGGGGAAGCGGAGGAGGAGGAGGACGAGCTTGCGGAGAGCACACAGCACTCCGTTCTCCCCAACAGCCAGGATCTTTTTCTCAGCCTGACTGAAGTACCCTCTCAACCCTCCCAAGGCAGTATCCCAGACCATGAAGCCATGGAAGGGACATCTGGTGAGTGTACCTTTGTAAATATAAAACATGGTTTAAAAGCAAGCGTTTTTTAATGATTAATTTGCCCTGAGGACTTGGGATGCATTCGCGGCCAGTACAGCTACTGGAAAAGTCTGTTAATGTGTCTGGGGACGGAGCGGAAATCCTCCAGGGACATCTCCATGAAGCTCTCATGGAGGTACTCCAAAAGCCTTTGCAGAAGGTTTCTGGGCAGAGCAGCCTTATTCCATCCTCCATGGTAGGACACTTGACCACACCATGCTAGTAGCAAATAATCTGGTATCATTGCATGACAAAGCTGGCAGCGTATGGTCCCGGTGTTTGCTGGCATTCAAGCAACATCCGTTCTTTATCTCGCTGTGTTATCCTCAGGAGAGTGATATCGTTCATGGTAACCTGGTTGGAATACGGGAATTTAATTAAGGGGACAGAGGTGGCTGTTCCTACTGGGCTGTTTGCCTGTGGCTGAAAAGAAATCCTTCCCTGCAGTTAGCCAAGCCGGGGGGAGAGGGGGGATCATTGGCGCTGAGCTTTTCACGTTTGGCTAGCAGGGATCTTCCCTGATACCAGCCACGTGGTGGGGGGAGGGGTAAAGCAACCATCCCAGAGAATTGGAGGCGGGGGGGTTAGTTTGGTTTCTGCTGCTGCACGTTAACAGGAAAACCGCAGCACTCAACGGGCTTTGCTTGGTATTTGGGAAAGGAGGTCACTGGATATATGAACGCTGCAGAAGCCTAAAGACAATGGCTTACCATGGCCGCATGCAAGCCAAATTCTGTTGCTTGGACCTGTGTCTGTGATCTCTAACACCAAAGCCACAGACACTCAATATTAAGATGCAAAAATGCGACCTTGTACCGAAATCACATGTGCTATGTAATGTGAATAGTGTTGTTCACCATGAAAGAGTATAAGCATTGTTCTGTAAAATGTATCTTTTTAAATACTTCTCTCCCTTTTTTCCCTCCCTCCCGCAGCTGCAAATTTTTCAAGCCTCCCTCCTCCGTCCCAAAGGCTATCTCAGATAAGGCGGCAAAAAAAAAGGACCTGAAACAAAATGTTCTCGGAAATCATGGAATCAACCTGCAATGAAAGAGCTCATCTGAATGAGTGGAAGGTCACCCTATCCCAGTACAGGAAAGCTGCCAGTGAACGTGAGGCCATGAGGGACGAACGTGAGGAGAGGAGAGACGCTCGAGATGAGAGGTGGCGGGATGCAACGTTGGGGCTGCTGCGTGATTTAACTGACATGCTCTGGTATCTGGTGGAGCTTCAGGAACGGCAGCAGGATCACAGAGTGCTGCTACAGCCCCTGTATAACCATCCTCCCCCCTCACCATATTCCATAGCCACCTCACCCAGACGTGTAAGAATGCAGGGGCGGGGGAGGCTGCGTGCACCCTCCCACTCCACCCCAGTGGACAGCCCAAGCAAAAGGCTGTCATTACTTTGAACTTTTTTAGTGGCCTTTTCCTTCCCTCCTATCCTCCTCCCAAACCCCACCCGGGCTACCTTGTCACTTCTCTCCCTCTTTTTATAATCAATTAATAAAGAATAAATGATTTTTAAATGATAGTGACTTTATTTCCTTAGAAAGCAAGCTGTGATCAAAGGGGGAGGGTGGGTTGCTTACAGGGAATGAGTCAATCAAGGGGGCAGGTTTTCATCAAGGAGAAACAAACAGAACTTTCACACTGTAGCCTGGCCAGTCATGAAACTGGTTTTCAAAGCTTCTCTGATGCGCAGCGCTTTCTGGTGTGCTCTTCTAATCGCCCTGGTGTCTGGCTGCGCGTAATCAGCAGCCAGGCGATTTGCCTCAGCCTCCCACCCCGCCATAAAGGTCTCCCCCTTACTCTCACAGAGATTGTGGAGCACACAGCAAGCAGCAATAACAATGGGAATATTGGTTTGGCTGAGGTCTGAGCGAGTCAGTAACGTGCGCCAGCGACCCTTTAAATGTCCAAATGCACATTCAACCACCATTCTGCACTTGCTCAGCCTGTAGTTGAACACCTCCTGACTACTGTCCAGGCTGCCTGTGTATGGCTTCATGAGCCATGGCATTAAGGGGTAGGCTGGGTCCCCCAGGATAACTATAGGCATTTCAACATCCCCAACTCTTATTTTCTGGTCTGGGAAGTAAATCCCTTTTTGCAGCCATTTAAACAGAGTAGTGTTCCTGAAGACGCGAGCGTCATGAACCCTTCCCGGCCATCCCACGTTGATGTTGGTGAAACATCCCTTGTGATCCACCAGTGCTTGCAGCACCATTGAAAAGTACCCCTTGCGGTTTACGTACTGGCTGCCCTGGTGCTCCGGTGCCAAGATAGGGATATGGGTTCCGTTTATCGCCCCACCACAGTTAGGGAATCCTATTGCAGCAAAGCCATCCATTATGACCTGCACATTTCCCAGAGTCACTACCCTTGGTAGCAGCACCTCAGTGATTGCTTTGGCTACTTGGATCACAGCAGCCCCCACAGTAGATTTGCCCACTCCAAATTGATTCCCGACTGACCAGTAGCTGTCTGGCGTTGCAAGCTTCCACAAGGCTATCGCCAGTTGCTTGTGAACTGTGAGGGCTGCTCTCATCTTGGTATTCTGGCGCGTCAGGGCAGGGGAAAGCAAGTCACAAAGTTCCATGAAAGTGCGCTTACGCATGCGAAAGTTTCGCAACCACTGGGAATCATCCCACACCTGCAACACTATGCGGTCCCACCAGTCTGTGCTTGTTTCCCAGGCCCAAAATCGGCGTTGCATGGTTGGAACCTGCCCCATTAACAGCATGATCTCCAAAGCGCCGGGGCCCATGGTTTGAGAGAATTCTTTGTCCATGTCCTCATCGCTCTCATTGCTGCGCTGCCGTAGCCACCTCCTCCTCGCCTGGTTTTCCAGGTCCTGGTTCAGCATAAACTGCACAATAATGCGCGAGGTGTTTACAATGTTCATGACTGCTGTCTTGAGCTGAGCGGGCTCCATGCTTGCCGTGGTATGGCGTCTGCACAGTTCACCCAGGGAAAAAAGGCACGAAACGGTTGTCTGCTGGTGCTTTCATGGAGGGAGGGGGAGGATGTACCCAGAACCACCAGCGACAATGTATTTTGCCCCATCAGGAATTGGGATCACAACCCAGAATTCCAATGGGCGGGGGAGACAGCAGGAACTATGGGATAGCTATGGAATGCCCACAGTGCAATGCTCCTGAAATTGACGCTAGCCTTGGTACATGGACACACACTGCCGAACTAATGTGCTTAGTGCAGCCGTGTGCACTCGACTTTATACAATCTTTTCCCAAAAACTGGTTTCTGTAAAATCGGAATTCTGTAGTGTAGACATACCCTAAGAAACCCCTTAGAACTTGTTCATTCCATCTATATTGATGGAAACATAAAATTGGTAGGAATGGAATGTCTCTTTTTACTCAGTAAGTGTTATGCAATAGACAGAATTTTGAAGATCCAGGATGGTGTTTCTCCTCCAAAGTCCTACCAAAAAATGTCAATATGAGGAAAGGCAGCTGAGGGTAAAAAAACGTATTTTGAAAATTAACTGTGGACCTAATTCTCCACTATCTTGCAACATTACAGTTATTTACACCTGTGTAAAGTGAGTGTAATAAATCACTAGATCTGAATGGTAACATTTTACACCCATTTTGTATTTACTTTACTTTACACAGGTATAAATGACTATCTAAAGGGTCTGATTCTCCACTGCCTTGCCCTGTGTCCTGAATTTTCATGAATTTCAGGGGCAAGAAGGGAATGGGACAACACAGATTAACAAAGTTGAAACAAGAGCCTTCATTCATTTTTACTGGAAAAAATGTGTGAAACTAACATTTACTAAATGTGCTAGTGTTTTACTTTATTGGAATTTCAAGTTTAATTGTAACAAATAAAACAATGGTGGTTTGAAAAATGAAATCCTTTTATGAACTCAAAGATTTTCCCTTTTTTTTTTTCTTGGTTTCACTTTTATATCTTGAATGAGATGGGTCAGTTGCTAAGATTAGGAGAATTTCCATCAATGCCTTGGGTGTCTGTAAAATTATTCTGGTCTGTTTTGGCATTCAAAATAGCTGTTTAAGGATTCACAGAAATCATACAGCTGGGTTCACATTGGTTGGTGGTTTAATATCTGGAGCAAAAGGGGCTCCCCCTCCCTTAATAACTGCTGCCTAGCACCTTGACTATATGAAGTCATATCTGTCAACTAATAGCCAGACACATTAGAATGCATTTAATCAATTATCAGTGTCCAGTCTAACAGATAGCTCATGGGGGATGAAATCCTGACCTTATTGCCGAGCTGCTGGACCTCATCAGCATTTGGGGAGAGGAGGCTGTCCAGTCCCAGCTGTGCTCCAGCCGTAGGAATTATGATACCTATGGACAGATTTCACAATGCATGACAGGAAGGGGCCATGACCGGGACACACTGCAGTGCAGGGTCAAAGTGAAGGAGCTGCGGAATGCCTACCACAAGATGCGGGAGGCAAACCACCGCTCCGGTGCTGCACCCATGAGCTGTTGGTTCTACAAAGAGCTGGACGTGATACTCGGTGGTGACCCCACCTCCACTGCGAAGGCCACTGTGGATACTTGGTGACTCGCGTGCCAGTCGAGAGTGGACCGAGCCAGGAGGAGGAAATCTTGGATGAGGATGTGGAGGGGGAGGGGGACCCAGAGGCATAGGACGACTCAGAGATCAGAGATGCATGCAGTCAGGAGCTCTTCTCTACTCCGGAGGAGGATAGCCAGTCACAGCTGTCGGAGCTTGGCAAAGCGCAAACTGGAGAGGAGGCCCCTGGTAAGTGGCTTTGATTTTGGAAATCGCTGAAGCAAGTTGTTGGGGGCAGGAGGGTTGCAGAAAGCAGGCTTCTGTCTGTATGATGCGGATACCACCACATGCCTAATCTGAGCAGCAGAACAGGGTGCTGATTAACTCCCTCACTTTACGGGAATCTGCCTCAGAGATCTCCATGAAACTCTCATGGAGATACTCGGCAATCCGCTGCCGCAGGTTCTTTGGCAGAGTTGCTTTGTTTCTTACCCCATTAAAGGTAACTTTCCTGCACCACTCTGCCATCACTGGGTGGGTGGGGGTAAGGGACCATTGCTGCACACAGGCGAGAAGCATAAAAGCCAGGGCGGAAGCCACAGTCTTGGAGAAGACCCTCCCTTGATTAGCTGCTCACTCTCAGCAGCGAGATATCTTCCATAATGAACACAGCCTGTGGAAAATGTGGGGACAGGAATGATTATAAGCCCCCCGCCCCACAGTGCTGGCCAAGAGCCATGTCCCTGGCTCAGTATGGACCTGGAATACTGATTTCCCCTGCTCTTGCAGTTACTCACCATTTTGGGGGTCTTGTGGCTCATGTGTGTTTGCCTGAGGTCAGTCAGTTAGTGACAGGTATGTGAATAGTGTCTGTGTTTTAAATCAGTGGTCTGTGTGTTGCAAACAATACTGCTTCTGTAAAATGTTGCATTTTGGCTTCACAGATATGATCTTGGGAGCCCAACATCCCTCTTTGTTATTGCCGGCTGAATGGCTGCACAGAATTAGAAAGCGGCCACGAAGAACTGAAGAGGACTTTAGCGTGAGGTCATGATGAACTGCCCAGCCGAAAAACAAGAATTGAAGCAGTGGTGGGACAGCGAGAAGAGGGACCAAAAGGAGAATGCGATGCGCCAGAATGAAGCCACGGAGTGGCTCTTAAACGTTATGGAGCGCCAAGTGGACACACTCCAGGCACTACTAGCACTGCAAACCGAGCAGCTCCGTGCCCACCCTCCTCTGCAGCCGCTGTCGGAAAACTCTTTTCCATGCGCCCCACACACACTGCCAACACACTCTTATCAACCTCCTGGTTCCAGTCTATACCCGCTGAATTCCACTCCTCCCCCGTCACAGTCCAGCCCTGCGGACTCCCAGTACTCACTGCACTCAACACCCGCCCCTCTGCAGTTTAGCCCTGCTGAAGTACAGTACCCGCTGCACTGTACTCCAAAGGAGAATGTTGGATATGATACCTGGACATACACAAATCTTTAACTATCCCGGGACCCCACCTCCTCCTGGGACCCTCCCTTCCCCAATCCCCCTCAGTGCTGATGTGTTTTTTTGTTTGTCTCTCTCCTCCAGTTGTTGTTTTTTAATAAAATAATTGTGTTGGTTTGAAAGCAATCTTTATTCTATTAATTGAAAGCAAACAGAGTCCTGCAAAGCAACAGGCAATTTTCTTACACCTTCATAGTGCATCGTCTGCACCAATCACAATCACCTCCTAGCATTACAAGCACTGCACTCCCGAGCATAGCAACAAATATTAGTGGCTTTCAGCTTCAAATTGCTGCCTCAAGGCATCCCTGATCCTTATGGCCCTGCGCTGTGCCCCTCTAATAGCCCTGGTCTCTGGCCATTCAAATTCAGCCTCCAGGCGCTGAGCCTCAGCGGTCCAGCCTTGAGTTTAACTTTCTTCTCTTCACAAATATTATGGTGCCAGGGCCGGCTCTGGCTTTTTTGCCGCCCCAGGCAACAAAGCCTCACGCCCCGGAGCGCAGCAGGGGAGGGCACCGAGCTCGGCCGTGGGCCGCTCTCCCTGACCAGCCGGAGCACTGGGGGGAGGGCGGCGAGCCCGCCGCGGCTCCGCTGGCGGCCGGAACGCCGGGGGGAGTGCAGAGAGCCCGGCCGGGGTTCCGCTCTCCCCGGCGGCCAGAGTGCCAGGAGGAGGGCGGAGAGCCCGCCACGGCTCCGCTCTCCCCGGCGGCCAGAGTGCCAGGAGGAGGGCGGAGAGCCCGGCCGGGGCGCCGCTCTCCCCGGCGGCCAGACACCAGGGGAGGGCGGCGAGCCCGCCGCAGCTCCGCTCTCCCTGGCGGCCGGAGCTGGAGCACCGCACCGCCCCGCCCCCCTCCAGGTGCCACCCCAAGCACAAGCTTGGTGGGCTGGTGCCTGGAGTCGGCCCTGTATGGCGCGTACAGCACGCAGCTATAAGCATAGGAATATTGTCATTGGCCAGATCCAGCCTCACATATAGGCAGCGCTCCAAAAGCACACTCCACAGTCATTCTGCACTTGCTCAGCCTGTTGAAGAACCACTCCTTGCTGCTGTCAAGGTGCCCCATGTATGGCTTCATAAGCCATGGCATTCAGGAATAGGCGGGGTCTCCCAGGATCACAATGGGCATTTCGACTTCCCCTACGGTGATCTTTTGGTCCGGGAAGAAAGTCCCTGCTTGCAGCTTCCTGAATAAGCCAGTGTTCTGAAAGATGCGTGCGTCATGCACCTTTCCGGACCAGCCTGCGTTAATGTCTGTGAAACACCCACAATGATCCACAAGCACCTGGAGAACTATAGAGAAATACCCCTTGCGATTAATGTACTCTGTGGTTAGGTGGTCTGGTGCCGGAATTGGAATATGAGTGCCATCTATCACCCCACCGCAGTTAGGGAAGCCTATTTGTGCAAAGCCATCCACAATGTCGTGCACGTTGCCCAGAGTCACAGAGCAGGATTCGATTAATGGCCCTGCACACTTCTGTCAACACGAGTCCAACGGTCGACTTTCCCACTCCAAACTGATTAGCGACCAATCGGTAGCCTTCTGGAGTAGCAGCTTCACCAGTGCAATCACTACATGCTTCTCCTATGGCAGGGCAGCTCTCATTCTGTCCTTGCAACGCAGGGCTGGGGTAAGCTCATCACACCATCCCATGAATGTGGCTTTCCTTATCCGAAAGTTCTGCAGCCACTGCTTGTCATCCCAGACGTGCATCACAATGTGATCCCATCACTCAGTGCTTGTTTCCCAAGCCCAAAAGTCGCGTTCCACTGTGATCAGCACCTCCATGAATGCCACAAGCAATCTCGTGTCATAGCTACTAAGCGTGGCGAGATCAATGTCACACTCCTCTTGCCTTTGTAGTTTAAGGAGTAACTCCACTGCCACTCGTGATGTGTTAGTGAGAGTGAGCAGCATATTGGTTAACAGTGTGGGATCCATTCCTGCAGACCGATGAGGCAGAGCAGAGCATGCAGTACAAAAACCGTGGAAAGATGGCGCCAAATGCAGGCGGAAGCACAGGGATTGCTGGGATGTGAAGCAATGCATCATGGGCACTGGGACAGAACCCAGGATGTCCCGCAACCCCTCCGCCTTCCCACAACTCTTAGCAGCAGCAGCAGAAGAGATATTCTATGGGATAGCTGCTCAGAGCGTACCGCTCCGAATATCACTGCAAGTGTCGCACGTGTGAACATACTATTGCGCAGGCAGCTGAAAAATGTGAACACATAACAGCAATTTCCCTTCAGCAGTCTCTGAGTGGTGCTGTAACTGCCAGCGATGTAACTCTACCAGTATAGACATATCCTGAGTCTTGAAACCAGCATAGCTGCATGGATTCTCAAGCAGTCAAGATACTAAGGAAGCTATTGAGCAAGAGAAAGAGATGAAAGGCAGAAGAGCATAATCACTTGCTGTGACGGGGTCTGCTTACCCCGCACTAGCCCAGACAGGGTTAAAATGAGGGAGCCCAGCTCATTCTGGGCTGGATACTGCAGAGGAAGGACCTGCCTGGGAAGTTCCTGCGGAGGGTCAACCACAGTCCCTGACTGCACCGGGAATCGAAGCCATCCACAACTGGAGGAACCCTTGGAGACAACTGGCCCTGCCGAACACAGAGGACCTGACATCTCATGGGAAACCCCAACACAGACTCTGGTAGGAAGTGACCCAGGGAGGGTGATGGAGCGGTACCTCCCCCTCAGGGAAACTCAGCATGTTTTGGTAGGGCCCCCCCGCTGAGTCAGCGGCAAGCCGCTATGCCACTGTTAGGGCCCTGGGTCAGGGCCCGGTGGAGTTGGGTGGGCCCGGGCCCCCCTACCGGGGCTGCCACACCCCAACGCTACAGACTCTGGCCGCTGCACCCAAGGGCAGCGCTACAGACTCTGGCCGCTGGGCCATGCTGCCCTGCACCCAAGGGCGGTGCTACAAACTCTGGCCGCTGGGCCACGCTGCTTCTACCCGAGGGGCGTGGACCGTCACACTTGCCCTCAGTTATCTAGGGATTTGCCATTATCTGGCTATCTCCTCCTCAAGGAAAAACAAACACACATGTAATTAAAAGACAAGTGTGAAAATATTATTATTGTTTTAGTTCAAAGTAATAGAAACTGTATAAGAAAGTCAGATATGTACATAGAACTCAGATAGTAAATTACTCTGAGTCTAGTTTTACCTCTATTGAGTCCACTTATTATGAGCTTAAAATATGTTTTCTTTTAAGTTCAATTACACTTTAGGTATCTTTGGTCTCCAGAACACGGCTGAGACACATGGGTAGGGCACCCTGCGTATTATCTATACTGCACTTGTTGTGTAGGTGGAGGACTTCAGTCTCTAGTCAGTGCTTTCACGAGCAGTAGATTCATGCCCACATACAAAAACCAACCAAACATATCCTGAATTCCTGATGCACCAAGTGTCTCAGTTTTCGCCAGCAGATTGCCTCCCCAACCTACTAACATATTTCATGCACAGGAATGTCTTTGAGTAAACACTGTTAATTCACATAATCATCTCTTTAGTTGTTTTCTTGGGCTTCTGGTCATCTGCCAAGCATTTCAAATTCCTTTAATTTCACATATCTCAGTAATCTTTACCTGTCTTTGTGATCCTTAACTATTTTCATTACTTCTCCTTCAAATGTAGAGTTCATATCAACATTATTTTCCTTATATTTCAGTTACCTTTGCTTTAACTCCTCTATCTCTACCCTCTTTCCCAAGACATGCTTCCCATGCTGTAGCCAGGAAGGGGGTGGGTATATCAATCTTACACCACACAAGGATTCCCCTATGCTCTGGGATTCTAGCTGATTGCTTTCCCCCACCAGACTAGCACAAATCAACCTTACCAGGGAGAAAGATCTTGCCCATAAATCTATCACGGATGCAGCACTGTGATACCAAACGGCATTATGTTTAGGAAGAAAATGTTCAGATACTTCTCTCTTCCTTCAGTCTCTATAACATTTATTTATCAAACCATTAAAAGGTGTTACTTCTCTACCTTGCCTATACTATCTCATTGTGATTCTTCTTGACCAAGCAAGGGGGTTTATTCTCCTCTTGATGAATGTCTTGTTAATGTTAATGACAGTCACCCGGCATGCTTTGAGAGGTGAAAATACCTCATAGACTTTCATCCACTGCATATCAGATTTATTTTCTCCCATTTTGAATTCAAAAATGTTACAAACTATAAATCAGGAAAGGCTGTGGGAGCTGCTATATTGATGGACCATCTTCAGTTTCTGTAAATTGAAAGCAAAATTAAATATCACATAAAGCAGTGAAGACTTGTAATATTTGGGAGTGGTGTGCTTGGGCATGCATACTGAATGATGTGCCTGCTGGAATTATGGTCTCTCACCTTAATCTACTGCAGAGGGGAATTCCAGGAAGTCGAGACAGAATATTGTCATCAAATCAATGGGAGTTTCAGACACACAAGAAAAGGAGACTAGACCCTAAAAAATATTTCTGCTGTCTGTTCCCTGCTGGTGAAAGGTCATCACTAGCTTCTAGAGAGCCAATCTCTTCCCCTCCTTCTAGAGCTTTTATATTCTTGGCCCCTCAGAGTTTTGTCTTAACATAAAGAGCAAACAGCATTTTACTCTAAAGGGATGGGGAAACCTGACGCTTCACCACTACCAGGAAGATGAAGTTTGAGGAAAACCTCCTGTACGACTTGCCTGTAGAATACCCAAATTACAAGAAGAGAGAGATGAAGGGCCTGATCTGCCGCGGATAAAAATTGGCTTGGAACCACTGAGTCTTGCCACAATGTTTACCAGTAAAAAAGGGTTGGAACATGTAATACTACACTTTGCAACGTTTCCTTGGAGGGAAATGTACCGTGTTATTGAAGGACTTTGTTTTTCTTAAGACTCAACTAAACAACAACACCCAACACAATGATGACTTTGGCTTTGGAACCTTTAGAAATTTTGGCTCCTACATTTGGTATTGCCCTTCCTTTTCCCCTTTGTGGCTGGAATGGCACTGTGCCATCACATGGAACTTAATCTGAATTCAGTGACATCTCTGCATACAGAATCTCTGAAAATCATGATTACTTTACAGCTCTGAACAGATTATACAGCTCTGTTAATAGTGTAATTTTGTACGGATGCGAACACAAGTAGAAATTATTTAGAGAGAACAGGGCAACAGAGGTATGTCCGATGAAGTACATTTTATGGCTACATTTCTTTCTTTTACACATAAAACAAGTCTGATTAGCATAGGAGAAATTCACAAGTACCCTGTTGCATTTCTACCATGTTATAAAGTGAGTATGTTGCCTTGTACCTCACAAAAGGTGAAGTCTGTGACATTTCTCTCCCAATAACTAGATACTGGACCCAACACACCACTTGTGTAAATGGAGAAGTACATTGACTTCAGGGAGGTGCACTTGTTGTTTGACTGGTTATTTGCATGCAAGCAACACAGGAACTTATGTACAGCTGAAACTCCAGGATCCCAGTAGCTAATTTTAGAACATTATCAGATGGAGACTATATTTGGTCACCAGGATAATTGACCTCTCTCCAAATTACCCAATTGTTAAATGGGGTATGTGATAATGCTTGCATACTTTACAAAGGTGCTGAAGTTTAACAGGGCTCAGATGGGGGTGGGTGGGAAGGCAGTGATACTCTCCTAAGCTCCACCCACAAAATAAGCTCCACCTAGGTGAATCACCAGAATAAGAGACAGCTCACAGTAGATTCAAAATAAGTTCATGCTGCCTCTTGCCTCAGCTGGGATTCGGGGCTTGAACATACCCAAGGTTGGCTCCTTGGCCTTATCTCCTTCTTGCCTGGGCGGCAGGGGGCGGGGAATAAGTACTGTAGTGGCATTTCCCAAACAACCGCCATCTATAGCACCAAAATGAGATGTCACTTACAGTAAATTGTGCAGATCCATGACATTCCCTCTCCCTTCCTACATGAGGGATGAAACAGCTATCAATGTTAACATTTAATTTATCATCATGATGCATCTGAGTTAACCTCTCACTGAGATGACCAGGGCATTTCACACCTTTCAGTGCTATTGTTCTAGGCTCTCTGCATTCTCTACATTAGTTACACTTGAGTCACATTTTTGAGGTTTTTCTCCATACCCATAACAGCTAGAGACTAAGTTAAAAGAAAAACCCCACAAGAAAGAAATCTAAGATTCTGAAGAACAAGATAGTAGCTTCAGAGAAGTGCAGTATAGCATTTGAGCCCATATCAGCTATTTCCGAGTCCTGAGTTAATGTTTGTAATGCACTTTGAGCACCTATATACATACAAAGTATTTTAAAATGCAGTAATTAAATTTAAATTAACCGCTACATAACTGATTTAAAGATAATCAGAATTACTGAGCAGAGCCAAGGAACCTGGGAGCTTCTGCCAATCACACAAGCTGTACTTTGCTTGTTTCTCTACACAGTATTCCTGGTTTTACAGTAATGCTACATAACCATAAGTTGACTAGTTGGAAATTCAATTTCTTTGTGATCTAATCAATCCAATATTATCAATTTTTTGTGCAACTAATATCTTGATCTTCTCATGAACCTCTTCTAAGTGGAGCTGTGGTTTCTGTTAGGCTTGGTCATCAAAATACAGACCAATAATAGCAGTATCACTTTTTTCCAGATGTTACTAAATTATTTAAGTTGCTTACTCTAATCAGATTTCTTCTGGTTAGTGAAATGCAGAGAGTAATACTAATTTATTAATACATTGTGAATTATTAGGAAACATGCTTAAATGCATCTCTCTCTCTCTTTTTTTTTTTGTCCAAGCACTTACATAAATTATTTATTGAACCAATATAAGGTACTATATTATCTAACTTGTCTATAGCATCTCACTGTGATTCTTCTTGATCTTACAAGGGGGTTTATTCTCCCCTCTTGATGCAGGTTTCATTAATATTAATGACAGCTATAATTTTTGTGATCACAGGCAGGGCCACGGAGAGTGGGTTCAGGCCCCCCAGCAAGGGCGGACAAGCTAAACAGGGCCGATGGGGGGTGGGGTGGGTGGGAAGCCGGGCCCCGGGCCCCCTTCCAGACCACCAAGCCCCAGTAATATGTAATGGCTTCCCTCCTATCAGCGCTGATCGCAGGTGGGTGGAGCTTGGGCCATGAGCACAGCTTGGGAGAGTACCACTTCTTTCAGTCTGACCACAGTCTACTGTGCAGAGTCAATTAGAGATCTTTCAGCATGGCATGAGATGAAATTGATCAGAAGGCTGGAGAATCCAGAATGAATTGAAAAATATAATGGTTTGTTAACTTTTTAAAAGATTACTACAAATGAATGTTTGCAGTGTTGTTATAGCCATGTTGGTCCCAGGATATGAGAGACAAGGTGGGTAAGATAATATCTTTTATTGGACAAACTTCTGTTGGTGAAAGAGACAAGTTTACTGTGGCAAATTGCCGGCACTACTATGATGGGTCTCATGCTTTCTCTTCCGGGGTGTGTGTGTGTGTGTGTGTTCAGGGTGCCATTTCTTGCCCCTGAACTGGGATATTAACTGCCCCACTAGTGTCCTAGAGGAGGGGAGTGGAGAGGGAGGGACCCGGGCCCTTCTACTCCGGGTCCCAGCCGAGGGGCCCTAAGGATAGCGGTAAACCACTTGAACTAGTGGTTTCTTCCCCTGGGCTACTTCCCTCTCCAGCCCTTCAGCTTGGGGGGGCTTCCTGCCCTCCCTCTGCACAAGCCAGGTGTCCCTTTACCGAGGGTCTTGGTCTTCTTAGCCCACCACAGCACTTCTCCAAACTCCCCTCTGCTTCCCTCCAAACTGCTCTCTGCTCCAACACCAATCCTCTCTGCTTCAACTCCTTCCCCTGTCTGATTGAAGCAGGGTTTTTTTAATCAGGTGACTGGCTTCAGGTGCTCTAATTGGCTTCAGGTGCTCTAATTAATCTATAGCAAACTTTCTTCCCTCTACAGGGAATAAGGCTCCCTTCTAACCCTCTCCTGCTGCCCTCTGGCCATGCTGTATCACATTACTCAGAGCTACAAAAGACGGGAATAAGAGCTCTGTGTAGCTCAGAAGTTTCTCTTTCACCAACAGAAGTTGGTTCAATAAAAGATGTTCTCACCTGCCTCCTCTCTCTACAAATAAATTGTCTGAGATAAAGACCATGCTTGTCATTACTTTCCCCATGTGCATTTTTAAAATATTAAGACTATTTTACTTTTAGCGGTCTTATCTTTTGAATTGTTTCCACAAAAACAGTGTTTAACTGCGTCACTTATTAGTAAAGGCAGAATACTGAAGTTGGTTTTATTGGGTTAATGGATGTTATACACAGCACTCAGTTCTCCACTGTTCCCTTGCTTCGCATTGATTTACAATTGCGCACCAATTGGAATCTCTTTAAAAATATGACACTAAGGCTGCAAGCCTGTTAAAGTGAATTTCCAGATGACTAATTAATAGTCCTTCACAAGAACTATTGGGCATTTTTGCTTTTAAATCACAAGTCAGCTAAGCCTATTTATTTATTTATTTATTTATTTATTTTTCCTAGCTAAAGACATATGCTTGTAAGGAGTTACATGGTAGATTGAAAGACTTAGTCACTGCGTAATAACAAAAAAACAAAAACAAAAACAAACAAACAAAAAAACCCCCCCACACACACACTGATTTTATGGAGAGTGTCAATATATTTATTCAGCAAGAGTTTTGATACATGCCAAACAATTGTCTGTGGCTATACCTGTCTGAAAGCACTTGATTTTGTCAGACTTACCAAAATAATTCACAGAAGACATTTTATCCATCACTGTGTGGGACTAAACAGATTTTCCCTTTCTCAACAGACTGGCAAGAACATGTGCCAAGAATCACCTTACCTCTTTAGGGAATTCTGTCAGTATAAGTACCCATGCTAAGCAGAAATCCTCATGTGGGATCCTTGCAAGGACTTCCAGATAGGAGGACAATCAGCCTCATCTGAGACTGTAAGGAGACTCTGAAAACAGTGGTTTAGGGACGCATCAGCACAATTCACACTTTATTCCCATTCCCAGAGGCTGAGGTGCAGATGTTCAGCTGGAAGAAATCAGCATAGCCACACTTTGACTTCAAAATGCAGCTATGCTGATTTACACAATCTGGCCCTAAGAGAGTTTCAACCTGGTGACTTTCCCCAACACCTGCCAGCATCAGATCCAGTGCTGCTAGATGTGATCCAGCCTAGAGCCTGTTCTGCAATTCTTTGAGGAGTTTTGGGTGAGCAAAAATTGCAAAATCATGTCCCTAAGAAAAACTCCTCAGGTCGCTCCTGAACCTGATTCTCCAGCCTAGTGTGCTGACCGAACCACAGGACAATGACCAATGTTTACCTGTGGCTTTCAATTAAATGTATACATATTTTTCCTTCCAGTTTTTCCATGCTCAGAATTCATGGACTTTCTTTCACATGTTTTCTCTTTTGCAGTCTCATAAGCAAGGCCAGCTCCAGGCACCAGCAAAGGAAGCAGGTCCCTGGGGCGGCAAATAGAAAGGGGCAGCACTTCATCCGTTATGGGGGGGCGGCACGTCCTTCAGTCCCTCGCTTCCTCTTCGGCGGCAGCTCAATTACTCTGCTTCAGTCTTCGGCGGCAATTCGGCGGCGGGTCCTTCACTCTCTCTCTTCCTCTTCAGCAGCAGCTTACTTGGGTTTTTCTTTTTTTTCCTCTCTCTTTTTTTTTTTTTTCCTGCCGCTTGGGGCAGCAAAAAAGCTGGAGCCGGCCCTGCTCACAAGCTCATGAAATAAGAATATTTCTGTGTCTTATTTTCCCGCCACTTGCCATCATTTATTTCCTGTAGGTGCATGAGTGAGAATTACTCACTAGAGTAAGGTTTGCAGGATCAGGCCCATATTTCCCTTCAATACCTCCAGTGGAAACAAAAGTTTCCCAGAACTAAATAATTGTATTGCATTCCAGAATCATGCGTACGACAGTGTTCTCATCGGTTCAACAGCATTTCCAGTGAACATAACTCTGCTTACAATCCACCAGCCTATGCAGCTGAGCTCGCAGTTTGAATGCTGAGGTTCCTTTCAAAACACAGCCATTGAGGCACATGTCGGAACAGCTTTAGAGGAACTTGCTACTCAATCAAGATCTATTGTCTTTATTAGTATTTTAACCGTCACGATCACTGTAAGGTAATGTGGTGAAACAATAATTGCTCCATAGTTTAGGTTTCAGCTGAGCTCAATTTTGGCAGCCCCTCTAAAAACCACAAAAAAAGTCATATTTACTTCAAACTGGAAGTTTGGGGTTGGGGCAGAGGAAAACATTTTCTGTAAGGTCTCAAGTGATTTGGACAAGGGGTGCCCGAACTATGACACCCAAACTATAGGGCTGTTTGCCAGATTTTTTGTTTTTAAATCTACCTTTTGTTTACTACTTTGTAGTAAAAAAGACCACAAAGAAAAGGAGAGAGAGAGAGAATCTAGTTTATTGGACTCTCCTACTTGAGATCTAGTGGCCTGGACCACGCTTTAGGTCAGGGGTGGACAAACTTTTTGGCCCGAGGGCCACATCTGGGCATAGAAATTGTATGGCAGGCCATGAATGCTCACAACGTTGGGGTTGGGGTGTGGCAGGGGGTGAGGGCTCTAGCTGGGGGTTAGGGCTTCAGGGTGGGGCCAGAAATGAGGAATTCAGGGTGCAGGAGGGGGCTCTAGGCTGGGGGTGGGGATGAGGGGTTTGGGGTGTAGGAGGGTGCTCCAGACTGGCACTGAGGGGTTTGAAGTGCCGGAGGGGGCTCAGGGCTGGGGCAGGGGGTTGGGATGTGGGAGGGGGTGAGGACTCCAGCTGAGGGTACAGGCTCTGGGGTGGGGATGAGGGGCTTGGGATGCAGAAGGGTTCTCCAGGATGGAATCAAGGGGTTCAGAGGGCAGGAGGGGGATCAGGGCTGGGGTAAGGGGTTGGGGCATCGGAGGGGCTCAGGGGTGCAGGCTCCAGGCGGCACTTACCTCAAGTAGCTCCCGGAAGCAGCAGCATGTCCCCCCTCCGGCTCCTACGTGAAGGTGCAGCCAGGCGGCTCTGCTGTGTGCTGCCCTGTCCGCAGGCACCGCCCCTGCAGTTCCCATTGGCTGCGGTTCCCGGCCAATGGGAGCTGCAGGTGGTGCTTGGGGCAGGGGCAGCGTGCAGAGCAGAGCCCCAGGCTGCCCCTATGCATAGGAGCCAGAGGGGGGCAATGACGCTGCTTCCAGGAGCCACACGAAGTGGCATCCGACCCTACTCCCCGGCTGGAGCGGGGCAAGCCCCAGACCCTACTCCCCAGTGGGAGCTCAAGGGCTGGATTAAAACGGCCGGTGATTATTATATAAATTTTAAACATTCACTTTTTAATTTGGAGAATCAACTCCAACAAGCTTAATGTAGCAAGCACATCAAGATAATGCACTTAGGCTCTAATAATAAAAATTTCTTCTATAAGCTCCAGGCTTATTTGTTGGAAGTGACTGAGGAGTGAGAGACCTGGGTGTGTTGGTCAATCACAGGATGCCTATAAGCTACCAATGTGATATGGCTGCGAAAAGGCAAATACGATCCCAGGCAGGGCCGCCCAGAGCGGGGGCAAGTGGGGCAATTTGCCCCAGGCCCCGGGCCCTGCAGGGGCCCCCACGAGAATATAGTATTCTATAGTATTGCAACTTTTTTTTGTGGAAGGGGCCCCCGAAATTGCTTTGCCCCAAGCCCCCTGTATCAGGCGAGGCATTTCCATTAGAGACAGAGAAGTATTAATGTCACTGTACAAGGCACTGGTAAGTCCTCGTTTGGAATACCGTGTACAGTTCTAGTCATCCATGTTCAGGAAAGATGTATTCAAAGTGCACCAGTGCAGAGAAGAACTACTAGGTTGAGCAGGGGATGGAAGGGCGTATCTCATGACAGGAGAATGAAAGAGCTTGGCTTGTTTAGCCTAGCAAAATGAAGGCTGAAAGGAGATATGATTTCTCTCTATAAATACAGCAGCGGGATAAACACCAGGGAGGGTGAAGAGCTATTCAAGCTCAAGGTCAATGTTGATACAAACATGGTTATAAACTGGTCATGAACAAATTCAGGCTAGAAATTAGGCATTTTCTAATGAGGACTGAAGTTCTGGAACAGCCTCCCCATAGGAATTGTGGGGGCAAACCATTAGTTTTTAAGAGAAAGTGAGACACATTTATGAGATAGCTTGACAGGGCTGCTCGCAGTGGTGGGAGGCAGGGCTCAGCAGCCCGCTGTCTCCCTTACAGTTCACATCTTAAGTTTCTAAAAATCTTATGGTTCAGGGTGTCAGCCAGTCACCTGCAGGGATCGGGAAAGGATTTTTTGCCCCTACTGCTGTATTCTGGGTGGTCTTTTTTTTTTGTTTAGTCTCCTTCTGAAGTATCACAGATGGCCCTGGCTGGAGATAGGACGCTGGATGGGTGCTTTGAGGTAGTACAGATCATTCTCTTTTCTCTGGTGTATGGCTGGCTTGTTCTTGTTCACATATCTAGGCTCTGACTGTTTGCCATAGGTGAGGCCAGGAAGAGACTTTTCCTCCAGGTAAGCTTCGCAGTGACCTTCAGGAGGGATGGGGGTGGGCGGGGTTCATCTTCCTCTGCAGCCTAGGGCAGAGGTCACTTTGCCAGAATCATCTGGGTAGCTCTCACTTTATCAGTGTGCTGCCATGGCAGAGGCCTCAGTCCCGTCTGTTTTCTGCTTGTGACGCACAATAGTTTAGGCTCCTGAGGGCTAGACTGCAGTATCTGAAATCCTGATTGTTGGGTTTTGAGTGCAGATGGTGGTGGTGGGCTGTGATCACAGGAAGTCAGACTATGTGAAGCCCATCCCCCGCCACTCCCATGGCTTCAGAGCCCGAGCGCCGGCCACAACTTCAAAGCACTGGCTACACAGCTAATTTTGGAGCGCTTGTGCCAGCGCCGCTAGCCTGAGTCCAGGGAAGTGGGCTGGGAGGCGCGCTCCTGCATCCTCCAAAATGCTGCGTAGACACCCCCTCACTTCTCTCATCTGTAAATCAGGACTAAATAATATGGACCTGTCTTGTGAGATGTTAATGAATGAATTCTTGTCACGCCCTTTAGAAATCCTCTGCTGAAAAGGTGCAGAACATATAGTGGTTATATAAACAAGAGCAACCTCATGTCTGCACTGGGCCCAGCCCAAGGGAGTCCTGCTCTCTGATAAAGGCATCTAGGAACTATCACAATACAAATAATAGAAAGCAAATATTAAAAATACCATGACTTATTTTAAATCGTGTCAGACTGCTTTAAATAAGCTCACTCAGATCCTCTGTTCTGTCTATAGGCAAACAAAACCCCGCTGGCTTCAACAGCACTTCCTCCTGCACAAGGACTGCCCTCCCTCCACAGCTTAGTTGGCTGTCAAGTGAGGAAGGGGTTGGGGTTTTTTGAAAGGTTTTTACATGTTTTATGACACTGCCATCATTTAACTACCTTCTAATAGGCAGCCTAATCCCCCGTCCTATTCCCAGAACCCTTGCTGCAGGCAACTGTGAAAGGAGGGCCTGTCATTTCAAAGGACTTTTATTGATGGTGTTAAAAATACAGCAACATCATCTCTAAGTCTTTGAACAATAGTCCCGTCCCACTACCGTCCTGGCTTTTGTTTGTTTCTTGCTGGCATTGCATGATTGATTAGGATCTGACGTCTTTTCTGACGTTGGATGCCAAATAAAACATCGGCTGGAGGCTGAATAACCAGCCTCCTCAGGAATTCTGTTGCGTGGGGAGTCAGCGAAAGCATTTTTTCAGGTGTAATTATTTGACTTTGGCCAGTTCTCTATTCCAGACTGGTAATTCGTTAGAACAGTTCATAGCTGCAGAACTGGGTCCTACTTATTAGTATCTGAGGTGCCTGAGCTAACAACCCTGATTTAAACAAGGAGCTGGAGTCAGGGTTTTCTGGGTGAGGTGCTAAACTTCCTTCACCCCAGGCGGAGTGTGATGATTTCCAGTCAGACTGAAGGAGAGGAAGGATAGTCCAGTGGGCAGGGTGCTAGCCTGTGATTTGGGAAACCAACCGTTTCCATTTCTTTAGGCGAGTTGCTGTCTACATCGGCATTTAGTTTGCAGCAAGCTGGAGTGTGAATCTACCCTGCCTCAGGCACTAACCTGCCACCATTGTCAGGCACTATCCATGTGGACCCTGCTGATACACAAAATAACAGTTCATTAATTCACTTCAATCTAGTCTGTTTCACAAGAGGACTAGATCAAAGCACATTAACTAACTGTTAGTGCATATCAACAGAATCCACACGGACAGTCAGTACCTGGCAGGACAGCGAGGGGTAGATCTACATCCCATCTTGTCGCAAACTAAATGTTTGTTTACACAGTCCCTTGGCCTCGCTGCGTCTCAATTCTCCATCTATAAAATGGGGATAATAGCACTTCCCTACCTCTCAAAGGTGTTGTGAGGATAAATACAGTAAAGATTATGAGTCACTTAGATCACTTAAACAGCTGCAGGGGCAGCAATACACCCGCACTACTTAGCACTTCAGTGTAACCACTCACTACAGCAACAGGAGAGGTTCTCCCATCATTGTAGGAAATCCACCTCCCTGAGAGGCATTAGCTAGGTTGATGGAAGAATTCTTCTGTTGACCCAGTACTGTCTACGCCAAGGGTCAGGTTGGTTTAACTATGTCATTCAGGGGTGTAGATTTTTCACGCCCCTCAGCGATGTAGTTGGGTCAACAACTTTTTAGTGTAGTCCTGACCACGGGTACTATGGTAAAGGAGGATATATAAGTACCTTATAGAGAAGGTAGCTCCTGGAAGATGCACCTGCTTTCCAGACCATTTCTGGGATGAAAGATGTTACAGTTTTATGTAGTGGAAGGTTCTTACATGGTCTGTCTTTATAATGGTTTATGTATATTCAGTGCTACAGAGCTTGATGGGGCATCTGCAAAGATACATGATGCACATAGTTACTGCATTAGACCCAAACTCCTTAATAATCACACACACAAAAACTAATAGGGTTGCAAAATCAGGCATTGGAAAGTTAGGAAATGCCAGAATTCAGGTGGCCTGTGCAACTGTAATTCAGGACCCCGGTGCATCTGTATTATGATACAGTTTTTAATTTTATGATCACATACTTCCCCCTCCCTCGCTTATTCAGTGCACAGGAAAGATAGTGCTCAATTAATGAGCAGCTATTCGGTATTTTGTTTTATGCCCATTGTTCAGCGTGTGGCCCCATGACTTATTTACTGCACACTATTCAAGTACTGCTCTAAAGACAGTTATTATTTTCCTCATGGGCTTTTCTATGGTGCTTGTCACCATAGTATCTGAGTGCTTCACAAAAAAGTTATTTTTACAATCCCCCTGTGAGGTGAAGGGGTGGTATTATCCCCAGGGTACAGACAGGGAACTGAGGCACAGAGAGATTAATGTCAAAAGTATTCCCTGATTTTGGGTGCCCAATTTGAGATGTGTAGGGCCTGATTTTTCAGAGTACATGGCATTATATAGGACTTTGTATGCTCAAAACACAGCTCCCATTGATTTCAATTGCAGCTAAGAGTGCCCAAAATATCTGCTAATCAGACCCTGGGGTCTCAAGTTGTGTGTTTCTCATTTTCTGGGTGCCCAATTAGTCACCCCCTCTGAAAAGTTTTAAGTGACTTGCTAAACATTACACAGGAACTCTGTGGCAGAAAGGGATAGAATCCAGTTCTCCAGGGCAGCATTCAACTGCCTCAACCATGAGATTGTTTTTTCTCTTCCTGCAATCCTCTGCCTCACTCACTAAACAGCTTCCAACATTGGTAATAAATGAGATATGAGGCCTACAGAGCTCAGCCTCCTTCACTACACAAGCCTGTTTCCTCCACCGAACAGGTCCATTCTGTGATCTGAAGACAGTCCCAGTCTACTCCTTGTCCCCTGAGCCCAGCTCATCCTCTTCAAAGCACTGGGGTACAAGAGAGGCGTTCAAAGAATAGGTTGTCAGAATTTGTATTTAACATGGGCAAAACAATATTTTTCCTTAGCCTCATTCTCAGAAACCCACTGAACTATTTTGGCTGAACTTTAAAACCAAAAACCAAACAAAGCCTGAGGCAGATACCCAGCATGGAAAATGTCAGACCTGAATGGGCTAGAGTTTGGCAGGGTCTAATAATGGGAAGTGTGGGTCAACCTTAATAATAGGCTGCCTACCAGCTCTACCTGTATATACTTAAGTCTTCCATAAAACCTAGCACGCAGGCAAGAGCAGTGATTGGTCAGCCTGTCCAATTTTAGTGACTCTTGCAGCACGTGGCAGGAGGTCTCTATTATGTATTAATGCAGGAAGCCTGTGAGCAAAAGCAGCCCCAAAGAATGTGTTTAAAATGGAATGCAGTATGGAATAGTTGAGTGTGGGCAATAATAATAATTCTACAAAGACTGAGTACAGTTTCTAAAACAATAGTAACATGGCTTCAGGCTGCACTACAACTACTGTGATGCACCACATGCAATTAGAGTACGCCAGCTCAAAGAGTTGGTAAACAAAGAACTATGTTGGGACAAATTAATCCCAGTTGTGGAGGATGGATTTGGCCAGTTGTCTTCAAGTAGAAATAACTCCTTTGAAAATGAGACAATACCAACCAACTTTAGTCAGTCGTGCTACTAAGAAAGGATACAGCCTGTGCAATCACCCAAATCAATGAACTACGCAACACTTAGATGCTAGCACATTCCTTTTGTGGAAGGAATGAGATTTATGAGATTGCTCAGCATTTTGAAGTATGTTATAAAATGCCGTCAAAAACATTTCTCAGAGGAACAGTCACTCCTGGAAAAGCATGCCAGCTGAGAATTAATATTGATAAAAAAACATTTTTCACTGTGAGGATTCTCCTGGGAAATATCTGGTACTGCAATTTCAAATTCTTTTCGGAAAATGTGCTACCAACTGTGTGTGCTTTGAAAATATATTAAGCACAGAAGCTGGTGAGACAAAATATAAAAGTAGAAATACTGACCTTTACTTCACCATACTTCTGCTGTGTGTAATTTGAAGAATCCTACACAGTTCCATGTGTGATAAAGAATGCAGTAAGTTACCTCCTGCAAAAGCAGCAACTACCCCATGATTGCTAAATAAATCAGGCTAAAAATGCATATCCAGGGAATCTACTGGGTTTGTGGGTGGACCCACAGTCTATTCAATAGGCGGGTAAACCTCAACCCCCATGGAAGAGATTTTTTTGGAGTCATTGTGGATAGTTCTTGAAAACATCTCCTCAGTGGGCAGCCACAGTCAAAAAAGCTAACAGAATGTTAGCAATGAAAGGGATAGATAAGACAGAAAATATTATAATGCCTCCGTATAAATCCATGGTACGCCTGTAAGGATAAGGCCTTTGTCTGCAGCCATATTGTAAGGCCTAAAGCCCAAGGCCTTAGTCTGCAGCCAGATTAAAAGAGCAGCCAAGCAGCAGCCATTAGCTGTGAAGCAGGAAGTCACATCCTCCTATTCCATCTAAATGACATTAAAACAATGTAATATCAGGCTGCTAAGAAGGAGACCCCGTCCTAATGGCCCCCACTATCACCAGATAAAGACACAGATCTTAAGATGGTTAAAGAAAACTTAGTTTGATCGCATTCTACCTGTCAAGAAATCACTTATCAATAGTTGTGTTTGTGAAATCCTCATTTCTTCATTGTTTTGTCATTATGGCCCCCACTTCCTTATTGTTTATCAGAATGGTCTCTGATTCTATAATTGTTTGTGTGTGTTACATAATTAATTTTGCTAGGTGTATATTTATTAAGGTGGTGGGGTAGGATTGGTTAAAGAATTTTGTTACACTATGTTAGAATTGGTTAGTAAAATTTTAGTACAATGATTGGTTAAGGTACATCTAAAAAGGACTCAAATTTCACTATATAAACTGGGGTCCAAAAGGAAGTTCTTTGAGAACCAACTCAGGACACAGCCCCAAAGATCAGAGCTGCCAGACCTCAACACTCTGCCAATGACACCGTGCAGAAACTGGAGTCCCCCAAATGGACCTGATCCTGACTGGTCATCAGCAGGGCCGGCTCCAGGCACCAGGCACCCAAGCACATGCTTGGGGCGGCACCTGGTAAGAGGCGGCGGGGGGAGCGCGGCACGGCATTCCGCGGGGGGGTCGCTCCAGCGGCGCGGCCCGGCGCTTGGCGTGGGGGGCGGGCTCCGGGGGCCCGGCGCTCAGCGGGGGGGGCGGCACGGGGGCGGCGCTCAGCGGGCTCCGGCGGCACGAAGCTCGGCGGGGGGGGCAGCACGGGGCTCGGCGCTCGGGGGGGGTTCCGGCGGCGCGGAGCTCGGCGGGTGGGGGGCAGCACGGGGCTCGGCGCTGGGGGGGGGTTCCGGCGGCGCGGAGCTCGGCGGGTGGGGGGGCAGCACGAGGCTCAGGGGGGTTCCGGCGGCGCGGAGCTCGGCGGGGGGGGGGCAGCACGGGGCTCAGCGCTGGGGGGGGGGTTCCGGCGGCGCAGAGATCAGCGGGGGGGCAGCACGGGGCTCGGCACTCGGGGGGGGGGGTGATTCCGGCACTCAGCGGGGCGGTGGTGCGGGAGGGCGGTGCTCTGGGGGGGGGCTTTCCGGCGGCGCAGAGATCAGCGGGGGGGGCAGCACGGGGCTCGGCGCTCGGGGGGGGTGATTCCGGCGCTCAGCGGGGCGGTGGTGCGGGAGGGCGGTGCTCTGGGGGGGGGGTTCCGGCGGCGCTCGGCGGGGGGGCCTCGGGGGTTGGCGCTTTTTTTTGCTGCTTGGGGCAGCAAAAAAGCTAGAGCCGGCCCTGGTCATCAGGAAAAGTTCATCTGTCTTATTGGGAGTGGTGAGCACTGTATGTGTAACGTGTACAGTCTGTTTTTGGTGATTGTTAATAAATAGAAGATAAGAATATTACTGTGTAAGGTTCTTTCACTGGTAAAAGGTCCTGCAAACTCACAGGGTTACGCCTGAGCCCTAGGAACGGGGTAAGGGTGGGTGCCTAAATTAAGAGGGTTACGCCTTGAGCCCTAGGAACTGGGTAAAGATGGGTTCCTCTAGATTGTATGAGTAACAGAGAATTTTGTGCAGGTAACACACCCACACCTTGAATACTGTATAGATCTGGTTGCCCCATCTCAAAAAAATATATTGCAATTGGAAAAGGTACAGAGAAGGGCAACTAAAATGATTAGGGGTATGGAACAGCTTCTGTATGAGAGCAATGGAAAAGACTGACATCTCTTGGAAAAGAGATGACTAAGGGGAGATATGATGGATGTCTATAAAATCTTGGCTGGTGTGAAAAAAGTGAATAAGGAAGTGTTATTTACTCCTTCACATAACACAAGAACTAGGGGTCACCAAGTGAAATTAATAGGCAGCAGGTTTAAAACAAACAAAAGGAAGTACTTCTTCACACAATGCACAATCTGTGGAACTCTTTGCCAGGGGATGTCGTGAAGGTCAGAACTATAACAGAGTTAAAAAAAGAACTAAGTAAATTCAGGGAGGATAAGTCCATCGATGGCTATAACTAGGAAGGGCAGGGACGTAACACCATGCTATGAGTCTCCCTAGCCTCTGTTCACCAGAAGCTGGGAGGGGACAACGGGGGATGGATCACTTGATGATTGCCTGTTCTGTGCATTCCCTCGGGGCATCTGGCATTGGCCACTGTCAGAAGACTGGGCTAGATAGATGGACCATTGCTCTGACCCAATATGGCCGTTCTTATGATCTCATGTCAGAAGAGGTTAGAAAACAATGTGCAGAAACAGGGCCTGAACAACCCACCTGGCAACGTGTGTGGATATTAACCTGCCTCTTAGAAAACAAATACAACTAGAGGGTCAGAATACCAGCAGCACCTCTATCTGACTAGGCAATTTGGCAGCTAGAATCTGAAGAAATAAAACCTGCATGAAGAAAGTACATATTTCCACAGCTTGTAACCTTTCCTTAGCAGCACAGTCATTTAAGGTTAGTTATCTGCTTTTCTATAGAGTTATGTCAAGTTGAAAACAAATGGCCAAAATCACCTCTGGTGTAACTTCACCGATGCCATGTTAATGTCAATAGACTTACACCAGAGGCTGCACATATCAGAATGAGAAGTTATATTGTAATTTACGCTTCAGTAACCCTGGTCACTTGATTCATTACTGACTCCAGTGTTTGTTGGCAAGGCAAAAGAGGACAAAAACTGCAAGATTTGCTGCCACATCCTGAAAGCACTGGCTTGGAGTTGATGAATATCAAAGTTAATATTGTTTTGTGAAGTACTGCTTCATACAAAGTAGCCATTTATTTCAAAAGTTAGGAAAAGAAACTATTGATTGTCAGCTCCAGTGGGAGGAGGGGGAGAATTCAGGAAGTGAAGAGTCTACCAGGACAAAGTAGTCAATAAAAATACCATCCAGACCCAACTAAAATAACCAGGGATAAATAGGAAGCACACCTCATTCCCAGTGACTGTGGTCTAGCGGACAGACAGGGTTGGAAGGTAGGAGTTCTTGAGTTCTAAACCTGGCTTTGCTGCTGACTCACAGTACTCTTACACCCCAAATACCAGTGAAAACAGAGCGAATGAGGCAGCGACGGTAAAGGCCAACAGAAGGGAAAACAAATTCTCTGGAGCCGGAGTATTTTGGGGCAGCCGAAAAGGCCACAGCAAGCCGATTGGGACTGGTACAAAGAGCACCAGGGGCCCTGGATGATGACACCCCCAAAGGAACCCAGGACTTAAAAACCCTTGTGAGAGCTAAAGCAATTAGAAGATTACAGCGGATTCTCCGGATGTCCTGGGCCCAGGGCAAGAACTCTGGTCCACCGCTCCCCCTCTTCTTCTTATGTTACACCCAGGCCTGGCCAGTCTTGGGTAGTTAGTGTGTGAGTATGAAAGTGGGTTAGGGCTTGGGGCTCTAATGCTTTCTTTTTCCCCCTGAGTGATGTAGGAGTGTTCCCAGCACTCTCTGCTGTATTTTATTAATAAAGCTTTAAAATGTAAACACTTGGTGTGTTAAGTCATCTCCTTCCCAAACAATCCTGCGGTGTCAGCCTGATCACCTGATGCTCCAGGCAGATTGGTAACAAAAATCTGTCACAGTACAGCCTTGGGCAACTTAAATTGGGTACATTTTCCTACCTTGAGGTCAACATTTTCAGACTTGGGTGCCTCCCTGCATTCCAGGGTGGATTGATTGATTTAAAGTACAAAACCTTCATTTAAATAATCAATTGATTTTATTCTTGTTTTACATTTGCACTTTAGTTATTTTCCGAAAAAGGTTGATTCTCATTGGTTGGTAACCATTAAGACATGTTGATTTGTAATTAAGTATAGCCTCAACACTAAATTTGGTACTTCTTTTTGCTAACCAGGATACCTACCTTATCTAAAGATGTATAGATATAAACCAATATCTTTTTAGACCTTCCCGTGGTGGTCCCCTGGGAATCTTTTCCAGCCACAGTAACTGACAACCACCATCATGCTTTATTATATCCCTTCCACAGACCACAGCCTAGGAGTGTTATTTACATGCTGTTCACAGTCAGCTTCCCCATTTGTTTTTGGGGAAAGGTACAGTGTTAGCAGCAGCCAGTCCAACCTTCCTTCAAGCTCCCTGGCAGGTCTTTCCTCTCTGCTTATATAGTCCTAGCTGTTGGGGTTATAGCTGAGGGGCTAGTTGGGTGAAAGTATCTCTACAGAGTTAGATGGCACCCTCTACTAACTGCCTGCCATAAAGGGCTGATCCATACTAAGCCCCAGTTCGAACTAAGATATGCAACTTCAGCTGCGTGAATAACGTAGCTGAAGTCAAAGTATCTTAGTTCGAACTTAAAGGTACTTACTGCGGGCCCACAGGCGGCAGGCAGGCTCCCCCGTCGACTCTGCTTACTCCTCTCGCGGAGCAGGATTACCAGCGTCGACAGCGAGCACTTCCGGGATCGATTTATCGCGTCTAGACAAGACGCGATAAATCGATCCCAGAAGATCTATTGCTTGCCGCCGAACCAGCTGGTAAGTATAGACGTACCCTTAGTCAGGTCCCAATTAACATACAGTGGTGGGGATTTGAGCGACAGGGTGCTGAGTCACGAGCTGACTGAGCACACCCTTTTGCAGACCAACTTCTGTTGGTGGAAGAACCAAGACTTGGAGCTACATAGAGCTGTTCTTCAAGCCAAGAAGAGAATGGTGTAGTTTGAAAACTTGTAAGAAGTTGGTCCTATAAGTGATATAACCTTACCTCCCTTCTCTGTGTCTCTTTCCTGGGCCCCAACACAGCTACCACAACACTGCAAAACACATTTATTTAAGCTGTTATATAGCTCAGTCTACATTTATTCAGATTATTTTTACCTGTTTTTATTAGGTTACAAAATGGTGACTGATGCATTTCTCACTTATTAGATGATTAAGTTTTGTCCTCATGATTAGTGTCAAAGTCTATTTGAATGGAAACTGGAATTCAGTTAAAATGCATAAAGAAAGAACTTGAAAGTTTTGTTGTTGTTAAATCTACTGTAAGTGTGCTTGCTAGATACATTTTTTTTAAATAATTCAGTTGGTTTTGATAAACAAAGGAAGTATCTTTAGTTAATGAATTGAACTTATTGCTCCTAGTCACCATGTTCTTTAAGATTTTACAACTGATAGATCTCATCCTCTCTCAACTAGATTTTATTCATAGATTGGAAGAGGAAAACAAGCTTTCCTGCTTTTTTGACTCCTGATTTGTTTCTTAACTTTGAATGAACTATAGGCATTGCATGGAACTAGCAGAATAAACTAAAATTAACATCCCTCTGCACCTGCAGAAGAAGCTCCCGCTGTCAAACTGGCTTAGCACTTCAGCAAACGCCAGGTGCTTACCCAGTGACTTCTACCAGCTCAGTGGTTTGACGGTCTTTAAAACATTGGCAACAAACATGTACTGCTTAAAATTAATACATACATACACATATAAATAAATAAAAATTAAGATACAGTGATTTTAATAGATTGTAGTAAGATTAGGCCTTAACGTGAGTTGTCAATTTCAAATAGGTTTATTTTTTAAAAAGAAAAAAAGTTAAAATCCTCTTTTAAAAAAACAAAAAAAATTCATTTTTATCCAAACCTGCTATGTTCATGTTAAGGCACATAAGTCCAAGTGGCCCATTTTTCAGAGAAGCAGAACATCCTACAGCACAATGCCCTTTGCTACTCACTTCAGTGGGCACAGGATCAGGTTTCCGTTGATTAAATGGGAGTTGTGGATGCTCAGTGCCTGTGCAAATCAGGCCACTTTCATTAGGTGATTAATACTGGGTTTAGTTGCCTATCTTCAGAAATCCGCGGTTGAAGGGTTGGCCTTAACCCCATTTTGCAGAGATTATACATTTGTTTAACACCTCACAGAAGCATTGTGAGGATTAAATAGTTAATATTTGTATAGCACTATAAAAATGCAATAGTTTATATTACTACTATATTACCAGCCAACCACATTAGTAGGACTAGTTAGTAATAGGCAAAATATTGACTCCTAGGAGTGTTTTACCTCTGTTTATGATCAATGGTGTTGGGAACAATGACTATTCTGCACATCATCATAGTTGTAAGTAGAATGACACCCATTTGTGATGTGGTGTAATATAGGATATTGTGTGCACAATAAATGAGATCAGATATCTCAGGGGGGCATTTCACTTGTTGCAACTGGCCCCACTATAAAAGGCTGATCCAGAAAGCTTTCTTTGGTTGTCCTCAAGCTCTTCACAAAGATTTTTTTTCTCCTGTCCTGTGGGTCTGTCACTCTGGCAACTTACCTCAAATTACAAAGGCTCCGGGGCCATTGCTGACAGTTAATAGCAGTTTGCAAACCAGTCAGTTGAGCAGCTCAAGGAACCTCTGTGCAGAGTCTGAATTCCACTGTTTCAGGGCCTGATCCTGCTTTTGTTGGAGTCTGTCCAAACACACTCAACTTCAGTGAAAGCAAGTCCGTCAATATCACTCCAGAACCCAGTGTGGAAATATAACACAATGCTGCTAACCCACCATGCAAATTCTGTTCCTGGAAACGCTTAAATGCAGTATAAATTTAAAGGGACTTCATCAACTTGAAACAGTCAAAAGAGAATTACTGCACCTCTACCTAGGATCTCCTGATCAGAGGTGGATAATTGGGCCCTGAATGGTTATTGCCCATTGCCGGGTAGTTTAGGTCCAAAGAGTTGGTTTAGTGGGACAAACAGGTATTACAGACCCTACTTTTAATAGAATGTTTTCATGATTTTATTAAAAATTCCATCAAAAGTTCTCTTTTGGGCTTAAAATATTGTTTGGAAAACATTGAAGTGTTGTGCTAGTACATGAGAAAAAGTGGAGTGACTAGAAACAAAAGTGAAACCGACTAGCTTATTTTCATTGTCCAAAGTGAAAGCAACCAAAAAAGCCAATAAAGAGCATACATAATGTAAAGTAAATGACTGATGTCAGACTTCATACAAAAATCTTTCAGCCGAGAAAGGATACAGGGAATACTTTAGGACGTTACAGTGAAACTAGCTACCCCACCCCATTCCCTCTGTTTCTCAAGCATTTGTCCTGCAATTCCTGTTTAAAAAGTAGATGAAATAAAGAAATGCCCACTGTATCCAGAGCATTGGAACAAATACAGAGTAAAATAAAGATAATGAGAACAGAACTGTGAGCTCTTGACAGTTTTTGTTTGTAGTGTGGGGGCAGAGCATTATTTCTTACACATGCCTGCCTGGTCATGATTAGGAGGAATAATGGTAAAAACACCATGTGAGATGTTAGTCTATAATCTGCAAATTTAGTGCCTTGTACTTCACAGTCCATTCAGACAACTCCCATTAAGGAGTGTACAGGGCCCTAAAGAGAGTTTGTGTAATAGGATTTGATAGCATCTTAGGAACAAAGATCTGCTTCTTAAGTGTGCCTAAACAGTATTTTCTTACTCCCTCAGAGGTCATTGTGTGGTAATAATTGCAGAATATGTTATATATATAAACTTTATGTTTTCATGTACATCTGGTTCTGCAACACTATAAATATAGGTTTACCTGAAAGATCCGATCTGTTATTCAGGGACAAGAACACCTGCATTTCAAAAAAATGTTACTGCATTTCAAAATCTGAAGAAAATAAAAAAATTTGAATGGCTGACACTTTCCCCTCCTAATTTCCCCACTTTGTCCCCCTCCCTGTGACACCCTCCTGCAACACAGCAGGAACACCTACCTCAGTTTCCCCTTTCAGAGCCCCCAATAACACTATACCAGGCTCCCCTGCTTAAATAATACCCCTCCTTGGGGCTGGGATATTATCAAGACATAGTTCAAATAATCCCCAACAGAAGTCCCCAAACATAGCCCATATCCCACACCTAGTGTATACAGTCCTGAAAATCCCACTTTTCCCAGCAGGAATCCCCAGTCTCTCTGCTAGGAGACCATATTCACCAGGAGAACGTTATCCCCCTGGCCCTCTCACTGTTCCTCTGGGTCTAGTTCTCCAGCATGGAGATGTCAACAAGTAAGCCCCATCACTACTCCCCTGCCTTTCCCCTCAGCAGGCAGCGCTCTCTGGTTGTCAGCCCTCCCTGTCAGGGAAACCAGCTGGCAAACCCCTCTTGCTGCTTTTCTGCCTTCCACCTCCTCCCAGGAATCCCATCCAGTCTTCAGGCTCGGCAGCTCTCACCTGCCAAATCTGACCTCCCTTTCCCTGGCTACCTCCCAGACAGCTCTATCTCACCAAGTCTCCAGCCTTTAGGGCCTATAAGCCCTCTTTTAAACCCAGTCGGAATGAGATGACGAGTCAAAGGTGCACTGGCCTCACTCCCTTTTAAAAGGCCATGCCACATGTGTCCCTCAATCCTGCCAGCTACACACCCATGTTTTACTGGGGTTTCTGTGAAGAACAGCCTGCAAGCATTAGCTTTACATTTGACTCTGCTTTAGGGTTAAACCCTGTGAGTCAGTGTTACTTACGCTTTACTCAGGCAGACTGCCCAGACTCCTGAGGTAGAACTGAGTAGAAATGGAGTCAAGTTGTTCAGATGTGGCTCTCAGTGAATTTGATTGTTGAGCTGCTTCTTCCTCGGAGTTTGTCTCTGCTTTTCTCTGATCACAAATGGCAAGACTGTGGACCCTTGTCCTATACACCTGTGCAGGGTTGAAGCAGACATATGAGGCCCCATTTGCTCCCTGTACATTCTCTCTGCATAGCAGGTCCCAGGCCTTGCCTTCACTACTAAAAAAAAAGGTGTGTTTTCTATCTCAGGGTAACAAACGCTTAGAAATGAGGAAATACATGGTGAAGAGAAGGCACTTTGGGTTTACTATGAGATAAACTAGGTGAGGTCAGCCCCAGGCAGGTGTAGAGTGCTGATCTGGGAGAGTTTACCTTGCTGGAAAACTAAAATGCCTTATCATCACTGCATGGTTACCTTGGGATAGCTCACGTGTGTCAGTTACCCTGAGGTAAAAACCACAGCTTTTTTTAGCAGTGGCAACAGAGTCACAGCAATGTACAGAAAGAAGCCGCTGTGGAGCCACTACCTCTCCCTCACACGTGAGCAGGGAATGGGATGGCCCAGAGGTTTCATCCCACTACCCTCAATGCACCAGCCACTGCAGCTGAGCTGGCACAGAGGGGAAGTAATCAGTGGCTTATAAAGGGCTGGTGCAGGTTATTTGCCCCCTGGAGCAAGGGAACAAGGAACCTAATTGTGTCCAATCCATTCCCTACTCTTCTACTAGGGCAGCGTAGCTACATGCTCCCCATGTACTCGCGGTGGTAGACTGTATTGTTCCAATCTAGCCTTGAGCCTCAATCCTTCCTCCAGATCTAGCACTTACTTTGCATTTTAGCAAATTAACACTAAATGGATAAACGATATTCAGATGAAAGCATATTACCTGTAAATTACTTGACTAATTATTTTCCTCCTCTTGGGATCATTATGCCTGTGAGGCTGAAACTCAATCATTCTCACAGACACTCTCTCTCTCTCTCCCAGTTTTGGCAGTCAAGTTCACCCAGGGTTTTGCTAACTTTGTCTAGTGTTTATGGGCCAACAGTTCAATCCTGCAAGATTCTGAGCACTGCATCCCCGACCCAGGAAAGCAGTTAAGCAAGTGCTTTACTAGATCAGGGATAGAGTGCATGCTCAGCAAGAAGCATTTCCCTAAGTAGACACTAAATGCATCCTCTGGAGTTTCTGTTTTAGAATCATAAGAAGAAATCAAACACTATTTTTAGCAACGTCTATTTATTCTTGTATAATTTCCCTAGCTCTTCCTGTTGAAGGTCTTTCTCTATCCAGAAACACCAGCACACATCCACCTTTATTATGTGTCAAACCCTGCTTCCCCAGCCCTTGAGTATGCTGCGGAAACTCTAGAAAGCAATGGTCTTCCTGTCATTTAAACATGCAATTGCATATGTAATTCAAATAAAAGACAACAAGCACTAATGAAGTTACCCCTGGGATTGGCCGATACCACAGCTGCCTGGATTATTCATGGGAGGGTCAATATGGCTCTACAAAATCCTGTGTCTTGTCAGAAAAAAGAAGAAAGTAAAGAAGTCTAAATTATAAATGAAGCTGGTTCTATATTTGTATGTTTCTACTTTATGACTTCTTCTTGTATGGTTCTGATTTATTCTGAACTACTGAGACTAGCATAAGAGAAGCAGTTATTCACAATTTTATAGCGCCTTGACTCAAGAAAGTTGGCGCCAAACTGTTGGAAATCTGTTTAGCGATATAGCCATTTTTAAACCAGAAAAAAATTATATTAAAATAGTAAAGATGCAGAAAATGCAGAGTAAAAGCTACACATCAGTTGCTATGGCACTAAACTACCACATATGTGCCTCACTAAACAAATCCAAAACAACCTGGAACTAACAATGCATGTGCTAGTTATCAACCTCATCACTGCTTGTATGTTATATCCCCTTCCTCTCCATTTCTGGTTTTTGTCTTTAGATTGTGAGCTCTTCCATCCAACAGTGCATATCTATACAGCACCTAGCACATTCTGGATACTACTCAATAGAAATAATGATTGGCATTTTCCTCATGCATATGATGATATGTAACCTGCTCACCCACTAGTCTTGGGACCTTTAAAACACCATGTGTATGCATACTTGACCAATTTAGGCCCATAGCAGATAGGTTTGAACCATAACTTTTGGTGCTAAGAGCATGAGTTTCTGCTACTCGAGCTAAAGAACTGAAGGTCAGATGTTTAGGTACTTAAAGATGCAGATAGGTGCCTATTGAAATAAATGAGAGTTAGGCACTTTTGAAAATCCCTCTAAGCACCTATCTGCATCTTTCAGTGGCTAAATGCCTTTAAAAATCTGGCCTAAATCCATTAGCTGGAGCTGTAGAATAAACTACTATGTTAGCAGACTCATAAGCCTCTTTGTGGACCAGATGTGTGTGTGTAACCCATGTATAGTTTATATAGAATTATAAATCTGAATATAAATCTGGTACAGAAGAAGAAAAGTTAGTGATATGGCAGCACAATGTGCAATTCTCAATTTAATCACTATTCCTTCAATACTGGGCCAAATCCTTCCAAAGAGTGCTGTCTTCTGGGAAGGATGGGCTAATCAAAGTAAAGATCCCTCCCCTTCTGCAGACAATTCGGGAGCTGAAGGGTGGGAAGCAGAGATCCCTGTGACTCCACCCAGCCCACCCACAACCTTTACTTTTTGTTATCTCCTCTCCTCGGTGTCCTCTCTCTCCCGGGTAGAACTGCTGTAAGGGGTCATTGCAGCCTGGGTGCCAGTAATCTTTGAGAGACCTGCTTGAGAAGGGCAGGATCCACAGAGGGATGTTTAGCAGAGGAAAGTTCGTTTTCATGAGCCCTGTCCCCTAGAGCAACTCCAAGGGACTCACAGCGGTGTGGGTGTGAAAAGCCCTCCTCTGAGTTGGTGCAGTGCAACTCCGTGTCTTCTTCCACTCTGGCCTCACCATCCTCAGGACTGGTCAGACCAGCGCGGAGCCAGCGGACATGGGAGAAAAAAACAACCTTGCTCATCTCTTACTCCTGATCAGAAGAGAATCACGATTTGACCGATTGTTCATTTAATTGCAGCTGGTTAAATACTGTAAAAAGATTCACAAACATTTCAGTAAGGATCCTTTTCCATCCACATGGACTTGAGCCCTTTACACTGTGTGAATTCAAAGCTTTGAAACTTCTCTCCAATATTTGGGTGAACACAGATATATTCAGAATCCCGTACATGTGTTCTATATGCCCAAGAATACTTGGGTGACCAGTTTGGAAGCACAAAAACCAGTGTCAACCATTTCACAACAGGGGCATCATTTGCTATGGGGGGCCAGTTGCAAGACATCACAGGATATAATAAAACACATATAATGTTCTATACGCTGATGTAACTTTGTCCCCACCCCTGAGATTTTCTGAAATGATGCCCCTGGTTCACAAACAGTTCACAGGCTGTCCTTTGCACACTTGTAATATTCCTGAATCTTTTTTTTAAACACTAAAGAGATTTATAAATGCTTCATGAAGCCAAAATAAAAGGCATACTCTGCAGAATTTTATATTGGACACATACTATTTGACTTGATCTACCTTTCTCCATATTTTTGCAATGCTCTAGAATCTAGAGTCTAGATTAATGTTCTTGGTTCACAATATGAGCCCTCACTTTCATAGTGTGCAACTAGGATTCTTATAAAATAGTGAGAGTTACATGGGTCTGACATGGTAGTTAGGCAAAGATGGTATTTACTCTTTGAATCCCCACACATATTAAAGAGTTTTGCTGTTGTACAAAGGAATTTATTTTGCACATCCCTTAAAGGTCACGAAAGAAAATAAAGAGGATCAGTAATTGCAAGACTATCACTGTAAATGTGTTCTTATCTCCCAGAAAAGAGGCAAATGTCAAAAAGTTAGCAGAGTGAGTTAAAGCAGGCTCTTGGCAGATTCAAATTCCACCACCCTCACGTAGGCAGATGTTATGAAAGGAATTCTTTCATTTGCTTGTTCCACCAGGCATTGCTTTCAAACTTCCATCAACAGTAACTCACTGTCACAGACTGGGCAGGTTCATACACATTTTACATTTTCACATCATATGCTGCCACGTTGAATAATGTCTACAAGAAAGGCAACTTCATGTGTTTAAATAATTAGCATTATACCGTTCCATATGTGTTTTTAAAATGAAAAACCTTCCCACCTCAAACACAAAACCTACATTAAAACACAGAGCCAAATTCTCCTCCCTGTTGACTCTAATGGGTATTACACCAGTGTCAGAGGAGATTTTGGCCCAGGCTGTCACCTCTATTAGTTTCAGATAACCAGCTGGACTGTGGCAAAATGTTTGAAATTAAAAGAAAGCGTGCTGCTAAATTCTCCCATTTCTTTAGCCTTTCCTGGGACCCCCTTCCTCCAGGACCAATGTTACACGCTGCTCCATCAGCTCCATACTCTTTTTGGCCCTTTCGTCACTGAAATGCACCAGGTCTTAAAGCAGTTTTCATGAAGCAGTTTTCAAAACCTGTTCTGCTCTCACAGTGCTTTTAGCCGATGCCAGCCAGCATGGATGAGGAGAAACTTTTCTACATCTACACTACGGGGGGGGTCAATTTAATAGCGTAGCTGAATTCGATGTATCGCAGCCGACTTACCCCGCTGTAGGGACGGCGGCAAAATCGACCTCTGCGGCTTCCCGTCGACGGCACTTACTCCCACCTCTGCTGGTGGAGTAAGAGCGTCGATTCGGGGATCGATTATCGCGTCCCGACGGGACGCGATAAATCAATCCCCGAGAGGTCGATTTCTACCCGCCGATTCAGGCGGGTAGTGTAGACCCAGCCTTTTTTAAGGGCTGTTGTGAAACTAATGGAGATTAAGAGCCAGATCATCAGAAGAGCTATGCTGATTTAGGGCAGTTTAGGATATGCCTTAAGAATGTCTCCTATACCAAGACCTGACTCTGAGTTCCCTGACTCCAGGCTTACGCTCGTGTAAGGTCACTGACATCTATCAGTGTAGATGAGCTCACAATCAGGCCCTAAGGACCAAACTGACCTGTGAATGGATGCGACTCCCTTTGAAGCCAAAGTTAGTTGCACTTGACTGGACAAGGGTTAAGACTGAGCCTAAGTCCTCAGTTTACCAATGCACTTAACCACATGCATAAGTGCTATGAACTTTATTGGGACTTAAGTGCTCTGCTGATTAGGGATGGACTTAAACACATGCTTAAAGTGCTATACAGAATTGGGGCCTAAAAGAAGAAATATTAGTTACATGAAATTGCTAGTTATCTCACAGGGGGCAAAATCTTGCTCAGCTTTCATGAATAAAGGGAGCAGGATTTATTTCGTGTCCTGCAAAAGTTCAATGCACTCAAACTACAACACTGTTTTTTCCCCCACTGAACCTGTTGGTCATAATCCGTAGGCAGCATGGCTTATAGCTAGGGTACACCAGTGTGTTCTAGGAGCTCTGAATCACTTAGCAACAGAACACAGCTCTGCTGCTGAAAGCAGGAACATTGGGGTAATTCCCAGTTGCCAGGCACTACATTGTGGGATGTGGATAGGAGGATAGGCTGAACTAGTGCAGCTGTAGTTTCTGTAGCTCCCTGTCCAGAATGGACTACCCATGGGGGGAGGGATAGCTCAGTGGTTTGCACATTGGCCTGCTAAACCCAGCATTGTGAGTTCAATCCTTGAGGGGGCTGCTTAGGGATCTGGGGCAAAATCAGTACTTGGTCCTGCTAGTGAAGGCAGGGGGCTCGACTCAATGACCTTTCAAGGTCCCTTCTAGTTCTATGGGATAGGTATATCTCTTTATATTATATTGCAGACTGCGCTGGGCCAGCCTGACTTTGGCTTCAGTGACAGCACAGTGATACCCTCTTCCTTAGGCTTCAGAGCCTGGGCTCCAGCCTGAGCCACAACTTCAAAGCGCTGTGTCCACCACTACTCTTAGCATGCTAACACAAACCCCGCTAGCCAGAGTGCATCACCCCAGGCTGGGAGGCTCAATCCCCCCCGCTCCAAAATGCTGTGAAGACATACCCAGGGTTACAGCCAATCAGCACAACTGGCACTTTCAAAGCCTGTGACAGCTGGTGATAATTACCAACTAAAGAGAACCGCCCATAAGAAGAAAATGCAGTTCTGATTATGTTTGCATTTGCGTTGTGTTTTTTGGATTCAGAAAATAGCAAGAGGAAGATTTTCAAAGGCACAGAAGGCAGCTGGACTCCTAATTCTCATCTGTACCTTTGAAAACCGCATCCCAAAATAATTGCTATATTGTAGCTCCTGTGCACATGCCCTAGCCCCATCTTATATCACCAATATTTCAGCAACTTTTTGGAAATATCAAAAAGACACCAAATTTTGTCTGAAATTAGATTGTAAATACTTTGGGGGTAGGGTCCATGTTTTCTTAACTGTACAGTGAGGTACTCAGTACTGGGTGCTGTAAACATAAATATTAATCAAAATCATGATAATTGTGGTATCTGTGTAAAAACCCAGACAGTTGTCATTTATCCACTTTATCACATATAACATTGATAGACTGCCATTGAAGCAGCAGCGAAGCACTGATCTGAACCAGTTTTAAAGAATCCCAACAAAACTGATTATTTCTGAACTCTGACCCATTTTTCAGCATGCTGTGAATTTTTACAGTCAAGTTACAAACGCCTCAAAATCAGAGGCTGTGATGGGAACACCAGCAGAGCCTTCAGTTCTAATGCAGACCAAATTCTGCTCTCAGTCATGACAATGAGACCCCAATGAAGTGTGTATGTACCCCATGAAGCTGATTGTGTAGGTGTAAGTGAAAGCAGCATTTGGCACATGTTGTGATAGTGCAGCTATATTTGGCTGCTGGTGCTTAAAAAATCCTGGTAAAGGTAGAGGGTTCATCTCATAGCTTTTGAAACATTTCTTCAATCTGCAGGTCTCCTCCTCTGAAAGGTGACTTACACTACATTTAGGTTCCATCAACCTTAGGTGGTTTTGTTTCTGGACCATTATCATTGTCTCATTTGTTGATCCCGGTGCTGATTTTTAACCCACCTCATCTTCTGAGCATCTGCGCAATGTGCCTCATGTGGCATGTGACCAGGATTGATCACTGAATTTGGTCTGCTGGTTGGATCATTAACTTCCCTGGGCCGGGCCAGGCACTGACAGGGAGTGCAACATGAATGCTGATCCAAGCCTCCCACCCAGTCCATTACTGGTGAAAATGAGACTTCCTAGTCTAGTTTCCATTACAAGAGATGGACTGCATTATTCTGCATTTATGAAGTCTCTCACTTTATGTTCACTTTCCTCCTTCACCTCTCTCCTCAGTCCCTTATTCTGTGGCTGATCCTGCAAAATCCTGAGCACCTTCAACTCCCATTGAAGTAAATGCAACTTTGGGGTGCTGACCCTGTGGGATTGGGTCTGAGAAAAGAAAGTCAGACTGCCCTTCATAGCAGCACACTTGTAGTCAAAGGCAGGGTACTCAGTGGTATCCTCTACAGCTTCCCCTTTTAACATTTCTATGTACATCATCATCTAGTGTAGTGTAGCATTGCTTTGTCTACACACACATAACAAGTGAGATACGGTGTCTGTCCTCAATCTTCAGAAGGAAAATCAGCAGAAGGTGCAAGTCTGCTCTTATACAGCAATTTGCCATTGCATCAATGTACTGCTGCCACTGTACTAGAAATAGAGCTACTGAGCAAACAGAAGAATGATGAAGGAACTTTTTAGTACATTGTCTGAAAAGGACCGTGAGAATGATTTGGAATAGAACTGTTATATGGAGGGGGCTGTTATAAACATACAGCTAAGGGTAGCATAAAATCCCTTCTTTACCTGCATGGGGTTAAGAAGCTTAAATAACCTGGTTGGCACCTGACCAAAAGGACCAATAAGGGAAGAAGATTTTTTTAAATGTGTGGGGGGAGGTTTTTGTTTGTGCACTTTTTGTTGTTTTTTTCCAGCTAGAGAGGGACCAGGGCAGGAAAAAAACATCTCCTAAACCCCTACCTGAAATGAGCATTTAAGATTACAAAAATTGTAAGTAAGCAAGAAATTGCATTAGATTATTTTTTGTTTTAGCTTGTGAATTTTTTTATGCTAAGAGGGAGGTTTTTTTTTTCTTTTTTTTGTAACTTTAAAGTTTTGCCTAGAGGAGAATTTTTTGTGTTTTAAATTTTATTACCTGGTAAAATTACCTTTTATTCTGATTTTACAGAGGTGCTTTTTTTACTTTTTGTTATAATAAAATTTTGCTTTTAAAAACCTGATTAGTTTTTAGTGTTCTAAAAACCCAAGGGTCTGGTTTGTGCTCACCTTGTTTACCTATTTGGTTGGTATATTATTCTCAAGCCTCCCTAGGAAAGGGGGTGAAGGTGCTTGGGGGGATATTTTGGGGAAACAGGAACTCCAAGTGGTCCTTTTCCTAAATCTTTGTCTAACTCACTTGGTGGTGGCAGCAATTCCGTTCAAGGACAAGAAAAAAATTGTGCCTTGGGAAAGTTTTTAACCTCAGCTTGTAAAAATAAGCTTAGGGTTTTTTTATGCGGGTCCCACATCTGTACCCCAGAGTTCAGAGTGGGGAGGGAACCCTGACATGGTGGCAGCACGGTGGTTTTTATATAATCAGTAGTATACCTAAAGGTGCATGTGTCTTATTAATTCTGTTTTCTCCTAAAGCTCCAGGAACAAATCACAGCCAGTGTGGAACAGGCTGTCCAGCACCGTCTGTGATTTGGGGGGGCATGTCATAACCATACAGCTAAGGGTAGCATAAAATCCCTCCTTTACCTGTAAGGGGTTAAGAAGCTCAAATAACCTGGTTGGCACCTGACCAAAAGGACCAATAAGGGAAGAAGATCCTTTCAAATTTGTGGGGGGAGGTTTTTGCTTGTGCGTTCTTTGTTGTTCTCTCCCGGCCAGAGAGAGACCAGGGCGGGGAAAAAAAACATCTCCTAAACCCCTACCTGAAATGAGCATCTAAGATTACAAAAATTGTAAGTAAGCAAGAAATTGTGTTAGATTATCTTTTGTTTTAGCTTGTGAATTTTCCCTATGCTAAGAGGGAGGTTTATTCCTGTTTTTTGGAACTCTAAAGTTTTGCCTAGAGGGGAATCCTCTGTGTTTTAAATCTTATTCCCCTGTAAAATTACCTTCCATCCTGATTTTAGAGAAGTGCTTCTTTTACTTTTTTCTTTATAATAAAGTTCTGCTTTTAAGAACCTGATTGGTTTTTAGTGTCCTAAAAACCCAAGGGTCTGATCTGTGCTCACCTTGTTTGCCTATTTGGTTGGTATATTATTCTCAAGCCTCCCCAGGAAAGGGGGTGAAGGGACTTGGGGGGATATTTTGGGGAAACAGGAACTCCAAGTGGTCCTTTTCCTAAATCTTTGTCTAACTCACTTGGTGGTGGCAGTAATACCGTCCAAGGACAAGAAAAAAATTGTGCCTTGGGAAAGTTTTTAAACTAAGTTGGTAAAAATAAGCTTAGGGGGTCTTTCATGCGGGTCCCCACATCTGTACCCCAGAGTTCAGAGTGGGGAGGGAACCCTGACAGGGGCTTATTTTGATTTCTATGCTAATGCATAACTTCCATCAATATTAATAGGAAGGAGCTTAATCCAGTGGGAAAGTGAAGGGGGTCTAACAATTCAGAACAGGAGACTGGCAGGTCGGGAGCTTTGGGCTCTGTTCATGGCTCCATAAATGCCCTTGCAAAGTCTCAGTTGCCCCACTGTTATTTCTTTTATTGCTTTCACAAATGTGTTGATTGCTTCATGTTTTGAAAGTCTATACTTTTAATTAACGTTACAGTTTTATACTATGTATACTCTGCAGCTGGGAATTCTACATTGTGCTCACATTAGCAATGCTGCAGTGGAAGAAATAAGAACAAGCAGCAAATCAAACAGCAAAATATTTTTTTTAAGTTATGAAATAAGATTTACAGCCATCTTCTGCAGAGTAAGTGAGGCATTCTGGAGAAATCTTATTTGGGATAGAAAAAGGTTGGAAAAATCTGAAGCATCCCTCACCTTGGCCCTTCTTTTTCTCCTTGACCCTAACTTTAAAGTATGCATGTATAAAAGTTACAGGAACTTGCCTTATTCCTGTCCCTTGAAAAGATTAATACAATTACTGAAATTGTGAAGTATTTCCCCTGAGGGCTCCCAGAAGTCTCCTGTGTTGTTTATCAGGCTAAGATACATCTGGAAGTCCTCAAGGGAAAACATAACAGCCATGAATCAGAAACTCTTAGTCACTAGAGTGACCACAAAATCAAAATGTGTCAGAAAAGTGTCCATAAAAAAGGTAGTGTCCTTCAGACACTACCTGGCAGAAACTGGTACTACCAGGAATAGTGCCACTGTCATTTCTATCAGTAGTGTGGGTGGTGATTTTAAAACATTACTTTTTATTATCTGTAAAGCCAGCTGTGCTCTCTTCTGTAGAATTTTAAGTAAAAAGGGGTCTGTTGAACTGACACCTGTGGTGACCTTTTCCCTGCCTCCGCCTCCCCCTCCAAGCTTCTTGAATAGTACAAACGTTTTGCTTCGCCAGAACACACATTACATAAATACAATATAATAGCACCGCATTCACCAGTCAGAACCATGTGCCCAAGTTTTGTTTCAAACGAATTTGAAAGCGAGAGGGAGTGGACATCTGGAGAGCTCTCCAACATTATTGGGAAATAAGCCAAATGGGCAAAAGCTGATAAAATTATGTTGAATGTCAGGTGCTGGAAAGCAAAACGTATAGATCAGTAGATCTCAAGTTCGAAGATAAGATGGACCAAAACTAAAATCCCCAGAGCCCTCATCTCTCCTCACAGCATACTAGAAGCTCTCCAGTGAAGGAGTTACTTGTATCCTGTTGGGGGGGAGGGGGAAAGAGCATTAGATTCTCCAAACTTTGGATCTCTAGCCAACCATTCTCCCCTACTTGTACAATTGGTTCATCCAAACCCCCAAATCTGACCCAACCCACATTTTGGAGAAGTATGGACCTAGACACATGTTTTATCCATTCTTCTACATGGCTCAGAAACATGGATGACCTATGTCAAGCATAGCAAAAAGACTAAAGAGCTTGCATATCAGATGCTTGCGTAACATTCTTCAAGATGGCGAGACAGGGTGGCAAATGTGAAAGTGTTAAATCGTGCTGGTATATCATTCAGGATAACATTGATTAGTAAGAAGAGATTCAGGTGGCTTCGAGTCTGGACACGTCAAGCAAATGCCGGATTACAGGATCCTGCAGAGCATGCTGTACTCTGAAGCTTGCAAAGGGTCTAGAAAGAGAGACAACCACTGTGCAGATTTCGGGATGTTTGCAAGGGTGACTTACTATCCTTTGGAATCTCTGTGGATGATTGGGAAAGGAGTGCAGACCACTCTGCAGCTTGTCGTTGGAGTGAGGCGTTGCGAGGCAGACTGGATCAAGCTTTGTGATGATCGGAGTCACAGGAGGAAAGAATTTGCTGCTTGGATTCAGAGCATTGCTAGTGCGTGACTGTGCCCTACCTGTGGACAGGACTGTCACTTGCGCATTGGACTGAGCCGCCAAAGAATGCATCGGCATTCGGCATATACGCGACGCTCTGTAAAGAGCAATGGTGCCATTGGTATTGGATCTAGAGAAGAGAGGGAGTGAAAGGCACCGTCCAAGAAGTAATTTTGTTGATTAATGACAGGCTGCATTTCCCCCCGTCTAAAACCTTCTCTCCTCTGAAGGTGTCTCCTGTATGACAGGGCACAGCCCTCCAGCAACCTTTCTCCCCATTTTGGGCCTGAGCTAATACAGTCAAGAGCAGAAGCCAGGCTCCTACCCAAATTAGCCAGGAGAGGCTGCTATGGTTGCGGCATGATGTATCCCCCTCATAGTTGTGATCATATCCTCTGCAATACTTCCATTTCTGATGGCCCAGGATGTGAAAGACCAAGAGTCATATTCAATGAACTCCATTTTTCGGCACCTAGACACTTCTGAAAAGCCCAGTAGGTGCCCACATTCTTTTAAAAATCTGGCCTTAAGTGCCTAAGTCATTTTTGCAAATGGGACTTAGGCCTTCTAACCCTGGTATTAGCTGTTGGCCAATATATTTATGAACATCCTGGGCCAATTTCTGCTGTTGGTTATATAGCTGGAAATCTGGCCTAATACCATCTGATTTCAATGGAGTTGCTCCATTGCACCTCTGTAATTACTTGCACCTGTGCAGCTGAGAGCAGAAGTTGGCCCACTACAGGTAGTATGGGAAACAGCGGGCCTGAGCCTTCTCTTGCACGAGTGTAACTCAGGTGTAAGTGTACTGGCATCATTTGAGTTTCATGGACGTTATGTAAAATCTGTGAGAGTGAGAGAAAAACCAGATCCACCAGGCCAGATTCACATTTGCCTTAGAGCCTCTTCATGCCAGCTACAAAGACATGGTAGAGTGGTGGGCATGAGGCTGGCCCAGTGAATAGCCCTGGAGGAGGGGTCCCCTAGGCCATGTGCAGAATGAGCTTCCTTTGCTAACAGGGGTGCTGGTGATGAATAACTGGTTAATGCTTGTAAAGTGCTTAGAAGATGATGCTATGTAAGCGCTAGACATTTTTATTATACTGCAGTATATAAAAGCTTACAAATAATATGTGCCAGATTCTTAGGCTCTTACTCGGGTTCTACTCTGTCCTTACATGGGCCTGATTTGTTTTGCATGCCCAGGTCCTACCATGGATATAAAAAAATGTATGAAGTAATTACAGCAGAAGGTGTTCTGCCAAAATTTTCAACAGTGGCCCACTGATTTTGGATGGCACAACTATTACAGGGACCAACTTGAGACAGCTTGGACCTGCTTTTCAGAAAATTCTGAGCACCTCTTGCTCCCATTGTAGTGCCCTGACCTGCATTGTAATACCTACTGTTGTTCATACACAGTAATGATGTGCCATCATGAGGCAATGTCAGGATTTCCCTGCAATTATTTTGTAGCTCTTTACCACTCCCCTAGGTGACAGGGTAGCTTTCCAGGTGGAGTACCACTGGCGTCTCTGAGCTATAGGTTCATGTCCTACAATGAGGCCAGATTCTGCTCCCTTTGCTTATGCTGAATAGTCCCTTGTTCCTAGGGTAGTCCCACTGAAATCTCTTAAAAAGAGTATGGGACTAATTCAGTGTGAGAAAGGGTATTGGAATCTGTCCCTTTGTAAATATGTTATTGGCTCATCACTATGTGATTCTTAGAAGATTCCCTATTTTTCAGTGTTCTACATCTTCAGAATAAACTTTAAGGGATTTATGGGTGTCCTTTATAAAGGCCTTAAATATGCAGCTCTGACTCAGGCAAAATTCTCATTAGCTTCCTGCTTGATTGGCCTCTAAGGACCAAATATAGTTCTCATTTACAATTCCCAATGACTCTGGTGGGCCATTGTGTTTCTGTTTTGCTCTTAGGCAGGTGCAAGAACCATGACATCGAGAGGCATTACACTTGTGTAGAAGAGTGCAAAATTAGCCATGAATTCATAACAAACAAAACCTTGCAAAGTTAATATAAAAATATCAGACCAGAGAATCTTTCCTCTTGTTGAACAGCACTTACAAGCTAACAAACTAAGGTACAGTTCAACAAGAGTAAAGGGGACAATGTTTTGTTCTTATGAACAGCAAATGTTTGTATAGCTATGACTGTTTAAAATTAGAAAGAGAAGAATTTTCAAGATATTGGACTGGAGTTCATATATCAGCTTTCCCATATGTCCCTTTTTAAAGTATACGGACAAATCTATCTTTAAATAACAATATTGTCTTGAGTAGTCAATTATTAAAACTTGCAAGCCTCCCTCAGGCCCATAGGTGGCATGTTCCAACTATTTGTGCTCTGGAAAACCCACAATGAAATGAAGAACAAAATAATGTAAAAAACAAGATGAAACAAATGTTCCTAATAGACACTAAAGAATGTGAGGTCTAGCCCAAAACTCAAAGGTAGAGTAATAGCCCAGTGAAACAGATAACAGCTTTCAGATGAAACCCAGTAATGGAATCTCATCAATTACTGCTTGTTTAATGCTAGATAAGAAAAGAAAACATGATAGCACGAAGCCTTTATGTTTTCCAGTGAGAAGCAACAACAGATTGGAAAATGAAGCACAAAATGTAATGCAGGTGGGAATTACAATAAAACCCCCCACTTGCTAGACACAGCCCAGAAGAGCTGCAAATTTTATTCTATGCAGGTTCTCATACCACACATTTCTCCAAGCTACGTGTTAGATTGACTAAACTTTCCAAAGCAGATCAGACTTGTAAGTAATATGGGTACTGGTGAGCTGACTTCTCATACAAGAAAGGCAAGAGGAAAAACCCAAACCAAATACATTTACTGAACAGACTTGGGCCAAAACATGAACCAGTTATTGGAACTCTCAGATGTGAGGGTTCAGATAAAAGGAGCTGAGCTCTGAACCACCCCAAGTTTGCCAAGCCAAAGCCTGACCAATGAAGTTTTGCAAAACCAGAATTACCCCCAGAATTTTACCTCTCTTCTTACAATATTTATTGATTTTATTCAAATTTCTGAATGTCAGAAAGTAAATTCCTTGTAAATATATTCGACTGTGCTCAAAGAATATCAATCCCTGGAAGATATGTCTGTGATGGGTTCAGTCACCTTGGGACTGTCACCTGATGTGCTGAGACTACCTCTGAGCCTGTTTTCTCTGCCAGTTTTGGCCTTCTCTGCCTTGTTGAACCAGACACACCAGTCTGCTCCAAACACAGACCCAGGGTCTAAACCACATGCCCCAAAGCTGCAGACTTAACTGAAAACATCTTAAGAAGTGCTCCTGTCTCCAGCACCCTGACACCCAGCTCCCAATAGGATCCAAACCCCAAATAAATTGGTTTTACTCTGTATAAAGCTTATACATGGTAAACTCATAAATTGTCCGCTCTCTATAACACTGATATGCACTCTATAACTCTATATGCACAGCCGTTTGCTCCCCCAGGTATTAATTACTTACTCTGGGTTCGATAATAAACAAAAGTGATTTTATTAAGTATAAAAAGTAGGATTTAAGTGGTTTCAAGTAATAACAGACAGAGCAAAGTAAGTTACCAAGCAAAATAAAAAAAACCCTGCAAGTCTAAGCCTAATACATTAAGAAACTGATAAGAGATAAAATTTCACCCTCAGAGATGTTCCAATAAGCTTCTTTCACAGACTGGACTCCTTCCTAGTCTGGGCCCAATCCTTTCCCCTGGTACAGTTCTTGTTAGCTCCAGCTCAGGTAACTAGGGGATTTCTCATGACTGGAACCTCCTTTGTTCTGTTCCACCCCATTATATAGCTTTGGCACAAGACAGGACTCTTGTCTCTCTGGGTCCCCACTCCTCCTTCTAAATGGAAAAGCACCAGGTTTAAGATGGATTCCAGTACCAGGTGACATGGTCACATGTACTGTGAGACCCCAAGCTTTCATTCTTCCTGGCCTGACTCACAGGAAGGCTTTCAAGTAAACAGAGCCATTTACAACCAATTGTCCTAGTTGATGGGCGAGATCAAGATTCCAAACCATCATTAATGGCCCACACTTTGCATAATTAGAATAGGCCAGGGGTCAGCAACCTATGGCACATGTGCCAAAGATGGCATGTGAGCCTATTTTTAATGGCACGCTGCTGCCTGCCAGAGTCCCGGCAGGCAGCAGTGTGCCATTAAAAATCCTGCTCGCCCGGCCCGCTCTTCTCCACCCTCCGCCTCCTCCCATGGGGGCAGGAGGCAGAAGCTTGGTCCTGCTGGCTCCCCTGCCTTTTCCCGCAGTGTGCTGGGTTCCTGTCCCTCCTCCTCCTCTCTGTCCCTCACTCCCTGCTGTCCGATCAGCTGATAGCCCTTGCAAGGGAGGGGCTGGGTGAGGAGTGGAGTCAGCGTGCTCGCTGCTCCCGGCGAAGGCAGAGAAGAAGCAGGGGCAGGGCCTTGGGGAAGGGTGGTGGTGGAATAGGGGCATATCTCCTCCAGCCCTCTGCCGTGAGCACCCCACAACCCCAGCCTTCTGCCCTGACCCTCCGTCACACACCCAACCCTCTGCCCTGAGCCCTGCAGCCCCGCACCCCCCCCAGACCCGTGCCCTGAGCCCTGCGCCCCACACACCACCCAGGCCCCTGCCCTGAGCCCTGTACCCCCCTCACATACGCACCCAGCCCTCTGCCCTGACCCCCCCTCACACACACCCAGCCCTCTGTCCTGAGCCCTGCACCCCGCATACCCCCCAGGCCTCTGCCCTGAGCCCTGTACCCCCCTCACACACACCCAGTCCTCTGCTTGACTCCTTCACCTCCCCCACATGACCCCAGCCCTGACTCTGGCACTCTCACACATACCCAGGCCCCCCACACCCCATGCTTTGACACCTGCACCCCCCTCACATGCCCCCAGCCCTCTGCCCTAACTCTTGCACCCCCCCCACACCCCATGCACCCCCCACATCCCCACCCCCACCCTGAGCACCAAATGGGAGCTGCCCAGGTAAGTGCTCCACACCCAAACCTCCTGCCCCAATCTTAAGCCCCCTCCCTAATTCTAGCTCCTGGCCAGACCCTACACCCCAACCCACAGCCTGCTCCTTCACCCCCAGCCCTGTGCTCAGTGCACTCCCACCCTCAGCTCAGTGCAGAGGGGAAGAGAATAGGCCAGAACCAGGGAGAAGGTAGGTACCCACTGTATGTGGGCAGGGCCGGGACCCCAGACCGGCAGCGGGCTATGCGGGTTCGGCAGCTAGGATTCTGGCTGGCAGGAGCCGGCGGATGGAACCCCTGAGCGGCAGTGGGCTGAGCCCACTGCCAGTCTGGGGTCCAGGCCGCCAGCCCTGCACAGCCTGCTGCTGGTCTGGGGTTCTGGCTGCCGGACCCTTGCCAGCCAGGGTCCCGGCCGCAGGCCCCCTCAGCCCGCTGCTGGCCTAGGTGAACAGAACCCCAGACCAGCAGTGGGCTGAGCGGGCCAGCAGCGTAAGATCAACCTTTTAATTTAATTTTAAATTAAGCTTCTTAAATATTTTTAAAACCTTGTTTATTTTACAATACAACAATAGTTTAGTTATATAATATATAGACTTACAGTGCGAGACCTTCTAAAAAACATTAAAATGTATTACTGGCATGTGAAACCTTAAATTAAAGTGAATAAATGAAGACTCGGCACACCGCTTCTGAAAGATTGCTGACCCTTGCAATAGGCCCTCAGAGTTATATTTCATACGTCTAGTTTCAGGTACAAGAATGATACATTTATACAAATAGGATGACAACACTTACAAGCTTTGTAATGATACCTTACAAAAGACCTTTTGCATGAAGCATATTCCAGTTACATTATAGTCACACTCATTAGCATATTTTCATAAAATCATATGGAGTGCAACGTCACAATGTCCATTGATAGGAAGAAACCCAGCTGTGTTGTAATTTTTTGCACAGAACGGGTAGCCAGAATTCATTTTAGGTGAGGGACAGAAATACAATTAACAATGAGTGAACTGGTCTGCCTTAGGAGGGGAGGAGAAAAGGAGCGTGCGCCCTAAAAGTAATTTACAAGTGGCCAAAACTTCCTAATTGGCATGGTGCTATCAACACTACTTTCTGCTACTGAGCCACACATATTAAAAACACATTGAACGAAACAATCCAGCACAGTGCAGCCCTCAGCATTAGGCAACCCAGTTGAGGATCTGTGCAGAGTCCTTCAGTTATGTAGCTATATGCAACAGAGCACCAAGCTTATACAGATCACAGCAAAGTGGACTGTATTTCTTGAGGACTCTGCAGATTTTGCTGCACTTAAGGAGAGGGTAGTACTAGTATTAGTCAGCATAGCTAATGGAACAGTCCTCAGAAGTGCATTATCAGAGCTTCTCTAACAACTTTAACCTACCTTGGGTACTCCCACTTCACTTTTTAGTCATACCACTTCTTGATTCTGTTTTCTCCTTTGGCTCTGCCTATACAGAGCAATGCTGCAGTAATCGCCCCAAAGTGCACTGTTGCTCTTGTAAGAAGTAGTGGGTTAGACCATTACTGTAGCACTCAGGAGTATTTTCATTGTTGTAAGGGTAATGGTATGCTGCACTGTAAATAGTTATCCTAATTTGTCACATCTTTTTGTGGATTTTTGCACCTTCTGTGCTTTAAACTAAAGAGGGGCATCATACAGGCCAAAGTTTGCTATTGTCAGGGTTAAAGGTTTCTCTGTAATCTAAACTGCAGTCCATCTGGATATCTGCGGCAAAGCTCAGAAAAGCTAATAAAATAAACAGCCATGATGAGACTTTATGCTGGAAATGATATCAGTACCAGCTCTAGGAAATCATCCCACATGCTAGGCTGCTTAGAGTTAGCAGAAACTGTTCTGATGATCCTTGAATAACAAAGATACTTGCATATATGAGCCTAAAACAAAGGATAGCAACAGCAGATCTCAGTGAAATCCTTGAAGCTTGCCAACAATGAAAAAAAAGAGAAAATTGAGCAGGAAGAGCAGAGAATGTATTGAAAATATTGGATGGCAGAGGGTAGAGAAATGTCTAGTCAGCTTTGATGTGGAGCAGATGTACCTCTGCATTCCACAGGAAGAAACAATTCAGAGGCCCTTGAGAAAACAAAGAGGAAGGGAAAAATATCCAAAACCTCTCATTAGCTCTAATACAGAACCACTTCAGCATGTAGGATATTTTTTAAAATTCTAAGCAAAACCTTTTTTCGAGCTAAGAGAGAAAAGAGATAGTATTACACCCTCAGCTGCGCAGAGACATTCTTTCCTAAATTATTTTGGAATTCCAGGCTCTTTCCAGAATACCCTGATGTAACCTTCAAGCTGAGGAGATTTGGTTGTTTAGCTGTTCCCAGAGATAAAGTTAAAGAATCACTTTTAATAAGCTGTAAAGAGCTTAATTAGCATAATATATAGTTAGGTAATTTTTTGTGGCCATTTTTGTATATATTTAAATGGCAGAAAATGCACACCAAGGACAAAGATAATGATGGTTATTAATACTTTAAGTTGAAATGTTTTTTTTAATGATTGATAGAGATGATAAATTCAAATCTCTATGCATGGGGGTGTTTAGAGAAGTCACAGTCAGATTATTTGATAGCTACATTACACTCAAAACATCATAAATATCACTATGATATCATATGTTAACATTCCCATTAATTTGACCTGTCTTCTTGTGTATGTAGAGATTTATGGTTGAATCTGGGCCCTCTTAAAGTCAATGGTAAAACTCCCATTGTCTTCAGTAAGGTCAGGATTTAACCCTTAACGCATATTCTCAGTGGGCTCTTTCTTTACTGGGAGAGTGCATGTCAAAGACATAGGGAGAAATTAGGGATATATATGTATGTATATACATAATATATATGTGTGTATATATGTACACGTTATATGTTTGTCCCAACTCTTTAACATGCATTCTTTCCTTAAAACTGGATATATATATATACTATACACAGTATATTTCAGTGAGTGAGTTCTGTTATGACACCTACTAGTTCACACAATTTATTTAAAAGACAGAAAGAAATGGACATTTAAAGTTAAGATAAATTAACAGAAAGACTTAGATTAAATCTCTACTATGCATTGATTATTACATCAAGTGGGTTTTTTTACGAGTCCTTTAAGAGAGCACGCGCTACATAGCTTGCATTTTTCTTTGTTTTTTAATAGATCTGTAACCTTGTAAGTTTGTAATTTAACCTGTTGGGGAAAAAAATTATCTCCCAAAGGGGAGGTTTTTTTTACACAGCAATCAACCATTAGAGTAGCAAGATAGCTGTTGTCCATAACAGGTTTCCAAGTTATGGTTCCAGTGCCTTTGATTATTATTCATATGTGTTTTTTTGCCCTCTGTATCATTTTTGGACTTACTGTGTGCAGTTTTGCAAAAATCAATAAAGATATAATTGAACACAGATTGCCTCCAGAGAGGTGTACACAGGAAGGGCACTGTAACATCAGGAATGCTCATTAGCTGAGACTATAATACTGAGGTATGTGTGTGCGTGCATCTGTATCTGCTTGCAGTTAGAGGGTTGGAGTTACTATACCAGACTGAGTTCCGGCAGTGCAAGGAGGCCAGATGGGGTCAGTGGTTCTCAAACTAAGGCCATTTGAGCAGTAGTGGTCCACAGAACGAAAGATTTTGAGAACCAAGCAGTTGGAGATTAGGGAGGCATTGGGAGGGTCATGGGCCCATCAGAAAAAGTCTGCTCATACTCCCACGGAATTTAATGACAAAACTCCCGCTGAGTACAAAAGGAGTAGAATCTGACCCTTTCTGAGGTGTCTGCCAAACTAAAAATCTGGAGAACCGCTATAAGATTAAATGGGAGTGGCAAAATGTTAACAGAGGGGGTGCCCCATCGTTCCAAAATATGACCGGTGTTGTTTAATATATTTATAAGTAGGGCTGACAAGTGATTAAAAAAATTAATGTGATTAATCGCACAATTAATTGCATTGTTAAACAATAATAGAATACCATTTATTTAAATATTTTTGGATGTTTTAGATATTTTCAAATATATTGATTTCAATTACAACACAGAATACAAAGTGTAAAATGCTCATTTTATATTTATTTTTTATTACAAGTATTTGCACTGTAAAAAACAAAAGAAATATTATTTTTCAATTCATCTAATACAAGAACTGTGGTGCAATCTCTTTATCATGAAAGTTGAACTTACAAATGTAGAATTATGTACAAAAGAAAGCTGCATTCAAAAATAAAACAATATAAAACTTTACAGCCTGCAAGTCCACTTTGTCCTACTTCTTGTCCAGCCAATCGCTCAGACAAACACATTTGTTTACATTTGCAGGAGACAATGCTGCCCGCTTCTTGTTTACAATGTCACCTGAAAGTGAGAACATGTGTTCTCATGGCACTGTTGTAGCCCACATCGCAAGATATTTACGTGCCAGATGCGCTAAAGATTCATATGTCCCTTCATGCTTCAACCACCATTCCAGGGGATAATGCGTCCATGCTGATGACGGGTTCTGCTCGATAACAGTCCAAAGCAATGTGGACCGACACATGCTCATTTTCATTATCTGAGTCAGATGCCACCAGCAGAAGGTTGATTTTCTTTTTTGGTGGTTCAGGTTCTTTAGTTTCCGCATCGGAGTGGTGCTCTTTTAAGACTTTTGAAAGCATGCACCACACTTTGTCCCTCTCAGATTTTGGAAGGCACTTCAGATTCTTAAACCTTGGGTTGAGTGCTGTAGCTATCGTTAGAAATCTCACATTGGTACCTTCTTTGCGTTTTGTCAAATCTGCAGTGAAAGTGTTCTTAAAATGAACAACATGTGCTGGGACATCTTCATCCGAGACTGCTATAACATGAAATGTATGGCAGAATGCAGGTAAAACAGAGCAGGGGACATACAATTCTCCCCCAAGGAATTTAGTCACAAATTTAATTAACACATTCTTTTTTTAATGAGTGTCATCAGTATGGAAGCATGTCTTCTGGAATGGTGGCCAAAACATGAAGGGGCATATGAATGTTTAGCATATCTGGCATGTAAATACCTTTCAATGCCCGCTACAAATGTGCCATGCAAATGCCTGTTCTCCCTTTCTGGTGACATTGTAAATAAGAAGAAGGCAGCATTATCTCCTGTAAATGTTAACAAACTTGTTTGAGTGATTGGCTGAACAAGAAGTAGGACTGAGTGGACTTGTAGGCTCTGAAGTTTTACATTATTTGGTTTTGAGTGCTGTTATGTAACAAAAAATAAATCTACATTTGTAAATTGCACTTTCACGACAAAGAGATTGCACTACAGTACTTGTATGTAGTGAATTGAAGAATACTATTTATTTTGTTTATCATTTTTACAGTTCAAATATTTGTAATAAAAAATAATATACGCTTTGATTTCAATTACAACACAGAATACAATATATATGAAAATGTATAAAAACGTCCAAAATATTTAATGAATTTCAACTGGAATTCTGTTTAAGAATGTGATTAAAACTGTGATTAATCACGATTAATTTTTTTGAGTTAATTGTGTAAGTTAACTGCGATTAATCAACAGCCCTATTTATAAGTGATCTGGAAAAGTGGGCAGCCATGAACTGGCAATATCTGCAGATGAGAGACTGTGAAGAACTTCAAAGAGGCCAAACAAAGCTGGGCAACTGGGCATTATGATGTCAGATGAAATTCAGTATTGACAAATGCAAGGCAATAGCATATTGGAGGGAATAAATTGAACTACTCATGCATATTGTTGGATACTGGGAATATAATGCCATTAAATACATCAATGATTTCCCCTCACCTGGAGTAGTGTGTTAATTTCTGATCACCTTATCTTAAAAAACATACAGAAGAAATAGAGGGGACTCAGGGAGGCAACAAACACAACTGGGGCATAGAGAAAGTCTTGCATATTGAAAAAATGAAAATGTTTGGAGTGGAGACAAATTAAGGGGAGATGATAGAGATACACAAAATAGTGAATGGCAGAGAAGGGGTAGCAACTACAGGCCTGTAACAAAGATGAGAGGCAGATTTTCTTCCCTAGAGAACTTACAGTCTAGAAGCTCTACCCCAGCCCCCTTCCACAGTATATAGTCTTTTTACCTCATTGCTACAAGACATCGTTAAGGCCAATGATTTTGTAGGATTAGAAAACCCACGCATCTAGATAACAGGATTTCAACAGACATTTATACTGATAGTAAGAATGGTCAGCTATGTTAGCTAGGGTAATGTTTTGATTTAAGAAGTGATACAAAGCCTCATGCATCAGGGCATAAGCCAACCACTCACTGATTCGTGTTAGGAAGGAACTTCCCCCGTGTGGGCAAGTCATTCCATAAACATCCACTGTGGGGTGTCTTGCACTTTCTTCTGGAGTATCGGCTAATGGCTACAGTCAGAGACAGGGTACAAGACTAGATAGATGACTGACCCAGCATAGCAATTCCTACGCTGTTAGCAATTGCACTCGAACAGCAGAAGTCCCATTCACTGCTAGCTAAACTTGCCTGAATTAACTATGAATCATTTATTCATTTGTATTGTGGTAGTGCCTAGGAGCCCTGTTCGGATAAGTGACTGGGGTGGTGTAACAGGTTGACAGGATTCTCCTGCTGCCTTCCCCTATTCACAGGTGCTGGAATCCTTCAGAGAGCTTCAGCGTTGGGGCAACGGATTCTGCCTAAAAGTGTGGGGGGGCACGAGCCCCCACTCCCTTCATGACCCCATCCCACCCTCCTCCTCCCCCTGCAGGCCCTGCCCCCTCGCCAAGCCGGAAGCTGGAGGGGGGCAGGACGAGAGGCTAGAGCAGCTCCCGGCCTGCGTCCCCACCCCTCAAACCTCCCATTCAGCTGAAGAGCTGGAGCCAGGCCATGGTAAGAGCTGCCTGGACAGCTGTGGGGAGCCATGGATCCTCCACCCACCCTGGGAAGGGGGCCTGGGCCAGGGGCTGCTCTCAGGCACACCCATTCTTGGCAGGTGGAGGGTCTGAAGCTCCCCACAGCTTCCCGAGCCGCTCTTACCCAGGCCAGGCTCCAGCTTCTGGCCTGGCCAAGAGGTAGGGCCTCAGAGGGAAGAGATGGGGAAGGGGGCTGAGCCCTTGGCAAAAAGTGAACAGGCCTTTCAAAAATGGGAGGTCCGTGGCCCCTTGGCCCCCCTGCTCTGGTGCCCATGCTTCAGGGGAATTACTGATGACACAGTGGGGGAGCACAGTGGGGGTCCCCTCAAGCCCCCTGCAGACTCCACTTCAGGTCCTTATACTGTCTTACTCTCCCACCCCCCACCAGCAGACACCCCAGGGGAGGGGGTGTCCTTGGAGCAAACAAACACACACCAAGTCCTCTCCCCTCTTTCTTCCCTTCGGGAGAGGGGAGTCTGTGGAAAAATAAAGAGGAGAAAGGGTGGCAAGGAATTCAGGCAGTCTTCCTGGGCCAGCTCTTTGGACTTAGTCTAAATGGAGTCTACTTCCAGCTCCTCTTTGTGGGGCATGCTGCTCTGCGACTGGCTCATGCAGTTTCCAGGGCAGTGAGGCTTGTCTCCGTCTCTGCTGTCCAAAGCAAGACAGCTCTCTTCCTGTGGCAGGTTTTCCCTTTCCAGCTCTCCCTGCTCCAGGCAGCACAAGCCTGTTAATCTCCTCTCTGTCAGTTTGAGGGCGTGTGTATGAAGGTGGTATGACTCCATGCTGCATGGCAGGCAGGTGGGAGTGTGCCTGTAGCTGAGAGAACGAGGGCCTGGGACAGACAGGACCTAAAGCAAAAGAACCTTTGGAATAGCCAGGCCTGGGAAGGTGAAGGCTGAGAAAGGAAAAGCCCATTCTGCAGCTGGGGAGGCCAGTGAGGAAAAGAAATGAAGTATTTGGGACAGGGGATCTGTTTTTTTAGTTCTGTGTTTGTACAGCATCTAGTACAATGGGGTCCTGGTCCATAACTGGGGACCGTAGACACTATATGGTAATACAAATAATACACAGAATAATTTTGCACTCCTTCAGCCATGACTCTTATTGGAGAAATACACATGGCCTAGTGAATTTTCAGGGCCTCATCTGGCAAAGGTTCCATGTGCAGGACTCCACAGGAATTGCAGAATTGGGCCCTTACTATGTCAGTTAAGATTTAATTTAAAACAGTATTTTCTCTGTCAATAAATTGTATAGTCAATTGCTTGGCCACACTTTGGTTCATTATGAAATATATTCAAGAGACCAAATAACCAGTATCAGTCAAGTTTATTAATAAGATACAGGAAAAAGATTCTATATCAGTCTCTGAAGAGCAGTCCCGTGCAGTGATGTTACCTTCACCTTACACAGACGGTGTGCTCCCCAAAGTTACCCCTCTAAAGCCATCTTTTTATACCCTACTTGTTTACCAGTAAAAGATGCAGTATTTGTCATTTGAAACTAGATTCAACCAATTGGCCTTTTATCTTGTTTTTCTGATACCGTGTGTGATGGGATCCCTGGGGTACAACCTAGAACAGTGGGATCACTGTGCTTCCTTCACTCTCCAGCCTGGGCTTTCTAGCTCACACAATGCTATGCCAGTGACAAACAGCAAAACCCCTACAGGTGCTGTGATCACTCAGCCACCAGCATGTGGAGTCCTACATCCAGCTAAATTGCATGAATGCTCCATGAATCATACAGAGAGAGGCACCAGCCAATCACCCAGCCTTGCACCCCAGAAATATGCCATCTTACACTGCTCAACACTTCCTTGGACAGTGCACGCTCATTAATTAGTCCCCATTTCTTCAAAGAAAAGTGGACATGCACCTGCCTTTATCATCTGAGCTGAGATGCCCCAAGCACTTTAACCAAAAACACACAGTTTGACCTAAAATATAAAATAGATTTATTAACTACAGCAGTGGTCCCCAAACTTTTCTGTGGGGCGGACGCCGGACAACTAGCCGCCGAGGACCGTGGCCGCCAGACAAGCAGCTGCTGAAATGCCGCCGTGAAGTGGCAACATTAACAGGAGTCGCTGCCAAAATGCTGCCGTGAAGCAGCGTCATCAAGAGGTGTCACTACCGAAATGCCGCCAAAATTCGGCGCCATTTCGGCGGCAGTGCTTCTCGACGTTGCCGCTTCTCGGAGGCATTTCAGTGGCTGCTTGTCCGGCGGACAGTAGGCAAGTGCACATGGATGCCCCGGCGGGTGCCATGGCGCCCGCAGGCACCGCGTTCGGGACCCCTGAACTACAAAGATACATTTTAAATGATTATAAGTAATAGGTATAGAGATCAAAATTAGTTACCTCAGAAATAAAAATAGAAATTCAGTCTAAATTCTAACTTTAACAGACTAAGCAAGATTTGAATCAAACTGTCTCTCACCCTAATAGATGTCACAGGCTGTTTACAGTTCTCAATACTCAGACTTAACTCTCTTTCAGCCTGGGACCAATCTCCCTAATTCAAAGCCTTTGTCTTCCAGACGATCTTCTAGGTTTTGAGATGGGGGGGGGGGAGGAAGAGGTCAAATGATGATGTCACTGTCCCTCTTTTATACTTTCTTCCAGCTGCTAGAAAGATCCTTGCCCTGACATGGGGGTCAGGCAGTCCCCATTGGTCAGGCAGTCCCCCATTGCATACGTGACCTTCTCTAAGGAGCCTCTGGGAGAGTGGATTCTTCTGGATGGACCATTAATGTCTGTCTGGGCAGTGATAACTGCTGCTTTGTTGCAACTGAAAGGCTGGCTGTGGGCATTTCCCAACTTCACAACGTATTTCAGTAACACAGATAGCAATATTTCTTAACTTCACATACCATGAGACATACAATCCAACAGGATATTAAGGTTCAACAGATCAATACTTTTATAATGATACCTCACAAATCATAATTATAACAGTGGTGAATATGGGGATTCCAGCGTGATACTTTGAGGTACAAAGTGTCACACCATGGTGAATCCCTTATCTTTGTTCTGAACACACCAGGCATTTCAGGTCATGATGCACCCTTATCTTTGTTCCAGGTACATGCATTCCAGGTATTAAGGGGCATGAATACACCTCCGAGGCCTGTACCAGGATAAATAGGTTTGTGAGGGTGACTCCCTTTCCATTGCTATAAGGAAACAATTATATGTCCTGATACTGACAGTTTTCCCATCTACTTAAGCCAAAACTTACCTCAGCTAATGCAAGGTGTTGTGGGATACTTAGCATAAGTGAACAGAATTCTAACAGAAGTACAGGTCAGTCTGGACTATATAACTACTATATTGATACTTAATCTTAGGTGTAGTTAATGCTTAATATATATGTATGGTAGCCAATGTATATTAGTCAACTGCCCTGTGACAGGCAAGCAACACATTATGTTTTGTTTCATGCACATTGTGATGTTTGCAGCAAAGAATTCTTCAGCGACCCATGCATCTGAATAAAATTGATTGAAGTACAAAAAATAAATAGTCAGAGATATAATTGCTTTCAGAAGAAACTAATAATGAAATCCTCCACACAAGCAAAACACAACTGCAGAAGTAAAAATGTTCAGAAATGTTTGTGAAGAATTCTGAGGCAGCACCTCTGATTGCAGCAGGGACAAAAAAGACTCCTTTGGCTACTAGCCTAGTCCTATATTTTAGTTTGTAGCTTACTATGGACTTTTCAACTGGCAGCAAGTCGAGCAGAAAGGATTGACATGGTAATTACAGACGAACACAGCCATAGCAACTGCTGTTGGCTGCAAGTTTCTTAGGCCTTAATTAAACATGATAAAAGATACAAAGAGCTGATTTATTGAACCACCTGCACAGGGGGCAGTGGCTGTCACTCATGTTTGCAGGTGGTCTTGCAATAAACAGAAAGGTTCAACAGATCAATACTTTTATAATGATACCTCACAAATCATAATGATAACAGTGGTGAATATGGGGATTCCAGCGTGATACTTTGAGGTACAAAGTGTCACATCATGGTGAATCCCTTATCTTTAGAGTTAGATTTTTTTGTGGGGGCTGATTTAATACTGGAAACTTGTAGCTGATTTAACTTTTATTTTAAAACGGGGATGTTCCTACTATGCGAATTTTCATTTTTAGTTTGAGAGGAAAACATCTGTATTATATTTTCATGCAAAATAATAAATAAAGATTGAATCCACAGCTCTGGTTTGAGCCAATCTCTCTCTATTCCTCCCCACCAACTTTGGGAAGCTTGGATTCAGATCCAAATGTTGTGTCTTCAGCTAATTTTCCATAATAGTCCTAAACTGGAACCCCAGATCTAATCTCTTCAGAAATTTGGATGCAGATCCAAAATCTTGATCCCAAATTTGAGCACCCTCAAGTCACTCTGAATTCATTGCTTAGCACTTGGCATTATTAGGCCTGAAAAATGAAAGCCCTTAGCATGAGGTGGCAATGAAACTGATTTGGCCTTTGATGGCTGCCACGATACAAACAGCAAATAATTGATTAAATTCATAATATTGAAGTATTCTGTAATCTGTAAAGGATCCCAAGACACTTAGAATTATTTCTATTGTAAACAGCCAGATAAGAGTTGTCAAACTTCCACTTATCACAGTGTTCTGTCAAAGTCTGTATTGTTGTAATTTGTGTTTGGGGGTGAGCGGTGCGGGGGTGGGAGGGCGTAGAGTGCAAGGGGCAAAAAAGAGTGAGTCATCATATAAGGACTGAAATCTAAGGAGGATCTTTAATTGGGTTTTGAGGTTGTGATTTAGACCTTAAATTATAATTGGTTACAATATTAAAACATTTAACCAGCTAAGATCTGACTGCACCCCATGGCTAAAGTTCTGTGGTTGGGGTTTGTAACCAAGTGGACTGCTCCCTCATTGGATTTCTTTTTAAAATTTATAAGGATTAATTATCTAATCTGATTATATGATTGATTTAGTGATTTAATTCTAATCTAGTATTATTGCTAATTTGTTGATTTGCCAATCGTATTGCTTATTTTTTAGTTTAATTTAGTAATGTTAATAATAGTAGTTCTAGCGATATGCTTTCTTGTTTTTGCTTGCTAGTATTTTTGTTTGTTCATTAACATTAATAAAATTCATAACAAGGACACCAAGTCATATTTCTTTGAATAAGCAACATGGGTCAGAATCTGGATGGATATTAGCCAGTACTCCTAGAAGCCTAATCAGCTCCCTCTAAATTAACCTTTGGTTCTCATAGAAGTAGCACAAAAATTTACACAAGTAACAGCCTAGTTGTATCATTACATAGTGTCAGGAATCAGGGCTTGCAGCAGAGCCAGTCTCAGGGCAACCTAGCAAGTGCAGCTGGCTTGTGGTAGGCTGCTTGAACGGCTGCACCGCCTGGTTGGTGGCAAGAGTCAGCAGACTAGCTCTTAAGCCCAGGAGCAGCAACATTTGGGTGACTGCTGAAAGCAGTCACCCATGGCTGCAATAGTTCCTGTGTCTGCGTATGCCTGGCCCTGCTCCTACCTTGGACCTGGTCCTCACCCAGTCTTGCCCCGCTCCAGATAACCTGGCTCTGACCCTCAGCTCCTATTCTTGACTCCTGACTTTGGTTCTTACCCTTGGCTCTGGCATTTGGCCTCTGACTCTGGTTCTGACCCTTGGCTCCAATTCCTGACTTCTGGCTCTGGCTCTAACCCAGGGCTCCTATTCCTGGCTACCAACTCCTGCTCCAACCACAAGACATGACCATGTCCTGGTTTCTGACACACAGCAGAGTTAAGCAACTGAATACATAGGGAAAGATCCTGATACCTTTACACACCTTGAATAGATCTTTCTCCAAGAGTAGTTCAATGAGCCTATTTGTGGAGCTAATTGCTACTTGACATGTCAGCGTGTCAGAATCTAGCTCATATAAGTAATATTAGTTACAGCATTATCTGTAGAAGAGGGAACAAGTTAAAAGACATAGGCAAGGGGAAAACATTGGATAAAAAATATTTTCTGTAACAGCTGCAGACTGGGATTATTTTAAAGCTACCATCTGAGAAAAAAAACATGGTTGTGTCTTAATTTGGAAAATGCATAAAGACATAAGTAGAAAACCTAAAGACAAGATAAATGAAGGTGGTTATTATATTCAGTGCAACGTGGTTAATGTAAAGTGAATGTTTCCTTGCCAAAGTGGTGCTAGCGAGAATCTTTTTCTCTTGCATAGGCTGTTTGTAATTTTGAGATGTTTCTCTGTGACAACCCTCCATGAAAATAAAAGGTGTTTGTGTTACATTTTGAACAGATAGCTGAGAAAGGGATTTAAGGGATTAAATTGAGCAGGAGTCTGAGAGTAATCATCTTTTAAGGAAGATGGGCCATCCAGCCACCCTGAAGGTAAATAACAGGTTGCTGTCATTAGCTTTAGGAGGCTGTGGGTTACACTGTAGTCTTAGTAGCTAGCATGCTCTGAGACACACGCAGACCACGCTAGGAGAACGACACCAGATTGAGGGATGCGGAGAAGGGGCAGTTTTCACACTGCTGTGGCTCAAGAGCCATGTCAAATGCAAGCTGAGATTCTGTGTGCTCCTTACGGTCACTTATTCTTTTCTCTGGAGAGGGTCAGATGGAAATGAATGTGAGGTCCCATTTCCCACTCATTTTACACATTTGCCAGTGACAAGGTAACATCTCTGTAAAATGAGGGATTTTATAGATTGTTGGTCTTTAGAAAGGCAATACACTAATTTATCCACTCAGAAGCAATCAAAGATATATGAAAAAAGTGATGAATCCATATAATGATGCAGCAGAGCTGTGGAGAAAAGCATAGTTGATCATAAGGGACACTGCTGGAAACCTGTTCAGAGCTGTTGGGCCCAATTTTCCACTGCCTTGCTCTTTGTGTCATGTACACCTGTTCAGAGCCAGTGTAAAACGTTACCATTCAGATCTGGTAGCAGTTTACACACGTATGAATCACAGAAGTGTAGGACTGGACCTCAATAGGTCATCTAGTCCAGTGCCTGCATTCAAGGCAGGACTACATAATAACTAGACCATCCTTGACAGGTGTTTATCTAACTAATTCTTAAAAACCTCCAATGGTGGAGATTCCACAGCCTCCCTGGACAATTTGTTTTAGTGCTTAACTACCTTGACAGTTAGGAAGATTTTCCTAATGTCCAACCTAAAGCTCCCTTGCGGCAATGACTAATCAAGGGCCAGTACAGTGGAGAATCAGGCCTTATGTTCTTATCTTCATCCTTTGCAATATTGTCTTAGAAGCTTGGGAAATTATCACTTTCCCCACTAAGTTAAGTCACTTTTCTCTTCCCCATTAAAAACAAAAAAAGGTAATATTAGCTTGCTCAGCGACTGATCAGATCATCAGTTTGCTGGGTGTAAAAAACTTTGTTTGTCTCTGTAGAAGCAGAACACAACCCATGGTAGGTTTTACAGAAAGTCATTGTTGCATTTTAAAAAAATATCTTGATGACAGAACAGCAGGCAAGTCTTTTAGACATAGTCCATTTGGGTATTTCCTCTACCAATTGTTACGACAATTCTAAGGCAGATCATTTTCAGGCCTAAACCACTTGACAATATCTGTATCTCTTTAAAGTTCCGAAATGTGGCATTATAGGTCTAACTGTGTTATGGTACTTTTGGGACATACCCTCTCAAACTATTTTTACTACCTGTATTGTTGGTGATGCTCATTTCAGGCACAGTTCTGCACAGTGCCCTCAATTCCTGTTGAGGTTAATGGGAGATGGAAGTGCTCAGCATGATTCTCGCAGAACTGCTTAACTGCTAAGTCTCCATACTAGGAGAAAATTAAATCACTAATATTTCTTCCCTTTTGGAGATGTTGAGAAAAAGATTCCAGAAGCTCAGAAGAGAGTTCCATATAGCCCAGTAAGCCACAGGAATGGAGAAAACACCTGCTCTGCTCAACAAACTGACATCAGGTTAGGGATTACTTCCCACTCTTCAGTGGTATGAAATGAAGCCAGACTTGGATTCTCGTTTCAGCTTGTCATGTTTTCTGTTTCTCTGACACCACACAATGTTTTGCGCCTTGTTTTAAATCACACGAGAAGGACACAGATTGTTAGGGTTTAATTTGCAGCGGCTCGTTCCGACTCCACTGGAAGACTACCACAAAGGAAACCCCTGAGCCTGATTCTTTGCTGCCTTGCCCCAAGTACACTCATTTACACCCGGTTAGGGTGCCCATATTTTCCAAAGGGAAAATGGGACACCGTGTGGGTCTGGCCTGAGCCTTCCCCCACCCCTCCTCTGCCCCCGCACAAGCAAAGCTGGGATCACTAGTCGCTTGAACCCTGCCTGCCCCCCATGCGAGGCTGGGGTCGCTGGAACCTGCCTGCCCCCCTCATGAGCCCTGCCTCCCTCCCACAAAATAAATAAAATAACTAATATATCAACCTTATTGCTCATGTGTGATGGCTTGAGATGCCTGTAGAGAAGAATCAAACATCATAACGTCCCTTAGAATTCCCTCTATTGCTTGATTCCCTCTCATGAGTTCACAAGGAAATCTACTACTCACCCGCTCTTCTGTAATTGGGGAACACCAGGTTCTTTTTTTCTGCGCTGAGACTAGTACCACCGCACATGTCAGTGATCACCACTACCTTCCCTCAATCACAGATTACTTTGAGACATGTCCCTCCTCTATAGCTTGAGCTTCACTCCCTTCTGGCAGAGCTTTCCCTTTGGTGGTGAGTTAGAAAGAAAGAGGAGTTACTGATGTTGTAGGAGACCTTCCCCCAAATACTTATTCTTCAAGTGCACCAGGTCACAGAGCCTGGAAATACAATTTCTAATAAGTGTACTGGCTTACTGAGGGGTGCAAGTTTTTAGCACTGCCTGGGGAGAAAATCCCCTCTGATTGGCTCCTTTCCCTGCTTGCCTACCTCCTGGGGAAGAGCAGCCAATTAGGGCTTCTGCAGGAAGCCGGTAGAGCTGTCTTCCCCGTCCCTCAGCAACCTGCAGCCATTCTTACAGGAGGAGGAGGAAGGAACAGAAATAGCCCAGCAGCTCAGGGTAGCTCTGCTCCCTCCTCCCTGCTGTGAGCAATGGGAGGGCTCCTCTCTTCCTCTTCCCTCCCTACAATACATAGCCTGGGAAAGGGGATCCTACTGCAGTTCCTCTGAGCCCTGGGAGAAGGAGATAAAAACCCCAAGGAGCTGCAGGAGTAGCAGAGGTGTGGCTGGGGAGGCAGAACTGATGGGGCTGGAGGGGGTAGAATTGATGGGGGCTGGAGGGGCAGAAGAGATGGAGGGTAGAATTGATGTGGAGTTGGGGACAAAATTAATCTCTGAGTAAGAGGATGGGCGGATATGGGGGTGATGATAGACACTCCTACCACACACACATTTTTCAAACCACTTTAAGTGCTGTTTATGCATTGAGTAACTGTACTAGGGACTGTGGGTTAGTTCCCTTGCGAGACAAATGAATAAGGGAAGAGTGAGTTTTGGGGTGACGAGAGTAAGCATGGGGAGGGACATTATCTGCAACACAAGTTTATTCTCTCAGGCCCTCCAGTGAATATGGTTAATATCAAAGAGGCACCATCAGGAGCAGAAGAGTAACTTCTGAAACAGTGACTAACTCTTGGTAACAGATCAGATTAATCACAGAGAGACAGACAACTAAAATGGCTCCTAAAGGTGCTGTGCAGGTGGCTTTATTCACCTTGAGAAAAATCCAGTAAGGGACAAACACAAAAAGGATATTTCACATACAGATTATGAAGACTTTTGCTTAAATGGCTCTTTCCCCATCTAACAGGTAATGCTGCTAGATTAAGTCAAAAATAGAATCAAAACAACTAAACAAGGTGTTCTACCATCTAATCAGAGCCTCTTCAGCTCTAACCAACTCTCTGAACAAAAACACCCTCTGCTGCTTTCTAAGTCCCTTCTTTGATGTAGCTCAGAACACCTGGTGGCCTACTGCTACTTTACGTTAATTAGCCTTCAATTAGCACATTACGGCTACACCAGTTCCACTTGCTAATCTCCTCTCCTCTCCCTTGGAACCCCCACCTTGTACAATTAATCCGGTCTGGCCCACTGCCCTCTCCATCACTAGCAGAATTTGGGGCAACAAGTCATTATGTTAGGAAATTAGCTCTTCTATGTATTACTCCTGGATTTTTCTGTAGTGCCCATCACTGCAGTATCTAAGCAGGTTCTTCATCGCCCAATCTTTCCAGTTGTTTTCTAGCGGTGTTAGACCAACATTAGTAATAGTAGGAATCCTTCAGTCTCGAGAGACCATGTGTATGAGCACCTGAGAGGTAAAGAATTTACTCAGTTGGTTTTATGCAGGCCAGCCCACAACATTTTGGCACCTGAGGCGGGGAGCTCAAATGACACCCCCATGCCCCCTCGCTTGGGCCAAAACTTTGAAAGGTCTCAATTCTGCCTTCTTCCTGTTCAGCTCCTCTCATGGTACTGCTCTGATACCTACCCCAATAAAGGAGAACTAACTTAAAATGCCTTGTTCAAAAATTTTAAGTAACACTTAACTTTCAAATGCCTGATCAGCAAATGAAACGTTTCTTGTCTGCATAGTAAACACTGGCATTTTTATCTGTTTGAATAATCAAAGTGGTGCTTTCTGTGCCTTCTTAGTTGCAAAGATTTGAACTGCTTCCTGAAGGTCCACAGTCTGGGCCAGCTCATGCTCTATTGAGATGGTTGGAAGGCCGACCAGCCTCTCCTGTGTCATTGTGGAGCGTAGATGTGTTTTTATTAACTTCAGCTTGGAGAACCTGCGTTCTCCACTAGCAACTGTTACAGGAAGTATTAGAAGTATGCGCAGAGCAACAAAAGAATTTGGAAAGAGGGTGGTCATCTTATTTGTGCACATATATTCCAGAACAGCCTTTGGAGTTGATCCTGCTGAAATGTATCTTGAAAGGGCTTTCAGTTCATCACCTAAATCACTCGCATCAATATTACGCACGTCATCATAGATTCAAGGACTGGAAGGGACCTCGAGAGGTCATTGAGTCCAGTCCCCTGCCCTCATGGCAGGACCAAATATTGTCTAGACCATCCCTGATAGACATTTATCTAACCTATTCTTAAATATCTCCAGAGATGGAGATTCCACAACCTCCCTAGGCAGTTTATTCCAGTGTTTAACCACCCTGACAGTTAGGAATTTTTTCCTAATGTCCAACCTAAACCTCCCTTGCTGCAGTTTAAGCCCATTGCTTCTTGTTCTATCCTTAGAGGCTAAGGTGAACAAGTTTTCTCCCTCCTCCTTATGACACCCTTTTAGATACCTGAAAACTGCTATCATGTCCCCTCTCAGTCTTCTCTTTTCCAAACTAAACAAACCCAATTCTTTCAGCCTTCCTTCATAGGTCATGTTCTCAAAACCTTTAATCATTCTTGTTGCTCTTCTCTGGACCCTCTCCAATTTCTCCACATCTTTCTTGAAATGCGGTGCCCAGAACTGGACACAATACTCCAGTTGAGGCCTAACCAGCGCAGAGTAGAGCGGAAGAATGACTTCTCTTGCTCACAACACACCTGTTAATGCATCCCAGAATCACGTTTGCTTTTTTTGCAACAGCATCACACTGTTGACTCATATTTAGCTTGTGGTCAACTATAACCCCTAGATCCTGTTCTGCTATACTCCTTCCTAGACAGTCTCTTCCCATTCTGTATGTGTGAAACTGATTGTTCCTTCCTAAGTGGAGCACTTTGCATTTGTCTTTGTTAAACTTCATCCTGTTTAACTCAGACCATTTCTCCAATTTGTCCAGATCATTTTGAATTATGACCCTGTCCTCCAAAGCAGTTGCAATCCCTCCCAGTTTGGTATCATCCGCAAACTTAATAAGCGTACTTTCTATGCCAATATCTAAGTCATTAATGAAGATATTGAACAGAGCCGGTCCCAAAACAGACCCCTGCAGAACCCCACTTGTTATGCCTTTCCAGCAGGATTGGGAACCATTAATAACAACTCTCTGAGTACAGTTATCCAGCCAGTTATGCACCCACCTTATAGTAGCCCCATCTAAATTGTATTTGCCTAGTTTATCAATAAGAATATCATGCGAGACCGTATCAAATGCCTTACTAAAGTCTAGGTATACCACATCCACAGCTTCTCCTTTATCCACAAGGCTCATTATCCTATCAAAGAAAGCTATCAGATTGGTTTGACACGATTTGTTCTTTACAAATCCATGCTGGATTCCCTATTCCCTATCACCTTACCACCTTCCAAGTGTTTGCAGATGATTTCCTTAATTACTTGCTCCATTATCTTCCCTGGCACAGAAGTTAAACTAACTGGTCTGTAGTTTCCTGGGTTGTTTTTATTTCCCTTTTTATAGATGGGCACTATATTTGCCCTTTTCCATTCTTCTGGAATCTCTCCCGTCTCCCGGAATCTCTCCCGTCTCCCATGATTTTCCAAAGATAATAGCTAGAGGCTCAGATACCTCCTCTATTAGCTCCTTGAGTATTCTAGGATGCATTTCATCAGGCCCTGGTGACTTGCAGGCATCTAACTTTTCTAAGTGATTTTTAACTTGTTCTTTTTTTATTTTATCTGCTAAACCTACCCCCTTCCCATTAGCATTCACTAGGTTAGGCATTTCTTCAGACTTCTCGGTGAAGACCGAAACAAAGAAGTCATTAAGCATCTCTGCCATTTCCAAGTTTCCTGTTACTGTTTCTCCCTCTTCACTGAGCAATGGGCCTACCCTGTCTTTGGTCTTCCTCTTGCTTCTAATATATTGAGAAAAAGTCTTCTTGTTTCCCTTTATTCCCGTAGCTAATTCGAGCTCATTTTGTGCCTTTGCCTTTCTAATCTTGCCCCTGCATTCCTGTGTTGTTTGCCTATATTCATCCTTTGTAATCTGTCCTAGTTTCCATTTTTTATATGACTCCTTTTTATTTTTTAGATCATGCAAGATCTCGTGGTTAAGCCAAGGTGGTCTTTTGCCACATTTTCTATCTTTCCTAACCATGTGTCAACACTGTCTCTAGTGCCCTGCATTGCTGGTGTAGGTCTTCTTCAGGTACAGTGAGGAGTTTTGGAATATCATACAACATCCCAAATATACTGCTGTGTTCCTTGAGCTGCATGAAACTTTCTTCAACTGACTGTATTGCACAATCTAGCACCTGGTTAAAGAATTCAACTTTGAATTGTTCTTTGGGGTCTCTTATGCGATTATCCCATACCTCATAATCAAAATGTCTTCTTCTTTGGTGATGCTTGTATTCTTGAATGGCTGGGAAAATAGCTTCAGTGTGAAGTTTCTCTGCCAACTTCTGTGCACTCGTCAGAACATTTTGAAATCCCTCATCTTACCCGTAAGACTGTAGGTATGACTTTGCTTTGTCCAGTTGTTCCATTGCTCCAGATATATCAAGGTCAACCCCTTGGAATCTCTTGTGTACAACATTTATTTCAAACAGTACGTCATGCCACAACACTAAGCCACACAGAAATGTGAAGTTATGTATGTTTCTGGTGATTCCATTTTCCTCTGCCACTGTTCTCCCATGAACAGTTCCTGTCATAGCATTATCCTCCATAATGGCAACTATAGCATCATCTATCTTCCCAATTTGTTGTTTGATAGGCTTTATTGCCTCCACTCGACTTTCCCATTATGTGGCATTCAGTGGTTTCAGTGTCAGAGAGGATGTTCCCAGATGTTGCTTCAAAATTTGCCATCTATGAGTTGATGCAGAGAAAAATACACAGATGCTTTGAATTACATTACAAAATTCAGCAGCCTCACTAGAACCTGATGCTGCATCACTGACCACCACCAAGTTCAATGAATGAGAACTGCATGGGACAAAGAAAGCTCGAGGGTTTAACTCTCGGATCCGTGTCAGCACTCCTCTGTTCTTCCCTCTCATGTTGGCACCATTATCGTAGTCCTGACCTCTCATGTCAGCTATCACAATTCCCATATCTTCCAGCTTTTTAAGAAGCACATTTGTCATACCAGCTCCTGTAGTATCATCAATGTCAATAAATTCTAGAAAATGCTCTCTGACAGTCACCATTACAGGGACATTTTCACTAGGTTCTGTTGTTGCTACAAAATGCCCGATTAAAGTCATTTGTTCCGTATGGCTGATGTCAGGTGTGCAGTCCAGAATAACAGAGTACTATCTTGCTGACTTCAGATCTGCCACAATCTTCTGTTTGACTTTTGTTGCCAGTAATTGTATGATCTCATTTTGAATTGTTTTTCCAAGGTAGTGGTGTGTGTACATTTCTTGGGTGGTGACTCTTCTTAGATGCTCCTGGAGTACAGCATCAAACTCAGCCATCAGCTCCACAATGTTAAGGAAGTTTCCATTGTTTGACACATACAGCTGATCTGAAGTGCCATGCAGTGCTGGGTTTTGGGTAGCAAGCATTCTCACAATGGCAATGAGCCTTTTCAGAACATTTTGCCAGTAAAGAGACTCTGATACAATCTTCTCTTGATGCTGATCATCTCTGGTGGCCTTTAACCTTAGTCTCATCTCAAGCTCTTTCCACGTATGGAATGCTCTCTGGTGATTTGCTGCCTTGTCATGGCATGCCAGATTTCTAGCCAGATTCTTCCAGTCCTTTGTTCCTGTAGAACCAATGTGACTGGAACATTAGACTGGAAGAGTTTGCAACAAAAACAGTGTACAGCATTCTGGGTTTTCGAGTACATAAGCCATGGCCTCTCCACTTTGTCACCATTGGGGATTTCATGCCAGTAATGTGTTGGATGGAAACTTCTATTTTCATTGTCTTTGGGGAACATGAAGTTTTTCACTTGCTGGGGCCCATGCAGTACGAGGAAGTCCCTCAGGCTACTGCTCAAGTGGGTCCACAGTCCTGGATCATCTAGACTTAAGGAACTAAACTCAGCAGCAGCTGTTTCTTGCGCCTCCACCACACTCTCCTCTGATCTACACTTTTCTTCAAGAATGGGCCTAACTGGCTCCTACTACTTCAGTTGACTGCCTGTTCTCCTCAAGTGGGTTCAGGGAAGCAGCAGGAAACAGGAAGCTCCCTGAAAAGCTGGTGTTAATCAGTCCAGGCTCCTGGGGGTGCTAGAGAGGTACATAAGAGGCTCCTCCTCCTCTCTCTCCCTGCAGCTCCTGTTGTTTTCTGTTATTCCCTCTCACCTTTTCTCTTGCCTGCCTGTTATGTCTCTTGTGCCCTCCTTCCTCCAGCACAGCACTCCAGCTCTGTGCATCTAGAGCAGAGAGAATACATATGCACCAGCAGCAGACACAATTTTCTACACTCTGGGTCCTAGTGGCGCGCCCCCCCCATAGCCTGGCACCTGAGGCGGCCTCCTCAGTTTGCCTCATGGTAAGGCTTGCCCTGGTTTTATGGCAGCTATGGCTGTGGCTGAAGAGACCCACTTGAGAGAGAGAATCTCTGTCGCATCTCTTCACATTTAAAGGTGGTGTTTCAACCCTTTGGGCACTGCCTGCTGTGAGCTCTTTTCTCCTCTGCTAAACTGGACTGCTTTCTCTCATAACGCTGGAGAACTTTGTTAAGCCCTTGTTCACAAAGGCTGTGATCTTGAGTGTGATCTTCCCAGTTGTGAACATCTATGTCCATTTCTTTGAGGTCTCGCTTGCACACATCCTAAACGCAATTTTGGGCATCCTTTGGGTCTTTTTCCAGATACCAATTCGCTGTCGAGGATGTCCTTTGGGATGCTCCCATCATTCATTTGGCACATATGCCCAAGCCAGTGGAGGCACCTCTGTTTGAGGAGTGTTTGCACGCTGGATACACTGGCCCGCTTGAGCACCTCAGTGTTAGTGACTCTGTCCCTCCAGGAGATTCCAAAGATTCAATGAAGGCAACACATATGAAAGTTGTTGAGCCTCTTTTCCTGATGAGAGTATAAGGTTCATGTCTTGCTCCCATACAAAGGTGTGCTGATAACACATGCACAATACACACAGATCTTTGTGTGTTCTGTCAGTTTGTTGTTCTGCCAGACCTTCTTGCTCAAGTCTAGACATTGTTCTGACAGCTTTTCCAATGTGGATGTTGTTGAGTTCCATTTCAAGTGAGAGGTTGACTGTGATAGTGAACCCCAGGTATGTAAACTCGTTCATCACTTCAAGTTCATAGTTGTTGATCTTGATGGAGGGTGCTTCCTCAACTCCTGGGCACATTATGTTGGTCTTTTTTTAGGCTTATGAGAAGCCCAAAGTCTTGACAGGCTTTGGAAAAACGGTCCATAGGATTTTGAAGGTGAGCTATTGTGTGGGGTGTCACTACTGCGTCATCAGAAAAGAGGAGGTGTTGGATGAGGGCCTCATGCATCTTGGTTTTAGATCTGAGTCTTGCAAGATTGAACAGCTTTCCATCAGATCTTGTGTGCAAGTAGATTCCCTCAGTTGAGGAACCAAAAGCTTGTTTCAGTGGCAAGGAGAAGAAGATCCCAAACAGAGTTGGGGCAAGTACACAACCTTGCTTAACTCCGCTATGAATCTGGAAAGCCTCAGAGACTGAGCCGCTGTATTGAACTGTGCCGTACATGTTTTCATGGAAGGATCGAATCATGCTTAAGAACTTGGTGGGACATGCAATCTTTTCTAGAAGTGCAAATACTTCTACTGACAACATCAAAAGCCTTTGACAATTACGTTTCTTATAATGAACCAGAGGAGTTCAAAGCTTTTGTTACAAAACCTCAAAGCACATGGAAGATTCTTGGTTTCATAAACTTTTTAAACTCACTGTGACAAAGTTCCTCCTCTACCTTGGTGGGTCCTGCGCTTATTGGTGGATTTGCTCGCTTCACAGATCCACCCTGTGGGTCAGGAAACAGTCCAGAGACCTTCCCCTCTGGTAGATGCTATAGTCCAGGTCAATTCCTCCTGTGTTTGATCAGGAGTTGGGAGGTATGGGGGGAACCCGGGCCCGCCCTCTACTCCGGGTTCCAGTCCAGGGCCCTGTGGACTGCAGCTGTCTATAGTGCCTCCTGTAACAGCTGCATGACAGCTACAACTCCCTGGGTTACTTCCCCATGGCCTCCTCCCAACACCTTCTTTGTCCTCACCACAGGACCTTCCTCCTGATGTCTGATAACGCTTGTGCTCCTCAGTCCTCCAGCAGCACACCCTCTCACTCTCAGCTCCTTGTGCCTCTTGCTCCCAGCTCCTCACACTCACTTCCTCTCCTCTGGCTCCCCCTGGCTTGACTGGAGTGAGCCCTTTTATAGCATCAGAGGGGCCTTAATTAGAGTCAGGTGCTTAACTGCCTCACCTGGTTAACTCTTAGCAGGTTAATTGGAGTCAGGTGGTCTATTAGCCTGGAGCAGCCCCTCCTCTGGTCACACAGGGAACAGAAAACTACTTATCCAGTGACCAGTATATCTCCCTTCTGCTACTCTGCTGTTCCCAACTGGTCTGGGTCTATCACATCACTCAAAGCCTGTGAACCTTTTGAGTGAATTTGGGCTGATTTACCATGGAGGGAAACTAACTGGTTTCCACTCAGTTTTAGTTTGAGCTTGTGAACTTTGTTAAACTTTCAAACTCCAGGATTTGACTCCACATGAACTAATGCTGGAGGAAAAGCTTGCATGAAAATTTTGTCAACTAAAACCACTGAGTTTCACATAGGTTCACAGCAAACTCAATATTCTGGCTCAAAAAATTTACTTCCTTGCATGTTGCGCAGTTGGTTCCTAGTAGGGAAAACATATTCACCATTATATTTTTCCTTATTAGAAGAGCTGTATGTAGTGGATACATACCAACATAGTATGGGAACACACTGTATGCTGTGTATGCATTATATCAATATTACGAAAATACGATGAAATAGCATAGATGTGGTCTAGTCATTAGTCCATTCCATAACTAGTGAGTCCAGGTCAGGATTTACGGCCAGGGGAGACCCAGTGTTTTGCAATGAGTCAGCAGAGGCTGAATTCAGTCAATCTGCAACTAGAGAACCAGGGAGAACATAAGGGCCTGTGGGTCTCCAGCTGTCTCAATTAGGAATTTGATTTATATTCATCACCACAGAGTCCTGCTGTTTAAATGTCTCTTTGAATTATACTGTGAGAAAATCTATAATAAAGTAACTTAATGAAGTCTAGACAGGGGTTCACTCTTGCAGAAAATTTCAGGTGCATGGAAAATAGAGCTAAAGTATCTGGCATTATGTCTGTGGGAACTTTAAGAAATAACCATGTATGCAGGGGATGTACATAATTCAAGAGTCAAACAACATATTTAAAAGTCAGCTTTTGCCATCAGTTACTGCACCAATATTAGTTATTGCTTGTGGCTAATGTAAGCCAATACCTTGATCTCTCACACCTGAGTGTGATAACTATTTGCAAATTGTGATTTTTGTTTTAAAGTGGACTCCTCTAATAAAAAGGCCAGCTTGGGATATGCCTTTCATTTAAGAAATATAGCTGGGATGCTCTTCTTCTGTTGGGCAGCAAGAACAACAGTAGACCAAAATAAAAGAAGTTACTGGTCATATGTATGGGTAAATACTTGCCCTATATGAGAGAAGAACAGATATTGTAAACACACAGAGATAGTGTAGTGCTGCACACAGAGACCTACCAAAACAGAAAGAGTAGTACCTGGTGCAAATGGTGCTGTCACTGTAGTGTAGAAAAAAATATCCAAACCAAGCCCCAAATGTTTCCTATAATTTCGAATGGGTAAAATAAAGGGATACTGATAGTGGGATTTGAACCTGGGACATTTGGATTTTAAAAAAAACCCAACAACCACTCTACCCCTGAGGACAGGTTAGCTCCTGTATTAGAGCTCTAGATACTTGCAGACAACACTACTGCAAGAGGTACTTGGTATTTTTTCATACAAACATCTCTAGTCACATTTAAATACCTCAGTCAAACGTTCACACTGGTGATAGTAGGCAGCTGTTGGTGTTAGTCTATTTAATGAATTTGCCTAATTAAAAAAAAAAGAGTCTGAAAGCAAATAATTGTTTCTTAGGCTGTCCAGAAACCAGACACAGGTTGGGTAGAGTAACTAGGTAACACAGCTAGATCCCAACAGCTTCTGCTCAGGTGAGAGAGCAAACAGCTCTAGGAAAGCAAAGTCCTCACTCACATCTGCCTCATTGGCTGCAGAATGCTTTTTTTCAGCTGCTAATTGAGTTCAGCCATACATGCAGTGTACTCGAGATGGCCCAAGAAAGGAACAGCTAAATGGCCTTGAAGGCAGAATGTTCCATTTAATGTTATGCGCTGCACATTTAATGTTATCTTCCTCTGTGGGAAGATAGCAGGACTAGTTTATTATGCCTCCTGCTGTTGCACTTAAAGTGACACTTGCAACATGATGTGCCCTTCCTAGGCTGTATCTGGAATCTGGTGATTTAGCAGGAGGTCACTGTTAGAATAGCAGTGCTTGCTTCTATTAACCTCATACCTTAAGTCCTAGCTAGGTACATAAAACTGTAGAAGATGCATTGGACTGGCACCATGTAAAGGATAGGTTGGTCAATATGAAACCGTCTATTTAGGATATACACTGTGCGTGAAAGTCTGACCCCACTGAAGTCAATGTGAGTTTTGTCATTGAATTCAGTGGAGCTAGGATTTCACCGTAGATGTCTGTGTACCTCAAGGAGCTAAAGATGACATATGATTAGTATCAGAGATGTACCGAGTGATTCAGGTAACACTAAGATACTGCTACATTAGCTAATGCTGAACAACAGCAAAAACCTTATGGCATCCTTGTTAATGCAAAACAAGTTAATCTTGAGTTGAATATTACAATAAACAGAATGGGAATTAATTTTACAGAGTTACCAGACAAGGATCCTCAGATGGTGTCAAGTGCATGGCAATTTAAACCAGTTGAGATTCTGGCCCAGGAGTGGAAGGACGGTGAGTATTGCAAAGTGGCCAAACATAGTAATTGCTATTTGCAGTTTGATAATTTAATATACATTCTGCCTCTGTTGAGGTTTCTGCCCTGTGCTGCTTTTAAGGGAAGCTAGCAGCTCCGGCCATTAGACTTTGGGATCCTGTGCCAATTATTTTGGATGGCTAAGGCAGTATTTCGAGCAGCCATGACGATTTAAGGTCTATTTTACTGGCCATTTGATAGAGTGTGACGAAGTGGGGATTTTCCCTTGTGAGTCTTACTGTTGAGCCTATGTGAGTTTTGCTGTTTTGCATGAATACTGTGTGTGCCTCAGTTTCCATGTGTGCTGCACCAATTCCTTGGTGGTGGGAATAGAGGTGTGTGACTTTGACTGAGGTCTCTGGAGCAGGTGAGGCTACTCCAGCTGTCTGTACATATGCGATGACCGGTGCCCTTCATAACCAGAGACCCAGGAGGGGGATGCAACCAGGTGACGACCAAGTGATTCTTTGCCCAGGAAGCAAGACAAAGACAAGGAGGGGAGCAACAGGGGTGTCTGAGGTTGGATCGCTGGAAGCTGGCAGTCTGCCTGGGGGCACTGGAAGTGGGGGAGTCCATCTGGTATCAGGCCTGGGACTCCCCAAGATGGACTTGGCTGAAAGTCACTGATTTCTGACAGTCACTGAGTTCTGGTCTACACTGTGTTCCTGTTGAATAATAAACGTTCTGTTTTACTGGCTGGCTGAGAGTCACGTCTGACTGCGGAGTTGGGGTGCAGGGCCCTCTGGCTTCCCCAGGAGCCCGGCTCAGGTGGACTTGCTGCAGGAAGCGCACAGTGTGGAAGCGGATGCTGAATGCTCCGAGGTCAGATCCAGGAAGGTCAAAACTGTGTAAGCTTCTTGCCCTGGCGACAATATGCTCAGTGAGAGGAGGCACGCTCCTCCAGCGTCCTGACTGGCTTCATATGAAGTAATTCCAGAGCATCACCCAGTGACTCCATGACATAGAGAAATGTTCTTTGTTAGCAAATTCTTTTGGATGCTCTTTCTTTTCATTATGTGACTTCTGCAGGATTCAGCAGCTGGGCTGGTAAGGAATTTGTGTGGGGTGGCGGGCGGGCATCATGCAAGCTGCTCCAATCACCCTTCTGGAATTTTCAACGTATAGCCGTAAAGATGTTGCTTTTAGTACATTTCAGATCTGTGCGTGATCAGTGAATTACCCCTGTAATTACTCTATAAATATTAGTAATAGCTAAACACATTGAAAACTGGTCCAGAATCTGCTGCCTTTGGAGAACTATTTGTGTCATGGGGACATTTCAGATAAACTGGCAGAAGTCTTCCTTGAGATTACATTTGCCTGCCTCCAATACCACCTCATTGGACATTGTCCTTGTCTCAGGAAGATTAACATAGTACAGGTGGCAGCAACAGTTAAGCACATTTCCATCACCTAGGTCAACAGATACTAGAACACTGAGGCAAACATTGCACAAATTATATTTGACTAACTTCTTTGTGCCTTTTACTGTCAGCTCAAAACTGATAGCACTCGCATAATATAGTTAGACAGCATCTTTGTGCCTTGTATTAATATGTGTGCTGGAGTAAAGATGAATAGGAAATAAACAGAGTAAGCAAAGCCTAGGACATTTCCTTGTAAGAGAAAACTGCCCTTTGGTTAATGAAACAGTGTGTGGTTTTTGCTGCATGTGTAAGTTTCCATTTTATTGATTATGTGGATCAGCTGCATGTTAATGAAATTAGATTTCAGGCAGAAATAAATACACATTTTTTGAAGCAAAACAAAATCATTCTGTAAAAATGTTGTATTATAAAAACATCAGTTGCTAAATGATGTTCAAAGTGCTGGACACACCCAAATTGATTAATCCTCAGAACATTGCTCTGGGGTAAAAAAGTGCTTTCTGACGCAGACTGTTTAAGTGACTTGCCCAAGGCCACACATTGCAGTAAATCAGTGGCAGAGCACAACTGGGATTACACTTCTAGACCCAGCTGTGGCTGAGCACATGTACATTATTCCCACTATGGGTATCCATCACAATCAGCTGGAACAGTCTGTTATCAGCATGCATGTATTCACAAACCCAGATCTATACTCGCAGCTACTCGCAAAAATATCTGTGCCTACTTCTGCCTGAAATGCCCTCCCTGAACTGGTCTGTAACACCACTACCCTCTCCTGCTTCATACCTCTTCTCAAGGGTCACATTTGCCAACAGGCCTCTAGGAAAATAGCCATTTAATAGTTGCTGGAGGGACAGATGGAGATAGCTGGCATGTTATATATTTGTAATTATCAAAATTCCCCCCCCCCACAAAATGTCTATGAAAATCATATATATTTGACTGTATTTCTCTCCCTTTGTATGATCACTTGTCTCCTTACAAGCCTGATTCCTTGTTCTATATTAGATGGGGAAAGTGGCTGTTAATAAAGGTCAGAGTCTCCATTACATAACAGAAGCAAAACTTCTGGCTGCAGAATCAGGCTGGACTAGACTCCATGGCAGCCAAAACTTAGAAATTCTGCAAAAGTTCAACAGCCCAAACCATTGGAATTACATTTTGGTCTGTCGAAAGCTCTGCTAAGTCACACCAGAAATGCTAAATTACAGTGTAAAACCAACCTACTGAAAACTTGAATTGCTTAGGGAAACAATTTTACTATAGCTTCAGCTTCCTGTGTAAGTTTAAAAAACCATTCTACATTGTAAGAGATACATACACAGCCCCTCTCGTTGTTTGATTGAAGGGTATATGCAATCAACAATTCTTACCTTATTTAAATTAAATATATACACATTTATACATTAACCACACAAAGCACATGCATAGACAAAAGCACATATGCACTTGCACAATGTGCATATGTGTGTGTGTAGATAGTTATACACATGCACACACCCCCACACAATGTAAGTGCATGTAGGTGTCTGTGTGTGCGGTAAATGCAAATTGCACCCAGAATTGTTTTGTGTGTCGGGCAGCAATTAGCACCTGTCAAAGATGTGCCTGCATTTTTATGCCTACAAATGAATTGCAAAGCTTACTGATTATAGGTGTGACTACCCTCATTTGCACCCATGGGTGCAAAAATTGTGAGCAACTCATTTATATACGTATACATGCATATAATAAAGCAGGAGAAAAATCTTAAATAGATGGGATTTATTATTGTACAGCACAGGATTTACTAGTGTACAAAAACTGTGAAACAATAAAACTGTGGCTTTATCACGCTTTCTGTATTCCCTTCCTTCTCTTTAAAGATCTTTTTCTTGGCTTCTTTACACTTACAGCTGTACTTTGGATTATGAATCCATATACGATCATCCCCAGTGTGCTTTTGTCCCCTGAAATATTTGCATCAAGTATGATCAGTCAGATGGCATCAGTGTGGCTTCGGCAGCATGAAGATGTAGGCCCCTGTCCAGGAACCCAGCGCACAGCCTGAGTGACTCAGTTGTGCTCTGGTGTTCTCCAGGTGGCAGGATGAAAAGAATTTGTCTTCCAAGTCTGCAGAGTGGCGGCTGAGCTTCTTCACAGCTGCTAATGTGGCCCTAAAGCTGCAGTAGCTCCTCTGGCATCTGCATCCCCTTCTCCAACATGTGCAATGGCTACTGAATCCAACGACTCTGTCCCCTCTTCTGTGCCACCGTTGATATGGAGCCCTGGGGAGATGAGCTTCTTGGAGTGTGGGCGGGGAGCTTGTGCAGGCTTTGCAACTACCACCTAAGCTCCTCTGTTGATTAAAGCCCAAATTAACAGCACTTCACAGTATTCACACAAGGTGAGCAGAAAGCCTCCCCACAGTGATTGAGGATGAAAATTCACCCTAACCATTCATTATAATTAGCCAAACTGGGCTCCTGGTTTTTGTTCTACCCCATTTACAGTCATGAAAAACTATAATATACCCATGATTATCACTGCTCAGCATGCTTCCAGCTACCATAAATGTAAGATTTGATTTATATTGTTCAGCTGAGCACCATTTGCAAACATGAAACAAGCACTCACATTAGCTTGTCTGAAAAAAAGACTCATGAACCGAATAGGAGAATAACATGAACTGAAATTCAGTGCCAGCTGGCGAGCCAGACTTATGACCTACTGGGCCAATTTCATCCCTGGTGACTTCACTGGAGTTACACCAAGGATGAACTTGGCCCCAGAGCAGCCTGATCCTGCAAGGTGCAGAGCAGACTTAACTGCTCTGCATCATCCTGTAGGACTGGGACTGCAGTGATGCACTGTACTATGTACAGACTATAGAAACATCAGTTCCCTGGTCTGCTAGAGATCCTCCCAGTCAATTATTGGTAAACAACAACTGCCTAAATGTTCAAATAAAGGCTAACACATGCTTTATCTCAAAGTTTTAAAATGGTAATTACCGTAACTGGTCAGATCCTCAGCTGCAAATGGGCACTGCTACTCTGAAATCAAGGGAGCTACCACCGTACACCAGCAGAGGATCTGGCCTCATTGAATGCTATATGAGAATGTCAGATTTATGGTCTTAAATAGAAATCCAGCTAACTTTCTTTTTGAAAGCAAAGAGCTGCACAAGCCCTGAGAGCTCAAAGTGTGGAAGCCTGATGGACATGTTTCATCTGCCCTGAATATGGCCCCTAGTAATTCAAATATACTGCATCTAACATTTATTGCAGAGAACAAAGGAACAACCGCACAGCCCATTGCATACACAGAAACATGTTTTATTCAGAAGCAACCATTCCAGCAGCTGCCTTAACTGGCCAAAACTCTCTTCAAGCAGACAGGATAAATTCTCTGGATGATATTTTCAACAGGTCTTGTTAATTGTTCTTGCATATGTTTCCTTTTGCAAAAACCCACATTCGTGCATGGAATAGACATTTACCTGAGCAAGCTGGGTAATTGTATCTAATTACCTACCTCGTAGTTCAAATTCTTGTTTACACAAGGAGGAGCAGTGTGGGTGGGTGGCATGCGACATACATACAAACGGACACACCCAGGAATCCAGAATATTGAGTCTAAAAGGAGCAATGACAAAGTAATACAATTTTACAAGAAACTGTCAAAAATGAAGTTAAAGAAAAACACTAACTTTAAGGTGCAACAGTATTAAGTACTCATGGAAGACAAGGAGGGGAAAATGTGGAGCTATTTAATTTAGAGCTGATCAATTGTTTATCAAATACAATTAATTTTAGTTCATTAAAGTTCCATTTATATCTGTGTACTATATCTGCATATTGGTAAATAGTTAATAGATACGGTGTCAGCAGATGGTACTCAAGAATGCAATAAATAAATAAATAAATAAATAAAAACCCAACCAACCTGCAGCAGCGTCTCAGAGCCCAGATCAACTGACGGGCTCACGCGGCTCACAGTACGAGGCTAATAACAGCAGTGTAAACATTCCTGCTCGGGCTGGAGCCTGGGCTCTGAAACCTTGTGAGAGAGGTGGGTTTCAGAGCCCAAGTGCCAGCCCAAGCAGAAACGCCTACACTTCGATTTTTAGGCCGGACGCCCTGTGTGACCAAGTCAGTGGACCTGGCCTGGGCTGGAGCAGGATTTGTTTGTTTTTCGCATTGTAGATGTATGCATTGTTCCCTGAGTTTTATAGAATGAATTAAACTCGAGAACTGCAAATTGCTTCCTCTGGCACCTCTTTCCATCAAAACCAAAATCCTACTAAAACAAAACACTGCGCATGTGTGCCCACACACGCACACGCCCCTACCCTTCCTGGGGAGCAGAAGAGCGAGAGAATGAACATACAACAGATGTTAGTCACATTACTTAGTGCATGACTGGAAGACGCTGGGATAATACAGCGATGAGGGCAGTAAGAGAACATATATAGAGTAGAATGGACTAGAATCAACTCATAACAACTTCCACTCTCTATACTGATGCCATTCACAATTGTAAGGTAAGCTGAGCAAGCGCCATGGAAGTGTTTCCATGAGTATTAGTTGGAATTTAAAAGAATGGCCAGCCTCATGCTCACTTTGTTTTATTTCTTGTAACACATTGAGCAATTGAATTTTACTTGCACTAATGCACATGGCAAGTGACTGTTAAGAATGCATGTGTGAGCAGTTTGGGGTAGGAAATTACACCATGGAATTAAACAAGCGTTAAACAGGGATCTGACCTGATGCTGCAAAACTAGAGTTATGCAACAGAGAGTCCTGTGGCACCTTTAAGACTAACAGATGTATGGGAGCATAAGCTTTCGTGGGTGAATGCCCACTTCGTCGGATGCATGCATTTCACCCACGAAAGCTTAGGCTCCAATACATCTGTTAGTCTTAAAGGTTCCACAGGACTCTCTGTTGCTTTTTACAGATCCAGACTAACACGGCTACCCCTCTGATACTAGAGTTATGCATTTATTTATCCAATGGAAATGCTAAAAGGGGGGGGGGTGTCCATCCACATGCTCAAAGCATCCTTGACATAATTTAGAAACACGAGTGCAGCAAATTAGGATCACCCATCACAAATACCACTCTCCCTCGAACAATGCCCCACCCCTACAATTACAATTTATATGATTATATGCCTCATTATTTATTTAGCGGTAGTGCCTAAGGACTCCATTGTACCTGACACCGCATTAACAACACAGGCAGTACCCAGGACAGCTCACAATCTGTGGTGAGAGAAAATTAAATGGAAGCTCTTTACCCAACCACTCTACTTCACAATACCCACATTTTTTCTAAGAACAGTGCCGCAGACCTGGTTTGCATGGCCCTACAAGGAAAAGGTTTGACATTTTCTACAATTCCCACCTCTTCCTAAGCTAACCTGTGTGATTCAAGACCACAGCTGCACCATTAAACTCACCTCCTGATGATAAAATGTTAACTTTTCTGAAGCAGGAGGCAAAAACAACTAGTAAACTCCTGGAAAAAAAATACAAATATCTCACAAACAACAGCAGCGAAAAGGGCGGCGGGGGGGTATCTAAAGTCATTGCAAGAAATTTGTTAAGCACTAGAGATACTGGGCCTGATCCCATGTCCACTGAAGTCAATGGAAAGACTGCAATTGCATTGGATTAAGTGTTTGGTCTGACTCAGTACTTCGTATTTAGAGATGGAAATGAAATGAAAACTTTGGATATGAGTCCCCCAAGGTGTGGGCGGGGGGAGGTCTGAGGTGGCCTGGCTCCCTCTCTAATGATCTAGAAAGGAAGAATATGGTGTGATATAACACTAATGTCCATTAAGTTGGCAGTTCCTATGTTTTCTTTAATTAGATTTTTTTTTTTAAAAAAAGCAAAACCTTAAACCCCTGATTAGAAAACACTGAGCACTACACAAGATTTTAATGGGTAATTATCCGCAAGAATTTGACCCACACAGCACACTGACCTAGCCCATCTGTTCTCACCATTCTTTCAATAGGGTGTGACGCATTTTTGTCCCTGACCAATTCATTGCTCTCTGTCAGTTCTCATTTTACCAACAAATTTCACGATTTTGTGGATTCTACCGTCCCCCAATCTTTGGTGAATCTGTTAATCTGGCAGAGAACATAGGAACACTCCAGGTAATATCAATGGGAGTTGGATGCTCAGCACCTCTCAGCATCCCATGTGCTTTGCCACCTAAAGAAAAGAGTTTGAGATGCTCAAAGCCAAGTAGTGTGGCTGTATTTCCTAGTCAACTTTGAAATTTGAAAGGGAGTTCCCCCTTGTCCAAGATATTATATTTATTGGGCTATTTACAGATTTCAGGCCAGGTTCTTCCTTCAGTTAACTTCAGTGGGCTTGTGTGGGTTGAAATGAAGATGAATCTGGCCTGTAAAAATTATCTCTAGTGGCTGAAGGCAATTTGAAAGCCTGCATGTAAATTTCAGCAAATCAGTCAGTGTATTTATAACGTTAGTCACAGTTTAATTTGAACTATTTCTATGATCCCTGGAAGTGTTCCTGGATAGAATGTGTTGTACTTGGGTAGGACTCATCTGCTCCATTTCAGATCAAATGTACGGAATATTTCTTAGTTCGTGAAGCATTTGAAATATGTGTATCTCTATAAATTTCAAGATGTTCTGCCCCAAAGTTGTCACCTAAATTGGCCTAGATTTTGTGTAATGTTGCTGCATGTTGTTAAATAGCTACCATATACCTCTCCAGAGGCAGCTGCAATTCAGTGATTGGTCGAGTGATTTAAGTGTGTGTGCATACCGCTACATCGTAGTTGAGATTGCATTACACAGTTCAGTTCTAACAGGAGGTTTAAATCTCATTGAAATGGCTAAAAACAAAATGTAGAATATAAATGTGGCGGGGCGACGATTCACCGGCGCGGCGCGTCCTGCTGGTTGTCTTGGGAATTAGCTCTTCCAGCTCGGAGTGCCCTCTGCAGGCCGGTGTCTTGCCCGCCGCTGGCCCCCATGTCCCTCTCGGACCCCCGGTGTCCCTTTATCTTGGGGTGCTGCCCCCTGACAATACCCCCACACTCTGGGTCTCTCCTCCCAGGGGAACCCCCACCCTCTATCCCCATCTTGCCTCAGTGGCTACTGCCAGTCATCATCTAGCCCTCGTTCCCTGGGGCAGACTGCAGTCTATAAACCACTCATCATTGGCAAGGGGGTTAGGACCTGCTGCCTTTGCCTATCTTTGGGCTGCCCCTGGGGGCGGCTCTATGTATTTTGCCGCCCAAAGCACGGCAGTCTGGCGGCTTTCAGCAGCGCACCTGTGGGAGGTCCTATGGTAATGCAGATTTGGTGGCATGCCTGCGGGAGGTCCGTCGGTCCCGTGGCTTCGGCGTATCCGCTGCCGAATTGCCGCCGAAGCTGTGGGACTGGTGGACCTCCCGCAGGCATGCCGCCGAAATCTCCTTGACTGCCACCCCCACAGCGACCAGCAGGCCGCCCCCCGCGGCTTGCCACCCCAGGCACGCACTTGGTGCGCTGGTGCCTGGAGCCACCCTGGCTGCCCCTCTGCAGCCCCAGTACCTATTTGGCCCCTTTGAGCAAAGCTTGCAGCTTGGGGTTTTTCCTGGCTGGAGCTCCCTAGCTCCCTCTGCCCTTTCCCAGCACTGCTCCACCTCAGGTACCCTCTCAGCTCCCAGGCAGCCAGGTCCTTCTCTCTCAAAAAGCTAGAGAGAGAATGTCTGTGCTAGCTTCTGGCCCACTGCCCTCTTATAAGGGCCAGCTGGGCCCTGATTAAGCTGGCCACAGCTGTGGCTGCTTTCCCCATCAGCCTACCTTTTCCAGCTGAAGCCCTCTCCAGGGCTGCTTTAACCCCTTCAGGGCTGGAGCGGTGTGACCACCCCAGCGCCGACGGCGGGGGGGGGGGAGGAGCCGGTACAAATTACCGGGACCCGGTGGTGTGGAAGGGGGACCAGGGCCTGGCTTCACCCCCCCCCCCGGCCCTTGCTGGGGGGCCCGAAAAATTTTTTTCACCGGGGCCCAAACTCACTCTCGGCGGCCCTGGACCACACTGCTACAATAAACTTTGAGACTATTTGAATTTTTCATGGTGAGTTGCTGAAAAATTAATTGATAGAGAGAGAGAAATGAAAGTTTAAAAATCTAGGGAATTTTTCGCTGGATTATCTCAATTTGTTTTCATACCTCTTTTGGAAAAATTCTAAAAGAGTGGCTGTCAACCCGGAGTACCTGTATCCCTGAGGGTACACAGAGGTCTTCCAGCGGGGACATCAATTCATCTAGATATTTGTCTAGTTTTACAACAGGTTACAGAAAAAGCACTAGTGAAGTCAGTACAGACTAAAATTTCATACAGCCAATGACTTGTTGATACTGCTCTATATACGGAAATGTAAGTACAAAATTTATATTCCAATTGATTTATTTTATAATTATATGGTAAAAATTAGAAAGTCAGCAATTTTTCAGTAATAGTGTGACACCTTTGTATTTTTATGTTGATTTTGTAAGCAAATCGTTTTTAAATGAGGTGAAAGTAGGGCATATGCAAGACAAATCAGACTCCTGAACGGGGTACAGTAGTCTGGAAAGGTTGAAAGCCAGTGATCTAAAACACCGTAGGACCAGTCCTTTGGGTTGCTCCTCACGTGCTCATTCTGAGAATATCAGTTATATATCGATACTGTTTGTCTAAAGAGCATTTTAAAAACTTTTTAGCCATAGAAGAAAATGCAAAAGGGAAAGGCAGAGTAGGACAGCTGGCTGGGTTCACCAAATACCCCTATAGACTAGGGCAAAACTCTCTGAGGAAGGAAAGCAAAGACCAGGAGTTCAACTTTCGCCTCTTTCGCAGAGCAGAGGGTGAGAGTCTGGGACAGATCTCACAGTGAGAGCTTGACTCATTAATACAAACTGTAAAGACTCACGCTTTGAGCACTGAATGTCATTGGCTCAAATCCCCAGCGCTAGCCAAATGGGAACCATATAGTTGCAGGTGTACCATGCTGACGTTTGAATGTTGACAGAGCTGCTTCATACTGACAAGGAAGGAGAAAAGAGCAATAGGTGGATTTGCTGGCAATTTTTCTCCACTCCAGTAACTCTATGGAACTCATTGGATTTGCGTCTGTAGTATTGCCAACTCTAGTAATTTTTATCACGAGTTTCATGATACTTGATAGTGCTTGCAAAACGCTACCTGCTGAAATCAAGAGAGCAAAAGAATTCTTAGTTTTCATTAAAAGAAAGAAAGAAAGAAAGAAAGAAAGAAGTTTCTAGCCCTCCTGGTTGTGGAAAAAAGTTTGAAACTGTGACACAAATGCAGCCTAAAGACTCGGAAGGCAAATAAAATGAATCAAAATCGTAAAAGATATTTAAAAGAAATCTAATGATTTTTAAGCCCACCTCCTGATTTTAGGAAGCCTGACTCATGATGTTTGAATGCTTGGGCTCAGATTGCTTTGAATTGCTTCTGTGAATACACCAATATGAGACAAGAAACAGGCCCAGTGAGCCTAACTGTGAATTTCCCATTCAGAAAATAGAGAGGATATAAAGCCCTTACAGAAAATGTTTGGTAACTTACTGGAATCTAAAAGTAAAAGTCTCCAAAAGGTTTTTTTAAACTAGACAATTTCTAATTTTTAAAAAACTTAACACACCACTGTCTGAGTGACCTTAATGGTAAGCAAAGAGTCTCCATCATCCTTTATCAAAGCATAGATGAGATGGGAAAGTAAACAAGCCCAAGATTACACTAACATTAGATGACTTTTTATGGAAACTGTTAAAAGAAAACTAAAACGAGCCTTTAAATATTGGTATAATGATGTGAGACTAATTTGTTGCTCTTGTAATAAACCATACAGTATCTACATTAAGATTTCACATGGTATAATAAGAAACAAAATATCGACTTGATTTGCTTTGAATCCTCCCCTCAATAATCAGTTCCTGCAAGCCCATGCAGGTGACACTCAGGTGAGTGCCCATGAGTTGTACCCACAGTCCTGCGCTCGCGCGCGTACACACACACACACACACACACACACACACACACACACACACACACACACACACACACACACACACACACACACTTGCCCTGGACTACAGACAAAACTGCAACAATCTAAACAGACACTTATAACTGTTCTTCAATCTTTGAACCCATTACATAAAGGGGAGCAGAGTAGTCTTTCCCTGGGTGGATTTCTCTTACGAGCAGGCCAGGCAGTAGGCAAAGATTAAAAAGAATAGATCAAAAATTGTTGGGTAAAAATGCTCATGCTTCAGGGCATGAGCCAACTACTGGCTGATGGTGTTATGAAGAACCCCCCCCTCTGGGCAGGTTATTTAACAACTGTCCATTGTGAGGTTTCTAGCATCTTCCTCTTAAGCACCTGGTGCTGGCTACTGTCTGACAGAAGACACTGGATTAGATGGATCACTGGCCTGATCCAGTTTTGATGAAAACACCATTTTCCAATGGGAAAATGTTTCATCTGAAAAATTTCAACCTGCCCTGATCAGAGGACAATGGGAAATCATGGAGACTAAGAGCACCATCAGGAGAAAAAACATGACAATATGCATTGCAGATATTGAAAAATATGGCAGCAAGATCAACCTTTGGCAAACATTATGGAAACAGCATGTAGCGTCAGGTTTACTCCCACATCACTGACCTCCAGATACATTTTTTTCAGACTATGTTGCACACAAAAGGATGGTTTCTATGAACACACATTACCACAATTATTTCTTTTGCAAACTCCCTAACCTGTCCACTGATGACTTCCTGGAAGACAGCTGCAGTACTGGAAAATTGTTTAAGGAATCTTAGGATGAATATACTCACCTTGAATGCAATAGGAGAACTATTACTTATTCTGACTACCTCCAAACTTCCCTCCTCCACATACCACTACCTCCACCTGATTTCTACAGCATAATTTTCTCCTTCCTGTCCTTAAATGAGTCCTCTCCAGACCTCCTAGCCACCTTTGGAACAGGGAAAACACTGGAAATCAGCTAGCTCCTGGTTTCTCATCCTCATGAGAATTAGTCAATTTCCTAAGGATTAAATAAAAGGATGGTAAATAAAAAACTGTGTTTGGCCATGCTGTCAAAGTTAGGAAAATCCTAGCCAAACCAAGAGACTGACAACAATCTGTTCAAACAGCAGCTCCAATAGAAAATTCTAACCCATCAGTGTTTGCACATTCTCTCTCTCTCTCTTTCAGAGGCTTCTAGAGCAGCGGTTTTCAAACTGTGGGTCAGGACCCCAAAGTGGGTTACGACCCCATTTTAATGGGGTTGCCAGGGCTGGCTCAGACTTGGGGCCTGAGACTGGGGCCAAAGCCCAAGCCCCACTGCCCGGGACCGAAGCCAAAGTCTAAGGGCTTCAGCCTTGGTTGGGAGGGGTCAGATTACAGGCCCTCTGCCTGGGACTGAAGCTCTTGGGCTTTGGCCACCCTGCCAGGACAGTGGGGCTCAGGCTTCGCCCGCCCCCCCCCGCCCTTCCTCGGGTGGTGTAATAATTTTTGTTGTCAGAAGTGGGTTGCGGTGCAATGAAATTTGAGAACTTCTGTTCTAGAGTTATCAAGCCTTACACAAGATTCTGCATGGAATTCAAAACCAGGAAGTCATGTTGTCTTTATCTTCATCAACTGAAAATAAACTTGCTATTTGGGTTATAATCGTTCACCCATTTAAAAACACAGACCGGCCTAGTGAGAGACCAGATCTGGAATGCAACTTCCCCAACTTTTCAGGGATATTCAGAAATCTGGTTTTGGTTTGGGCCCGACTCCAGTTGAAAAATGGCTGCTGGGAAGGTTAGATGTGCCACTGCGAGTGAATCTGGGTGCTGCTGCTTTTTGGGCCTCTGTCCCCACTTGGTTAAAAAAACCTGCAAAAAGAATGTGAAATCAAAGCAGATCCCTATCTCCAGGGCAGAATTAAAGCTACACTCCTACCCAGTATAAAATATGTGTTTTCTCTGGAATTTCTCAACTATGACCCAGTTCTCTTTCTTGATACTGTAATACTGTTATTTTATGAAGTTGAATAACGTGGACATAACACAAATATAAATATACAGTGACAGATGTTATATTTGGGTCTGGACAGAAATTAAAAGTTCAAATAGTGTTGTCCCCAGAGAATATCTTCAATTTATTGCTAACCACCCATAATCGGCTGCAGATCCTTCCACAGACATTATTAATGTATTAATTAAAGTAGCTCTGGTGTCCAAAAAACTCAAAGACATGCAAACAGATTCACCCTAACTTGCAGCCCTTGAAGTTCTATGGTGTTGTTATATGTACCTATTATATGTGTACAGTAACTAGCTCCCACATTTGATGTGGCCAATCATAACAAACAGAGTTCACCTTTCCTGAATTTGAAAACCATGTGTTGAACTGAATATATCAATTTGATATGAGCTTCCTTCTTTGAGATCTAAAGGAAAATCAAAAACAATACAGCTGATTCTCTACCAGTGATTATTTTCTCTCTTCAGTCCCAACTAAAAATCTTTCCATTGTAAATCTGCAACTGCTGAAGGTCATTTTGAGCTCAGAGCACAGATATCAGGCCTATAGACCCCTTGGTGTTTATGTTATTGAATTAATTATATGCTGTCTAGGCTGTCCCTGTTCCTGACAATCCTCTTTCTCTAGAGAAGCGCTGCATTGCTATATAGCTGCTTAATTTGGGATACCGCTATGCCAAAAATCCTGATGTAACAGAGAAAATAAAGCTCTCAGATAAGCACTGTATCATTAATGATATCAATCAGCATAAGCAGATTATTATAGTTCTGTGTGATTCTATATACAATCACCTTTATTTTGTCATGGCTAACCAACTGAACACAGATACATTGTACATTATTTATGTTTGCATATAAAGGTATGCGCGTACACACACACACACACACACACACAAAACTGTACCATACTTAGTTATACAAACTCCTTAAATACCATCCAGGTAATTAGCAGCACTGTAGTTCCATTCCCAAATTCTTTAGGCCAAACTAAATCCTGGTGTAACCCCATCAAAGCCAATGACGTTACATCAGGGATGAATTTAGTTCAGTTTTACTAGAAATAGATGTTTCCATCAATCTAAAACAAATTCCCACTTCATCCTGCTGTCATTACAACTAACACCTAAGATTGCTAGCTCTGAAAGAAGTTAGTGGAAAAACATATCTTGCTCTGTTTTTTCAGGTTTGTTTACTTTGTGCAGGGGAAGGAACTTTCTGTATAGTCACTTTGATTTGATTTCCTATACAGTCAGGCAGTTTCTTTTGCTGTCTGTGTGTGTTTTTGATGCATCAACAAGGTACAGAAAATAGTAAAATGTGATTGTTAAACCACCAGGAATTTCAGGGGGCAGTACAGTACCTGAAATTACCATCAATTCCATTTTTGAGGGCTCAAATCCTGAAAGTGAGTCTGTGTGTAGCCCTTATGACAGGGGTAGGCAACCTATGGCACGCGTGCCAAAGGCAGCACGCGAGCTGATTTTCAGTGGCACTCACACTGCCCGGGTCCTGGCCACCGGTCCGGGGGGCTCTGCATTTTAATTTAAATTTTAAATGAAGCTTCTTAAACATTTTAAAAATATTTTTACTTTACATACAACAATAGTTTAGTTCTATATTATAGACTTATAGAAAGAGACCTTCTAAAAACGTTAAAATGTATGACTGGCACATGAAACCTTAAATTAATTAGAGTGAATAAATGAAGACTCGGCACACCACTTCTGAAAGGTTGCCGACCCCTGCCTTATGAGATCAATAGGTCTCCTCACTAGTGCAAAATTCTGCCTGGACAGAGCTCTTTGAAGAACTGGAGCCTTGGATTGCAAATTGGTATTGCCCCTTTAAGCTTGGTTAAAAAAATAATCAGTAATCAATTATTAAGCGTATTTTCAAACAGGGAGATCATTTCTATCCCAGAAACAGGATGCACTGTAAAATAACACTTTGTGTGAGGTAAATTCTACTGCTTCACTAAAAAATGGCTCCCTTCTTTTTCTCTCCCAATAGTTGTAACTGGTGGTCTTTTTTTTGTGTTTCCAACTGCAAGCATTCCTCAGTGAGACATAATTCTCCATGGAATTACTGAAAATACAGGTGCAACTAACAGCCGGAAAATGATAGCATTTCATTATCTGTTGTTGTAACCTAATGCAAAAATGGCTTTCATAGCTACTTTACCACATGTAATTACACAGCAAAGCCCCATTAAACGTTTCACTTCATAAAGGCAACTTTCTTTTCCAAATCAGATTAATGCAACAGTTACCCAACCATTTTAAGAGATAATAGCTGTAATTATGGTGTTTCTCATGATGGGTTGTTATTATAATGTGGGCAGATGTTTCGATGATATACTTGTCTGCATTAGTAGCTATTGTTTTCAATAATATCAACAATATTTCACACACACACACACACACACACACACACAAAACAAAAACCAAACCAACAAACAACCAGACTAATCAAAGTATTTTGTTAGGTTTTTATGTTCCTAGTTCTTTTTGAGGCTTCTGCTCAGTTAATTGCTTTCAGTAACCAAAAAGGTGAAAAGCACTTTCCAAAAGAGACACTTCTGGCTTTGCCCATGTTGTTTAAAGCAATATTATAAGAACAAAGGTTATTCTTTGGTTAAAAATTTGAAAATAAAGTGCTGACAAAACCAAAACGTTATGCGTCTATAAACATCTCATCTGGTTAAAGCTTCATGCAGCGAAGAGAGGCTATCAAAATGTGTCCAAAACTGGAAATGAGATGAACAGAGCTCAGTGGGGTTCATTATCCTGGAAAATGTTGAATAGGTAACGATCAAGGGACAAGATGGCACAAGAACAATTTGCAATAGGTTGGACTCATGCGTTAAATTATGCATCTCCTATGACAGATCTCCATGGTGATGGCATAGAATAAAAAGGGGGCTTGTTAAGGTACAAAATGCTGGAAGAGGAAAGATTGTGTCTTTATAACATCATTTCCAGTGAAGCCAATGGAGGCATGAATTTGAGTTAAAAGCCCCACGAACACACATGTTGCACTGGTATCAGTTTCATACAGGCAAATGAAACTGTCAGACACAGAGTCCCCTAAACACAGTGATCAGGGCAAGTCATCCAGAAAAAGATATTAAAGACTGAAAATGAGAAAAGTTGAGATGAGCACAAAGCAATGCAGGAACCCTGAATTTGCTCTCCAAATAATTCTTAGTGGAAAGGAAAGCAAGGCAGCAGATTTGTATTAAGATAGTTCATACATTGATTTACTCATCCAGTAGTTTGCCAAAGTTACAAAACACTTATCAAATCATATTTGGGGAAATTGTGTATATAGATTGCTACAAGTATAGTGGGAGAGAGCTAGAGAGCAAGCCTGAGGAGAATAAAACATTTAGTAGTTCAGGATTTATGCACAACCAAATCTACCTTGGAAATTTAGATAGTAAGTCTCATTGGGTACAATGTATCCATTTAACTTTAGTAAAAGCGCACATTAAAAACAACACCATCAGGAATTCCAGTTTTCTGGTGAAATAGCAAAGGGAAAAATATTAATCTCCATGAAATAATGTGAACAAGTATTTTTGCTCACTTGCAGACATAGGATGCACTGAATTATCCAACATGGCAAGATCCTATTGGTATATTTCAACATATTTACTGTAGTTAAAGCATCACAATATATATGGTCTTAAGTTTTTGTAGTTAGATTTGACAATTTGAAGGTTTTTTCATATAGTCATTCAAATATGACTTTAAATAGTCCCGCATATGTTAATATGGAAGGGAATCTAAATTCCATGTAAAAATACTCTGCATTTGAGTGATAGCAAATGGCTAAATCACCTCATGGAGCGAAGTTGGCATGCTGCCTCCATCTGTAGCTGTAGTTCTCGGGGGAGGGGGGAGAATTGCCAAAAGAACTGCAGCTGAAACTGTGACTAACTGAAATGCCTAGGGGTGCTCATCATTTTAGTAAGACTAGAAAGGAGTCTCTGCAGGGAGGCGAATGTGTTCTTTTCATGATAAAAAGAAGTATGAAAAGACCTGCTTGCCACGATATAATTTCGACTCATTGCTTTGTTCACCAGGGGGTTAAAGGAAGAGCATATTCTGTGTACTTTTGTGAAAGACAACTCATTAACTATTGCTATTGTGAGATTTGTAATATGGTCCCAATACCGCTGCATTTTATTTCACTCTGTCTTGATTATAATGGATCTGAATATCTGTGGGGACAGAATCCTAGTGAAAATATGGATCTCCCATATGTAAAGTTTGTGTGAAGAACCTTCACAACATGTGGTTTTCTTGATTCCACCCCACTCCTACCCACCCACCCCCATATTTTGTAGTTCTTCCAGTAGCTTCCCAAGCCTTTTGCTTTCTTGCTGCCTCCATCTCTTAGCTCCCAAGCACCACTAACAAACTGATCGTCTGCCCCACATCAACCAATTCATCCTCTGCCTCCTCCCCACCAGCAAATGGAACCTCTACCTGGCCCCAGCCAATTGATCTCGTCCTTTGTCCCTTCTACCCTCCAGCAAAATGACAGTGGGGCCTCTCAACCTTCTGCTCCTGGCACCATGTGTCTCAGCCACACCCTGAATTCAATCTGTTCCTCCCTAAAATTACTCCCAGCCTTCCTTCCAGGCAGTGGTTCTGAGCATCTTCTCCCTACCTCCTCCCCCAGGCTGTACAGGGATAGGATCCAGCCTATATCAGGCACACCCCTTCTTGGGCCCAGGCAGGGAAGGTGCAGGGGGAGCACTTGCCCTGCTTGTGCTGTGACTTCATTGGTGCTCTAACAGACCAATGGGGATGCATGTGGTGCGGAAGCCACAGGAACACTTAATGTTCCCTTCCCTCATGCACTAGCAGGGGTGCAGCTGAGCAAATGCAGCTGGACAGAAGGCCTGCAAAGAGATGCCTACTGCAGACAACTTTGGGGTTTCCAGGAAGGCAGTGAGCAGGGAGAGAGCTTCCCCCTATGAACTCCCTCCAGTGATAGGCCAAGGTCAGGCACTGGACCATGGAAGGAGACGTTGGGTGTGGTGGGAGAAGGGAGTGAGAGTGTTAGGTGGCTGGGTGAGGGGTCAGGGCTCTTGTCTCCAAGAAAGATTTTGGCAGTTTTGTGGCAAGGGGAAAAGCAGAGTGCTCATCACAGGTAAGGGCAACGAGGGAAAGGGCAGGTCACTATTCCCTTGTCACTCCTTTGTGTGCTGGGGCTGCAGTCACTACAGCACACAGTCTTGGACTGGCTGTTCTTTATGCAACCCGCCTTGACAGCATTTTAGCTAAGACTGGCATTAGGGTTTTGGGCCGGAGCCAGAACACTATTCCAGCTTGTTTTAATTCAGTTTAACCACCTACGAGCAAGGTTGCCATCAGTGCCTGGTTTCAGGCTCACAAAGCAATACAGAATCAAACACACTTGGAACACAGCTTTCAATAAACCCCAAATGTGATGTCTTGTCCCTTTAAATGTCTGTGCATGCCCCCATCCCCAGTGCAAAGCCTCACTTCTGTGTTGGTTTCTGTTTTGCTGCCTGAACAATAAAGGAAACCACAGCAGATGATTGTGTTTCTATCAACGCTCTCTGTGGTGGCAGCTAGCTCCTTCTCTGCTGGGTCCACATATAACATTTGGTGATGCAGGATTTTTATCCCACGAGTGTCCAGTGCTGCCTCTGACAGAAGATGAAGCAGTAAACAAATAATACTATTTAAAAAAAGGGAAAAGTTCACCTAGAGGCACAAGGTGACAGACTGCTGCTGGGGTAGTGTGAGAACATCCAGCAAGAGAGGGGAAGTAGGCAAACAACTATAGAACAAAGTAGAAGGACTCTGCAGTTACTGACAGAGCTGTTCAAACAAAAGCGGAGAGGAGGAAATTGGCAATTAATGGCAGAACACAAGAGGAGTTTTCTGCCATTGCTGCCTAGCAAGTGTGGAGACAAAGCGGGGGCAGGGAGGAACCATATTGATTGACAACATGGCCAGGCAGAGAGACAAACAGCTTAGCCTGCACTGAGGGTCTATAGCAACAGAGGCAGTCCAAGTACAGCCAAAGGAGGAATTCTGCAGTTTGCCATGTAAACACACAGCCAACAGAGGGTGACCGATGCAGATAGTGCGGTTACAAAAAAAGGATTTCCCTGTCCCAGAGAAGACATTCAGTAGGCATGACATCCAACAGGAAAGCAGAGAATTGGCAATTTTTGTGGGCAGCATTGGTGAATTTGATGACAACCGCAAATCATGGGTGGTGTACCTCAAACATTTCGAGCAAGTTGCTGCAGATGGACAATGAGTTTCAATCTTGCTGAGAGTGATGGGTCGAAAGGCACGTGGACTACTGCGTGACCTGTTGTCTTCAACTGTGCCTGGAATTGCCACGTACACTGTAATTACTGCAACAATGCAGGAACAGTTTTCTCCTATCCCATCAATGGCAGCAGAACACTATCGGTTCCATAGTGGCATCAGGAAGTGGAGAGTCAGTAGCACAGTTCATTGCTGCGCTAAGGAAGTTGTCAGAATATTGTCAATTCAGACAAATATTAAGTGATGCCCCGTGTGACCAATTAGCCTCTGAATTACACAAGGACCAGGTCTGGAAGAAGTTAGGGACTGTATCAGCACGGACATGCAAGAGGGCTGTTGAAGTAGCAGTTGCAATGGAAACTGCAGAGAAGGATTCTTTGGGCTTAAGCGTGAACTGAGCAGTTCATCTCATGAATTGGTGAGACAAAGAACCATGGAAACGTAAGGAATTTCCGTGTGGCTGTTGGGCACAAACTACACTCACTGAGAAGGCTGTTGTTCAGGACACTGCCACACCACCATCACCACAGTAGCCCAAGAGAGTATGAAAAAACAGTTGTGCACCTGAATTTATAAATTGTTTAATTAGTGAGTTGCTATTCCAGGGCAGAATAATCCCTTGCAACTCAAGAGTCTGCAGTAGTCCACACACAACTTTTAGTTAGGTTCTGTAGTGTTTCATGTTAGTCATGTAAACCGTAATGTGTGTGTGTTTGGAAAACTTTTTGAAGGAATGTGATGTCCTGTCCCTTTAAATATTTGAGGACTCTCTCTGTCCCAAGCCTCACTTTCATGTTGGTTTCAGTTTTGCTGCCTGACCAATAAAAGCTACCACAGCAGACAGCTGTTTCTATCAGCTCAGCTATGTGGGTATATGTCTACACTACGGGATTACTCCGAATTTACAGAATTTGATTTTTGGCAACCGATTGTATAAAGTTGAGTGCATGCAGCCACACTAAGCACATTAATTTGGCAGTGTGCGTCCATGTACCGAGGCTACCGTTGACTTCCGGAGCATTGCACTGTGGGTAGCTATCCCATAGCTATCCCATAGTTCCCACAGTCTCCCCCGCCCATTGGAATTCTGGGTTGAGATCCCAATGCCTGATGGGTCCAAAAACATTGTCATGGGTGGTTCTGGGTAAATCCTCCCCCTCCCTCCAGGAAAGCAATGGCAGACAACCATTTCGCACTTTTTTTCCTGGGTGAACTGTGCAGACGCCATACCACGGCAAGCATGGAGCCCGCTCAGCTCAAGACAGCAGTCATGAACATTGTAAACACCTCGCACATTATCATGCAGTTTATGCTGAACCAGAACCTGCAAAACCAGGCGAGGAGGAGGCGGCGACTGCAGCGCGGCAACAAGAGTGATGAGGACATGGACATGGACACAGAAGTCTCTCAAACCGCGGGTCCCGGCGCTTTGGAGATCATGTTGTTAATGGGGCAGGTTCTAGCTGTGGAATACCAATTCTGGGCCTGGGAAACAAGCACAGACTGGTGGGACCACATAGTGTTGCAGGTTTGGGATGATTCCCAGTGGCTGCGAAACTTTCGCATGCATGAGGGTACTTTCATGGAACTTTGTGACTTGCTTTCCCCTGCCCTGAAGCACCAGAATACCAAGATGAGAGCAGCCTTCACAGTTGAGAAGCGAGTGGCGATAGCCCTGTGGAAGCTTGCAACGCCAGACAGCTACCGGTCAGTCGGGAATCATTTTGGAGTGGGCAAATCTACTGTGGGGGCTGCTGTGATCCAAGTAGCCAAAGCAATCACTGAGCTGCTGCTACCAAAGGTAGTGACTCTGGGAAATGTGCAGGTCATAGTATATGGCTTTGCTGCAATGGGATTCCCTAACTGTAGTGGGGCAATAGATGAAACCCATATCCCTATCTTGGCACCGGAGCACCCGGGCAGCGAGTACATAAACTGAAAGGGGTACTTTTCAATGGTGCTGCAAGCACTGGTGGATCACAAGGGACGTTTCACAACATTAACGTGGGGTGGCCGGGAAGGGTTCATGACGCGCGTGTCTTCAGGAACACTAATCTGTTTAAACGGCTGCAGCAAGGGATTTACTTCTCAGACCAGAAAATAACAATTGGGGATGTTGAGATGCCTATAGTTATCCTTGGGGACTCAGCCTACCCCTTAATGCCATGGCTCATGAAGCCATACACAGGCAGCCTGGACAGTAGTCAGGACCTGTTCAACTATAGGCTGAGCAAGTGCCGAATGGTGGTGGAATGTGCATTTGGATGTTTAAAAGCGCGCTGGTGCACTTTACTGACTTGCTCAGACCTCAGCCAAACCAAAATTCCCATTGTTATTGCTGCTTGCTGTGTGCTCCACAATCTCTGTGAGAGTAAAGGGGAGACATTTATGGCAGGGTGGGAGGTTGAGGCAAATTGCCTGGCTGCTGATTACGCGCAGCCAGACACCAGGACGATTAGAAGAGCACACCAGGAAGCGCTGCGCATCAGAGAAACTTTGAAAACCAGTTTCATGACTGGCCAGGCTACAATGTGAACGTTCTGTTTGTTTCTCCTTGGTGAACACCCCCCCCTTGATTGACTCATTCCCTGTAAGCAACCCACCCTCCCCCCTTCGATCACAGCTTGCTTTCAAAGGAAATAAAGTCACTATTGTTTAAAAATCATGTATTCTTTATTAATTGATTATAAACATAGGGAGAGAACTGACAAGGTAGCCCGGGTGGGGTTTGGGAGGAGGATAGGAAGGAAGGAAAAGGCCACTTCAAAAGTTCAAAATAATGACAGCCTTTTGCTTGGGCTGTCCACTGGGGTGGAGTGGGAGGGTGCACAGAGCCTCCCCCCCGCGTTCTTGGGCATCTGGGTGAGGAGGCTATGGAACATGGTGGGGGGGAGGGCAGTTATACAGGGGCTGCAGCAGCAGTCTGTGATCTGCTGCCGTTCCTGAAGCTCCACCAGATGCCGGAGCATGTCCGTTTGCTCACGCAGCAGCCCCAGCGTTGCATCCTGCCACCTCTCATCTCGAGCGTCCCTCCTCTCCTCACGTTCGTCCCTCATGGCCTCACGTTCACTGGCAGCTTTCCTGTACTGTGATACCGTGTCCTTCCACTCATTCAGATGAGCTCTTTCATCTCGAGTCAATTGCATGATTTCTGAGAACATTTCGTCTCGCGTGTGGTTTTTTTGCCGCCTTATCTGAGATAGCCTTCAGGACGGAGGAGGGAGGCTTGAAAAATTTGCAGCGCGGGAGGGAAAAAAGGGATAGAAGTATTTAAAAAGATACATTTTACAGAACAATGCTTATACTCTTTCACGGTGAACAACACTATTCACATTACATAGCACATGTGATTTCGGTACAAGATTGCATTTTGCATCTTATATTGAGTGCCTGCGGCTTTGGTGTTAGAGATCAGACGCAGGTCCGGGTAACAGAATTTGGCTTGCATGCAGCCGTGGTACGCCATTGTCTTTCGGCTTCTGCAACCTTCATAAAAGCAGCGTCCTCCTCTGGGACCTATCCTACAGTGCAAGCAAGCAAAGCTCGTTGAGTGCTGCGGTTTTCCTGTTAACGTGCAGTAGCAGAAACCAAACTAACGCCCCCCACCCATCCAATTCTCTGGGATGATCGCTTTATCCCTCCCCCCACCGCGTGGCCCTCCCCCCATTGCGTGGCTGGTATCAGGGAAGATCCCTGCAGAAACCAAACTAACCCCCCCCATCCAATTTTCTGGGATGATCGCTTTATTCCTCCCCCCACTGCGTGGCTGGCATCAGGGAAGATCCCTGCTAGCCAGAAGCGAAAAGCTCAGCGCCAATGCCCCCCCTCCCACCCCCACCGCTTGGCTAACTGCAGGGAAGGTTTTCTTTTCAGCCACAGGCAAACAGCCCAGTAGGAATAGCCACCTCTGTCCCCTTAATTAAATTCCCGTATTTCAACCAGGTTACCATGAACGATATTACTCTCCCGAGGATAACACAGCGAGATAAAGGACGGATGTTGCTTGAATGCCAGCAAACACCGGGATCATACGCTGCCAGGCTTTGTCATGCAATGATACCAGATTACTTGCTACTAGCATGGTGTGGTCAAGTGTCCTACCATGGAGGACGGAATAAGGCTGCACTGCCCAGAAACCTTCTGCAAAGGCTTTTGAAGTACCTCCATGAGAGCTTCATGGAGATGTCCCTGGAGGATTTCCGCTCTGTCCCCAGACACGTTAACAGACTTTTCCAGTGGCTGTACCGCGAATGCATCCCAAGTCCTCAGGTCAAATTAATCAATAAAAAACACTTGCTTTTAAACCATGTTTTATATTTACAAAGGTACACTCACCAGAATTCCCTTCCATGTCTTCATGGTCTGGGATACTGCCTTGGGAGGATTGGGAGGGTACTTCAGTCAGGCTGAGAAAAAGATCCTGGCTGTTGGGGAGAACAGAGTGCTGTGAGCTCTCCGCAAGCTCGTCCTCCTCCTCCTCCTCATCTTCCCTGCCCGCAGAATCCTCAGGCATGGCTGAGATTACCCCCGCCTCGGAATCCATGGTCAGGGGTGGTGTAGTGGTGGCAGCCCCCCTAGAATTGCATGCAGCTCAGCGTAGAAGCAGTATGTCTGCGGCTCTGACCCGGACCTTCCGTTTGCTTCTTTGGTTTTCTGGTAGGCTTGTCTGAGCTCCTTAACTTTCACGCGGCACTGATGTGAGTCCCTATTGTGGCCTCTCTCCATCATGCCCTTGGAGATTTTTTCAAATGTTTTGGCATTTCGTCTTTTGGAACGTAGTTCTGCTAGCACGGAATCCTCTCCCCATATAGCGATCAGATCCAGTACCTCCCATACGGTCCATGCTGGTGCTCTTTTTCGATTCTTGGACTGCATGGTTACCTGTGCTGATGAGCTCTGAGTGGTCACCTGTGCTCTCCACGCTGGGCAAACAGGAAATGAAATTCAAAAGTTCGCGGGGCTTTTCCTGTCTACCTGGCCAGTGCATCCGAGTTCAGTTTGCTGTCCAGAGTGGTCACAATGGTGCACTGTAGGATAGGTCCCAGAGGCCAATACCGTTGAATTGCAGCCACACTAAACCTAATTCGAAATGGCAATACAGATTTCAGCGCTACTCTCCTCATCGGGGAGAAGTACAGATATCGATATTAAGAGCCCTTTATGTCGAAGTAAATGGCTTCGTTGTGTGGACGGATGTAGGGTTAGTTCAATTTAATGCTGCTAAATTCGACCTAAACTCATAATGTAGATCAGGCCATGTTCTATCTCCTTCTCTGCTGGATCCAGATATAACACTAAAGTCTGTATTTCTCAGTTGTACTGTGAAGCAGAGTCAGTGTCTGTGCAGCTAGCGAGAAACTCCCCACAAGGCCCAGAGTGAACAAACAACAAACAAGCAGGAAATGTCTGTAGCGTTTCAGTTTTATTTTACTTGGTGCTTGTGCAATCAAAAAGCCCAAACCTATCACAGTCTCTAACCACATTTCCTATGTGCATCTCAAACCCTTATGACCCAGGAGCAAAAGAATTACAGGGAGGATTCCTGGCCTCAATTGAATTCGATGGAAAACTCCCACTGTCTCTAAATCTTCCTATCCTAGCTTCTAGGATTTGATCCAAAGCCCACTGAAAGTCAATGGGAAGCTTTATATTAACTTCAAAGCAATTTGGATCAGGCCTTTACGCAGCACCTTCTTTGGGTATGTCTACACTGCACTGTAAACCCATGGTTAGTAGAACTCACCTTAGCAGACCCTGGGTTTGTTAACCTAGGGTTTGAGCATCTACGGTGCATTATGTGGTTCCGAGTCCAACCACCCATATCCCAGACTTCCTAGCACCTTCCCAAAAAGTGTCTGCTCTAGCCCTTTGTTTGTGGTGCAGTGTAGGAAAACTTGACTGTCCAGAGGACAGAAAGTCGGCCCATGGGATTGTGGAATACGTTTGGCCAACTCCCCGAGCACAAGTCCAGTGGGACTGCATCTAAACACTACAGAGAAACAGGGCTTGAAGCCTGGGTCCTGGAGTGATTCCATCCCAGACCCTCCACCTCCTGTGGGGTCCTCAGACCCTAGGTCCAAGCCTTGGGTTACTGCAATTTATATGTGGAACGAAGCGGGGGGTTAAACTTGAGCCTGAGTTCAAATACTGGGCTTACATTACAGTGTAGACACCCTTTCTCTCCCCAATTTCATGTGCTGAAAACATTTTAAAAAGTAATAAAAACACTTTTCTGCTCCCAGAAAAAAATCAATAAGACAAGAAATACTTTTATTTGAAGAGAAATATAGCTGTCACCATAGATCCGTTTAGCAACTAAAAGCCATTTGAAGAAAAATAAATTTTACAGTTGAAAATGTGTAGTCAGCAAGGTGGACCTCTATAAAAAAAGAAAAAAATCCCACCTTTTCACATTATCTTGTATCAGACGGTTTTCACTGCAATAATAGGACATAGTCAATAAATAGCCCACCAGAGCCTGCAAGGATACTGAACTACTCACATTTAGAGATGACTCAGGGGTGCTGCTAAATTAGCTTTTTTCAGCTATGTTTCTTTGTTGAGGTCTTTATAAACTGGTCTTGTAAAGTCACTGTAACTTTAAGGTTAGTCAATACCACTTGTTTCAGAATTTTTTTTAACAGCGACTTTTTAAACCCATTTATACCAGTGTAAATCAGGAGTAATGTCAGTGGAGTTAAACTGGTATATGATCAGAATTAGCCTCTTAGCATATAAACATGTCAACAGCATCATAGAGCTGGTGTTTAACCATATAAAATAGTGCAATATCATGGTGCAGAATTATCTCTGATATCAAAGTAATGGAAAACTAGATTAAGAAAGCAATATAATACATGATAATAGAAAGACAGCCAGAAAGACAAAGAGGCAGGAGACGAGTGAAAGGAAAGGGATCATTATTTTGGTTGATGAACCTTTTCCCTTTGGAAATATGATGGAACTGTGGTTGGTTATGTCCTGTATTATGTTTTGTAGAAAATTATTAAAGACTACGATAACTTACATATCATATATAGCCAGGGTTGTCCCTAGCCAATTTCGTGCCCTACGCAGCCCCCCCATGGGGGGGTTGTGTGGGGCCCCCAAGCCTCTGTGGGGGGGAGTCTGGAGGGAAACCAGCCCCAGCCTGCTCCGCTCTTCTTCCCTGGCTCCCAGCCTTGGGGGGAGGAAGGAACTGCCACCCAGCACTCGCTGGTGGCGCGGCTGGGAACCAGGGGAGCGGAGCAGGATGGGGATGGGTCGCTCCACTTACCATGTTCTCAGGAGAGTGGGGGCGGGGCTGGGGCAGAGCAGGGGCGGGGGCCATGGGGAAGAGGCAGAGCAGGGGCTGGAGCACTACGCAGCTGCGTAGGGCACCAGGAAATGTGGTGCCCCAAATTTCCTGGTGCCCTACGCAGCTGCGTACTTTGCACATGGGTAGGGACGTCCCCGTGTACAGCACGTTTATAGTTTTCTTAGCTATTGAGCTTTCTGTCTGTTGTCATGCAGCATGAGCACAGCTTGTTCCTCAGATGAATGAATGTGTATGTGGATAACAGTGCATCTCTGTACTCGTAAGGCATGATTGCTTGTTTACTGCCTTCCATGAAACACTGTGAAAACTCAGTTATTATTGTTGTGATTCCGTGTTGTTGTCAGAATGACAACAATCAGTTTTGCGAGTTAAGGCCCTGATCTAGCAAAACACTGAAGGACACGAATAAACACATCCCTGTTCAGCAAAGTACTGAAGCATATGAGTAGTCCCATTGAAATCAATAGGACTTAACGTCGACTTATTAAAGGTCATTTTCTGTAACTATTATATGATGAAATAGAATCAGATTATTTCAGTGCTTTGCAATGTGCCAAGTGCATTGTAGAACTAGTGAACTTCCACTTACGGGGGAAATCTTGCCTCCATGGATATGGCAGATCCTCGGTGCAACAGAACTACTGAGGTTCTACTGAACATGTCTCCTCAGCTGGTTTCTCTTTGTAAATAAAGAGGGGATTATTCGAAGGGAGAGTAGACAGTGCATTGTGGGTGTGGCCAGTGGGTCGCTGACTACATGTATCCACTGGTTGGTTACCCTGAAATGGAAGATCACAGTGTGCAGCAGATGCTACGGGACTGAGGCTCCAATAGTGTCATGGAGGCCATGGAGGGAGGGATTTAGTTCCTAGTTCAGCAAAGCATGTAAACATGTGGTTAAGACCACTGATTTAAAAGAAATAAAGTTAAAGTTGAGCAAGTGCTTTGCCGACTCTGAGCCTTAGTCTCCCTAATGGGAAACGCTGCACGAAGCCATTTTACTTAGATTTGTGTCAAAAGAAGGATTTAGCCCAGAGTGAAATCATTTTGTGCAGTAAGTGATTTCTCTGTGAGAAGTTTCCACTGTACTCTGTAGCCTGGCATATGTAAAGCCAAGGCTTGACAAATCCACTAGGGCTCATTCTACTCTAGAGCGCAGATTGTGGCAGTATTTTATGAAGGCAGTAATGGAATGGTGTTCCCCATTTTTGATCAATTGGTAGGTGTGTGGATATGGACATTGTTTATAAAAAATGCACAGGCCCCACCGGTAATTTCTTCTACTGAACAATGTGAATCTTAACACTTAATGTGCTCTGTATAAATACAGTGAGATGACAGCTAGAATATACATAGTATAGTATGACTATCGAACTGTGATGTATGGCTGTCCATAAATAATGCATAAGCACCAATCTTACTGTATTTCCTTAATTGCTGTTTTATTCTTGCACAAATAAACTGCAATCCATCCAGTATTATAATGCTGTACACACAAGTAAAGCACAATGCTCATGTTTAGAAATATAGTGACTTCACATAGAAGGCAGTCATCATAAAAATCAGGCAATGAAAGCAGCTACAGTATGAGAGCACTAATCTTACAATTTTAAGGAAAGACTCATCCTATGCCAAAGAACTGATTGTGGCAGTATTTTATGAAGGAAGTAATGGAACGACATCCCCCATTTTTGATAAACTGGTATGTCTGTGGATATGGACATTATTTATAAAAAATACAGAGGCCCCACACGTAATTTCTTCTACTGAACAATGTGAATCTAGTTATTGAATTGAAAGGCCCTTCATGCATTCTCCACTCTGTGGCATCCTGGTGCAAATGCACTTTCATTACAGCAGTGAGGTGCCTATATCTTCCACGTTCAGCACTATCACACAGATTGTTAACACAGCACTGAAAGAGTTCTACCGGCAGCAGCAAGTTCTTACAAAGAAAACATTGCAAACAATAGGTGAAGCGCATTCAAATCTATGGGTTCATTTTAAGCCCAAGACACAAGGCTAATTCAGATTTTTGAATTTTTCCATCCTTGTTCACATCACAGTGATGGAGCAGAATCTGACGGAACTTATCCAGGTCCACACCACTAATGCTGGGCTGGAGACAAAAGAAAGAATCATTGTTGGGAGAGAAAATCTCTCAGTCATTTTTCTAACAACATGTGTCAATGGGAATTGCAGAATGACTGAAGCACATGAAACACATTGAGGGGGGAGATACAAATGAAATGGAGAGAAGGATGAGGGATCTTGTGGCTCTGCATAGGTGCAGTGGGTTTAATTAGATTTAAGGGAGTCTAAATAAGGAAGTCTAACATAATTTCTGAATTTGGCCCAGAGCATAAGTGAGTGATAAAAACGTAAGAACGGCCATACTGGTCAGACCAAAAGTCCATCTAGCCCAGTATCCTGTCTTCTGACAGTGGCCAATGACAGGTGCCCCAGAGGGAATGAACAGAACCGGTAATCATCAAGTGATCCATCCCCTGTCATCCATTCCCAGCTTCTGGCAAACAGAGGCTAGGGACACAATCCCTGCCCATCTGGCTAATAGCCATTGATGGACCTATCCTCCATTAATTTATCTAGGTCTTTTTGAACCCTGTTATAGTCTTGGCCTTCACAACATCCTCTGGAGTTCCATAGGTTGACTGTGCATTGTGTGAAGAAATACTTCCTTTGGTTTGTTTTAAACCTGCTGCCTACTAATTTCATTTGGTGGCCCCTAGTTCTTGTGTTATGAGAAGGAGTAAATAACACTTCCTTATTTACTTTCTCTATACTACTCATGATTTTATAGACCTCCATCATATCCCCCCTTAGTTGCCTTTTTTCCAAGCTGAAAAGTCCCAGTCTTACTAATCTCTCCTCATACAGAAGCAATTCTATACCCCTAATCATTTTTGTTGCCCTTTTCTGAACCTTTTCCAATTCCAATATATCTTTTTTGAGATGGGGCGACCACATCTGCATGCAGTATTCCAGGTGTGGGCGTACCTTGGAATTATAGAGAGGCAATACGATATTTTCTTTCTTATTATCTATCCCTTTCTTGATGACTCCCAACATTCTGTTCACTTTTTTGACTGCCGCTGCACATTGAGTGGATGATTTCAGAGAACTATCCACAATGACTCCCAGATCTCTTTCTTGAGTGGTAATAGCTAATTTAGACCCCATCATTGTACATCTATAGTTAGGATTATGCTTTCCAATGTGCATTACTTTGCATTCATCAACATTAAATTTCATCTGCCATTTTGTTGCCCAGTCACCCAGTTTTGTGAGATCCTTTTGCAGCTCTTCACAGTCTGCTTGGGACTTAACTATCTTGAGTAGTTTTGTATCATCTGCAAATTTTGCCACCTCACCTTTTTCCAGATCATTTATGAATATGTTAAATAGGACTGGGCCCAGTACAGACCCCTGGGGGATACCACTATTTACCTCTCTCCATTTGTTTCCTATCTTTTAACCAGTTACCAATCCATGAAAGAACCTTCCCTCTTATCCCATGACTGCTTACTTTGCTTAAGAGCCTTTGGTGAGGGACCTTGTCAAAGGCTTTCTGAAAATCTAAATACACTCTATCCACTGGATCCCCCTTGTCCACATGCTTGTTGACCCCCTCAAAGAATTCTAGTAGATTGATGAGGCATGATTTCCCTTTACAAAAACCATGTTGACTATTCCCCAACAAATTATGTTAATCTATGTGTCTGACAATTTTGTTCTTTACTATAGTTTCAACCAGTAGCCCGGTACTGAAGTCAGGCTTACCGACCTGTAATTGCCGGGGTCACCTCTGGAGCCCTTTTTAAAAATTAGCATCACATTAGCTATCCTCCAGTAATTTGGTACAGAAGCTGATTTAAATGATAGGTTACAGACTACAGTTATTAGTCCCAGGGCAGGATTAAGGCAGGGACTTTAGGGGCTACACCCCAGGGCCCTGGCTCAAGGGGGACCCTGCAAAAATAAATCACAGGCAATGATCTCCAACTCCGGGCCACTAAAAGTCCCGCGGCACAGCAGGGCTCAGGCAGGCTGCTTGCATGCCGTGGCCCACGCCATTCCTGGAAGCAGCCAGCTGCTAGCATGTCTCTGTGGCCCCTGGTGTGGGGAGGGAAGGCAGCTCCGCGCACTGCACCCGCCCCCAGCACTGTCACTGCAGCTCCCATTGGCTGGGAGCAACGGGTGCATCGCTTGTGGGTGCGGGCAGCACACAGAGACATGCTGTCCCCCTTGCCCCCCTGAGGGGCCGCAGAGACGTGCTAGCAGCCAGCTGCTACCAGGAGCATCTTGAGGCTATGGCACACAGGCAGGCAGCCTGAGCCTTGCTGCGCCACTATCCAGGAGCTGTCTGTGGTAAGCGCCTCCCAGACAGATCCTACACCTCGCACGCCCTCCCACACCCCAACCCCATGCCCCAGACCAGAATGGCCCCAGTGGTTCATTTACATCCTTTCCCTTGGGTTTACCACATGGGTCAGGAGCTCCCCCAACTCCTGGGAGGGAAGAGAGAGACAGACAGATAGGGCTTCCTTCAATCATCCACCAAAACCCAGCATATGGCTCCAAAAGCCATTCCCACCTCTGGGGGCGACACATAGGACAGGAGTTCTCCAAGCTCCAGGGTTGGAAAACACAGAGAGCACCAGGCCAGGCTGGACTTCCCCCCAACCACTCTCAAACAACCTTCCCTTGCTGCCAGCTAATACAGTTAGCCCTGTAGCTCAAGTAGGAGCAGTCTGTGCTGCAGTGCTGAAGGTTCAAACTCTGATGATGATTCTAAACTGGGGTAGCTCTTAGCCGCAGCATATCTCAAATGCAGTTTCACACGGGAAGCCTCTAAGGGTCCATCTGCACAACGAGTCTCAGAGTCCAGGACAACTGACTTGGGCTTGTGGGACTCGTGCTACAGGGCTAAAAATAGCAGTGTAGACATTTGGGCTTGGGCTGGAGCCTGGGCTCCAGCCTGAGCCCAAACATCTACACTGCTATTTTTAGCCCCATAGCATGAACCCAAGTCAGCTGACCTGGGCTCTGAGACTCGCTGCCGTGGGTTTTTTTGCAGTCTAGACATACTCTAAGGTAGCCAAGGTTGAAACTATGTTGGTCAAAATCAAAAGTTCAAATTGCACCTGGAAACTAAATGGAATACAGTGCAGTTATAGTCTCCTGGCTGTGAGAAGCACCAGTAAACAGGCAGGGCGTTGCCTGCACTAGCTGGAGAGTCCAGATGATTTTCAGGTGTAGCTCTATGCAGAACACATATGTACTAATTCAATATGGAGATAGCAAAGACATGGACAATTATGGCCAGGGCCACATCCAAAGAAAAGATTACAACTTTCCTGCCAAGCACAAATGGAAAAAGGAACTCAATCTGCGCTACACTTAAGTTTTTCTGGTATAGCTATGTTGGTTAGGAGAGTGAAAAAAAATCACTCCCCTAACTAACACAGACATGTCTGTAAAAGCTCTAGTGTAGATGCAGTTACACCAGAAATAAGTGCTCTCTTTAGCTGGTATAAGCTGTGTCCCCACTACAACAGTTTGACAGGATAGCTATATAGCAAACCCTTTTTAGTGTAGACAAGGTCTTGGCCAGAGTTGCTATCTGCACATCCAATAACACCTGAAGACTTGATTAACACCCCCTCCCCCGCCGGACTGTGAACCACAGTAATAAAAGGTGGGTAAAACCTTGTAATTGAAGGAAGTGATGCAATCTCCGCCATTTCCTCTGGTTGTTCCACCCGCCTACTACTATCACCTCAGTCTTACCTGGAGCGAATATCATTTCAAATCACCATTTGAAACATTCTGTGTGACCCAAACAAAATATTTTCATTTTATTGTTTCTGCAAGAAAAACTGAAAAAATTCAGTTTCAGTTTGAAACTAACCACTTTTATCCCCCAGATTTTTTGGTTTGTTCACCAAATCAAAAAATCAATTATTCACTCACTCTACTTATGACTTCACTGGGAACTGAGCATTCAGCTCCTCATAGGATTGGACTCCTTTGCACTCATAATGGAACTGATAAGAAAAGACAGACCCAAGTACTGTCCATGCAAGATTCCCCTCTTTCCCCTTTACCCCTGACAGCTAAATCAGTGCCCTTCAATCATTGAATCCTACATGAATTTGACCAAAGAAAAAAGTGTGTACATGTACCAGTCAGAGACTGAACCTTCAACTAGTGTTTGTTGAACTGCATTGTCTGTCTAATTTAGAACATAAACTATCTTAGGCCTGTATTAAGAAGAAACTGCTGGTCATTTTGAATTATACCAGACTGTGTGTCTGACAGTGTTAGTGTGACATGGGCAAATATCCAACAGTGTTCATGTGGAGACCATGAAATTAATTTCTTCTTATGACGAAATTTGATTCCAGATTTTCAAAGGTTTGTGCAAATCAGGAACATATCATTCCTATGAAAAATATGGGAAACAATAAATGCAAAGAATCCTGAAGCCACCTTGACAAGTTCCATCATATCTTTGACAAATCCATCCACTTCTGGACCTTCCAGTTCTCCTGTTTTACTCTGAAAGACAGAGGAAACATTAAAGGCATTTCACCAAGTCAGAAATATAGTAATATTTTCTACCCATCAGGTCCCCCCAAACTCCATGTATCTGTAAAATCCTATCCTCCAAACCATCGCCTGTGATTTCTCCTCTCCCCATAAACTATGATGACATTTTCCCTCAGCTGTTTGTGAGGCTCTTTGGTGACTACCCTACAAGTCCTGTGAAGGCAGGAAATGGCACTGACGTGCCACTTTCCAAGTGATATAGGACAATTAGGGAATTCAGTCTCTGGTGTGCCCCACTGGTCCTGCAGTCAAAAGAGCTATGAATGGGGTTTTGAAGGTGGCATTCTGGCTGATGGGGTGAGGCATGCATGTGGTGCCAAACTGTTTGACGGACACAGAGCTAAGGCCAGCACTGCTTCTGTGATTCTATAAACATTGTTTCCCCTGAGGAAAGAAACCCCTAACAATACAGCATCACCCAATGCTACATTGCATGGGAATGAATGCGAGTCCAAGTCCAGATGTGCCACTTAAACTGCAGTAGAATAAAACACCCCACAGAACTCACAACATCGTAGTGTGCAAAGATTTTCTCAAAATCGTTCTTCCTTTCTTCTTTACTACAAGCCTGAGTGCAGGGGAAAAAATGATAATGGGTTGAGGCTAGGGCTGAGTTAGCTCAGCGGAAAAAAGTAGAACAAATTCATTAGAAAATAGTGCTACTTACATCCATTTTAAATTGAAGGAGGAAATTTTCCTGGAGTGCCAAAATCCTAAAAGGAGAGATCTAAATTATGATCTTTTTGGTTATCGTATTAGTTCTACTTGTCCAGAAGGCAAGAAGATTGTAGGTTACAGCGGTCTTAAGAAGGAGATACTTTCCGAGAGATCTGTGGGTGATGTAACCATAAATCCCTCTCTGTTTGTGGGGAGTTGTAGTACGAATCCCATGGCTCACTGTTCTGAAAATGGACTCCTTTATGTTAATGACCCTTACAGACATAGGCACCGACTCCGTGGGTGCTCCAGGGCTGGAGCACCCACAGGGAAAAATTGGTGGGTGCTCTGCACCCACTGGCAACCAAACTCTCCTCCCCCACCCCAGCTGACCTCTACCTCTGCCTCCTCCCCTGAGAATGCCGCGTCCCCACTTCTCCCCCTAGCTCCCAGCGCTTGCTGCCACAAAACAGCTGTTTCGCTGCATAATAAGCTGTGGGAGGGAGGAGTAGGAATGTGGCACACTTAGGGAGGAGGTGGGGAAGAGGTGGGGCTGGGGCAGGGATTTGGGGAAGGAGTCCAATAGGGGCAGGGAGGGGGTGGAGTTGGAGCGGGGACTTTGGGGAAGGGGTTGGAATGGAGGCGAGGCGGGTCAGGGAAGGGAGGGGGCGGATCAGGGGTGGAGTTGGTGTGGTGCTGGGGGGTTGAGCACCCACCGGCGCCAGAAGAAGTTGGTGCCTATGCTTACAGAACATCTCCAGTGCTAGGACCAGTGGAGGCGGTTAGCCTTAAAAGCAAGAGGTATTGTCCAGTTATTCCTCTGTAACTGGATTGCTGTGCTGAATTAAAGGAAATTCTCTTTCTCTCTTTAAAGTGGAATCAGTGGAATATATATATGAAAAAGAGAGAGAGAGAGAGAGATCTTCTCATGGATGAATTCCCTGGTTGTGAAAAAAGGACAAAATAATACTGTCTTGAGCACTAACAATGTACAAATTTCCCCTTAAAGCACTATTAAAAGCCCTTCTTTCGAGCAACTATTCCAGCTCTGGGTTTCCCCTGAGCACAGAATGCCAGTCATGTCAAATTGTGCCCTCACTGAGGTTTTGTGATGTGACAAATGACAAATGTTCACTCTGAGCTGGAGGGAATCTACTAAATTCATTTTACTAAGAGTCAGCTAGCATATGTGTTATAAGCAGACCACTTACAGAGTCATATCTAAGAGGAAGCTGGAATAATGGCCTTCCTATGGTATTTTTCATTCTCTCTCTCAATGTGTGTCTCAGAAAGTAAAGTATTAAAGGATTCTGGGTTATTATTCTCAGCTAAATGTTAATGGCAAGTATTAAAGGATTCTGGGGTGCATGGACAAAGGTGAGGTAAAGGCACAACTGAATACACACACACACACACACACACTTTGTAGTGGCCAAGAAGGTGCTTCAAAGGAGGTAACATGGCAGCTGAGGGACAGTATTAAAAGATTCTGGACTGTGTGTATAGAGGCATAGTCAAGGCATGGCTGAATATATTTTCTCCTCATTAAGAGACAGCTTTAAGTACGCATGTTACAAGGGGGCCACTTTATATATATCTATATGCATAGAGGCCAGGTCAAGGCACCTCTCTCTATATATTCAGTAATGCCTTGACTGCACCTTTATACACACAGTCCAGAACCTTCTAATACTTTCCATCGGCTGCCATGTTACCTCCTTTGAAGCATCTCTTCAGCCAGTACAAAGTATTCTAGGGCATTTTAGTGAGGGGGAGGCAAATCCTGGCATTCCCTAGAGCTCTAATGCAGCAAGCACGTGGATGCTGTGGTAACGGGACCATGCTGTAGAAACACCTAGGCAGCCTGATTTCACTTGAAACGTCGGAAGAATTCAAACTCAGGCCTCCGCAGTATAAACCATCAGCTTGCCCAGGTCTGCCACTAGAAGCTGCTAAACCATAACAGTACCATTAAAAAATACCTTGCCAGGTCATTCAGATCCAATCGTCCATCTTTATTTTTGTCAAAGATCTTCATCTAAAATCAAGAAGACAAAATTGCCATAAAATAGTAACACTGAGATAGCTGGATAAGAAAATATGAACATAGAATGGCCTAGAAAAATTGCACTGCCCTTCCCACTGTAAGGAGAGCAGTGCAGAGGGAATGCAATATTGCCCAAGTCCCCAAGAAGTGTGCTGACTACCCTAGCACACCATCTATACACCTCCTATGGTGCAGCATGCTTCTACCACACCTGATCAGCAATGGGGGGAGGGAGAGGAGAATCACTACTTCTTCATACCAATCCCTTTTGTCACAACCCACAGGTCTCAAACCAGGGCCTGCAAGGTTCATGGGAGCAGACATGCTCCAACCCTCCACCTGGCAGCCTGCTGGCAATAGCTTACCTGAAACCCATGAAGCCCAGCCCCAGTGTGAGGCTCCGCCCCTGAGGTCCAAGTGGTGGAGTCCCAGAGTGGCTGATGAACCTGCTGGCCCTACGTAAGCTAGCGTCAGGAACAGGAAGCCATCTGAACAACTGGGTTTCATCTTGGTCCAGACTGTGCCCCCTGTGCTTCCTGCTAGCTATATCTGCTCCTGCTTCCCCTGATTGATCTCCTGGCCTTCTGACCAGTGGTGCAAGTAGAAATAATTTCTTGCTGGTACTGCAGTCATGGGAGGGACACAAGGGGGGGGGGCACGTGACCTCCCCATGTGACCCTCCATGTGACTCATCCCTGCCCCAGCCCAGGGCCCCCATGCTCTCCCCATCCACCACCCCCCTTTGTATATACAAACATCAACATGCTTAATTACTCACTTTCCCCCAAATATGTAGTATTCAGTCTGTTTATATGGAATATGGGAGTTGGGTGAGGAGCCATTTCAGCATATGTATGACTTATTAAAAGACAAATTTTAAATAGAACTGTATCCTAAACTGCTCTATGGTATTGTACCCAAACATTGCATTTCAATGGGGGATTCAACTTCCTTTATAGGAACAGACTCCTGAAACTCTTACCAGTCCACAAAAGTGGTCCATAATCATGCATATAGTCCCATTGTCTTCAATGGGATTGATCAAATGATTAAGGGTTTACAGGATTAGGTTCCAAATTTGTAAATTGTTCTGGAGGAAACTGACAATACCTGAGCTGTCAGATCAGAAGGAGCTTCATTTTAATAAAGGTGGGAAGATGTGTGATAAGTCTTAGCTCCATTGCTAAGATGTGGAACATATTTTCAGCAAAGTTCTTTCAGATTCCTGAGGCAGCTGGTTTAAGGCCATCAGTGTCCGGCATTATAATCTTCACTTACAGTTCTCTCACCCACAAAGCTGGACAATGAGACACTTGTTTTCTTTGTTTTGCTGCTCCAGTTCCAGTTAACAAAATGAATGTTAGACTAGTTCGGCTGCAAAGAAGAATTCTATGTACACTGGGGACAACACCTGATTCCCATCAGGCTGCAGAACTGGGCTGACATCAGAATTCAAACATCCTCTGGTCAGTGCAAGTAGAGGCATTCCTCTAATGATTTGGACTTGATGTGATGCAGTATGGATGTCATGGATAATTCATACCAATGGGGAGAAACAGAATCAAAAACATTGTTTAAACACCTTCCCTCCCTCCACCCCCCTTGAGGACTCCTGACCAACGCAACAGCACAATACATATGCTAACAAACTTAAATAAAACCTATGTTTAAGTTTGTTAGCACATGTATTGTGCTGTTAAAGCCATATAAAGAATGAATGCCCTCCCTAGCTGCATTCTGTTCCTTTAAGGAGCAGAGCGCAGCCCCACCCCCTGGAGTGGGGGGCTAGCTCCAAGTCTTCCCGGTACCCCATACCTGCTAAGAATCTCTTGCTGGTACTGCATACAGGAAGGTACCGCTCTACTTGCACTCCTAATTCTGACCCAGCTTGATCTCCTGGCATCTGACTTGTGGTTTTTGACTGCCAGTTTGTCTGTCTGCTGCCTCTGACCTCCCAATATCCCGACCCAGCCAACTCTTGACTCCTGTCTCAAGATTGCGGACTCTGGCTCCGACTTCTAGGTTTGGCCACCTACAACCAAGCCATGACACCTTGCTGGTAGCTAGGAGCATGTAATTCTGCCCATCTAAGGTGCAGGCACCTTCTCCACTTCCTTGTGCACCCAACACACGTGCCAGCCACAATCTGGCCTGTTTTTGTCCAGCCACCAAAAATATGAAATGAAACAAACACATAACACAACTTCTAGCCATTCACACCTGGCACAGAAGTAAATTGTGGCCCTAATAAGTTCTTCACTAAATTAAATACCAGCATCACACTATTGTCTTTGGAAAAATGTTGGCCCATGAGGAACTTTAAAACCCTCCAGTCCTGATTTCATCATTATCCTCATCAGTTGTAATGGTTATGGCACAGCCCAGGGGAAAATGCTTCATTCTGATACACAGAAATGTCAGCATTTTATATTGTCAAAGCTGGTGGGTTTATTTGGAGCAAAGCCTGGCATCAAGAACCACCAGTTTTATTCAGGAATTTCAGATGGACAGTGTCAAGGAGTTAATCCATATAAATATGGTGACATCTTTTGCTTAATGTAGTCAGATTGTTTCCTCCTGGTGACTCACCCCCATATATTTTATTTTATTTTGGAGTTCTTTGCCTGTCTGAAGAATAAATAAGAGGTGATCACTTAAGCCAGGAGAAAAGAGGCTTGATAGATCTTAAACATAAATAATTCATGGCAAAATGGTGTAGAAAAAAAATGATTCCACTTTTTATTGCAAAAATGGTATAACATTTCATCAAGATAGGTTGCTGTTCTCTTTCCCATATTCAGTATTGGGATAACTAGTAACATTTCTTTCATTAAACTTACTCCTTTAATGGTTATAACTCTTCTAAAAATCCAAGTGATTTTATAAGTCCTTGAGAAGGCACATGTGGTCTGTCTCCCCTATTTACACCTTCTATAATAGGCACAGTGTTCAGCAGAGAGCTCAATCCATGTGACACAGAATAGAAAAGGGTGATCTCACAGTACTGCCAGGGAAACCAAGATGCTGTTTCTAAACATCTTCCAGAACTGGGGCAACTATCTCAGAATTCAGTTCAGAGCCTGATACTTACACGGACTCCCAAGAGCTCGTAAGTAGAGAATGTGAGAAGGGGCCAGCATGTCCTGAGAAGCCTCTATATAAATGTTCAGTCCTATTGTCAAACACTCCTCCCTGCATATCACTTGAGACACATAGTCTGTGGTAATACTCTTTATAGTATTAGGTTTGGATAAGAACAAATAACAGTATTTTACTGAATGAATTCTTCCAAATACTTTACCCTATATATATTCAGCATAAGGTTTTTAAAGAGTACTCAACATTGGCCCAACTTTATTCCCACCGAAATTAATTAAGAGCAGAGTTAGATCTATGCTGAAAGCTTTTGAAAATGGTGTCACCAATTCAAAGTGATCGGAATGTACAATGGATACATAAATGTCTATTACAGTTTCATTCCTGTTTCATAAAGCCTGTTTTGTGTGCATTCACAGTTTTATAAATGTTAGAACTAAGAATAACCTTGATTTTCTAATTTTCCCTCAACCTGGAGCTGGAAGAACGAGTGAAGCAAGTCTAGTGTGATTGCTCCGAGTGAGATCAGGGAGTAAAAACTTAGCCTTGAATTTTTTATATGCACAAAATTAAGGTTTATTTTGGAAGCATTGTAAATAGTCACTTTCCCCTCTTGCAGTAAATCACTAATGGTAACATTTTAAAAACCCCATTCAAAGTTAATGGGACTTAGTTGCCTAAGTCACTTTTGAAAATAGGACTTAGGTACTTTTGAAAATGTTACTGTAAGTCTCAGATGACAAATGTGACATGCAATAGTCACAAAAATAATATGAAGAGCCACATGAAGTGAGAGTCACCACATTCTAAAAAATACAGGGCCAAATTCATTCCTGATGTAATTCCACTGCATTCTGCCTCACTGCAAGAGACCAAAATATGCTGAAGACACCTTCCTAATCTTTTCTTTACAAGAAGGAACACTGCGCTTCTCACTGCATTACTAAAATCATTTAACATAGTCAAACTATTTCTAAACTACACCCATGTTCTTTTAGGTATTTCTGTTTCACTGAAATTATTCTTTTACTTTCTACCATATGTTATAAACCTCAGAAATACTCTTGTGCAGAGGTGAAAGTAAACCGGTCCAGTCCAGCGTACTGGCAAGAAAGTGCCGACCATACTGGCAGGGCCACTGATGGGGGGAGGAAGGGGAGGGCAAAAGGGGTAGCTGCCCCGGGGCCTGGCAATTTAAAAGGGTCCCGGGGCTCCACTGGCTATTTAAAGAGCCCAGGGCTCCCAGCCGATGACACTGCTACCCCGGGGCTCCGATGGTGATTTAAAGGACCTGGGGCTCCCGGCTGCTGCTACTACACCTGGGGGATTTTGGTCCCAGACCCACCTCTTCCAGGGCCCAGAGCTCCCCCCCCCACACCTTGCTCAGGACCCCGGCCGGCCTGCGTACCAGTAAGTCATTTAAATTACTTTCACCCCTGCTCTTGTGTCAGCAAAAATCTCAACCTCTTTCAGGGTCCTTACATTTTTAAATACAGGCCCAATAGCACAATACACTGCAATACATCAAATAGGAAACCCATAGATCTCTTCGGGGGAATTTCAGCCTCCATGACCACTAAATCTTTGGCTTCTCTATGAGATTGAAATAAAGATACTAATTAATACCAATTGTGATGGCAATTTATGTGATAGAGACACGTGACTGTGACCCTAAGAAGTGTATTGAGGCCAATAACTCTTTGTGCATAGGTCAAGCCAAGCCACTACTTTTTCATTCATATGTCTCCTAAAGTCTCCTTGCCTTCCAGGATGCCCTCAAGGAGTACGTAATATAAAACATAACATAATAAAAATAAAAAAACCTCCCTACTGTAGTTATTCCCTCATCTGGGCTTTCCAGTGTGTGTTGTCTACCTTACTTCTGTTTGACTTAGATGACAAGAGCTCTAGAGTAGGAAATGTTTTTTGTGTGTATGTCATCAAATAGTCATGACCTGTGTTCATGACTACTACTATGGGCTAGATTAGAATTGGTGACCTAGGTGTGAAAGGATCCCTGGCCCATTACCATTCTCCTGAGCAGTTTGGTCCCCTCCTAATTTTAATTTGGACCTAAAGTTTAAATTTTATTGACTTTAAATGTGTATTTTCTAACTAATCAGCATCATTTCTTTCCCTTTGCTTCCAGCTCCCCAACCTGCCTCTTTTCTCTAGGCTCTGCCTTTGCCAAACCAAGAAAAACTCTCAGGGGTAGTGCCAGCCTCTTCCTGGGGGTTTGTGTGTGTGTGTGTGTGTCTGATGTGGACTAGACAGAAAATTTCAGGGGCTGCACTTTACATCTTGTGGGCACACATATGGGAGCACTGAAGCTCCCCTGTCCCCATGCAGGGCCCAGGAAGGGGCTCCGGCCCCTTGCTGCCTCTTCATGGAAAGGGGCCTGGAGCTGACCTGGACTCCAGACCTGCGGCTTGAGGACAGCCCAGCATACCTCACACCACCTGCTGGCTTGCAGCGCAGCTCAGCTCAGTGCCTGGCAAGCTTGTTGCTGGTGCCCTCAGACTGCCACATTTTCGGGACTGGACGCCTCACGGCATCTGCTGGCCCCTGCCCAGCCTGCTAACAGCAGCAGTATCCCCTGGGCTCCCAACTCTGCTGCAGCCCCCCGTCCCTGTGCCACCCTTGCGGTGTGCAGTGCCCTGCACCGGGCTGCGCACTACCATTCCACCACATGCCAATCCCCTCCTTGAATGATGCCTGCTTGTCTGGAACTCCTCCCCCATCCACACTTCCTCTCTGTTTGGGGCTTTCCACCCCTTGTCCATGCTCCCCATTTCCCTAACCATGCCCCCCTTCCTCTGTCGGTGTTTTCCCCTCCGCTATGCATCCTTCCCCTGTGATTCTCCTCCCTTATCCAAGCCCCACCTCCCTCCTCTGTGATCCCCCTCCCTTAGGTCACCTTTCCCCATCTGTGATCCCCCTCTCTTATGCACACGCCTCCCAATCTCTCGCCCTGCATGCTGCGCTCCCTCCTCCCATTTGTTGTTATTTCCATGCTCCCACTCCTTGCCTATGCTCGATATGCCACCCTGACTTCTCTGCTGCTGCTGGTGGCAGCACTGCCTTCAGAGCTGGGTGCCAGACTAGCTGCTGCCGCTCTCTCTGCTTTGCCTTCAGAGCTGGGTGGCTAGAGAGTGGTGGCCACTACTCCTGGCAAGGCACCCAGCTCTGAAGGCAGTGCCGCTGCCAGCAGGAGCACAGAAGTAAGCGTGGCAAAGCCATACCATACCACCCTTTCTTCAATGGTTGAATTTTGTGCTGGGAGGGGTGGCTACGGGAGGGTTAAGGCAAATTTTGGGGTGGCTATAGCCACTGTAAACCCTTCCCCGATCTCCCTCATCTTTTCAAATTCTACTTTGCCTATTATAGGACCAACATCCTAAATAATATTTCCAAATACATTTAATCTTTTGTCCATTCAGGTCAACAAAGAAAAAGAAAGTCCCACCTGAAGGCCTAGGTTGTATCTTTCTGTAATAATGATTTGCACGTGAAATATGGAAAACATGTACTCGATATGGAATGGCTTTCAATAAATTAGTTCAGGTACCACATCTACTAAACTAGACATAATCCCATTACTTGGACAACTGTAGCTCATGCACATCTGCAATGTGCTGTCTCTGCATGTATTACACATCAAATGCCTGGGGATACATTTATTAATTAAACTTGCTAATTTCAAGCATGTGTTTGATCTAATCTGATAATTGCATACACACACAAAGCATTACAGCAGGTACACCCCCATATCATGGATCTATTTGTGTACAAACACACATGGGAGGTTTAAATAGTTGTGGGCCTGATTTTCATTTAAACCATGTTGGCAGCATAAAGATGCCTTTCAGTGGAAACAAATGAACTGTACACCCACTTTAAAGTACCTTTACATTGCCAGAGTGGTGTAAAAGAGCATTGTGTAAACGAGAATAAGGCCCAGCAGGTTTAAACAGTATTGCATTTTTATCAAAGCTCAATGAAAAATGGATTGTTGTTTGGGAAAGCTCCTTCAGGAAAGATGCTTCCTGGTGAGGTTTGCAAGTAAGTAGTTGTGCCTGAAGGGTACAGGAGTTATTTGGCCCAATTAGCTCCTGATGGGACCATTGTAGCAGATTGCCTGCTGAGAGAATTGTTTCAAGTGCTAACTGCCAGAGTTCTGCAGATGAGCACAGTCCTGAACTCACTTTACAGACCACTGAGGAAGGTGTCTCAAAAGGGGCGTCAGAAGGGGAAAAGGGAACTTTATGGAATGTAGGCAGCCCTGTAACCAGTTGTCTTTGCCTACTCAGCATCTTGAGGAATAATGTTGTTAGCACAGGACTATCGTCATGCTGATCCCATGTGGGCAAATACCTAGGATAGAGTGGCTGATTCAGCACCTGTCCATCCAGGCAAACAGCCTGTGTCTCAAATTCTGAGAGTATACTGCCGGATGCCAGTGAATACATCTCTGTAGTACCCTAGTGGGTTCAAACACATCTGATTCCTTGTGGAAGCAGAAGTTGGTAACTGTAGGTCACCAAGACATCAGTTTTAACCTGCTGGCGGAAATTGATGCTGTCTCTTTATGGCAGACCCAGTCTTTGCATTTAAAGTGGTTTTAAATCCACATCCAAACAACCAGCAGTATGTCCATGTGAACATGCAAATTACCTGGCCGACAGGAAGGAGGAAGCTTTGCCCATCGCTGACAACACAGAGCAAACAGCTGACAGGGTGCTGCTAGAAACATTTACTCCTAATCAGCAGGTAGGTTCCCTTAACCAAGGGAGCTCAAGTCTCAATCTTCCAGAAAGGGGGCCAGGAAGGACTCACTCAGAGGGTGACCCCAAGAGGGGAAGTGGGCTTTTTGCATATGCACAGCCCCGGGGTTCGGAGACAGCTCCATAAGGGGCCTGCCAGTAACTGCATCCTTACCTCACCGAACCCTAAATATCAAAGCTCCAAAGATGTGCTTGGATTAAAAACGTATACAGGACGGAACACTGTAGTAAAAGGAAAGCCAGTACCTATGTACATGCAGGGGTACAGGAAGGAATTAAAGGACACAATGGGCATTGAACAAACCAGACTATCTAAACAGAAGGTATTGTATGACAAGATACTTGTAAACGCTCATTTGTGATGAAAACTTTGGTGGTAACGTTAAACCTTGTGGTGAAAAACTTGATGTTAATGTTCAGGAGCTAGTCCTCAGATGTGGCCACAAGGAGGTGCTCCAACTGTGAGTAGTAAACCCTGTGATATGGGGGTTCGCACCCTGAGCCACTAAACAACATATAAAGTGCATAAACATACTGCAGTCAGGATACATTAGTCATAAAAACAATGGTTTTCACTTCTATATGCCTTCCATCTGATGATCTTATGAACTTCACAGATATGAATGAATTAACTGGGTGTTGTGAAACTAGGTTCTTTTACCTCCATTTTGCAGAGGGAAAAAGGAAGGCAAAGAGAGACTAAATAACTTGCTCAAGATCGCACAGAAAGTCTGTGACAGAGCTGACAATAGAAGCAAGCCACATCTCCTGTGCTTTAAGTCTTTCCCCACCAAATTATATGGGGAGAGATTAGGGACAAAAGCCTACCCCTATTAAAGTAAATAGGAGTTTTGTCATTGACTTCAGAGGGGCTTTCACCCTAGATTCTCTCCAACCTCTAATTTCCATAGAACAAATACTGTACTTCATAATTAGTTTTTATTCAGGCAAAATCCTGTTTGAATTTTTGGTCTCAGCACTCAGATTGTTATCACACAAAACGAATGCTTTATTCTTTTGTAGGCAAAGATAGTGGGTTTTTTTTTTAAACATATTAGGATATTGTGGTGCTCAAATTAAAGCCTTTTGGTGAATCTGATGTTATCATCAGAGGGTATTCAAAAAATGAACCACAATAACTTTGCTCTGTATGTGATTATTTCAATAGCCTATGTAACTTGATTTGTAGAAGCACAAACTGGTAATGAACTTTCCCTGCATGCAGCATTAATACATCAGGACTAACAGCTAAAGTAGTTTTGTGAACTATAGAATGCTAAGAACAGTCAGTACCTTTACTTACAAGGTAACTAAGGAGTGCAAGGGGCTTCTGCATAAGAATGAAAGGTTTCTGTTCAGTCTTGAAATGACTGAGTGCTATATGGTTACAGATGCAAGAAAGTTTATTAAGGATGGTGATTTCTGTGCAAGCTTAGAAAACAGATGTAAAAAGAGTCACCTGCTGCAAATGCTGATTCAATCATTACTTGGCATTGAAGCAAATCAGGTCAGGACCTTGGCATTTGGCCCATTGACAACATTATTCTAGAAAGCCTCCCTGGACTTGATTCTCCTCTGCACTGTACTCCAAGTACACCTGTGCAAAATGGGTGTAAAATGCTATCAGGTTAGAGTGGTAACAATGTACACCCTCTTGGCACAGGTATAAAATGTAAGGCAATGGAGAATCAAGCCCAATGATGTTGTTTTATTTACAATATCACTGGCTAATAAGAAATTTAAATAAAATGGTAAAAAGGATCAGAAATAAGGTGTGGGGAGGAGGCAGTAAAGAAGTACTACTAATACAGCAGGGGGGACCTAAGACAGATAAATGAGAGAGAAAGAGATGTTAACTCAAGCACAAGGTTAATTTTAGGTCTGGTTATTATTCATCCATAGACAATACCCACTAAAGTACATACATTAAGACTAGGATTCCATGCTGAGGTTCTGACAAACATATGAGCTTGAGTCTTGTGGTTTTTGTGACTTCACCAGAACCCATAAGTCCAATCGAAGCCTCATTATGTGCAGCTGGAGAGAGATTATTTCTACTATTATTACCAATATTTTCTCTTTGTGGTGAAGCAGTAGCAGGCATCACTGCATGTGTTTTCACTATCTTTCTCATAAGTTTAGGAGGGTTGAATATTTTCAGCCTATCAGCAAAACCTCCCATTTTCTTCTCTAAACTACGGTACCTGCCTGGTCTCCCCTGGTACCCGGCTATAGTATTCCTATGGCAGGCTGCTGTTGCTAAGAGCTATGGGTAGAAAGTGCAGTGATTTGAACTCTGCCCCTGAGAATATGCCCCCCATAATGCTTGTTCTGTGCCAACTGGAAGAACAAATCACTTCCAAACATAATTTCCCTGAATGATGGGGAATTGTAAAATGCTATGTATCTAGCTGTACATATATGCATACATGTGTATGAAGGCAAATATAGACACACAAAAATTAAACAGGGTGAAATTCACTCCTATGCAGCCTCTAAAAAAGCCAGCCTCCACAGCACAGAAGTGCCCTTTTAGCCCTCCTGCGAATAGGAGCTTCTTTGTTAGAACAATTATACTAGAAGCCTCGCCACCATGGGCCCAGCCCTGCAAGGTACAGAGCACTGCACTTTGACTTCCCAAAGGGCCTCAATATCTCACATGATAAGCCCCACCCTCTACAATCTGTGGAACAGTCCATTGGGAGTGGCCTACTCTACAGCAGAGAGGTGCAATAAGCTTTGTTTCGGCCCATAAATTGGCACAGTGATAGCAGTGGGTTGTGCTGAACTCCCATGGTCACAGGCTGCGAATTTCATCCCACAACTGCCAGTTAATCTCCCTCACTAATCCGCTGACTTGGGCTTTGGATAGGGAGGATGCTCTCACTGCATATGGTGGTTTCCACAGAACCATATAACTTAGAGATGAAAAAGACTTGTTAAATCATCTTGTTCATCTTTCTGCCAGTGAAAGATTGTGCCCTAGAACTCCCAACTGCTAGAATATAATCTCCAGTCTAATTATAAATTATTGAGTGACCATTTTCCTTGGGAAATTGTTTCACTGTCTAGTAGGCCCTACTGTTAGACATTCGTCCTGCTATTGAGCTAAATTCTCCCTTGCTTAATTTCATCTCTTTCCTCTTCATTATATCCCTTGAACTTTGAACTTTGACTGTTCATTTTGGCTCAAAAGAGTGCCACCAACACTAAGAAAATAAGCATCCTGCAGTTACATCTATTTCCATCATGACTATCTCCAATGACTTTGATGCTCCTGAAGATTGTATTTTGCCTACATAACGTGCCCTATAAACACGAGTGAAAGCACTGCCCATTTTCTATCCCTGAGGGTTCACCACTTTCCATTTGTTGTTAAGCCCTGGATCACAATCAACAGTCTTTTGATGAAGGAGCAAAAAGGATGCAAAGATCATAAAGTACTGTGAAGAAATGGAATGATCTGGTAATGCATGGCTGCTAAGCAACACGCTAAATTGAAACGCATTCCTGGAGATGAGAAAAATCCACATTACCCAGGCAGGGGTGTTCAAAATGGGGAAAAGGCTCCAATTCACATTGAAAACAGATAGAGCAAAGAAACTGCCTTGGACACTGTGGGCTTGTCTACATGAACAAGTAGTTTGCAGCAAGCAGGGGAGTCATTCGACTTTATACTAATCTCCCGCAGACTAGCTGTCCATGTGAACCCTACTGACCTGTATTAACAGTTCACTAATGAGCTCTGATCTAGTCCTCTTCGAAAGAGGGCTAGCACGGGGTAGATGCACATCCCAACTTGCAGCAAACTAGACATCCATGTAGACAAGCCTTGTGTTTCACATAGATGATCTGTGTCACTTAAGGGATGGATGAATAAAGATGAGGAAGAAGAGGGGTATGTATTATGGTACGTGGAAAGTGGTGGTTAGACAGAAATAGAATTTATAAAGCAAAGCAACGTAGAATAAACTTCAGCAAAGTTACCATGATGTCAGTGCCTATGAAAGCAATTTCCACAGTGAAAGACAAACATTCACTGCAGTCACTCTCTGGTCCATAAGATTGTCCTCCTGACCCAGAATATGTTATAAAAGTATGCAGAGGGACAAATCCTTATGACATAGGTCGCATGGCTGGAGAGGGTGGGTGGGGAGAGCTACAAGCCCTACTCCCAAATCTAATCTTTTCCATCCTAGTGCTCTGATTTTAAAATCATTTGCTTTGGAGGCAGTCTTCCAAAGACAAGCATAGTGTTGCTAATGCCCAGAGCAGTAATTAAAAGGGGCAGGGAGAGTATCTTCACTTGTTTTGTGAGGCACCTGGCCCATTTCTGGGACCTCAGAAAATAATAGTTAACTTTTGCAAAGCCTCTGATACCTTCCTTTCATCTGGGCTGCAATTATATTAATAGGAGCAACAGTTTGCATCACTTGATCAGTCAGATACCTATCCTGTATCTTCTCTCACAAGCAAGAAGCTATAAATACCCAGCATGGGATCATAGACTGCTTCTTTTTTCATGTTGTCAAAAATAGTACACCTATCTGTATGTTCTTTATTCACTTCTTCAGAAGCACTGGGGCCCACGCATCTAGTCACTGGCTATTTGAGATGTGTGCAACCAGCCATAGGCTATATATGCCACGATGCACAGACTTTGACATTCCTGGTGAGACTGACACATTTTTAGGTCATCACACATTTTATTGACACCATGATATTATTTGTTATTTTTATTTATTTATTTATTTATTACTCAAGCATTTAGGACCCCAAGTGAGATTAGTGTGCCATTGTGCTAGGCACTGTACTTACTCTGGGTCTCTGCCTCAAAGACCTTACAATCTAAATAGACACAAGTGGGAGAAAAGTATAATTATTCCAATTTTACAGTCAGGGAACTGAGGCACAGAGAAATTAAGTGACTTCCTCATGGAAGTCTGTGGCAGAGCCAGGAACTGAACCTAGAACTCCTGAACCCCAGGTCAATGCAGTAGCTGCAAACCTCTCTTTCTCTCTAGATAGATAGGATGATTAATAATAATAATCACATTTTGCACTTCTATAGTACCTTTGATTTGAGGATTTCAAAAGACTTTACAAATATTAATGAATTAATCCCACTGTACTAATGTGGAATAGCTAAGGTTTATTATCTCCATTTTACAGAAACTGAATCCTAGAATCTAGAGATTAGAGGTATACATTAGGTTAGCTAATCTCTCTTCCTGCCAGTGCAGGTTTGTTTCCTATTATTCCCTTACTAGAACTTTGTCTGGTCTAGTTTTAAATGTGCCAAAAGATAAGGCTTCCATCATTTCCCAAGGGAGTCTATTCCACACTCTAATGATTTGCCATTTTTTCTAACGTTCAGATAAAATTTCCCCTTCTGAGTTTCATCCCATTACTCCAAGTTATATTTGCTCCCTTCTAGATATTTACACCCTTCAAATATTTGTGGACTGTTACGATGTGCCCATTAGTCATAGCACAATCAAGCTATACATAATTAATATTTTGCATCTTTCCTAGTAAATGAATCCCTCTGGCCTACTCATCTCTGAACTCCTTCCAGTTTGTCAACAGTATTATGGTAATTTGGTGCCCAGAACCCGATATTCCAGATGCAGTTGCCTGAGAATCACAGAGAGGAGGATTATCACAGTGTTCTTTTGTGACACTACACCTCTGCATATACAGCCCAAAACAGCATTGGACTTTTCCCCCTGCAATATTGCATTGCAAACTCAAGTCTAATTTGCTGTTAGATAGCACCCTAAGTTCTTCTGGCATAACTGCTTTGCAGATTTCTTCCTCCTGAAATATGCATATTTGCATTTCAGATTATGCATCTCCAGATACACTAAAGCAACCATTTTTCCAAGTCTGAAGCACAGAGATGTTAAATTACTTGTCCGAGGACACACAGCAAGACAGTAGAGCATCTAAGAATAGAAACCAGATAACTTCTGAGTCCCAGCCCCATGCTTGAACCACTAGACCATGTTTCTTCTCAGTTGTATTACTATCTAACTGTATCTGTTGTGTTAGTAATCATATTATGTGCAATGGCAGTTGCTGTGTCTTGGGAAATTATGGGGGAAACTCATAGGAAGGGGAAATAAGTCAGAGGCTATGAGCCAACCATTCTCTACAAATTTCAAATTGCTTACTCTCAGGAGCGCCGCCAGCTTTTCTGCCACTCTATGCAGCGGAAGGCCCGCCCCGAAATGCTGCCCCCCACAGAGGTGGCGGAAGGTCCCGCTGCCGAAATACTGCCGTGGTTGCTCCCCCCCAAATTGTAGTGCCCTAGGTGACCGCCTAGGTCGCCTAATGGGTTGCGCCGGCCCTGCTTACTCTCCAACTGTTGCTCAGAATACTCACCAGGGAAGTAAATCTTAATGGAGCCTTGCAAAAGCTATTTGCTACCAGAAATTTCTCCTGAAACGACTTTTATGCTAATTGTGGGGATTTTTTTTCTATTTTCAAGTTTTTTTGCTATAAAATTACTTCTGTAGTCTGATTTCATCCCTTTTTGGGGGGGAGTGGAAATGTACTGTCATAAGTGGACATGTGAGATTTGACGGTAAAACAAAAAGAAGTTAAATTAGTTCTTAAGTTAGATATAAATGGTCAAATTTGAAGTCATGGGTGCTTATGAATGTGTCCACAAACTGTTTATGAAAGTAGCATTAGTTGAAGCTTTTGATGGAACTCAGATGACATCTTCCACTTCATTACTGACATCAGAAATGAACAATTTTTCTCTGAGTTTGTTTCTTATTTTCTCTCTCTCTCTCTCTCTCTCTCTCACACACACACACACACACAAACCCCACATACAATTTTCAAATGTGGGTACCTAAGCCTTTTCCTAAAACCCACATTTGTGCATGCAAAATGGCTGATTATGTAAGCAGATGGGTACATACGTTATGCACACAACTACCTATTTTGCATATACAAATGCTTGCTTGCAGCCACAATGTTGTGGACACATCGTAACCACCAATGATTTAAAGTATGTGTGTGTTCTTTCCTGAAGATCAGGCTTAGATTAGTGAATTTCAAAATGTTGCTGCTTACCCAAAAGGCTGTTACTAGTAGGGAAGGAGCTGGAAAGCCTGTGAGGATGTGGGGTGAAGAAGGGAACTAGCAGTGCATTGTGGGTTTTGAGGAACAAGATATCTGAAAGCCTATGTGTGGGTTGGGAGAGATGGCATCTATGCAGGGAGAGGGAGCTGAGGGTTGGGTCTAGGTTGTGTAAATATGAAGGTACCTCCTTAGCTGAACTTTTGAACAAGTTTAGACAGAGTTTGATTTGTCTAAAATTCTAGTCACAATAAATAATACTATCTTTGCTTACCATTGTATCAGTGTATTCTTCCAGCTTTGCCTCAGGAATCATCTTTCTGTGCTGCAAAAAGAGATCTCCCAGGAAGTCCTATTGACAGAAAAGAATAGAGTAATAGACTTTATCCTTTGGAGTTCAAGGAATAATATTAAAAATTGAGGCCCCAATTCACCAAGTTACTTAAACACAAGCCTAACTCTGAGTACATGAGAAGTTCCATTGGCTTCAATTTAATTTAAATTTATTTGATCTTTTATTTTTTTTTAGTTTATATATAGTGTTAAAATATATTTTAAAATAATCAGATTCTCCTGTAACAGACATAATGGAACCGTGAATTAGAGGATCAGCTGTATGAGGGGACAGTGGATTTTTTTTAAGTGATATTTATTACACCCCAAACACTTAACTTTCTAAATAATCTTAAATCATTATGGCCCAAACTCAACAAAGCATTTACGACCAGACTTTTAAAGGTGTTTAATCACCTAAATCCACATTTAAGCATATGTTGAAGTCCCACAGACTTCAATGGGACTTCAGCATGTGCTTAACTTTAAACATATGCTCTCTCTCGGCATATGCATAGTGTGCCCAGCCATTTGATAGCATCATCATCAGCCAGGTGAAGAGCCGGTAGCCCGCGGTTGAAGTTTGCCAGCAGGCACTCGTCAAGGATGTGCAACATAGTCTGAAGTTAACCACATCTACATCGCAGGTTGTTAGAGAAACCCATTTGAAACATCAGGGAAGTGTGAGATGAGGTCAAAGTCATCAGTACCATAACATCCTGCCATGCTGATAGCAACATAAGTTTCTTGCAAACAGATTACATCGGTACTGTGACGAGTGGCTAAGGACTAATGACTCTGTGTTGGCTGCTGACAGACCCTCAACATTAAGCTGAAGAATTCGAAGTGCCAGTCCAATGGCTCAGAAGTCAAAAGATGGCAATACATTGGGGTTACAGTCAGATGGCATGTGACCAAGATTCATTGCCGAATTTGTTGCCCAAGTGCTTTGCAGACCAATGATAGATTTCTGAACGTGGTGAAAAGTGAAGTGTTTGATTAAGTGCTTTCCTGAATCGGACCTGGGCTGGAAAGTAAAATAAATGTTGAGCTAAATCCTGCCCCCACCTTTGCAGGCACAGAAAACCATTTATTAATAGGCACAAAAGTAATTAGCTAGTTAATAAAATGGAACTGCTGTGGCTCTGTTCTGCCGGGGCTGGAGAGTGGAGGCTGGGCTAGGGACTGTGCACATTTGTAAGATATGGAGGAGTGCTCTGGTGGTTGTCTCCACAGCAGTCCAGAGGTGAGTTTGGGTGGGGGGTGGGAGGAAGGGATGTAAGCCCAGGGATGGGGGGAAGGAGTGGGACACAAAGGTGAGCTCAGGTGGTCCACAAATAAGAGGATCTACTGGCCAGTTCCTCACACAACCATGCAAGAGAACCACAGATCTAGCAGCTACAATTGCGGCCAATGTGTTCTCTAGTGATTGATTGCTACAGAACAATTTTAAAATGCCATTTATCAAGCTCATGAAAAGGCAGTGGAATTACTAAAGCCAGTGGAAAGACTCCCATTGATTTCAGGCCCAAAAAGAGGGATAAAATAACTTACTTTGAGCTCGCCAGCTGAAATAAATCCACTGCTATCAGCATCATATTTGCGCCAAATCTGGAGGGGAAAAATTGGTAAGACCACATTAATTTTGCACTTAATCATCAAATAAGTTGATTATCTCATACAGCTCTAGATCAGATCTCATTCAGTTCCATAATTTGCATGTAGCCATATTATTGAGTACTTAATTCACTATGGACAAAGTAAAATTATCCACATACAGTGTTTTTTACTCTTATTTTGATGTTGACAGAACTGTGTATAGCATGCTGTGGAAAAAAGGAATCTGCAATCAGCTAGTCATTACAGACAGACAGTCTCTTTCTATAAAGGAAAAATATAATCAGACTGAGAACCTGATCAAAATTTTGTACCTAATTTGTGCACAAAGCCATCATGGTTGCATACTCACAGTGGTAATTTGCCTGGTCATTGTGTCCACAAACACCCAATTTACATGTTACTCAAGATTATATATTCAGTTTGGAATTCAAGCCTTTGAAGTAGAGGAATATATTTAAAAATAAAGTTTTTTTTTAATAATGGCTTTTAAAAGCTCTCACTACTCTGGAGCTTTTCCTATAGGAGTAAGTCGCTCCATGTCTATGAAGGAGTCGTGTATAATTCTGTTTGGCTATTCACCCAGGTGGGGTATTTTTGTTTTTTGTCGGCAAGTAATTTTAATGAGCAAGTGCAATATCTTTTGTTATAACCATCATCACAATAAAGGGTAAGCAAGTAAATTTTGTCTGGGCTGGTCAATTTTCGTGAGTGTTGCAAGGCTGACATAGTGTTTCTGCAGCAGGCAGCAATGCCAAGAATATAGGACCAAATCCTCCCCCAGATTTGTGAAGCTGTTCAAAAGCTGGTAGATCAGGCCACTTGATTTCCCCAAATGTAGGGGAGCTCCTTGGGTGGTCTAGAGTTGCCATAGTGGCTCTCACTCTGCTTCCTTCCTTGCCCCCCTTGTGCAGAGGTGTGGCAAGGAAAAGGAGGCATTCCAAGGGCATCCCTATACCCCAGTGCTCCCCGACTGACAGAATTGCACTGGAGGTCCACAGCCCCACCCCAGGGCCACTTAGCAAATCCCTCAATCCACTCTAAATTGTGCCTTGGAACTCGACGGACATCTTCATAACCAGGGACGAGTGCCAGTACCAAGGTGGCTCAAAACCTTCTGTGCCAATCTCCATTGATCTTTGTCCAGTGCACAAATGATAAAGCTGAGGATCTGACCCCAGCTCTCTAAAGGGTTAAAACTGTTCAGTGGGTTGCTACAGAAACCTTTCATCTCTGGAGAAAATGGACATGTATCTTTAAAGAAGTCTGCAAAGTGCAAGCATCTACTATATGCATCCCCAGCCTATCTACGGTATCTCTGTCTTTTGAGCATTCCTACCGGAATGTTCACAACTTTAACAGCTAAGAAAATGAAGCCTTCAAAAATAACACTGTTTTCCTTACTGAACATGAACTTGTACAAAATTCCACAGAGGTCCAATATACTAAACTACTTTAAATAAGAGTCTGCTTATAGGTGCCATTCAGAATAATTGACAGCAACGTACAAGGGGTGAAAGCAAAAGACACGCACCCGCATAAACTCCACACTGTTGTCCAAGGGTGTTTCCCGTCGGAAAAGCAGCAGAAAGTTCTCATCCTCTGGCAAGATCATATATGCAAGCTAAAAGAGGCAGGTAAAGATTAGAGCAAATTTACATGACTAGTGACACTATGCAGCAAATAAAAGATGACCATGTTGTTTCCATGGAAAAACTGTATTACACTTTGAGCAAGCAGTTTGAAATTTACACACAACCTGGCTTATCTTTGTGTCCCCGTTCCCTCCCCCCCCCCGCCCCAATGTCCCAATTATGCATGATCCATTTTCTAATTTCATTGTCTTTCAAAAAAAGAGATATTTTGGGAGTTTACCTCATGTATTTGTAAACGTCCATCTGCAGTGACATCGTAGGCAGACATGAATCGCTCTTTCACCCTCTGAAGCTTTTCCTCTGTTATGGCATCCTGCCGTTTGAAAAGCCACACACACACACACACTCAAACAGAATCATTTAGGGCACTAGAACATCTCCTGGATGAAATTTACTGTCCCAATTTTCCCATATATGAATGTTACATCATTTAGAATTCTCAGTGTAGTGCTTCTATTGGTCCATGCACAGATGCCACATAGGGTAAGTTTTAGAATGGAGCCCTATATGTAGCTCAGTGGCTCATAAACAGTAGGATGGAGACTCATTTCAGGCATCTGGAGATGCCTAAGTGTTTCAATGTCATTCTCCTTAGCCGGCTGGTCCCGGGGCGGCGGGGAGTGTGTATTACAAGAGCTAGAATGTCCATTTTACTCTTGTACTTTATGGATTAGAGCAGTTTCCTGGGAAATACATCTTTGTACTTTTTTATTAGGTCATTTGGCTTAGCAGATGTTGGTGACATTGTAGCTGGCTTGTTTCATACAGCTATTACCAATGTGAATGGAGACCTAGAACTGCTCTGAAACTAAGCCCTGGAGGTATCAGTGTTTATGATATGGAATTTTAAGCATCCTGCATTCTTTGTACTTGCATGTCCAATGACTTATTCCCCTTTCAAACAATTTCTAGGTGGTGAATGTGAGAAGTTGAGAGTTTAACTGTTTATATGATTTGGCAGGTATTATACTGACTTGTGGCCAATTTAACCTGGCAACATTTTTGAACAACTGGTCTGGCTGGGCTGCACCACCTGTGATACTAAAGCAGCTACACCTTATTTTGGTTAGAAAAACTCAAGCAGAGATGCAGAGATAGGGAGAAGAAATTTAGTGATGATATGCACAGCATCCAAAAAGAAACACACCACAGCTGACAATTAGGATTTCCAAAGGAGATATCTCCAATAATTTCAGATAAATAGCACTAGTAAGGCAGTCTGAATAGAAATACCCATTTATGTCACACCTCTCTGCTTCCCCACTTGGCTAGTTCAGAGACTCATCATTACCCCTTCTCTGCCTACTGTGGGGTTCATATGCCTTCCTCTGAAGCATTGTGGCCACTGTCAGACAGAATAGTGGTGGACCTTAGGTCTCATCCAGTATGGTAATTCCTAGGTTCTTATGACAGGTAGTCCTAGAAAAGTGAGTCCTATGAAGAGAATTGCCATGACTGCATACCACTTGATTAAGAACAAAGGAATATTAAAATCAAAATTGATTGATGTAAAGAATGAATACCAATTCTGTCTCCCGCTGCTGAGGGTGATGAAGCTGGAGATACTGAGAGCTGCGGTCCAAGCACAGGAAAAGCTGAGCACATGGGGATGTCAGACCATGGGACTAGAAGCCAGGAACTCCTGAGTTCCAGTCCAAGTGCTGACACTACCTCTTTGTGGGGTCTGGGGCAAGTCACTTAACCTCTCTGCTTCAGTTACCCTACATGTAAAATGGGGATCAAAACTACTTGCTTCACAGTAGTTAATGTTTATAAAGTGTTCTGAGGATGACAAATGTGGAACTTATTCTTAATTTAACTAATTATTATTGCAGCAGCTTTCCAAGGTTTAAACAAGGCAATGACCGAAGGACTTGTCATTGGGCCCTGAGTCAGCAAAATACTTAAGCATGGGCGAAATTAGCATTTACATCCACTTTTCACTGTCAGAGGTACAAGGCCATAGAGAATCAGGCCCTCAATCTTTCATTCCGGAACAATCTATAAACTTCTTGCAGCTAACATGGTTGTGCTGTAGGCACAATGACTAAGGCTAGCACTGTACTATCACTGTTAACTCACAAGTTGATATTTTGAAAACTTGTTCCCTGCTGAAATGAATTACAGTAAGGACACCCATGCCTCGAATCTCACAAATCTTTTTGATACCATACAGAATAATTAGTAGTCACGTGTGACCCAGGAACCTTTTGGTGCCAACTGGCAGAGGGAAAGGGGATTCATAGGATTTTAATAGGGATCCCCTGGGTCAGATATATGCATATTAAGTTCACCAAAGTGTGGCGTGTGAGGTCGCTAGTAAGAGACAATAGCCCACTAGTCACCCCAATCATTTCAAAATGTATGGATGGATAATAATTAAGGATTTGGAGATCTATGCTGGAAATTACATTTTCAAAGACTTAGAGTTAAGGCAGATAACCAAGAGATGACATGACTTCAACAGGTTCCTTTCAAACAGGAGGTAGCAGATACTTAGCTCTGTCTGGTCATCTGTGTATTGGACATTGTATGTCTCACAATGCAGGCCTATTTGCATACTGAGCCCAATACCCACTGCAATATTTACAGGAAGAAATAAACAGCAGGAGGGGATCGTGTTCACCAGTAAAGACAATGGATTGTGGGGTATTCCTTGGAGTGCAGAGGTACAGTCTAGATTTTTCACATAGGAGAGAAGCTGACAGTGTGGCTTGTCTCATGAAAAAGGGATCATAGCCTGTGTGGCTGGAAAGTGTTGGTAATGCTTTATTAGACATGAGGGTCTTGTTAATTAAGCCTAGGTTCTAGAATGTGTTATGATTTTATTTTATTTATTTTCTTCCAGTACTTCTACTTGTTATCACTCAAATCTCTCTACTTCGTTGAATTAATTTCTTTGTTTTCACTATAAACTTACCTAAGTGCTGTGTGTTAAGGGGAACAGTGGTCTGAGGTGTACCTGGTAAGATGGGTTGTACTATTCCTTTGGGAGCAGTGAATCTGTGAATACTTTGAGTGTCCAGTGAACAGGGGGTGGACACTCCAGGGAGACCTCAAAGGGCTCGGGGGTTGGAGTGTGCCTATCGCCAACCTGCAGAATCAGAGTGGGGCATGCATAGTCTTAGAGGGGAGTGCTTGTGTTGCCTGTGGCCAGTGGAGGTGACACAGACAAGGCTTCCTCATGCTAAGACCAGGTGGTATCAAAGTGCCTCACAGCCCTGGTACCCACGGGGAAGCATCACAATATGATGGTACCAATTTCCAGCTGGTTCAAAAGAATACTACTGTGTAGGATTTTTTCCCTTAGAACCTCTGCCACAGTCAGCAGTAGTTACTTTAGTAGAGTAACATCAGGATTTCATAGATGAGAGAATGGAACCATGATTAGATTATGGACTTGCCTACACTTGAAGTGCTACAGTGGTGCAGGTGCACTGCTGTAGTGCTTCCATGTAGACACTTCTTATGCCAACGTGGATGGATAGACAGACAAAACAAAAAAGTGGGGCACTTTTGAACAAACACAATACTGTTTTCTTTCACCTAAAAATTATAACTCTTTCTTGTGGTATTTAAATTGGCTTCCAGAGCAGAACACTTCCCAGGCGTTAGGCAAGCATATCAGTTACTATTTTCAATAGCCTGGCAAACTACTCTGAAATTATCCTCCTCCATGCCCAGTAGGATAAGTTATTTTTGAAACTATAATCATCACGGATATTTGAAAAAATGTGCTGTGGAATTCAAACTAGTGTTTTGTTATAAAAGCTTATTGTTCAACCGTATGTCAGCTTTTAACAACTTCACTGAATTTTAGCTATGTAAGAGCATTGATAATGAGAATAAAAATAGGATTTTTTACAATTAGTTATCTTATTGGCTAAATCACTTAAAGATGCATCATTTGGAATGTATGCAAACCATAGCACCATTAGCTTTTGGTCCAGATGTTCTTCAGTCTGACAGATATTTCAAAGTTGCCCTCCCTCTCTATGCAGCACCATTCTCTTTCTTGTAATGTAAAAGGTAATAGGAGTCTATTCCTATCACTAAGCAGATCATTTTACTTCCAGAGAGCAAAGGCAGAGTCAAAAATGCACAATCTGGGTTTTCGGAGAGGTAGGCTAGAAGTGAAGTGTTTATATATCAAATTGTACAACATCAACTTCAATCTCCAGCTTTGTTCTTTAGCGCCGTACCCAACATTTGGAAAGACAGGATCTATTCTGCTGTTGTTGCAGGGCAATCAAGAGCTGCATTTCACCCCCACATAGGGGAGTAAGAAAGCATCTTATGTGGCTGCCCTGGGGCTGCTACTCTCTCCACTGTGCAGGTGGATGGGGACTAGGGCAGCCATGGTCAGCTGTTGCAGCTGAGCTGTTGCAGAGGCCAAGTAAGTTGCTCCATGAAAAGACCTGAGGCAGCTTAGTTCCCATCTGAAGGAAGGGGGAAGCAGGGGTCAAACATTGACTCTAGGAAGCTTAAACAAGTCTGAATCTACCCTGGGTGCTAGGTTTTGTTTTCACATCACTGCTGTAATATTGCTACAGTGAGGCAGTGAGTCTGGAAAGATGATAGTGTTAATATCACAGTAACAAATATTGCTGATAGTTAAAACTTCAGAAGTCTTGTGCATTTGGGAGGGGCTTACCCCAGAAACAGCAGGGAAAAAATTCTTACCCATCAACCTGGAAGCAAAATGTAAAATACTAGAGGTCTGGGTCTGAAGACAGCTTTGGGTTTTACAGTGGAAAATGTTTAAACAAATGACATACATTTTTACTATTAGTTATAGAGCTTAACATACTTACAGATCTTTATATCTTCAAAGAACAGTACAAACATCAATTACTATCACTTAACTGTATAAATTTTATTGGTTTTCAATAATTGCCATGGTTTCCACAGACAAGATTCAAATGTCCCTTAAAAAAGTGTCTTGCCCATGCACAATTAATTTACACGGTGTGGATGTGACCTGAGGATGCATTTTCTACAGTCAGAAGATACTACTGTTGTTTGAAAGGTAACTGCTAGCCCGTATTAGTGCTCTCCTCCGCCCTACCCCAAATCTTGGGTAACTTGAGATTGTTCATATTACAAGGAGAAGAAGTGAGAGAGGGAGCGAGCTCCAGACTGACAAACATCAACTACATAGAAAACCACACTGATCAGAGCCAGGTGTGACAATAACAGAAAATGTGGAAGTGGCAGAAGTGTTTTATGTTTCAGTTTTCACCAAAAAGTTTAGTAGCAATTGGACATCTAACTTAATGAATGCCAGTGAAAATGAGGTAGGATCAGAGACTAAAATAGGGAAAGAACAAGCCTGATGAAATACATCCTACAATACTCAAGGAGCTGAGTGAGGAAATATCTGAGCCATTAGCGATTATCTTTGAAAAGTCATGGAAGGACTGGAAAAGGGCAAATATAGTGCCAATCTATAGAAAGAGGAATAAGGACAACCCAGGGAATTTCAGACCAGTCATCTTAACTTCAGCACCCAGAAAGATAATGGAGCAAATAATTAAGCAATCAATTTGCAGACACCTAGAAAATAATAAGGTGGTAAGTAACAGTCAGCACGGATTTGCCAAGAACAAATCGTGTCAAACCAACTTGATAGCTTTCTTTGACAGGGTAACAAGCCTTGTTGATGGGGGGGATAAAGCGGTAGATGTGGTATATCTTGACTTTAGTAAGGCTTTTGATACTGTCTTGCATGACCTTCTCATAAACAAACTAGGGAAATACAAGCTAGATGGAGCTACTATAAGGACGGTGCATGACTGGTTGGAAAACTGTTCCCAGAAAGTAGTTATCAGTGGTTCACAGTCAAGTTGGAAGGACATATTGAGTGGAGTCCCACAGGGATCAGTTCTGGATCGAGTTCTGTCCAATATCCGTTTATGTTGGACATTAGCAAAAACTTCCTGTCAGGATAGTTAAGCACTGGAATAAATTGCCTAGGAAGGTTGTGAAATCTCTGTCATTGGAGATTTTTAAGAGCAGGTTAGACAAACACCTGTCAGGGATGGTCTAGATCAGGGTTTTTCGCAACAAATTTTTTGGTGGCCTCAGAGTGACCACTCTCACTGGTGGCCGCACTGACACTTTTCCCCTAAAATACTAATTAACTTTAGGAAAAACAATTAAATATGCACAGATATACATTACAATGATTTGGGTGGGTATTTGTAGGGTTTTTTGGCAGACTCGGTAACAAAAATAATGCTGCCTCCTCCTTCGCCCCCCACCCTCACCCCATCCAGAGCTTAGTGGGTCCTGAGGCTTGTTGTGAAAAGTGATATTTGTATATTTGTTAATATCACAGCTATGAAAAGTGATAAGTGATATTAACAAACATACAAGTATAATTTTTCACAAATAGCTAGTAAGTCTGCTGTGAAAAGAGATACTTGCATGTTTGTTAATATCACTTTCCTTAGCAAACCCCTGGACCCATTAAGCCCTGGATGGGAGTGACGAAGGGGAAGGCAGCAGGGGCCAGAGGCGATGATGGGATGGATGCAGGGCCGTGGGAGGCAACGGGGGTCTGGGGAAATGGGGGGATGGATGCAGGGCTGTGGGAGGCAGCAGCGGCCCGGGGCAATGGGGGGATGGATGCAAGGCCAGGAAGGCAGCAGGGTCCTGGGGCAGGGGGAGGAGGGATGGATACAGGGCTGTGGGAGGCAGTGGGGGCCAGGGGCGAGTGATGAGGCCCACCATTGTGTGGCCAGAGCCAGGGCCTGGTGTCTGCTGCTATGTGGCCAGGGCTAGGGCTCAGTGCCACAGCCAGAACCCAGTGCTGGGGACAGGAACTGCGTGGCTGGAGCCAGGGATCGGAGCCCACTGCCATGCAGCCGGAGCTGTGAGTCAGCACCCAGGGCCAGTGCCTGCTGCCGCAGGGCTAGAGCCTGGAGCTGGGTGCCAGAGCCCAGGAGTGCATGGCTGGAGCAAGGAGTCAGCGCCCGCTGCTGTGTGGCTGGAACCAGCGCTCTCTTCTGCGCAGCCAGGGCCAGGGGTCAGCAACCAGAGCCAGCTCCCACCACCGTGTGGCCGGAGCCAGGGTACAGAGCTGTGGGTCGGTGCCTGCTGCTGTGCAGCTGGGGCAGGGGATCAGCGCCAAGGGCTGGGACCCATGTGGCTGGAGCCTGGGGCCAGCACCGAACACCGCATGGCCAGAATTGGGGGCCAGAGGTTGACTGAAGCTCCGTGGTCAGAAGCGGGGGTCAGCGCCTGCTGCCCTGTAGCCAGAACCAGGGGTTGGCACTTAAAGCCCCGCGGTTGGAGCCCGCTGCCATGTGGCTGGGCCTGGAGTTGGTGCCTGTGGCCAGTGTCTGCTTCTGCACGGCTGAAGCCCAGGACTGGAGCCGGGAGCCAGTACCTGCTGCCATGCAGCTGGAACCAGGGGCTGGAGGCTGAAGCCCCACAGTTGGAGGCCAGGGCCGCATGGCCAGAGCTGGGGGGGGTCAATACCCGCTGCCCCGTGGTTGGAGCCTGGGGCCGCATGGCCAGGTTCCTGAAGTCCTGCTGCTGGAGCCTGCCACCCAAACCCCTTCCTCCCAACATGGGTCAAGAACTCACCTTGCTCCTGCAGTGTTGTGCCCCTTTCTAGAGGTGGTGCAGGGAGGCGCATCCAGGAGCAATAAGGAGGGATGAGGAGGCGCCGATGCTTCCTCCTCCCCATCATCACCCAGGAGGCTGTCGTGGCCTCATGAAAAGCCCCTGGTGGCCACATTTGAGGAACATTGGTCTAGATAATATTTAGAGCTTGTCTACGCTTACATTTTATAGTGCTCTAACTTGCTGGCTCGGGGGGGGTGAAAAATCACCCCCCTGAGTGCATTAAGTCTGAGTGCTTTAAAGCTCTAATGTTAACAGGCTCCCAGCACTTGGAGCTAATCCTCTCGTGGAGGTGGATTACCAGGAGTGCTGGGAGAGCTCTCTCCCAGCGCTGGTGCACGACCACACTCGCACTTCAAAGCGCTGCCATGGGAGGGTTCCCGCAACAGCGCTTTGAAGTTTCCAGTGTAGCCATGCCCCCAGTCCTGCCTTGAGTGCAGGGAACTGGACTAGGTGACCTCTTAAGGTCCCTTCCAGTCCTATGATTTTATGTAAAGTAAGGCTGTTAAAACAACCCACCCCCACTGGAAAGAAGGTTGTGTGGTTTGTTTGTTTTTAAATTATTAACTCGCTATTCAACAAAGTTGGTGCAAACAGAAAAGGCAGAGCCAAACAAGCTCTAGTTTCATATGTCTAAAGGTTACATTGGATTTGTTTCAGAGCCGTCAATTACAGTGGGCAGTAAATGCTATAGTGGCAATACAGTTCTGACCTGAAAAGTGACCCGGGAAATAGCTTGATGGGATTCTCTGCCTATTGTCTTTATAAACTGGTGGGATGATTTGACAGCAAATAAACAGCTGTAGTCAAGCATAGTCTTTCTCAAGGGTTTGTGGTGCCATTATTGCATAGTCACCATCCAGAGCAAAATGGCACTTCAAGGTTGCAGAAGCACTTCCTTCTAACTATCCTCCCGCCACTATGGGCTGCAATATTCTAGACTTGTTCTGTCTGATAACTTTATTTTTGGAAAGTTTTGAGCAAAAATGGTTCAGTGCTTTTCTCTGGGCACTCTCTGCTGGCAGGGATCCCATGTATTTCCAACAGCAAGCTCAAGCTGCCCTCCTCTGGGGGTGGACTTCTGTGCTAACACTGCCTGCCTTCCCCAGTAGGGCATGTGTGAGAATCCTGGGGTGCAGTAGCCTTCACTGGCCTGGGTTGGAGGTGTGTGCAAGTTGCCCATTTAATGTTGCCTATAGAATACAGGAACATTTTTAGAGATGAAAAATTTTTGCAGTCAAAACTAGGGCTGCCAATTAATCGCAGTTAACTCAAGCAATTAACGCAAAAAATTAATTGCAATTAATTGGACTGTTAAACAATAGAATACAAATTGAAATATCTTAAATATTTTTGATATTTTTCTACATTTTCAAATATATCAATTTCAATTACAACACAGAATACAAAGTGTACAGTGCTCACTTTATATTGTTTTTACTACAGATATTTGCATAGTAAAAATTATAAACAAAAGAAATAGTATTTTTCAATTCACCTCATACAAATACTGTAGTGCAATCTCTTTATCATGAAAGTGCAACTTACAAATGTATTTTGTTACATAACTGCACTCAAAAACAAAACAATATAAAACTTTAGAGCCTACAAGTCCACTCAGTCCTACTTCTTTTTCAGCCAATCGTTCAGACAAACAAGTTTGTTTACATTTGCAGAAGATAATGCTGCCCGCTTCTTATTTACAGTGTCACCTGAAAGTGAGAACAGGGTGATTGCATGGCACTGTTGTAGCCGGTGTCACAAGATATTTACGTGCCAGATGCACAAAAGTTTCATATGCCTCTTCATGCTTCGGCCATCGTTTCAGAGGACATGCTTCCACAATGATGACACTTGTTAAAAAAAATGCGTTAATTAAATTTGTGAGTGAACTCCTTGGGGGGAGAATTGTATGTCTCCTGTTCTGTTTTACCCACATTCTGCCATATATTTCATGTTATAGCTGTCTCAGATGATGACCCAGCACATGTTGTTCATTTTAAGAACACTTTCACTGCAAATTTGACAAAATGCAAAGAAGGTACCAATGTGAAATTTCTAAAGGTATCTACAGAATTCGACCCAAGGTTTAAGAATCTGAAGTGCCTTCCAAAATCTGAGAGGGATGGGGTATGGAGCGTGCTTTCAGAAGTCTTAAAAGAGCAACACTCTGATGCGGAAACTACAGAACCCGAACCACCAAAAAAGAAAATCAATCTTCTGCTGGTGGCATCTGACTCAGATGATGAAAATGAACATGCGTCGGTCCGCACTGCTTTGGATCATTATTGAGCAGAACCCGTCATCAGCATGGACGCATGTCCCCTGGAATGGTGGCTGAAGCAAGAAGGGACATATGAATCTTTAGCGCATCTGGCACGTAAATATCTTGTAACACCTGCTACAACAATGCCATGTGAACACCCTGTTCTCACTTTCAGGTGACACTGTAAATAAGAAGCGGGCAGCATTATCTTCTAAAGTTTTACATTGTTTTATTTTTGAATGAAAGTTTTTTTTTGTACATAATTCTACATTTGTAAGTTCAACTTTCATGATAAAGAGATTGCACTACAGTACTTGTATTAGGTGAATTGAAAAATACTATTTCTTTTGTTTATTACAAATATTTGTAATAAAAATAAATATAAAGTGAGCAGTGTACACTTTGTATTTTGTGTTTAATTTACATCAATATATTTGAAAATGTAGAAAACATCCAAAAATATTTAAATAAATGATATTCTATTATTGTTTAATAGCGCGATTAATTGCACGATTAATTTTTTTAATTGCTTGACAGCCCTAGTCAAAACACAGTGTGAGTATAATGAAGGGAATTTTTCTTCCATAGAAAGGGGCAAACAGCAACAGATAAAATAAGAATTCTCCAAACTTTGCTCAAAGTTAGGCATATGGAGATTGTGGCTATTTGAGGAGGAATCAAAAATGACACCAAGTTTGCAAGCTGAGGAGCCATTGGTAGTACGATAGTTATTGGTGACAGAGAAAGGAGGAGGGGCAGATCGCTACTGTCAATTGATAGAAATGACAGGAATAAAAAGCAGTGCCTGTCTCCAGTTTTCATTTTGGAAAAAGAAAGGTCACCTTACTCAAAGAATTAAGATCTGTATTAGATTATAATGGTGACTGAACCAAGTCTGGAAGAAGGATTTTTACCCCTTAGCTATCATCATGTGAACATTAAAACTTCAAAGACACTGGCTTAGGTCCCAATCTAGCGGAGTGCTGAGTATCTCTTGAGAGCAGCTGAGCATCCTCAATGGATAACAAAGCCTATGGTAATTGAAGGCACAGCACTTTTTAGGATCAAGTCCGTAACATGTATGTTATTAGCAAACAAAAGATTATATAATTTTACTATGAAAATATAAACAGCTGTAAAAAATATGGCCCATGGCAGTTATCATAAATCACTTGATTTAAGGACAATTTTTTTTACAAGAACATTTCTTATTAAGGATAATACTCCACAAAGTTTTGCATGGGACAATTACTGTAATTCAACCCACCGTAGTAAGTACATTTTCCCCTCTTCACATCTGATCCTGTCCTTTAATTTTGTGAAAAATCCTTTAAAAATATTTCACATCAGCAATGTAATCGACATATTCGTACTTCTCATTATGATGGAAAGGACATGTTCACCTTTTTATCCCCACAGTGTTTAATTTCTTAAGAATGGTTGTCCATAACCTTCTGGAAACTTGACAGTAATCTCTTTCCTTTTATCACATTTTTTTTCTTTTGGGTGCCCTTGCCCCCACATTCTCTCATATTTCTTTGCTTGTTAAGAGAGCTGTGCTGCTGGTAGTGATTTATTTTAATGAAAACACAGTGATGAATCATTTGTTTTGGAAAAAATAAAATGTGCAGAGAATCACAGGGATTTTAGAACTTGATGTAAGAGTAGGTCTAATTTAGGATATGCCAACCTTGAGAGTATCACTTTAATCAAGAACAGGTCATGCCATTAACAATTACCATTCTCCCCCACATGAGGAGATGGAAAATAGGATTTTCCCCTGCAATTAAGTAAGTACATCACATGTAGGGGGAGAAAAAGTCTAAAGCATTGAAAGATGCTTGTTTGCAAGTGATTTTTTTGTTTTTAAATTCCCAACTTCCCTTGTTCATTGGTACAAAAGGCAGGCAGATTGCACCATTCAATTCTGTCTGCAGCTAGCTGTCAGCGTCTGCCAAATTGGAACAACAAATCCTTGGACTAATTCAGACCTCACTTAGGATCTGATCCTTTAACAGGCTGCATGCATGCAAAGCCCTGTGTCCACATGGAGCCAGATGCAGGATTGAGATCTTCGTCAATGCAACTCCCACAGAAGCCAGTGAGAACTGAACTCATGTGAGAGCCTGAATCTGCCATGTGCTAAGTGCCTCCTATGCAGAGTAACTGCAATAGCCTCTTTTTTTAAAAAAAAGCTAGCCGTCTACTTGCACCCACAAATTGTGGGCACAAATATGTGATGGTCCAATTTATTCCTCCATAAATCTTAGGCATGTATATGACCAAGTGTATTTACAATTGATTGTGGGTGGAAAATGAACCAGTAGATATGTCCACTCAAAAGAATAGTGGGCACAAAAATGGAACTAAAGTCAGGCTGGAAATCAGGACTTATATACATAGGACAGAAATGGCAACTTTCAGCAGTATCCTGGATGAACACTACTGAAGTAAGTTTAAGAATTTTAGGTTTCAGAGTAACAGCCGTGTTAGTCTGTATCCGCAAAAAGAAGAACAGGAGTACTTGTGGCACCTTAGAGACTAACAAATTTATTAGAGCATAAGCTTTCGTGGACTAAGTGGGCTGTAGTCCACGAAAGCTTATGCTCTAATAAATTTGTTAGTCTCTAAGGTGCCACAAGTACTCCTGTTCTTCTTTTTAAGAATTTTAGGAGTTTACTATATTAAAAATGCAAATGCTCATGTATTATTGTTGGACTGTATGTAACTTGTTTAGAAGGGAGACATGACTAATGTAAATTTGGGGAAGTGTTACGAGCTTCAAAGGACTACTTGAAACAATGTGAACTTTTAAAGTTAAGTGGGTTTCCCAGGAAATTTCAAGGGGGAGGCACACGCAAATGTTACCCCCTCAAGTTATGCAAGAGCTCAGCCTTTCGAAGCTCTGCCCTGAGGAGGGGACCTTTTGTCTGCTGATCGCCTGTTACATGAGGACAAGGTCAGAGGCCCAAATAGAGTGACTCTGAGATTCATGGGTGCGCTTATTCTGAGCTAATAGTTGTTACGAACCTATGGCTGCATAAAACCCCCTCGGTGAGGCTGGAAGGTTGGCTCGTGATCTCCGGTAAGCTTATTAGCATGGGTGTAAGTTCTTTTAATACTTTAATATATTTTCTCTAATGCTTTCACCTTAAGAATAAACATGCTTGCTTAGGAAAGCTGCATGGTATCGTGGACAATTATGCTTTTTATAGCCTGTGAACCAGCTTCAATAGGCGAGAGCCCCACATCAGACTATTCCATAGCTCAGTGGTTAGAGCACTCACCTGAGAACTGGGAAAACCCACATTCAGATCTCTGCTCCACATCAGGCGGGGGAGGAGGGACATGTAACCCGGGTCTCCCACATCCAAGTGAATACGTTAGTCACTAGGCTAAAAGTTACAAGGGAAGCTGCCACCACTTCCTATTCCCACCCCATGGAGTATTTTTCTTGCAAAACAAACCAAACAAAAACCCCAAACCAAAACAAAAAAACAACTGCTTAGGGGCCTAGCTCCAGGAGAGCTGTGAATTCCAAGCAGTGATAGCTGCCTCCCTGCAGCACCAAACTCCCTGAGAGGGGTAGGACTCAGGCCACACCCCTCTTCTTGACATTTCCTACTAGCTAAGTTAGGCAGCACCCCGCTCAAGCCATTTCTACACTACAAAATTATGCCGACCTAACTTATGTCAGCATACAGCCACCACCGTTATTAAATCGCTTGTGTGTATGTACACACTTTGCTCCCTGTGTTGTCGGTGTTCATCCTCACCAGGACTACTTGTATCGATTGTATTGTCAGCATGGGGCATTGTGGAACAGCTGCTGAAAGTCAGTAACAGTTGATGTAAGCAATGCAGTGTCCACACTGACACTGCGTCCATCTAGTTACATCGCCCATGACTCTATGCCACACGGGGAAGCAGTCTTACTAAATTGGCGTAAAGAGGCACTTACGTCAGTGGGAGTCAAATTTAAGTGAAAACACTTCCACAGCTAGATCGCCGCAACGCAGCTAACGTCAACGTCACCCTGTAGTGTAGACCAGGCCTCAGTCTGACGGTGGATCCCATTCTTTGACAGCTAACTCTTTCTCCCATACACTGGGCATGTAGGCACCTAACTCAGAGGCTGTGGATTCCACTGGGTGCAGCAAGGTGCCTAAAAGTTAGGCACTGCAACACTGAGCATTGCAATGCCTAAGTCCCTTTGTGGATCTAGTCCTTAGCCCATCAGTATAGACTGGTAATTAGACTACAGAATCCTACCATAACTCCATCAATTTACTAAAACCTTTTGCATATGTATTAGAGAGATGAAGTGAGTGAGGTAATATCTGTTACAGGACCAAATACTGTTGGCGAGAGAGACAAGCTTTTGAGCTTACACAGAGCTCTTCTTCTGGTCTGGGAAACTAACTTAACGTGTCTCTGCAAAATACAAGGTTTGAACAGATTGTTTAGCATAAGTAGGTAACAGATTTCAAGGGACCATTCAAGGTGAAGTGGCCCATTAATCTATATCTACTTGCAAATCAAAGGAGTTATGGTAGAATTGTATGACCTGATAGCTTTTCATAGTTAGATAAGGAAAGGGGGGGTTGGATCTGGGATTTGGTTTGGCCCATTATAAAGTTAGGGGGGCTTTGCAAAAGTCAGATCTTCCTTTACTTCAAAACACCCCCAAAAGTTCAAAGATATTTAGATTCAAGACTTTGGTTTGGACCCATCTTCACTAGTGACACATTCTGAATCCTCTTTCTTGCCCAGTGCTCGTAATCCACAAATCTGATTCTCAAGTGGCTCATAGACTCTGTCTTTAATTGTTTCCCCAGCTGCTTTGATGTGCTTGCATTTAATGTCAGACAAAGATGTAGCAGAGAAGCTGGGAAAAATAACAGAGCTACAGATTACAGTGGTCATTAGGGGAAAATAATAGCTTAGAGAGCGGAGGTTGAAAAAATATAATTATGAAACTGTTCACTATTCAAGCAGAGACAACTTCGAGAGCTGATAATGTTATTTATCACTTGTATAGCACTTTGGAAATAGTAACTAATTAATCCTTGTAATGCGTCTGCAAGGTATGTCATTAAGTGTTATTGTCTCTCTGTAGCAGAGGGTAGAAGAGGCATAGAGGTTAAGTGCCCATAAAAGGAATCAGTGTCAAAACTAGGATTAAAATGCAGAGATCCTAGCTCCCATCCCTGTGCTGATATCAGTAGGCAGTGTGTTTCTTTAGGGTAATGAAAAATAGTTCCAGGGGGCCCCTTGACTTTTTATACTGTGGGAAGTGGTTCTTCACACATCAGTAGGAAGCATGTACGGAATAGGTGATGTGTACAGGAAGAAAAATGGTGGGTAAACATAATGTTATATGATAATTATACAAAAATAAGTCATTCATATATAGTGCTACGCTGCTCATGATGCTTAAGAGACAAATAAGAAAAAGTCCTTTCCCTGAGGAGCTTCCAATCAAAGCACAAAATTCTACTCTCAGACTTACTCAGCCACAGTATTTCTCAGTAGCCTCAATGGGAGATCCACCCATGCAGGGAAAGCAGAATGCTGAGACTGACTACTGCCCTATGGATTTGAGATAATTTTGCCATTAGTTAAACAATGAGAATTGAAAATAGACCATAGATTGCAAGGCCAGAAGGGACCATTGTGATCATACACAGGAGGTCAGATTATAACACAGACCATAGAACTTCTCCAAAATGATTCCTGGAGCATATCTTCTAGATCAGTGGTTTTCAAACTTTTTTTCTGGTGACCCAGTTGAAGAAAATTGTTGATGCCTGTGACCCAATGGAGCTGGAGATGAGGGGTTTGGGCTGTGGGAGGGGCTTGGGGCTGGAGCAAAGGGTTGGGGTATGGAGATGAGGGTTGCGAGGTGGGGCCAGGAATGATGGGGTCAGGGTGTGGGAGGGAGCTCTGGGCTGGGGCAGGGGATTGGGGTGCGGGAGGGGCTCCGGGCTCGGGTGCAAGCTCTGGGGTGGGGCCAGAGATGAGGGGTTTGGGGGGGCTCAAAGTTGGGATAGGGGATTGGGGCGTGGGGTTGAGGCACGGGCTTATCTCGGGTGGCTCCCAGTCAGCAGCAAGGCAAGGGTGCAAAGGCAGGCTTCCTGCCTGTCCTGGCACCGCAGACCGCGCTGCACCTCGGAAGAGCCCAGCAGCAGGTCCGGCTTCTAGGCGGAGGCATGCAAGTGGCTCCACATGTGTCTCACACACAGGGATACCACCCCCCCTCAGCGCCTATTGGCCAGTTACCAGCCAATGGGAGTGCGGAGCCAGTGTGCAGAGCCCCATGGCCCCCCGCCTAGGAGCTGGACCTGCTGCTGGCCGCTTTCAGGGCTCAGCGTGGTGTCAGAACAGGTTGGAACTAGCCTGCCTTAGCTGGGCAGCACCGCCGATGGGACTTCTAATGGCCCATTCGGTGGTGCTGACCAGAGCCACCGTGACTCAGCGCCTTACGACCTGCAGTTTGAAAACCACTGTTTTAGATAAACGTCCAATGTTGGTTTAAAAATTGTCAAGGACGGAGAATCCACTGTGACCTTAAGTAAATTGTTCCAAACTACTCTCACTATTAAAAATTTACACCTAATTTCCAGTCTGAATTTGTCTAGCTTCAACTTCCAGCTACTGGATTGTGTTATACTTTTCTCTGCTAGATCGACAAGCCTGTTATTAAATATTTGCTCTCCATGTAGATTCTTATAGATTGTAATCAAGTCACCCCTTACACTTCTCTTTGTTATGCTAAATAGATTGAGCTCCTTGAGTCTATCAGTATAAGGCATGTTTTCTAATCCTTTAGTCATTCTTGTGGCTCTTCTCTGAAGTTTCTCCAATTTATCAACATCCTTCTTGAATTGTGGATACCAGGGGAAGGGATGCAAGGCAACGCATGATCATATTGTTTAAGGACCATATACTGGCTCCCTCGCTGTTAAGTAGCACCTTACCGCTCCCACTGATTTCACTGAGAATCCTTTGCAAAGCAAGATACTACTCTCCATATGAGTAAGTGTGGCAGAATCTGTTCCTTAAATTTAATTCAGAGGGGTTTCATTTATGTGAAACTTTTTCTTATAATAGCAACAGTAGATATAGAAAATGAGAGATGCGGAAAGGAAAAGAAGACTGATTTAAATTAAATCATTTGAACATGTAACTTTTGGCAATAATGAGAGTTGTCATTATATACCCTGTTTAACAAAGGGAAAAAATATGTTCCATTATGAACCCTGTACACACTGGGTTCTGTGCACTACTGTTTTGGTATGTAATGCCCTATTTCACATAGACCTCTGTGTGTGATCACGGGAACATAGGACTTGCTGTACTGCAGCAGTCTCGTGGCCCATCTAGTCCAGTACTACAGTGGCCAGCACCAGACACTTCAGAAGTCAGTGCAAGAAACCCCACAGCAGGCAAACATCAGATAATCTGCACTATGAAATTCTTCTCCTAACACCTCATAATTAAAGGTTGGCTTAAACCCCAAAGCTTGAAGTCTCATATCCCTTCCAATACTTTCTTTAGATTTATAACAACGCTAGATAGTCTTATCTATATAAATGTTGATCCCTCTTTGAATATTGCTAGGTTCTTGGTCTTGATAACATCCTATGGCAATGAGTTCTAGTCACAATCTGCATTGTGTGAAATAACACTTTTATCAGTTTTGAATACGCCACCTTTCAGTTTAATTCAGTGCCCTTTTATCTTGTGTTATGAAGCAGGGAGAATGGAAGCTTCCAATTTTATCTCCTTTTTAAAATTAATAATCACAGTCTTTTCAACCTCTCTTCATATGAATTTTTCTATATCCATAATCATTCTCATTCCTCATCTCTGAATCCTCTCTGTCTTTATGCAATTTATATCTAAATTCTAAATAGACTTTTCTATACATGCCAGCAATATTTCATAATAAAACTATTATTTTTGCAAATGAAACAACAGTTCCTTTTTGTTTAGAATAATTACAAATTGGAGTATGTAAGACCCCCATTCTTAATTTTGCACGTTGTAGTCAGAAATTTGTTCAGATTTAACTAGCCTGTTTTTCCTGTCTTATTATCTGTTTTTATTTAATGGAGTTGCTTCACATCACATTTATTTGCTTTGTGTCCATTTCTTCTATTTAAAGAGATGCTGACTTTTTTTTCTTGTATTTGACCCTGTAGTGAAAACATACTTTTTTTAATGTAATCTTTGTACAAATTCTAGGACAGATTTATTCAGTGGCAGTAGTTCTCTCTGGGATATAGTGACATTCAAAGGCAAAGTATGAACTGAAGATAAGGGGGAAAGGGAGATTTTAGCATAAAACTTTTTGTACATTTTGATTTGTGGACAGCATAAGATGAGAAGCACTGATAAATAGTATGAAATAGAGCTAAAAAAAGAAAACCCAACCCAAACCAAACAAAGATACACAAGTCTTGATCTTATGAGCAATATGTTTGACTCATATGTTTATCCTTTAACCACTTTTAAGAATGAAGGCATAACTCTTCATAAGCACTGGTTAAAATTAATGCAGGAAGAGTTCTATGGTAATCTTATTTCCAAAGTCAATGATCATATTAACAAATCAGCACTGTTTTGAATCAAGCATAAATACTTGCTACTTTCCCCTCCAAGACTAAATTCTGTATTAAAGAATTTCAGTTCCATTTTTATTCATCTAAATGGATTTTCCTCCAAGCTTTCAAAGAGGAGATTTGGTTTGTGCCAAAATTATAACCTTGGAGTGAGTAACAGATGTTGGACTGAAAATAAACAGTTCTAATACTGGTAGAGTTATTGCACTTGTTTCTCCTAGCACCTGTTGTTGCTAGGAGAAAATAAAACCCTTTATCTTTGGTCTCACTAAGGAAACTATCAGTCACAGAGCAAAGAGTACAAAACCTTTTTAAACATAATTGTCTTCACATGCATGGAATTTGGTAAGTACTTACAGATGTGCCCAGTTTCTTCAGTAGATGATGAAAAAAATTATCAAGCTCCTTCCCCTCTATGTAACCATTGTCTAAATACAATGAAAACATACATGATTGAACAGACATAATTATTGCTCTAACTCTAAGCACAACTTATGTACTATAGAACCATTTTTATGTTTATAGACACTGTGCCAAGTTGGAGCAATGTTCTCTTTATTCCTAAATAAGTCTATTCATCCTTCCTATCTTATGGCACATCACTTAAAGTTGGAAGTTGTTATATTTAATTCAAATTCTTAGCATTTTCATATTTTAATTTTTCTTTATTATATTGTAAAGATCTTGGCCAAAAGGAAAAAAGAAGCAGTAGCAGTAACAGAGTGGACAAATATTTTGTGCTCTGAGTGCATTCTCTGCAAGGGATATTTATTGTTAAAAAAAAAATTCCCTTATGTAGATAAGGTCAACCCTGTGAAATTCAGGATTTCCTGGAAGGACTGATTCAGCTACTTAGTGTTGGTGGATGCTCAGCAAGTACTTGATTTCAAATAAAAAAAACCCCATCGTTGGTGCGCAAAGAGAACATTTGTCCTGATTTTTGCTGCACGGTGTTAACGCTATCAGCCTGCTTCCGGGGCGCAGGCAACATCTGCCACAGCTGGCAAACACAGAAGTACGTGGTAAGTCTCAGACATATATGAAGCCCCAGCCACATGTTACATAGACTCAGGCACCACACTCACGTGCATCACACAGGCACAGGGCATGCACACCTAGGGCCGCACTCAGGGGCACCACGCCCCAGCTACATCACAGGGGGAGTCCCGCATACACAGCCACCAGGTGCCGAAAGATACCCCACGCCCAGCCACAGGGACCCGTCCTCCCAGTCCCGGGACCCCTTGCCTCGCCCGACACTCAGCGCCCCCGAGCCAGCGGCGCCCGGCTCGCTCCCTTCCCGCGCCAAGTTTCCCCGCGCGAGCAAACCTCCCGCACCGTCGGCGTCGAAGCGCTGCCAGATGTCCAGGAAGCCGGCGGCGTCCAGCTGCTCCAAGGGGCTGCTGTCCATGGTGCTGCTGGGGGAGAGAACTCGCCCAACTCCCGGCGGCGGCTGGAGCGCTTTGCCCGCCTGCGGTCCCTGCAGCGCGCCGGCCGCTCTGCCTGCCGCCCCCCGCCTGACTAGGGGCGGGAGGTTTTCCAAAGAGGAGCCCGCAGGGAGACACGCCCTGCGCTCGCGCGCATGGGCCCAGGTGAGAGGAAGGGCAGGGGCCGAGCCACCTGGGGGAGAGGGAGAACTCCACTGCAAAACAGCTGTCCGCAGCTGACCCCCCCCCCAGTTAAAAATCAACCCCCCATTCCCTGGGGTCTGAGAGCTGCAGGGATGCAAAGAGAGGACACCGCTAACTACATGGGGGGCTCTTAGAAACTGCCTCCCTATTGACCCCTGCTCTGCGCCATACAGGGTGGAAGGGCAACTTAGAGAATGCTGGCTGGGGATATTTATTTTAGCATCTCTCACAGAGGCTCTTCCCAAGCCCACCAAAGTCACCTGACGGTCCTGTTTAGGGGGATGTGTGTGGTCTGACTGACATCTGCATATCAGCCTGCAGTAATGACACATATCTAGCCCTTGGAGCTGTCTGTACAGTGCTGTTGAAGTCTTGGTGTATTTTTGTGCAGTGCCAATGCTTATTTTCTCAGTCCTCTTGCCTACAGTTTTGCAAGATTGATTTTGGTTTGCACATTTTTGTATTTTATTCAAACAAGGGTAGACCTAGAAATTCAAGTACACCTAGAAGCAGGGAGAGGATTGACTTAAAACAAGAATCCTTCATGTTGGCATTGCACAGGCATCCATTTACTCTGAAAAAGACATGTACATGGGATTTTTTTGGGGGAGGGGGGGTTGTCCTTAAATTATATTTTGCATGGAAAATGTGAGTTTTAATTAAAAGAAAAATGTCCTACAAGACTCCAAAAAGTTCCCTAGAAACCAAAATGATAAAAAGAATTCCAGGGTATTTACTAGGATTCTCCAACTCTTCAGTGAAATTAAAGTCACACCCGTGCTGAAGTGAGAGGGAGAATTGCACTGCCAAATATCAAAAATGGGTGCCTAATGTTTGACTGTTAGGGCCTGAGCAAGAGACCATTGAAATCAATTGAAAGACTTCCACTAACTTCAATGGGCTTTGGACCAGGCCCTTAAAGAACTCATTTGTAAGTCGCAAGATTTTCAAAAGTTCTGATACCCAGAAACTCCCGTTGTCTTAATTTATAAATATATATGAAAATATATATGATTTCATTGGGAGCACTGCTGGAAATCCTGCCAGTCACTTAGCCAGATACCTAGATACAGATTGAGGAGGCTAACTTTAGGCCCCTGCTTTTGAAAATCTTTGCTTGCATTTCTTCAGTAGACGTTGCCGTTCACACAGAGAACACTATACCTGCAAATTACTTGCTTTTAGTGATATCACACCTATGAATTAAAAGCTTTTAATCTGTGGCCAATCTGTTAGATAAATATAACATACAGATCCATAATGGACCTATTCTAAGCTACCAGAGCCCACTAACCTTTTAGGTAATTGAATAAAACCACTTGGTTGGTTTAAGTAGGGGAAGGAAAAAACAGCTGCCATAGAGTTGAGACATTTAATTAACAGCATGAGAGCTGTTTATTATAACTATATCACAGCCAGCTGACTGGTCTCCCCACTCTATTCTAGACAAAAGGTTTCTGAGATGTTCAATGGAATGCCTAGGCTGTAAGCAGCCTCAGCCAAAGACCCCCACCATGAAGTGGGAGCCCCCGCAACAGGAGCATTAGGCAAAAAGACAGATAAATCAGGTAGTCTGGGGGTATCCGCACAGGTACTCTCATCATCAGGACTGGACACTCCACCATTCTTTATCTGATCACTCCTTTGGGGAAGGCTGCCTCTGCTTCTCCCTTACACATCATGGACGTTGAATGGGGTTCAGCTCTCTGGAACCCCAGATCTCTAACCATCTCTGCATAGGCCCCATGCCTCTGCACTGCTGTAGGAGCTCATGACTCTTTCCTGCCCCTGATGGACCCACAGTTCCACCAGCCATTGCTCCTGAAATGGCTTCCTGGAGCCAGCGTTCACTTACCCTCTAAATTCCCTCAGGGTGATGTAGCAGAGTGGCAGTTCCCGGGGTATGCTCCATCACGCTGCAGGGCTGAAACTCTGTAAGATATCTGATAAGGGGCTTCTGCAGGGTAAGGGGAATGATGCAGTTCGGGAGGCATTCCTCCTGTCCATGCACACCCAGCCAGGATCCCTGTTCTATCTACTCACAGAGAAGGAGCATATGGGCCTTAAACAAATATCACTAAAAGTTATTTGCTAGTTATTTATTAACTGGCTTTTAAAAGTATGGCTCTTCCATAAATGTTTGCTCAGAGGCCATTATTGGTGACCTAGGAGACTAAACTTGGCCTTTATAAACCCATTTTAGTTGATTTAAGACAATATTACCATATTTTGTAATCCTTATGGAAAGTGTCTATAGAATTTAATAGGGACAAAGGCAAGAAGGTTCTATAGAAAGTTAATAAGGTTTAAAATTACTCTAAAACCAACAGAATTTAATACGGACAAGAGATCCTTTCTATAGGGTTTCTTAACCAATCTGTAGAATTCTATAGCATATTTATAATTCTCTAGTACATTTTATAGGACAGTGCAAAGAATTTACAGAAACTTAATAGTTTTCTATAGGATTTCTCTGTAAGGGTATTTCCTAACTTCCTCTTCTGGTCCTGTAGGCAGCAGCTTGGCTCCCTAGCTGTGACATTACAGGAGCAAGAGCAGACAAGGAATGGTAAAATTTGCTTCCTGTTACTACTGCTGTCCTTTCAGAACCTCCCAGAGCCCCAACAAATCAGGTCCAGGCTTAGGAGGGGAGGGAGGCAAGAGGGACCCACTTGATTCGTTAACCATATAGTCAACTATGTTTTCTAACTCCATGGTCATTTGAACCTTGGCACAGTCTGTACAGTTTGAGGATGGATGGTACTCACTCTTCAGCAACATCCAGCTACCCACCCTAGAGTATTATCAGTGATCTGCCTGTGGAGGAGAAAGAACATGGACTCCCCCACCCCTTCCACATTGGGACAGACAATATTAGTATAGGAAAAACAAAGTAGTAGAGGGTAAGCTCCCTTTCCCAGTCCCCTCAGCTCAGTTTGGCTCAAAGATTCAGGACTACAATTTATTCCCTCCATCTCTTAAGTCTCCTCTATGTTGTCAGGATGCTATGTTAAATGTAGGAATAGGACTCAATTAAAAGAACATATTTCCTTGTTGTTTTCAATGTTATCCAACAGCTTTATCAGTTTCCACACCCCAGTTATCTGATCATAACATCAATTCATCACAGCTCTTCCTTGCCCCTCTCCTCCAACTTCTGAAAAATTACCTTTCTTTAGCTATGCTCGAGGGCCCCATCCAGGATGCCACCTGGCTGGAGACCATGAGAGTAATGAGCTGGGATCTGCAAGAATAAGTCCTCTGCTGAGGGTAAGAAATGAGAGGGAGAGGTTATGACTTTTCTCCAGATTTCATAGCCCTCCTGAGACCTAGTTCAGGAGCTGCATGGTCAGTGATACCTGTGCGCCTTGCCTTCCATTCCTGCTTGACCATCTGTTCTGCTTCCCACCCCCATAAAGTCTAACTCCCCCACCCCGGGGCTGGTCCCCTCCTGCCACCTCAGAACCATGCTTCCTTTAGCTCCTGTTGACTGGCCCAGCCCACTGCCTGAGCAGTCTGCCTGCCCCATTCCCATTGTCAAAACTTCAATCCACACACCTGTCCATTGGTCTCACTTTTGTCTGAGATTTCAGCCTCTCTACTCAATCTGGCCAGCCATACTTGCAGCCACCCCATCCCCTTGCACTTGCAGCCACTGGAGAAGGATGTGCGGTGGGTTGGCCATCATGGACAGAGGAGGAAGAGGGGTAGAGGTTGGCCAGGTTCATTGTACCTCAAAGAAAAGAATGGGAACGTGCCACCACACAGTGGTGGAGAGAGATGCCGTTATTCCATCCTGTCCCACCTGGAGGGAGAAGAAGCTGCAGCTGGGCACAGCTTCTAGTAAGTATGATGAAGATTTGCTGCTTCAGACCCCGTCTTTCCTCCCACTCCCCAGGCACCCTGGTGTTTAATCATTAAGAAAGAGGGGGTGGGTGGTAATTTGGCATATGCACACACACCATCCCCAGGGCCAGTGCTGGCTCTGTGTATAGGTGGCTAATATGGTGCGTCCTTTCTTTTCCATCTCTCACTTCACAGGACCTTCCTGATCTCATCTCTGGCTGTAGCACCGGCTCTTTTACTCCATGCACTCTAGCTTCAGCTGCCATCACAACAGCATGCATGAAGTTGCTCTCCTGGGAGAGGAGCGCACCCTTGCATTTGTTACACCTCCCACATCTGCTGACTCAGCTGGTTAGTCTGTACAACCTCCCCCTAAAATATTGTCCATAAAAACTGAAAAACATGATGAAGGGCTCTAGGAATATCTGAGGCTGCACCTCAAAGAAGAGAAATTCAAGAGAAACTAACTAAAATTGAATGGACCCATAATCGTTAAAAGCATAAACAAATCCTAATATACTGTGCAGTGCCATCAGGAGATAATTTTGTTGGCCTCGTATTTGCCCTCACATATAATGATGACACCATGCACACTGGTAAAGTAGTTAAAACTTTCCTGAACAACAAAGAGGAGGCGGCAACCCTTAAAATCAAGGCTTGCTCTGTGAAATGAGCTTGGCAGTTTTAGGGCCTGATCCAAAGCCCTCTGGAGTTTTTTCAGTAACTGTCAATGAGCTTCGCTTCAATCCCTTGGTTCAATTCCCAGTGTGAAAGCTTCCACATCATAAACCACACCACCACCACCACCACTGGCCCTACATGGCAGCCTCATCTCAAAGAGTATGAATGAGTACTCAATATGAACTAACCTCTCTCTCGTGGAGATAGCCCCTCTGGATCAGAGTTCAGGCCCATTGGCAGGGCAGTATGAGGATGCTGGTACTGCCACTCACTCTGCTGTACCTGTTCAGTGGTAAATACGGGATACCAGTCTCCAGAGCTGTCAAACAGAAGCAGTAAAGTAACAAATACACACACAAAGGATCATCACTTGGACAGCCTGCACTCCAGATACAATCGTACCTAGGCACGCAAAGATGACAAAGACACTCCAGGAAGGTTGAGAGGGTAAAGGGAAGCAGGGGCAGCTCTATGTTTTTTGCTGCTCCAAGCATGGCAGTCAGGCGGCCTTTGGTGGCACGCCTGTGGGTGGTCCGCTGGTCACGCGGATTCGGCGGCATTTCTGCGGGTGATCTGCCGGTCCCATGCCTTCAGCGTACCCGCCGCCTAATTGCCACCGCGGCTTGCCACCCCAGGCATGCACTTGCTGGAGCCACCCCGGAAGGGAAGATACACAAGAGATTTGGGAAAATATCCCACAGCAATTTCTTAAGATCTGTAATATCATGGAAGACCACATGTCAGTCATTGCAAAAACCCAAGTACTAAAGATGCTGAACAATGTATAGTGATATCAACTATAAAACTATGCTCATCATTTAAGGTGTAATTGTACAATGATGAATCCGTTTGGTATAGGCTACTCAATAAGGCATGAGTTGGAGGCCTGAAGTATTTCTTTGGGGCCAGATTCTGATACCCTTTCTCATGATGAGTAGCCATTTATTACCTGAGTAGTCTCATTGATGTCAATGAGGAGGGGAGTACTTGTGGAGTAAGTTACTACTTGCTGCAAGGAAGGATCTCAGAATGTGGCTCTTCATTTATAGCACTATTAAACACATATTCTAAGAGGTATGCGGTAAGGCCCAAATGATCTTCTTACCACTCTGCCAGGATAATGCTGGTGGGCACCAGGGAATTCAATGTTGCCCCATTGAAGTGTCTTCCCCGTAACCAATGGAGTGGACTCTGTGTCCTTACTTATTGGGAAGGAAGCAGCTGAAGGGTCAGAGGGTGTGTATAGGAGCAGATCTGCCAGCCATCCCCTGGCCCCAGCCCCAAAGAACCTTAGCATTCAGGAGTGGGGGACCTTTCACGTAGGCTTTTAACATTGTGCCCTAAAACTTACACAGCAGAACATCAGTGGTTCTAAAGTGTGTGGAGTTATATGGACCAAAATAGAGGGACTCCCAACTAGTTGCATTATTTCAGCAGGGTGCTCCTCAGAATACAATATTTTTGAAGAATAAAGTGAAATGTGGATTTACCACAACCAGACTTAAAACAACATGAGTACATCTGCCGTATATTCTGTTTTCTTAATAAAGCAGGTTTTTCTTGGAGTGATTGTTTCTATGTGCAAAGCACTTCAGGTTGTGCATTCACTCCATGTACTCAGGACCAGAGAACCTCTTTAGTAGTGTCTGTGTGGTATGCACATGTGCCCTTGCCCTGCCCTGAGGGAATACAAGGGGCTGCTGGACAACCATGGTCAGCTTCAGTGCTTGTATTGACTGTCTCAGCTTCTCTCTGTAAATAGTTTTAAAACATTTTATAGGTAGCTTTAGGGATTTGTTTCATATCACTTCCATATCAGCCAAAGTATCCATCTACCTGTGATTTACCATATGCCTCAATGTAGCTGGGAAGATGCGGCGTGGCATTCGCTTGACATGTGTAAGTCTCTTGCCTTTAACCCACAAAGAGTGAAATCATTTCAGAAGTTCCCTAGGCTCGGTCTCATTCATGGAACGTACGAAAGGAGAGGCCATCTCCTCACAGAGGCTATTGAAATGCATCTCAGTGTGCATCCTACTTCTGCTACAAGATGAACAATGTCTCGTTGATAGCCATGTGCAAATGCAGTCAACTTTTGCTCAGGCAGCATGGGTAGCTTCCCTTAGAGAGGTCTCTATTACGGATATCTGCAGAGCGGCAACTTGGAGTTCCATACATGCCTATACTAGATACTATGCACTAGTGCAAGCGGCTGCTTCTGATGCCTCTCTACGCAGGGCAATTCTGCAATCTGTTGTGTCATAGGACTCCAGGCATCTGCTTCCTTCAAGAAACACCACTTGTGAGTCACCTGACATGCACAACACAGGGACAATCACTCCTCAAAGAACGAAAGGTTACTCACCTTGTAGTAAAGTGAGTTCAAGATGTGTTGCCCCATATGTCCACTACCCATTCTCCTTTCCCCACTGCCTGGTTTCCCCTTGCTGGGAACTGCAGTAGACAAGGAATTAAGATAGTGGCAGTCTGCAGCCCCTTTTTTGCCCCCTCAGTGGGGAGCACAAGGAGAGTGGGGGTATAGACAGATACTGCTAAGGAAAATTCTCTGTTCCGGGGTGCATGCGCATCCTGAAGTACACTACACATAGGGACAACACATCTTAAAGAACTCCAGTCACTGTAAGGTGTGTAACCCATCCTTTTTGTTTTACATTTATTTTAGACATTAACTGAAGCCATAGGATTAAAGATTTACAGCATCTGAAACAAAACTAGGATTATTTTAGATTAAAATATTGCTCCTATAAACCTTTTTTGTGTGGTGCCATAATCTTAAAACAAAAAGGTCGTGTCCTGTCTGTGGATTACATCATAGTTGTAGAGATAAAGGATTTCAAAATAGTTGTTACTAAAACTAAGCCCAAAGGACTTGAAATAACTACATTTCATCCCATTGCATCATACTGATATATTTCTAATATTTTGAAAATTACACCATTTTTTTACCATTTTTTATTCAGAAATAGATGGAAAGATAATCTAATAATATTTAGCAGTATGAGATTTTTCCATTAAGTCTTCATGAGGGCAGATTGTTAGTTCAGATGTTTCTTTTATTGGTTTATTTTCAAATTATGGCAATTAAACTTCAAATCACAAAGAGCCTTTTTGGTTCTTACATAGTTCTGGGATCTTTTCTCATTTTGACCATATAGAGCAAAAGTATTTTTATGTAACCACAATTATCATTAACTTTGGAAGACCACTGCAAAAAACATATGTCAATATCTGTTTTATTTAAAACTCTGAATATAAATTAATTATAAATTAATGACTAATAAAATTAATGACCAGGGATAATGAAACAATTAACTAAGGTGACAGATTCCTCTGAATCGCCTATCTTGTTTTGTAGTCAAAACTGTAAACTCTCCATAACAGACTCTCTTGACCTTGTGGACTGCAAATGTTTTGTTCGCAACCATGTTTGCAAGAAGAGAAAGTGCCTCAAATACACAGTGACTTCAGTAGGGCTTGGATCAGGCCCCATGCCTGAGTAATTATGCTGGAAGTGTTTGCTAGCGGTCTTGAAATCTTTGTGGGAATGGGAGGCTTCCAATCAGGGAACAGAAGCAATCCCATGTAACTTAGGTGACCAGTCACAAAGCGCAATAGTGAATTACCAATAGCAAATTGTCAGAGTAATAATTACAGTAAATAATTTGCGAGCAACCCGTAGGCTAAAATGTGTCTATTTAAAAGATTCATCAAGTAATTGCAGAAGACAAAATGTGCATAAAAATCCGGGTCTGTCTGTGGATAATTTTCAAACAGAATAAGGGGCTACATTTAAATAAATTGTTATTGGGCAATAGGACCCCCAGCTGTAACTATCAGCTTCATATTTTTGTGTCTCCAGAAGGAGAATTAGGGCCATCTTCAGCACATAGATTTGAGGCCAGAATTTGGCCCTTTGCTTTGCACAGAGTATCTGAAAGACAGTAAAAGTTGCAGATGTATGAATGAGATTAGCTTCCCAAACAAATAATTTCAGCTGCTACCCTCAGTCTTGCAATGGTTAAAGACAATAATGATGATGCTAGCATAGATACTCCTCAGCATAGTTGATTTTGCCTCCCCAATGAGCGTGCAGTGATTGCTGGTAATTTTTGTCTAGTGCACATCTACCTACTTTGTGTGTATTAATATCATAAGGAGCATGAGTTTTAATTCCCAGCACTAATCGCCTCACATCATATGATTTAAATTAGAGCAGTCAGAAGTGTTTATGCCAAATGAACTGTTCCAAGCAGCTGGAGTTAGAGATGGTATGAACAAAGCATTGCAGCCTGGTAAGGGGTCTTCGAGAGCTGCAGAAAAGTAAATGCTGGCGAAGTAGATAAAAGACATACTGAAAGGGGAACTAAATCGAAATAACAGATTAAATGCACCCCCCCATGAAAATCAATTTGGAGAGAAAGCTCTACCCTGAAAAAAAGATGCTCTTTCCCCACCCCACTCTCCCCCAAAATCTAAGATGGGCACAAGCTTATTTGCAATCCTTGAGTCCCACCCTGAGTCCTGTTGTTCCCCTCTAGCACAGCTCCCAATAACACAGCTTGGGTGGGCATTTTATTTGTTTGTTTAAATGTATTATATTGAAGGTAGACATCCAGGTACTTGGGGATGGTGACCAATACAACCTCTAAATCATGTGCATTGAAGGGTGGAATGGAAGGGGTGATTGGGCTAATTAGTAAAAGAAATGATGATCCCATTTTGACTGTAGCCACAACTTGAGTTCCAGCAAAGGATCATCCACATATCATGTGCAGTGAACAGCACTTCCAGACATCAATTCAGACATCATCCACATATCATGTGCAGTGAACAGCACTTCCAGACATCCACTCCACTAGGCTTTTGGACCTTCCATCCATTGGACTGTGTTACACCTTTCTCTGCTAGATTAAAAAGCCCTTTATTAAATATTTGTTCCCCACGTAGACACTTATAGCCTATAATCAAGCCATCCCTTAACCTTCTCTTTATTAAACTCACTCGATCAAGCTTTTGATTCTACCACTATAATGCATGTTTTCTAATCCTTTAATCTTTCTCATGGTTCTTTTCTGAACCCTCTCCAATTTATCAACAACCTTCTTGAATTGTGGGCACTAGAACTGGACACAGGATTCCAGCAGTGGTTGCACCAGTGCCAAATATGAGGTACAATAACCTCTCTATTTCTACTCGTGATTCCCCTGTTTATGTGTCCCAGGATCGCATTAGCTTTTTTGATCACGCTGGGAGCTCACATTCAACTCTTCAGGTTAAAGTATGGGCGATCTCTCCTCTCTCTCACTGGCTTGTGGTTAGCAGCAACCCCCTCTCGTCCTGGTTAGTGTGGGGAGGACTCACCAGGCAGGGAAACCTGCAGAGAGAGTCAGGGCCATCCCTAGCCATTTGGGTGCCCTATGCAGTCCCCCAGGGTCTGGGAGGCAGAAGCTGTGGAGGGCCATGTTTGGGGGCCCCACAGGCCCAGAGGATTAGTGGGGGGCCGGGAGCAGCCCGCTCCACTTCCCTCACCCCGGCCCCAGCCATGTCGCTCGGGGGAGGAGGCCTGGGGGAAGGGCTCCACACATCCCCACCACCACTCACCGGCAGCGGCGGGAAGTGGAGCAGCCCAGCCCCAGCCCGCTCTACTCCGCCAGCTCCCAGCCGCGGCGCTCCAGTTCCCGCCGCAGGTGAGAGCCAGGGCCGGTCCTTTCCCCAACCCAAGCAACATGGCTGGGACCAGGGCAAGGGAAGCGAAGTGGGCTGGGCTGTGTGCCTTGGCTTCCCACCGCCAGTGAGTGCAGGGGGCAATCCTTTCCCTATATTCACCAGCGGCGGGAAGTGGGGCACCGTGGCTGGGAGCTGGCGGAGTAGAGCGGGCTGGGACCGGGTTGCTCCGCTTCCCACCTCTGCCGGGAAGAGGTGGAATGGGGGCGGTCAGGGCCGGCTCCAGGCACCAGCCGACCAAGCACGTGCTTGGGGTGGCACCTTGTAAGGCGCAGCCAATCTTCGGGTGGCGGGGCGGCACTCGGGGTTTTTGGGGTTTTTTTTTGGTTCGGCAGGGCGGCGCTCGAGGTTTGTTTTTTTTATTTGTTTCAGCGGGGCAGGCGGTGCTTGGGGGGGGTTGTTTCGGTGGTGCAGCACTGTGCTTCGGGGGGGAGGGGTTTGTTTCGGCCAGGCAGGGCGGCGCTGGGGAGGGGGTTATTTCAGCGGGGCAGGGCGGTGCTTGGGGAGGAGGTTGTTTCGGCGGAGCAGCGCTGGTTTTTTTTTTTTTTCGCTTGGGGCGGCAAAAAAGTTAGAGCCAGCTCTGTGGGCGGGCCAGGGGGGAAGGGTAAGAAGCAGGGCGGAGGGAGTTGTCCAGGGCCCCACCCCTCCCTAGGGATGGCCATGCCCCTTGCAGGGTGGGGGGGGGGGCTGGCCAAGGGATAGGGCTGGTCGCTGGGGCTGCCGTTTATGCAGCACATAGCTGCCTAGGGCACCATGAAATTTGGGGCAATTTGGTGCCCCAAATTTCATGGTGCCCTGCACAGCCCTGCACAATAAGGGCGGCCCTAGAGAGAGCAGAAGGAGAAGCTTGTCTCTGACTAAGGAGTTTCTGGGACTCCCAGTTTTGTACCTGAACCATGAGCAGCACCTGATGAGGAAGTATAGGCAGCCCAACTGAGAATCTCCTAAATCACCTCCTTTTCTATTTTGGAAAAATCTGTCCCCTATACCCAACCATCAACCCTGGGGGAGGAGTTCCCTTCCATCACCAACAGCTCCCCCTCCCCTGGTTACTTTTTGCCCAGGTTCTTGAACTTTTTGCTGTTACACTTAGGCAACTTGCAAAGCTGCAGAAAGTTGTGGGCAGTTAAGGGAGCAAAAGTCAAAAATCTTTTTGCTGACCATATGCTGATTTTTGTTACTCAGCCAAGGGCTGCCCTCACAGTTATTCTTAATGACACTAATTATTTCAGCAATCTGCTAGGCTTTAACATTAATTTTAATAAGGTGGAAGCTGAAAACTTTCCATATGGTTCTCCTGCACCAACCTCTGAGTCTGTTCCATTTAAACAAGCTAAAAAAAAAGAAAAGCCTTTAATGTTTGGCCTCTCTGTAACATCGTCTTTCAGCAGAGATTAGAGAGTTAACTTTACTCCTCTTCTAAATTAAAGCAAATTGGATTTGGCTAGGCAGCAGTCCTTTCCTGGGCAGTATCAATCTAATTAAAATGATCATTCTCCCATGCAGCTTTTATCCTCTTCAACTCAACTTGCCATGGGGGGGGGGGGGGGGGAGGGAAGACTTTAAAGATTTAGTGGCTTGGGTCAGGTGTTAGGGTTCATCAGATAGGAGTAAAACTCGACACTATCATTTAGGTAATATCTCTGCTACGGAGAAAGGGAAAACTGGAGTGCCTAATCTTTACTGTCTTGGTGGGGTTTATCAAATGCATACTCTCATAATAAGGCCCCAGGATATTTGATGTAGAGATGTCGAAGTTGACCTCTCTGATACTTTATTGAAAAAAATTCCTTTCATGTTGGAATACAGTTCTTGTATTTGCTGGCACATCTGACTCTCTTTGCTGTAGGATATGGAATGAGACACAAGGGTAGAAGCAGCTCAGGTCCTGCTACCTTGCCTAAAAGGTGCATCTTTCCTTAGTTCCCGTAAGAGGTGACTTGGAGTGGTCTTCTCCCTGTTGGAAATGTAGGGGGATGGTATTGGTGGCACAGCACTTTGGTGAAAATTGGTGGTTGTTCCTGGAGCGCACACAGAAAAAAAATTAGTGGGTGCTTAGCACCCACTGGTAGCTAAGCTCCCACCCTCCCCCCAGAGCCCCCATCCACTGGCAGTCCTGCTGATCACCTCCTCCCCTTCCCCCCCTCCCAGTGACTCCTGCATGCTCCAGAACAGTTGTCCCATGGCATGCAGGAAAAGCTGGGAGGAGGCGCGGGTACGGGGCACACTTGGGGGATGGGGTGGGAAGAGGCGGAGCAGGGGTAGAGTGGGGGCACGGCCAGGGGTGGAGCAGGGGCAGGAAGAGGCAGGATGGAGTCTTGGGGGAAGGGGTGGAGTGGGGGCAGGGCTGGGGCAGAGCAGGGGTGGGAATAGGTGGGGCAGTGGGGCTTGGAGGAAGGGGTGGAGTGGGGGGGGGGGTTTAAAGTCGGCACCTGCTAGAGCTCTACAGTGCTAGGTGTTGTACATCCACATGGAGAGTCCCTGCCTAGGAACACTTACAATTTAGACAAGACAGATCAAAGATGGGACATTTTACAGCTGGGGAACTGAGGCACAGTTAGATTAAGTGACTTGCCCAAGGTCATACACTGTGGCACAGCAGGACAGCTCACATGAGTCCAGGCCAGTGTTTTAACCCTCAGACCATCCTTCCTCTATTATTAAGCACTGGACACAGAAAACAACATGGTCTCTGGCTGTTGGAATTTTACATTGAGACTGACAGAACACACAAAGCACGGGGAGACTCAGATGAAGGTGGATTTCCCACCCTCCCCTAATTTTGTCTCTCCCTTTGCTTTAATATTATGGGTGGCAGTGGTCAGCATTTGATTACTTTGTGGAAGAAGGGACCTTTGTGGATGGATGTGGATGAAGAGAAGCCAGTGCCTGAAACACTGGGATTGAGAAGAGATTCCCATGTAGACTCCTTTAGTGACAAAAGAAATATAACATTCCCCCAAGCCCACATTTCTTTGCCTTTTCTACAGTGCAGGAATTTCTGAAATGGAAGAAGCCTCCCAGTCATTTGTCCCATTGATCAGCCTCTCTCTACTGAGAATAAGTCAGCTTCATAGTTTATGTGGGGTGTCAGAGTACTCCAGGAAACCTCTGAAGCAAAATCTAAGGCTTGGGAAAAGGACCAAGATTAATTAACCTATACATGACTGAAGACGTAGGCACATAGGTGTTGCTTTATTGGCTCAGACCAGTATCTTGTGATAAATGACAGCACCAGCTATTCAGGGGAAAGTGAAGAAACCCCAGAATTGGCAATTTTATACTAACCTCTTCCATGGTAGTAGCTATTTCTGAACTGCCATAAGTTGACTGACCTATGCCCGGAAGTATGAGTGTTTATATCCTTTATAGAAAAATATTCCATGCCACTTGCTTACTTTGCTGTGCATTTCAAAAAGCACAATATGAATATATAGATAAGGGCCCAACTTTCCCCTCATGCAATCCCAATAAGTCAATGAAGATAATACTGACAGTGGTTAGGCTCATGCCCACCAGATATGTCTAACCACTGCAGTCTTCTTTCATAAGCCATCAATCACCATTCTCATGATTCTCAAATACTCTGCCATCATTAAATGGAGAAAGTCTCTCTGGAGTAGAGCTGGTTGGGAATTTTTTGACAAAATGCATTTTCATCAGAAAATGCTGATTAATTAAAACTGATACTGTTCATGGGAAAGGGTCTGTTTTCACAAATTTCCTGTTTCAGAAAAAAATTGGAAAAAGTTGCAAAATTGACAACACATCATATTCTGATATTTTCAAAATGAAAAAAACTTCTGTTTTCCAAGGTACACAACTTTTCATTTCCAATTTTAAGTTCATTTACAGGTTAAAAATGTAAAAACGGGGGAATTTTTTTTTTTTAATTATAGGAATGAAATCTTTTGATTGACTCCTCCCCCCCTCCCGCCCCCCTTCACTTTTTGGTTTGTCAAAATTTGAGATTTTGACTTTTTGTCTCAATTCAGGATGGGAAATTTTTTTGAAATCTCAAATTCTCAGGGACAGGATAACTGTTTCCCATCCAGCTCTCTCTTGAGCTGCTGCTACAGCAAGCAGGACTAGCAGAATATGGGCAGGCAGAAAGTAGAAACCAGGAGTCCAATAACAGGGTCCCAGATGAGGAATCTGATTTGGGTTAGGTAAGAAAGGAAGGAAGAACAAAGAGAGAGAGAGCAAACTCAGGCGCCACCTCCATTTCTATTATTTTTATTAAAATATATGCATACAGCAGTGTAATTGTACATGCTCTTTACAAACAGAGTAAGACACATTCCCTGCTCCAAAGAGCTTACCAAGAAAGAGGCAGAAGACAATATAGAGGAAAATAGTTCAGGTTATTAAGTGGCTGAAAAGATTGTTGGTGAAAACAAGCTAAGGAAGATTCCTTGAAGAACAGAGTTCTAAGAGATGTATGTTCAAACGCTGCTGTGACAGTCCCTATCTCAGCCAAACACATGGGGTTTGAACTGGGGACTTCCAAAGCTAAAAGCTTGAGCTCAAGGGCAGGGCCGGCTCCAGGGTTTTGGCCGCCCCAAGCAGCCAAAAAAAAAAAAGCCGCGATCGCGATCTGCGGCGGCAATTCGGCAGGAGGTCCTTCGCTCAGAGCAGGAGTGAGGGACCGTCCGCCGAATTGCCGCCGAATAGCCGGACCTGCCGCCCCTCTCCGGAGCAGCCGCCCCAAGCACCTGCTTGCCAGGCTGGTGCCTGGAGCCGGCCCTGCTCAAGGGCCACAGCTTTCCAGTTGGAGTGGTAAATTCTCATGTTCTGCTGATCAGGCTCAGAGGGAGACCTCTCTCACACACTCCCCAGTGGGTTATGCTACCAGACAGCGACACAATACATCTGAGAGATGCAGTGTAGTAATAAAACATTTAGCACTCATCCTCTTCCTAAACCCTATAGAAGCAATGGTGGCCTGAGCATAATATTAGGATCCAGGCTCTCATAGACTCTAAGGCCAGAAAGGACCATCATGATCATCTAGTCTGACCTCCTGCACATTGCAGGCCACAGAACCTCACCCACCCACTCCTGTAACAGACCCTTAACCTCTGGCAGAGTTACTGAAGTTCTCAAATCATGGGTTACAGACAATCCACCGTTCATACTAGTTTAAACCTGCAAGTGATTCTGTGCAGGATGGGGCATGGAAGGCCAAAAAACTAAACAGAACTCCTCACTGAAGTCCTTGCAGGCTACACCTACAACCTTAGTCTGTTTAAGGCTCCACAGAAACTACTTTTTCAACATGATCTTTAACATCTGCAGAAGAGTGCTGACAATAAACCTTTGAATATTGCACAAAATAACCCTAAGCATGCTCTCGGACACAAACCACCTGATTTTCACCTTGTTATAACATCACTCTAGCTGCAGGAGGAACTGCAAGCCAAAAAGTTAGCCTTCAAGTATTTTACCAGACCAGCTAAGGTTAGGTTCTGGTGCCATTCTTTTTCAGATCTGGGTCAGTCTTTCACCCACTGCCTATAACAAACTACCAATGATGAGTTTGCCAGCTGCAGATGTATACATCTACCCTCCCCGCTCAATTCTGTTTCTGCTCTGTTCTCATATGCAGGAAGCCATGTGAAAATTTGCCAAACTTCTGCACTGTAAGCTGGCCTGGGGACCACAGGATATTCTCTGCACTATCATGCAGGAGAATGCATTCAGCAACTGCTGGTTTCTTGTTCTCATAAGGAGGAGAGAGTGTTGCCACATATTGCACAGCCAAAGCCATCAACAAAACTGACCTGCTCAGCAGAGCGCTACACTACAAATAGGTTTGGAAGGATCAGATTTGTCAGCAATTGTTATTTTTTCATTGGTTTGTGAGTATACGATAAAATCATTTCCCTCTATAAGAAGAAGAATGTACAGATACACAAAGTAAGAAAAATGCTTGAGAACTTGCTAGAGTTTGATTTAAGGATATTTACCATGTATACTTTGACATGTGATATTGACAATTTTGGGTTTTAATAGTTGGAAAGCTTTAACGTTTTGAATCACAACATCTGTCATTAAATAATTGTCCGACCCCCATAATTTTCCAGAACAGTGAAAATGTACAATCAGTAAAAAATGAAAAAAGCATACAATCTAGAGCTTTGCACAACTACGAACACTTAAATGCATGGAAATAAAAAATTGCTTAAAAATATTATCCATAAAAATGTTTAAAAAATAAAAATTGAATTTTGTCAGGCCTAACTATACCCCATCCTTGGCTGGAGAATGCACTGAAGGAGTTAAAGATTTTACTAGAGGAAAAGAAGATTCCCACCTGCAGTGAGCACAGTGTTTTGACCTGCTAGTATCGAACAGTGCCTACTTAAGTAACAATGCATACATGGCCTTAAGGGCAGGAATGCCTGGCTGCTTTGATGAGATTATACTTCTTGGCTAGAAATAACTTACTGCATCCCCTCTCCTGTAATTCACTGTGGGAAGTTAGCTACAGGTTAGGTGTTTCTTCTGGAGGTTCAGAGGTATTGCGACTAGTGAGAAGGGCAGGAGGTGGCAATGAGATGGAGAGAGAGAAAAGAGTAAGGGGGAAAAGAAGCACAGGGATGCAGAAAGATGGGGTTTCCAATAATACAAGGTGAGAGGAGGAAAATCATAAAAAGGAGAGGACGACTTTTGATCTACTGAAATATGGGTTAAAATGCTGAAGTGACCATAAAAGCAGAGTTAGTGGGTGTTAATGGACACAGTCACACACACACACAAAGGTATTATAAGCAATTATCCAAGTATTGTGGCCTACAAATTTGTCATCCTGCAGACCAACTGGCAACACCATTTGGGCATTTAACTGGGTTTAGATTGCTTTTATTCAGACATAGCCACACTGTACCTCCCGTGCTCTGTTGAACTTAATCTCAGCCCAGAAGTTTGGGATTTCTTTTTTTCATATACATGGTACAATTTAAAACGGTATTAGGACTGAAGAATAACTGCATGAAGTAAATAGTCAAGGGCATTGTTTTTGACAATATTTACATTCTAAGCAAAGAGAAAGAACTATTATCCAATTTGTAAAGAAATTTTCATCCAGAAGAAACCCAAATAATTTAGCAGACTCTTCATAGGGAGCATTCAATTACCATATCACTGAAATACAGCTGCTTTCTGTGGGGTGTAAAGGACTGTCAATCCAACACTGTACATAAGCATGAGAGACTAAAGTCTTCTGTCCAGCCACATAATGGCAATGGCAGTGCAAGTTTTCCCGCCCTGCCTCACCCCTGAACAACAGGGGTTCACTCACCAGGGACAAGATGGTTTCTTTGGTCTCCATGCCCATTCAATCTTTGGCCAGTCTGCTGAGACTGCTAGCAAGAGTGTAATTAGCCTGTTGCATTGGTGGTTTGTGACCTCGCAAGTTATTGGCCACTGAACCACTGTTAGCTGGTGACAACTTCTGGTCACTACTCACCTGGGCTGTATTTGTCAGTAACAATCTGTGCCACAAATTTTTCCCTTAGGAGAAGGGAAGAACAGCTTCACTATTTAAAAGCACAGGATACATTTTAGATAGGCAGAGTGTAATTACCAATGCCGGACTATAGTATCCCAGGGTTAACACTTCTGGTCATGTGAAAAATATTATGGAAGCTTTAATGACCAGAACTGGTCAGGACCACACTTTTATGCCTCATCTGAAAAACATTCCCAGTCTAGCAGAACTTTTGTGATGTTTTCTTGCAAAATTCTATTCAGTAGGTACTGTGCGTGTAACAGGAAACAAAAATTGGATAATCTCATCAGCATTATTCAATTAATGGAGAAATAAAACAGCTCTCAGTGACAGCAAGGGCTTGTGATGTGAAAGGGGCACTCAGGCAAAGTAGAAGATTTATGTCTAAGGGGCCAAATTAATCCCTGGTTCATTCTGGGATAGTGGTTTTGTGGGTCAACCAGCCTAAAAATAGGATTTCCAAATGGTCGCAGTTCTCCTTTTAGAAAGCAGATATTCACCACCGAGATCCCATCCTACATATGGGAATGTTTTAAAACACTAACAATTTATCATCTAATCTCTAACCTACTGTTTTGGGGGGCAGATCATTGAGAAAATGGTGTTGAAGCAATTCAAGTCACATCTTGATCTGATAGATATGTTTGATCCCTGTGTTTTCAGATAGGGAGATGTTCTTGTTATCTGTGATCTCCGTCTAGTGATGGACACATGAATAGTGTCATTGCTGATGGTTAGACCAATCAGCAGCTTTTGCTAGCATTGACAATATGTTTTTGTTGACTTTTTTGTAGAGCCTTTAAAGAATGGATTTTGGGAAGGGATCCGTAAGTGGGCTCAGTCCATCCACTTTGACAGGTCTACTCAAATCATAAATGCTAAGATCACCCCTACTAATTCTATCCACTGGCTCCTTCCTTCTCTACTACATCAAAGATGAGCTCCTTGGGCTGATCTTTAAAGCCCTTCACAACTTACCCGTTCCCTACTTGTCTGCCTCTATCCTAGCATGTCACCCTCTCCCCTTTTCTACTCCGCCAGATTCCAGCATCCATCACCGACCTGTTTCCACTCACACCTTCTCCCTTTCTTCCATGTCCCCACTTATGCAGAGAACACCCTCCCAAAATCCCTCTGTAGAGCCTCTGCCCTCTTGAAGACCCACTTGTACTTCTACTATTATATTTTCACAATAAATCACCAGCTCTTCATTATTTCTGAATTATAGTTTAAAAAATTCTTTTGCCTTGAAATGCACACAGTCACGTTGCAACCACATGTTCCAATCACTGTGACCCTCATCTATGGTCAATCTCCCCTCCAGCTATTTATTACATCTTTATGTTGCATATTGGGTTAGATTGTAAACTGTTCAGGACCAGAACTTTCTTTTAATAGGTGTCTATACAGCACCCAGCATGATTCTTATTAGGACCTGTGCACACTTTTTAATAATTGAGAGGCAGTGTGGCCTAGTGGATAGGGTACTGGACTTGGAGTCAGGAAACTTGAGTTCTAATTCTGGATCTGCCACTAACCTATTGTGCAACCTAGGGCACATCATAGAGCAGGAGTGGGCAAACTATGGCCCGCGGGGCACATCTGGCCCTCCAGCCGATTTAATCCAGCCCTCAAGCTCCTGCTGCTGCGCTCCAGCCAGGAGTGGGGTCAGGGGCCACTCCACGTGCATGTGCCCTGGCTCCCGGTAGCAGCAGCATGTCCCCCCTCTAGCTCCTACATTTAAGGGAAGCCGGGGGCTCCACACGCTGCCCCCGCAGCTCCCATTAGCCAGGAACTGTGGCCAATGAGAGCTGCAGGGGCGGCGCCTGCGGATGGGGCAGTGCACAGAGCCACCTGGTTGCGCCTCCACGCAGGAGCTGCAGGGGGGACATGCTGCTGCTTCCGGGAGCTGCTTGAGGTAAGCGCCACCCGAAGCCTGCACCCCTGCCCCCCTTCCATGCCCCTGCCCCAGCCCTGATCCCCCTCCTGCCCTCCGAACCTCTCAGTCCCAGTCCGGTGCACCCTCCTGCAGCCCAAACCCCTCATCCCCAGCCCCACCCCAGGGCCTGCACCCCCAATTGGAGCTCTCACCGCCCCCCAACCCCCTGCCCCAGCTCTGATCCCCCTCCTGCACCCTGAACTCCTCATTTCTGGCCCCACCCCAGATCCCGCACCTCCAGCCAGAGCCCTCACCCCCTCCTGCACCCCAACCCCAATTTTGTGAGCATTCCTGGCCACCCATACAATTTCCAAACTCAGATGTGGCCCTCAGGCCAAAAAGTTTGCCTACCCTGTTATAGCGTCATAGAAATTGAAGGTCAGAAGGGACCACTTGATCAACCAGTCTGACCTCCTGTGTACCACAGGCCACAAACATCACCCAGCACCTGCATACTAATCCAGGGCCATAGAGAATCAGGCCCCCTGGAAATACAAAATATGCACCCAATCTTACAAACACACAGGTGAGTGACTTTACTCATTGAAGCAGCCACAGGGAAGTCAGTGGAATTACTCATGTGAGTAAAGTTGCTCACATGCTTAATTCTTTGTAGAATTCAGGCCCTCTGCTTGTAATGCAGTTCAGAGTACACAAACTGGATGTAACTGGAGGCTATTTGCCTGTGTGAAAGATGATTTACCTGAAGGTCATGAGCAAAGCCGTCAATGTATGTGTCCTCAAACAGTTTTATAAAGAAAACTATGAAGCATTTCATGTCCATCCGCAACAGGAAGATGTGTGTTACTATGGACATTTTAAAGCATTTTTTTAAAATTGTAAGCCTTGTCTATAATGACACACTAACATCATTCAAACATATGAACCGAAATATGATAAATAAAATAGCTTTATACCTAAAAACAGAGACTGATATTTCAGTTGTAAAATCATTTTTATTGGTACAAATATACATATGAATAAAATCGCTTCAACCTGTAATGCAAGTGAATGTCTGTGAAATATGCAAAAACAAGCAGAATTGTTTTTACAGGCATCAAATGATCTTTCTCTTAGAATTACACATTAAAAGTAAGCTAATATGCAGACAGAACTTAAGAAGGCCTCTAGAAAACACCAATATTAATAAAATGTCAATTGCTCTCATTCCAATCAACTATATACATTAATGTATGAATGCGGAAGCATAAGATTTCATTCGGATTCTTCTGTGTTGTGCTTTCTGACAGTACACAAATGTAGGCATTTGAGTTTTATGTACAACACAACAGGAAGAAAGAAGGTCCCTAGGGGAGAATTTAAAAACCATACTCAAGCATCTAATATATATAATTTATACAAATTATTTGATTAGTGTGCTCTGTTAATATAAATTACAATGTGCAATTTCATACCGCAAGAATATATTTATAAGTAAATCACGTGCAGATTTGACACATTTCCATTCAGCAGTACAACACATTACCTGCTGTACAGTGTATTAGTGTAAGACAGTGTCCAGTTATTTGCTTTGTTTCTAAAGGCCCTAATGCAGGGTGTTCTTTATAGCTGCTTCAGAGAAATTCAAGTAGAGTACATGATATAATTGCTGGCTTTAGCAAAGGCATGGAAGGGGAGGTCAGAAATCATACATAACAGAAGTTAAAGACCAAATCAATGCATACTGAGTGTACTGTAAATCATGATCATTTAGGTGTATACACGAAAATGCATCCAGGGTTAAACAATGGCTGGTAAGTAGAAGGGTCATTGATTGTTGTACCCAGATTGTTATGAAGGATCTTGCACTACTACCAAGCATTTGTACTGATAACTAAACAAAAATAAATTCTTTATCTGCTTCTTCTCCAGAGTCACTGGACTTGCTTCCCTGCTGGCCATCTTTACTTAAGGACCTCTGTTTTAGTTCTTGGTATTCATGGGTCTGGTGTCCAGGGCTTCTTTTTGGAGCTGTATAAAATATGGAAGCAGGTCTTACTAATGATTTCACAAGGGGAAAAAAACATTAGCACACTTGGGTCCTGCTCCTACACCCCGTGAACTCAATAGAAGCTTTACCATTTCCCTCCAGTGTGACTGGTGTGTGCCCTTTGTTATTAAAACTAGAAAGGGGAGGGAGGAAGAAAAGGAAAGGAACTTCCCTGCAAACAGGGAAGGTTTGGTTTGAGATCTAAAACAAAGCACTATGCTGTATACAATTAAAATGATGATTTGGATAAAAGTTTCCTAAATTTTATAATTGAAACACTTAACAAGTCAATGTCATTTCAAGATTAGCACTTCCTCCAGGTGTACATGTGTTTGGCACGATGTACCCACAAGTTCTCAGGGACACTCACAATAACCCCCAAATCAGTAGTTTGCATTATCTATCTATATAAATAAATTTGCCCTTCCGTTGTGTCACTGGATGACTGCATTTGCTTTCCAGTGATTCAACAGCATGAATGCATCCGAGAACAGAATTTGGCCATTAGCACTGAAGTTTAAATATCATACCATACCCAATGGAAAATATGAAGGACAAAGTTGGAGTGAAGAAAGAAGAGTGGTAAAACTAGCATACTAGATCTAGCAAAATTAGATTGAAAAGTACAACTGCTGAACTACAGCACATTGTCAATTAAGTGGTAGTGAAATCACCACCTATTTAAATGGGCACTAAATGACCTCAGCCCAGCATTCTAACATCTCAAGGAGTCAGAAGTATTTCTCGTAATGTATAAACAGTGAAACTGGTTTGAAAAGAATTTTTTTAATGCTAGTGAAGCTTTCTGATCTGACCGTTAACTAAAATGGCTGTTGAAATGAATGGGAGTTTTACCATTGACCTGAAGGGGAGTGGAACTGGGGCAATGCTGAGCACTTGAAGAAAATGCCACATTTCACTTTAAAATGACATTTTAAACATTTAGGAGACCCATGGGGATGACACCCTTTGTTGCAAGTCATCTCCTCCCACCCTATTAAACAAAACATTTTAGTTAAAATAGCTTCTACTCTTAGCATCATCAAATCTGTACATCTTGCTTATCATTTAGGCTGCTTACATTTGGTGTGAAATGTACCAAGGGACCATTATCTAGCATAACCAGAAGTCTTCCCACACATTATTCATCTAAAGCCTTATCTGAAAAATTTCCCACTTTGTCTGTACCAGTGCAGTCCCATCTGTAGTAGAGCTAGTGTAGACAAGGCACTCATAGCTGTTCGAGTCTCCCACTCCCATGTTGTACAGACCTGCTGTGAGTAGATTTGGCCAACACAGTGCTTAAAATGCCAACAGCTGCCTGCCTACACTAGTTTTGCCAGCACTGCTAGTGGGGACGGAGCTGTATAGCTATTAGCAGCAGTGGAGAAGTTTTCAGAAAGAAGCCTAGTGTAGACAGGATGACATATGCAGAAGTGTTAAATAAATAAATTTAAATAAATTTTAAATTAATGGAGAAATCCCATCTCCTAGAACTGGAAGGGAAATTGAAAGGTCATCAAGTCCAGCCCCCTGCCTTCACTAGCAGGACCAAGTAAATTCCAACTCAATTCAAAGGTTGTATTCTCTCCAAAGCTTTCCATGAATACCTTCCACATGATCAAACTGACCATAACAATTTGTACTCCAATCGTTTGAATGGCACCTAGGGCATGGAATCTGGGCCTGATTCACCACACTGTCCAAGCTTCATTTGGAACAGGAATGTACAGGGGGCAAAGGTGCCTTTTAAGCAATGTTTTGCCTCCCCGTATTTTGAGGTTATCCGGTTCACCCCTGGTGTAGCCTCAAGTCTGCTCTAAATTGTGCCAGTTTTTAAACGGCTACACTGGTTTGCTACACTGACCAATAACACCTACAGTGCAACGTGCTCCTCTCCAGTGGGACTAGGTGGTGCAGAGCTGTCCTGCTAACCCCAGCAGAGGTATTCCCTGAGGTCTGATTCTGCTAGACATACAGCCCCTTTACACTGCCACCAAGGTGCAAAGGGGTAACAGCACAACACAGAAGCTGGCCTCATGTCCTTATTCTCTCTATAAAGTTCCATGCTATAGGGTTATATAAAAATGCTAACAAATAATGACATTATTGCTTCTGTACAAGTTTTATTTAGACCACCAATAGCACATTTCTGGATCTCTAGTGTGAGGGAAATTAAAAAAAATAAATACCCTGCACCACTAGGGACAACTGCACGTATCTCACACAATTCCACTTACACATGCAGTGCATCTTGCCTGCCCCGCTATCAGTGTGACACTCCAAACGATGCTATCCAAAATATGGAAATAAAAGTAAGTAGCAATTATGCAGCAATTTTCATCCACAAGGCAAACATCGTCATCCCAGGTTTGCAGATGGGGAAAGTGAGGCAAAAAGAGACTAAGTGCCTTGCACATGGTCACACAGTGAGTCGGTGGCAGAGTTGTTATAAAATCCAAGCCTCCAACTCCCAGACTCATGATCAATCCACTAGTGCACAGACTTCAGTAGCTGAAAAAGTCTGTTATAAAGAAATGGGTACTATGTCCCTTATTACTGTATTTCTTTTAAGACTCCAAGAACTGTCAGACTGCAAACATAAAAGTATCTCTTGATTTGCCAAATCTTGCAACAACATCCTGCTCTCTCATGTAGCAAATGTCATGCTAAACTGATATATAACAGTGGCTAAGTCCCATTTTCAAAAGCAACTTAAATGAGACTTATGCTTCTAAGTTTCTTTTGAAAATTGGACTTAGGCACTGTTGAAAGTTTTACCCAGACATATCCTCTCTCCTATTGTGCACTCACACCTTTGCCAAAGGCTGAAACTCAGCTTACTGTAGCAGCTATTTTATTCTGTGCCATAACATTATGGGACTGGGAAATTTATCCAGAATGGTGCTGACATATTGCACTGGACATGTAAACCTGGATTCTGCAATCAGATTTGTGCAGGCAGATCCCTGCACCCTTGCAGAGTGCCACTGAAGTCAAGTCAATGTGGCTCTGCAGTGACACAGGGATACACTTGCACAGATCCCATTGCATGACTGGGCCTTGGATATTCACCATCTAAGATAACGATCTTAAAGCTGGACCTAATATCAAGAATGTGGAGAATGCAAGTTTGATTATGATGGGGACAAAAAAAATATGACTCACCTAAAGGGGAAGTCTCAAATTCAAGTACATTAAGTTTGATTCCTCCCAAGAGAAAAGATCAATTTGCATGGTAAGACAGAAAAAAAGTCTACTTTCTTGAAAGAAAGAAAGAAAATAGCACAAGTAGTGAAAGAAATACAGACAGGGTATGAAATGATCACACAAGATGTAGCTAAAAAAATGTCGATGAATGAAATTGTACATTAGTGTCAAAATACCTTCTTAAACCAAGTCATTTTGAATCACTTATATTAATCAGTTATGAGAGGTAATGAGAAGCACACAACATTTTGAGAACAATAGTTATTATAAGGTATTTTAGAAATAAACTATTTTCATAACTTGCTTGAAAGCATGTATTTCAATAATTTTATAGTAAATTAAAGCTACTCCTCAGTAAAATCTTAAGCACGGAGCAGAGTTTGTTTTTCAGTTTAAGAACCAATACTCCAGTAATTCTAGTAAGGTTCTGTATCCAAATAAACAGACTACGCTCTCAAAAGGTTCAGTGAGTGATGTGCTAAAACTGGCACTAACAACATTCCATCTAAAATGGGCACAGCCATGGCTAGCCTGGGTCAGCTGACGTGGGATTGCAGGGCTCGGGCTGCGGGAGTATAAAATAGCAGTGTAAACTTTCAGGCTTGGGCTACAGCTCAGGCTGAGACCATGCAAGGCGGCAGGGACTCAGAGCCCGAACCTGAATGTCTACTCTGCTACATTTACTCCATAGCCTGAGCCCTGCAAGCCCAAGAGTCAGCTGAGCAAGGCTTAGATGCTTGGTGCTGTGGGTTTTTTAATGGCAGTGTAATCCTCTCAGTCAGAGAACTTCAATGTGCATTGTGATAGCTTTCAGTGCTTGTCAATGTGGAGAGAGAATGCACACACTTTGGATAACATCTGCCTTTAGAGAAAGAGGTTCCAGTGGGAGCACAGAAATGATGGATGTCCCATTAGATTTAGCTCTCTCATTTTGGTGGCAAACCAAAACACCTATCAGTTTACCTGCTGTTATTTTCTATATGCATCTTTACCTTTGTTAGTGCCAGTTGTTAAGCACTGTGCCAGTGAAAAATGAGAATGGAAGGTTCTAACCAGTTGTTGGCTGTGACTTCCTGTGCCCAAGTGCATTCACCTCCTCTTCTGCACTGGTAGAGTACTGCCTTGAAGCTCTTTTCCCTCCACTGGCTGGCTTGTCAGAGTCATGATCTGTATCTCTTTTGTTATAGTCTCCTGTTTGCTCTAGCAGGGAAAAGGGATTAATTTATATCCCCCAAACGTTATGTATAAGCCACATATGGAAGGTAATGGTTAATAAAAAGACAATTTTATCTTATCCACTCCATATAATCAGTAATATGCTCTGTAGTATGTTACTCCAAGGTAGTAGTCTACAGAGTCTGATGCATGTTTAACTTAATTGGCACAGTTATCTGCATTTGTTGATATTACAGAATTCAGCAGCTAATCTATGGAAATGCAATGTAAAAAGAGGTGTATTTTGTGATTACCCCAAATAGTGTAGTTATGTTAATGAATACAAGAGGATTTTATAATCTAAGTAATTTCCACCTGCCTTCTCAATGGATATAATCATGTTTACCAAGCAACAATTTGGGCAGATTTGCAGCGATTTACCAGTTTAAGGAATTAGTTAAGCATGCTAGTCTGAAAAGAGGCACAGAATAAAGAAACAGGAGTAACTGACATGAACAAATACCGTAGTAATAAATGAAAAAGATAACTGGATAAAAAACCAAACAGAAACATAATTTTCTATGTTCCCCAGGCAATTCTAATTTAAATAACTGATAAATGGTCTATTTTGTGTGAGAGATAAATCACAGACTTAAGGACCGGGAAATCCTATTTTTGCAATCACAAATTATTTGTGAACAATGTTCTCAGTCTTCCATAGTTGCAATCAAAACCGTCTATTAGATCATGTCTCTTGTGGAGTCAAGATATAAGACAGCAAGGAGTGGCGAAATCATCAGCATGGCTGACTCCCTTTAAGAACAAGAATTTGTGGACTATTTTAAATAACCCTACTTATTGACATATACAAACATACAGTAATTCAAAAACTTGACAACTGCCTTAGATAACTAAACTTTATTTAATAGTTGTAATCCTCTAGGTCTTCACTATACAGGAGTAAGTAAATACGGGGGTAACTGTATCTATTTATCTGAAGCAGAACTGGTGAGATTTTAAGGGGCACCACTGTATCTCTCAATGTTAACTTCTCTTTCTCCATATCCAAAGCCCACAGAAGTTAAGGGAAAGAGTCTCATTGACTCCATCAGGACCCATATGCATATTCCAGCACTATCAAAATGGTCAATTCAGATCCCGCTGGGTTGAGAGAAGCAGTACCTTACAATTGCCTGCTGATGTAGATAGCCAGGCACTTCTGGAGTGCAGGAGCACTCCAGACACAATCGCTTCTCTTCACTTTTCTAACATGCCCCCTTTGCTGAATGGGGTTGGCAAAGGAGCAGAGTATTCAGACTTCACATGAGCTGGGAGCTGTCCCACATCTTCTTACCCGATGTTATTGCTACATATATGTGGTAACAAGCTAGGGTTACATTTTCTGGCCACTTTCTCATCAATTTGTAAGCTAAAGCCTCTGTTTTATCAGGAAGTAACGCAGAGACTATCTCTACTTTCCAGTGTGAGGTAGGGACCATGATAAGCATTTCCAGGTCCCAATCCTTGGGTCCAGCGAAGCTGGTCTCAGTGCAAGACCCATGGAGTATGGGGGTAGGAAGGAAGGTTTCACTATGCTACCTTTGCAATCTCCCAATTTCCAGAGCTGATGGGGGCCGATTTGGCCCTGGAGACAGTTAGAGCAGCTCCCTAGGGTCCATTACACTGCTCATGGATTGTTGCATGCTCTGGCCATGCTCCCAGCATAACGCCAACATAGAAGGAGCGCAGGGTAGGGGATGTAAAGCTAGCTATGCCAGCTTTACACAACTCAGGGACTCCCCAGTTGCCCCACTGGGACAGCTTTACGGTTCCTTTGGGCTGCCAGTGTGGCACATAAGGGCTCAAGTGTGAGTCAAGATCTGGATAGAGACCCTTTATACTGGTGATATTCTGTTTTCCTGAGCAGTGCAATATTGTGTTTAGTCCACGAGCCTCCACAAGCTATGACTGACACAAGGACATCCAGACAGCCTGGGCTGCACCTCTAGGAGGCACAACACAGAACTTACAGCCCAGGGGGATGGCGGGGAGTGGAAAAGTGATTTTAAGCCACCTTTATGTCCTCCTGATCCTGCGCTGCTTCTGGGGTTGAAACAGCACCTGGAGTATTTCAGACAGCCTTGGGGGCCTAAGCTATGGGCATTGTTCACAATCTCCATAGTACTGCCATGCCCCCTCCGGCACAACCTCTATGCCAGGATTCGTAAGGGGGTCCTTGGAAGACAGCCTGGCTGTCTTCTGCAGTGCCTGTGCCAGAGGAATTCTCTTTTAGCTGGAACTCTTGAGCCCTTTTACACTGCTCTGGCCCTTTTATCTGGTTTAAAGGTATGACTTCTGCACTGTTTCAAAGACCCTGGTTTGTATTAGCTGGTGATCTCCACAAAGATAATGAGAGTTGCATGCAATTTACTGTGCTGAGCTGGATTTCTATGGATATGTCTACACTGAGACGTAAGCCTGTGCTTGAGTGCAGCTCAAACCCAACAGCCCTTGCATCTACACTGCAACTGCACTAACTCGGGTCTCAGATCCAGGGTCCCAGTAACCTGCAGGACTGAAGAGTCCAAGCTCAAATTAAGCCAGGACCGAAGGTCTGACCCTATCACTTTGCAGTGTAGACACAGCCCCTCTTGATTAGACTCCTGGAAGTCAACCAGAAGTATCACACAATTCCCTGGGAAAACTTCCTTAGTCCTGTCTCAACAACATGCAATCTACTCTGCTGAAAATGGCAGCCAACCCCCTTTTGCGAACAGCAGCAGCTCAGGTCAATGTTAACCCATTCTCTTCTGATCACTGATCTGCAAGCACACTATCAGAGAGCCTTCTGGGCTTGGAACGGAGAGCAAACCAACCAAGCCTTTTGCAAAGTGAACGTGCAGGACTGGCAGTAAAGTTTTCCCACAGTGCACCATGGGCTAGAGCAGCCACATTTCAGGGGTGTGGTGGGGAATGTTAGGGACTCTGGGATATGGTTACTTTGACTCAGATCCGCGCACTGCAGTGTGGACACCAAAGCCCTAAGTTCGAGCACAGGTTAGAAATGGCTTAATATAATGTTAAAATATAATGTACTCAAGCCCAGGGTTTGCTAACATGGATCAGTTCTCCAACACAGTTCTCAAACACTGCCCCTGGGCTTACATTGCAGTGCAGACATACCCTGTAACTCTCTTGTCTCCCTACTCCCAGCTCCTCTAAGAGGAAGCCAATTCAGTGCGACACACACAGCACAGCACAGCAGCAACAGCTGGAATCCAAAACGTGAGGAAAAGAGAAGAAAGTGGTTTACGGAATCCCCTAGAAACTCGGAATGTTCAGAGTTCTTGCCCAAGCACCCTGACATACTGAGCATGTGTTTGACATGACTCAACAGAGTGCAATGATCCCAGAGGGGAGACAGAGCCACCAAGCAGACTAGAGAAAGAAATTTAACCACTCCAACCAGCTCACCAAGGTAGCCGCATTTACCTTTTTGTGAGCCTGATTTTAACTGACCAAAATATAATGTAGATGACAGTGTCACTTACTTCATGTTTCTATTGCTGTGGTTTCACTGTGAAATGGCTACATTATATTATATTAATATTGACATTGGATTTATTTCTTCTCTTTTGATAAAACTGTATGAAATAAGACAGGAGGGAAAATACTGACCCATGAGTTATCACACACCATTTTCCTGTTTCCTATCCCAAAGTACAAAGCAAAGAAACCAGGAAATCATGTTTGGTTTTTTTTGAAGAGGTACTCATTAACCGAGTCAGGCCAGGCAAAGGATATTGGGACAGTGATATATCAACAATCTTACCGTCTTGAGAAAATGATCTGATAGCGGGCTGGGGGCTGCTTTGACCATCTTTTTCTTTCTCAGAAGGAACTTTCTTTAGCACAGGTGGAAGCAGAGCAACTTTAGGGGAACCAGGAGACTCTGGGATGTCCTCTGTGGAAATACCACACACACAAGCAGATACATTATATTTCTTGCTAGACAGCTTTCAAGAATACCATCTCCATAGCAGACAATTCTAATGAACGATTTAAAAAAACAATACACAACTAACCTGCAGGATATATTCAGTGTTTTAGCTATGCTAGAATTTGGGGCAAACAGGAAGAAATGTTTAGGTAGTCTAGGACTCATAGATTCTAAGGCCAGAAGGGACCATCTTACAAGGATAAGAGAGAATCCTTGATGGTACTCAACCCTTCTGGAAGAGTTTTACTAGCTAGCAAGTTTAATCAGGAGGTATAAATTAGTGAAACTATCCACTAATATACTGTAGTTAATTGTTTTGCTACAGCTGTTGATTATCTTGTAGACCTGAATTTCAACTCCTAATGTGTTGATTTATTATTGAAGCACAAATAAAAATCTGAAAAGACCAACCTAATTTTATTGTAGGGCTAGAAGAGAATTATGCAATTAATAAAGAAAAGTTAAAGAAAATTATTCAGAAATTTCTTTCAAAATTGTTTTGTCACACTGATATTTTTAATCATCTTGACAATGTGACAAACTAATGAAGTTTAAATTATAAAAATAAAAGCAAACAACATTCATAAGTAGTCTACAGAATTCTATAGTTCTGAAGGGAATACTATAGCTTCGTCAATACACTTCTTTTTCTAAAAAAAAATAAAAATAAAAAAAAAAATAAAAAAAAACCATTTCTGTTTTGAACTTTGAAGAAATCTCCAGGTATTTTTAATTATTTTAAGCAATTGGATAACTGACAGACACTCTCTCAGTGGTCTGATGTGCATTATACATGCCATATAAACACAACAGTGATGTTTTGTTTGTAGACCCCGTACAGATACAATGTCTGTCATGAACTAGGTACCTTTCATTTGCTTGGTAGTGAAGTACTATATAACGGCACTGTTTAGAGTCAGTATGCTTATGAAAAACACCTAATGAAGGAAATGGTGCATTGGTGGAGGTGGGAGAAGTAAGTTCTTAGGAAACATTGACTGATATTATGTGTATGTTTAGAACATGAGTTCATTGAAACAAGTATTGGAAAAGAATGGGGTTTTGTCTTACCAATGAGTGGCCATCACAAAGGAAACTGCAATTTTGGTCTAGACTAAGGAATGAGATAATCCTCCAAATGCTACTTAACATTTGAACTGACAAAGCTCGTGGGCTGTAGGTATCCCAGGGCCTTCTCTACACTAACATTTCTAGGCAAAAATTGACCCAGCCTCACCAGTGGTAGCGATGGTCGAGCACAAGTGTAAACAGGGCTCTGGTTATTGCATTACCACAACGGGGTGGTAAAACTGCCAAGAATTGCTGAAGCCTGCTATACATTAACTCTCACATTTCTGCTACCACTAGAGGATCTGAAACAGTGGTAGCAAAGATGGGGAGTATCTGCTCCCCTTCAGGGCACAGCCTGGGACATACATCTTTTGTAGGAAACATGAGCTAGGAGGAACAGACAGCTTTGGAGCTGCAGGTAGGTTCAGACCTTCCTCCTTTGTAGGCTTTTCAGATATCTTAAACTCTACTTTAAACTTAAGCAGAAGGCTACACAAGTGATGCCTTCCTGTTGTACACATCTACTGGTGTTTACTTGAAGGCATATCTTATTTTATGACTGGCTATAAAATAACCAATACAAATATATTAAGACAACCTAAAGGCTGGATTCAAAGTAGCAGCTGTGTTAGTTTGTATCTGCAAAAAGAACAGAAGTATTTGTGGCACCTTAGAGACTAACAAATTTATTTGAGCATAAGCTTTTGTGACTGTAGCCCACGAGAGCTTATGCTCAAATACATTTGTTAGTCTCCAAGGTGCCACAAGTACTTCTGTTCTTTTTGAAAGGTTGGATGGTGATCTGGTACCTGCGAGAGAGGGAGAAAGTAAGTTCTAACCACTGGTGAGGCAGGAACAGGACTAGGCAGGTAATGGACAAAGTACACAATCAAGGGCAAGGAAGAGGCTGCAATTTCCCTCTGCAAATGGTTCTTCTCTAGGGCCAGCAGGTACCAATGCAAGCATGGGAAGAGCCTAAAGATTTGAAAGGCATTAGGGGTGGTTACAAACATGCTTTCTAGGCATTAGTAAAAAGAGTGTTTGTCATAGTTGCCAGGCGAGTCAGAGTTTCCACAGTTTAATTCTTTTCACTCTCAATGTCCATAACTTTTTGGGCAGTTGCACGCTAGTGGATAGGCAGGTAAACGTGTAGGAGACTAGCTGAATCATTAAACTTTATCTCCATTTATAGTATTGAGATAATACCTGAACAGGAGGTTAGCAGAGAGCAGACATCAGTGGCTCAAGGAGCAACTCTTCATGATTATAAAAGACCAAACCAATGGATTTGGAGTGAGAATAATAATTCCTCCAGTCAATACAGGGCAAGAAAGGAAAAAGAGATAGTGGCATACGGCTTCGTAACATTTAGGAAAACAATCCAAAGACGAAAAATGAAGAATCTAAGTACAGAAGAGGTTTATGTATTATGTATTTATGTATTATGGTGTGATGGCTAATTGCTGAAAGGGCTGAGAGAAGCCTACAAAAGATCAAAAAATTAAACATTTTGGTATTTAGAGTCAGGGGTTTTGAGTTTAGAGAAAATACAAAGGTAATTGGTTTAGTCAGCACCTAACACAATGGGGTCTCTGGATACTTTTTTAATAAAATAATATCTAGCATAAAATAGCTCTGTGACTTTCTATAATCTGTCATTATTTCTATTATTTCTTCTCAGAATTTACAATTACAAATCACAGTTCTGGTCATTAAAAAAAAAAAAAGTTAGGATTAGAGGGGGGCGGAGGAGGGGAAAGCAATTCAAGAGCAAATGACAGAAAAATCTCTTTCTTTGTGTCCAATTTCTCTCCAGGATTTAGTTATTAGCATTTCTTTTATACTTCACACACAAACCCTGTTCACACATTTTCTTCCAATGGGATCAACGAGTCAGAACAGCTCCTCACCGTTGCGAGAGGCAGAGCGTGGCTTCTGTGGAACTGTGGGACGTCCCGTCGCGCTGGGCTTTGACTGCACTGGGGGTTTTGGACTCGTGGGCGTATTGGAAGAACATCTAGCCCTTGCACCAGCTTCAGCCTTTGGTTCAGTTTTTGGATTTTTTTCCAAGGACGCCATGACAGAGTCACCTTTACTCAAGGCAAAACGATTCTCTGGGAGGGTCTGGTGGAGTTTAGGCACTAAAATAATAATAATAGTAACAACAACAACAATAATAAATAAAATGTCCTACACAAAGCAGAAAGCATGCTGTGGCAGTATCCCCACAGGGCAAAGCCTATCGTTGGCAGAAATTCACACACAGTAGAAAGGTAGTGATGGGAGAACTCTCAAGACCTGGAGTTCAGCAGTGGTTCAATGAGCAGCCAACAATGTGTTTGTCAGGCTGTGTAACTCACTCATGAACAGGCCTGGCTGTCACCACCTTCTTGGGGTACTGGGGAGGTGGCTAGCTAGCCCCACTGTCCCTCCATTGTCGGCAGGAGCTGGTGATGTGGGTTGCCACAGCCCCACTTTGATGGGATATTTTCTCACATTTTCTAATCCAAAGGTTTTCTTTCAGTCCTTCCCTTTGATATCCCCCATTCCTCTCTGGCAGCTATCAAATCTTCGCCTTTCCCCAGGTATCTCACCCGCTCCTGTGGTCCCTTTCATTTGCTCCCTTGGATGTCTCTGTCTCTCTTTCCCCCTTCTCTCTTGCCCTAAGGGTGGAATAAAGCCACGGGCCAGTGGGGGGTGGGTGGGGACTGAAGCTACCATCTCTTTCCGTGACTCACTCTCGCACTGACATGCAGAGATGGGATTTCAGCAGGGGATCATTGCACAACAGAAGAGGAGCAGCAAAACAGGCAGTCTCTGGCTGTCCAGCATCATTGAGAACAGCGCTTCTAAGGGCCAAAGCTGAAAATCGCTGCCAGGTGTTTTTTTTCCTGCTAAAGACTAACAGTGGAATCCAGGACACAAGGAAAAAAATCCTGAACTGATGGTGAGTATATGTGCATGTTGCTGTTTTTTTGTTTTTAGCCCTTTTAGATCAGATTTGAAATGTGTTAGCAATGGCAACCCTATTTATGCGACTCTTTATTTAGTAACTCTGCATATAGAATACACTGTTACACATTTATTAGCAAGCTTGCCAGCACATTATTTATACCAAGCAAAGACTGAATGCATTTGCACACAAATCTCACTTGCTTCCCAGGATTTAAATCGAATACAGCGAGAGCCAGCTGTGCAAGCTGGTATAAAGCTTGCAGGACACTAGTTTGCAAATAAGCAAACTGCCTGCCCTAATTTCCTTCCTTCCTCCAAACCGTGGGAGGACTCCAGGAGGCTTATATGCACATGGTTGTGCAATCAATCTTCGGATTTGTATGCGTACTGGGTGACAGCATTCTTCACCTTTAGTGATTAACAATCTGTATGCTAGGGTTGCACATAATTCTTGTTTCACCTAAATTTAGGCTGCCTTGGCTTTCTGACAAGGCAAAACATGTGCCCACAGATGCTGACTTGGCCTAGCTAACTGCTATTCCAGTTCAGAAACCCTACTTGTTACAGTAGTGCTGAGCACAGGAATTCTAAGTGCAGTGTGTGGGGAGGAAGAATGTTGATATAGTCAGTTGCAGGCCAATCTCCAAAATGTTTTTCCAGCTTACGTAGTTGTTTTTCAGCTCCGTTGGATTTGAGTTGTGGGCTAACCAAAAGGTTTGCGGTGCATGCATGTGTGTGCAATAAATCTTTGCACTGTAAGCAAAACAGCAGAAGGGTTTCCACACTTTTATCCCCACACTTGTATGCGTGTGTGTGAGAAAGGGAGAGACTGGCTAACACTCAGACAGCAGTTTCTGACATGAACTAAGAGAGGAAAATATTCTGTCTCTGAATCATACACGGTCTTCTGTTTTCTCAGTAACATCCAGCAATTTCCCTTTAACTCCATTACTTGCCTTTCTAACCTCAGGCCTGTTGATATTATTAGAACACAGTAAGTTGATATAAATTAAGCAAAACAATGACAAACTAGAACTGCAACAGGAGCAGCCGGAGGGAGTTCCTTACAGCGGTGAAATGAGAACTGACAGTTAGAGGCAGGAGGGGCTGCTGTGCACACACTGCACTGGGGTTGGGGAGGGGGAAATGTGTCATTTACAGGAGTGAGCAGCAAGGAAAAATGGAGATCAACCGCCCGTTAGCTCTCAGTGTACCCACTTTCCATGGTCCTCTAACCTCAGATCTGTCTATCTTACTGGAACATAGACAGCAAAAAAGGTTCCTCCTCCAAAAGATATTAGACTGTGATGCCAGGATGATTTAAAAGCATTGTTTCATGGGGCTCTCTCATACAATCTCTCTCTGCACCAGCTTCTACACCACATTTAGGAATGGTTTGGAAACCATAAACCGGTTTTCAACACGACTGGTCAGCCAATGTTTTTTTGAACATGGTTTGTGAATTCTTTTCACACACTTTGGCCACACTGTATTTTATACACCTGAAATTCCCAGAATCACTGTCCAAAAATTAAAACTGGATTCTTTAGCATACGCAGAGACTTCTTCAATATTGGTTTCAGTCCAGTTCCTAGCAGAGTCTTCACATCATCTAAAACACCATCAAAACTGGCACCAGCTGGCACCCATTTTAACAGTCTCAGCAGAAAGTCCAAGAACTGTACAGGTGTGGAGACTAAATTATCCTCCTCTACCATGGTGACCAGGCATGTTTCAGGCACGGTGGCAGAGCAGTGTGGGGAACCTTGAACCGCCGCTGCCTGTGACGGATCTGCTCAGTGGATTAAGCACTTCCCTTGCATGGCTATCAATCCAGCACTTTCTTGTGAGCACTATAAACCAGTGGTTCTCAACCAGAGGTAGAAGTCTTCCAGGGGGTACGTCAACTCAGTTAGATCAGGGTTTCCCAACCTAGGGTCCATGAGTCCCAGGGGAGTCGCAGGATGGGATTAAGGGGGTTGTTAGTGCAGGGCTGGTGTTAGGGGGTGGCAAGCAGGGCAACTGCCCAGGGCCTCATGCCATGGGGGGCCCCATGAGGCTAAGTGACCTGCTTGAGACCTGAGTGGCGGGGCTCAGGTTTCCGACTCCTGAAAGGGGTAACAATAGTCTGGAAAGATGAGAACCACTGCCATAAACTCTGCAAAATGAACTCCTGGTTTATGACAGGAGAAAACATCCTTTTCTCTCCATGCACATTGTACTTGCTGCCTCCTGATCTTCAGTTTCAGCTTTGCTGCCACGGTTACCAGTGAACACCCTCTTAAAGGGCCTGGGGAAGAACGTGTACACGAGTTGTCGCCCCACCCACACAGAACAGTGTCTGTGTGAAACAACTAGCCATCAACCCAGCACTGAAACTGACTATACATGAAGTGCTGTCAAATGCAGAAAGTAAATGAACTAGAAAAATGGCTCTCTCCTCTAATCACTTTTCAGTTATGCTAATCTTAACGGGTTGCTTATAAAATAGTACGCACACAACATGCAGCTGGAAGTGTGATTTCAGGCTGAGAGTGTTCAATTTATTGGCATTACAGGAAGTGCTGTACGCAAGGAAACTCAAAACAACTGTACCTGCACCACTGCCATCCAGCCGTTCAGAGCTCACTGTGGTATCGTGAGACTCCCTGGGAGCCACTTCGTTCCCGAGTCTCTAAAAAAGAGAAAGAGAATCCCTCAAAATTATCTATAAATCATAAAACTCAGTGGTTCATTACAAAGAAGCTTATATCCAGAAGTTAAAAATTGCAGAAAGAAGCTCTAGTAATTATGCCTGGATGTGTTTTTATGTTTCTGGTTGCAGTTTTGGAAATCTCCTATGTGGGAAGGAGACCACAGCGATTTTGGTTACCAGTAAGGCCATAGAGCTGGCTGAGTCATGACAACATGCTCATTAAGTGACAAACCTGCCAAGGAATAATGAGAGTTGGAATCGGACAGTCCAGTTAGAAACTGTTCTTTTCCACTCAGGATGACCAAATGTTTAATTGGCATTAAATGAAATAAAACGCTGGATAAAATTAAAGAGTTTATCTGCTCTGGGCAGAAACAGAGACACCTTTCTAAAGATCCAAATTTTGAAGCAAAGATTGCTGAACTGGTCTTAGTTTAGTTAATATGAAAACCTATGTGCACGTGGGGAAATGTCTTGGAAATCTGAGCTGAATCCAATAAGTGCCAGTTCCTTCAATATTTACAGACTGAGGTTTTTAAAAAGTTAGACTTCATAAGAGCTGCTGGGTGCTCAAAACTTTTGAAATATCAGATCACTTGTTTAGGTGCCAAAGTATGGATCCTGAACCTAACTTCATGCACACATTATTAAAAATCTTAACCATGATATCTTTGCCTCAAGGGGAAAAAAGTTATAAGAGATAAATCTGTAAATTATTTGACCCATATTATTGTCTAGAGGCCAAGTGCACTAGGAATATGCATATATCCCTTTTCGAGAGGATCCTGTTTATACAGTGGTACAAAAATCAGTCTCTGGGATTATACTGTTCCTTTCAATACCCTCCTCACTCATATGAATAGAGCAAAGAGACCAGAAGAACCATACAGAGCACACAGGTTACCTGCAAACCAGCACCAAATAGGAAGGCTGGTACGCAGAAGACTAGGCGTAAAGTGTGAATCTTAAATTAAAAAATAAAATACATTTTGCAGATAGCTCTGATCTTGGTTTAAATTTGCCATTTGAAGACAGATCTCTAACTCTGAAAAGCAAACAAATGCTTTGCATAGTTATTACTATTTTCAGCATTATAAAACTGCCACATTCATGACATCCTATTGTCATCAGGACACCAATGTGGTATGACTGGCACTGAGATTATTCTGTCTTTACAGTAGCGTCCAGAGGTCCCAACCAGACACTGTACAAACACATACTGAAGATAAACACTGTCCCAAAGAAATTACAATGTAAATGAAGTCCTGATGCATCATTTAGATAGGAGAGACATAGGAGGAAAACGGAGGAAGGAATAGGGTTACCATATTTTGTGCCTCCAAATGGAGGACACTCCACGGGGCCTCGGCCCCGCCCCCAGCCCCGCCCATGCCCCCTCCCCAACTCCGCCCCCTCCCCAAAGTCTCCGCCCCCTCCCCTGCTTCCCGCGAATATTAAATTCGCGGGAAGCCTGAAGCTGGTAAGGGGGGGTGTGGGGGGAGCAGGCGCGGCCCAGGCTGGCCCCCCGGCGGCGCCAGCCTGGGTCGGCTCGGGCCCTGGGGTGCCAGCCCCGGCCGACCACCCCCAGCCCGCCCAGCACTGCCGGCCCCCGGCGGCCCAGCGCACCCCCCCCCGCTATCCCGGACCGGCTCCCCGCCCGGCCCCGCGGCCAGGCGCACCCCCCGCTACCCCCCCCGCTACCCCGGACCGGCTCGCGGCCCCGCGCACCCCCCCCGCTACCCCGGACCGGCTCCCCGCCCGGCCCCGCGGCCCGGCGCACCCCCCCCCCGCTACCCCGGCTCGCGGCCCCGCGCACCCCCCCGCTACCCCGGCCCGGCTCGCGGCCCCGCGCACCCCCCCCGCTACCCCGGCCCGCGGCCCGGCGCACCGCCCGTCTCCCGGCCCGGCACCGCGCCCCCGGCTCCCCGCCCGGCCCCGCGCCTGGCCCGGCACCATGCCCCCGGCCCCGCGACCCCGGCCCGGCCCCGCACCGGCCCGGCCAAAGAGGCCCCGCCCGAGCCCTCCATCCCTCCCTCCCGATTTTCCCGGACATGCCCGGCTTTTGGGGATTTCCCCCCGGACGGGGATTTGAACCCCCAAAAGCCGGACATGTCCGGGAAAATCCGGACGTATGGTAACCCTAGGAAGGAAGACAAGGGTAACAGTGATAAGAACAGATAGGGAGGCTTATACTAGCTATATGAAAATTAGTGGGTTTAAAGTAAAAAACAAACCAAAACACAGTATTTTAGGTATAAATAAATAAACAAAAACTATTAATATCAGTTATCCCTGAAGGCCACCCTGTCTTGCCATTGTCAGGTGCAACTTACCATAGGTATCATGATAGACTTGGTTGCTTATGAGAGCTATAAAAGACAGTACAGTGGGCTTCATGGATTAATTGGTACTTCAATTTTGCTGATGCTCGAGTCTAATGGCTCCCAAAACATTTTAATGAGGAAGTGTCTCTCATATATTGTATACAAAGGAATAGAATTATTCAACATTTACTCCACCTATTTAAGAACTGGCATGGTCATTACATTTCCCCACATTTCCACAGAGGGCTTGCCAACACACAGTTTTTGGTTTAGAAACTGATCTAGTTAAAGCAGCACAATCCCTTAGTGAGGATACGATATATCAGTACAACTGCATCCACAATAGGGGGTTTTACACTGCAACTATATCAGTATAAATTCACTCCCTGGCTGAAATAGTTAAATCAGTTAAAAAATTGTGCGTAGAGCAGGCCTAACCATGGACTGGTTCCAAGTGCACAAGTCCCATATAAGCTAAAAGGTCATTCAAAAAAAAGCGAAAGCCAGCCCACTGATGTAGAAGTGTTGTGCTTTGTAGCACTGTATAAGAGATCCAGGTTCATTTTCCACTCCTAGTTCTCTTGATCCATGGTCTATTTTGACTAAATTCTCCCCCAAGCCACATTCTTCTTCTGTCAACGAGCCCTAAGGGTGTCTGTCTCTCTCTCTTTTTAAAAGGGAAAAAAACTCACCAAATTTGTGGGGAAAAATAATTTTCTTAATGTAGGCAAAGTCACTTTGCTTTCAAGAATATAATTTGCTTTTTCACCATGGATTGTGAATTTTCATTCATACTTACAAAAATATTCATTTTCCTTTGCAAGTATTGATGAGGTAAAAAAAATTGTGCATAGCTGTGTAAATGTATTATTAGATTTTGTTTTACCCTTTAGATTGATGTTTGAGTTCACAAAGAAATCCACTTTTATGTCTTGAAATAATATATAGATTTATTAACCTAACTGAAACAAATACAAATATTTCCAAGTGGTCATTTTAATGTGTTGGTGGTCTCATTGTTTATCACCGTTTCTATGGTAACAGCACCATTTGACAGGTCCACATTATAGCTCATATTAAAGTAGACATAATAATCTTTCAAATGATGTATCATGTGCATGTGTATAGAGAGGGTACATTAAGTTAACCAAATCAGCAGCATCTGTCTGGTGCTTACTAGGAGGGGCCGACAAATATATGAAGCATCATTTGCACCAGAGCTATGCTAGTCTTGCTGCAATCTAGGTCTGTCCATGACTAATTACATGAATATGTCATATGTAAAATATTTACTGCACTACTCACACAAATATTTATTTGGCTCCATAAAAAAGGAGGGCAAGACAGGAAAATGTAGCACTTGCACCTGAGAGTGCAAGAATTCTAATAAAAGCCTTGATAAATAAACAGGGCTGTTAAAGAGCTTGGTTGCCTGCATATCTTGCTAAAAGATATTTAAATATTCAGTTCTGCAAACACTAGATGGAGCTAGATGATCTTTATATCTGGAGAAAACCTGGAAAAAACACTGATTTCAACTCATTTATCTTGTGACATTAGTGCCAATTCACACATCAAATTCACAGCAAAAGAAAACAAAAAAGCTTTTGCCATCTTTTCATCTACTGTGCACCTGCTCATCATTTGTAACTGTAATAAGACTGTAGAAGGTCATGAATGAAGTAGTAAATTCCTTATGGCTTTGTTTACACTTTGGATAGATCTGAATTTAAAAAAACATCTGTATCTTTAATAAAAAATTAATTCACTAACATCAGAATCCTGATATATCTGAAAACTTTAAGGGAACTGGTGATCCATCATTTAAGTTATGAATAAAAATGAAAGATGGATTCTCCCATAACAAAACTAGTAGAGATCTCCTGGATTACTCCGAGTATTCAACTTTTGGTCAAAATGAAAACAAAGCTATTACATATTTCAACCCTGCATAATATACATGAACATTAACCTTCTGAGCATTAACCGTTCCTTTTTTGTGCAACACAGTACAAAGACTTATTAATCTTAAACAAAGATAACTGAATTTCCTTTTTTGTACAGAAATCCTATTTTAATTCAGCTTTCTGACCACCACTTTAAAAAAGAACATTGCCAGGTCAAAAATGGCCCTATGGTTTATGTCTACACTGCAATTAGACACCTGTGCCCATCCTATGCCAGCTGACTCAGGCTTACAGGACTAAGGGGCTAAGGGGCTGTTTAAATTGCAGTGTGGACTTCAAGTTCATGGGCTGGTGCCTGGGCTCTAGGTGGGAGGGTCCCAGAGCTCAAGGAAGTTTACACTGCAAAGAGACAGCCCTGTAGCCCAACCCCTGGAAGTCCTAGTCAGCTGGCACAGGCTAGTCACAGGTTTTTATTTGCAGTGTAGACATACAAAATGTCAAGGTGGTAAAACCCTAGCTTTTACAAAAATCTAAAACCAATACAAAAGTTTCAGCATTTTTTTTTTTGAAAATTCCAATGTAAATATTCCCTCCTAGTCCCCAACGTCTCTCTGCAGTATTTACACCATTGGGCAAGTGAATGGAAACTAGAAAATAATTACAAACAAACTGAGTAGTCTATTTTCTTTTCCAAGCTGAGAGAAATACAAAAAGAGTAAAGAAGCAGCGTAGTTGAAAGTAAATAAAAATGTTAGTACAAAAGGTGATGACCTATTCTTTGTTCAATTTTTCAACCAATGCTACCTGTGTTAACCCACTGACATGAGAAGTGCTGTTACCTAACAATTTTTCAAAAAATTACAACATGCTGGTATTCCATGACTATAATCTTTAGATTATAAAACCAATGAAGCAAGGATTCTGTTTTCAACAGCACCAAGCACACTGCTGAATTGAACAATTAACTAATAGCACCGTGGCTTATGAAAGGTTAAGGGCTAGAATGTGATACTCTAACTCACATTCTATAGTACCTTACTCCTCAAACAGTCCCTCAGAAATCAATGGAACTAGTCACAGTACAGTAAACCCTTATATAATGAACATTTATACAGCATATTTTTGACATAATGCAGTTTTCCTTTAGTGACCCATTTTTATGTTGCGCGCACTATTCTTATATAGTGTGCGCGCTCACGGGAGGGAGTTTGGGCACGGGAGGGTGCTCGGGGTGCCGGATCCAGAGGGCGCTCAACTCAGTTGGCTCCCCGTGCCTGCTGTTCCTGGCAGAGGTGGAGGCGTGGCCAGGTGATTCCCCCACAGTCAGCGCTCGGGGAGGGACGGGGGCAGCACACGGAGCCTCCTAGCTGTGCATCTGCCAGGAACAGCAGGCACGGGAGGCTGCTTGTGGGGAGGCGCCCAAGGTGAGTGGCCCCCCGGATCCGGCACCCCGAGCCTCCTCCCACGCCCCAACCCTCTGCCCTGAGCACCCTCCAACATATACAACTTTGTGATGTCTGGGAACTTAACCCTATTTTTCCCATCCATTCTTCAGTTAATATAACGTTTTTTATATTACACACGATTTTCTAGGGACATAACTACTGTGTTATATAAGGGTTTACTGTACTACTCAATATGAGTCAGGATGGCAGGATCTGGCCCTAGATGGGAAAAGAAATTTCTTTTGTAAAAAAATATAAGATTTTTAACTTGAGTGTCCCTTTAACAGTTCTTGGCTATTAGTGCTACAGGAATGCCTATAGATTAATGCAGAATGGCCTCATCTGACAGGCTAAGAAGAGTGTTCAATGCATTATAGTTTAAATCCTAAGAAGAAAGGCAGTTTTAAAACTATTGCGCTCAGTGACAAAACTAAGTTTTATGGGACATACTTATAGGAAGGTTACATGTTAAGCTATACAAAGACACTGCTCCCTGAACAGTACTGAGAGCAGGGTTCTTTGTTTAATTCAATATACTGTGCTATTTGCTCACTAAAAAATAGAGCTGAAATCCACATTGTGACCAAATAGGTAGTTTCCATCTCTCGTTTCTATGATTATTTGTATTTTAAGGGCATAAAGATAGAATAGGAATGATTAGATGTGGTACAAAAGTAATAGGAGTAAAGGGATGCAATTAAACAAAAGAAAATTGAAACTGAATGTCAGCAAATATTGTCTGAAAGGGAGAATTATTCCTCTGCACAAAGTAATTCATTTATAGTACAGTGCAAATGGTGGAAGAACCATTCCTTAATAGACCCATCCCCCCTAAACAGAGGGGGCCCACCCATTTACCAACCTAGCTAACTCGTAAACTCACTCCTGACTGTAGGAAACAATCCTGCATAGGCAGGGGATAGGGACTAACTGATCTTTCCCAGCTTTAATTCTATGATAAAGATTTCATTTACGTGCCAGTGAGTCACCCATCACATATAACGTATGACACCTGAAGAAGAGCTCTGTGTAAGCGCAAAAGCTTACTTTCTCACCAACAGAAATTGGTCCAATAAAAGTTGTTATCTCACCCACATTGTCTTTCTAATATAACATAGCTGATATGTTAAATGTTAACCTCTTACCCTCGTGTGCCTTTATGGGGCCTAGTTATTTCCTACTTTTCATCAATTAGAGTCACCACAAATCAAAAATAAGTCACCCTCACCTTCTGTGAAGAAGCTGCTCTCCTTTCTTGCTTGGCTTTCATTTCTGCTAGGAGTCCACTGCCCATCACTTGCACCCCATACCTACGCCCTCCCTGTGGGCTGCCTTTGTTGTCACCCCTCTCTGCTCTTGCAGCATCCTCTGGTTGTATCTCCTCTAGAGAGTCTGGTGTTTTTAGTTCCTCGGCTCGCTCTGTGCTGCCGTTCTGTTCAGCTGATTTTAACTCCTTCTTAGTAGTGTCCACAGCTGGACTTTTGACAGCACCCTTGGGTGACGAGGGCTCTTCTGCCACCAATACAGTCTGAGGACGTTCAGATTTGGATCGAGATTTGATTAAGTTGAGAAACCCACTTTTCCGAGAATCTCTTTTTTTCCTTTCATCACCCACTTCACTGGACTCATTGGTGTCTGAACGTTTCATTGACGATCTCCTAATAAAACAGACACACAGACAAATGTTCATATGTTCTTTGTTTTTTTCCTGGAAAAATACCTGTTTTTAATAGTTTCAAAGATTTCTCTTGGGCAAAGCTAACCGTTTGCATCATCAGGAAGTTGCTCTGTGCCCAGTTATTATCCACTGCTTATAAATTAGAGATTAGTTACTATGATTGATGCTATTGGCCAAACTCCATTAAAGTCACTAAGAACTGTAGGGCTAGCATTACTCATTGTGCCACAGAGGCAGGTCAGCCACTTAGGACACATATTTCATTCATTTATTTTTAGGGATATCTCTGGCCTGACTACACCTACCCCTAAACTGCAAGTCACACCAGAGTGGCTCTAATTCAGTCATTCCTCCAAGCATAATTTCAATGTGTCTGCTCTTTTAAGGATATCCTCACCCCAACGAATAGCTTGTAGTTACTGCATCATGACCCAGGTACTGGACAAAACACAGCTTTGGGGAGCTGCCCCTTTTAGAACTCCAGAACTCTGCACCAACAACCAATGCAATTCTGATCAGCCATGCTCCCAAACCTACCCAATTCACAGCTTTTCTGGGAGAATGGTACTTCAGGTGGAAACATATGCTTGCCCTGAAAAACTGTAAAATACTGATATGTTGCTGCCCTCCATAAAACGAAATCACTGGTAATACAAGAAAAGTTGAAAGGTATACATAATTTGTATAAAAATCCCATAAATACTGTGGATAACAGTTTTTCAAAACATTTCTTTTTTTAGCTAACATGATTTCACAGCTACTTACTGGATGTCATGTATGGTTTCATATTTGCAATCGTGAATTACTGCCATCTGCTTGTCATTTCTTATATTTAACACTTCCTTTCCCTCTCTCCTCCAGCCATTTACCAATTTACACTTACTATTTACTTAAACATTTTACTTTTATTTACTTAATGTCAAATATAGCAAATAGGTCATTTTAGGTAGTCTCGAACTAGCTTTTGTTTGTACATTCACACTAAAAAAATCAGAACATCTTACTGTTGGCTCTATAAAATATCCATCTAGTTTACACCCTTGTAGGCTGGATTTCTTGCGACGTGAGATGTAGAAGGCAGACCTTTCGGATTGAGTCATACACAAACACAGAACATTGCAATTTTGTAAAGCAAGTGTTTAATTTATATGGATCAATAAACATAAATCACTTCCCCATGTCATTTATGGAGGATAACCGTCTTGACTAAACACACAATAAAAATTCAGGACCAGACCCTGAGCCAGTGTGAATTGGTATAGCTCCAGTGATGTCATAATAAGTGATGTAATGAGTGATGTCATTTAAGGGTATGAAGAAGTCAGTGGAGCTATGTTAACATACATCAGATGATAATCTGGTTCATAGTGTATATTAAAAGCAATTTATTTCAAAGTAAGCTTTTTCAAATGAGTAATCAAATTCACTGATATACTGGGCTATTATGATATAGTCTGGTTTTGACAGTAGCTATACAAATTGGAGACCTGAATATTAGAAAAAGAAGTCAAATACAATGTATTAACTATAAATATTCTACCCTCAGAAACTATCAGTAAGAAAACATGGTCTTTACCTTGACTCATTAGAGGATTTGAACTTACTTTGAATCCATTTTTGTCACTTTCTTGGTGAAAAATTCATCAACACCTTCATCCACTCTACCCATGAGGCCATTCTGTTCTCCTTCCTGAGGTGTTGACCCACACACCTGATAAAACAAACGTAACATAAGCAACACAGCATGGCAGTAAGAAATCTCACTTTTCAAAGATGCTGTAAGGCACGAGGATAAATATGAAATTAAAGAATAGAGAGTTATCTTAACAGTGGTTAAGGAAATATATAAGCTGTAAAGAAAGGCCCCGACTAACAAGGAGAAGGAAGGCCTTGAAAATAATAAATTATAAGGCCATAAGGAATGTAGAAGTGAGGATGTCTGGTTCAAAAGATTAACTAATGAGATAAGGGCAAGTTTCTAAAAAGAAGGCCTCTGACCAATATGGGTGATTGCAAATGGTTTTAAAAGAACCAGTCTTAGAATGAGCCAACCTGGCCCTTCCCAACCCATACACCAGAGTTAAAACCTTTGTGAACTCAAGTGCAATGGAAAAAACTGAGACAGCAAGAAGGAGGGGAAGAAAGGCCTTGGGAAGAAAGGAGGTTGTAAATCTTCCCTGGATTAAGACTGGAAATAAGGGTGAACTGTCTCCAACTGGTTTTTAGCTCAAGTCAGTCATTGGCAAGGACATCACTTGTTTGTTCAAGGGTATGAAAAAGTAAAACTCTTATAGGTTCATTGCTAATACCTGCCTGATCATGTTGGAGCCAATCAATGTGGATCTAAGTACCCCTGGGTTTAGCTCATTTGTAAGTATCTTGATCAAAAACTTATACATGTTTTGTTAGTGTTTGGATGTAGTAAGTTGCTTTTTAGGCATGTTTATAGAGCAATTGTACAGTTATCATTTGGCCTTTGGATTTAATAAAGACATTTATGGTTAAATTAGTGTCTGGTGGTTTCCCATATTAATAATTTCCCATATTAATAATTCCAACAAGGCCAAAGCTCAAATGCCTTTAAATTGTGTAAAAAGAGCAATTATTTAGTATTCAAGCACACTTTTTGTTAGCAGTTTTTCCAAATGGAACTCCTGATTTGTGTATTTACTGTAGATACTGGTAGAGACAGAATCTTTGTCAGCTGTTGTTCACCTGGTTTAGAGAGAGGTGTGAGTTCTAGTGGTCTGAATACAAAATTAGGAGCCAGAACTCCAGTGTACTAATTATGCCTCTAACAGACTGCCTCTGTGGCCTTAGGCAAGGCACTTTAGACCAAAACTTCCAAACTGAGTGCCAGATTTAGGTGACTAACTTTAGGCATCCAGCACTGACTTTCATTGAGTTGAGGTCTAACTCCTCTTTGTGCCTTTGAAAAGTAGATCTTAAAGCCAAAGCCAAAAGGGAGAGATTATCCAACTTGGGTGACTCTGTCACTAGAGTACTGTACAGATCAGTTAGTGTTTGTACAGCTCTCTGAAGATGAAACACACTAAATATTACGGGAGGGATTCTCTCCCCTTGTATGCTGCTCTTCCGTAATCCCTTTCTGCTGCCAAAGTTCCTTATGCAGGAGGGGGAGAATACCCCCAATTTAAACACTGCATAAAGCCTCTTTAGATGGCTCTAAAGAGGACCCTGCAACAGCCCCAGTATAGGGTGTGTTCTTGGCAGTGCCACCACCCACAAGGCAGTGCCAGGAAGTTGCCTTAACTTAGATGGTCTCCCTAGGAGGTCTAAATTACATCAGGGAATGCTCCGGCCCCAAAATCTGGAAAACATAAAAGGTGGCACAAAGCCACCTTAGTCCCTCTGCACCTGAGATCCAGGTTCTGTGTTTCTAAGGGGCCAGGACAGATTCTCATCTTACATGTATGAGAGAACAATTACTGTTAATATCAAACCCTTCCTTATTAAGACAAATAAGACAGCAGCCTGAATATGAACTAATGTATTGATACAAACATGAAACTTTCTGGTTCCTGAGTCATGTGATGAGCTTATTGTTAATCTTATTAGATTACAAAGACAGTAACTAGAGCACTTATATACCTCTGCTATGGTACTGTATTCCTCATTTGAAAATATAAGACCTTTTGGTAAAATTGCATTGTTTCCACTTAAAACAGAATGTATTCTTTTTTAATAAGGGAAACATCTTTTTCAAAGTAGCACAGTGATGACTGTTCTTTTTCTGAGAAGAATTTGTCTAATTGGAAATGTCAAAATGTATGTAACAATACATATACTGACATCTGTTTTTGGACAACATCAATTTTTATTGTCTCTGGATGTAAATATTAACTCATCAGTCAAAAAAATCTTGATATTGACTTCAAGAGAAGTCAGAATCCATTTAATGTTGGCACTGAAACTCTCCAGAGAATAAGAACAAATATTTAAGTATCAAAGCCAAGAGCGTTTCCTGAAGGAGGCAGGGATGTAACATTCTGAAAAAGAGGTAATTAATGTGGGGGGCTGGCTCTATCTGACATTGAGTCTCTCTGGTAAACTGCCAACAGAAGACACACACGAAACCCCCCCAAACCACAAGCCTGCAGGTGTGCACTGACAAAGACAGTGAAGTGCTCAAAACAGCTTGTTATATGGCAACAAAAGTCATGGCAGAGGTAAACAAACAGAGGCGGAGGATTTAGCAGAGAAATTAGAGGGCAATTATTGGGCCCTGACCAAGACCAGAATTGCCCACCTAGGGAGGGGAAGGGCTGATGATTACAATAAAGGGGAAACGCAAAAGGATTTCGATGCTCACTTCTCAGGATGTGGGGGAGGGAATGAGTGTGGTACAGCTATGCTTCTGCAGGGTGTAGTTGAGCTTCTGCTACAATAAACAGACAACTGTAACTGAAGACTCCAGTCTCCATGTATCCCTGTGTGTCCGTTGGTTGTGTCTGAAGACATAGGATAACCTAATGCATGTCCATCTGTCGTGTCTGAAGGCATGCCCCAACAACTAAAATTCCACTGAATACACTGACTGGATCACTAACAATATACAAACCACAGGGCCTAATCACCATCAAAATAACCAAGGCACAGAACGATTTTACAGATGCATACTGTAATGCCAGTTGTTGTTCAATACTGCAATAATACATTGATTTCTGCCTATTTTATACTTTACTCATCTAATGCTGAGAAAATTGCATCCAATATGTAAAATATGTTCAGCAGAGAAAGTGGTCTTAGACTTGTTGGCTTGTTCTTTGTTAACACCTAATAACTACAATGCCTCAGAAAAACTTGGGAGAAAAGAAGTTTTTGTTAAAAATTTAGCACTCTCACCCTTTCAGGTAAGGGGGAGGGACTGCTTACAAATACGAGCCTTCAGATTCTTCTAGTAAAACCAGGGAAACGCAGACCTGTCACTCCTAATATAACTGGGGTAAACAAGCAGGAAACAGAAAACCACACTTTTTTCTAAGAACACCTGAAAGGTGTGATGTGTCCGTCTCCACCCTCTAATATACAGCGTAAAATAATAAATAATGGCAACAAAGTATCCCCTCCTCTTTTGCCAGGTTTGTGCAAGTAAGAAAAAACAAATGCCTGATCATCCAAATGTGGTCACTGTTCCCAGAAATACTGTATTGACGTAAGGAATAACACTTTCTTGTTCTTCATACACAGTGATCAAAGCTTTTCAAATACAAGATACTATCTATGCTGCGTTTCACATTTCCATGCCAGGTAACACTGCACTAAAAAACCTCAATCCATCCTTCTCCCCTTCCCCACCCCCCGACTAGACAGCAGGGTCCTCCAATTCTGAAAATATATGACTGTATGGAAGCAGAAGATAATGGAACTTGACTCTGCCTGGAAATAGTGTCTACGCTTAGTTTTCCATAACAGCAGGTATATTCTCAGTACCAGATGAACTCAATTACCCAGATGTCACAGGACACATTAAATAAGTTGAGACGACTGGCGGAAGTTTAGCAAGTGGGAGAATATGACTCAGTTTAGTATGACAGATTTGGAAAAACAAGGCTGTAGTGTACTACTGTTGAAGGGCCAGCTAAATTTCTGTCCCCTCTGCACTGCTCTATCAATGCAAAAGAGATGGCAAGTTGGCTTAAAAAAGACCCAAACAGCTGGCTGTGGTTTCTTTTGGCACAGGGGAACTCCTGAGTGGCATAAAATTCTACACTATCCACTCTTGGCCCTTCCCAGCATAGGGAGTATTTGGTCACAGTGATTTCTGCTCTGGAAATCCCAGACCAGTGGAAGGGTCTCTAGGAGCCTGTTACCAAGTAGTATAATTTGGAGCAGCTATGAAGCTGCTCCAAGTTGCAGCAGGGGCCAAATTGGCCCCTGGGCTGCCTCTTGGATTAGGGGTGCTGACAAGTGGTATAACACCATCTCTGCCCTCCTCAAGGATCTAGCCGTATAGCCTTAGATGCAAATTCTGTCTGTAGAGAGACATGCCAGAGAAAAAGCAGAAATGGGGATGTTTACCGAGAAAAAGACCCACAGAGACCCCATGTGTGTGTTTAACTGTGCTCCAGAGGAGCTCTATTGGCAGCAGTGAAGTAGGTTGTATTTTTAGGTGCGGTCAATGCCACAGTGCGTGATCTGTTATTATTCAGATCCACTGGCTTAACTCCCGTCTCGAGTACGGGGTCACAAGTGGCTGCAGAGGTTATGGAATGGTTCTACTGAGAGCTGCTGGAGACAGGAATACATGCCAGTTTACTCAGGCTTTGTGCAGAAAAAGAAGGATTTTAGTGTCACCAAGTCTCACGATATTTAGTGTTTTTCCTGGAGTAATGTGATTATGTGAGAATCTCAGCTTTCATTTAAAAATCAAAAGAAGATTTGATTCCCTCATGTTACAGAGAAAAGCTTGAAAAGGTAACCTGAGCGCACCCTAAAGGCTAAAAAAAACAGAGGCAAAGAAAAAATATATTTTTAAATCTCAAGATTTTAAAGACACTCTGATAATTGGGTAGAGAAGGGGGGGCTGACATGCTTTTTGAGTGCTTGGGGTTGGCAAAAGTGGGATTTAATCTTTATTGTAAGAAACAGCCAAGTACTTAGATCCTCAGCAATCTTAATTGTCACTCACTGATGCTTGGCTGGGCTGTTGTTTTTTATTCCTTTTAGGCCTTAATTTTGTAAAGTGCTCCAGTTTTCTCCCTTCCTCGGATGGCAGCTCTGAGATGAATCCAGATGTTCGTTTATCCGGTCTGCTGGAAAGGAATGGCGGGTCTTCTATATGGATAGGTACTTCTTCCAGTGCTTTATCCAGGTCAAATTCCATTTCTAAGAACAATCAAAACCTTTAATGAGGACTTAATATGGTATTTTAAACAGAAAGTAATGACATCATTTGCTTTAGGGCGGTAGCATGTTTGTGAAAAAGGTGGACTATACCTAATAAATGTTTATTTCTGAAGTGTCTCACCATAGAAACTTCAAAAAACAAAATAAATTCGTGGGACCACAAACTGCAGTCCAGAGTGAGAGTCTTCTGCATTTTCAAATACAGGAACACTTTTCTCATCTTCTGAATGTAAGGAAGTGGTTTTAGTAAATTATAAGGAAAAAAAAAGAAAAGAAAAGAAATCCACTTACCAAAAGCCCTAGATACAGGCCGGAGCATTCTACTGTGGATGCTTTTCCTTTTAGACTTAGGAGTCATCTATGAATAAAATAAAATAAAATAAAATAAAATAAAATAAAATAAAGAGGTGCCTATTTGGATAGAAGAAATAGTTCAGTGTAATTCCTACCTTTAAAACCAACAAATCAGTTCACAAGGCATGTTTGCCTTGTAAATACAGGGAGGAACAGATTTTTTTTCTTCCTAAATACTTAAAAAAAGAAATCTGACATTTCACTGATATGAACTGATTGTACACCAATGAGGCAGGGCTAGCACTGAGCCTAAAACATCCAATTGATTTCAAGCTTGACATATAAGTATCCCTAAACTTTACAAACATTAGTAAAGTGATCCTCAGCACAAGTGAGGCAACTTTATCTCAGTTTTACATTTGGGGAAAGTGAAGTACAAGGAGTTAATTGAGTTATCCACTACTCCACAGTAAGTCCGTGGCAAAGCCAGAAATAGATTCCAGTTGTTCTGACTTCTGTTGCAACCACAAAACCATGCTTTCGCAGTTCATTTATCAATGATACCTTATTGAAACCAATAAAAAAAAAAAAATGGGCATATAGGTCTTTTGTCATCACCCTAAGGTTCTCTATCTCCCTTACTACCACAAAAGAGTGTCTCTTTTAAAGCCAATTTCACACTTCCTCGTCAGCCAGATGAATTGCTGAGTGTACTGCAGTTTTTTGTTTAGTTTGTTAAAAGCAATTATTTTTTCCTGATAGCTAAATGCTCTATTTGCACACAGCACTTTTGACATTCAGTTGCTTAATTACTACTCTGGATTATACACTGGCTTGGCAGAATTCAATTTTTGTTTTTCTAATTTCAGTGATTAATCTTGATTTTTGTTTTTATTGTTACAGTTGCTGGAAACTGAGGAGTGTTGTAGGGTTGGGGTTAAGGCTGCACTGAAAGCAAGGCTGCAAGGGGCTCCCAGAACTGACAGGGGGGCTGCTGCCTGGCTGAGGGGCCCAAGACACTGGGGCACAAGATGCAGGAGAAGCTGCATTCCTGACCCCGCAGAACAGAGACCCCCAGCCAGGACTGCGAGGACAATGACGAGCCCCATCCATGGGGTGCTGCTGAACAGTTTCGGCCCAGGGATGGCTCCCATACTCCTGGCTGATAAGGGAGCACGGCTGTCAGAGTGGGGATGCAGAGGAGACCCCCGGCTAGGACTATGAGGAGAACAATGAGCACCCTGCAGCAGGGAGTAGGGGGTACCCGCAGCTGAATGTCTCCTGCTTAGGGATGGAGTCAGTCAGAAGTATGGTGGCCTCCCTCACAGCCAGGGACTTGTTCTCCTCCTCACAGCTCTGGCCAGGGGTCTCTGCTCTGCCCTGACAGGACTGCAGCCTTTCCCACACCTTGTGCCTGCAGGGATTGGGTGTCACCGGCCCTGCAGCAGCAGTACAGGGTGCTCTCTCCAACCCTGCTGGTCACAAACCCACTTCTTCATTCACCATCCAGGAGCGTGGAAGACATCCCTGGGCGGGATGCCATTCAGCACTGGGGGTGGCCTCCCCCGTGGCCAGGGACTTGACTGCCTTGTGGCCCTTGCCAGGCATCTCTGCTCCACTGGGCCAGGACCACAGCCTTCCCCACACCTGCCAGGATTAGGTGTCACCTGCCCTGCGGCAGCACAGGGAGCCCTCTGCAGCTCTGCTGTCACGGACCTGCTCTCTCTCTCACTCCAGTGACAGCAGGACTGCAGAGGGCTCCCTGTGTTGCTGCAGGGCTGGTGGTACCTGATCCCGGCAGGTGCAGGTGGGGGTAGGGAGAGGCTGCGCTCTTACCAATTATATATTTTTTCTTGTCGATTTCAGTGTATCAGGAAATTGAATCCTGCCAAGCCCAGTTCCGGATTCCCCAAGAATATGTAGTACTATTAGAAGATATAACACCGGGACTTCTTTAAAAAGTGGAAACCTGCTTTTATCAGCTATATCTCTGGCAATGTCATGGTTTCCACAAGTATGGGTTATAGTCACAGAATATAAATTCAAAAATTTATTTATTGAATGTATACATTATTATTATATTACTACTTCACTCCTGGATTAAAGAAAATGTTGTGTTAAGGAAACAACTGCCAGACTTAACACTTCACGTTGTTCATTGAAAGAAAGCCACATTTATTTTGCTCTATGAAGTATCCTGAAAGTTCATATGGTAAGAAAGGCTTTTTGCAATGGATAAGGCATGTATCAGCAATTCTGAGCCTCTCATGTAATTTAATGTGGATAAAGAAACTAAACTATAAAGTGTGCTTATCTTCTGAGAAGTCACTAAAAAAATGACAACTTCTTACTCACAAATCTGTTTTCATTGAGTGTCATCTGCTTGCTTTAGTGGCATACATACATTTCTTCTACTTTTTACTCCTGTGAATAGTAGAATATCTACACAGCTGAGAGCGAGTCAGCAAGCTGGATTCTATTCTGGCTCATGCACAATCAACAGAATTGTTAATGAATTGTTAATCAGGTTCTAGGTTCAGAAACCTTTAGACGATGCTTGAGCCAGAGAGGGTGTTACCTAGGCACCAAGACTTCAGAATGAGTTTGCAACTCTTTAAAAAAAGTTTTCTAGCTTTTTAATTATAGGAAATTTAGTGAAAAATATAATTAGATAAAATAAGGACAATTCAAATGATTTATAGATGTGTGCATGCAATATATATGCACACACATACTTCAGTTGTCTGCATTAGTATTTCCATCTGAACGGATGTAATTTTGAACTATTCAGACCTGGACAAAATTATGAGAGATTTTCATATTAGCATTAAGTGGTTTACCTACCTCCACTTGATCAAAAAATAAAAGGAAAGGCCAGAGTATATAGTAGTCTGATTGTATCTTTTGAGCAACAGAGATGTTTTCCAACTATTATTATATAAAGTATTGTCTGAAGCCAACATGCCTTTATGTGGCGGGGAGTTTCCAATTCCAGAGGATGTCATATTTGACACACATCAATAAATAGTATAGTTTCATGAGCAACCAGGAAGAAGTCATCAACAACACCTTTTCCCTTGTCATCTGAGCACATTTAGCATTTAAGTCATGGAGTAACAATAAACGTGAAGCCCCAGAGTGCTGTTTTATTTCTGACACTTTTCAGAGTACAGCTGCACTTCAAATTGAAAAGTGCTTCTGTAATGCACCATAATACAGAGCAAGTGGAAAGAACAAGCCAGGAGCTCAGACACTACAGTGATGAGCACTATAAAATGGCTATCAATAAAATAAATACAATTTTTATATCAAGGTTCATCAGCCAGGCATAGGCTCCATCAGCAGCTTGATGAAACTGTACAGAACTGCTCAGCTAAACATGTAGTAGACAAGAGTGAATGCAATTAGTGGACCAATGGACATCCCCACAGTCGTACACCAGAACAGCTGCTTGTCCACTCCAGCAGAATCTGAATGACAAGCAACGTCTGCATCCAATCCTGAAATGGTAAAAGGCATTTCAACTCTAATGAGAAGCTGAAGCCAGTTTAGCACTGAGTGGGGTGAGCAATTAGATCACTATTCCTAGTTCCTGGTTGTATTTACAATTGCAGCCTATTCCTCACGATAATGTATCTGTGTGTGTTTTGATCTGATTGCTGTTCTTTGTGGTGATGTAATTGGAAACCGGATCCCCAAAACTGATGAGTTCATGCACTGAAGATCAGAAACAGTGACAAAAAAACAGGTTGGTAGGGGATTATCCAACATCTCATCAACTGACGTTTGCATTCACGAGGAACGACAGAGTATTTCAGTTTGAACAGGTCTTCTTGGAATAACAGTTGGGCTCTACAAGAGCTGCATAGCACTAGAATGCCAAATCAGGGCACCAATACATAGCTGCATAGGACAAGCACTAATATTCTTGCACGGATGCTCCCAGACAGGCACTGGATATCATCTTCACCGAGATGTCATTGGAAGGGGAGACTATGACCCATGATCAGTCTCAGGCTGGTGATCATGTGTCAATCTGTGGACATGAACCACCACTAAAAGTTCTTTGTCAGCTAAGCAGGACCCACCAACCACAGTGTTGCCGGGGCTGGAGGTGGAAGGGACAGCATGAGGAGTGGCTATACATACAATTTTATTTGAAAACTTTTAAGTTGTCTAAACCATTTACATTTTGTACAAGTAACAAGATGGGCTTCTTATCAAGTGACCTTTCTGGATCACATGCGCAGCAAAATGGGTCAAAGCGTTGTTTTAAACATGCCAGTGTGCTCTTTTTAGAGGTTATTATACGACTTAATCTCAACCAGTGTGCGATATCCTCTGGCAGCCCAGGATGTTTCATTACTACTGAGGACATGTGAACTTCTGGATCGTGAGCTCTCTCCCAGCCTGAGATGGTGGGCTTGCATCCAATTTCCTAACCAGAGGCTGTTGAGACTTCCCTATGGTCAGGCCCCTTCTACCTTCTCTCAACAATTCTCTGCCTCTGGCCATGCAAACAGAGGAGCGACTCAGTTCTTCTGCCTCCTGTTACAATCCTGGCTTTTACAGCCAAATTTTGGGGCTGCAGTGAGTGACATTTCCTCCCCAGATTTTACTTGAATGGGCAAATGCACTGAGCTTTTTCTGGCTCTCTCCATCCTCGCCCACTCTTCCCAAGTATGGTGCAGGTGGCTGCATGGAACAGACAAAAGGCTAGGGGTCGCTCTGTCTATGAGGAGACCCACATAGAAGCCACACACAGAGAGTTTTGCTACACTTACTCCCAAGTCCACAAACCCTTGCTCCACCAGGGACAGGGGCTCAGAATCTAGATAGCATGTTCAGGTCTCTGTGTCCACCCACACCAGTTATTTCCCCTGTGGAGGTGTCTCCATATAAGTGGGTCAGCCCTCTTCAGTAGCAAGGACCCAACAAACTAAACCATGCTCACTGATTAAGGACTCTTTAATGGGAGGGTCAGATATTCCCATGAAGCTCCCCTGGTCCAATCTACCTCTGAACTCCCAAGTCCCATGCCATTTTCTGAAGTAACTGAGTTACTTTACCAGATCCCTTGCCTTCTGACTCTAATTCTTCCCCTTCTGGAATCACTTGGGGCTATCCCCCTACATTTCCTTTCCAATTATATAACTAAATGTAGAGGAATGCTAGGGCTTGGGGGAAAAACAACTAGAACCACATATAAACACTCAGGGCACTTTTCTAGGTTTTAGAAAACAATGTGTGGTAAGCAGCAGAATGTTTTAATCTTTATAAAATAGTCATGCAGATTAGAACAACTGACATAACTCCCAATCAGGATACAGCACTTTCCAAATTTCCCCTGCCCCTCCAAAAGTTTTCAAATTCGATCTTGTTCCACCCACAGAAGCCCAGTGATTTGCCCTCTCTCCCTTCATGCCCATTTTACTTTTCAAAAATGTGTTTAAAAAAACCCACAAAACACCTACATATGCATTTCCCACTTGCGAAGAAGCAGAGAAAGAGACAGAGTAGGAAGTAAATTGTGAGACCAGCATTCATAAACTAGGTACTATTCAACGTAACAAAGGAAAACAAACCAGCCAAAACACGATGACCTAACGGGTCTCTTCAATCTCAGATTTCTATGACTGGAAAATCTCAATTTCTGCTCACTGTAAGATATCATTTCATTAAGATGGACTTGGTTTCAATACCAAACTGAATGAACAGAGTTTTCTTGAGCAGTAACATTTTTGTTTGTACCTCTTTCATCAGCACCCTGCTTCATTTAGTCTTAAAGTCCAGGGCTGTTTTAAATTCATCAGATGTTATGTTATCTCAACCTTCTTGTAAAACCTAATCTCATCTCTAAATTGCTGCGTATTTCATTCAGTAACTGAAGATGGAGGACACTACAATCTCCCAGGAGACTAGGAAGGCAGCACAGAAGCAAATGGAGCACAAAAACATAAACAAGTAGGCCAGAAAAAGCAGAGCTAAAAAAATACTTACACTTGTACAGCAGAGAGTCTCCATGCAGCAAAAAAAAGAAAGAAAAACAGAATATGAATGGAGGGAAGACAAAGCAACAGCAGTTCCCAGGGAGAGAGGCAAACTAAAAGTCACCAAAAGTAAAGAAAACTAAAGCTGAAACACTTACAAGTCTTAGCAGGAAAGGTAATTTGCAAAAATGAGATAAAATCCCTTCACACAGAGAGGCAGGCAATAGCTTTCGCTTCTCCATATTTGGATGGGATAGTTAACCAGGGATGTGGTCTCTGGCTAAATTAAGACCCGTAATTTTCAACCAATGCAGCTCCCCCAATGGTGGCAACACCTGCACTCTGTCTATGCTCAGGCTTCCCCTGTTGCTACTACTAGTGGAGTTTTACTCGTGACAAACTGAAAATCTGATTTTTCCTCGTGTGAACAAGGCTTCCGAATTAAAGCCTTTAACTTTATCACAGAGAGCAGCAGAGCAAAGAAAACACACAGATTCCCTTAAAAAATGTCATGGGATGTCATGACTACTGTGTGAATTGGATTTAAGTGAGGGAAAGCTGTGCAGAGTCACCCTCACTCTCTCGTCCAGGCCTGTCTGAATCCAGTGGCACGACAATGTCAAGAATGTTTGGAGACAAGTTTGGATGTATGGATGGCCATCAGGTCCTACTGCACACGAACTTATGGCCTAGGCTGTCCACACAGCTCTTGCCATCCACTTTCACAGCTGGGGAGATGGGCATATCTGCTTGGCCACCTGGTCCACCAGAGAGGACTTTCCAGAGGGAGTCAGGAGTAGCTATCCACTCTGGCCAACAGTCACAGGTAGTACTATCTACTGTTACTTACGGTAGCAGGCGTAGCCTGACCTGTCTTGAAAAGCTTGGACCACGCTTAGTCTGGAACCTCAACTCAGACCTGTTTGTCAAGGGTGGCCCTACCAGGAGTACAAGACTCTGGACGATGTAGTTCTGAGGGTCATTGGGACGGACAAGCCTCTCTACCACAACAAGGTAACAGTCCAATGAGAGGATGGGATGTAAATTAGGTTCACCTTAGTCTTAAATATGGACACTAACATGCAGAGTAGAGATCCAGAAGTAACATAGTTCCATAAGAGAGTTTAGAGTAAGGAAAAAGTTTCCATTTAATACCACGTCTTCAATTTTCACAAGAATTTCTGCTGTAATAAAGTGCCACAGACATTTTCATCTTCTTCAGACTGAAAAGTTAATACCTTCAAGTATCCTGTTTAACTGTACTGTGATGAGTATTGCTTTATAATGGTTAATATGCTGTCCTTTAGCTTGCCAAGAAAAGGTGAGCCCCGCAACAGAACGCTGTATTCTTAGTAATGTGAAGTTAATTGTTTAGGTTTTCAATGGACAGAAAGGCAATTATATTATTTTTCTTTGTGTTTTTATATTTTCTGCAGTAATGATCCTCTTGTCAGGCAGTTAATTTCCTTGAAGTTACCATCAGCTACATGTCTCAAAGACAGAAGTGCTTCTGAAGGACAAGAACAAAATCCTCACATAAGCACCATGTCTTATCTCCTCGCTTGACTCAGAAATCCCATTTGACTGCAGTGCACGCAATCTTAGTTTTATCCTCAGCTGAATTCTTCTCCAATATTTGTCTGGGTAAACCTGCCTGTTATGATGGCTGCAACATTGGTTTTGTATGCCAGTCCTCCACACTTCTGCTGGAATCCTCTTCTGTACTTTCATTTCATCTCATCTTGACGGACTACTTTAACTTCATTCTGTAGAGTTACCCCAAAGTCCTGGTTGTCCAGAATCTACCAGGGGCAGAATCCCTCCTTCTCAGACATATATGGCTACCCCACACTGATCCTGAAACATCTCCTCTGGGAACCAAATCATTTCACGATCCAGGTCAAACTGCCCCCCTCCCCCCCTTTTTTGTGAAAGTGTCCATAAAACTTGCGGCCCCCCTCTCACCTCCCATCCTGTTTCTTGAGCCATCTCTCTCTATTCCCCTAAATTCCCTCTGCCGGGGATTCATCTTTGTCCCTTATTAGGGTTTGTGGTGGTGGGAAAGCCTGCTCTCCCATAGTTCCTGCCTTCTGGAACAGTCTTCCTGTTCCTCTCCAAAGCACCTCTTTAAAACTCCTCTGGAAACTTGTATTTTCATAGATGACATGGGATACATTTTAGGCTGGGGATCATGACTTGCCTATAGGGTGCTAATTATTTAAGAGACTTTAGTGCACTGCTATAGGTGCTAGGCTGTTCAGGGAAGTGCTGCTGTGTTAGACCTCCTTAGTGGGATGTTAACTATGTGGTCTGGGGTGCAGATGCCATGCCGCACATGGAGACTTAAACTGGAGGAGCTGGTCCATTATATTAATAGTTGTGAATAGTGCACAGAATTGGGATGGAAGTAAAAGTTTTCTGATTGCTTTCCTCTTTTTCTTACTAATTTGTTGAAGTAATGAAAGTGCTGTTTTAAAGCATATTTATTTTATTTTCATAGCTGCTAGAACGGAAAACACCCTCGCGCTTTTCCATTGTCTGTTAAATACATATTGAGTGCCTTCATTTTGTACAGACATTACCCATCACTTTTTCTGTCTGTGGTTTGACGCTTACTTTACTGAAAAACATTAGAAACGCCCTACCCCCTTAACTTTTTTCAATATTTTGTCTTTTTGGCTAAAAACCCCCCCACTGAATATTATGTAGTTTGGGCCCAAAACGTTACCTGCCTTGAAAGTATAGAATCTTTTGAGAAACATCTTTCCAAAACTAAAGACCTCTTTCAATAAATCTCTCACACTGGCATTTAGAAATCAAACTACAACAAAACCTTTCTTTATAGCCACTATTCCTGGTAATGCTTTGCTACTGCCGCATAGGTACCTAGAGCAATCAGCAGAGATTAGCACCTCAGGAAGAGACAGCTTTCAAAGAGCCTGCAATCTAAGGCCCTGGGTCCAACAAAGACTTATGCAAATACTTAACTTTCAAGGTCTGAGTACTCCAATTAAAGTCGACAGGACTACTCACACACTTAAAGTTACAGTGTACTTAACAGCTTTGCTGGATTGGGGTCTAAAGAGACAAAGCAGATAAAAAGGAGACATTATAATCCTCATTTGACATATGGGGAACCAAGGCACAGAGACTTGCCCAAGGTCATGGAGGAAATTGATTGCAGAACTAGGGACTGACTCCAGATCTAGAGTCCCCTGTAAAATGCCTCCCTCTTCATCTGTCAAAATAAGTACAAGTTAAAGAGTAGCAGCCGTGTTAGTCTGTATCCGCAAAAAGAAGAACAGGAGTACTTGTGGCACCTTAGAGACTAACAAATTTATTAGAGCATAAGCTTTCGTGGACTACAGCCCACTTCTTCGGATGAATATGCATGGCTGTAGTCCACGAAAGCTTATGCTCTAATAAATTTGTTAGTCTCTAAGGTGCCACAAGTACTCCTGTTCTTCTTTTTACAAGTTAAAGTAACCCAACTCCCAGAGTAAGTGGAGTCACCATTACTGAAGATGGAGCACAAAAGAGCATGTAAACCTCAAGGAGCTTCATTGAAAATGAGAGTGGGAAGGAGGAGAGGGGAAATTGCCAAATGGGAATAAACTGGCAGAGAGAGAAGATTTATTTTCAAGGATTTAAGATGTTATAAACAATCAGTGAAATAACATGCATTTTTTAAAAAGGGTTTGGCAACGTCCTTTTAACAGATTATGCAAAAGAAAAGTTTAGTAAAGCATTTTACCAAAATCCCTGCACAATTCCAGTGCCCTAGGGAAATGACCTTCAAGGCTGCAACACCATTCCATCAATCACCATTTTCCACACTTACATTATTCTCAAAAGAGCACAATGGTTAGGGACATTACACCTCTGTAAATCATGAAAAGCGTATCAGTACTCATTGGGTTGAGTAGTAAATAAATATCCTTCCTTGGACCACTGAGTCTTTGGGTGGGTAGGTGGCTAACCCATCCCTATAGAAGAATCCAGAAACAAGAGAAAAACAGAGTGGTGGCTAATACTTTCAACTGCCAACAATTTATATCTTATTTTAAAGAGGTAAATTCTTAGCACAAAGTGCAGGGATTTAGCCAAGCATTTCCCATTTACACTGATCATAATCCTTAAAGTCGACCCTGGAGTACCATTATCCTTGAAAGTAAAATGGAATATTACAATACATAACCGTTAACTAAATATCTGGCATAACATTCAACAGCAAAAACACTAATGCATTGTTTAGACATCAAGAGCTAGGTCCTCAGCTGGTGTAAATTGGCATAGCTCCACTGAATTCAGTGGAATTATGCTAATTAATATCAACTCAGGATCCAGCTAATTAATACCAGTTCAGGATACAACATCAAAGTCACTTCTTGAATTTCACAACGTATTTGCTCTCTATACATAGGGTAGAATGGGTTTTATGTTTGCAAAATGATATGTGTATTACAAATGTAAGGAATGTATTTGTTTTATTTTTTTCAAGAAGTCAAATTATTCTGGTGAAAGTACACGATTTGTTCATTTTTAGTCTCTTCTAAACTGGGTTGACTTTTAGAATTATTTTGTATAACAATGGCCTCCAAAATAAAAGCATAGCAATGTAATAAGATAAACTTAGCAGATATGTCCTTGAGTTTAATTTAATTTTACTAACCAAGAAACCTTCACTTTGTTACTTGCTGAGATATGGCTCAAATGAACACTAAGAAATTTCAACAAAATGATAGATATGTTTTAACTAGTAATACTGCTTCTACATCTTTACTTTAAGCCACATAATGCCAGCTATTAAACTACGTAAAGGGAAAAATGCCAAAGTTTCTGTTACAAGGAAGAAAAAGCCTGTATGGAATAAATTTAACCGTTCCTGAAAGTATTTATAAGCTAACAGTTCTTCATCTTGCGTAATTATCCCAAGGAACCACGTGTGCAGAACAATTTGCATCTGGTTCAGAGCATACATCCAGTCTCATCTATTTTGTAAGGGAAAAATAGATACTGAAAAAAAAATCCTGAAATCTCCATTTTCTACAGAATTATTCAGAAGTTTGAAATCCAGGGTGGGGCTAAGAGCCTCTTGTACAGCAGTCACCCTTCCTCACATAACTAAATAACTTCAGTATTTGCATTATGACCTAAACCATCTCTATATTAAGTATAGGAAACTCCTAGAATACTGTAAATACTGAGCTGTTTAATTAAGGCATCATTCTAAGGCAATGTGAACAATTTGAAGGATGGCCACTGTATATTTAGAGTATTGTAGAACAATGTCATTAAAACCCCTTGTGACACTGCACCCCATATTCTTCACAGAGATGATAGGATATGATTGACATAATTCTAATGTATTTTATGCAAGATAGGTCATGTGAGATATCACTGGAAAGATTATGATTTACTGAATAGGACTATCCTAATTATATGCATGTATCATTTTTGTATCTGAAGTTAGGAATATTGACTATGTATCTGTATTACAAATGTGCTTACACCTGGGGAACGCCCACTAGGCAAAAGGCTCTCAGTCTAGATGGCTGGCTCGGAAGGGCCCATTCAGGTTGAAGGGCCATTAGGAGAAAACAACAGGCCTTAGAAGAAGCTTATTTCCCACTGGGGAGTCTTCTTGAGGACGCTACAGACAGCTCCAACTCATGGCTGCTTTAACACTACAGGGACATGGGACCAGATCACCTGGTGCTGGACTCCATCTTGGGATATCAGTGTTTTTCCACTGACTGGTGTGGGAACCAAGCTTTGAAACAAATGGTTCCTGCCATTTGCAAAAGTTTTTTAAGGCAGGGGAGTGACATCATGGAGGTCTTCATTGGCTCCCTGCCAAAGAGACTCTTGGAAGCACCTGAGGAACAAAGATTGAACTGGCGGAAGTGCTGGACCCAGGGTAAAAGGACTTTTAGCCTGTGAATGGAACAGCTGGGGTTTCCAAGCTGTAAGCCAGTGCAGCTTGCCCCTTAAGAATCTGCAGCCTGTTTGTATCATCACTTAGGGTGAGGATCTGCTATTCATATCCAAGCTTAGTTTGCATGTTTTGTTTATTTGTAGGTAATCTGCTTTGATCTGTTTGCTATCCCTTATAATCACTTAAAATCTCTCTTTTGTAGTTAATAAACTTTTTTTTTGCTTTATTTAAAACCAGTGTGTGTGGGAGTCATAACTTGGGGCAGAAAGCTGTTGTATATTCTTCTCCACATTGAGAGAGGGGGTGAATTTCATGAGCTTACACTGTACAGTTCCCTGTGCAGCGCAAGACGGTATAATTTTGGGTTTACACTCCAGAGGAGGGTGTGTACCTGAAAGCTGGGAAGTTCTTTAGCTGGAGCCTTCCCATGCAGAGCTGATCACAGCATCTGCATGTAACTGCAGCCGGGTGTCCCCCTTCCTGTATATGTGCTGGTGAAAGTGCAGGCTGGACACAGCATTAAAGTGTAAAGGGAGCCCAGGCTGGTGGCCCCCTGGGGGGAACCGATCACACCCCTTTCCTCATGCTTCTGAGCTCACAGGGTGAATATTAATGCTTTTAAAAAGGATCTGATTTATTTGGCCAAGTGTGGGTGGGTATCATGGCAGCAGTAGATCCTGAACTGGAGAGAGAAAATTATTTTTGCGTCTCTCCTTTCCATGCTCAGAATGACATAACTATGGAACTGAACAATAGTCACCAAAGCATAAACGCCAGTAATCTCCTCACCATCGGTAGATCCTCCGAGGTTTTGTGCTCTGAAAGCTATGACATTTCAGACACAAATGAGGCTTGTGCCACTGAACCAGACCTAGCTTACTTGGGGCAGTGAATGGATTAGCAGCCTCTCTGCTCAGAACATTGATTTGAGGCAGTATCCTTGGAAAAAAAAAAAAAAACACGTTAACTGAGCCATTGTGCTCTCCAAGACATAAAACGTACGAATCCTCTAAATCACTTCTAGGCAATCCTTACTAAATACACCTCTACCTCGATATAACGCTGTCCTTGGGAGCCAAAAAAATCTTACCGCATTATAGGTGAAACCGCGTTATATCGAACTTGCTTTGATCCACTGGAGTGCGCAGCCCTGCCCCCCCTGGAGCATGGCTTTACCACGTTATATCAGGGTAGAGGTGTACCAACACACATCAAAAATAAAATAAAAATCTCAATCCCCCTGAAGTCTATGCGTATGTCTACGCTACAATTAGATGCCCACAGCTGGCCTGTGCCAGCTGACTCGGGCAGGAAAGACTCAGGCTAAGGGGTTGTTTAATTGTGGTGTAAATGTTTTTTGTTTGTTTGTTTAATGCTGTTAACACTTTGTCTTAAAGAAACAAAACCACCTTCTGCTTATTCTTACTCTAAATGTTACCCAATTTCTGTTATTTTCATTTAAATTCAGTATTCTAGTCCCCTTTTCCTTTCCAATGCATATTAATTTTTATATGGATTCTGCCACATTTACTCACATGGAGCAACATCATGCACCAATACCCCCACCTTTTCTAACGGGACTATACATGGAGTAAGGTTCTTCTCAACCTGAATAAGGGTGGAAGAAATGGAATATTTGCTGTTCCTGGTTTTCCTCTCTATATACACATGACTTTGTTTTAATAGAATCATGTTAATTCACCTCCACTTTAAAAAATGGCTAATTTCTTCCTCCCATTATAGATATCCTCTTTTTCCTCTTTCCCTCCTCCTCATGTGAGCCACTATTCTCTGCCCATACTGAAAAAAAGAATCACACATCCTCCTCTCATTCCTGGCAAAGCACAATTTAAGGTAGAAAGCAAAGTGAGTTCACATGGACTACTAGGAGTAGGATAGAATTGTGTGTCTCCTATTTTTAAAAGATACCATAGAATTCTGGGGCCAACTAGCTTGCCTTGAACAAACCAGATATATAATCTGGGCCAAAAAAATCAAGTGAGACACTAAAGGAGTTAAAAAGATGTGAAAAGGCCCATGCTGCAAATCAGTACAGAAAGCTCCTCAACCACTAGAAGAGGGAGAGCTTGCTAGACCAGTGATTTTCAACCTTTTCAGACTACTGTACCCCTTTCAGGAGTCTGATTTGTCTTGCCTACCCCCAAGTTTCACCTCACTTAAAAACTACTTTCTTACAAAATCAGACATAAAAATACAAAAGTGTCACAGCACACTATTGCTGAAAAATTACTCACTTTCTTGTTTTTACCATATAATTATAAAATAAACCAATTGGACTATAAATATTGTACTTACATTTCAGTGTATAGCATATAGAGCAGTATAAACAAGTCATTGTCTGTATGAAATTTTAGTTTGTACTGACTTCGCTAGGGCTTTTTATGCAGCCTGTCGTAAAACTAGGCAAATATCTAGATGAGTTGACGTACCCCCAGAAGACCTCCGAGTGCCCCCAGGGATACGCGCACCCTTTGCTGAGAACCAACGTGTCAGACATTAGTTGAATCAGAATGTCCTAACTTATGAGTAAAACCCTCCACTCGAAAATATGCAGTGCAGTAAAAATCCCACAAGGAGTGAGCCAATGATGATGATCATTGGACTCGCTTAAAAAACCCACAAGAATTGGCCAACAATCAAACTGGCAATAAGTGACAGGAAGTCAATATTAATAAGCTAGATACCACCATAAAACAGACAACTACACACTCTTCTATTACAAACCTGAGCTTTCTGGGGAAAAAGAAAGGATCAGACCTGAGGGATCACGGGCAAAGCTCATGACACTGAAGTGCCTTAAGGTAAAAAATATCTAATATCAGCACTACACGATTCATGTTCTAGACAGAAAACTGGAGGCACTTTTTTCATCAGGTGTAATTGATTATTACTAAAAACAGTTTCTTGTATTCTGACTTTATTTTATGACAGGCGAATAAGTAGCATAGATCAAGACCAGTAAGGTAGAATCTGACATAGAAATTTGAGCTAGATTTAGGAAAGCAAACAGTACCGCTGTGTACCTGAATTGTCCAATACTACGATTTTAGTGTTTCTTCTCTCAACCCCATAGAGACTGAGAACAAGATTTTAACAAGTCTTGTAACTTTGGGCTCCCAACACCTTAAAAGAGCCTGATTTTCAGAGGCTGGGTATGCAACACTTAAAGTCAGGTCTCTTTAAAGTGTCTCATGTTCGAAACCCGAAGTCATTAGTGACTTTTGAAAATTGTAGCCTAAAAATGTAATGGGTATGCAGGTCCAGCTTTAGCTGTTTTGTCCCTGAGGGTGGAAAATATTTTCAGTGCCCAACCCACACAGCAGCAGGACCAAAATAAATAAAGAAATAAAGAAATAAATAAAGAAAGAAAAAGGCTGGCCAATCAGAAGAGAGAGAAAAATAGCACAGCAGGATGGTGGTGCACTCTGGAAGTTGGCAACCAGGACCACCTTGCTTGCTCACCCTGTGGGTATGTGTGGCACTCTGTACCTCAAAGAAGCACCTTGGAACCCCCATATTCACCACTGTCACATATAATTATGATGTGTTTTGTACAAAGTATGCCTTGTGAGGTATCATTTTAAAATGATCTGATCTGTTGACCAGGAATATCCTGTTGGATTGTATGTGCGGTTATGAAGTTTTGCTATGGGTGTGCTACTGAAATATATTGTGAGGTTGGGAACACCCACAGCCAGTCTTTCAGGTACAACAATGGAGTAGCCAGATGCACTGATGGACCATTAAAGGGAATCCACTCTCCCAGTGACCATCTCAGAAAACTTCTCAGAGAAAGCACACAGAAAATGGAGTCTACTTGACCCACGCCATAGCAAAAGATCTTTCCAGCAAGCTGGAAGAAACTATAAAGAGGTGAAGTGACATCATGACTTGGCCTCACTCCTCCCACAACTCAACACCTAGAAACACATCTGGAGGACAAAGACTTTGAACTGGGGAGGGAGGTCCCAGGCTGGAAGACAGTTCCAGCCTGTGTATTGAAGATCTCTGACCTGTTTGTACCATCTATCAGGTGAGACACTGCTTGATTGAAATCCTATTTTGTTTGTAGAACTCAGACTGGAAATTTACTTTTATTTCTTAGGTAACCATTTTGATTTCTACACTTACTACTTATAATCACTTAAAATCTGTCTCTCTGTAGTTAATAAATCTGTTTTATATTTTACCTAAAACAGTGAATTTTGGTTAAAATGCTTGCGAAATCTCAGCTCAGTTTACAAAGGCTACTGTTTGTCCTTTCCACATCAAGGGAGGGGCGGACTGGGTAATGAACTTACACTGATCAGGCTTCTGACCAGGGCAAGACGGTATAGTTCTGGGGTGTAAGGCTGGGGAACTAGGGGGAACTGACTGGAGCCTCTCTACTGTTGGTTCATGAGTGGCTGGCAAAGTATCCATGTAACTCAGTTGGGTGTATCCCTGCCTGTGAAGGTCTGTGTAAGTGCAGTAATTGCCAGAGGTTTGTAGCCTGGCAACAGCATCACAGAGTGAGAGGGAGCCCAGGCTGGTGGGACAGATGGCTCAGCAGCCCACACCGCACCCCGGGAAAAACCGTCACAGTATGTATTGGATAATCACGGACAGAGGTCTTGTAACCACTGGTGGAGTCAGAGTGCAAAGCTATATACAATGGCATCCAGTAAAAAGTAACATTAGCATAGCAGTTGTATAAAATTTATATTAGCATATTCCTAACGTTTGAAAATGAATGGGACATCTACAGGATTCTGCAAAACTGTCAACTTTCCTGCAAATTCCGACTGTCTTTTGATTTCTCAGATGGCACTGTATACCAGGGAAAAAAGCTTATAGACACAAAATCATGGATCATGAGTCCCAGGAGTGTCTCCAGAAGTTGTCCTGAATGTGGGGGAGGCAGAGGTATCATTAGCCTGCCTGCATTGTTTACATTGATCTTCCTGTGAAGTAGATTTGCTCTATCAATTGTGATCGATCCTCCCTGGATTCCAGGAATGCCCTCATATGCCATTGTGCCAGATTCTAAAGTGACTTCTTTAAAGTGCTCTGGGAATCAGCACACAGGATTCTTGGGTGTATGTGCAGGGGACTACTTGTGAGGGACTATGGGTTCACAATGTGAGAAAGATTGAGAACCCCTGGATTTAGAGTCAGTGGAAAAGTTAACCAATCCAGGACCCATAAGGAGTGGTACAAAATAATGCCATGAGACAATATACACTTTTAAAGCTTTTCTTTATCTGCGCAACTCCTTTTCAATCTGGAGAAACTGCAGAGCCAAAAGTCTCTTACTTGAACTATACCGCCACCAAAAAAGCTAGATCTGCAATGCCTAAGCTAGAACTGGATGCACATTACCTCCTCTAGATAGTAGTGCTCGCAAGAAGCTCCACTTTATAAAAATAGTCTGCCTAATAGTTTTCCAAAAATTAAAATCTCAAAATCCTTCAAAACCATGCAGCCATAACCTCCAGAACAGACAATAAGGTGGGTGATAGAAATAAATGAGGGCTTGAAGCAAAGTACTAATGATGTGATAGATGCCAGATCTCATCACTGCTAGCGTATACAAGCAGTAATACCATTAATTATTTCTATTGCAGTGGTACACAAGGATCCCAAGCAAGAATTAGGACTCCACTGCACAAACAGCAAAGAAAGTCCCTGCTCCAGAGAGCTCCCAATGTAGGATTCAGTCAGTCATTCAGCAGGTGAATAAGCAAACAAATGGGAAGTGAGAAGCCAGGGGTGTGGGAGGACAGGTTAGCAGTGAAGAGTCACGGTAAACACATTGACAGTCACTAGCTTTGTTCTTATCTGCCCCAATCAACATGGCATCACAGCACTTTCCAAAATTGTACAAGATATATTGCTCATTCTTTTCCTTCCACAGTCAGAAAGGGCTGGATTTTTTATTTTTGGCGCTTTGTGAATTTTTTATTTAATGTGTCTTTGTGGGAAATGCAGATTAAAGAAGTGCGTTTTATATTTGGCTCTAAAAGCAGAGAAATATACGTTTGTCTTATCTTCTAAGACTTCCAGGATCACAGGTTTGTTGCTGAGCGCTGAACCTATATGCTAGATCTGGGTCACAATTGCTCTTTAGCAGGGCTGGCTCCAGCATTTCTGCCGCCCCAAGCGGCGGCAGTTCAGCGGCAGGTCCTTCGCTCCTAAAGGGAGTGCAGGACCTGCTGCCCCCGAATTGCCGCAGGTGCCGCCCCTCTCCCTTGGCCGCCCCAAGCACCTGCTTGTTAAGCTGGTGCCTGGAGCCGGCCCTGCTCTTTAGCATATCCCAAAGCAAGTGCTATCTTTCCCCTAGTCTTCTGTTCCTTTATAGAAATTGTTCTTTATCTTGCAGTGTCACTGAAAGACTACAATATTAAGCTATTGCTTACATTTCATTGAAGTTTCCTACCCGTCCTTCATTTTCCTATAGAGCCACCATTATATTTATAGTATTAAAAAAGCGGATTTGATATTCATTGAGGCAGGCCATTTTTATTAGCAGTGAATGTAACCATTTATCAGCAGGCGGGATTGAACCTGGGACCTCTGAACCTTAGTGCATTAGTCTCTACTGCATGAGCTAAAAGCCACACAGCTCTTGGCTAAGGCTGTAGCAGACTCATAAATCTCTAATTGGTCTAGGTGTCACTAGAGGGGGACAGAGCACCACACCCAGCAGGCATGGGTTACACAAACAGTGAATTCATAATTCACAGCCCAAATATTTCAGTCTTTCACAGGAACATTATTAAAAGGATTTCACAAACAGATACATATGCTACAACCTGCACTTCTTTGAAATTTTTTGAAATAATTTCCTATTAATCATTATTATTACTATTATACCTGAGGAATGTAAATAAACAGAAAGTTTCCCCAGAGAAAAGCAGACAATCTTACACTGGCCTTGCACTCTGTATTACTGAGAGTAACACTGCTATGTTGTTGGAATGGGTATTTTCAAGATCACTAACATGTGATAGTCTTCTAGTACAGGATATATTCCACTCATAACTTCTCTGCTTTTTAAATAATAGCTCAAAAATGGTAATTTCTTAATATTCTAGGGACAAAAAAAATATTCAAATAGCTCAATAATTTTCTTTGAAATATAGCTATATTTTGTCCATTCTAAAGAAGATCAGCTTTCAAGCATCCTTTAAAAACCCCAGTCCTGAGGAAGAATAACTCCTGTGTTGAAAGAATAAAGGATGAACAAACAATGTACATAGTTCCCTTTTGTAGGGAAAGTTAATCAGTCAGTCTGCTGAAAAAATTAGATATGCAGATATGCTTGATATTCTACTTAGGTTAAAATGGGTGATTTATTTTAAGCCAGTGGTAAAATGCATCATTGCTTAAAAAGTGTCAATTTTGTCTCACACTTCTAGAAAATTTGAGAAAACATATAATTTTATTAAGTTAAGTCAACCTTCATTACTGACTCAAATCTTTCAAAAAGTCTGTGCCTATTCCTTTCATCTGAGCAGACTAAGTGGCCTTTTGCATAAAACAACAAAGCTGTCACATTCAATCTTCCTTACACTCAACTTTGATCATAATAGGCCTTTAGATAAATACAGATCTAATTAAATTTAGACAGCTATGATAGTTGCAGATCAGGGTAGCATCAACTTACTATATTGCAACTCAGGGAGATCAGAAACTCCCAGGTCAATAATGATCAAGCTAGCCTGTTCTGTATTGGACCATTCAATCATTCCCAATGTTCTCCAGAATATAGTGGCAAATTCTCCTGCGGCTGACAAGTCATTCAAATTATTGGTTTGTGGCCATAATGACATGTTGGCTAGGAATCAAGTCTGAATAGCTTCTGTAGCATTGTAAATGTACAGTATTAAACACTTTCTAATTCTTTACAGGCAGATACTGAAAATAAAACTCAAATCTCTATTTTTAATAGTCATTTTCAAAGCCACATTCCTTGCACTCCTTTCTAGTCTGTTGTCTGATACAGAAAGTTCATAGATGAATAGCAACTCTCTTCTATGGACTGGGCTGGTGGAGATCTCTCCTCATCCAACCACCTTCCCTCATCCTGATTGTATCTAAATATATATCTCACAGGACTGCCTAAACACGGCAGGGTCCCATTTACAGATGGACATCAATTAGCCCCTCTAGAACATTGGTGGTTTCAAGTTCAACACTTATATTTCCCTCTCCAACAATTCCTTGGCCTCCTCTATCACAGGTGTCTTTGGAGCTCCTTGGGGAAAAGGGATAGATGTTAGTGAAAGCCTGGGCTGAGATTCAGACTGAACACCAAACCCAAATTCAGCATGAATGAGTTTGAGATCTGAAGAGAGTATTTCACACAGCTCTGGTCTGTTGGAGCATTTGGGCTGTCAGCATAAAAAAAAACTACTTTAAATAGATGTTTAAGGGACTAACGAGCTAATGATCTATATAATTAACAAAGTTTTAGAAGTTGGGGTTAAGCAACTATTTCTCATTCAATGCTAATAAAATAAACTAAGTTATGGTTCACAAATCATGTGCATTTTTTATTCCCTCTTAGAACCTTTCATTAATATATTTGTTTCTTGCATTTACTAATTTCCAAAGTTTCATTGATGCATATAAAAAAGGGTCCCACAGGATGAACTTTTCTAAACTAAACATAAATGGCTTTGGGAAAACTATGAAACTGTAATATAATGGAAACTTCTCTCTCACCACATTCTATATCCAAATTTTTTCAAGGGCCATGTCTGAAATATATACAGAATTTATATAGCTAAAATAGACCCATCTGGAACCAGCCATGATATAAGCTAACCTGGATGGAATGAGAAGCTAAGATATCTATTCTTAGGACACTTACAACAACATCAACAAACTGACACCAGCACTATGCAAGGCTGGTATGCCCACATTACTGAGTTTGTCTCTCAGGGCCACTTCTTATACAAGTGCAATCAATACCACAATGCACAATGAAGGCACCTGGTTTGCAAAAAGAGCCCTTATATGAATTTCCCAGCTCAGGACTATATATCTGAAACTTGATACATTAATTTTTGAACAAATGGAGTTTTTAGCACCATGGGAGATCAGAGCTCCTGTATACAGTGTATTTATTTGTGTATTTCATTCCCCTCAGAAAGTGGATGTCAATGAGAAGCAGAACTACAAAAGGGGTTCAGCCATGTGATTAAGTTGTATTAATGGAGAGGAAGACAGGGATATTAAATACTCTTCAAAACAGCTGCTCTAGGTAAGGTGCAAACAGTTAATATTCAATATGTGACTTCATATTTTCCTTTTTTTTTTTTTACATGAGTAAAGAAAAAGATAAAAGACTAGCATGGTCCCCTTACATAAATTGTACAATGACAGAAACAAAGGCAATGTTTGCTTTAAAAAACCCTACCCGGAAAGCATTTTCATACTGAAAGCACAATTCTAAGAGCAGATATTTCAATTACCATAGATTTCTGCATACTAATCTGATACGTTTAAGTTCATTTACAGGCACAATCAATATTGTGCTAAAGTGTGACGTGTCTTATGATGCTGGCCCTCAGGGCCACCATTAAGTGCAATCGTTAAACACCTAAACTGATGGTTGGCTGCAGAACGCTTCTGGAATTCAAGAGGATTGGTGATGAGAATCTTTGATGACTCTTTTAAAGGCCAATGCCCCAAAGGGAGGAAAATGGGATTTGTTGGTGTTTGAGATACATGCTGCCTCAATGCAAACTTTGGTTAGGTGCCAGGCATGGGAGCGAATACTATAATTAATTTAAGTTGCTGCTTCCAACGGATGTCACCTCTACAGCAAACACCACACTGAGCAAAAAAAATGTCCACAATGAGTTGGAAAAGAAATAGGGTAAAGAATATTAATTACAGTTTGCAGCCTACTGAAGTGCATCTGTGAAGATTCAAGATATGGCATGGAGACTAGAGGTAATTTATTTAAAATGTTTATGCAAACACTATATAAAAAGCTTCAAAGTGATTTACCAGCACTAGTGCCATTGCATTTCAATGAGATGTGCTCTTAACTCATGCAGGTGCTTTTGAAAATCTCACCCAACACCATCATTAGTTCTACACCCTTTGTCGTCCTATTACATGTGCAAGAGCTTCAGACTTCATCCATATATATAAAAAATCATCTGCAGTTCATGGCCATCAGCATAACAGAGGCAGAGAGAAGCATGTTGTGACAGGAAATAGTGTGCCAAAGTAGCATAGTCTGATTTATCGCTGCCATCACGGCGCCATATACCAGCACCTCTGCAGAAGAGGTATCTGTTATATTAGCAGTATTGTATGAACATGGGCAAGTGATGTTATCTTGCAAGAGAAAATCTCTGAATATGAAAATAAATATGAATATGAATAAGAAAATGGATAATGGAACAAAGAAAAGGAAAGATTTTTCCTTCCACTCATCTATACCTGGTTTGGATAATGTTTTGTTCTGCCTACTACAATTATTTATTTTTATTGAGCCAAATTCCTAATTTCATTCCCCTGATATAATAAAAACTGCCCACTGAAATTTGCATAAGGACCTTTTCAGATTAGATTTTTAACCAATGGACTGAAGAAAAGTGTCTTACCATACAAGTGTCTAGATCCTCCAAACGTTCTATCTCAGTCAAATCCTCTACTGTGATGGTGGAGCGCTTAGTTGGTTTCTCTTCAGCTAATTCAATCTCCAGTGACTCCTGATTTGGAAGTGGCTTACCACGTCTGGTCAAATGGTCAGCCTAGACAACAAGGATCAAGAGATGAAACTACTGATCAGAAGTCTTGAGGGGGAAAAAAAACAAACCCCACAACAACTAGCAGAATGGTTGTGCACTGCAGGTGATGATAGGTGGTGAACAGTGGGTAAGCTCAATTCTGCATCTGGGCCCCAGCCTCCCCATCTCCCTGCAGAACTATCCCCTCATCACATAACACTGGATAGTGGGGAAGGAGGAGGGGAGAAAAGAGGGCTAATAGAGAATCACACAGTAAGAGACTCTGCTTATCTGGACTATGGAAATAAAAACACCCAAAGGAGAAAAAAACCTCATACCATATTGAACATTTTAAAGCCATTTCATTTAAAAGCTACTGTAACAAATGTACAAATTGCTAGTATACTCAACCGATGAAAAAAAGTAGGATTAAATGATTTTCACTAATAAATGTAGGAATCACAAGTGCTGCCTCTTTTCTAATATAAAAAAAAATTGCAGGCAAAATGGGGTAATTATTTTGGACCTCATTATGATGGATAATGATGAATAAATCACTCGTCTGGAAGCTAGTGGCTGCCTACGGCTCAGTGATCATGATCTGATTACATTCAATATGGGCAAAACAGAGGACAACACTTGGTGTTTTAAAAGGGCTAATGTCTCACGGCTGAGGAAAATCATGAGCAAAAATGATTGGGATGCTCTTTAAGAAGAATTCTTTAAGAAGAGTTTATTAGATGGCCAAACGGCCATGATTCTATAATCAAGAAAAAGGACAACTTTGGGTAAATGTAAATATTATATCTTTATAATAAATAATGATATCTAATAAATATTATATCTAATTGATGCCTTCACTTCTCCGCTGAACCAGGATGGCATTTACTCAAAGTTATCCTGTTTTTCTTTTAAACAAATGGAAAAAAGGGGAACTAGATAGCAATCAGTATAAATTAGAAATTATGAAGTGTAGAAAATTAATAAGGGAAGCTAAAGACATCAGGGATAAATCTATGTCTGGCAGGGCTAAGGAGGAGTTTTTAAAAAAAGTATACTAGGAAGAATTATTATTATTATTATGGAGATATCCTATCTCCTAGAACTGGAAGGGACCTTGAAAGGTCGAGTCCAGCCACCTGCCTTCACTAGCAGGACCAAGTACTGATTTTGCCTCAGATCCCTAAGTGGCCCTCTCAAGGATTGAACTCACAACCCTGGGTTTAGCAGGCCAATGCTCAATCCACTGAGCTATCCTTCCCCCCCAAAATAAAGAAAATAAATCTAAAAATGGTGTAAGCCCATTACTAGAAGGAGATATTAAAATGGTTAATGATGCAGAAAAAGCAGAAGTGTTCAATAAATATTCCTGTTCTATATTTGGAAAGAAGTAGGATGATGGACTCATATGACATGAGGATGATGAAGTACTTTCCAGTCCATTAGTAACAAAGGAGGATGTTAAACAGCACCCATTCAGGATACATATTTTTAAATCAGTAGGCCAGGATCACTTGAGCCCAAGAATTCTAAGAGAGTTGGCTAAGAAGATCTCTGGCCCACTGAGGTTCAATTTTTAATGAATCTTGGAATACCAGGGAAATTCCAAAACACTGGAAGAGTATTAACATTGTGCCAATATTCAAAAAGGGTAAGTGGGACTACCAGAGTAACTATAGGCCAGCTAACCGGACATTTATCCTAGGCAAAACAATGGAAAACTTGATATGAAATTAAATTAATAAAGAATCAAAGAATGGGAATATAATTAATGCCAGTCAATACGGTTTTGAGGAAAATACATCTTGTCAACCAAACCTGAATTTGTTTTTTGATGAGATGACAAGCTAAGTTGATAAAGGTAACTGCATAAAAGTAACAAATACTTAAATGAACAGGGCAATCATACAGAGCAATCCACTCTGAGCCCAGTCAAATAAAAGACATTTTACTACAGACAAATGCAAAGTCATATATTAAGGAACAAAGAGTGCTGGCAATATCTACAGAATGAGAAACTCTACCCTGGAAAACTGACTCTGAAAAGGACTTATGGTTCAAAATGAACATGCAATTGAACATGAGCTCCCATTGTGATGCTGTGACAAAAAGGGTTAATGACATCCTTAGCGACGTAAACAGGGAAGAAGTGAGTAGGAATACAGAGCAGATTTTACCTCTGTCTACAGCATTGGTGAGACTGATACTGGAATACTGTCCACATTTTAAAAAGATGTTGACAAATTAGAGAGGATGCAGAAGAGATACATAAATATGAGGACTGTAGAGCAGTGCTTCTTAAAGTTGGGCCGCCACTTGTTCAGGGAAAGCCCCTGGCAGTCCGGACTGGTTTGTTTACCTACCATGTACGCAGGTTCGGCAGATCATGGCTCCCACTGGCCGCGGTTCGCCGTTCCAGGCCAATGGGGGCTACAGGAAGGGCGGCCAGCACATCCCTTGTCCCGCGCCACTTCCCACAGCCCCCATTGGCCTGAAGCAGCGAACCGCAGCCAGTGGGAGCCGTGATCGGCCGAACCTGTGGACGCGGCAGGTAAACAAACCGGCCCGGACCGCCAGAGGCTTTCCCTGAACAAGCGGCGACCCGACTTTGAGAAGCACTGCTGTAGAAAACTCCTTACAGGGACTCTGGCATGGTCTATACTCGAAACTTACATCAGGATAGGTATATTGATCAGGGGTGTGAAACCTGCAGTGTAGATGCACCTGTGCTGACAGAAGAGTGCTTCTATCAGTATAGCTAACTTTGTTTGGGGAGGTGATATTCCTACATTGGCAGAAAAACTCCTTCTGTCAGTGTAAGCTGCGTTTATATTAAGGGTCTATACTCGCATGGGGTCTATAGTATAGACATAGCCTTAATCAGCTCAGTCTATTTTATCTAAAAGAAGATGGAAAACAGACTTGATTACAATATAAAAGTACCTTCAGGGGGAGAAAATACTGTATTTTAAAGGGCTTTTTAGTTTTACAGAGAAAGGCATAACAAGAACCAATGGCTGGAAGCTGAAGTCAGACAAATTCAAATTAGGCACAAATTTTCAACGGTGGGAGCGATTAACCATTGGAAAAAACTACCAAGGCAAACGGTGAATTCTCCATGTCTTCAAGTCAAGACTGGATGCTTTTCTGGAAGATATGCTTTAGTCAAACACAAATCATTGGGCTCAGTATAGGGGTAACGGTCTCTGAAATACAGCAGGTCAGACTAGATGATCCAATGGTCACTGTTGGCCTTAAAATGTATGAAACATAGTGCTCAAAATGTTGACCTGAAAACGTTCCCTGCTAATGTTAACACTGGGAGAAAAGTATGTGCTACAAGCAATATAAACCACAGAGGTGTATCAGTTTAAGATGTTTGTCAATACAGGATCTTATTTTGGATTTGCCTTATGATGAATTGTCAATAGAAAATGTCTAAAGTTAACATTTTAAAGATTGTGAGCACATTCATATGGGAAGCATGACAAGAAGATGAGGGTGTGAAGGGAGAACACTGAACTCAGTTTCAGTCCAGGATCAGAATGGAAACTGTGTGGGTATACTCTGCCTACAAGATTCCCACCAGTTGATTGCATAGGTTTTTTTATGATGGTCTTTTTCTGTGTGCTTTGCATGCAGTGGCACCTTTCCCTACTAAGAACTGATCCAATATATTTTTCTGAACCAAGCTGTCTGATTGATGGCCCAACAATGTTCACAAACATCAGTGCAGCCATCTGGGAACTGAGAGGCTGCAGTGACCAGTGCATGCTGTCACTGATGGTGCTGAATCTTCTTTCATGTTCAGCTGTGGAATAGGAATCATTCCCATTCCATTTGCAGTCGCCTTGGGTTCCTCTGATTGGCATCTGCTGACTGGTTTCCAATCAGGCTCTCACACAGGGTCTCTTCAGTTCAGATTTAGGGGCTTTTATCTGCTCCAAGGTCTTGTGTTGGGTTTATCTGGCAGGTCTCAGGTCTGGGGTTTCTGTTGTGGTCCTCCTCCTGCTTCTCAATTCAACCCAGCCGAGAGCTGTTGCTGGTTATTTTCTAAACAGTCAGTCCTCATGCAGTAATGGTGACTCTGGCTCCTTTGGGGTAGCAGTAACGGTCCTCCTTGGGGCAACAGTCTGGTAAGAAATCAGATCTCTCTCGTGCTTCTCTCTCTGGATCCTGCCTTGGGCTTAGAAGAACTTTCAGGATGCTGCTGATGTTTGAATTTGGCAGCAAAGATCCTTGATTGGTCACTGATGCAACAGAGTCATTTGCTGACAGGCTGGCCCAAGGTAGTGGCCAGCAAGTGATTAAAAAAAATTGTGACATTGTGTTGTATGCCCACTAAATACCATAATCAGAGACCTGGTTTCAATGTAAAATGAAATGTCACACTACACTTACTATTGTGTATGATTTTAAAGCTCTAACATAGAATGGGAGATAGGTTGACCTTGGGCTTAATTCAGGTTAGGGCCATTTGAATTTGTTTGTTCCTAAAGCATTCACACTTGAAACAAAAGTTTCTGTTTGAGACTAGCCTTTCGTAATCTCAGAAAGGACTCTACATGAATCCTCAGCTGTTTTTAATAATACTTGGTATAAAATTTCCCCTACATGTAACATTTGTTGCATATTTAATAAGCCTTAAAATTAACGTTTTTAATGTTATTCTCTCTCTTAACATGCCAGTGATATAGAAAACAAGGTAGACCGAAATCTAACTGGATAGTTCCCATGTGGAACTACTGCGTGTTTCTTCAGATGTCTGTACATTCGATAGCTTTATACTTTGAGCTACAAAGGAGGCATTTCACAACAGCAGGAGCGCCAATAATAGTAAAGCAAATCTGTCTTCTATTGATAATGATGCAATCTATTTCCCTGACAAAAAATATGGATGAGCAAAACAAAGCAGTGACAAAGATGCTGCCAATGCTGCTCCTACGCTTGGAATGTTGACTCACAGTGGAACTTCTGGAAAGTTTTGGAAATTTGTTTTTTTTGCTATTGCTGCCACTCTTTTTATACAACCCTGCACAATCCAGCATTAGCTCCTCTCACCCTCATCAAACTTGGGTCTGAGTCCAATAATCTACTTCGCTCTCCACTAAAAATAACAATTAATGTACAGGAACCCATAAGCTGATCTGTAGACATACAGCAGTATATCTTCTCTAATCTTCAGGAAGCAGGTACATCTACAGTAAGTGGTTGACAGCAGAACGTCTTCCAGTAAATAGCTGAACATTTTTATCTTCTACATAGATACACCTTCCAGTCCAAGACCTCACATTTCTGAAGTAGCCTCAGAATATGCACAGGTTTGGGAAGTAAGGTCTCTACAGCTTGCTCCACAGTCTCCTAAAGAATGAAATCTGACTTTATTTCAATTGCAACGCCTAATGTCTCACTACGACAGCCAGTAGTTGTCTCCTTAACTAGTGAATATATGTTCTTGCAAAGCCGTTTTTGGTTTCAGATCTGATAATTCATGCAAGAGATAGTAAGGCAGCTAAGTAATGCAGCCTCTTCTGTGGCTGTTTTCTCCTTAAACCAGGACTATTCACCCTATGACCATGTTTCAAATGATGCTGCTGATGAAAATTAGGCAGATTTAGAAATGTAGCTGTGAGAAGAAGAAAGTGAGCAAGTCATGAATGCTGTGGTGGTGGTGGTGGTAAGACACCCTGAACTACTCAGAACTGTGCAAAAACTCACCAGTTTATGATGACAATGTGAAAGTGCATCCAGGATTTCATCCACAATTCGGTCAGATAGGAAAGAGGCCACAGTCAGCTTCACTTCACTGTGTGAACATTGAAAATGAGAACAGAGTAACTTTCAATTCACACAAGAGACTCTGCCATCCCTTACAGCACTAGTTCTATGGTGTGAAGATTACCTGTGAGCCTGCTACTGTCTTTGAGAATGAAACACAAGAAGGTGCAAGTAGAAGGACTGAACCCTTCAGAAATAACTCTCAGATCCTGCAATACACACAAGAACTTCTGGACCATTTTCAACCTGCTTCTAACATTTTTCTAATGGCAGAAACAAAAACATCTGGCTAAGGGACAACTTAATAAGAACCATATGGTCAGACTTGCTTAGGAACAATACATGCGTTGATGTTAGAGAAGACAAATCTGGTTTGGAGTGAATTCAGACAGTCTTACCTGTTTAAGGCTTGTTTTACCTAACTATTAATCTTGCTCTATCTCCTTTTTGTACCCTTCTGTCAGCTAAATGGCAACTGTATTGTTTCTGCAACCTGCCATCACCATTCCTGGGCTGCAAATTGTCTGTGCTTTTGCTTTAAATAACTAGTTCCTGCCTTACAAATTTTGTTTCAGACAGTCCATGTATTTAGCATTCAACAAGAAGGTGTGGAACATCGCTACTAGATGTAACACGACATCAGCACTGTGTACACTGGGCTTGCCCCTTCACTGCAACATGTATGAGTGATTATACTCGAGTTATCCCACTCGGGCATGCTTAGCTCAAGTTAGAGCAGCCACGCTGCAAAAACACACTCAAGTCACACATAGTTTGTCTACCCTGCAGCTGGGAATGAGCCTCCCAGGCCAGGTAGACAGACTTGAGCTGGCACGGTTCAAGCTACCGCACTAAATATAGTGGCGTGGACACAGTGGCTCAGATGGCAGCTCAGGCTCTCACACCTAACCGAACCCCTGGGACTGAGCTCAGGTGGCTAGGCTGAGTCTCCGTAGGAGCCACAGCGTCCACACTGCTAGTTTTAGCATGCTAGCTCAAGCCCCTCTAGTGAGCGTCTGTTCGCCCAGGCGGGGAGACTCACTCCCAGCTGCAGTGTAGATATACCCATAGAGTGACTTGATTAGCACAGTGACTGGATTAGCAGTTGAGCTAACCTGAGCTGCAGCTGCATCCCCAATCCATTACTGGCTTGTGTGTCAGCATCCTGTCAGCTTCAAACCCCCGCCCCCAGCAATGGGCCAGCTAACAAGAATTTAAAACACCACTTCGACTTAGAAATGTGTGTTTGTGGATGGGAATTGGGTTGTGGGCTTGTTATACCTCAAGCTAAAACTGACAAGCCCAAAGAAACCAACATTACATTAGATTTGTACTTGGTGTTGTGGTTTACCACTGTCTCTTCATGGAAATGAAACTTTTTTTTTCAGCTTTGACTGTCATCACACATCTTTAGATGGTGACCATTACGTCTACACACACAGAGAAATGTTTCACTATTTGTTTTGATGTTAGTAGCAGTAAGTATTCCCAGAGTGCAGAAGTCCCCAGAATTATACTAATTAATGGAGCCAAATCTTGAAACAAACTCTAGGTAACCAACCAACATGCTGTGGGCAAAACATGTACATCGTCCCTTTTGTAGATATTAAATGGTTAACCCTTTGATGGCTTGAGTCACAATTTCCCTAGGTTAAAGGTCTCACAAAATGCAGAATTTAAAATTGCCTGCAGCAAAGATTTATTTGATCTCTTACTCCCTTTATTTTCTTCCTTATTTTCAAGAAGAAATCTCACAGGGAGGAAGAAATACAAATTTTCTATTGTGATTAAATTTGTTTTCTGGCATGTCCTAGGTTCATTTTTACAATATAGTAATACCCTACTAAATAGAGAGATCGGATTACAATATTTACTGTATAATATTTCCTCTAACAAAAGCTCACTGTTGTAATGATTACAACTTGGTCTCTGATATATTAACATAGCAATGATTTGTAAACCTGTTAAACTTCCTAAATGAATCAACAGATTTAAAAAAAGTTTTCTTGTTGCTTTTGGTAGGTCTTGTTTACACTTAAAAATTGTATCGCTTTAACTGTGCCAGCATAGTTAAAGAGTTAACACACATCCCACTCCCTTGTGAGGATGCAGTTTAACTCGTATAAAAATGCTTATTCTAATATTACTTATTCTGGTTCGGCAAAACAAAATAAGTTATACCAGTATAAAGTGCCTTATAGCAGTATAGCTGCATCTACACTAGGGCTTTACTGGAATAATGATGTCAACTTAACAAAAAAAATCACCTCCTACCCGCAACTGACAGTTATACGAGTAAAACTTTTTAAGTGCAAGCTAGGCCTTAGCATAAACAAAGACAAAGACAAGTGTCCCAATAAAGAATTTGCTTGCTTTAATAGATGGCTTGGCTCTTGGCTTTGTGATCTTTTCCTAATTGCATAAATCAGTATCAACCCACAAAACTGTTTAAGTTAACACACAAAGCTATGTTCCCTTTCTCTTTGTGTGCAATATGTACAAGCAATAATAGCAACAGATGGCAATGACATAATAATGGAACATAAATGTGCCTGGTATTTTCAAAGGAGCTTCTGGGAATGTGCCACCCAACTTCTATTATAATTCAATGAAGTTGGGTTCCAAGCTCCCATAAACTCCTTTTGAGAATCCAATCCAATAATAAGAGTTTCTGGTAAGAAAACAATGTATGTCTCCCGACCCATTAGATGGGACTTCCTTGTATTATAGTGGTGCGTAGTGTTAATAATAATATAATGTAGAAGAACATATGGCTGATGTGCTTGAACTCCCCCCCCCGAGCTATTTACAACTTGTAACTCTAAAAAAGTCCTTTTATGGCCTTCATTAGTATAGAATATCAAAGTTGGAAGGGACCTCAGGAGGTCATCTAGTCCAACCCCCTGCTCAAAGCAGGACCAATCCCCCACTAAATCATCCCAGCCAGGGGTTTGTCAAGCCCGACCTTAAAAACCTCTGAGGAAGGAGATTCCACCACCTCCCTGGGTAACCCATTCCAGTGCTTCACCACCCTCCTAGTGAAAAAGTTTTTTCTAATATCCAACCTAAACCTCCCCTACTGCAACTTGAGACCATTAACTCCTTGTTCTGTCATCTGGTACCACTGAGAACAGTCTAGATCCATCCTCTTTGGAACCCCCTTTCAGGTAGTTGAAAGCAGCTATCAAATTCCCCCTCATTCTTCTCTTCCTCAGACTAAATAATCCCAGTTCCCTCAGCCTCTACTCAAAAGTCATGTGCTCCAGTCCCCTAATCATTTTTTTTGCCCTCCGCTGGACTCTTTCCAAGTTTTCCACATCCTTCTTGTAGTGTGGGGCCCAAAACTGGACACAGTACTCCAGATGAGGCCTCACCAATGCTGAATAGAGAGGAATGATCACATCCCTTGATCTGCTGGCAATGCTCCTACTTATATAGCCCAAAATGCCATTAGCCTTCTTGGCAACAGGGGCACACTGTTGACTCATATCCAGCTTCTCATCCACTGTAACCCCTAGGTCCTTTTCTGCAGAACTGCTGCCTAGCCACTCGGTCCCTAGTCTGTAGCAGTGCATGGGATTCTTCCGTACTAAGTGCAGGACTCTGCACTTGTCCTTGTTGAACCTCATCAGATTTCTTTTGGCCCAATCCTCTAATTTGTCTAGGTCCCTCTGTATCCTATCCCTACCCTCCAGTGTATCTACCACTCCTCCCAGTTTAATGTCATCTGCAAACTTGCTGAGGATGCAATCCACACCATCCTCCAGATCATTAATGAAGACATTGAACAAAACCGGCCCCAGGACCGACTCTTGGGACATTCCGCTTGATACCAGCTGCCAACTAGACATGGACCAATTGATCACTATCCTAAAGTCAAAGAATCAGAAGGTGTAGCTAATTCAGCAATACCTATGTTTTCAGCTGCTCATATTTCATGACATTTCCTTGGGAGGCTGAAAATTTCCATGATTGGTGTCAAAGCAATGGTGATTTTTTTTTTTTTTTTAATGTGAGGAAGGGAGGGATGGACGGAGGGAAGATTGGAAGAGAAAGAAGTTTCATTCATCTACTCTTGAACTTGACAAGAGTAATGGGAAAAAAAGCACACGCTTCCCATTTAAAAACATAATCTAAATACACTTGTTTAGCCATGGGTATTGAAATTTTACTGCATTCTGAAAAGCTCACATACCTAAGTACAAATACATTTCTCTTTTCCCATTGCAAAGATACAACCATTACAATGCAAAATGACATGCTTTTGCTGTTAACCCTGCCTAGCAGAAAATTATCTCCATCGAAATGATAGCAACCATAAAGTTTTAAGTTTCCTACCTCCTGAACTTGACCATATAGTACATCTTGTATACGCTCTGATGTACATTTAATAAAGAAGAATATAATAAAACTAACTTGGAATCTCATCTTTTGGAAATAATGAATTACAAGTAGTTTAAAGTACTATACCTGCCTCTGCATTCCCCTTCCAAATTTAGAGGCTAGAATATCCTATTTTCAAATTTTTAAATGTGTTTGTCTGATCCTTGTTACTGTGCAAAACAACCCCCCACATAAAAGAGTTACAGTGACTTCTGACTAAATAGGGAGAACAAAAAAACCAGTAACTCACAATGTGCCATCAAATGCCCAAAACAAAGGAGGTGGTAAAGTGGACAGTAGTATTTGTTATCTTCCAATTTTCTTCAGTTATAGTAATCTTAGGCATCAGCAACAACAACAGTAGGTAACATTTTTCAGACATATGATTTTTAAGTTGATTGTGTCCCTTAAAGCCACAGAAATAATGATGAAAATAGGCATACCAAATACTACATATGTGCTATATGATGCAATTAACTTTGTTGTAGAAACCTAAATATTTGCATTTTCTGGACCAAACCGATTGGCCTGTATGGTGACATACCAGTTTCTATATGTATTTTTGCAGGAATGTTCAGAAAACATACTGATATACATATACACAAGCAATACAGAAATACAACTCAATACATGGTCTTTAACTATCTTCAGAATATTTATGGACAGGTTTCACAGTGCTTTTAACATACCTAATTTTATTGAGGATATCAATTCCAGACTGCTCCAAGAGCACATTTTTAACAAAGGTACGTGGAATGGAAATCTTCTCTGTGCTGGCCTCAATCAGGTCTTGCCGAATGTGGGTCTTCTTTATCACATTCGGGCAAAGATTCTCAGCTGCGTCCACCATAGACTCAAGCAGCGCCTGTAGCACAAAGTGAGAGAAAACAATAAACAGTCCCTTAGAAAATCCACAGCATCGTGGATGGTTGCTTTAATTGAGGGAGAGATCACAGCACTGCGTACTTTCAGAGAACTATACAAGTATTTCGGAATTAATCTATTAAATTAAAATTGAAAGCATTTACAGAACAAAACTGAGAGGAACAACGTGCCTGTTTAATAACCGAACACACATTTTTTTTTAAATGTAAAAGTTACAAATAACCAAATATAGTTTTCTCTAATTACCAGAACAATACATCTGTTCCCATTGCACACTCAGCATTACCTCTGCAGTTTTAAGAAGCAAAAGAAAACTCTGTTGTAGAAGTCTAATAAACCCTCCAAAGGTCAGCTAATCTGTGCTCTGAATCACAATTTTCTTTCGCAGTACAACCCTCCTTGTTTAAAAGGCATCAAGAATCTCCTCAGATGGGGATCGCGAAAACTTTGAACATTTGTATGTCCCTGGAATTTCCTAGCCGCAGGAATTTCCTATTTCAGAAATAGGCAGAGGTACATTGCCTGAGAGGCGTTCAGGAATCTACCGCAAGAATATCCAATATATATATATAGGCTGTCAAGCGATTAAAAAAATTAATCGCGATTAATTGCGCTACTAAAAATAATTTGATTTAAATTTTATTTAAATAGTTATTTAAATATTTTTGGATGTTTTCTACATTTTAAAATATATTGATTTCAATTACAACACAGAATACAAATTGCACAGTGCTCACTCTATATTATTTTTATTACAAATATTTGCACAGAAAAAAACAAAAGAAATAGTATTTTTCAATTCACCTAATACAAGTGCAATCTCTTTATCATGAAAGTTGAACTTACAAATGTAGAATTATGTACAAAAATAAAACAATGTAAAACTTCAGAGCCTACAAGTCCACTCAGTCCCACTTCTTGTTCAGCCAGTTGCTCAAACAAGTTTGTTTACATTTGCAGGAGATCATGTGGCCCACTTCTTATTTACAACGTCATCTGAAAGTGAGAACTGGCATTCGCATGGCACTTCTGTAGCCTGCATTGCAAGGTATTTACGTGCCAGATGTGCTAAAGATTCATATGTCCCTTCATCTTCTACCACCCTTCCACAGGGCCTGAATACATACTGATGACGCTTGTTTAAAAAAAATGCGTTAATTAAATTTGTGACTGAACTCCTTGGGGAAGAATTGAAGGTTCTCACTTTCAGGTGACATTTAAATAAGAAGCAGGCAGCATTATATCCTGCAAATGTAAACAAACTTCTTTGTCTGAGCGATTGGCTGAACAAGAAGTAGAACTGAGTGAACTTGTAGGCTCTGAAGTTTTACATTGTTTTATTTTTGAGTGCAGTTATGTAAAAAAGAAAATCTACATGTGTAAGTTACACTTTCACAATAAAGCGATTGCACAGTACTTGTATGAGGTGAACTGAAATACTATTTATCATCTTTACAGTGCAAATATTTGTAATAAAAATAATAATATAAAGCGAGCACTGTACACTTTGTATTCTGTGTTGTAATTGAAATCAATATATTTGAAAATGTGGAAAAACATCCAAAAATATTTAATACATTTCAATTGGTATTCTATTGTTTAACAGTGCGATTAAAAGTGTGAGTAATCACAATTAATATATATATTAGGGCTGTCTATTAATCACAGTTAACTCACGCAATTAACTCAAAAAAATTAATCGTAATTAAAAAAATTAAAACCTATGCCCAATTTTTTAAACCCCCCGCCCCCCCCCCTTCTTTTTTTTTTTTTTTTTTAAAGAAATAAGGGCTTTTGTGCTTCCGTGTTGGGAGTCTTCCTTCCACGTGGGCCTGAGAGCAAAGTCAGACATGTGTGGACTGATCCCCACTGTTGCTAGTTCTTGCAATTTTATCGCAAGTCTCAATATGTTAGGTGTTTTTCTTAAAGCCCAGCTCCTGGAATCAAGTGATTACACATGAGAATCTCAACTTTCATTTACTACAAAAAAAGTTGCTAGCCCTCGCGGTTGCAGAGAAAAGCTAGAAAATGTGAACACTAAAATTTCCAAAGGAGACAAAAAGAAACTAAAATCTTATATACATAGTGTGCGTATGTCATGATTTGTAAGCCAATCACATGAATTTTGAGGCCTGACTCAAGACTTGTGAATGTGTGGGCCTGGCAATACCGTCACACTCCTCCAGACTCCCTCAATTTTTCCACATCCTTCCTAAAGTATGGCGCCCAGACCTGGACACAGGACTCCAGCTGAGCCTCACCAGTGCCTAGTAGAGTGGAACAATTCCCTCCCATGGCTTACATACAACAATCCTGTTAATATACCCCAGAATCATATTATCCTTTTTTGAAGCTGCATTGCACTGTTGACTCATATTCAATTTGTGATCCACGATAACTCCCAGATCCTTTTTCAGCAGTACTACCACCTAGCCAGTTATTCCCCATTTTGTAGTTGATTTGATTTTCCTTCCTAAGTGAAGTACTTTGCACTTGTCTTTACTGAATTTCATCTGGTTTAATTCAGACCAATTCTGTAGTTTATCAAGGTCACTTTGAATTGTAATCCGATTCTCGAAAGTGCTTGCAACCCCTCCCAGTTTGATAACATCTGCAAATTTTAAAAGCATATACTTCACGCCATTATACAAATCATTAATGAAAATACTGAATTGTACCAAAGCCAGGACTGACTCTTGCGGGACCCTACTATATACGTCCTCCCAGACTGACAGCGAACCATTGATAACTACTCCTTTGGTTGTATGCGTACCTTATAATAATTTCATCTAGGCCCCATTTCCCTAGTTTGCTTATGAGAATGTCATGCGGGACGGCGTCAAAAGCCTTACTAAAATCAAGATAAGGTCTCTTCTGGCCTTAAAATCTATGAGTCACAGATGTTTCTGAGGAGGTTTGGACGAAGCAGTCCCCATGGCCATACAAGAGTCTCTTCTCTTGCTTCAGGATCTTGTCTCCTGCCTGAAGTCTTCATTGGCTGAATAAAAGAACTGATGGGTTCCTTGCATCAGCAGGTGACTTTGCCTGGCAGTGATACTCTGCAGGAACTTGCAAAGTATTTTCTAGGAGCTCAGCTGTGATTTCTACTTTCCTGGCTGACTCACTAACTTCAAACTGCTTATTTTTCTTCCACTCCTCCCTTCACCTCCCCTACCTTCTGCTTCAGGGAAAAATCCCATTTGTTCAAAGGTAGGGTGATCAGATAGCAACTATGAAAAAATGGGACAAAGGGTGGGGGGTAATAGGCACCTATATAAGAAAAAGTTCCAAAACCAGGACTGTCCATATAAAAATGGGACATCTGGTCACCCTATTCAAAGGTTCTTTGGTGACCTTTTCCAGCATCCACTGGCTACTTCCCGAAAAGGTGTGCTCTTGTTGCTATGGGACCTGAAGCAAAAACCAGAACTCCAAAATACTTCTGGCACAGTTTCTGTCCTGAGGACAATATTGCCAATAAGGCTGATTTACATAAGCCTTCTATCTAGGTTCACAAACAAATGGTAAACGCCAAGAAAATTCTTGAACCAGCAGAAACAATCCAAGAAAACAAAAAAATGATTAATCCCCTTCTCAAATTAAAGAAAAGAAAAAAAAAGTCTTCAGCCTGACCTGGAAGATTGACACCTAAATATATACAGTGGAACTTCATTTTATAGCTACCTATAAGGCACCTAGCAGACCCCTGGTGCTATACAAATAATAGAAGTAATTGTAAAAGGATACTAAACTTGATCTAAAAAAGTGACATTTGCTTTAAAGATGTGTAAGCGTAAATGCCTCAATCTTAAACCACAATACAACCAAGCAATGCTTCTGTAAATGAAATTCTAACTGTAGCTTTTCTTTGACAAGGCTGTTTAAAATTCACAGGACTTTCTTAAATGCATCAGTCCTGCACAGAGAACAGAACAGATTATGCATATTTCAATGACTAAGCCTGGAAATTCTATAGTCAAGAACCCTGTGGAGAGATTAGCTTCACCTCTACAAGCACTTATACAAAAAGAGATTTAAAATAAAAACTGATACACAGAATCCTCACCTTATTACACATAAAGGGGAGAGGGGAACAAAATAGTCTATAATCCACAACATTTTCCTCCTCATTAACTTTTTTAATTTAGGAAAAGTAATTAGTAATGTGCTATTATTACGGTTCTTCATTACATTCCCACTGACTAAAGCATTTTATTTTTGTCTCAGAAGTCTAATCTGCATTTTCAGATTCTTTGATAAATTTAAATATAGTCAAACATAGCTTGGCTGCTTACTGGTGAACAGGAGTATGGTATGAATGGTTAATCCCGCCCCCTCCCCAACAACATTCTTATACTTTTCAAATGTTCCTTCACAGAATTGCAAAAATCTTCCATCTTGCCCCTTTGCTGGACCTAATGCAGATCTCTTTTTTTAACATCTGAACTATGTGGGATGCACATCTCTTCCTCAGCTCCTTTAACTATATCACAGGACCTAGTGTATAGTTCCAAATGATTAAGCAGGTGGGAAGCTCTGACTGCAGATCGTTAGGGATTAATTCCCATTTGAAGAATTGTAGATTTGGTAAGAACATTTAAAAGGATCCCCTTGAAAAGATGGACAGCAACTAACTAGTCGCTCCTAAAAGGATGCCTTGTGGTAAAGACATGCAAGCCAAAAGACAGAAGTGAAATTGGTGGGACTGATTTACAGACCAAGTTTCTGCTGATAGACCTTCCCCAGCAGCGGAGTCTTCACAGCATATGCTGCTCACAACTTCCGCTCCATTGGGGGCACCCGGACTGGCAAGTACATCCTATAAAGTTGCTAGGGACCTTCTAGGGTGCCTGGGAGATTCACTCATTCAGCATAACTCTCCTGCAGTCTCAGCTGCAACCTAAAAGTTGCCCTCCTCTGGCAAAACCACAAGACAGGGTGGAGGTGCCAATAACTGGCTTGATACAAGGTGGTGTATCCCTCCTCCTTTTCTTTCTGTGCCAAACATTTAAGTTAATTTTGTACTTCTTACTAAGAAAATTGTCTTAGTGATTAGCCACCCAGGCAATAAGCACATCATATTCCAAAACTAACATCAAGAATACAACTGAAGTTTGATGGGTTTTCTAGTTCTCATAACGTGCTTGAGATATAGTTTTTTGTTCACAATAGCAATGGAAAATCTTGATGCAATTGCACACCTCTGTTTAGTTATCATTTGTATATGCAAGGTATATTAGAAAAAAACATATATGCAGACCTTAAGTTGTTCATCCACAACTCTCGTGACTTCCCCAGCCATGGATTCCAGTGTCTCCTGTATCGGATTGGATAATGAGCCATTCACTCCAGCCCAAGAAGCTCCACCGAGATGGTACAGATTTGGTAATAGCTGTAGGATAGATATTACAACTTTTAAAGTTAGCTTTCATCCAACTACCTTCAAACCTGAACAAACTGATGGAAATGACTACATTCATTTCAATATTAAAAGTTCATTTTTTAAACAATAACCAGTTCAGGTAATCTGAAAAACACTCTTATGTGATACATTATTATAGGCCCTGGAAAAAGAGAGGGACTTTGTATGTACTTAAGTGCTTTGCTGAATCAGGGTTATAGTTCTTTTATAACACTTTTTATACTAGCCTCCTCAGCGTAACCAACTATTAAATGCTCAGAAGGGCTTACTGTTTTGGAGTTCTTAGCATCCCGCATAAGCCTTTCTGCAGATTTCAGGTCTTCCTGTACCGCATCCACACCACAATTTCTTAAGGAGTTGAGATGATCTTGCACTTTAACACATATTCTGTCAATCATCTACTCAGAACAAAAGAAAAAAATGAAGAGGAAATAGCAGATATAAAAATAGACAAGGGGTTAAATTGCAAAGAAATGATGCTGAACAAACAAAAAGTTAAATATCGGTCTTTGTAGGATTCAGCCCAGATTCCAAATCAAAATTAACATGGTGGGAATTGCTGTTGGGATGCAAAAGCTCTAGAAATGCATGATCGGAGTCTGTGTGTACACATATGTTCCTGGTTTAAAAAATTTACATATATTTCTTACTATAGTAAAAACACAAACCACTGCCATATTCTTTATTAATTGTTTATTATTATTAATTTTGTTTTTCCCCACAGCTGTAAGTTATCTTTTTAGGGTTGGGGTGGGGTTGTTTTGTTTTTCGGCACGGCATAAAAACTTACTGACCGACCTTAAAACTGAATTGTTCCAAGAACTTGGACAGTAACACTAAGCTCCCCGCACAACCAATTCAAACAAAGCAATGATTTCTATTGTCTGAACAAAACATTACTGTGTAAGCATTGGGAATTTCTTTAGCAAACTAGAGATTTTCAGTCACAAAGAATACTCATTTGGGATCTATGGCTACCAAAGCAGAAAGCTGCACCAGATCTTTCACAATGCACTATATCAAGCTTTCAATATGTATTTGTATCACATGCTCAATACTTGTTTTCAATACAAAATATTCCAGGCACAGAGTGGGAAGGTAGTGTAGGTGTGCCTTTATGAGATGCGCAAGACAGACCAATATGCCTGGCAGGCACGAGCGACGACGTGTTCTGTTTAACAATCACTTGTGACTAAAGGAATTGGGGGTGGGGCCAGGAAGCACTTATAAAAGTACATGGGCAATACAGAGAGTTTAAGTGAATTCATTAAAATTGGCTATTATCTAACATGTTGAAACCCCTACCAAGTACATGCATGATCATGTAATATTTGCAGTTTGAAAAATGTTGAATCTACAACTAGTACAACAGTGTGTCCGCAGCACCTTCCTTCTTAGCTGCTCTATAGTGCTTCTCCTCTTCAAAGGGCTTTACAAACAACTAAATAACTGTTAGATTGGGGGGAAGTTCCACTGCTTGGATAATTTAAAAACTGGACTAGACAATCAACAGAGAATATACTAGGGGAATAATCATGCAGTGACACAGGACAAACTAGATGATTTACTCCTGATCACATACCACAGAGAAGTAATTTATATATAGCATAAAAATAGTGAAAATGAACTTCCTAGAGGTTCTGTAGTTACACACATTTATATATATATATATTGAAGAGTGTGTGCGCTTTTATTCCAGAGAAAAAAAGGTAAACGATTAAGTTGTAAAAAGATCTAAACAATGTCACAGGAAATTATTTACATGAAAAAAATGGTAATGGAATAGATGAATGACAACTAAAATAAAATAAAATAAAAAGGCATTGCCTTTGCAATTTTTAATACCAGTACATCCTTGTGCATCATTTTCTCTGTCAAGAGAGTGGAAAATTGTTTCAGGCTCTAATAATACAATGTTGTCACATCTGCTTTGTCACATAATGGAGGGAGAAGAAAAAAGTCAGAATCAAAAGTCAGAAAAAGATTGTAAAGAGAACGTAAGGAGAGGCAATCGTTTTATTGATTTCACTAAGGATTAGAACAAGTGCCTCTCCACCCCCCTTTCCTCTATGCTGCTCTGCTCTTCCATTTGCTTTGGAGTTTCACTGGAATACCAAGCAGCTTAGACCATTTCAAAGTAAACAACATTTTGTCACATTCAGTTTCTGCCACCCTGCTCTGGTGGTGTATCGGGGATGTAAACAGCGTATCAGAAGCCAGGAAAGACTTGCCTGGGGGTAGGCACTGTGTTGGGCTGCCAAGGATCACCCTACACCCCCTTTGCTGGTCCTCCTGCAAACTCTAGTGTAGGAGGTATGCCACGGTGGGAGGTGCCAGAATTATAGCACTTGCCATCAAAGCCACCCTTGCTTCTGTTGCACTAGAGCACCACTCATAACTTCCTAAGTTCCACCTGGGCCTTTTTAGCCCATGCAGTAGCCCAGAACCTGGAGGGCACAAAGGGAGCTTAAAGTCACCCTTTTCCTCACTTCCCCTAAGCTGAACCTTCTGTGCTGCACCTCCTGGAGGCACAGCAGAGAATGTGACACTCACTCTCTCTCGCACGCTCAATTTAGGTTTTTGCACAGCATGTGTCCGTGTAGTACGTAAGTGCTTCTGCAAAAACATGTTTTTTCTGCAGCGTCCATAATACAGAATTTGGCAATGACAACCTTTTTGAAAACCAACCAGGCTGTAAAAGCCAAATGCTTTTCAGTTACGCTGGTGTAAATAGAACAATTTGGCCCTGAGGCAGCTGCTTAACACTGGAAGAGCTCTCAGCAAAGCACAAGGGTCTCACCTGTTGTGTGGTGCTGGTGACGATGCCCTGCTGCAACCTGTATGCCTGCTCCTGTAGGTATTTTCTGGTCTCATGATTACGAAGCAAGTAGTTTTCTATCTAAAAGTAAAAGTCAGATTAGGATCCTGCTTCTACTCTCCCCATCTTTCATTTTCAATAGTGTCAGTACATTAAAAAAAACAGGATAAGAGAAATAATTGCCTTTTAATACAATCTTGCTCATAGGACTTAAACTTTATTCCATAGGGCTCAGCACTGAACAGCATGTATGGAAACATTCTCTCACTTGCAAGGCTCAGGCTACAACTATGTAATGATTTCTGACTTATTTCTCTCTTTCAAGTGAACTTTTACTATCTAGGTGCTGATTCAGAAAGGTAGTTAAGCATGTGAGTAGTCCCACTGATTTCAAATGGGATTGTTCACTAATTTAAAGCTAGGCATGTGCTTAAGTATGTTGCTGATTTGGGGGCCTTGAAGAGTTATAAAATTAAAAGCTATTAGGAGCAAATAAACAAATACACCTCTACCCCGATATAACACAAATCCGAATATAACGCGTAAAGCAGCGCTCCGGTGGGCAGGGCTGCACGCTCCGGTGGATCAAAGCAAGTTCGACATAACGCAGTTTCACCTATAACGCAGTAAGATTTTTTGGCTCCCGAGGACAGCGTTATATCGGGGTAGAGGAGTAATAAAACACTTAACCCTTTATCCACCTCAATATATACCTAACATTTTTCCATGCGATATTTAAATATTCTATGTAGTCCTCTGCAACTAGGAAACAAAGTGACAACATATTTTCATATCACAGAGATAAACCTAAAAAAAGCCATTGGGAAAAGTGTGAACAAATAAACTTGCAGAAAAATAAAAAAAATACTGCTTATATAGGTACATCTTTTTATGGCAGCACTTTTATGCTACCATAACTAGGGCTCTCAGCTGTGCCATGATAAACTCCTGCTTTACAATATTGTATAAAAGTCATTGATTTCAAGTTACAAAATTTCTATCAAGCATCCTGGTGCATGAACATTTTTTTGTTTAAAAAAACAAAGCAACAGAACATTGAAGTATCTATTTGGACCTTAATTATTGGTGCACTAAAATGTCCCTGTGATGGTGCACCCCATAATGCTTTATGGAAATATGCTTATAAATGTATATATGACATAACTGGAATATGTTTTATGCTAGATATACCATGTAACATATCTCTGCAAAGGTTATGATCTACTGGATATATTCATCCTATTTGTATGCATGTATCATTTTTGTATTCAAAGTTATGAATATTGGCTGTGGACTTGTTTGATTTTAAGTAGCCTTAGTAAGGCATTTGGTCAGCCTCTAAAGAAAGGAATTTGCAAGTTAAGTGCCCCATCAAGAAACACTTAATGGACTATGGATCTTGGAAGACTCCAATCCACATAAGAAGTCTACCTGAGGACATTCAAGGTAGCATGTGAACAATGGCTGCCACCTGTAAGTTCTGAGTCATGCCTGGACATGTGACTTGCCCATGTGACTCCAAAATTGCATCTTGTAGCTGGGATTCTACAAAGGGGGAGGAAGGGGGACTATCCACCAGAGAAAGTCTATTTAAGCCCCTGGAAACCCTCAATTTTGTCTTCAGTTGGCTCAAGAGATAGCCTCTCCACCCCCAAAGGATACCTGAAAGAAACTGGATCAAAGAACAGTAACCAAGGATGGGTGAGTGATTGCTGGACCCAGACTAGGAGGAGGTTAGTCTGTAAAAAAGCTTACTGGAACATCTCTGAGGGTGAGATGTCATCTGTAATCATTGTCTTACTGTATTAGGTTCAGACTTGTGTGTTTTATTTTATTTTGTTTGGTAATTTACAATTTGGTGTTGTTCTGTCTGTTACTTGGAACCACTTAAATCCTATTTTTTGTATTTAATAAAATAACTTTTTACTTATTAATTAACTCAGAGTATGTATTAATACCTGGGGTGTGGGGGGGAGGCCCAAACAGCTGTGCATATCTCTATCAGTGTTACAGAGGGTGAACCATTTATGAGTTTATCCTCTATAAGCTTTATACAGGGTAAAATGAATTTATTTGGGGTTTGGACCCCATTGGGAGCTGGGCATCTGAGCATTGGAGACAGGAACACTTCTTAAGCTGTTTTCAGTTAAGCCTGCAGCTTTTAGGTGACGTGGTTCAGACCTGGGTCTGTGTTTGCAACAGGCAAGCGTGTATGCCTCAAACAAGGCAAGGTTCTGGAGTCCCAAGCTGGCAGGGAAAATGGGCTCAGAGGTAGTCTCAACACATCAGATGGCAGTTCCAAGGGGTTTCTGTGATCCAACCCGTGTCAGTCCCATTTTAGGTGTTTGCTTCACAACATCTATAAGTTGTAAAATTTGCCTTGGTGTTCTCTTTACCCATTTTGTCGATGAAGTCTTCTTGATATGGCCAATTATTCATTTTTATACATTTAATGTTTGAAAGTTGTCTAAAAGGGATGAACTATCATTTTTCTCTCTCTTTAAAACATTGTCTTTAACACCATGATGATCTATACTAGAAATTAGAAGCATACAAGATACTATACACATTTCTTTTACAACTACTCAATCTACTGTGAAAGGCTCAAACGACAACTTAAAGGATAATGGATATTTTAAAGTAGAGATGGGGCAATAACTAATTTTTCAATTCACTGTCAGTTCTGAAAAAAAAAGTTCATATTTGAAGAAACAAAATTCCACTATGAATGACCACAAATAGGCATTGGGCCAGGGGAAAAAAGAGCAAAATGACTGTAGCCTGGTGGTGGGAAACCCATGTTCAAGTCCCTGCTTCAACAACTAATTATTTATACGAAGTGAAATAGCTTCAACAGGAGATTGGGAGAGCCCCACTCAGTGACTTGGGAACTCTCCTGCAATGGTGGAGACTCAAGTTCAAATCCCTTCTTCACATAAGACACAAGTGGCAACTGAACCTGGATCTCCCGTATCTCAGGTGAGAGCTCTAATCACTGGGCTAAAACTTATAAATTGGCCACCACCACCACCACCTTTGTTTTGTGGATGGCATCTAAGTCCCCCCCAAAAAACATTTGGGCCAAAACTATTCACTGAATTCATGTCAAATTTGCAAATAATTTTGGATCCACCAAAACTGTATTTTTCAACAAATAAACTATTGACCTAAAAAATTTCACCCAGATCTACTTTAAAGATGACTGTACATTTTTGTTTCTTCATGATGTATAAAAAAAAGCCTGAAAAGTTGTTTATTAACAAAAGAAATCTAACAAACTGAGGTCTTGTATACCCTGTGAACAAATGGTTAACTGAGAAAAGAAAATACTTTATATACAGTGCATAAGTAAGCCGTACAACTTATTGCCACAAGATAACATTGAGGCCAAGAGCTTAATTAGATTTTAAAAAGATCTCTCTTTCTCCTGATAAAAGGAATATCCACTGTTATAAAAATATTATAATCTGTCTAATATAAGGGATATAAAGCCCATAAGCTTCAGGTTTTAAAAAAGCAGAATTCAGACCTCCATGTACATCATAAAGGAAAAAAGCGGTATTTTTCCTTTTGAAGGTCACTTCACTGCAAGCTTTTTGGCTCATAAGGATCACATACTTATGTTACTTAATCACAGCTTTGAGAGTTTTTATGCCCCCACCCTTATTAAAAAGTTGCAGACCATGTTTTTTTCCTGATAGACAAGATGACTCCTTTAGAGCTTGCATGACTGACTGTGTTAAAACCCAGTTGGGAGTTCTATAATCCGTGAGATTTGGACAGCTACAGACAATTTTTTGCCAACATAGTCCTTATCCAAAAGATCACTTCAGTTAAATTAATTTTTGATGATGATGGTGTGTATGTGTGTGTTGTGTATATGTAACATGAACACATCAAGTAAATTGCTGATATCTACCCATTAAATGAAAAACGAGTTTACATTCCACAACAGCCTCTCTCAATCTTTTGTGTCTTGTACTGTGCTGAGCACTCTCCATGCTTCAACAGCAATAAAATGCACATAACCATCTAAATTCATAGAAACGCGCACACACGCCAATTTCTAACCACATACGCATGCACACAAACACACACACACTTACTGTTTAATCAGTATTTCCTTATTTTGTGGTTCTGTTATTAAGCCATTGCATTCTATGTCTCTCAGTTCAAATGAATCTTTTTGAAGACAGAGTCTTCCATGCAATTATGATTCTTGATTACCATAACCTGTCCAAGTGTTCATATGTGTCCATGTAAATGAAATACTCAATGAATCTAGCAAAGAATTCTTACTCAGCCAAGCATGAATTCACAACCACTTGAAGTTATTACTCATTTTTTCTGAGAGTGAATTGTATATGCAATACCTTTTGCAGCGCCTCTTCTGTTTTTTCAGGATTTGTTTTAAGTGCTTGAGAAGCATCATTCATAGGTATTGGCATGAACCTTAAAGTATAATTCCTAAAACAAAACAAAAAAAACAAATCTTTACTATAATGAGAGATGGTAAGCTAATTACTACATATAATTATAAGGAGTAAAGTAGCAGATAGAGTCAGCTCCTAGTTTTTTTGCCAATAATTTTGTCCCTGATTTTGCAAACACATGCACATGTCTGTAACTTTACTTTCATGAGTAGCCACACTAAAGTCAAGCACATGCATATTTGCAGGAATGGAACCTTACTCTTCTTTCTAGTTAGATATAGGGGGAGATTTTCAAAGACACAAAGGGCAGTTAGGTATCTAACTGCCTCTGAAAGTCAATGGGAGCTGGGCACTTAACTTCCTTTTATGCCTTTGAAAATTTTCCTCCTATATCTAATTAGAGATATAAAGATATTTATACACTAGGGAAAGATATGGACTTTCAATGGGAGTTGGATGACTACGCTGCCATTTATGTTTTTGAAAAAACTTTCCCTACAGGGGTTAGGTTACCTTTTTTCTACTTACAAGAAAGATCAGGAATTATCAGCTCCCATTGACTGGAGATAATCAGAAAGAAAGAGAGAATTCTACAAACAGCTTTGAAATTCACGATTACTATATATGTAGCTACTTGAGCTACAACTAAATTGCTGCATTTTTCTTTAATAGCAATTGCCAAAATGTATCCAGCATCAACCACAACTCAGTAGTATTTTATATAATTTATTTCCTACATTTTATTATCTTATCTTTCAAAAGAATTGTCCATACCACAAAAGCTTGTGTGTCTCCATGTGCTATAGAATAGTCAATAACTGGCCCTCCATCAGGATGAACTATTTTTAAATGTCAGAGATAACAGAGCTCAAGATGGATAGTTGCTATGGAAGCTCTCGATTGCCTGACAGGTGAAAGTACCTGGCAGGGGAAAAAACTGTCTTTTTTTTAAAAACCATGTGGATTTCGAGCAGCTGTTTGTCCTTTAATATAGCATGTTCAGTGCAGTCTATAATTACTAGCTCATATGCTACAATCAATAAGCAAAGGCTTGAGCCACCTGGACAAGAAAAAGATATGAAGCACAAGGAGACTCCATGGGCATAATCATGAAGCTAAAACTTTAGATGAACAGCATCCTATGAAAAATTCTATAATCCATTTATTTCCTGACACACAAAATTGTTCTGGAATGTTAATTTATTTTCATCTCTGAATTTATCTCTAGGGGAAAAAAAGAATTTAAAGCCTGCATGAAACTTTGATCATCAGACCAACCAATATTTATCCTCACACTCTACTTTTCTTTTCTTGGCTTCCTTTGAAGTCTCAAACATCGCTTCATGCTTATTTTCCTTCTTAAAGCTCCATTTTTCTCTAACAACAAGAACAGATTTCCATAATAACTCATTAATCCAATAAAGTCCAGTTCCAGGTTTAAAACATGTGTTGCTTTGCTTATCCAGTGTATTATTACGCGCCCTACCAACAAAACGTAAACAATTCTTTTAATATAGGTTTAAAGAGAAGCACTCAAAGGCCAAGAAATGCTGAAGTGAAGGATGCCCATAGAACCTGATCTCTGCCCCTCTGTATCACACATTACAATAATCTTACATGATATCGTCATATGCTATGTTTTCTCCAGGACTCCTGCCCCATACTGCAATACTGCAGTAACAGTTTAACATCTTCACTGTTTACTCTGCTCTAACAGGAATAGGTTTATGGTTAGTTTACACTTCCAGTCTTGTGATCTGAACTTGATACCACAGGCAAGGGAAGAGTTCCAGCTCCCCAGGGTACGCACAGCACTTGCTTCTCATCCTGCAATATTAGGCTTGGAAGTTGAGATATTTCTATTGTAAGTTCTTATGGAAAGTCCTATAAAACTGAGTACCATAGAGTTCTACAGAAATTTAGGCTCCGATTCAGCAAAGCACACAAGCCAATGCTTAAGTTCCATTAAAGCCAATGGAATGCAAGTATGGGCCTTGTTGAATGGGGATAAACAACTACATTCTTAAGTGCTTTATTGAACCAGGGCCTTAATCGAATTCTATAGAAATTACTCAACATTTTATATAAAACTTAACAGACAATGGTATCCTTTCTGAATTTCTTTTGATTGAGCCTACAGAATTGCATAGCAGAAATATAATTTTCACAGGACCTTCACATAAAAGGGGGAAATATATGTAATTTTGATGTTTTAAAAATGCATGTGTTATATGTTGCTTTCCCTCCATATCTCATGCAGACGCATGGTACTACAGAAGCATGACTTTGCCAGTGTAGGGATACAAAAATATAGTCTCAACAACATTTTTAAAAATATCTAATATTTTTACAATACATTCTGTTAAGGGTGGCATTTATCTTCTCTGAGAAAACTAGCAATGTCTCTTGTATTTCTGTGAAACATATGGAGTAAGATGTTCCCAATATGTCTTTGAGATGGATTTGTTTAAAGGCTAATTGTTTTCAGCAAACATTGACAGAAATCCCAGTCTTCAGAGTTTCAAGCTTCACTGTTCATGAGTTGGGTTGTGATACTGTCTGTGATATTAAAACATTAGAGATGACAGATGATGACCTAAGCTTCCACGCTAAGTAAATGAGATGTAACCTCTATAAAAAGCAAGGGTACGCTATCTGCCCTGTTTATTTTTCCTGTCTAGTTCATTTCCTCTTGCTTTAAGATCCCGCTTCTGTTTATTTACTTGAGCATATCTGAAGGGAAAAAGCACCTGATGTTAACCAGAAAATATTACATATTTTTCCTATCAGACTTCTCCTGTAAATGCATGTTGCTGCTCTATAAAGAAGAAAGGTCTGGCAAGCTGATAAATGGCCTTTCCAAGTTCTGTTAATTATTCACTAATATCGCTGGAATCACTCCAAAATTACTTTCTTAATTATAGACCATTCCTATGAATTTCCTCCATCAGTACAACTGATTCCATTTTGAAATGGAGCACAAACTGAAACAACTGAGGGAAATGAATGCATCCTATACCAATAACAGCAATCTGGTTGATGAACTGCAAGAGTTATGATTCTACAGAGGATTAAGATACTACCTCAAATAGCTGTACATTTTTGCCAGACATCCTGTCTGGAGACTAGTAATTGTCTATTATCTTCACCTTCAAAAGAAACTCTTTGTTCCCCTGTCTATATGAAAACAACTCCAAACACTGCTTAATTTAAAATCTGCATTTTTCTCTGAAAAACATAATAATCACATACAGAAAAGTGACAGAGATGGATATAGATCAAAGTGATTCAGCCTGTCGTTGCTAACAGATGCCACTGCATCAGTGATCTCAATGATCCCAAAATTACACACCTTCATAGGGATTATAATGAACAACTGCAGTTCCCGAGACCCTCATTATTAGCTTTTACTACACAGACCAAAATGCTGATTTTATGGTGATGGCTACTGGACACAGAGTTTCATTCAGACAACTAATTGCTTTTAAAGCACAAGTTATGACTGCTAAGAACACAGATCAATGGCGAGAAAAGAGTTTATACAACCCCCTCCACATTTTTAACATTATTACATAGTGCCTACCACTGGAGCATGGAAGAAGGAATGAAAGAGCCATTTCTCTCCCTTTTGAGCTCAGTGTGAATTCACAAGCTTTACTTTAGATTTAGTCCCAACAGGCCCAAAAATGAGAGGTGCTGAGCATCCTTAAATCCCATTGTCTCCCAGGTGAATTGCAGCTGCCCAGGACTGTTAGGAGATATTTCTTGATTTCCTCTCGCATCAGTTATCTTCCTTTAAACTTACTTTTCCAATGCCACTGCTATGTCCTGGAAGCCCTGTGCAGTGATATTATTCTTATCGCATATTACGGTTCTGTTGGGAAACAAAATTATACAAAGCTCCGAGACTGAATTAATAAAAGCAGCTTCCCTTTTTAAACAAACTGAACAGAGTAGTAATCTATAATGCAGTTATGTATTGCAAGGTTACACAGTTGTGTGTGTCCAAAAATACACAGTAAAGGGCAAAATCATTTAGAAACATAAATTTAGCTATTCATTAAAACCTTAGAATAATAGAAATAAAGGACAGAGTTACTAGGCTATTCTGTCTACCTTGCTTCCAGTGTAGAATTGATCCCTGCATTATATTTTCTATTTGTAATAAATCAAAAGCAGCAACCTCACTAAAAATGACAACACACATTGATCGCTATTAATTTAAACCTACACAGTCAAGAGATTTCTCAGTTACAGTACCCCCACCATATTTAAACTTTCCTCTTTGCAGACATGCACTGCAGTAGCCTTTCATTACAGCAGGGGTTCTCAACCTTTTTCTTTTTGAGACCCCCCCCCCAACATGCTATAAAAACTCCACGGCCCACCTGCACTACAATAACTGGTTTTCTGCATATAAAAGCCAGGGCCAGCGTTAAGGGGAAGCAAGCAGGGAAGTTGCCTGGGGCCCCACAGCTCAGGGCACCCCCTGAAGCGGAGTTGCTCAGGCTCCTGCTTCAGCCCCGGGTGGCAGGGCTTAGACTTTCTGCCCCGGTCTCCAGCAAGTCTAACACTCGTCCTGCTTAACGGACCGCCTGAAACCTGCTCATAGCCCCGACAGGGAAAACCAAGAAGAGCCACAGAAGATGCAGTTCTGAAATCCTGCTAGTTCTGAACTTTAATTAAAAGAATTTAGCTTTTGCTTGAGGGATCACGAAAGGATTGTATCAATTCTTATTCTGTCTAAACTGGTTCCTCCACCCCCAACTGTGATGGGTGTGGTCAAATGATTTACATTAAACTTAAGATAGCCACCTTAAAGGAGAATTTCCAGACTTTTGTGGTTTAAAATTCTCATAAATAAATGTATTTATTTGTAGAGATTTTTGCAGGGAGAAATTACTTTATTTTTATTTTAAATAAAAAGGATGGTGATTGGGAAACTGATAACCCTGCAAAGTGACTTCCCTGTCAGTTGCATAAGAGAAAACAGGAGAAAGGGAGTGCTGGAAACAGGCATTACAACATTATTAAACATACGATCTTTCTAATGCAAATAAGGTTTTCATACCTGAGCTTGGTGTTTATCTGTAGGGCTTTTGCTAGCATCTTTGCCCCCATGTCTCCCATTCCATTTCCACTAATATCCACTTTTGTAAGAGAAGTATTGCTGCCCAATGCATTGATAATTATGGTAAGCTCAGTCTTCAGCTTGGAATCTGCCAGGGATAGTGACTGCAAAGGCTGTGGAGTACATACACAATGTAAACAACAAACAAGAGCTGAGAATCAACTAAAAGACAGTTCTTAGGGCTCCCTTACAAGTTAGTGAACCTCTCAAAGGGGTGCGGTGGAGGGCAGGGGGGACACTATGTATCAGATTCATCTCTGTGTTTACTGTATCTATCGTAACACGACATGGTGAACAAACAATGATCTGAGATCCTTGAAATACAATTAGAACTAGTCAAACAATCTGACAACTTTATTCCTGAAGTTTATTGCTTTATTGCTTATAGTACAGACCTGTTTATGTGCGGATGTCAGAAGTCAAGCCGTCACGACTGTGTGTTAACTGACCGCGGGATAAGAGGGCAATGCTGAAAAAGTGTCTATGATTCATTTAGAAAAAAAACGCTGTTATTTTCTGCTCTTTCATGCTCGCATTTTTTTTTCTTTTTTTGAAGTCCGTCATTCGCCGTAGATGAAAGATTTCGATATTTTCCACATTTTGCTCCTCCATAAGTCTTACAACAGTTCTATAGCACTAAGGGCTTCTGTGGACAAAATTTCGACAACATCCTCCTCCTCGTCGTCATTGTCATTTAGGCCTGCTTTATTAGAATTCTTGCCATTACTTTTGCGTTCCAATGTAGCCTCGCAGCCTGTTAAAATTTCTTCCTCGGACAGAAATTCTGAAGTCGGGCAATCTTCATCCATCTCCAGCCACTCGGTAATGATTTCCGGTGACGTATCCAAACTAAAATCTTTTATCATTTGAAAGAGAAGTTTACCTTTATCCTCTTTTGTCTGCGTGCGTGTTTGTATGATGTCTTCTTCCAAAAATCCTTCAAAGTCTGGCTCTGAATCAGTGCCACTGCTGCAGTTTTCCGAGTCTGAGCCGTCTTTGACAGAAAAGGCAACATCGAGAACTTTCATGGTCTAAAGGTTGAATTTTTGATGTTGTGGTTGAATGGTAGGTAAAGCACTCGAATTTTTCCATCTCTCAATACCAGTGATTCAGCTGGAGGATGGGCTGGACAATTGTCAAGTAGCAAACGTGCTTTGGCTTTGAGTTTCTTTGACAACAAATGCTTACGAACAGCTGGAACAAAGCTGTTGTGGAACCAGTCATCGAAAATGTGTCTCGTCATCCAAGCATTTTTGCTGTTAGCGTACATTACTGGCCGTTTGGCTCTACTGAGGTGATTAAAGCAATGAGGGTTATGAAAGTGGCGAATGAGAAGAAGGGTAAGCTTATGGCTGCCCATCTTATTACTACAAAAAAGAAGAGTCACGCTATCTTTTATCTTTTTAAATCCAGCTGTTTTCTGTGTCTCGTAATTAAAGGCTAACATCTTATCAGGTAGCAGTTTTGCAAATCAAGCTGTTTCATCACAATTATAAAGTTGTTCTTTGTGGTAGTCTTCATTTTGTAGAATAGATTTTAACTTGGTGGGAAATGCATTCGCGGCCAATTCATCGGCTAATTGGCTTTCTCCAGAAATCGATACCTGAGCTATGCCATGACTCTTTTTAAAATGACTTATAAACCCCTTCCTGGCTTGGAATGATTCATCCCCCTATTAAATTTCCCAATTTTGCCGCTTGGGCTTGAAGAATTGGCCCACTTAGTGGCATTCCTTTCAGCCTTTCCTGAGCAAACCACGTGCGCATGGCTTTGTCTATTGTGGGTTTTGCTGAATAGCGCACACGTTTTCGCTTAAGCCCCACAGCAAAATCGATATTTTGTACAAAGCCATTCAGTTTAGATTAGTTTTTTAGCCATCCTCAAAGTAGATTTGGCAATCCCAATATCTTTTGAAACTTTGGCCTGGGTTTCTCTGCTATTTACTCGATCTAATGCAGCTAGCTTTTCTTCTACAGAGTAGGAATGCTGATGCTTGCCCTCTGCCACTATATTAGGCCTACGGTTAAAATTTTTTAACGTAGTATATATATACTGTATTACTATATAACTACAGTACTACTGTATATATTATATCTCTCTCTAGCGTGACAATGACTAAGTGTGCGTCATATGTCTTTACCAATATCGGTAAAGACGTACAACACATTTCTGCTCCGCGCTTCCTGTCGATTTCTATGTCAGTGAGCAAATCTGTAGCGCTACATAGCAAGTTCCTGTACCGCATGTTAACGAGTCTCACGTGTTAAATAGGTAGCACTGGGAGACATGGCACTACCATGCTATAAGTGGATTCGCGTGTAAATGGGTCTGTACTGGATATTGTTTTACTACGGCAGCCTCAACATTAAGAGCTTGGGGGTGTACATCTATTCCTTTAAAAAAGACGGTGTGGGTGACAAGTCTGAAATTAAGAGATGTCTCTTGTAGACACGCATAAGATGACTAGAAAGATCACTGTGATTATTGTTCATTGCATGATTATGCTCCATTTAGATACTTTTAAAAAAATGACACGTACTACTGCAACTGCTTCTTGTGGGCCACAATGAAGCACAGGTATACTGTGGATCCTGTATATTTACTCTAAAGCCATATACTAAAAATGTCTTTTTAAAAACATACATCCAAAACACAGATTCATTTTTGTCTTCTCCCCATGGCCTCAAATAGCCAAAGGAAGTAGTTTATGAATTATAACACAAGTCTTTCCATCACCTTAACCTTGCTGAGGCATCACAACTACTAAAGACATCCAAGAACTATAATACAAAGTTGATGATGTGTGATAACTTAAAATACAGTAACTCCTCACTTAAAGTCGTCCCGGTTAACTTTGTTTCGTTGCTGATCAATTAGAGAACATGCTTGTTTAAACTTGCGCAATGCTCCCTTATAACATTATTTGGCAGCCGCCTGCTTTATCCACTGCTTGCAGGAAGAGCAGCCCATTGCAGCTAGCTGGTGGGGGCTTGGAACCAGGGTGGACCGGAAGCCCCCCCATCAGCTCCCCTAAACTCCCTGTGCGGCAGCCACCCAGTAGACTATCAATTGCTGGCCAGTTCAGGTGTCCCTCCCCCCACTCCCCTGTTCTGCGCCTGCCCTCTGCCTTGGAGCTGCTCCCGGGAGCCTCCTGCTTGCGGTGCAAGGGGGGGGGGGGAAGAGGGGTGCTAATGTCAGGGTGTCCCCCTTCTTCCGCTCCTGTACCTCATCTGACACCTGAAGCCAATCAAGGACTGATTGGAACTAGTTAAAAGCCTCCCAGTTAGTCAGTGAGGTGCGTGTGTCAGGAGCTATAGGAGGGAGCCGCGCTGTTGGAGGAACAAAGCAGTACAAATCTATATCAGGTGCAAGGAAGGAGGCCCTGAGGTAATTGTGAAGAAGATATTGAGTGGGGGCTGCTGTGGGGAAGTGGCCCAGGGAATTGTACATGTCCTATTTCCAAAAAGTCAGCTTCCATAGCTGCTAATTTTAGGATCCCTGGGCTGGAGCCCGGAGTAGAGGGCGGGCCCAGGCTCCCCCCTCCCCTCCCTGATTAATCTCTGATACAACAGAAATTGTGCAAGGGAGGGTTGCTTCTCCTCACCTCCCTTGCTGGCTTATGATGAAAATAGCTCAGTAGATTGTGACCCTTGCCTCTAGAGAGAGAGAAGGACTATGTGGAGGGTCACAGTGAGCCTCTGAGGCTAGCAAAATTCGTCAGGAAACACAGGACCCATGGAGTCAAGGACAGAACTTTGTCACAATATATATATAAAAATATAATCTTTTGTCTGGTAAAAAAATTTCCCCAGAACCTATTCTTTTGGGGAAATTTGATTCACTTAACATCGTTTCACTTAAAGTAGCATTTTTCAGGAACATAACTATAACATTAAGCAAGGAGTTACTGTATTTCCCTTTATTCAACAGTCACCAAGTTTATAACCCTTCAAAAAATGAATACCCCTTTTAGAGACCAAAATGCTTGTACAGTACCTATCACTACGTGTCCCAGGCCCCTTGTCACTACTGTATGACAAGTAACAACAAATTATAACCAAAAAGCATGTTGCATTGAGATGTATGTTTACAAAGAGAGAATGTATAAAGATTTGGAGGCATAGGGAGTTTATAATTAAAGAGCCTAACACTGACATGGCAATGCACTGATTATTTTAAATGACAGCTATCAAATAACTGTTAATTCCCTTAGTGCTTTCCTGTTCTATTCCCTTATGCAGTCAGAAAAATATTAACTTCACATTGGAATGGTATTGGGACTGGATGCACACGTTTAATTGAGGTACTAAGTGCTTCTGTGACAGAGTCACAGCAGAAAAAAAAAGGACACATGAACACACTAATCATTCTAGCAGTACTTGCTTAAGCTATCCCACTGACACCAAGTAAAACAGAAACGTAAAATGCAGGGAATCATCACTACATACAACTTTAATTATTTTTAAAAGGAGAAAATTCAATTGTTGTGGAGCTTCATGTATAGTAAATGGACCATTTCTGAACAGTGATTGATTAGCCCAGCAGTTTTCTTGTCTTGAAAAGTTATTTTCCTTTTAAACTTTGCTTTGGACTTGTAAGCTACATTTGTTTAGTTTTATAATTAGAAAAATAACCTTTGTGAACATAAAAATGCACACTTGAACTTTTCACAGTATAAGCCTGGAGACATTTACCTCCTATTAAATGAAATTAATACCATCACAGCATCCTTGGATTACTAAAGAATTGCTAATCTGGCTAGAGTGGTCGTAACTCTAGTGATTTAACATATAAATTAGACTTGTTAGTGCTTGAATTATAGATTTTTCAGAATAGGGGAAAAATTATTATACATTACAACCATTTTGGAGCCTGACCCTGCACAATGCTGAAGGTCTCCTGGAAGGTAATGAGTAGGGCCCTACCAACTTCACGGTCCATTTTGGTGAATTTCATGGTCATAGGATTTTTTAAAATCTTAAATGTCACGATTTCAGCTATTTAAATCTGAAATTTCATGTTGTTGTAATTATAGGGGTTCTGACCCAAAAAGGAGTTGGGGGGTGAGGATCACAAGGTTATTGTAGGGGGAGGGAGGTGTGGTACTGCTACCCTTACTTCTGTTGCTGATCCCGGCGCTGCCTTCAGAGCTGGGCAGCTGGAAAGCGGCGGCTGCTGGCCAGGAATCCAGCTCTGAAGGCAGAGCCACTGCCAGCAGCAGTGCAGATGTAAGATGGCATGGTATGGTATTGCCACCCTTACTTCTGTGCTGCCACTGGTGGGTGCTGCCTTCAGAGCTGGATGCCCGGCCAACAGCTGCCACTCTCCAGGCCACTCCGCTCTGAAGTCAGCGCAGAAGTGAGGGTGGCAATACTGCAACCCCACTAAAATAACCTTGTGACCCCCCCTGCAACTCCCTTTTGGGCCAAGAACTCCAATTTGAGAAACGCTGTTCTCCCCTGTGAAATCTGTATAGTATAGGGTAAAAGCACACAAGAGATCAGATTTCATGGTCTGTGACATGTTTTTCATGGCTATGAATTTGGTAGGGCCCTAGTAATGAGCACTCTCAACTCCAACTGGTCAGATCGTCATCCTTCTTCGGATGTTCCCCTAGTTCCCCTTCTCCACAGCATCAACTTCAAGCTTCTTGTCCTTACTTTCAAAGTCCTACAAAACTCCAACCTTTTTTGAATGGCACTGCCCTCCTTCCACCTCAATGATGCCAACACAGATAATCCACTTCTCTAATTTTACTATAACTGTTTCTATGCTTTCTTCCTTGCCAAACTCTCAATGCATAGAACGCCTGCCCTGCGCTGATACACTCGAACATCGCTTTCTCATTTGAATCCCTTCCCCTGAGATAGTGACAAGAAATGAGCCAACCAGGACATTTAAACAGAGTATAAAAATGCCTTTATTTCTTCATGCTAGCCAATAGCCTTGAGTGAGTAGCTGTGTGACCTTACTTCTGTTACCCTGTCTCTCCACCTATAGCTACTCTCGACTGTCATGCTAGCCTCACGTTGCTTGATGTCTGAAGTTGATTAGTTTGCCAGCTAGCTCCTCATGATGGAGTTCTTGTCTTTTATCTGCATTATGAACAATCTGATATACTCGAGTGCCATAAAGTAATTAATAATAATAATACTTGTGTCTCCCGCTGGCTGAGGAATGAAGTTCATAACCCAAACTGATGCCCTGTGTGGGAATGAGTGATTTCATCAAGGCTTGCAGGAACAAACCCATTCATAATGGCCCACCTCTGAAGCTGAGGCTGCTTCACTTTCACAAGCTGAGAGGGCAGTTATGCTTTCCGGTATTTTTGTTTATTTTCTTAAACAATTATCAACGTATTCAAATTTTTCAGCATTAAGTTAGGGAGCTCACCAGTGGCTTTGAAGAGCCTGATGTTTACTTAGGCTATGCAGTCAGAACTAGAGCATGTTGGGAATTACTTTTACAAAATGTCTCACATTGGAAAATGCCAATTCACTGAACAAAACTGTTCACTGGAAAGGGTCGGCTTTGATAAATTTCCTGTTTCGACATTTTTTGAAAAAAAAAATGCCATTTTGACATTTCTGAAATGAAAAATTTCTGGTTTTCAGGTAGAAACAACTATTTGTTTAGAAATTTAAGTTTATTTATAGCTTTTAAAAAGGTCAAGAATCAAAACAATTGACCCAATCTGATTTGGAGGTGGGGGGGCTGGAGACTTTTGCCTGATGAAAATTTTCAACATTTTTGCCATAATTTGCAATTGGAAATTGTTTCAAAATCCGCACAGGATGGGAGAACTGTTTCCTGCCTACCTCTATTTAAACACTGAAGGGAGAGTTTAATAGTCTGAAACAATCCCTTGCAACATAATTCTTCAGCTATTTATACATATGGTATTGCCATGTTACAAATATAGACAGCATGTTATTTACAGCGTGTGATGCATTTAAACTCTTTCGTTTTCACACTATTGATAGAGAAGTAGGTGAATTACTAATTGGCTTTCTTGTCTCTCTCCCCACCACTACTGAATGAGTAATGAGTTTTAAAGTGATTTGATATCATGAGTGCAGAAATTCAACCAGGAGTAAACATTATTCTACACAATCAAAAAGAAGAGATCAGGTGTTAAATATGCATGAGAATGGAATATCTGAATTGAATATTTCTTTTAAAAAAAATCCTATATAAATAGATGTGATTCTGCACAGACCATAAAAACTTTTATTCCCCAGCAGCATCCTATGATTTCAGATGCATATTGGAAGCTTGATATCAAACATACACTTTCTTCTATCCTGCTGTAGAAAATGGATGCTGAACTGCTACATTAAACATCTTTTAAATTGATCTTATTCAGGGAGGGAATAGGGAGAAACATTTCTTATAGTGAAGAATGCAATTAGAGACCATATTACATTTGGTACTGCCACACACTTGCTAGGTACACTCGGAAGGTTATTATCGAATTCAATTTATTTAATCTAAGAATACAAATGCTTTAAAAAACACAAAGGACCCAATCTTGCAAGGTGCCGAGAGTCTCCTATGAAGTGCTGAGCACCCTTCTCTGCCACTGACACCAGAACTGAGGGCATTCAGCCCCTCATAGGAGGTTCAATCATCAGTTTGAGTAATGTTTAGCCAGCAGTGCAGCATCCATTTTTCTGCAGCGGGAAAGAATAAAGTATGATAATTATACAGCCTCTGAAACCATACTGCCAGGAAATAAAAGTTTTTATGGGCTGCGCAGTACAACATCTATTTATAGATTTTAAAAAATGTACAATTCATGTATTGTATTCTCATGCATCTTTAACACCTGGCATTTTTTTTTTTTAAATGGTATAGAAAAATGTTAGTGGCTGGTTGCATTTCTACAGTCATTATACCAAACTACTAATCATTTAAAGTATTTCATTCATTATTCATTCAGCAGGGGAGAAAAAAACAACAATTCATCTCCTGCTTCTCTATCAATGGTATGAAAACAACTGAGCCTTTAAAACACTACACAACTAAGTGACATGCCCTCTATATTTCAACACAGCAATACCTCTGTTTTAAAGTAGTATAAATATCTGAAGAATTATTTTGCAGGGGGTTCTTTCAGATTATAAACTCTCCTCTCAGTGTTCTTAACACCAGGAACTACAAAACAGCGGATACTTAACTAATAGTTGAAAAAGATTAACAGTTATGATTAAGAAAAACGAAAGAGCTGAAAATGAGACGATCATTTTACTATATTGGTAAACGTGTGAAAGTGAAGATGTCTCCATTTCAGAAGTACCTCAGCATGGACGGAGAGTCATTCTTAGAGTCTATCTGAAACAATACATTCACACACAGGACAACGGAGTTTGGGCTTATGAGCTAGATCCTTCAGATGCTAGAAGACACTTTTATTATTGTTTTCGGCACCCATGAATATACCAGGCACCTCATAATGCAGATTAATGCAGATTAAGAAGAAGATCCCTGCCCTGAGAAATTTACAAACATGATGCAAAGAGATAATAAAACAGTAGGGCAGGATTGGGGGGAGTAGACACAGGATTACAGAAATAAGATCATATGGTTCTGCAGTGAAGATTAGTTCACAGCACAAAGAAGAGGTGGCATTTTTTCAAATGTCTAAATGAATGACTTCATTGGCTCACTTCCTTTGTCACTGGAAAAGAGTGTTTGAAGGCAGGAAGTGACTTAAGCAGAGCCGTCCCTTGGGTACGGCGAATCGTGGTGACTGCTCTGGGCCCCCCCGCGCTTTGGGGCCTCACCCCCGGGCCAGTGTGATTGGCTGGTAGCTGAGACCCCGGGTGCACGGGGCTGGGAGCCTAAGGATGCTGCAGCACCCCCTGCACCCGTAGTTCCCACACCTATGGTGGGGCCTGATTTGTCCCAGGCTCTGCATCCTCCTAGGGACTGCTCTGGACTTAAGAGAGGGTGAGGGCATGTTGTGTATCAGTTCAGGAGGGACATGGAAGAAAGCCTGAAGATGGCTGTCAGATGAAGTCAGATAAGTAGGAAGGGGAGGAGCAGTTATACAGGGCCTTAAAAATGAAGACAAGGATCTTGGAGTGATGCTGATGAGGAGAGTGAGTCAGCACAGGGATTCAAGGAGTGTTATGCCTGGTCTACACTGGGGGGGTGGAGGGGGAGGGAAATCGATTAAGTTACACAACTTCAGCTACGTGAATTCATGTAGACTACATGCGATAAATCGACCCCCGCTGGATCGATTGCTGCCTGCCAATCCGGCGGTAGTGTAGACACAACCTTAGTCTCTGCATTATGTATGAAATGGAGAGTACAGTACAGGAGCCAGGGTAGGCAGAGAAGAGAAGGCTATAACAACAATCAAGGCAGGAGATAGTGAGGGCCGGAATGAGAGTTTCAGTTGTGTGAACAGATATGGCCAGAAGAGCCATATAATTAGACCAGATGGACATAACAAAGACCTTAGAAGGAACAAATGGCAAGTTTTGGACATCATGTAGATGTGCAGAGTGAGGGAGAAAAAAAAAAGTTGAAGATGAACCCCAGGTTATGGGCCCCAGTGACAGGGAAGATGGTGTTATGCTCACCTGCAACAGAGTATGGGGGAGTGGATATGGTTTCAGAGGAAAGATCATGAGTTTATTTTTGCCTATGTTAAGTGTGAGTTGATGGCAAATACCTGGGAAGAGATATTAGAGATAGAGGATGAGCCACAGGGTTAGAGAGAGGGAGGCGGCGTGGGAATGGAAAAGTAAATTTGTACAGAAATGGGCAGTGGAAGCAGCGTGAAGTGATTAAATTACCCACAGTAAGGGAGAGGAGGCGGGGGCCTAGGACAGAACCCTGTCTTACCCATATGAATTGAGGGAGTGGGAGGAGCAGCTGAGAGGTCAAGAAGGATGAGGATGGAGTAGAGGGTCCTAAGATCTGGCCGGGAAATAATCAGTCATTAGAAACCTTGGCAAAAGCAGTTTCAGTGGAGTGGAGCAGACAGATGCCAGATTGGAGTAGCCCAGAAGGAGAGGAAATAGAAATGGGAATAAAGGAGGTGGGCCAGTAGCTGGAGTCAAGAGTCAGTTATTTTTGGAGGATGGAGAAAGCAGAACATACTTGTAATCTGAGGGAGACAGAGAAGAGAAGGGACTGAAGGTGATAAACATGCTACAAAAACCTATGTAGAGCAGAGCAGAGAGAGGTCAGCATCCCCAGGAAATCCCTTCTGGCCAACACAGGTACACCTGCATATGGCAATGGGGGAGCAAAGTCCAGTTAACAAAGGTTCCTTTGGAATTGGGGGAAGGGCTGGAAAGGAAGACTGTAGGACAGGATGCCAATTGAGCATTCAATGCAAAGACACATTAAAATTACCCACTGAAGTACTGTACTGAGAGAATGGCGTTTCCCAAGAATGTGGAGAATAATAAAATACAAAGGAAAAGCTTGCTTTAATTTCTTCTAGTTTTCTTCAGCTTTTCTTGGGTGAAAGAGATTTTGGTAGGCGAATGCAGCAATTCTGTGCGCTATTGAGCAAAAATGTCATCATCAAGAACAGTATGAGGAAATACCCATTCTGTATTCTGCAAGTGTTACCCCTCCCCACCCCACCCCCCAAAAAACCTAGGGTTGCAATCTTCTATTGAGAAATGAAAATGTCTAAAAACTGTGCCGATAGGACTGTGTGACAAAGAAAACTAGGTTAAGAACTTCAAACATTTTGGAATAAATTATTCTTCCAATGTGCATTTCCTATTACTGTATAAAGAGAGTTTTGAGCATGCACTATGTGAAAAACAGATTCCCCCTTTAGTTATATGTAATCCCAATTACAATTTAAAGCTAATTTCTTATTTAACAAAACAAATATCAGAACTAACAAAATGTTTTTTTTATAATGTCAAAATAACAGGCAGCAAATAAATTCACAGTAGTAAACCAGGGGTAAACTGCAAGGATGGTGCTACATAAATATGCATTACAGTAAGGTAAAGGGTACTCACTGAATCCTCATCTTGAATCATCTGTACTAAATTATCCAGTACAGGAGTAAGATTTCTGCAGGGCAAAAAGTGATGGAGACAATTAAATCAGCAGCTTTTTGCTATCAATTTTGCTAGTATTTAAAAAAATAATAAAAACCTTACTTGGATTTCATGTTGTTAAAATTTTTGCCCAACGCCAAGTGTCTTATTGATCGATTTTTACTAAGCCAGATTACAAGTGTTGAGAGATCAGATTCTAGGCCTGTGAGGAATCAGATTAAATGCAGAATTAAAAACACACTCCTTTTGCTAGATGGGGTTCACCTGAGTGACTTTACACCAACACACCAATTTAAATGACTCTGGAACACTTACTTTAAATTCTTTTATTTTTAAATCTTTTGGTCTCCTTTCATTTTCCATTGTTCCACAAGGCAACCCTATTGTTTGTGATCAAACCATTGAAAAGCTCTCTGCTAATCAGCAACTGCATACACAGCAGAAAAAGAGGACGAGGATTTAATCCCTAAACCTCAGTCCACCAGAACAAACATTCTTCTCTTTGTTAAGCAATGGAGGTCTTTTCTGTTCTTTGGCTTTGAGAATTAGAGGAACATGCTACTTTGCTAGCCTCAACAGTTATATGTACCAACGTGCTCTTACAGCCTCCAGACACAAAGAGGCTAATGTAAGAAGCTTGTGAATAAACCAACCTGCTAAAACAGGCTGCGTTTCGTTCTGTTCTTGGGTGAGAAAATGAATATGCTGCAGCCTGCCTACCATATTGATAAAGGTAATGGTTCAGCTGATGAAACTTACTAGGCACTGGATAACTTTCGGATTCAGCTATCATAAGCTTAAACAAAGCAAGGACTCATTTTGCTTGATGCCATTCTTAATAAAACCTGTTACGATGTTGAAAAAAACCCACACAAAGCCCTACGGCACATAAACATTATTACATCATGGGATAAAATGTTTTAAATCGCCTTTCTTAATCAGCTTCAGGGAATGCATTACCTTTCACCCCTTTTACATGTACTTACCATTGTCTGAAATGTCTAGGCTGGTGATATTGTGTATTTCTGCTATGCACCCTTCCAGAACTTGTGCACCTCCAGATCTCAACTAGAGACAGACAAAACATCTGCAACTAATTAAGGTATTTTGATAACACAGAAAATAGCAACAGGAGTTTTGTAAATATAAATGGTACCACATAGAGCAAAAATAGCAGCAACATTATAACTTGTTGACATTAATGCTACAGCCTACACAGAAATCATCTCTACGCTAATCTCTCGTGATATGCATATAATAAAAGAGTAAAAATATTGGACAGAAGTTTAACCAGGGATGGGTTTTAATGGTATTGACAAACCCCCTTTCACCCTTCAAGCTGGCAGAAACTTCGGGGTTTTGCTCCTTGCCTTATTGTAAAAATGTTTGAGTGCTTTTAAGTTCCTATTGGGAAGAATGGATATCAATCAACGTCAAAGCCAAAGATATTATGCATTCCTTTCCATCCTTGAATTCCAGAGACAGTCTTACAGTAAGAGCCTTCTGCTACCTCTAAGCACCAAAGCAAGGTGCTCTGTTCAGCAGAGAGAAGGGAGTTGGTGATAAGGAGTAACAAGTCAAAGGATCAACAGGGGTTTGGTCTTTTTGACCAATCATGACTTTAAAAAAAAACTTTATAACAGTTATAATAGTTAATAAAATCATAACAGCTAGGATTAGACGATGAGCTTTTCCTTATTTCAAAATGAGGATGAGGAAAAACATTAAGACAGAAAGGATTACTTGTGTGGTTTAGAGTACTGCATTATTAATCTGAATTATTGCAGCATATTAAAATACAGTTTCAAGATTTAGTGAAATGTCTGAAAAGCTTCAAAGGGAAGTACAATATCAGGGATACAAATTATTAAAACCACAGACTTTAAAAGGTTATTAACTCTTGACTATTTCTATGAATTGCATATTCAAGTAGTAAAGTAATGTTTTCAGGGAAGGAAAAACATTTTCATATTTCTTATTAACGAAACACAATCACATCTTCCCTACATAAACATCACCCAGAGAAGGACCACTAAAAAAAAAAAAAAAAAAAAAAAAGACAGCAATGATACATTTTATATTTGCAAAATATTTTCCACTCCAAACAATTTTCTGGTTTTCATGAAACCAAAAGACAGGATTTATAAGCATAAAGCTGCCATTTCACCCATCCGGTGGGGGGGGGGGAGGGGGAGGAGAAACCAGTGTCACTGTTATGTTGCTATACATAAAAAAAGGGACAACATTTCACCTCATTTGTAGATTTGACCAAATATCCTGAATCAAGTCGGCAGATTTTTGTGAATATTCTCTAAGCAAAAATGCTCCTTTAACCCAGCTCTAATCCAGATTCACTAATATTTTGCAGCAATATTTTTCAGTTCTAGCAATTTTTAAGAAAGGTTGTAGACTTCTCATCGGTGGACAAAGAACTTAATGCCCCAATTTGGACTTTTATTAGTGATTGGCCCAAGCTAAAATATTAAATATAAAATATTCCTAACCAAGAAGGGTATTTTGTACACAGCCCCTCTTTTTTCAATGGACTGAAAGAAAACCCCGGACCCAAACCCTCTTGGAACTGGTAGAGTTAAAAATCTAAATCTGGATCAAAATTTGTGCAGCTTTACTCCATCTCTAATTTACTAATAGCATTTGTAACACTTGCAGTATGGGTGCCAGAATCATTCCACTTCACTTTGGAATTTGCTCAGTGACTCTCACACTACTAGACAACCCTTTTACACAAGCTGCCATGTTAATTACTGTTAAACCAGTAGAACTGACAGATTATATTGACTCAGCCTTTATTTAATTTGTCTTTTTAAAAATATGGACATTTTAGTGGCGTATTATAAATTTGGCTTTGCTCGGACTTGAACTCGTGTTAAATAAAAAAGATAAAGTATAACTTTAACAAACATTTCTTTAACAAACACTTTTTATTAGCTACATTTCAACAGACTGTCTGTACTCATAGAATTCCTTTTTGGATTCGAAAAGCCTTATAAGAATCTCAAAAGAGATTCTGTATCGATCAATAGTATGGTACAATTTCTCTGCACCAAAATTACATCCAAAATAGGGCTTAAATGCTAATTCTGTGCATGCTTTAAATACACACAGGAACAATTTTTCAAGGGCAGCTTTTAAGTTTGCATCCACAATTTTATACACCTCTACCCTGCTATAATGTGACCGGATATAACACAAATTCGGATATAACGCGGTAAAAGCAGCACTCCAGGGGGACGGGGCTGCGCACTCCAACAGATCAAAGCAAGTTCGATATAATGCGGTTTCACCTATAACGGGATAAGATTTTCTGGCTCCCGAGGACAGCGTTATATCAGGGTAGAGGTGTATTTGCAATCTTTAGGGGACACAAATATGAGAATATTGATGTCTACTTAATGTAAGTATAAAGAAACATTTGATCCCAAAAGTCACAGAGAGTCAAAATTATATTATTTGCTCCCACAAAAGACAGGTGTACAAAAATAGAGATTAGGGTTACAGTCCGATGTAAACTTGACCCATGACAGGATATAAAAACCCACATCCTGTGTCCATACTTCTGAGATCACAAATACCAGTACATCACATATTAAGAACCAGCTCTTCAGCAATAAAAAGCAGAAAGCACAGCAGAAGCTATAATGTACCAGTATGCGGGGAGTGAAAACAAAGCTGCTTACTGATTCAACGGTTAATATGCTGAAGGTAAGGCATGGAGGGTACTTACACAGTGACCAAGCTAAGGGAAGCAGAAGGGAAAAGAGTGAAATATATCAGTGCTGAGCAGGTAAAAATAAAACTGCAGTTTTCATAATAAAATTAGCAATATAAAACAATCAAGCTCTGGATTAGAGTTAGTACACCAGAAATTTGATGTGCAGGTAAATAAAAAGAGAAAAAAGAGGAAAGGAGAAATTTATCTTTCCATGCAGAATTAAGGCCCCTGGCCCTGCAGCCTGGATACAACTTTGCAAGAGCAGGGAGAAGGAAGGACAAAGGTGGAAGCATCAGGGCTTCCTGCCTCTTGTTACTACACCCTCACGGGAGTTAGAGTTGGGAGAGGGGAGGAAAACTGGCTCACAGGCTTTATTGCGGGGCAAAGGCTGCGCTGATTTCATCCAGAGCGAATATCAGTGGTCTAAACCAGGCCAGGGTGAGCCAGTCCCAGCTCCTGTCATGGTGCTTCCTACCCTACATTATGGATGAGATTGTTGCAAGCATAACTTTTTTTTTTAAAAGCACAAGAGGATGGATGAGGTTTAGTCATGGGGAGACAAGTCAGGGCAAGGGAGTATGGAGAAATGTCAGTTGACGGACTGGCTCAATTTTCTCTTTTACAGCTGTTTTAAGTTCAGTTTGTCTTGAGGGAGGTAATCCTTCAACTAAGCCAAGCAGTAAGCCTATTTAAGTCACCAAAAGGGAGAAGAGAACATCTTCTCCTGACTGTGGCATTACTCCTGGTATATTCTTCCTCCAATATGGCAGGAACCATAGCACCAGTACAGGCTTGGGCAGTTTAATTAAGACAGACATGGGTGAGAAAGGGGCCGGCCTCTCTGCACAAGATGTGGAAGAGGGCTCACAAGGTGATAGGTATATGCCATGATCAGACTTGGCTCAGTGTCTAACATAGCATGGCCCACAACTGAGGGGTTTCCCTCGACCCCCAGGACCTGGTGGTTTAGCTTTCTTCTCTACTGACTGCAGAAATTGCCTAATTCAATAAATTGTCCCCATTAATGCCAGTCCTTAAAGCCATGTCTGAATCTTCCTTCCTGTGAACTCCAGGCAATTATGTATGTAATTTACAATCACGAAAGTCAACTGCTCTTCCAAACAAAAAAAAACAAAAACAAAAAACAAAAAAAACCCCACGCACAGCCACGGGCCGCAGGGAGCGGCCGGTCAGAACCACACCAGATCCTAGACGGTGAGGATCGGACTTGAAGGTGTGGTGCTGTTGTTTACCCCCCCGCCCCGGAAGGGGGTGTGATTGGACAGAGGGACACTGTCGGAGGGCAGTGCTCCGGAAGAGGACGCCGACGTCTGGAGCAATGCAAGTCCGTGCACCCCACAGAGGCGAGACGACAGGCAGAACGCCACCCAAAGAGGGCGCTCTACTGGCGCAAAACTAATTCCCCGAAGCGGCCAGGAGGAGGCGCCACAGCGGTGAGCTACCGACCCTGCCACACGTGGTGGAGAATGCGGGCATAGCGGTCCGCCCCTGATACGAGGGGCCAGCGCCAAGACTGCGGACTATTGCCCAGAGCAGTGTCTTGCGCAGACAGACGGTCGACCCAGATTGTGGGTACAGACCCGGACCCACCAAAGGGGTCCAGAGTGAGGGGATTGAACCGGGAGTAACCCGCTGAACCCCAACATGGAGGCTGAGAAGTTATTAAAATGGCTGCTAGAGAAGCAGCAAGAGCAGTCGGCCCAGCAGCACCAGCAGCAGGTGCAGATGCTGCAGCAAATGACCACTCAGCAGCAGCTGCTGATGACCCAGCACCAAGAGAATCAGCAGCAGCTCCTCCGAGAGTTGGCCACCCAGCAGCGGGTGCAGCAGGAACATTTGGTGCAACAGATGGCCGCACTGTTACGGCCGACAGGAGGCACCCCTGCCGCCCCCATGGGAACCGGACTGGGGGATACCCCAGGGGCCCTACCGATACGCCTCACCAAGATGGGGCCCGAGGATGACCCAGAGGCCTATCTGGTCACATTTGAGCGGGTGGCGACTGCTGCCCGGTGGCCCTCAGAACATTGGGCCACGTTACTAGCCCCTTATTTGACGGGGCAGGCTCAGGCCGCATATCGGAGCCTCGACCCCCGGGAAGCACTCGAGTACGCCCGAGTCAAGGCAGCCATCCTAGACCATACCGGCATTAGCCCAGAGACCTACCGACAGCGTCTCCGTAAAGAACAATATCCTCCGGGGGCCCGACCCCGCGCCGTGGCCCAATGCATCCGGGACCACTGCTAGAGATGGTTGGACCCAGAGGGCCTGACGGGACCCCAGGTGGCGGAGCTGGTAGCCTTAGAGCAGTTCACCCAGATCCTACCCCCGGGAGGGAGGGCCTGGGTGCGACGGCATCGACCGGCCACCCTCTCCGCAGCAGTGGCCTTAATGGAGGACTACTTATCCGCCGAGGGGGCAGAGGCACCACCCCGAGCAGCCGAGAGCCTTGGTCGCAAGGGCGGCGCAGAGAAGGGGAACCCTCGTGGGACGGGAGCCTCTGGACCACTGGCAGGCAACAGCCATCGGCACCCGAGACCTCCCAACCCTGAACCCCGACCCAAGTTATTGCCGGTGGCGACTCGAAAGGAGCAACAGCCCCCGGAGCGAACAAGCCCCCCCGGAGGAGGCCCAAGCCCGGCCGAAACCCAAGAGAGGTGCTGGGGCTGCGGTCAAGAGGGACATTTCCGGCGAGATTGCCCTTTTATGGACTGCAGCTACGGGCAGGCCTGGATGGCCGGACAACGGGCACGGCAGAAAGGGGTAAGAAAATTGATAGTCCCGGTCCAGGTTGAAGGGAACCCCACCAATGCCCTCGTAGATTCGGGGTGTAGTCAGACCCTCATACGAGAGGGGCTGGTCCCGAACCTCAATCTTTCGGGGCCCCCGATCTACCTGCAGTGTGTGCATGGAGACATCCGCCAGTATCCCACAGCCTGGGTCAAGATGGGAGTAGGCGGCCGAGAGGAGGGTCTCCGAGTAGGAGTGGCCCCTAGGCTGGCCTACCCGGTGGTGTTGGGACGAGATTGGCCCGGCTTCGGAGAGGTCCTCCTAAGATATCACCCACCCAAGCCCCGACCAGACAGGACTATAGCACCGGGAACGGGGCTGCTTGGGAGCAGGCTAAGGGATGACCCCGGCGAGGGGACCTCCTCGACGGCGGAGACCCCTGCGAGTTGTCCGGGAGACAGACCCCGTTCGGTGGAGGACGCCCGGGTAGAGTTAGAGCGCGACGGGGACTTCTTACGTTAGCAACGGGAAGACCCAACCCTAAGCCGAGCCTGGGAACAAGCCACCAATCCTGCTGTTGAGGGGGACGGGACGGTACGGACTCCGCAGGGCCCCCGCTTTGAGGTATGGCAGGACCGCCTGTACTGAATAGCGCAGGAACCCCAGACCCGAGAGACATTCCGCCAGCTGTTGGTCCCCCGGAGACTGCGAGCCGGCCTCCTCCACTTAGCCCACTCAAACCCTTGGGCCGGACACCTGGGACGCGAGAAGACCCTACAGAGGGTGGCCCGCCGGTTTTTCTGGCCAGGCATCCACTGGGAAGTGGCAGACTTTTGCGCCTCGTGCCCAGAATGCCAGCGAGCCGGACCGAAAGGGGTAGCTCCTGCACCCCTGGTACCCATGCCAGTCGTGGGGGTACCCTTTGAACGGATCGGGATGGACCTCGTCGGCCCCCTTGAGCGAAGAAAGACAGGGAACCGCTTTATACTAGTAGTCGTGGACTACGCAACACGCTACCCCGAAGCCGTTCCCCTAAAGACAGCGACAGCACTGACCATTGCAGGTGAACTGGTAAAGATTTTCGCCCGGGTTGGGATACCCGGGGAAATATTGACGGACCAGGGCACCAATGTGTCCTCCAAGTTAATAGCCGAGCTATGTCGCCTCCTCCATATCCGGACCCTCCGGACATCGGTGTACCACCCGCAGACCGATGGCTTGGTAGAGCAGTTCAACGGTACGCTAAAAGCCATGTTGCGGAAGTTTGTGGAGGAGGACCCCTCACATTGGGACACCTTGTTGCCGGCCCTACTGTTTGCAATAAGAGAGGTACCACAGGCCTCGACGGGGTTCTCGCCTTTCGAGCTCCTATATGGCAGGCAGCCCAGAGGATACTGGACCTCCTGAAAGAGGAGTGGGAAACACGGGTCCTTGGGACCACACAATACGTACTACAACTCCGGGAGCGACTCCAAACATTAGGGGCCTTCGCCCGTGAAAACCTGGAACGGGCCCAGGCCGCTCAGGAGCGCCTCTATAATCGAGGGGCTAGAGGGAGGAAGTTCGCCCCAGGCGATCGGGTGCTGCTTTTACTGCCCTCTTCCGAGTCGAAGCTCCTGGCCAAATGGCAGGGTCCCTATGAAGTGATCCGACGAGTGGGACCAGTCGATTACGAGGTCAGACTACCTGGTCGACGGAAAGAGACCCGCATTTATCACGTTAACCTTCTAAAGGCCTGGAAAACCCGGGAAGCCATGTTCATTGGCCCGTCCACCCCAGATTCGGAACTTGGACCCCTAGCAGGGGACCTTCCCGACCCCGGACCGGCCACGCTGGGGTCAGGCCTCAGCCCTAGACAAAGGGGGCAACTACAACGGGTGGTAGAGAAGTTTCCGGACGTTTTATCGGCCCGCCCGGGCCGGACGACTTTAATGAGCCATCACATCGCCACCGACCCCGGGAAGAGGGTGACGGATAACCACCGGCCGCTGCCCAAGAAAATGTGGGATACAGTACGACGGGAGGTAGAGACGATGTTAGAGATGGGAGTGGTAGAGGAGTCAACGAGCGAGTGGCGAAGCCCTATCGTCCTAGTGCCAAAACCAGACGGGACGACTCGGTTTTTCATCGATTTCAGGAAGGTCAACGCTATCTCCCGTTTTGATGCCTATCCCATGCCGAGAGTGGATGAACTGTTAGAGCGCCTCGGAGGAGCCAAGTACCTGTCAACTTTAGATTTGACTAAAGGATATTGGCAGATCCCACTGACGCCAAACTCCCGAGCGAAGACGGCCTTCCCTACGCCTTTCGGCCTCTTCCAGTTTGTAACCATGCCGTTCGGGTTACATGGAGCGGCGGCCACGTTTCAACGTTTGATGAACAAGATCCTCCAACCCCACGACCAATACGCGGCGGCGTACATAGATGACATCGTGGTCTACAGCCTTGACTGGGAGAGCCATTTACACCACCTGGCAGCAGTGCTACAAGCCCTCAGAGCGGCCGGCCTAACAGCTAACCCAGCGAAATGTCACTTAGGCCAAGAAGAAGTGACCTACCTGGGATACACGGTAGGAGGGGGGAAACTAACACCCCTGATCAGCAAGGTACAAGCCCTCAGAGATGTACCCACCCCCACGACGAAGAAACAAGTGCGTCAGTTTTTGGGATTAGCTGGGTACTATCGTCATTTTGTACCAGACTTCGCATCTATAGCCGCCCCCCTGTCAGACCTAACGAAGAACTCCCAACCTCGACAGGTACAGTGGACTACGCAATGCGAGCGAGCCTTTAACACGCTCAAGGAACGGCTCACTCAAGAACCAGTACTACGACACCCTGACTTCACGAAGGAGTTTATACTACAAACAGACGCTTCGGAAGTCGGCCTAGGTGCAGTACTCTCCCAGGAAGTAGATGGGGAGGAACACCCAGTACTGTATTTAAGTCGGAAGCTGTTCCCCCGAGAAAGACACTTCTCAACAATAGAGAAAGAGGCCCTGGCGGTACGGTGGGCTATCGACGCCCTCCATTACTATCTGCTAGGGAATAGTTTTAAATTAATCACAGATCACGCCCCTTTGCGATGGATCCACAGCATGAAAGACACGAACGCTAGAATTATGCGGTGGTACCTTGCCCTCCAGCCTTACGACTTCCAGGTGCTACACCGACCGGGTAAGGCCCATACTAACGCCGATTTCTTCTCCAGGCTAGGGGAGGAGGGCGAAGAATCGGGTCAGGGAGGGGGATCTTTAGCGCAGGGGGTGGTCTGCAAGGGGGCAGTTAAGCTCCCATCCAACTGCCGAGGCCCTGAACAGTTAGCCCTGACGGCAGAGGATCCGTCACGCTGGTACGGGGTGTGTCCCAAATGCACAGAGAGTGCGAGAGGAGGGAACACACCCCAGCCTAGGCAGACGGCCGTGGGAGAAGAACCCTTGCGGGAAGCCCCGGTGGAGGACCAGCCCACACTCCTGGAACCGCCGAGGACTGCGACTTCTCCAGGTCGAGAGGGAGCCTCACTGTGGGAGGGACCAGCCGAGGCGGTGGACCACGAGACCCGTGGAGAATTAGGAGACCCGTGGGACACTCCAGCAGCAGAACAGATAGGAGCCAGCTTAAGGGAAGAGACGGACTGGTACGTCGGACCCGGTAAGCCTCAGCGTGTTTCGGTGGGACCCCCCCGCTGAGACGGTGGATAAGCCGGGTTGCCCGTTGGCAAAGACTAATTTCCGGGACTTTGGGGCCAGTAGGCCAGAAGGCCCAGTGACAAGGGCTAAGTTTCTAGACTTTGAGCCGGTAAGCCGAGCCGCTGCGGGACAAAGATTGCTTTCCGTGCTCTAGGCCATTAGGCCGGTTAGGATACCCCTCCCCCCCCGGGAGGTTCTTAAGGGGGAGGGTGTGTGGTGGGGCGATTACCCCACACCTAGAGAGACTGGGCTGCGGCAGGCCTAGGCGCCTGCGTAGACGCGAGGCCAATCAGGAGAGGGCTTGCTGGGAGCCAATAAGAAGGCAGATTGGAGCCAGCCAATCAGGGCCCGGCTTAGCCATATAAAAGGCTGCCCAGAGCAGGAGCAGTCAGTCTGTCCCAGGCCTTCAGAGGGGAAGGTCTGTCTCCAGAGCTGGGAGGCCAGCACCACGGACAGCGCAGTGCAGGCCAGCCTGAGAGAGTGGGAGAAGGCCCTACTCTATAGCCTGCTAGGCGGCAGGCCTGGGAGGAGGAGGCCTAGCATAGCGAAGGGCTGTTGGGGAAGCGGTCCAGAGGGATAGTCAGAGGAGGAAGGAGAAGGAAGACAGTGAGACTGTCACACGAGGGCCTCTGGACCGGGACTCAGAGTAGTGGGCGGGCCTGAGTCCCCCCCCCCTTTTTCCCCCATTGTTTGCTGTGCTACCCCACGCACAGCCACGGGCCGCAGGGAGCGGCCGGTCAGAACCACACCAGATCCTAGACGGTGAGGATCGGACTTGAAGGTGTGGTGCTGTTGTTTACCCCCCCCCCCCCCCCCCCCGGAAGGGGGTGTGATTGGACAGAGGGACACTGTCGGAGGGCAGTGCTCCGGAAGAGGACGCCGACGTCGGGAGCAATGCAAGTCCGTGCACCCCACAGAGACGAGATGACAGGCAGAACGCCACCCAAAGAGGGCGCTCTACTGGCGCAAAACTAATTCCCCGAAGCGGCCAGGAGGAGGCGCCACAGCGGTGAGCTACCGACCCTGCCACAGCATGTCATGTGAAAACACACACAAACCGAAACAGCTCATGAAGTCTCATTTTCAAATCAACTAGCCTCAACTTTTCCTATCCTCTTTTCTCAACAAATCTCCACGAATTAATTCCCTTTCTTCATACTGTCTACCAAGCATAGGTATAGTTTGACTTCTATATTTGGGGGGGCAGCTCCAGTCAGCCCAACAGGACTACATATCGGGGTGGGGGTGCGGGACAAATTCCATGCCTGGCTGAGGCTTGCAGTTTGGGAAGGCAATGTCCCCTGTACTTCTCCCAAACTACACCCATGCTACCAAGACATTATGCATCTGGTCCAGAGATGCAGATATACGCCTTAGTTTGAAATTGACACAAACAGCACTCCATATGTATCACTATGGATGCCCCTCCGCTAGGACATTCAAGTTACCTTTACAAAAAACTGTGGGTCCTTTCCTCTGGGGTTTTCACTGCTAAGCTTAGGAGGACCAAAGTTCAAACTACTCTTTTGTTCTCATATTTGTTTGCAAAGCCCACACAGTTGTGAGTGAGTGACTCTCCTCCTTTCCCCAACTTCTTCAGTGATCTTTTACCCTATGCAGCACTCATGGGAACCATTCAGTGAATGCAACTGGGTCTTGATCCTGAGCCATGCAAAGTAGTTCTATGAGAGTGCTCAGCACACAGCACGCTCCAGCCTGCAGAAAGGGCAGAGAACTGAAGCAAAGTAGTAAACTCTAGCTTCAAACTTCCAATGGATTATAATAAACAAGGGTGCTTATTTATTTATTTATTTATTGTGGAAAAATTCAAAGAACATTTGGACTATGCCTCTTAAAGTGAAAGAGATGTTTAAATAATCTCTTATCAGAGGTTCCAATTGGGACTAGAAAACCAGAGTTTTCTGAGAGTGAATCTGGGAGGGGGCGCAAGTCTCAAAGAGAAATTGGGAAGAAGAGAGTCAGGCTGTAGAAAGAGCTTCAAGATATGCAGCTTGCTCCCACCCATTCAGCTCAGGCTGCCTGGGGTTTAGAAAAGCCCACCTCACATTACAATACATTACAACTCCATTTTAGAGAGGCTGCCATGCCTCTAAAAATGCAGTGCTCTGCGTCGCCTAGAAAAATCTTTGCAACGAGCATTACCAGACAAGCCCACTATCGGTTACTACTAATAGTTTTACTCCTATTTAGTTGGCATAATATATAGAGAGCAGTTCATTTGTATAAAAAGAATGGATCCTTTCTATATCTTTTAACTACAAAAGAGGAGCAAATGGTTTCATTTATCTGAGGAAAAGAGTAATTCTAAGTAATTGCCGCTTTCCAACATGTTCTGATACATTATTCTTACCTCACAGCTACTGAGATCTAAAGACACCTCTTTCAGGTTCGGATTACAAGCCAGGCCTAATAAGAGTGCTCTGAAAAAGATCAAGATTAAAAGCATTATAAAACCCCAAATTCACAACAAAACCCAAGCAGTAACAGCTCCAATAATTCAAAGAGCCATATAAAAAAAAAACACAGCAATTATGTTACTCTTAAATGGCAAAGACAGTGTAACTCATTACATTACCATTAGAGCCCTGAAGTGAATTCAGAAGGGATGTAATGCAAATAAATACACAGTAAAACAGATTGTGTTCATCACAGACAAATTTCCTGCCTTTTCATTAGAAGAACATTAATGATTACAACATGAGAGAGCTATCAGGGCCATACAGTGCAAACTATTTCCCCAAAACCTGCAGGAAAAATATTGTTTTTTTTTTTGTTTTGTTTTTTTTAAGTGTATGGTGCACTGGAATCATGCTGCGATTAACCTTAGAGCAGACAAACAGTATTTTCCCTTTGAACATAGTATTTAGTTTTTAAAGTTAAATGTCAATTACTTGAAAATCTACGTTTTCACTTGGCAAAGGTACACTGCATTATACAGTCTTACTTTCATCACATAAACATAGCCATCATCACAGCATGCCAGTCATTGCCTGGGGAGTCCTCACTCACCGTAGCGCATGATGCCATTGTCAATTCACAACATGGCACAGACCAGGTGACGTCACAGCCTAAAGGCAGGTGAATGAAATGACCTTCAGCTTACTCACATACATGCCACTAATGCTGCAACTCCTTTTCACAGTTTGAACAAGCAACTGCTAGTCAGCTGTTTCTACATAAAACTTCACCCATTCTGTTCCCCCTGAAGTATGGCATTTCAAAGAAGTGTCAACATATAGACAATTCTCAGTTTATCCATGCTGAGAATTTCAAAGCGCTATTCCAAACAACATGGGTACAACATTACCTTTAAATTGCATGATACATAGAAGCAGGACTCCAAATTGGAGGGAGAGGGGGCAAGTTATAGAACTGAAATCCTCCAGGGTGGTCTCAAATTCATCCTTAATATAGCTCCACTGTTATCAACAGAATTTCACCAGGGATGAAATTGGCCCATGTAGCTAAATGCTACTGTTTGAATTGGGACCTTAGTACTAGCAAGTATGTAAGTATGTGTGCTTCTGAGAGCACCTCAGACAACTACTGGTAACTTTGTATGGAGGAGGCTGATGTTAATCAGTTATTCAACAGAAAGATAGAATAACTTTTTTTGCCTGCCCTTCATTTCAGTCAGGGTCAAGCTAACAGAATCCGAAGTATCACTGAGAGACAAAACAATCCTGTTCTGCTGAGCCACGTGCCTCAAACAGACCAAGTGCACTGCAGACAATGTGTAAAGCCTGGCGTGCTGAGTACGAAAGCAACAGCGAATCAAAATTTTCATACTGGAGCCCAGACAATCCTTTATATCTGCCCCTCGATCCGAGCGGTAGATTCAGTCCTTTTCTATTGATTAATTCATTTATTTTCATTTTAACAGCCGAGAAAGTAACTTTGAAATATTGCTGCTGTATCAGCTCAGCGTCAGCTTCCTAAAGCTTCCGTTTTCTGTCCAAGCTCCCGCTCCACAAAAACCTCTCTGAAACACGCAGTTACGTGATCGCGTGAAGGTCTGACTGAGAAACGTCCTAAATATTTTTAGATCACATACCATTAAAGTGCAGGTCTACTCTAAAAAGCTACTATGTAGACATGGCACACTGCCAGCACTGTAAACGCCCCCCTAAGATCTTAGAATCAGCGTCAATTCTTTTCTTCTCATAAATTATGAGCAGTAATAAGACACTGCAGGCCAAATGTTGCCCTCATTACACCTGTGCAACCCCACTGTGTTCTAATTATGCCCTCTAACACCTGTGCAACCACTCTCTTCAACGGAAATGCACAGGCAAAACTGAATGGCGCACTGGAAAACTGCCAGAGTTCATGTTCCAGGATCTTCAGTTCCTCAGCAGAGAGCCCGCCAGCCCCCCGAGTTCTGGCTGGAGCATGAGTTCTCCAAGGTGCTCGACTCCCAGCTCCATGGCAATGCTGCCAGGATTTCTGCTGCAGAGTGGGGAGCCTAGAGTTTGGAAAGCCCAGGCTCCATCTTGAGCTCCAGGGCACATCAGGGCTGCCAGGCACTCTGCTGTGGAGCTGGGAGCATGGAAGTCCTGGCACAGGCTACAGATCCAGGGCAGTCCAGTTTGCCCAGCAGCCGGGAAGACCGTAGCAGGGCTGCCCGAAGCTGCAGACCCTGGGAGTCCAGGCAGTTGCTGAGACCATTGCTATTTAGCAGCAGTGAAACCGTCAAGCTGGTCAATTTCACATATCGCATTTTGGGATCACCATGTTTCAGTGTTTCTGAAACTAAATTTTTAGAGGGGTGGGGGGGGGAGGTTTCCTTGCTTATGGTAAGTTTAATTAACATTTGGTTTCATTCCGATTATAAACTAAAGCAAATTCTGACATACAGAAACTTCAAGGAAACTGAGAACCCTGGATGAAACGGTGACATCCAGCTCTAGTAAACGTATGTTCAATCACTAAAGCGGGCAGATATAACTGAATATGTACAAGCAGCAGATCTATTGCTTAATGTGGCACCATTTTCACAGCAACTTTTCAGAGAATGTCGTCTAGCAGTACAACAGAGGACTGGAGTCAGGACTTTAAGGCTCTATTTCAAGTTCTTCCACTGGCTTGCTGTTTAACCTTGGGCAAGTCACTTAACTTCCGTGCGCCTTAGTTTCACATTGTAAAAAGGGAATTTTTCCCTCCTTCTCAGAGCTGTTGCAAGGTCTATGTTTGCAAAGCGATTAGACATACACAGATGAAAGATGATAAAGAAATATTATTGGTATTGTATACCATGTTACTTCTCAAATTCCCTTGATTTACCTTCATTTCCAATTTACTTAAGTTATCTTTTATTTAGAGACTTCTGTAATAATTAAAGCCCAGTACGTCTGAAAACAGCAGTTTCAGACTTAATCTTATAGCCTCTTCATGATTTAAACCAGAATTTTAGGGCTTGTCGACATGGTGGGGTGATGTGCCCTAAGGAGGTATAATTCTAAAGCAGTGGTGGGCAAACTATGGCCGTGGGCCAGATCTGGCCCATCAGGGCTTTGGATCTGGCCCACGGGATTGCCACCCCCATGGCGCTGCAGGTCCCGTGCCGCTCCTGGAAGCGGTCGGCACCATGTCCCTGCAGCCCCTGGGGTGGGGGGGCGCAGAAGGCTCCACGCGCTGCCCTCGCCTTCAGGCACTGCCCCCCACAGCTCCAATTGGTCAGGAACGGGATACCGCGGCCAATGGGAGCTTCAGGGGAGGTACCTGCAGGCGAGGGCAGTGCACGGAGTCCTCTGCCCCCCACCCCCACGAGCCGCAGGGACGTGGTGCCGGCCGCTTCCGGGAGCAGCGCGGCACGGAGCCTGCCTTATGCTTGCTGCACACCACTGACACCCCGGAGCCGCTCCAGGTAAGCGGCCCCAGGCTGGAGCCCACACCCCGAGCCCCTCCTGCATCCCACACCCTAACCCACTGCCCTGAGCCCCCGCCGCACCCCACACCCCTCCTGCGCTCCAACCCTTTGCCCTGAGCCCCTTCCTGCACACCACACCCCCTCCCACACCCCGCACTCCCTCCTGCACCGCAATCCCCTGCCCCAGCCCTCCGTTCATGGCCCTGCATGCAATTTCCCCACCCAGATGTGGCCCTCGGGCCAAAAAGTTTGCCCACCCCTGTTCTAAAGAGCACTAATGTGTTGTGCATTAACTGGTCTGCACAAACACTGTTGGTTTGCACTATGTTAAAGTGCACTGGGGAACATTTAGTGCACACCAGCAAGGTCTACATGGACCAATTAATGCACAACACATTTGTGCACTTAAGAACTCAGAGCTCTGTAGTGCTCATTACCCCACAGTAGACAAGCCCTTAATTTTATGTAAGATTTTTAAAAAAATCATATTTCAGATAAAAATGCTAACAATCACACTGAAAACATATTGAGTCCCAAGTACCATCATGGCTGAAACACTTCAGCTCACACTGAGAGAAAACCGTAAACTAAAGAAACAACATGATAATGAAACAGCCAAACAATTTTATTGCTTTAAATAAAACAGAAAGGGGGTTGCAATAAATAGTACCATACTGCTGAAAGTAGATAATTAAATACCGTGTGGTGTATTTTGAAAAGTGTTTTTTGAGAGCATCTTTAACAAATTAGGTTCCAATTCTGCAAACACTTAGGAACCTGGTTAACTTTAAGCCCGTGAGTTGTCACATCCATTTGCAGGTTAAATTTGCAGAAATGGGGCCTTTGGTCTTTTTTACTCTATAGGGACATTAAAAGGTCTCATGGCATTTTTCATAACAACAACATTTGCTCCGTGCTGATGGCTACACATCCACCATACAGTGAGCATCCCAGTGGGTTAACTATAACCAATATGTTTTTCACCACCATGCCTCTGCCTACACTAGGTGGTAAGTAGTGTTCAAGAACACTAATTAATACAACATTTTCCCAATCTAGGCAAAGACTAAGACAGGATATAACAAAGGAGAACATAATAGAGGGAATGGAAAGAACGGAAGATAATGGTTACACAGTTCCTCATGCCGGTTCTTTAATCACGTCTTATTTATTTATCTCATCTACTCTTCCCTCCCCTGTATCAATTTGTATCTAAAAAACAAACTATGTTATTCTTTAGCTTATGGTATTTGCTGTGATTCCCGTCCCCCTCCCCCCCATCCTTTCCACTTTTCTTTCTCTCCTGTGTTGATTCCATCCAACCCTAACCCATTCACTCCAAAGCCTCCCCCTCCACCTCACTGATTTAGCCTTTAAGCTATATTAAATTCCAGTCCATTAACTAACCACCTATTAAGTTACTGCCTGCTTCCCACATCTCCCTCCACAATAGACCACGCAGGTCAACTCACAGGCTCTTGATTACACTGGGATTTAGAAAATGTTAGCTAATACACACATTCAAGAAGTCTAGTGTAGACAGAGCACTGTGTAGCAATATTAGCTAGACAAGTAGAAACCTAGGGGAGAGCCTAGGCTGATATCTGAGCACCCACTCTTTATTGCGGTCTCCTGCTGCTCTTTATAGGGCAATCATTTTTGATCTCCCAGGTGTGGCTCATCCTGTACTTAGGGTTGGCCAGCCCTCCAGCCCTTAAAGGAAGAGCCACCCTGTTACATGCCTCCCCCCGCTTAGAACCTTGCCCACCTCGGGGAAAGTCCACCTGCAGCAATACTCCCCCCCCCCCCCCCCGACCATCCAATTCCACTGCTGCGGACAACATGATTGTGGGGCCTGACAGCTCAGATTCTCTAGCATAATGAGCGGGCGATCTCTCTCCTCTAGAGTCATCTGATGCTCCTCTGCTAACTGCTCCCTTTCTTGTAGGGCCTGCCACTTCTCCTTCAAGGCAACAAGTTCCTTCCGATCCTTCTCCATCAGAGAAGCCTCTCTTCCCAGTGCTGTATTGCCCTCTTGGCAGCTCTCAGAGGGGCTACCATGACTGCAATGTCCACTTTCACCGCAGCCTCCGTGTTTGTCCGCTTCTCCCAAACACTAATACAACCCTGCCGTTCTCGAGCATCCTCCCACTTTGATCATATTCCCAGCAGTCAACTCTGGCTTTAATTCCCCCTCTCCTCAATCACAGTTCACCGTCCCAACTGGTTTCTCTCACTTCAGGCAGACAGGACTGACATGCTTCTGGGAACACACAGACTGTTCCACCCTTTGATACCCTTCGACTCTCCCTCACTCTTCCTTGTCTGCAGGGCTTTTCCCTTCCCACAGACCACATTATTCAAGGGGAAGACCTTCTTAATGTGCTCTACCTTGCCACATCTAAAACACTGGGATGGAGCCTTACTCTGGGTTCCTGCCCTCTCATGCTTGTTTTTTCTTATGCCTTTCCCGGCAGTACCAGTACTCAAATCTGTTAAGCCATGGTCTTCCACACCGGAAGCACACACAGACATTCCTCCTTCGCAGGTGGCGGTGGTCTCTCTGCAACACCTTTGGGACCCAAACCCAACCATCTTCCTGCTGCAAGGCCGATGGTGCCTTCTGCTGTCGCTGCCACTACTGCTGCTCCTGCAGAAGAACTACCCAAGTCCACTGTGCTGTTCAGCCAGCAGACAAATGGCTTCCTCCAGTTTCTGCATCTATTTTCCCCCAGGCCTCTTGCTTCTCTCTTTGAAGGGGTCCCCGCAGCAGGCTATGCCAGAGGTCACAGGGTTGGCTGACTCCTGAGCACACTTCATTGCAGCCTCCTGCTGTTCTTCAGATGGCAATCACCCTGATCTTTCCCAGGTGTGGCTCACTCTGTGATCAGGGCTGGCTAGCCCCCAACCAGTAAGGGTCAAGCCAGGCTGTCACAGTCCAACTCTGCCAGTTCAGCAGGGGTGATCATTATGAAACTCGCTTTCTCAGTGACGAACTGTAAATGGCGCTCTGAATAATGTGCAGAAAAGATCTGCTTTCCTCTCCATTTTCAGGATTAGACATGTATATAAATAACCATGCAAACTGTGTCTTTAAGTCACAGGAAAAAATCAATGCAGCACTTACTTTAGAGGCTCAGGAGAGAGTTTAGTCCCCGAAAAACTGATTTGCATCAAAGCAAGTGAACTGCTGAAAAACTGTTTGAAAGATGGGGGAACTTCTTTTCCTTTCCTGTAAAATTGGGGGGGGGGGGCAGGAAGAGAAAAAAGCAACATTTGAACATCCAACAGACTGCCAATTCATGATGTCAGGGTCAGCAGCACTCTTTTTTTTTAGTAATTAATGTACTTCATCTTTAACAATCATATCTAGGTAGCTTTCAATTAGCTCAAAAACAAAAAGCCGTCAAAATGGAGACAACAGCATTCATCAATGTCTCATTTCTTATTCAGAAGGTATTACCAAGTAATGGCTCCTTGGTGACCTACATAAAATAATCAGGTGACTTCAGCCCAGTTACTAGTCGACTGGCATTCACAACACCAGGAGAGAAGCAAAGGGTCAAAATTGTTAGGAGAAGGAAATAACTTTTCACCCCTAGAGATAGTTATTGTTTAACGTTTGAATGTAGTACCAAGCAATAGGTGTGCAGAAGTGATGCCTCCAGGTTAGAGTTGAGGCATATTGATCTGGAAAGACAGGGCAGCTTACACTGCTATTTCCTGGGATATAACTGCTCTCCAGAGAGAGGATTCTGCCTCCAATGCTGTCAGTCAATATCCTCAAAAGGACTACGCTCAATAAAAAAAAAGGAAAGGGGAGGGGGGGAGAATAGTCACCACTGACTTCCAATAATAATAAAAAAATACTATCTATATAATGTGAAAATTGGGTTTCAAGAGGAGCAAATGTACTTAGGCCATTCTGGTATTGATTCCTATTGTTTTTATGCTCCAATTTCAGTATTCAGTGGGCACCATTGCAGACTGAATATCTAAAGGGTAGAATATCTGCCACTCTTTTTAATAAATAGCAAAACAACACCATGGCAGAGTCTGAATCCCCCAAAATTAAAATAAAAGCAATGCTTCATAAGAGTAACTCAAAAGGCTTCATAAGAATAACTTTCACAAGTCTGTAAAGTGAGCCTGTATTCTTTTTACACAGGGAAGACTGAGGCCTGGAGAGGGCAATTGACTCTCTCAGAGTCAAAGAGCTGGTCAGGGGCAGAACTGAGTACAGAACACCACAAACCCCAATTCTCTTCTTCTAATCAGTGTTTTCTTTCTTACTAAACTATGCTTTCAGCTGGATTAGGGCCTCACATTATGTCCATTAAAGTCAATAGAAGTTTTTCAGTTGATTTCAGTGAGTATGAGATCAGGCCCCCAAAACTGAGATGGTTAGAAAGATACAGAGGAAACTTTTTTCATCCAAATTGGTCAACACATCAAAACAAACATTTCGTAGAGACTGTTCAATTTAGGCAGGGTTCCACTGGAATTCTGCCTAGTTTTCTGCCAGCCTGCCTGGTGGGCTGATAAGGAACCAAGCCCGCCTGGACACTCTAGGAGCCTCAGCTGTTCAGCAGCCTGGGTTACCAGGGTCCCCCACACTGGGGCAGCCTGCAAGATGGACTGCCTTGGAAACAGAGACCCCAGCACTTCCAGGGTCCCTGCCTCCATTCCCTTTCACAGAGAATTTTGAACTTTTTGGTTTTCGTTTTGCATTGGAACAAAACCAGATTTAGAAATATTGAAATCCTCTGTTAAACGGAATTATCTTTTTATGCCTAGCTCTACCCTAAAAGAAAGGACTATTCTGCCCGGGGGGGAGGGGGGGGGGAGGGAGGGAGAAGGGAGAGAGAGAGAGAGAGAGAGAGAGAGAAAAAAGCAGCTAAGAATGCACTGAAAATTAAATGTTTAATTTTTTAGCTAACACTGATTTTCAGTGAAGTTCTGGAATATTGTGCCTACAAGCAGATAAGTCAATTCCTTTGGTACAATACTAATGCTTTTTGAGAACAGGAACTTTGTGTTCCTCGCTGTTTGGAAAGAGCCTAGAACAGGATGGTAACAATAGTAATGCAGATAGACACCTACACTTAGAATTGCACAAGAATTTCAATTCAAAGGGTCATTTTCAGACAATTACAGGTGACAAAGTTTTATCTTTAGGATAAAATTTTGCATATTTGGGCTCAGCTTTCAGGAGTGGTTTTGGATTTTGTTCTGTTGATAGTTTGAGGGGAAACTTCTGCCATTTCGGGGGGCGGAGGGGAGTTTAAAGCAATATGCTTTGGCTATTAAATTTTTACCTTGAGCAAGTAACTTTTGTTTCATGATAAACTTATAGTCTGCCAACATTTCACTGGCACTGTGTGTATGTGCAAGTGTAACCTGAGTGGAGTTAATTTTCAATGTGAATGTGGGTATGGAAAGAGTTGGGATCAGAGCGAGCATATTATGCAGGATAGCTTGTTCTACTGCTATCTAGCAAATAGCTCCACGTGAGGGAATGGAATGGAAAGAGTCAGGGCTCCAAAGGGTATGGGAAGGAACAAATAGAATGAGGCAGGGCTCCACTTTATTGAGCCTATGGCCTGACTGAGGCCCCAGTCCAGCAAAGCACTTAAGCACATGCTTAACCATAAGTAAGGAAATAGTCACATTTCAAATTGCACTGCCTACCTCAGTTAAGTATGTGTATAGGTGCTTTGCAAAGTCAGGATCAAAGTGAGCATATTATCATAGAATATCAGGGTTGGAAGGGACTTCAGGAGCTCATCTAGTCCAACCCCCTGCTCAAAGCGGTACCAATCCCTAACTAAATCCCCAAATGGCCCCCTCAAGGATTGAACTCACAACCCTGGGTTTAGCAGGCCAATGCTCAAACCACTGAGCTATCCCTCCGCCCGAGAGAGGGATATTATTATATATATTATATAATATGACATTATATTAACCTATTACGTAGGTTAGCTTATTCCAGTGGCTCTCAACCAGGGGTTATGGGGCCATGAGCAATTTTTAGGGGGTCTGCCAAGCAGGGCCAGCATTAGACTTCCTGGGGCCCAGGGCAGAAAGCCGAAGCCCCACCGCATGGAGCTGAAGCCCAGGGCTCTGAGCCCTGCCACCCGGGGCAGAAGTCTGAGCATCTTAGCTTTGCAGGGCCCCCTGTGGCGTGTGGCCCTGGGCAATTGCCCTGCTTGATACCCCCTAACCCCGGCCCTGGCTTTTATATGCAGAAAAACAGTTGTTGCCCAGGTGGGCTGTGGAGTTTTTATAGCAGGAAAGAAAAAGGTTGAGAACCCTTGGCTTATTCTACCACTGTCTAGCAAATAGCTCCATGTGAGGGAATATACTTCGGGGATAAATAACACCTCTGTCACACAGTGCTTAATTGAAAGTCTAAAGCTGCTTGAGGTCCTCATAAGAAAACTGCTGCAGAAGTGCAAAAAAGGAATAATAGAATATTTCCCGGAGCTGGAAATAACTATATTTAAACCCATACCTGTGAGAAAAAACTGTTCTGGACAGGCTGAGGACAGCTAGGTGCTGAAGGCATCCGCGGAGGAGAGCTCCACACACCTGAGAAATAAAGAGGAAGGTAGGTTTATATGCAATAAACCTGTTGGTAATACTAATGGTGTTTTTTTGAATTACCAAAAGAAATAAGATTACCATGTCTAGTGCGCACTCCGTGTTGGATAAATCCAGATGAACAATGGCATTTGGCTGGGCCAAAAAATTATACAGGCTCTTCAAATGAGAAAAAGAAAAAAAATATACGAATATTAAGTTTTCTACATATTACACAGAATTATTTTTATTTTAACTCTTCAGAGAAACTTCAGACATTTATTTTTAATTGGACTCCAACAGTTTTGACTGAAGGTATTTTCTCTTAATGGATGTAATCTTCTAGCCCTCAAAAGTAAAACATTTCTTAAAATGACAGTAAAAGAATGCTGCCTGGGTCACATTTACCACATAGTATTCTTGACATGCATAACTTGATTTATCTTGAGTAGCTGGCAATTTGCTACACATTTTTCAGAAAGCGTTAATTAATTTTAGTTCAAAATAGATTGGAATGCCATCCAGATTGCAACCATACTCCAAAAAGGCTAATCGGTTTTGAAAGTTTAAGTGAACCCTTTTTACTGCATAAGGCCAGCAGTTAATTTGTGTCTGAACCTTATAATTCTTTCTGACTAGACTTTATTAAAATACACATATTACCAGTGTCTTGTGGAAATTCAGAGATATTATAAGATAGGTCTGATAACATAATATTTTAATGAATGTCTATTATAATATTAAGGATATTTTACCTATGCTCTAGCACCTGTTACATCAGACATTTATTTTTAATGTCTAGGAACCATACAAATTAGAGATAATTTTACAGAAGTGCTGATCCCCCCACAACTCAAGTGAAGTCAAGATGAGTTAAGAGTGCTCAGGACTGTTGAAAAATCAAATCCCTACAATATTAGGTCATCTAGCCCCTCTGGTACCAATGCATGAATGTTCCCGACAGTAAATTTCCCAGTGGTTTGCTCAGGGCTAGTCTACACTACGCTAAAGCGCTGCCGTGGCAGCACTTTTAAGTGGCTTGTGTGGTGCTCTAGAAAAACCACCTCCACAAGGAGAGTGGCTCCCAGTGCCGGTGCACTGTCTACACTGGCACTTTACAACGCTGAAACTTGCTGTGCTCAGGGGAGTGTTTTTTCACACCCCTAAGAAAGTTGCAGTGCCGTAAATTGCCAGTGTAGACAAGCCCTCAGTTTAATTTTGCAATTTAAATTGCAAACAATGGAGCTTCCATCACTTCTGTTGGAAAACGATTCCATAATTTAACAGATCTGACTGTTAAAAGTATTTTCATGGTATTGCACCTAAGTTTTACACTGCTAAAATTAATTTAATTAATACACTAGATAAATCCCCTTGTGCCACTTAAAAATGTCTCTTCCTTCTGGTGTTTGCACCCTTTAAAATACTTGCAGCCAGCTATCACTTTCCCCTTAACCACTGTTTGTTTGAGCTAACACACTCATTTTATTAAAAATTCTGTAAATATGTGGTTTTAAGTAAACCACTTTATTCTCATATTTTATTTTTGCTACTTCTCTAAAGGCTTTCATTTGTCAACATTCTTCTAGTTCTCCACCTGAGAGTTCTGCTCTCTTAAGCACAGGACTATGTGTTTTGTAAATGTGTCCATGAATCTCTAACAGATACCAAGGAAAATGGGAGGTGGAAATCACATAAAGCCATAAGGCATTTTAATTTGTATAGTAAAAGTGTGTGTCAAATGAAGATGGACTCTTGTAATGCTTATTTTGAATTCCTTATTCTTCATTTCTTAGGTATCCCAGCCTGGACACTGAGGATGTGTGAATAAGTGAGACTGGGATGGATGTGATGATGAAAGTCTGAATAAAATATTATTTTGAGCCTGATGTCCTTCACCACACAAAAAATGAAACAGAGCTGGACTTCACTGGCGGTGACACAAAAGACCAGACCAATGGACTCTCACTAAGAGCTAATTCCTCAAAGGCTCACGAGTTTCCCCTATTCTGCCCCTAAGACTGTTTGAGATTCAGCCCACTTATTGGCAAATAGCACCATTTGTCCAAACAGCCTTTTTATAAATGAATCTGTTGCTGCTTAGCAGATAAGCGTCTGTTTCTCAGGTTCCAAAACCCATGTACGATTATTTTCAGCTTTCAAACTAACCATAAGATAGACAGAAGATAGGTTTAATTAATTTGAATTTGGTTACTTTAATGTGGACAATTTTTGTATGTCATAAGACCACCAGAGTTTGACACAATTGACAGTTTTCTGACTGATCAGTAGAATCTGAGGACTTGGATAGAAGCAAAGTGAAGTGAATTAGTTTAGCTGCGTGGGAAGTTTAAAACTTCATTTGCCTTTATACTAGTGTGACACTGTATAGAAGTAAAGATGACCATGTGTACACTAAGGTATTACCACTGATGTATCACCACTGTTGCACAATTGTGATAGATGTTATGCAAAGTATGCCTTGTAAGGTATCATTGGAAAAGTTGTGATCTGTTGAACAATGTTATCCTGTTTATATGCATGTATTATCATTGTGTATGAAGTTATGAATCCTTGCTATGTGCTTGTATCTCGAACACGTATCTCAAAGGCCCACCAGACAGATTTACATCCAGACCAGCCAGCCATGGTTGATGGGCCATTAAGGAGAATCAACCCTTCCAGTGAGCCCCTCCCAAGGATGCCTCAGAGAGCAGGAGCACTTAGACGATGGAGGCCCAGTGACCCAGCAGGACATGTAGAACATGTGATCCCTGACTCCATGCACATGGACTTGGGGGTAATCATCATTCCCTTAAAAAGAACAGGAGTACTTGTGGCACTTTAGGGACTAACAAATTTATTTGAGCATAAGCTTCACTTCTTCGGATCATTCCCTTGCCTCTTTCCTGCTCCACATCTCTGGATTATGATTTCTAACAAAGAAAAGCTTTGAACAATGGGCTGAGGACCCCAATATTTGGGATGAACCAGAGAGACTTACTGCAAGCTGGCAGATTTAACATCATTGCTATTATACTGAACTACAAACTCTGAAATGAATTGTAATGTATATGATTCATTTTAATCTCTTAATAACACTCTCTCTTTTATATTTATAAAACTTTAGTTTTTAGTTACTAACGGATTGGCTACCAGCGTGGGTTTGGGGTAAGAGCTGAAGTATATTTTGACCTGGGGTGCGTGTCTGGTTCTTTGGAACTAGAAGAACCAAATATATGAGATTTTTGGATTTAATAATCATTTATGACAGAAGTCTGGTTTTCTGGGTGGTACCTGAGGGGCTAGAAGTCCTGCAGGGGACTGTCTGTGGCTTCAAAACAACTAGTATAGTATTTTGGAAGCACACATTTGTTACTGGCTTGGTGAAATCTTACGATTCAATATGCCGCCAGTTTGGGGTACATGCCCTGTTTTCTGGCAGTCTGACCTGAGACTGGCACTCTTAGCTGCGTCCCATACCAGGCAGCGTCACAACTGGAAGGCAATGTTATCATTGTGTCATTTTAATCACCACTAGAACTTGACTTAAACGAATAAAATATCACCCACAAAAAATCCCCTCTCTCCCCCCACTACATTAAAGATATACATTTTTTTCAGGAATCAGAAAAATAAGGAACACATACGGCGAGATCATCACCCCGCAGAGCATTCCCTGAGAGGTCAAGGTAGGTGAGAGTGTTAGCAATCAGCTGGTTGGCACTCAGTGACTGGGAAAGGCTATTCACCCCTGCAACAAAATGTCAATATTCAACTTAGTTGGGTTAAATGAAGAATTAGCATAAACCCTGTAATGACAAAGTTTCAGTGAACATACTGTCAACTATCAATGATCTCCTGCTATCAGTATTGTTATGATTTATTTTTCTCCTACAGGGCCCACTCTTACAAGGTGCCAAACTCCCTCAACTCCCATTGACTTCACTAGGAATTCAGGGTTCCCTACCATCTAGCAGGACCAAGCCCTTAACCTGTATTACCAGATCCTTAGGAACAACCTTCTGATACATTTACTGTACCATGTACTTGGCTCAATTCTAATGGGTTTTTTTACATTACTCAAAATATGGTTTGTGTGTAAACAAGGATGTTTAAATAAAAACATCCGCAGAAGGCAAATACATTAACAATTATAGTTCACTACTAATTCAAAGGCAGTTGACAAGACATAGAAGTTCAAACATTTAAATTATGTATTCACCGCTAATTTCAGAAAAATATTTGGCTAACTAAGATATCATGAAATATATATTTGAACACACTGATGTACAGTATTAAATCCTGTTCAGAACAAATAAATATTTTTGGTATTAAAATTAAAAATTATGTGTCAAGAACCAACAAATCAGCATTCCCTTCAAAGGGGTTCCTAAGCTATTTAAAACAGAGATGAAGTGGACACCTTCAGCCAATGTAACTTGCATACTAGGCATGATAGCTTATTACTGAACTCTTGAATCATTCTGGATGGCTGTAGGCTGCTTCCCAATCAGTAAGTACCTGAGAAAATCCATTAGACACACAAGCATCATTGCCTCCTATAATAGAAGGGTGGCTTTTATTAAGCGCTTGGTCAAAGGAACAGAGAAGACAAGTGCTTTGAACTGCTGAGCAACAGTTGGCAGCTTTCCAAACAATTCATAAACATGGATTGGCAACAGATAGAAGTGCCCATCTTTCAGGTTAAAAATACGTTGCAATTCTTAATGCTAAAAAGGACATAGGTTTGCCAAGGAACATACGATGAAGAAGCTGGCAAAATCAGGAGCCACAGATGTTTGGAAAACTAGAGCACCAAATCTAAACACCAAAATATTAAGATGAGATCAATATTAGTAGCATGATTGTTGGCTTCAAGGATTATTTTTGGAAATGGGCCTCTCTCTGAAAAGAGTTAGTAAGTGTTACTATAGCTGCCAAGCTTTCAAATTTTCACTATTCACTCTGCAATTTTATTTTATTGTTAATGTAAGTCTTTGTTACTAAACACATTCCACCTGCAAACTGCAGGGCTGAAACATTGTACATACAAAATGCAAGTTTTTTAAATCTTTAACAGATCTACCTGGCCACAATGGGTTCTAGCCATGTGCCCATTTTAATGAGTGATAACAGCAGTTGTTACTATACGGAAGTAGAAAGGAGCAGTGCAATGAGCATGTTCACACACACACAAACACCTTGCTAGATCCCATCTGAATAGCAACAGTAGCATATGATTCAACAGCAGCAAATGATATTGAGAACTAGAATAACGAAGCAGTGTTTGAGCTAGTTAACGTTGGGGGGCACTAGGGTAGAAAGTAGAATCTCTCCTCCTTTAGGGTTTTTGTTTGTTTTTAAATGAATCAGTCTTTCATTAACTACAAAGTCACTGGTTCTGATCTAAAGCCCAATGATATCAATGGGAGCCTTTTCATTGACTTCAGTGAGCTCTGGATCAGGTTCAAAAAGCTGAGATTTAATTGATCCGAGCACATGGAATTTTCTGTTTGACTCAAAGCTCCAAGTTGCTAAACCTCTTTTAGAGCTTCCCTTATTGTATACTGTGCTATTAACAGAGATCCTACTTCAGTCTGAATGAAGCCTATAATGTTGTTTCCCTGCACTCAGACCTAACAACTGTTAGGAACTACGAAACACCATATTTAAAGAAAGATCATCTGGCAAGTTGCTGCCTGCAGTTCACTTGTCAATCTCACAAAGGAATCTCAAATGAAATGGATTTGTTAAGTAGTAAGGTAAAACAATAAGGAAGAAGTGAAAAGCACTGTAAGTGCTGCTTATTATCTCCCTAAAACAAAAGACTGGAAAAATCCACTTGTCCAGTTGCCCAGGACTGAATAGGAAACTTTCCCAAGTGAGTCCCAGCACTCACTTCAAAATTTAGGCTTTTATTTAAAAAATAGTTCTAACCTTTATGGTTTCAAAAATAACCTTCAAATGCAAAACAAGGTTAAATTAATGCAATGCTGTCTCTCTAAGTCGGGGTCCCCAAAGCGGTGCCCGCAGACGCCATGGCGCCCACCGGGGCGTCTAAGTGCGCCCAAGTACTGGTCAGCGGACAAGCATCCACCGAAATGCCGCCGACAAGCAGTGTCATCCAGAGGTGTTGCCGCCAAAATGCCGCCTCTGGATAACACTGCTTGTCAGCGGCGACAACGCCTATTGATGTTGCCCATTGTCAGCGGCATTTCGGCGGATGCTCATCCGCCGCCACGGTCCTCCGTGGCTCGTCGTCTGGCGCCCGCCAGACAAAAAAGGTTGGGAACCACTGATCTAAGTCAAGGGAGGGCAGACTGATAAAAGGAGCTGTAAAGACAGCCACAAAAGCAGTGAAGAGGAGACTGTGTGGAGATATAGAGAGGCAAGAAATTCACTGTTTTGAGGGCACCGCACATATAGATAAACTCTCATGAACAGCAAGATAAGTCATATCATTAGGCTAGGCTTTTTAGTCAGAATAGCATGTTTTCAACAGGAATATTGAAGGGCTGCTCTAGCACAATATCCAGTGGTAAGGTCTTAGTCTCTGCAGATTTGAGAATCATTGCAGTGCAGTCTGCATTAGGATTCTTACTAGGTCATCATTAGGCATGAAAGATGGACTCTGCTTTTGTTTTAAGACCTTTTTAAAAATAAACCACAAAAATCCCTTTGATTTTGTTCATTGCTTCAATATTCTGTCCTTGCTGATTAACATTTGGTTGAGCGGTCTTGACTAATCTGACAACTGTTCTTGAGATAGGTGGAAACAGATAGAATGTCCCATTGACCTAAAAATCCAAAGCATTGGTAGATGCCATTGGACCAAATGATGGAACTTCAAGTGAGGAAGAGTACAGGAGGTGACTCAACATACTGGAAGCTGTGTGCACTTTTGCCAGGGTTGGATTTGGTCCAAAGACTTGAGTAAATATTCTGAGTTTTCTCCTATCCCAAGAATAAATATCAGGGTGGTCAAAATTCCAAGAACGGAGTACTAACACAATGAATGGAACTAAAGTTTTATAAGGTTTTAAAGAACCAAAAAATCCAGCAATCATGCCCTGATGACTGGGCTATGGTAAGAATCATAATGCAAAACACACTGCACAACAATAAATGTCAAATCAATTTAAAGGCTAATCACTAGTAGCAGGTCCATTTTCAAAGGTGCAGAATTGCCTCCACCCACAGTAGTTTCATGAGCCATCTACTAAAACGGTATGCTGAAGAAATATGTTGGATAGAGCTTTTCTTAAAAACAGATCAACTTCTGAAAGTTAGAAACATGTGGAGCTCCCACATCAAAGAGCAACATCTAAAATGGTAACACAGCTTTGCTTACTGTTACAAGTGAAGTGATAAAAACAACAAAGAGTCTGGTGGCACCTTAAAGACTAACAGATTTATTTGGGCATAAGCTTTCGTGAGTAAAAACCTCACTTCTTCGGATGCATAGAGTGAAAGCTACAGATGCAGGCATTATATACAGACACATGGAGAGCAGGGAGTTACTTCACAAGTGGCGAACCAGTGTTGACAAGGCCAATTCAATCAGGGTGGATGTAGTCCACTCCCAATAATAGATGAGGAGGTGTCAATTCCAGGAGAGGAAAAGCTGCTTCTGTAGTGAGCCAGCCACTCCCAATCCCTATTCAAGCCCAGATTAATGGTGTTGAATTTGCAAATGAATTTTAGTTCTGCTGTTTCTCTTTGAAGTCTGTTTCTGAAGTTTTTTTGTTCAATGACAGTGACTTTTAAATCTGTGATAGAATGACCAGGGAGATTGAAGTGTTCACTTACTGGCTTGTGTATGTTACCATTCCTGATGTCCGATTTGTGTCCATTTATTCTTTTGCGGAGGGACTGTCCGGTTTGGCCAATGTACATGGCAGAGGGGCATTGCTGGCACATGATGGCATATATGACATTAGTGGATGTGCAGGTGAATGAGCCCCTGATGGTGTGGCTGATGTGGTTGGGTCCTCTGATGCTGTTGCCAGAGTAGATATGGGGACAGAGTAGGCAACGAGGTTTGCTACAGGGATAGGTTCCTGGGTTGGTGTTTCTGTGGTGTGGTGTGTAGTTGCTGGTGAGTATTTGCTTCAGGTTGGGGGGTTGTCTGTAAGCAAGGACTGGCCTGCCTCCCAAGGTCTGTGAGAGTGAGGGATCATTTTCCAGGATAGGTTGTAGGTCGTGGATAATGCGCTGGAGAGGTTTTAGCTGGGGGCTGTATGTGATGGCCAGTGGTGTTCTGTTATTGTCCTTGTTGGGCCTGTCCTGTAGTAGGTGATTTCTGGGTACCCGTCTTGCTCTGTCAATCTGTTTCCTCACTTCCCCAGGTGGGTATTGTAGTTTTACGAATGCTTGATAAAGATCTTGTAGGTGTTTGTCTCTGTCTGAGGGGTTGGAGCAAATTCGGTTGTATCTTAGGGCTTGGCTGTAGACAATGGATCGTATGATGTGTCTTGGATGGAAGCTGGAGGCATGTAGGTACGTATAGCGGTCAGTAGGTTTCCGGTATAGGGTGGTGTTTATGTGACCATCACTTATTTGTACTGTAGTGTCCAGGAAGTGGATCTCTTGTGTGGACTGGTCCAGGCTGAGGTTGATGGTGGGGTGGAAATTGTTGAAGTCCAGGTGGAATTCTTCAAGGGCCTCCTTTCCGTGGGTCCATATGATGAAGATGTCATCAATGTAGCGCAAGTAGAGGAGGGGCACTAGGGGACGAGAGCTGAGGAAGCGTTGTTCTAAGTCAGCCATAAAAATGTTGGCATACTGTGGGGCCATGCGGGTACCCATAGCAGTGCCACTGACTTGAAGGTATAAGTTGTCCCCAAATCTGAAGTGGTTGTGGGTGAGAACAAAGTCACAAAGCTCAGCCACCAGGCTTGCTGTGGCCTCATCAGGGATACTGTTCCTGACAGCTTGTAGTCCATCCTCATGTGGAATATTGGTATAAAGTGCTTCTACATCCATGGTGGCCAGGATGGTGTTTTCAGGAAGAACGTCAATGCACTGTAGTTTCCTCAGGAAGTCGGTGGTGTCTCGAAGATAGCTGGGAGTGCTGGTAGCATAGGGTCTGAGGAGAGTGTCCAAATAGCCAGATAATCCTGCTGTCAGAGTACCAATGCCTGAGATGATGGGGCGTCCAGGGTTTCCGGGTTTATGGATCTTGGGTAGTAGATAGAATACCCCTGGTCGGGGTTCTGGGGGTGTGTCCATGTAGATTTGTTCCCGTACTGTAGCTGGGAGTTTCTTGAGCAGATGGTGTAGTTTCTTTTGGTATTCCTCAGTAGGATCAGAGGATAGTGATAGTTAAAGGATGTTCTGTCCCATCTCGTGGCACCAAGACCACTTAGAGATTAATGCATTTACTCTCTCTTAGCCTTATCTAAGAGCCATATGGCTTTTAGCTCATGCATTTAGTTCCAGAGGCCCCAGGTTCGATCCTGCCCGCCGACGACCAGGGTCTGTCGGTGTTACGTAAGTCAATGGGAAGCTTTCATCTAACTTCAATTATGGGCATGATCCAAATCCCACTGAAGAGCCTACTATGGCTAAGAGATAAGGTTCAGATACTCTCATAATGTCAGCCATATAAGTAGGTAAGTTAGACAGAGTGTAATAATCAAGTACACAACAAATTATTTTACAATTACATAATGACAGGATCCATCACTACCAAAAACGTTTTGTTTTACTCATTCATCACATAGAGAAAAAGTGCAGGATTAAGTATAAAACATACCTTTAGGTGACAATGAGGTTTTAGATAAATTTAAATGTTTCAGTCCCTTCGGGAGTTTGGCAAACTGGATACTTAGAGAGGACACACCTGTTTTGGGGGGGGGGGGGGGGGGAGGGAGGAGAGAAAAAGAGCATAAAAGTTTTTAGCTTTTCTGACGGAGAGTGGCTTTCAGGATTCTGAACCACAGTTAAAATCTGAGACCACACAGTGAAAGTAAATGGAGTGTAGGCTGTTCAACTCCTCACATATACAATTCAGTTTCTTCCAGGGTTGGCCCAAAGATGTATACAACAACCACCTCCTTTTTATTTTAACATGCTTAAAGCTATGCAGTGCGTGCTTAAGTTTTTGAGGGCCAAGGGTCAAAGAGAAGGTAACGTGTGCCAGGATGTCAGCAGATGGATAGTTTGAGAGCTTTATGGTTCCGCCACAGGAAAACGATAATGAAGCTAAATACAACAGTAGTGAATGTGCAGCTTTCCAAGTAATAAGAATCTCTTTGGGTCTATTAGAAAAAAAGGTCAAGGTTCAATGGAGTTTAGCTAACCTTGACCTCTCTTCCTAACTGAGTCAAACCCTTTCTTCATTAGATAAACAGGCAAAGGCGTTACTGAAAAAGGACTGGAGTATTTTGTACAGCTGAACTAGTAGTGCAGAGTAGGATGTGTTTTTTGTATAAAATAAATTCTGATGCAGGTAACGTAGCAGAGAACTTGCTCTAGGAATCTGAAGCCTCCATTCTAGTCATAATGGTCACTTATCTCATTTAATTAGACTGAAATATACACTGGCCTTTATACAGTCTCAAAAATCACATAATGGACCATTTTCCCGAATAAAAAAAGAATTAGGGTTCTGGTACCAACTACATTACTCAGCACCATTTTGCTGAAAGAAAAAACGCAAAAAACAATTTCTCACTTTAACTGAGGTTCTGCATTCCATAAATTTATTTCCCATTTTAAAATGGGTGATGGAATATTTAAGGAGACACCTGCTCAGTAACGATCGAGGTAATTTATACAATATTCATTACCAGAATAAATCTATCAACAAGTAAATTGCAGCAATGAGATGAGGTATGAAATATACTTTTCTGTACCAAATCACAGGTTATAATCCAGGTAAGCTTCCCTTGGGGGAACATACATCTCTTTAAAAAGAATAAACTTGCCTCTTGTGCCAAAACCCAAAACAGATAATTAAAAAAAAAAAAAAAAAAAAAAAAAGCTAATCCTGACATTCTTACTTCAATGGACATATAAATATAGAAAAAATATTTCTCATATTCTTTTATCTATCTATCTTAAACACCTAAGTGGTTATACTTCAGACATTTGTGGAGTTTTTGTTTCAAGGTCTTTTTGTTGTTTGTAAAAGTGTGGTTGGCATGTATATTGCCGATACATGTAGCTTCCACAGACTGTCCAAAACTGCAGGCCATATTTTGTATATATGGCCAAGTTGTTGCTATGAAGATGCATTACTTTGTCTACTGTAAAAATACAATAGTAACTGGATGTATTCACCAACTTATTTCAAGAACGAGTCAGGTTATCTTATGAGAATATGCAAGTAACTGCACTTCACCTTTGTAGAAATTTATTGTTAGAGAAAACAAGGTGAAAAATACCTGGGATTATATTTAACAAACATTTGCTTCTGGAGAAATTTCAAGGAAGCACCAGTTGACAATGTTTTAAACATTTTATTAACTAGTGAAATTTATTTTACATTTCCTTCTATTTTTGCTTGAAAAAAGAGGTGGTTATTTTTGTATGGATAAGGTGTCTATCACAGGGCTTCTAAGCAATGTACCATAGACTCAATACACCACACTAAGATCAGGAATAAAAATCAACCCCAACTGAAGGCAGAAGCAAAATATTTCACTTGACATAAAAACCCATGTAAAGAATCTCACAAACTTTGCAAAAAACTTTAAAGATGATGCAGGTATAATTTTGGACCTGCTAACCCTGGGTCAGATTTAATTTTAGTGACGATTGGAGTGGGATCCTTGATACATTTTCTTTCCTAACTACACTTTACAAATCTCTGCAGCTCCACTGAAGTAAGAGACTCAAGTATTAAACTTTTTTAAGCTACTGCCTCAGGATTTTATGTTCTCTGGCAGGTCCTCTCCACTTCTTGGTTGGAGCTGGTTCTCTGCAGGAGGCTTAAAAGCCAAATATGATTTTGATGTCAAAAGGGCAGAGAAAAGGAGGGAAGGCAGTACGAGGAGAGTAAATACTGTTCTGTTGCACCTGAGCTATTTATTGGAGAGTAGCAAATATCCTTTCCCCTTCTCTCACACTACAGCCAACAAAGTCTCTAATCCAGTCAGCACCACCCACATTAGCTGCTGAGATCTTATAGCAGGGGTGGGCAAACTACAGCCTGCGGGCCAGAGCCATTTTAAGCCAGCCCACAAGCTTCCACTGGGGAGCAAGGTCTGGGGCTCAATCCCGCTCCGGTGCTCTGGTCGGGGCGCTGGGTCGGGGGCCACAGCACGCGGCTCAGCCCTGCTCTGGCCGGGCGCTCCGGCTCCTATGCGCTCCAATGGCCCCCTCCCACACTCCAATGGGCTGCCTGGCTGTGCCGCTGCATAGAAGCTGGAGAAGGGACATGCCACTGCTTCTGGGAGCCACCTGAGGTAAGCGCAGCTCTGAACTTGCACCCCGAGCCTCTCCCCATGCCCCAATCCCCTGCCCCAGCTCTGAACCCCCCCCGCTCTCCAAATCCCTCGATCTCAGCCCGGAGCACCCTCCTGTACCCCAAACCTCTCATCCCCAGCCCCACCCCAGAGCCTGCAACCCCAGCCAGAATCTGCACCCCTGCCCCAGCCCTGATCCCCCTCCCGCCCTCCGAACCTCTCGGCCCCAGCCCAGAGCATCCTCCCCTACATCCCAAACTCCTCATCCCCAGCCCCGCCCCAGAGTCCGCACCCCCAACCAGAGTCCTCACCCCCTCCCACACTCCAACCCCAATTTTATGAGCATTCATGGCCCGCCGTACAATTTCTATTCCCCGATGTGGCCCTCAGGCCAAAAAGTTTGCCCACCCGTCTTATAGCCTCATCAGCATGATGCCCTGGGAACCAGTGAGCTAGGACCTAGGAAAAGATAATAGTAGAGAAAAACAAATGCAGTGGAGCCATTCAAGTCTTGGATAAGCAGGAGGCTAAATTTTTTAAATCAGTCTGCCCCTTCTGGCAACATACAACAAAACTGGTGTCAGTTCCAGTAAGAGAGCAGGAGAGAAAGACCAAGCTGCAACCAGGAATACAAGGAGAGCTTAATAAAAAGACAAAGTGCAGAGATGTTTTGGAACATTAAGGTGTTTAAAGGAAACCAAGAGAGTGAAATCCTGGCCCCATTCAAGCCAGAAAGGCCAGGATTTCATCTCTAGACTGCTAATACGCTCCACAGGTACCTCACAAAATCTAACAGTGCAGTGAAGGGAATCCAAGCATGATTTAACACATTGTTCACAGTACAAAGCCATTACACTCAGCACTGTTTTTTTAACAGAGACTAATTGTTAAATCTCAAGTAAACAAAATATTCTTTTGGCATTATCTGCACACAAACACCTGTTCTGATCTTCTATTCGAGTAATCATAATCATTACTCGTTCCCTCCCTTATCATTCACATAACTGTAAACTACTACTAGTATTGAATACTCTGATTGTTACATAATAACCGGGGTAAACTCCCAGTTCCTGTTGATGTGACAAGTTAAAAACAGAGATGTTTTACATATTCCTTATCTGTAATTAACTATGATTTTGCATACGTCTTCCTTACGACAAAGTCATATTGGTTCCTTCAATTCGCGCACACAATCTCTAGTACAATTTGCACACACAAGATACCAGAAGCCCTGAATTTCTGCTTAGGTCTTATTTTGAATTTAATGAAATGCAACATTTGCTTACTGAAATTATATTTAATTTCTCTGCAATTTAAAATAGCCAAGTAACTTGTTTAATTTCTGCATTTTTAAGAAAATTAAACTTTTAACTGAATGGTCAGCTGAAAAGATTTAACTAAGAAACTAGTCAAAATCCAAGTTTGTATGTCCATAATTAACTATTGTTTTGCCTAAATTTTCTCTTGTATGTCATTACTTCTGTCTGTTTTGAACTGTTCTCTTTGTAGCATGTGAAATACCCAGCCTGACTTAAAGACAAAAGATCTTCCATTATATCAAGTCTGCTTATGCTTTTGTTTTTTTAATAAGAAAGAAACACAGTGAGCTCTCCTTTTAACCTACCTAAATCCAATTCTTAAAAAACAAAAGCAACAACTTGTATAAAATGTGATAGCCTTTTTCCTCCTCATGACTATTTATTGTAAAGAAGTTAGTGTGGTTACTACAAAGAGTTTTGGCTGGTCAAAAAAGGATTTTCAAATTATATGGAAATGTTCACGAAAAATATTCCTGTGGTTTGAAATTCTGATTTCTCAACTAAACAATTTAAAACAAAAAATGGTGTTGATTCATTCTGAAACAAACTGAGTGGAATCTAACTAAAACACTTTCAAATTTGTGGGGTGAGCACCACACACACCTTTCCCACTGTATAGAGAAAGGGAGAGATGGGGAGACTACCCACCCCCATTCATCTTCCAGTGACAAGTGAACATTTTTTGTTTTGAATTGTTTCCTCAAACACAATATGAAACAAAAGGTTTTACAGAATAGAATTCCTATTTTTCAAGCAGCCCTATAAATGATGTATTAAGGGTGTGATCGTGAGAATGCCCTGTGCATGGAATGCTTAAGTGAAGTAAATGGGAAATCCATAAGCACGGTGCTTCCAGGATCAAGCTTAGACTGAAAATTTTATTTTAATTTAAAAATACAATGTTCAGTTTTTAGGATGGAAAGAGAAGAAAGAAGGGATGGGCGTGACTTGAGTCTAAACTGAAATCACTCAGAAATTAAGGCCTAGATTCAGCAAAGCTGAATCTTTAAGCATGTGCTTCTCTCTCATTGAAGTCAACGGGATCGTTTTGCTGAAAAGGGACAGACTTACATAGATACTCAGTGTAAGGGCTGAACTGACTGGGGTGAACTGTTTACAATATTGAGCACTAGAAGGGAGCTCAAAAACTGACAGCTTCAATGCACTTAGAAATATTTATATAATCACAGATGAATTAAAGAGGTAGTTCTATCTGCTAGAAAACACCTGGAATACATAGGAACAAAGTTGTGTGTCACTCTCAGATGGTCCTTAAACCAAGTCTATTACTTTTTAAAATATAGTATTTGAAACCCTTTCTTCTCTCTCCACCCCAAGCACAGTGTTTCTCCACTGTCAGTTAGCTCAAAAGTGATCTCTGTGAAGCCAAACAAGCCCAACTTTTAATTAAATTCATGGTTACACTAAAACCGTTCAACACCTATTGGTAAATCTCAAACTAATAGACATTTGCAAACTAAAAAAAGATAAGCAATTCGCAGTGACCTATGAGCAACAGATATTTACGATGCAATTACACCAAGCACAATGCTCTGTTATTCAGGCAAAGGGGAATGAAGTAGCACTAATCCTCTTATTTTGGCTGTATAAAAGGAAAAATGTAAATGTTATAGTACCTCTGTCCTCAAGAGGGTTGCTAGCAAGGTTAATTGTATGAAGTCCTGAGTTGGGATTATGGGCTAGGGCATTGGCCAGTTTCTGTGCAAAATCTCTGCAAGAAAATAAAACAAAAGATGATGATGATATTATCTCCTGCATTAACACCATATTCAGAGGCTTAAAATGACCCAATTACTGGAAAGAAAGGAAATGGCCAAATTTGCCAGTTGCAGACATGTACAGTATTTCCCTTAGTTTAGTCACATCTATTTGCACAATTTGTTGTTTTTCAACAGCAATCTTTTATTTATACATTATCCAATATCATACCAAAGAATGCCCATCCATAGCTCTGAGTGCCTTTGAGATTATATATATATTATTAAAAAAAAACCCACAGCAAAATAGGAGTTCTAAAACAAACTGTCCAAAGCAGCCAATTTCTCCCTCTGACCACATCATTTGATCATCAGTCATGTGATCAGTACAGTTTAATCACTAGCATGCTTTCCCAGAACTCCTGCCCTCATGTGCATCGGTTCTCCATTGTACCTGCTCAAACAAAGAGGCTTTGCAGCATATCCAGAAGGTCAACAAACAGGGACTATTTCTGACCTTGTGGCATAGGTGCAGGGCGTGCTATAGCACTCTGTAGCTTGAAGTGGTTTCCATTATATACCAGGGTTTACAGTTTGGTTCAATGGCTCTCAGCACCCCCACTATACAAATTATTCCAGCATCTCTGCCTTCTGGGAGAGGAGGGGAGATAGAATTCCAGAAGAAAGGGGCCCTTATGGACAACTCTCTGCTCGCTCTCTTTTATAATCAGGAGGGTCAAGCTCAGGGGCCTTCGCTGATCACAACTGTGGCAAAATAGCCCAGGAAGGATCTAAGCTGTTTAGGTCTCTGCAGGTCTAAACAAACCCTCTAGACTCCACCCTGAAACCAATAGGCAGCTTTTAACCACTAACTCTTGGTTCAATCTGCTCTCTTTTCCTTACAATAGAAAGCTCTTATTTCCTGTAACCAAGAATGAGAGACAACATAGCTAAATACCTCATTAATTTTGTCAAAAGACAAGAACTCACTTAAGGGCAAATCCTGCCTACAGAGCACAACCTAAGTGATCGTTCTGTCCACAAGGGGGTACATAAGAACCAATAGAGCAGGAATCCTCTCTCTGGATATGGAGTAGCAGCGGAGCCCTGAAACTGCAGTCACCTCAACAGTGTGGGGCCAATGATGGTCATGTGCACGTCTGAAACAGTGAAGTCCTGAGAGGCGCTTTTTTTTTTTTTTTTTTTTTTTTAAATATTGGGGAGAAATGAACAAAGCGGATGTCAATAGGGAGCAAGTAACCACACTCATCAGTTTATCGCAGGCAAGACATGATCATGGGCTGACCCAAGATAGTTTCATCCTTAAAGGCAGGTGATATTTGAGCACAGACACTCACCAAGGAGAAAGTGCTGTGTATTGGCAGGGCCTATACTGTTTTGAGCTTTAACAACTTTTTACAACTAATTTTCTCCTTCATTCTTCTCTTATCCCTTAGCCACTATTATCACCACAACATTTTTGTCTGTCTCGGGGCTTGCTTCAACATTCCACCCTAATTTATGTCCCTTCCTCATACTGCCATACCCACAGACCAAAATTTCCTAACATACCCCTCCTTCCCTTTAGTGATGGATGGGTGGCACTGGCCAGGAAACCATCCAGCCAACTCTGCCAGATTTCTGCCAGCAGACTGGTCCCCAATCACAAAGGTTATGCTCCTGTGGCTATCTTCTGCCACTTTAAGGTGACAAGCCTTAGCAAACCAGAGAATCCAGTCCTCTGATTATTATATGCACCCCATTCTTCCAATGTGGCCTACTTAGTTAGTGTACCTTATTTCAGCCAACTCACTAAGCTTCTACTGCACTGTCCTTACTCGTCATTCTTCCTTTTCAACTAAAAGTCAATATCCTGCTGGATAAGTTCTGTCCCGATTACCCATCTAAATAGTTATCAAAATGCCACTTTCTGCTTTACATAGGGAAACTTCCCAAGGAACAAAGAGCGATCTCTCCTCATGTTTGTTAGGATTATACAGCAGCGGTTCTCAACCAGGGGTATGAGTATACTTGGAGGTACACAGAGATCTTCCAGGGGGTACCCTCAACTCATCTAGATATTTGCCTAGTTTTACAACAGGCTACATATAAAGCACTAGCAAAGTCAGTACAAACTAAAATTTCATACAATGGCTTGTTTATATTGCTCTATACTGTACACTGAAATGTAAGTACAATATTTTTTTCCATTTGATTTATTTTATAATTCTATGGTAAAAATGAAAAAGTAAACAATTTTTCAGGAATAGCGTGCTGTGACACTTGTATTTTTAGGTCTGATTTTGAAAGCAAGTAGTTTTTAAGTGACATGAAACTTGGGGTACACAAGACAAATCAGTCTTCTGAAAGGGGTACAGTAGTCTGGAAAGGTTAAGATCCACTGTCTTACATATTTGGGATAAAATTTTCAAAAGCACATAGAGTGACTTGTGTCTCATTAAAAGCCAATGGGACTTAGGCACTTTTCAAATTTACCCTTAGTAGCATTTCTCAACTCTGACTATGGAAGTGGTCATAACTCCCTAAAAATGCTTTGTCTGTAGCGTATAAATGGGATGAATACATTTCTTCCCAGCAAATAGACATTATAACCTGCAGAACTGAGAAATACACCTTTACAGGGACAGATAGCTAATGCTGATCACAGCAGAGAGAGACAAGGTCAACATGCCAAGTACTCTGAATGTATATGATGCCACAAAATCAAGTCTCAGGGATGATTGTCAGTCAAGCTCTATTAAAGTCAAAACCAGACCTATATATGACAAGTTAATGTAGGCAACGTGCCAGGACAGTCAATAACCTTATAATCGTATCAAATTGTTTTTACTGTGTAAAATGACACAAAATATGAAGAAATTAATGATACAGTCAGTTACTTGTTACATTTTGAATGATGGACATTAAGGCACTGAACTGGGGATCAGGAGATGTGTTTAATTCCAACCTCTACCACAAATTTGGAGTGACCTGGGGAAAGTCACTTACTCCCTAGTGCTTATGTTTCCTATTTGTAAAACGAGGATAATATTTCCTTTTTCCCACCCTTCTGGTTTGTCTGTTTAGATTAATAATCCATTGGAGCAAGGACTGTGTCTTACTATCTGAATATACAACTCCTAGCACAATGGGGGGTTAGGGCAGCTATATGCCACTCCAACTCTAATATGGAGCACACAATGTACTTCTAAAGGGCCACAGCAAATCCTAGTTGACAAGTTTAACTTTTGGGCTAATTCCTAGAGATTGTAAGAATTTGCTGCCTCTCACAAGAAATGGAGGCGGTTAAGGTACGGAAGTAGTGCTGGAGTATTTAAGCGTGAAATCGCATTATTTCTAAATGTTTTCATTTTTTATGATTACTGTAAGAGGTTTATTTTTTGTTTGCTTTTTAAGTACCACAAGTAAAAGTACAGAGAAGTATATTTTCTAGTTTGAATATTAGGATATATTCATTCTATCTTAACAGACAGTGTCCACCACCAACATAAAAAAATCCAGACTGCAATCTGTTGTCCAACAGTATTCCTTATTATAGTGAAGAAACCGAACATAGTGTTTTCTAAAAGAGCGTCAAGTTTTTCATATCAATGTTGGCAACTAAATTTTGAGAGGAAATCATGAGTTATTTAAGGTTCAAATGACTTCTAAAACTGTCTGTTCTGCACAGCTACCAGCTGTTCAGCCAGCTTCCTTGTTTGTAAAGGAACAAATAAGTATAAGTAACAACCTCATTTTCACAGGTGCTAACCCATGTAGCCCCCAGAGACTCCAGTGCAGTTTGTGAACACTTACAACCTCTGAAAAATATGACCATGAGCTCTTTGGAACAGGGTGGTAATTTTTGTATTAGCTATTTTACCAGTTCTATCACACAGTCTACTTTCTATGGTCCTATGCGTAAATCATAACTAATGTAAATTTTTTTTAAAAAATTACTTACGTTCTAAGCCCGGCATTCTCTAATACCAATTCTTCCAATCGATTGGATCTACTCACCACTCTCAGGATCTGCTCACAGACATCAGTGGACTGCCATGAAAACGATATAACAATATTACTAAAGCAAAAACATTCTTACATCACCGAAAATATACAGCTGTAAGCTAGGAATAGCCTCACGTAATGAAGCCTTGGCCATAACTGGATCTCCTAGTCACCACAATACAAAAAATAATAATAGTAGCAGAAGCCTCCAAAACCCAGTAAGAGAACGTAAGATAGCAAAATTAATTTGGGAAAGATTCTAAGTGGGAAATTGGTATGTGAGAGGCAAACTAACAGAGACTCACTCAAGGTGTAGGCCAACAAAACAGGACAAAATCTTATTTCTGACAGAAAAACTGTGTGATTAATAATATTACTTATTTAAAAACTTTGTCTCCATGACAATCTTTTACGGAACAGACATAATTAATAAGCCTAAACTAGAATGACCACAAAACCAGAAACAGGAGTATCACAATGCAGACCCACAAGGGACACATTCTGGCTGCAGGCACTCCATGAAAGAGCTTTGTGGTTGGGGAGTGTGCTCCACGTATTTTAATGTGGATCCTGCTAACCCACACCGAGCCATTACACACCCCACCATGTTTACATTAGTCATATTTTGTAATAAGTAATTTGCATGGGCAGCTGTGGGATCCACGATGAACCATAACATTAGAGTAAAATAAAGCTGCTTTTATGCTATTAATTTGCTAATGTTGGAGAGGATAAAGGTGAAGAGAGAAATGTTGTAGTTTTAAATTTTTACTTCAGCTGTGATCCCAAGATCAATATACAACAAATAATACTATCGCCTCACTTTTATTTTATTCTTTGTTTTGCTTTTGAACTCTGGTCCCCCAACACACAAAATCAAGGTTCCATTAGAGGTCTGAAGCTGAGTTTTTGTCATGACCATGACAGCTAAGATGATTTTGCTCAGGCCAATAAATCATTCCCCATTAAAAGTTCCCCCACGACACTTGTATTGGGGTCTGAGAGTCTACCTGGTGTCTGACCCCACAGCTCAATCAATTTCTAAAGCTAAATTTCTTAGCCTTTTAGCTTTTCAGTCTAGTTCTCAACTCATTTAAAAAACAAACAACAACTCTACAACACAGAGGGGAGAAAAATCTACTTTCAGTCCTCCTTTTACATAATGCAGTTTGTACTGGTGTTTTAAGGACTGTCACTTCTCTATCACCACAGGCATTGATCTGCACTCTTATATTTTACAAAAAGAACAGGAGTACTTGTGGCACCTTAGAGACTAACATTAGTCTCTAAGGTGCCACAAGTACTCCTGTTCTTTTTGCAGATACAGACTAACACGGCTGCTACTCTGAAACCTATCTTATATTTTAGTAACTGAGAATATGATCAATGTCGGTATACCAGTGTGTTTACAAATGAGTGGTTTAATCTGTTTCTGAGAAAGGTACAACGGTGTCTACCAAAGACAGTGCCATAGTGGGAGATGCAAAGACCAGTACATAGTATTGATCCTGGATTTGTTTTTCTTAAACTGGCTCTCAGTAATGTCATTATAATATGGATTTAGCAATCAATCAGCTTTTGTATTATCCTCCGGATATTTTTGACTGCCAGCTTGAGTGCATGGAATTAAGGAGTTACTATAAGAAGTGGGTTTATTTTAGAGCTGTACAAAACTTGCTAATTGGATTCAATCAGTTTCAGCAAATCAAAGACACTAGGTTCCGTTTGCTAAGATTGCATCTCCTGTGGTTTGTTTGAAAAGTTTTATGTTTGTACAAACCCCAGAACTCCAAAGAAACCTCAAGAAAATCCCAGCAAAATAAAACCGTTTCCTAAAGAAACCATAGTTGCATCACACTTTCCCTCTACATATATTCTCTAATACACCCCTCCCCAAACACGGCCCCATGTCCCTCCTCATCCCCTTGCCCCACCAGCAACCCCTTCAGGTGCCTTTTTGGTGGACCTCACTGAGCTTTACTACGTGCCCAAAGCTTTCAGGTGGTTGACTGAAACCATCACTGGCTCACTCCCAGATTTTCAGGGGATGGACATCAAATAAGCTTGTTGTTATTAAACCCCTGCACACAAATGTCCATATTGGTGTCCTGAGAAAAGTGCAATGTCTGACAGCAACCCTAATCAGCTCCTGGAACAGGAAATAGTCCAAGCACTGCTGGTTTCGAGGTTTCCATTCTAAAAGGTTTCACACCACTGTAGTTAGCTTAGTGATCATGAAAGCAAAGGGCTAATTGTTACTCAAATTGAGACATAATGCAGATTGTACTGGTGACAGAACAAGGAGCAATGGTCTCAAGTTGCAGTAGGGGAGGTCCAGGTTGGATATTAGGAAACACTATTTCACTAGGAGGGTGGTGAAGCACTGGAATGCGTTACCTAGGGAGGTGGTGGAGTCTCCTTCCTTGGAGGTTTTTAAGGCCCGGCTTGACAAAGCCCTGGCTGGGATGATTTAGTTGGGAATTGGTCCTGCTTTGAGCAGGGGGTTGGACTAGATGACCTCTTGAGGTCCCTTCCAACCCTGATATTCTATGATTCTATGACAAGGTGGGTGAGGTAACATCATTTTTGGACCAAGTTCTGTCAACTTCCTACCTTGTCTCTCTAATATCCTGGGACCGAAATAGATACAACTACACTGCATATTCCAATTGAGAGTCAGACAAGTCAGTACTAAGTAGAACTGGTTGAAAAATTGGATATTTTACCCCGCAGAAAATTTTGACAAAATGAAGACAAAAGCTTAGTTGTCTAAATTTTCAACATAAAATTTTGATTTTGGCAGAAATACAAATACCCAAAGATTTCAGATAAAAAGCAAAGATTCCAATTTAAAAATGCTGCTGTAGTACCTCATGGGAGTTGTAGTTTGGATACCTTATGCTCCCACTCTCCTCTATAGGGCAGGTTCCCTAGTCAGAATACGTCTCTCGTGATGCACCACAGTCCCCCGCTTGGTGAGGGGTGCATCACTGGAGTTGTAGTCCAGCTAAGAAGCCAGGCCCACAGAGAATAGGGACATGAGGCACCAGAACTTCAAATCCCATTAAATATTGTAGTGACGTGTCCATATCAAACTATTTGATCGTTAGTAGAAATAGTGCAGTCTTTGGGTGCTTGGGTGTGGTTTTTTTGGTTTTTGTTTGATTGTTTGTTTTTAGGAAGAAAAGTGGAAGTTTTCCACAGAAAGCAGACACTTTTTGTGATTTTTTTTTTTTTTTAAAACCAATTTTCCATCAAACCATTTTGATGGAAAATTTTTGATCAGCCCTAATACTGACCAAGCTTCTTTGAATAGCTTTAACAATATACTTCAGTTGAGACTTGCAATACTATACTATTTCAATTTCAGTCCTGAGTCTCTGAAGCAGAGACTACCAATTGTGCCACATTCTTTGGTGGTGGTTTTATGATATGTACTAGACCAAGATAACCCAACTCAATTCCACCTCACTTTAACGTCAGGATTTGAAACTAGGTCTCCAAAGAAGAAAGGAAAGTGCACTTTCTACATTTATTCTTAAGCCTCTTAAAGTTATTTTCAGATACCACAGCTTTCAGTACATCACTAGCGATCAGGTTTTCATGTAATGTGACACTACTGAGGGGAAAGCTACAAGCAAATTTTTGAGGTCAATAAATTTGCACCAATTCAAATTTGGTCCTTCATTTTTATGATCCACAGACTCCAATTCTCAATATGAAGAAAGATTTTTGGGCAGGCTTGAAAAACAATAACTGCATCTGGGAGAATTAACCTTAACATTTCAAATAAAAAAGTTATTTTGATTTATTAAGTTTAAAGTCATCCAATAATCAGCCATTTTTAACAGCTTCTTCCAGTCTACCTTGCTGGCTAGGGGGAACAATGTAATTATCTTACAGGATTACATATTTATTATTAAATCTGACTGTCTTCACTCCAAGAAAGTGGATGCTTCTTTTCATCAGGATGTAATGCAGAGTGAGAGGAAAGACTACTTTCAATAGTGCAGGAGCAGTGCAAACACAATCCAAATATTCCCCACCCCCCAAAATGGTTTCTTGTTTAGTCATACAATACTGCTGAAAACAGCTAAAAATAAGCAATAAAGTATTTTGTGGCATCACTATATCAAATAAACTTTGTAAACTTTATTAACTAAATGTTACTGCAAGTTGATTTTTAGAAAAAAATATTTTCCGGCAGACTTGAGCCTACTCAGCTTTCCATTGATAAATAAATGCATCTTTCTGAGAACGGTTACAGTGTGCTATAAAATACAGCAAAACCAGATAACACTAGATGCACCTTCATTTTATTACTTACTAATTTCAGATCCTTAGAGGACAGCTTTGTAAACCACTGATTGTATTCCAAGGCAGCAACTATAGGTATTAAGTCTCTAGAAAAAGAAAAATGTTTTTAAACACTGTTCACACTTATTGTCAAGTTGGTCAGCTGAACACTTATTCTTATATACTTAATTTACTTTGACTCTTTCTTAACAGTCAATTATCAGGATTTTAGAAAGCTCTGCATTCTAAAAATACAAATAGTGGAGAGGGGAAATCAATTGGATTTGGTATGACTTGCCTTAATTTTAATATGAATTTTTTGACTGGTCAAATAATATCCATATGAATATTTAAACAGGAAATTGTCTGAGCTGACATCCCTAGTCATACCATTACTTTTTCTTCAGCCTGTGACATATTTAAGCTTCTTAATCACCATTAATTATAGTTGAGCATGATACTAAAAGCTTTTTGGCAGCCTGATGATTTAATATAAATCTGTGACTGACTAATTCTAGTCAACATCTCCTTGTTTCTTCTCTCAAGTCATATCCCCCAAGGAAACAGGGGCCGTGCAAAAGGATAATGTAACGTTCAGCACAAACCCTCTCCTAATTGTAAAAGGGATTTCACAAATGAAATTCTAAATGATTCCTGTTCCCTTATTCCAAGATTCTTAATTTGATCTGCTCTCCTTCTGTTAGTTTCTCCACAAATAAACACTGATAAAGGCATGCTGTTTAAAACCTTTGCATGCAATCCCGGAGCAGAGTAACGTATCAAATATTATCACAGCATTTAGTATGCTACATAGTAATACTCAACAGTCAGATAATCTTCCCCTCCTCCACATTAATACATATGGGGGGACACACAAACTCACACACACAAATCACTCTATAAACTCGTCTTGCCCAGTAGAAACTAGGACATACAGTAGAACCTCACAGTTACAAACACCTCAGTAATGAAGGTTGTTCATAACTCTGAAATGTTTGCAAATCTGAAGAAAATGTTATGATTGTTCTTTCAAAACCTTACTTTAAATGAAACAGGCCCAGAAACAGTTTAACTTGTAAAAAAAAAAAAATTTAAACTTTCCCCTTTTTTGTACTCCGGGCCGGTTCTAGGTTTTTTGTCGCCCCCAGCCCTGGGCTCCCCCCCCCACCTGCATCCCCTGCCGCCCCAGCACTGGGCTCCCGCCCACCAGTGCTGCCTGCTCCCCCCTCGCCTCCATCCGGTCTGGCGCTGGCAGGGTCGGGGTAAGCAGCGGTGCTCCCGGGCTACGCCTCAGCCCAGGGTCCCTCCAGCCAGGGCTCCTGCCTCCAAGACCGGCTGAGACCCGGGGGACCGCTCCGGCAGGGGGCTGAGGAGCCGGGGAAGGGTAGCCCCAGAGGAAGCAGAGCCCTGGAGAGCGCAACGCGGGCCCCGCATGGCAGCGCCCGCCCTCTATGGCCCTGCTGCTGCTGCTGCTTCTGGCCGCCCTGCCGCAGTCCCTGGACGGCTTGGGCTGCTTCGCTCAGCCCCGGCTGTGGTGCTGGGGGGCGGCCGCCCTACGGCATCTGCAGGCAGCTCTGTGTGTCCTGAGGGGCGGCCCCTGCCCGAATGTCCCCCCGCTTGGAGCCTGCCCGGCCCAGCCACAAGGTGTGGGTGCTGATCCCTCATGACGTGAACCACAGTGGCCCCAGGGCACGATGCACTGCTGCAGCCAGGGCCGGCTCTAGGCTTTTGCCGCCTGAAGCAAAAACAAAAAAACAAAAACAAAAAAGATGGCCAGAATGCCGCCCTTGAAAATGTGGCGCCCCAAGCACGTGTTTGGTTTGCTGGTGCCTAGAGCCAGCCCTGTTTGTAGTAGTAGTTTACTACTAATACAGTATTTTACTGCATTTGCCTCGGTTTTTTTTTTAGTCTCTGCTACCGCCTGATTGCGTACTTCTGGTTCCAAATGAGGTGTCTGGTTGGCCAGGCAGTTCAAAACTCTGGTATTCGTAACTCTGAGGTTCTACTGTAGCTACTGTATATGTAAATATTCTAAATCTACCTAGTGCTAGTGCAAACTGAACTTCAATCTTCATGGGGCACAATCTGTAAATATTAGCTTTTTTGACTGTTCTTTCCCAAGCTTTCGATCCAGGAGCATGCACTGGGCAGGCATCTTCTCTGTAAACACAGCTCCTCTTTCCTTTATTTTCTCCCCATTTACCTGTTTTATTTCAATCATTTTTGGTGGGGATATTAAAAAAGTGGAGACTCAGATGCACCTGTGATTCTAATGAATGTTTCAGACAAACACTGACTAGACTATATTCTTTCAGGAACTGTGGCTTTCTATATTCTGAAATATAAAGTCATCTCTAACGCAATAAGAGAATGACGATGTGCAGCAAAATAATGTTGTACACCAACTGTAAAGCTAATATACAAGAAGGTTATTTGTATAGTCTAGTTTAGATATAGAAATATGGTACACCACAAGGAATGGGCCTATCGCCCATGTTGTTCAATATATACATGAAGCCTCTTGGTAAATTCATTTCCAAACATATAGTACAGTATCATCGGCATGATGATAATGATAATACAGAAGGATTTATCTCTTGTCCAACAGCTTCTGCAATTTTGGTCTCAGCTGTGAAGTAGTATTTGAATATTGCTAGATGTATAAATCAGGACTATTTCACCTTCAAGCCTGGAAAAACAGAAGTCTTGCTTTTGAGTAGAGGTCATCTATACAAAACAAGCTTGTTTCTCCTGTGTGACTCCACTTGATGGGATTAGTATGAAGGTAATGAATCAGGTTAAGAACCTTGGTGTCTCTTTTGTCATTTCCTTGGCCTTGGAAAACTAGGCATGGGACATGGTACAATTTTTTTTTCTGTTGTGCAATTTGTCTCAGGTACACATATTTATACCATAATGACCTCGCAACAGTAATATATGAACTTTGTGGTCAGAAGAGCAACTGTTGCAATTCCTTCTTTGCAAGGTTTTCAGTAGTGCTGCTCCATCAAACAGCTACAACTTATTCAACATGATTGCTCACTCATTTGAGCTATCGTGATCCTAAAAAAATCCGTTTTTAAAAATATTGTCTGTCTATAAAGCGACGGATGACTCTAAACTGACACTGCTGATTTATAAATCCTTAATTCCTGCCCCTAATTATATTCAAGACCTACTCCTATCAACTGATATGACTGGTATCAGTATCTGCGCTCACACATCTCAGCTGTTTAGGGATCCCATCTTCCCACCCATCATGCGTGAAGATGGCAAGACAACTACTTTCTACTGTGTAGAACTTGCTCCCCCTGGAAATCTACCTAATTTCATCCTTCACATTTTCGATGAACCTTAGGGTATTTTTGTTTAATTGTATTTGAAAAGGTGCTTCTGAATGCTGTCAGCCCTACGTCTATTACTTTACCTCACCTCATTTCCAATCCCTTCCTTTCCTGTTCTTAATTCTCTTTTCCCCCTCACTCATTCTTGAGATTTTGATTTAAAAAATATTTTATAATATTTTTATTACATTTTGTTTTGATTACATTGTGTATGCTGTACAGTGACATCAGTGCTTTTGCTGGGAAATGAGAACGAATGCTAAATAAAATGATTAATTATTGATCATTTCCAAAAATAGAGATTTTCCACAACTTTTCTACACTAATTTATATTTAGTTATTTATATTTACAAGTTAGTGTGTTAACTACTTCGCTATTGAAAAATAAAAGGTTATTTACAAAAAGAATACTGTATACAATACAAAAGCATTAAAGGAAATGCAGAAAATCTCAGTAAGTCTCAACAATGCCAAGCTTTGCCACCGCATTCATGTTTTTCAACACCTTTGTCCCCGGTGTGTTTAAAGGTGGTGAGAAATCTAAATACTGAAATATTTTTAAAACAAAGAACACAAGTTTCCAATTGAAGGTTGCTCACACTTTCCCCAGACAATTCATAGATTTATGGGAAGTTCAAGCATACTAAAATATATGCTTCCCAAGTGAATATTCTGCTGCTAAGCTAAGCAAGCTCTTTGCACTTTATTTTATTTTTTTGGGTAGGTTAAACAATTTTCTGGTTCACAGCACAATACACCTTCGAATAAAACGTAAGAAGGAGTATTCCCATGTGGCGAACTCTGTTATACAGTGCTACTGTGTTAAACAACCTTGGTTCCCAAACGCTTATCTATAATTCATGAAATTTTATGCTGACCTCTAGCAGAAATGTGCACCTGCAAAACAGGTTTAACAGAAATATTTTACATTTCAGGAAAAATATAAGCATTTGTGCAGTGCATGGAATGCATGGTAATAACATTGAGGTAGGGTCACCACTTTATTTCCTATCACCATGACATATCACTGTACTGTTACCTCACAAGACAGGGTGCTGAGAGCTACAATAGTTTTCATAGCATTTTAGTGATCCTGAAAGTCTGGTCTGAAGAATGTATGATAGTATTGTAAAAATCAAGACTCTCACTAACGTTGGTAAATGAATATTATTGTTGCTTATTCATAGCACCCGCAGTGTTCTAGACACATTACAAAACACATACAAATATACTTTTTGCCCTGAAAATCTTATCGGGTCAGACTGGGATCTCAGATTTCATAACTAATATCTTTAATTGAGACTATAAGATCTTGGCTTCCCAATAGTTTGTACCAGCATTTTAGCAGGTGTCCACACACAAATTCTCTCTTATCTAATTTCCAAATCTTGGGATGCTGCAGTGGTCTTGTCCTGTCATCACAAAAGGCTTTGTGACTTGTCAATGTCCCTTAATAACTATTGGATCTTTGATCTGGATCAGTAATCGGCCATCTGCTAGAAATTATCATCATCTTAAAATGATATTCTGATTCCCTAGCTATTAATCTTTGGACCACAAAACTCAATGTTGCATTCTCTGGTGCATCTTCTGCAACACAACTGCATGTGCTCCAATAAGTCTGTTAATCAATTCTTTTCAGATCTTAGGTCGCCTGGCATCCAAACCAGCTGATTTGTACCATACATGCTTCAGTTTTTCAAGTACTACTTTTATCTGCTCATCAATAGATAATACTTTTACAGGATCTTCCTTACTTACTAATGGTTCAAACTTCTTTTCCATATAAGTAAGGAAGCCATTTTTAAATAATTTTTTCATAACCTCATCTTATTTACTGATGAACCCCGACATTCTCTCCGGTATTTTTCACCAGCAATACATTTTAAACTATTATGCTTCTTTGCCTGTTTGGCTTGTATGGAATGATTCTGCTTTTTTGCTGTCCTTATCTTGCCTCAGGAAACCTTGACTGAATATTCTTATTTGCCTGCCTCTTGCTTTTCCCTTTTCCATTATAAGATTTTAAACCTCAGCTTTCTGGCAGATTCTTATTTCTTTCATGCTTCTTTCAGAGAAACTGCAGTCTGCCACACCTTAATTATAGTGTCTCAATGTTTCCCTGTTTTCTTCCAGACCGGTGGAATTTAAATTAAATATTTCTTCCCACTGCATCTTACATACTACATGTATTCAAAATTAGCTTTCCTGAAAACCACTGTCCTTATACTGCTGCATTCAGTGAACCAAATTTCATACTTAGCAGAACTCAAGCAGTTCATATTCACTGTTTCCAAGCTCCCCAATTATTCTCAATTAGAAAAAAAAACAAAAAACTATCAGTGAGCACATCCAGGATGACTTCCATTCCAGCTGGAGTCTCTACTTTCTGAACAACAGGTAATTTCTAAATTTTCTGCAGACTGTTGGCAAAACTAATTTCCCCTACTCTACGCACAAGGGGAAGGAGACTCTGCAGGAGCAAAGGCAACACAGTTTGTCTCTTCACTTTATTTAGGAGATGTAGAAAGGAACCTTCAAGTTGTCGTGCCTCAGACAGAAAAATATCTATTGGCTAATTTCATGAGTAAGTCAAATTTTAAAAAGGTGAACTCAGATGGAAAAAAACACAGACAAACTCACTGCACTGCCCTTGTGGAAAAAATATAAGTAAGTAAGTACGCTCCAATATGAAGTATGCTCTGCATGGCTTTTGTGCTGATGGGGAAGAACGGCTTTGTAGACGCTAAACTGAGGGGGTAAAACCACTCCATCAGGCAACCCCCAATTGACAGCTCTCAGACTATCTCCATTTTACATGGGAAAGGATCAACCCTTTAGGAAGGACTAGTTAAGATGAAAGGAGAAAATTATGACTTTCAGAGTATTATTATTACTCCTGGGAGAATTCTGTGCCACTGGGTACATGCAGAATTCATGTCCTCTGCAGATTTTTTTTTCTCTGCAGAAAATACATTCTGCTGGAGAGCTCTGCAGTTATGCCTTTCGCCCACCAGGGGCTGCTGTGGTGTCAGACAGAGGGCAGTCAGCTCACCAGCTGGAGCAGCCAGCAGTTCATAGGAAGGAGGAGAAGGTGCATTCCTCACAGCACCCTACCCACAGGCATGGGACATGGGGGCGGGGGGCAGACAGAGCAGGGCACATGGGGCTGCGGGGTGGGGGTCACACAGGCTGGGATTCAGAAGAGCTAGTGGGGGAGGGGGACAGACTGGGGCAAGGACTGAATGGGAGTGGGGATGCAGAGCCACATGGGGACTCGGGGGTGGCTGAATGGGGGTGCAGGGACACATGGGGATGGGGGAAGGGGGTGCAGGGACACATGGGACGGCGCAGATGGGCCTGACTGAATGGGAAAGGCTAGGAGTCAGTCAGGGTCTGCATGGGGGAGACTTCCTAACGACCCCTTCCTCCTTCAGCCCCCCAAAAATCCCCTGTTCCATGTTTTTCCCACCCACACCCAATACTACTCCATGTTCACTCCCAGGCTCCTTCCCAGCAATTATGTCCCTCTCCTTCAGCTCCTCCATTGCTCCTGACTCCCCTAAGCCTTTGCACTGTTTCTGAGGGATGCGGGAAATCCGTTTCTGTATTGTAGTTTAAATGAATTATTACTCAAAGTTCTGTATTAATATGCTTAGTAAGGAATCTATTTGTCAAAAAACATTTCCTGAATCTTTTTTGTTTTCTGTATTATTACAGACATACTTGCTGACAGGTATTTTGAAAAAAATTACCAAAATAATTGAAACCAGCATGATTATATTGTATTATTCTGACAAATAAAATATGCAGAATTTTATAATATTGGGTGCAGAATTCTTAATTTTTTGATGCAAAATTCCCACAGAAGTATATTATACTTATTGAACATTGTTCACCTGTGGTCAAGATGGCTGAAGTCTTGCAAATTCAACTCCCTAGTATCTTGGGTCAGATAGATTGTATCCACATCCTGTTGTAAATGCACAAAAACACATCTTAGGAAAACTTTTTCTTAGTTTCACAGTCTGCAGCTTCTCATTTTTTGTATAGTTAGCTGAAATAAACCTCAGTGTGAGAGACATACTTACCCACTGTACCTCTTCCCTATATGGAAATCCAAGCCAGTCACAAACACATGCATACATTTGTGAAAATCCCCCTGGAAACAATATAAAAGAACACTTTTCACTACAGCAAATAACAAAAACAGGATGCACAATGTTTCAAAACTCACCCTCATTCCCTCTCAGAAACCTATCCATTATACTGCAGGCAGAAGCTGAAACAGACCAAGACTATAGTATGTTGTCTATCACATACGGCAGGTTGCAATGAAGCTTTAAAAATAGCATCTTCATCCACCAATCAGGAGTCCACTCTGTGCTAATTACACCTTAAAACTAAATTACACCTTTACTAGGTTCTGCCAGAAATAGAATTGAACTTCCTGACACTGATGATTCCAACTTTTTTACATTTCAGCTTTAAAATTTCATTCTTACCACAAGGTCCCAGTTCTGTTACAGTCTGGCTATCCCACAGCGCCTGGAGATTAGCCAGTCTTTCTGAGGGCTCCATAGTTACTTTTTTCATGATTCTCCTACATGCAAGAGAGAAGACATGCTTGATTTTAAAAAGTTTGTACATGTGTATCCACATATATATCACACACACAAATCTTACATGGGTTTTAAATATAATCTTATGTATTTGTCATATGTTTGTGCACATAAAGGAAAATATTAGCATCTTTAATACACCTCAAGTCTATTCCTCAAACCCAAATGTAAAGCTGCAGAAACAGTAAAGTCAGGTCTGCACTACAGACTTATATCAGTGTCACTATGTCACTCAGGGGTGTGAAAAATCCACTCCCCTAGCGACAGTTATACCGACCTAACCCCTGGTGTAGACAGCGCTGTCGGTGGGAGAGCTTCTTTCATCGACACAGCTACTGCCTCTTCTGGAGATGGATTAACTAAGCTGGGGGGAGATGCTGTCCTGTTGGCGAGGGAGCATCTTCACTTAAGCACTGCAGCTGCGCTGATGCAGCATTTTAAGTGTAGACCTGCCCTAAGTATTTATTTTTCCCTTCTCCCGTCCAGTGAGCTAATCCCAGGACTCCTGGAGTGATCTATCCCATTTCCCTCACACTAGCAAGGGCAAACAACACAAAGCCATGGCTCACTGAAGCAACGTAGCCTCATGGCATCTGTCCACTAATTCAAGGCCCCCAAAACAACAGGGCTACCATGTTCGACTATATAGTCATTACCACCTGAGACCATGCTGCAACTGTGTCTTTTTTTAGACACAGTCTTCAACTGTAGTTCTTATCATGCATAGCCCTTCCGACACCAAAGACTCAATTATTCCTATTCTGTACCTGGCTCATCTCTTGCTCCCATTATTTTACATCACCAATGAGAGTAATGGCCATACTTCCAATGCTGCTGTTTCTACAGAGCCACATGTGAAAGTTTCTGCTGAAATATTAAATACTGTGCCAAAGAGCACGAGGACTCCTGAAGGGCTACATGTACTCAGGGGATCACACTTTGGCTACCTTGGTTATAACCTCTATATTCAAATAGTTTTCTTTCCTCTCCAAAAAAAATTAGCCCTTTGCCTTTATTCTGAAGAAATAATATCATGTTCGTCTGAGGGGAAGAACAGATGTGTATCTTCCCTCTCTTCAGTAAAACTCTAGAATAAGTTGGCAACAGGTGCTAATGGCGTGATGCATCAATTGCTTTCCCCTACAGACCTACGAATGTCAACTTCCTTGGCATATAGGGTATGTGGTTACAAAGCCCTTTGGATGGATTCTGGTCTGACCTCAGTTTTACAACAGCAAATATTCATTGACTTGACTTTGAGAGTCTGTTGATTGACACCAGTTTGACAGCAGAATCACACCTGGCTTTCCTCCCCTCCTCCCCTCTGAACCAAGATCTCTGTATAGTTTCACAAAATGCTGCAGCAAATGTCACCAAGGCAGCCCAAGAGAAAAAGGTACAAAGTCCAAACTAATTAAATAAAATGTTGAGAGATATGCAGCTTTGAAGTCCCCTTCCTTCCATTCCCTTTCTCCATTTTGGATGCAGTATCTCTAGCTGTTCCTGCCAAAAAATTGCCTTATTATGAGCCTGAAGAAGGATTTTAGTCTCCATCATGGTAAACAGTAGTGATGCCTTAGAGATTTAAAATAAGAAAGGAAGAAAAAAGTACCAGTTTAAATTTAGTGACTATTTCCTACTCAACCTACAGGAAAGTTGAGTAACACAGGATGCAAAGTGGAGAGAAAACAATAAATGACTTCTGCTGTGTCATTTACATTTTTCCGGAGTGTGAGTACACCTCTACCCCGATATAATACGACCCGATATAACATGAATTCGGATATAACGCAGTAAAGCGGCGCTCCAGGGGGGCGGGGCTGCATGCTCCGGTGGATCAAAGCAAGTTCGATATAACGCGGTTTCACCTATAACGCAGTAAGATTTTTTGGCTCCCGAGGACAGCGTTATATCGGGGTAGAGGTTATTAAAACTATTACTTGTGAAAGTGTTTGTCAAGAGGAAAACTATATTTTATAAGGAGCATATATATGTTTGTTGTTTAAACTCTTAGAAAATTAGGAGTAGTAGAACAGAGAGTAGCAGAGTGATAAGATCTGGGAGGCACCAACTAAAATGGGGCAGGGAGAAAGACAAGGAACCAAGTGAGAACAAAGTGAAGAAAATAAAAGAAAAACTATTTAGCATTGATGTAGGTTGAAAGAATGTAGGAAAGGAGCATGGCAGAGATAGGAGAAAGGAAACAGAAGGTAGGAATGATTGGGAAAGATGAAATACTGAAGTAGAGTAGAAAATACAGACAAATTTCTGAGGACAAGTGAGAACGACAGCAGTACAGTTGTTTTGCTGAAGGTATATGATTTAACAACTGGGCTCCCAACTGTTGATGTTTGAAAAATGATGAATGTCATAGTCCTCCCTCCACTCCCCATTTGGCTTTTAGCCACGGATAAGGGCCTGGAAAGAACTAGCCAACATCACAGTTGTTTAGGGACAACCATTAGTGAAAAGAAGTTACTGAAAACAAAGGGCTGGACCCTCAAATGTGCCAAAGATCTGTGAAGTGAGGAGGCAAAAAAAGGTGACCTTAAGGCACCATTAGGCCCTCTTCCAATCCCTGGAACTGGAGAAATGAGTCTGGCACCCAGTCTCTCAAATGGCTGTTAGGTCACTGGGAATCTCCAAAATACAGCATGCTCCAGCCATGCCTGCCTCTACGCAGACTTCACACTAGTTAAGGATTCTTCCGTATTACTACAAAGGAGCTCAAGTGAGGGTCAGGCCCTGGCCCAAAATGTTTCTTACATCTAAGGTATGTTCCTAATGAAAGGTGAGGACCAGAGGGCAGGGAACAGTGGCTAGTCAGCCTACCTGAATGATCTGGTGAGCTATATGCATTACAGGTGTCCAAAAATGAGTACCTACACTGGAGACAGACCAGGGAATATTTTCCTGAGGCACGTTCCAATGTGTGCCATCACTTCATTCACATCTTCTGATGAAGCCATCTTCATGGAAATGCTGCATTTCTCTGTTTCAACAATCAGCTACATAAAATATAGATCAGAAAAAAATATAAGCATTGTAGAATTAATTTCCAGTTAAAGAAATCTTTTGAATAATAATGGTTGAATGTTAAACATATGCTTATATACACATTCATTATTACAATGATGTGACAAATGCTCCAAGTAAGAACTACTCTCCAATACAGGAAGGAAGTTTATATTCGAAGTTTTCTTTTTCTTTAAGCCAAATGTCTTCCACCATCACAACATGAAAGTTTTAAAATGACCTGATCTCAACTGACAAGTTTCAGAGTGATAACCATGTTAGTCTGTATCCGCAAAAAGAACAGGAGTGCTTGTGGCACCTTAGAGACTAACAAATTTATTTGAGCATAAACTTTTGTGGGCTAAAACCCACTTCATCGAATGCATGCAGTGGAAAATACAGTAGATAGATAGATAGATAGATACACACACACACACACACACACACACACACAGAGAACATGAAACAAAAGACGGTTACTCACCGTTGTAACTGTTGTTCTTCGAGATGTGTTGCTCATATCCATTCCATTAGGTGTGCGCGCGCTGCGTGCACGATCGTCGGAGAATTTTCTACCCTAGCAACACCGGCGGGTCGGCTGTGGAGCCCCCTAGAGTGGCGCCTTCATGGCGCTGAATATATACCCCAGCCAACCCGGCGCCCCCTCAGTTCCTTCTTGCCGGCTACTCCGACAGTGGGGAAGGGGGGCGGGTTTGGAATGGATATGAGCAACACATCTCGAAGAACAACAGTTACAACGGTGAGTAACCGTCTTTTCTTCTTCGAGAGCTTGCTCATATCCATTCCATTAGGTGACTCCCAAGCCCAACTTAGGTGGTGGGGTCGGAGTGAGAAATTGCTGTGTGCAAAACCGCTGATCCGAATGCAGCATCGTCCCTGGACTGCTGCACTAGTGCATAGTGAGCTGTAAACGTGTGGACTGATGACCAAACCGCCGCTCTACAAATATCCTGGATCGGAACTTGTGCCAGGAAAGCAGTCGAGGAAGCTTGGGCCCTCGTGGAGTGAGCGGTGAGGTGCGGTGCTGAGACACCTGCCAGGTCATAGCAAGTCCGGATGCAAGACGTAATCCAGGAGGATAGGCGTTGTGAGGAGACCGGTGAGCCTTTCATTCGGTCGGCCACTGCAACGAAGAGTTGCGTCGTCTTCCTAAAGTGCCTTGTGCGGTCAATATAGAAAGCCAGGGCCCTGCGTACGTCCAGAGAATGCAAACGTTGATCCTGGCGAGTAGCATGTGGTTTAGGATGAAAGACCGGGAGAAATATATCCTGGTTGATATGAAATGGAGAAACCACCTTAGGGAGAAAGGCGGGATGTGGACGAAGCTGCACTTTATCCTTATGGAAAACTGTATAAGGGGGCTCGGATGTAAGCGCCCTGAGTTCAGAAACGCGCCTTGCTGAGGTGATGGCTACGAGGAAGGCTGTCTTCCAGGATAGGTACAAAAGTGAACAGGTGGCCAGTGGCTCAAATGGAGGACCTGTGAGCTTGGAGAGAACCAGGTTAAGGTCCCACGTCGGGACGGGCTGACGTTGTTGTGGGTACATCCGGTCTAAGCCCTTGAGGAATCTAACGACCATCGGGTTAGAGAATACCGAGGACGCGAGTTCCCCTGGGTGAAAGGCTGATATAACGGCCAGGTGAACTCTAATTGAAGATATCGCCATCCCCTGCTGTTTTAGGGAGAGGAGATATTCCAATATGAGAGGAATAGGTGCCTGTAACGGGGACGTGGCTCGTTGTTCGCACCAACAGGAGAACCGCTTCCACTTGGCCAAATACGTGGCTCGTGTCGAGGGCTTCCTACTGCTCAACAGAATCTTTTGGACCGATAGTGAGCATTGTTGTTCTGTCTGGGAGAACCATGGAGCAGCCACGCCGTGAGGTGAAGAGAATGCAGGTCGGGGTGACGCAGTCGGCCGTGGTCCTGAGAGATGAGATCCGGACATAATGGAAGCGGGATCGGTGTCCGAATCGAGAGTTCCAACAGTGTGGTGTACCAATGTTGTCTCGGCCACGCTGGAGCGATCAGAATTACCTGTGCCTGGTCTCTGCGCAATTTGAGCAGTACCTTGTGGACCAGAGGAAACGGAGGGAAGGCATAAAACAGGTGGTCTTTCCAGGGAAGGAGAAACGCATCCGAGAGGGAGCCCGGAGCTCGACCTTGCAGGGAGCAGAACACGTGGCACTTCCTGTTGTCTCGAGATGCAAACAGGTCTATCTGGGGAAACCCCCACTTCTGGAAGACGGAATGTATGATGTCCGGATGGATGGACCACTCGTGCGTCTGAAAAGACCTGCTGAGTCGGTCCGCTAAAGTATTCTGGACTCCAGGGAGGAACGATGCCGTAAGATGGATTGAGTGGGCGATGCAGAAGTCCCACAGGTGAATGGCCTCTTGGCATAGAATTGACGAACGTGCTCCTCCTTGCTTGTTGATGTAAAACATGGCCGTGGTGTTGTCGATGAGAACTAACACACAACGGCCACGTAGGAGATTGAGAAATGCCTGGCACGCCAGGCGCACCGCCATCAGTTCCCGAACATTGATGTGCAGGGCTAACTGAGATGCAGTCCACAGGCCCTGAGTATGGTGTTCGTTGAGGTGGGCGCCCCAACCCAGAGATGAAGCGTCTGTAACCAGTTGCAGAGAGGGTTGTGGTGCGTGAAATGGCATCCCCTCGCAAACCACATTGTGATCTAGCCACCAGGTGAGGGAGGTCAGGATCGAGTTCGGGATCGTGACCACCATGTTCAGGCTGTCCCGATGTGGGCGGTATATCGATGACACCCAGGTCTGGAGTGGGCGAAGCCGAAGTCTGGCATGCCTGGTTACGTACGTGCAGGAAGCCATGTGACCCAGTAGGGTGAGGCACGACCTCACCGTGGTAGTTGGGAAGGCCCTGAGCCCTTGAATGAGGCTCGTGATGGTACAAAAGCGGTTGTCTGGCAGGATGGCTTGTGCACGTCTGGAGTCTAGGACTGCGCCGATGAATTCTATTCTCTGGGTAGGTTCTAGAGTGGATTTGTCCTTGTTGAGAAGGATGCCCAACTTGTTGAATGTGTGCACTATTATGTGGACATGATCTCGAACTTGCTCTTTGGTGCGACCGCGTACCAGCCAGTCGTCTAGGTACGGGAACACCTGTATCCCGTGTCGACGAAGGTATGCTGCCACGACAGCCATACATTTCGTGAACACTCTTGGGGCCGAGGATAGGCCGAAGGGAAGGACTGCAAATTGATAGTGCACTCTGCTTACCACGAATCGCAGATAGCATCTGTGAGGCAGGTAAATTGCGATATGAAAGTAAGCGTCTTTCATGTCGAGGGCGGCGAACCAGTCTCCAGGATCGAGGGAAGGGATAATGGCCCCCAAAGAGACCATGCGGAACTTCAACTTTACTACGAATTTGTTGAGTCCGCGCAAGTCCAAGATGGGCCGCAGACCTCCTTTGGACTTGGGGATCAGGAAGTAACGGGAATAAAATCCCCTGCCCCTTAACTCTATCGGAACCTCCTCTATGGCCCCCATGGCAAGGAGCGTAGAAACCTCCTGTATAAGAAGTTGCTCGTGAGAAGGGTCCCTGAAGAGGGACGGGGAAGAGGGGTGGGAGGGGGGGATAGAAGAAAACTGGATAGCGTATCCCCTCTCCACCGTGCGGAGGACCCAACGGTCCGAAGTTATAAGGGACCAAGCACGGTGGAAGTGGGAGAGGCGATCCCGAAAGGAGGGGGCTGGATCCTGGGGGATGACTGGGGCGCCGTCCTCGACCGCACCTTCAAAAGTTCTGTCTAGGACCTGAAGGTGGTCTTGGTGGCCCCTGGTTCTGACCGGGTTGAGGGCCAGCCCATCTTCTCCTACCACCTCGCCCTCGCCTTCTGGCAGGGTCCTGTCTCTGACGAGGTGGAGGGGGGTAAAAACGTTGAGGCTGGGGCCTAAATGGTCTGCGCTGGGGACCCGCAACATGCATCCCCAGGGAGCGCATGATTGTCCTGGAGTCCTTGAGGCTCTGCAATCGAGAGTCCGTCTTCTCCGAGAACAACCCCTGTCCTTCAAAGGGCAAATCCTGTAGGGTTTGCTGTAATTCAGGGGGCAAACCCGAAACTTGGAGCCAGGAGGTCCTTCGCATAGCGATACCTGCGGCCAGGGTTCTCGCGGCCGAGTCCGCTATGTCCAGGGAGGCCTGTAAGGAGGTCCGAGCCACCTTCTTACCCTCCTCAACCAAGGCCCCAAACTCTTCCCTGGACTCTTGGGGAACCAATTCCTTGAACTTCCCCATAGAGTTCCAGGAATTAAAGTTGTAGCGGCTCAGGAGCGCCTGCTGGTTAGCCGCTCTAAGTTGCAGCCCTCCAGCTGAATAAACTTTACGGCCAAACAAATCGAGTCGCTTAGCCTCCTTTGATTTGGGCGCTGCAGCTTGTTGACCGTGGCGCTCCCTTGCATTCACTGATGACACCACCAGTGAACACGGCTGGGGATGGGTATACAAGTACTCGTAGTCTTTGGAAGGGACAAAGTACTTTCTTTCCACCCCTCTCGCTGTAGGTGGGATAGAGGCAGGGGTTTGCCATATCGTAGTTGCGTTCGCCTGGATCGTGCGGATCAGGGGCAACGCCACTCTTGATGGGACATCCGCCGCGAGGATATTTACAATGGGGTCCTGCACCTCCACTATCTCCTCCGTCTGTATGTCCATGTTACGGGCCATCCTACGTAACAGGTCCTGATGAGCCCGAAGATCTATTGGGGGTGGACCTGTGCACGACGTGCCCGCCACTGCCTCATCCGGAGAGGAAGAGGAAGATGCCTCTGGTGGTAAGGGATCCAGGGGAGGATCCTGGTCTCCCTGTTCCTGGGTCGGAGCATCACCTGCCCTTGGGTCCGGGACGTCAGGTGGTGCAGATACAGAGGCCTCCATGCCCCCTGGAGGAGGGCGAGAGATGGTGGACTCTGGGGCCCTTGTATCAGAGTGACCCGAGCGAGAGGTTGTTGGAGCCCCTTGCACCTGGTGGTATGCCCACGGGGTCCAGAACGACCAGTGAGATGGGCCATGGTCAGGGTCCTCTGCTTCCTCTTGCCAATGGCCTAAATCTTGCTCCCCGGTTTGCCCCTGAGGGGGGTATGCCGATCTTGACAAGTCCTCAGAGGAGCGAGACACCGATCTCGATGGCCATGGCGGTGCCGACTGCGCCGAGACGAATCCCGTGGGATACGGTGCCGGTCTAGAGATGTTCTATCTCTACGCGGTGCCGGCGATCGGTGCCGAGATTGCGATCGGTGCCGATGACCTCGCCGGTGCCGGGAGTCGGACCTGGATCGAGACGATGATCTGGAGTAGGCCCGGTGCCGGGAGCGGCCTCTCGACGTCGAACGTCGATCGTACCGGTGCCGAGAACTACGTCTCGACGTTGATCGGTGCCGACGATCATAATGGTGCCGAGATGTAGAGCGGTGCCGCGATGATCTTGGCCGCGAGTACGACCGGTGCCGAGGTGATATCCGGCGCCGGGACTGCGAGTGGCATGGGGACCTGCTTCGGGACCTGGACCGGTGCCGTGGTTCCAGCCCTTGCGATGGAGGGCGCATCAAGGCAGGTTTTCCCCTAGATTGGACCGGGCGAGTCAACGGTGCCGACGGTGCCGGTGGTTGGGGCGGTGCCGGCTCCGTGAGGGCGATCAAGTCTCTTGCCATTGCGAAGGTCTCCGGTGTCGACGGGAGACACTGTATCACCGCCGGTCTCGGTGGTGATTCTGTCTGCACCGGACTCAACGGCCTCGGAGCCGGAGTCGACTGTGCTGGAGGCACCTGTTTTCGGTGCTCCACAGGTGGACGCGGCTCTACCCCCGGCACCGGGGGAGCCGGCGTCTTCGGCACTGAGGTCCCCGCCTTATGGGATTTTTTATGTCCCGGGGATAATGAACGGCGCCGAGGCACTTGCTGTGAGTGCGGTGCCGATGAGGTCCGGTGCCGTGGAGGCTTGTCCGACGTGGTCGGCATGGTAGGTGCCGCCGGGGCACTGCGCACCGAGGTGCTAGGTGCCGGGGCCTGACGCGCCGATGGAGCGTCCGGGCTAAGTGCCGCCTCCATAAGGAGTTGCCGGAGTCGAAAGTCCCGCTCCTTCTTGGTCCTCGGTTTGAAGGCCTTACAGATCTTGCACTTATGTTTGATGGGACTCTCCCAGGCACTTCAGACACGAGTCGTGCGGATCGCTTGTTGGCATAGGCTTAGCGCAGGAGGCGCACTGTTTGAAGCCAGGAGCCTTGGGCATGAGCCCGGCCACGCGGCCGGGGAAAAAGGGGGAGACAACCCCCTGAATCCCCTTTAACTATATAACAACTATAAACAAGTGAATAACCAACTATATAACTATAAACAACTATAACTATAACTATAACTGTGAATAACTGGATAAGCTAGGGAGAGTGGAGAACAGCTACGCCGCGCTCCACAGTTCCAACGACCGTCAGGGGCGGTAAGAAGGAACTGAGGGGGCGCCGGGTCGGCTGGGGTATATATTCAGCGCCATGAAGGCGCCACTCTAGGGGGCTCCACAGCCGACCCGCCGGTGTTGCTAGGGTAGAAAATTCTCCGACGATCGTGCACGCAGCGCGCGCACACCTAATGGAATGGATATGAGCAAGCACTCGAAGAAGAATGGGTGTTACCATACACACTACAACAAGAGTGATCAGTAAGGTGAGCTATTACCAGCAGGAGAGAGAAAAAAACTTTTTGTAGTGGTAATCAAAATGGCCCATTTCCAGCAGTTGACAAGAAGGTGTGAGGAACAGTAGGGGGGAAAAATAAACATGGGGAAATAGTCTTACCTTTCCAGCACATCATCAAGGATCTGCAACCTATACTGAAGGATGATCCATCACTCTCACAGATCTTTGGAAACAGGCCAGTCCTTGCTTACAGATAGCCCCCCAACCTGAAGCAAATACTCACTAACAACCACACACCACACAACAAAAACACTAACCCAGGCACCTATCCTTGCAACAAAGCCCATTGCCAACTCTGTCCACAGATCTATTCAGGGGACACCATCATAGGACCTAATCACATCAGCCACACTATCAGAGGCTTGTTCTCCTGCACATCTACCAATGTGATATATGCCATCATGTGCTAGCAATGCCCCTCTGCCATGGACATTGGCAAAACCGGACAGTCTCTATGCAAAAGAATAAATGGACACAAATCAGACGCCAAGAATTATAACATTCAAAAACCAGTTGGAGAACACTTCAATCTCCTTGGCCACTCGATTACAGACCTAAAAGTCGCAATATTACAACAAAAAAACTTCAAAAACAGACTCCAGCGAGAGACTGCTGAATTGGAATTAATTTGCAAACTGGACACCATTAAATTAGGCTTGAATAAAGACTGGGAGTGGATGGGTCATTACACAAAGTAAAACTATTTCCCCATGTTTTTTTTCCCCCCTACTGTTTCTCACGCCTTCTTGTCAACTGCTGGAAATGGGCCATTTTGATTACCACTACAAAAAGTTTTTTTTTTTCTCCTGCTGGTAATAGCTCACCTTAACTGATCACACTCGTTATAGTGGGTAACACCCATTGTTTCATGTTGTGTGTGTGTGTGTGTGTGTGTGTGTGTGTGTGTGTATATATATATATATCTTCCTACTCTATTTTCCACTGCATGCATCCGATGAAGTGGGTTTTAGCCCACAAAAGCTTATGCTCAAATAAATTTGTTAGTCTCTAAGGTGCCGCAAGTACTCCTGTTCTTTTTTTTTTTTTATCTCAAATGAGACTTCCAAGCCAAAACTGAAAACCTTAGCAGGTGCTCTCTCCCATTTTAAAATGTGTTTCAGAGCTTAAGAAAAGTACAGCAAGGCAGAAAAATATGCAATACACAAAGCTTGCCTTCTTGAGCTTAAACAATAACTAAGTAATCAACGAGTATGATCCTCTGGAGACACTCAAGGATTCTGATCTGTGCCATTTACGTCTAATGTTAAGATAATACCCGGACAGGAAGAAAATGTCTTTGGCAGGCATAACAAACTGTATTATCCTCAGTTCAAACGATGTAGTGACTTGTTTAACCTAATAGCACTGTTGCATAGGAGAGGTGGTGGGGGTGTTTTAAAACAAAAATGTGATCTTCCTATTGAACTGTTTAAATCAGATAATGGCATTACGGACACATGAACTATTCAACAGCCTTTGGCTTTACCATTTGGCACCACATTATATCTTCCTCTACACAAGATAATCCTAGAAGATGTAATAATAGTCTAATGTGTATATGGTGACCCTCAAGCACTTTTTTCTACATTATTTTTCAATTCCTTTACAGGGATTTTAGACAACTGCTCTCAGGAGATGAGCAAATGGACAACTTGTTTCCCTATTATGCATACTATTCACAGGAAGATTCATAGCCTCTGCTTTTGCTCCACAGGAAGCTGTCATTGAGTCCGCTAGTCTTCATCTACAGATCTAAATGCTTAAACATAATTAATGTAAGTTTTGCTTAAACATATCAAAAGATGTAGGCAGCATGATATGCTGGATGAAAGCTAAATTTCCTCCCCCTCTTTCTGCCATTGAAGAGAGGCACTTTACTTGTGAACCCTGCATAAATGCCACACACACACACACACACACACAATCAGTTATCTGTTCTCTCATCATCTGCTCCTATTATAAATAGGATGACACCTTTCCAAAAATACTGCTATTACATTTTAGCATCTTTCAAAAAAAAAAAAAAAAACAAAAAAAAAACCCTCAATCCCCCCAAACCCCCAAAATAAAAACACAACATACACAGTTTGATAAGTGCCTCCTGATATCTACTTAAAGAAAAACATCTGCAGTTTTCCAAGAAAATGAGTACATAGAGAACTCAAAAAGCTAGACTGAAAACATCAAATGTTAAATATGCAGTTCTGTGGTGTTCAAATAAGAAGTCAGTAGCACCCTTTTCTAACAACCTCTTCAAAAACCAACACACAGAGGTATGATATTGTAACTTACATAGACTTTGATACAATTAGATTTGAGAACTCTGGACAAGATGCTCAACTTCCCTGCTGAAATTAAACTAATTCTGTGTATGCAGGTAATTGTAGCTGTGTTGGTCCCAGGAAATTAGAGAAACAAGATGGCTGAGGTAATATCTTTTATTGGACCAACTTCTGCTGGTGCGCGAGACAAGCTTTTGAGCCAAACAGAGCTCTTCAAGTCTTCTGTGTAATTTAAGCACCACTATTTGCCAGTGTTTCCCATAAAAATCCATAGATTTGCAGGGTATGATGGGATGAATAACCTCAGACCATCATTGTTCTTCGTTATTGCTGAGAAAAATATCACATTTTTATTACAAATGAAAACTTACATCCAATTAGTTCTGTTCCAGCTGAGTTATGAAAGGGATGCATTTCTTATCTTCATCCCACCCACACATTTCATTCCTACACTTGACTTTTTAAATTACTATTATTATTGCTAGGCTTTACAAGCAGTGAGAACATAAGAATTCAAATGTTCACTGTGCTTACTAGATGAGAACCTCTACATTCAATAGTATGATCTGCTTGATCAGAATGAAGGTTTAAAACGAAGTAGAAAGTAAATGATTTCATTCTAATTAGAATACTCCTGGCACTGCAGATCAGAACTTCACAATACTAAATCCTTTAGGTCTTGAAAGCACTCACCTGACCTGGTTTACTGGAGGTTACTCCTTGGATTTCTAAGTAGCTGAAAGTTAGTTCTAGCTGTAATATAAAACAAGTGCAAAATATAAATACCTTGTTTTCATTTTTAAACATTAACCAAAACATATGAAAATGCCACATTATTCACAAGTTAAGCAAGAGGAATGCATCCGGACTGATTAAACAAGGTTAATAGTAACTGTGTCTCAGCTGTAATAACTTTATTGTGTACAAGTAAATATTTAGTCCAGTATATTTGATTACATTTTATATTAAGGGTGTATTTCTAAATAACTTTTTATGGGTTAAAAATGACTAGTACAAGTTTCAAGTCTGTTACCTGAGTAGTAAGCATTATAAATAGTTCTAAGCGCATTAGTACAAAATGTTATCCATGTTTATAAGCAACTTCTTGACCTACTGTACTCTAACAAGTTAACCATTTATTAATCATTAATTAAACCTTTAGGAGCTATTTATAAAAGCACTCTTCATAAATGTGACCATTTATTTTATGGAAATAATACCTAAACAGGCCTATAATAGCACATAAGACACTTTTTATCTAGAATCAGAGGGGTAGCCGTGTTAGTCTGAATCTGTAAAAAGCAACAGAGGGTCCTGTGGCACCTTTAAGACTAACAGAAATATTGGGAGCATAAGCTCTCGTGGGTAAGAACCTCACTTCTTCAGATGCAAGTTCAGAGCTCTTGCATCTGAAGAAGTGAGGTTCTTACCCATGAAAGCTTATGCTCCCAATACTTCTGTTAGTCTTAAAGGTGCCACAGGACCCTCTGTTGCTTTTTATCTAGAATAATCTTCCTCACAGACTATCATGTTATAGTTTTCACCAGTGAGCAGATGGGCAGCACAGTTTAAAGCCATTCTGCTCTCACTCAGGATTTTAGGGTTAAAGGCTAAAATCCAATGAAAGTTTCTAATTATAACTCATCACTTCTGTCCTCCAAAGACATGAGCAATAACCAAAAAAAGTTTGTACACCTCTACCCTGATATAATGCTGTCCTCGGGATCCAAAAAAATCTTACTGCTTTATAGGTGAAACCGCGTTATATCGAACTTGCTTTGATCCACTGGAGCGCACAGCCCTGCCCCCCCCCCCCCCCCGCTACCCCCCCGGAGCACTGCTTTACCACCTAATATCCGAATTTGTGTTATATCAGGTCACATTATATCAGGGTAGAGGTGTATTCAGTTTAGTGAAAAAATAATCCCCCCCCCCCCTTTTTTTTTTTTTGTTAAAAGTGGTTTTTCACAAAAGGGTGAACTTTCTTTCCAATCATTTAGCTGAAGAGAGGGACAAAGAATATGCACCAAATTAGGAAACAATGTACAGCAGCATCATAGCACGAAGCAGCCTGGAAAACTACACTTACTGTTCATGAAAGGTGCTCCTCAACCAGCAATGGAAAGGTCTTTTATTTAGCCACAGAACAGATGCAGCCCAGGCAGTGGCAGTGCAAGCATTTCCTCATTGCTCACACCAAAGTATCTCATTTTGGCATGGTGAGATCACCTTGTAAGAAATTCATTCATTTTGTGCCCAATCTCATCTGAGATTGCCAGTTAATATCAGTTTTTGTGATGTGGACATCTATCTACAGTATCTTCCTCTACATTCACATAGGTCAGCCAGTCATCAGTGATCACTAGTGATGTACACTATATTCAAACCACACATTTAGCAGTGAAAGTCTCCATATCCCATTGCCAGTCCAATACTGAGTCACCCAGTTCCCTAGAACCTAGGAACATTTTAAGAGTCTATTTAACACATTTCACAGTCAGGAGCAGAGTGTACATCTATTTACCTAACAGACCATTATGGATCTTTTAGGAGCTACATCTAAATTGTTCCTACTTTGCACATTATTTATCCAGCAGTCTCTGATGGCCCCAGTACAAGTATGTGTTGCATGTGTGTTAACTTAGTATATTCACACTAACCTAAAACAGCTCTTCAAAACAAACAAAATTCTATACAGAAGCAACAGATTCAAAAAGCTGGTCCTGCAAAGAACGCTTTTTGAATATCAGTGTGCAATAGCTAGGTGTGGCAACACCTCTATAATTAAGATTGGGTTATTTTTTTTTCCATTTCAAAAAGGAATTCAATGTTGTGCACGCGTGTGTGTGTGTGTGTGTGTGTGTGTGTATATGTGTGTGTGTGTGTAAGTAATACAATAAATCTTTCCAAAATGTATAACAAATAATTTGTGAGTCGAATTTTCCCAGACTGTCAAGTATACATGTTAATTTATGAATTAAAAATCATTAAAAAAGAGTTATTTGGTTAGCTAGCGGTATCCTAGGAAGGATAAACACTATTCTGAGTGTTTCACCTTTTTAGGATATCACTGGCTACCAGCCATCTGGGTTTGTTCACTTTCAAACTTTCCACATAGCTAAAACTCACTGCAAACTAGTACCAAATGTACATTTGGAATCTTGAACCATCAAACATCTCAGACACCAGATACTTAATCTGTGCATTTATGTCAACATTCAGTATTTGCTAATGTTGCTAAGTTTGTAATACAGAGTGTGTATGTGGTGTGTTTCCTTCTCTATTAGAGGGAAAAGACAGCTCCTTGTGAATGTGTGGAGTCTGTCACTATGTGTGGAAGTGTGCTGTGCTGCAAAGAGAAGTCCATAAAGACTACTGCAAAGAGGAGTCCATAACTTAACTTTTTTTGTGTTAGGCAAATGTCACATTTAACCAATCTTCATCTCTTTAATTAGATTTATGTGCATGGAATCAAATTTTAATGTCAACTTTGTGAGCTGTTCAAGACGAGTTAATGCTTGGAATTCCATACAAAAGTAATACAGTAACCTCAATACTGAAGTTCTCAGGACATAGTAGATTTCACAAAAGTTCCTTGAAGGAACCAAGGTGTTGAGTGTTTGTAACCTTTCAATTAGTCTTTCAGAAGGTCTGTGTAAGGGAGAGAGGTCTTCATATAGCAAAAATAAAGTCTTTTGCATCATTTGAGGAGTGGAGGGAAGGAAATATTTGATCAGCCATAAATAAAAGAAAAAGATTATAGCAATAAATTTAAACTGAAAATACAAATCAATTACATCCTCCTCCAGTCCACATTGCACTTTTCAGGACAAGTAAATTACTCTACACTTGCTTTTATTGTATTAAATAATCACAGGTTATAATACTATCCCAGAAAAATGTCATGTTCTCTTGACTTCATCTAGCAAAGGAGCATTGAGAGAGATGAGGAGTCACTGAGCTCATCAGCAACGTTAAGATCCTGTGCATCTTTTAAAACTTTCTACGTTTTAGGAAGTCAACTATAATGCATACCTATGCTAGTAAAGAAAGATGCTCTCAACAAGCATACTGGCTATTGAAACAGAAAGAATCCAAATTCCAAAAGAAATTGTGTCTGTGAAGAGCTGCTTTCATTTGAAAACTATTTATCCATTTCACTTATCATCGATGCCACCACTTTCATTAGCCTAGAATACAGATTTTAGGCTTTGATTTATTTAAAAAAAAAAAAAAAAAAAAAAAGATACAGCACAATAAACCTCACAAGATATTATGAAATAAAGACACAAAAAGACATTTTTAAAAATGTTTCCAGTGCTAAATTAATACTATGGCTATTTCCATTGATTTTTTTCTGCCATTTCCATTCTCAGAACATCAAATGACACCATTTCCACTTGACATGAAAATTTGCAGCCCTCATTTCTTTCCATAAACATTGGGGACACCAAAAGGAGAGTCTTAGCCTTCAGTACGTTTTCAACCTGGATATGAGGGAGAGGAACACTTTCCAGCACCAGTGATTATCATTTGTTAATCTTTCTGTGTATATGTGCATAACTCAGCAGAACATGAACATCTGCCAAAAGAATGTTAATGGACTCTGGATGGGAGGAGAGATTATCTCCTGATTCAAAATCATCCTGCTCCACACAGAAATGTTTTGTTCCTCTGCCATGACAATCATTCCAAATTGTCATGGGACTGAAATAAGTATTTCATGGCCTTTATAAGGTAGGTTGGCAAAATGCCTCTCATAGCAAACTATGGTCTCCACAGAAAACAGCAGCAACTGAAAACAGTAGGATTCAGAACACTCCACCTCATTTCTAATTTGGAGTTTGAAATATAATCCCTTTTGAGATCAGAGAGACAACAATTTAGAATATGTCTATACTGTAATCAGAAGTATGATTGCAGTGTGGGTAGGCATACCTACATGTTAGCTTAAATCTAACAAGGGTAGCTAAAATACAGTGAAGATGCAGTGACACAGGCTTCAGTGTGGGCTGTACAAGCAAGTACTTGTGTTGATAGCCCATGCTGCCACACTTTGGTGTGGCTAAAAAAATCCATCAGCTAGATCAAACCTAGAGCAGGTATGTCTCTCCTAATTGCAATCTCACCCACCAACTGCAGCGTAGGCAATACCCATAGAGTAATGCCATCAACTTGTCTGGGAACTAACTCACCTAGATCCCATTAGGAGTCTTATGAACTGTGCAGTTACAACACCAAGTTATTTGTAACGCAATTCTTCACCCATGCACATTTTAAAAAGTCTAAGTTCTCCTTAATGTTTCATCTATGTGCTGACAAAACCATTAAAGACGGCCATTATTGAAAAAGCATTTCTAACAACTTTACACAAAAATTACTACTCCAATCCTCAGATCTCTTTTCAGATGCATAAGCACTGTCACCAGTAAGTTTACATCACTGCAATGCATGAATATGATGGCAAAACAGGTACTGAAATAAAACAAACTTACCTTGGTGGGAATGCGGGATGTCAACAAGAAGGCCCGACATGATGTAAGCACCTAAAAAATGGAGAGCAAAAGCAGTGTTTCATATCTACAGGGACAGCACTCAGAAATATTAGTGTCTTTCGTAAGAATCTTTCTTTACGAAGACTTTTACTGCTTCTCATAACTAAGTAATCCAAGGCATCAGATGAACAAGTGACTTGCACAAAGTCACACTGAGTCAGTGGTTGACTGTTTAAAAGACAGGCTTATATTTTCCAACAGATAAAAATGAGCAGAACTGAACAAGATAACTTCACAGACAATAAGGACACTAATTTCGGTCTTCTTTGGTGTCCAAGGGCCTGATCTTGCAAACACTTACTACCCAGATGTAGTACTTATCTAAGTCAAATAATCCCATTGAAGTTTATGATAAGGATTGTTTGCAGGATCAGGCCATATAGACCTGATCCAGCTCTCACTGCAGTCAGTAAGAGTCTTTCCATTGACTTAAATGGGAGCTGGATTAGTCTCTAATCTAGTAGACCAGTCCGAGGAGAATTTTGTGATCTGGTTTTCTGTAAATAGGCTACTATAGGAATCTTAATACCAGCTAGACAGAATATATTTAACTAAATTGAACAGTAACATCTGAATAATTCCATTCTTATGAAATTTTAAAAAGAAATCAATTTGAAAAGTGAAAACACCAGGAATGTAAAAATGCCAGTATTTGAGTGGAACACAAATAAGTCCAATGTATATAAAATATTAGCATTATGAGAGATTATGGACAAACATTTCCCTTCAAATAAACCCAGTGGATCTCTAAAGTAACAATGCATGCGTCTCCCACCGATGTCAATGGGAAAGAATTTCTGTGCAGGTAGGTAAAACGGAAAATTGGAGTTGAGATCGAACAGACAGATCAGAGAGAACACTAGCTTCGAGAGAAGATTCAATGTTAGTAAAGTTTTTAGACATTACCTCAAGGAGAAATACTATAGTATGAGCAACAAAAATACTTTCAAATTCCAGTAGCACTTTCCATCCAATCGACCTTCAAGCGCTTTACATAAACAGCAATAAGTTTGGCCTCACAATACGCCTATAGATGTAGGTAAGTCAAATGTACCAGATTTCTGTATTCATTTTCATTTCAGATGGGGAAACTGACCCACCTTGGGTCCAATGACCTGACCAAAGCCCCACCTCCAGTGAGTGGCAGACCTAGTTATAGAATCCACATTTCTTAGATACAGTCTTGTACTTAAACCATTAGACTAGCATCTAACTTCAGATGAATAGCTTTAATAAAAACAAATAAAAAAAACCATTTTCTATGCATATTATGCTAGCATCAGCATGAGAGATGAACCAAATATCCAGAGCCAAACACGCCCCGAACTTTGAGAGTTTGAAATCCAGATCTGAACTTGGATCTATCTCTAGTGCAGCTAAGGTTGCCAACTAGGGATGTAAATAGTGGCTAAAAAAAGAAACCATTTAACCTATTGAAATTCAATCCGTTAAATGGTTAATGGGAAACTAGGGGTGTGGGGGCGCTGCAGTCCCCCCTCCCCGACATTTTACATGGGGCACCACTGCCCTCACCCCTCCCCCACCTCGTGTGCCCGGGATCCCGCTCCATCCAGGGGCGGCAGCGGAGTTTAATCATTAACTAGAACCGATAAGAATCAAGTTTATCAGTTAACCGGTTAAACTTTTACCTCCCTATTGTCAATCCTCCAGGATTGTTCTGGAGTCTCCAGGAATTAAAGATTAAATCTTTAATTAAAGATTGTGTCATGTGATGAAATCTCCAGGAATTCATTCAACCAAAGTTGGCAACCCTAAGTGCGGCCCATGTGTGGAAGGCACTCCTAGCAAGTGGTGGTAGACTCCAACTTATGCCAATTTACAGTAATCTACTACTTTTGACCATAGCAGACTGTGCAACTCAGAGATATGAAGATAACTAACTTCATATAGCTCTCACAAAAACAACGCGGAGTCCTTGTGGCACCTTCGAGACTAACATTTATTTGGGCGTAAGCTTTCGTGGGCTAAACCCCACTTCATCAGATGCATGGAGTGGAAAATACAGAGGCAGGTATAAATACACAGCATATGAAAAGATGGGAGTTGTCTTACCAAGTGGAGAGTCAGTGCTAACAAGCCAATTCAATTAAGGTGGAAGTGGGCTATTCTCAACAGTTGACAAGAAGAGAGGAAAAATCACTTTGGTAGTACTAATGAGTTCAATGTAGTCAAGGTGGCCCATTTCAAACAGTTGACAAGAAGGTGAGAGTATCAGCAGGGGGAAATTAGTTTTTGTAGTGACCTATCCACTCCCAGTCTTTATTCAGACCTAATTTGATGGTGTCCAGTTTGCAAATTAATTCCAGTTCTGTAGTTTCTCATTGGAGTCAGTTTCTGAAGTTTTTTTGTTGAAGAATTGCCACTTTTAAGTCTCCTTTTGAGTGTCCAGGGAGATTGAAGTGTTCTCCTACTGGTTTTTGAATGTTATAATTCTTGATGTAGGATTTGTGTCCATTTATTATTTGAGTAGAGACTGTCCGGTTTGGTCAATGTACATGGCAGAGGGGCATTGCTGGCACATGATGGCATATATTACATTGGAATATATGGACACAAATCTGACATCAAGAATTATAACATTCTAAAACCAGTAGGAGAACACTTCAATCTCCCTGGACACTCAAAGTGGCAATTCTTCAACAAAAAAACTTCAAAAACAGACTCCCAGGAGAAACTGCAGAATTGGAATTATTTTGCAAACTGGACACCATCAAATTAGGTCTGAATAAAGACTGGGAGGGGATGAGTCACTACAAAAACTAATTCCCCCCTGCTGATACTCACACCTTCTTGTCAACTGTTGAGAACAGCCCACTTCCTCCTTAATTGAATTGGCTTGTTAGCACTGACCCCCCACCCACTTGGTAAGGCAACTCCCATATTTTCAAATGCTGTGTATTTATACCTACCTATTGTATTTTCCACTCCATGCATCTAATGAAGTGGGTTTTCGCCCATGAACGCTTATGCCCAAATACATTTTGTAGTCTCTAAGGTGCCACAAGGACTCCTCGTTGTTTTTGCTGATACAGACTAACACGGCTACTACTCTGAAACATATAGCTCTCAGTCTCACATAATCTGAATTGTTGAGCAGCATTAGTCATGTCCATTCTGTAAGAGACACTCATCAGTTGACTAAACACCTACAGACCCTGTCTGGAACACCTTTGCTGTGACTTGATTGAAGGATTCCAGACTTCTATAGTGGACAAGGTAGGTTTTCCTTTTGTTCATTTCTGAACAGAGAAAACCTCTGTCCCCCTCTGTGCTAAGTGCACGGACTGTGAGCACACCTCCAATATCTGAGACAGAATAGGTACATCTCATCCATATCCCCCAGTGAACGACTCTACTTACCAAAGAGCTCCACTGGCAATTCTGGTACTGCAGAGAAGATATGGCATTAGGAGATGTTTGACTACCTTCAATAGCTAGAAGCAGCAGGGATTGCTGTAGGAGCACCCAGTTGGAGATGAAAGGCCAGCCTCACCGCTGCTCACCAGCAACAGCTCAACTAGAAAAATGCCTCAGGAGTGGAGCGGGCACCTGGGGGGGGTAGGGGAGGAGAGCACTTGGCTATGGCAACTTCCCTGCCTCCTTTTCTCTGCCCCTGGTTATCTAGTCTCAGGGTTAGAGTTCGGAAAGTAACTGGAGCAGGGCAGCTCTTGGAGAGCTGCTTCCTTTACTTACATTCTAGCTGCTGGCCTACAAATCATGTAGATACTGTCAACACATTTATAAGCACACGGGGACACCTCAGTTACATTAAAATTGTGCCCCACAACCTTGTTTTAACAGGTTTGCCTGCACAGATGGACCCAAGCTGTGTTATAACTAGATAGCATGGTTTCTTTAATGTGGTTATAACATACCGCAATTCTACCTATGCAGGCAAACCTAAGCCATGCTATAACAAGGTTGGAGCACAACTGAGTTGTAAATGGGATGCCACAACTCAGCTATAACTGTAGTGCAGGACACAATGCTTGCCCTCAGAATGTAGTCAGTCTTTAAATGTACCCAGATCTCAGACTGAAATACCTGTAAAAGTCACTCTGCCAGAGTGCCTGCTTGACTTAAGGAGCTCCTATTAAAGGCATCACTTCAAAAGGGTACTTACTCCCAGACTGCACAAAAGCCCTTCTACTTGAAGGGTAACATAGTACAGAGAGAGAGATTTCCATTCCGCCAAAGTTCAGAATTCCACATTTCTTACTGGTGAAACTGTTACAAATGTAATTACAAAATAATAAAAGAATTTGATTGCTTTTAAATTACTGTTATACAAAAAGGTCAATTCTGTTACTTTAAAATGAATACTCTAACTTAACTATAGCAGAGCTGGTGCCCCACTGTAATAACCAACTTGAGGAGAACAGTGTTGACATTTATCACAATTGTGGCCTTTTGAATCCATCAGTATGCAATCTGACCTTTCATATAGCTGACTTGAGTTTAGGGCTGACATCTTTTTAAACATTTCAAAATTTTGTGTGACATCATCTAAATTCCTTTTAAGTAATATTGTTAACGCTTAAAAATATATTAACATCCTCCCTAAGACAACTTAAAAGAGTTCAAAAATATATGAAGACAATCTTAGAAACACCAGTTTTTACCCTTCTCTTATTCCTTGAAGGTAAGGCCACAGTGAAGAAAAAATTAGATGATGTGTGGGCTAATCGTTGTTCTGTGGAGAAGGTTCTGTAGAGTTGGTACTGATTTTAAAAAGGACAATATAAAAAGGATATTTTGTTGTTTGTTGTTTGTTTTTCAAAATCACTGTCAAAGGGTGGCTGGTCCTTTAAGGGGAGATGGGCCTAGGCTCACACTGCTCAGCTAGCTCCCAGCTGAGACTAATCCAGTGATTAGAGAAACCTGCAAGTGGCTCAGTTGGGAGAGGGAGGTTGGCTCCAGTGGCAGGCCCTGGAGCGAGACAGGGAAGAGAGACAAAAGGGGAAAGGACTCCGGACCCATGCAAAGACCCTGGTTCAGGGGAAAAGACCAGATTCATGTGTACAACTTATGTTGAACTGTTTTACTGTGTTTGAAGAATAAACTGGGTCCTGAAGGAAGGGTTTTAAAAGATTTTGGGCATGGCATTAGTCTTTCCTGGGCTAGGGAGACAAGCCATCTGCCCTACACGCATATACAAAATATGTTTGTACAGTGCCTACCACCATGGGGCCCCAGGCTCTAGGAATACGTCTATACTGCAGTGTAAGCCCCGGGTCTGTAGAACTCAAGTTAGCGGACCCTAAATTGGTTAACCTAGGGCTTGAGTGTCTAAACTCGTTTGTAACCCCAGGTTAGGAATTGTTGAACCCAGGACCTGGGGCTCCAGCATCTACGCTATATTATGCTGGCCTCAGTCCAACCACACGTATCCCAGACTTCCTAGCACCTTCCCAAAATGTGACAGTTCTAGTCCTTTGTTCGTGATGTAGTGTGGCAGAACTTGACTGTCAACCAATCTTGACTGTTCAGAGAACAAAGAAAGAAAGTCCATCCGTGGGATTTTGGGATGCTTTTGGCAGATTCCCAGAGCACAAGTCCAATGTGGCTGTGTCTACACTGCAAAGCAACAGGGCCTGAACTCTGGGTCCCAACTTGACTTAAACTCAGACCCTCTACTCTAGGGGGTTCTGGGACCGTGGGGCCAAGCCCTGGATTAGTGTGATTTGTGTAGACAGAAGAGGGGTTAGGCTTGAGCCTCAGTTTGAACCTTAGGCTTATACTGAAATGTAGACATATCTGATATGCTACCATAATACAATAATGGTAATCAATATATATTTCAATTATGTAATTGAACATTTATTTAATATGTATGAAATACTGATTTTTGCATGAACTAATGGAATTTAGATGATATGGTTATTGAATTATTTTTATTTTTCTAATCTAAAAGATGTTGCAATTATGAAGAGACACACCTGAAAATAATGTGCATTATTTTTAATTTAGCATCCTGCTAAAATGCCTGCCTTTCAGAATATTGTAAACCTGTTTAAAATGCCAGTAAGGTTGAGTTTGTGCCTCACATTAATATCAGATAACAAAATGTTCACATATTCCACTAAATTAGCCAAAACATGTATATTTCATTTATCCGTAACCAATTCAATTTGTTCGGTCACAAATTCATTAATAAAGTAAAAGGTATTAAATCATCTTTTCAAGAGAAAAGCACACACTAGATAGGGATATAGTGTACTGTAGATGTAATGACTAGTAGGATAAAACACGTAAGATCACTGTGTGAGGATGTGTGTAATTTACATGATACAGAGCAAAGGAAGTAGATCATGAGACAGGATGTTATGCAAAGCACATAACTAGACTCTTGCTCTAGGGGCATCCAACTCACTATAATCTATCATCTTACTCTTTTTCCAAAGCCATATTTGTAGACAAGAAAGGATTATTGTTTAAATTTTAATGCCACCATCCCCACACAAATGATTTCTAAAATGTACTTATTATCCTTAATTCCATAGCTTTCCCTAACTAATGTCCAGATACACACACAGTCCAAAATCATTGTGTACCTAGAAAAGATCTGCAACTGCAGTTGCACAATAAGCAGACATTTTAAGATATGTTATAATGTATATTATACATCTGAGATTAAGTCTGGCTCCAACGCACTAAAATTGGTTTAATGGGTATTTTCATGATTAGGATCCTCAGAGAGACAATTTTAACCAATGATTTGCTAAAAAATAGTTATTATATTTGATTGATTTATTTACTTTTATAACAAAAATAGAGTATATAAACAATTAAATAGATTTCTGGGATAGCCTAAAGAAGATTTAGGGAGTTTTCTGGTTTTAGCACCGCCTCGGAGCCCCACAACCCTGCAGGGGATGAAGCCCTGCCGCCCAGGGCCCCAATCCCTGCCATCTGGGGCTGAAGCCAAAGCCTGAGCAACTGAGTTTCACAGGGCCTTCTGTGGTGTGGGGCCCCAGGCAGTTGCCCTGCTTGCTACCCCCGAACACCGGCCGTGGATTTTATATGCAGAAAAACAGTTGTTGTGGCACAGGTGGGCCGTGGAGCTTTTAATAGCGTATGTGTGTTGGGAGGGTGCTCAGAAAGAAAAAAGGCTGCAGGCTAAGGGGAACAATTCTTCTTCTTAATCTAGGTCTAGTATTTCCCAATTTATGTAACATTTAATCGCATTCTTCACCTTCTTTAATCAGTTTAGTCTGAATAAGTGTACAGGGAGTCCTCGGACTTACGACACAACTGGTTCCTTACAATTGCGTCGTAAGTCAGAACGTCATAATTCAGAACTGCAATCTACTCCATTGCGGGACCGAGAATCGTAAACTTAAAACCTATAGTCACAAGTCGAATCAGGTTGTCAATGTAGAAGCGTCGTAAGTGCCGTTCGTCGTAAGTCGAACGTTGTAAAGTTGAGGACTGCCTGTACTGTAGCTCAATTCAGGGTATGTCTAAACTATGAAGACTATACTTGCATTGCCAGTTTGCTGTAGCTATGCCGGCATAATGCCATAGAGTAGTGCAACCTGCACCAACAGAAGAGGCTTTTTCATCAGTGTAGAAACACCCCTGCCCCCTCTACCTCTCCCCACCCCCAGCCACAATAGCTATATCGATGGAGGAATCCATCCATCAGCATAGCCGCCCTGGGGGGGTCTGTTGGTATAGCTATCACACTCAGGGGTGTGTTTTTTCACACCCCTGACCAATGAAGGTATGTCAGCCTAACTTAAATGTATAAAAGGCCACCTACTTAGTATAGAAATAAATTCAAATGAGAAAATTAATTTAGAAATATTTACAAAAACCAGTTATTTCTGTACAGATTAATTCTCTGCAGAGGTCACTGCCTATTTACCAAAATTAAATGATTTTGCCCCAGTAACTAACAACAACATTGATGACGGACACCCTCCCTCCCCCCAAACTAGTACATCAACAAAACACTAATATACAGATGCATCTTGTGTTATGTTTTCTTTCTAGGTTTATTACCCATTTTTGCAATCTTGTCTGATATTGAAATTTGCATTTATGGAGCCCTGCTAATGTTATTGTACCAAATTAACATAACACACTGCATCTATCAGTCTTGGACAGATCATTAGTGTAGCACGGTTTTACACTATTTTTGCATTTTTATCTAATAATCCACATCAACTCAGGCCACCGAATTTATTGTATACTTAAATGGTTTGTAATTCACAAGCAAATTAAATACATAATTCTTTTAACAATCTTTTCCCTCTGGAGAAAACCTGAGAAACTTTACAAAACAATCTGTGTATTACTTAAGGACAAAAATAAAACAAGTAAAAAACCTATGAAGATTAAAATAGGAACACAAAAAGGTTAGACTATATGTTGATTCCAGTTGATATGCACCCTTTGAACCTTCTGTATTTTGAAATATGGATGCAATAAATTATAATGGACTAGGCTAATGTTTTTGTTTCACTGAAATAGAGTGATTTCAAAAGAAAATGAGCACAAAATAAGCTATATAATAAATATGTAGTGGTCAAATTTTGTAGTTTACCATCTCTTACCCTTTTATACGAACTCTACTCTTACCCCACTCCTGCCATTAATTCAGCATTAACTAGTTTCAATCACTTTCACTACATTTTACTTGAAGGAAGAAGGGGGGTGTATTTGTGATGTGCTTCCTTATTTAGACTCTTTGTAGTAAAACGCCTACACAAATTTGTTTCATGTCCTCCAATATTTGTATTTTTTTTTAAATAAGCTTTTTAAAAAACGTAACTACTCTATTGTTTTATCTTGAACTCATCCTCAGTAGTTTCCCTGCAGGATCTAAACTAAACAGCAATGTAAACAGTGTTTGTTCTGCTAATAAGTAAGTACTGTACTTTAGATCTAACGATTCATATCATCTAGCCTTACTAAGCCACCTACTCTCCCCTCTGAGAATCCACCCAGGATTTTTGATTATGGTACATTTGATTGCATTCCTAATTTTGTAAATACCTAAATACCAAAGTGACTGGGCTAGATTAGGTTTAGAGAGTGTACGTGGTTACAACTCCCAGTTGTGCCAAGGCTGAATTTGGCTCGCATCATTTAGTCCAGTGTAGCGTTAAAGCAACACAAGTGATGAAGCTTTCATGTCTTCCTTTGGGAGAATATTCAACAGAACACCACTTCTTCCCATCAGAAAGTTTCCCTTCATTTACCCTTTACTTTTGAATGAATTTATAGTAATCTACTCCTCCTTTTATTGGGTTAAATAATTCCTTTCCCTCCTTAGTGTTTGCACTCTTCAAATATTAGAATGACGTCTCCTCCTCCCCTCCCATGCTACTTACTTGACACTTAGCCAAGCTACAGATACAGGCCTTCTCTAGACTGAGAGTTTGCCCAGATTACTGTCATTACTGGTCAATTACCAACATAGCAACACCAATGCAAGCCCCTGGCATGGGTAGGCAAAGCAACTTTTTGCACCAATGCAAATAACTCCTGCGTGAAACTGCGGTAAGCTCCACAGACCATGTCTGTCCACATCAGAGATTGCAAAGGTGCGGTTACACTGATGGCTGCAGTCAGTGCAAAAGCCCATTACAGACAAAGCCTAATTCCTCTTCTTTCCCATAGGAAATTCCATGTTGCCTTCTCCCTTGCCCCAATTCATTCCCATAACTCTTTTCTGAAATCCCTTAAACTCAAGCATAATATTCCTGGCATGGATCACTGGAAAGTTGTATGGAGAACAACTAACCTCTCTCTGCATTTTTGCAGGCCACCTCTGGATGCCATTCAAACTTGCATCACCCTTTATTATTGCCATATCTCATTACGATTTGACATCTAATTTACTGTCTGCTCTCGCCGCTTGATCTCTTTCTGTATTGCTACATTTTCTTAATGGGAGGGAGAAGTGAGAGCGGAATCGTTTCAGAGGAAACTGATTTTTGCATATTTGCTATGCAGAAGTGAGGTTAAATATCAGTCTGTGGGGGATCACATTTAAACAAAGAAAAGACAGAAGCGTCGTAACAACTCTTTTAATGGATGTGACAAGGAGCACCACAAGGTGGCACCCTGGTGTTCCTTAAGGGCCTGATTACACATGCACAGCGCAGAAGCAGGGCTGATATACTGCTGAATTGGGCCACCCCTGAGAATGCTCATTCACAATTTAAAAGGGACCTGCAAAGCATTTTAAAAAACAAAAGTTCAGTCTGGAGGGTGAACATTTGACAAAGTTATCAGCAACTGAAAAATGGCCCTTTAGAATGGAAATGCTTATTAAACGAACTACTGCACAGCCGTTCCTTCGTGCTCCAGCTGTAAGAACACCTTGCGCTTTATAAACATTAATGAACAAATCCTCACAATATCCCTGTGAGGTAGCTAGAAAGAACGGTCACCATTTTAGAACTGGGAAAACTGAAGCACAGATGTTCAGTGATTTGTCCAATATCAAAACTCAAGTGAGTGCCAAAGCAAGGAATGGAACCTAGATTTCCTGACATCCAGTTCTGAGGTAATAACCTTCAGACTATGTTATTTCCCAATGGCAGCGACTTACACTTGAGAACAGTTTTCAACAACCCTGTTAATCAAATTGTGTCCTGTTTACACTTGGTGCAAAGAAGTGTTAGTTAAAAAGTTTTTTTAAAAAATGTAAAACATTCCCCCCCACTAATATGGGCTTATGTTACCAACAAGACCTTACTATGCTCTACCAGTAAGGATTCAGATGTCTCTAGGGCCTTAGCTACACAAGAAAAGCTAGGACCCAGATTATAGCACTTCCACCAATGGCACAGCTGCTTCACTGGTAACAAAAGCTAGAGCTCAGGTGTTTTTACCATGAACTACTGAGGAGATTTCATGACACAGCGATCAAGATGACTGAGACAGGTCTACTATAGTAATTTAGCACTGTGCAGCCACACTACAGGGCCTTGTCAACATTAGCATTTTTTCTTAAAATTTCTTCACCATTCCTGCCACCTGTGTGAGATAAATTACAAGCTATCACTTGACGTTTGTAAGGATTTTCCTGGTCCCATTTGCAGGCGAGGGGGTTCTGTATGCGATCTGGATCTTCCTGTGTGGTTAGTCTACAGAGATCCTGCCTAAAGAAAAGATGGGATGAGTTGTGCTTCTCATCCTTAGGGAGCAGCCTGCTTTGTGTCTCTCTGGTTTTGGTCCTTGTGTGCTAGGGTTCTGGATTCTAAGACGTTAAAGTAGTGCTACATTGCAATCTTCCAGCAACAGCATTCTAAATTTTTTATCTAACTTCTCTGTGTATGCTGTGAACACAACCCTGTGCAGTTCCAAGGTTTTGTAACCTGATGAGGGTTAGATGACAAAATAGTTAGAACACAGAGCAGCAGCTGGGATTTTGTCTACACTGGTACTCCCGCTATTGCTATTACTGGTAGAGCTCGCCCTGAGGTAACAACAGTGGGAGGGGAAAAGCCTAGTGTAGACTTGGACAAAGTCTTCCTTTGAACATATCAATGAGGTACACAATTACAGAAATATTTTCCCCTCACATAGCCCTGCAGGATGTATAAGATAGCTTGCTGCTGTATTCTTGATATGTGTTTATTTCTGCTTGTGAGCAGCCTAAAAACGTATTCAACCACAAAACTAAAAATGTCTACCCCTCCCATTCTTTGGCATTCTCATGATCTTCCTTCTCTATATATACACATACATTATATATACCAGGAGTTCTCAAACTGGGGGTCGGGACCACTCAGGGGGTCACAAGGTTATTACATGGGGGGGTCGCGAGCTGTCAACCTCCACCACAAGCCCAAAATGTTGCGTCCAACATTTATAATGGTGTTAAATATATAAAAAAGTGTTTTTAATTTATGGGGGGGGGGTCACACTCAGAGACTTGCTATGCGAAAGGGGTCACCAGTAAAAAAGTTTGAGAGCCACTGATATATAATATGTACACACACACTTTACAAATTCTTGTCTTTTGTACTGCTGCCCAAGTTGCAGAAATAAATGGCATTACACAGGTGTGAGAGTTTCCCATGTATTAGCCTTTTTTATAGTCCATTCCCTGAAGCTTAATTACATAACAAGGCTGGAACTGTGGTACTGACTTGCGATTCTAAAAACCCCAGCCTCTTGTCCTTACAGCTTTTTATGCTTCAGATTTTTCATGATCATATGCATATATGCTATTTTATAGAAAAAATCATCATCATCCCCAGCTTCATTTGTGGTATGGGTAGTAACATTTTCTTATGCAGAGGTGGCACACTTTCCCACTTTTGATTTAAGCCGTTGCAGGTATTAACGTTGGAATGACATTCAGTCATGGTCATTACGTCCTTCTTCGTATACTGAGCCTCTCTCCAGGTTTATGGGCAATTGACAGCCTCTCCAGCTCATCAGACTAGAAGCCGCCTGGTGTGCTATATAATGTTGCTGTTTCTACACTGAGATGGCTGGAAATAGATTTTGCTTTTTGCAGTGTTTTTCTCCCCCATTCTACTTGCATCATTTTAAGAAATGTCAGATTTAGTACTTTGTACATGACACTTTCTCTCCTCAATGAGAAAGGGTTTACACACACACACACACACGTATGGTATAGTATGCACACAGCTGTTATGCAGAGTTGCTGAAAACAAAAAACAAAACCCTTCACCCTGCAGAGGAGTTAATGAGAATTGTATTTGTTCCACAATGAAAGAGTTTTAGAAAGTAACTCTTTTACATCCATTCCTGTTTGCTTTTTGTAATCAATAAATGTCTAGGAGTTTAGTGCAAAGCAACAGAGGGTCCTGTGGCACCTTTAAGACTAACAGAAGTATTGGGAGCATAAGCTTTCGTGGGTAAGAACCTCACTTCTTCAGATGCAAGTAATGGAAATTTCCAGAGGCAGGTATAAATCAGTATGGAGATAATGAGGTTAGTTCAATCAGGGAGGGTGAGGTGCTCTGCTAGCAGTTGAGGTGTGAACACCAAGGGAGGAGAAACTGCTTCTGTAGTTGGATAGCCATTCACAGTCTTTGTTTAATCCTGATCTGATGGTGTCAAATTTGCAAATGAACTGGAGCTCAGCAGTTTCTCTTTGGAGTCTGGTCCTGAAGTTTTTTTTGCTGTAAGATGGCTACCTTTACATCTGCTATTGTGTGGCCAGGGAGGTTGAAGTGTTCTCCTACAGGTTTTTGTATATTGCCATTCCTGATATCTGACTTGTGTCCATTTATCCTCTTGCGTAGTTTGGCCAATGTACATAGAGGGGCATTGCTGGCACATGATGGCATATATAACATTGGTGGACATGTAGGTGAATGATGATGTTGTAGCGAATCTGGTTAGGTCCTGTGATGGTGTTGCTGGTGTAGATATGTGGGCAGAGTTGGCATCGAGGTTTGGTGCATGGTTTGTCCATTGTGATGGATCTTTTTCCACTATGAACTGAAATAGGACTACCAATTTTTTTCTCCTAGCTAGTGAACAGTTATCAGATGGTAACCACTACAGCTGGACAACAAATTTCCATGACACTATTTCTTCAACAGAGAACAGATTTTTTATATAAAGGAATTTTCCATTAAAAAAAATCTGCTTTCATCAAAGGAGTTAACGTTTTCAAACAAACCAAACTTTTTTCATTTTCTTTAATTTATTTATTTTGGCAAAAACCTAAAACATGTCAAAGAAAGTATTCTAGAAAAAAGGGGGAAATGTTCATTTTCGTGAAAAAAAATTACAGGCTAAAAATATAATTTCCCCACGAGCTCTAATGGCAATTTTCACTCATTGTTGACCTGGGTTGAATGTGAACTGGCAACACATGTTTAATGATTTTTAAACCTGTCACCAGCTCTGCATTCCCTTCCTTAACAGCCAGATTTAGGTTGATTTTCGTAATCAGAAATTTAAATGAACATTTACAACATGAAGAATCATCTCGATCTGTGTGAAAAACAAGTCTCCCCTCCTTTGAACAGGTACGCTTCTCTCCTCTATCAGAAGGGGAGGAGCACACAACAGAATGCACCTGCACAAGAAGGACAAAAATGGGACCATCCCCATCCAGAACTTTTAAGATGTTACTTCCCCACTCTCCTCAGTCCAAGTTATTTATCCTTCCTCTCCCTGGTAGAGAAAGGGGGGCAGTAAACTTTCCTAGTGGCTCTGCTGGGTTCATAACCTGAGCCTTTGTTGAATTCCCTCCTCCCTCCCACCCCCAATACAGTTTCACATTTCACCTGGAAAACTATGCTTTTAGCACAGTCCCTCCTGGTGCTGCGCTGGGGCAGTGGATCAACTCTGATTTTAAGGGGTGAGTAGCAGCTACTGAGTCAAACACAACCATCTCATGCAGCCCTTATGCTATACGTTGGAGGTCTCCCATTCAAGTACTGACACAGCCTATCTTTGCTTAGGTTATGAGCTTTAATGGGAGCACAGGGTGGGTATGACTGGATGATACCCCTTTGGATACGTCCTTCAATTTATAGAAATAAGATGGCTGGAATATCACATATTCCCCCTCTGCAGAAGTGGAAGAAAAAGAACAAACTACACTGTCTCTCTCTGGTAATTATGTACCCCGAAATTTCTTACTTGATTAACAGTGAGAACTGAAGATCGCTTAGATAGCCCTCCAATGGCTCAACCAGTGCTGACCCCACCCACCACCACAGTTTAGTAATAAGTAGCAGCACCTCCCATGGAAAACATACAATAGATTATTTGTCTGGCATTTTATTCCTATATACCATGAAGGTCAAAACAATGAGGCTTCAACAATGGACCTATTCCCCCATGTAGGGTAAACACTACATGTTGACTAGACGCCTTCTCTTATCTGACTGACACAGAATTTTACCAGATTATTTCAGTATACACACTACATCTACCTGGTCAAGCTTTTTATACTGTTGGGAGAAATCTTTGTGCGTAACTTTATTAGGCCAATTTCAAATATTCGGACGGTACCATTGATGGCTGAATTACTTAAGTCCCCTTTTTTCTAATATCTAGCTAAAAGGAATTCCAGTGTTCAGGAACCCTTACATTTGAGAAAATCACTTGGGTGTTTAATGCCCAGGCCAGGCCAGGCCAAGCCAAACCAACAAACAAACAAAAAACCTTTCAACTCACACCCCACCTCTCACACATTTTCTTGTCTGCCTGTGTAGCTTGAGCTTCCTACGGGGAAAAATGTCAATTTATTTACAGGATAAATATTATATTGTAATTATTTTTCTTGAGTAGCGATGTATTATTTGTCTAGCATTGTTCCATGCAAAAATGAGACTAGCCACACCAAAACTGAACAATATTCCATCTAGTCTGGTCATCTATGACAGCAGCTGATACTGGAGACTTCTAAGGAAGGCATAACATTGCAGTAATGCTCCTAACTGTGCAATAACTTCCAAACCCCAGCTTGTATGATCAGTTGAAATAAGAGTATTGATATGTCTTGTAATTGCAACTTCAAGTGACATTTATATAAACTGTATATATAAATTACTAAACTGTTTTGCCTGAATTTCAGCCTATAGCAGTGAGTTCCAAATTTATATATTCTATCTTTTTTCCCTTAAATATTGCATTGCAAAAAACCTAAAAGTTGCACAGTAAAACACTCCAAAGTCAAGAAATGAAAGGCTGTACATGCCACCTCGTGCCTTATATTAGTCTTTAGTTACAAAGCCATCTACTTTTTTTATTCATAACATTTTTGACCCAAGCTGTGCCTATTCAATGTGCACCACACAAAACACACACCTAGCAAAATGCACAGTGAATATGACCAAGCCCCCATGGAAGTTAAAAAACATCCATTTCCAACAACCTAAATGCAGGTCAAACTTTCAAGAAAATGGCAGACTCTGCTTCATTATAAAAGGGAAATCACAGTCCCTTAAATCTAAGCACAGCAGAGAATTCTGCTCTGGAACTTTAAGTCAGATGCAGGGTATAAAAGCATATGTACTTTACTTGATGCTCGGGACTTATTTTCTCAGTGTGATCACCATTTGGAAGGCTCAAATGTTTTATTAACTGCTCTTGCCTTTGACAAACTAGTTTGAATGGAGTTTTCTTTCAATATAACCTTCAGATGATCATTGTGTGAACTCTGCACAGCCCGTGATGACAAAGTGGTTTCCCAGGCCAATTCTGGGGATGACATCTGTTTTCACAAGCCTTATGCCAGATGTCCTTAAAGCTTCCTAATTGTAGCCCATTTAAACATTGGACAGCACCATCAATTTATTTGTTTCATGTTAATTTCTCATTACACTGAACTTGAATCAGAAGCCCTCTAATTAGGCTTACCTGATATACCTACATAAACTACAAAAAGGCAAAGCTAGCTGGGTCTTCCTGGAACTTTACTATCATTTCATATTTTATTTTTAAAAGGAATTTCATAGAGGATAGGTCCATCAATGGCTTTTAGCCAGGACAGGCAGGATGGTGACCCTAGCCTCTGTTTGCCAGATGCTGGGAATGGGCAACAGGCAGTGTATCACTTGATGATTACCTATTCCGTTCATTCCCTTTGAAGCACCTATCGGAAGGCAGGATACTGGGCTAGATGGACCTTTGGTCTGACCCAATATGGCCGTTTTATGTTAACTTCTAGAGGAGGAAAAGCCAAGGCCTCAAGGAGGGTGGCTTCATGACCTACGTTTGGTCTGTAAGAGAAGTAATGGCCTTGTTCGATTAGGATATTAGTGGGTTTGCAATGTTTGGTGCATCTCCTTGTTGGCCAAGTGGTAGTTCAGACTGTTTGTGGATGAAGCTACTGATATTACGTCAGCTAGGAACCGTAGTCCGGTCCAGGCATGTGTAAGGATATGTCTACGCTGAAATTGGAAGATGAGACTGCAGCATGTGTAGCCATACCTGAGCTAGCTTTGATCGAGCTAGTTCACTAAAAATAGCAGCGTGGCCATGGTGGCACATGCAGCGGCACGGGCTAGCCAGCCGAATGCATGCCCAAAGTCCCAGGTGGGATCGTACTTGGGCAGCTTGCCCATATCACAAACTGTGCCACCATGGCCACACTGATATTTTTAACTAGCCTGCTCAATCAGAGCTAGCATGCATATGCCTACATATGCTGTCCCAATTGCAGTATCCATTAGGCTTTTTTCTGAAAAATGCCCCACTGTTACTAGTGTAGCTTCACCAATTGTAGAAGAGGAACAAGAGCTAACACAGATAAAAGCTCCAGGAAGCCCCTAAATCTGCTCCTCACAATATACGCAACAGGATGGTTAAAAACACTGGCACCCCCATCCATTAGAGCTGCACCACTGTTGGAAATGTTGGGAACATTTTCAGGAAAAAAAAGCTTGTTGTAGACAAGGCTGAGAGCCTTATATATTCAAGGACTGCCCTATGATGCAGGGTATTCACACACAGATTTTCTTCACATTTGCTCAAAGGACAGTAAGTTACTATTTAAACAAAACCAAAAAAACCCCAAACCATCAGCCCCTTCTAGAAGGGCTGTTAAACACAGCTGTATCCAAACAGGTTATCATCATGATGGTTTGGGCATTAAACAAGAACAGGACTAAACAATGTTAGAATTATCATATTCCAGTTTAGACAAGGATTGCTGTACTTTTTAAAAATTACGGTTTCTTTGGTTTTTAATTCTGTTTTAAGATGATCTGACCCCATTCACTCCTGATAATCATTTACTATTCTATATATAGCACTTTCCATCCAAATTGCTTTAAAAACTTTTAGCTAGAACTCCATCTAGCTGCAACTTTGGCCTTGTCTACACCTCTACACACACACATATACGTTTATTTAAAGGTGTGATTTTAAAGCGATTTAGCTAAAAAAAGTGTACAATCCCACATGAACACTTACTTTAATTTAAATATGGTTTATATTCATTTAACTTCTTCTGGTAAATTTATAGGAGCAAGTTAAATGGAGAAGCAGTTGTAAAGGATCTACATGTATTCACACATGGATTTGCACTGGTTTAGCTATACTGGTTTTTAATATGACTATTTCCCCTAGTCTAAATCTTCCTATCGTGACTGGTCACTGCTAGAACTCATCAAATACTATTGGTATACAATCAATAAATATATAATCAATGAATAAAGGTGGTATGATTTACCAAATTATCTTATCCAGTATTTGATCTTTTTTTTTTACTAATGCTCAAGAACAAGCGATCGATCAAAATTCATTGTTCATTCAATGTCTGAACTGTCAATTAACATTTTAAAAATCATGACCTGTTTGTGAGTAATTTGCTACAAGAAAGCAGGCTACATTTACCACCTATAATGAATAATTGACCAGTTCTAGAGCAGTTGCTCTCAACCTTTTCAGACTACTGTACCCCTTTCAGATGTCTGATTTGTCTTGCATACCCCCAAGTCTCACCTCACGTAAAAACTACCTGCTTACAAAATCAGTCATAAAAATATAAAAGTGGCACAGTGCACTATTGCTGAAAAATTACTTACTTTCTCATTGTTACCATATAATTATAAAATAAATCAACGGGACTATAAATATTGTACTTATATTTCAGTCTATAGAGCAGTATAAACAAGTAATTGTATGAAATTTTAGTTTGTACTGACTTCACTAGTGCTTTTTATGTAGCTCCAGGCTGGGGCAAGAAATGAGGGGTTCAGTGCGCGGGAAGGGGCTCAGGGCTGGGGCACGGGAGGGGATGCGGGCTCCAGCCAGACAGCGCTTACCTCAGGCGGTCCCAGAAGGCAGTGTAGCGGGGCTAAGGCAGGGGCCAAGGCATGTTCGGCCCCTATGCGGAGGCGTGGCCAGATGGCTCTGTGCGCTGCATGCTGCCCACATCTGCAGGTGCCTCCCCCCAGCTCCCATTGATGCTCAGGGCAGGGCCACCACATGGAGCCTCCCTGGCCCCTGCATCTAGGGACTGCAGGGACATGTCACTGCTTCCGGAAGCTGTGCAGAGGCAGGACAGGCAGGGAGCCTGCCTTAGCCCCGCTGCACCGCCGACCTGACTTTTAACAGTGACCGGAGTCACCAGGGTCCCTTTTTGACCAGGCGTTCTGGTCAAAAAACGGACACCTTACAACCGTAAGCACAGGTCAGAAGAAGAACTCGGTGTAAGCTCGAACGCTTCTCTCTCTCACTGATAGAAATTGGTCCAATAAAAGTTATCTCAACATCTTGTCTCTCCAATTTTTAGACTGTATGCTTTTGGGAGCAGACACTGCATATTCCTTTATTTCTGTGCAGCACTTAGCACTATTTGGGCACTACGGTAAAATGAATAATGAAGCAATTTGCTTTAGGTAAGCGTGAGGCAGTACATGAGCTATCACATGTTGCAATGTCTTGCTAGGACAGTAGCAGTGTTGCCAACTCTCACGATTATGTCATGAGTCTCAGAATAATTATTGTTGTCCTTAAAGCCCCGGCTCCTGGAGTCCAATGGATATGTGATGATTTCAGCCTTCATTCTTGAAGAAAAAAAGTTTCTAGCCCTTGTGGCTGATGAGAAAGCTTCAAAATGTGACCTCCCAGTGGACCCTAAAGGCTCAAAGAGCAGAAGGCAAATAAAATGAACACCCAATCTATTCTTTTTACATAATCTCAAGATTTTTGGTGAACCTGACTCATGATCTTTGAACATTTGGGGTTGGCAATAAAGGGTCTGGTCAAAGGAGATTGAAAGAGTTCTCATGACACCATCCAAGGAGGACAGGGGACCTGCCAAAGCTAGCAACAGGAGGGGGCACTCCCTTCTTTCTGAGTTTAGCAGAAGAAGGGGAACTGTGCTCCCCACCTCCCGCCTTTACTTAAATCTTTTGTAAAGGGCTGGTCAAAAGTCCACTGAAACTACCATTCAACGCAATCTCTTCATCATCTTGAATAGGTTTTCTGATCAGGTTCTAAAATAACTAATTCCCACTCTCCTGCATGCACACTAAGTGCAGGAAGGTGGAAGGAGGGTGAGGGTGTAAAACTTCCAGCCAGTGAAGTCAGATTAATAGATTTTTAAGGCCAGAAGGGACTATGATGATCATCCAGTCTGACCTCCTACAGAACATAGGCCAGAGAATTTCAGCATCAAGCCCATAACTTCTGGCCCCTAAATGAAAAGTGTCCCGATTTTCAGGAAATGAGCACTGGCAGTTCTCATGACCATACATGGAAATTGTGGGTGCTCTGCATCTCTGAAAAAAGTCAGGACACTTATTTAGGTGACTAAATATGGATTTTGTGCTTAACTTTAGGCACCCAAATTGAAAAAAATTGCCAAAATAAATATTGCAAATATTACTGTACTATTGGGTTTATCACTCAAATGTGAGGTGTATGCTTGAAGGGTTCCCTTTCAAACTGATAAAACTGACTGAGAAAAAATTGCACATTTTAACTTTCCTAGGAATCACATGAAAATCAACCCCTACCCCAACTCCTTTCATAGTAATGTCACAACCCACTTCAGTGGAATAAATCAATAACCTGTGAAGGCCATGAATCACAATTATTAGCAAGAACAGTATTGCATCCCCTCAAGTTCTGCAGTTCACAGTATGACCCTTGAGGCCATAACATTTCTTTTATCCTGAATTTATAGTGAATGAAATTCAAGAGAAAATGCCAATAATTCTGAAATGCCCCCAAAGAAGCATTTTGAGACTTGTAGACCTGAGGCTCCATGGAGACTTACTTGTCTGGGACCATTTCTGCTACAGCCATGAAGTGGTAGAACAAAACTTAACAGGTGCTGCAATCTTTTGGAGATCTTGTGCGTGACAGAGAGGTCAGCAAATGGAAATATAATACCAACTTAAAAAAAAAAAAAAAAGAGAGAGAGGGTGGGTCACAAAGCCACATTTTCCTTTCCAACTCACATTTAATAGCAGCAGAAGAATCCTCCCTTAAAGCACTTTCAGAAATCACATCCTGAATTCACTTTCTTGCTATTACAAAACACACTCCCTGTGAGTTTTATTCATACACAAAGGATGACAACTTTCTTAACAAACAAAGCACTACACTATACTAGACTACAGGCCTAAGTATTACATCTTACAATAGCAATACTGCAGTGGTTTGTGTGATTACTGTACAATATTGTAGGGTTTTTTGTAACAATGCTAGTATTAACTTCAAATATTATTTGCCTTAGTCCTTCATAACAGGTATTGTGGAAAGATCACACGTCGCAGGGAACTGTATATTTTAAACTGTAATGGAAAAGTAGGGATTTTTTTTTTTTAAATCTGACAATACATAGGGCCCGATCCTCAGCTATTGTAAATTGATGTTGCTCCTTTGAAGTCAATGGAGCTATGCTGATTCACACCAGGTAAGGATCTGGCCCATGACTTCAAGTGACGATGTAATGACAAGAGTTAATGACATCACTAACACCTAAATCAGTGTATTTCTGACACTGCTTTGGAAGTGAGTGATACTATCAACTGCAGCCGTGAAAGTGAACCCTGAGTCTGTGTTAAGTAAAGGAGATTGTCTAAGTATTTTCTGTTACTGATTTGGGATCTTAAACAGCTTTCATTTTACCTTTAGAAAAGGGTTTTTCCATACTTTCCATTAGAAAGTGATCACAATGTAAGTCATTATAGAGTCGTCCAGATAACACAGCCATGCAGAAAACTGTCTCAAGCCACCCAACAGCACCACCAATGGTGGGATCTACTTCCTCTTTCCGTCTTGTTCACCGGAATTGATTGATATCTCTCAAAATTCAGTTGGAACCAATAAACCATGACTAAGCAGCAGAAATCCATACAACAATCCAACATGAATCAAAATGCTTTTCATAAAAAGCGTGAGTAAAATGTATGCCTTATGTAATTCTATTATTATTATTCAACTATTTTTATTACAATGGCACCTACAGCATCTCTATCAGGTGTTCTTAAAACTACAATATCCACCTGGGGAAGTGAAGAAAAACAGACTGACAGAGCCAGAAGAGTACCCAGAAGTCACCTACAGGACAGGCCCAACAAAGAAAGGAACAGAACATCACGAGCCATCACCTACAGCCCCCCAACTAAAACCTCTCCAGCACATCATCAAGGATCTACAACCTATCCTGAAGGATGATCCCTCACTCTCACAGACCTTGGGAGACAGGCCAGTCCTCACTTACAGACAGCCCCCCAATCTGAAGCAAATACTCACCAGCAACTACACACCACACAACAGAAACACTAACCCAGGAACCAACCCTGCAACAAACCCCATTGCCAATACCGTCCACATATCTAGTCAAGGGACACCATCATAGGACCCAACCACATCAGCCACACCATCAAGGGCTCATTCACCTGCACATCTACCAATGTGATATATGCCATCATGTGCCAGCAATGCCCCTCTGCCATGTACATTGGCCAAACTGGACAGTCTCTATGCAAAAGAATAAACGGACACAAATCAGACATCAAGAATTGTAACATTCAAAAACCAGTAGGAGAGCACTTCAGTCTCCCTGGACACTCAATAACCGACTTAAAAGTCACCATTCTTCAACAAATAAACTTCAACGAGAAACTGCAGAACTGGAATTAATTTGCAAACTTGACACCATCAAATTAGGCCTGAATAAAGACTGGGAGTGGCTGGGTCACTACAAAAAATACATTTTCCCTCTGTTGATATTCACCCCTTCTTGTCAACTGTTGGGAATGGACCACATCCACCCTAATTGAATTGGCCTCATTAGCACTGACCCCCCACTTGGTAAGGCATGTGCTGTATACTTATACCTGATTACTGTATTTTCCACTTTGTGCATCTGATGAAGTGGGTTATATCCCAAGAAAGCTTATGCCCAAATAAATGTGTTAGTCTCTAAGGTGCCACAAGGACTCCTTGTTGTTTTTACTGATACAGACTAACATAGCTACCCCTCTGAAACCTGTCGGCAGTCAAAAGGGAGATTATGACCATAAACACAATTTGTTTTTATTTGCAAATTAAAAAAAGTCACCTATATCATCCACTGTTTCATGAAAGGAGGTCTTGTGCATATTGGATAAAAAGACTTATGAAACAACAAGAGTACAAAATTAGGCACTCAGCGGTAACATGAAGGGGAGAATAATATGGGAACGCAAGGCTTGATATTCTGGGTATTTCTCAGGGAAAAACATGCAAGAGAAAAACCAACACACCACCTCACACCTTTCAGGCCTTCTTTATAGAACAGAAACCAAAAAAGGGCACAAATCCATATTTTCCTTTGTGATTTGCCTTTAACTTTATAATTAAAAAAACACTATAAAGCACTTCTGTGTTTTTCATCATTTACAAAGCAGGCAGCAATCCAGATGACATTTATTTGCAGCACTTCCAATCAAATTTCCTAGAGAAAGCTGTAGCAAATATTGGTAGTAGCTACCTTTGGACAGTGTAAAAAGCTAGTACAATGTGTCACTATGGTGTTTACTTGGGTTAATCAAAGTATTAAATGTTTGACACTGTTATACCTGTAGTTTTATTCACCTTTCCATGAAAACAACATATACCTTTTTCCTCAGTAATGATATGTTAATAATAATGTTGCATTTAATAAAGCCATTCCCTTTCACAGAACAAAAACTGTAAATGTTCTTTTCAGCAAGGTGGTAGACTAAATTACTATTTTAATAAGACAACTTAACAGAAAAGCAATCTGCTCAAGGCAGGGCCTATGTTTTATACATCTGTACAGAACCATGTACAGCTATGGTTCTACAGCAAATAAAAATTTCCTTCTGCACTGCTGCAGGCGGTGGCGCTGCCTTCAGAGCTGGGCAGATGAGAACGCTGGCTGCTGTCCAGGAGTCCAGCTCTGAAGGCAGCACCCGCCAGCAGCAGTGCAGAAGGAAGGATGGCACGGTATGGTATTGCCACCCTTAATTCTGTGCTGCTGCCTGCAGAGCTGGGCCCTCACTCAGCAGCAGCCACACTCTGGCTGCCCAGCTCAGAAGGCAGCAGCACAGAATTAAGAATGGCAATACCATACCATGCCATCCTTACTTCTGCGCTGCTACTGGCAGGGCACTGCCTTCAGAGCTGGGCACCCGGACAACAGCTGTCGCTCTCCGGGCGCTCAGCTCTGAAGTCAGCGCTGAAATAAGGGTGGCAATACCACAATGCTAAAATAACCTTGCAACCCCTCATGCAACTCCCTTTTGGGTCAGGAACCCCAATTTGAGAAACGCTGGTCTCCCCCATGAAATCTGTATAGTATAGGGTAAAAGCACACAAGTTAGATTTCATGGTGGGGAGACCAGATTTCATGGTCCTTTTTCATGGCCGTAAATTTGGTATGGCCCCACCTATGATGGAGACACAGATAGTCCTAGCTCCTTCAGACATCTTCAGCGCCGTCTGTGAGTCTCAACAACTTCTCAGCAACAATTGCCTGACCTCTGCACAGAGAGGGAGTGTTTTTATCTGTTTATAGTCCTTTTAATCTGCTGGCCCCCATCACTGGCAAAACAAGCTGTGTAACTTGGCTGGAGCCTGGAGGTAAGATCTTGACAGTTAATAGTTCAGGCATAGTCTCTTAACCACCCTGAAGTATTTACTGGGCAGTAGCTTATCTCAAACTATTGTTTCTATTCATTTTTCCAACAGCCTGCTATTAAACCAACATATTCATACAATAAATATCCCATCATTTAACCCAACACAGTCATGCAATAAATATCACAATAACCTGGTCTACATACAGAATTCATAAATTATTACAGGGCAGCTCCACATGCATCACACATCAAAAATCCAGACTTTATAATTTTGAGAAAACATCCTTAACAGGAACCTTCGGTCCAGCTTATTTGTTTTAAAATTGTACCACCTGGGATAACCCTATGAGCTACATAGTAAGGTTCTATACACAGTGAAGGAGTGGGATGGAGACAAATAGGAAAATTCCAGACCAAGCTTTGATCATTAGAACCACAATAATCAGAGCACTAGACCCATAGGCTACAGCCACTATCAGACATCACAAGACTGAACTATAGTACATGCTCTAGGCTATTTTGAGCATTCAGATATTTTTCTGACAGACAAGGATAATGCAAGTTAATGAGCCTATCAAATAAAACACAGTGATGGTACACTAGCTAAACAAAATACACCTCTACCCCGATATAATGTGACCCGATATAACGCGGTAAAGCAGTGCTCCGGGGGAGCGGGGCTGTGCACTCCGGTGGATCAAAGCAAGTTCGATATAACACGGTTTCACCCATAACGCTGTAAGATTTTTTGGCTCCCGAGGACAGTGTTATATCGAGGTAGAGGTGTAGCTTGTTACATTACCTTTTCATCAATGTAAAGTAGTTAGGGAGATTTAGTGATGAACATCTCTCAGTCTCGAGCACTTGAATAAAGCGGAAGAATATTATGACTAAGGCTATGATTTAAATCATGAGTATTTTTAGTAAAAGCCATGGACAGGTCACGGGCAAAAAACAAAAAAATCACAGCCCCATGACCTGTCCATGACTTTTACTAAAAATACGCATGATTGAATCTCGGGGCGAGGGCTGCTGCTCCAGTCCCCACCAAAGAGGGAATCCCGGGGGACCCACCGCTGCTCCAGCCCTCGCCAAAGGGGGAGTCCCGGGGGGCCTGCCGCTGCTCCAGCCCTCGCCAAAGGGGGAGTCCCGGGGGGCCCGCCGCTGCTCCAGCCCCGGCTGAGGTGGCAGCCCCAGGGGGCCCACTGCGGCTTCGGCCCTCGCAAAAGGGAGAGCCCCGGGGGGGGCTTGTAGCCGCTCCCACCGCTGCTGGGAGGGGGGGAGCCCCAGGGCCAGCCGCATTGGCAGCTGCTCAGGCAGTCCCTGGGGCCAGCTGCCTGGGGCTGCCAGAGTAGCGGCCAGTGCCACTGGCTGCGAAACAGCCCAAGCAGCTGGCTGCAGAGCCGCTCTAGCAGCAGCTGGTGTGGCTGTCCCCAGGGCTGCCTGAACAGCTGGCTCCAGGGCCAGCTGCTTGGGCAGCCCTGGGTCAGCCACACTGGCCACTGCAGAAGTCACGGAGGATGCAGGAAGTCACTGAATCCGTGACTTCTGCAACCTCCATGACAGACACGGAGCCCTAATTATGACCTATGTCAAGCCAATCACATTAATTCTTTTCTGTTCTGACCTGAAGAAATGCTGTGTGTAAGCTCAAAAGCTTGTCTCTTTCACCAATCGAAGTTGGTCCAATAAAAGATATTACCTCCCCCACCTCGTCCCTCTGTTCTGTAGTCAGTTATGGTGGTGAACTACTTATCTCTGATCTGCAACATTATGGACAGAGGGGTGGAGTCCATACGGAATTCTGCTTCATTCCACCCTCTTAGCATTTTCAAATGCATGCCTGCAGGGCACAGGAACTTCCATGTTACCATTGATCTTGCTGTACCAAGAACAATGAACTATTTGTACTTAGGAGGCTGGTTAAATTCAACATTATAGTTAGTCACAGTTTGTTTACTCAGTGCCTATTGCCATGGGCAGATGATAGCTTGCTCTCCTCAGAGAAGGAGTTACCAGTGCTTATCAATTGACCCCACTCCTATTCCCTAAGAATCAGCCATGAAGTACTCAGGCCCACCCCACAGGTGGCTGAGCACAACACTAGATATCACCCAAAGTCTGAGCAAGAGTAACTGGGTGAAAACCAACTAACAAGGGCAGTGTGTATATCATCTCTTGCCTTCATAAAACCACAACAGAAGCAGTCGTGTCCACATCTGAATGATCTTATGCAGAAAATAAAGTTAACTCTTCCACACTTGGCTCTCTACAGAATAAAGGCAGCCCAGTTTAATGACACTGCTTACAACTCAGAAAATATCAGCAGGTCAAGATTTTGCACATGCAATGAGAACAAAACTTCTCCACCTCAACCATTGCTACAGCATAAGAAAACACATTCTATGGCCTTGTCTTCACTGCTAAGAAAAGGTGTAAGTTACCCAGAAGTGAAAATACATGTGTGAGATATCCCAAGGTAAAAATACAAAGAAGACCAGACACTCAGTTTTACCACAAAGTAAACTAAGCGAGGTCAGAGCAGGGGGTTGGACTAGATGACCTCCTGAGGTCCCTTCCAACCCTGATATTCTATGATTCTATTCTATGATTCTATTATGCCTCCACCCGTATTTGACCTTGCCTAACTAACCTTGTGGTAAAGCTGAAGTGCCTTGTCTTCATAATGGTTTTATCTGGGGATAGCTCACACGTGCCAGTTACCCAGAGGTAAAAATACACCTTTTCTTAGCAGTAAAGACAAGGCTTATGACACAGTCTGTCATTCTCAGATGAAGTTTTCAAGACACCATTACTCCAGTAATACATCAGAGGGTGTCTTCACTGAAGAGCTAATGCAGGCTCTTACACGGGTGTTGCCCCAATCCAGCTCCTGTCCACAAAGAAAAATGTTTTCATCTGAGTGTGGTGATACTTTACAACTGAGCTACCTGGCCCATCCTGGGGTGTAGGTAAAAGCCCAGGCACTGCTTATACTCTGGCTGGTAACACATCCAAATTGCTGTGAGGATGCAGGCTAAACCACTTGAGTGTTGACTTTCCTCCAGTGCCTTCCCATACTTTCCCCTGTATGCCAGGAGGACAGACAAGTTCTCCTACAATTTACTGGGAGGGAATCCTAGAGTGGCTCAGTTTATTGAAGCACTAAGAACCATGAAATATGACCCCACAAGTCCTATTGACACTCACATGGGAGTGTTACGGTAGTGTGGACACAGTCAAACGGACACACTTGGGTAGGAATTTGTAGTGTGGCCACTCACATCTGGGCACCAATCACTTGAGTTAACATTGCAGTAAAGCCATACCCTGAATGAACATGAATTTTGCTTCATTCAGAATACTAAACTCACTTCATTTGACTAGCTTTCTGATTGATAAATACATACCTACATATCTGTGCGGAAGGAGGAGGAAGCAAAATTTAAGATACGTAAAACACTTTTAAAAAGATTTCTGTACAAGATGGATTAAGGTGTTCCAACACCGGTTTGGTGAGCATTTAAAAAAAAAAAAAAAAAAGCCACACAGATGGTTTTCTCCCCTGCCATTTCATCTGTCACAGGCCATTTGTAAACTGTGTCAGTCTGTGAGCATGATACAGAGGGAGAAGGTTTCTGGGTGCTATGACAACACATGGTTATAATATTCCATTATATCACTAGCTGTGTGACCCAGTCACTGAACAGCAATATCTTCCAAAGCTTAATGGAAGGATGGTCTTATAATTAAAGCACTAGCCTAGGATTCAGAAGGTACGTGCTCAATTCCCAGCTGTGCCACAGTCTGTTTGACTTTGAGCAAGTCACAATTCCAGTGTGCGTCTATTACTCATCTTTAACACATGAATCATACTTCCTTTCCCACACCTTTTGTCTTGGGTATTTAGATAAGGTCTTTGGAGCAAGAATTATCTCTAACTATGGCCTAGTCTACACTCGGGGTGGGGGTGGAGAGCTGGAGGGAAATCCATCTAAGTTACGCAACTTCAGCGACGTATTTAGATCTACTTACCGCGGTGTCTTCACTGCAGTAAGTCGACCACTGACACTCTCCCGTCAACTCCACCTACGCCTCTCACCCTGGTGGAGTACCGGAGTTGACGGGACAGCTTATTGCATCTAGTTAAATCGACCCCCGCTGGATCGATCGCTGCCCGTCGATCCAGCGGGTAATGTAGACAAGCCCTTAGTGTTTGTACAGCATCTACCACAATGCAGCCTTTAGGCAGTACTGTAATACCACTCATAATAATAATACTACTACTACTAATAATACAACTAATACTTCTTGTAGCTTAATTGGGACCATTATTTTCTAAGGGTAGATCATGGAAATGGGTCTAGCAGTCAAGTAAAGAGCCTGATCTCAATCTAGAGAAGATGACAGAACCCCAACAATGGTTTAACTTCTACTATCTTCAGTATTATATCGTGCCCACCAAAAAAAACATGATCAGGTCAAGATGAAGAATGCTGAACAAGTAGATGGAGCTGCTGAGCTTTTTGCTTGTCCCTCCAAGAAAGAAGAGAAAGGAGTAAGTAGGAGAGAGAGGAATAACCCCACTGGGTGGAGGAAGATGAGAGAAAGCAAATTGCTTTGATCATCATCAAAAAGAGACACATACTAATCAATTTGCAATAGTTTGATGTGATGAATTTGTTTCATGACTTGCACCTATATGGTGATAGAACACCATACCTCAAAACACTAAAATGTCAGGGTGTCGCCAATTATTTTATGGTTCTCATACACCATTTACAGACCAAGCGTGTCTTTCCAGCTCTGCATATTTGAGTGCCATTGGTATTTGTTATTTTCTGTGTCCTAGACTTTTCACATTAAAGCCTAGTCCTTTCCAGTTCCCGCCTTCAGCCAGTGAGTGCTATTAAAACTCAACATTTGCCACCCTCCACCATATTCAGGAACCTGGTGTTACTTATGCTGAATTTTTACTAGTAGGCACATACTTCGTTGCAACAGGACAAATGCTCAGTTCCAGCTATGTAGAAAAGCTTTCCGGAACTATGTGTGTGGAGAGTGATAGAAGATACAGGTACAATGTCAAAGGCTATAGCTCACTGCAAAACAGTTACCTATATCATTTAACAAACATGACACCCTTAATAGTACATTTCTCAAAATCATGGTTTATTTTGTGAATAGCCTACCTACAGTATCTGAGCCTGATTCAATAATAGCTTAACCAGCCTCAGTAACATCTATTTAGCCATCCTCCTGTAACCAAATTTGTGACACTACATAGTCTGCATGCTCACATAATTACACGTAAGTACTGCACTCCCAGAAAAGAGCACACACAATCCTTATTCCTTTTATCTACACCAGCAGTAACTTGTCTTTTCTTAAGCATCTCATCCGGCTCCCATCATTATAGATAGAGGTATTGACTTCAACACAACCTCTTCCACTTATCAAGATGTCAATTCAAGTGCCTCTAATACTGTGGTACATTTGTTTCATAAAGCATTGGGGAGAAAGAAACAGAGCACAAAGGTCCAATACCAAGGATGATCTATTATGTCTCTCAGACTTAACAAAAAACAGCTAATTTAGAGTGAACTCAGAACAGGTACTTTTTTTTTTTTTTTTTTTAAACAAACATGGGTCAGAAATCTCACCGAGGTACATTTAACAGTTCCCCAAATTTATAGTATAGGATTAAGAGACTATCCCTTGTAAATTATCTCTACCCTACTTTGCAAACATGAAATGGTTAGCAAAATTTGAGAAACTTCACATTTCAGAGCCTGGTAAAATAAACATTGTGAATCTAAATTTTAGAACAAATATGCACTAACTGAATTACCGTTGTAAAATGTTCATAATTAGTCATTTGTACTCCATCCCTCCTGCTGTTCTGAGATTCCATCAATGTCAGAGAAATGCCGCAAATCTACATACAGTAGATAGAGGATTCCTGCAATGCATCTCCTGTGAATTTGTGTTTATTACAAATATAAGAGAAGGAATATTTCACCTTGACTAACCAATGAAAAATAATTTACCAAAAAAAAATTCATTTCCTAATATGCAATATTAAATTTGTCATGTGACAGTTTACATGGACATGTAATATCCGAATACTCAGTTACGGTCCTGGTTAAAAATATACCAATAGAATATTAAGATACTTACTCCTGACAGAATTCTGTACCAAAAAATTAAAAATTTTGTGCCAAACAAATTAAAATTCTGTGCACAATATTTTAAAATTCTGCAAAATTTTGCATATTTTGTCAATAAATGAATGTGGAGGCTCCAGCATGGCAGTGGGGAGCACAGGCCACTGGCTGCATGGAGGTGGGCAATCACCCTGCAGCCTCTCCTCCCCCAGGATACAGACTCAGCAGTGAGGCTGCATCTGACCCTGACACAGCACAAGGGTCAGGCATACACCCCAGAAACCTCCCAGGGCCCTTCCCCTCTGCACTGGCTGTACCAATATAGTGAGTGAGAGGGACAACATGCTACATGCATGCCCAATCTAGCCCCCAATCTGGATGTGGGGCAGGTAGGCTGAGCCGAGCGTGAAGGAACTTAGAGTGGGGAGATCCAGATGCGGGGTGAGAGGGTTGTGTGTGGGGCAATCTGGGTGCGGATGGCCTAGTGGGGAGTCCGGGCGTGGATCTGGATGTACAGGGTCTCGTGGGCGGGGGTTCTGGGTGCAGGTGGAATGGAAATCTGCAGGGGAGTCTGAGTGACACGTTCCCCCCGGAACTGGGGTACCACTGAGCACCTCTAACCCAGAAGCCTGGGATCCCTTTACACTGTACTGCTGTGTCCAGCCTGCCAAGCCCTCTCCCAGGCTCCAGCCTGCACTTTCACCAGTACATATACAAGTAGGGACACACCCAGCTGCAGTTACATGCATATGCTGTGATCAGTTCTGCCTGGGGAGGCTTCAGCTAAGGGACTTCCCAGCTACTCGGGCATGCACCCCCCTCTGGAGTGTAAACCTAAACTTATACCATCTTGCGCTGCACAGGGAACTGTACAGTATAATTCATGATATTCGCCCTCTCCCTCAATGTGGAGAGGAAATATACAACAACTTTCTATCCCAAGTTATGACTCCCACTCACACTGGTTTTAGATAAAGCAAAAACAAGTTTATTAACTACAAAAAGATAGATTTTAAGTGATTATAAAAGATAGCAAATGGATCAAAGCAGATTACCTAGCAAATAAACGAAACACACAAACTAAGCTTAAGATACTAAAGAGATTGGATATGAATAGCAAATCCTCACCCTAAGTGATGATACAAGCAGGTTGCAGATTCTTAAGGAGCAAGCTGCACTTACTTACAGCTTAAAATCCCCAGGTGTTCCATTCACAGGCTAAAAATCCCTTTAGCCTGGGTCCAGCACTTCCCCGAGTTCAGTCACTGTTCCTTAGGTGTTTCCAAGAGTCTCTTTGGGTGGGAAGTCAATGAGGAACCACGATGGTATCACTCCCCTGCCTTAAATAGCTTTTGCATATGGCGGGAATCCTTTGTTTCAAAGCTTGGTTCCCATGACAGTCAGTGGAAAAATACTGCTATTCCAAGATGGAGTCCAGGACCAGGTGACCTGGTCACATGTCCCTGTACTGTTGCAGCAGCCATGAGTCGAAGCTGTCTGTAGCGTCCTCAGGAAGGCTCCCCAGTGGGAGATAAGCTTCTTCTAAGGCCTATTGTTTTCTCCTAATGGCCCTTCAACCTGAATGGACCCTTCCCAGCCAGCCATTTAGACTGAGAACCTTTTGCCTAGTGGGCGCTATACATATGTAATACAGATACATAGTTAATATTCCTAATTTCAGATACAAAAATGATACATGCATACAAATAGGATAATCATATTTAGTAAATCAATCTTTCCAATATCTCACATGATATATCTTGCATAAAATACACTAGAATTATGTCAATCATATCATAATATTTCTATGAAGAATATGGGGTGCAGTATTACCAGGGGTGGGGATTCAAGTATGGGGATTAATGGGGAGGGTGGTCTAGGTGCAGGCTTGGGGGTCCAGATGCAGGGGGGAGGGGCTAGGCGGGGGTCCAGATGTAGGGGGGTAGGATTTGGTGGGGGGCGGGTCCGGGTGCAGGCGGGTTGGGTGAACTGGTAAGCAGCACCTCATACAGTAACTCTTCCCCCCACAGCTAAGGAATGATGGGAGCAGGAAGCTGGGGGCAGGGGGAGAGGTGTGCAGAGCCTCCTGCAGCTGAGGGAGGTTTCTGTGAGTAGGTCTAACCCAGACCCAGCCACTCCTTGCAGAGGAAGAGGAAGTCCCATCCTTCCCCACACCCATCCCAGCTGGGACTAGCAACTGAGCCAGGCGCAGGGTAGGAGCCACTATTTCATTAATATTGTTTATCAGCAAAACTTTACCCGTTTCCTAACATGAAGGGAAGAGTAGCAAAGATGAGGTCATGGGCCTGTGGTAGAATTTGAAACCCTTTTCAGACACTTACAATCTTACATGGACAGGTGGTTTGCATCAACATCTGACCATTACCAACTAAATTTGTATTGGATAGGGATAGATTGGGGTGGGGGCAGGGTGCTGTACCTTTATGCAATTCCTAATAGAGTAGTTCTAAAGAGAGTCTCAATTTTTTGTGCTTGTCTCTCTCTACCACATGTTGTGTGCATTAGAAATTCAGGTCTTGGCTACCTGGGTACTTTAGGGTTAACTGAAAAAGTGGGGTTTTTGATCTCACAAGAGACTGAAAAAGTGAGAAAGTACATGGAAGAGGGAGCTTAAGTGATTAAATACTAATTATCAGGGTAGATAAAAATCAATGATTTTTTTTTAAATAAAAAAATCAGATTTTTTTAAATTGGATTTTTTTGATAAAATGCTTTTTGAGGAAAAAACCTAAAGTTTTAATTAAGCTACATTATAGCTCAAAGATATCTCATCATGGAATAGGGATTATAAATTCTAATTCTATAGTATGAGACAATATATTCATATAATGTTTAAGAAAAGTTTTGTAAATGAGTTCCAATAGTTCATGGATTAGGGACCCAATCTTATGGGGTTCCAGGGGCTTCAGTATAGATAATTTAGGTTAATTTTTTTTTATCTACTCAGTGGGACTCAGTGCTCAGCCTAGAAGATACCATCAGACATGCTTAGTTTTGCAGTTCTCAAACTGTGGATTTGTGTCTCCAGAGATAACATGCTTGTTAACAGCAAAAACGTTTTTAAATAAATAAATAATATAGAGAGGTGAGAAATAACTGACCTCAATCCTATTGTCCCTCTGCAAATTTATGTACACAGAGTCAATCCCTTACATCTCTCTAAAAGTGCAAAGTTCGAAAAAGTTCAATGAATAGAAAATTGTTGGAGGTGGAATAGATCTGGACAAGGAGAAGTCTGGAGATAAATGTGAGAAGGGAAGGACAGGCAGTACAAACAAAAGTGAAACTGTTTGAGCAGCATATTCCAGAAGTCTTGAGGTCTTTCTGAGTGTAGCCTTCATTGATTTGAGAACTACCATACCATTCTCTCACTAGAAGAGAAAACCTATAATGGCAACAGGCCGTAAAAGAGACCCACTTTGGGAATAATTTAATGAAGTTCCTCTACCTGTGGGTAAGTAGGGATGTGTGCAAAATGCAAACAGCGCAACAAAGAAATGCAAGGCCTGGTTGCCTGAATGAAACAACATCATGAGAAATGTTCCTTCACAGGAGGAAGCTGCCTTGAAGATGATGAAAGGAACATGTCTGAACATGCAGGATGTTCAGGTTGGTAAACTTTTTTATTTCATACTCCTTCTTAATGACTGCCTATCTTCTTTCTAGACTATTCTTGAATTCTCATGTTTGAGCAAAAAACATAGTAGTTACTCTATGGTACTATCATTTTAGATGCAGTTGTGATAAAAAATAAATAGCTGAAATAGGCAGATCTTTTTACAATTTCACCTTTAAAGTAGTACTGAGTGTCAGTGAATACAATTAGTAATACTAAATGAACAGTATAGTAAAAATTAAACAACAGCATTGACTTAAAAAGAACAGGAGTACTTGTGGCACCTTAGAGACTAACAAATTTATTAGAGCATAAGCTTTCATGGGCTACAGCCCCCTTCCTCGGATGTAGCCCACAAAAGCTTATGCTCTAATAAATTTGTTAGTCTCTAAGGTGCCACAAGTACTCCTGTTCTTTTTGCAGATACAGACTAACACGGCTGCTACTCTGAAACCTAGCATTGATTTCTATTGTTTAGGAGAAGCCATCCTCAACATACAGGATTCTGAACACTATCCACCTTCAAGATCATCATTTTCTATAGTTTCAGAGTTATCTGCCAATGATAGTGTTTCAGTCACATCATGTATATCGCATAGCCAGAGTATATCAACTGTAGCAAAATAGATAAATAAATAAATAAATAAAAAATAAAAAAATCTCCATAATCCAGAAACAGCCATAGATAAGTTTGTGATAAGAACCAGCAGATTACAAAAAGAGGTAATTGATGAAAAAATTGCCCCATTTAGTTTATGCAACAAACTCTCCTTTCCCCATGATTGAGAACACACACTTCATTAAAATGGTTCAGTCATTAAGACCAGGATACAGTCCACCCAACAGAGCAAATGTCGCAGACAAATTGCTGGATAAAATGTATGAAAGAAAAATTGAGCAGTGTGCAAAAGGTCTAGAGGATAAAATTGTTAACCTGAGTCTTGATGGGTGGAGCAATGTCCACAATGAACCTGTTGTATGTGCTTGAGTGACAACAGAAGAAGGGAAATGTCTTCCTTACAGATACAATTGATACATCAGGCAATGCGCACACAGCAGAATACTTACAAGAAGTAGCAGTAAAAGCTATAACAAACTGTGAAAAAAAAATTCAAATGTCTAGTACGCAGCTTGGTCACAGACAATGCTGCAAATGTATCCAAGATGAGAAGAAATTATTTAGGAGAGAGAGAAGAGAGTCACAAGCTAATAACATATGGTTGCTGTGCTCATTTGATGCACCTCCTAGCCAAAGGCTTCAGTGTTCCAGAAATAAAGGCTAATGTTGGTGAAATTGCAAAATACTTTCGTAACAACCACTTTGTAGCAGCTGCTCTGAAAAAAGTGGGAGGAACCAAGCTAACGCTCCCACAAGACGTGCGCTGGAACTCAGTAGTGGACTGTTTTGAGCACTATATCAAGAACTGGCCTAATCTGATGACAGTTTGTGAACAAAATCGTGAAAAAATAGATGGCACTGTCACAGCCAAAGTTCTCAACTTAAGAGAAATGCTGAATACCCTGAAGCCTATTTCTGTAGCCTTGAACAAAATGCAGGGAAACAGCTGTTTTATTGCGGACGCTGTTGAAATTTGGAAGGAACTGAGTGAGATCTTAAAAAGATAAATATGCAATGACAGTTAAATTACAAGCATTAAAAAAAAAAAAAAAAAATGGGAAAAGCACTATCTCCAGTTCATTTTCTTGCAAATATTCTAAATACTTGGTACCAGGGTCAAACCTTAACTGCTGAAGAAGAGAAGTTGGCTATGACATGGGCATCCAGCAATCATCCCTCCATAATGCCAACTGTAATAAACTTCAGAGCTAAGAGTGAACCATTCAAGAAATATGTGTTTGGTGATGATGTTTTAAGGAAAATCATACCAGTGAACTGGTTGGTGGAAGTCACTTAAGCACTTGGATTCAGAGACTGTTGAAGTGATAATCTCTCTTTTAACAGAAGTAGCTTCTTCTGCCGGTGTAGAAAGACTATTTTCTTCCTTTGGACTAATTCATTCCAAATTGAGAAATCGTTTGGGACCTGAAAAAGCAGGAAAACTTGTTTTTCTTTTCCAGATTATGAACAAACAGTAAAATGAAGGTGAAGACGACTGAGTTAGCTGCAGAAGCCAATATTTTAAGTTTCTCATGTTGACCTGGCTGACACAGTCGATTTAATTTTTGTTTTTTAAAATATATTTCATTTAACTATTTTAGTTAAAAACCAATTTTAACAAAAACAAACCTGATTTTAAAAAACTTGAACGTTTAACTAAATTCAAAAATTCATATGCTTTTTTTGTTAAAATACTGTATGTTTGCTGTTGAAGAAAAAAATCCAGACTACATAACATTGTTATTTTAGTTAAATAAAACAATTTAAATGTCTGTCTGGTGATGTTCTCCTCCTAATACAGCATGGCAAGAAAATCCTCCAAATATTAATGATTAACCTGTTGAATTGGAGATACGCCTCTATCCCGATATAACGCGACCTGATACAACACGAATTCGGATACAACGTGGTAAAGCAACGCTCCGGGGGGGCGGGGCTGCGCACTCCGGCGGATCAAAGCAAGTTCGATATAACACAGTTTCACCTATAACGTGGTAAGATTTTTTGGCTCCCGAGGACAGCTTTATATCGGGGTAGAGGTGTATTTATGAAGTCATTGGGAGCTGAACTATCTACTTCAATTACCTTTGGTAAATGAAATAACCAATCATTCATTTTCTGATATAGCTGTAAAACTAATCTGAAAAGTTTTCAAAATAAATCACTTTAAAAATGTTTAGTGTGTACCTTCTAAAAATGAAACCTACATCTATCTCTGAGTTGTGAAGAATATGAATTAAGGTTATAACAACCAACAAGAATGCACTTTTATGTAGAAATCTATGATTAAATCGAGTCTTCCTGACTAGTGATTTAAATCAAATCCACCCTGCTAATTCTTATAATCACTTATTTAACTGCAATACTTAACACACATTTAGGTGAAAGCACATCTTTCTTAAAGATTCGTTTCAATTAACATGTTAGAAAGCTTGTAGTACACATTTCAGATTTCCAACAAAACTAAGCAAAAGCAGACTTGACATTCCTGATATTTCCAAGGTAAAAAACACAAGTGAGAGCTTCCCTTTTTCTTTACTTCTTTATATTTCATGAGGTAAGAAACGACACAAATCTATTTTTCTCCTATGTCAGCTTTACATAAATAAAAATTACTCTAAGATGTTAAATCACACCACATACATTTAAAGCTCTATTTTACCAAAACCAAATAACTTTTAAAATGTAAGTAAAAAACCATTTGAAACCTTGCAGAAATGTCAGGAGTGAATACCTAAAAATTGACCTTCAGTGCAGGACTGGCTCAATGTGTAATGCGAAGGGCACGGTTGCAACATGTGCCAGCCTTGTTCTGAGTGGGTGGGGCTCCTCAAGGCACATGTTTATTCAGCCTGCTTTCAATTTCACAGGCCTCTAAGAGGTCTCTGATCTCAGCTGGGGCCTCTAAAGCACTACTGTAATGCAGATAAAAAAGTGATACTCTGATCTCAGTGGTTCAGGAACGAAATCAGCTATTAACATTACCCAAAAGAGCCACAGTACAATATACCAATTGTAGTTGATAAAATAATAATACTCGGTCAGTCATTGTGCTGTGAGAATAATTTAATACAGTAAAAGCATCCTGATTGTTTTAATATCATGTCTTGCCAAATATAAATAAATAAATAACTAAATAAATAAAGCTGCAGGAGACACATTAAAGAGCCACTTGTGGCTTGCGAGCCTCAGTCTGAGTATCACTGAAATAAACACCAACAAAGAAGGAGATCTCATTGAAATGTCTTGTTGTTTGAAAGCCCTAGTCAGGCTGCAGCTCAGTGAAGTATCTAACTCTTGTTTTCATTTATCTAGGCAATGTCCACAGACTATGCACTGTCTGCTCATCCCACGGAGCTCTTCAGATCACAATTTTGAAAATGTGTGCCGTGACTCCTGATCACCCGTTCCAAGTACACTGCTGCAGACACAAATTATGTTCTATTTCAGTTTAATGGAAAAATCTCCATCAGTCAGCACAGAGCAATACTGTACAGTTACATGATCGTTTTCATTAACCATACAATCTCTGCACTTTCATTTACCACTACTACCTCAGAACTCACGATGCAGAGGCCCACAGACATAGCTCCCTCAACAACTCAGCATTAATTCCACTTAGTAAATAAATATTTTAAGGTGATCTACAAAGAAAAAAAATGTGGACCTGGGTCTTTATTGCTTTTATAGGATGGATGTTTAAAAGGCAGCTTGAAGGTTTTTTGTTAATTCTTCATTCCTCTCTTGTTTTACATTAACATAATAAATTCAAGTGTGGTCTACTTGGTTTTTCCTAGAAGACACTATACTTTACTGTAGAATTGGTAGGATATCAAAGATGCCATATATATTAAATATGCTTAAAAGAGGAAAAGCAATTTTTATCCAGATGATTTAATACTCTGATTTTAGTCAACACCTATTTAACTCAAACACCTGAATATCTGGAAGGAAAGCTTTGCTAAAAGTTCAGGACACATGTCCCATTACAGGCTAACAAATTCACATTTGACACCTTATTATTTAAAATTTATATTGCATTAATACCTAGAAACCACAATCAGGACCACAGCCATACTAGCTAGCACTGTACAAACAACCGTTTAGACACAATCCAGCCCAAAGAGCTTAGAATATATCACTTGTCTTCTTAGATTGTAAGCTCCTTGAGCATGGATCGTGTCTAAACGTATTTGTACAGTCAAGTCTAACCAATTTTATATGGATGTTTTATTTTGACATTCCTTGTATTTGTGAGATAAAAAACAAGCAAAAAAGCGCTTTCCATCACTCATTTGAAAACCAAAAGAAAAAGAAGAACACACACACACACACACACGGCTTCTTTACACGTCATAAAGATGCCAAGAAGGACACAAACCCAAATTTCTCCTCTTTAATGCAACTATACCTTAAAAAAACGGTTTGCTCATGAGATCTTTCAGCATAATTCTGCTAAGCACTTATACTGAACTTCACATTTTTCAAAGCTTGATTCAAATATTACTACACTCATATTCAAATCCCCTCTGGGGAAGAAAAGCATTATTATCCCATTTTATAGATGAGGAAACTGATATGAAAGCTAAGTCACAATTGCAATTAGAATTTGAATGTCTGACTTCCAGCCCTACGCCTATCTCTAGAATCAATGCAGCCTGTTTATTTAACCCAGAATATAGTTTGCATAAACAGGAAAATACACAAGTTATTTTCTAAATACATCCTACTTCCCCCTTGCATACTTTTATAGTCCCATTCTGCTGACCATTTTCTCCTCTCCAATTTTCACAAAAAGCCTTGTTTGTGGTTGCCTATTTACTCCTTCCTAAATTATAAAGCAAGAACATCATTGCTCTACAGGCTTGTCTACACACAAACGGGAACCAAAATAACTAAAGCAGTTTTAATTCACACTCTAGTTATTTTGTACCCTGCGGGTGGGAGGGTCCCAGAGCTTGGGCTGGCCCAAGCCCAAATGTCTACACAGCAATACAACAGCCCCTTAAGCCCAAGCCCTGTGAACCTCAGGCAGCTGACCTGGGGAAGGCGTGGGTTTTTAATTGCAGCGTAGACATACCTTTAGACCAAAGGTCTTCAATCTGTGGGGGGCACCCCCCCTAGAGGGGTGCGGAGTAACATTCGGGGGGGCATGACTGGGGCCTGGACCAGTGCCCACAGGGGGCGGGGAGAGAGCGCTGCCCAGCTCTGCTTCTGGCCCCAGCCGCCGGCCCCACCCCTCCCCCCCGCTGTGGCCCCAGCCTCAGCCCCCTTACCCCTGTCCACGGCCCCCCCCTCCCGGAGCCGCAGCCCCACTTCATGCTCGGGGGAGGAGTGGAAAGAATAGGTGTAAGGAAGGGGCGAGGGATAAAAACTTCGGGGACCACTGCCTTAAGACATTTAGGATAGGTCTACATTGTGATAAGAGACCTGTGGCTGGTCCAGGTCAGCTGACTTGAGCTTAAGGGGATATAAAATTGCTGTTTAGAGCAGTGGTTCTCAAACTATGGGTCAGGACCTCAAAGTGGGGTCGCCACAGCTGGCTTAGACTTGCTGGGGGCATCATCCCTGGGCGGCAGGGCTCAGGTTACAAGCCCCCTACTTGGGGCTGAAGATCTTGGGCTTCAGCTTTGGCCCTCCTGCCTGGGGTGTTGGGGCTCAGGCTCTGCCCACCACCCCACTTAGGGCAGCAGGGCTCGGGCGGACTCAGGCTTTGGTTCCCCCTCCCCCTCAGTTGTGTAATAATTTTTGTTGTCAGAAGGGGGTTGCAGTGGAATGAAGTTTGAGAACCCCTGGTGTAGAGGTTTGGGCTGGAGCCTGGGCTCTGGGACCCTCCAGGGAAAAACTGAAAAAAATTGTTTTAATAATACAGTAACTCCTCACTTAAAGTCGTCCCGGTTAATGTTGTTACGTTGCTGATCAACTAGAAAACATGCTTGTTTAAAGTTGGGCAATGCTCCCTTATACGTCATTTGGCAGCTGCCTGCTTTATTCACTGCTTGCAGGAAGAGCAGCCTGTTGGACCTAGCTGGTGGGGGTTTGGAACTAGGGTGGACCAGAAGCCCTCCTATCAGCTCCCCGCTCCCCTAAGTTCCCTGTGCGGCAGCTGCCCAGCAGGCTATCAATTGCCAGCAGTTCAGCTGTCCCTCCCCCCAGTGCCATGTGCTGCTCCTGCCCTCTGCCTTGGAGCTGCTCCCGGGAGTTCCTGCTTGCTGTGCAGGGGCGGGGGGAGAGGGGGAAGAAGGGAAGAGTGTGTTCCCCTCCGCTCCTGCTCACCCCATCTCTATAGAGCAAGAGGGGACACGACAGGGCTCAGGACGGAGGGAGCTTACTAGCAGTAGCTGCTGTCTCAACTTGCTGATCTACTTAAAAGGGCAGTGGACTTACAGTGGGGTCAGCGTACTTAAAGGGGCAATGAGAGTCTCACTCACACACAAGGTGTATGTTTCTCTCTCTCTCTGCCATGCTGTCTCCCCTCCCTCCTTGCGTGCTGCCTTGTAGAGTGTGAGGCTACATTAACAACAACGGGTTAACCATTGAGGGCTCAGCTGAGTGCTAGTTCATCATTTAGCAGTAAGGTATTCCCTGGGAAATATCCCAACCTCTTCTACCCTCTGACTTCACCACCTCAACCAAGCTTCACAATCATCATCACTGTGTACAGTATTAAATTGTTTGTTTAAAACTGTGTGTGTGTGTGTGTGTGTGTGTGTGTGTGTGTGTGTGTGTGTGTGTGTGTGTGTGTGTGTGTGTGTGTGTGTGTAGAGAGAGAGAGAGGAAGTCAGTCTCTTGTGTGGTGAAAAAAATTTCCCTGACCCTAACCTCCCACCTATCTACATTAATTCTTATGGGGAAATTGGATTTGCTTAACATCATTTCACTTAAAGTAGTATTTTTCAGGAACATAACTACAACGTTAAGTGAGGAGTTACTGTATTGAAATGTTTCATCTCAACTTTTATATAAAAATATTTGACTATATTTGATATGTATAATTTTATATCTATATGAAGTCAAATCTAAATATTTTGACACTATCAAAATATTTCAGTGGTCCCGAACCCACATTTTTCAGCGTTTTGTTTTGTGAGAAATTTCTAAATTTCCGCTTTTCATTCTAAATCAGAATGAAAGTTAGTTTTAAGAAATGTTGGCATTTCCCATGACATGGAAATTCTGGTTCCCGACCGGCTCTATGCACAACCCTCATTATGAGTCAATGTTTTATACCTTGGAGAGTAACTATCATTCACCTGTTTCACAGATAACATAGAATTTGCCAGTGTTGCCAATTTTCACAATTTTATGTCTCAGGACACAAGGTGTTTTTCTTAAAGCCCCAGCTCCTACAGTCAAGCGATTACATCCGAATTTCAGTTTTGTTTTTTAAAAGTTTCTAGCTGTCATGGTTGCAGAGAACTTGATATGACCCAAGTTCACCCTTAAGGCTCAGAAACCTGAAGGTGAGGAATCCAATGCTTTTTGTTTTTTAAATCTCATTAATTCTAAGGCCAATTTCAAGATTGTGGGACCTGCCTCATGACTTCTGAAAGCTTGCTCTTGGCAATACCGAGAATCCACATCCCTAATATAACTTCATCCACTTTGCCACAGTATTTTAGAAATAATATGCCAAATTAGGTACTTCTGTAACCCATACTAACTCCATGTGGCTGTGTGTCATCCTTTGGCAGCTAGACCACATATAGAAATGTATTTCTCTGCTTTTGCTTCCATACTATGAGCTCTGGATCTTTAGCTCAAGGGATAACAAGCTCATAGTTTCACATTCAGAGGATCCCTCAGACAATCCAAACAGGACATTATTACATTTGGCTATGCTGACTGTAACCACTAGACCACAAACTGGTTCCACAGCCAGGAACAGAAACCCAGAATCCAGATAACCAGTCTTCAACTGCTATGTGACAAATATTTGTCTAACCAATTGGCAGCGTGTGTGTTGTATCTCCTTTTATGGGCTAGTCCACACAAAAGAGAACAGCATGCTTTCCACTACAGCTTACTTTCATCTGTGAAGTAGAAGAGGAATCTTCTGTAGATCTGAAGGTTGTGGGTTCAAACCCTGAAGATAACACATATATGGGATGGGGGGGGGGGGGGGGGGGGACCCTACCATTTATTTAGACGTCTGTGTAAGGCTACTGGAGCAATTGCTAGAATTATTTTATATTGCAGGACACTGTATTTAGAAGTGACTCTAGACTTTGCATGAATATTGGTTTTACTGTTGTATTTCTAGAGTGAGGAGATTTAGCTAGAGCGTGCAGAAAGTTTAAGGTTCTGACTTTGTAAGCTCCAAGAAGGTCAAAATTTCACATAATCAACTTTTTTTCCCCACAAAATAAGCCTCATTCTCAAATATTTATTTGGGGACAGGCCTATTAGTGCCTGAAGGGAGCAGGGAGAGTTCAAAAATCAGAAGACAGACCCAACAGATTTATTTTTCCAATCTCACTTATGATTTTTGAACTTTTGAGATTGGCAATACTACCTTCAGTTTGGGGATACTTTTTTTTTTATTAAAGAATTCATATTCGTTCATATTTCTGGTACTTAAAATGGAATAGTCACCGAATTTAAATCTTCAGTAACATACATTCCCTCTGACAAGATTTGAGCCAAAAAATTGACAAAAGACAAACACCCAGCCCACAACTGTCCTGAAACCTTCAAATTAAAGCTTCCTCAATACATGACTATACAAGGGAGCAGATCCATTTAGTCAGCTGTTACCTTTTTCCTCTGCCACCTTTTTGTCCATACTGTCAGTTTAAAAAAACAAATGCATTGTTCAGCTTGAAGCTGGACATCTACGAGCACAGCCAAGTTTAAAATTCCTTAATTTAAAAATAATTAAGGCTGAAAATGCTGGTGTGCAGTAGAAAGAGCAGCTATGCTTTAATATACGAATGATGCAGGGTGAAGCCAACATTATAGAGCTTTCTTGAGCTAAGGTTAAAAATTATCCAATAACACTTCTGCATATTCCGGTGATGAAAGCTCCGCAGTAGTGCTGAAGTGCACAGCTTCCAGCCTTTTATGTTTCAGAAGTATGCTATTTTAATTTAAGTGTGTGCACTATTCAGCTGGATACAAATGTTTAATTATTGTAATTATATGCATACGTACTTTATCACTGGTTTTTCTAATGAGGCTGGCAGTGTGATAGAAGCTTGGCATTTTATTCACTGTTTAATTTCCTTTTTTTATGCTTACTGTAACAGCTTGCTGAATGAGTAGTGAAGCAAGACTCTGATAAACAACAAAGGAAGTGGCACAGAAACACAGATCCTAATGGGCATTACACATATCCAAAAAAGCCTTGCGTGGTGCAGCTATCCGTGGGAGGGTGGAAGGGGGTGGAATACAAGCAGGGGATCCCAGGGTAACCTATTGGTCCGTGAACAGATGTACATTTATCCACTCTATTTACATTTCCCCAGCTATAGGAAGATTTCTCTTTTGGAACTGCCTCTTTGCCGGCTGTCCTGGGCACCCGCAAAATACTGCTGTGGAGGGTCGCATGACCGCTCTTGTGGCTTCCCTTTGCTTCCCCGTCAGAAAGTCATTTTTCAGCAGGGAAGCAAAGAAATCCATGGGGGACAAATTCTGTGCATGCGCAGTGGCACAGAATTCCCCCAGGAGTACATATAGTATAAATGGGTACATCTGGCTTGAAAGTCTAAATAATTTCTAGGAGGTTAAATCTGGCACAGGATCAAGGTTATCCCACATATATATCCACATTTCAAAAATTCCGTTCAGGGAGGATTTTACACAGGGCAGGATCAAGACTCTCTCAATATTCCTGCAAAACCTGTTAATGAGTGGCAGCAACAGGGCAGCAGCAGAATGAAAACATGCAGTCCTGCAACTAGCCAGAACTTCATGCTTTTTTACTCTGTAGCTCCTACTAGATTTATAGGACAAAAACTCTCAGAAGGACATGTCAAACTAATTCCTCCCACTTCCCCAAACAACACTTCTAGGAACAAGTACCTACCCCATAATCCTCACCAGGCCTGCCAGACTGAAAGTGACTTTCTGTTTCACTCTGTTCCTGCAGCTTTCAGCAAACACTGAATGCCAGTGTCACAAAAACTAGAACAGAAAAAATGTCTCGCTTGCTAACACTTGTTTTTCCAACTTGAAGTGGAAGTAAAATGTATCCAGGAAGTCTTCATTAAATAAGACTCCACTAAAAAAACTCTCTCTAAAACAGACATCAAGTTGGAAGGAAAGGCGGCTAGTTTTATACGTAAAAAGATTCTTCCCACACTGACCAGGCACTATGCTTTCACAGCCTCCCATTCACTAATGAAATCCTGGCAAAAAGTCTCCTGCTAAAAATAAGGTCTGCCCACTATCATTTTCACTACCTGCCTGGAAAGCACAACTTAATTACTAATTTATTAATTCAGCTCACCACATGGACTCAGCAGCTGAATGCCTAATTAATTGAAAAATGAAAAGCACCAGTGCTGATTTGTCAGCTTTAGCAATCTTGAGGCAAGATTGCTGGAGGGCAAAAAGAGTTAGCAGAGCTGTCATAGGAGACAGACTAGGCTGACATTTATAGACTGTGTGACACTCAAACTTTTCATAGTACAAACTTATTCTAGATTAATTTTTTATTTTTAGCACAGCTATCTGGTGCAGACTACACGTAACAGAAAAACTTCCCCCCTTCATATCACCTGTGACATTTTTTGCCTGATTTTAATTTACCTAAGACATTGAACATTGCAATAATCACAGGACAAAACCCATCTACCAAATGCAAAAGGCAGGCAATGAGATCGCTTGGAGAAGAAGGAAGGTCCTGTGGTTAAATCACTGGATTGTGACTCAGAAGAGAGATTCTGTGCATCCTTGTGCTGAGACTGTGACTTGCCCATCAGGAAAGAGTCCTTTCCTTACAGGGATGTTGAGAGGATAAATTCATTAATGTTTCTGAGGCACTCAAATATGATGGTAATAAGCACCATAGGAAAGCCTATACATTAAACGAAATATGCTGGCAAAATTTACAGGCTTATTTAAAAATTAAGATGGAGCCACTACATTCCTCTAAATAACTCTGTTCCATTATATGATAGGAGTTGGGAGCATAAATCAATCAATCTGAGGAAAAGAGAACTCAGTTAAATAGGTCAACAGGAAGTTTAAAAGGCAAGGCACAAAATATCCCGAGGTCCTAGAAGAAGTGCAGCCATGAGAAAGTGCTCATGAGGAAATAAAAACTTCAATTTTGTGAACAAATGGAGAACAGAACTATCATTGATAACACTGGTCTACAATTTTTGAGAAGTCGTCTGCTTCAGAGACAAAATGTGCTATTTATTATGTATTTTGATGTGCTGAATTCAAATATGACAATTAAAACAACTGATTGGCTACTGTTTAAGATATTTAAGTTTTTACATTTTATGTCTACGTATATCGTGTAGAGAGTAGAGTTTTAATCATAAATTGTAAACCGAGGTCTTTTCATGTGTTTATGGTTGCTTTACATGATAATATTTCACCTGTCCTGTTTATGTAACACTTTAAAAATCAGCAAAAGGGTTATATAAATAAAATTTATTATGAAACAAAAGGCAAAAAACTATGATGTACATAGTTTAGTCCTATTCAGTTCTACTCAGCGCTTCTTGGCTTGTTTCTTGTATTCATTAAATGGAGCATCTCTTGTCACTGTCCAGCAATAGTCTGCAAGCATTGATGGGCTCCATTTGCCCTGATAGCGTTTCTCCATTGTTGCAATGTCCTGGTGAAATCGCTCGCCGTGCTCGTCGCTCACTACTCCGCAGTTCAGTGGAAAAAAATCTAGATGAGAGTGCAAAATTGTATCTTTAGTGACATGTTGCAACCAAGGCTTTTGTATGGCTTGAGGAGGTTTTCCACCAACAACCTGTAGTTGTCTGCCTTGTTGTTTCCGAGAAAATTTATTGCCACTAACTGGAAGGCTTTCCTAGGGTTACCATTCGTCCGGATTTACCCGGACATGTCCTCCTTTTTGTTCTAAAAATAGCGTCCGGGGGGAATTTGTAAAACACTCAAAATGTCCGGGATTCCCCCCCTCCCCCGGCAGAGCAGAGCGAGCAGCTGGGAGGGCTGCAGGAAAGTCCCGGGCCGGACTCCAGAGCAGCTGTAGAGGAGCCGGATCCGCCCTGCATTCTGAGCCGGCAGCTCTTCCCTGCAGCCCGGTCCAGCAGCACTGTGCAGGGCCAGAGACCGGGTTTTGTTGTGCTGGGGAGCGCAGCCATGTGTCCGGCTCGGCTCGCACAGAGCCCAACACCCTGTTCTGAGCAGCAGGGTAAGGGGGCCAGGGAGGTTCTGGAGGGGGCAGTCAAGAAACGGGGGGGGGGGCTTTTTGGGGGGAGTGGAGAAAGTTTTGGGCAGTCAGGGTACAGGTAGGGGGTAGGGTCCTGGGGGGCAGTTGGGGGGGGTCTTAGGAGGGGGCAGTTAGGGGACAAGGAACAGGGAGTCTTAGGTAGGGGGTGGGGTTCTGGAGGGCAGTTAGGAGCAGGGGTCCCAGGAGGGGGCAGTCAGGGGACAAGGAGCAGGGGGGGTGGGGAGCTGGGAGTTCTGGGGGGGGGGCTGTCAGGGGGCAGGAGTGGGGAGAGGGATCGGAGCAGTCAGGGGACAGGGAGCAGAGGGGTTTAGATGGGTTGGGAGTTCTCGGGGGGGCTGTCAGGGGGCAGGAGTGCGGAGAGGGATCGGAGCAGTCAGGGGACAGGGAGCAGAGGGGTTTAGATGGGTTGGGAGTTCTGGGGGGGGGGGCTGTCAGGGGGTGGGGAGTGGTTGGATGGGGCGTGGGAGTCCCAGGGGTCTGTCTGGGGGTGGGGGTGTGGATAAGGGTTGGGGCAGTCAGGGGACAAGAGGCAGGGAGGCTTAGATAGGGAGTGGAGTCCTGGGGGCAGTTAGGGGCAGGGGTCCCAGGAGGGGGCAATCAGGGGACAAGGAACGGGGGGAGGGTTGGGGGTTCTGGGGGGACGGGAAGTGGGAGGGGCAGGGGCGGGGCTCCTCCCGTCCTCTTTTTTGCTTGCTGAAATATGGTAACCCTAGCTTTCCATGCCGTCTTTTCCTTGCCACGCAGTGCATGATCAAATGCATCATCTCAAAGAAGTTCAAGAATCTGAGGACCAACAAAGACACCTTCCTTTATCTTAGCTTCACTTAACCTTGGAAATTTTCCACGGAGGTACTTGAAAGCTGCTTGTGTTTTGTCAATGGCCTTGACAAAGTTCTTCATCAGTCCCAGCTTGATCTGTAAGGTTGGTAACAAAATCTTCCTTGATTCAACAAGTGGTGGATGCTGAATACTTTTCCCTCCCAGGCTCCAATGACTGTCGGAGTGGCCAATCTTTCTTGATGTAGTGGGAATCTCTTGCACGACTATCCCATTCGCAGAGAAAACAGCAGTACTTTGTGTATCCAGTCTGCAGACCAAGCAAGAGAGCAACAACCTTCAAATCGCCACAAAGCTGCCACTGATGTTGGTCATAGTTTATGCACCTCAAAAGTTGTTTCATGTTGTCATAGGTTTCCTTCATATGGACCGCATGACCAACTGGAATTGATGGCAAAACATTGCCATTATGCAGTAAAACAGCTTTAAGACTCGTCTTCGATGAATCAATGAACAGTCTCCACTCATCTGGATCGTGAACGATGTTGAGGGCTGCCATCACACCATCGATGTTGTTGCAGGCTACAAGATCACCTTCCATGAAGAAGAATGGGACAAGATCCTTTTGACGGTCACGGAACATGGAAACCTGCCAGGAGATTCCACTGCTGTAGTCTGGGGCCCAACAGCTCTGCCTTACTCTTGGGTAGTTCCAAATCCCTGACAAGGTCATTCAGTTCACCTTGTGTTATGAGCTGTGGTTCAGAGGAAGAGGATGGGAGAAAATGTGGGTCCTGTGACGTTGATGGTTCAGGACCAGAAGTTTCATCCTCTTCCTCTTCTGACTCAAGTGAGAATGATTCTGGTGCATCAGGAACCGGCAGTCCTTCTCCGTGGGGTACTGGGCCTATAGCTGATAGAATGTTTGGATAATGCACAGTCCAATTTTTCTTCTTTGACACACCTTTCCCAGCTGGAGGCACCATGCAGAAGTAACAATTGCTGGTATGATCTGTTGGCTCTCTCCAAATCATTGGCACTGCAAAAGGCATAGATTTCCTTTTCCTGTTTAACCACTGGCGAAGATTTGTTGCACAAGTGTTGCAGCATATGTGTGGGGCCCACCTCTTGTCCTGATCTCCAATTTTGCAGCCAAAATAAAGGTGATAGGCTTTCTTAACCATAGTGGTTATACTGCGCTTTTGTGATGCAAAAGTCACTTCACCACAAACATAGCAGAAGTTATCTGCACTGTTCACACTAGTACGAGGCATCTCTGCTCACTTTGGCTAAACAGAAATGTGTCCCTTTGCAAAATCAAACACTGACAAATAAGAGAGCACGACACTGTATGATTTCTAGAGCTGATATAGGACAATTTGTTCAGCTGAGTGATGTAAGCTTCGTTACGATTGCATCATCCATGACTTCTAGGAATAACATGATGTAATCCATATCATGTATGACGCAATACCAGCTTCAGATTGCATCATTCATTGTTTTGCCTAAAAAGCAAGTACTGTCCAAACCCAGTCATACATTTATTCATAGATCCAGTCAAAGATGTATTTTAGTCATTTCTGGTTTAAATTGAGATCTCTTCCCTTTATAACTCACTTATCCTCCGCCATTCCCAAGTCAAGGGTTGTATATACTGACCCAATAGCATATCTTGAAAACTAGAGCCAATCAACAATTTTAAGCATCATTTTCGTTCTCAGTGGCCCAGAATTAGTAAAGTTTGACTACATTTATTTCAGAAGCATTTTGGCTGTAGAGCAGAGTAACATGCTGTGTATTGATAGAAGAGGTCGAGAGAGGAAGGCTTAGTTACCCCTTCCAGTTGGGGTATGTATGACAACTTCCATTTTCTTAATTTTTTAATCCTTCAATTCCTGCTGCCTCTCTGTATCAGTGACTTTTGTAGCACTATGCCTCTACTTGAAAGGCTGGACGACAGCCTTATATGACACTATTCTAAACACAAAAAGAATGAGGATTACTTGTGTCACCTTAGAGACTAACAAATTTATTTGAGCATAAGCTTTCGTGGGCTACAGCCCACTTCATCAGATGCATGCAGTAGAAAATACAGTAGGAAGATATATATATTGTGTGTGTCATAAGGAAACAGCTTTTTTAAAAAACAAAATTTGCAACCTTTGATGTTTTATCAGTTACATGTAAAGGTTTGATGCTCTATTCAGTGCTTCTGTTACTGATGCGTCTTATTCTTTCTTTTCTTTTAAAGTCTTACCTTAAACTTTAGTTTATTTTTTTCTTTTCTATGTCATTGAATAAACGATCTATGTTTTTTGGTTTGTAGAAATTAATTCCTTACAGCAATTACAGCATTAAATCTTCTACAGTAGACTTAAGCTATACAAGATTTGTTGATCTCATTCTGTGTCTTCTATAAGAACATATTAATCAGTTCAGAAAGACCTTTCTGAAAAGTTTTCCATTTTAAAAAAGCTTCCAGTAACTGCTAATAATGTAGCAATGGCTATAAAATTATCTGTTCCATAGTATAATCAGCAGAGCACTTAATTCTGAGTGTCTTTCAACTGATTTTGAATAATGAGTTACATAATTCTCCCATCCCCAGCACACGGCTTGGAAATATTTAGCAGCTGGTTTTTCTTTTTAAGAATGCTAAACTGTAACGGATAGCATGAGGATGAAAAAAGATAAATTTCCCAACCCAACCACTTTTAATGCAGGAGTTAAAGATGAACTGCAAAATGTACATACAAAATTGTACCTACTTTAGCAACAAGTGAACCACCACTAAAAGGGTAAGAAGGGTATTCAAAAGAGACAACTGGAAACTCATTTCTGCCTCACTTTAGGTCCCCAGGATGTATCAGGATATGAAATAGCTACCACAGAACCACCCTGCAGACAGTTGGTGAGAGGTTGGGAATCCAATAATTTTTTTTTTTATTATATTATCAATCTTTGTAAGATTTGTTTTCTATTGATCTATACCAGATAGATAGATGCAAGTGATTTTTAAACTTGTTTATTGTGTGAATGCTCCTTTTAGCCTTGGTCACACAGGGATTTAAAACATGCTGCTGAAGTGAGTAAAAATCTATCATTGCTATCTCTTTCCCAGAAGAGGGAGAGGATTCACTTACTATATTCAGTGTTCCTTCTAGACCCAGATGAATCCTCAACTAAATAGAGACAGGAACCAGTTTAAACTAGATTTAAACGAAATAATCAATTTTGGTTCAGTGTACTAAAAGGAACTAAAAGGGAAGTGGTCAAGGGTGAAACAGTTACCAGCAAGAGGCCTACCCATTTTGCCTGGAAGGCATGCTGCTTAATCAGAAGTGACTCAGCAGCAACAGGAAAGATAAAAGGATCCGTGATATCATTTCATGCAATGGGAACAATTTTTAGCAAACTTGTAAAAATCTCACAGCTAATTCCTCTTATTGAGCTTTTAGAACAAGAACTAACTCGTGCCCAACTGCAATGAACTTTTACAGCCAGCTTTTTGAGTTTTATCATCAGCATTACCATACTCATAAATAGGGTTACCATTCATCCCGGATTCCCCCGGACATGTCTGGTTTTTTGAGCTAAAAATAGTGTCCGGGGGGAATTTGTAAATGTCCGGACTTCCCCTCCCCCCATGCAGAGTGCGCGCGGCTAACAGGGCAGCCCGCTGGATGGTGCCACTTACATGGGGCTCCGACAGCCAGAGAGAGCCCCTCCTCCGCTTCCCCTGCAGCAGAGATCACTCCCTCCCTCCCTGCATTCGCAGATGGCCTCTGGCAGTGTGGAGCTCCTCCCCGGCTCCTCCTCCCCTGCTGCCCAGCGTGCTGGGACAAGCGGCAGGGTAAGGTGGCCAGGGGGTCAGAGAAGAGGCAGGGAAGGGGGCAGTCTGGAGGGGGCAGTCAAGACGGGGGAGGGAGGGGTCGGGAGTTCAGGGGGGCTTTCTGGGGGTGTGTGGATAAGGTTTTGGGCAGTCAGGGTTCAGGTAGGGGGTAGGGTTGTGGGGGCAGTTAGGGTGGGGGGGTCTTAGGAGAGGGCAGTTAGGGGACAAGGAACAAGGAGGCTTAGCTAGGGGGTGGGGTTCTGGAGGGCAGTTAGGAGCAGGGGTCCCAGGAGGGGGCAGTCAGGGGACAAGGAGCAGGGGGGGTTGGGAGTTCTGGGGGCGGGGCTGTCAGGGGGCAGGGGTGGGGAGACGGATCGGAGCAGTCAGGGGACAGGGAGCAGAGAGGTTTAGATAGGTCGGGAGTTCGGGGGGGGGGCTGTCAGGGGGTGGGGAGTGGTTGGATGGGGCGTGGAAGTCCCAGGGGTCTGTCTGGGGGCGGGGGTGTGGATAAGGGTTGGGGCAGTCAGGGTACAGGTAGGGGGTAGGGTCCTAGGGGGCCAGTTAGGATGGGGGGAGGGTTTCAGGAGGGGGCAGTCAGGGGAGAAAAGGCAGGGAGGCTTAGGTAGGGGGTGGAGTCCTGGGGGGCAGTTAGGGGCAGGGGTCCCAGGAGGGGGCAGTCAGGGGACAAGGAGCAGGGGGAGGGTTGGGAGCTCTGAGGGGGGCGGGAAGTGGGAGGGAGTGGAAGGGTCAGGGGCGGGGCTAGGGCAGGACAGGGGCGGGGCTAGGGTGGGGTTCCTCCCGTCCTCTCTTTTGCTTGCTGAAATATGGTAACCCTACTCATAAAACATGGGTTCAAACAGTAAACTTCACAGAAAAATGATTAATGTGCTTATATTTAGAAATCATGTTTGTATTTTGCATAGAAGTATCATTGGTAAATGTTCTTGAACACACAAGGAAGGCCAACCCTGCTGTCACTAAAATCATTGGGAATTTTACCATTGATTTAAGCGGAAGCAGTACTGTGCCTCTAGCATGCAATCATATTGCAAAAAGAACAATTATTCAAATTTCCCTCAGGCATTGCACAGCCATTAAAAAGTGTTTGGTTTGGAACATCTGTCATAATGTCATATAAGAAAGCAGCAAATGAAACTTGCAATTTTTTCCAAAAACTGAGGAAACTGAAAATGCCAATATCTTTACCCAGTCAATCATTGTGCCACGTTTTAGATTAAAAACAAAGTTTTAGATTAACAACAAAACTAAACCAAAAAACCCTACACATGTAAGGAAAGAGGGCAGGTTAGAGGAGATTAGATAGCTCAGAGGGGACCTGGCTTCATCTTTTGCTGGCGTACAGAAGATCTCTCCAACTCCTGAGCCAATTTCTCCTTAACAGCTGCATCCTCCGTTTCCTCTCTTCTATTCCGCCTTTCCCAGGTTCCTGGAAATGACCTCTTGAGTCTTGCTCGACTGTTCCAAACAATTTCTAGCCTCTCAATGAGTGAAGGGGAAGCAGGATTGAAACAACTGGTTCGTTATTACAATATTGAAATATTGGAACCCTTACCCTGACGACAGATTTAACTGTTTTAAACAGATTGCTACCCCTCCCTATTCTTCCTGGCTTTTGGGACTGTCTCTCTCTTTCATCCAAGTGCAGGGCTGCCTCCAGGCACCAGCTGAGCAAGCTGGTGCTTGGGGCGGCAGATTGTTTGAGGTGGCATTCTGCCCAATCCTAGAACGGCACGGCCACTTATTTTATTTTTTTATTTGTTCCACTCTGGCCACCCTGTAGGGGGCGGCGGCGGTGCGGAAAACCAGAGCGCCCTGCAGGACAGTCCTCTTCCTTCCCTCCCCACCGACCGGAGCGGAGCCCTCACGGCAGGCAGCAGGAGGCGGCGCAGCGGGAGGGGCCGTGTGGCAGCGCCCCTGCTGTAGCCCTGGCCGCCCCCTTCTCTCTCTCTTTCCCGCCCGCTCCCTGCCCCCCCCCCAGCTGGTCCCCCTGCACCCGCGCTCCGGCCACACCGCAGGTTTTTTTTTGTGTTTTTTTTTGGCTTGGGGGCGGCCAAAAAGCCAGAGCCAGCCCTGTTCAAGTGGATATTTACTTTGCTCTTTGGGATAGTACTTCACCTAGCTCCTTATGCAAAGGGACATTAATGTTTCTTAATCTATCCAAAACTTATAATCTACAAACACTGGTGCATCATTGTAAGGAATGTATGGATATGCTCATTTTTGTAACATGAGTCAAAGATTAAAGTGAATAGCAAACAAAAATTCAACAAGCTTCAGCACCACATGTTTAGTGTCTCAGGACACCATCTCCTTCCCCATAGCTGCAATACTAGCAGTTGCCTCTTCCAAAGAGTGCCACACAGGCTATCCCAGCAAACTAGGGTGTATATAGCTTAGTATTCTAAAAACAAAATTGTCCATTACATAACTTTGCATGTAAGATGTACTGTCTTTTCTTGGGGCCGAAAAGAAGAAACAAAAATGGATGAATGCAGGCCTCTGGCTGCTCCGCTTTCTTCAAGCTCCCGTCATGAGACTGAAATTTTCAAGAGTGATACCAGAAGCCATATAATCCATCAAAATATTCCCATCAGTTGATACCTCAGCCTGACTGAAGTGTGTAGCTTTCTGCACCAGACCACAAACAAACAGTTTATTGAAGCAACTATCCAAAGACTGGACTTGGGAATTTGTTCCAGCAGAAACAAAGTTCTTAAAAGTATGGGTGGAAAGGAAACTGATTCCCAAACAGCATCCAGGGGCTAGGAGCAGCACTCTCATAGGAAGACTGGAATGCTTTCTTTCAGATGTGCATTGGTTGCCCACCACAACAACATTCCTGGACAACACATATCCATCTTGGCTGATAAAAAAAACATGGAAAAGGACTTGTATTCACCTGCATTAACTTTAGCTACTTTACATAGTTCATGTATCAGAGGGGTAGCTGTGTTAGTCTGAATCTGTAAAAGCTTATGCTTATGCTCCCAATACTTCTGTTAGTCTTAAAGGTGCCACAGGACCCTCTGTTGCTTTTTACATAGTTCATGGCACTCATCCTCTTTGTGTATGTGTGTTGCAATTTTCAAACTACAGTAATATAAAAGCATAAACATCAATGTTCTTATGTGCATTAAAAACTTCCTTCTCCACTCTAAGTTAGCTAAGTGGTTTATGGGCTACTGTGGTTAATAGTACAGTAGTAATCATGTCAGAAAATATGATGCAATGGTCTGTTTACTACTGTTTTCCAGGTGCTGAACTAGGCCACACTGAATTCTAAGAAAGCTTGTGAATGCTAGTAATGTGCAAAATTACTATTTCTCTACAGCTATGCTTTATGGAAAAAAAACATTTCATTGGAGTACTCCACCTCACCCTTAGTTTATTTTTTTAATCTGTCTTTGAATAAGCATAAAGAGCCATTTCTCTACTGTACAGATTTATTTAAAGCTCTCCTAGCATGACTTGATCAATGTTAAACCCTTTCATGTAAATTCTCATGCAACAGGTTTTAACTGCTAAAAAAAAATTAATCATTTACAAACATGTGATGTATACCACCAAAAGTAAAGATTTTTGAAGCAAAGAATGACAGTTGGATCAATATCTGCAGTTACAGTAAAATGAGAACCAAAGTGCTGCAAAAACAACATATTACATCTTATATTTTTATCATATTTTACAACTTGATTTACAAATTACACTGCTCTACAGCCAAAATGCTTCTGAAATAAATGTAGTCAAAACTTTACTAATTCTGGGTCACTGAGAACGAAAATGATGCTTAAAATTGTTGATTGGCTCTAGTTTTCAAGATATGCTATTGGGTCAGTATATACAACCCTTGACTTGGGAATGGCGGAGGATAAGTGAGTTATAAAGGGAAGAGATCTCAATTTAAACCAGAAATGACTAAAATACATCTTTGACTGGATCTATGAATAAATGTATGACTGGGTTCGGACAGTACTTGCTTTTTAGGCAAAACAATGAATGATGCAATCTGAAGCTGGTATTGCGTCATACATGATATGAATTGCATCATGTTATTCCTAGAAGTCATGGATGATGCAATCGTAACGAAGCTTACACCACTCTGCTGAACAAATTGCCCTAGATCAGCTCTAGAAATCATAGTGTGTCATGCTCTCTTATTTGTCAGTGTTTGATTTTGCAAAGGGACACATTTCTGTTTAGCCAAAGTGAACAAAGATGCCTCGTACTAGTGTGAACAGTGCAGATAACTTCTGCTATGTTTGTGGTGAAGTGACTTTTGCATCACAAAAGCGCAGTATAACCACTATGGTTAAGAAAGCCTATCACCTTTATTTTGGCTGCAAAATTGGAGATCAGGACAAGAGGTGGGCCCCACACATATGCTGCAACACTTGTGCAACAAATCTTCGCCAGTGGTTAAACAGGAAAAGGAAATCTATGCCTTTTGCAGTGCCAATGATTTGGAGAGAGCCAACAGATCATACCAGCAATTGTTCTGCATGGTGCCTCCAGCTGGGAAAGGTGTGTCAAAATAGAAAAAAAGTGGACTGTGCATTATCCAAACATTCCATCATCTATAGGCCCAGTACCCCACGGAGAAGGACTGCCGGTTCCTGATGCACCAGAATCATTCTCGCTTGAGTCAGACGAGGAAGAGAAAGAGGATGAAACTTCTGGTCCTGAACCATCAACGTCACAGGACCCACATTTTCTCCCATCCTCCTCCTCTGAACCACAGCTCATAACACAAGGTGAACTGAATGACCTTGTCAGGGATTTGGAACTACCCAAGAGTAAGGCAGAGCTGTTGGGCCCCAGACTACAGCAGTGGAATCTCCTGGCAGGTTTCCATGTTCCGTGACCGTCAAAAGGATCTTGTCCCATTCTTCTTCATGGAAGGTGATCTTGTAGCCTGCAACAACATCGATGGTGTGATGGCAGCCCTCAACATCGTTCACGATCCAGATGAGTGGAGACTGTTCATTGATTCATCGAAGACGAGTCTTAAAGCTGTTTTACTGCATAATGGCAATGTTTTGCCATCAATTCCAGTTGGTCATGCGGTCCATATGAAGGAAACCTATGACAACATGAAACAACTTTTGAGGTGCATAAACTATGACCAACATCAGTGGCAGCTTTGTGGAGATTTGAAGGTTGTTGCTCTCTTGCTTGGTCTGCAGACTGGATACACAAAGTACTGCTGTTTTCTCTGCGAATGGGATAGTCGTGCAAGAGATTCCCACTACATCAAGAAAGATTGGCCACTCCGACAGTCATTGGAGCCTGGGAGGGAAAAGTATTCTGCATCCACCACTTGTTGAATCAAGGAAGATTTTGTTACCAACCTTACAGATCAAGCTGGGTCTGATGAAGAACTTTGTCAAGGCCATTGACAAAACACAAGCAGCTTTCAAGTACCTCCGTGGAAAATTTCCAAGGTTAAGTGAAGCTAAGATAAAGGAAGGTGTCTTTGTTGGTCCTCAGATTCTTGAACTTCTTTGAGATGATGCATTTGATCATGCACTGCGTGGCAAGGAAAAGACAGCATGGAAAGCCTTCCAGTTAGTGGCAATAAATTTTCTCGGAAACAACAAGGCAGACAACTACAGGTTGTTGGTGGAAAACCTCCTCAAGCCATACAAAAGCCTTGGTTGCAACATGTCACTAAAGATACATTTTTTGCACTGTTTCAGAGTAGCAGCCGTGTTAGTCTGTATCCGCAAAAAGAAGAACAGTTAGTCTCTAAGGTGCCACAAGTACTCCTGTTCTTCATTTTTTGCACTCTCATCTAGATTTTTTCCACCGAACTGTGGAGCAGTGAGCGACGAGCACAGCGAGCGGATTTCACCAGGACATTGCAACAATGGAGAAACGCTATCAGGGCAAATGGAGCCCATCAATGCTTGCAGACTATTACTGGACAGTGACAAGAGATGCTCCATTTAATGAATACAAGAAACAAGCCAAGAAGCGCTGAGTAGAACTGAATAGGACTAAACTATGTACATCATAGTTTTTTGCCTTTTGTTTCATAATAAATTTTATTTATATAACCCTTTTGCTGATTTTTAAAGTGTTACATAAACAGGACAGGTGAAATATTATCATGTAAAGCAACCATAAACACATGAAAAGACCTAGGTTTACAATTTATGATTAAAACTCTACTATCTACACAATATACATAGACATAAAATGTAAAAACTTAAATATCTTAGAAACAGTAACCAGTTGTTTTAATTGTCATATTTGAATTCAGCACATCAAAATACATAATAAATGTACATTTTATCTCTGAAGCAGACGTCTTCTCAAAAATTGTAGACCAGTGTTATGGACCAGAACCTATAAGCACTCCATCACTTAACAATTATCTTCAAGAACTCATGGAAGATGGATGTGATCCAGGACTAGAATAGGGCAAATATAGTACCCATCTTCAAAGAGAGGGAAAAAGGAGGACCTGCATGTGACAATCAGGGTGCGACATCTCAAGGGGAGAACAGAAGATTTAAGCCCCCAAAACAAGCAGCCTAACCAACTGACTGCACACTGTATTAGCAAATTTTAAAAGTATATCAAGTAAGCTCTTCTAAGAAAGGTTGTAATGGACTTTACTAGATTTTCCAGAAAAAGGTGCATACACTATAAGGCATAAGATTCGGTGGTTCGTTATGGTAGGGAGAGAAAGTAGAGCAATTACTAAACCTAAGGGTTTGTCTACACAGCTTTTTAGAGCGAGTGGGAGTGAGTCTCCCAGCCCTGGTCAACATACTTGCCCTAGTGTTCTAAAAATAGCTGTGTAGAAACACTGAAGTTGTGGCTTGGGCTGGGGGCTTGCTCTTGCTCACTCCAAAATGTTATATAGACACCCCTTAAGGACTTAGTAATTACCCTACTTTTTTTCCTTCCCTACCACCCTGCCCTGTAACCAGCCACTAAATCTAATATCTGAAGAACATGCATCCCCCTACCCCTTTTCTTTTTCCTGGCAGCTCCAGTAAAGAACCTACACACACACATGGCTAGGGCATATATGCAGCCTAGTGTTTGATTTGTCTCTAATGGTTATAGTGTTTTATCAGAAGGGAACAGTATCTTCCAGAAAAGAATAGACAAATTAGAAAGTCAATGTCATCTTGTGGATTTAAATCAAGCTGGGAAGTAGGAATTCCTAAATTCTAATTCTGTTGGATCTTGGGCAAATCTTTTAACCCCTCAGCTTTAGTTTACTCATCTGTAAAGTATACTTCATACTTTCCTACCTCCCAGGAGAGCTGTGCAAATTCATTAGCTAATGTTTGTACAAATCTTTTATTAATTTATTTAGTGTCTCTGTGCCTCAGTTTCCCATTGTAAAATGAAGGTAACGGCATTGCCTACCTCACAAGGGTGTTGCAAGGAGAAATCCATTAAGACTGAGGCACTGCAGGCTATATGAGTGAAAGAGAGAGACAGACCGACAGTCCAACATACTGTAACTCACATAACTAAAATCACCTCTTCACTCCACTGAAAAATATACAGGCACTCTCAGTGTTATCCCTCAGGCAATGGTGCTTTTAAAGGGCTCACACCTCACCCTGACGGTGCAACTGCTGGGAGATGTTAGGCAACAATGATGCCTGAAAATAGTGATCCCAAGGTGGAGAACCTTAGGACATTATTTAAACCGCCCTTTGGGACAGCTACAGATACATCTGCAAAGGAGAATGTACTCTTTGGAGCATCACCACATCACTAAATTCCATTTTGAAAAAGTCTACATATTAAAAGGGATTCACATGTCCCAAAATAATCAATCATCCTAAATCCCAACAGTTTTGTCAGACAAATTAATTTAGGGCTAGTCTACACTGGTAACGCTAGTGTGCTTTAACATGCCTTGTGTGGTCGCGGCGCAGCAGTGGGAGAGAGCTCTCCCAGTGCTCTTAAAATAAAAACCACTTCAACGAGGGGCGCAGCTCCCTGCGCTGGTCCACTGACTACACTGGCACTTCACAGCGCTGAAACTTGCTGTGCTCAGGGGTGTGTTTTTCCACACACCCCTGAGCGAGAAAGTTGCAGCGTTGTAAATTGCCAGTGTAGACAAGCCCTTACAGTGAACTGACAGTTTTTACTTTCACTAAGCAAAGTTTTGTTACTGAAGTTGTGCGACACGTTTGATTGTAAGGGTAATGCTATCTAGTTAACAATAAGTACAACACAAGTCTCTAGAACACATTGCCTTTTGGATGTTTTATGAAAGTATCACATAAAACAGCTTAATCTTATTTTCTAGATAACACAGTTTATGATAAGACCTCATTTAGTATTCATAATACTATTAATTTATCCTGGTTATAAATCCATTGAACCAAAGTCAATATAATTGGTTTAATCTTACAACTGGAGAAACAAAACAAAAAATCAATGGACATTCAGCATGCCAAGCAGATTTCTCTATAACATCTTCCTAAATTATGAAAAATCTAGACAATTTAGGGATTAGCATTCTGATTTTTAATACAGTATAGAAGTAAAGGAGATAGGGGAAAGCACAGCTCTCTGCAGCCACTAAAAGTCCAGCCTGTCTGTCATTACTAGTTAGAGCTTATTCTTTCCTCAGAGGCATACTTCTCCGATGTGATCATAATGTGACCATCTGATGATACGCTGACAAATGACTTTACCCAACGTATGAATGCACTGAGTGAATAGGCTGGATATTTATAGCTTCTCTCTCAACAAATTTTCTAAAGAGAGATCCTTAATGAAGCATATCTTTATAATAGCATATTTTTTTTGTCAACAGCATTAGAGAAATGTGCAAAAACTATACTTCTACAAAGATTTTCTTTGTGATGGGGGACCATGTATCCACTGAGCAGTTACATGGATGAAGATTTGTATTTACTAGCGTGTACATTAATAACTCGATTGACAGTATTTTTATATTGATAAATACAATCTTCATATATAAATTATTACATTGTGGGGATTCCTGCCAGAACTGGAGAGAATTAATTAACTGCCAAGTGAGCATGTAACAGGAAAACTAAAAGATAAACTAGGTACTTAACATTGCAGAAATTCTCCTATCTCCTCTTACACTTATTTCTACACTTTAAGTACCGTACTTTCTTTTGGTGGGAGGGGTGTGTAATCTAGTGTTTGTAAAAGAGAACTATTAATTCAAGGCACAGTGTATGCTGGCAATATTCCGCCATACAGCTCCACCAAAAGCATGGCAACCCATAACTCTCAGACCTTAGGCCTTATCTACACTACACAATTTTTTCAACAAAACAGAGGAGGTGCACATATTGAAATGCTCCTCCTGCTGATGTAATTCCCCTGCTATGCCGACATAATAAAACCACCTCAACGAGAGGCGTAAGGCTTATGCTGTAGAGACATTGCATTCCTTACATAGGTTGTTGGTGGTCATTCTTGTCTATTTCTTGAAATTGACAAGAAAGTCGCCTCTCGACTCCCAAGCCAGGCTGCCACCCAGGCTCCCCGCAGGGAACCCTGCTGCCCCCAGGGTCCCAGCTCCCCACTGGGAGCCTGGCAGCTGACTAGACTCTGAGCATGGATTTCCCCACCAGAGGCAAGAAGCCCCGGGGTGGCTTCCCCTCAGCTGGGAGAACGGGGGCGAGAGGCACTGTTGGGGGCGGGGGCAGCTGGATTCCCGGTGGGTAGCTGCGTAGTGCTGAGAGCTCAGTCCCCGACATTGCCCCTCTTCAGTCGGTGGAAGCACTCCTGGTTAGGATGTGCACCATCAAGAGAAGGAGAGTAGTGTGGACATCAGCCATTGCAGCAATTAATGTGGTGGCTGTAAGTCGAACTAACGTAGATCAAATTATCTTTGTACTGTAGACAGACTTACTGTTCAGCCTCTCTTGACACAGACTGACAGTTATGCAAAAGAAATTTGTTTTCCTGAATTTTGCTTACTTCAGTCATGATTGCAAATTCTGCTTCACAGGTTAGGAAACATTTTCATTTCCATGTTTAGTGAATGAACACCTAAAACTTGCGTCTGATGAAGTGGGCATTCACCCACAAAAGCTTATGCTCCCAATACTTTTGTTAGTGTTAAAGGTGCCACAGGACCCTCTGTTGCTTTTTACAGATTCAGACTAACACAGCTACCCCTCTAATACTCCTAAAACTTGACAACTTAATAAGATAAGGATGAAGAGAATCTGGTACGTGGCCTCACTGATTACTTCTGAAATAACTAGTAGAGGATCAATAGTCAAGACATGGTACTTCCCCATTTTTAACTAGAAAAAGAACAGGAGTACTTGTGGCACCTTAGAGACTAACCAATTTATTAGAGCATAAGCTTTCGTGGACTACAGCCCACTTCTTCGGATGCATCCGAAGAAGTGGGCTGTAGTCCACGAAAGCTTATGCTCTAATAAATTGGTTAGTCTCTAAGGTGCCACAAGTACTCCTGTTCTTTTTGCGGATACAGACTAACACGGCTGCTACTCTGAAACCGGTCATTCTTAACTATGTATGTCAAGAAAACAACCCAATATTTCTTCAAGACATTTTCCCCACAACATAGGATAAAGTGATTCAGAAACTACTACTCCGTCCACAAAGACCTTCTTATTTTTGATCCTCGAAGATAGAAAGGCAAACCACTCATCCTAGCATTAGATATTATGGGCCAGATTATCAAAGGTACTTAAGTATCTAAAGATTCAGAGAAGTGCCCAATGGAATTTTTAGACGCATCTAAGCAGACTAGGCCCCTAACTACCACTGAGTTCAATGGGCACTAGGTGCATTAAGTAATCTGGTCCTATATGAAAGCATAATACCTATGGATAGGTAACCTATATAATTCTTAATCTCAAAGTCACAGCTCTATATAGTGACATAGTGCTAAATTTTATAGCACAGGAGCCCTGCAGAAGTTCTCAAGTTGGTAATTCTCTCATGCGCAAGGTAAGTCTCCAAAATCCATCTTGTGTGTGACATCACCATAAAATAAAGCGCCCATACTCAAAACACAACTAACATTTTACCAGGAAATTGTATCTAATTGAAAATCTGTGCAATAGCAATTATGAGACTTCACACATTAGTATTAACTTCACACATCGTAGCAACATAAAATGCGCATAACTGGGTTTATACACCAAACTTTAAACGAACTCACAAGGCGCATCCAAAGCACATACGTACTTCATCAAAACGCCCATTGGCAGTGCATGTAAAATACTGTTTTTTACAATATTTATATTCTGTGCAAACTTCAAATAAAGGCAAGAGTTCAGTGGCATGATCCAGATGCTCTTGGGTCACCCTATAAACCCACTAACTGGCTGACCAGACCAGGCTGACAATGGTTATCCACCAGACCCTACTTACTCTGAAAGTCCCCACATGCACCCCAGCAGCCCTGACATACTGCCCACTCACTGCAACTCAGCCCCACAGGCCATAGCCCCCAACATGCCCCACTCACCCAAACTTCCTGGCCCCCAACCCTCACTGCCCCCAACACTCCTCACTCACCGCACAGCCCACCAACAACTTGCCCCCCCAGCCAGTCATCCACTGCCCCCACAATCTTCCTGGCCACTCACTGGCCCACACCCGACTCCAGCTCAGAGTTCCACTTCCATCCTGCTCCTGCTGATCTCAGCCATCCAGCACCTCTGCTCACTCCCATCGCCTGCCCCACACTCTCACAGCACAGGCCAAATTTGAGTGACAAATGAGATTACAACCTGGCTCATGAGGTCCCAGCACCACTTAGGATTCGCCAGGGAGACAGCCTCTCCATCATGCAGAGAGGAAGCCAGGCCAAATCTGAGCGATGCTGCAACCCTATAACCCGGGTCACAACACCATTTATTTAAATTGGGCCCGGCTGCTGCTCCCACCCCCATCAGGAGAGAGGGGCAGCCGGGCCAAACTTGAGTGGTATTGTGACCCCATGAGCCAGGTGAAGTGCTGGAGTGCAACTCTGTCCTGGATTTCAGGTCTTGGAGCGACACTCTCGACTGCTCCAGCAGTACACCCCTGGCTCGATACAGTTTCCCACATGGTCTAAAATATCCGTGTTTGGTTAGACATGAAGTAACAGGGTCTTCTTACCGTAGAAGGAAAGCATTCATAATTTGTTGTACAAGGCTACATACGCCCCTCTGATGTGAGCATCCTCAGAGAGAAAAAAAAGTGTTGAGAATTAGGAAGAGGTTATGATAAATTGAGATTTCATACTGTTCAGAGTCAAGATACTATACAGGAGAATACTCTAAAGACTGCAGTGTCTTTTAAAAGCTCTTTCCTAAGGCAATATGTCAATGAGTTAACTGAGGGGACATTATAAAACATTATACCTGCTTTTGGTGGTATTACTCTGTTCCTTCCTAACAGCACTTTTCCCAGAACACAGACACAGTTCTCCCCTGCATGGGTCGTTTTAAAGACTATGAGAGAAGAAGACAGGGTTACCAAACTCCTGTGCCACGTTTAAAAATGCTGATCTTACTCTCTAACTTCAATGTAGGCTCAATCCTATGCCACTGAAGTCAATAAGAATTTGGCCATTGCCTTAAAAGGGGCTAGAATCAGACACCATCCTAAGGTACCAAGGAGGCTGGTAAGCATTGCCCACACGTTCCACATGGGTTGCTTTAACATTCTGGTTCTGTACCAGCACTACTCCTTGTTTTGAATTCTATTCCTTTGCTAATACAACATACTGTATCATCCGTGTTAGTGTGGTTGCTGGGCATTCAATGGTTCTGATGGCTTTTTCTGCAATAACACTGGCTCCTTTTCCTGATTGCTATGGTGAATGACATTTTACACATACTCCCCAATTTGATCCCTTGCTCCCAAATTAATTATTGGCTGCGATGTGTGATAGTACAAGTCAGCCCTCAGTTTTGCTTTCTGCAGCACTGTTTATACAGTGTGACTCATCTAATAAATGCTTTCTGTGTTGGTGTTCTTCCATGTCGGACTGAATTTTGCCCTCTATTTACACCCTGTATAACCCTACTCATTCTAATGGGAGTTGCACCCATGTATGTAAGGGCAGCATAGAGCCCACAATCTTCAGAATGAAAAGAAGGATGTGGAAAGACCACAGGATGGATGAGAACAATTTCCTTATTTCACATTTCCCACGTCATGCAAACAGTGCAAAGCCTTTCCTGCCAGAGATGCTTTAACACACAAATAGACTTTTGAGGAGCAAAATTTGACACCTCTGAATGAACCCAGTGGCAAGAAGCTCTGAAAATATACCAGGGGTGTATACCCCTAGCCCTGCCCCATAAGGGCTTGAAAACTGCCCACTGCAAGTTACCAATTTTAGATGCTTCTTCCACCTTCTGACCTTTTTTTCCCTATTATAATACTTTAACAGCATGCAAATATAAAATACTCAAAGATTCACTACAACATCTCTTATTAAATCACAACAAATACTGCTTGCAACTGATATCTAATCAGAACGAGAAAAGAAGCCAGGTTTTTCAGGAAGTACTGAAAGGGGAAAAAAGATCCTTTTCTTTCGAGACAGAGAGCGAGTGAGTGCGTGTGAGCCACAATCCCGCCATCTCCAGGAGAGAGGGAAGATGTTGGTCACCACTAGCCTACCTCCAAAAGGCAAAGAAACAACCAACCAACAGCTCAGCTCTCCATTCCTTGATAATCCTGTTGGGTCACAGGCAGGGGAGGATGGAAGAAAATAGCAACAACTTAAGGACTAGAACCTGGCAACAGACATCACCTCACATGCATATTATTTTACATTTCTCTTCAATTAACTATTTCTGATACTTGTTGGCTCTATTACCTCTTTGGATCAAATCCTTTCAAATCTGTGAGACAGTAGGTGCCATTCACTGAGCAACCACATTTGAGAAATACTCTAATTGCTGAGAAACAGGAAACAATCGAAAATCCAGGAACTTTAAGGCTAAGACTAAGAAGGAAATAGCCCATTGTCTGGCAATTTAGGGAAAAATAATTTTGGGGAATCATTAAAACACCATTAACATGCAACTAGCAGGCAAAAAGGAGGAGAGTAACAGTAATAAATCCAAATTTTTTGTGCACAGTATGGAAAAATAATTATATTTCTTGAGGGGCGCTTCCACAAAATAAGGTATACAATGACTATTATATTTACAATAGATTACTACATCTCCCAGGATATTGCACCTGAACAAACATTCTGTGACTACAAATTAGGTTTCCATGGCTTAATATGGTAATGCCAGACTCACACCTTGGACTTTCAAAACGGCCAAGTGTATTAAGTAGGAGTGGGTAAGTCACTGATTCACTTGCTGGCCTCCAAGGGTATGTCTACATTGCAATTAAAAAACTGCAGCTCGGCCATGTTAGTTGACTTAGGCTCTCAGGGCTCAAGCTAAGGGGCTGTTTAATTGCAGCATAGATGTTCGGGCTTGGGCTGGACGCTAGATTCTGGGATGCTGCTAAGTGGGAGGGTCCCAGAGCCCAAACATCTGCACTGCAATTAAACAGCCTGTTAGCCTGAGCCCCAGGAACCTAAGTCGGCTGGGACAGGCCAGTCGCGGGTGTCTAACTGCAGTGTAGACATACCCCAAGAGACTATGGTACTAAGCAACATGCAAGAACTCAAAGCATGAGAAGAATACAGAACATAAGTTTAAATCAATTCAGGGAACAAAATAACCATTCCCACAAGATCATTCCTATCTAGTTAAGCTGTTACTTAGAGTGAGATTAGATACAATTTTACATGTTTTTGGACATTTTGGGGAATAATTTGCTGTGTTCTGTTCTCAGAGACAAAAGCAAACCTTCTGCTTATGGGGGAATAATAAAAGAACTAAGAGGTACCTAGCCTGGGGCACTTAGTCCAAGGAAGAGGGCAAAATACTGCTTCCCACCATCCAAGGGGTTTTGATAAGATGTTGTCTGTGGTTATTAAGAACAGGATGAAGCATGGTGACCACCACAAAAAAAAGGAGGGGAACAAAGGTCACAGACTGGTTGCATTTATCCCACTTTATTTGCAAGCCATTGTTTACAATAACCTCGTCAAACTTTGTTTCCAGCTCTTCAGCCAGATTTCCCACACAGAACTATACTTTACTTCTCATTCTATGACTGGCAATTAATCTCTGATGTAGAATCTTGTCAAATGCCTTTACATCACTGAATCTCTTTTCTCTCTACTGTGGCAGAGTGAGTCTCAGGGCTTTTCTACACTTACCGGGCGGGGGGAGGGGATCGAGGAGCAGCGATCGATGCATCGGCGGTCGATTTAGACCCGCTAAATAGACCGCAGATCACTCTCCCGTCGACTCCTGTATTCCACCAGATTGAGAGGCGCAAGGGGAGTCGATGGGAGAGCGTCTCCCATCGACATCGCATAGTATGGACCCCACGGTAAGTAGATCTAAGCTACGTCGATTTGAGTTATGCTATTCATGTAACTCAAATTGCGTAGCTTATATCAAATTTTCCCTGTAGTGTAGACAAGGCCTCAGACATGTAAATATTGGCTTTCCCCTCTACTAAAGAATACAAACAACGGGCTTGTCGTCACATACAGCAGTGCGGCTGTGCCACTGTGGTACTTCAGTGAAGATGCTCTCCTGTAGACATAGCGCTATCTATACTGGGGATGAGGTCGGTATAACTATTTTGTTCAGGGGCGTGGATTTTTCACACCCCTGAGAGATGCAGTTACGCCGATATAAGTTTGTAGCGTACACCTGGCCCAAGTGGCCACTCGCTTTCTTCGCCAATGCCATCACATTCCAGGAATGAATTCTGTTCTGGAAATTTATACAGCAGGGTGGCGCTTACGAGTAAAAAGCTCAATTTCTATTTCCTGACATCTAAATCCTCCCATCCCTGATGGTAATTTAATGTGCTGTATCCACTGTTGGGGGAGGGGGGGAGAGAGAGAGAAAAAGAGAGAGGCATCTTCTGAAGCTGAAGCATTGCTCCACAGCCAGCTTCTTGGCAATGAAGCCTCTTCCCTGTCTTTACAACCAGCCAAAACAGAAAAGAACTACTTAAGGGGGTTCCTGGCTCTCAGCACTTCATCCTAGAGAAGAACAACTCCCAAAGTTTGTCTCAAACCAATAGGCCTCTCCAGTAAAGCACAGAGTGCTACCAACCAAGATGTTTAGATCACAAATCTCTATTTGCACAAATTCAGTTTCAGGAAGATGGAGCTTACAAAAGTAAAAGACAGGATTCATGCTCTGTAGCCATTTTTTAAAAGGCTACATTCAAGTTAATATAGTAAAATGATTTCATATGTATCTTTCAAGGCCACTTTTGAGAAACAAGACCTGCAATATTACAAATAAAGTTCTTGTTGTTTTAACAAAAACACAAGTAAGCTAAGTATTTAGCTTGCCTTATAATTAAATGTCTACCTCACTGCCTAGCAACAAATCGGTGTAGAGGTTCGCTTGGTGACAGAATTTGAATTCAAAGTTACAGGTAATATTCACAGCAGAAGAAGATGCTGCAGCCATCCATTCTTCATTTTAAATATGCTCACTTTTTTTTCCATTTTTAAAAAAGAGCCATCACAACGATTACCAGATTTATCCTTTTTTATCTTCTCACACTGCATTATATTTCTTTAAAATTATCATTTTGAAAGCAGGAACTACAGATTATATGTCTACAGCTTCTATAATAAAACATGCAGTCTTATTGAGTATACACTTATGTTTATTAGTCAATCAATACTTTTTTCTTTTTTTTTTTTAATTCTGACAATACAACAGCAAACTGAAAAACAGGATCCTTTCTGAAAATTGCTCTTCAGGCATTCTATGGAAATTGTCATTATGCTCAAACTCCTTTCATACTCAACACAAAAAGATTTGAGCATCTTACTCACTGACACAGTCCTGTGGTTTATGTCAACAGCTCAATTCTGCACTTGATTTGACTCTCTCTTTGCAAAATAAAGGGGGGGGAAAAGAAATATGCCCAGAGCTCAAGCACTCCCTCTGGTCCAAAGCGTACCTCTTTCAATGGAGAATCACAATTCAAAGAAATCCATAATCACCCATCCTGCTGAGTCTGCGCCACCTCTACTAAAATGCTAGAGCAATCACATCTTAGATCTTTTCTAGTTGAAAAGCTGGGCTGCCAAAGGGGAAAAAAAAAATCAAATTGCACCACAGTTTTTGTTCTAAACTTGTGACAGGCTGCTGCAGCTAGGAGGTAGGATCCCTCTTGTTACGAGAAAGATGGCTGCAGGTAGAGGGCCTTAGGACGCTGGAACTTGCACCCCTCATTTGGTCTTACTAAATCCAAACTTGATGATCTTCTAACCATGCTGCAAAAGCCACTTATTTGATAGGAGCTTGGGGAAATGAGAGGATGTTCCTGGATACAATGGGGGTGAGGGGATTTATTAGCTGGCTGAGATAAATTGCTGTCTCCATTTGATTGTTTCATGCTGGTGGAATTTACTTACCATTTAATGTTGTTGAACAGTTACCATTACCGCAAGGGGCTCAGAGCTTCTGTATGGGCCTCTTATTAATATTGTTAAATCCAAACAATCCAAAGTTTTAGGAGATGTGGCTATCAACAAGAAGGGATTATGGAAAGGGGAGCCATTTGTACACAGTGGATTGTCCTTTTACTCCCTTGTCACTAGAAGAGCCAATATAATGAGTTCCTCCAGTTACCAGTAATTCTGAACAATCACCTTCCCTCTCACCCCCCACCTCCCCCATTCTTGTAGGAGAATGCACTTCATTAAACCAACCTTTATCTACTCTGGGATTACCACCACTCTGTCAGAAGCCAGACTTACAAAGAAATAACATGGTCTAAGCCCTTCCAACAAAGATAGGGCCACTTGCTTAGGAAACACTCCCATCCAGAAGAGTTGCAGAAAAGCAGTAGAAAGCCCAATAAAACTCCTAACCACTCATTTTCAAAATGTGTCGTTGCTAAAACTACTGAAAAAGAAAGAAAAAACAAAAAACACACTTCCACATGTCCACAACCTTTCACTTGAATATTTTAATGATTTCCCTTCGGAAATGCTCAGGCCCCTTGCGTGTTTGCCTTCCACGCATATTTGAGAAACAGAGTTTTGTTGACAAGAACATTCCTATAAATAATTTTCATAGTCACATGCATGAGTCTTCACTGAAACTGAATTTGAAGTTCAGACAAGCAAGCATTTGTGCCAGTGTTGCTTGCACTTTAATCCTTGTTGGTCATGGAAATACTACTATCTGAATTAGCAGACCACATAAAATGAAGCATTTGACTAATGAACAATGCACACATGCAGTGAACTATTCACTCTTGGTCCTTAAAATTTTAAGGAAAAAAGTATCAAATCACATTGAAGAACGAATACATTTATAGATATTTCAATCTGTTGGCAGGGATTCTATGAGCAGGGAGAGGAGCCAAAAATCATCAGATAACTTATTAGTTGCAAATTATTCACAACTATCATTGTAACTTATGCATTAACTTATCTGTGACAGGTTCGGTCACAGAGACCCCCTTGGGACTGTTACCTGATGTGCTGAGACTACCTCTGAGCCCATTTTCTCTGCCAGTTTGGGCCTCCAGAACCCTGCCTTGTTGAGCCAGACATGCAAGCCTGCTGCAACATAGATCCAGGGTCTGAACCACGCCCCCAAAACTGCAGATTTAACTGAAAACAGCTTTAGAAGTGCTCCTGTCTTCAGCACCCAGACTCCCAGCTCCGAATGGGATCTAAACCCGAAAGTAATCCATTTTACTCTGTATAAAGCTTATACAAGGTAAACTCGTAAATTATCTGATAGAGAGATATGCACAGCTGTTTGCTCCCCCAGGTATTAATCACTAATTCTGGGTTAATTAATCATAGAATATCAGGGTTAGAAGGGACCTCAGGAGGTCATCTAGTCCAACCCCCTGCTCAAAGCAGGACCAATCCTTTTGTATGAAGCATATTCCAAGTTACATCATATTTACACTTATAAACACATTTCCATCAACATATGGAGTGCAACGTCACATCATGCACCACTAAAACTAAACATGCATCTTCTTTATCCTAAGCTGCTGTCGTTTCATGCCCATTGTTGGTGGAGAGGAACACCATGCACCTGATCCACCGTGCAAACAGCACTGAAAAGGTATCCCTTCATTTTAAATGGAGTAGTAGCTTCTACTAGCTTCTACTAGATAACGAACACCGATTACAGAGTTACCGGAACCACAGTCTTTAGATGCATGTTGGTCATGGGATCCAATGATTTATTTCTGATTTATTTTAAATATTTCAGCTTTTGGACACCGTCCCTGTTTTATAAGGAGACATCCCAACCCTGCTGGGATTTGCCCACAATTTCACCACTAGGGCATAGCAATACCTGAGTACGTAGAGCAGGGGTCGGCAACCTTTCAGAAGTGGTGTGCCGAGTCTTCATTTATTCACTCTAATTTAAGGTTTCACATACCAGTAATATATTTTAATGTTTTTAGAAGGTCTCTTTCTATAAGTGTATAATATATACCGGTAACTAAACTATTGTTGTATGTAAAGTAAATAAGGTTTTTAAAATGTTTAAGAAGCTTCATTCAATATTAAATCAAAATGCAGAGCCCCCCAGACTGGTGGCCAGGACCCAGGCAATGTGAGTGCCACTGAAAATCAGCTTGCATGCCGTCTTCGGCACGCGTGCCATAGGTTGCCTACCCCTGACGTAGAGGATACTGTTTCTGACACCCTGAGGGGATTGACAGTGTCTGCCATGTATACACCTTACCCCCTTTATATCAGTCACGGGAGCTAGGCAGTGGTGTCGTCCTGAAGCTGAAGGTACTGGAATGTCACTCGAAGGGACAGAGAGTAGGGGATGAGGTGGGGAGCGGAGGGTTTACAGGACTGGGAAGGGTAAGGTGTGGGGGCTGCCTAGGGCTCAAGCTACCCGTTTCCAGCGCGGTGGGGTGTGGGCACAGGCAGGCGGAGCAGGGGTGTGGAGGTACAACTAGCCCAAGCTGGTCTGGGTCGCATCCCCGTGGGCGGTTAACCTAGCAGGGCCTGGAATCTCAGGAAAGTTTCTCCTATTCACTCCTGGCAAGCGGCACCTCCAGCTCCAATTTCAGCCGCTGCCAGGAGACAATCCCCCCATTTGGGGGCTGTAAATAGCAACTGTCCCCACTGTATGTGCCACCATCCACCCTGCTGTCCTGCAGGATCCTGTCTGTCCCTGGCCACCTGCCCCAGTGCCTCTGTTCACCTAACTGACACGCTCTTGTGCCCCCACCTTGCTAGTCCTCCATGCCTGTTGTCCTGCTCATCTGTTCTTCGGTCTCAGCTGGTTTGTCCTTTTGCGTCTCCCTCTCCCCCTTTACCTGTCCCTTAGTAAAAGTTTCCCGGCCAGAAGCGTAGAGCAATCAGGGCCCAGTATTCTATTGCTGCAGCTGCTGCTCAGTGCTCCCGCAAGCAGCAGCCTCCCACCCTGGGAGCGTTCAATCTGCCCTGCACCCACTGCCGCCACCACCACTGCCGAGCGGCCACTCTAGATAAGAACATAAGACTAGCCATACTAGTGCTCAGCAAGCTGCTGCCGGCTGCACTGCTGAGCATGTTCTTCCGGCATGGCCAGGGCTTCCGCATGCCTGCCCGGCTGCCTTTGCTGTCGCAAACTTCTACAACAGTAATAAAAGGGAGGCAGAAGATACCTAATCTCAATTAAGGGAACTAACAATGCAATGGGCAATTCAATGCTTAAACAAGGTGGAACTCAGGAAGGAGACCAGAATCCTTGATTTATTTGTAATTTTCACTGTTTACAAATGAAAAAGACTACTAAGACCAAAAACTTTGCCAACTTGGGTGCCTAATAAGTTGGGCACCTTAAAAGAAAAGAAAAAAAAAGTGAGCTGGTTTTCAGAGTGGCTGAACCCCTATGGCGGAAGTCACAACTAAATCGGGCCATTTATTATCGCTTAGAACACAAACCTATATTTTGCATATTGTCTACTTTTGTTTTTAGCTTTAAGCTGCTAACAGGGGACGCCACGAGAAGGTAGTAGACAAGTCTCACATATGTATCTTGTTGATTCGGAACTGAATACAGCCAACCATATAGTTAGTGGTTGCCTTAACCACACATTAGCCAAAGCTACAAAAAGGGCTCGAACATGAAGGGAAGAAACAGTGGCATCCAGGCAAGGATCCTTGCACTGAATCCAAGAGCTTTCTTCATGCCTTGTGGCTATCATTCCCACAGCCTGGTTGTGTCAGATGCAGCGTCATCTTCTTTAGATTCAGTATCTCTCTTCAGAATACTGCAAAGAATATACTCCTGTTTTCAGCAACAACTATCAGGTGGAAGATCCTCATGGACAATAATAATCTGACCGTGAAGCCGCTAAGTGACACTCACTGGGAGAGCCGCACTGACAGCATAAGGTGACTTGAGGTTTACGATGCCCTGATGGAACTGGCGCGGTCGAGTAAAGCCTAAGGCGGAATCAGACACAAGGCGCAAAGCCTGGCAAACCAGTCCACTTTCTTCAAATTTCGGGTCTCAATTGTGGTTTTGCACGATATCCTGTTCCAAATAAACATTGTAAGCAAGGCATTACAAAGTCAGTCAATGGACATCGCAATTGCTACTACTTTGATGAAAAACTGCCTTGGGGCCTACAGAGACAACGGATTTGAAGATGCCATCACTTCCGCAAAGAAATGGCAGAAAACTTAAGAGTTGAGCCTGTCTTCAAGAAAACTCGTATTCATCGGAAGAAGAGACAGTTTGGTTACAATGGCAGAGATGAGATGATAGGAAGCTTGGAAGAAAAATTCAAGAGGTCGGGTTTTTTTGCTCGCTCGTTGACACTGCATCAAGAAAAGTATGGACAAATGAAGCACCATGAAAAGACCTCAAGGGTTTTGTATGACCTTAGTAAGATGCCGGGGGACAGAAATTGTGCTCTTGAACAATTGTACGGACCTTCAGCGGATGCTGACACATGGAGAATGTTCTGACGTCAATGATAAAGACTTCTGTGTTGAATCGGACAATAACTGTCACATTCTGCCACACAGGAAGCACCCTCCATTCCAAGATCTCCAGTTCATTCATGATGCAGAGCTGAAGGACAATTTTCATAATGTGTGGATAGCTTGGAGGATTCTGCTCAGGCTGCCAGTCACAGTAGTGAGTGGTGAGCACAGCTTTTCAAAGCTCAGGCTCATTAAAACATATCTTCGATCGATGATGGCTGACCAGAGACTGACATTACTTGCTATTTTATCGCTTGAAAATCCCATTGGCCAGTCTCTGGATCTCTCTGATGCTGTGCTTCAGTTCATGAGGGCAAAGGAGAGAAAAGTGACTATAGAACTAAAGGACTCGGGGTTAACATTCTAAGGCTGTCACCTACTGTAGCACTATTTAATACTGGTGTACCCAGTGTTGGTGCACAGTTCAATTTCTTGATGTTAGTACATTTCAGTTAGTCTTAAAAATTAAAAAGTTTCTATAAGCTTAGAGGAAATGAATTTATTTGCCTATATATAGCACGAATAAATACAGATTTTCGGATCCTAGCATGCACATTTGCCATCCAATACGTCCAGGATAAATCATGCATGCAAATCGTGCATCAAAATTGTGAAATGGGCTACAAATGCAACAAAAAAAATAAAGTATTTTAAAATTTAACAAATGGGGGGGGACAAAGATGCTCCTCACCTGGGATGCCATTTGGTCGAGGGCCAGCCCTAACTGCAACACCATGCCACCCTCAATGATGCAGCAGTTAGAGGTCTGAACAATCTAGCTATTGATTTCTGACAACTGAAAGAAGAAGGTGACCATTTAGTTAGTTATCAAAATTTGGATGTGTGTTCCTAGTTTAATCACCTAAGCTTGAAAATTTGGACAAACATGGACTTTATACAGACCACATTAAATAAACAACTGAATCTTTGTGACACACACAAAATACCTAATTTTATGTATGGAGTAATATCAGTGCTCAGGACCTAAAACGTATGCAGGATCATAGAGTTTCTCACACTTAGTCTCCAGGTGTTTACGTACTCCAATGCCCAAGGGATCAAGTAGAGCAGGGGTAGGCAACCTATGGCTCGCGTGCCGAAGGCCGCACGCGAGCTGATTCACACTGCCCGGGTCCTGGCCACTGTTCCAGGGGGCTCTGCATTTTAATTTAATTTTAAATGAAGCTTCTTAAACATTTTAAAAACCTTATTTACTTTACATACAACAATAGTTTGGTTATATATTATAGACTTATAGAAAGAGACCTTCTAAAAATGTTAAATGTATTACTGGCACGCGAAACCTTAAATTAGAGTGAATAAATGAAGACTCGGCACACCACTTCTGAAAGGTTGCCGACCCCTGAAGTAGAGAGAGTACACAATATTTTTAAGTTGACTGTATTGATAATGTAGAATTGAATTCGGGAACAGTATCTGACATTATTTAAAAAATTAATCCTTCCAAACTATCTAGACGGTGTGTTCCTAGCTGGTTGCAGTACAGTGAAAAGGATTTTATAGCACTTTTCAACCAGAAAGAAGTGTGTTTAATAATGAATAAATGAAACAGATAAAGCTACAAGGGCTACAGCATTTCAAACACTGAGCAACAACAGGAGAATCTGCTCAGACTGAAACAAATCAGTATACCAAAACCTAGAGATATGCGTGTTGTCTAGGGAAACCACACATTTAGCAAATGAACTGCATCTTGATTCAAGAGACAACATGCTGGGTTCAGAAGATTTGATTTCGCTGCCTCTTCTTGTTTCAGCTACTACATTGCCCTTATAGTGAAATAATTTCAAAGTTTAGTGATCTGTGTCACTTATTTTTTTTAAAAGGTGTAACAAACTGGATCTTTAAAAATCAGTGTGATTCAAAGTACTGCAAGCTGAATACATTATATATTGTATATGTTGCTACACTTTGCGTTTATTTTATACATATATATACACACATAGAGATCACCAAAACCTTCAATGTACACATGGACCTTATCTATATGAAAAAAACCCAATAGTATCCATATTAAAGCAACCGGTATCAAGAGCGCAGTTGTACAGTGGTAACAACCATGTAAGTACAAGTGTAGACAGGGTTCAGGAGTTCTTACCACTATGTAAGAATATAATCTGCTCGGGACAGGTTTTCATGACATGGTGATAAAAAATAATTAATTGAATAAAAAAAGAACCCTTTCTACACAAGCAATTTAACACTATTGCTAGCTGCTGCTGTAATCCAGGTACTAAATGTTCTTGTTTAGATGCACCTAGGATGGCCCAACCCTTAAACCTAACACCCAGCCCAAATAATAAAGATCCATGTAGCAACCGATTCTCTAATCTTGCCCTTCTCTCTGCCTGCAGAGGAAACTCAGAGCAACACACATCCATTCCTCTCCCCCCACTGTGCACACCTAACAATACATAGGAAACCTCTTCTTTCATAGAAAGGGCTAGATTTGACCATTACAGGACAAAATCAACTTTCAGTCACATAAGTATGAATCCGAATCAATTTCATTTAACTGATAGTTACTCTCAATTTGTACTGCTGTAACAAAACAGAATTTGACTACTACAAATATTTTTGTTTGTTGGTCATAAGAGAAGCATAACATTTATGTACCAAATTACAACTACAGACAAAGTTTCGATTCTGCCTTCCTAATACAATAGTCAGATTACCCAAAGATCTATTATGCATAACTTCCTCTACCCAAGGGAGGGTCAGATTCCCCCAACATCCATTAAATTACACTGAAAATTCCCTTGATTATTCAGAACCTTGATTATCCAAACCTATACAGTGTCCCTTAAGTGACATGGATAATAAAGACTGCAATGTACTATAACAATACAATTAAAAAGCTTCCCAAAGATGGATCTAGCCCAGTGGCTCAAGTTTTTTTTTACTGGTGACCCCTTTCACATAACAAGCCTCTGAGTGCGACCCCCCCCCCTTATAAATTAAGAACACTTTTGTAATATATTTAACACCATTATAAATGCTGGAGGCAAAGTGGGTTTGGGGTGGAGGTTGACAGCTCATGACCCCCCATGTAATAACCTTGTGACCCCCTGAGGGGTCCCGACCCCCAGTTTGAGAACCCCTGATCTAGCCTCTACATATTTTAAGTATTTCTGCAGAACCTTTCATTATATTATTAAAAGCCTCAACTCAGAGATTGGGATCAAAGCATTAATATCCAATCTGAAACGCATCTACAAACCTAGACTATCACTGAAAAATGTTTAAGAATGGGTTAGACACACATTTGTCACGGATGGTTCTAGGTCTAGGAGGTATATTTGATGCTTCCTCAGTGCAAGGGGAAAGATGTAGATGACCTTGTGGCCCCCTCCAGTCCTACATTTCTATAATGTCTTGTGCTGTCCCTGCATCATCAGGTCTCCCAAATATTTTACTTCTCAGCAACTTCTCTCCTGGAGACTTACCAGAATTATAATATTCCTCCTGCAAAAATACTAAAAAGCCTGTCGAGATCAGTGGTCATATACTGATTTTTTTCTAAGACAGCCATATCTGAACAAGAAATAATTCGCTTTCACTTCCATAGCAACTTTACCCAACGATATCAAATTACTTTACAAACAATTAAGCCACACAACAGCCCTGTTAGATTGGTATAATGTTCAGACTAGTCCCTTCTGCTTGATCCATAGAAAATATATTTTGGGGGGGGTGGGGGGGGGGTGAGAAGAGAAAGCAAAGCACTATTGAGGCAGCTTGTTTAATTCCTGTCAGGCTTCTGTGTGAAAGTCTAGTGGCTGAGCCAGCTTTTCCTGTCTCGGCTCCAGGAAAGGCAGCTCGAACAGTGCACCACTTCAGAAACAGGGATGTGTAAAAAGTTATTTCTCTTCTTGTTGTCAATTCTGGTAAGCCTGTGTCCCCCTCTCTTGCAAATGCTGATGCACTTTAAAAGCGATGCCATTAACATCCAAAAATAACCAGGTAGGCAAAAGCCCTATGGTTAAGGCAGAGAATGCTATTCAGAAAAACGGTGCCACTTCCAGCATCCTCCAGTGCTCTTACAAATCCAAAAGGCTGGTCAAAAGAAAGGGCTTCTTTTCACAGAGCAATCTTTTATTCTCCTCTTTCTCCAAATTGCTATAGAACTAAGGCAATTAATATGGTTTCTAATAATATTTTAAAAACTAAGCAGTGCCATGCAAACTTTTATATTTTGCAAGATGGAGGCCTAGAAATTCAGAAAGAAATGTGCAAGTATTTCCTATCCTCCTTCAGAACTGCTCAGTCAACACCCTAGATCTTCAAGCATCCAGGCCCAATTCCCCTATGAGGAGAGGGGGAAATAGTCGTCTGCCTCATTCTGTTAGCAGAACCCACTAAACCCTTTCTAAGCAGGCTTTACACCCGCCAACAGACAGGAAAGGGTTGTTTCAAGCAAATACTGCCAATATGTTACAGACAGCATCACTTTCCTTTCCCCCCTATGGCGAGTGTTGCAAATCTGGAACACTTACAAAGACGAAGGTGGTATGCTGAGGAGCGGAACTGCCAGCTGTTTCCTTAAATAATGCATATCTCCTGGAGATCAGTTTTCATTTCAAACAATTGTTTACAATATTTTCTGGGAGGCAGGAGTAATCAGAACGCATACCTTAAGTAGACTAAGTCATTCACTGAAGCAATTCCAGTATTAAATGAAGAAAAAAATTAAAAATATATTTTAAAACGGATACAAATTTTGGGCAGGTTTAGTTAGTACCCTTTAAGCTATAAAACTGATAAGGCTCAGAACCTCTCCCACCAAACACACACATCCAGATATTGACCTCTGATGGTATGTCTACAGTGCAATTAGACACCTTCGCCCGTGCCAGCTGACTTGGGCTCTGGCAAAGGGGCTGTTTAACTGAGGTGCAGACGTTCAAGCTTGGGTTGGAGTCCGGGCTCCGCAGGGTCCTAGAGTCTGGGCTCCAGGCCAAGCCCAAACGTCTACACCAGTGGCTCTCAACCTTTCCAGACTACTGTACCGGTTTCAGGGGTCTGATTTGTCTTGAGTACCCTCAAGTTTCACCTCACTTAAAACCTACTTGCTTACAAAATCAGACATAAAAATACAGAAGTCTCACAGCATACTATTACTGAAATATTGCTTCCTTTCTCATTTTTACTATGTAATTATAAAATAAATCTATTGGAATATAAATATTGTACTTACATTTCAGTGTATAGTATATAGAGCAGTATAAACAAATCATTATCTGTATGAAATTTTAGTTTGTACTGACTTTTCTAGCGGTTTTATGTAGCCTGTTGTAAAACTAGGCAAATATCTAGATGAATTGATGTACCCCCTGGAAGATCTCTGTGTACTCCCAGCAACTGTACGCATAGCCCTGGTTGGGAACCATTGGTCTACACCACAATTAAATAGCCCTTTTGGCCGAGCCATACAAGCCTGACTCAGTCACGGGTTTTTAACCGCCCTGTAGACATTCCCCGAGAGACCATAGTGCCCTGTCAACTTCCATGGTTCACTCACCCCCAGGTCCTCGAAGGACAGACCCCCAAATGAATCTGAAAGACTTTCCTTCAGGAAGAGTGCCAGATTTCCTCACAAAAAACACTCAAAAAGGTCTACCACACCGGAGACCCTCCATCTAAAGCAGCTTTAAGCAACATTCATGAAAGCAGCACACAAAAATCCATAACATTTTGATTTAACAGACCTTCTAAAATATACAAACCACAGGAGCTCAATTTAATGGCCTATATGGGATAGATTTCAAAAGACAATATTCCATTTGGAATATTTAGAGATAGTCACTCAGCATTACAGTTTGTACTTTTGGTAAACTATGTGTTTCAGTGGAAAAAAATACACACCCTAGAGAGGCCTGCAGTGAAGTATTTACTTGGTTAAACAACTCCTTTATATATGTAAATTATTGCTAAAGGCTGCTTCCTGGACTAGGAAAGTGCATGTTCCAGCTAATGTATTAGCAGAGGTCATATCTGAACAATGGATTAAACAGCAAAGTAGATTCAATGTTAGAGTTAATCTTACAGGCACCTAAAAGCTTTCAAACTTCCATGTACAAATGACAACATTTAAAAGTTGAGAAATAGCAGTGTTAGCATTTTTAATGTTTTACATTAGAGAAAAGACGCCACTCTCTTCTCTTTACTGTTGAAACCAAAAAAGCATCCTCCCTGAATCAAAGCCAAAGTTAAATACTTTTCTTGTCAGTCAGTTACAGATTAAAGCATGCTTTCCAAGACAATCAGCTGTTCAGACTTCATAGTGGGCACAAATATGAAAGTGTGAAAAAGAATACTAACACAAAACCCAAATTTAGCCAAGCAAGCATTAAAAATGAAGACACCGAATCCTTTCTGAGGGGTGATACACAGACTACATGTGATAAGGGTCACAATTATATTCATTCTGGGAAAAGAAAGTAGATGTCCCACATTCATCATATCCAAGACCCTGTTCTCACTGTAGGAGACGATGATGCATGTGAAAATAGGGATAGAACATGACTTCCCAAACCAATTGCTCAGATAGCAGACTGGACAAAGTGACATTATAAAATGGTTCCAAAAGAACATACAGGTTCTGGGAGTCTTAAACACAATGTTTTAAATTGCTTTGGCCCCATCCAGATCAGCCAGCTGTATTTGAAGTCAGTTTATGGTAGCAACATGTTTTAATGTAGTTTTCAAAACTATCTATCCAGCAAAAAATGTTTACACACACACACACACACTTTGTATCAGCTCTGAGCCTCGCTTACACAAGAGTATTATCAAGATTAATCAATGTTTGCAAGACACTCTGAAGAGTAACAGCACTATATAAGCACTAAGCATTTTTATATTAGAGTAGGAAAGGAGAGTCAATGTCTCCCTCTTGCTCGCATCCCTCCCGTGCATCACTCTTCCAGAACCGTCTGCCCAAGTCTCTATGACATTACTGTGACTTTGCTTGCTGCATTCCAAGTTCTTCTCAATATGAAGTGATGTTACTACACATTTTGTGAACAGGAAAGCCTGTTCTCTCCTTGTCTTCTGTACAGGGACGGCTCCAGCTTTTTTGCCGCCCCAAGCGGCAAAGAAAAACCTGATTGAGCTGCCGCCAAAGAGGAGAGAGGGAGCGAAGGACCCGCCGCCGAATTGCCGCCAAAGATCCGGACATACCGCCCCTTTCAATTGGCCGCCCCAAGCATCTGCTTCCTTCCCCGGTGCCTGGAGCCAATCCTGCTTCTGTAGCTTCACTCATAGGCACAGCCACTTGCATGTCAAGCTGTCACGGAGTCCCCAGCCGATGCTCTGGAACTGCTCCCCACAAAGCCAGTCAGGACTTTGGGGAGCCTCCTCTCTCTCGGAGCAGACCGTCTTCAGGGCAAGAAGCTGACACGGCTTCACCTCCTGGGTCTCTCCTGGGAGCATTCAGCATATGCCCCTCGTTCGCTTCCCACAGCGAGTCCGCCCCGGCGGGGTCCTGGGGAAGCCAAAGGGTTCTGCACCCCCCACTTCGCAGTCAGACGTGACTCTCAGCCAGCCAGTAAAACAGAGGTTTATTAGATGACAGGAACACGGTCTAAAACAGAGCTTGTAGGTACAGCGGCGAATGGGACCCCTCGGCCAGGTCCATTATGGGGTTCAGAGAGACAGACACCCATGTCTGCCCTCACTCCTAGTCCCCAGGTAGCTCCAACTCTGAAAACCCACTCCGGCCCCTCCTTCTCCCGGCTTTGTCTCTTTCCTGGGCCAGGAGGTCACCTGATCTCTTTGTTCACCTTTAGCTATTACCTTGGGGGGGGGGGGAAGGGACCCTGGCCATTTGTTGCCGGGGAGACAGAGTGTAACTGATTTATGCACACTGGCCTTTCCCCACCACCTAGAGACTTAAGAAATACATAGGGGAAACTGAGGCACACACACAGTATTCAGAGGAAACATTAAGAACAGTCCCACTTTGTCACACAAGCTCCCCCATCTTTGCACTAACCTATTGATTCTCACCTCATTTTGTTGTCATTTAAATCAAAAGATTAATGAATTTTCCATCTGTCTTCCTTTTGGACCATATTCAGATACCCTTACTGTGAGAAGTATCTTACTCAGCAACGGATTTCACTGAGACTACTTGAGGAATAAGGTACTTCTGAAGGTGAGTATAAGGTCATCAGAGTCTGGCCCTTATTTTTCAACTTTAGTAATCCTTTGCCAATTTAAAAGTTACAAAGGAATCCAAAAGCTCTTACTAATAGAGGACACTAGTAGCACCTACAGGGACGGGTACTTTAAAAATGCGGAGAGATTAGACAGACTCTACAAGAGCAGAAATCAGCTTGGGGACTTCTGCTATCAGTATGAAGAACATTTAGCAGCAGCAATTATATTTAAGAACTACTTTTAATATAAATTAAATTAATGGAGATATCCTATCTCCTAGAACTGGAAGGGACCTTGAAAGGTCATTGAGTCCAGCCCCCTGCCTTCACTAGCAGGACCAAGTACTGATTTTGCCCCAGATCCCTAAGTGGCCCCCTCAAGGATTGAACTCACAACCCTGGGTTTAGCAGGCCAATGCTCAAACCACTGAGCTATCCATTTAATTACTTCATATGGCATTAAAATACCCCCACCACTAGAGAAAATGGATAAGAACAGCAGGCAATGTACAGTAAATATTTTACTAAAAACTAGACCATTGAGTGCCCCTCCCTCATTTTTCCTGTCAATGACTGAAGAGAGTATCTCAGAGCAACAAAAGGCATTTTTCATGGTATGCTGCACTAACTTGCTCAATTAGTGAACCTAGTGGCCTAGTTCAAGCTTACTGTGTCCTCCACATCCCTTTCAGTAAAGTGCACCACCACTTTATGCAAGGAAAGTTCAGGTTTTTACATTAAAGTAGTTTCAGGGCAAATAACAAGTGCAAGGCCCATTTTAAAAAAGCTTTAAAACACCAACTAACTACTAGTGGGGAGAGAGAGAGAGAAGAAACTGTCAATAAAATTCTTTTTTCTACTCCATCCTCTGGCTTTTATGCAATCGTGTTGCAACATTCACTATGAGCTCAATTCAGCCACCCTTATTCACAGATATCAATGCAGCTGTTTGCTTGGTAAGATGCTATTGAAAGGTGTCAGAATCAGGCACTCTAGAAACAACAGATCAATATTCAGATCCTGTCACCTGACTTTCCAACAGTCAGGTTCCAACGGTAAGTATTTGCCATAGGGTACTGAGATTTGGGATAACAGTTAATTATTTAATCTCATTCTACAGTTTGGAGGAACATTATGTGCTCTGTGTGAATATTAACCAATAAAATGGAATGCTGGAACAGTTGGAGGTGTCTCTCAGAAACACCACTACCTCTCCGCTTCTAATTAAATCCCATGAACAACACTATCCATTATTTATGGTGTGGCATCAGAGAGACTCCAACACATGCTGCAATGACTAGGAACAACAGAGTTGTGTTGAAGTCTATTCGTGTTACTCAGAAAACTGGCAGCCTGAATCAGGGTTTCAAAGCTTTTACACACGTTCATTCTCCTGCTGGAAGTGTGATGTCAGACAATATATACCAGCTTTTATTTCCCTTTAATAATAATGAGTCTTTTGAATATTGTTATCAACTGAAGATATTACAGTCCAAGGGCTGGTCCACACAGTTTTTGCATACCATTTCAGTTTAGAAACCATTATAGCTAGTAATCGATGTTAGACAATATAAGTGACTAAAAGAAGAGAGATTAAAATTATATAGATATAAATGTGTCCACACTAAGGGTTTACAACAATTTAACTATTTCCATTGCTATTATAGTTAAATTGGTACAAAAACAGTATGTAGCCCAGTCCTGCCAAGCTAGAAGTTGAACCAATTTGCCTACTCTTCAGTGGAAGAGTTTCTCTGTAGACGGCTAACGAGAGGAAAGGAAGAATTGGACTGAAATGCCATGACACAGACGTTTTTAAAGGGTTGTCCTACCAATTCCTTGGCCCTGGACTAGGCAGAGCAAGGAGCAGAGCAGCCAGCATCTCAGAAAAATGGTAAGGAAATTCAGCTAGTATAAACTGATTTACCTCTATTGCAGTCAGAGGAGCTATGCCAATTAACACCAGCTGAAGGCTGGTCAAAGAGTTAACCAGGAATCCCTCCCCTTCTTATTTGGAGGGGAGGGTTAAGAGAGGCAAAGTTGTGTTACTCCTCTCCTAGAAATAGGGCTGGGTTGGAAAGAGATGCAAGGAGGCTGCCTGTACACGTGTCAGCAAGTAGAAAAGAGCAATATCCCCCAAAGCATCCAGGAAGAGGAAGGCAATCTGGGTTCCCCATAACGTAGTGTCCCCTGGACTTCACAGGGAAAGCACCAACAATCTGATACAGGGCTCAGTTAGTGGCCAAACTTCAAGCAGATAATTAAAAAAAAAAAAAAAAAAAACCACCATCATTCAGTATTTATGGCAAGATTCAATGGAAATTGACCAGCATCACCTAACATACCACAGACTTTCAGTTAGCTCCTCCGAAGATGAGTTTCAAGAGAAAAGCCAATGGGGGGGTGGGGGGCTGGGGGAATCTTCCCAAAAATAATAAAAGGAAGGGAAACACATTACCAGTGCTTAGGTCCACTATTGGAGGGGTGGGGGGTAGTGAGAGCCAGGTACCACCCAGGCATTACAAATCCATTATGATTCACCTAAAGAAAACGCAGACCCAAATATGGGATATCTTAATTTTGAAAATAAATATATAAACAAAAGCATATAGACTATTTTAAAATGCTATAAACCACAACACAGATCTTGGCTATGTGATATCCACTGAAGAATAATGCACTACCAGAAATGGAACAGTCACATAACTGCACTATGTTGGCAACTTTTAAGAACCTTGTAAGGCTTATTTATTATGAACACCAATGAGAGAAGAATTATTTAGGGGTGGAATTATTTACATCAGGATATAATTTCATTCAATTGTTCTTCGTTAAAAAATGGTTTTTCTAGTATTTACCCTACATGTTCCCAATAGTAATGTCTATTAGGCCATGAAATAGTCTTCCTGTGAAATGATGGAAGCCTATTGCTTAGAATATTTAAAAAGTAGACTCGGGGGGGAGGGGGAGGGGGAGAATAAAAACAAAAAACACACTAAGCAATGGACTCTAGGAAACAATACAGCATGGGGACCCAGGAGAGGGACAAGATGAGCTTCAAGGTCATTCCCATCTCTATCTATGATCCCTATACAACAATACAAAGATGTTAAATTTGATTTATTTGATTGTGTTGTTTGGAACACTTAGGCTATGCCTACACTGTAAGCGCTCTAGTGTAGACATAGCCTTAGACACAAGATGAAGCTATACCCTTTACTCTTGGATACATTAATACACTCAGTACAGTATGCGGGAAGAGGGCATGATTGTTTAAAAAGGATAGTGTTATTGTAGAGACAAGGTGAGCGAAGTAATAGCTTTTATTGGACCAACTTCTGTTGGTGAAAGAGAAAAGCTTTCAAGCTTACACAGAGCTCTTCTTCAGGTTTGGGAAAGAATGAGTGTCACAACTAAATACAAGGTGGAATAGATTGTTTAGCGTAAGTAGTTAACATGTATTATAAGAAACCATTCAAGGCGAAGTGGTCAGTTAACATCTCCGCAGACATAGACACAAAAAAAGTAGTTAGTGCATTACAGATTGTTGTAATAAGCCATAAGTCAAGTGTCTTTATTAAGTCCAGGATTTTTAGATGAGTTACCAAAGTTATGAATTTAAGCTCCCAGGCTCATCTTTTGAAGGTTTCCTTTGAAAATGAGGACTGAGAGGGCCAACATGGATATGTTTGTTTTTCTTTTAGCATTTTCCTGGGAGAGTTCATTCAAGAGCATAGTGATTGTCTCGTTTCACCCACAGTTGTTACTGCAGGATTTAGTGTCTGGATGAGATACACCACATGTTGTGAAGGCATACGTAGAACTCATGGATCTTGAAAAGTGTGTGTGGGGTATATTGATCTTCATAGCAGTGGATGTATGTCTACAGATCTCCCACCTCTTATGGCAAGGACTGGGGCCACTTTGACTTAATGTGTCCTGGTCTGTGGGGAACTTGTTTCTGATGCTGAGCTTGGTGAGGCTGGGGATGTTGTCTGAAGGCCAAAAGAGGTGGTCCGGGTAAGATTTATTTCAGGATGGGGTTCCCATCGAGTAAGGGTTGTAATTGTTTAATGATACCCTATATAGGTTCAAATGTGGGGTGGCAGATAACTAGAGGTGTACAGTCAGAGGTGTGTTATTTTCCATACTTCTGAAGTAGGTACTCTCAGAGTATTTGGATGGCCCATTCCATGATGCAATCTACTTCTCTGGTGGAGTATCCTTGTTTGGTGAAGGTAGTTTTAAATCTATTAAAGTGTCTGTCCCAGACTTTCTCCTCAGAACAAATTCTGTAGTATCTGAGTGCCTGGCTAGATAACAGATTTATTGGTGTGTTTGAGGTGATTACAGGATGTATGGGGTGATTGTGGTGATCCATGGGTTTCCTGTATATAGTTGTCTGTAGGGTTCCATTGCTCATTGTGGTGTCCAGGAAGTTGATACTGAGTGTTCTAGAGAAAGTTTGATGGATGGGTGGTGGTTGCTGAAGTTGTGGTGGAAATCTAGCAGAGTGTTTAGGGCGTCTGGCCAGAGGATTAAAATATCATGGATGTATCTTTGGTCTATAATTGGTTTTGTGGTGCATTTGAGTTTTCTGTGTTGAGAAAAATCAAGAGAGATTCTATGAACCATTTGGACACAGACTGAATTCCTACCTATCTTTATTCCTGACAGCTTTTAAAACAGTAAAATGAGGCACTAGAGATCAGCTTGTGCTTACATTTTCACTCTCCAGAACACAGACAGGAGTGTGTGCAAGTCTGAGTGATAGCACAGAAGTAGATACTTGGTGTGCGTTAAGGAGAATAAATGAGTGCTAATTGCTCACTGTCACTTATGTCTGGTGCCCACAACCAGAATAAAGAAAATGCAAATGAGCTGCTATTCTGGTGTAATCATAACGCTATGCTCTCAAATTGCTCATGCAATTGTCTATTCTGGAGTCAAATATCCAAAATACAAAAACCAACCAAAAACCCCAATGACCACAACCACCAAAACACAACGCCCCAAAAACAACCAACCAATCACAGCCACAAAACCAACAACACACAAAACTGACAAAAACAAACAAACAAAAAACAAACTGACTCCTACTTTCCTTTCATCCTCATAGGCATGCACTAACATAGCTGTCATAAGGCTCAGTTCCAGGGAAACTGAGAGGAAACAGTATTATCCTAAAAGAACCTTCACATTTAACATAATTATCACACAGTCATTATTATGTGACTTGAGAAAGACAAGGTCGGTGAGGTAATATCTTTTTTTGGACCAACTTCTGTTGGTGAAAGAGACAAGCTATCAAGCTCCCCTAAGCTCTAGAAGAGTGTGCTAATAAAATTTGCAGATGACACAAACTTAGGAGGATTGCCAATACAAAGGATGATCAGAATATCATACGAAAAAGATTTGGACAATCTTGATAACTGAAGTAACAAATGGGATGACATTTAATAGTGCAAAGTCATGCACTTAGGGCCTAACAATGTTTTGCTATAAGCTGGCAATGTATCAGTTGAAAACAAGAGAGGAGGAGAAAGACTTGGGTGTACTGGTCAATTTTAGAATGACTAAGTCACCAATGCGATGTAGCCGTGAAAAAGACTAATACAATCCTAAGATGCATCAGGTGAGGTATTTCCAGTACGGACAGGGAAGTGTTAGTACCATTGTACAAAGGACTGGTGAGATCTCATCTGGAACACTGTGCACAATTCTGGCCTCCCATGCTTAAGAAAGATGAATTCAAAACTAGAACAGGTGCAGAGAAGGGCTATTAGGATAATCAGAGGAATGGAGAAGCCACCTTCCAGAGGAGACTTAAGAATCTTGGCTTGTTTAGATTGACCAAACGAAGGCTGATGGGAGTATGATTGCTCTCTATAAATACATCACAGAGAGAAACTCCAGGGAGGGAGAGGAGTTATTTAAGTAAGGGCCAATGCTGATACAAAAACAAATGGATATAAACTGGCAATCCAGGATAGGCTTGAAACTAGACAAAGGTTTCCTCCACATCAGAGGAGTGAAGTTCTGGAGCAGCCTTCCAAGAAGAGTAGTAGGGGCAAAAAACTAACATGTTTCAAGACTGAACTTATAAGTTTATGGAGGGGGTGGTCTTACGAGATTGCCTACAATGGCATATGCCCACCTGCGACTGCTATTAGCAAATGTCTCCAACAATGACAGTAGATAGGGAGGGCTCTGAGTTACTACAGAGAATACTTTCCCAGGTATCTGGCTGGTGGGTCTCACCCACATGCTCATGATCTAACTGACCGCCATATTTGGGGTCAGGAAGGAATTTCACCCCAGGTCGGATTGGCAGAGACCCTGCGGGTTTTTTGCGTTCCTCTACAGTGTGGTGCATGGGTCACTTGCTGATTTGAACTAGAATAAATGGTGGATTCTCTGTAACTTGAAGTCTTTAAATCAAGATTTGAGGACTTCAGTAATTCAGCCAGAGGTTATGGGCCTATTACAGGAGTGGGTGGGTGAGATTCCGTGGCCTGTGATGTGCAGGAGGTCAGACTACTAGATGATCATGATGGTCCCTTCTGGGACAAATATTGGACGAGGATGTGGAGGGGGTGGGAGACCCAAAGACAGAGGACGACTCGGAGATCAGAGATGCATGCAGCCAGGAGCTCTTCTCTACCCCAGAGGAAGCTAGCCAGTCACAGCTGTCGGAGCTTGGTGAAACGCAAACAAGAGAGGAGGCCCCTGGTAAGTGGCTTTGATTTTGGGAATTGCTGAAGCGAGTTGTTGAGAGCAGGAGGGTTGCAGAAAGCAGGTTTGTGTCTTGAGGTTTTTACCCACGAAAGCTTAGGCCCAAATAAATCCATTAGTCTTTAAGGGAGTCTGGTGACACTTCTTGTTTTTGTAGATACAGACTAACACGGCTACCCCCTGATACTTGTATAATGCGTGTACCACCACATGCCTAGACTGAGCGGCAGGACAGGGAGTTGATTGACTCCCTCAGTTCATGGGAATCTGCCTCAGAAATCCCCACGAAACTCTCATGGAGATACTGGGCGATCCGCTGCCGCAGGTTCTTTGGCAGAGTTGCTTTGTTTCTTGCCCCATTAAGGGTAACTTTCCCATGCCACTCTGTCGTCACTGGGGTAGGGGAGGACAACACGGGACCACTGCTGCACACAGGTAATCCGCATAAGGGCCAGGGCAGAAGCCTCAGTCTTGGAGAAGACCCTCCCTTGAATTCCTGCTCACCCTCAGCAGCGAGATATTTTCCATAATGAACACAGCCTGTGGAAAATGGGGGAATGATTATAAGACCCCCCCTACAGTGCTGGCTCTCCCCAAGAGCCACGTGCCCAGTGTACAGTACAAGCCTGGAACACTGATTTCCCCTGCCCCCGAGGTTACTTACCATTTTGGGGGTCTTGTGGCTCATGTGTGCTTGCCTGGGGTCAGCCAGTTAGTGACAGGAATGTGAATAGTGGCTGTGTTTTAAATCAGTGGAGTGGCAGGACAGCGAGAAGAGGGACCAAAAGGAGAACGCGGTGTGTCAGAACGAAGCCATGGAGCGGGTCTTAAAAGTTATGGAGCGCCAAGTGGACACACTCCAGGCACTACTAGCACTACAAACCGAGCAGCTCCGCGGCCGCCCTCCCCTGCAGCCGCTGTCGCAAAACTCTTTCCCATGCACCCCCCCAGACACCGCCAACGCACTCTTATCAACCTCCTGGCTACAGTCTGTACCGGTTGCATTCCACTCCTCCCCCGTCACAGTCCAGCCCTGCAGACTCCCGACACTCAACACCCGCCCCCTGCAGTTTAGCCCTGCTGAAGTACAGTATCCGCTGCACCGTACTCCAAAGGAGAATGTTGGATATGATACCTGGACATACACAAATCTTTAACCGTCCTGGGACCCCAACTCCTCCTGGGACCCTCCCTTCCCCCATCCCCCTCAGTGCCGATGTATTTTTTTTGTCGCTCTCCTCTGGTGGTTCTTTTTTAATCAAAGAATTATGTTGGTTTGAAAGCAATCTTTATTCCATTAATTGAAAGCAAACAGAGCCCTGCAAAGCAACAGGCAATTTTCTTAAAGCTTTATAGTGAATCATCTGCACCAATCACAATCACCTCCTAGCATTACAAGCACTGCACTCCCGAGCATAGCAACAAATATTAGTGCTTTTCAGCTTCAAATTGCTGCCTCAAGGCATCCCTGATCCTTATGGCCCCGCGCTGTGCCCCTCTAATAGCTCTGGTCTCTGGCTGTTCAAATTCAGCCTCCAGGCACTGAGCAAGAGCGGTCCAGCCCTGAGTGAAGCTTTTCACCCTTCCCTTCACAAATATTATGGACCGTACAGCTATAAGCATAGGAATATCATCATTGGCTAGGTCCAACCTCCCATATATGCAGCACCAGCGAGCCTTTAAACGGCATCCACAATCTCACGCACGTTGCCCAAAGTCATGGTCTTTCAGAGCAGGATGCGATTAATGATCCTGCACACTTCCATCAACACAAGTCCAACAGTCAACTTTCCTATTCCGAACTGGTTAGTGACCAATCGGTAGCAGTCTGGAGTAGCCGGCTTCCACAGTGCAATCGCCACACGCTTCTCCAGTGACAGGACAGCTTTTCCACCACAAACAACCCTGGTCAGAACAGCCTCAGGTCTTTTTTGAGTTGCACTCGCTTGTAATAACCCTTTTGGAGGCAGGGTGGGGTGGTATGCTGATGGTGCACACAGCACACTCAAGCCATGCACCCACCCTCCAGAATCACCTCACACATCAGAGAAAAAGAGGGGCTGGGACGGGGTGGGATTCCTCCAAGATGGGGGAATTTCCAGTGTCTCACTTAGGGCAGCTGTAGGTGCACCTTGCTCTGTCAGAATAGAGCAAGGGGGACTTAGGGCTGAGGTTCTGGCCCTAAATTCTCGAGAGATGATCCTACTCTCATTGAAGTAATTTTGAGGTTCTTGTAGCTGACTGACAGTTTGAAGGCTGCAAACTGGAGATCAGCATTTAAGGTATAGTAGAACTTCAGAGTTACGAACACCTCAGTAATGGAAGTTGCTCATAAATCTGCAATGTTCATAACTGAACAAAACATTAAGGTTGTTCTTTCAAAAGTTTACAACTGAACATTGACTTAATACAGCTTTGAAACTTTGCAGAAGAAAACTACTGCTTTCCCCCTTTTTTTTTTTTTTTTAGTAGTTTATGTTTAACATAGGAAAAAAAAGAAGCAACAGTTAGTACTATCTTTGCTGCTGCCTGATTGTGTACTTCCGGTTCCAAATGAGGTGTGTGGTTGACTGCTCAGTTCGTAACTCTGGTGTTCGCAACTATGGAGTTCTACTGTAAGTCACATTCACCATGTTTATTGCTCACATCATTATGACAAATTGAAAATAATGGCAAATGGAAACTACGGAAGCAAAAAGCTCACTGTAAAAAGTGAAAAATAGCTTGTCACATAAGTCACAACTTCACAAGATCACAGCTTTCAAACTTCAGTGCCTAATGTTATGCTCCTAAATCCGCCGTACTTTGAATATATTTTCCATTGCAAGGCCATAGGTCTTGTGCATTTAGCCACCTGCAAAGTACAGTAATTTTTAAATAATCTCATTTTCTTGAAGAATTGGGTATTTTTGTATTATTTTACTGTCAAGGAAGGATAAAAGGTCTTGTAATTAAAACACTGCTTTGGGAGACAGAAGACCTGGGTTCTATTCCCAGCTTTATGACACACTTCATCTGTGATCCTGAGCACATCATTTAACCTCTCTGGACTGGTATAGACTGTGAAAATGAGTGGTGTTTCAAAATATGTTAACCCTTGGCTAATATATTTTTAAACATCACTGTTTTAATGCACACAGACCTATGCTAAGAGAGCGGTAAGGTTGCAAAGTCAAGCACTCCAAAGTTAGGAAATGCCAGAATTAAGTGCACCCTTAAATCAGCCCCCTTGTGCCTATATATTATGATACAGTTTTAATTTCATGATTACATATTTTTTCCCACTGGACTCTGCCTCATTCAGTGCACAGGATGGATGGTGCTCAATTAATGAGTAGTTATTCAATATTTTGTTTTCTCCTCATTGCACACTATTAGAACTGAAGCATAAAGAGATTAAGGTATAAAATGTCCATTAATTTTGGATACCAAATTTGAGGTGGCCAATACCTGATTTTTTAGAGTACTTAACATTATATAGCGATTTTTATATTCAAGGTACAGCTCTCATTGATTTCGGTTGCAGAGTGATCAGAATTTCTGCAAATGAAATCTCAGAAAGAAGAACACCGTTAGTTATCACCTGGGGAAAATTTGGTTTTAGTAACTTGCCCAGCATCACACAGCAACTCTGTGGCTGAGGAAGGGATAGAATTCAGTTTCCCCGGGCAGCAAACTGCCCAAACCACAAGACCACCTTTTCTCTTTTTGCAAGCCTCTGCCTATACAATCCTGATTGCTGTGGGCCTCCCTGGCCACCGCTGACATGCAACCTAAGTCAGCTGAATGACAAACAGCCAGTCCACCTCCGAACCATGTCCAGGAAACATCTGTATGCACTCATGCTTCATACTATTCACTTTACCGCCCTCAGGACCTGCCCCGATACCAAGTAGCATGTTGCCACCAAAGGAGGGCAAAGAACCCCAGGGGACCCAGTCTGCACTCAACTCTGGTCCCACGGCCCACCAGTGACATCACGTGGTGGTGGCTCCTTCACAGAACATGGGCATGTACTTGGCACGGTTCATAAACTCCCGACACTTTACTTTCTGCAGCAAGAGGGACACCCCCACACAGTGCATCAGGTTACAGCCCCTCGCCCAGCTCCTCCAGAACTGCTTACTGAGGTTCTGACCGTTTTTCTCCCCACCGCTCCTGTCCTAGCACACTCCATCCATGGCCCCCCAAAGTCACAAGACCTCTTCGTCAACCTCCTTCTCATACTGGCCAAGTGAGCCATCCATCATACCAGGAGAGGAAGCTGGACGGGGGAGGAGAGGTGTTCTGTGGGGCCTATTTCCATTCCCTTATCCATTCATGCCTCCACACAGAGTCCACTGACTCCTTAGACACCTATGAGGAGCAGTGGGTGCTGTCTGGGATTCTCTGCTTGGTGTCCCCCTCTGGAGCCCTCATTAATAACCTTTGACCTCACTTCCAATGATGCTGTATTTTTATTTGTTGTCCTGAGAAGTCACTAGTAGCCTGGTATCAGTTGTTCCGCCCCCTTGGCTGAGGGAGCAGGCTTTTAGTTTTGGATGGACCTATCCCTGATTTATACCTTATGATCTTCACTCCCATTACTGTTTTTTCATTTGTTGTCCCCAGTATTCAGTTGTCGCCTGAGTTCATTGGCACCTCCTCACTGGTTAAAGGGAAGGGTCTTTAGCTATGGGTGGGCTTAGGCCCACTGTCTCCCAGAAACCACAACAGATACATAACCCTGATCCCCGTGAGCCTCCTCTGCCACCCACGATAAGTAATAGTCTGTCTGGATGTCATTCAGCCGACTTATCTCCGAACCATGCCTAGGAAACATCTGTACGTGTTCATGCTTCCTACCATCCACTTCCTTGCCCCTTATGTCCCACCCTCACACCAAAGTGGCGGGACCTGCAGCCACCTGAGGAGGGAGAACTCCAGTGGGCCAGCCTATACTCCACTGTGGTTCCACGGCCCACCTGGGATATTAGTTGGCAGCTCCTCTTTGGAGCCATGATCTTGGCCATGTACCTGGCACAGTTCATAAACTCCCCCAACACCTATTCTTTCTGCAGCAAGAAGGAGACTCTGGCATACCCTACCTAGATTTATGTCAGACTGAAGGCCAGGGCCGGCTCTGGCTTTTTGCCCTAGGCAAAAAAGCTATCTGCCCCCTCCCCCACCCCCCCCAAGTGTGGCAAGGGAGGGCGCCGAGCCCGGCCCCGCAATCCCCGACCGGCCAGAGCGCCAGGGGGAGGGCAGCGAGCCCAGCCGGGGCTCTCCGCTCTCCCTGGCGGCCAGAGCACCGGGGGGAAGGTGGAGCGCCCCCAACCGGCCAGCGCGCCGGGGGGAGGGCGGCGAGCCCGGCGGGAGCTCTCCACTCTCCCCGACCGGCCGGCGCGCCGGGGGGAGGGCGGCGAGCCCAGCCGGGGCTCTCCACTCTCCCCGACCGGCCGGCGCGCCCGGCTGGGGCCCCGCCGCACCGCCCCCCTCCAGGCGCCACCCCAAGCACATGCTTGGTGGGCTGGTGCCTGGAGCCAGCCCTGCTGAAGACCCTCTTCCAGCTCCTCCAGAACTTCTTATGCAGTTCTGGCTGCCTTTCTCCCCCCACCTCCTCATTTATGCATACCCCACCCATAACCCCACCACGTCGCAAGACCTCCTTATCAGCTCCTTTTTCTGTTCATGCCTTTGAGCAGAGTTCCTCTAGGCAGTGTGCAATAGGTACACACCTTCCAAATTCTGCGACAAGCGAGGCTAGGGTCCTACAGACAACAGCTTCCTTCAGTGGTTCATCCCCAGAGCACAGTCCATCTTGTGCAGTGAATGAGACATTTTTATATAAATGTTCATACACTTGTGTAACTCATAAAAGGGGTAGATGTAGCCAGTCATAAAACATTAAAATCACCAGCGGAGAGGAGACTAGATTTCAAAAGAGACAAAATTATCTGAGTCATCACATTTTTAGAAGTTTTACTCATGTCCTTTCAAAATTTCCCTTACAGTTGAAAGCCTGACATTCTTTTCCTGCCATGTACTTTGTGTAGGTGGATAAAAATGGTCACTGTGCAGACATGACATAATTTAAGTTTATACATTTAAAATTTAAAAAATTCATACATGAAGTCACAAAACTTGGAAAAAGAAATATAAAACCTGCTTCACGCAGACCCAGGCTAATCTTAACACTATTATTTTTAAGAGTATTTTCCATTAATCCTGAATAGTAGGACAATATTTCCACAGTATATTCTGCTATTGATAACAATAATTATTCTATGTAAGTCAAAAGTCAATCAAATGTTACTGCTTCAAAGAATCTGTCAGCCTGCTCTGTAAACATGGCTTTCAAATAAATAGTGGCTATCAATCAACATTCACATTCCCAACCTAATAGAAATTGTAGGCCCTAGAGTTGCGTATAAAAAGATCCTTGGACAGATGTTACGCAGAAGATATTTCAAATTTCTTAAGTAGTTGTTCTCACAGAAAAGTGGACGATTATCAACATCAATACTGCCCAGGAATAACCAACACACTTTATGAAGACAGAATGCAAACTATTCACACATTTAGATTTAAGAAATACTTGTTTCCAAAACACAAATAATACCAACTCAGTGCCTCTTGTCACAGAACTATAAGAACCTGCTCTTGGCAACAAAACTTCCAAATCTATGCCAGCTTTACTGATACAATGCAGCCTGTTTCAAAATATCCTGTAAAATATTATAGTAGTAAAGCGCAATCAAGAAAGTAACAAATACTTTCCTCATGGATTGTATTTTCTAAATGGATAACCTACCTAATTCTCAGTTACTGAGGGACAATCTCCTCTCATTGATATATTTTGCTTTCCACAACCAAATATCTGTAAAACTTTTCATGAGTGATGTACCTAAGTATTTGGATTCTAATATCTAAACTGTATTGTTAAATCTATTCACCTAAATTTGGGTTATTGCTGATTATGTACTCTATGTATCATATGACTTTTGAAAACTAAATTTATATTTGTGGATAATCTAAGCACTATACCCAGATGTACAGACACTCTTTTCCCAACCTAGGTATTATATAATTTTTTTAACATTAGCTTTAATAAAATTGTTAAATCTGTTCTTACAGTCCTTTGTATTTCGTTATCCTTCTCTGCTTCTCCCCACATACATGTATCAAACACACTGGCAAATGAAGGCCCAGGGGTTGTGATGGGTTGTTTTTTGTTTTTTTTAAAATACACATCCAAGTATGCAAGGGGAGAATATGTATCAGTACCATCACATTACTACAGTTCTCTGCTTATCTAAAAGGACAGACATATTAGCCTTGAGAAAACAGGAAAATATATTTGAATGAGATTAACTTTACTTTTTCCTCCTGGACAGTTTTAGAAATAATGATAGGGTCACATACAAAGAACATTTACTTTTAACTATAATATCCTCAACCTATGCAAAACAAACAAATACAAATAATAGATTAGTCTCTTAAAAGACTAGACAGTGTTAGTGTTACACTCTTTGGCAGTGTCGTAGCCTCAAGAGAAACAGGGTGTTTGACACAGTTTAAAAATTCTTAAAAGAGATACAATTCTTTATAGGTTTGACCTTGTGTTTCTTGCTCACTCAGAATTCCCACTGATGTCCACAAGAGTTTAAGGAACACAAGGAATCCACAAACGGTCCCCTTTATTTTGAGATATGTTCACACAATAGTTTGTCAGACCACAACAAGAATGACTTATTGGAAGTTCTGACCAACAACCTAGAAATATATGCACAGTTTTCAAACACACAAGGCAAGAAAATAGAGAAAACAAGTGACACATAGTTCAGAGTACATGTGGACAAATTTTCCATGGGGAGAATTAGTTTCTTAACAATAGTTGAAATGAGCTTCTCCTAAATGTTTGTCTACTTTAATTAGAGTTACTATACTGTACTTACCAATATTTTGTTATCCACTTTATCTCCCTTGGTTTCTAGCTTTACTTTTTTCTTCACTGAAATTTTAATCTTCCTCCCAATAACATCCTTGATACTTTCTGAAATAATGAAGAACACCTTAATCAATATTTCCATTGTCAAGTAGAGATTAAAAGAAAACAACATTTCAAACTTTCAGGGAAAATTCCTCACAGTTTTATTGTATTAACTGACATTTTTCTACCCTGCACTTCTCTGTTGCACTCATTTAATAGAGGTTATACACGCATCAATCTGACTCCAATAAAAAAAATAAAGCCACATTTAATTTATGAGAAGTTTGTCATATACTCAGCTATTTAATGAACAAGTCTGTTGTCCTGAGATTAGACTTGTACTGAAGTTTTACTCTGCACATAGCAGTAATGTCATTTCATATTTCTCTACACCAGAGGTTCTCAAACTGTGGCCCATGGTCTGCGAGCTCCATTCAGGTGGTCTGCGGTTAGTTCCCTCTAAGGTGCATGCCTGGGCGGCCGCACACAGAACAATGAAGGGCCACCCACCTGATTAGTGGAGACACATGGGTGCGGCTCCACTAATTAGGTGCCTGGACACTGGAGAAGACGCACATGTAAGGTGAGGTGGTGGCCTTGGGGGAATAAGGTGTAGGTGGGAGGGGGCAGTGGGGGAAGAGGAAATGGGGGGGAGGGATTTGGGAAATGCAGGGCAGTGGCGGTCAGAGAAAGAGGCGACTTTCCCCAGCTCCAGGGCTGCGGCGAGAGATGGCCCTCCTTCCCAGCCCCAGCTCAGGGCCTGCTGCAGTGGGAAAGAGGGGGAGAGACCCCCCTCCTCCCCAGCCCCAGCTCGGGGACTGCCACGGTGGGGGAGAGAGGGCACATCCATCACATCAGAAAGCTAAGACTACTGATATTAAAATAGGAGTTGTGCGCTTTTATTTGTAGAACAAAAAAAATTAATAATTATGAAGTTATATAATACACACACACACACACACACACAGTGCTTTTATCCAAAGCGCTTTACAACAGTTAGCTAACGGTACAAACAACATTTGGAAAGCTTTATAGTGAATCATCTGCACCAATCACTATCACCTCCTAGCATTACAAGCACTGCAAAAAAAAAAAAAAAAGTGGTCTGTCAAGACCTTCAGCAATTTTCAGGTGGTCTGCGAAAAATAAATTTGAGAACCAATGCTCTACATTCTATTGAGATACTAAAAATATCCCCAAGACAAGTCACTTTGGGAGCTCTACTTATTACCTGGCTGAACCAACTATGTGAAAAACCAAATGGCTCATTCTTCATTACTTTAAAACACTATGAACAAACTTATGCTCTCACTTCATCTGAAAACCCTGTTGAAGTCAATGGACACACTGTAGCAGCACAATTCAGACCTTTATTGTTAATATTTTTGGTGGTCAGATGGCTCTAATAATAGAATACAGAGTTTTCCACACCTAATTTATGATGGGCATCCAGCCCAAATCCACATGTTAACCCCTGACAACTGTACAGAGGCTCTGTGAAATGCAGTACTGGTTTCAGTCCAAGGCCTAGTGGTTACATATGCACCTATTGGAACCAACACCCAACCTTATATAATTTACATCATTTTTTACATTCTCAGCATAGCAACCAAGTACTGAATGAACATAAAGACCAAACTAACCTCTCTTCTTTTAAGGCCTCAACCCTGTCCATGAAGTGGTGTCAGGAAGCTTACACTATTACTGTCACTGGTGGACAAAGAGGAATTCAGCCACAAGGGCAGTCAACTATCACCTCTTATAAGTATTACATTCACTTTTCTTTTTTGAGAGAGAGAAAAAATGGTACGGGGGGAGTGGTGAGAAAGCCTTTCAAACATACATAACTGGTACTTTTTAAAGGGGAAATTATCAACAAACATGTGGACAAGGGCGATCCAGTGGACATAGTGTACTTAGATTTCCAGAAAGCCTTTGACAAGGTCCCTCACCGAAGGCTCTTACGTAAATTAAGCTGTCATGGGATATGAGGAAAGATAGTTTCATGGATTGAGAACTGGTTAAAAGAACGGACCGAAGGGTAGGAATAAATGGTAAATTTTCAGAATGGAGAGGGGTAACCAGTGGTGTTCCCAAAGGGTCAGTCCTAGGACCAATCCTATTCAACTTATTCATAAATGATCTGGAGAAAGGGGTAAACAGTGAGGTGGCAACGTTTGCAGATGATACTAAACTGCTCAAGATAGTTAAGACCAAAGCAGACTGTGAAGAACTTCAAAAAGATCTCACAAAACTAAGTGATTGGGCAACAAAATGGCAAATGAAATTTTACGTGGATAAATGTAAAGTAATGCACATTGGAAAAAAATAACCCCAACTACACATACAATATGATGGGGGCTAATTTAGCTACAACTAATCAGGAAAGAGATCTTGGAGTCATCATGGATAGTTCTTTGAAGAAGTCCACACAGTGGCAGTCAAAAAAGCAAACAGAACGTTAGGAATCATTAAAAAGGGATAGAGAATAAGATGGTGAATAGCTTATTGTCCTTATATAAATCCATGGTATGCCCACATCTTGAATATTGCGTACAGATGTGGTCTCCTCATCTCAAAAAAGTTATACTGGCATTAGAAAAGGTTCAGAGAAGGGCAACTAAAATGATTAGGGGGTTGGAACGGGTCCCATATGAGGAGAGATTAAAGAGGCTAGGACTTTTCATCTTGGAAAACAGGAGACTAAGGGGGGATATGATAGAGGTATATAAAATCATGAGTGGTATAGAGAAAGTGAATAAGGAAAAGTTATTTACTTGTTCCTATAATATAAGAACTAGGGGCCACCAAATGAAATTAATGGGCAGCAAGTTTAAAACAAATAAAAGGAAGTTCTTCTTCACACAGAGCACAGTCAACCTATGGAACTCCTTTCCTGAGGAGGTTGTAAAGGCTAGGACTATAACAGGGTTTAAAGGAGAACTAAATAAATTCATGGAGGTTAAATCCATTAATGGCTATTAGCCAGGATGGGTAAGGAATGGTGTCCCTAGCCTCTGTTTGTCAGAGGGTGGAGATGGATGGCAGGAGAAAGATCACTTGATCATTGCAGGATAGCTCAGTGGTTTGAGCATTGGCCTACTAACCCCAGGGTTGTGAGTTCAATCTTTGAGGGGGCCATTTAGGGATCTGGGGCAAAAATCTGTCTGGGGATTGATCCTGCTTTGAGCAGGGGGTTGGACTAGATGACCTCCTGAGGTCCCTTTCAGCCCTGATATTCTATGAATTGCCTGTTAGGTTCACTCCCTCTGGGGCACCTGGCATTGGCCACTGTCGGTAGACAGGATACTGGGCTGGATGGACCTTTGGTCTGACCCAGTATGGCCAGTCTTATGTTTCATTCACTTTATCCTTATTTATGTTATGTTTTAAAGGAGTGGTGTTAGAAGCCAAAACATAGGCTTCCCAACTAGGCTCTAACTCAATCAGTTTAAACACACGTTAAAGGCATTGTCCCCTGTCTACATTACATTTTTCAAGTATTAGTTAGAATCTAACAACACACCTTTCATATTTGCCTAGACAAAGCCAGATTTCTGCAAGCAGGAAGCAGTAGTATGACAATGAGTCAGAAACAGAACTTGTCAGGAATTTTCTGCTGGAATGATTTTCTGATGGAAAATGCCGATTCCAGACAATTTCAATTTTCCATCAGAAAATCCTAACAGAGCTCCTAGGCTCCCCATGTGGCTGGCCAGGCAGCCTGTCCCCAAGCTGGCTGATTGACAGGTTACTGGGATCCCTGGATCTGTGGCAGTCCACCTGGTAGACTCCCAGGGGCTAGGATTTCCTGACTGGCTTGCTCGCTCACTCCCCGGGGAATTGGGCAAGCCCAGGGAGAAAGCTGAAAAATGTCATTTCAGTTCTCCTGAAAAATGGAATTAGAGACTCTCCCCCCCATGAAACATTTCAAATTTTTGCCTTTTTATCCCAATTTGCAGGGTGGATAAAAATCAATGATTTCAAAAAAAAAAAAAAAAAAAAAAATTTTAAATCGGATTTTTTAAATAAAATTCTCTTTGAGGAAAAAACCTATCTAAAGATCGTTTTAATTAAGACGCATTATAGCTCAAAGGTATCTCATCATGGAATAGGGATTATAAATTCTAATTCTATAGTATGAGACAATATATTCATGTAATGTTTAGGAAGAGTTTTGTAAATGAGTTCCAATAGTTCATGGATTAGGGACCCAATTTTATGGGGCTTCTGTATAGATTATTTAGGTTATTCTTTCTATCTACCCAATGGGACTCAGTGCTCAGTCTAGATACCACCACCAGAGATGTTTAGTTTTGCAGTTCTCAAACTGTGGATTTGTGTCTGCAGAGACAACATGCCTGTTAACAGCAAAAATGTTTTTAAAAAAATAAATAATAGAGAGGTGAGAAATAACTAACCTCAACCCTATTGTCCCTCTGCAAATCTAGGGTTACCATATTTAAAAAATAAAAAAGAGGACACTCCACGGGGCCCTGGCCCCGCCCCTTTCCCATCCATGGCCCCGCCCCAACTCCACCCCTTTCCCGCCCATTCCCCAAAGTCCCCGCCCTAACTCCCCCTCCTCCCTCCCACCCACGCAAAAAGGGCTGCCCAAGCGTTACCGGCTTCGCGGTTTGCCGGGCAGCCTCCAGACCCTGCGCCCCCGGCCGGCACTTCCCCAGCACAGCTGGAGCCCGGGAGGGGAAGCGCCCAGCCGGGGGCACAGGGTCTGGAGGCTGCCCGGCAAACCATGAAGCCAGTAGCGCTCGGGCTTCGGGCAGCCCCTATGCCTCCGGACCCTGCACCCCCGGCCGGGCACTTCCTCTCCTGGGCTCCGGCTGCTCTGCTCCTCCCCTGACTCTTCGGCTCTGTTTAAGAGCCAAGCTGCCCGAGCCAGCGCTACGGGCTTCGGGCAGCCCCCTTGCCTCCGGACCCTGCGCCGCCGGAGCAGAGCAGCTGGAGCCAGGGAGGAGAAGTGCCCGGTCAGCGGCTGGGGTCCGGAGGCAAGGGGGCTGCCCGAAGCCGGTAGCACTGGCTCGGGCAGCTTGGCTCTTAAACAGAGCCGAAGAGTCAGGGGAGGAGCAGAGCAGCCGCGGGAGAGGAAGTGCCCGTCTGTATTTTTCCTGGACATGTTCGGCTTTTTGGCAATTCCCCCCAGACGGGGGTTTGATTGCCGAAAAGACGGACATGTCCGGGAAAAACCGGACGTATGGTAACCCTATGCAACTCTGTGTACACAGAGTCAATCCCTTACCGCTCTCTAAAAGTGCAAAGTTTCAAAAAGTTCAATGGATAGAAGACTGTTGGGGGCAGAATAGATCTGGACAAGTAGAAGAAGTCTGGAATAAACGTGAGAAGAGAGGTACAGGAAGTAGAAACAAAAGTGAAACTGTTTGAGCAACATATTCCAGAAGTCTTGAGGTCTTTCTGAGTGTAGCCTTCACTGATTTGAGATCTACCATACCATTCTCTCACTAGAAGGGAAAACCTATAATGGCAGCAGGCCATAAAAGAGACCCACTTTGGGAATATTTTAATGAAGTTCCTCTACCTGTGGGTAAGTAGGGCTGGGTGCAAAATGCAAACAGCGCAACAAAGAAACGCAAGGCTTGGTTGGCCGAATGAAACAACATCATGAGAAGTGTTCCTTCTCAGGAGGAAACTGCCTTGAAGATGATGAAAGGAACATGTCTGAACATGCAAGATCTTCAGGTTGGTAAACTTTTTTATTTCATACTTCTTTCTTAAGGACTGCCTATCTTCCTTCTCGACGACTCCTGAATTCTCATGTTTGAGCAAAAAATATAGTTGTTACTCTATGGTACTATCATTTTAGATGCAGTTGTGATAAAAAATAAATAGCTGAAATAGGCAGATCATCTTTTTACAATTTCACCTTTAAAGTAGTACTGAGTGTCAGTAAATGCAATAAGAAGAACAGGAGTTCATGCAACAAACTCTCCTTTTCCTATGATTGAGAACCCACACTTCATTAACATGATTCAGACATTAAGATCAGGACACAGTCCACCCAACAGAGCAGATGTCGCAGGCAAATTGCTGGATAAAATGTATGAAAGAGAAATTGAGCAGTGTGCAAAAGGTCTAGAGGGTAAAATTGTTAACCTGAGTCTTGATGGGTGGAGCAATGTCCACAATGATCCTGTTGTATGTGCTTGTGTGACAACAGAAGAAGGGAAATGTCTTCCTTACAGAAACAATTGATACATCAGGAAATGCACACACAGCAGAATACTTACAAGTAGCAGCAGTAAAAGCTATAACAAACTGTGAAAAAAAAATTCAAATGTCTAGTACGCAGCTTGGTCACAGACAATGCTGCAAATGCATCCAAGATGAGAAGAAATTATTTAGAAGAGAGTGAAGAGAGTCACAAGCTAATAACATATGGTTGCTGTGCTCATTTGATGCACCTGCTAGCCAAAGACTTCAGTGTTCCAGAAATAGAGGCTAATGTTGGTGAAATTGCAAAATACTTTCATAACAACCACTTTGCAGAAGCTGCTCTGAAAAGAGTGGGAGGAACCAAGCTAACTCTCCCACAAAACGTGTGCTAGAACTCAGTAGTGGACTGTTTTGAGCACTATATCAAGAACTGGCCTAATCTGATGACCGTTTGTGAACAAAATCATGAAAAAATAGATGGCACTGTCACAGCCAAAGAGAAATGTTGAACACATGCTGAGTACCCTGAAGCCTATTTCTGTAGCCTTGAACAAAATGCAGGGAAATAGCTGTTTTATTTCTGACGCTGTTGAAATCTGGAAGGAACTGAGTGAGATCTTAAGAAGAGAAATATGCAATGACAAAGTTAAATTACAAGCATTAAAAAAAACAAACGGGACAAGCACTATCTCCAGCTCATTTTCTTGCAAATAGTCTCAATACTCGGTACCTGGGTCAAACTTTAACTGCTGAAGAAGAGGAGTTGGCTATGACAAGCAATCATTCCTCCATAATGCCAACTATAATAAACTTCAGAGCTAAGAGTTAACCATTCAAGAAATACATGTTTGCTGATTATGTTTTAAAGAAAGTCACACCAGTGAACTGGTGGAAGTCACTTAAGTACTTGGATTCAGAGACTGTTCAAGTGAATCTCACTTCTAACAGAAGTAGCTTCTTCTGCCGGTGTAGAGAGACTATTTTCTTCCTTTGGACTAATTCATTCCATATTGAGAAATCGTTTGGGACCTGAAAAAGCAGGAAAACTTGTTTTTCTTTTCCAGATTATGAACAAACAGTAAAATGAAGGTGAAGACGACTGAGTTAGCTGCAGAAGCCAATATTTTAAGTTTCTCATGTTGACCTGGCTGACACAGTCGATTTAATTTTTGTTTTTTAAAATATATTTCATTTAACTATTTTAGTTAAAAACCAATTTTAACAAAAACAAACCTGATTTTAAAAAACTTGAACGTTTAACTAAATTCAAAAATTCATATGCTTTTTTTGTTAAAATACTGTATGTTTGCTGTTGAAGAAAAAACTCCAGACTACATAACATTGTTATTTTAGTTAAATAAAACAATTTAAATGTCTGTCTGGTGATGTTCTCCTCCTAATACAGCATGGCAAGAAAATCCTCCAAATATTAATGATTAACCTGTTGAATTGGAGATACACCTCTATCCCGATATAACGCGACCTGATACAACACGAATTCGGATACAACGTGGTAAAGCAACGCTCCGGGGGGGAAAATGAAGGTGAAGATGACGGAGTTAGCTGCTGAAGCCAATATTTTAAGTTTCTCATGTTTACCTGGCTGACATAGTCAGTTATTTAAAAAAAAAAAAAAAAACAAGTATTTCATTTAAATATTTTAGTTAAAAACAATTTTAACAAAAACAAACCCAATTTTAAAAAACTTGAATGTTTAAATTCAAAATTTCATATGCTTGTTTTGTTAAAATATTATGTTTTGTTAAAATATTATATGCTGTTGAAGAAAAATAATCCAGACTACATAACATTGTTGTTTTAGTTAAATAAAACAATTTAAATGCCTGTCTGGTGATGTTCTCCTCCTAATACAGCATGGCAAGAAAATCCTCCAGATATTAATGATTAACCTGTTGAATTGGAGATATTTATGAAGTCATTGGGAGATGAACTATCTGCTTCAATTACCTTTGGTAAATTAAATAACCAAACAATCATTCATTTTCTGATATAGCTGTAAAACTAATCTGAAAAGTTTCAAAATAAATCACTTTAAAAATGTATAGTGTGTACCTTTTAAAAATTAAATCTATACTTATCTCTCAGTTGTGAAGAATATGTATTAAGGTTATAACAACCAACAAGAATGCACTTTTATGTAGAAATCCATGATTAAATCAAGTCTTCCTTACTAGTGATTTAAATCGTGATTTGTATCATTTTGATTTAAATCAAATCCACCCTGCCAATTTGGGATGAACATTTTTTCAAAACACGTGACATTTTTTTCAGGAGGAGAATTCTGTTTTCCAGACAGCGGTAGTCAGACACTCAGTCCCTCCAGGCCACATGGCTACTGTGAGAGGAGTATTGGTGGTATCTCTACAACTTTACCCAGCCTCACCCTAGCCTTATCTTTTGATTCCTCCTCCCCAGTTAATAGCTCCAAATGCTTCTGCCCTGTTCACAGCTTTCTCAAGCAGCAGCAGACTGAAGTTGACTTGATTCTTGTCTGTTTCACACAGGGTTCTAAAGAGCAACAGTGAAACTGATTTACAAACTTGTCCATTTTACAGGCTGTTGACTGGGAAAGCTATAAAGGACCATCAGAGGCACTGGAGTAGAGACTCAGGAAAAATTCACAGCACCAATTCACACTAAGGTTCTTTTTGTAACTAAGAGCTAGAAACTTGTTTCAAATACAATATTTTACAGAATTCCCCACATAAAGAAAGTTTCCTAATCATCACTAGCAAGTGCATTTTTCAAGTCATTTTACAGACCAGAAATCTGTGGCAACAGGAAGTTAAGGCCCAAATTTTCAAGTACTCACTTATTTTGATTGTCTCCATTTCTGGGTGCCCAACCTAAGACACAAGTACCTCTTAAACCAGGCTGCAAGTGTTTCAAAATTAGCACAGACAATTTTGAATATTGTGTCCCAAGTGACCTGCTGAAGGTCACATAGGAAGCATGTGGCAGAACTGGGACTAGAATTCAAGCTTCCAGATTCCCAGTTTAGCCATTGTGTTTTACCCATTAAGTTTTGCTCAATGTCCTTTTCACAGAGCTCTCAGATCACTAGGGAATCCTGATGGTCTAGCAAGAAAATTAATTTTTCCTCCTTATGAAATACTCCACTATGACCAGAGTGTTCTCATCATCATAAATTACATAAGCAAACAAAAATACGACTTAGACACAGGCACTAAAGCCCCCAATACTATACGCTGATCTGTGTGAACAGAACCCTGGACCCATGCAGAGCCCCACTGCAGTATATTTGGCTCTCAGTGAGGGGGGTGGCAAGCAGGCCAGTTGCCCAGGGCCTCACACCACAGGGGGCTCTGCAAGGGTAAGTTACATGCTTCAGCCCGAAGTGATGGGGCTCGGGCTTCAGCTCTGCCACACTGGGCACCGGCTTCAGATAAGGATCACAAGTGAAAAACAGGAAGACAAATCAGCCTCCTGAAAGTAGTATAGTAGTCTGGAAACTATCTGAAAGCGGTACAGTAGTCTTGAGAACCACTGGCATACACTGTGTCAAGGTTGCTATATATAAACGGCAAGCCTTGAAAGGAGTAGCCTATAGATTCAGCATGGAAAGCAAGTGATTAAAGGACTGTTGCTTTTATTTAACTTGCAATAGCAAGTCTGCCTATGTAGATAAGCTTGCAAGATCAGAGCAAAATTCTGAAATCTGACTCAAGTTAGTATCAGATGTTGGTACTTTACGGTACAATCTAGTGTCTTATTTGTGGAAGTGGTGTCATAATGACTCAGCTTTGCTCCATGGTTCTCTTAGCATAGGTGACACACCTTAACCCATCACATATTAATTTATAGTGGAAATCCATTTACAACATTAACACATGCTAGCTGCTCAATAGTTAAATACATCTGGCTGTTTTAAAGGCAGACCAAAAAAAAGCTGATGGTTCAAAATATTCTCTGTCTACACCTAGCCCCACCACCTACTATACTTTTAATTCATGGCGTAGAAGCTCCCAAGTAGCTTTAGCACCACTTGTGATGAGTTGTGATTTGTGAAGAGTAAAAAACATTAAATACTCTTTTTCTTTGTACACTACCTTATGCATTGCATTCCCAGAGAACTGAATTACAAAGATATATATGTTGGAATAAAATGAAGTGTGTGCTCTAACATGTCAAAAGCTAAGAAAATGTCAAAGTTAAGGCTCTCTGAAATATCCTCCCTCACTCATACCTCTATGCACAGCTATTTCAAAGGGCTCCAAACAATTGCATATGGCACCATAGCTATGCATAAGGGCATAGAAGGAGATGGAGAGGTTAAGAGTAGTTTTAAACTATAAATTTTCTTGCTCTTGCAAGTTAAATAAAAACAACAGACCTTTAACCACTTGCTTTCCATGCTGAATCTATAGGCTACTCCTTTCAAGGCTTGCCGTTTATATATAGCAACCTTGACACAGTGTATGCCAGTGGTTCTCAAGACAACTGTACCGCTTTCAGGTAGTTTCCAGACTACTATACTACTTTCAGGAGGCTGATGTGTCTTCCTGTTTTCCACTTGTAAGCCTTGTCTGAAGCCTGTGCACTAGGTAGCAGGGCTGAAACCAGAACCACATCACCTGGGGCTGAAGCATGTAACTTGCCCTTGCAGAGCCCTCTCTGGTGTGGGGCCCTGGACAACTGGCTTGCTTGCCACCCCCTAACGCAACCCCTCTAAACCCATCCCATGACCCCTCTGGGAGTCACAACCCCCAGGTTTAGAAACACTGATCCAGAGGAGTTGAGTACCCCCTGGAAGAGCTCGGTGTACCACGTCGAGAACCACTGCTGTACGCTGTGCTGTCATGAAGGCCCATGTAGAATGTCACTATACGTTTCCAGGGTGGGGACATGCACTGTCTACTTTTCAGCCACTGAAATGGTTAATGCGGTGTTTTCACTCCGGTTTTTGTTGGCTTACAGCTGCTGAACGCACGGGACTGGGCTGCTATTTCTAGGACTTCAAGGGTTGTAATCCCCCCCAGTAGCAAATCTGTCCAACAGCAATGCCAAAAAACAGGAGCCGCAGCATGGCTTTCCCTCGCTGACTTCCCCTCCCCACCCTACCTTCGCCCTCCCGGCACCTTCCCCACCACGCCTCCCCACGGCACGGCTGGGGCGGGCAATGACCAGCGCCACCCGCCCGATGGCCTCAAAACTTCCCCACCTCCAGCAGGCTCAGACCCCCCCCCCCTCCCCGCCGCCATGCCTTCCCCCACCCTTGCAAACAGACGTGCCCCCAAACACACCCCCACACCCGGAGGGAAGAAACGCGGGGCTCACCTAGCAGCTCCCGGGGCACCTCGGAGCTCTCGTCGCTCATCGTGGCCCGGGCGAGGGGCGGCGGCGCTGCGGCTGGCTGGCGAAACTACTTCGCTCCCTCTTCCCCGCGCCAGCAAAATGGGGGCGAGAGCGGCTGGTTTGCGGGGGAAACAAGTGGCTGCGCTGGACGAGTTCAATGGGTTATTGCTACATGGCTCCTCCTGGCTCCGGTGCCGGGGTCTTTCCAGGGGCGGGTCAGCCAGGAACGCCGGGCGGATACAGCGCTCAGCCCCGCGGCTCCTTCCTTCTTCGCTCCCCTGCAGTCCCCTCCTCCTGCCGCCCTCTGTTCCCGGCTCCCCCCTTCCCTCCCCGCCAAGCGGGCACCTACTGGCCCCGAGGTGCCAGCGGAAGGCGTGGGCGGAGGTGGAAATGCCTCGCCCCCGGCCGGTCCCGCACGGCTCGCAGCGCAGCGCAGCGCAGCCCAGCCCCGGGGAGGGCTCTACGCAGCCCCAGCCAGAGCCGCTCGCCTCACCTCGCGAGAGCGATCAGCGGCCGGGAAGCTCCCGCACTCCCACCCGCGAGGTGCCGGGGGAGAGAGAGCCACACGCGCACGCCTGCCAGCCGCCAAGAGCATCTCCTTCAGGGAGACATGTTGGCAGCCCTGCCCGCCGCAGGGAGAGTTTCTCTGCACACACCATGCGCAGAGGGAGAGAGGACAGATTAGGGGCATTAAGCAGCCCCTCCTTGCTTTCGCTAGAGTCACATAACCTGCAGAGAGAGAGACCAAGGGGGCCATCTGCTGGTTGGGAATGGAGGAAGGCGTTTGGAGGGATTCCTGTTTCCCAGCCTCCTTCCTCTCTTCCAAAAAGCTGAAACAGGAGGCAGATGCGGGAAAGGGACCACCAGCTGACATAAACACATGCCCTGCAGGGGTCCCAGACTGCCAGTCACTTGGGAGGTGGAAGACCACCTCACCAGAGATCTAATTGTGAAGCAGTTTGAATTTTGAAAGCCTCTCCTGCCTCTAAAAAATGATTTTGCAAATGTGTGTTGCAATCAGACATTTCCCATATTGCTCATACACAGTGTCACACTCCTAGATGGATCATGTGGCTTGCATAGTTCTTTAATCAAATGTGGGTGCTTCTCACTCTAGTCACCAGTTCCCTCCTATGACTTTGGGCAAGTCACTCATGCCTCTCTTTCCTCCCCTCTTAGCCTTAATCTAGCTTGCCTATTTGGATCCTAAACTCTTTGAGGCCTGGGCTGTCTCTTACTATGTGTTTGTACAGCACCTAGTACAACAGGGTCACAGTCTAGGTTGGGTTCTCTACCATAACACAGATAATAAAAGTGATAATTAGGAATAAATATACCCAAATAAATGGAGATATCCTCTCTCCTAGAACTGGAAGGGACCTTGAAAGGTCATTGAGTCCAGCCCCCTACCTTCACTAGCAGGACCAAGTACTGATTTTGCCCCAGATCCCTAAGTGGCCCCCTCAAGGATTGAACTCACAACCCTGGGTTTAGTAGGCCAATGCTCAAACCACTGAGCTCTCTCTCTCCCCCTTAATCATAACCCACCATCATAACTTGCACTGTGGCACTGTCAGCCTCAGCAGAGAAGCCCCAGAACTGAATGTATAAGGAGACTGAACTCTCCCCACTAGTGCTGGTATCTCCCTGTCAGAACACAGGCCTAAGGTGGGACAGCTAGCTCCATTGCTGTCCTTGCTGCATCTGATTGTGGATCAAACTCACCAGTTAGCCGGGTGTCAAGTCAGGACCTTTCAAGATATCACCTTTTGCTTCATTCACATAAACAAAATTAAAAGATTTTGTATTAATTACACTTTTGTATTAATGACACTTTTTCATATTCAGTAATCACAATTTGACCTTATTTGCACTAGCATGGTACTTAACCATTAACACCAATGGGAAACATTGCAACAATGCTAGCACCAGAAGTGTAATACTGGCGTAGACCAGGTGCACACATTTTCCCAGTCCTGCAACTGATTCCACATGGGAGAACCCATTTGCGAACATGAAGTCAGTGAAGTTCTGTGTGGGAGCAGGAATCTGCTCATGCAGACCCAGTTGCAGGATGGACCTCTGATAGAAGTATTTACCCATGAGTAAAAAGAGTAATGAAATTGCTTTTGCTGAGGTACTCTCTGGATTTGTATTCCAGGAACTTTGCTTTTGTTTGTTTCTTTAAGGTTTATATGATAGAGTGACTGTGATCATGAAGTCAGTTTTTCTTGTCTGCTGCCTGGGAAAGTGATTGCCAAACCTGGATCAGTTTAAACCTTTAAATGAATTGGATAACCTTTGATCCAAAGTTCATCTATCTCTTTCTCATTCCCATACCTTATCTCTCTTGGGAAGGTCAGTTGGTTTTGCACCTGTTCTAAAGATAAAGAAGGGATGTCATTATTGTGGGTTGTTTCCCAGTCTCAGAGAGAAGAAGGAAAAGCAAAAGATTTCCAGTTTGTAGTAGACAGAAAGGAATCAAACATCCCTCCTTTCCTAGTACTAAATAGATAACATCTTAAGATATTTTTCTCATTACACATTTATGTTGAGAATTTTGTGAGTGCATACCAATCAAATTACAAAAATATATAGCCCTTGAATAACCTAATTATACATATAATTGTGTATACATATGAAAACAAGGACAGAAGATTATATGGGGTGGGAGGAGGAGGTAAAACAGCAATGGGAATACTGTAACACTTTTAGAGTAGCTATCTAGTGGAAGCCTGTAATTTCATTGAAAGGATCATTTTCACTGCAGCAGGATCCTGATTGGCTGTCCCACATCCTGAAGGGGTGGATTAATACATAAAGCTCATATTTCAAACACTCTGAAAATAAATGACAGGTTTTGGAGATCAAAGTTATTTATGTCTAATGAGGAAAACTGAAATACATTTCACAAGAGCAACAGCAGCATAACTCCAAGAAGCTTATGTTTAACAATAAAACACAGCAAATAAGGATTACTGCATGCCTTTAGGAGAAACAGAACTTGCTATTTGAAATAGTGAGTATTGGTTAATCTGTGACCACACATTTCCTCACCCCTACAACACCCACCAGTTATCCAAATAATTTTTGAGGTAGCCATACTACAAAACAAATATGCTCACTAACATAATGGATGAAATTAGCTATATGTATCTCTCAGAAAAATAGCCAGTGCAAATCTGTAAAGTACAAGAAAAAGTAAACTAGAAGGACATCTACCAATAGCAAATGAGGAAAACATCTGAAGAAAATATAAAGCAAATAAATTTCATTTATCATCCTCCACCTCCTCCCCTAGCATCATATACCCCACTCATTCCAATTTTGTTTATTAGATATGCATTTTGTATAGTTTCTGAATAATATATTTAGATCTATTGCACCCCATGCATGTTAGAGTGAGCATGCATATGCAGCACCAGGGTACACAGGCACCATTAGGCAGAAGAATGAAAAAGAATTAATAGTTTAAGACATTTTAAGGCCAGAAGGGATCATTAGATCATCTAGTCTGACCCCCTATGTAATATAGGCCACATAATTTCACCCATTTACTGCAATAGATCTAAATATATTATTGGAAATAGTGACCATAATATAATAGCATTCAACATTCCTGTGGTGGGAAGAACATCTCAACAGCCCAACACTGTGGCATTTAATTTCAAAAGGGGGAACTATGCAAAAATGAGGGGGTTAGTTAAACAGAAGTTAAAAAATAAAGTGACTAAAGTGAAATCCATGCAAGCTGCGTGGGCGCTTTTTAAAGACACCATAATAGAGGCCCAACTTCAATGTATACCCCAAATTAAGAAACACAGTAAAAGAACTAAAAAAGAGCCACCGTGGCTTAACAACCATGTAAAAGAAGCAGTGAGAGATAAAAAGACTTCCTTTAAAAAGTGGAAGTCAAATCGTAGTGAGGCAAATAGAAAGGAGCATAAACACTGCCAAATTAAGTGCAAGAATGTAATAAGAAAAGCCAAAGAGGAGTTTGAAGAACGGCTAGCCAAAAACTCCAAAGGCAATAACAAAATGTTTTTTAAGTACATCAGAAGCAGGAAGCCTGCTAAACAAGCAGTGCGGCCCCTTGATGATCGAGATACAAAAGGAGCGCTTAAAGACAATAAAGTCATTGCGGAGAAACTAAATGGATTCTTTGCTTCAGTCTTCATGGCTGAGGATGTTAGGGAGATTCCCAAACCTGAGCTGCCTTTTGTAGGTGACAAATCTGAGGAACTGTCACGGATTGAAGTGTCATGAGAGGAGGTTTTGAAATTAATTGATAAACTTAACAGTAACAAGTCACCGGGACCAGATTGCATTCACCCAAGAGTTCTGAAAGAACTCAAATGTGAAGTTGCGGAACTGTTAACTAAGGTTTGTAACCTGTCCTTTAAATCAGCTTCTGTACCCAATGACTGGAAGTTAGCTAATGTAATGCCAATATTTAAAAAGGGCCCTAGAGGTGATCCCGGCAATTACAGACCGGTAAGTCTAATGTCTGTACCAGGCAAATTAGTCGAAACAATAGATAAGAATAAAATTGTCCGACACATAGAAAAACATAAACTGTTGAGCAATAGTCAACATGGTTTCTGTAAAGGGAAATCGTGTTTTACTAATCTATTAGAATTCTTTGAAGGGGTCAACAAACATGTGGACAAGGGGGATCCAGTGGACATAGTGTACTTAGATTTCCAGAAAGCCTTTGACAAGGTCTCTCACCAAAGGCTCTTATGTAAATTAAGCTGCCATGGGATAAAAGGGAAGGTCCTTCCATGGATTGAGAACTGGTTAAAAGATAGGAAACAAAGGGTAGGAATTAATGGTAAATTCTCAGAATGGAGAGGGGTAACTAGTGGTGTTTCCCAAGGGTCAGTCCTCGGACCAATCCTATTCAACTTATTCATAAATGATCTGGAGAAAGGGGTAAACAGTGAGGTGGCAAAGTTTGCAGATGATACTAAACTGCTCAAGATAGTTAAGACCAAAGCAGTCTGTGAAGAACTTCAAAAAGATCTCATAAAACTAAGTGATTGGGCAACAAAATGGCAAATGAAATTTAATGTGGATAAATGTAAAGTAATGCACATTGGAAAAAATAACCCCAACTATACATACAATATGATGGGGACTAATTTAGCTACAACAAGTCAGGAAAAAGATCTTGGAGTCATCATGGATAGTTCTCTGAAAATATCCATGCAGTGTGCAGAGGCAGTCAAAAAAGCAAACAGGATGTTAGGAATCATTAAAAAGGGGATAGAGAATAAGACTAAGAATATATTATTGCCCTTATATAAATCGATGGTATGCCCACATCTCGAATACTGCATACAGATGTGGTCTCCTCATCTCAAAAAAGATATACTGGCACTAGAAAAGGTTCAGAAAAGGGCAACTAAAATGATTAAGGGTTTGGAACGGGTCCCATATGAGGAGAGATTAAAGAGGCTAGGACTCTTCAGCCTGGAAAAGAGAAGACTAAGGGGAGATATGATAGATGTATATAAAATCATGAGTGATGTGGAGAAAGTGGATAAGGAAAAGTTATTTACTTATTCCCATAATACAAGAACTAGGGGTCATCAAATGAAATTAATAGGTATCAGGTTTAAAACAAATAAAAGGAAGTTCTTCTTCACGCAGCGCACAGTCAACTTGTGGAACTCCTTACCTGAGGAGGTTGTGAAGGCTAGGACTATAACAGAGTTTAAAAGAGAACTGGATACATTCAGGGTGGTTAAGTCCATTAATGGCTATTAGCCAGGACGGGTAAGGAATGGTGTCCTTAGCCTCTGTCTGTCAGAGGGTGGAGATGGATGGCAGGAGAGAGATCACTTGATCATTGGCCACTGTCGGTAGACAGGATACTGGGCTAGATGGACCTTTGGTCTCACCCGGTACGGCCTTTCTTATGTTCTTATGTTATTATGTTGTATTGAGCCCAATAACCTACATTTGACTAAAGCATATCTTTCAGAAGCAATAGTGCCCGTGTAACACCGACAGACCCTGGTCATCAAGAGGTGGGATTGAACTAGGGACCTCTGTGTAGGAGCCTCTAATGCAAGGGTTGGCAACGTTCGGCACGCGGCTTGCCTGGGTAAGCACCCTGGCGGGCTGGGCCAGTTTATTTACCTGCTGACATGGCAGGTTTGGCCGATTGCGGCCCCCACTGGCCGCGGTTCACCGTACCGGGCCAATGGGGCGGCGGGAAGCCGCGGCCAGCACATCGCTTGCCTGCGCCGCTTCTTGCCGCCCCCATTGGCCCGGGACGGCGAACCGCGGCCAGTGGGGGCCGCGATCGGTCGAACCTGCCACGTCAGCCGGTAAATAAACTGGCCCGGTCCACTAGGGTGCTTACCCTGGCGAGCCGCATGCTGAACGTTGCTGACCCCTGCTCTAATGCATGAGCTGAAAGCCACATGGCTCTTAGCTAAGGCTGTAGAGCAGACTCATTAATCTCTCTCTCTCTCTAAGGGCATGGCTACACTGGAAACTTCGAAGTGCTGTCGCGGGAACGGTAATCCACCTCCACGAGGGGATTAGCTCCAAGCACTGGGAGCGCGGCTCCCAGCACTTGGAGCCTGTCTACACTAGTGCCAGTTAGAGCACAATAAAATATAAGTGCAGACAAACCCTTAGTCAGGGGTTCTCAAACTGGGGGTTGGGACCCCTCAGGGGGTTGCGAGCTGTAAGCCTCCATCCCAAACCCCGTTTTGCCTCCAGGATTTATAATGGTGTTAAATATATAAAAAAGTATTTTTAATTTATTAGGGTGGTCGCACTCAGAGGCTTGCTGTGTGAAAGGGGTCACCAGTATAAAAGTTTGAGAACCACTGCTCTAAGTGGTCTCAGTGCCACTAGATGGGACAGGAACACCACACCCAGGTATGTGGGTTACACCTGCAGCCTTACACACATTATGCACGGGGCATACCACCATCAGCCAGGCTGCTGGAAGCAGGGCGAGGCTGAGCAGCCCCTCGGGGGAACCCTTGGTGCAGGAGCTGGCTTCAAACAGGAGCGCCGCCAGCTTTTCTGCCGCCCTAGGCAGCGGAAGGTCCCGCCCCGAAATGCCGCCCCCCCCCAGAGGCAGCAGAAGGTCCCGCTGCCAAAATACCGCCCCGGTCGCCGCCCCCCAAATTGTAGCACCCTAAGTGACCGCCTAGGTTGCCTAATGGGTTGCGCCGGCCCTGGCTTCAAGGCAGCAGTGAGGAGGAGCAGCACTGGCCACCCCACTGGTCACTCAGGTTTGGCCCCACAGTCTGCCATGATGGAGGGACTATAGGGCCAAATCTGAGCAGTGCTGTAACCCCTGGGCACCATTTCGCAATGTCACTCACTCAGTTTTGGCTCTGCCAACTCACCCCACACACCCCTGCATCATGCCAGAGCCAGATGTGAGTGAGCAGTGGGGTGCCCAGTGCTGCTCCTCTCTGTTGCTGCTGTGGGGCTGGCTCTTGCACCAGAGATTCCCCTGGGGCCTACCTGGCCCCACCTTGATTCCAGTAGCCAGAGTCCCCTCTGCTCTGCCTGTAAGACTCCCTCAGCAACAACCTCAAGGCTTTCTACAAGTACAGACAATGGGGTGAATGCCTGCATGGGGAGCCAGTGGGGAGACGGTCGGAAGACAGCCCTGGGGGAGGGGATGGACATGAGGGGGTTCAGTTGAGCATCCCATGTGCAATATTTTGGGGGACTTCCATATACGGAAGGGCAGCTCATCTTGATTTAAAGATTTCAAGAAATGGAGACTGTACTACGTCCTTTGAGAGAACATTTTCACCTACTGAGCAACAGAATTAGTCAGGTTTTGAATCAGTGACCATCTGCACACAGAGCATGACGCTTTCCAGTGCTCCCCTCAGCCACTGTCCAATTTCTGTGTGAAGACAGATTCATTATTATTTATATTTGCTGTATATTTAGCATGTCCACAGAACAGGAAAGAGGTTAACTTTCCCTTCACCCTTCTACAGAAGCCTTGTAACACGTGAGAAATGCTGCCGTGATTCCTGCCTGTAAGACAGAAGAACGGAGTGGATAATTGCATTTTGACTTGCTGAGAGGAAAATGCAGCCTTGTGGATTTTGACAATGAATGAAAAAAAGGAAGCGATTTTTCATTAACTGAGCTTTTCAAGGAAGAATAGCATCCCCCACCCACTAGCAGAGAAGAAGACCTCATCTATGAAGTCACTTTAAAAGTCCTCTAAAGGGATAATTGATTTGCCTGTCATTGAATAGGCTATAGTGGATATTTATTTTATATATATATTAAAAGACTACTTCAATTATTGTAGTTTCTGACACAATGATAACTGCCAGCGAGAGCAGTGGGCTGGATCATGTATGACTTAGATGGCTGAACAGAGCACAGCAGCTTGCACAGCTTATATGTACTGATGATAACAGAGCAGGAAGGAACCAGGAACTTCAGAGGACTTTGATCAGGGAGACGATTGACACAAAGAGAGGAAATCAGTGTAGTCAATCCAGAACCCCAGCGCTAGTACGTAAAATTAAAAATTCTTTACATAAAGGAGGTTGTCAGAAATTTGCCTTGGTTTCTCAGGGTTCTTCTGTCTGGCCACACCAACAGAATTTCACATTCTGTATCTACATTCACTACATTTCATTTCAGTGTTCACATTTACCCACCTTTCTGTTGTCCCTGCTGTGAGCACCATCTAATCTGAATCCTCCCTCCTGATGAAAATGAAGTCAGTGCAACGTGAGTTGATGCCAAACCATTGATATTTTATGTCATAGGATAGAGTTCCATATTCATAACTGTGTCCTACATAGGAACATCTTTGCACCACTGTGTCACAATATTTGAACTGAAGCATCTTGATGTTGTGCTGAGAAGTGACAATGTAATATCATCAAGAGTCTGATGCCACTCCCACTAAAGTCAATGGAAAGACTCCCATTGAATTCAGTGGGAGTTGGATTGACCTTCAAGTCACATTGTCAAGTTAACATGTGGCAAAGCAACATCATGATGTAGAAAATCATGTGAATTTGAAACACTTACACTGTAAGTTAGCTTGGCAGGATATGGGGCAGAGCCATAAACATCAGACTGTCCCAAGAATATCAGCATGGATGGCAACTCTCCCTGAATGTGATAGAGCCACAGGGACAAATTTCCCCCCCCAAATCACCAGTGCAACCCCATGGATATTGTTTACTATAATGGGTTTAAATAGGATTAGCCAATGACAAAATTTGGCCTACAATATTAGTCAGTCAGACTTGACCAATGCAGGAAAATATTTCTTTTCTAGCATTGGAGTTTTGGAAATTAAAACATCCACAAAGATGGTAACACCCATCTGTGCGGAGCTCAGTGAAATATCACATTCAAATCACTCATGTGCTTCCAAATATATCCAAGTTCAGAAGTTTGTGAAGTTTGTCAAACCACTTCGTTTCATCTCAGTATTCATCTCTGGCTTTTTTTAAATTTTTACACAATAATTTATTTTGTTTAACTGCCTAGATTTGGCATCACTCTTAAACATAACATTTGGAGCCCACACTTTGCATTTGTTTAGAAATATTGTAAAGACCCCAGTGATTATGGATGATTTGCCACAAAACATAAGGCTGAAAGAGACTGAAGACAAACAGCTAGTTTATTGCACAATAAATAAATATGTCTTAAATTGGTGAATGATGATGTGCCTGCTTTTTGTTTAACCAGTTACAACAATATTGATAAGGAAAAATGCATGAACTCAATCAATCATTGATTTGGCAAAGGAAACAAAACACTTGCTAACAGAATGCTGCCTTTATCTGTGAATGTGAGTCTTTTCAAACCCTTTCTAGATGCTCTTATGATTATTTTGGTACTACGTATAAAGCCTATTTTGTCTTGATTTTAAATATGCTGAATATAAATAAAGCAGCAGAGATGTATATTTTGATATGGCATACTCTGAAGACAGCATTAAGAAAAGAATTACAAACAGCAGCTGATGCCTCATGAAAATCTTTTTAAAAGTCTATTCAGAAGAATTTCTGGTTATACCACTGTATTATTATATCATTAATTTCTGTATTCCAGGATCATTGTTTCTCAAGAGCTCATCTGCTTCTGCTGCTTAGTTCTCACATCAAGGCATGATCCTTTGCATGTTCCATCACATTTGGTTACAATATTATAATATCTATGGCTTCAATTTGGGGAATAGACAGCCAAAGCTGACAAATTCTTAAATGGAGAGCCCAGTTCTCCTCCACCTTGTATCATGTATTGTCATCTACCACTGCATAAAGTACTGTACCTGTAAGAAGATATTCAAATCAGAATGGTAGCATTTTACACCCACTTTGCACAGGTGTAAATGAGAATGCAAGCTGCAGGGCAATGGAGAATCCGCTCCAAGAGCTACAAAGGGTGCTCAGTGGGAGTTGCAGCTGCCTGACCTATTTGTCATTTTAACTTAACTTCCCCCATTTTTCAGGTCTGTGAAGTTACCTCCCCTTTCCCACTGCAGACCTCCACTGTGTGAAATGCCTTAGCGTGCATCTTTCTTTCTCTCCCATTGACTATGATGAAAATGAAAAAACATGGCTTGATCGGGTTTCTGTCAGTATTGGGAGATTAACTATCCCTCAGAACTAAGCTGTTGAAAAATACTCTGTCTGAATGATTTTTACTCTTTAAAATATCTGAAAAAAAAATTTCTTCAGATTTTTTTCATGGCTAGTGAAGCAGGAGAGGTGAGCCAGCCCAGTGCAGAAAAGAACCGGAATGCTCCTGACTCTCAGCCCAAATTTCAAACTGAAACTTGAGCCCCTCTCTAGGGTCTAAAAGTTTGGGTGAATTCCTCTCTCTCCCTCTCTCTCAGACTCCCATCCCAACAAGTCTCCTACCATTGCAAATATTTATCTCAGGGTCCTAATAAGCATAGCAACTTCTGCTGATTAGTCTACTCTCTTTAAATCTCACAAAGTCCAAAGCTTTCCCAGGGCAATGAGTTCTGGGGAACCTCTAACCTAGGAAGTCATCAAGCATGCCACATGTCAACAATAGCCTAGTTCAGAGACTTCTAAGCTTGAATGACTTCCTTGACCCTCTATTACCAATGTGATATAATCAGAGACAGGGGAAAGAGAATTGGGGATGGGGGACAAAAGTCTGTTAGAATTTAGGGAGAGAGTGTTGGTGATAGGAATGGGAAAGGAAAGGAAGACCTGAGCAATTTTAGAGTAATTTTTTATAAAGTTCTGAAAAGATTAGATGCTTATCTAAACCTGGTTGAACCACAAACCCTTTGAGTTTCACCCATCATTAAGCAAGGAGGATTGCCTTGTGGTTAAGATACACCACAGGATGTCAGAAGACTTGTCTCTCCCTAGCTCTGCCACAGGCTCCCCATATGACTTTGAGCAAGGTACTTCAATTCCTCCAGCTTCAGTTTTCTCATCTGAAGAATGGTAGTAACATTTGCTTACTCAACACAGGATACAAGAGGCTACACTCATTCATGTTTATTCAGCACTTTGAGATTCTGGGGTGAAAGGTACTATAGATGGACAAATGCCTTATAATTATGATAACAGGAGATATCAGAGAGGCTCTGCATATGTACACACAGGGGTCCTTCCATGCAGAGCTCATTGTAGCATTGTGGAGCTAGTTATTATTTTAATAGCACCCCAGTCCTACAATGGCCTCAGCATAGGAGGAGCCTTATGCTTATGCAGAGCCCCAGGAACACCTCCTGTCTTGCAGCATACCATTTGGTTGTCCCTCCAACTTAAATGGAGCTCTGTAAGGGCACAATGGTCCACCCAAACAAAGCTCCGCGAAGGAGTGAGGCCTCAGTTCTTCTTCAAGAGATGTCCCTGTGGATTCTCCCCTTCTGGTGATGGTGCATCCCTGTGCCTTCCCTCAGAGAGTTTTGCAGCACTGCCCTTGCGGTGCCTACCTCATGCACTGTTTGTGCTTGAAGTAATGCGCACACGACCCAGACTCCTCAGTTCCTTCTCAACCGTCCCCGGGCTGAGACGGAGCTAAGCAGTCCTGTTGAAAACCTTTAGTTTCAAATAGATACATTTAGATTTATTAGTGAGTTAACATAGACTATATAGGTTAGGTTTCAGTTATTAGCTTTACGTCCCTTGTTTTAATAATAATAATAATAATAATAATGCTTGTTTTTATCCTGTAGTACAGTTAGTATTAGGTTGGAAAAATGCCTAGCTCACCGGGTTTTAAAAGATGCACGACATGCAGAGAGGCGATGCCTGTGTCAGACGGACACACTCAATGTGTTTGTTGTCTGGGGGAATCTCATGTTCCCCAGAAATGTGTGCTTTGTAGCAAACTGAAGGCTAGGGGAAGAAGGAACAAGGAGCTGAGGCTTAAACTTATATTAATGGAGAAGTCCTTGAGACAGCCTCTGACCCGGGACAAGAACCCTCTTCTCAGAACGGGTCACCAGTTCCCTCACCACCAAGGTTCCCGAAAGCCAAAAGGCCAGTCAAAAAATGGCCATCTTCCTCATCTCAAAGAGAGCAGACCAGCAAAACATTGTTGCCGACTAGATCGCTCTCATCGCTGTCGGACGCACCGTGGCATAGCACCTATGATACTCCGGGCACCTCCGGTACCCACCGCTCCGGTGTTGAGACTAATGGCTCTAAGCTGCCTGCCTCCACCATGGCACTGTCAGTACCTCCAAAGGAGACAGCATTGGCAACTGCTCCTGTTCCAAGGCTGCAGACTAATGCCGCTAGAGCCACAGTGCCAACACAAGTGACAGTGGCACCAACTCAGCATACCGCACCACCAGTGCAATCTGCACCCTGCCCTGCGGCACCGACACTCTCAGCATCATGCCATTTTCTGCACCACAAGGATTTGTTGATCTCCTCGACTCTGGAGTCCCCTCTCATAGGCACCAATATCTCACTGAGGCCAATGATACCACACCAACATCCGTCTCCCATACCATCACAGTTCTCCAATGATGAAGATGAGGAGGTTACAGAGGTATTCTCCCCTCACCATTCTTCCCTGATCAGGACACCTATTGCTGCTGGACCATTACGATCACAATCCACATATGCTCACGGCATGCCACCTTCGTATGGCCACCCATGGATAGGACCACCTATACCCTTCCCTGGTCACTGGCCATATTGAAGTCCCTGGGGGTCTTATAGAAGATACCATAACAGGCACCCCAAACCACGTAGGGAAGATGCCAGATCTCTGCCTACACCTTTGGAGACTGTAGCAGTGGACATGTGGGAGGAACCCATGGCAGAGTAAGAAAAGGACACTGCTCCCGACACCTTGCCACCCAACAATAATTCTTCCTCCTCAGTGGATGAGGCTATTGTGCCTCCTCCACCGACAATGGCATATGACTTTACCCACTTCCAAGACTTGTTCAAAAGAGTGGCTAATGAGCTTAAGATTGCTCTGCAGGAAGTGCCAGAAACTCAGCATGAGTTAACTGATATCCTACAGACATCTTCCTCCTTCAAGATAGCATTGCCAATCAATGGGGCTATCATGGAACCCGCCAAGACAGTGTGGCAAACTCCAGCCACAATTCCACCAACTTGCAAAAGGGCAGACCGAAAATATTATGTTTCCTCGAAGATATTGGAATTTCTCTTCACACAGCCAGCACCCAACTCACTGGTAGTGGAGGTGGGCAACCAAAGGGGCAAACAGCATTTTCACTCCACCCCTTCGATAGAGACAGTAAGAGGTTGGATCTCTTTGGCCCCAAAGAATACTCATCATCCACACTTCAATTTAGAGTCTTAACTTATGTGGCATTACTCACCAAATACGACTACAGGAACTATGGCAAATTTATGGACTTTATTAATGACATCCCTGAGGACAAGAGACAACAATTTAAATTTCTAATCTCTGAAGGACAGATGATTGCACATGCAGCTCTTCAGGCCTCATTGGACGCAGCTGATACTGCAGCCAGATCCGCCAGTATGGTTGTTGTCATGCAATGCGCCTTGTTGCTTAACTCCTCAACATTTCCACGGGAGATACAGAGTAGCTAGATACCCGACATATACACAGCAACACCAGTGGCCTACAGCAATGACAGACAGAGACCACAATGACGACACCCTCCGTCATCAGCGGTGTCTCAACCTACTTTCTCTAATAAGCAAATGTGAAGGCTTGATCGAGGGTCTGGAAGACCTCTCCCACATTCCGGCACTTACACCATCCACCCAGCTATTTGGAGACCATTTGCTCCCATTCACCTGAAGTAGGCAAGTATCACCATGGACAAATGGGCCTTGGAAGTCATCCGATCAGGCTATCCCATTCCTTTTCTCTCTACACCCCCCAACCCACCCCCATCCCCATTTTGCCTCAGGGACCCCTCTCACAAACACTTATGCCAGGAGGTAGATCATCTCCTCCAACTGGGGCAATGAAGACCATCCCTGTACAACACAGAGGGAAGGGGTTTTATTCCCACTACTTTTTAACCCAAAAGAAAAATGGAGGCTGGTGACCCTCAACTGAACAAGTTAATTAAAAAACAAAAGTTCAAGATGGTCACCTTAACAATACTAAGAGCAGGAGGACTGGTTTTCAGCCCTCGACCTGCAGAATGCTTATTTTCATGTCACAATACACCCTGCACACAGGCATTTCCTCAAATTTACTTTGGGCACAGACCACTATCAATCCAAGGTACTACCTTTTGACCTGTCAATAGCACCTTTTCTCCAAGATCCTCGCTCTGGTAACAGCACACCTGAGAAAACTGGGAATAATAATATTTCTTTACCTGGACGACTGTCTCTTGAAGTCACACACCCATCTAGACACCATTCGGTCTACCCAGATTACGATGGATTGTTTCCAGAGTCTCAGTCTACAATTAAAACATAAAAAAAAAAAAAAAAAAATCAACAATACAACCAACTCAATGGTTAGAATTTATCAGCGCTTACCTCAATTCCACTGCGTCGAAGGCGTCACTTCCGCGAGACAGGTTCAACACCATAAATGAACTTATATCCACACTATGCAACAGTCCACAAGTCAGAGCCCACGAATGCCTACAACTATTAGGCCACATGGCAGCGTGCACATTTGTGGCCAAACACCCATGCTTACACATGAGTTGCCTGCAAGGATAGCTAGCAACTGTGTACAGACCAAACAAACACAGAATAAACATACAATTAACAATGCCCCCCAAGGTCAAAGACTCACTCACACAACCTGCGCACCGGGATCCCATTCACACAAGACCCTCTGTCATAGATGATCACAACGGATGTCTCCCTCATTGGGTGGGGAGCACACATACAACATCGCACAATTCAGGGACTATGGTCCACAACTGAGACAAGCCTACATATAAACCTGCTGGAACTTCGTGCTGTCCGCAATGCCTGCCTCCACTTCCTCCTGTTCATAAGAAAATAGAACATAAGAGTAATGACCGACAACATCGCTTGCATGTTTTACATAAACAGGCCAGGGGGAGCCCGATCACATTCACTATGCGTCAAGGCTATCAGACTCTGGAATTGATGTATCCAACACAATAGCCATATCTCAGCTTCATATCTACCTGGATGCCAGATCACTACAGCAGACGAACTCAGCAGATGACCACCAAAGGGAACTGATCGATGCAATACTGCAACGCATATTCCAAAAGTGGGGTCACACACAGATAGATCTATTTGCAACTGCCTGCAACACCAAGTGTCCGAAATTCTGCTCGAGAGCAGGTCTGGGAAAGCTGTCCACAGGAGATGTGTTCCTGATCAGTTGGAACACAGACCTTTTCTATACGTTCCCACCAGTACCCATTGATACCCAGAGTAATATAGAAAATAAAAAGTCCGAGTCATCCTAATAGCTCCCACATGGCCAAGACAACCAGGGTATCCATACATAACACGGATGCCGGCACATGCTCCAATCACACTCCCTCTCCACACAGACCTGACAGAACGGGAGGGTCAAATACAACATCCGAACAGAAAGATGCTACATCTCAAGGCATGGCTTCTCTATGGCTCTCTAATGATGAGCTAACTTGTTCTGACCAGGTCCAGAGTGTGCTACTCCACCGTAGAACCTACACGTAGCACCTACTTATATAAGTGGAAGAGATTTACAGCATGGTGTACCGCCAGACAAACTAATGCAACATCTGCACCTCTCCCATTGATATTAGACTACCTCCTGGAACTAAAACAATCTGGCCTCTCCATTAGCTCAATGAAGGCACATCTAGCGGCTATCACTGCCTTTCACCAAAAGATAGACAACACTACACTCTTTGCCCACCCAATCACCAAATGATTCCTCCGGAGCATTCAAACTCTCTATCCAAACGTTAGACCACCCACACTACCCTGGGACTTAAACTTAGTCTTAATAGCCCTGACTCAGAAATAGTTTGAACTTTTAGCAACCTGCTCTTTATTACACCTGTCCATGAAAGTGTCATTACTAGTAGCAATCACATCAGCAAGACGTGGTAGAAATCAGGGCGCTCATGGCAGACCCACCATATGCAATCATTTTTAAGGATAAAGTCACATTACGTACCCATCCTAAATTCCTACCCAAAGTACACTCGTCTTTCCACGTTAACCAACCTATACAGCGTCCAAATTTCTTTCCTAAACCACACAAGAACTCGTTCAAAGCTACGATGCACAACCTGGACATTAAAAAAGCACTGGCTTTCTACTTGGACAGAAAGCCATTTAGAGTTTCACCGAAACTCTTTGTATCTATCGCCGAACACTCCAAAGGTACCTCCAGATCCATGCAGAGACTCTCTAAATGGATATCTGGATGCATTCGCCTATGTTATCAATTAAAAGGCGCACAACTGCAATCAGCAATCAGGCACAGCATTTCTAAACAACATTCCCCTTATAGATACATGCAAAGCCGTCACCTGGGCCTCTGAACATACCTTTGCCAAACATTATGCAATCACACAAGGCCCTAAAGTAGATATTCGGCTTGGCCTATTGGTACTATCCACAGTAATCTTACCAACTCCAAAGCCCCTACCATCCTAAGATGGCACTGATCTACAGTCACCTGCAGAGGAGCACCCATAGGGACAGCTCTCAAAGAAGAAGAAGAAGAGGTTACTCACCTTGTGCAGTAACTGAGGTTCTTCGAGATGTGTGTCCCTATGTGTGCTCCACTACCCACCCCTCTCCCCTCTACTTCAGAGTCTGAAGCAAGCTCTGTGGTAGAGAAGGAACTGAGGAGTCTGGGTCGCATGCGCGAAACGTCAAGTGCCAACGACACGCGAGGCAGGCATCGCACATGTGCGACCATATGGGCACTGCTGCAAAACTCTCTGAGTGAAGGTGCAGGGACACACCATCACCAGGAGTGGAGCACCCACAGGGACACATATCTCGAAGAATCTCAATTACTGCAGAAGGTGAGTAACCTTCTCTTATCATTTCTAAAGCACCCAAAGTAGTTCTAGATGTGTTACCGAACAAAGAGAGAGATATGATCCTTCCCTGAGGAACTTAGAAACTAATTTTAGATCAGGGGTCCGCAACCTTTCAGAAGTGGTGCGCCAAGTCTTCATTTATTCACTCTAATTTAAGGTTTCGCGTGCCAGTAATACATTTAACATTTTTAGAAGGTCTCTTTCTATAAGTCTATAATATATAACCAAACTATTGTTGTATGTAAAGTAAATAAGGTTTTTAAAATGTTTAAGAAGCTTCATTTAAAATTAAATTAAAATGCAGAGCCCCCTGGACCAGTGGCCAGGACCCGGGCAGTGTGAGTGACACTGAAAATCAGCTTGTGTGCAGCCTTCGGCACACGTGCCATAGGTTGCCTACCTCTGTTTTAGATGTAACTCAATGAGTGGAAGTAACAAACTGTAAGGAAAGCAACAGGATGAGAAAAGAAAAGGGTAACCGTAAAAAGAGCACACGGTTACCTAGTTACTATTAGTAACATACCTCTGTTTTAGTGCATGGCAACTTATGCACATAAGTCTCAGCACATTAATGTGAAACTTTCCCCTTCTTTTGTGGGTTTGCATCTTATTTCTTTCTTACAGCTGGAACCAAATTTATAAAATAATTTCATATCACAGTATTGTAATGTAATAGGAATTTACTGGCAAACTGAAATTCTTATTTTCCAGCCTGTCTGCAGCTGAGTCCTGAATAACATCAGACAATACAGCATAGCTAACTAACAATGATGAAGTTGAAATTTCTCTAGTTATTTCAGATGCATAAATGTTACCAGTAAACTTTAGGAAATTATTTTTTTAAAAACCACTACTTTTTACTCATTTTTGTTGTTCCATTTGCCTGCTTTCAGGTACAACACAAAATAATGTGCAATTGCATGATTACCAAAAAAGTTTCTCTCGCACTAGTGTAATATTTCCAATAGTATGTATGCATATGTTGCTTATGCAGATTTTACCTCCTTGAAAGCAGTCAAATTAGTCTCCTTTCAGAGCATAGATCCTACAGGCTGTAATTTCAAACCTCATTTTCAAATACTCAGTGCCAACAGATCATTAGTTTGGTGCAAAATGACACCATTGTACCAAGTGTTGTAAGAGCTTCTAGGCCAGTGGTTTTCAACCTTTTTTCATTTGTGGACCCTTAAAATGTTCAAATGGAGGTGTAAATCTTAGACCACAGATTGAAAACCACTGTTTTAAGCAAAATCCAACTTTACCTAAAGGAGCTGCACTGGTTGTAGGGAGCAGTTCCCGGACACATATCCTGCACAAAAAGTGCACTAGTCCTCTTTTGTCTCTTCTTTGCAGCTGTTCTGAATTACGCAATTGACAATCTTCAAAAGGACATCTGCAGAACTATTTGAAAAGCATTCTATCTCTGAAGGCTTACTGCAAAGACAGAAGTCCTTGAGGAACTCTTCCTAGTCAAAGTGAAAGTGACCTACAGCTTATCCTTGACACGTTCTCAGAGGCAACTAAACAGTTTGGAATCACCTAGAAAAAACTAGAATCTTCTTCCAACACACCCCCATCAACTATTACCACTGAGCCAAACATCACCTTCTATGGTAAAAAAATTAAAGAACATCGTTCACTCTACATATCTTGGCAGTACCATCTGCAGTAATGGTTCCCTGGATCAAGAAATGTCACACAGAACATGAAAGGAAAGCCAGGCTTTCAGAGGACTTCACCATAGGACATTCAACCAGCATACCATCAAACTGTCAACAAAACTTATGATATACAATGCAGCAATGATAGCATTCCTTTTACATGGGAGTGAAACATGGACAGTTTACTACAGATATATCAAGCAACTTGAAAAATTTCACATGCTGCCTTTGCTCTATTCAGAAGATTTGCTGACAAGACAAAGGGTCAAACATTAACATCACTGAAACAGGCAAAACAACCAGCATCAAAACAATGCTCAATTTATCAAAGCTCAATTTATATGGACAAGTCATGTTATCAGAACAGGTGAAGACTAGACCTGTCAATTAATCATAATTAATTCATGCCATTAACTCAAAAAATCAGTCGTGATTCAAAAAATTAATCGCTATTAATCGCAGTTTTAATCGCACTGTTAAACAATAGAGTACCAATTGAAATCTATTAAATATTGTTGGATGTTTTTCTACATTGTAACAAGCATCATCAGCATGGAATGGTGGCAGAAGCATAAAGGGGCATATACATGTTTAGCATATCTGGCACATAAATACCTTGCAATGCCAGCTACAAAAGTGCAGGGCCGGCTCCAGGCACCAGCTTAACAAGCAGGTGCTTGGGGCGGCCAAGGGAGTGGGACGGCACGTGCAGCAATTCGGGGGCAGCAGTTCCCTCACTCCCTCTGGGAGCGAAGGACCTGCTGCCAAACTGCCGCTGCCAATCGCGGCTTTTTTTTCCCCCCCAATTGCCGCTGCCGATCGCGATTGCGGCTTTTTTTTTTTTTTTTTGCTTGGGGTGGCAGAAATGCTAGAGCTGGCCCTGCAAAAGTGCTATGCAAATATGCAAATGCCTGTTCTCATTTTCAGGTGACATTGTCAATAAGAAGTGGGCAGCATTATCTCCCGTAAATGTAAACAAACTTGTTTGTCTGAGCGATTGGCTGAACAAGAAATAGGACTGAGTAGATTTGTAGGCTCTTAAGTTTTACATTGTTTTGTTTTTGAATGCAGTTAGGTAACAAAAAAACCCTACATTTGTAAGATGCACTTTCATGATAAAGAGATTGCACTAAAGCATTTGTATGAGGTGAATTGAAAAATACAATTTCTTTTATCATTTTTACAGTGCAACTATTTGTAATAAAAATAATATAAAGCAAGCAGTGTACACTTTGTATTCTGTGTTGTAATTGAAATCAATATATTTGAAATTGTAGAAAACATCCAAAAATATTGAAATAAATGATATTCTATTATTGCTTAACAGCATGATTAATCGTGATTAATTTTTTTAAATCGCTTGACAGCCCTAGTGAAGACAGAATAATGAAAAAATCCTCTCCGATGAGCTGAAACTCAGAGAGCACAAGAAGAATGGTCAATGTAAACACTTCAAAGACACTCGTAAGCAAAATCTAATCTCATGCAGCATAATATGAATATCTTTGAAAACACAGCCAAGGACAGACCTGAATGGAGAACTATCATCAATAAAAGGTTGTAAACTTTTTGAGAAAGACATATGAAAAACAGAGAGAAAAAGGGCCAAGTGTCATGCCAAGTCTTCAGTGGGAGCCTACACATTCCTATGTGACATCTGTTCGTGAACTTGCTCCTTGCAGATTGGACTATACAGCAACAAGAGAACACACGATGGACAGCCATATTGCTCCTTTGCTCAGGAGCAGCATGTGCATGTAACTAAAGCGTGCTGCTCACTGCAGTATTTGTGGCCAGCTGGTTTGGAAAGTAGAAGAGATGCTGCCATTTTACTTGCTTGGAAAGGAAGGAGAGGAAGTGCCCTCACCCTCTCCTCCCACAGGGGACCAGAGTGCAAGACTAGCCCTAGAGAGCTTGATCCTGCTGCACTGAAGTCAATGGGAGTTTCACCACTGACTTCAGTTGGACCAGGATCAAGCCCAGGGTTCCAAAGGAGTATTTCGCTAAGAACCCTACAGGAGGAAAACACTTCAAAGGCAGAAACTCCAGAGCAAGGATCAATATGAAATAAAGATTAGAGCTGATTTTAACATGTGTAATGAATAAGTTAGGCCTTGGCTACACTTACCAGCTAGTTCGACGGCTGGAAATCGAAGTTCTGGGTTCGACTTATCGCGTCTAGTCTGGACGCGATAAGTCGAACCCGGAAGTGCTTGCCGTCGACTGCGGTACTCCAGCTCGGCGAGAGGAGTACCGCGGAGTCGACGGGGGAGCCTGCCTGCCGCGTGTGGACCAAGGTAAGTTCGAACTAAGGTACTTCGACTTCAGCTACGTTATTCACGTAGCTGAAGTTGCGTACCTTAGTTCGAATTAGGGGGGGTAGTGTAGACCAAGCCTTACTCATTTTGTATTTTTTTCTTTTTGTAAATTATCTACAAACAGATCATAAAATTTCTGAATTTATTAAAAATTGTTCACAAATTTCTTCAGAAAATAATTGATGGATTGCAGACTGCCATGTGTGAACATATAGATGCAATTTACAATCTCCATTCCACTGTTTGTTCTTAGTTACATAACTCATCCAATCAAAGAACAGAAACAATACCATATGACTTATGGATGTGACCAACGTGGCGAATTTTTAATTTGTTTGATTGTAATATCCACAATTTGCATGGTGTTGGTCAGTTACATAGGTCACATGGTAGTATTTCTGTTCCCTGATTGTTACATAAATCATCCAAACCAACGCAATGTGAATTGCAAATTTTACAATCAAAAATTTGCTTTTAGTACTAACGGCTCAAGTGTTCAAATGTTCACTGAAAACAAATATGGATTACTGCCCTGGATTCAAAATTCACTCATGCATTTGATTGACTATTTTCAGAAAATGCTTTCCCCCAGTCACTCGGCAATCTTTATTGTCACTATAATGCACACAAGTTCTCAAAGCACAAGCACATCATCATATTATATTTTGTGTGATAGAACAAAGCACAGTGGTTCATTCATAAATAATTTCCTTTATCTTCATTTCAATGGAAAGACTCCAGTTAACATCAACTATCTTTAGTCAGGCCCTAAATGGTTAATGCAGTGATCAGAACTCGTACTTAATTATCATCTTCCTTCCCTGTCTTATTTCACACATCTGCTTGTTTTTCCTTTACAACTTCATTCTTCCTGTTCTTTTCATTGGGTATTATAAGCTGCTGGTAGTAATCTTAGCTCTTCAACTGACAGCAAAATTATGAGGTGCTCAACACACGACGACAATTCTCTTGCTCTGGTGCTAGTTCATTTGCACAGTCAAGGCATCAACATCATATTTTCAACACGTTAGCAGGTCTTTATTGATAGGAGACATTAACTCCACATTTATCAGCAGGAGGTCAAAATGATTTTTTTTGACAGTCTGTTAAATTCTGTACTTCGAAAAATTATGTTGGTTTCCAGTGTCAGATATCTGGATTGTCAGCTCAGTTAACACACAAAAAGATAGAAGAGTTGCTGCTAGCAAGGTGTGAAATGCAAATTGAAACAAACAGATATGCTTTTTGCCTTTATAGAAAGGTCATGCTAACCTGATTTTGTTTTTGCGGTGTGCTTTTAAGAAAACACTTCTGTATCATGATGTACACGCACAGACTTCAGAGATCATTTTCCTATGGTAAGAAGGTATCATAGAATCATAGAATATCAGGGTTGGAAGGGACCTCAAGAGGTCATCTAGTCCAACCCCCTGCTCAAAGCAGGACCAATCCCCAACTAAATCATCGCAGCCAGGGCTTTGTCAAGCCTGACCTTAAAAACCTCTAATGACCTTAAAAACCAAGACAGTACACACAGTACTGAGCAAGATGGGCTGGTTTTTGCCTTCGGGTATGTTTTTACATAGCGATGCCTATCTGTCAGGACTGAGATCCCCACTTTGAACTTTAGGGTACAAATGTAGGGGCCTGCATAAAAACTTCTAAGCTTAATTACCAGCTTAGCTCTGGTTCGGCTGCCACCATTTTCAATGGATTCCCTCCCTGGGAAACCTTGAAAAACCTTCACCAAATCCCTGGTGAAAACAAATCCAACCCCTTGGATTTAAAACAAGGGGAAATTAACCATTCCCCTCCTTCCTCCCACCAACTCCTGGTGAATCAAGATCCAAAACCCCTTTGGATCTAAAACAAGGAAAAAATCAATCAGGTTCTTAAAAAGAAGGTTTTTAATTAAAGAAAAAGGTAAAAATCATCTCTGTAAAATCAGTATGGAAATCAACCTTACAGGGTAATCAAACTTAAAGAGCTCAGAGGACTCCCCTCTAGTCTCAGGTTCAAAGTACAGCAAACAAAGAGAAACACTCTAGTAAAAGGTACATTTACAAGTTGAGAAAAACAAAGGAAAACTAACACGCCTTGCCTGGCTATTTACTTACAAGTTTGAAATAGGAGAGGCTTGTTTAGAAAGATGTGGAGAACCTGGATTGATGTCTGGTCCCTCTCAGTCCCCGAGAACGAACACCGTCCCAAAACAAAGAACACAAACAAAAGCCTTCCCCCCCCCAAGATTTGAAAGTATCTTGTCCCCTTATTGGTCCTTTAGGTCAGATGCCAGCCAGGTTACCTGAGCTTCTTAACCCTTTACAGGGAAAAGGATTTTGGAGTCTCTGGCCAGGAGGGATTTATAGTACTGTACACAGGACAGCTATTACCCTTCCCTTTATAGTTATGACACGCCCCCCAAATCACAGATAGTGTTGGATGTTCGGTTCCACACTGGCTGTGATTTCTTCCTGGAGTTCTAGGAGAAAACAGAGTTAATAAGACACATGTACCTTTAGACATACTACTGATTATATAAAAACTAACAATATGTTTCATTCCAAAAACAATTGTTAACCAGTTAACTCTGGGAAACTTTCCCGGGAGAGTGCATCAGCCACTTTGTTAGAAGCTCCCGAAATGTGTTGTATTTCAAAATCAAAATCTTGGAGAGCTAAACTCCACCGAAGAAGTTTTTTGTTATTTCCCTTGGCGGTATGAAGCCACTGTAGCGCAGCATGGTCTGTTTGTAGTTGGAAACGCCGTCCCCAAACATATGGGCGTAGCTTTTCCAGCGCATACACAATGGCATAGCATTCCTTTTCGCTGATTGACCAATGGCTTTCCCTCTCAGACAGTTTCTTACTGAGAAATACGACAGGATGGAATTCTTGATCCGGTCCTTCCTGCATTAAAACTGCTCCCACGCCTCGCTCGGACGCATCTGTGGTTACTTGGAACGGTTTGTCAAAGTCTGGGGCCCTTAGCACAGGGTCAGACATGAGTGTTGCCTTAAGCTGGTTAAAGGCCTTTTGACACTCATTAGTCCACTGAACTGCATTTGGCTGTTTCTTTCTGGTTAGGTCTGTCAGCGGGGCGGCAATTTGGCTGTAGTGGGGTACAAATCGCCTATAATATCCAGCCAAGCCTAAGAAGGATTGGACCTGTTTCTTAGACTTTGGAACCGGCCACTTTTGGATAGCATCCACTTTGGCCTGTATGGGATTTATAGTTCCTTGACCCACCTGGTGCCCCAGGTAAGTCACTCTGTTTTGGCCTATTTGACACTTTTTAGCCTTAACAGTTAGTCCTGCCTGCTGGATGCGCTCAAAAACTTTTTCCAGGTGCTCCATGTGCTCTGCCCATGAATCAGAAAAAATGGCCACATCATCGAGGTAGGCAACTGCAGATTCTCCCAATCCCGCTAGGAGACCATCTACAAGTCTTTGGAAGGTGGCGGGTGCATTTCGCAACCCGAAAGGGAGTACATTGAATTCATACACCCCTGCCTGGGTGACGAAGGCTGACCTTTCCTTAGCGGGTTCATCTAGTGGTACTTGCCAGTACCCCTTGGTTAAGTCTAAAGTAGAGATGAATTGGGCATGTCCCAATTTCTCCAATAGCTCATCTGTGCGTGGCATTGGATAGTTGTCAGGACGAGTTACAGCACTTAGCTTACGGTAGTCCACGCAAAAGCGTATTTCCCCATCTGGTTTGGGAACTAGAACCACTGGAGATGCCCATGCACTCTTAGAGGGGCGGATTATACCCATCTGTAGCATGTCCTGGATCTCCCTTTGTATAGCAGTTTTGGCATGAGGTGACTCCCGGTAGGGTGGGGTTCTAATAGGGTGAGCATTACCTGTGTCAATGGAGTGGTATGCCCGTTCGGTCCATCCTGGAGTGGCTGAGAAAATTGGTGCAAAGCTTGTGCACAGCTCCTTGATCTGCTGTCGCTGCAGACGTCCAAGGGTCATGGAGAGGTTCACCTCTTCCACGCCACCATCCTTTTTTCCTTCGTAGTAGACACCTTCAGGCCACTCCGCGTCATCTGTTTCCTGGGCTGTAAACTGGCAAACGTTTAATTCTCTGGAATAAAAGGGCTTAAGAGAATTAACATGGTATACTTTAGGCTTTATGTTGGAGGCGGGGGAGGCTATGAGATAGTTAACAGCTCCTAGGCGCTCCTGGACCGTGAATGGTCCTTCCCACGACGCTTCCATTTTATGGGCCTGGATTGCCTTTAAGACCATGACTTGGTCTCCTACTTTGAAGGACCGTTCTCTGGAATGTTTATCATACCAGGCCTTTTGCTCTTCCTGAGCATCCTTTAGGTTTTCTTTAGCAAGGGCCAAAGAATGTCGGAGGGTGTTTTGTAGGTTGCTTACAAAGTCTAGAATGTTTGTTCCTGGAGAAGGCGTAAACCCCTCCCATTGTTGCTTCACCAACTGTAATGGCCCCTTAACCTCACGGCCATACACAAGTTCAAATGGTGAAAACCCTAAACTGGGATGTGGTACAGCCCTGTAGGCAAAAAGCAACTGCTGCAACACTAGGTCCCAATCATTGGAGTGTTCATTTACAAATTTACGTATCATGGCCCCCAAAGTTCCATTAAACCTCTCCACCAGGCCATTGGTTTCATGGTGGTAAGGGGTGGCAACCAAGTGATTCACCCCATGAGCTTCCCACAAGTTTTCCATGGTTCCTGCCAGGAAGTTAGTTCCCGAATCTGTAAGGATGTCGGAGGGCCAACCTACCCTGGCAAAAATGTCTGTTAATGCCTGGCACACACCTTTAGCCCTGGTGTTGCTTAAGGGTACTGCTTCCGGCCATCGGGTAGCAAAATCCATGAAAGTCAGTACGTACTGCTTTCCTCTGGGTGTCTTCTTTGGGAAAGGACCCAGAATATCCACAGCTACGCGCTGAAATGGGACCTCAATTATGGGTAGTGGCTGGAGAGGGGCTTTAACCTGGTCTTGGGGTTTTCCCACTCGTTGGCACACCTCACAAGACCGGACATAATTAGCAACGTCCTTGCCCATTCCCTCCCAGTGGAAGGACTTCCCCAACCGGTCTTTGGTTCTGTTCACCCCAGAATGGCCACTGGGATGATCATGGGCTAAGCTCAAGAGCTTTACCCGATACTTAGTGGGAACTACCAACTGCCTTTGAGGATGCCAGTCTTCCTGGTGCCCACCAGAAAGAGTCTCCTTGTATAAAAGTCCTTGTTCTACAACAAACCGGGATCGGTTAGAAGAGCTGAGAGGCGGTGGGGTGCTCCGTGCCGCCGCCCAAGCTTTCTGAAGGCTGTCATCTGCTTCCTGCTCGGCCTGGAACTGTTCCCTTGATGCTGGAGACATCAGTTCCTCCTTGGACTGTGGACTGGGGCTTGGTCCCTCTGGAAGCGATGCAGGTGCTGGGGCTGTTTCCATTGACTGTGAACCGCTGTCCGCTGGTGCACTATGTGGTATCTCAGGCTCTGGCTGAGCCTCTTGGGTAGGGTTATCTGCTGCTTCTGCCAGTTCAGGCTCGCTGGTGCCCTCTGGCGTTGGAGTTGTAGACGGGTTTGCAAGGGCTGGACTCAGGGCTGGCAATGGTTCTGGTGCTGGTTGCGTTGCCAGTTCCGGTTCTGGGACTGGCTTTGGCTGGGTCTCTGGGATTGGATCCACTACGGCTGTTGCAGTCGTTGGCAGAGGATCCAGTTCCACCACCTTTGTCTGGGTCTCCGGTAACACAGACGGGGCCCTGGTGGACGGCTCAGGAACAGGGATGGGGGTGAAAGCTTGCTTAGCCTGGCTGCGGGTGACTATTCCCACCCTCTTGGCTACCTTCACATGGTTGGCCAAATCTTCCCCCAGCAGCATGGGAATGGGATAATTGTCATAGACTGCAAAAGTCCACATTCCTGACCAGCCCTTGTACTGGACATGCAACGTGGCTGTAGGCAAGGTTACAGATTGTGACACGAAGGGTTGAATTGTCACTGTAGCCTCTGGGTTGATGAGTTTGGGGTCCACTAGGGATTGGTGGATAGTTGACACTTGAGCCCCAGTGTCCCTCCAAGCGGTAACCTTCCTTCCGCCCACTCTCAAGGTTTCCCTTCGCTCCGAGGGTATGAGAGAGGCATCTGGGTTTGGGGATCTTTGGTGTGATTGGGGTGTAATGAACTGTAATCGGTTGGGGTTCTTGGGGCAGTGAGCCTTTATATGTCCCAGTCCATTACATTTAAAACATCGCCCTGCTAAGGTATCACCGGGACGAGGTTGGTTGGTGGAGACTGGTGTGGTGGGGTGAGAAGGCGTCTGGGGTTTCCCTTGGGATGTGGGTGGGGCCTTGGGTTGTCCCCGGTGGTAAGGTTTTGTTTCAGCTTGCCCCTTCTGATATTCGCTCCAACTGCTACTAGTTTTTTTCTTTTCTGCCACCTCCACCCATTGGGCTCCAATCTCCCCCGCCTCAGTTACAGTTTTGGGCTTCCTATCTAGGATGTACCTTTCTATTTCCTCAGGAACACCCTCTAAAAACTGCTCCATTTTTACTAGGGAAAGCAGATCTTCCAGAGATTTAACATTTGCTCCTGATACCCAGGCATCACAATTTTTGTCAATGTGGTAGGCATGACGGGTAAATGACACATCCGGTTTCCACTTTAGGGCTCTGAACCGCCGACGGGCATGCTCGGGTGTTAGCCCCATTCTGAGTCTGGCCTTGTTTTTAAAAAGTTCATAACTGTTCATGTGTTCCTTAGGCATTTCAGCCGCCACCTCTGCTAAGGGTCCACTGAGCTGCGGCCTCAGCTCTACCATGTACTGGTCTGCAGTGATGCTGTATCCAAGGCAGGCCCTTTCAAAATTTTCTAAGAAGGCCTCAGTATCATCGCCTGCCTTGTAGATGGGGAATTTTCTGGGATGGGAAGTGGTACCTGGAGGGGGGTTGTTAGCATTGGCTGGTGCATCCTGCTTAGCCTTTGCTACTTCCAGTTCATGCTTCCTTTCTTTTTCTCTCTCCTCCATCTCTTTCTCTTTCAGCTCCATAGTTCTCTTGTGAGCCTCCTCTTTGGCTTTTTCCAGCTCCATCTCTCTTTCATGGGCCTCCTTTTTGGCTTTTTCTTCTCTTTCTCTCTGCTCTGTCTCGAGTTTTGTTAATTGAAGCAGTCTCTGATGTTTTCTTTCATTTTCTTCTGCTTCTAGTTTGGCCAGTTCTATTTTGTTAGCTACTTCTTTGGTAGTCATTTTCCTGTTTTCTTGTGCTGGGTAACCCCCTTTGCAGTTGACAAACTGGGAAGCTCTCAGCTCTGGCTGCTGCAGAGTTAACAGTAACTTTCTAACTAGCTACTCCAGAGGATGTAAAAAGAAAAAAAAAAACAATTCAGCTTGTAAATACCTTTTACCAGTCATTTGCTAATTGAACCCTTCTCTTAACAAAGGACCTGTAAAAAAAACTTAACACCTCTGCCTTCAGGCAAGGAGAGATAAGATATGCATCTATCTACTTCCAGCTCGGCTTTCCAAGCAGCTAGAAGGAAAAAAAAAATCACTGGCTTTTGGGTTTAAAATGATCCCACCGCTATTCACCATGTCAGGACTGAGATCCCCACTTTGAACTTTAGGGTACAAATGTAGGGGCCTGCATAAAAACTTCTAAGCTTAATTACCAGCTTAGCTCTGGTTCGGCTGCCACCATTTTCAATGGATTCCCTCCCTGGGAAACCTTGAAAAACCTTCACCAAATCCCTGGTGAAAACAAATCCAACCCCTTGGATTTAAAACAAGGGGAAATTAACCATTCCCCTCCTTCCTCCCACCAACTCCTGGTGAATCAAGATCCAAAACCCCTTTGGATCTAAAACAAGGAAAAAATCAATCAGGTTCTTAAAAAGAAGGTTTTTAATTAAAGAAAAAGGTAAAAATCATCTCTGTAAAATCAGTATGGAAATCAACCTTACAGGGTAATCAAACTTAAAGAGTTCAGAGGACTCCCCTCTAGTCTCAGGTTCAAAGTACAGCAAACAAAGAGAAACACTCTAGTAAAAGGTACATTTACAAGTTGAGAAAAACAAAGGAAAACTAACACGCCTTGCCTGGCTATTTACTTACAAGTTTGAAATAGGAGAGGCTTGTTTAGAAAGATGTGGAGAACCTGGATTGATGTCTGGTCCCTCTCAGTCCCCGAGAACGAACACCGTCCCAAAACAAAGAACACAAACAAAAGCCTTCCCCCCCCAAGATTTGAAAGTATCTTGTCCCCTTATTGGTCCTTTAGGTCAGATGCCAGCCAGGTTACCTGAGCTTCTTAACCCTTTACAGGGAAAAGGATTTTGGAGTCTCTGGCCAGGAGGGATTTATAGTACTGTACACAGGACAGCTATTACCCTTCCCTTTATAGTTATGACACTATCTAACTGTAAAAGCCTAGTGGAGACACGGGTAGTGTTTACCTGATGTAACTAATCAAGATCAACCCTAACTAGTTTCATCAAGCCAAAAACTACTGGGCCTTGTCTCCACTAGGATTTTATACCGAGAGAGCACTGTCTCAGTGTAAAAATATACAATAAAGGCATAGCCTCATTCACTTATCTGTATAGTACATTATACCTGCTGTCAGGATAAATAACAGTTTCTTTGTCGCTAAAGATATAGGCAAGTACTTGTTATAAAATACTAAGGTTGGAGAATATGAAGCCCTTCAGGAGCCTGGTAATGGGACACGGTCTTTTTAGTTCAGTCTAGTTCCCTTAGTTAAATCACCCGGAGGATGGAAATGACCTAAAGTTCTCTCAGAAGCCCTGCATTAAGTGAGTTGGGGGGGTCAACAGTTTCTAGTAGGCACCTGTCTACATTACAAGCATCATCACATGAATTGGTACTCTTGGCGGTAGTCTCAGCAGAGAGGCCAAGAACTGAATAGAAACTGAGCTATTTTCTCAGCCTTAAATGGTCCCTGGAGGTCACAGTTGAGTCATGTTGATCAGGCAGTATGGGGAAAGCTGGTATTGCTGCTCTTGTACAGTGGGTAAATAGAGGATCCTTGATTTTCAGTCCTGTCCGTCTGTTATTATTCACCAATAATAAATTTAAATAACCCCAAAGCTTACAACAATCAAAGGCAGGGTAAAGAGAATTAAAGCTTGAAATGTCCTTGGTCATCCTGCAGATATCTCCAAACAGCAGGTATATTGTACAATATAGGCTACAATACTCGGGTTTAAAGGTTTAGGTTAAAAATGGAAGTTCAGGAGTTAACTTTGAACCCATGTTACCATGATCAGGGCCAGATTTAAAGGTTTAGGTTAAAAATGGAAGTTCAGGAGTTAACTTTGAACCCATGTCACCATGGTCAGGGCCCAAGAAGAGAAAGTATCAGGACAGCTGGGCTCTGCAAAAAGATTATCAAAAGTTCAGAGGGTGGGAGGGTTGCAGGGTTGTTAGTGCACAGGTCAGATGAAAGGCACAAGCCAAGTCAAAAGGGGCAGGCAGGATGCAGGGCAGTGAACACCTCTCTTTCCCTGACCAGTTAGCAGTGCGGACTGGACACAGAAAGTGCAGCCTGCTGCATTATCTTTTCCAACAGTGGTACAGTGGATCTAGTGTGTTGGTTACTCCAGGAATCCTTATTTAGTGTGTGTGGGGGGAGCGGGGTAGCAGGGTCGTTTGGGAGGATTATTTTGCAATCTTCAGTGCTGCATCAGAAGGAATCTGAACTTAATGTTCTTTTATAGGTAGGAAAATATAGGTTATCAGCACTTCATCGTGAACATGACTATAATAAGACTCTTGATGGAGCTTATTTACTTGCTACCTGCACACTAATGGGCTTGGCTTATGCCTGTTTTGTCTCATCCCTTCCCTGGAAGCCTATTGCTATGATTTAAGAAAAAGGAAAAAACAAAGTTCTGACTCCTCCTCATTTTTCCTCTCTTCTATGCCTGCACTGCACCTACCCGACAAACTCATTTCCTTTTTCAGCAATGGAATTGGGTCTTGCTATGCAATATTTCTAAAGTGAGGATGATCAGCCTATAAAGAGCTCTTCCTCTGGGTTAAGGAAAATGTGCCATTCCTAAAGTCTTGCTGTTACACATACAGCAGGGAAGAGTCACAGGAGCTATTGTACAAATGCTTTGGTGAGGCAAAGAACTCCCATGGGTAAGGCCCTACCAAGTTCACTGTCCATTTTGGTCAATTTCATGGTCAGATGATTTTAAAAATCGTGAATTTCATTATTTCAACTATTTAAATCTGAAATTTCACGGTGTTGTAATTGTAGGGGTCCTGACCCACAAAGGAGTTGTAGGTGGTCACAAGGTTATTGTAGGGGGGAGTTGCTACTGTTACTTCTGTGGGGCTGGTGGTGGCAGTGCTGCCTTCAGAGCTGGGCAGCTGGAAAGGGGTGGCTGCTGGGTGGGAGCCCAGCTCTGAAGGCAGAAGTAAGGATGGCATGGTATGGTATTGCACCCTTACTTCTGCGATGCTGCCTGTAGAGCTGGGCCCTCAGTGAGAAGCCGCCGCTCTCTGGATGCCCAGTTCTGAAGGCAGCAGCACAGAAATATAATAATAAATAATAATATATGGAGATATACCTATCTCATAGAACTGGAAGGGACCCTGAAAGGTCATTGAGTCCAGCCCTCTGCCTTCACTAGCAGGACCAAGTACTGATTTTTGCCCCAGATCCTTAAGTGGCCCCCTCAAGGATTGAACTCACAACCCTGGGTTTAGCAGGCCAATGCTCAAACCCCTGAGCTATCCCCTAAAATAACCTTGTGACCCCTCTGCAACTCCCTTTTGGGTCAGGACCCCCAATTTGAGAAACGCTGGTCTCCCCCGTGAAATCTGTATAGTATAGGGTAAAAGCACACAAAAGACCAGATTTCACAGGGGGAGACAAGATTTCACAGTTTTTCATGTCTGTGAATTTGGTAGGGCCCTACCATGGGTGAGATTCCTCTCTGAAGCAATACGTGCGGAAGTTGCTCTGTCCCTCGGTGACTAGCAGAAGACACTCATGCTGCAGATGCACATTCAACCTTAAAATGCACAGGGTTGCCAGGCTGCAGAGTTGTATGAGATTAAGTTGTTCAGTAAAATCCTTTATAAACCTGTATAAGAAACTACCCTTATTAGGCAACCGTTTGTCTTAACAGATTTAACACCCTCACTGAGTCACAAAACTGCCCCACCATCAGAAGGCCACCTCTTTAGGAACCTGTATTTTCCAGTTTCCTTGAGTAGTTGTTTAAATTACAGTTCTATTCTAAATAAAGAACCGGTACAGCACAGCAGGGTTTTGTGTTTATTGTCTCACAATGATTTCTACATTAAATATATTCCATTTACGAGGGAAAGTGTTTTCTCTAACTGCCAACCTGGCTAATGCAGCCTGGGCCCTGACAGTCATGTTGGAGTCTTTCCATCTCATGCATCAGCACCAGTAATAAAGATTCTGCAGGCAAAACTAAGACCTTGGCTACACCTGCACCAGCTTCAGATTATGTCCCCTGTGTCCCCCCCCCGCCCCCCCCCCCCCCAGTGACATGTGGCTTACTCCATTGTTTTCAGTAAGATTACACTGGTTTAACTGACTGGAATTTAGTAAACAATCCTATTAACAAAGCACTACATGGAATACAATCTACACTCACTCTTAGCTATTCTGCTGCTGTAGACTACCAGGAGTAAAAAAGCAGTGAAAAAGCTATTTTTATCATCAGCAGATAAGACTCTGAATAAATTCTGCGTACGAAGATGCCATTTTTACATAGGCACTTTTCAGAATAGAAATGCACTACGAGAACAGTTCCCCTGTGAACTGGACACAAAGGGACAATTCTCTCCTTCCTTCTTTCCCAATCTAAAATGGCACCCTGCTCAGAGACAAGAGACCCCCCCAAAACAATAGTGATTTGATATTCTATGTGTAAAACTCATTTCACACTGACCTTGCTCACCACTTGGAAAATACAGCAGAGTTGAAGGAGATTAACAAAAATTACAGCGGATTTTTTGAGTTTTCCTACTGGTGATTCTGCAACACTCATAGTGAGTAAGGCATTTACTCACCCAAATAATCCCATTGTAATCAGCGGGACTGTTTGTGTGAGTAAGTGCTATCCAGAGTGTAAAACTATGGTTTACAGTTTATGGCCCTCTATTAACCATGGCAATTGGGAAAAAATGTCTCATGTGTTTCAGTTGGTCTGAGTAAACTAATAGAGTTTCTGAAGCCTGCAACAACAAATAAAGATGCTGTTTATGTAGGGTTAGTTGGCAGGAATATATTTATTTCTGAAAACAGTGGCCACCTAATGTAAGTGCCTAAAATGGGATCCATTGGGTGCTGAACTCTTTTGAAAGTCTGACACAATGTTTTTTCTGGATGAGATACCTTTCACTATTCTGTCTCCCATTATCCAAAAGATACCCACATTTCTGACTTTATTTCAGCAGCTTTTAGGGAATTGCTTTTTAATCTCATTGTTAATTGGAAGCACATGCTCTAGAGTAGAGCTAGTCAGGAATTTTTAAACAAAACTTTTTTTTTGGTCAGAAAATTCCAAATTTATTGGAACCAAAACTGTTCACAGGAAAGGGTCAGTTTTGGTGGATTTGTCATTTTGAAAACAATTTGGAAAAAAGTTTCAAAATTGTCAAAACATCCCATTTTAACATTGCTGAAATGAAAAAAATCAGAACTTTTTTTGGTTCAAAAATTTTTTTTTTCATTTAAGCTATAATAAAAAAATTTAAAAAACAAAAAAGGTCAAATCAAAATGAAACCTTTTGAAATTATCTAAAACAAAATTTTGATTCACCCGAGCTACATTATTTAATTATTTATTTTGGATTATCAGTATGAGAAGAATTTCAAGATTTTGACTTTTTGTTCTGTTCTGAGAAATTCAAAATTTTTCCTGGGACAAGAAAATTGTTTTCCACCCTTTATTCTAGAGTCTTATAAACTGTTTGGGTCAGGTGCTGTCTCTTACTATGTATTTGTACAGTACTACCAAAATTGGGCCCCAAACTTGATCGGACCCTCTGAAAGTTAATGTATTATAAATAATAATACTAATAATAGAATAAAGCGTTGTTTAAATTATTAGACATAGGCCCAACTTGCTAAGTCTGGATCTGAACTCCCCAAGAATTGAAGGGGGAGGCTTCTCCAATCCAGGGTGTTGGTTTGTGCCCATCTAACCTTTATTGGTTCTTCATTTTGCATATTCCTAATTGCTGTGGTCCCTGGAAGCGCCTTAAAACTTTACTACATTTTTATATGAGAACAATAATGTTAAACTGTTCTTCCTGTGGGTAAGGAATGACACCTAGTGGCCAGATATTGCCCAAAGAAATAAAACAACCTCTCTTTTTTGGACTGTCTCTGTAGTTTGAATTTTCTCATAGAACAAGCCCTTCTTTAATCACATATTACTTAGCTTCTTTAAAGAGCCACGTAAACCCCTGCAGGTATAAAGCTATGTTTTTTCCTTTTGTTTCCCCACCATTCTTGTCTATAATGATTAATCCTTCTCTAATTCAGAAAGGAAGAACTATATTTATTTTCAAGACATGTTTTTAAAAACCAGCCAGAGATTGGGGGTAAATTTGTATTCTCCCCTCTCCCTGCTGATTGCCAAGGGGATTCCTTGCCCTAGTGGGAACCTTCTCTTTGACTAACAGCTCTGTTTTAGAGCCATCAGCCATGACTGCTGGCTCCAGGCCATTCAGGCTATTCAGTGCTGTATCTCATTGTCTCTCTCTCAGCAGAGGGAGAGCCCATCCCCACTCCTCTGCTGGAATCTTGGGAAAGGCATTGCCTTCTCCACTGTCATTCCCCAGGGCCTGGGCTGGCACCCATGGTACCAACCTTGCAGTGAGATCCAAATTGGTGGACTTGTGTGCCAATGTAGATCTCATTGCTGGATCTGGGCCTAAATCAGTGGATAAGAACAATGACCACTTGGATTATGGGACTGGACAGTTTTGTCCCTGTAGTAAACCAGAGCAAGTCTAGGGCTGTTCTGGCATCCTGTCTGCCCAGCCACACCGCACCACACCTTTCTGCCAAGGGGTTCAAGGAAGAGATAACAGAGAGCCACTCTGCCAGCCAGAACTGGTGCTAGCCCACTGGGGGCCCTAAGCAGGAATATTTCCGTCCCTCATACTAAAACAGGCAAGTTCTTATCATAAAAAGCAAATGGGGGGGGGGGCACTTGAGCTGCACGAGCCCCTAAGCAGTTGCTTACTGTCTGCTTATGCTTAGTGCTGGCTCTGCTACCAGCTCTATAACATGGGGGGAACCTCCCCACTCTGGAGGTATTTACAATGGCTGGTTTAGCTGGTTTTAAGGCACAAAGGGGATGAACAGAACAGAGCATCAGGGTCCAAGGCTCCGTTAGTATAGTATATTAGCAGTATAGGATTCAGAATGTCCTTAGCTATTCATTTCCTTGCTTTTAAGTGCCTGGGTTTTGTAAATGATGTGATAGACAAACCACTGCTGTCAATTAACAATGCTAGATAGCTTTTGACACAAAGTCTTTAGGTTTTGGAGTATCCCAGGTTTTTACCATCCCTCTTGGACACTCTGTACCTCAAAGAAGCACCCTGGAAGCCCCGAATTTACCACTGTCATATAATTATGATATATGCCTTGTGAGGTATCATTTTAAAAGTCTTGATCTGTTGAACATTAATATCCTGTTGGATTGTATGTGCTATCATTGTATGTGAAGTTATGAAGCATTGCTATATGTGTTACTGAAATATGTTGAGGTTGGGAGATGCCCACAGCCAACCTTTAAGTTGCAACAAAGGACCAGCCAGATGTGCTGATGGCCCATTAAAGGGAATTCACTTTTCCAACAGCCATCCCAGAGACTCTTCAGAGACAGTACTTATGCAATGGAGACTACTTGACCAATGAGAACTGCCTGATCCCCATGTCAGAGCAACTATCTTTCCAACAAGCTGGAAGAAAATATAAAAGGAGGAAGTGACATCACCACTTGGCCTCTCTCTCCCCTCCTCCCCCCAACTCAACACCTGGAGGAACATCATTCTGGAGGACAAAGACTTTGAACAGGGGAAGGGTGGCCCCAGGCTAGAAATGGAGTCCAGTCTATCATTAAGGATCTGTAACCTGCTTGTACCATCTGTCAGGGTGAGACACTGCTTGATTCAAATCCTGTTTAGTTTGTAGAACTGAGACTTCACATTTATTTTTATTTCTTAGGTAACCAACTTTGATCTCTACAGTTGCTACTTATAATCACTTAAAATCTATCTTTCTGTTGTTAATAAACATGTTTTATATTTTACCTAAAACAATGTGTTTTGGTTGAAATGCTTGGGAAATCTCAGCTCAGTTTACAAAGACTAGTGTGTGTCCATTCCACATTGAGGGAGTGGTGAACTACTTAATGAACTTACACTGGCCAGGTGGTACAGTTTGGGGTGCAAGGCTGGGGACCTGGGGGAAAACTGGCTGGAGCCTCCCTCTTGATGGTTCATGAGTGTCTTGGAGGTCATTCATGTAACACAGTTGGGTGTATCCCAGGGTGGTGCATTTGGAGGGCTCAGCAGTCCCACAGTCCAGGTTGTAGCCTGTCAAACCCTGCAACCCTTTTTATTATTATTTATTTGCAATCATAGTGCCCAGGAGCCCCACTCATGGACCAAGATCTCATTGTGTTAGGCCCTGGACAAACAGAATGAAAAGAAAGTCCCTATTCCAAAGAGCTTATAATGTAAACATAAGACAAGAAACAACAGATGAATACAGACAGACCAATGAGAAAGTAGAAGGAAACAATGAGACAATATTGGTCAGCATGACAGGCAGTGAACTCAGCACACCAGCAGCCTAGCCCTTGTAAAGTGTTTTGTAGGTCTCATGGAAAAGCAGAGTTTTAACAAGCGTTTTGAAGGAAGATAATGTGTTAGTTTCGATGATGCTTATGGGGAAGTTCTCCCACAGATGAGGGGCAGCATGGAAGAAAGCATAAAGGTCCTTGTTTGAAAATGTAACAAGTGGGTGTTGGAGCCGACCTTTCAATAATGAATGAGAGATGATGAATTGGGGATAGGTGGTGAAGAGCTTTGAAAGTAAAGGCAAGTAGCTTATGGTCGATCATTTGCCTATACATAAGGAGGATCAGTTAATTGAATTTTTAAATAAACTGGCTGGACAGACCAGCAGATTATTATTACATTAGAAGTGTAAGAGACATTAGGCAAGGTAGTAATATCTGTTGTGGAGACCAAACTCATTCAATACACCTGACAAGATATGCATATTTACCGCATAGCTTAGTTAGCCAAAACACTGCTATAAGTGCTATAAATGGTAACAGTAAAGTAAGTCAGAGATCCAGGACTGGAGTTCAGGTCTGATAGTGCCACAACCAATGCCCAACCAAGTAGGCCATTGTGCATCCCTTCCAAGTCACTGAACTTCTCTAGGTTTGTGTTACTCTTCTGGGAAGTATGGCTAATAATTATTGCTTTGCAGATGCTTAATGATTATTATCTGTAGGTCTCGACATCTTACTAGCCCAGTTTCAGAGGTGGTCTAACTAAATTCAGAAATTTGAAGAAACTTGCAGGAGAAGCTGTCACAGGATGCTCCTCTCACCACTTGTCTGGTGCCTCCTTCTGGTCACTCTGAGAATTAGCTCTTGAGGTCGACACCCCTGCCCGCGGTTGTACACCATCACCCCATCTCTCTGCTCTGCAGCTCCTCTCTCATCCAGGAACCACAGCATCTTCTTTGTGACTCAACCCTCTGGCCAGGTAAAACAGCATTTCCCCTTCCAGGGTACAGTCCTTCAATTCTCTGTCATTCCCAGAGTGACCCAGGCAGTCTTCCCATTCACTGCCCCAGTGGTCTATGCCATGCCCATGTCTTGTGGTTCATCTCGGTGTTAATTCCTGCATGGTTCAGCTTCCTCTCTGGGTGTCTCTCTCCTCCCCCCAGTCTCACCTGCCTCTTGTTTTTTTCCACAACATCTATAGACTCATTATGGACTTCTGTTTCTTCTTTCTTTTCTTTCCTCAGGCCCTTGCCTTTTTCTTGACGGTATCTCTTTTATCTGTAGGGGCAATATCGCTTTATATGGCCCTTCTCCCTACACCAAAACAGGTCCTCCTCCAATCTAACTGCTTATTGCGTGGGGCTCCCTGGGCCCTTGCCTCAGTCCTTGCCTCTTGGTAAGGCTCTTTTCTTCCATCTACAGAGGCACTCGTTTTTCAGGTGCCCCTTGCTCCCACACCCGTAACATCTTCGGGGTTGGGCTTCTGACCTCCTAAATCCAGAGCACCTTTCCCATTCCTGGTCCTTCTGCTACTTCCCGTCTGTAGGATCACTACAAACACTGCTGTTGGCCAGCTACCCTCATCAATATAGTCTTGTAAGTATACCTGGGCCTCCCACAGTGTCTGATGTTTTTTGAGATTCTGTCCCCATGTGGCATGGACCTGCCTGTTGTTTCCCAGCTCCCTACTGTGGTAGTGACAACTCCAGCATCTACTCTGATGCGGGATAACTTCCCTCAGCCACAAAAGCCTCTACTGCAGGCATCTCCATCTGCACTCCTCCCTGGGGTACTTGTCCTGTACAGTCTACCTTTGGCCCTTTGTATCAGAGCAACCGCCATACAGAGTCTCTCTCACAGTCCCCTTACATCAGAGAGACTCTCTCATACAGCCTTTTACTCAGTATACAGTCCTCCACAGAATCCCCTTCCCTCAGGGGTGACCAAGTGCCCACATACTCCACCAAATTGTCACAGGCTGCTCCTCTTACCGCTTATCTGGTGCCTCCTCCTGGTTACTCTGGGAATTAGCTCTCAAGGTCAATGCCCCTTCCCACAGTTGTACACCATCACCTCATCTCTCATTCTGCTCTACAGCTTCTCTCTTGTCCAGGAATCACAACATCCTCTTCCTGACTCAGCCATCTGGCTAAGTCATGCAGCATTCCCTATTCCAGCGTACAGTCCTTCAATTCTGTCACTCCCACAGTGACCAGGTAGTCTTCCCATTCACTGCCCCATGGGTCTATGCCATGCCCTCAGTGGCTGGTAGAGGAACACAGGCCCTCCCTCTACTCCAGGTTCCAGGCCAGGGACCCTCAACCCAGCAGTTCTGGACTTTCCTCCTCCAGCCCTCACTGCTCCCTCCCTGGACTGCTTCCTACAATTCCTAACTCCCCTTCTCTCTCTGGCAGTGCCAGCTCGAAACCTCTTCCCAAGGAGTTACTTCCATTTCCCAGCAGCAACCCCTGTCTGTTGCCAGATTCCTCGCTTTGTAGGCCCCACCTGTTCCTTACCAGCTGAACCTGCTTGCGATCAATTTCCTGACTCCCCGTCCAGGTGCAGCCAGTGGAGTTAATAGACCTACCTGGCCACCTTAATGCCTTCCAGTCCTGTGTGGGGTAGACATCCCATCAAAGAAATATTGTTGTCTAGGGGATAAAATGTGAATCTAACACCTTGGAATTTTGTTCCTGCCTATGCTGCAAACTTCCCATGTAACCTTTGACAGCCTGTTAGATTGTCTTGTTCCTCAGTTAGCCCATCTGCAAAAAGTATGGACCTATGACCTATGCACATTCTCCTTAGGCCCAGAGACCATGCTGGCTGTAAATGCAGGAAGAGGAGGTATTTCACCAGAACCTGGAATTTTATTACTTGCATTACAGTAGCTCCTAGGAATCTCAGTCAAGGACAGGGGTCCCATTGTGCAAGGTGATGTACTGACAAATGACAAAGGCAGTCCTCACCCAGAGAGCTCACAATCTACATGTCAGGCAGGAAGCAAAAGGTGGCAAAACAGGCAATAGGTGAAGAGGTGCGTTGGGAAGATGTGATAATAAAGCCAACAGAGTTAAGCAAAAAAGCACGTCACCACTTGCCTAGTCAATGCCAGATAGAAGTGGTTTGCAGGCATCATGGCACAGGTAGGGTTTTAGGAGGGATTTAAAGTGGCAGCTTTTCAGATTTTCCCCATGCAGCAGGGTTGTTGTGGAAAACAGAAGTATATTTTCACTTTTGAAAACCCATTTGGGCCATTTTGGAGGTTGACAATGAAAATATTCTCTGTCATTGGGCCAGATTTCCAGGCCCATTCTGTCTGTGCAAAGCAAGTAGTGCAACTCACCTAATACCAACTCACTAAGCCTTCTGAGGATTCTCCTTGTACTGGAAAATAACACAGGAGAATATTTCTGAAATGGCTGAAGAAAATTCCTCAAACTGTTTTTGAGTTGTGGGCCATTAGCAAAATTTCACTGACATGAAACGTTTACTTTTGTCTAATTGTTTTGGTCTCCCTTAAATTCATAAACAGCTTGGCACAATCCCTTTAAACTTTTCATACAGTTAAATCCTTGAAGTTGCTTCTATATCACGCTCCACCCCAGCCCCTAACAGATGGGTTGTTCTGGGGGAAATGGATATGTCTGGGCATCTCTATACTCTGGAGATCCCTGGCTCCTTAGGAGTGTTGGGCAGCTGGCATTAATTAGAGCAGCTCTACAGCTATTCTAACTTGGACCAGGAGTCCAGCCTAACAAAGATCAACCACAGGATTCAGGGACTCACCCACATGACATATACACTCTTTTACATATCCCCTCTGAAATTTGTCCAGTTACTGGGTTGTCTGATTATTACTTTAGATTAGTTCACAGAGTAATTATATTCCAGTTTTACAAGGGGAAATTTGTGTTCCGAAGATTAAATTTCTCTTGTTGCACCTGAACGGAGGCCTACTACTACTTCCAGGGTCAGACAAACCTATCTGAATAGGCATGATTTTAAAACCTGAACCTTACCTATGGGTTTGCAACAAGATTCAACCATGAGAAAGCCAGTGACCAGACAGTCAATGATACTGAGCACCTGCAACTTATACTGAAGTCAATAAGGGCTGCAAATCAGACCCAGGGTCATTCAAATGCAGACCTTTTCATACTTCAGAGCCTGCAAACCCATCCAAACCCAACTCTGATATAAAAATGTGTATTTCTACTTTGAACCAAATTTGGGAGGATTTGCACAGTCCACATATTTAGCCTGTGTATAATCCACCTGGTTCATCATGCATTCTGCTACTACATTTCAGAGGTTCTGCAGCGATGATGATAAAGCCTGTAGATTTTTCATGTATTACCTTCCCAGCTGTTTTCTCCATTCCATCTCCGTTAGGTGACGAAAAATCTATGTCCAAAGTGGTTTAATAGTATTAGCCAAATCATTCCCCACAGTTGGAACTAGTCCATTCAGAGGCTGCTTAATGTTTTGAGTAATTTTGTTGTTCAGAATACTAATTAAAGACTGGGCTGGTCACATCTAATGAATTGAGTGTTGTGAACATACTAGGAGTGGAAAAATCTTCACTTTTTTCTTTTTCACAGGTTACCAATGGTGCAAAGGGCCATTCAGTTACATACATTAAATTCTACTACCCAATTTTTTAATTTACCAGTTCCCTACATGAACAGAATGAGAGTCGGGGGGGGGGGGGAGGGGGAGGAAGTGTACTTCTGTTATAAGGGAGAGAAGAATCCAGCCCTACCTGTTTTCCCACTGCCTGAAGGAGATCTTCAGCCAAAAGCACTAGTGTAATCTCTAGGCCTAGGAGACTACATTAGTGCCTGTGGCTGAACCCAATTCATGTCCAAATAATCTTATCCGCAGTGCTGGTGGAAAATGCCTGCTGGGAACATTATGTATCACAAAACTCTAGTTAAAATTAAAATACATTGCAATTCTTGGGGTCTGTTTGTAACAGCTTCATTGTGAGCCCAATTAATAAATAAATCATTTTTGAATTCGGTAACTTTCTTCAACTATCACCTCTTAGCTTGGTTTGGGTGAGAACCTTCATATTTTTATTCACTCAACTACAAACTCAGTACTTGAGTAAATTAAAAGAAAATGCAGGCAAGATCTTATTAGCGAGCCATGCCACACCTTCCATTTTTAAGCAAAACTTCTCATTGACTTCAGTGGTGAGTTCTTCTGATAAACAGATGGCACAATGCAGTCTAATATTGTCACAATTGTCCTTTAATAGTCACCTGCTAAGTCTGAGCATATGCAGTACTCTCACATTCATTACATTCAGCATATGGGCTATTCCAAACAGAACAAAGTGCTTTGCTTTTTTTGAAATTTGTAACTGTAAAAGTTCCCATTATAGAGCTGAGAGATAATAAAAAAGAAGAGAGAAATCTATAACTGGGATTTAGTTCAATTCTGTGTTCCTAAATCAGAACACATTCTTCTGCTGGAGTTAACACAATGTATTTGCAGCCTTGCTGTCCAACATAAATGCTTTATTTTTTCAGATACTTTTTAGTTTTGTTCAAAAAACAAAACAAAACAAAACAACAACAGGAAGATCTATGTCCACTGTGTCTGAAATTCCTATCTGCAATTTCCTACCTTGTATCTATGGGCTGAAATCAGGGAAGAATAGAATTTTAGCTCCCTAAAACAGATTGCCTTCGGTCATGTCTGGAGCAACCACATGAACATCAGTTGGGGGTAACTGTGGGGAGAGAATGTTGTTCTGCGGCATCTGTTATCGTGACTTCAGAATTTGGTTGTCACATTCTTATTTAGGTTTTGCTGCCCTCCGCACCCACTTGCAGGGTTTATTCAGCTGTAAATCGGACTGGGTTTAAGCATAACCAGTGTAAATGGTCAGTCGGAGATCCCCTGTTTTGGGCCCATCACAGCAGCTTGCTTTCTCCTTCTCTGGCACTAGGATCAGTATAGAATGACAATTTTCTACCAGAGTCTCCTCTCCCAGCACCACAGGAGATGGAGTCAACTCCTGGTGTGATCCTCCATGCTGGTAGCTTGGAGCCTTGACATTTTTTGTGACTCTGCAAACAGTTAGACTGGCCCTAGGTATGTGTTAAAGTCCCTTCACTTCCTGTCATAGAAAGATCTGGTAATATTTCTCTACAGAAACATCATCTTGACAACGGGGCCGGCTCCAGGCACCAGCTTCTCAAGCAGGTGCTTGGGACGGCTGCTCCGGAGAGGGGCAGCACATCCAGGTATTCGGCGGCAATTCGGCGGACGGTCCCTCACTCCGCCTGGGAGTGAAGGACCTCCCGCCGAATTGCCGCCGCAGATCGTGATCGTGGCTTTGTTTTTGTTTTTTGTTTTGGCTGCTTGGGGTGGCCAAAACCCTGGAGCCAGCCCTGCTTGACAATTTGAATAAATTTACATTTTCAGCATAGTCAGTTGAATCAGGGATTTCTGTCCTTGCTAGAACCCTGACTATACAGATAGTTTGTGATCTAATTTGGTTCTTTTTCAGTGGGTTCATCATGAGTCTGGGTCAAATAAATAAATATATAAAAAATAATAAGACCAGATGCTGCTTTGTGTGAAATCGTTTTTCACTGATGTCATTTTTAGAAATTGTTTATGACAGTCTTACGTAGGGAATTATACTTTTATGATGAACTGAGCTTCATTATTGGAAACATTCCCAATGAATTAAGAAACCATCTACTTTGGAAACCACTTGGGCTGGAAAAGCTGAGCACACTTCCAGCTTCAGATAATTTCCCCCCATTTAGGTAAAGGTCTGATCCAACAAGGTAGTGAATAACTACTGATCAGTGCTTAGCACATTGTGAGATAGCTGTGACACACTGTAAGCCAAAACAACACCCTGAACCCCCATATTCACTACTGTTATACGATTATGATTAAGGCTACATTTTAGTCATGGGTGTTAAAAAGCCCCTTGATGATACTGTGCCCCAACTGGTACCTGTAAATAGACTCAAGGCCTATCATAGTAGAGTGGCCGGGGTAAACATGATCTGTTGTGTCGAAGGGGAAACTGAGCCACACCCACTCACTGATTCGATGGCTGGATGCCAAGATGGGTCAACTGTGGGGAATATGGAAATCTGTAGTGAGCTGACACCAGTCAAAAAGGAGGAAGTGTTATCAGCACTGCAAAGGTACAGTGAGGTATTTTCCAACAAACCAGGGAGGACACACTTGCTGACCCCTAGAATCCTCACAAAAGGAACACAGCCCCCCCTCTCCTCCCTTCCAGGCCTTACAGGGCCGCCGGCAAGGTAAAGGAGCAAATTCGTGCTAAGATACAAAGCATGTAGGACCTGAGGGTGATTAAGGAATCTGACAGTGCGTGGGCTTCCCCTGTGCTTTTGGTCCACAAAGGGATGGCACTGTAAGATTGTGTGTAGACTATAGGAAACTCAATGCTGTCACGGTAACAGATGCATACCCCATGCCGAGAATTGATGACATGCTGGATGTGCTGAGCCAAGCCAAGTACCTCAGTACCTTTGATCTAACTAAAGGTTACTGGCAGATCCCTTTGGAGGGGGAAGCACAACAAAAATCAGTTTTTATCACTGGTATAGGGCTCTATTAATTTACGGTGCTACCTTTTGGTCTGGTAAATGCTGGGACAATCTTCCAGAGACTGGCCAATAGAGTGTTAAATGGTTTGCAGAATTATGCTAGGGCATACATAGATGACATTGCAGTATTCAGCAACACCTGGGGTGACCACAAGGAGCACCTGGGAATTGTGCTATCAAAGCTCAAAGAAGCTGGGCTAACTGTGAAACCTTCTAAGTGACTGCCCCTTCTCTGGGACACTGGGTGGGTGGGGGCAAAATATCTCCCGACCCTCTTAAGGTGGAAGCCATCGTAAAATGGCCTGTACCCCAAACTAAAAGGAGAGTCCAATCCTTCATAGGCTTGGCAAACTATTACAGGAGATTTGTGGAGGGGTTCAGTGACATTGTATCCTCAATCACAGACTTATGTAAAAATCATCAACCTAATAAGGCAATTTGGTCAGAGGCATACCAGAAAGGCTTCGATAAGGTAAAAGCACTCTTGTCTGTGGTGCCTGTGCTGGCCAACCCTGACTTTGATACGACTTTTGAATTGTGTACTGATGCATCAGACACAGGGCTGGGTGCTGTGCTGATGCAGACAGGGGAGGGCAGCAAGAAGCATCCCATTGCCTTCCTACGCAAAAAGCTGGCCCCTACTGAACAGAATTACTCTGTCGTAGAGGAGTGCTATGCCATTGTGTGGGCCGTCAAACCACTAAGGCCTTACCTCTTTAATAGGAGGTTCGGGATTCTAACTGACCATTCACCCTTGGCATGGCTCAACCGGACTAAGGACACAAACTCCAAACTGCTATGCTGGAGCTGGTCCTGCAGGAATTTGACATGGAAATTATGCATATTAAAGGAAAAGAGAACTGGGTAGCAGATGCCCTGTCCAGAAAAGAGGACTTTTAGGTATACTGCCTCTGCCATGGACAGTGTCCATCTCACAGTATATTCAGGAGGGCAGTGTGACGTTGCACTCCATATGCTTTATGGAAATATGCTAATGAATATGACATAACTGGAATATGCTTTACGCTAAATACCCATTGTAAGATGTCATTAGAAACCTTGTAATCTACTAAGTGTGTTCATCCTATTTGTTTGCATGTATTATTTCTATATCTGGAGTATTAATCTGTATTAATCACTTCTATATCTCTATATTAGGAGATATAAACTTGTATCACTGATGTAAACATATTAAGTGGAAACCATTAAGGGTACTCCAGAAACAATTAGTTGTAAATGGCCTTAGTTACTTGAAAGCCTTCCTGTGTACGTGCGGGCCAGCCCATGGGGAATGGAGACTAGGGGTCTTATAGTGACATGTGACCATGTCACCTGATAATGAAATCCATCTTAAATCTGGTACTTTTCAATTAAGACGGAGGGGTGGGGACCAAGAGAGACAAAAGATTCCTGCCTTGAGCCAAAGCTATAAAAGCGGGTGGAGCAGGACAAAGAGAGGCTAGTCATGAGAAAACCCCTGCTTACCACCTAGATGTCTGTTAGAACTAATAAGGACTGTACCGGGGAAAGGATTGGGCCCAGACTAGGAAGGAGTCTAGTCTGTGAAAGAAGTTTATTGGAACATCTCTGAGGGGGAGACATTACCTGTAATCAGTTTCTTAATGTATTAGGCTTAGACTTGTGTGTTTTTGATTTATTTTGCTTGGTGACATACTTTGTTCTGTCTGTCATTACTTGAAACCACTTAGATCCTACTTTTTAAACTTAATAAACCACTTTTGTTTATTAATAAACCCAGCGTAAGTGATTAATACCTGGGGGAGCGAACAGCTGTTTATATCTTTCTATCAGTGTTATAGCGAGCGGACAATTTATGAGTTTACCCTGTATACACTTTATACAGAGTAAAATGGATTTATTTGGGGTTTGGATCCCATTGGGGTCTGGATGCTGGAGATAGGTAACCTACTGAGTGGTTTTCAGTTAAGCCTGTAGTTTTGGGGGTGTGGACCAGACCCTGGGTCTGTGTTGCAGCAGGCTAGCATGTCTGGCTCAACAAGACAGGGTTCTGGAAGTCCCAAGCTGGAAGGGAAAACAGGCTCAGAAGTAATTTCAGCACATCAGGTGACAGTTCCAAGGGGCTCTCTGTGACTGAACCCATCACAATGGGTATTTTTAGTAAAAGTCATGGACAGGTCACAGGCTGTAAACAAAAATTCATGGCCCATGACTTGTCCATGACTTTTACTATATACCCCTAACTAAAACTTGGTTGGGGGGGGAGCTGCAGGTGCTCTGGGAGAGTGGTCAGCTGGGGGAGGTGGCCTGGGACCCCACTAGTGCTGAGGGAGGGATGGTTGGCAGGGTTCACAGGCTCCCTACCTAGCTCCACGTGTCCCTGCAGCTCTTAGGTGGTGGTGGAGTCAGGGGGCTCCGCATACTGCTCCCGCCACAAGCACCAGCTGTGCAGCTCCCATTGGCTGGGAACTGCAGCCAATGGGAGCTGTGGGGGCGGGGCCTGCGGGTGCAGGCAGCGTGCGGAGCCCCCTCCACCTAGGAGCTGCAGGGCCAGGCCAGTGGGAGCCACGGAGCACCCCACCCTTAGGTAAGCACCCCCACACACCTTCCAACCCATTGCCTCTAGCCCTGAGCCCCTTCCCACACACCCAAACTGCTGCTGCTGGCCCAGGGACTGCGCAGCTCGGGCAGCCCCTGAGCCAGCACCAGCCACTGCAGAAGTCACAGAAGTCATGGAAAGTCACGGAATCCATGACTTCCATGACCTTTGTGACAGACTCGCAGCCTTAATTATGATATGTTTTGTACAAAGTATGCCTTATGATGTATCATTTGAAAAGTCATAAGATTTTGAACATTATTGTCCTGTTAAAATGTGTGTATCATCATTGTATATGGAGTTATGAGATTTTGCTAAATGTTTGTTACTGGAGCATGTTGTAATTCTGGGGAACACCCACAGTCTAGCTCTTCAGAGATGAAGGGGTGGCCAACACCCAGCCAGCTGCTAAGAGACCAGTGTCTGTTTAATCAGCCATTCACCATCAGGGGAGTTGTAATCAAGAAATTTACAATTTACCTGAAGGACAGTCGGCAGCTCACCTATGCCATGGAACAGCCTGACTCCATGACACTGCAAGGACTTTTCCAGTAAAAAGGGCCAGAATATAAAAAGAGGGAACAAAGACCCTGTCCACCTTTCTCCTCCCCCACGTCTACTGAAACAAGATTGCTTGAAAGACTTTGAACTGGGGAGACTGGCCCCAGGCTGGGAAGGGTATCTGGCTGTTACCTGAAATTGGGCCAGCTGGTAAGCTTAGGGAGGACTAATGACCCACCAGAGTTTGGCAGAAAGCAGCACATTTATTATACTGATAGCTAAGCTCAAAAGAAGGAGCGGGGTGTCACACTCACACTCACATACTCACGCTCCCAGGACAGGCACGGCACTGGAGATGTCAGGATCCTTCAAGGTAAGTGTCCCACAGCGCAGCAATGGATGGTGCAATGAAGGTAAGTCTTCCCGAGGCACGATGAAATGCAATGCAGTGACCCACTGGCCAGGTGGTCTGGGTGAAGGGCCTTCATGGGAGGTACAATCTTGTGAGTGCACTCCCGAGAACATGGCCCTTCCCCTATTAAGGACCTGGTCCTCATGACCTGCAACTAGAGATGACTTGGGCGCATCTGGTTGGTCACACTCCACCTCGGGCAGTGTCCATGCATAGGGCATGTGATCTCTGCCTAATCAGAGTCCCAGACACCTTCTCTACCTGGGAGCTCTTCTGATCTTCAAGGTGCTCAAGCAGCCAATTCATCCCACAAGCATTCCATGAGGGAGAGGGAGGGGGAAAGCCACTTCACAGGTATTTAAAGAGGGAGAGGAGACAAAAAGGAGGGGGATGTAACAGACCTTTTTAACCTACAGGTTATACAGAGCATAGTCACACAGAGCATACAGATCACTGCTGCTCCTACAACACTGGCCTGTGTATTAAAAACTGTGAATTGCCTGCAACATCCAGGGGGTGAGAAAAGCTGTTTGCGTCAAATCTTAGTTTGGTCAATTTTAGGAAACAGCTTGCAATTTTATCTTTTATTTATTTTTTATAACCAATTCTGATCTTCTATGCTTATACCACTTATAATCACTTTAAATATATCTTTCTGTAATTAATAAACTTGTTTTAATGTTTTATCTAAACCAGTGTGGTTTTGACTGAAGGGTTGGGGAATCTACTCAGGTTACTAAGGCTGCTGCATGATAATTTCTTTGTTAAAAGGACAGACTATGACCTTGTATTTCTCACTAAGTAACTGAGCAGTACAAGACCCTACATTTCTGGGGTGCAAGGCTGGGACTAGGGATATGCGGGTGTTGCCCTATATGTAATTCAAGAGTAGCTGGGCATAGCATTCTGGTATATGTCTGGGAGTGACTTGCATCCTAGAGGCTGGGGAGAATGGGCAGAGTGGCAGCTCATACGGCAAAGCAGGGCATAGTGTACACCAGACTGGAGAATTAAGGGGGCACAACTATCCTACAATCCAGAGTGAACCCTGGGGGATGTCACAATAGGACCCTATTAGCCTTACTTTTAATCAGCTATAGAAATTTAGCCAATTACCATAAATGAAGACCCTGAAGATCAGGAACATGCCCTTGATAGATCACGAGTTACTCACTTTAAGTGAGCTCTGAAATAAAGTAAGTATCAGTACACCCATCTTTTCCTATTAATATACTATTTTTATAGTAAGACTATTTCTGTGCTTCTGGAGTTACCCTGGTATACTTTACATAATAGCCTGAACCACAGAAATGTCAAGGGTAAAAGATTTTGCTGGTTTTTAATCCTTGTGGTATTGAGGTGTATTGTTGAAGAAGACAGCAGAGGGCACTGCAGGCAACTTTAAGGTTGCTGATTAGGAGACATTACTCATTGTTTAAAACAAAATTACATCCATTATGCTCAGCATTTGAAAAGATCACAGAATAACAAACATTTCATAGCCTGTTCACTGTGAGAAAAGTATATTTAACCATGAAAGGTATTATGTAAAATTTCTGTTAGTGCCAAATATGAGATATGGAGTAACCTGATATTTGGAAGAGTTGGATACTGAATAAGAACCAGAGTTTGTTTGTTTAAAGGTTATGCACTCTCAGGTAGGGGTTGTGAATGAAAAGCACCTCAGATACCCTTGTCTACCATGGTGCAAACAAATAAATAATAATTACCCAATCTTAATGTGCCAAATCAAACCCTATAGTGCAGGGGTCGGCAACCTTTCAGACGTGGTGTGCCGAGTCTTCATTTATTCACTCTAATTTAAGATTTTGCATGCCAGTAATACATTTTAACGTTTTAAGAAGGGCTCTTTCTATAAGTCTAGAATATATAACTAAACTATTGTTGTATGTAAAGTAAATAAGATTTTTAAAATGTTTAAGAAGCTTCATTTAAAATTAAATTAAAATGCAGAGCCCCCTGGACCAGTGGCCAGGACCCGGGCAGTGTGAGTGCCACTGAAAATCAGCTCGCGTGCCCCCTTCAGCACCCATGCCATAGGTTTCCTACCCCTGCTATAGTGGAATGCCATGGAGAAAGTGCTGATCTGGATCTCAGATCTGTAGCTCAAGCTTATCTCTAAGATCATTTACATTTTGCAGACAAAATTCTCTGTTGATTTAAATTGCCACAGCTCCACTGAAGTGAAGAGTTTTGTGGTATTGGGTATTTTACTTTAAGGCCCAGCTCCTGAAGTCAAGTGATTACATAAGAATTTTCAGAGTAGCAGCCGTGTTAGTCTGTATCCGCAAAAAGAACAGGAGTACTTGTGGCACCTTGGAGACTAACAAATTTATTAGAGCATAAGCTTTCGTGGACTACAGCCCACTTCTTCGGATGCATACAGAGTGGAATAAATATTGAGGTGATATATATATATATATACACACATACAGAGAGCATAAACAGGTGGGAGTTGTCTTACCAATTCTGAGAGAGAATTTTAATTTTTTAAAAATTAATTTAAAAAGAAAAAGACACATCTAATCCTCATAGTTACAGAGAAAAGTTTAAAAATGTGACCTGCATATGACTTAAAGTCTCAAAACCAGATGCAAATAAAGGAACATTTAAAAAAAAAATCTTGTGATTTTTGCAGGCCTGACTCAGATTTCAAATGTTTGGGGTAGGCAATACTGGGGCTGTCAATGGAGCAGTGGCAATTTACAGCAGCAACGAGTTTGGCCTTGCATTTCTGAAGATACTGCTGGCAAGAGCAAAAGACACAAAAACAGCCCCTCTTCCCCCCCCAGAAAAATAATCAAGTGCATCAGAAGCAGGAAGCCTGCCAAAAATCACTGGGGCTACTGGATGATTGAGGTGCAAAAGGAGCACTCAAGGAAGATAAGGTCATTGCAGAAATGAATTATTTTCCTGGGCCTTCACTGCAGAGGATATGATGGACATTCCCACACCTGAGCCATTCTTTTTAAGAGACAAATATGAGGAACTGTCCCAGATTGAAGTGTCAATAGAAGAGGTTTTAGAAAACAATTTGATAATACAGAAAATACATTTTGCCAGAGAGGCGCTGCAATTATGCCTTTCACACACCAGGAGCTGCTGTGGTGCCAGAACAAAGGGCAGCTGGCTCACTGTAGCAGCCAGCAGTTGACAGGGAGAGCACAGAGGCTGCTTTTTTCACTGAAATATGCCTGCAGGGCCAGGTGAGGTGGGCATGGGATATGAGTGTGGTGGGGCGACTACCCCACACCCAGAGAGACTGGGCTGCGGCAGGCCTAGGCGCCTGCGTAGCCGCGCGGCCAATCAGGAAAGGGCTTACTGGGAGCCAATCAGAAGGCAGATTGGAGCCAGCCAATCAGGGCCCGCCTGAGCCATATAAAAGACTGCCCAGAGCAGGAGCAGTCAGTCTGTCCCAGGCCTTCAGAGGGGAAGGTCTGTCTCCAGAGCTGGGAGGCCAGCACCATGGACAGCGCAGTGCAGGCCAGCCTGAGAGAGGGGGAGAAGGCCCTGCTCCATAGCCTGCTAGGCGGCAGGCCTGGGAGGAGGAGGCCTAGCGTAGCGAAGGGCTGTTGGGGAAGCGCTCCAGAGGGATAGTCAGAGGAGGAAGGAGAAGGAAGACAGCAAGACTGTCGCCCGAGGGCCTCTGGACCGGGACTCAGAGTAGTGGGCGGGCCTGAGTCCCCACTCCCCCTTTTTCCCCCCCTTTGTTTGCTGTGCTGCCCTATGCACAGCCACAGGCCGCAGGGAGCGGCCGGCCAGAACCACGCCAGGTCCTGGACTGTGAGGATCGGACTCGAAGGTGTGGGGCTGTTGTTTACCACTCCCGAAAGGGAGTGTGAATGGACAAAGGGACACTGTCGGAGGACAGTGTTCTAGAAGAGGACGCCGACGTCGGGAGCAACGCAAGTCCGTGTACCCCACAAAGGCGAGACAACAGGTAGGACGCCACCCAAAGAGGGCGCTCTACTGGTGCAAACTAATTCCCCGAGACGACCAGGAGGGGGCGCCACAGTGGTGAGCTACCGACCCTGTCACACGTGGTGGAGAATGCAGGCATAGCGGTCCGCCCCTGATACGAGGGGCCAGCGCCAAGACTGCGGACTATTGCCCAGAGCAGTGCCTTGTGCAGACAGACAGTCGACCCAGATTGTGGGTGCAGACCCGGACCCACCAAAGGGGTCCAGAGTGTGGGGGTTGAATCGGGAGTAACCCGCTGAACCCCAACATGGAGGCTGAAAAGTTATTAAAATGGTTGCTAGAGAAGCAGCAGGAGCAGTCAGCCCAGCAGCACCACCAGCAGGTGCAAATGCTGCAGCAGATGACCACTCAGCAGCAGCTGATGATGACCCAGCACCAAGAGAATCAGCAGCAGCTCCTCCGGGAGTTGGCCACCCAGCAGCGGGTGCAGCAGAAACATTTGGTGCAACAGATGGCCGCGCTATTACGCCCGGCGGGAGGCACCCCTGCCGCCCCCTTGGGGACCGGACTGGGGGATACCCCAGGGGCACTACCGGTACGCCTCACCAAGATGGGGCCTGAGGACGACCCAGAGGCCTATCTGGTGACATTTGAACGGGTGGCGACTGCTGCCCGGTGGCCTTCAGAACATTGGGCCACGTTACTAGCCCCTTATTTGACGGGGCAGGCTCAGGCCGCATATCGGAGCCTCGACCCCCGGGAAGCGCTCGAGTACGCCCGAGTGAAGGCGGCCATCCTAGACCATACCGGCATTAGCCCAGAGACCTACCGACAGCGACTCCGTAAGGAACAATATCCTCCGGGGGCCCGACCCCGCGCTGTGGCCCAACGCATCCGAGACCACTGCTGGAGGTGGTTGAACCCAGAGGGCCTGACGGGACCCCAGGTGGCGGAGATGATAGCCTTAGAGCAGTTCACCCAGATCCTACCCCCGGGAGGGAGGGCCTGGGTGCGACGGCATCGCCCGGCCACCCTCTCTGCAGCAGTGGCCTTAATGGAGGATTACTTATCGGCCGAGGGGGCGGAGGCGCCACCCCGAGCGGCCGGAAGCCTTGGTCGCAAGGGCGGCGCAGAGAAGGGGAACTCTCGTGGGGTGGGAGCCTCCGAACCACTGGCAGGCAACAGCCATGGGCATCCGAGGCCTCCCAACCCTGAACCCTGACCCAAGTTACTACCGGTGACGACTCGGAGGGAGCGACAGCCCCCGGAGCGAACAGGCCCCCCCCGGAGGAGGCACAAGCCCGGCCGAGATCCGAGAGAGGTGCTGGGGCTGCGGTCAAGAAGGACATTTCCGGTGAGATTGCCCTTTTATGGACTGCAGCTACGGGCAGGCCTGGATGGCTGGACAACGGGCACGGAAGAGAGGGGCAGGAAAGTTGATAGTCCCGGTCCGGGTTGAAGGGAACCCCACTAACGCCCTCGTAGATTCGGGGTGTAGTCAGACCCTCATACGAGAGGGGCTAGTCCCAAACCTCAATCTTTCGGGGCCCCCGATCTACCTACAGTGTGTGCCTGGAGACATCCGCCAGTATCCCACAGCCTGGGTCAAGATGGGAGTAGGCTGCCGAGAGGAGGGTCTCCGGGTAGGAGTGGCCCCTAGGCTGGCCTACCCGGTGGTGTTGGGACGAGATTGGCCCGGCTTTGGAGAGGTCCTCCTGAGATATCAGCCGCCCAAGCCCTGACCAGACAGGACTATAGCACCGGGAACGGGGCTGCTCGGGCGCAGGACAAGGGGTGACCCCGGCGAGGGGACCTCCTCGACGGCAGAGACCCCCGTGAATTGTCCTGGAGGCAGGCCCCGTTCGGTGGAGGATGCCCAGGTAGAGTTAGAGTGTGACGGGGACTTCTTACGGGAGCAACGGGAAGACCCAACCCTAAGCCGAGCCTGGGAACAAGCTACCAACCCTGCTATTGAGGGGGACGGGACGCTACGGATTCCGCAGGGCCCCCGCTTTGAGGTATGGCAGGATCGCCTGTACCGAATAGCGCAGGAACCCCAGACCCGGGAGACGTTCCGCCAGCTGTTGGTCCCCCGGAGACTGCGAGCCGGCCTCCTTCATTTAGCCCACACAAACCCTTGGGCCGGACACCTGGGACGCGAGAAGACCCTACAGAGGGTGGCCCGCCGGTTTTTCTGGCCAGGCATCCACCGGGAAGTGGCAGACTTTTGCGCCTCGTGCCCAGAATGCCAGCGAGCCGGACCGAAAGGGGTAGCCCTTGCACCCCTGGTACCCAGGCCAGTCGTGGGGGTACCCTTTGAACAGATCGGGATGGACCTCGTTGGCCCCCTTGAGCGAAGTAAGACAGGGAACCGCTTTATACTAGTAGTTGTGGACTACGCAACACGCTATCCCGAAGCCGTTCCCCTAAAGACAGCGACGGCACCGACCATTGCGGGTGAATTGGTAAAGATTTTCGCCCGGGTTGGGATACCCGGGGAAATATTGACGGACCAGGGCACCAATGTGTCCTCCAAGTTAATAGCCGAGCTATGTCGCCTCCTCCATATCCGGACCCTCCGGACATCTGTGTACCACCCGCAGACTGATGGCTTGGTAGAGCGGTTCAATGGTACGCTAAAAGCCATGTTGCGGAAGTTTGTGGAGGAGGACCCCTCGCATTGGGACACCTTATTGCCGGCCCTGCTGTTTGCAGTAAGAGAGGTACCACAGGCCTCGACGGGATTCTCGCCTTTCGAACTCTTATATGGCAGGCAGCCCAGGGGAATACTGGATCTCCTGAAGGAGGAGTGGGAAACACAGGAAACACGGGTCCTTGGGACCACACAATACGTGTTACAACTCCGGGAGCAACTCCAAACGTTAGGAGCCTTCGCCCGTGAAAACCTGGAACGGGCCCAGGCATGCCAGGAGCGCCTCTATAATTGAGGGACTAGAGGGAGGAAGTTCACCCCAGGCGATCGGGTGCTGCTTTTACTGCCCTCTGCCGAGTCGAAGCTCCTAGCCAAATGGCAGGGTCCCTATGAAGTGATCCGACGAGTGGGGCCGGTCGATTATGAGGTCAGACTACCTGGTCGACGTAAAGAGACGCGCATTTATCACATTAACCTTCTAAAGGCCTGGAAAACCCGGGAAGCCATGTTCATTGGCCCGTCCACCCCAGATTCGGAACTTGGACCCCTAGCAGGGGACCTTCCCGACCCCAGACCGGCCACGCTGGGGTCAGGCCTCAGCCCCAGACAAAGGGGGCAACTACAACGGGTGGTAGAGAAGTTTCCAGACGTTTTATCGGCCCGCCCGGGCCGGACGACTTTAATGAGTCATCATATCGCCACCGACCCCGGGAAGAGGGTGACGGATAACCACCGGCCGTTGCCCAAGAAAATGTGGGATACAGTTCGACGGGAAGTAGAGACGATGTTAGAGATGAGAGTGGTAGAGGAGTCGATGAGCAAGAGCCCTATCGTCCTAGTTCCAAAACCAGACGGGACGACTCGGTTTTTCATCGATTTCAGGAAGGTCAACGCTATCTCCCGTTTTGATGCCTACCCAATGCCGAGAGTGGATGAACTGTTAGAGCGCCTCGGGGGAGCCAAGTATCTGTCAACCTTAGATTTGACTAAAGGATATTGGCAGATCCCACTGACGCCAAACTCCCGGGCGAAGACGGCCTTCCCTACGCCTTTCGGCCTCTTCCAGTTCATAACCATGCCGTTCGGGTTACACGGAGCGGCGGCCACGTTTCAACGCCTGATGAACAAGGTCCTCCAACCCCACGACCACTACGCGGCGGCGTACATAGATGATATCGTCGTTTACAGCCTCGACTGGGAGAGCCATTTACACCACCTGGCAGCAGTGTTACAAGCCCTCAGGGCGGCCGGCCTAACAGCTAACCCGGCGAAATGTCACTTAGGCCAAGAAGAAGTGACCTACCTGGGATACACGGTAGGAGGGGGGAAACTAACACCCCTGATTAGCAAAGTACAAGCCCTCAGGGACGTACCCACCCCCACAACGAAGAAACAAGTACGTCAGTTTTTAGGACTAGCTGGGTACTATCGTCGCTTTGTGCCAGACTTCGCGTCTATAGCCGCCCCCTTGTCAGACCTAACTAAGAACTCCCAACCTCGACAGGTACAGTGGACTACACAATGCGAGCGAGCCTTTAACACACTCAAGGAACGGCTCACTCAAGAACCAGTACTACGACACCCCAACTTCGCGAAAGAGTTTATACTACAAACAGACGCTTCGGAAGTTGGCCTGGGCGCAGTACTCTCCCAGGAAGTAGACGGGGAGGAACATCCCGTACTGTATCTAAGCCGGAAGCTGTTCCCCCGGGAAAGACATTTCTCAACGATAGAGAAAGAGGCCCTGGCGGTACGGTGGGCTATCGATGCCCTACGTTACTACCTGCTAGGGAATAGTTTTAAGTTAATCACAGATCACGCCCCTTTGCGATGGATCCACAGCATGAAAGACACGAACGCTAGAATTATGCGGTGGTACCTCGCCCTCCAGCCATACGACTTCCAGGTGCTCCACCGACCGGGTAAGGCCCATACTAACGCCGATTTCTTCTCCAGGCTAGGGGAGGAGGGTGAAGAAACGGATCAAGGAGGGGGATCCTTAGTGCAGGAGGTGGTCTGCGAGGGGGCAGTCAAGCCCCAATCCAACTGCCGAGGCCCCAGACAGTTAGCCCTGACGGCAGAGGATCCGTCACATTCGTACAGGGTGTGTCCCAAATGCACAGAGAGTGCAAGAGGAGGAGCCTAGGCAGGCGGCCGTGGGAGAAGAAGCCCAGGTGGGGGACCAGCCCGCGCTCCTGGAGCTGCCGAGGACTGCAACTCCTCCAGGTCGAGAGGGAGCCTCACTGTGGGAGGGACCGACAGATGCGGTGGACCACAAGACCCGTGGAGAATCAGGAGACCCGTGGGACACGCCAGCAGCGGAATGGATAGGAGGCAGTTTAAGGGAATCAACGGACTGGTACGTCGGACCCGGTAAGCCTCAGCGTGTTTCGGTGGGACCCCCCTGCTGAGATGGTGGATAAGCCGGGTTGCCCGGTGGCAAGGACTAATTTCCGGGACTTTGGGGCCAGTAGGCCATAGGACCCAGTGACAAGGGCTAAGTTCCTAGACTTTGAGCCGGTAAGCCGAGCCACTGTGGGACAAAGTCTGCTTTCCGAGCTCTAGGCCATTGGGCCGGTTAGGATACCCCCGGGAGGGTTCTTAAGGGGGAGGGTGTGTGGTGCGGCGACTACCCCACACCCAGAGAGACTGGGCTGTGGCAGGCCTAGGTGCCTGCGTAGCCGCGCGGCCAATCAGGAAAGGGCTTACTGGGAGCCAATCAGGGCCCGCCTGAGCCATATAAAAGACTGCCCAGAGCAGGAGCAGTCAGTCTGTCCCAGGCCTTCAGAGGGGAAGGTCTGTCTCCAGAGCTGGGAGGCCAGCACCACGGACAGTGCAGTGCAGACCAGCCTGAGAGAGCGGGAGAAGGCCCTACTCCATAGCCTGCTAGGCGGCAGGCCTGGGAGGAGGAGGCCTAGTGTAGCGAAGGGCTGTTGGGGAAGCGCTCCAGAGGGATAGTCAGAGGAGGAAGGAGAAGGAAGACAGCAAGACTGTTGCCCGAGGGCCTCTGGACCGGGACTCAGTAGTGGGCGGGCCTGAGTCCCCCCCTCCCCCTTTTTCCCCCCTTTGTTTGCTGTGTTGCCCTATGCACAGCCACAGGCCGCAGGGAGCGGCCGGCCAGAACCACGCCAGGTCCTGGACTGTGAGGATCGGACTCGAAGGTGTGGGGCTGTTGTTTACCCCCCCCCCGAAAGGGGGTGTGAATGGACAAAGGGACACTGTCGGAGGACAGTGTTCTAGAAGAGGATGCCGACATCGGCAGCAACACAAGTCCGTGCACCGCACAAAGGCGAGATGATCGGCGGGACGCCACCCAAAGAGAGTGCTCTACTGGCGCAAACTAATTCCCCAAGACGACCAGGAGGGGGCGCCACAGCGGTGAGCAACCGACCCTGTCACAATGGGATATGTGACAGACAGACAGATCGAGATACAGGCAGCTGTTTGGGGTCACAGACTGGAGTTCAGAAGGGCTAGTGGGGGGGATAGACTGGGGTGGGGACTGAATGGGAGTGGGGGTGCTGGGACACCAGTGAGGGCTGGGGGGTGAGCACAGGGCAGTGGGTGAATGGGGGTGAGGGGTGGCTGAGTAGGGGTGCAGGAACAGGGGCAGATGTGCTTGACTGAATGGGAAAAGCTAGGGGTCAGCCAGGGTCCACAGGGGGAGGCTCCCCAACTCCCTAACAATCCCTTCCCAACAAAACCAAAACAAAACAAAAAAACCAAACTGTTCCCACCCACACCTAACAACCCTCCAGGTTCACTCCCAGGCCTTCCCAGCAATTACTTCTCTCTCCTTCAGCTCCTCTGATACCCCTGACTCCATCAAGCCTCTGCACTACTTCTCAGAGATGCAGGAAATACATTTCTGTATTGTAGATTAAATGAATTACACAAAGTTCTGTATTAATATGCCTAGTAAGAAATTTATTTATCAAAAACATTTCCTGAATATTTTTTATAGTCTGTATTGCTACAGACCTACTTGTTGACAGGCATTTTGAAATAAATTACCAAAATAACTGAAATTATATTGTGTTATTTTGACAAATAAAATATGCAGAATTTTAAAATAGTGTGCTCAGAATTTTTAATTGTTTTGACACAGAATTCCCCCAGGAGTAACCAGCTGACTGGATGCTAGGTAATATAATGTTGATTTTTTTTAAAAGAGGCTATTAAAGGCCAGGAGGCTAACTTCAGGACCAGGCAAACTGGTTGAAAGTATAGTAAAGAACAGAATTATCAGGATTTGTTGGGGAGAGTCAACACAGCTTTTGCAAAGTGAAATCGTGCCTCACCAATTTATTAGAATTCTTTGAAGGGCTCAAACAAACAGGTGGACAAGGGTGATTCAGTGGATATAGCGTACTTGGACCTTTCTGAAAGTCTTTGACAAGGTCCCTCACCAAAGACTCTTACACCAAGTAAGCAGTCATGGGAGAAGAGGAAAGATCCTATCATGGATTAGTAATTGGTTAAAAGATCGGAAACAAAGGACCGGAATAAATGGTCAGTTTTTAGAATGGAGAGAGGTAAATAGCAGGGTCTCCCAAGTATCTGCACTGGAATCAGGGCCTGGGGGGGGGAAGGGGGCAAGTGGGGCAATTTGCCCCAGGCCCCACAAGCCTTGGCTGAGAATCCCTTCACTGGCTACTCACCCGGCGGCGGTCCGGGTCTTCGACATTTTGGTGGCGGGCCCTTCATCAACCTCTCAACCCATCTGTTACCTTCTCTTCCCTCCCACCAGGCGTGGCTCCAGGCACCAGAGCAGCAAGCGTGTGCCAGGGGCGGGAGGCGGCCTGCCGGTCGCTGTGAGGGCAGCAGACAGGCAGTCTTCGGCGGCATGCCTGCAGGAGGTCCGCCAGTCCTGCGGCTTCGGCGGCAATTCGGCGGCAGGTACGCCAAAGGCGCGGGACCGGCAGATCACCCGCAGAAACACCGCCGAATCCATGTGACCAGCGGACCGCCTGCAGGCATGCCGCCGAAGGCCGCCTGACTGCCGTGCTTGGAGCGGCAAAAAACAGAGCCGTCCCAGCCTCCCACACTCATTCTTCTCGAAAAACAAACAAAAAGCCATCATCCACCTACTATACAGCACCACAGCTACATCAGCTTTGCCCCTTTTCATTGCTCTATCCCAGTGGTTCCCAAACTTTAACAACCTGTGAACCCCTTTCACTAAAATGTCGTCTCGCGAACCCCCTCCTAAAAATGAATATTTCCAGGGATTTTCTCCTTTACCTGAGTATAAATTATAAAAGCAGTGATCTTGAAAATATAAAATTTGTTTTGATGGCATGCTTATTGCACACTATTTATGATTAATTATTATTTATCATTACAGTATTTTTATTACATTATGAAAACGGCAACACTCTTCCAAGATCTCACTTTCGTAACTTGTATCACTTTGAATAAGCCTATTATAAGACAAGGCTCTTATGTTTCATCAAGGAGTACGAGATGTGAGACAGCATGAAGGTATTTAAGAAGCCAACTCAAAGAGTCCTTCCTACACAAGCATTCAAGTCTTGAGCAGTCCAGGCAAACAACACACGTTACAACAAAGCTTAAACTTGTTCTTCATAATATTTTAAAAATAATACTAGCTGCCTATTTAATTTTAAAAACAGCAAAATATATCCACCTCCCTATCCATTTCTTATAAGGAGTCTTGAAGTTTAAATCTCATCAATGTGATAGATATGCTTGCTTTGATCTGCTTAGCTCTTGGAAGTCCAGGGGCTCCAGGCTGATGTCCCCATGCCGGGGTCCCTCGGGACACCTCTGTCCGCCATTAGGGAATTTTTTCCCAAGAACCCCCTGTAACATTTTGCAAGCCCCAGTTTGGAAACCACTGCTCTATCCCAACACAGTGGCAGGGAGAGTTAAACACTTGCCACCTCCTAGGCCTCTGGAGGACCATCAAAGGTTGCCCTAACATGGACTCACCATCCACAATGCTATCTCCTCATAGGTCATTGTCAATAAGCCCTTCGTTATCTGTGACTGATCTCTGATGAGACCTCTGATCTGGCCTGCATTACCATATCCTGGAGAAACTGCAGGCCCTGAGCTCCACTGCTCCCTAACACAACACAGTAAGGCACGTGCTAGACCTGATCTTCAGTTACAGAAGGCACATGAACCATCCCTGTCTGCAGACTAAAGTCAGTGATAAGAGGGTCCAACATGGATCATCTATCCTAGGGTAGTCCAATGCATGCTAATGGAAAACTCATGGTATCTATCAACACACTGATACCAATGTGTATCTTCTTCCACACTGCCCCCTTATATTATATGGTTCTCAGATAATCTATGACAGAAGAATAATAAAGAAGGGAGGCTGAAGCTCCTTCACTGGAGATTTTCAAATGGAGGCTGGATAACCATCTGTCTTGGATGGTTTAGACACAACAAATCCAGGAGGTTAGACTAGATGACCCTTGCAGGCCCTTCTAACCCTATGATTCTATGATTCCATACGCATCATTGATGAAAAATGCAAGCAGATTCAGACAGGCTATAGTACAAGGAATCCTACAAGCCTATACCACAGCCATAAAGGGAGCCACGAGATCTTTTTCCACTGTCTCAGTGGCTATGAAGTCATGCTCCCTAAACCATTTCCAGACTGTGAACTGGTTTGTAAAACCAGAATGCCTCAACTCAAACCCCAGAATGGCTCCCTCGCACTATTTCCTGGGAGGAATTGTTAGCCTCCTTTATAGACAACATCTCCCAAACTCAGGATTGTCTCTCGGGATACACAATCAATTGCCTCCTTCTTAGGATTTCAGCCCTTTAACGCTACAGGAAACACTGAATGACAGTGAAACATCCACATATGACTCACATCCATGCCAATCTTGGCTGCAGAGAGATAGACGTTATGAGTGTCTTCACCCTGTGCTAACAAAAACTGTCAACACTTCAGTTAAGAATGGCAAACTTCAACCCACTCTAAAGCATGCAATAATTGAGAGCAGTAGCTGTTGCTTTGTGTAACTGATGTCACCAATTTACTGCCTTGTTTCTAATTTTTCTCTCTTCCTCCACTGCCCTCACTTATAGAAGACCACAAAGAATTCTTTCTCCTATCTTATTCAACATAACACTTGATCTGTGCCAGAGTGTGCAGACAACACTCAACTCTGTCACATCAAATGCTGTCCCAGTACTTGAGTAAGCTCAGTGCCTGGATGAAATACAACTAGGTCAGACCAACCAAGAAAGACATGATGTTAGTGGGATGAGGGAAACACTAGGAAAATCTAGCCAAAACTACTTCACCCTGCTGTGCAGTTATCAAGACACATTGCAGTATCAAACTTCTTTTTTTCATAGAATCATAGGGGTGGAAGCAGTGCTTAATTTGTGCCAGGACTTGATTTCTGATTTTTAGACCTTTAATTATTTTTCAGAGTGGCAGCCGTGTTAGTCTGTATCCGCAAAAAGAACAGGAGTACTTGTGGCACCTTAGAGACTAACAAATTTATTAGAGCATAAGCTTTCGTGGGCTACAGCCCACTTCTTCGGATGCATATAGAGTGCAGCATATATTGAGGAGATATATATACACACATACAGAGAGCATGAACAGGTGGGAGTTGTCTTACCAACTCTGAGAGGCCAATTAAGTAAGAGAAAAAAACTTTTGAAGTGATAATCAAGCTAGCCCAGTACAGACAGTTTGATAAGAAGTGTGAGAATACTTACAAGGGGAGATAGATTCAATGTTTGTAATGGCTCAGCCATTCCCAGTCCTTATTCAATCCTGAGTTGATTGTATCTAGTTTGCATATCAATTCCAGCTCATGCTGTTCATGCTCTCTGTATGTGTGTATATATATCTCCTCAATATATGTTCCACTCTATATGCATCCGAAGAAGTGGGCTGTAGCCCACGAAAGCTTATGCTCTAATAAATTTGTTAGGCTACATCTACACTACGGGGGGGGGGGGGGGTCGATTTAAGATACGCAAATTCAGCTACGCGAATAGCATAGCTGAATTCGACGTATCACAGCCGACTTACCCCGCTGTAGGGACGGCGGCAAAATCGACCTCTGCGGCTTCCCGTCGACGGCGCTTACTCCCACCTCCGCTGGTGGAGTAAGAGCGTCGATTCGGGGATTGATTGTCGTGTCCCAACGGGACACGATAAATCGATCCCCGAGAGGTCAATTTCTACCCGCCGATTTAGGCGGGTAGTGTAGACCCAGCCCTAGTCTCTAAGGTGCCACAAGTACTCCTGTTCTTAATTATTTTTGTTGCTCTCCTGTGGACTTTCTCCAATTTGTCCACATCTTTCCTGAAATTTGGCACCCAGAACTGGACACAATACTCCAGTTGAGGCCTAATCAGCGCAGAGTAGAGCAGAAGAATTACTTCTCGTATCTTGCTTACAACACTCTTCATACATCCCAGAATTATGTTTGCTTTCTGTTTTTTTTGCAAGTGTTACACTGTTGACTCATATTTAGCTTGTGATAAAACTATGACCCCCAGACCCCTTTCCGCAGTATTCCTTCTTAGGCAATCATTTCCGATTTTGTATGTGTGCAACTGATTGTTCCTTCCAAAGTGAAGTACTTTGCGATTGTCCTTATTGAATTTCATCCAATTTACTTCAGACCATTTCTCCAGTTTGGACTCTTCTGCAGCTAGCTGGATTCTCAAAATAGCAACAACTGCTAGAAACAACTTCTTCAGTCTATGAGTAGCTGGGATATCATGCCCCATCCTATTTACATGCTGATTTACTAATTGATTGTTCAAGGTCACGCAAACAAGAGGCATTTATCCTTACTACCCTTTTGTTTGCCACTAACATCAGTAACTACCTACTATCAGTTCATACTATAAACAGCAGTAGTATGATTCCATTATAACAACTCCAGGGGAGTTCTCTATTAATGCTACTGTCATTTGAAATTGAAACCCACAAGCTAGCTCTATTACAATGCAATTATTTCTCTCCCCCCCACACCATCTTCTATCAATTCTCTTCTTGGGTCTTGACTGGCTCTTTTATTCTCTCTAAAGTGTGTGGGTGAAGAGTCACAGTTATGAGGATAATGACTTTCAAACTTTTCTTCATGTCATCTATGTTACACAAAGTTACATCAATGCTGGACCTACCAATCATTGCTGGGACCACCCTTACCAAAGAGACGAATGACACTCACACAGTGAAGCTAGTCTGTTAATCAATGCTCTTCTTATTGTATCTATCAGGGATAGGCTTGCACAGGATAGTTCAGATGTAGGGCTGAAATGTATGGCTTGGAACCATCCCTTGTACCGACATATGGTTTTCATTTTTTAAAATCACATCAAATGTGCAACAGGCCTGCCTGACACAAACATCTATTTGCAATTGTCCTGATATTTTTACAACAAAACCAAACCCATTTTCTTGATTGTACAGGGTAGAGCCTGATAACAACTTTGTGATTTCAGTTCAGTTCATTACAACTGAAAAGAAGAACCTAGTGAATTAACAGGCCCAAATGGTGAAAGACCTGAAGCCAAAATTCTATATTACTTTTTTTTGTTGGATAGTTCATTGAAGCCCATCCATTAGACAGGTACTGTTTTATATTTTACTCACTACTAAACATTTGTTTTATAGCAGCTATTTGCAACATAAAGGGCTAGAGGGTTATTGGTGCATCATGTCCATGTCAAGTGCCAGGAACAGCTTTGATTCTGGTTAGCTGCCAAATCTTCATTATTTTATTTCATGACTAGTAATTAAAATATCATCCATACAGATCTGAAAATACTGTGACTGGCCAAAAACTTGGCAGACATAACTCATGCAGTAGGTGAGGAACTATATTGCTGAAGAATTATCAACAGTGATACAGAAAGATTACAGTTGGCCAGGTTTGTTATAACTTTTCACAGCAGCCCCGTTAGAGCTTCTTGACATGAAACTAACATCACATGTCAGGAAACTTAGATGCACTCCACATAACATCCATAGATCCTTTGGTATAATAGCATTACAGTAGCTTTGATATTTGTCTCCAAAATAACAACAGAATGCAAATTAAAATGAAAGAGGGAAGGGGCATGTTCTCGATCACACCTTACTGAACCTTCAAAAATGAAAGTACACCCCGTACAGTTTAGTAGAGACCAACCCACAGCTCCTTAGGGTCATAATTTGACAGTGGATGTGTTAGTTCAGGGGTGGGCAATCTTTTTGGCCTGAGGGCCACATCTGGGTGGGGAAATTGCATGCAGGGCCATGAATGTAGGGCTGGGGCAGGGAGTTGGGGTGCGGACAGGGCCGGCTCCAGGCACCAGCTAAGGAAGCAGGTGCTTGGGGCGGCCAATAAGAAGGGGCGGCACGTCCAGGTCTTTGGCGGCGGGTCTCTCAGTCCCTCTTTTCCTCTTTGAGCTGCCACCGAAGTGCCAGTGAAGAGGAAGAGAGGAAGTGAAGGACCCGCCGCCGAACTGCCGCCGAAGAATGGAGCGGCGTGATTGAGCTGCCGCTGAAGTGCTGTCAATCGGCGCTTTTTTTTTTGCCACTTGGGGCGGCAGAAAATCTGGAGCCGGCCCTGGGTGCGGGAGGGAGTGCGGGGTGTGGGAGAGGGTGCAGTGTGCAGAAAGGAGCTCAGGGCAAGTGGTTGGGGCACACGAGGGGTGCAGGGTGTATGAGGGGGCTCAGGGCAGGGCATTGGGGTGCAGGGAGAGGTGTGGGCTGTTCGAAGGGGCTCAGAGCAGGGCATTGGGGCACAGGAGGGGTGCAGGGTGTACGAGGGGACTCAGGGAAGGGCATTGGGGTGCAGGGAGGGGTGCGGAGTGCAGGAGGGGGCTCAGGGCAGGGGGTTGGGTGCTCACGATGGAGGGTTGGGTGCGGGAGGGGTATGCTTTTGTTTAACAATTGATTTCTCCCCAAATTTATCATTTTGGGATTTTTTAATTGTCAAATATTTTTTTCATAAAATAATTCATTTTTGACAAAATCCCACTTTTCTTTGATAAAACTTTTTCAATAAACAAAATTCAACCATCACTAGATTAGTCTGTCTGACAGTCTTTGTTATGGCAAATGAATGGATCCCATCCCATTGGTACATAGTACAATTCTTTGAGTTAATTTTCTATTCATCCTTTCTTTTTAGATCATTTTCAAATAAAAACTTTTTGACTGGAAATCATTCTTGACACATTGCAGACAAAATGAACAGTAAACACATCTAAGGTAAGTTGTTTTACCAGAAAGAGCTATTAGTATATCCTGTTAGCATAGCTGAAACGTTAGCTCATCTTAGCTCCACTTTGGAATGTAAAAAGAATGATCTTTGCTACTGATGAAGGAACAAATCTGTCATGTTTGTGGCAGTTATGACAAAAATTGAAATTCTGCAATTTTCCAAGAAAAGTCTTAACATATGGCAAGGCATATTGTCAATCTGAGCGTAATTTTTGTAGCACCTTGCTAATGCCAACCTTATGGGGGGGGGGGGCGGGAAGTGTGACAGCAAAATATATAAAATGTTTTTGTTTCCCTCACAGTAATTTCATGGAGACTGGCAATGCCACACTCAAAATTCTGCATGCAGCATAGTTGGCACTAGGATTTACAAAAATAGCTGCATGAAAAGGAACACTTTCAACTTACAGTACTCTCTAGCTACTTCATTATATCTAAGCACCGTCAGGTTTATAGAACAGAGCTATGAATTGATTTACACGGACTTCTGAGACACACTGTATTTCTTTCCCTTGTAGAATGCAGGACCAAGGCATTTTATTTTGGGGAGACTTGAATATATTTCAGATAAAGATGTGGGTGAATTCAGTGTTCTTAAAAGGTGCAAGTCTATTTGAACCTTGGGTTGGTGGGCAGAGCCTGTCAAAACAGTGAAAGGCTGTGCCTGAGTTTATCCACAGAACAAGACAGCAGTTGTTCAATTTTTGCCACACTAACACATCAATTAGTCCTAGTTTTGATCTGAAGAGACCAACCCTGACCATGGCTCAGTTTCATGCCCATGCAATCACAAAGTCCTCTGCTGATACTGCTATCAGTGGTGCCAGTTAGTGCCACTAAAGTGGTGGTTTCTCAGATATAGACACCTGCCCAGTGGCATTTAGACTTGGACCATCAAGACATTTTATGAATAGTTATATCTAAATTGTATATTGTTTATTCTATGTGATGTTCTATGTCATATGTAAAAGTTTCACTAGTTTAAGTTAAATTAATTTTTAAATCAATATAGTTAAACTGGTGCGAATTCCTGTGTGGACACTTATTTCTGTTGAAGAGTCGCTTATTTTTGTTTAACTTAAACTTGTTCTCAATTGACTTAAATTAAAACAAAACAAAAAAAAGCCGCTCTTAAAGTGTCTGCATAAGGGATTGTGTTGGTTTAACTCATATCCGTTTAAATTCACAACTTCAGTAATACTGGTACAACTTTTCCATATAGATAAGGCCACATAATGGTTTACTATGTCCCAAATAAGCTATGTTAGTTTGTTATACTTGTCAGAGAACTGGTAAAAAAAAGTGCAAATTACAGTACAGATTTGAAATACTCAATGGGTGCTTTATCCTGCAGCAGGTTTAAATTCAGCCTTAAATCTGACTTTTTGACAGGTACGTGGGGATTTGAGATCTTCTCATGTTACATTTGAAAGGGTCATGTCTGAAAAACAGTATTTCTGGTAGTGAGGTCACGTTGTCAGCCAATTGGCTTTGGACTTCTCTTTGATATTTCTGTAAAGGACTGCTATTAGGTACAGTACTTCCAGAAACCATCATATGAGGGAAGATTGGGAGGACAATACACTTCACTTATAAAAAGACTTACAATACATTCATTAGTACAGGATATTAATCAAATTGAATTGCTCCAACTCTAGTTGGTACTTCCTTAAAAAATGTAAGTGGAAATAAACAAAAAGATAAATGACATTTATGACTGTCATCTCACTTTGCACAGGGTCTGAACATCTCATGAGCTTGTCACTGTAGCTGGACAGAGTTCTACAATGGTCTCAGACAGAGAAAACAGAATGCCAACTATAGGATCACTTCCTGTACAACTTAAGACAGAGAGGAAAGATGGCCTTGTGGCTAAGATACTACATTAGATTTGAGGAGACCTGGGTTGTGTTCCTGGCTCTGTCACAGAATCCTGTGTAAGCTTGGATAAGGCACCATCTCTCTGTTACTTAGTTCCCCATCTGTAAAACGAGGATACTAACACTTTCCCTCCTCGCTGGGGTATGAGATGTTCAGAACAATGACAATGGGAACCAGAGAGATACAGGGAAGCATGGAGGATGATGAACAACACGCTTTGTTAGGGTACGTCTTCACTACCTGCCGTATCGGCAGGTAGCAATCGATTTATCTGGGATCAATATATCACGTCTCGTTAAGACGCGATATATCGATCCCCGAACGCGCTCACTGTCGACTCTGGAACTCCACCAGAGCGAGTGGCGGTAGCGCAGTTGACGGGGGAGCCGCGGCCGTCGATCCCACACCATGTGGACCCCAGGTAATTCGATCCAAGATACTTCGACTTCAGCTATGCTATTCGCGTAGCTGAAGTTGTGTATCTTGGATCAATTCCCCCCCACCCCCCAGTGTAGACCAGCCCTTAGACCTGTCGTATTTCCCCAACCACAGAGAAGAACAGAGCCTCCTTCCGATCTTAAAGGAAAAATGTCTCTCAGCAGTTAGGAGGAAGAGGAGATAGAAGACACTATCGCTTCATTCTTCCATGATGTCATATTGACACATGAGGACATTGATTCTCAGTGACTCAATAACTATATTAAATTGTTGTAACTCATTTGCAATTTTCTGGTAAAATATTTTAAATAGGTGACTTCCATCTTTCACATGTGATTACTTTTTTCACCACAAGAAAGAGAATTAATGTCAAATATAATGAGTGACTTGCCTTCTTTCATAAGTATTAACATGCACATAATCAGTCATTTACAGGTATGGCATAATATATGTGATTTCATCCCTTTTGAAAGCAATGAATAACCAGTATTTCTTCTCTTTGTCCTTCAAATATATATGTGAGTCAGGGATAATTGTCTCCCTTGTTCTCCCAAATGCAACAATGATGCAAGCTCCCTCTCCCACATGTTTTAGAAGTGCACATTAACCCTCCAGTCTTGGCAGTCCACAACTGAGATACAGCATACATCCAGTTTATTTCCTGTGTCTACATCATTTGCCTTGTTTGGTTTCAAACTCAGCAGAACCCATTCTAAAGAACTTTTTTTTTGGAGTAGGAATTCTACATATATGGAAGGATCACATCTTCTCTACAATGGTCCTTTTGGTCCCAGTTTATTTGGCAAATGATTTCCTTGAGTATCTCATGTTTACATTAAGAGACAAAACTAAGGTGTACCTTAATACACAGGGTTTCTGTCTCATCCTCAGTGACTTTCCAGCACAGGACATGTATGGTACTTCAGCTATTGAGAGGCCTGACCGGCTTGCTGGACTCAGCCTGTAGATTCACACCTATTTTCCCCCCAGAATCATATCCGTTGTTTTCACTGGGATAGATCCATTAACATAGATTAATCTCCCTCCCATCAATACAGATAATATCACATCTTGAATGAAGCAATTAGTAGGTCCTGTCTGACTTGCAACCATTATTTTCCAGGACTTGTGCATTTGTTATCATTTGAATGGTCCAGTCAATATAAGTGTTGACATATAGGACCTATAAAACCCAGTCAGTATATTAAAATAATAAAATAATAATAATAATCAGCCGAGCAAATAAATCTAGTCCAGAATTTATAGTATAATTAATTGTTTATACAGATAATTACACACTGAAGGACTCTCTAGGTGTTCTATAGAAGTAGTGTAATGACTGTGTAGGCAAGCGCAGCAGATATCAGTTTACCAACAGCTCACATAGATATTAGAAACTATTTTTAAAAAAAGAAGTAATGCAGGCCTTTCTACTTGGGCAATCATCAAAAAGACGTAGGTGGCCGGGGCTAAACTTGCTCACACCTTAACCTCCCATTCTGGGTTACTTAGGATTCTCTTTCCTCATCCCCCTGCTATCCCAAGATCTCCCCTGTGACATTGCAATCTATATGATTTTATGAAAGTATGCTGATGAGTGTGAACATAATGTAACTAAAATATGCTTCATGCAAAAGGTCTCTTGTAAGGTATCATTACCAAGCTTATAATCTACTGAGTGTGATCATCCTATTTCTATAAATGTATTACTCTTGTATCTGAAACTAGAAATATGAAATATAACTCTGAGGTCCTATTGCAGTTATGCAAAGTGTGGGCCATTAATGGTGGTTTGGAATCTTAATGGCTCCCATTAACCAGGACAACTGACTGTAGAGGACTCTGTTTTACTTACAAGTCTTCCTGTATATATATATGTGTGTGTGTGTGTGTGTGTGTGTGTGTGTGTGTGTGTGTGTGTGTGTGCTGGCAAATGGGTAATGAAGTCTTACAGTGACATGTGATCATGTCACTTGAACTGGAATCCATCTTTAACCTGGTGCATTTCCATTGAGAAGTAGGGGTGGAAATAGGGTGACCAGATGACAAAGATGAAATATCGGGACACGGGGGGGCAGGCAAGCAAAAAAAAAAAAAAAAGCCGGAGCACTGCCTCCCGCCCCACCGCCAGGCGGCAATGGCTCAGCCCCGTCTCCACCCAACTCTCGGCTCCATCACCTTGCTCCCGGGCCCAGCCTGGGCTCTGAGCTGTGCAGCTGAGCCGCGCTCCGGGCCCCTCCTGCAGCTCCCGGGCTCTGTCGCACCGGCCCCGCAGCAGAGGCTGCTCCGCTCCGCCCTGCCTGGGACACTCACCCCCCGCAGCCCCGGGCAGCCCCTCTCCGGCCGCGGGAGCTCGGGGACCCACCCGGGCGGGGACGAACCAGGCAGCCAGGCCTGGCCCCTCCCGGCAGGAGCGTGTCCACCCCACACGTGTCTCTGCCCCTCGCCTGGGCCCTGCCTGCTCCGCGCTGCCCCCAGACTCACCATGCTGCCCCGGGGACTGCAGGGCTGGAGCAGCCTCCGCGCTGTGCTCCCTGCCCCGGCCCTTCTGCAAATCTAGGAGGGACGAGGAATGCTGCGTGCTTGGGGAAGAGGCGGGGCGGGGATTTGGGAAGGGATCCAATGGGGCAGTGAAGGGGCGGGGCTGGGGGCAGGGCCAGGGCAGGGATTTGGGGAGGGATCCAATGGGGGAAGGAGGGGGCGGAGTCGGGGCGGGGGGGACGAGAGCCCCTCTGGGCTCCACCTGTGTGCCGGAGTGGAGGGCAAAATTGCTTGTTAGTCCAGTGATGCGGGACAAATAAGCAAATATCAGGACACTCCCGATAAAATCAGGACATCTGGTTACCCTAGGTGGGAACCCAGAGGGACAAAGGATTCCTGCCTTATGCCAAAGATATATAAGTGGGTGGAACAGAACAAATTGGGTGGCAATCATGAGAAATCCCCTAGCTACCACCTGAGCTGGAACAAGGGCTGTACCAAGGGAAAGGATTGTGCCCAGACTAGGCAGGCATCCAGTCTGTGAAAGAAACTTATTGAAACGTCTCTGAGAGTGAGATTTTATCTGTATTCAGTTTTATTACTGTATTAGGCTTAGACTTGCGTGTTCTATTTTATTTTGCTTGGTAATTCACTTTGTTCTGTCTATTACTACTTGGAACCACTTAAATCCTACTTTCTGTATTTAATAAAATCACTTTTTAATTAACCCAGAGTATGTATTAATACCTGGGGGAGACGGGCAAACAGCTGTGCATATCTCTCTATCTGTGTTATAGATGGCGAACAATTTATGTGTTTACCTACAGGGTAAAACGGATTTATTTGGGGCTTGGACCCCACTGGGAGTTGGGCATCTGAGTGTTAAAGAGATTTTAAGTCCAGAAAGAACCATTAGATCATCTAGTCTGAACTCACACAGACCATAGAATTTCATCCAGCTACCTGTGTATTCAGTCCAATATTTTGTGTGTTTAACTAAAGCATATCTTCCATCTTGCCTGAACAGTACAGAATTGGGCTGCTCAAGCTCAAGAAGTTATCACCAGAAAAATCAAGATGGAATTATACCCTTTTCATATACTAATGATTATTTCATTCTGAAACATTAAATAAAGAAAGTTAACATTTAAAAACAGGGGTCGGCAACCTTTCAGAAGTGGTGTGCCGAGTCTTCATTTATTCACTCTAATTTAAGGTTTCACGTGCCAGTAATACATTTGAATGTTTTTAGAAGGTCTCTTTCTATAAGTCTATAATATATAACTAAACTAGGGTTGTATGTAAAGTAAAGAAGGTTTTTAAAATGCTTAAGAAACTTCATTTAAAATTAAATTAAAAGGCAGAACCCCCCAGAGCGGTGGTCAGGACCCGGGCAGTGTGAGTGCCGCTGAAAATCAGCTCGCGTGCCGCCTTCGGCACGTGTGCCATAGGTTGCCTACCCCTGATTTAAAAATAAACCAGAACAATTCACTAATAATGACAACATAAATAAAGCAGTTGGTCAGTAGGTGGCACAAGAACAGCACATCATGAATATACAGAAACTATATGCAGTTTTTTATCCTGAGCCATCATGGATTTTTTCTATACAGTATTTATGAACTCTGCTACCTAGTGATTTAACTGCCCCACTGGATTACTGCCATTTCAACATGATGAGTTGTTGGATAAATGGAAATGCTCACTGGCATTTCTGACCCACAAATCACTCACACATACAGTATACTGTATATTATTGTTGCCCCTTTTTGACCCGAGTGGCTAGTCAAAGTTTGGAGCTCAGGAGATGTTCTAGTTGGGGGGGTAGAAATTGGTGACAGTCAGTTATGTGATGCAGTTTTGTTTATATACAAAGAATGTACAAAGTCCTGTGTCTCTGAATGCAGAAGGAATCCAATAGCAGGAAACAGTTTATTTTGCTCACAGCACCAAGAACATTCTTTTCAGTCTGCACCCCTAACCCAAAAACCTCTCCATGCGTCCAGGATCAGACACCAAGCTTCTAGTAGCTTCTTCAGGCTTTGTCTCACACACATGCATGCGCACATCCCACACACACCCCTGGTCACAATACCCAGTGGAAGCTCCCTGCGCCCATGGTACTAGTTTCTGGGCAGACTCTGTAAGCCTTGTTTTAGGTGGACCCCCTTATGTGTTCCTTACAACTATCTTAGGTGATGGGTGCCTTCACACATCAGTTTGAATCAGATTTTAACTCAATCCAATTTATAACATTATAATGACATCCGATAGCATCATTATAGTTTAGCAGCATTTTTCTAGCATTTTTTATTATAACTCCTGGTTCTAAGATTGAATCCAACAGCCCGAATGAAAATGGATGTCTGGCATGTGTGTTAAAGTACAATGCTCTGACATTCGGCTCACTAGAGGTTTGCCAGCCTGAAAAATGATGATTTTAATTTCTCTAGCTCCTTCAATCTGAGGCACTCAAGGCACTTTCTGAAAGTGGGTAATTTAAGCCTCCCAATAAATCAACTCTGCTGATAAAAGAGATTCACTAAGAATGAGGCTATCAAAAGCATGCTAGGGAAAGAGCCAAGAGTCATGTCAGAAGCTGAGGGCTCAGTTTGAGATTATGGACTTCACTACTTGCAGGAAGGTATCTTTGTATAAGAACTTCTGCAACATGGAACATAAAGTAGAAAATTAAATATGGATAAATAATGTGAAGATTCTAGGAATTGTGCCAAGGAAAGAGGACCAACTTTACTTCTCAACTGTCAGGACATAAACATGGAACACAGATGGGGCAGAGACGAGTAGCACAAGAAAAATACTGTCAGAAACTCAAAATGCTGTGAGACTCATTTTTTTTTTTAGCAAGGATTGAACCTGTAGTCTTTCGCTGATGGATCCAGAAAAGGATAACTGAAACAGCAAGGAGTATGCAGGAGATCCTTGTGAGGGATAAAGTACAGTTTTCCAATGAGCAAAACCCTGCAGGTTAGCCCAGAAGGAAAGAGATACAAAAATCCATTAAGAAATCACTTATGGAGTCAGTCACTTGGTCAGACATTCCCAGCCAAACTGAAAGTATCCTGCTGAATTAAGACTTTCATTTTCTGGCATACAGGATAAGAAAAGCACTCCAGGACAAAAAGTAATTAGATCATATCTCTGACGTTCTTTAAGTCACTTTTAAGTGCTGTGACATAGAGGCTGATTGGTCAGCCACTCCTATCAGACCTGACAAACACCTTACACATTGCTGTCATAATATTAATCTATAGTGTCTTGTAAAGTATCGAATGAAAGTCAGTAACACACTGGTGATTAATATCATTGTAAAATGTGTGTATTAACACTACATAAGGAATTATGGATAGTCAGTGATATTATGTTTTAAAGTCTGTAACAAATCAAAGGGAGAAACACATTTTCTACCAGACTGGAGGGACCATCACGATCTCCCTGTCTTAAATGTAAAACACGGCTGCTACTCTGAAATCTAATGTAAAATAAACATTGTGGAACCAACACAAAGGAAGCCACATTTGCATATTAAGTCAACAGGAAAACAGGTTGATGGGGTGATGTGAGATCAGCATGGGAGACCAAGGTCACAGGGGTTGACTTGTCTTTAGAATCAAAACAATAAGTTTTGGAGAAATATAAGGTGAAGCAAAAAGACAGTTAGTTATCCATTTCACATCTTGAATACTGAATGCAGATGTGGTCACCCCATCTCAAAAAAGATATATTGGAATTGGAAAAGGTTCAGAAAAGGGCAACAAAAATGATTAGGCGTATGGAACAGCTTCCATATGAGGAGAGATGAATAAGACTGGGACTTTTCGCCTTGGAAAAGAGACGACTAAGAAGGGATATGATAGAGGTCTATAAAATCATGACTGGTGTGGAGAAAGTAAATAAGGAAGTGTTATTTACTCCTTCTCATTACACAAGAACTAGCGGTCTCCAAATGAAATTAATAGGCAGCAGTTTTAAAACAAACAAAAGGAAGTATTCTTCACATAATGTACAGCCAACCTGTGGAACTCTTTGCCAGAGGATGCTGTGAAGGCCAAGACTAAAGCAGGGTTCAAAAAAGAACTAGATAATTCCATGGAGGATAGATCCATCAATGACTGTTAGCCTGGATGGGCAGGAATGGTGTTCCTAGCCTCTATTTGCCAGAAGCTGGGAATGGGAGACAGGAGATGGATCACTTGATGATTACCTGTTCTGTTCATTCCTTCTGGGGCACCCAGCATTGGCCACTAACGGAAGACAGGATACTGGGCTAGATGGACCTTTGGTCTGACCAAGTATGACCATTCTTATGTTGTTATATGTCCCGTGACTAGGGTTGCCAGTTTTGGTTGGACATATTCCTGGAGGTTTCATCAGATGACATAATCTTTAATTAAAGATTAATCTTTAATTCCTGGAGACTCCAGGACAATCCTGGAGGATTCACAACCCTACCAGTGACAGGGGCTGGATGCTCCAGGGGAATGCTTTTCCAGGGGGCTCGGGAACTGGGATGCACCAAGTGTTACCTACAAGGCAATGTAAGTGCTGGCAGAGTCCTGGGAAGTTTGTCTGGGTGTCGCAGAGTATGAGGGACTCAGGGCTTCCTGCGATTCACCGTGACTCTCAGCCAGCCTGTAAAATGGAAGGTTTATTGGATAACAGGAACACAGTCTACAGCAGAGCTCGTAGATACAACCAGGACCCCTCAATCAAGTCCTCTTGGGGAGCGCAGGGAGCTTAGACCCCAGCTTGGGGTTCCCTGCGTTGCACCTCCCAGCCCAAAAACTGAAGAGGTCCCAAAACCCCCCAGCAGCTCTCTCCCCCGTCCCCTCTGCCCTCCTCTCCTTTGTTCAGTCTCCCAGGCAGAAGGTGTCACTTCCCCCACCCCCCTTCCTGGCTCAGGTTACAGCTCAGGTAGCTCAATGTAACTCCCAGGCTGCATTCCCAGGTCAAATCCGCCCTGCTCCGTCACACTGGGATGTCACACAGTTTGGCCCCAGCAAGTCCCACTGAAGGGTAACAAGATCATCTGTAGTTCTGGGTGCCCCAAGAAAGTGTCACATCTTACTTCCATTGATTTCAATAGGAGTTTTGCTATTAATTTCAATGGAAGGAGGATCATGATGCCACTAGTGAGCATGATGTTGGGGATAATGGTGGTATGGAAGTGCATGCAGACACACACTGTTCTACCAACATTCTCAGAAGTAGTCTCAATTCACACACTTGAATATAATAGCATTCTTTGTGACTGGGTACTACCTCCCTAAAAAAACAAGAATGCCTTTTGATATCCTCTGTGAATTATAGTACAGTCACATCTCAGTAATTTGAATGGAATGTAAGACATTAAATTAATTTAGACTATCAAGGGTTTGGTTAAGTAGCGAGTTTTTAAATGCAAAAGCTTCACATCAGAGATGCTTTAGGCCAATTTTTTTTTAAGTACTCACTAATTTGTGGTGCTTAAACTGAAACATGTTGGGCTTGACTTTCAGAAGTGCTGAGCACTCACGAATCCAGTTGATTGCTCCAATCCCTCAGACAGAGACAAGCGCCTACAAGATCTCTATCAAGCATTCTTAAAACTACAATACCCACCTGCTGAAGTGAAAAAACAGATTGACAGACGAGTACCCAGAAGTCACCTCCTACAAGACAGGCCCAACAAAATTTTTAAATTTGTTAATCTGTAAGGTGCCACAAGTACTCCTGTTCTTTTTGCAAATCCAGTTGAAATCATCAGGAGCAAAAGGTTCTCAATAGCTTAGGAAATCAAGTGTTGATGTCTCAAACTGGGCGCTTAAAAATGGAAGCATCCAAAATCAGAGGCTGCTCTTGAAATTTGGATAATCAGATTTTGGGTTAATTGAGGTTTGAATAGATATGTTGTTGAAACCCCGGAGAGTGGGATTTTCAAAAAGATTCAACCATTGGCCTAACTCTGTTCCAGGTGATGTCAAAGGCAAAACTCCCATTGACCTCAGTGAGAGCAGAGTTAGACCAACACTCATTTTTGAAAATTCAATCCAGAGTGTTTTAGGAATTTGTCAGTAGGGAAAACGTGGCTTTGCGTAGAGCCTGACCCTAATTTTTAACCTTTGCTTTAAGAGAGTAGGTCTTTTTTTCTATATGACTAGATCAGCAAAAAGCGTTGATATGCCTCAGTGTTTTACTGGAAAACTGAATAGTTAAGGATGTCCAGGGCTGAGTATATTATTGGTAGAGACAGGAAATATATTGCTTCCTAGCTTAAAAAGAAAAATTCCTACCAAAAAAAGAATGGATTGCCAGACTGCAGGAAATGTGAGAAATAGATAAACTTATTGCTGTTCTTCATAGCCAACTTGAAGCTTTTATTTCTACAATAGTTGGATCCCTTGGAACACTGCTGTGACCACAGAAAATTTAAATCCCTTGATTGCTTTAAATGTTAGTATATGAGATATTGCTAAGCCTCTTAACTATTTTATATATTATATGAAACATTTGATATTTCATTTGTTGTTTTATTTATTCTGCTGAAAGGTTCAGTTAAGAAAGATTTTTTTTTTTTTTAAAGTGGTTATGTTTGATCCTGGAAACTTTGTGGAGTTTGACAGCCTTTACTTTTTAATGATCCAAAGTTTTTCTTGCTGATTTGAGATTCAAAGTAACACAACTGGGTGTGACTTGGCTCAGCAGTTTCCATTTTTACTGTGTAATTGAAGGTCTCTTTCTCCACAGTAATATTTCAAAGTAAAATGCAGAGAGACACACATGCTGCTGCCCTTTCTTTTGATTCTGACATTTCACGTTCATTTACAGAAAAATAAGATGGAGGGAGGGGAAAAAAAAGTCACACAATTAAGCTTTACTCAATTTCTTTTTGCACCTTGGTTCCAGATAATTTAATAAAAATCAGCCATCAAAATGCTACGTGTTATAAATAATAATACCAATGATTATTTGGAACCACTCAAGTGTAGAATTAATCTCTTCTGCCTACACTAAAGTAAAAAAATATATGTTCAAAATGCCTTATTCCAGGGTTTGATAAAGCTTTTTGTGTTTAAAAACAAGAAAAGAAAAGAAGAGGAGGAGGAACAGCAAATATGTGAGAAAATAATTTATCATCAGCACAAGCAAAATGTATTTGTCCTCTTAGGGTATTTTCCTTGAAACAGTACATAATTCATCTCTCTTATTGTTCTTATTTCCACCTTTCCTTATGATTATAATAAAAACATTAAAGGCAATATTTAGGTTTGAATATACAAAAATATACGAAAGAAGACAGCCATACCTGTCCACATCTCTCATTTCAGATCCAATTTTACCTCCAACCCACACATGACTACTGTTATTTATCATTTATTATTGTAAATTATGTATGTCAGAACAACCGTGAGTAGTTCGTGAAACAGGTTATAGCAACCTAGAATTCTAAATAAAGAAGTTAAAGTTGCCTTAACTAGCGTTCCTTTTGTCCCTCAGTGAGGGCCTTTTTGTCCATGTTATATGGGTGTCTCAGCTGGTTAAAAGCTAGGGAATGAGGCCAGGACGGATGTTGCTTGCCTTGAAGGGTTAGGGACATTTTTCCTTATATACTTTGCATGTGCAAACGTACTGTAAACACAAAAGGTGAAATCCTGATCCCACTGATGTAAATAGGATTTGCTGTTGACTTCAATGGGGCTAAGATTTCACCCTCAAAGTCTATTTTAAAAAGTAAGCAACTGAAATAGATAAGTGTGACAAGTCAGTCACATACCTTAGAGAGACATAAAAGACCTGCTAGATCACCTAGTTCATATTATGAGAGCAGGGTTATTCCCTACAATATTAGCTCTTGTGGAAAGGCTTCTCTGAGCTGTCTCAAGATACAAATACAGTTTAAATAGAAGTTCAAAAGTTTAATATGCCTCTCATTTTGTATTTCTTAAGTTTCATAGCAAAATCCTTCATCACAACGATAATATGTATTTTATTTATGGGTCATTTTATGTCATTCATCACCTTAGTTTCTTAGTTTAGAGCACCTCTAAATTCAAATAAGCGAGTGAGACTTGGCAAAATTGGTTGTAGATCTACGCCTACTTGGGCTTACACTCTGAGTTTAGCCTTGACTTTCTGGGGTGAATGAACTAGAATGGGCCAGGACTCAAATTCCAGATTCAACCACTACTCAGCTTCCTAGCTTTCGAAATCCAGTTATGGATTCACATCATGACTTGGGTCCATCTCTAGACTGAATGCCCAAAAATGACATGCAGTGAAAACACTGCTGCATCCGATTGGTGTTATGGTGAAAGCGCAATTTTTACTCAGTTACATAATGAAAACAAAAATCAGCCAATGGACCTTTTGTGAACCTGGTGTGAGTTTCAAGCTCCTAGGGAAACCTGAAACCAAGCAGGAATCAGGTGGTCTGGAGTTTCAATGGCTACATTTTGCACAGCTCAGAATTCTACTGCTTAATTGTAAATGTTCAAGCAACAGAACATTAGGTAGGGAACAACTTCACAGTTGAGGCATTTGGGGTGTAAGGTGCCTCCCTCATTTTCAGGGAGACTCGTTATTCTTTTTTTTTTTTTTAAAAAGTTTCTCCCTCAGCTGATGATTTTTCCTGTTATAGAGGAATTTTGCTGGTGACAACACACCCAAGTAAACATATTCATAGGCATAGACAACTGGGGAGGTTTGCCCCCCCCTACAAATTAAGGGATTGCATTAACAACGGAACCATTGAGTTTGGAGCTCATTTTATTAAAGGGGGACAATTTTAGTCATGGTTCAAAAAACTTCTCATTAAAGCAATATTCAACCTATTCTTGTTTAACTTTAACCTCCGTCCCCCCAATAAATCACGTTGCCTGTGCCTGGGGATGCTGGTAAACTATATAGCTCGAGACCCAGGTTTTAGGTACAGGGTTAGGTACTTGGATTGTAAACCCTGCAGGGCAGGCAGGGCCCGTGTTCTGTGTTGGCATCGCCCTAGCACAGCGATGCCCTGACCCAGGCCTGGGGTGCGCTGCTGCAGTCCAGCTGGAAGTGGAGGCAGGAGCCAAGCTGGCAGGACACTGGGCAGGGAGCCCCCTCCCCCGCTGCCTGCCCGGGATGAAATTACGCGCCCAACAGCTTCATGCATAAAACATGAGCAGTCCGCGGGGCGCTGCCGGCCAGGGCTGAGAGCCGCACGCCGGGCAGGCAGGTGGCTCCCGGGCACAGCCTTGGCGGGTCACGGGCTCCGGACGGGGATTGATCTCGCCCTTTTTCCAGGGCAGCTGCGGCCGCCCCCAGGAGCGCCCCGCGCAGCTGGTCATGGAGCTGCCGCCGCGCCTGCACTGGGTGAGGACCAGGCTGTGGAGGCACCGGGCTCGGCGCCGGCAGGTCTCCAGTAAGTGCTGCCGGGGGTGGGCGTGCGGGGGGCTCACCTTCTTCCCTCCCTCCCCCGCGCCGGCCCTAAAACTTCCCGGCGCTGGGCTGGCCCGTCTGCGTGCCCCCAACCCCTTACCTCGGGCGTGGTGCAGGCGAGGGGCAGCAGCACTGCCTCCCAGAGGGGCCGGAGCATGCACCATTTCTAACCCTACAGCGGCACGGGGCAGTTCGGACACTCCCACAGCTGAACTGCTCGCTTGGGGGGGTCTGGAATCAGGTCAGTACTGGTGGGAGTGGTCAGAAACTTGGATTATTTTATTGCACCAGGGGAGAAAGAAGTCGGGGGTGGGGGAAATCCAGAAGAATACACCCCTCAGTATGGGATCAGCTGTACTGAACAGACAGCAGCCACAGCGTGGAGAACATCCTCAGCCCTGCCTGCCCACTTCTTTGGTTGGTGGAACTCAAGCATAGCACAGAGCTGACATGGGCTTTACTGGAAAATGCCTGGGGGATTGTGTTCATCGTTCATTATTTCATGGCGGCCTTGATGGAGGTAGATCACTTCCTTGCCATGATGACTATCATGTGCTGAAATGGCAGCTGCTTTAATATATTCAAAACTGCTTCTGTCTGAGATGGTCTTAGCCTAAGTGACAGGTCATACTAGTTTATCCCAAGCTTCAAAGACTCCCTTTTAGCTGGCTCACAAGAGGGAACAGTGGCCTTTTGGTTCTATTGAGTCTCTGCAGCAATGTGTATACATACAGAAAACTGAGTAAGCAAAGCAGGGATTTCTTTAGTATGTGTCTGACCACTTGTTGACAGACAACAGAGATGTACAAAGGAACAAAGAAGGGATGACAAACTATCTCTATTCATCTTAAGGTTATGGGCCTAGTATGGCAAAAGAGAACTTAACTGAAAATGCCTAGTGGGACACACTACAAAATGTTAAAATACACTACAATAAAAACAAGCTATGTGCCAAGTATGGGGCCTAGAAATCAATGTCATTTCAATATCCTAGTTTATTATAATTATCCTGAAATGTCACAGATACCAGGATGCGTCCTGCCCCATGAATACCAGACTCTCAGTTATTCTCCTGAACATTATATTGTCACAGAAGCCAAATCAGAATTTAAAATAAGAACCTTTCAAATTCAAAGCATTATTTCTAGACTTCAGAAACATTAATTTCAGCAGAAGTGTTCTACATTCCTAGACTCTTTATTTACTGAGTTAATCATTGGTTCTGATCAGTCACCTGTTGTATATTTGCTGTTGTGCAAGTACTTATGTAGTGCAAATATTTATGCATTCCATGGCATTATGGTCAATTCCTATTTTCTAGTCAGAAGAAAAAACAATCCTGTTTCACCTTTATTTAGGATTATATTCATCTTTTCAAATTTAAATTCCCTATTATTTACAATGAAAGAATTGACAAATAGTTTGGGAATTATTTGGAAACGTCTTAACACAGGCTGCCCATTCATACTCCTCATTCTGATTAATAATTATCCACTTGCCCTAATTCAGTTGGCTCTTGAGCTAGTGGTAATAGTGCCAAATGCATCTAACCCCAGTTTATACAAACTGAAAGAATGGGAAATCGGAGAAGGGGAGATACGCTGAATAATTAAAAGAGGTTTCTTTGGTTGGGAAAAGTGCTCCAGCTTTGGGAAACATTGTAGCACAGAAGAAAGAGGGGGGTTTAAAATGAAAATGGAAATAATTTTAAGAGAAGAAAAGATGTGAAGCTTGGGTGGGTGATTTAGGAGAGATACTAGACTGGAATATTTTATTATTAGGTTACTAGTTTGAATCCAGACTGAGACCATAGTAACCAAAAGGGGTTCCTTTCTGTGCCTTGAGTTAGTGATCAGGATTAAGGCACTGTGGAAAAACTTACATTATTGCTAGATACATTGTACCTGTTCTGTTTATAAATATCCATTTTATAAACAACACACACACAGTATGCAGCAAGGAAACTATCACTGTTTGGTTTCTGATGTCACTAGAATCCCAGCCTTCCACAATGGCCTCTCTTTAAAAATGTAGACATCCAGGAAGACAGACTGATGATTTTGCTGTGTCCTATCAGGACCCAATTATTGTGATCACCCTTTTGTATGTGGTCCTCTGAAGAGAACTTCCCAGAGGCACAGTTTAAGCTTTCTGTTATAAAAATGCTTCTTTGTGTGAAAGAGCATTTTCACACTGTAGGAAAGCTTTTGCATTGAAATTGTAGCTTTGAGGGTCAGACTAAGGGAATTTAATAAAGCAAATAGGATGGATTCTCTGTGACTTTTAAAATCTCAAAGACTTCTGTTTAATTTTTGCCTCTTAACACAGGCAAATGTACATCGTTTTGCTTGCATTGGTGAAATCAGAAAGTAAACGTTACTTTATTACACTGGTGTTAGAAAAAAAAATCCTGTTTGTATCAGTCAGGGAAACTGAGTTAAAATGCTGCTAGCAGCAACCAGTCTGATGAAGCTAGATTTAGCATTCTTTAGACAAGCCTGCAAAACAATTTTTTGCCACTCCTCCCCCAAATGTGATTGAATCCTGACCATTAAAATCAGGTAACTGCACAGGGCTGGGGAAGTGGTTTATATATAAAGGGTCAGGTGTAGCACAGAGGGAGTATTTTTCTCCCATTACTCTCCCTGATGCAGAATGGGAAATCACATCCTTTTGCTGGTTGATACAGATGGCAACATTTTATAACAGTTTTGCAATGGTCAGGGATTGAAAGAATGCTATGGCCTCAGCCTTTGAAGGGTTTGAGGGTATTCTGGTGAATTATATCGTATTACAAAATCAACTATTCAATTGTCATCCCTCAGTGAAGTAGATAAGTATTATCTCTATCTCACAGATGAGGGAAATTAAAGCAGAAATGTTAAGTGACTTATCTAAGGCCATAGAAGCAATCAATATCAGAGCTGGGATTGGAATACATGGGGCCCTAGTCTGAGCCCTGTGCTTAGTCCATTAAACCAGGCTGCCTTTCATGCTATCAAGTTGCCTCTCATTGTTGCGAGAGATCAGACTGGCTGCTCAGCGGAGGAGCATAGAGTGTAGATCAGTGTTTCTCAAACTGGGGCTACCGCTTGTGTAGGGAAAGCCCCTGGCAGGCCGGGCCGGTTTGTTTACACGCCCCGTCCACAGGTTCATCCGATCGTGGCTCCCACTGGCCGCGGTTTGCTGCTCCAGGCCAATGGAAGCTGCTGCCAGTAAGTCCTTTGGCCCGCGCCGCTTCCAGCAGCCCCCATTGGCTTGGAGCAGCAAACCGCGACCATGGGAGCCGCAATCGGCCAGACCTGCAGATGGGGCAGGTAAACAAACCGGCCTGGCCTGCCAGGGGCTTTCCCTACACAAGCGGCAGCCCCAGTTTGAGAAACACTGGTGTAGAGCTGTGCTGGTGTAGGCTCTATGCTTCTGTCAGAGATGGGGAACAGCAAGGAGGGCCATGCTGGTTTATGGGATTTTTTAAAAAGGTGCAAAAATTATGGGATATAGAGGACATTATGGGACTGAGACAGTTGCATGCTGGGAAATTGACTCCTTGCTCCCAGTCAGTCTTGCATGAGTTGTTTTGGCCCCACCATGCATTGTCCAAACTTCCCAAAAAACAGTGCTCTGGACAGTGGTGGGTTGCATACTGGGATACCTACCCCTGGGACACTGCACTCTGCATTGATACAAGCACTCCACTGCTGACCCAAGGTTGCAGGTGCACAAACAATATACTAACTGCAGTGGCTTTATGCCGATGTAACTTGCGTCAACCAAAGTTCCTAGTGTAGACATGTCCTAAGTGTGCAGTAAAGGTTCAAAATAGATTGTATTTGCCACTATTCACTACTATTGTCTTCCCCTTAATTGTTAGTGGTAATATGGTAGGCTTTTAAATGTATTTGCTTTTTTTTGGGTAGAGTTTATGAAATATTAGATACAAGGTCTGTCTTTTGTCTGTTACATAAAGGGAATGTTCTTTGGAAAAAAATATAACATGCAGACAGTTTCATGAAGTTCTGATTTTGTGTGGGCAGTGTTTCAACTTCAAGGGGGGTCTATTCAGAATTTATTTAAATTCATACATTTTCAGGAATGTCAAAGGCACAAATCTGTGTCTTTTCAGGACCTTTAGTGTGTAGAGAAAAATATCTAAGTATGACTAATGTTCTACCATTGTCATTCAAAATCTGTTTTCACTGAGCATTTGTTATAGATGTACTCATATTATGCTAACGCGTAGTTGTTAAGTAAATGTAAAATTATAATGGATTTGCATGCTTATTTTGCATACAAATTAGAGTAACAAGAATTTCATATTGCAAAGACCTCAGGAGTGTTTGTGTGTATGTTTTAAATATCACCTCCAATAAAGGTGCTCAGCTGTTATTAGAACTGTTTCAAAGGAGTTGGAAACGCTTTCTTTTTACATATTAAAATCAGGGAATTTGAAAGCAGCCTGATGTGCTTGCAACAAGCCCTCTGAGAGTACAGATGGTGATGAACAAGCATTATATGTATTTTTATAATATGTAGTTACTTACAGACAATGAAATGTAAAATTACCAAGGAAATATGTAAGTTAGCAACAACCTGAGCAAGAAAGCAAAAAAAAAAAAAAAAAAAATCTTCAAAACAGCTTAAAAAAACCCTCAACACCACAAGTAGATTTGTGTTTTGTTTTTCTCCATCTTTTACTGGGTTATGATGTGCCCCATAATTATAGCCTTCACATATTAAAAACGCTGTTTCCCCCTTTTAAAAACAACAGAACTTCAATAATTCTCACGGGAGTTATCTGCAAACATGATAATTCTCACAAAGCTACTGTGGTCTCACCCTACTTCTCAGGAAAGATTTAATAGCAGACTGCTGTAGCGAGACCTCATATTATAAAGGCTTGGCCTAGTCTAGAAAATTAGGTTGGTTTAACAATGTCGATCAGGGGTGTTAAAAATCCATACCCCTGAACGGTGGTGTTAAGCTAACCTAAGTCCCTGTATAGTTGGAAAAATTCTTCCATCGACCTAGCAACTGCCTCTTGGGAAGGTGGGTTACCAATGCCGATGGGAGAACCTCTCCTGTTTTCACAGGTAGTGTCCACTCTGAAGCACTACAGTGGCACAGCCGTGGTGCTGTACTGTTTTAAGTGTAGACAAGCCTTAAGACATCACTATTTTTGTTAACTATGCTACAGAACCTGTTATAAATGTACTATGGGATATTGTCATAACCACTTGAAACTAGACTATAATTGTCAAAATAAATTAATAGCCACAAAGATGTGCATTAACAAGGGTTTCCTATATGCATAAAGCAATGCCTGTAAAGAATCAGAGGCAGTGTAAGAAAGTCTCTGCATTGTCATGAGCCATTGTTTCCATTTATGTGCATTAGACTATGTTGTGTTCACAACAGATGACTGCACTACTCAGTTGGAAATGAGAGGCTGAGGATCAGTGATCACTTGGTTTTCTGAACATGTCACAATTGCATAAACACCTGTGCTAAATAGCTTTGTGGTAAACCCCTACATAAAATCTTATAGGGTGAAATTCACATCTGGGCAGAGGGTCAGCACAAGGGCTATGCATCCCTTAAGTCCCCACTTAAGCCCTAGTGTGAGGTAATATATAGGCCTTGTGCTGGCCTCCTGCACAGGGTGGTTTTTCACCCCGAATTAATTATAGCTGACGTGGAGACTTTCACAGAACGTGTTCTCCCAGGTCAAGGGTGTGTCATTGGTGTGAACACAACACAGCGTGCCCAGCTTGTTCCACTTTCTTCCTCTGATGTGTGGGAGTGACGTGCTGTTTGTGTGTGTGCCTGCACATGTGTACATACATACATACCAGTACCTTCTACTGAACAAAATATATATCAGACTTGCCCTTATCAGTTTGTGGTTATGTCATGTAGTGGGTAGCATGAAAAAGGAGTGACATCTAGAGTTCAGTTCATGGAAACATAGTAAAGTCATTCGGGTGTCATTTTGGAAGAAGGTTTCAAAAGAAGGTGGTCAGTTAGAGGCAGTCAAAGGCACAATAATGAGTTAGTTGGCCAAAAGCTATTTCTTTGGAAATATGGAAACTGCACTCCTCAATGTAATAGTTGTAGACCTGTGCCAAATATGTGTTTGTGGTTGGGGTGGTTACTGGATCTGTGAAGATAGGTGTGGTGATCTGTGGCTTTCTTGTCCGTAGGGTGCCATAGCTGAAGCGGATTGTGTTATCTGAGAAGTTGATGCTAGTGTGGGAGTGTTCCAGAGAGAGTTGGATGGATGGATGGTGGTTGCTGAAGTTGTGGTGGAAATCTATGAGGGAGTTTAGGTAGCCTGTCCAGAGGATGAAAAATATCATGGATGTATCCACAAAGGACCATCTTCCTCCAGAAACTCTGGAATGCTAACAACTTCTCATGCTTGCCACCAAGCAAGGTCACCTCCTTATACACCAACATACATAGCATTGCTGCTTGCCTCAAAATACCTACAAGACAATGAACAACTCTCAGATATCCACCCCAAACATACTGCCAGACTTGCCCATTTCATCCTCACCCATAATTATTTTACCTTCAACAACAAAAACTTAGTCCAAACCACAGGAACAGCCGTAGGTACTAGGATGGGGCCCCACTATGCCAGCCTCTTCATGGGCCATCTTGAGGAAAAAATTCTGGACAAATACACCACAAAACTGGTGACATACCTGCGATCTTTCCATGATATTTTCATTCTGTGGGCAGACCGCTTTATCTTCCTCATAGGTTTCTGTGACGGGTTGGATCACAGAAACCCCCTTGGGAGCTGCCACACTATTACAGGAGGTTTGTGGAGGGGTTCTGTGACGTTGTATCCCCAATCACAGACTTATGTAAAAAGCATCAACCTAATAAGGTCATTTGGTCAGAGGCATGCCAAAAAGGCTTCAACAAGGTAAAAGCACTCCGGTCTGCAGAGCCTGTGCTGGCCAGCCCTGACTTCGAAAAGCCTTTTGAATTGTGTACTGACGCATCAGACACAGGGTTGGGTGCTGTGCTGATGCAGACAGGGGAAGACAGTAAGAAGCATCCCATTGCCTTCCTGAGCAAAAAACTGTCCCCGCCGAACAGAATTACTCTTGTCATAGAGAAAGAATGCTATGCCATTGTGTGGGCCGTCAAACAATTAAGACCTTGCCTTTTTAATAGGAGGTTCAGAATTCTAACTGACCATTCACCTTTAGTATGGCTTCACCGAACTAAGGGCACAAATTCCAAACTGCTACGCTGGAGCCTGGTCCTACAGGAGTTTGACATGGAGATTACTCAAATTAAAGGAAAGGAGAACTGGGTAGCAGATGCCCTGTCCAGAAGAGAGGAACTTTAGGTATACTGCCTCCGCCATGGACAGTGTCCAAGTCTCTGGCAGTAAGTTCAGAGGGAGGGTGTGACAGTATACCCATAAGGCTTTATGGGGGGGTGCTTATAAATGTATGTATGATATAACTGGAATATGTTTTGTGCTGCCTGTGCCATGTAACGTATCTCCGTAAAGGTTATGGTATACTATATCTAGTCATCCTATTTGTACGTGTATATATATATATATATATATATATAATTTTCTACTTGAGGTTAAGAATATGGGTTGTATGCTTGCTTGGTTTCTAAGTAAGCTTTGTGAAGCATTTGGTCAGCTTCTTTAGGAAGGAATTCGCCAGGTTAAGTACCTGATCAGGAAACACTTGGGGAACAATGCATCTTGGAATGCTCCAATCCACATAAGAAATCTTCCTGGAGACATGCAAGATACCATGTGGACAATGGCTTCGGCCTGTAAAGACTGAGTCATGCAGAGACATGTGACTTGCCCAGGTGACTCCAGAACTCCATCTTGGATCTGGACTTTGCATGGGAGGGGGGGTCTCCACCCACAAGAGAGAGTCTATTTAAACCCATGGGGGACCCCTCCATTTTGTCTTGGGCTGGCTAAGGAAGGAGCCTCTTCTCCCCCCCCCCCCCCGCCAGATACTTGAAGGGAACTGGAACAAAGGACAGTAACTACAGGGTGTGTGAGTGATTGCTGGACCCAGGCTAAAAGGAGATTAGCCTGTAAAAGGGAGCATTCTGGAATTGGTGAGGAACTTATCTGTATTTAGTTTGATTAGACATAGATTTGCACATTTTATTTTATTTTACTTGGCGACTTACTTTGTTCTGTCTGTTACTTCTTGGAACCACTTAAATCCTATTTTCCGTAGTTAATAAAATCACTTTTTACTTAGTAATTTACTCAGAGTATGTATTAATACCTGGGGGAGCACACTGTGCATCTCTCTCTATCAGTGTTATAGAGGGCGAACAATTTATGAGTTTGCCCTGCATAAGCTTTATGCAGGGTAAAACGGATTTATTTGGGTTTAGACCCCATTGGGAGTTGGGCATCTGAATGCTAAGGACAAGCATACTTTTGTGAGCTGTTTTCAGGTCAACTTGCAGCTTTGGGACAAGTGATCCATACCTTGGGTCTGTGTTGGAGCAGATGGGAGTGTCTGGCTCAGCAAGACAGGATGCTGGAGTCCTGAGCTGGCAGGGAAAACAGAAGCAGGGGTACTCTTTGCACATTAGGTCGCAGCTCCCAAGGGGGTTTCTGTGAGCCAACTCATCACAGTTTCCACCACAACTTCAACAATAGCCACGCATCTATTAAACTCTCTCGGGAACACTTCCACACTAGCAACTTCTTGGACATCACGATCAGCTTCAACAATGGAACCCTGCAGACTGCTATATACAAGAAAGCTACAGATCACCACACCTACCTTCACAGATCCAGTAACCACCCCAAACACAACAAGAAATCCATTATCTACAGCCAGGCACTCAGATACCACAGAATATGCTCAGTGGAAAGTCCAGGCTATATACCTTTACACACTTAAAATCACCTTCACCAGACCAGGATACTCCATCAGAGAAGTCATGGAATGGACCACCCAAATACCTCCAGGGAACCTGTTTCAATACAAAAATAAAACCCACTCTTATCACACACCCCTAGTTGTCACCTACCACCCCCCCCCCGGAACCAATGCTGGATATCATAAAACAACTACACCCCATACTGGCTGGGAACCCTATCTTGAAAGAAATATTTCCTGAACCTTCTCTTCTGACCTTCAGACAACCCCCTAGCCTCTCCAAGCTCATCATTGGAAGCAAGCTCCCCGTAGACCAGTACACATCAAAGTGACACCAGACCCTGCCAGAACAACAGATGTAAAACCTATAGACATATCTCCACTGCTACAATGATCAACCCCCCCCCCCCCCCCAACACATCTTGCACTTACAAGATCCATGGGTCCTACGCATGCCTATCAGAACAGGTGGAGTATCTCATCCAGTGCACTAAATGCCTCAGCAACTATGTGAGTGAAGCCAGACAATCACTAGTCTTTCGAATGAACTCACACAGGAAAATGTGGGTGAACTTTTCACAAAACTATCACTATATCTGACGTCTCAGTTCTCATTGACAAAGAAAATCTGCACAATACCTTCACAAATGAGCCTGGGAGCTTATATTCATAACTTTGCTAGACACTAAAAATCATGGACAGAATAAACACACTGGATTTATGGTTTACTGCAACAATCTATAACCTACTAACAATGCCTTTCCCAGCTGCCTTTTCCACCGCCCTTTCCCCCCCTCCCTTCCCTTTCCCCGCTATGACTGGAAGGGTGTTAATGGGCACCTTCTCCTTCAGTGGTCCCTTGAAATATGTGCCAACTACTTATGCTAAACAATCTGTTTCACCTTGTTTTTAGTTGAGACACTCTGAATAGGTTTCCCAGACCTGAAGAAGAGCTCGGCATAAGCTCGAAAGCTTGTCTTTCTCACCAACAGAAGTTGGTCCAAAGAAAGATATGTCACCTACCTTGTCTCTTTGATTTGTGGTGTTCCTTTTCATTTCTTGTCTGTGCATTCAAGCTTAGTTCTTCAATGTGTCACTCCTTTGAGAGCAAAAGGATTAGTGGAACATTGAAAAGACCCACCTTGTCTCAGGACCAACATGGCTTCAACAACATTGCATAACACAAATTAAGACAACCAGCCAAATTCGTTATATTGGGGTTTTAAAGACACGAAATAAGACTAAGAAGCCGTAAAGCAATAGTGCAGCATCAGAGAGGAAGTGAACTCTAAATTGATTGTTGTTTGAAAAACTCCAGACACAAAAGCGATAAAAATAATGACTGAACATACATGTTAAAAGCCCCAGAAGGACCATAACCAATCTAGCCTCCCTCAAGGAGACCTGCACCCAAACAATAGAGTGGAATGCATTCTTCCATTTTTATGACCAATCCCATCTTTAATTTTTTTTGCAGGTTACAACATTATGCCGTTAGTATTAAGCCCACTTGATGGAACTGAAGAACATGTGGTCTTTACTTGTCATTTAAAGCTTTTATTTTAAATCACAGGATTCTGAAATTATATTCAGAAGTCATCTTCCAGAACTAGTATAGGAAGTAGGACTCACCAGAGCTGAGTCCCAGTAGCTCAGAAAGGAGACTGACACTGGTCCTGGGGAGAGGTCAGACAATAAGTGTTTCTAGTAAGCCCTATACCCAGTGATGGAATGTAGCTTTTTTTCCCCCCTAAGAGATGCACATGCATTACTCTCCTTAACATTAATGAAAGTTACACATGACCCAGAGGGGAGAATAGCCTCCCAGTAAAGTACAAGTCTTTCCATGACATAATTAACAGCAGAAAAATACATAGCTTTTTATTTAGCATTGCTCAGTTTTTGATGTGAGAAACAAACACTTCCTCATTTCCATATCAGTCATTCTCCAGAGCGCCATTCACTAGGTGCTTTGATGTTTATGATAATTGAATCTCTTTGCTTTAGAAGATTTGACACCATTTACTTCAAAGCAGCAGTCAACTCTATATGCATTCAGTAGGTGCCGATTAGTGTTTATAAATTGAGAGAGAATGAATAAATTTAGCTGTAAATTTTAACTATACTGATAATTTCAAGATGTTAGCTCAATAAAACAATGTATTGAAAAAATTGACAAATATGTTCCATAAGTTGGCAAGACAATGTAGAATAAAAATAAAATAAAAGCTTGTCATCAAGTTTCAAAACATCTTGAGCAATTAGTAACTGTTAGACAAATTGCATTTGGTATAAGATAAGAATAAAACTCACTGTATAGATGTACATTTTTAAATAATAAAATTTCAGTTAAACTAGACCTAGTTATTTAAAATGAAAAACCTACAAGATTAAAATTGAACCCAAATAATAACAGTGCCTACAAACATATTATTTTTCAGACCACAGAAGTGCATTCAGACCAAAAAACTTGCATTATATGGAATTAAGGGCACATGTTAAGGAGTTAAAAACTGGTTACAAATAATCTTCAAATGTAGTTGTTAATGGGGAGTTATCAATGAGCAGGGTCCCACAGGGACTGGTTCTTTGTCCAATGTTATTTTTATTTGTGATCTAGATGATGACATAGAATCTTGACTGGTAAAGTTTGCAGATGACAGAACGATTGGTGGGGATAATAGATACTGTTACAGAGTGATGTGAATCAGCTATTTAAATAGTCATAATCCAACAAAATGCATTTTAATATGCCAAACGTGAGGTAATACATCTGAGAACAAGAACCACACGTTATATCTACAGGATGGGAGACCCTGTCACTGCTTTTCAAAATGCAAAAAGGATTTAGAGGTCATTGTAGATAATCACCTCAACATGAGCTCTCAGTACAGTGCTATGGCAAAAAAAGGGATAATGTGTTGCTTGGGTGTATAAAAAGGAGATATCAAGTAGGGAAGTGCCCCTGTACACAGCATTGGTAAGACTGCTACTAAAATACTGTCTTCAGTTCTGGTGTCCACACTTCAAGAAAGGAGGGGAGATACTGGAAAAAATTCAAAGGAAGACCTCAAAATGATTCAGGGGAAAACAAGCTGTATGATGTGAGGTTAAAGGAGCTGAACTATTAACGGAGAGTCTCTATGTCCTAGTAAGGAAGAGAGGATGGAAGATAAAACACGGGAAGGATCTGATGAAAAAGAGTTAAATGAGAGTCCCATTCATTTACATCACGTAACGGCAGACAACTGAAAAGTAATTTTTAAGTGCTTAAATACAAATGCTAGACATCTAAACAATAAGATGGGTGAACTAGAGTGCCTTGTATTGAATGAGGATATTGATATAATAGGCATCACAGAAACTTGGTGGAATGAGGATAATCAGTGGGACACAGTAATACCAGGATACAAAATGTATCAGAAGGACAGAACAGGTCGTGCTGGTGGGGGAGTGGCACTATATGTGAAAGAAAGCGTAAGTCAAATGAAGTAAAAATCTTAAATGAACCAAACTGTCCGGATAGTAATTCCACGCTTGAATAATAAGAATATAGCAGTAGGGATATACTACCAGCCACCTGACCTGGATGGTGATAATGACTGTGAAATGCTCAGGGAGATTAGAGAGGCTATAAAAATAAAAAACTCAATAATGGGGATTTCAACTATCGTCATATTGACTGGGTACATGTCACCTCAAGAAGGGATGCAGAGATTAAGTTTCTTGATACCTTAAATGATTGGTCCTTGGATCAGCTAGTCCTAGAACCCACAAAGGAAGAGGCAATTCTTAATTTAAGTGGAGAACAGGATCTGGTCCAAAAGGTGAATATAGCTGGACTGCTTGGTAATAGTGACCATAATATAATTAGATTTAACTTCCCTGTGGGCGGGTGGAGGCGGGGTGGAGGACACCACAGCAGCCCAACATGGTAGCATTTAATTTCAGAAAGGGGAACTACACAAAAATGGGGAAGTTAGTTAAAACAGAAATTAAAAGGTACAGTGCCAAAAGTGAAATCCCTGCAAGCTGCATGGAAACTTTTTAAAGACACCATAATAGAGGTTCAACTTAAATGTATACCTGTCACGGAGTATTGGGGGACTCAGGGCCCTGCACCCCCGGCTTCCTGCGATTCACCATGACTCTCAGCCAGCCAGTAAAGCAGAAGGTTTATTTGGATGACAGGAATACAGTCCAAGACAGGTCTTGCAGGCACAGACAACTGGGACCCCCTCAGTTTGGTCCATCTTGGGGTCCCAGCCCCCCTTGGGAGGTCAGAGCCATCTCTGCCCCCCAGCCATCTCTCCAGCCTGCTTCCCACACTCTGGCTTCAGCGACCCCTCCCACAGCCTTTGTCCAGTTTCCCGGGCTAAGGAGTCACCTGGCCTTCAACCCCTCCCTGGGTTCTCGTGTTACACACTTAGGTATGCGCCCTCGGGCTGTCTCCCATCCCCCAATGCAGACTATTCAGCCACACTTCCCTGTCAGCATTCACAGACCACAGTGAGAACAGGCCCAGTTCGTCACATCTCTCCCCCCTTCGAGACCGAACTGAGCAGGGTCACTTTAGCCAGTGACCCGGGGAAGTTCGAACCTACCCCCGTTCCCATGGATGCCCCCGCATCCCTCCAGTTCCTTGGTGGGAATTACACCAGGCCCCTTCAGTTTCACGCCCCCCCTTAGGTCGGGGTACTTGATGGCACTCGCAGTTCGCATGTGGGAAGGTTTATGCGGCCTGTGCCCTTTTCCCACCCCCATACCTCTGGGGTTCCAACTGGGCTGTGGTCTTCTCCCAGCGCTCCAGTCTGGAGGTCTGTGCTTTGGGCTCTCTTGGTTTAGAGCCGCCCTTTTAACCTTGGCCACCCTCTGGAAAGGATCCTTTATGCTGGGCAAGGGTCCTAAAGCTGTTTTCCCCTTGTCCCAGGCCTTCCTCCCCCTCTGACAGGGGTCACAGGATCCGCAGTACTGTCGGACAGTAACAAAGACCCCAGGCCAGTAAAAGCTCCGTAGCAGCCTCTGCTGGGTACGCCAGGTTCCCTGGTGCCCTGAGAGGGGAATATCATGGGCCCGGCACAGCAGCTGGCGGCGATACTTCTGGGGTACCACCAGCTGCCTCCTGATCCCCCCTGACTCCATTTCCCCTGGGGGAGCCCATTCTCGGTACAGGAACCCCTTCTCCCACAGGAACCTTTTCCGGCCACCTTGTCCCATGGTCTGTACCGCATTGAGGTCGGCTAGGTCCCTTATCTTCCGCAAGGAGGGGTCTCTCTGTAACTCGGCCTGGAACTCAGCAGCTGGGACAGGGATGGCCACCTGCTCTTCCTCGCCCGCTGGGCCTGAAGCTGCAGCCTCCCTGAGCCGTGTCCCTGGGCGTTCCCTCCCCACCAGGTTAGGGTCCTGCGCCTCAGGCAAGGCATCCCCCCCAAGGCCAGGGCGCAGTGCCCCTCGCCGGCTCTGACTGCGGGTCACAACCAGTGCCTTTTGGGGGTTGCTTGGCCAGTTCTCCAGGTCCCCCCCCATCAATACCTCAGTGGGCAAATACGGGTGTACCCCCACATCCTTGGGGCCCTCCTTGGCCCCCCACTTCAGGTGTACCCTTGCCACGGGTACTTTGACTGGTGTTCCGCCCACCCCCGTCAGGGTCAGGTAGGTGTTGGGCACCACCTGATCTGGGGCCACCACCTCGGGCCGGGCCAGCGTCACCTCTGCGCCCGTATCCCAGTATCCATTGACCTTCCTCCCATCCACCTCCAGGGGAACAAGGTACTCTCTCCGGAGGGACAGCCCCGCGCCTACCATATAAACCAAAAACCCTGAGTCTGGAGCATCCAGCCCCCTAGAGGAGCTGGCCTGGAGCTCTCCTCCCTCCTTAGCAGGTGGTACTCTGCCAGCCCCTCTTCCCTGGGAATGCTGCCTTTCGCCGGGCTGGGTCTCTACCCAGTTAACCCTCTGTGGGTTCGGTCTGCTCAGTCTGTCCCTGAGCCTAGGGCACTGGGCCCGTATGTGGCCCTTTTGGCCACAGTGGTAGCAGCCCATGTCCCATGGGTCCCCTTGAGTAGGTCGGATGGTCCTGATGCCGGATGCTCCCCTCTGATGGGTTTTTTCTGTATTTTCCCATGGGGAGGTCCCATGGTGACTCTCTCTCTGCGTTGTGGTGGGACTGTTCCTTTGGGACTCCTCCCTTTTATCTCCTGACCGGCTCTTTACAAACTCATCAGCCAGCTGCCCGGCGTGTCGCGGGTTCTCTGGCTTTCTGTCCACCAACCACAGCCTCAGGTCGGATGGGCACCGGTCATACAGTTGCTCCAGTACCAGCAGTTTAATCAGGTCCTCCTTCGTCTGGGCCCCACCAGCCCACTTGCTGGCGTATCTCTCCATGCGGGCGGCTAGTTGCAGATATGAGATCTCAGGGGTTTTATCTTGACTCTGGAACCTTTCCCGGTACATCTCAGGAGTCAGCCCAAACTCTCGTAGCAGGGCCCTTTTGAATAGTTCGTAGTCCCCTTTCTCTGCCTCTCCCAGTTGGCGGTACAATGCCACGGATTTGGGGTCCAGTAAGGGGGTAAGGACCCGGAGTCTGTCCGCGGGGTCCACACGGTGCAGCTCGCAGGCCGTCTCAAAGGCCTCCAGGAAGTCATCCATGTCCTCCCCCTCCTTGTATGGGGCCATGATGCACTTATCAAAGCTCCGTGCAGTCCTGGGTCCCCCCTCACTCACCGCAGCCGGGGGTTCGCTGCCCTTCAATCTCGCCAGTTCCAGGTCATGCTGACGCTGTCTCTCATTCTCCTGTCTCTGTCTCTCTTCATGCTGACGCTGTCTCTCATTCTCCTCCCGTTCACGCTGATGCTGTCTCTCTTTCTCCTCCCGTTCATGCTGACGCTGTCTCTCTTCACGCTGATGCTGTCTCTCTTTCTCCTCCCGTTCACGCTGATGCTGTCTCTCTTTCTCCTCCCGTTCATGCTGACGCTGTCTCTCTTCATGCTGTCTCTGTTGTTCACGATCCTCCAGCTCTCTCAGTTTTAGCTCTTTCTCCCATTCCAGCCAATTCCGCTCCCCGGATGCCGAACGCCGCCGGGAGGATCCTCTGCTGGCCGGTGGGCTTCGCCGGGGGGACCCCCTGCTGGCCGGGGGGTTCACGGCGCCTTCGGTATTTGCTGGGCTCCTCCCCACCCTTCCCCTAGGCATAGGAAGGAGGGGTCTCGGGAAGCCCTCAGCAGCCGGCTGACCACTCCCAGCTGGGACAGACACTGGTGCCTGCGCTGCATTTGCCAAGCTGCTTCCCTGAGACACAGGGATCAGTTCATTCGCGCGATCTTCCGCCTCCAGCTGGGCAATGAGCTGTTCTTTGGTGAGCCTCCCAATGCGCAGCCGCCTCTGCTTGCACAGCTCCACCAGGTCACTCTTAAGCCGCTTGGCATACATCTTCCTGCTGGCCACTCACCGGCCTGTGTGCTCACAGCTCCCCACAGTTCCCAGGGGGCCCCCTAGTGTGCCAGCCCTTCTCGAGGTCACCACCTCTCTGCCAGGGTCGAGCTGCAGACTCCTCCGCCCCTGGGACCACTCGCTGCGATCCCCCCGGGGGACCCTGTTACTGCAAAAGTCCTTCTCGCTGGTCACACACTCCCAGGGGTAATAACCGTCTCTCTCTCACTCTTCAGCACGCCTGGTCCCCGTCAATCCCCCTTCGTTTTACTGCTCCCCAGTCACTTACTGCAGGAAGCGCCGTCCACGGGGTGCAGTAGATCCCACCGCTGCCACCAGTTGTCACGGAGTATTGGGGGACTCAGGGCCCTGCACCCCCGGCTTCCTGCGATTCACCATGACTCTCAGCCAGCCAGTAAAGCAGAAGGTTTATTTGGATGACATGAATACAGTCCAAGACAGGTCTTGCAGGCACAGACAACTGGGACCCCCTCAGTTTGGTCCATCTTGGGGTCCCAGCCCCCCTTGGGAGGTCAGAGCCATCTCTGCCCCCCAGCCATCTCTCCAGCCTGCTTCCCACACTCTGGCTTCAGCGACCCCTCCCACAGCCTTTGTCCAGTTTCCCGGGCTAAGGAGTCACCTGGCCTTCAACCCCTCCCTGGGTTCTCGTGTTACACACTTAGGTATGCGCCCTCGGGCTGTCTCCCATCCCCCAATGCAGACTATTCAGCCACACTTCCCTGTCAGCATTCACAGACCACAGTGAGAACAGGCCCAGTTCGTCACAATACCCCAAATTAAAAAACATACTAAGAGAACCAAAAAAGTGCCACCGTGGCTAAACAACAAAGTAAAAGAAGCAGTGAGAGGCAAAAAAAGGCATCCTTCAAAAAGTGGAAGTTAAATCCTATTGAGAAAAATAGAAAGGAACATAAACTCTGGTAAGTGAAGTGTAAGGCCAAAAAGGAATATGAAGAACAGCTAGCCAAAGACTCAAAAGTTAACAGCAATTTTTTAAAGTATATCAGAAGCAGAAAGCCCGCTAAACAATCAGTGGGGCCACTGGACGATCAAGATCTAAAGGAGCACTCAAGGACAGTAAGGCCATTGCGGAGAAACTAAATGAATTCTCTGCATTCTTCATGGCTGAGGATGTGAAGGAAATTCCCAAACCTGAGCCATTCTTTTTAGATAACAAATCTGAGGAATTGTCCCAGGCTGCTGTGTCATTAGAGGAGGTTTTGGAACAAATTGATAAACTAAACAGTACCATCTGTTCCTGGTGACTTATTATTCACCCAAGAGTTCTGAAAGAACTCAAATATAAAATTGCAGAACTACTAACTGTGCTATGTAACCTATCACTTCAATTAACTTCTGTACCAGATGATTGGAGGATAGCTGATGTGACACCAATTTTTAAAAAGGCTCCAGAGATGATCCCGGCAATTACAGGCTGGTAAGCCTAACTTCAGTACTGGGCATACTGGTTGAAACTATAATAAGAACAGAATTATCAGACACACAGATGATTGTTGGGGAAAGTCAACATGGTTTTTGTAAAGGGAAATCATGCCTCACCAATCTACTAGAATTTTTTGAGGGGGTAAACAAGCATGTGGACAAGGGCGATCCAGTGGATATAGTGAACTTTGATTTTCAGAAATCCTTTGACAAGGTCCCTCATCAAAGGCTCTCAAGCAAAATGAGCTGTTCTGGGATAAGAGGGAAGGTCCTCTCATGGATCGGTAACTGGTTAAAAGATAGGAAATAAAGGGTAGGCATAAACAGTCAGTTTTCAGAATGGAGAGAGGTAAACAGTGCTGTCCCTCAGAGATCTGTACTGGGACCAGTACTATTCAATATTTTCATATATGATCTGGAAAGAGGGGTGGCAAAATTTGCAGATGATCTAAAACTACTCAAGATTGTAAAGTCCAGAGCAGACTGCAAAGAGTTACAAAGGGACCTCACTAAACTGGGCAACAAAATGGCAGATGAAATTCAGTGTTGTTAAATGCAAAGTAATGCACACTGGAAAACATAATCCCAACTATGCATATAAAATGGTGGGGGTCTAAATTAGCTGTCACCACTCAAAAGCGAGATCTTGGAGTCATTGTGGATAGTTTTCTAAAAACATCCACTCAGTGTGCAACGGCAGTCAAAAAAGCTAACCGAATGTTGGGAATCATTAAAAAAGGGATAGATAATAAGACAGAAAATATCATGTTGCCTCAATATAAATACATGGTATGCCAACATCTTGAATACTGCGTGCAGATGTGGCCACCCCATCTCTAAAAAGATGTATTGGAATTGGGAAAGGTACAGAAAAGGGGAACAAAAATGATTAGGGGTATGGAACAGCTTCCAGATGAGGAGAGATTAATAAGACAGGGACTGTTCAGTTTTGAAAAGAGACGACTAAAGGGTGATATGATAGAGGTCTATAAAATCATGACTGGTGTGGAGAAAGTAAATAAAGAAGTGTTATTTATAGGGCTGTCATTTAATCGGTTAACTCACGCCATTAACTCAAAAAAATTAATCATGATTAATCGCAGTTTTAATCGCACTGTAAAACAATAGAATACTCATTGAAATTATTAAATGTTTTTGGCTGTTTTTCTATATTTTCAAATATATTGATTTCAATTACAACACAATACAAAGTGTACAGTGCTCACTTTATTATTTTGCTTACAAATATTTGCACTGTAAAACTGCTAAACAAAAGAAATTGTATTAGGTGAATTGAAAAATACAAGTACTGTAGTGCAATCTCTTTATCATGAAAGTGCAACTTACAAATGTAGATTTTGGGGAGAGGGGTTGGGGTTACATAACTGCACTCAAAAACAAAACAGTGTAAAACTTTAGACCCTACAAGTCCACTTAGTCCTACTTCTTGTTCAGCCAATTGCTAAGACAAACTAGTTTGTTTACATTTACAGGAGATAATGCTGCTGGCTTCTTATATACAATGTCACCTGAAAGGGAGAACCAGCTTTCGCATGGCACTTTTGTAGCTGGCAATGCAAGGTATTTACGTGCCAGATATGCTAAACATTCGTATGCCCCTTCATGCTTTGGCCACCATTCCACTTATTTTTTGTACATAATTCTCACGAAAGTTGAACTTACAAATGTAGAGAGATTGCACTATGGTACTTGTATTAAGTGAATTAAAAAATACTATTTCTTTTATTTTTACAGTGCAAATCTTTATAATAAAAAATAAAGTGAGCACTGTACTCTTTGTATTCTGTGTTGTAATTATCAGGGGGTAGCCGTGTTAGTCTGTATCTACAAAAACAACAAGGAGTCTGTCCTTGTTGTTTGTGTTGTAATTGAAATCAATATATTTGAAAATGTGGAAAACATCCAAAAATATTTATATAAATACTATTCTACTATTGCTTAAGAGTGCAATTAATTCTGCAATTAATCATGATTAATTTATCACACAATTAATTGTGATTAATTTTTTTAATCGCTTGACAGTCCTATTTACATCCTTCTCATAACACAAGAACTAGGTGTCACCAAATGAAATTAATAGGCAGCAGGTTTAAAACAAATAAAAGGAAGTATTTCTTCACACAATGCATAGTCAACCTGTGGAACTCTTTGCCAGAGGATGTTGTGAAGGCCAAGACTATAACAGGTTTCAAAAAAGAACTGGATAGGTCAATCAATGCCCATTAGCCAGGATGGGCAGGGATGGTGTCCCTAGCCTCTGTTTGCCAGAAACTGAGAATAAGTGACTGGGAATGGATCACTTGATGATTACCTGCTCCGTTCATTCCCTCTGAAGCACCTGGCATTGGCCACTGTCAGAAGACAGGATACTGGACTAGATGGACCTTTGGTCTGACCCAGTATGACCATTCTTATGTTCCACTTATTCAGCTTATCAAACAGCAAATTGAGAGGTGACTTGATCACCATGTCTAGATACTTACACCTAGAAAAGAAGTCTGATAGTGTGGGGAGGGTGCTTAAGTCTTGCTGACAAGGCAAAGCAAGATCCAGTCGTTGGGAATTGAAGTTGAATAAATTTAGCATTAAATAAGCAGCAGTGAAGGTGTTTAAACATGGGAATGGCTTACCAAGAGAGGTGGTGGACTCACCATCACTTTAAAATGAAATTAGATATCTTTCTAAAAGATATGTTTTGAGCCAGGGAGAAATACTGCAGTGTGTGTGTGTGTGGGAGGGGGGGGGAGTAAGGCAGGGGGTGGTTCAGGCTGAATGGTCATGGTGGCCCTATCTGGCCTTGCAATCTGTGAATCTATGATACTCCTGTTCATCCTCTTCCTTTATGGGTCTTGGGGAGAGCAGGATTGCCTACGTTGCCCTCAGCATTCTCATAACACTTGTAGGTCTTTATCATCATGCCTACAATCTGAGCTCATGCTTCAGGGCTTTAGATGGATGTCTGCAGTGGTCAGTGAGGATTCACCCTCCCAATGCACAGTTATCAGTGGGGGCAAGAGGAGAGGGGAGGGTCAGGAGCAGGAGTCTTCCTCTGAAGCTTAGAGATGGGATACTAGTTGGGGTGGACCAGTGCTCAGATGTTGTATAGAGAATCCCCTGTTTTAGATGCTCAGCGGATGTGTCTTGCTCATGTGCTCAGGGTCTAACAAACTGATCGCCAGAATTCTCTTCCCTCCACCCCACCCCAGGTGGGATTGGAAGGGACCTTGTGGTTTTTTTTTGCCTTCCTCTGCAGCATGGGATGCAGATCGCCTTGTGGGGTCATCTGTATGCATCTCACCTAATCAATTCCCTGCCATTGCAAGGGCCTTGAGCACTGGTGGCACTGCAGTCTCTCCTGTGCTCTGCCCGTGGCACACAGCAGTTTAGTTTCCTGTTGTTTAACTGAAGTCATGGGGCATCCAAGTTAAATTCTAGGAAACTGTTACATTTGAATAAAAAAGGGCAGACTTACAGAAGGTTTTGCAGTACGTGCAGCACCTTTGGCAGCTGGGATTTTTTCAGTGCAAAATTGCATAGGCAAAATTGCACTGAATTAGAAAATACCTCATTTTTAAACACATAAGTTAACCACGAAAGCCCTCACGCTGACTAATTATTTTACAACATGTTCAGTAACCTAGTCTGCGTATGGTAACAGGCCTGGTGCTGCCACTGCTGATGCCCTGGAAGCATGTGCCTTAACATGTTCTACTAGTAGTGGTGCTCCACATATGTAGGAATAGGACTGAGGTGCATACTCTGGCAGTTTTTAAATGCCTATGGGGGGAAAAAAATAGAACTTCTGTACCGGTTCCTACATCACTGGCAACTTGAAAGTGAATCATAGAAAAAAAATGACACTTCTGGCACTAAACTGGGATCAGGACTCTGGGGGGGGGGGAAGGGAAGGAAAATAGTGCTTCTCTACTGAGCTCTGTCCACAAGACAAGCTCCATGTACTTGTGATGACAAAATGAGACTCCGCTCTCAGTTGATTGTGCAGACATTGAAAATATGATCATGCATGGTCCACTGGGTGCCTCAGGCAAAGCTCCTTGGGCTTTGTTCGCTTTTGGTGGAGCTTAGTTGCCCCATTTGGGTCTGCAGGATTGGCTCTACCTTGTTAGAGTTCAGATGCTCAGCTTCTCCCCTGCCCCGGGCTCTATGCTCCCTTCTGACCATTTGGCTCGATGGGTCAGATTGTGGGAGGGAAGTGATATCTCCCAAGCACCACCCACTCATGGCACCAAAATAAGATGCACTCCCTCTCCTTTAGTTCTGATTGTTAGGTTGGGGTGCCCCTGCAGCTCCTGGAGCAGCCCAGAATTGGGAGGGCACAAAAATGGCTTAAACCACTTTATTCCCGCCCTCAGCCTGGTCCCACTGCAGTCAATATCAAAACTCCTATGGAGTGTAATGGGAACAGAATCAGAGCCTTTCTTTTAAAAACAATAGCAATGTTAAATTGCTCACTTCAAACTTGAAACAAGCAGAAGCCACTTTGACTTCATTGCTGCTCAAGCTGAAAAGGAAATAGAGAATGGAGTGGGAGGCTGTGGGTGGGGAAGGATGGCCAAGTAGCCTATATTTAGATGATACCCTGTTTCCCCGAAAATAAGACATCCTCCGAAAATAAGGCCTACTTACAGTTTTGCCTCTCGTTGTAATATAAGGCATCCCCCCGATAATAAGACCTCCCTGATAATAAGGCATCCACTGATAATAAGGCATTTTTCATTTCTGAAAAATAAGACATCCCCTGAAAATAAGACCTAGCGCATCTTTGGGAGCAAAAATTAATATAAGACACTGTCTTATTTTCGGGGAAACAGGGTATCTGCACAGCTTTTAAAACGGGATTTAGACTTCAATGGGAGTTTGCCTGTATAACAACTTCAGTATCAGGCCATTCGCATTTACTTTTACTGGAACTCTATTGCAGCTGTTCATGTTACATTCGGTCCCCACTGTCCCCTTTGAAAAGCTTTTGTTATGCTGAGCTCATTTCTGAACCTGATGCGTACATGGTGTGTATATCAGTTGTTATGACAACACACCCTAGCCCTTAGGGCAAATGTACTTCTGAAGAGAAGCTTCTAAAAAAATTGCTAGGTGACTCTCTCTTCCATGTTCAGAGAGAAGGTTCAGCGGGTCAATGAAAACATTTATAGGTGATATAGAAGGAAATACATATTTGGCTAAAGATGGAAGTACAGCTAAAAAGCTTTTATTCCTTGCTTGCAACAATTGTTTCTCAGTCTGGCATTTAATATTTTTGTCATATCAATATAATTATAAACCCCTCTCTCCCCCCACCCCCAATATTCCAGACACATTAAGGAATGGAAATGTCAACACATGCAACTAAACCTTTTTATTATTTATTCATAGAATAAACGGAATTTAATGTTAGGTAATTGGTGGTGGCGTTCCCATTCCTGATTCGATTAGGACAAAGTGCTGTACAAAAAGAAGACAAGGTTCCTAGCAAGATTAATGAATTATTGTAATTCTAGTCTACTCTTTCTAATAGAGTCCTTACCCCCACAGTGCTTTTAATAGGTCTTGCTGTGTAAAAAGGATACAGTACACTATGCATTACTACTTTGTGGTAGTAAAGCCCACTAACTCCCTACTTGGTTCGAATTCTGGAGTCCTCTTTCAAAGCATACTAAGTTTGATGCAGGCTGAGTATGTGTTGACTAGTGTTTGTGTGGACACAATGTTGCTGTGCCCTACTTTAGTAGTTCAACTACCATCCCACACTGCTTTGTGGGAATCTGTGACCAGTCTGTCTATCCCCTGTGTACTTTCCACTGCTCTGGGTAGGGCTGGCTCTAGGCACCAGCGCCCCAAGCACGTGCTTGGGGCGGTCTTTTTTAAGGGGCAGCATTCCGGCCCTTTGCGGGCAGCACTTTTCAAGGGGCAGTACTCCGGCATTTTTTTTTTTTTTGCCCTTTGGCGGCGGCACTCCGTCCCCCTCCCCCCCCCCCCTTTTTTTTTTTTTTGGCTTGGGGCGGCAAAAAACCTGGAGCTGGCCCTGGCTCTGGGGTCAAGTTGACCAGATGTTCCCTCCCCCATTTAAGAACTGGCATAGGGCCAGGATCAACCCATTTGCTCCTGGATTTGGATATATTAGCACTGCAATGACATTACTCCAGCAACATTCCACCATGCCTTGCACAGGCACTTGGAGCTGATGCAGGCAGCTCCTGCAATAAGAAAAACGTATTGAGATCTTCTCAATACATGTGGCCAAAAAGGGTCACAACCAGGCTGCCTATCAGTGCCATAAAAAAAAAAAAAAAAGCCAGGAAAAAAATGTACAGAAAAACCAGGAATGACAGAAGGAAGTCTGGTGCTGCCCATTTGACCTGTCCATTTTATGAAGAGCTGGACAAGATTTTTTGCCAGCACGCCACTACAGAGCCCAACGCCCTTGCGGAGAGTGGACGTCTCTAAGAACTGTGCGGAAACTGGAGCCCTAAGGATAAGGGTCATTGGAGAAGTATGAGGATAATGGAGAGATCTCCCTGAACCATCAGGATCTCTTTGGCTCTCAAGTAGGGGTGCTGGAAGAATTTTTATGGTGGCGGTGCTGAGAGCCATTGAACAAACTGTAAACCCTGTATATAATGGAAACCACTTCAAGCCAGGGGGTGCTGCAGGAACCCCTTGTTCCAGCACCTATGCTCTTAGGAGCCTGAGAGTAGCCATGTAGAAAGCCAGCCCGATTTCTAGCCCAAGATACAGGAGAAAAATCCTATTGATCTTATCAATGGGACCTTGTGATGTAAATATCTATCTTCACAACTTACTATTATTATGCTATACTGCTGTGCTAGGTTCTGTTCCAGGTGTCCCCTGGCTGCTACCATTTTGGGTGGGTATGAACTACGAGACTTTCCAAGTCCCCACCTCCCACTGCCCTCCTTCCCCCAAAATGGTCCCCTTTCGTTCTTGCTCCCCAGACATGTTTTCAAAATGGTAGCTGGATCAGCTAGGCAGTTGGCGTCTATCTTGTGCTGAAGCCCTGACCCTAGCTATTTACAAACCTATGCCCTCTGCTCTAGCTGCAACCTCTGCCTTCCCTCCACTGGCACAGCAGATTCAAATAATGATACTATTTAGTTGTGCAAAATTCAAAAAAGTTGATTGTGGCAGTTTACAGAAAAAAAATTAGCTTGTATTCAGTTTATAGGAAGTATATGTAGGCATGGGCAATTGCATGCCCTAAAGGTATTAGGGCTACTGGTCCCTGCTAAGGCATATATGTCTGTAATGGGATTTGTACCAGAAAATAAGTTTAGTTTCAGGATAGCATAGCTGTACAGCTCTTGATGGCTTTTTGCAGGCTTCATAGAAAAAGATCTGGGGTGGTTAAGATTTCAGCCAATCAGTACAGAACCTGATTAATTTTTCCTCTGCACTCCCAGCATGTCTGTAGGGGATATGAAGCAGAATCAGACTAAGAAATTGCTCAGTTTTGTCTGGACATTGTGCAACATAGCTGCACTGTCATTATCCCTAGCATAGCTCACAATTCCCTTACACTCCTGCAGCATTTCTGGTGGGGACCATCTTGGTGAATAACTTCACAGCAGAGCTCGCTGGTGTGCCCTTTGCCTTTTTGAATAAGATCATTCTCTGTCTTCTAGTCACCTACTTCAGTGTAACATCTCTGAGAATCTGGACAGCCTGAAGGGGAGGTGGAGAGGAGGACTATCTCACCCCAGTGACCTCATTAACTCTTCTGACCTCATACAAGTACCTCCAAAGCACCCCATGAACTGCAGAACCAAAACCAGGAATATAAACAACATTTCAGTGTAGTTCCCATGCACACACATACCATATTTGAGGTCTCCCCAAGACTGGGATGAATCTCAGCAGATAGAATTCAGAAATAGCTTTAAAAAAAAAAACCCTCTTTGCTTCTGTGAAAATGCCTGTTTCCCCCTCTACTGTTCTGCTTGCCACATGCAGAGGACAGGGGGATGGATTACTTGATAATTGCCTGTTCTGTTCATTCACTCTAAAGCACCTGGAATTGGCCACTGATGGGATAATGAGCTAGATGGACCATTGGTCTGACCAAATATGGCCATTCTTATCTTCTACTGCCTAGCCATAGCATCTGCAGTGGCAAGACTCCCAAGGACAGGGCCTTTACCAATGACTGAGTGGCTGGCCAACCTGAGGGGGAAGAAATGGAGGTCTAAGGATGAGATGTTTGGAGGCTTCCTTACAGACTTGTGTGTAAATTAATAATAAAAAAAAAGTGTGTGGTGCAGGGGGGGTGGGATGGGGGAGTGGAGGAGACTATAGAGAGCTGGAGGTACTTCTGATGTCAGAGACAATCACCTATCCAAAGACAGAACTGAAATTGCCTTGGACAGCATTGCCATGACTTGAGACACTGGAGGAGGACAGGGACATGCAGAAGTAGCACCTGGAGGCAATGCACAGGCAGAATGTTCTGCTGTAGTGCTTGCTATTAGGCCTTCAGACAGTGAAATCCCTCAGCCAGGACCCAGTCTCCACCCCATTAATGTCTGTAGTGATTCTAGGGGCACCTTTCATTAAGTTAAACAGGCCTGAATTCTGAAAGATCCTAGCACTGTGCACCTTTCCAGACCATCCTGCGTTTATGTTGGTGAACCTGCCATAGTGGTCTATCAGGCCTTGTAGCACCAGGAAGAAATACCCCTTCTGTTTATAAACTTGGGGGCCTGATGCAGGGGCAAATGATAGGCACTTGCATCCCAGTAATTTCCCCAATACAGTTTGGAAACCCCATGCACGTAAAGCCATCAGTGATCTGAGCATTACCAAGTTTTATAACCCAGCTCAACGATATACTCTGCATGCAGCAACCACTTGCATGACAATGGCAGTCTACTGACTGCTCTGAGGATTAGCTCCTCCAAGGTCCAATGTCCCCTTCTGGCACTTGTTTGCATGCTCTGCTGTGCCCCTCTCTCTCTTTGACTCAGAGTGCTCTCTTCTTCATGGCTTGGCCCTCTGGCCAGGTCAGTCCTCCCCTTCCAGGGTAGGGAAGTCTTATTAGACAACTGTCCTAGACAGTCTTCTGCTGCACTGCTGTCTATGCCACTTTCCCAGTGGCTGGTAGGGGAACTCTGGCCCACCCTCTACTCTGGGTAGAGCACAGCTCAGACTAAACTTGGGGTGACAAAGTGACCTGAAGCAGAACTTTGTGTTGCTCAAAAGCTTATTGTTCTTACCAGCAAAAGTTGGTCCAATAAAATAAATTACCTCACCTGCCTTGTCTTTCTAATATCCTGGGACTGACATGGCTACAACTACACTGCATACATGAAGTCAGACCTGACAGCTATCAGAGAGTGGTTGAGGGCAAGGATAACAGTCTTAGAAGGGTGAAGGCCCTTTTTACTGTGAGCTGAAAAGAGGTTACCTCTGGTTACTTAGAGACACCTAAGTCAAATTAAGGGCTGCTGGTGACCTTTAAAATCCCTCTTCAGGTGAGAAGAGGAGGAGGAGGAGGGAGAAGAAACGAGCTGCAGCAGAGTAGGAGGCAGCAGCAAGGAAAGGTTTCCCACAGATGGAGGGAGGACTGTTCTCCTCCCTATAGGGGAAACATTGAGTTTACTTCTGTTTGGGGAAGGGCTGGTAACCAGAAGCCAGCATAAGAAGTTAACCCTCCAGTAGGGGGAAGAGAGAGATTTCTTTTGTGTTGTGGAGTTTTTGTTTTTTGCTTGCTTATGAGAACTACACGGGCCTACCCTGAGGACCACCTTATTTAAAAAAAAAAAAAAAAAAAGAAAAAGTTAAGAATTAAAAGCCTCTGGAATAGGACTGATTTACTCCAGGCCCCGCCTCCCCCACCCCAGAGGGGAGAGTGCGGAGGCTGACATGGCAAAGGCTGTGCCTTGCCACACTGGGTACAGCAGCATCAGTCATAAGTGCATTGGCTGCAGTCTCTTATTGTGGATGTCTAGACTCAACTGGGGGGATGTGGGGGGACACTACCAATAAAACCCCAACTGCATTGAAAACCACACTACCTTAAAAATAGATTTTCCTAGCAGCTTTTTCAGGATGGATGCTTCACCTGACTCTAGTTTGCTGTACATTCAACAATTCAAAAGATGTGGCCCAGGGAAGAAATTGGCCCAGGGAATGAAAGCTAACCTTGGATTATACTTCTACTAATTATTTTGCTGGAAGCTCTTTGGGGAGTCTAAAAACAAAGCAGTTACTGAGGGCTTTAAATAAGTCCCTCTCTCCTTTCAGTGAGGGATGCTTCACACTACCTTATCTCAGAAGGTGCTCCCTTTAAAGCTCCAGGTGCCAGTGCAGAGATTACACATTAGGAAGAGGCCATTAATGCCTTTCCTGAGAGTTGGAAGACCAAGGCTGTGATTCTCTGGAAAAAACTCAACCCCAAAGCTTCTCATTCTTTTTTTGGGTTTCCCAAGTCTAGGCAGATTCCCCTTCCCCACCTCTGTGGATGGATGCTTCAAGTTGGGCCTTTATCTGGGAGTGAACCTCCTCAAAAAATGGGTGCTTAAGATAATCAGGGAAGGATATACAATAGAACTCGCCTTTTGTCCCAGGGACAATTCTGTCCTTCTCCCAAAGGAAGGGAAAATAAACCCCATAAATAATCCCTCCATAGCATCCAAAGATGATCGAACCAGTGCTGTGGAATGACATTTTGGAAAGGGCACAGGATTGTTTGTGCTACAAAGAGACACAATGGCATTCAGCCCTTTTTAGATTTTGGGTCCCTCAGCAACTCCATAAGGAGATCAATATTCCAGGAGGAAATACTTAAATCTATAGTTACAGCATTATCTTCCCAAAACTTCAGAACATGAAAATAAACCTCTTGGAGATCTCCTGAAAACTTGGCATCTAACTTATTTCAAAAGGGAGACAGAAAATAATTTCTGGCAAATCAGACACTAGCACACCTCTCCTAAAATAAAAATCTGATTCTACTCCTGCACTGGTTGGTCTTGTGGATTCTTGCTTTGCTTCTAGCCAGCAATTGGAGCAAATCAGTATTTAAAGATCTTGGTTCAAATCCAGTACTAGCATCTCTTGGAGGATCCATTATTTAATAGCTATCTTATGTTGGGTCCAGAGAAGCTGTTTATCAGTACAGATTCAGGGGGAATGTGTCTGGACTCCTGTATCATTCAGAATGCGGGGGGAGGAGTAGGGCAGAGAAGGGAAGGGATGTGGCCCAAGGAGGAGACATACAATATAATTATGCTATGGATCTCAAGCTCACTCCTCCATTTCTAGCAGATATTTCTTCAGAAACTATATAGCTGCTAAGAAGGCAGCAAACCTTCAGCACTGCTTTAAAAAGTAGTCTTAAGTATTTCCTTGTTACCCCCTGCCCCCCCCCCCCCCAAATTCAGTTTGTTGCAGAGCTGGCTAGCTTCCCAGGAGCCAGGATCCAATCTTTCATGAAAAACACCTCTGCTCAACAAGATGTTTCCTCAGTGAATGGATACAGAGTGCCTCTCCCCACTCTGTTATACTGAAACAGTTTTTTGTCTTTACTAATAGACAGGGCAATTCCCCTCCCTGTTATAATGGTCCTTTTTTTACCTCCACAAGGTTTTGGTTATTTACAGTTGTCTTTGATGGCTTTCTATTGACTGTTTTGAGATGGGGCAATGGTAGACAATAGAACTTTGCACTACATTACCAACTAACCAGAGAGGGTTGGCAACTCCGGGGAATAGGCCATCACTGAGAAATATCACTCCCTGCGGTCTCTTTTTAACATTAAGACCATAAGGACAAACTTCAATATAATTACATTATTCCTTAAATATTATCCATACACACATGATTAGGAGCATCAATAAGGTGCAAGTTTTCTTACATGTTACTCTTTATGGACAAAAACCCGGTAAACAGTGTATTTGATGTAATGAGTTTGTCAGGTTTGAGATCAGAGATGTTTGCAAAGAATAAGGGATCCTTTGCCGAGAGGCCTTTGTGTCACAGGTGGTCCTAAGACCAGGCTCAAAGCAAAGCTTTAGTCTGTGTCCAGTTGCCATGGAGATGGGGAATGCCCACTGTGAAGACTATCTGACATGAGGGTCTGGCTGGAGAATCTTGCCTACATGCTCGGGGTTCTACTGATCACCATATTTGGGGTCGGGAAGGCATTTTCCTCCAGGGTAGATTGGCAGAGGCCCTGGAGGTTTTTCGCCTTCCTCCGCAGCATGGGGCGGGGGTCGCTAGCTGGAGGATTCTCGGCGACTTGAAGTCTTTAAATCACAGGATTTGGGGACTTCAACAGCTGAGTCAAGGGAAAGTGGGTGGGTCAGCTTTTGTGGCCTGCATCATGCGGGACGTCAGACTAGATGATCATAATGGTCCCTTCTAACCTTAAAGTCTATGAAAGGTACTAAAATGAAAACTCACAAGTATGGCAGAATGTCCCCGTCTTCAGAAAAATGCTTTCATGTAAACCGCGTGTATAATTGTTTGCTACAAGCAAAATAGATTTGATGATCAGAGTTTCCTCACAATATTTGTTCCCCATTTGTGTTGCATAATGCAATTGCTTTTTACTCTATTTTATATCTTCACTAAAAATGAAAAACATTAAGAGGCTGAAAACAAGACACACTGAACTCAGAAAAAGGATTCTGAAATATTGTAACTCAGAGAATTAAAACCCTAGCTAGATCCAAATTGTGGCAAATTGCCGGCACTACTATGATGGGTCTTGTACTCTCTCCTCTTTGGGTGTGTGTGTGTGTGGGGGGGGCGGTGTTCAGGGCACCATTTCTTGCCCCTGAACTGGAATATTAACTGCCCCCCTAGTGTCCTAAAGGAGGAGAGTGGAGACAGAGGGACCCGGGCCCGCCCTATACTCCGGGTCCCAGCCCAGGGGCCCTAGGGATAGTGGTAAACCACTTGAACTAGCAGTTCCTTCCCCTGGGCTACTTCCCTCTCCAGCCCTTCAGCTTGTGGGGGGCTTCCTGCCCTCCCTCTGCACAAGCCAGGTGCCCCTTTACCTAGGGTCTTGGTCTTCTTAGCCCACCACAGCACTTCTCCAAACTTTCCTCTGCTTCCCTCCAAACTGTTCTCTGCTCCAACACCAATCTTCTCTCTCTAACTCCTTCCCATCTGATTGAAGCAGGGGGGTTTTATCAGGTGATTGGCTTCAGGTGCTCTAATTAATCTATAGCAAACTTTCTTCCCTCCACAGGGAATAAGTTTCCCTTCTAACCCTCTCCTGCTGCCCTCTGGCCATGCTGTATCACAAAATGAATAGATTCCCATGTAGAACAAGGTGGTACCAAAAGTGCTTCTCATTTCCTACACCATGTTCTTTTGAGTCTTATGATTCTTAGGAGAAAATAACACCTGACTGGGAAATAGCAGTCAGCGCCGTTAGATAACTGGATCTCTGATTGCCTGCACAGGCCTGATGACTGTGAACACGGGTAGCCAAATTACCTACTACCCTGAGATTGGCTCCTGTCTAATCAGTACCCATTTTCAAATACTTATTCCTGGTCTTGGCAGAACAAGAAAAATTACAGGGAAGCAAATCAATATGCTAGCAATAATGAATGGTTTTGGATACAAAAGAAGAGCTACTATTATACAAACCACTTTTTTTTTTTTTTTTGGAAGAAGTGCCCTGGTAGGGGTGAGAAGCATGTGTGATAAGGTATGGAGAGAAATTATCTGCTCTAGTGCTTTCTTCACGCTTGTCTGATTTATGTCTTATTACTGCTGCCCAAGCTTTGGCTATGTTCTTGAAGAAGCTTCTTTTGTTTTTATCACTTAAAGCTCCTGCCTGCACTCTAATCATCCCAAAATCATTTCATTTGGTTTTTAAGTGGTCTAATCATCATCTTTTTCCCTCCCCATTATTTACCATCTTTGTTCATTTGCTAAATATCCAAAGATGCTATAATTATAGGTATTGAGGAAACTGCAGAACTATTCTATAGGAGGTAGATGCTTCTATGTATCAGCTATTCATTTATACTATGGGGATGTCACACACTCTGGCATTTTACTGTACAGACCAGGACAATGATACTATTTGTGCTTCAGCATTAAGCACATGCATAAGTTTTTGCAGCCTCAGGGCTTTGATCTGTTCAGGACAGTAAAAATTACATTTTTATTGCACTCCTAAGAGAATTGTGCATATCAGGGAAAACAATAAAACTGAATCATACAATTCCAGCTTAAAACCAGTGAGTGAGAGATGGAAGAAGTGGTTTTGAATAAGTAGCCTGTTCCCATTTGAGTGTCAGTAGGGAAGCTATTGTATACCTGGGTTTTAGCAAAAGATTTCCAGTTATGTTTTTGGACATCACAATCTCTAGCTACAGAAGAACATAAATTATAGCTAGGACAGTAAGACTAAGCAACTAAGTGGCACAATACAAGATAATGGGAGAAATCTTGGCTCCCTTGAAGTCACTGGGAGTTTTGTCATTGTCTCCACCTATTTTTTTTTTTTTTTTGCTGGGTGGTGGAGTAGCATTGTATATTAATGATGAGGTAGACTGTAAAGAAATTAGAAGTGATGGAATGGATAAGAGTCTGTTGGGCCAAAATCACTTTGGGGTAAGAAAGCTACTAGAGGTTCCCCTAATATAGTGCTTGTGGTGTGTTACAGAGCACCAGGATCTTATTTGGATATGGATAGAGACCTCTTTAATGTTAATGAAATAAATACTACTCAGAATTATGGGAGACTAACTTCCCAGATATAGATTTGAGGACAAGTGCTACTAATAGTAGCAGAGCCCAGATTTTCCTGGATGTGGTAGCTGACAGATTTATTCACCAAATAGTCACTAAACCAACAAGAGATGGTGCTATTTTAGATTTAGTATTGGTGAGTAGTGAGAACCTCATAGAAGAACTGGTTGTAGGGAACAACCTTGGTTCGAGTGATCATGAGTTAATTCAGTTTAAACTAAATAGAAGGATAGACTCTTGTTGCAGATCTATTTTTTGTTTTTTATTTCAAAAGCGCTAACTTTAAGAAACTAAGGGAATTAGTTAGGGAAGTGGACTGGACCAAAGAACTCAGGATCTGAATGTGGAGGAGGCTTGCAATTACTTTAAAGTCAAAGTTGCAGAAGCTATTTGAAGTCTGCATCCCAAGAAAGGGGAAAAAACTTCATAGAGAAGGGTTGCAGACCAAGCATCTCAAACAAGTGATTAAGAGAAAGCCTGCAAGGAATGGAAGATGGGATGGATCAGCAAGGGAAGCTACCTCTTGGAGGTCAGAAAGTGCAGGGAAAAAAGTGAGAATTGCCAGAAGCCAAGCAGAGTTGGACCTTGCAAACGGATACTGGGAGAAAACACAAGGAGGAGGGTGCAACAGGGGAGGCCCCTGATTCATACTGAGAAAGTAGGGCAATCAGCTAGTTATCTTAGGTGCCTGTACACGAACGCAAGAAGCCTGGGAAACAAGCAGGAAGAATTGGAAGTCCTGGCAGAGTCAAGAAACTATAATGTGATTGGAACAACAGAGACTTGGTGGGGTAACTCACATGACTGGAACACTGTCATGGATGGATATCAACAGTTCAGGAAGGACAGGCTTGGGAGAAAAGGTGGAGGAATTGCACTGCAAGTAAGAGTATGATTGCTCAGAACTCCAGAGTGAAACTTGAAAAAAAGCCTGTTGAGAGTCTTTGGGTTAAGTTTAGAAGCAAGAGCAACAAGGGTGCTGTCGTGGTGGGTGTCTGCTATAGACCACCAGACCAGGAGCATGAGTTAGACGAGGCTTTCTTCAGACAACTAACGGAAGTTTCCAGATCAAGGCTCTGGTTCTCATGGGGTACTTCAATCACCCTGACATCTGCTGGGAGAGCAATACAGCAGTGCACAGACAATCCAGGAAGTTTTTGGAGAGTGTTGGAGACAATTTCCTGGTGGAGGAACCAACTAGGGGCCATGCTAGTCTTGACCTGCTGCTCACAAACAGGGAAGAATTGGTAGGGGAAGTAGAAGTGGGTGGCAACCTGGGCAGCAGTGACCATGAGATGGTTGAGTTCAGGATCCTGACAAAAGGAAGAAAGGAGAGCAGCAGAATATGGACCCTAGACTTCAGAAAAGCAGACTGACTCCCTCAAGGAACTGATGGGCAGGATCCCCTGGGAGGCTAATATGAGGGGGAAAGGAGTCCAGAAGAGCTGGCCATATTTTAAAGAAGCCTTATTGAGGGTGCAGGAACAACCCATCCCGATGTGCAGAAAGAATAGCAAATATGGTAGTTGACCAGCTTGGCTTAACAGAGAAATCTTCAGTGAGCTTAAACACAAAAAGGAAGTTTACAAGAAGTGGAAACTTGGACAGATGACTAGGGAGGAGTATAAAAATATTGCTTAAGCATGCAGGGGTGTAATAGACTCAGACTTTAAGGTCAGAAGGGACCATTATGATCATCTGGTCTGACCCCCTGCATGCTGCAGGCCACAAAACCGTCCCTACCCCTTCCCTTGACTCTGCTGTTGAAGTCCCCAAATCCTGTGTTTTAGTGACTTCAATTGGCAGAGAACCCTCCTGCTAGTGATCCCTGCCCCATGCTGCGGAGGAAGGCAAAAAACCTCCAGGGCCTCAGCCAATCTACCCTGGAGGAAAATTCCTTCCCGACCCCAAATCTGGCGATCAGTAAGACCCCGAGCATGTAGGCAAGAGTCTCCAGCCTGACCCGTTAGCCATTATACTATTTACCTGCCATTGCTTGGTATTCCTTGGCTAATATGTTTTACCATTAAACCATTCCCTCCATAAACTTACCTAACTTAATCTTAAAACCAGACAGGTCCCTCGCCCCCACCGTTTCCCTCGGAAGGCCGTTCCAATATTTCACCCCTCTGACGGTCAGAAACCTTAGTCTAATTTCAAGCCTGAACTTCCCCACGGCCAGTTTATATCCGTTCGTTCTCATGTCCACATTAGTACTAAGCTGGAATAATTCCTCTCCCTCCCTTGTATTTATCCCTCTGATATATTTAAAGAGTGCAATCATATCCCCCCTCAGCCTTCGTTTTGTCAGACTAAACAACCCGAGCTCCTCTAGTCTCCTTTCATACGACAGGTTTTCCATTCCTCTGATCATCCTAGTGGCCCTTCTCTGCACCCGTTCCAGTTTGAGTTCATCTTTTTTAAACATGGGAGACCAGAACTGCACACAGTACTCCAAATGAGGTCTCACCAGTGCCTTGTACAACGGAAGCATCACCTCCTTATCCCTACTAGATATACCTCGCCTAATGCATCCCAAGACCGCGTTGGCTTTTTTCACCGCCACGTCACATTGTTGACTCATAGTCATCCTGCGGTCTACAAGGACCCCTAGGTCCTTCTCCTCTTCCGTTACTTCTAACCAATGCGTCCCCAGCTTGTAACTAAAATTGTTGTTAGTCATCCCTAAATGCATCACCTTACACTTTTCACTATTAAATTTCATCCTATTTCTGATACTCCAATTCACAAGCTCATTCAAGTCTCCCTGCAGAATATCCCTATCCTCCTCCGAATTGGCAACGCCTCCCACCTTCGTATCATCCGCAAACTTTATCAGTCCACTCCTGCAATCAGTTCTGAGGTCAGTTATAAATAGATTAAATAAAATGGGTCCCAAAACCGAACCTTGAGGAACTCCACTGGTAACCTCCCTCCAGGAAGACCAAAGCACAATTGGAGTTGCAGCTAGCAAGAGATGTGAAGGGTAACAAGAAGGGTTTCTACAGGTATGTTAGCAACAAGAAGGTGGTCAGGGAAAGTGTGGGACCCAACCTAGTGACAGATGATGTGGAAAAAGCTGAAATACTCAATACTTTTTTTGCCTCGGTCTTCACAGACAAGGTCAGCACCCAGACTGCTGCATTGGGCACCACAGTAGGGGGAGGAGGTGGGCAGCCCTCAGTGGTGAAAGAAGAGGTTAAGGATCATTTAGAAAAAGCTGGACATGCACAAGTCCCTGGGACCGGATGCAATGCATCTGAGGGTGCTGAGGGAGTTGGCGGATGTGATTGCAGAGCCATTGGCCATTATCTTTGAAAACTCATGGTGATTGGGGGAGGTCCTGGATGATTGGGAAAAGGCAAGGAATCCATTTTGAAGCACTTGGAGGAGAGAAAGGTGATCAGGAACAGTCAACATGGATTCACCAAGGGTAAGTCATGCCCGACCAACATGATTGCGCCTTTGATGAGATAACTGGCTCTGTGGATATGGGGAAAGTGGTGGATGTGATATACCTTGACTTTAGCAAAGCTTTTGATACGGTCTCCCACAGTATCCTTGCCAGCAAGTTAAAGAAGTATGGGCTGGATGAATGAACTATAAGGTGGTTAGAAAACTGGCTAGATTGTCGGGCTCAACAGGTAACGATCAATGGCTCGATGTCTAGTTGGCAGCCGGTATCAAGCAGAGTGCCCCAGGGGTTGGATTTTTGGCCGGTTTTGTTCAACATCTTCATTAATGTTCTGGATGATGAGATGGATTGCACCCTCAGCAAGTTCGTGGATGACACTAAGCTGGAGGGAGAGGTATAAATGCTGGAGGGTAGGGATAGGGTCCAGAGTGACTTAGACAAATTGGAGGATTGGGCCAAAAGAAATCTAATGAGGTTCAAAAAGGACAAGTGCAGAGTCCTGCACTTAGGACAGAAGAATCCCATGCACTGCTACAGGCTGGGGACCGACTGGCTAAGCAGTAGTTCTGCAGAAAAGGACCTGGGGATTACAGTGGAGGAGAAGCTGGATATGAGTTAACAGTGTGCCCTTGTTGTCAAGAAGGTTAACGGCATATTGGGCTGCATTAATAGGAGCATTGCCAGCAGATCTAGGGAAGTGATTATTCCCCTCTATTTGGCACTGGTGAGGCTACATCTGGAGTAGTGTGTCCAGTTTTGGTCCCCCCACTACAGAAAGGATGTGGACAAATTGGAGGGAGTCCAGCGAAAATTATTAGGGGGCTGGGGCACATGACTTATGAGGAGAGGCTGAGGGAACTGGGGTTATTTAGTCTGCAGAAGAGAAGAGTGATGGGGGATTTGATAGCAGCCTTCAACTATCTGAAGGAAGGTTCCAAAGAGGATGGAGCTCAGCTGTTCTCAGTGGTGGCAGATGAGACTATTGCTTCTTGTTCTGTCAAGTTGCATTGGGGGAGGTCTAGGTTGGATATTAGGAAACACTATTTCACTAGGAGGATGGTGAAGCACTGGAATGAGTTACCTCGGGAGGTGGTAGAATCTCCATCCTTAGAGGTTTTTAAGGCCTGGCTTGACAAAGCCCTGACTGGGATGATTTAGTTGGGGTTGGTCCTGCCTTGAGCAGGGAGTTGGACTAGATGACCTCCTGAGGTCTCTTCCAACCCTAATCTTCTATGATTTTAAGTGGGAGCATGGGGGATGTGGTAGAGATTAAGGATTATCAACCCCTAAACAAATACTTTGCCTCAGTTTTCAATGAGACTAATGAAGAGATTAGTGGTAGTGGCAGGGAGGCTAATGGCAATGAGGATATGGTGGTAGAAATTACCACTTCTGAGGTGGAAGTCAAACTCAAACAGTTTAATGGGACTAAACCGGGGGGCCGGGATAATCTCCATCCAAGAATATTAAAGAAACTGGCACATAAAACTGCAAGCCCAGTAGCAAGGATTTTTAATGAATCTGTAAACTCAGGGATCGTACACTATGACTGGAGAATTGCTAATATAATTCCTATTTTTAAGACCGGGAAAAAATGTAATCCAGGAAACTATAGGCCTGTTAATTTGACCTCAATTGTATGCAAGGTTTTGGAACAAATTTTGAAAGAGAAAGTAGTTAAGGACAGAGCTGAACGGTAATTGGGATAAAATACAACATGGTGTTACAAAAAGTAGATCGTGCCAGACCAACGTGATCTCCTTGAGAAAATAACTGATTTTTTTAGAGAAAGGAAATGAAGTAGATTTAGTCCCATTAATCTACCTGGATTTCAGTAAGACATTTAATATAGTTCTACATGGGAAATTTGTTAAATTGGAGAAGATGGGGATTAATATGAGAATCGAAAGGTAGATAAGGAATTGGTTAAAGGGGCAACTACAACGGGTCATATTGAAAGGTGAACTGTCAGGCTGGAGGGAGGTTACTAGTGGAGTTCCTCAGGATCGGTCTTGGAACTAATCTTTTTAAAGATTTTTATTACCTTAGCACAAAAAGTGAAAGCACGCTAATAAAATTTGCGGATGACACAAAGTTGGGAGGTGTTGCCAATATGGACCAGAATATTATACAAGAAGATCTGGATGACCTTGTAAACTGGAGTAATAGAAATGGGATGAAATTTAATAGTTCAAGGTCATGCATTTAGGGACTAACAACAAGAATTTTTGCTATAATCTGGGGATTTATAGGTTGGAAATGACAGAGGAGGAGAAAGATGTGGGTGTATTGGTTGATCATAGGATGACTATGAGCCATTGATGTGATGCGGCCATGAAAAAGGCTAATGCAGTCCTAGGATGCATCAGGCAAGGTATTTCCAGTAGAGACAGGAAAATGTTAGTACCGTTATACAAGGCACTGGTGAGATCTCATCTGGAATACTATGTGCATGTTTAAGAAAGATTAATTCAAACTGGAACAGGTGCAGAGAAGGGCTACTAGGATGATCCGAGGAATGGAAAACTTACCTTGGTCAGACTGGCAAAGACCCTGGGGGTTTTTCACCTTCCTCTGTAGCATGAGGCATGGGTCAGTTGCAGTTTTAAACTAATGTAGCTGGTGGATTCTCTGTAACTTGAAGTCTGTAAACCATGATTTGAGGACTTCAGTAACTCAGCCAGAGGTTAGGGGTCTATATCAGGAGAGAAATACCAGTAAATCCATGTTATAGGTACAGGGTCACTCATGGCATGGGAGAGTCAGGTCCCCCACAGAAAAAAAAAAAAAAGCACAGCAAGGATGTAGAGTATGTTGATAAACGTGCAGAGAGAACAGCAATGCACCACCATTTTCCCCTGTTGTGGATTACTGGACAGACAAGCTGCCTTCGGGACATATTTCTCTATTTTATGTAAGGGGGATTTGACTGAACCAATGCTCATGAGAGAGAGGAACTGAGAGTGTCACCTAAAGCCAGCTATCCTGCTTTTTAAAAGCACAGTTCCTGCTAGTAGTACATCTCTAAACATCAAAGCAAGATGTTAACGGCATCTAAGCAATTAACGGCTGAGTAGTTTCTTTTAACCATAGTGGCCACTAAGTGGCAGCATGACTTAGAGCCTACCCTGCTGAAAGGTTTGCGCTGAATTCACAGAATGAATCAGAATTGAGGAGCAATGTAAAAGGTTAGGTATAAAGGGTGAGGACAGCAGAGGAAGTCCAGCCAGATCCTTTAAGTAATTTCTTTAGTTGCAACAAATCATACTTGTTTGTAATTGTCCTTCTTTCACTCAAGGATAAATGCTCTGTACACAGCTGGCTGTTCGTGAGGGTGGAGGTATGGTGAGGGAAGGCAAGAGTTCAGTTCTTGCGAGTTCTTTCTCATTTTGAGCACCGAACCATGTCCCTGAAGGAGGTATCTCTGACTGCTTGGAAGATTTAGTCTTGACTTTGTTTTTTAAAAGCTTTGCTAGGCAGTACTATGCAGCAGCATCATTCTTAGCTATTTCATTCATTTCCTTTAAAATCAAACAGGTATGTAATTTCACCGTCCTGTTAAAGTTTCTAAGGCCTATTTAAATTCCCACCATTTTGAGTAATCTCTTGTCTCCCCCACCCTACCTCCATATGCTTCCTGAGGAAAATCACTGTCAAGTTTTTTTAATATTCTGATTTTCATTTCTTCTCATGACTTTAGGAATTCTTTGTCACAATCAGAAGCTGATGAGAGAGAGTATGATGATAGATTCATAGTTTCTAAGGCCAGATTTCTGAAAAAGTTCAAAATGCAGTAGCTCCCATTGTGATACTTATGGCTATACTGAGCTCTTTTGAAAAATTTGGCCACTTATTTTGGTGCCTAAATAAGAGTTGAGCTCTTCTGAAGATCTGGACCTCCCCATTGTTGGAGTTAAACACTTGTGAAAATCTGGCCCTGTGAGCTTAGCCCACACAGCCTTGGATAGTCACATATTTTATGAAGATAGAAAATGTTGACTAGAACACCAGCTGTGTCCCCTACCCTATTTGAGATGTGCCAAAGAATTTTTAATTTCAACTTGATCCGCTGGGCAGAAGAAATTTCTGTTCAACATCTGAATTAAAGAATAGCAGTTCTAATCTCTGGTTTCAATTAACCTTACCTACATATCTGTTCTGATGCAGCCAAAATTTTCTGCCATAAAGCTAAAAAGTTCTACAAACAGAGCCATGGTGGTATGGTTATGAAAATCAGGAGTTGCTTTGTCTCTTCTTGATCCCAAATTATTTTGTTGGAATTAACTTCAGTTTCTTATTTTGTGTGTGCGCATGCATACGCGTATTGAGTTTCCATAAGGAAGGAGTTCCTTCAACAGCTGTTTCTCTCCATTTGTGAAAATGCCCTACATTCATAGCTAGACTGTTGGCATTTCTAGCTCCCTTCATATAAGCTTTCAGCAATTCTCAGCTGTGCCACAAAGAGGACTTAATTTGGTGCCTCAGAATTTTAGGTGTCAAACAGCTGTAACAGAAACAGAAGTAGATGGTATGTCTTTGTCCTTCAAATAAATACATTTTGGGTTTTGTCTGATGTTCTCCAGCCCTGAAATTCCAGCTGCTCATATCTGTGGGCATTCCTTTTGTAAAGAAAAGACTGAGTACTTTTTGATGGAATTTTAAATTCTTTCCTGAACCAGTTTATATTCTAGCCTCTTATTTGGTTAACAAGCTCTTACATATCCTAGTTTTCTTGAAATATGAAAGAGCAATGTATTGAATATTGAACCAAATTCATTGCTGATGAAAGTGTCCACAATCCCATTAAAGTAAGCAAACTAAGATGGATTACCGTAATTTGGGGAAGTACATTTCCTATCATGCTCTTAGAGGGTGATTTTCACATTTCAAGACAGATCATGGGGCTTTTCTACTTGATATCAGAAGTCACTTTTAATGCCACTGCTTAGATAATTTATATAGCATATTTCATGCTGATAGAACCAAAGAACGTAACATGTTGCATAGATATTGTTGAAATGCAGCCACCTCTACAGTGCAGTAGTCGACCAGCTCTCAACAGTGGTGAATGGAGAAGAGAAATTTATCGTTCAGAACCCTAATAAAAGAATCTAGGCATGCAGAACAGACAGGAATTTGGGGATTTTGAGGTCTCAGCCAAAAGAGACACCTAGACTATGTCTACACAAGGAGCCAAGTATGCACGCACACAAGTGATATGTTAACTGCTGTGGCTTCATGCTGACCATATTGAGCTCTTTTGAAAAATTTGGCATCAACCTAAGTTTGTAGTGGAGACATGGCTTAAGTCCGCACTACCAGGGTTTGAACTTGTTGTTCCAGAGTGCCTAACCTGAGGCTGAGAACATTAAGCCATTTGACAAGCTCACTATAGGCATAGCAAGTGTAGAATAGTAGAGGAAGATCCTGGTGGTAGTGAGAGAGAGTTACAAAAATTACTATTTTACCACAGACTGTATGTATTACACCTCCAATTAAAAAAAAAAAAAAGTAGTAAGAAAAAAAGTTATTAATCTGCAAATCCCTGCAAAATCTAGCTCATCATCATCTCAAATGAAGCAACAACAAAAATGCACCTAGACTACATTACACCAGGTCATATTTATGGTCACAAACAGCATCTTCAACTCAGGCTCCAAAAATAACTTGTAACAAGGACCTTGATGAGATACACAAGCAATCTATCCCTATCAGAGCTCATCTATTATACAGAGGAAATATGCAAACCATTTACAGTAAAAGCTTTGTTATCCAGCATGTTGGGGGAATGGGGATGTGACTTACACTCCATAATATTTTATGGAAATATGCTTATGAGTGTAAATGTGATGCAAAAGGTTTCTTGTATGGTATCATTACAAAGGTTATAATCTACTGAGTGTGTTCAGCCTATTTGTTTGCATGTATTATTTCTATGTCTGGAGTTAGGAGAATAAGATATAAACTTGTATTACTGATGTAAACACATTAAGTGGAAGCCATTAAGGATGCTTCATAATCAATGAACTGTGAATGGGGTTGTTTACTTGCAAACCTCCCTGTGTACCTGTAGGCTAGCCCTGGAAGAATGAGGTCTTACAGTGATGTGACCATGTCACATGATACTGGAATCCATCTTAAACCTAGTGCTTTTCCATTTAGAAGGAGGGGTGGGGATCCAAAGAGAAAAGTTTCCCGCCTTGTGCCAAAGCTATAAAAGGGGGTGAAAGAGAACAAGATGTCCCAGTCATGAGAGAGCCCCTGCTTTTCACCTAATATGCCTGCTAGAACTAACAAGGACTGTACTAGGAAGGAGTCTAGTCTGTGAAAGAAGCTTATTGGAACATTTCTGAGGGTGAGATTTACCTGTAATTAGTTTCTTAATGTATTCAGCTTAGAGTTGTGTGTTTTGCTTTATTTTGCTTGGTAACTTTGTTCTGTCTGTTATTATTTGAAACCACTTAAATCCTACTTTTTATTCTTAATAAATTCACTTTTGTTTACTAATTAACCCAGAGGAAGTGATTAATATGTGGGAGAGCAAACAGCTGTGCATATCTCTCTATCAGTATTATAGAGGGTGGACAATTTAGGAGTTTACCCTGTATATGCTTTATACAGAGTAAAACGGATTTATTTGGGGTTTGGATCCCATTGGGAACTGGGTGTCTGGATGCTGGAGATAGGTGACCTGCTGAGCGGTTTTTGGTTAAAGCCTGCAGCTTTGGGGGCGTGGTTCAGACCCTGTGGCTGTGTTGCAGCAGGCTACTGTGTCTGGAGTCCCAAGCTGGCAGGGAAAACAGGCTCAGAAGTAAATTCAGCATATCAGGTGACAGTCCCAAGGAGGTCTCTGTGACCGAACCCATCACAGGGTGGTGCCAGTTATTCAAAAATTCCAGTCAACTAAGAGTTATACTTACCAATGAAATACCAATTTTCAAAGAATTAGACTACAATAAAACGAATAAAGTAGAAAATAGTATACAGGTACTCACCAATCCAGTAGTACTGCACTGCAGAGAGGTTGGTTTCTTGAAGCATTTAGGTGTATAGAGGTAAAGTTTTCTATACAGTAGGTTGTCTTATGACACTACATATCCCTATAGGCAGCACATGGCCTACACCCAGCTCACTAAAAATATACTGAACATAATTTAATTTTTCTTTGATGATTCAGAAGCACTTCAGGATCTTGCAGTGCCTCGGGGTCATCATTATCCACATCAATTACCATTGTAGATGTAGAAGGTGTAGGACACTAGGCTGAATCTGTAATGACCCTATTACACAATCTGGAAGCTACTTTTTTGAATAAATCCCTGGTATCAGCTTGCTTACTTCTGCCTCTTTTGCATAAAAGTAGAGTGCAGAATGTGCAATTGCATAACCTCCTGGGCTGTATACTAGTCCCGGTTACTAGATTGAAGATTTGTATTGGGAGATAAAAGCCAGTTAATAGAGCTTTCTGCAGGATAGCACAGCTTTTACTGTAATTAGTAAAGAGTCCTACTGGGACAATGACTGCAGTTGCAGGAGCAACCTTTGCAGTTCTGTGTTGGTACCTTTTGATTCCCTTGTTGACAGCATAGTCTTGCTGGGATTGCTAGTTTACTGTGAAACAATGTGCTCCTGCTAGGACATTCATACCAATCTACAACTTGTACTGCTTGATAATTTTACTCAATTGCTATCTTTGCTCAGTGAGACATTTCTAAGAAGCAATTAATTAGCGAATGTAGCACACTCGGTACCACCTATTTGGGCTGTTGGTCAGAATACTCTGCTGTTTTGTAGCTAGGGTTTTGATAATTTCTTGATGAAATATGCTAGTTGAAACATGAACTGTTCTGGCTTTGGTTCTCTCATAGTTCTCAATAACCTTTCTAGTAGAGTACAAGATTTCATTTCCTCCTGGAACATGTACACTAGAAAAAATTGCTGCTGATAATTCAGATGAGACTAGATAGTGTTAACACTTTTTGTCACCACTCTACCATAAACAAACATAATGAAGTTATTTTAGTCAGTCACCCCCATTAGAATCTCATTTATGGTAGCTTGAGGTTTGTCCCTCATTATTACGATGTACAAAGAGTACCTTCCTACAGAAGCACAGCTCCTACTGCCTCACCCAAGGGCAGGCTCCTCTTTCACCTCTCCTGCCTCCTATGGACCAGGAAGATTCTAGATAGGCCTTGTCTACACTATGAAATCAAACATTGCTGACACCAATAGTCAGCCACAGGTGCAGCTGAACTATTGCTGAACATTATAGCTGAAGCTGCAGCCAAGCTAAGCAATGTTCAGTGTCACCTGTGGCAGGCAACTAGTCTCAGGTGTGGTTCAAGTTTTATAGTGCAGACAAGATCTGAAGGCTTGTGCTGTGGCAATGCACATAGGATGTCCTGACAGTGAGTTTGAGCCACTGGATAGGAAACTTAACTGGTGGCTAAACACTAGAGTAGATTTAAACAGTTAATGCCTATCCCAGTTACCTCCACTCCTAACCCATTATTATTGTGAGATTGAACGGGATCTCTTAAATTACAATGCTCATTTCACTTCAAAGGGGATGTTAGACTCAAACCTTAATCTCACCAGAGAAATGTATATTTTGTTTCCTTAAGTCATCTATGTCCTGGTTCCATTATTTAGATATGTGATGAGTCATTAACAAAAATGACTCCGGGGGCGGGGGGGAGAGAAGAGGGGTTATAAAATTACTAAGATTAAAATGTTATGCTAACCATCCTGGTCAAGAATGGTAAAAAGACAAATGTCCTTATTCTACATACTGCCTCAAAAAAAGTATATTCAATGGTTTGTTAAACAATAATAGAAGTCCTGAGGTCTATTGCTTGGATACATGGGCTTTAGTCTTCAATTGTGTCCTCCATCCATTGGGTGCAGGTAGGAGCCATTAGCAGCTTCCTCTTCTTGAGAGCAGACAGGGCCAGTTTGGCCCCTCAGAATAGTACAGAGCAGACCCAGCGCTCTTCTACATTACACCCAACCATCCACCAGCTGGGGATTACCCGTGTGCAGCACACTAAACTGAAGGGGCTGCAGAGTGGTGGAGGAGCCAGCTACACCAGCTGGCCACTCCATCATGTCAGGTGAAATCCCCATTTGGGGAGATCCAGCTAGTTTCTGACCCCTTTGCTCCATATTACGGGGCTGAAGGTTGATCCCATTAAACAGAGAGTAGTATCGTTAAATGGTGTGTTCTGTCTGATTATCCCACTTTTGTGAACAGTCATTTGCTTCAGAATAAAATGGGTGTAATCCAAGTGTGATACTGAAATGTTTCACTGCAAGAAATACTTGAAAGAAATAATTTGCTTTCAGTGGCACTGTGACGGGGTTCACTCAATACTACTGACAGCTGTCCTGGGGACTAGCTCTGTTCACCAATGTGTCCTCTTCTGCTGATCTTTTGCCGCCACTACTTCTGCTCCTGAACCCAGGTCATTCTCAGGACTGCAGCGTCCTCTTCATGACACAGCCCTCCGGCTGTGCCGCACTCTGTGCTTCCCTGCTTCTCAGGGGACAGTATCGCAGCCTGCTGTCCAGCCACTTCCCTCAGTGGCTCCTGCTACCAGGTGTCTGCTACTTTCTCAGTGGCAAGGTGGGGGACAAGGGAGAGACCTGGGCCCACCCCAGAGACCCTGTAGATGGTCACGACTTGCTGCATCCCCTCCAACTCCTCAGTAAATTTCCTTGGGCCACTTCCCCATGGCCCCAGCATCCTCTTTGCCCTGGCCTCAGCCTGCAGATCCCTGCAGCCTGCCAGGAGCTACCTTTAGCTCCCCACTTCTCTGGCTGCAGCACTACTCTGCCCAGGGTGCTCGGTGCCTTTAGCTCGCAAGGCAGCCAGTCCTTCTTCCTCCTCAAGCTCCAGGGAGTTACTGAAGCTACTCTGCTCTGCAGCCCTTCTTATATGGGCTAGCCTGACCCTGATTGGCTGCTCCTCGCAGCCTCTCTTTAATTGATGGCCTCCTGTGCAGCCTCGGTAGGGCTCTATTAACCCCTTATGGGCCAGTGAGGGGCAGAAGCCCCCTCACAGGCACGAGCATGTACTTTGGGTACTTCAGGTCTACTGAAAGAGAATGAGAAGGAAAAGAGCTGAGAGGTTATTTTTATATGGGTCAGCAAAGAAGAGTATGGAACACCTTGGTATTTACATAAAACAGATAGCTCAGTCATTTGTATTAGTTTGATGTCTGCTTAAGCCTTTAATCATTTTCCTGCTCGTTTAGAACAGAGCAAAAAGTGTTTTCCATTAAGCAGAATGTTTCTTCTCAAACATGGAATTGCATGAAATCACTCACTTTGTTACTTGTGATTTTTTTAGTCTGGATTAAGTTATTCCCTCAAAGGGCATTTTGTCCAGTTCTTAGAGCCAGGAGTTCATTCTAGTTTTTCTGTGTTCTGCCACTGATTTGCTCTGTGACTTTGGGCCTCAGTTTCCCCATCCATAAAATGTTTAGAATACATACTTCACTGGTGGAAGATGTTATATAAATTCAAAGTATCATCAATATTATATTAAGTAGAAATTAAAAGCACTAATTTTTGCATCTGCCAATGTTCTGTACTGTCACAAATTCTAAATGTACAAAATACATTGTCCTCTTAAAAGTTCTGCTTCCAGAACCATAATAAATAGAAATGATCATTTTGATACCTGAAGGTTGTATGAACATTAAAATGTGCCTGTATAAAAAACTTCACTGAAACACTCCCTAGAGGGACTCATTCCCATCCCAGCAATTTGAGATAGAGATTATGAATTCTGATGACTAACAGGGAAGTCATTGTTTTCACAGCTTCAAACACAGAGCATTAGCAAAGCTTTGATTAAAAAAGCACTTCCTAATCATGACATCAGAGCACAATGATTTCATATCATTCACATTTACTCTCCTGTGTAGTGGTTTTGTATTATTTAGTTAGTTTTTAATTCTAGGATAAATAGGCCGGCTCATATTCTCAGATTACTGAACAGATATCTGTGTAAGATTCACAACTCTATATTCACTATGAGTTTTGGGGGGCCACTCTTGTTGGCATCCTTTTTAAGGACAGTAATGCATGAATTATGTGGGCAAAATCCTCACTTTGTACCTCATCCTGCTGCCACTGAAATCAATGAAAAAACTCCTATTGCCTCAACAGGAGATGAGGGAGCTTGCACCACTCAGGACAGTCTGAGAATTTTCTGTCATTGGTCCTCTAGCTCCTTACTTAGATAAAACTCTCATTAATTTCAGTGGGATCTTCTCCTGAGAAATGACTGAATGGGGACAGTAAGATATGGCCCTATAAAAAAGCTTTTGAATGGTATTGTATCCTGTATGTTCCAAGACCTATGTCCATATATGATAGGAGGGATCTGAAAGATGTAAATGGTTAGAAACTTCATACTACTAAAACTTTATTAAAGCAATAGTGCAGCTTAATCAAACTTAAAACGTTATTTTAAAACCTCTTGCAAACAAACGTTCTGGGTCCAGTTACAGTCTCACTTACAATAGGATAAATCACAAGCAATGCCACTGAAGTCAGTGGAGTTAACGCAGTGTAAAATTGGCAGGTATGTGATATAATCAGACTCTCTTGTTGTACCACAAGTGCTGCTGGCTTCAGCTCTCAAAACATTTATTCACTGGGTAATGTAGGTTTTAAGAGTTAAACAGTTTTTGGAACACTAGAGTAACTGCTAAATTCAAATCAGTTTTGATGAATTGGACCAATCTGTCTTTCATCTGAATCATCATTATGGAACACATTTTAAATAATTTGAATTCATTCCTCTGAATTCTCTTGTGTTTCATTACATCTTCCTGTTGCAAAAATGATGATTTGAGTTAGAAGGCATTAATTCATATTTTATTTATGCTGCTTCTTTCCTCTCAGATATATGAATGATGAGAGATGAAATGCCATTGTGTATTTAATTCTTTTTTTCACGGGGATTAATAGTTAACTATTCTCTGTAAATTTCTATTTAGCTTCTAATAACATCTGTGAGAATTAAGCTCTGTTTAAATAAGGGTTGTATGCAGTGTTGTTGTAGCCATGTTGGTCCCAGGATATGAGAGAGACAAGGTGGGTGAGGTAATGTCTTTTATTGGACCAACTTCATTTGGTGAAAGAGACAAGCATAAATAAGGATTAGCAGTTTTGCTTATGCTGCTGAATTCCTTGTGCACCGTGGAACAATTGCAATTTTAGAGCTGTAACGAGGACACAAAAATCTGACTTGGTCTCTCATAGATGGATCTGAACTAAGCCCCCCTCCCCCAACATCTAATCTTTAGGTCTAAATGCTGTACCTCTGTAATGGGCAAAATCAAAACTCTGGATCAGAACCTTCCAAAAAGTTGGAGATTTTTGAAATCCAACCCCAATTATTTCCAAGTTTTAGGGTGATTAAATTGAATGTTTGAGTGGTGGCGTCTGGGTAGGAAATCAGATCCAAATTTTTGATCAGGGCTCAGATTAAGTCTTGTTTGTTTTGTACTACATGGAGGTAGGTTTTTCTCTCCTAAATACTTAGCATGAATTATTTTATCTGGCAATATATTTTTCAAATGATCAGAACAAATCTAGTACAGTATTTATTAATCCTTCTGAACCAATCAGACTTTGTGCTTTTGCTGACAACTCTTGAAAGAGTCATCACTCCCTTGATGAAGGGAATCTGCCTGTCATTTCACTGGACAAGAGAAATTCAATACCTAAATCCCTGTACAAGCAGAGATTTATTATTTTTATCATGTAGAAAACATTGGTAGTAAAAACAAACAAGTCTGCTTCCATCCCTTCCATAATGAACTCCTATCTCATCCTTCATCCACCACAAAGAAAAAGGAAAGCATAAATAAACCATGAAAACGTGCCTTGTAGCTATGAGTGACCTTTTTAATCACAGGAACACATAGTATATCAGATTAGTGAAATCCAAGGGAACTCACTGAAATGAATTTCAAGGAAATGCCATAAAATTTCACTGAAAATTCATATGAAATTAGGTGCATTGTTCCATACACACCACCAGGTTGTTAGGAAATTGCTGTGATGAATACAGTGTTCTCACAGGTATATCTGCACTGGAAAAAAAAAAAAAAAAAAAACCTCTCTGCAGCAGCAAGATTTGAAGCCTGAGTCAACTGACTTGGGCTTGAGCTATGGGGCACGCTGGATTTCAGAGCGCAGGCTCCAGCCCAAGCCTGAATGTCTACACTGTTATGTTTAGCCCCATAGCGAGCCCTGTGGAGCTTGCTTGTTTGTTTGTTTGTTTTTTGCTGTATAGACATGGAGCAGAGGCACAGAAAGTAAAATCTGTTGGCCTGCTGCTGTTGCACTTGGAAATTCTATGGGAAATCTGTACATGGAATGGCTACAGAACTGCATCCTGACATTTCTGCCGTCTCACCTTATCTTGAGAGATGGTAGGTCACCAGTGCCCCTCAAACAGGTGGTCGTTAGCCTTTATTCAAGCAACCTCGCTTGATGGTGGCAGTCTCACCAACTATTGCCCTGGCTCAAATTTTCCTTCGCCCTGGAAGCTTATTGTGAAGAAAAGCCAGTGGTGGTTGGAATTTTTAGATTTGCTTGAGCCCTTTCAGTCTGCCTTTAGGCCGAGGGATGGCACGGTGGTTTAGGTAGCTGTTGTTTTGTGCATGTGGCTTTTTATTAAGATCTGGCACTTGTGGCTGAGGAGGCTGTTGTGACTTTACTTTCTTTCTTTAGATTGCTAAAAAGTCTGCCTGTCACCATGGGCAACTGCCATTTTGTGAGGCAGAATTGATGCAGCTCGTTACAGAGGAGACATCATGCTTCCTCAGAAAAACTTTGTGACCCGGAACTGGCTCACTGTGAATTGAAGTGTGTGTTTGGTAAAATTTGTCAGGGAAGCCAATCAGACATTAAAAACACTATTGAACAGAAATAGCCTAAGAACCAAGTATAAGGTACAATATATTGATCCGTTGAGTGGATTTATGCACGTATCACCTGCTCTTATTGCTTCTTTAACCGTAGCTGTGGAGTTAATAAAAATGAGGGAGAAACAGACTTACAGGGCTTCATTCTACCACGATTTACACTCCTGCAACACCATTTAAGTCAGTGAGGTTACTCAGGACAGGGTAGAATTTGACCTATCCCGTTTACAGGTCAGCTGGTCTCAATCCTATACATCTCAGTACACAGGGATGCTATTTAATGACTAGCTGTATGTGTTTTGGAGGGTTTCACTGTCCATGAAGGTTTTGCATGTCTTAGGGAAATCTCTTGTTCTTTCACTAATTCTTCATTTAAATTGGTTGTACCATATATCTGTCATATCCTTCTGACGTGCCCATAATTATCACTGGTGCGCCTCCCTCTCCCATGTAAAACATACGTGGAGAGGGATTGTAAATGTAAACCAATCATGAGGTTTTCGTACTACAGTAATTCAACATGAAAATTTAGCTATTTTTAATATATATGTGCAGAGTGGCAATGATTATATTAAATCAATCATTCCTGCCTTAATCTGCATTCCTGCCTTAATCTGCATTAAACATGTAGTTTCCAACCTACTAAGGTGTCATCTCATGTCTGTATATGACAGCATACATGAATGAGATTACTAGGTATAGAAGAGGATGCATGAGCTGGTGTAATTTCAACATTTTAAAACCACTTTTTGTCGTAAAATGAGATGAAAAGGCTGCAATAGGAGGAGCTGTTTCTTGGCAGAATCAGTCACTTCGGTTGCAGTGAAAATGATCGGTTGTTTGCTCCAAAATGTCCAGTCAAAGGCTAGGTCCATGCTACCCGCCCGATTTGGCGGGTAGAGATCGATCTGCTGGGATCGATTTTTATCGCGTCTCATCTGGATGCAATAAATCGATCCCAGAAGCGCTCCCCCGTCGACTGCGGAACTCCTGCTCGCCGAGAGGAGGAAACGGTGTCGACAGGGGAGCTTACTGCATGGACCCGCAGTACGTAAACTTAGTTCGATCTAGGAAACGTCAACTTCAGCTACGCTATTCTCGTAGCTGAAGTTGCATTTCCTAGATCGATCCCCCGCCCCAGAGTGGACCAGCCCAAACTTGCCTTAAGACAGCGTGACAGGGACACAAGTAATTCTTACTTGTGGAGCAGTCCAACAGATTTCAGTGACTGTTCCAAGTAAACTACTGCTCAGCATAAACAATGATGGCAGCATCTGGCTTTAATGAAGGTGGTCTTCTAACAGAAATGAAATGGTGTCAGGCCCCTGGTCTTTCTGGGCCATGTTTACAAAAATATTCAGATCCCTAAAGATACAGATAGGAGCTTTGAAAATCCCACTAGGCACCTAAGTCAATTAGGCATCCAGGCCCAGATGCCCAAATGTGCTTAGGTGCCGGTAGGAGGTATTGGCCATAACTCCCCAGGGCCACCTGGAGGATTCAGGTTGCCTGGGGCAAAGCAATTTCGGGGGCCCCTTCTATAAAAAAAGTTGCAATATTATAGACTACTATATTCTCGTGGGGGCCCCTGCGGGGCCTGGGGCAAATTGCCCCACTTGCCTCCCCCCCACCCCGGGCAGCCCTGTAACTCCCCTCAGTCTGGGAGAGAGGCCATGTCCCCTCCCTCTTATAACAAGCAGCCTTCGAGGCCCTGGCTCAGTAGATAGGACCAAGCAGCCTGTAGTTGGAGCCCTAACCCCAGACAGCGTGCAGGCCCCCATGCAGGCCACAGCACCCAACGAGCTAAGGGTGCAGCACCAAACAGTCTGGGGGTGCAAGCTCACAGGCTAAGGGAGCAGCACCGAACAGGCTAAGAGCACAGTCCCTAAAGTGGAGCACAGCACCAAACAGGCTAGGGGCGCAGCAGAAAGCAGGCTGAAAGTCATAGGCCCCCAGGGGGAACTCAGCACCAAACAAGCTAGCGGCGCAAGTCCCCAGGTGCAGTGCGCACCAAAACTGGCTAAAGAGGGCAGCACTGAACAGCCTAAAGGGCACAGTCCACCAGGAGGGGTGCAACATCAAAGAGGCTAAGGGGCATATGGCCCCAGTTGGGGCACAGCACCAAACACGCTAAGGGCACAAGTTCCCAGATGCGGTGCAGCACCAGACAGGCTAAAAAGCACAGGCCCCTAGCAGGGGCACAGCCCCAAACGGGCTATCACCTGATGCCCTAACTCAGGCAGATGGCAGACAAACGCAGGCCTGATGGCCTAAGGTTTGTAGGCTGCCACCCTAGGGTGGGGTTGGCTGCAGGGAGTTAGGGGACCCAGGCCCACCCTACTCCACTGAGTCCTAGCCCAGGGCCCTAACATAGGGTTACCATCCGTCCATATTTCCCCGGACATGTCCGGCTTTTGGGTCTCTAAATAGCTGTCCGGGAGGAATTGGTAACAAGGTTAAAATGTCTGGGTTTTTTTTTTCCTCCCTGGCCTCCTTCCCTCCCTTCCATGCAGAGTGCGGCTGCTGACTGGGCGGCTGGGCCGATTGACCCGCTCCCATTGGTCTCCAGCAGCCAGAGCCCTCCCCTGCTCCCCCCTCCCTCTGTTTGCAGCCCTGTGTAACACACAAACCGACCCACCAGGCAGCGTGTTTTGCAAACACGTGGAGCCAGAATGGTAAGAGGATTCTGGGGGGGGCAGTCAGGGAGTGGGGGAGTGTTGGATGGGTCCCTGGCCTCCACCTGCCACCCCCCCCTCCGTGCGTCCCCCCTCCCCTGTGGGCCCCTTCTTCCTGCCTGCCTCTCCCTTGCCTGCTTTTACTGCCAGAGCCAGCAGCAACTGCTGTCTGCTGCCCCTGGGTCCTAGCATCCCCCATCCACTAATGGGAAGACAAGCTGCCCTTACCCTGCCCTTCCACCCTAGCCCTCAGCCTCTCCAATGCCCCAAACCCCTCATTCCCCCACATCCTAATGCTCTGCTCCATCCCTGAGCCCCCTTCTGCATCATGAACCCTTCATCCTCAGACCCACAGCCCTCACCCCTGCATCCCCTCCTATCCCCAAACTCCCTCCCCCCTTCCCACACACCCCCTCCTGCCCTCAAACTCCCTCCCAAAGCCTGCACCACCTCCCTTTGCACTGCCTCCCACCCCCAAACTCTATCCCAGAACCTGCACCCCTTCTGCACCCTAATCCCCAGCCCAGGACCTGCACACCCCAGATCTCCTCCCCCCACCCAACCCCCCTCCCAGAGCCTTAGGCAGGGGGGAAGGGGGTTCTGGGCACCACCAAAATTTCTACAACTCTGCCACCCATGCGAGTGGATAAGGGTTGGGGCAGTCAGGGGACAGGTAGGGTCCTGGGGGGCAGTTAGGGTGGGGGGTTCTCAGCAGGGGGCAGTCAGGGGACAAGAAGCAGGGGGGGTTGGGGTTCTGAGGGGGGCAGTCAGAGGGTGGGAAGTGGGAAGGAGTGGATGGGGGTGGGGCGGGGCTCCCCCCCCATGTCCTCTTTTTTGATTGTAGAAATATGGTAACCCTACCCTAACAGTGGTAGATGGTTCCACCACTGGGTCTGAGGGATCCAGCCAAAACATGCTGACCAGTCTTCTGGCCACACAACTGGGGGGGGGGGGTTCCTCCCCTTCTGTCTTGGAGAGAGGCCACATCCCATCGCTACAGTGCCTCTCTCCCCTGACTACAATGGGCATTAGGTTCCTAACCTGTTTAAGCACTCTGTAAATCCCCCTAGGATCTGGCCCTATTCTCAAGAAGATAAGCTGAGTGGGAGCTGTTGTCTGACTCCACTCAGTTGGCTGTAGGCCTCTTGACTTTTGTACAGCTGCAGAAGCAGCAGCCTAATCACATCTGCAGTTCAGCTAGAAGCCACAGGGAGTGATTTAAGAACCTGTGCTCCCCAATTACTAGTACAAGGAGATTGTTAATGCTAATTGGGTTTTGTTTAACTTTCCCACTTAAAAAGCAAATCCCTTCCAAATGTGACTGCTTTAATATACAGAGCACATGTTTGTAGAGATGAACTATTGCTTTAAAATGGCTTTTATTTTTGTGAAATATGTGGATCCAATAAACTTTGCCTCCTGTTGTCTCAGAAGGTAATTTTATTTCCAAGGATGGCCGTAATCAGTAATAATGCAGTGAATTTAAAGTAATGAAATATTGTATGCCCACTTGTTCTTTGTGCATGCAATCATATAGCTATGGCTCTCTGATTTTACACTGGGTTTTTCAAAGATCAATAGCATCCATTTTTAGTGGCTCATTCTGGGTTTATTAGCAGAGGCAAACCCTGCTTCTCTGCAGTCTTTTATGGCCTTACAGGATTCTAAAACGAGTGAGCCAAATTCTGCCCAAAGAGAAAAGACACACACAAGCAAAGAGTGAAAAGCTATTTCACAGTGAAAAGTTTAAATAATTTAGAATAAGTGTGTGTATACAGTTGGCAGTGAAGTTATTCATTCATGATGAATCTTATCCAACGCTTACTGAACTCAGTGGGAGTCTAATGATTGATTTCAGCGGGTTTTGGATCGGACTAAGGTGACACCAGCTGAGAAGAGTATAAATACCTATAAGGGATTATAATTTGTGTCACTAGCCTCAGATAAACTTCCACCTATCACAGTCAAGCATAGGGTCAGTATGCCAATGGATCCATCTCTTTTTCTAAAAGAGATGCTATTCTGTGTCCAGGGTTCAGTACACAATTGCAGAAAAATCTGAGCCTGCTTCTTTATCCCATTTCTGAATATTCTTCAAATTCTTCCCCAGAATTCTGCTTACAGACTGAGAGAATCCAAAAGTCCTTTTATGTTGCTCTTGAAATAGAATCCTCTTCTTGTTGAAAATTAATTATTGAGTGTTCCACTGCTTTATAATATATTTATGTGCCTCTCTCTTTTAGAACATAGTGTTGTTTTAAACAAAGCTCAGGCAAGAGAAGAGCCTAGTTTTGCTTTGTGGGGTCTATTCTCCCAAATAACTCATGAGGGAACACTATCTGCAGGCAGATCTAATGTGCCCATTATTGTGGTAACTAAGTGTCATATATAAAATGGAGAGTAACATTTCTATAATCTTGATTTTCAGACACAGGCTTCCATGTGTGCATGAACAATATTGCTTAATAAGCTTTTCTCATAAGATAAAAGTGGGCTTTGTACAAAAGTACGTGTGATGCTGGCAAACCAGGTGCCAGTTCTTGCCAAGATCTAACAAATTAGATAAGAACAAACAAATTCATACCTGGAGACCAGACTAGTTCACCTGTATGTTAGTCTTGCTCAAAATAGGTATTAGTCTTATAAGAATGTATTTAGTAATTAGACTGTATGAAATGCTTGTAAGTTGTTGCATGCATTAATCTTACGTGTAATGTTGGTATTCCATGCTATAAGAAAATATGTTAAGTTTTACTTTATAACTTTGAAAATGTTTGCTCTGACCTTGTGAACCCACACATGGGAATTGTCCCCACTCCCACACCCATCCAGAAGGACCATCAAGGAACATTGCAGTACAAAGGATTGGTTAATGGCCCTATTGCACCTTGGAAATGCTACGTGCAAGGAAGCTTGTCCTGTGGACTTGGAAGCTGAATGAAGGAAATAAAACAAATTAGCAGGAAAATTTTCCATCTCCCTTTGCTGTTTGAACTCTGACAGGGCCAGAGACTCTAAAGTAAGCCAGAGATTCTCAGTGGTTACCCCTAGGTATATCCTGAAAGATACTTTGAATTGACAAATCACTACAATTCTGTCATTCTTAGGATTTAGATGGTAACTCATTTGTGTATGTGTGTGTTTGCTTGCTTTAACCTATAAAGAATTTATTTCTTTTTCCTAGTTCATAAACTTTTAGATTGGCTACAGATGTTGTCTTTGGTGTACAATCTAGAGTACTAGTTGATTTGGGATAAGTGACTGGTCTCTTGGGACTGGAAGCAACCTGAATATTGTGATGTATGGTGTAAGTGACCATTTATCACTAAATACTATTTGTCTCCGTGGCACGAGAGACTGCAGCCCAAGGCGGGGTGGGCAAACTACGGCCTGCGGGCCACATCCAGCCCATCAGACCTTTTAATCTGGCCCTCAAGCTCCCTCTTGGGAGCGGGGTCGGGGGCTTGTCCCGTTCCATGAGTCTCCCAGAAACAGCGACATGTCCCCGCTCTGGCTCCTACATGTAGGGGCAGCCAGGGGGCTCTGCACGCTGCCTCCATCCTAAGTGCTGGCTCTGCAGCTCCTATTGGCCAGGAACCATGGCCAATGGGAGATGCAGGGGCAGCACCTGCGGACGGGGCAGCGCACAGAGCTGCCTGGCCAGCGCCACGCCTCCGCATAGGAGCCAGAGCGGGGACATGCCGCTGCTTCTGGGAGCTGCTTGAGGTAAGCGCCACCTGGAGCCTGCACCCTGACATCCTCCTGCGTCCCAACCCTCTGCCCCAGCCCTGATCCCCCTCCTGCCCTCCAAACCCCCTGGTCCCAGCCTGGAACCCCCTCCTGCACCCCAAACCCCTCATCCCCAGAGACCTCTCCCCTCCCGCACCTCAACCCCATCTGGAGCCCCCTCCCGCAACCTGAACTCCTCATTTCTGGCCCCACCCCAGAGCCTGCATCCCCCATCCGGAGTCCTCACCCCCTTCTGCACCCCAATCCCCAATTTCGTGAGCATTCATGGCCTTCCATACAATTTCCATACCCAGATGTGGCCCTCAGACCAAAAAGTTTGCCCACCCCTGGTCTAAGGGGACTGTTCGTGATTCCATGGTAAGAGTGTTATGATCCAGGAGTTTACATTTGCTACTGGGTTGGTGAAATCTAATTACAGAACTCACCGCCAGTTTGGGATGTCTGCCCAGTTTTTGACAGTCTGCCCTGAGGTAGGCACTCACAGTCATGAGCCACTCCAGACAGCGTGACAGTGTGTATAGACACTGTATTCTGTTTTCTCTCCTATTCGCTATAGGTTCTTACACAGTGCTCATTGCCACAGTGAGGGACAATTTCACAGAGCTGAAAACAACTATGAGGCAAAGCAGTTGGGAGAAATAATTTAAAACAGAAAAATTTGAATGATAATTGGGAACTGTTTAAGAACATTTTTAAGAGGTGAAGTAAAGGCAGCTATACTATATATACATATATAATTTATAGAACAAGTAGAAGAAAAGTAATGAATATAAATCAGAACCTAGGAATTGCAGAAAATTAATAAGGGAAGCAAAAAGACACAAGAACCACCTGTGGCCAGCAGAGTTAAGGACAATAAGAAGGAGTTTTTGAAGTATATTGGCACAAAAAGAACCCTAATAATGCCATCAATCTATTAACTACATGAAAATGGTAGAATTATAAATAATAATGCAGAAAAAGCTGAAGTGTTCAATAAATATTTCTGTTCCGAATTTGGGGGAAAACAGATGATGTAGTCAAATCATAGGACATGAAATAGTTTCTGTTCAACTAATAATGTAGGAGGATGTTAAACAGCAGCTACTAAAGTTAGACATTTTTAAATCAGCTGGTCCAGATAACTTGCATCCAAGAATTTTAAAAGAGCTGGTTGAAGAGCTTGCTAGAGTATTATTGTTGATTTTCAATAGCTCTTGAAACCTAAAAACAAAAACAAAAAAACCCCAAAATGGTTGGTGTGTGTGTGTGTATTTGTGACAATATTTAAAAATATAATATATTTAAAAATATACACACACACACACACACACACACACGGAATTCAGACACAATTTTTGCCACTAAAAGAATAAAACAAATCTCGCTTAAACGTAAAAAAATACTTAAACTCCTGTTATAATAGACATCAAATCTCTTTCTAACCCTCACTTAAATTTAAGTATTAACATCTTTTTTTTTAAAAAAAGAAAAACTTGCTTTACATTGCTGAAATTCTATTTCTGACAAATTGACGAGAGATGTAGTGTTTTCCCGCAAATTACCCCACTCTGGGTTTTTTTTGCCCACCCAATCCCGCTTGCAAGAAAGTAAATTTTACCCACTCCTGCTATTATGGCAGCGGGTCCTGCAGGACCCATGGGATCCCAGTCCCCTGTAGGTTCTGGGGTAAAACTAGTCTGTGCAGGAGATAGAACTTTCTCAAGGGCCAGTCTGAGACTGTGGATTGAACTCCCACAGGAACTATCACAGATCTCACCACCTTCTGTTCCAAGGTTAGGGTGCACTTCTTCACCCTTCTCTTGTCTAACATAAATATACAGTAATGTGTTTTGTGTGTGTGTGCACCTGTGCATGCATGTGTGCATAAAAGACAACCTACCAAAATAAAACACTCCACCCTGGGGAGAGGATGAGAGAACAAACGCATAACAGATGTTAGTCATGTTGCATAACGCACTACTGGAAAGTACTCAGTTACTATTTGTGGACTGATAGATTCAGAGATTATAAGGCCAAAAGTGGCCACTGATCATCTAGTCTGACTTCCTCTATAACACAGACCATAGGACTTCCCTGAATTTAATTCCTGTTTGAACTAAAGCATATCTCTTAGAAAAACATCCAAACACAATTTTAAAATTGCCACTGATGCAGGGCCATCCCTAGCCATTTTGGTGCCCTACGCAGCTCCCCTGTGCGGGGGCTGTGTGGAGCCTCAGGACTCCATGGGGGGGAGGAGCAGGCTTGAGGGGGCAGTGGGGAGACTGCCCCCTAGCACAAGCCGGTGGAGTGGAGCGGGGCCAGGTCTCTCCACTTCCTGCCGCCCGGTGACTGCAGAGCAGGCCCAACCCTGCACTCATGGGGCAGCGGGAAGTGGAGTGATCTGGCCCCAGCCTGCTCCGCTCTGCTCCCCTGGCTCCCAGCCTTGTGGTGCAGGGGGAACCGCCCCCCAGTACTCACCGGACACGTGGCTGGGAGCCAGGGAAGCGGAGGGGACTGGGGCTGGGTCACTCCACTTACCGCTGCCGGTGAATGCAGGCCCACCCCCTACTGCAGTCCTCGGGGGAGCAGGAGAGGGGCTGAGCAGGGGAAGGAAGAGGTGGGAAGGGTGAGGAGCAGGGGCCGGGGCTTTGGGGAAGGGGTGGAGTGGGGGCAGAGCAGGGCTGGGAAGAGGCAGGGTGGGGGAGGAGCAGGGCCGGGGGCCATGGGGAAGAGATGAAGCAGGGGCTGGAGCAGCACGCAGCTGTGTACTTTGCGTATGGGTAGGGAGGGCCCTGCACTGATGGATAAGCCACCACAACCCTGGGTAAATTGTTCCAGTGGGTCATCATCCTCACTTTTAAAATTTTGCACCTTATTTCCAGTCTGAATTTGTCTAGTTTTGTCTTCCAGCCATTGTCTATTGTAATACCTAGAGATGGAGAACCCATTATCAAATTTCTGTTCCCCATATAGGTACTTATAAACTGTGATTAGGTCAACCCTTAATGCTTTCTTAAGCTAAATAGATTGAGCACCTTGAGCCTATCATTATATGCAATGTTTTCCAATCATTTAATCATTCTTGTGACTCTTCTGTGAACACTCTTCAGCATTCTTCTTGGCGTGTGAACACCAGAAACAGACACAGTATTTCAATAGCAGTCACAACAATGCTAAATACAGAGGTAATATTACCTCCCTATTTCACTTAATAGTCCCGTTAATACATCCAAGGACCACATTTAGCCCTTTTGGCTGAAGCATCATACATATTCAGCTGTTTTTTCAGAGTCACTGCGTCCCAAGATAGAGAGTCTCCTATCCTGTAAATATGGCCTGCATTCTTTGTTCCTAAATGAATGACCTTACATTTGACTGTCTTACAACACATATTGTCTACTTTTGTCCAGTTTACCAAGCCCTCCAGATCACTCTGCATCAGTGACCTGTCCTCTTTGTTATTTATCACTTCCCCAATCTTTGTATCATCTGCAAACTTGATCAGTGATGATTTCATGTTTTCTTCCAGGTCACTGTTAAAAATATTAAATAGCATAGGCCCAAGAACTGAATCCTGCAGGACCCCACTAGAAACAAACATGCTCAGCAATGCTTTCCTAAGTACAATTACATTTTGAGATCTGTCAGTTAGCCATTTTTAATCCATTTACTATGTGCCATGTTAATTTTGTACTGTTAGAATTTTTCAGTTGAAATGTGGTGGTGTCCCAAGTCAAATACCTTGCAGAAGTTTAGGTATATTACATCAACACGATTACCTTAATCAGCCAAACTTATAATTTAATTAAAAAAAAAAGGCATCACATTAGTTTGACAGTATCTGCTTTCTATAAACCCATGTTGATTTGCATTAATTATATTGCCCTCCTTTAATTCTTTATTAATAGAGTCCCATATCAGCCATTCCATTATTTTGCCTTGGACTGATACCAGGCTAACACCTATAATTACCTGGGTTGTCCAATTTACCCTTTTTAAATATTGTCACCACTTTAGCTTTCTTCCAGTCGTCTGCAACTTCTCCAGGGTTTCAAGAGCTATTGAAAATCAACAGTAATGCTCTAGCAAGCTCTTCAGCCGGCTCTTTTAAAATTCTTGGATGCAAGTTATATATATATATATATATATATATATATATATACACACACACACCCAACCATTTGGGGTTTTTTTTGTTTTTGTGTTTAGTAGCCTAGGGGAATCTGTCTCTCTTGGGGGATTTTTGGGTTCTAAGGTTTTTGCAAGTGGGAGCGGGATAAAAATGCAAGAAACAATGCAGGAGCGGGTGGGAGTGGGTATTGCAGGAAGGGAGCGGGATTAGAAAAATAGTCCCACTCAGGGCTCTACTTTACCCTTATTGTAGAAAGTTCCATTGTGCCAGAGGAATGAAGTTGTCAGCCATGGACTCTTCATGCACAAATGTTGGCTGGTTGACACCCCACTGACAATCAAGCTGATTATGTCCTAAAGATAGGGTGACCAGATGTCTTGGTTTTAAAGGGACAGTCCCATATTTATGCTGTCCTGCAGGTGTCTTGACTTTTTCTTAAAAATGGGCAAATTGTCCCGTATTTTCTGCCCCCCATCCTGTAAGCATGATCTGAGCATGCCTAAACCCCAGTGCCTGTCAAACCCCACAGCAGGAGGACCAGATGCAGGCCATTGATAGGTGGCAGAGCAGCACAGACAGACAGTTGGGTACACAGGGAAATATAGGATGAGCGTGAGCTGGAGAGAGAGATAGCCAGACAATTTTGGTTGCTAAGTTATGGGCTACAGAAGCAGTTGAACTGGCTAAGCGCTTAACTCCTGGAAAGAATTCACAACGGATCCTGGGCAGAGGGAGGTGCCTATCTCTGGCCTGTCAGCCAGGCACATCAGGTCAGCTGCTTAGGCATCTAAGCCTCTCCTCACATCTCTCCCACTCCCTCTCCTCAGCAATTCACTTGATTCTAGAAAAGAGTAATTCAAGAGCTGAATATCTGGGTTCAATCTTTTCCTAAGTCAAAAGATTCAAGTGGAAATAGTAAATTTGAGAGATTAGTAGGGCCAGATGCTTGGCTGGTGTAAACTGGTGTAGCTCCCCATTAAAGTCAATGGAGCTGTGCCAATTTACACTAGCTAAGGATCTTGCCCATTAAGTGTGCACAGCTAAGAGCTACTCTACCCACTGGGCCAAATTTTCAACAGTCGTGCTCACAAACTATAGAATACAGCTGTCTAACCACCCAATTTACAAGAAAACTTGCAGGCACAAATTAGAGGCCAGACTGAAGCTCCTTTTAAAATGTGGCCCATTACACAAGACTCAGATGGAGACAGAACATCCCTGAATATGTCACCAGCTGCTTTCCTTCTCCTCTCTTCTTTGAATGGCAACCCATTTCAAACAAGCAGACTTCATTTTCACATTTCTCAGCTGTGTTTTTTGAAACCCTGTTTCACTGAGCGGCAGCTTAGCATTCAGCCTGACACCCGGTCTAAGAGCTTTAAAAAAGAGGAACAACCCTGACAATAAACGTGCCATTTGAGCGTATTTCATTTCTTTAAAACTAACTGTTCACATTACATCTGCACATTTTGTTAATCTACAAAAAAAATGTAAATAGTATTTGACGTATTGGTGTCATAAATCATTCTGTTTTATGCCCCCGAGACAGAGGGAGCTATGCCACAAAAGTCTGCCTCCTCTCATTTATTAAACTGTTGCTTAAAGGATGTAGGTTTCAGTTCAGGGTTCATCTTTTTAAAGAAACCTCACCCCAGAGTTTTCCCCAGAGCCTGACCGAGGGGTGTTTTCATCTTCTACCCCATGCATTCCTTATGTTGAGAGCCTCCCTCACCTTTCAGTTAGCCTAGGACAGTGGCTCTCAACCTTTCCAGACTACTGTACCCCTTTCAGGAATCTGATTTGTCTTGTGTAATGCCAAGTTTCACCTCACCTACAAACTACTTGCTTGCTCAATCGGACATAAAATACAAGTGTTGAAGCACACTGTTACTGAAAAATTGCTGACTTTCTCATTGTTACCATATAATTATAAAAATAAATCAATTGGAATATAAATATTGAACCTACATTTCAGTGCATAGTATATAAACAGAGCCGGCTCTAGGTTTTTTGCTGCCCCAAACAAAAAAAACCGTCTGAGAGCGCAACTGCTGAAGCAAAAAAAAAAAAGGGTGTCCGGAATGCCACCCCTGAAATTGTGCCGCCCCAAGCACGTGCTTGGTTTGCTGGTGCCTAGATCCGGTCCTATATATAAAGCAGTATAGTATATAAAGCATTGTCTGTATGAAATTTGAGTTTGTACTGACTTCACTAGTGCTTTTTATGTAGCCTGTTGTAAAACTAGGTAAATACCTAGATGAGTTCATATACGCCCTGGAAGACCTCTGTGTACCCCCAGGGATACATGTACCCCTGGTTGAGAACCACTGGCCTGGGATGATCATATGGCCAAAAACAGCTTAGTCACACAGGTGCAGCTCCCATTTCCTGCAATAGTTGTATAGTGTTTAATGAGAGCAGAATTTGGTCCCCAATAAATATTTTGAGCCAAATTCAGTCTGGCTGTAAGCAGCTGTAACTCCATTGCTTAGTAAAGTGGCAAATACAAGTGACTAACTACAACTGCCTTAGAGCAAAAGATTGGAGAAGTCTGAATTTGGCCTTTTAGCTTGTATAAGCAGATAGCTGGTAATATGAAAATCAGCCTTTTTTGCTGATTTTTATAATGTCATGAGCAGCTGCTGATAACTCAGCAAGACCTGGAACATCTTATTTTGTGTTTTGGGGAAGGGATAATGGGGATATGGAGGTATTTGCATTTCCTAACTTCCCCCCATTTGGGGAAGAGGGGGCATAGTGAGATTGCTCCCTGGCTTCTTTCTACCCTTTACAAAAATCTTGGAGAATAACCAGAAAGGTATTTAAAGTTTTCTCAGAATGGCATTTAGAATTTCCAGACAACCGCTGCCACGAGAGAGCCAGTCTACAAAAAAAGCAGGTGATTTTGGACCGCTACCAAAACTGCTCCAGACAGAATTCTCTATGGGGAAGGAGAACAGTTCAGAAATTGTTCCTAATTAGTTCAGCCCACACTGTGAAATCCCAGCAGAGTGGACAAGTACTTGTATGTGTCAATTTAGACATCCCCATTCTGTTTCTTGCACCTTTTCCAACCTGCTAATTGCTTGTAAAAATGTAGGCTGTGGGATCTCTTACTCAGGTTCTTCATACAGTATGCTGCTGATAGGCCGATTTTCGTATTGCTAGCTGTTTTGTTCAGTTTGGTAATGACATGATCAGCCACTGATAATTCAGATAGACCTGCAACATCTTATTTTGTATCTTGTGTGTGTGTGTGTGTGGGGGGGAGACAGGGTGATGGGGATATGGAGGTGTCTGCATAATCTTATATTCAGGGACGGATTTAGTCTTGTGGGCATTGGGATCAAATGGAAGATTTTTCACCCCACACTCAATTGCTCTCTCCTTATTGGCGACAATAGTGATGCCTAACTGCAAGCCCCTCTTATCAGTCAGACTATAATGAGGTAAGGCACAGTAGAAAGCAACGGTAATTTCAGTAAATGGGATGGGGTTGACTGGCCTGTACAAGCCTTTCCAAGAAAAAGGAGGATGCATTGGCAAGGAACAAAATTCAGTCTACACTCATTACTAAGAGACATGGCAAAGACTCAAACTACTGCTGCATTCATGTGACAGGGACTCCCCCAGTTCAACATGAGGCCTTTCACTGCTTCAGTTTGCTTTCTTCCCAATCAAGATACCATACCACTAGTGCCTTTCAGGTTAAATCTCCCTTTCTGAGGTCTGGTTTATTAACATGAAAACAACACTCAAAAGCAAACCTTTCAGTCTTCTTCCCTGGGCTCAATTCATCCTTTCAATTCATAATAGGCTTTAGCATCCCTATAACCTTCCTTTCAGGACTTCCCATTCCTTTTAGTCTTTCCAAGCTAAGCTTGCCCTCCTGCCGTTCTCTCAGCTAATGCTTCTACCCTACTGCACCTTGCAGCTCTCTTCCCAGGCCCTCTGCCTGGGAATGCTGACTTTCTAACCTGCTCTCTCCCAATCCTCAGTTTACCACATGCAGGCCTCTTAAGTCACATGGTCCCTCATCAAGGACCTTCCTGATTCCTCAGTCCTATCAAGTGGGAAGCAATTCCCATAAAAGACTGGTCTTGGAACAAGCCCACTGGTGCATGTGTGCTGTTATAATACACAAAGATCTGGGGAGTAGGAGTTAGAATGATATATCTGACAATGTGGTCTGTTTAACCCCAATCATATCTTAAAGGCAGGTAGAGCAGATTGGTATTAATGTTTATAATAGAACAGAAAGCAAGATTAAGGGAGAGATTCCCTCCCCCAATCCAAATGCTTTGTGTTACTCAAATTAAAATTCTTCAGATTGGACGAGTGTTCTCTGTCAGAGCAGCTTCTTTGCTTCCCACTCCTGGTGGGCATGCATTGTGCTCTGGCTAGCCTTAACTGGAGAATGAGGATGATCGCTTAGAGACCATCTTCACGTGCTGTAGCTTAGAGCAACCCCAAGACTGCTCTAACCTACACAGGGGCTGTGGTTGGAGGTATGCAACAACAACAACAAGTAGACAGCTGTAACCTGCTGTGTGCTGGCCCATCCCTACATTCCTGCACTGAGTGGCTCTTGGTGCAGGAAAGAATCTGGCCCTAATAGTGTGCTTGTCCTAAATAATGATTTTCCTTCTATCTTGGGATTTAGATGGGCAAGATGGAGTCAAAGTAAAAAATGTACTGCAAATGGCTTTTCTTTAAAACTTTTCAAATACAGATGGAGCCATAAAAACATAGTAACAGGAATATGCACCAACATTTTATTCTTATTTTTTGCAGTTCCTTGAAATTGCTACTTTGCTATTAATGCTTGGGCTGAGATAGCCAAGCATGCATTGGCTTTGTCATATCAGTCATGCCGCTGTTCAGCACTGGAGCAAGAAATTTGCCCAGGGGAATCAGCTAAGTTAATGCTTATTTCGTATTGCTGAGCCAGTATTATTTTATCTCACTGTCACCATTCTCTGCAATGTCAGTGGTATAACATGTTGATAGCTTTTTAAAACTTGTAGTCAAGATTGAGCTATTTTTGGCACAGCCTGACACGCTGACTGTACCAGTGCTGCTGCCGATATCACTGCTGGGGTTTCTCTGCACAGGTGGGACGCTGGTTCAAAAGAGAAACTTCAGGGAGATGCAGAAGAAAAAAATAATTAAAATGTCACATTTGGGGGAAATCCTTGTTATTTTTAACCATATATTTGGTTATAGACTCTCTCAAGCTAAGCAAGGTCAGGCTGGGTCTGTACCTGGAAATTAAAATGGAGGTGGCTGCTGCAGGGAATGGTTTTAAGTGATTCAGTAGGTGGCAAGCTTTCTTCTGGGAAAAGTGGCTAGGAAAAGTGCAAATATGGTAGCAAGGGGCACTGTGTTTTCTTATAAAACCAAGATCCTGACCACTTATGGTCAACAAAGAGCTACAAGTACTTTTTGGCAATAGTAGGAATGTTACCCAAAATGAAATTTGATCAGGACACTTGGGTCAACACCAGTCTGTCTAACTACATGCCCAATTGTGGCTTTATTTGAGGAAAGCTGTTCTTGACACCTTGACCTAAAACACTGTGTAGGATTGTTGTGTGCTGTGAAACTATTGATATACTTAAGTGGTTCTGAGGAAAGTGAACCTACCATTTGTTCAGCTCACAGTTAAAGTTTGTAAAACCTTTGGAGATTTTTCTGGATGAAAGATGCTATTGTATTATTGTCTGTCCGTTGACTGCTTGTACTTCTTTGTGAGATGTTTTTTCTGTTTCCCATAAAACCTTTGTAGTTCATGTTTTAAAATCACCAAGCCAACACCCCTTCTCTTGCCGATTTTCCTTTGTATTTTAGTTATCACCCTTCAGCTAAAAATAAAATAAATAAAATGCATCAATGCAAATATCACTGTTTACACTTCTGCAAGCTGTGGTAATCATGCTGTTTCTGAATCTTCCATTGCTTCACAACATTGCAAAATAGAGTTACATTGTTTAAAAATCTATTTTTCTATTCTAGCCCATAGGAGTGACAGTGAAGCAATCCCTACAGGAGAGATACTATGACCCTAGAGTACATCCAGTTCCTGCACGCGTTCTATAGCATTATATCAGGGGGAAGTCAAGCAGGGTGGGGATGCCTTGCGGTAAGGTTTCCTTTACCACAGGTTCCGTTCCCATGTGCCCTCTTATCCTACTGGTTTCAGAAAAGAGAAGTAAACTCTGCTGTTGCAATTATTCAGAGAACTCAATCTACAGTGGCACCAAGTGTATCAGAAAGTGGCAAATACAAGGACAATGGAATTTTTGTAAGGACTCTCAAAGCATTGCCGGAAAGTGAAAGTATAAATGTAATAGTCCATATCATATAATACTTCATGCTTGAAAAACCCATTCACCATTCATATTGTATTTGAAAGAGCCATAGAAAGGGGCAGGAAAAGGTACAAGGAGGGGTAAATGGACAAGGAAAAACAATGGGGACAAGTGGGGGGATTACATGTACACTTCAGGATGAGATGGTTATCTGCTAGTATCACACCGCAGTATGAAACAGCTGAGAAGAGAAAGAAGCCTGAATGAAACCCCCGGATTTGAATATCCAGTATTTGGGAAAGTTTGGATCCTAATTCTAACTCTGCAGCTCAGAACCATCTCGAGGTGGGAGGTACATTTATAGCCCTCTTAAAATCAAGTGGAGTTCAAAAATCACAAAACTTAAAAGTTTCCCTCTCTCTTTTTAAGTCTGCCTGTAAAACAGGTGCAGGTTGAGCTTAGGTTTGTGCTGGCTTCTGTCAGTATAGATCAGGGGTAGGCAATCTATGGCACACGTGCCGAAGGCGGCACGCGAGCTGATTTTCAGTGTCACTCACACTGCCCGGGTCCTGGCCACCGGTCCGGGGGGGCTCTGCACTTCAATTTAATTTTAAATGAAGCTTCTTAAACATTTTAAAACCTTATTTACTTTACATACAACAATAGTTTAGTTATATATTATAGACTTATAGAAAGAGACCTTGTAAAAATGTTAAAATGTATTACTGACACGCGAAACCTTAAATCAGAGTGAATAAATGAAGACTCGGCACACCACGTCTGAAAGGTTACCGACCCCTGGTATAGTCTATAGAAAGTCTAATGGGGAGGAGTTGCAGTGCATGAAAGTGTCTGCATCTTTCTGTCCACCAATGGGTTTGTATGGGCCAGCCCAGCTCAGAGTTCACAGCTCTGGCCAAAGTACGACTTAGAGAAATTAACACTCCCCTCGGTAGCTTCTGCTAGCAGGACTTCTGTGAAACCTCAGCCAGAAAATGAAGCTACCTCCCCTGGCCTCCAGCACCTGAGGAAAACCCTAGAGTGTAGCAGCAGCAAAATTGTCCAACTAGGGCACAGGGGATCCAGGGGGCTCAGGAAGGGATAGTTTACATCTTCCATGCAGCTTCACTAGGGTTACCATACGTCCGGATTTTCCCGGACATGTCCGGCTTTTTGGGCTCCAAATCCCCGTCCGGGGGGAAATCCCAAAAAGCCGGACATGTCCGGGAAAATCGGACATGCGGTGCAGGGCCGGCGGAGCGGGGCCGGGCCGGGCTGGGGGTTCGAGGGGCCCGGCCAGCGGTGCTGGGCCGGGCCGGGGGCCCGGCTGGCAGTTCCGGGCCGGGGGCTCGGGTGCCGGGCCGGGGGCTCGGGTGCCGGGCCGGGGGCCGGGCTGGGGACCTGCGGTGCCGGGGGCGGGCCGCGCCTCCTCCCCCCACACCCCCCCTTACCTGCTTCAGGCTTCCCGCGACTCAAATGTTTGCGGGAAGCAGGGGAGGGGGCGGAGACTTTGGGGAGGGGGCGGAGTTGGGGCGTGGGCGGGGCTGGGGGCGGGGCTGGGGCCCCGTGGAGTGTCCTCCTTTCGGAGGCACTAAATATGGTAACCCTAGCTTCACTGAATCTGTCCCATTATTTACAAGATACATATAAACATTTTATGTACGTTTTTACATATTTCACTCCTTAAAAGTATAACCTGCAGATACATAAAGCACAACAAAGTAAAACTCTGACTGCAAGTTTCTGCACCAAAAGTTATACCACTTTCATTAAAGCGCGTTAATTAAAAGCGCTGTTGCATGTCCACACTGTCTTCCACTGGCGCCATTGTTATATTTATAAGAAGCACACGGGATCTTTTCAGGAGAAGGCAGAAACACTGCATTTACTGAAAATACAACCGTTAGCATATGCTTTTTAGTCACACACAAGCACGCACGCAAGCACACAAAGTCCTGCCAGTTGATGTTTATAGTTACCAGTCTGTTGTAGCTCGAGTCAATATAATGGCCAGTTAGACTGAGCACGAGTGAGGAGCTGGGCTCTTGTCGGTTGCGATCCGATGCTCCGAGGCTTTGCAGGACTGAACCCAGAGTTCCATGGCAAAACACCCCAGCTTTATAGTTGTACATTTCCATTTGAGTCCATGCATTTTGCAATGTCATCCTGTAATCATTAGTCCTTAAGTAATGTTATCATTTGATGATTATTGTCGGGCTTCCCATCGTTATCTCCTATTTGTTGTCTCACCTTCGGGGGTGCCTGCCTCACCTCTGAGGTCGTCAATGCTGCTAACCTGTTTAGCATCGGATACAATGGATATTTTCTGATTGTCTCCTGGTCTTTCCAAGTCTCTCACTTTTTCTTGACCATCTGGACATTTGTGATGGCTTTCACACCTTATTTTTTCCTGATGCATCCATTCCTCATTCACACAAACAATTTCTTACTGAAACCTTCAAAGTTATACAGACAGCAGTATTGTATATTCAGCAGAATACATTGTAAATCAAGCCTTGTTAAATCTTATAACTAAAACAATTCACATTGGGGCTTCAGGCCCTCAACATTCCTCTAATCTCCTTAACCTAGACACAATACAAGATCCTGTTACTTACTAAAACCTTAAAACAAAGAAATGTATCTTTAACTAGAGTGCCTAATTTGTAATACATATAGGAAACCATAGTAGACATTATAACTTATCCTAAAACAAAAGGGTGACCATAATCAGTCATAAGGATTGTTCTGGTCTGTCATTACTTTCTGCTATTCAGAAAGGGTGGCTGGCAGGATGAAATCAAATCATACATTAATTCTCATAGTACAATTATAAAATCCTGCTCCTCACCATAGCGTGTCCACCTTGCAGTACTTGCATTGCCAATGAGAGCACTGCACTATGGGTAGTTATCCCACATTGCAGCTCTCCCCCTTCTACTGCTAGGTCTTGTGGGAAGACACAGGGGATTGTGGTGCATTATGGGTCTGGGCTCAATGAACTGCTTTCCGTCCCAGCATTCAATGTGCTTCCATCTTCAGATCGCAGCATTTTTCAACGTCCCTTAGTGCTTTCCCCGCCACAGCTCTCTGCAGGAATGGATCCTGCACTACTCTGCTAGCTCTCACTAACACATCACGAGTGGCAGTGGAGTTTTTCTAAACGTTACAAAGGCAACGGCAGTCACAGTTGCCTGACGTGTTGTCCAACATGGACAGCAACAACATTAGATTGCTTTTGGCATTCACAGAGGAGCTGAATGCTGTGGAATGTCGATTTTGGGCTCGGGAAATTAGCACAGAGTGCTGGGATTGGATAGTTATGCAAGTCTGGGATGATGTGTAGTGGCTGCAGAGCTTTCAGATGCGGAAAGCCACCTACATAGAACTGTGTGCTGAGCTTGCCCCAGCCCTATGGTGCAAGGACTCCTGAATGAGAGCTGCCCTCTTGGTGGAGAATCGCGTGGCAATCGCCATGTGGAAGCTGGCAACTCCAGACTACTACCGCTCGGTCGTGAACCAGTTTGGAGTGGGGAAGTCAAGCACTGGTGCTGTGTTAACACAAGTGTGCGAGGCCATTAATCGCATCCTGCTGTGAAAGACCGTGACTCTTGGCAACGTGCGTGACATTGTGGATGGTTTTGCAGGTACAGGTTTCCCTAACTGTGGTGGGGTGATAGATTGGACACATTTTCCAATTCTGGCACTGGACCACCTTGCAACCAAGTACATCAATCAGAAGGGGTACTTCTCTGTGGTTTTGCAGGCACTTGTGGATCACCGTGGGCGATTCACTGACATTAATGTGGGGTGGTCTGGAAAAGTGCATGACGTATGTATCTTAAGGAACAATGGTCTGTACAGAAAGCTGCAAGCAGGGACTTTTTTTCCAGACCAGAAGATCACCATAGGGAAAGTAGAAATGCCCATAGTGATCTTGGGAGACCCAGTGTACCCCTTAATGCCATGGCTCATGAAGCCATACACGGGAAACCTAGATAGCAGTAAGGAGCGGTTCAACAACAGGCTGAGTAGGTGCAGAATGACTGTTGAATGTGCATTTGGCTACTTAAAGGCGCACTGGTGATGCCTATATGAAGGCTAGACCTGAGCAAGGAAAATATTCCAATGGTTATAACTGCTAATTTTGAGCCGCCAGATATCGGGCCTATTCGGGGGCGCAACGTGGGGCTGTATGAATCAGGGATGCCTTGAAACAACACTTCCAACAAGAAAACCAGTAATGGTTGTTGCTATGCTTGGGACTGTAATGATTACTTAAATCTGGTAGCCTATGAAGCAACTGTGATTGTTAAGGCCTAGGATTCAATGCAAGGGACTAATAAAAGTGTTGATTTGCATGGTGCCATGAGGTATCATCCCTTGTGGGGAAAATAAAGAAAGAATATTAATAAAAACACTGCTTTTATTGACAGAAAAACCACACCAACACACAGACACACACAGCCATCTACACAGTTGTGGGGGGCGGAGGGAGAATTGGGAAGGGGGATGATTTTCATAGTTGAGTATAGGTCCAGCTTTCATTGGAACAGCTGTCTGCGGGGGTGGAGTGTAGAGGAAAGCGCAAAGTGCCAGAAGGTGGAAAGGAATGCACAGGGGGAGTTTGGGGAGTGCATGGGAAAGAGTTTACAATGCTGTGAGGGAGAGGGCGGGCACACATTTGCTCAGTCTGCAATGTTATGAGAGTCTGGAGCATGTCAGTTTGACAATCCATAACTTTAAATCAGCCTCTCTGTGGCATCCCTGTTGTAAGTATCCTTCTCTTCTCTTTCCTGCTTTTCACTTTCCCTCCACTTCTTGTGTTCAGTGTTTTCAGCCTCTGACTGTTGCAGCATGATCCGGAACATATCTTCCGTGTTCCGTCTCAGCCAGTTTCCTATCTTGCACAGATGCTGTGCTGCTGTAGGGCGGTTGTTTCTCAAGGTGAAATCTGGAAACACATAGCTCTACTGTTTATTGTGAACTATTTTCAGGTACACACAGAGCATTGAAACAGTAACTTTAACACACTGCTGGTAACATACCTATCACTTTCTCAGTGACCCTAGGCAAGCACACATGAGGCAGAAGACCCCAAGTAGGGTGAATGAACTCCGGGGCAAGGGCATTTTTATTGCACTGAAGCAATCTGAAAAGATTGCAGGTCACTTAAGGGGTAGCAACACTCTAAAATGTATCACCATTTTCCACAGGCGGTGATCACTATGAAAGATATCTCAGTTCTGAGGGTAAGCAGGGAAGCAAGGGTGCATCTGCTACACCCTTGCGGCTTCTGCCCCGGTCCCTATGTTGCTCGCCTGTGTGCAGCTTTGGTCCCTGCCCAAGTGATTGCAGAGTGGCGTGGGAAAGTGTCTTTCAATAGGGGAAGGGACAAGGCAGCTCTGCCAAGGAACCTCTGGCAGAGGATTGTTGAGTACCTCAAGGAAAGTTTCCTAGAGATCTCTCTGGAAAATTCCCATGAAATCGCAGAGTGCATAAACTCCCTGTTCCGCCGTACTGCCTAGCTGTGCGGGGAAATGCCCAGCACATACAAGCAAAGCCAGCCTTCCACATGTCTCTGCCCTCAACCCACTTCAGAACTTCACAAAGCAAAACCACTTACTAGGGGTCTGCTCTCCTGCTTCTGTCTCGCCTGAGAGCGACTGGAGAGACTGGCTAGACACTTCTGGAGTACAGAACTGCACCTGACTGGACGCATCATGGGGTTCCCCATCTTCAGACTCCACCTCTTCATCAATGACTTCCTCCTCTGGGTTAGGTACACTTTCCACCAGCTCCAGACCCACCGAAATATCCATGGTGCTTTTTGCAGTGGAGGTAAGGTTGCCACCTAGGATACCATCCAACTCCTTATAAAAATGGCAGGTCTGGGGTGCAGCACCAGAGTGACAGTTCGCCTCCCCCGCCTTGTGGTACACTTTCCTCAGCTCCTTTACTTTTGCTCAGCATTGCAGCGTGACCCAGTTATATCCCTTTTCCTGTAAGCTGCATGCAATCTGGCCATCGGTATCAAAATTCCTATGGCTTGTGCGCAGCTGGGACTGGACAGTCTCCTCTCCCCAAGCACTTATCAGATCGAGTAGCTCTGCAGTGGACCAAGCAGGGGATTGTTTCCTGCATGGAGCCGCCATGATCAGCTGGGAAGACGCGATGCAAGCTCTGCAACACCAAGGAAACAGGAAGGGGACTTTCAAAATTCCCAGGGCTTTAAAGGGGGAGGGACAGATGGTTGTTTACCTAGCATCAGGGCAGCCGAGTTGAAAGTGCTGACCAGAGTGGCCAGGATGAGCATTGCGGAACAGCACAAAAATCAAGAATGGTGTCCACGCTAACCCTACGGCACTAAACCCTCAGCTCAAAAACACTTATGACTCTCGTAAGGGTGATTTTATTGCAGTGCTAAAACTGAGGCGTTTCGGTGCAAAAAGGCGCTTGTCAGTGTAGACGCCACTGTTGTTTCAGCAGAAAAAGCTGTTTTTTAGCGCAAAAACTTGCAAGTGTAGACCAGGCCTGAGCCTACACATGTTGTGTGTGCATTAAGCCAAGATGTCTTTAGAACTAGGCATGGGTGAATATATTTTGCCTAATTTCAACCCCATGCAGACTTAATGGATTTGAAATCTGCACTCAAATATAATTGGGTTCATGTTCCTGTAGGGATTGTGAGGTGGTGGGAGTGAAAAGAGTAGCAAAAAGGAGAGGGAAAAAAATCTAATAATCTGATAAATACAGTGTTCAGGGAAAATATGAGGACCCACTTACGACAGCTTTTTGGAGAGTTCTTCTCTCCTTTATACACAGCACAGATTTCCATTTAGCTAAAAAATCTGGTGGGTCTTTTAAAAAACTGAATATCCCCCGTCAAAAAAAATGGGTTTAAAATTATAGGAAAAGAAGTTTCACAAATGCAAAATAACTGGGCAAGAAACAATTCTGCCAGGCTCAACCTTAGTCAGAACCCCTGTAGGTGAACATAGCCTAATTCCCACTGAGACCTCCATCCCCTTCAAATGAGTAAACAGCTAGAACAAAAATTATGGTTAGCTTCTTGACGTTTCAAAGGGGATATTAAGAGCAAGAGATTTGAAACTGTAGGAATATTCAAAACAAGACTACAAGTTGCTCAGAGTTTTGAGTAAACATTCTTTCTCCTGTGCTGATTGCCTGTATGCTCCAATTCCCTCTCCTTCCCCCCCCCCCCTTTGGTCTCTTCACCGATCAGTGAAAGTTGGGCTCCTAAACACCATGGAGGATGTAGGCCTAAGTGCCTAGTGCCTGCCCAGACTTCAGCATGAGGCTAGATGCACACAGTTGAAACTAGTCCCACCTTCCTGAGGACATGGTATACCAACCAGCATGGAATCTTGGTCCTTCCAAATCCTGGAGTGCTAGGTAGTAATTCTGCCCAGGGATTGGGGAGGTAAGGAGGGAAGAAGAGTATCAGGGGGTAGCCGTATTAGTCTGTATCTACAAAAACAACAAGGAGTCTGGTGGCACCTTAAAGACTAACAGATTTATTTGGGCATAAACTTTCGTGGGTAAAAACCTCACTTCTTCAGATGCATAGAGTGAAAGTTACAGATGGGCTCCCTAGATCTCCTTCCTGCACTGGTGGACTCACCCAGCACTCAGAGTGGACATGTGTTTAGTGGTCAGTACAGTGGATTATACATTTTCTGTCAAAATTATTTTTAACAGAAAAAACAATTTCCACAAAATCAATATTTTCAGCAGGGAAATTTTGATTTTACTGACAATTTTTATGTTTTTTTCTGAGGGAAAATATCAAAACAAGATATTTCAGCCCAAACGGAAGTATTTTGAGTCAGTTCAGCCTTAGATTGCATCTGCCCAAGGTGCAACAGTTCCTCATGAGGGCTGTAGTTCGGGTGCCTCATGCCCCCCTTCTCTCCATCCAGCAACTACCTTTTCCATTATGCACCACACCATCCCCTAGGAGCAAGTCTTGTGGCTTCATGGAAGTTGTACAGTTGTAGTGGATCATGGGAGATGTAGTCCAGCCAGGAAGCCTTGCACATACAGGAGAATGAGGGCTTGAGCAGTACTGGATTTGTGCCAGGGCTTGCCAAGGCTGAGCCCTGGCAGCTCTAGGCTTGGCAGTTCATAGCTGTGGCACCTCTGGGCTTGCTGTATCAGTTATGAATGTAAAAAAATTGCTTGGGTCCCGGCACCTCTTTCATTATAAACTAAGCAAGGAACACAGACCACTCCTCCCATCAGGCACTGCGGCACCATACGGAGATGCAATTTAACATGGAACGGATTAGAAATGAAATGTTTTGACATTTCCAGATTGATTTGGTGAAACTTCTGGTTCCGTGAAAAGTTTTGATATTGCTACTTTTCATCACAATTTGAGATAAGAACAAATGCCAAAATATCAATTTGTACTCAGCTCTACTATTCAGTACTAATTAGCTAACAGTCAATACTGAATTGGTTTAGTCAAAGTGAAAAATTACAAAATATTTCTTCCCTTACATTTTCCCTGGCTTGGCAAATGGCTTCTCTTAAAGAGGCTGGAACTTCCCCAACAAGACCCAGGGTCACAGCTGGAGAGCCCAATCCTCTGCCACTGGAGTCAGGTGGCCTTGTCTACACTTGAAAAACACGTTAGAAAACATTAACTAACATCATACTAAACTTGATTTTTTTTCCTGGGTGGAATCTGATTAACTATGATCAGCTAAGACATTTTAAACACAACTGGGCCCCATCTGCATGACATGCTGTCATTTCTAACATCATGTTTGCTCTAGCACCCTTTCTAACATGGTGCATCTTCCCAGTGCGTTCATAGCAAATGGGAGGTTTTCTGGATCTGAGAGCTCTAACTGCTGATATGACACTCAAAATATTGGTCACACAAGAGTTTTGAATTATATACTGAAATTAATGCTCAGTAGCTATTGTGGCAATATTATAACATCTCACAGAGGCTGATGTGACAGGTATCTTTTTCAATAGGTTGCAAAAGAAATAAGAAACAAAAGCAAACAGAGTTAAGGTTGCTAAAGGAGAGCTTTTCTGTAAACTGCTTTCTATTACTTCTCTGGCCACGCTCCCCACCCTTGTTTTTAACATTTCGCTTGTCGCCCTCCACTTTTTGTTTACAGGCTATTTGAGGATGGGCGGGAAGTTTCTGTGATAACAGGCATCAGATGTGGTTATGTCGGGGAAAAAAATGAGTCTTTCAGTAATTGCTGGAGGGAAGGGAGTGCGCTGAGTTAACCAACAGGTGACAAGAAAAGTAACAAAGTTTGTAAACATATCAAAGAGAAAGATATAAAATGCTTCTTGAATAGGGAGGGAACGAGAAAAGTTGCTGCTTCAAAAGGAAGGGAGGGAGCAGCTGTTTTAGCTTAGATGCTTGAGATCAGAAAAAACAAATAAATTGGCTGATAGAAAAATCCCAAATACAAAACAGCCAAAGAAGGGGGCAGGGAGAACAGGAGATAGAGCAGAACCACTGCAATGTAGATCATTTTCACACATTAAAGCATTTCATCTTGAATAGAGAGGTCTGATTTTCCTTTTGAGACAGGTTTCTGCGTTGTACATGATCCTGTCATTTAGGGGAAGACAGTGCGGCAAATGAGAACGAATCAAAAAGACTTTTCTTTGTATGTTTGAAGTGGAAGTTGAGTCATTATTATTCATCACCAGGCTAGTTAGTGCTCATTCAGGTGACAGTTATTTACTGGAAAGAAAACAGCTTTTGATGCCTTTTAATTCCTGAAAATAAAAGAAAAAAGGGCTGTCAACGTAACAGGCATCCGGATGGGGCGATTGAAAACCGTGCACAAGGAAATAACTTTAAATCCTAGGGGAAATGAAGTACAAAAGGAAAGGGCTACAATAACCAGGTCAGTTTTCCTTGTTCCTTAGTGTTTCAGAAACTTTGTTAAACGGCTAAAACTTTCTATGCTGAATTTACAAATGAGACACATAGGGCAGTACACAGAAGTTAGCATCTTTTTATAGGGTATTTTCCCCTGTTATTTAATTTTAGGGCAGCTGTGTATTTTGAATAATCCCGTGTTCCCGTGTATGACATCACTAATGTTGGGGTTTATTTGAATCAAACACAGAAACCTGAGTATAAAAGTGCAAGACTCTTTTGCCCTACATTAGTCCTTTATAGGTTGAAGTCCTGGCCTCATTAAATTCAGTGGGGCCCCCAGGCGTATGTCTACACTACAACTGGGAGCGAATCTCCCAGCCCAGCGAAACAGATGCCTGCTAGCAGCACTTGAGTGAGCTTTCTAAAAATGGTAGTATGGAAGTTGCAGCTCCGGCAGTGGCTCGAGCTAGCTGCTTGAGTCCAAGCCTGTGCCGGACTCCCTGGATCTGAAGCTGGGTGGCTAGTCCAGCATATGATAAGGCAAGAGTTGCCTTAGCTGGCGGATTTTAATTCTCAAATCCAGATGTGGTTCTGGGAGTCCTGCCACAGAACTTCTGTTTTTAAACAAATAGATGCAATCCAGGAAGCATATTAATGCATAGAAATAAATGTGCACCATTCCCTTCTGCTCTTCACCATTTCTGTTTCTCCTTCACTTTTTCACCCTTTGTTTTTTTCTCTCCTTCCACCCATCATGGTAGCTCAACTGATTTGATCCTCCTATCACTCCTACTACTTCCTGAACATAATTTGTTCTTCTGGAGGCAGCATTTAGAAGTGCTGTGGATTTTCTCCTGCTAATACTTTCTCTTGGCGGTAGCTTCTCTTTCCCCGAAGACTGATTCCTTCCCGCTACAGCTCCACTCCACCTCACTTTTCCTATTCTCACATCTCTCTGCTGCTGATATGGTGCTGATTTATTTTCTTGTTCCTTCCAATCCCACCCTCCATTGCTCCTCTGCTTGTCTTCCCACAACGTTGCCTCCCATCCTTTTCTTCCTTCTTCTGTGTATTATTTGTATTACAGTGGTACCTAGAGGTACCAACTGAGATCAAAGATCAAGCCCCATTGTGCTAGACATTGTAGAAATACATAATAAAAGACAGTCCCTGCCCTGAAGAAATTATAACACCAGGGCCTGTCTGCACAGGGCGTTTAGTCCATACTAATTCGAGTTAGTGCAGATTGAAAATGCCGGTGTGCACATGAAACAAACCCTTAAATCCCTAAACTTCCTAGTTGCTGTGAATTTTAGAGTCGTCTTTTCAATGTGTACTAAATTTGATGCAAATTGAGTTAGTGCAGACTGCGGTTCATGTGGACACACTGCTGCTGCTCATTACTTTGGTAGTCCTCCAATGGTTTCCCCACACTGCTTTGTGGGCATCCATGAGTGACCTGTGTGCCCTCCCCTGCTTTGGGGTCTAGTTGACCAGATACCCCCTCCCCCATTTAAAAACTGGCACAGGGCCAAGATTGGCCCATTTGCTGCTGGATTCCAATATATCAGCATTGCAATATTACTACTCCAGATTCCTCACAACATACATCGAGCAGCCTCTTGGAGCCATGGTGAGATCTTTGGTCTCCTCACCATGTGGGAGACATGACAATGCAGGCAGCTCTTGTGGCCAACCACTGCAATAAAAAAAATACTGTTCAAGGAGATCTCAAAGTAGATGGGCAAAACGGATCATAACTGGGGTGCCTATCAATGAAATATAAAGAACAGACAGCTAAGAAAAATATACAGAGCAACCAGCGATGACCTGTCCATTTTATGAAGAGCTGGATGGGATTTTTTACTTAATACCCTTATGGAGACTTGAGCCCCTGATGGTGAGCAAGAGTCACTGGAAGATGAGGAAGACAGTGAAGGGTCTCGTCAAAACCCAGGACCTAGAGCGTGGCTGTAGAGGAAGCCAACCTGATTCCCAGCCTGCAACATAGGAGGTAGATCCTGCCAAGGGGTTCTTAGAAAATAAGTACCGGTATGTATCTTCTGTCAGTACAATTTATTATTATGCCACATTGCTGTGCTATCTTCCATTCTGGGTGCCCAAAGGTTGCTGCCATTTTGGGGCAGATGTAAGCTAAGAGCTCTGTTTCATGATTTTACAATCACTATGAGCAAAATTTATAATTTTTTTTTCAAGCTTTATTTTTGTCTGAGATGTTCTGGCGTAACTTGTGCATTTGAAACCATTGAAAAGTTACATAAAATCTGCAGTGCATGCATGGTACACTGAAGAATTTATTTTCACAGAAATATAAAAGCACAATCACAAGACAAAATAAAGAGTGCAATAACATGCCACTTCTACCATACATAAAAGCAACAATGTGCTTTAAAATAGGCAATAATAATCACTACTGCACTCATATTTGCTCATAACTCACCTACTGGATGGTGAAGTGAATGAATTGCTGTTTAGTGTTTTTGTCATTAGAGGGTATGGCAGAATGGTACAGCCACTATACTAGCAAGATGAAAGTCAATTGGCATCACTGTCTTTGCAAGAATAATAAGTCCTAATAGGAAAAAAAAAAAAAAAAAAAAGTGGGAGATTACTTCTCTAAGGCTCCAGTCCTGCAAACAGAGACATGAATAATTGTACTCATGTGAGCAGTCCCACTGAAGACAGTAGGATTATTCAAGAGTATACACTTAAGCACCAGTTTTCTTCTATCAGGCAAAAACTTACAAGGCGAGAGGATAGTCAGTCAGGCAGGCAGGCAGGCATAAGATTCCCACAGATTCCAGGAATGAAGATTTGCTTCAATAATTCCGATCTGAGAGAAGTGACATGTGGCAGATATAAAAATCAGAAAAATCGTCAGGGTTGGGTTTTACATTGAAATATTTCTGATATTCAACTCTAAATGAGATTTGACTTTCGGCTTTATCGGTGTTCTAATTTTGTACCCCTGCTCAGAGCATTAAGTTGGTTAGTATCTTAGGATGGTGATACACCACAAGTGGTGACTCAGGGGAGCTTAACTATGAGGGCAGTATGTCCCCACGGTACAGCCACCGATGCATTCTTGTTAATGAGATGATGACTACAGCTGAGTTCAGTGTTAACTATATCTATTCAGCATGTACTAATTTTCAAACGCAAGGAAAAACTGTTATGGGTCTTAATATGCTAATTTTAAAAGTGTCCACTGAACACATGACTCCCATGAAGCCTGGTGGTATACTCTAGTTGAATTGTCCCTGTAGTGAAGTTGAACTTTTCTATAGAAAGATGAATGCAAATTACTCCCTGGTTCTGTCATTGCCACCAACAAACATTCACATTCATATGCAAAAACATCCCCACACTCATCTTTTAAATTACATGCATGCTGGACAATGTTGCTTTGGAACAGTATTCACTGCAATCAGGCTATGAATGCAGTCTGCATTCTGATCTGAGTCTGTTCTGTCTGCATCTCCCCTCTAGGTTTCTTCTCTCTCAGCAAAAAGAAACACCCCACCTCAAACCCAATCTCAAAGGCTATGGCTAAAAACAAGAAGCCTTATTCATATGAATGAGGCTGTTTTTGTAAGTGCAAATGCGGAAGCTGCCACCACCAAAATGTTTAGGAAACTGGTGAAAGGAAATAGCCCTCTTGTAGCCTAGAAACTAATTCAAGCATTCAGCTCTGTAGCAGCTATCTCTGGCTGAGCTGTGGCCACGATGCAGCACCTAGAGGAAGATCTGACTATTCTTGGAGAAGCAGATGATGTCTTCTGTGAAGGTAAATAACCTTTTATTAAGCAGATCTTTTTAATACACAGACGGAAGACAGGTTTGTACTTAGCTTGCATTCTGTGTCTTTGGTAAAAGTTGAAGTTCTCCACTGGCTCAGGACAGCCACTAGGGCTCACAGTGATAGGGTTGAAAAAGACTTGCTTTCTCTCGGTAAAATAATGGGAACAAAAGCTTTCTGGGTGCAAGATAGTGAGTGAGACTCATATTAACTAGGCAGACAGGTTACACAGCGAGGATGTTAGCTCAAAAGGGAAAGCAAAGGGGGAGCTACATACAAAAGTGCATCCTTTGATCTAAAAAGTTACACTTTGCAAAGTAAGCAAATACAAAGGGCCCTGTGTTCAGTGATTGACACTGTGGGCCTGATTCACCATGGCCATAAGGCTTGTGCTGTCACTGGCACCAGTGCAAAAGGCTACTAAATGAGAATGGAAATGTTTTACACCCACTTTGCACTCACTCTCCATTGCTGTAAAGGATTATACCAGGTGGAGGCCAATGAGAATCAGGTCCACAGTCTCTCTCTCTTCTCCCACCACTCCCCACTGGCTTAGACACAAAGGATTTGATCCCGCAAGCCCTCCCTGCACAGAACTCCTGTTGTCTTCCATTGGAGTTCAACACACAGAGGGTTTGCAGGATTGGTCTCAAAGATTGGTAACCTTTAAACTCAGCTGCAACATAGTTTCAGCAAACTCAGTTTAAACAGAGTTTGGCTGGTCACTTGGGATGGGGCCAAACCAAGTTATTGTAGCCTGAGTAAAGACTAGACCAGAGAGGAGAACACATTTTAAAATCCTGGCTTCAGTGATGTGCTGCCAATATTTGAATAGGTTTCCCCACAAATATCCTCCCACCCTTACGCTGTGACGTATCCCTATGCCAGACGTGCAGTGCATTTGCAGAGGCAGGCTGAGAGGTCAGAGCATTTTATTCACAAGTACTTTCTAATAATCATAGCCCAGGAGGGAGGCAATGCCACCCAGCAAACCAACTTACACTTAGCTGGAAATAGAACAGGAGTACTTGTGGCACCTTAGAGACTAACAAATTTATTAGCGCATAAGCTTTCGTGGACTACAGCCCACTTCTTCGGATGCATACAGAGTGGAATAAATATTGAGGAGATATATATACACACATACAGAGAGCATAAACAGGTGGGAGTTGTCTTAGCTGGAAATGTTTATGCTTTGTACCTGAAAACTATACTAAGTATACAATAACGTAACGCAAAGTTCAGTTTGTGCAGTTTGGAAAGAATATAAATCCTCCTGCTTCAGGGCTTAAATGAACCTCTAACTATTGGGGTTTTGGAGGAAGGTTTCCCCTGGGGGCAGCCTATCCCATAATTACCTACTGTAGGGTTTCTTGTACCTCTGAAGCAGCTGGTAGTGTCAGGCTACATCACTGGTCTGATTCAACAGGATTCCTCTGGGTACAGTTTTCAAAAGTGCTTAAGACCCATTGGAAGTCAATGGGATTTAGGCTCCATAGCCACTTAAATGCTTGTGAAATTTTTGTCCCATGTAATTTGAAATGTGGGGGGTAAAAGTGAACTTTTTTTTTTTTTTTTTTTTTTTAATACCTGCATTTGATATAAAGTAATCCAGTCCAAACACAAACACACAGCATTCATGCAATCCTTGTGGACACCATGGCTAAATCATCTCTAGCAGGAATGACTTCTTGGGAGCCAGCGAAAGGCTGGTTACTTGCAGCCAGGGGAATCATCATAACTAACCTTCCCTTTAGTTTAGTGGCAGACTTAACCAGAGGCCCAAGAGAGCCCCCAAAAGTCTTCCCAACATATCACTGGATGGTTCTAACATGATCTGACCCTCAGCCACATTGGTGGCTAGATGGTATTAGGAACAGGTTCCCATAGTTGGGGGGTTAAAGGCCCATCTAGATGAGGCCCCTCTCTGTGTTTTTCCCTTTGTCCTATTTCCTTTCTTTTGAGTGAAACACAGTGTTTTGCTTTTATTTTCCAAAGCACTTGCTAACGTCATTCATGGCCTCAGTGAGGGCCCAGTACACTCCCATAGAGTGAGCCGTGCTAGCCAGTGAGGAGCCATCTTCTGAGTCTCAGAGCATTTCCAGAGCCACCTCCACTTGCATGGAAAAGAGAGAACCAAGGGGCAGAACCCATCAAAGGAACCAGTAGCAGCGTGGTTCCATCAGAGTAGTGTTACCAGAGATTAAAGGAGGCCAGAATGGAAACAGGGCCAGCACATGAGTAATACTGCTCCTCCCATGTCTACTAAGATCCACAGATACCTACAGATTTTGGAGGCTGGACCCACTGCAAAACCCACCATATTCTAGAAGAGAAAAGAATTAGGAGACAGCATTAACCTGTCTCCTATACTGGTTAATGCTGCAAAGGACCTGTGTCAGCATCAGCGGTTGCCTAGGGTGCTAATATTTGGGGGGCGGCGGCTGGATCTTCAGCCGCCCCGGTCGTCGTCGGTATTTTGGGGGCGGAACCTTCCACCGCCTCTGTCGGGGGCGGCATTTCAGGGGTGGGACCTTCCGCCAAATAGGGCGGCAAAAAAGCTGGCGGCGCTCCTGGTCTGCATACATTTGTTTCCTGTAATTCTATGTTCCCCTGCAGTAATGGGATACTCAAAATATCTGTAGCTTCATAATTATAGCAAAAATATGTCAAAAATTTCCCCCTTTTTAAGCTGTGAAGTGTTGGTAATATTTTTTTCTGCAGCGTGGTAAGGAATGTCTATCACAGGGGAGAGAGATGACCTGCAGCACATGGTTTGACAGTTAAAGCTCAGCCTAAAGAGACAAATGAATCAACCAACATGTGGAGTTAGAGACTTTTAAGGTCAGAAGGGATCATTGCGACCATCTGGCATGGCCTCCTGCCTAATACAGGCTGTAGGACTTCCCTGAATTAATTGCTGTTTCAAGACCAATAACTGTGGTTGAACTAGAGCAGAACTTGTAGAAAAACATCCAATTTTTTTTTTTTTTTTTTTTTTTACAAGATTTCTAGTGATGGAGAATCGACCACAACCGTTGGTAAATTGTTCCAGTGGTTAATCACCCTCACTGTTAAAGATTTGAATCTTATTTTCAGTCTGAATTTGTCTAGCTTCAGCTTCCAGAGATTGTGGATCTTGCTATAGCTTTGTCTGTCTAGCTTTGAAGAATCCTCTACTATCAAATTCTTGTTCCCTATATAGAGGATCAAGTCACCTCTCAACCTTCTCTTTGGTAGGCTACATAGATTGAGCTCCTTGAGTCTATCACTATATGCCATATTTTCCAATCCTTGAATCATTCTCATGGCTCTTCTTTTGCCCCACTCCAGTTTATCAACAACCTTCTTGAAGTGACAAAGAGTCCTGTGGCACCTTATAGACTAATAGATGTAGTGGAGCATAAGCTTTTGTGGGTGAATACCCACTTCTTGAAGTATGGACTCCAGAACTGGACACAGTATTCCAGTAGGAGTCACACTGGTTCCAAATACTGAGGTAATATAACCTCTCTACTTCTATTTGATATTCCTGTTTAAACATCCAAGAATTGCATTTGGCCATAGCATTGAACTGGGAGCTCATGTTCACCTCATTATCCATGACGATCCCCAAGTCTTTTCCAGAGTCACTGCTTCCCAGGATAGAGTCCCGCATCCTGTAAGTATGCCCTGCATTCTTTGTTCTTTAACCTTAACTCCGGCTGTATTGAAATGAATATTGTTTGCTTGCTCTAAATCAATGACCTGGCCTCTTTATTATGTCCCACTCCACCAGTTTTATATCATTTGCAAACTGTATCAGTAATGTTTACTTCCAAGTCACTGATAACAATGTTAAATATGTAGGTGCAAGAACCAATGTCTAAGGGACCCCACCAGAAACAAAACTTGCTTATGATGATTATTTCCTATTTACAATTACATTTTGTGACCAATTAGCTAGTTCTTAATCTATTTAATGTGTTTCTGTATCATTCTAGTTTTTTAATCAAGATACTGTGTAGAAAAAAGTCAAATGCCTTACACAAGTCTAAGTATATTATATAAACACTATTTCCTTTATCAACCAAACTTGTAATCTCATTTTAAAAAAAGATATCAAATTAGTTTAACAAGATCCATTTTCCATAAATGCATGTTGATTGACTTTAATTATATTACCCTCCTCTAAATTCTTTATTAATCAAGTACTTATCAGCCATTCCATTATTTTGCCCAGATTCAATAATTGCCTGGGTCATCCTGTTTACGGTTTTTAAATATTAGTACAACATTAGCTTTCTTTCAGTCCTCAGTGTTCCAGAGAACTCCTTGGCCAGCTCTTTTTAAATTCTTGGATGTAAATTATCCAGATGTACAGATTTTAAAATGTCTCACTTTAGTAGCTCCTGTTTCACATCCTCCTTAGTTACAGTTGAAATGAAATGGAAAGTATATCATCATTATGTAATAAGAATATATCATCTGCTTCTTCCCAAACACAAAACAGAAATATTTATTGAATACTTCTGCCTTTTCTGAATTATTGTTGACAGTTCTATCATTTCCATTGATAGATTTTCAGAAAGCCTTTGACAAGGTCCCTCACCAAAGGCTATTAAGCAAAGTAAGCTGTCATGGTATAAGATGGAAGTTCCTCTTATGGATCAGTAACAGGTTAAAAGAGAGGAAACAAGGGGTAGGAATAAATGGTCAGTTTTCAGACTGGAGAGAGGTAAATAGTGGTGTCCCCCAGGAGTCTGTACTGGGACCAGTGCTATTCAACATATTCATAAATGATCTGGAAAAAGGGGAAAATAGTGAGGTGGCAAAATTTGCAGATGATACAAAACTACTCAAGGTAGGTAAGTCCAAAGCAGACTGCAAAGAGTTACAAAGGGATCTCACAAAACTGGGTGACTGGACAAGAAAATGGCAGATGAAATTCAGTGTTGATAAATACAAAGTAATGCACACTGGAAAAGATAATCCCAACTATACATAAAAAATGATGAGGTCTAAATTAGCTGTTACCCCTCAAAAAAGAGATCTTGGAGTCATTGTGGATAGTTCTCTGAGAACATCTGCTCAATGTGCAGTGGCGGTCAAAAAAGCTAACAGGATGTTGGGAATCATTAGGAAAGGAATAGATAATAAGACAGAAAATATCATATTGTCTCTATATAAATCCATGGTACGCCCACATCTTGAATACTGTGTGCAGATATCAAAAAAGATATGTTAGAATTGGAAAAGGGCAACAAAAATGATTAGGGGTATGGAACAGCTTCCGTATGAGGAGAGATTAATAAGCCTGGGATTTCTCATCTTGGAAAAGAGATGACTAAGGAGGGGATATGACAGAGGTCTATAAAATCATGACTGTTGTGGAGAAAGTAAATAAGGAAGTATTATTTACTCCTTCTCATAATACAAGAACTAGGGGTCACCAAATGAAATTAATAGGCACAGGGCCGGCTCCAGCATTTCTGCCGCCACAATCAAAAAAAAAAAAAAAAAGCCGCGATCAGCGGTGGCAGTTCAGTGGCAGGTCCTTCGCTCCTAGAGGGAGTGAGGGACCTGCCGCCCCTCTCCCTTGGCCACCCAAAGCACCTGCTTGTTAAGCTGGTGCCTGGAGCCGGCCCTGAATATGCAGCAGGTTTAAAACAAACAAAAGGAAGTATTTCTTCACACAACACACAGTCAACCTGTGGAACTCTTTGCCAGAGGATGTTGTCAAGGCCCAGACTATAATAGGGATTTGGTAAGTTCCTGGAAGATAGATCAATCAATGGCTATTAGCCAAGATGGGCAGGGATAGTGTCCCCCTCTGTTGCCAGAAGCTGGGAATGGGTGACGGGGGATGGATCACTTGATGAGTACCTGTTTTGTTTATTCCCTCTGAAGCACCTGGCATTGGCCACTGTCAGAAGACAGGATACTGGGCTAGATGGGCCTTTGGTCTGACCCAGTATGGCTGTTCTTATGAAGGATCAATACCATTATTAGGATTCCTTTTGTTCCTAATATACTTAGAAAATTCTATGTGATACAGCTGAGGGGTCCAAACTACACATACAAGTGTACATCCTGAAAGAAGATCTTATAATTAATTTCCTTATTCTTGCACTTATATGCCACCTTTCATCTCAAAGGACCCTAAAGAGTTTTACAAATGACCACTTTGAAACACTTTGCCCATCAATGAAATGCAACCACTTCTGTGTGAAATACAGCAACTTTTTAACAGTGCACAGACAGGAATCAAAGAATATTTATTCCACTTAAAAGTACAGAAGATCATTTACATAAATTCTTATATGGCCTTCATCATCCTAGTACTTAAGCAATCACCAAATAAGAATTTGGGCAGAGCATTAAATTAACACATCTGCTCTTGAGAATATGCTATTTGGTTTTAGTGACTGTAAGTGTTTGGGATTTTGCGTTTATATCTCTTAGAAATACAGCACCTCGAACAGCACAGTGCTCTCTAACACCATCATGGGGTATGAGTACACTAGAAGCCAGACCATACCCTCCATATGACCTAGATTTTCCTCATCTCCCATTCATGTACAAACTTAGCAAGCTCGTAGCCCCATGTACTTCCACATGTAGTTAGCAATTATTAATATATCTAAACTTAGAACTTAATTACAGTTATTACCAAGTCTTTTAGACAGCTACTCCACACTAGCCTGTACTCACTCATGCTTATCTCCCTCTCTCACCGCTGAATAGCCTGTCTGGTTGCACTTAGGGTAGCTGGCCTACTTTTCAATAGTTTCCACAAAGCTACTACAAAATCCTCTTAATTCTTCCAGAGTATGAAATAGCAAAAACAACCATTTTTGATAATATTTAGTAAACAAGAGATCCATTTTAGACAGTCCACAACTATATACATGAAATCCCAGAGGTCCTTTCCCTGCCCAGAGCTGATTTGCTTATTGGGTCATGCAGTCATTCTCTCAGCATTGCCATCTATTGAAGAGCTCCTTGCAGAATTGTAATTACATTGTGCACAATATGTTTTAAAAATGTATACGAGTTTGCTTCCTTGTGAAAGTCCCTCTTCAAAGAGATAAGCAATTTAGATTTAAGTTTCATGATTGGGGTGAGGTTAACCTGAAATTAGGGTGCAAATAACATTCAATATTCATTTGATATATGTTTGTGGTAGGGGGAAAAACTAGGAAAGATCCTTCCTATGATTACTGTCAGTTTAAAAGACAACTTTATATTATTATTCACAAAAAACAATAACTTCATTCAATTCTAGTTAAGGTATAATAATCTCTTCCTTAGCCAAAAATATTCCTTAAGAGATTATAGTTTTCTCCAATGCACAAATCTTTGAAAACCTGGAAAATCCTAGTTAAAATTCCACATGTAAAAATAAATGATTCAAAAAGTAGAAAAATGTATAGCTGAGGTAACACATATGACCTTAACTCTGCCCCCTTAGTGCCACATTGAGACAAACTTATTAATTCATACAACCATCATACAGGTACATCTCTTTAGTGACCACAAAAACAAATAATTTGCTCTTAATGACCTGGTGTGAAGCTTTTCTCAAAGTGGCACTTCTGGGCCTTATGTTCTTTGGGTGACCAGAACCATGCAGTTGAATACTTTTGAATGGAGTGAGAGGGGGACTTTGTCAAGTAGAACACTATCTTGGAATTTTCAAGCAGTTTGTATCTTTTGAGAAAATGGCAATATTCTGTTGAGGACTTTTTGGTTAAAGTGAGTAAGTTTATTCCAAATGTAATTCCAAATTAACAAAGATGTTTGCATGGGAATTCCCTTAGTTTATAAAACAATGTTTCAATATTGCTAACTGGCTGGAGTCCTTAAAGATATTGTAAGCCCTGCAGGGCCTGAGGTGAAACTCTCAAGCACCACAGGGACTTTGGCAGACTTTGCACACCACTTGGGAATGAACCTCATTCCTACTTAGACTGCCTCCTGTCTTCACATGTGGCTTCCTCTCCCCCATTCCCCATAAAAACTCCTTGCATGTTTCTGCTCCTTCCACACCACAGAGTGCATCAAATTGATTCATGTATTATCAAACTATGGTGTGTACACTTAAAAAAAAGACATGCGTTTCAAAATTATTTGCATTCATTGTGGGTAATTCTCTATGACCCTATATTTTCACAAAAACAACTTTTAGGAAGTGAGGAAATAAGTATTCAAACACCAAGGACGTATTACTGAATATTCTTTACTGAAGACCAACCTCAGTCAAATGTATGAACCATGGGCCTATTCTGTTCTCATACTTCTGGGACATTATGGACAGTTTGTACTGAAAGCGGTTATCGCTCATCACCAGCCCTACCTATCCCTTCTGCTTATCTTATGTGCCTATAGAAGGAGAATGCTTATGGCACACTGAGCTGTAGTGACAAGAAAGAAGAATGCCCAATAGTTCATCACCAAGGCAACTGTGTTTTCTTGCAGAATATATATTTCTTAACTGAGTTTTTTTAGCCACAGGCCCAGATTTCAGCACATTTAGACAAAAAACTTTTATAGACCTTGTTATCATTCAGAACAAGGATGGATTTTTAAAGTATGTGACATATAACGTTTTCATTTTTTAATTTCTTTTTTGTTAAACCAACTCTTCATTAGCCTGTTTGTTACACCAGTCATTGCTGATTGCGGTTAATAGATGTAAAGGTAACAGAACTAAAAAGAAGAACAGGAGTACTTGTGGCACCTTAGAGACTAACAAATTTATTAGAGCATAAGCTTTCGTGGACTACAGCCCACTTCTTCGGATGCATATACATGTATATGCATCCGAAGAAGTGGGCTGTAGTCCACGAAAGCTTATGCTCTAATAAATTTGTTAGTCTCTAAGGTGCCACAAGTACTCCTGTTCTTCTTTTTGTGGATACAGACTAACACGGCTGTTACTCTAGAACTAAAAAGGAGTCTGCTCTGGTTTTTAGTTCAAGGATCCACAATAAGATAGTTAGACAGGTCTGCTCACCCTTATCTCCTCCTACCCCACCCCACCCCCAACTCAAGATGGTTTTTAAATTTTCAAAACCCATCCTGTGACAGTTGGAGTATTATTTGTATCAGTGCATTAAGCTTTGTATTTTAAGTAGAAGTGATTGATTCTTTAATGATGATGGTACACCTCTACCCCGATATAACACGAATTCGGATATAACGTGGTAAAGCAGCGCTCTGGGGGGGCGAGCTGTGCACTCCAGTGGATCAAAGCAAGGTCAATATAACGTAGTTTCACCTATAACGCGGTAAGATTTTTTGGCTCCTGAGGACAGCGTTATATCGAGGTAGAGGTGTATATTTTTTTTAAAAATAATTCAATCAGAGATTCTTTCTGCACTGTTGTCTCCCTCTTTTTTTAATTAAAGATCTTTGATGTTGTTTTCCTAACTCTGCCTTGATGCCAGCCTAACTGATTTTCATGATCGACATTATTTTTGGATGGATAATAATAGTAATGAGAAAATCAGGCCACCTAAATTAGTAGCTTTTTGCCAGCCTTCTGAGAAGAAAGCAGGGTACATATGGGCTAGTGAAGCAACTTACTAGATGTGCTCAGACAACACTTCAGGCTGCCAAAACAAGTGCCTTGTCAAAATTTGAACCAACATTGCCTTTCCTTCTTATCGGCTTTATCTAATATTTGTAGTTCCTTGTCTCAGTGTACAGCTCATTAAAAAATATAAGGGCTCTATTGTCAACTCAAATTATTAAAGTCCTAAAACAAATTTGGAGTGATTAAAACAGTCACTTAGCATATATAACTTTACCCCTTTAACAATTCAGTGCAGTTTCACAGCCTGCTGTGAACACACACCCATACGAACACATGCTAACCGTGTCATTGTGGTTGGTGTATTAAAGGTGTGGCACCCACAAACCCACTAGGCCAGGAAGTTCAAAGTTAAGGCTAATGCTTAGCTCACATGTTTGTGCGGAAATGGAAAACGGTACAACAGCATGAATTAAAGACAGAGCAGAACTGTCAAACACTTGACAGTGTTAAAGTGGCATATAAATGTTGAAAGTGAATCCTGTCTCACAGAGCTATTTAAACTTGATTTTCAGCGGCTTGCACGTAACATCATGATTTCTTTAGGGAATCCCTACATCTGATTTTAATCTATGAAGTGTGGTCTGGTCCCATAGAATTTGAGTCAAAATTTCAAAAGCTGCAAACTATGAGTTGTAGGAGGGCAGCTGAGTTAGTCAAGAGATTTGAATAGGGTTCCCATTATGGCTTCAGTTGAAACAATCCCATTTAAGTTTTGAACATCACCATTTCATAGGAACGACCTTCCAAAGGCTAGGTGGATGGGTGCTCTCGAGAACATTTTGCATGCAATATGAGAAAAGGTACTTATCCCCCAAACCACCATCTACTTTCTTGTACCCTAGATTATAGTCATTTTTCCAGTAATGCTAATGAAAAACTCGATGAAATAGCCTGAATTGTAAACTTTCATAAATGTGAACATCCATGAATTAAAAATGGGCGGACACTGACATAGTCTAACTTAATTGCCTGTAGCCTGGCAATTAAAGGGTTCAAAAGCCCAGGCTTTCAAAAAAATGGGTGCCTAAAGTTAGTCTACTAAATCTTAATTTTCAAAAGTGCTGAGCAGCCATTGAAATCAATTGGGAGAAAAAGAACAAAAAGGATTGGGTCATAGAAAAGACAGAGTGAAATAAAGAATGGGGCTTTCACAAGTGCTTAAACAATATAGGAGCACAAGTTCCACTGGAAGTCAGTTCCACCCTAAGTAAATAAACAAACACTAAAATGTGGCAGCAGGAGAAAATATCAGGGAGGGACACAGAGGAATTTAAAAAATGTATTAAGATGATGTTTAAAAAAGTACAGAGTTTAAGCATAGAAGTTTCTGGTTATCAGGAAATAACATACAGATTATCGAGAGGTGCAAAGTTCGGTTTAAGATCGGGTGGCACAAGGAATACATAATCTGCAATATCCCCAATTGGGGGTAAAAGGTTGGTGGGGCAAAGTACAGACATTGAGATATGAGAGTATGAAGTTCATATAATGGCTATGTTCGGGTGTAGAGTATAATGAGTGGATATGATGACGAGGATGGATTGACCCTCATTTGGTGAGATTTAATGTTCAGGGAGTTTATGGTTCCCGTTCATATGATCCAATGGAGAAAGTCTCTTGGGCCCATTCTCGTAGTCGAAGAACGATGTCACTCCAGCTCACACCTCCTAGTACTGTCGGTGGCCGGTGATGTGTTCGATGTAGGTATCCCTGGACCATCGGATGGTGTCTGAGACCATGAGGCGCTGCATGAGCCGTGCGTAGCGTCGACCGATCCCGCAGGTCCGCAGCACATGCTCATTGCATGGGTCCCAGGCGCCTAGAGCTCCGATGATCAGGGTGTCCATCTGCACCTCCAATACACTAGGCTGCATCTGCACTTAGAAATTTGGCAAACTCCTGCTATTAGCCTAGCACCAGTGCAGCTCAGGTGATGCTAGCAGCGGTGGCAGTGGTATTGGAGAACAGCTGCTTGCTATTTTGCCAATACGTTGCCTAATCCTGCACATTCTTATCCATAATGATAACCAGTCTACATCAATGCTCCTACAGTTGCTAGACCAATGGTGGGAGAACTCTCTAAAATTGTTGCTGTAGACAAGGTCTAGTGGTGATGATCCCAGTGAACAAATTTGTTCATGGAGTCTCATTGTCTAGACCAGGAGCGGGCAAACTTTTTGGCCTGAGGGCCGCATCAGGTTTCCAAAATTGTATGGAGGGCCGGTTAGCAGAGGCTGTGCCTCCCCAAACAGCCAGACCAGGCCTGGCCTGGCCCCGCCCCCTATCCGACCCTCCTGCTTCTCGCCCCGATGGCCCCCCTGGGACTCCTGCCCCATCCACCCCCCCCCCCCGTTCCCTGTCCCTTGACAGCCCCCAGAACCCCCGCCTCTGACTGCCCCCCACCACCCCATCTAACCCCTCCTCTCATTCCTGACTGCCCCCCCGGGACCCCTGCCCCATCCAACCACCCCTTCTCCCTGACCTCCCCCAGAATACCTGCCCCTGACTGCCCCCCACTGCCCCATCCAACCCCCCCTCATTCCTGACTGCCCCCCCTGTGACCCCTGCCCCCCATTCAACCCCCTTGTTTCCTGCCCTTTGACCAACCCGACCCCTATCCACAGCCCCGCCCCCTGACCACCACCCCGAACTCCCTGCCCTCTATCCAACTCCCGCACTTCCTGCCCCCTTACCGCGCTGCCTGGAGCACCGGTGGCTGGCAGCGCTAGAGCCGCACCGCCCAGAGCGCCAGGGAAGGCAGCCGCACTGCCCGGTTGGAGCCAGCCATGCCACCGCGCAGCACAGAGCACCAGGTTAGGCTGGGTTCTGCAGCTGCGCTGCCCCAGGAGCTCACAGCCATGCCGCCCAGAGCATTGTGCCGGTGGCGGAGCGAGCTGAGGCTGCAGGGGAGGGAGAACCGCAGGGGAGGAGTCGGGGGCTAGCCTCCCGGGACAGGAGCTCAGGGGCCGGGCAGGAGGGTCCCGCGGGCTGGATGTGGCCCACGGCCCATAGTTTCCCCACCTCTGGTCTAGACCCATGTTAAAAATAGGACCCTGAATGCATCCCACTGCTTCCAAAAAAACAATATACCTAAAACACACTTATTCAGAACACTGCCCATAATCAGCTCATTATATGACCCTCCTTCATTAAGTGAAAGTATATAGCAGAGATCAAAATTATAATCAAATTACATTCACTTTACAAACAGGTAGTTGCAACACCTCCAATTTCATCATCCCAGGCTCTCCTTTTAGGTGGCCTGTCTTCCTTCCTCTCCTCTTACCAAACCTAAGAGGAAACAACAATAAAATTACAAGTTTTTGTGCAACTATTTCTGTGCTACCCTGAATTCCAAGAAGCTGCTTGTGAAAGTGACTCTCCTTTCCTGAAATGTCATGGCACTTTCTTCTTAGTATATAATCTGAAGTTTTAAAACCCCAGTGCTAGGTCACCATTCCAATAACTGGAACTCTTGGAACCCAAGAAATTCAGCAAGTGTCAGTCAACTCAGCAAGAAACCTAAGGGTTCTTTAAAGCCTCCCATTATGGAAGAGTCCTTCAGAAAATGACAGCCTTTCAACAGGGTTTTTTGAACCAGCCTGTAGAATTTAATAGAGAATTCTATCCCCCTCACAGAGAATTCTATAGGATGGTTCAAAAATTCAATTCTATAGAAAGGTTATCCCTATCTATTAAATTCAATAGGTTTTCAGAGTAATTTCTATAGAACCCTATTGGAGTTGTTCCTATAAAATTCCGTTTGACTTTTCCATCAAGCTCCTTACAGTGTGTGAATAAAGACACTGATTAGTTTAGCACAGACTCCCTGGAATCAATGCATTTCAATATTTTCATTAATAACTTGGATAATGGAGTGAAAAGTGTGCAAATAAAATTTGTGGATGACATCAAGCTGGGAGGGGTTGCAAGATCTTTTGAAGATAGGATTAGAATTTAAAACAATCAACAAATTGGAGAATTGGTCTGAAATCAACAAGATGAAATTCAATAAAGATGAGTGCAAAATACTTCACTTAGGAAGGAAAAATCAAATGCACAACTACAAGATGGGGAATAACTTGCTGGGGAGTAATTCTGGCTAAACAACAAAGTAAAAGAAGCAGTGAGAGGCAAAAAGGCATCCTTTAAAAAGTGGAAGTTAAAACCTAGTGAAGAAAATAGAAAGGAGCATAAACTCTGGCAAGTGGAGTGTAAAAATATAATTAGGAAGGCCAAAAAATAATTTGAAGAACAGCTAGCCAAACACTCAAAAAGTAATAGCAAAAAATGTTTAAGTACATCAGAAGCAGGAAGCCTGCTAAACAACCAGTGGACGATTGAGATGCTAAAGCAGCACTCAAGGATGATAAGCCCATTGGGGAGCAACTGAACAATTTTTTTGCATCAGTCTTCATGTATGAGGATGTGAGGTAGATTCCCAAACCTGATCCATTCTTTTTAGGTGACAAATCTGAGGAACTGTCCCAGACTGAAGTGTCATTAGTGGAGGTTTTGGAACAAATTGATAAATTAAACAGTAATAAGTCACCAGGACCAAATGGTATTCACCCAAGAGTTCTGAAGGAACTCAAATGTGAAACTGCAGAACTACTAACTGTGGTATGTAATCTATCATTTAAATCAGCTTCTGTACCAGATGACCGGAGGATAGCTAATGCAACACCAATTTAAAAAAAAGGCTCCTGAGGCAATCCTGGCAATTACAGGCCAATAAGTCTACCTTCAGGGCCGAGCAAAGTGGTTGAAACCATAGTAAAGAACAGAATTATCAGACACATAAATGAACAGGATTTGTTGGGGAAAACATGATTTGTAAAGGGAAATCATGCCTCACCAATCTACTAGAATTCTTTGAGGGGGTCAATAAACGTGGACAAGGCTGATTCAGTGGATATAGTGTACTTAGATTTTCAGAAAGCCTTTGACAAGATCTCTCACTAAAGATTCCTAAGCAAAGTAAGCTGTCATGGGAGAAGAGGGAAGGTCCTCTCATAGATCGGTAACTGGTTAAAAGATAGGAAACAAAGGGTAGGAATAAATGGTCAGCTTTCAGAATGGAGAGAGTAAATAGTTTTGTCCCCAGAGGTCTGTACTGGTACCAGTACTTTTCAACATATTCATAGATGATCTGGAAAAAGGGGTAAATAGTGAGGTGGTAAAATTTTCAGATGATACAAAACTGCTCAAGATAGTTAAGTCCAAATCATACTGCAAAGAGTTACAAAGGGATCTCACAAAACTGGGTAACTGGGCAAAAAATAGCATATGAAATTCAGTGTTGATAAATGCAAAGCAATGCACACGAGAAAACATAATCCCAACTATACATATAAAATGATGGGGTCTAAATTAACTGTTACCACTGAAGAAAGAGATCTTGGAGGCATTGGGGATAGTTCTCTGAGAACATTCACTTAATGTGCAGTGGCGGTCAAAAAAACAATGTTGGGGATCACTAGGAAAGGGATAGATAATAAGACAGAAAATATCATATTGCCAATGTGATCCAGCTGCGAAAAAGGCTAATATTCTGGGGTATATTAACAGGAGTGTCGTATGTAAGATATGGAAGGTAATTGTCCTGCTCTACTCAGCACTAGCGAGGCCTCAACTGGAGTACTGTGATCAGTTCTGGGCATCACACTTCAGGAAAGATGTTGTGTAATGGGACTCATCACAGTAGTGCCTCTTGCTGGCCGTCTTGGGGATTAGCTCTGCAGATTGGTACACCCTCTCCCGATGGTGCCTCACCCACTGCCACATCTGTTCTCTGACCCACATCACTCTAGGGACCGCGGCATCCTCTTCATGACACAGCCCTCCAGCCATGTCACCACCTTTGCTCCCCCCTTCCGGGGGTTTAGTACAGCAGTCCAGCCACTTTCCAGTGGCGAGTGGGGGGGGACCCAGGCCCACCCGCTACTCCGGGTCCCAGCCCAGGGACCCTCTGAACCGCAGTCACTTGCTGCGTTCCTTTGCCTTGACTACTGCTGCATTTCCCTGGGCCACTTCCCTGCAGCCACAACACCCTACTCAGTCCCAGCAGCCCATGTGGAGTTCCTTCTGTACTCCCTGGGTCCCTGTCTGCACTGCTCTGTCCAAGGTGCTATATAGGCTTCCTTCCTCAAGCTCCAGGCGGCTACTGATTCTGCTTTGACCTGTGACTCTTCTTATATGGGCCTGCTGGGCCCAGATTGACTGCTCCTCACAGCCGCTCTCCTTTTGGCCACTTCCACACACAGCCTCCCTAGGGCCCTATTAACCCCTTACATGATAGTGTGGGGTGGACTCCCCATCACATGTGGACAAACTGAAGAGAGTCCAGAGAAGAGCAACAAAAATTATAGAAGATTTAGAAACCCTGACCTATGAGGAAAGGTTAAAAAAACTGGGCATGTTTAGTGTTGATAAAAGAAAAAGGGGGATGGGTGGGAGGGGAACACACCTGATAACAGTCTTCAAATATGTTATGGGCTGTTATAAAGAGGACTGTGATCAATTGTTATCCATGTCCACTGAAGATAGCGGGAGAAGTAAGGGGCTAATTCTTAAGCAAGGGAGATTTAGGTTAAATATTAGGAAAAACTATCTAACTATAAAGGTAGTTAAGCTCTAGAAATGCTTTCAAGGGAGATTGTGGAATCCCCATCATTGGCCATTTTTAAGAACAGGTTGGACAAATCTGTCAGGGATGATCTAGGTTTATTTGGTCCTGCCTCAGCACAAAGGGGCTGGACTTGATGACTTTCTGCGGTCCTTCCAGACTTACGTTTCTATGATTCTATAATTTTTATATCTCATTCTTGTTTCACCATGCTCCACTATGGTGAAACCCTAGTTCTGGGATGCAAATGGGCCTGAAGTTGATATTAAAGGCATATTATTGATTAAAGAGTGTTTATTGTTTAAAAAATAAAACACTATGTTCAAAAGCAATCTCTCCAAGTGTATATTCCGAGTCACATCTGAATTTACTGACAAAAAGATGTTTTTTGCATCTGTTAGCATCACAGAGCTAATACAGCTACAGGAAAGCGAGTGGGATTCTATTGTGCCTCACACTTCATCAGCAGAACTGTCATCTGAGCTCCCGTTGCTGAATCTTTATTGCTGGTGATGATGCAAAAACCAGAAAGACCACCACTTGGTTTTCATAAACTCAATTTCTCTGCTGGCATATGGAAAAATCGTCTTTTAGTTTATAAACAGAATCAATGCGGGAGTTTTGTTCAAGTTGGGTTTGCAGTATCTGGTCATAATTCAGAAGTCACAGAGAATAAATATGGAAACCCACATTATAGTTTTTATAATTTTTTTTGACTGCAAAGTCACTTTGAGCTAAGAAGATGTGTTCTAATTAGCTCTTGCAGACAGGGACACTTTAAATAATTGTATAAACCCCAAAGAGCTCCTACAAGATCTTCTTAAACGCTTATTGACATTTATGTTGAATGATGCCTGTCAAGTGATACTATTTGTTTGATAATAAATGAGGCTCTCTTAATTTAGAAAAAAAAACGTTGAAATGGACTGAGACAAAAGTTCTCAGAAGCATCTAAAACAAAAAAAAGGTAGAGTTTTGCAATGCTGTTAAATTCACTTTTAGCACTGTGTGTCTTTTTTTTTTTTTTTAGAAAAAATATGGACTAGTAGGTAGTTGTGTGATCTACTACTCTGCTCAGCCCCCTCTGTCTGGATAGCTCTGTGCCATTTCTGTTCCTGACACTTGTCATGAACCAGGAAGAGTTAGCTTAATCAGAGGCACGAGCCACTGATTAGTGCTGGGCTGCTGTCACTAATCACTTCAAATGCTGTACTGAAAATAGTACCCATAGGTCATACGTTGGAAAATGATCCTCACTGCCATTCAACCTCAGCCATGCAATCATGCCAAATGCCTAATTAACATGATTTCCTGGTTTGCATTAAATATCCTTTGTTTGTTTAATTGCAATCCACTGACAGACCCGCTGATGTGGTATGAAAAGCTTTCCTAGGTCTGCTGGTGAGATGCATGGTGATAGTGCTGTTTGCCCTCGAGAGGAAATGGTCCCTTTCCCTTCAATAATAACATTAGATTTGTGCAGGTGATTAAACATCAGTTTCCATGAGAAAGCTGGAACCCACCAATTCTCTATTCTCCTGCCATCGGATGTTAGGAGAGTTCAGATCAGGATAAATAAACTGTTGTCTGCTGTGGTGTCTCTATTTAACCATTTAGCAGATGCAGTTTAGGATCATTGCTTTACAGAAGCTGAAAGGTTATTGCATCCAGAGAGGCATTTCACTCGCACAGCAGTTGTGCACTTTTACATTTGCTATTTTTAAGCCATGGAAATACGCACTGACAAGTGTATTAAAAAGAAAGCAACAGCTGTAGCTTAGCGGTAGTATGGTTATGAAACAGGTTCTAATTTTTGTTCTGAATCGTGACTAAATGGCACTACTAGAGGTCTGTCTACATTGCGGACATGCACTAGCTCTGCTAGAGCTAGCACACTAAAGTGTAGCCGGGGGGGAGCAACATGGACAGTAGCTGGGGCTAGCTGCCCGAGGGGGTCTGAATGAATTTGTACTCAGACAGCTAACCCAAATTAATGCCTGTGCTACCCTGCTCTTTTTACTGCATTAACTTGAGCAGAGCTAGCCCACATCTGTCTACCCACACTGGGAAACAGGCTCCCAGGTGCAGTGTAGACATTACCTGTATTGGGGTGATTAGTGTAAAAAAAATAATAATGGCAATTCAGCTGGATATTAAAACACTGAGGGCTGAGCTCTGCTGAGCTACACTAGTGCAAACCTGGAGTAAATTCACTGATTTCAGAGCTACTGGGGATTTACACTGGTAGAACTGAGAGCAAAATTTGGCCCAGCGCATTCGTCACACAGGCTCAGCAGAAGTGTCTGTGATGCATTATCGTGTTAGGGATGTGCATGAACCCAAATATCAAACACTGGGGTTCTCATACATGGAACTGCAGCATTTTAAGTGTAGATCTGCCTTAGTTATCCAGCACAAATCCTTCCCATAAGCCAATTACTAACAAACAATGGAACAGTCTCTCTTGGGAAAAACAAACAGGATACTCAGCACCTGTAGCTTTAGACCTCAGATTATCACATTAGCTTTGAACATCTCGTCACGACTGATTTTTGGCTGTCCAGTAAGACACAACGAGTTTTCAGCAGCTTTTCATGCATATTAATTAGAGAACATGGAATGCTTTAAAAAAAAACAAGAAAAAACAGGATAAAGGCACAGTAATAGACATACATACGTACACACACACTTGGCATGCACTTAAAGGCTGCTTGGCCTTCGCTGGTTGCTAAGCATTATGAGAAATTGGAATGTACAGTTCAGTCAAGCCCTCTTGTGAGCTTTTTTCATTTGCCATAAAAAACCTGCACATAGGAGGGGTAGATAGCACAGAATGTGAAGTGTGGGATTTTGAAAAAAATAGTGCTTAAATAGGTTCAGATGTTCTCTCCCTGTCGACCCAGCCCTAAAGTTGCACAGATGAGGGCAGGAAAGCATATGTTTGCTTTTATATCTACTGACGTACATCCTTACAAGTTGCGATTTTCAAATCTCCATAGGTGTGCACAGCATTCTTCAGACAGCCACAGATGGGAGAGTCCCTGCTCTGAGGGCTAATGATCTAAGATCACTCTGGATACAGTACAACACAAAAGAGCACGGGGAAAAGCAAGCATAAGCTAGGGAACATGCAGCTCCTCCCTCCTCTACTAAAAGCTGAGGGAAACTCCCCCTTCTGTCCCGGCCTTGAGTGAGCAGCACTCCCCCAGACCCTCACAGTTCCCTCTTCTAATTGGCTGATACAGTGGGGGCTCCCTCACTCCCCTGCCCCCAAGAACACACACACTCCCATGTCAATCTACTTAACTCTGGCAAAGGAATTACTGTGAAGCTGTGGACTGAACACAGGACTGGGATTCAGGAGAACTGGGTTCTAATTTGACTCATTGCAGAACCTTGGCTAACTCACAAAATTGCTCTGTGCCCTAGTTGTAAGATGGGATAACAATGCTTGCCCAACTTCATGAAGTGCTTTAAGGGCTGCAGGTGAGAAGCACTACATGTGCAAATGCTATTTATTATTACAAGAGAAGGTAAAACATTTCAAATGACGAGTACAGGTGAGGTAGCAACACAGTAAAGGGGAGGAAATAGAAGATGCACATGGGTTATTGGTTGCACGCAATGTGAAATCTGTAGGTTTTGTGAAGCTTTGTGGAACAAAGGATGCTTGGTATATGGCAATTGGGAGGGCATGCCAGATGTACAGGGCAGAGCAAGAAAAGGGATGAAGCTGGTAGTGGGAGGAAAGCAAAAGAGCAATAAGGGAGGGCAGTGTAGAGAATGGGAGGGGTTACTGGATTATTATTATATGGTTACCTCATGGATACCAAGGTGAACTTTCCCCCTCCCAATCAAACCTGGAAGTTACAGTCCTGATTCTTGACCATATTTGGTCACCTCTTGTGAAAAGGGGGCTGTCACACTTTAGGGGAAGTTGTTCCTTGAACCTCTTTAGTTTCTTTGTGAGCACTTCTTTCAAGTGACAGCACCTACACTTCTCTCAGAGTGGAATCCCACAATGCATTCATGATTTTAGACTGAGTTACTGGGTTATAACCCTCCTGTTTACTCAACCATTTTTTCTTAGCAAACCCAACTGCCCTTGGCTTTGGTCAAAGACTTCCCTTCAGGACCCTGTGATCAGTAAGAAAATGCAGTGACTCTGGGAGACAGCCTCTTCAAAGCAAAGTCTTACTCTTTTATCTACGGGCACATAGCAAACAGGGAGGAAAAGTGTTAAAACAACAAAAAAGGCCTCTATGCAGATTGTCTTATCATAGAAGATTAGGGTTGGAAGAGACCTCAGGAGGTCATCTAGTCCAACTCCCTGCTCAAAGTAGGACCAACACCAACTAAATCATCCCAGCCAAGGCTTTGTCAACCTGGGCCTTAAAAACCTCTAAGGATGGAGATTTCACCACCTCCCTCAGTAACCCATTCCAGTGCTTCACCACCCTCCTAGTGAAATAGTGTTTCCTAATATCCAACCTAGACCTCCCCCACTGCAACTTGAGACCATTGCTCCTTGTTCTGTCATCTGCCACCACTGAGAACAGCCAAGCTCCATCCTCTTTGGAATCCTCCTTCAGGTAGTTGAAGGCTGCTATCAAATCCCCCATCACTCTTCCCTTCTGCAGACTAAACAAGCCCAGTTCCCTCAGCCTCTCCTCATAAGTCATGTGCCCCAGACCCCTGATTATATTCATTGCCCTCTGCTGGACTCTCTCCAATTTGTCCACAACCTTTCTGTAGTGGGGAGCCCAAAACTGGACGCAATACTCCAGATGTGGCCTCACCGGTGCCAAATAGAGGGGAATAATCACTTCCCTCGCTCTGCTGGCAATGCTCCTACTAATGCAGCCCAATATGCCGTTAGCCTTCTTGGCAACAAGGGCACACTGCTGACTTATATCCAGTTCTCATCCACTGTAATCCCCAGGTCCTTTTCTGCAGAACTGCTGCTTAGCCAGTCGGTCCCCAGCCTGTAGCGATGCATGGGATTCTTCTGTCCTAAGTGCAGGACTCTGCACTTGTCCTTTTTGAACCTCATTGGATTTCTTTTGGCCCAATCCTCCAATGTGTCTAAGTCACTCTGGACCCTATCCCTACCCTCCAGCATATCTACCTCTCCCCCAGCTTAATGTCATCCACGAACTTGCTGAGGGTGCAATCTATCCCATCGTCCAGATTATTAATAGAGATGTTGAACAAAACCGGCCCCAGGACTGACTCCTGAGACACTCTGCTTGATACCGGCTGCCAACTAGACATCGAGCCATTGATCACTACCCGTTGAGCCTGACAATCTAGCCAGCTTTCTATCCACCTTATAGACCATTCATCCAATCCATACTTTTTTAAATTGCTGGCAAGAATACTGTGAGAAACTGTATCAAAAGTTTTGCTAAAGTCAAGATATATCATGTCCACCGCTTTCCCTATATCCACAGAGCCAGTTGTCTCATCGTAGAAGGCAATCAGGTTTGTCAGGCATGACTTGCCGTTGACGAATCCACGTTAACTGTTCCTGATCACCTTCCTCTCCTCCAAGTGCTTCAAAATGGTTTCCTTGAGGACCTGCTCCATGATTTTTATCTAACAACTTAGGCTGGTCTAACTTATCACAGACACCCCAAAATCTGGGAGTGGAGAGATAGAGCCTCCAACCCACTCTTAGCTTCAGGGCTGAGGTATTTAATGCCTTCAAAGTCCTTTGTTTCACTTTTCCCACTTGGATTCCCTGCCTCCAGCTTAGCATTACCAGCCTGTTGGTCAGTGTGTGGTGGGAATAAATCTTCAGAGGAACTGAGACCTGTATGGTTTGTTGATTATCAGATTATCAGTGACTGGACTATCTACAATCATTGTCTGCCTTCCTGCCAATGGGTAAAACCACCCAGTAGCAGGCAGCATGACAGTAATCAGATAGACAGCAGTTCCCATAAGTCATTTTAACAAATGCCGATACCTGCCACATTCTTCATAAGGGCCCTCACAGAGTTTTCCTCGGATTGTCCTTTTTAGGGGGGCAAGGCTTTCCCCCCATTAAATGACCCCAGGGTTCACCCCCCAAATCCAGTGGGATCCCTTCAGATCTCTGTGAATTTGCTGAAGGCAAAGGCAACTTGTGAGAGGCCTCTGTCCAGACTGCATGGCCCTATTTGCCCTTTCCAGCTTAGTGGCAGTGCAGTGCAATGGAGCTGAATGCCTCAGACTCTCCTGCCCCTTGCTGCCCTAGGGGTTCTATGGCTTGGAGCCACAGAGACCGTGGGGCAACAGAAAAGTTAAGACACTTTTCAAGAGATTCGCCACATAGCTTACAGTGTCTGTTTGCCAGCAGATGTGTCCAGCCCTTGTGAGAGACGGAGCTGCATACACACTGCTGGTCTGAGCACAGGATTTAGGCACTCTTGAATTCTCATCTCTCCTTTAGCCCTGACTCACTCTTTAGCCTTGGGGTATTAGTTGCAAACTATGTGGAACAAGTAGGCTTTGAGCAGCCTAACAGGTAATTTAAGATTCGTTGCCTCAGTTTCCCCAACTGTAAAGTGGGGGTGAATACCACTCAGGCTTGTTCTGAGTATTAGTGTTTGTAAACCACTGTGCATCTGCCAGGTATTATGAAAGAGTGTATTATTAATGGAAACATGCGTGCATTGCAGCTTCAGGTTAATTTTAATGCAGAATACTATGGAGAGGTCACTCTAGTTTAGTAGAGTAAGCAAGAATCAGTTTTGCTTCTGCCACTTTGAGATTTGTACTTAGGACATAAGTGGTGGCCTATTTTTAACATAACAGCAGATTACACTGCAGCAGAGTGAATAATTTATAGGTATGGTAGCACTATCCCAATCACAATACAATGGCAGCTTTTAGGCCTGCCTAATTATGGAGGGAGGCAGCATTCTCCGGCATTTTCCACTGAATTAGCAAAACAGCAGACGTGAAATGACTGATTCTTTCAAAAGCAGGAGTGCCGGGGTCAATGAACATGCAGAAGGACAGTGGGGCAAAGAAGATTTTATCCAGAGCTTTGTTAAAACTATGGAGACTCTGCGGTTTCAGCAGGCTACAGCATAAGGAGCAGGGTCATTATCTGTCTGCATTTGCTACTGCAAAATGATATTGAGAAGTCCCAGAAGGACAGATTAGATCTCCCTGGCTTATGCCACAGATGGGATAAAGAAATATTTCTTTGGAAAGAAAAGGAGATTTGGAACTGAGGAAGTATTAGTTTCTGTAACACTAAGTTCTAAAAACGTCCTGAAAGAGGACATAACAAGACTCAGAGGAAGTTTGCAACACACTGGATATATGCAGTAATTGCTAAATATCCATTTCAGGAGTGTTAGGGTCAAGGTGAGATATAGCAACTAGAACCCAGTACTGAGAATCTTTAACAAATAAGCCAGGCCGCCAGATTCACTGCCTGTCACCCACCCCCTCAAAAGATTGAAATGGACTCAGAAGCGTATTAAGTAGACATGAAGGGACATTTATAACTTTTAACAAATATTCCCTCTCCTCTTCCCCTGACACTCTGCAGCCTGAAGAGCACAGCTGCTTTTCTCAGGCAGCAAATTCTCTGAACTGCATCCAGAGTTCAGTTCGCTTGAAATGTATAACATCTATTTCTGCTTTAATTGAATCTCGAAAAATTTGCTCTCATTTCCACTATTTTTCAAAGCTGTAGCATCCTATTTAATTTCTATATACAATGTGAATAAAATATCTTCATTATTATGACTTGAAATGGATTAAGACCAAGGGGCAATCAGATTCAGCAAGCTGCATGTTTTCTAGAACATACACTCTCGTGTTTTCATTTGTACAAGGTGTAATAGCCGGCCCTAATTTTGAAACCCGCTTATTCTTTGCTGTTATTTAAACTCACTTCTAAAGTACCACTCTTTGTGAAAGATCACGTGTCATCTCTGAAAAATATTTACATTTGAAAGGGTGAGTTTTATCCATCATGACACACTTAATCAGAACGTATAAAGATGTAGATATTAAGGGACAGTGTCAATGCTTGCATGCTGCAAATTTGATTAACCCCTCAAAATTGTATTTGTCTACCAAATCTACATAATTGTTTGCGGGTTCCCCCTACCCCTCAAAAGAAATGTTTCCATGCTTAGATTTAGGAGTCACTTTAGACAGCTTATTGAAGGAGTCTGCCCAATGCACAGCAGCTAAAAATGTTAAAGGATAGAAACTAATACGGGAAATACTGTGCAGACTTTATATTGAATGATACCTAAAGTATTGTGTCCAAAAGCTGCACTTGAAAAATGAAAAAGGTTAGAGACCAGTACTAAATGTGCTTAAAGATCTGTCAGGGTTGACATATGAAGAGCGATCACAATAACTGGGATTATTTACGCTAGAAGAAAGAAGATTTGACTTGAAAGAAATATTCCAGAATTTGACTTGAAACCTGGTCATTCCTTTCTTTATATCCTGCCCTATGGTAATGCAAGAAAGAAGGCTCAATGGCTAAAATGTAAGGTTCCCTCTTTTCACTTAGACTCACCTTTCTAGTGTTGTCTTTACTCTACACTTTACTTTAGTGTGTCTAAACTGGGGACTTGATCTTGCAGATGCTACCAACTATAATGCACACTACTGCAAATGGGCCTTTGGCATCAATGAACTACTCTTGATAATAAATGCTATGATCAGTCATATGTATCTGTAGTATGAGGCTCTTGGATTATAAGCTTTTTGGGGGGTGGACCAGTCTTATTTTTTCTGTATAGCACCTAGTGCATTATTGAGTGCTACATAAATAATACCAAATAAAAAAATAGATCTTCCTGCAGCAGACTGTGGAACTCATTGCCACAGGAAGTCATCAAGTCAGATACAATGGCTGGATTTAAAATTACATGTGTAATTACATTTGCTGAGATAAAGACAATCAAATCTCATGCATAAGACCATAACATGAATGTCACAGGGATCAGAAAGGAGTCACCTATATGCAGGATTGCACATTTGGCATCAAGTAGTGAGTGGGCCAGGACTCAGGACCAGATTGACCTGTAACCTGCTGCAGTATGGCAGATTTTCTTACATTTATTCTATAAAAATAAGGTCAGTGGCTCATCATTTATGATTACCCTATTGCAACAACAACTGTGTGTTCAGCTAATGGAAATAGATGTCAATTGCTAGAGTTCATTCTAGAAAATAGAGAGATTTTTAAGAGTATAAAACATACTTTGACAGTGCCCTTTTAAACATAGCATATTAGAAATGAATAAATTCAAGCAAAAACCACCTCATTATTATATATCAAAATAGATCCCTGTATACAAAGAGGCCACATAAAAAGGATTGTGCTATATTAGTTTAGGCAAAAAAAAAGTCACTTCTATTTAAATAATCAATATGTAAGAAACCAAAACCCAGTTCCCTGGAGAGGTGGGGAACTGCATTACAGAAATGTTTGTAGGGAAGGATGCCAGAGTGATCAGCTGAAAGCAGAAAGAAAAGCACAGCCCTCGCTTCCGATAGCTAGTTAAAACTATCTGTCAAGCAGCTGTTCTATGAGCCTCTGCTCCCAGCACACATGCCACTAACCAGACACTGCTCTGCTCCCCTCCACCCACCTCCCCACGCTCTCAGTACACACATTCCCTCCCCGTCGCCTCCTGTAACTTTATCAGGGGAAATAGTGTAGTTGCTGCTTCTTCTCGGTAGAAGTGTGAGTCAGATCAGAGACAGTGGCTGAAGACAAGCTGGTGACTACATCACCCCCGCCTCCCTCCCCCCCCCCTTTTTTTAATCTGAAACATCAACTAAACCAGAATTGCCTGTGAACTCAACAGAATACATCCAACTAGTCAGATCCTAGTGTACTTGTTATGAAGCTCTACTGTACAAGAGGAACTTTGGATTACAAACCAGTGCATTCAACAGTCCTGCCATGAATGTGAATCTCTATATTTAGGTAGGTACTTGGTTTGGTTTCTCCCACCCCCACCCCGATTTTAATGAGAAGTGTAAACCTGGATCCTTCTGATTATCCCTGTGAATGATGTTGGTTTTGGTGCTGTAGTTTTGTGCATTAGCTGTCTACGGTGTGTTAGAATCTCTAGAAGTAATTATGGTTATGTTTCAACACATGCTTTCCTAACTGCCAATATTAAATTACAGATAAGATGGATGTTATCATTACTATTAAAATAGATGTGTGAGATTAGCGTGACACTCCAGTACAACATGGAATTTATGTGTGGAGCTCAAAGTTGTAAAATGAATTGAGCATCACCGAATCTGTGACTGTTTTCACCATGTCCATAAAAAGTGGTGGATTTTAAAGTATGTATATGCCACATCAAGAAAAGTGCTCAAGAGTAGGGGAAAATTATATAAAAAGTATATAATGTTTTCACCCCTCAGCTAAAAGTGAACTTGTATGTTATGTCTCCATGGCTCAGCAGTCACAGGTCAATAGTGTGAAACAATCCACTGAGTTTGGAGAAGTTGTCCTTGGTATTTCTACCTAGGCTACCACTGCCAGCCAGTTTGCCCTAATGAGAAGATAAGATAGTGGGGACCTAAATGGAAAGGAGAAATATTATAAATAAAAAATTTAAATTATAAGAGATTGAAAGTAACCAAGCTAGTAGCTGGAGGATTTTCTTTTCTTTCTCTCTTTTTTTTTTTTTTTAAAGGCTGTTGTCACAAAAGCAGTTGCTGTACCAAGGCTATAGTCTATGAAGGTCCTAGTGCACTGGTGTGAGGTTTTAGGGAGAGAGAGCTTGAAACAATCTTTTGTGTAGCTGTAATCTGTGCATTTGAAAAAAACCCTTTTGTTTGTGTGCATTCTTTAAGGATCTGACTAGCTGTGCCAGGAAAAGTGTTTTAATCATTTTTATTACTGCATAGAAGCTTGTTTCTATCCAGAAGACATCTCAGAATTCCTTTCAATTTTGTTTTTCTATTTCCAGCAAGCTTTTATGGTATTATCAGTTTGAGAAAGGATTGACCCTCTTAAACTCTTCCCCCTTTAGCCTTGGGGCAGTGCCCAAGCCAAGCTTGTGCAAACATACTGCACTTTTGCCTTGCACCACATTTTACCTTTACATGCTCTGTGTACGCTCAAACGCTCTGTGTCTCTCACCAACAGAAGTTGGTCCAATAAAAGATATTACCTCATCCATCTTGTCTGGTCACAAAAGGTCATTCTAATCCTGTCTTCCCATCCTTTCTGATCTTTAAACTTTTTAAAAGGCTGTTTGGCAGCTTTCTGGACGATAGCGTTTGTTTTTGTTTATTTGTTTTGCCATTTTGAAGGTTAAATATAAAGGTATTTGACAAAGCTGCACATTTTCAAACATCAGTTTTGCATTATTTAATCCGACTATGCATTTTGCCATGCTGATCTTAATTACTGTGTTTTAGCTGCTGTCACACAGCAGGAGACTGCAGGAAACACTCCCAAATTGGAAGCATTATCATCAGTATTCTCCAACAGCTAATTAGTATTCAAGAACAGATCTCTCACATTGAATAAACAAAAGGCAGGGGTGTGTCCAATGAGGGTGGCATTGGGGGATGAGGAAGTTGCTTCCACTGGAAAAACTCCACTGTGCTAGCTGCCAGTCATAGCTGAGAAATCTCTTAAAAGTGGTTCTTCATAAGAGGCAGAATATGCTGCACAAGGCTACTGTGGTCCACATTGTCTTGTCCATATTCAAGCAGGGCTCCCTACCGAAAACAACGGGGAGTTCTGCTTTAAATAAATAGGAAAATATGGCAAAATAACTCAACACTGATGGTTTCAGAGTAGCAGCCGTGTTAGTCTGTATCCGCAAAAAGAAGAACAGGAGTACTTGTGGCACCTTAGAGACTAACAAATTTATTAGAGCATAAGCTTTCGTGGACTAAGAAGTGGGCTGTAGTCCACGAAAGCTTATGCTCTAATAAATTTGTTAGTCTCTAAGGTGCCACAAGTACTCCTGTTCTTCTTTCAACACTGATGGGTTGGAGTTAAATAAATGATACACCGTAGCTCTAAAATACAACAAACATACCACAATTTGTTCTGTAAATTCAAAATCCCTGCAGCCTGCAAAGGTGGGGGCACTGCCTACCATACTCGTCACTACAGATTAACTTTGACAACCTGGACTTTAAGTCTTTGAAAAGCCACATATTGCTTAAGATATATAAAAATTGTTACTTGACACTGAATTACCTTTTTGTATCCAGGCAACATTTTCTTGACAGTGTGTTCTGGTGTTTGGAGCAGTGGACTGAGACTCAGGGCTCTTGGGTTCCACTGCTGATTCCACCAGAGGCTTCCTCTGAAATTTTCTGTGTCACAGTTTACACCACTGTAAAATGAGAATATAGGGATGTTATGAAACTGAATTAATATTTGTTAAGCACTTTGGGGTCTTCAAAGGAAAAAGACTCTTCAAGGAGCCTGTGGGTGACCATCCCAGCATATGCAAGTAAAATGGTTTGCTGCTGTTACTGCTTTTTGTATCAAAGTGTGTGACAGTTTCATTCATCTGCAAATGCTCAAAGTAACAGCTGCACAAAGCCTGGCCTTGATCATATGCTGATACATCTTATTATATTATGCTGAGTGGAACTGCTAGCACTGTGTTCATGAAACTTAAATAGCAGCCTTTTGCCCCCATATAAACCTGATCAACAGGATAGATAATTTTCCCAATACATACTGACTCAGAAATGGGCCACAACTGCCTTCTTGCCTTCTAACTAGGAAGGAGTAGGGATAAAAGTAAAGCAAGTATTTATATGCACACCACTTCTTCCAGAAAAAGAGGGAAGCCTGATCTGGCTTTATGCTTTATGTGCAGCAGTGGTTAGCAACACTGTACACTCAGGAACAACTCGTTTACTGGGGTAATTTTCGTCTGCCAAACTAAGCTGCTGGCTGAGAGAGAGACAGGCAGCTTGTGTTTGTGGTCATTCAACCAGCAAAGAATACCAGCTGAAAATGGACAATGAAGGAACTGAATGTAGCAATGCCTTAGAAGCATGCACACACAGCTGGTTCATAGATGTAGATGGGGATGTGCAGTAGTGTCATACAGGCTGTTGTCATAGTTATATAGTTACTGGATGATTCTATTAGTGAAATGCTAAGAATTCTGGGTGTTTTCCCTTTTAGCAGGAGCTTGGTTTCTCAATGAGATTCACTCTGCTTCACTTCTCATCACCCGTCTCATGATTTCTTTAAAGGAAATTTTATTGGTTAGAGAATCTGAATATTATAATGAAGAAAAGGGCCAGATTTGCCTCTTGCTCATGCCAGTTTGCACAAATATAGTACTAGTGACTTCAACAGAGTTATTCCCGATTTGCAACAGTGGAAGCCAGCAAGGAGAATCAGGCCACAATGAGTTAAAAAGGTCTTTTGATGAAAGACCAAATACAACTCTACCCCGATATAACATGACCCAATATAACATGAATTTGGATATAACGCGGTAAAGCAGTACTCGGGGGGGAGGGGGGGGAAGCTGCGCACGCCGGTGGATCAAAGTATGTTCAACATAACGTGGTTTCACCTATAACGCATATGATTTTTTTTTGGCTCCCGAGGACAGCGTTATATCGGGGTAGAGGTGTACTCTGGATTTACACTGGGAAGAAACCCCACTGATGGCAGTGGACTGACCTCAGATTTACATTGGTGTGAACTGAAAGCAGAACATAACCTCCTTCCAGAGGTGTAAATCCCAGACCGAACGCACATCCACAGCTGTAAATCCCTTTGGAAGGTGGGTGAGTGGATGGTGGTGGTGAAAAGCTCTCTCAGGCCCTGCAGTACTGCAAGACCAGTGGCTGTCCGGTGCTCTCCCTGCAGTGAAGGGTGCTGGTTGGGGGAATGTGGCTAGAGCAATCAGCAGATAATGTTTTCATACACTGAAACCCTGTCAGCAGGACCCCTATTGAGCTCTAAGCGAGCAGCTGCCTGTTTCATTAGCAGTAAGTGATGCAGCCAGGAGAGTTGTAGGACAGAGATCTTTACTGAGCAGAGGGGCCTTTGCTTGTCTGGTGGCAGCCTGGTGACTGGTTTCCATTCCTGATTTTTCAGGTCTCACACCAAACTAGTCTATCCTGAAACTGACTCTCTTTCTCCAGTCCAACCCCCTCATACTATAGTCTCCTTTCCTGGTACAGCTTGCACGAGAAGATAGAGGGCAGCAATGCAAACACCACATATCTTCCCCTGGGGTGAATGGTGCAGCAGCTCTCCCTGCAGCAGGAATGCGGGGTGCGGGGGGGGGAGGAGGGGAGAGGAGGAGGGGCTGCAATTTCCAATTCCTTATGGCAGCAGAGTAAGTCAAGTCCACTTTGGTATCAACTGCTGCACCATCAATAAAACAAACACTCACTGCAAAGAAAAACACACGCCGCCTTCTGTACATAGTAATAATCAGTACCTTGCAAATATGTGTGGTGAAGGACCAGCCCCTGCTCCTATTGAAGTCTATGGTAGTGCAGTGGGAGCAGAATTGGGCCCCCAAGGCAGTTTCCATGGGATTTAGGTTCAGAGCCCTGAGAGTGAAAGTACAAATTGCAGCTTTTTAAACCCTTTGATATTGAAGTGAGGGGCGGTTCTGAACAATGCACAAGCCCACTCATGCCTGATGCCAGATTAATTAAGGAGTAGCAGAAACACAACCAAGATTTTGCTGCACTCGGGCATTGTTTAAAAAGCAACCACCAGCACAGACTGTCTAACAGGAAGTTATGGAAAAAAGCAGGCAACCCAAACTCTTCATTAATTGCTTTTGGTACTGCAGTCTGCTACCAACAATTACAGGTGCTTGCCTTGGTCTTTTTTACATAAACTCTGGGATTAATGCCCTCCTTAGGATGTGAATTCTTTAAGCATGAGCAACAATAACAAAAAAAAAAAAGAGCTAATTTATTTTTTTTAATTGCCTTTGTTGTTGTTGTTGTGTTCTCTAATTTTGTGTAAACACAAAAGAAATGATAGATTAGCCACAAAACATGCAGGCATCTTTCTGCTTTTCAGTAAAAGGAACAAATTGAAACTGACAGTTCCCTGGAACCAACGCAATACATGAAGCATTCACAATACTATATTTTATCTCCCAGCCTTTTAAAGCATCGGAAGCACTATAGTCCTTTAGTGCATATAGTAAGTTGACCTTGACTGACAGAGTCAGCTACCTAATTTCTGCTATCCCACTGCTCACAATATGTACTCATCAGACACTCAAACATTCAGATTAACTACAGTAGCTGGAGCTTCTGAGGTCAGCTCAGCCTGCTGGTAATACCATATCTGTTTCTAGTAATCTGATTTTTCAGAGGGAAATAGCAGTTTAGCCAAAGCACCTAGGAGATTCATCAAATTTAACCTTGTCCAAAAGACGCCATTAAATAGAAAATTGCTAAATCTCTGTCAACTAAAGCAGCTTTTGGATTTGCAACAGAATTTGATCAGGGTGTATATGACAAGGTGCTGGGGTTAGCCTACACTTTAGCTTTGAGAAAAGATCATGCTGGTTTGGTCAGTCAGGACAGACATTATTTAAGTCTCTCCATTCAGGCTAATCAAGGGGATGAACTTACTTACAGTGAATCTATTGGAAACAAGCAAGTCAGCAAATAGCCATAGGAGTGTTTTGTTTCAACATATGGAGCAAAAGCAGGGATTTTCCTACACCCACCCTGAATTCCCCCATCATCACCTCCCCAGTGGTCAAACCAACCAAGATGAAGAACATACCAAGACTATACCAACATGTCATCTGAAGATTCAAGGGTTGGATCTACATCCAAACAGCCCAAAGCACAAATAGAGCTACCTACTGAATAAACAGTGTCTCTACAACTTGAAGGCAGTTCCCGAAGTTTGTCGGTCAAACTTTTCCCGTTTATTGAAGTTAGAAAAGATGGCTACTAATGCACCTCTTGCAAAAAAGCTTACGAAGAAGGAAAGCTTCCGACTGCTACAATTGGTAAAACTGGAGGAGATCAATCGGCAAAGCCAATGCTGACAAACTAAATGAAAAGTCTGCAAAACACCAAGCCTCTGGTCCCCATTGACGTGCAGAAAGCCTTATAAGCTAGTCACTCTCATAGCCAATTTTAGAAGTACTTTATGAGGCTGTTAAGAATGCTGGGAACACAACACAGTTTATGTGAACAAACATGGCTCTCGCATCTTACTTTCTATTTAAGCAAGAGATACCACATACTACAAACTGGAGGCCATGGTTAAAATGCATTGTCACTTGTTAACCCTGAAGTTGGACTCTGGTTCCGAACAAGACCAGCAAATGCTCACTATCTTTCTGCAAGAAACTCAACTGACTGGCTAGAAGCATGCAGTGCAACAGTAAAAGGCACAGCAACTGAAAAAGTGAAGAACTCTCTCTCACTACAGTAAAAAAATTTGCCTACATGGTTGATAAATGCGCCCATGCAAATTGGCGTCAAGTATTAACTCATCGTGTATATTATCTTGATGTCGGTGATAGACCGATAGATGCATTTCTAGATATTCAGGTTATTAGCTGCGTCTGTGACAACCTACATCTTAGAAGAGTCAAATACTTGTAAACTGGAGCCCAAACAGATGGCTGCTTGTGCATTTGATGGAGCTGCAAACTTCTCTGGAAGACATGATGGAGTACAAGCTTTGCTCAGAGAAAAGCGTAACCCTAATCTCTCCTATACACACTGCAGAGGCCATTTTAACTTCAGTACCTGGAAAGATAATGGATCAAATTATTAAACATTATAAGGTATAAGTAATTTAATAATAAGGTGATAAGTAACAGTCAGAATGGATTTGTCAAGAACAAATCGCATCAAATCAACCTGATAGCTTTCTTTGACAGGGCAACAAGCCTTGTGGCTAGGGAACAAGCAGCAGAAGTGGTATAGCTTGATTTTAGTAAAGCTTTTGATACTGTCTCCCATTACCTTTTCATAAACAAACTAGGGAAATACAACCTAGATGGAGCTACTATATGGTGGGTGCATAACTGGTTAGAAAACCATTCCCCGAGAGTAGTTATCAGTGGTTCACAGGCAAGCTGGAAGGGCATATCGAGTGGGATCCTGCAGGGATTGGTACTGGTTCTGTTCAATATCTTCATCAATGATTTAGATAATGGCATAGAGAGTACACTTATAAAGTTTGTGGGCGATACCAAGCTGGGAGGGGTTGCAAGTGCTTTGGAGGATAAGATTAAAATTCAAAATGATCTGGACAAACTGGAGAAATGTTCTGAAGTAAACAGGATGAAATTCAATAAGGACAAACACAAAATACTCCATTTAGGAAGGAACAATCAGTTGCACACATACAAAATGGGAAATGACTGCCTAGGAAGGAGTACTGCAGAAAGGGATCTGGGGGTTGTAGCTATACCAATTCTTCCGCTCTACTCTGTGCTAATTAGGCCTCAACTGGAGTATTATGTCCAATTTTGGGTGCCACATTTTAGGAAGGATGTGGACAAATTGGAGAAAGTCCATAGGAGAACAACAAAAATGATTAAAGGTCTATAAAACATTGCCTATGAAGAAAGATTGAAAGAATTGGGTTTGTTTAGTCTGGAGAAGAGAAGATTGAGAGGGGACATGGTAACAGTTTTCAAGTACCTCAAAGGTTGTTACAAGGAGGGGGGAGGTAAATTGCTCTCATTAACCTCTGAGGATAGGATAAGAAGCAATGGGCTTAAGTTGCAGTAAGGGAGGTTTAGGTTGGACATTAGAAAATACTTCCTAATTGTCAGGTAGTTAAGCACTGGAATAAATTGCTTAGGGAGGTTGTAGAATCTCTGTCATTGGAGGTTTTTAAGAGCAGGTTAGACCATCACCTGTCAGGGATGTCAAGATAATACTTAGTCCCCTGCACTTGAGGCAGAACAGAACTAGAAGACCTCTCAAGGTCCCTTCCAGTTCTATGATCTACTCAACTAGCACTTGTACGAGCTGCAGAATCTTCAAAGGACATTTAAAAAAACATAAATTTAATGTCTGTTATACTCTTTTTTTTTTTCAACAAGAGTACAAAAAGACTGAACATCTTGGGGGGGGTGGAATAGAAGATGCTTTAGGACTGAAGTTTAGATTAGTTCAACCTGGTTTTCCCATGAGCAATCTTTGGTTGTTGTCTTAAAATTACTGCAGCCATTATTATTGCCTTTGGAAAGTATCTATCTACTGAGATGGGATAGATCTAAGTAGTGAGGCTGGTGGACTACTTTTGCTACTATGTTCAGAGAAGACAATCACCGTTCTCTCTCTTATAAGTCTACTGTTGAACCACTTGGGTCATTAAACAATGCCATCCAGGCATCTGCTACAACAGTAGTAGATCTTTGTCCAGCAATGGAAGCTACACTTGGATCAATCCAAGAGAGATCCATTGAAAACATACTGGAAAAAGCAGACTTCAGTCCAGAAGTTGACTAGTGAAGGGATTTATATTGAATTAAGTAAAGAGGACAAGACGCGTTTGTAAAGGCAGCTGAAAAAATACACACATAGTTGATTCTTAATCTACAACTGCAAATTCTGGATTTTACTCCAACCTCCATGGAGTAGATCCCTGTCTTATAAAACACTGATAGTTGAGTGGAATGAGGCATTACCAGCAATGGGGCTGCCATGTGATCAGGACAGAATAGAAAATTTGAACACAGAGTGGAATGTCATACAATGAAGGAATGAAGATTGACTTAAATTTTTTTTTATCACTAGTGGCTCGACCCACTCTTTGTGCTATGTTTCCTGGGATGAAAGAAGTAGGATTAATCTCTTGCTACTCCCAGTCAACAACAGCTACAGTTGAATGTTCTTTTTTTTTGTCATGGAATAGAATTTTGTGTGCTGAAAGAAGTTGCTTTCTGCCTGATCATGTGAATGAACTAATGAGCATATCAATTGAAGGACTAGAAGTACCAGACACAAGAAGCCACCAAAGATGAACACACTGCATACAAGAAGTTCATTAACAGAGTTGTGCAAAATTATAAGGAACCAAGAAAGATGTAGATGTAGTGCTTCACGGAATAGTTCAGTAGCCAACTTGTGTTATTTTGAAACATGAGTTCAATCTAATAAAATGGTCGTGAAACATTTTTCAGTTTTTACTATGGTGCCACACAGCCCCCTTTTGCCCTCATGGTCTTAGCCCTTATCCCCCTGCAAATTCGAACACAATCCCCTAATTTCAATTCAGGGGGAAAATACTGGAGCAAAGTTAAGTACTGCCTCTTTTCTAGAACATCATCTCCTGGTATAAGCATCCAAATAACCAAATTATTTTCTTAATAAGGTGGCTTTGTTTTTTCTTTTATCACATATTACAGAGTACGTTCCTAGAAGACTACAGCACAATAGCAGGAAAATTATCATTTACAATAAACACTTTTGTGTTAAAACCCTGCCCCAAAAGCCCCAGAATTTCTTGGAAAAAAAGTTACACTTTGGTATGAAATGTTCATGCTTGTTCTTAAGTCTATGCATAGGAAGGTAGATGTATCTATTGTACAGAAAGTCTAGTGAAATGGCATTTGGCCGTTTTTGAGTTATCCAGGCATGAAAGGGCATTTTTTATGCTTTAGTAATTTTATGTTCCCAGTTCATGTTCAATTAAAAAAATTCTTTCTTTTAAAATTTAAGACATGGCACATGTAGGGCTGTACTCTGTAACTTTTCATAAAGTCCAAATAAATAGACTTTGCATAGGGAATCCAAGTGGGGTTTGCAGGCATAATTACTGATCACACTAATGCACGCACCATTGAATTACAGTAGCAACAACATCCAGTGTGCACTTTCCTACCATATACGCAGGGTTTTAGCTAGGGCAGAGGTCGGCAACCCCTGGCACGCGGCTCACCAGGGTAAGCATCCTGGTAGGCCGGGCCAGTTTGTTTACCTGCTGCATTGACAGGTTTGGCCGATCGCGGCTCCCACTGGCCGTGGTTTGCCGTCCCAGGACAATGGGGGCAGTGGGAAGTGGCAGCCAGCACATCCCTCGGCCGCGCAGCTTCCCGCAGCCCCCATTGGCCTAGGATGGCGAACCGTGGCGTCACTGTGCTGCTGAAGAGAAACTAGGCTCCATGGTGGGTATGGGGTCCCTCTGAATGGCCTCTCTTACTGAGCACAAACTCTAGCAGTCCCACTTTGTTTAGGACTTCCTGGAGGGGGCAAGGTAAGAAGTGTGTGGTTAGGTACACTTTGCAAAAAAATTAGTTGGGGAAATAAGAACAGTCTACAGGACCATGTGACCTTTTCTTTACTCATTTTAGTGCTCACTGAGTGCACTTATTTAGATATATACACAAATACTAGGGTTACCATATTTCAGCAAGCAAAAAAGAGGACGGGAGGAGCCCCGCCCTAGCCCCTCCCACTTCCCGCCCCCCCAGAACCCCCAACCCTCCCCCCGTTCCTTGTCCCCTGACTGCCCCCTCCTGGGACCCCTGCCCCTAACTGCCCCCCAGGACTCCACTCCCTATCTAAGCCTCCCTGCCTCTTGTCCCCTGACTGCCCCAACCCTTATCCACACCCCCACCCCCAGACAGACCCCTGGGACTCCCACGCCCCATCCAACCACTCCCCACCCCCTGACAGCCCCCCCCAGAACTCCCAACCCATCTAAACCCCTCTGCTCCCTGTCCCCTGACTGCTCCGATCCCTCTCCGCACTCCTGCCCCCTGACAGCCCCCCCCAGAACTCCCAACCCATCTAAACCCCTCTGCTCCCTGTCCCCTGACTGCTCCGATCCCTCTCCCCACTCCTGCCCCCTGACAGCTCCCCCCCAGAACTCTCAGCCCCCCACCCCGCTCCTTGTCCCCTGACTGCCCCCTCCTGGGACCCCTGCTCCTAACTGCCCTCCAGAACCCGACCCCCTACCTAAGACTCCCTGTTCCTTGTCCCCTAACTGCCCCCTCCTAAGACCCCTCCAACTGCCCCCCAGGACCCTACCCCCTACCTGTACCCTGACTGCCCAAAACTTTCTCTACTCCCCCCAAAAAGCCCCCCCCCCGTTTCTTGACTGCCACCTCCTGAACCTTCCTGCCCCCTGGCCCCCTTACCCTGCTGCTCAGAACAGGGTGTTGGGCTCTGTGCGAGCCGGACACATGGCTGAGCTCCCCAGCACAACAAAACCCGGTCCCTGGCCCTGCACAACAAAACCCGGTCCCTGGCCCGGACCGGGCTGCAGGGGAGAGCTGCCCTTGTATCAGCACAAAGTGCTCTCGCTCCCGTTTTGCTACGCTGCATGGCAGAAACCGCTCCCAGTTGCAAAAGGGGGAGAGCTGCACTTTGTGCTGATACACTTGCTCAGAATGCAGGGCGGATCCGGCTCCTCTACAGCTGCTCTGGAGTCCAGCCCGGGACTTTCCTGCAGCCCTCCCAGCCGCTCGGTCTGCTCTGCCGGGGGAGGGGGGAAATCCCGGACATTGTGAGTGCTTTACAAATTCCCCCCGGACGCTATTTTTAGTACAAAAAAGAGGACATGTCCGGGTAAATCCGGACGAATGGTAACCCTAACAAATACAAGAGTGTGTTAATCTGGATAGCCACCCAGTGGAATATACATAGCTCCATTTATTTCAGTTATTAGACATTCAGATAAAGCATAGCAGCAAGAGATGGAAACTGTCAGTCCATTCCTCTGCCAGTGCAGGACCCACATGCTAGGTAGAGGACATTCTAAGAATTAAGAATACTAAGAATTAAATCAATACTAAAATTTAAGAATGGTATATTCAGGATACTCAGATTTCAAATACTGTCCTCAAATAACCATGTGCTACTCCCACTGAAATCAGTGGCAATGTACCTGCATCTCTGTATGTGTAAGTTGGCCCACAAAACCTTTGTTTCAATGTGTTTCATGTCACTAAGTGCAGGTGCTGAACTCTCTGTCTGTTTGAATCCCACATGTCTCAGCTGAAGGCAAGAAAGGAATCTCAGTCCTCCTATATGTTATGGTTTTTTTTCACTGGGCAATTATCCAGTGAGGGTTTTCTTTTCTCTCCCCTTTTCTAAATCTTCCCATTTAAAAAAAAAATCTTAATGTAAGTTTAGTGTATTTACATACATTCCCTGTAAGAACATGGCCTGGAGTCATCACTGCCTTGGCCTTTGTGAAGTCATTTACATCTGTGTGAAGCTGGTGTAAAATGCTACCATGTCAGATGGTAGTGTTTTACACCCATTGTGCACAGGTGGAAAAGACTACACAACTGCAAGGCAGTGAAGAATAGGACTGGCCAAAAACTTTCCATGCAACTGTTCTAACAGAAGATGGAGTTCTCAACTAAATGAATTATTTTGCAAAGTGTGTGTCTGCTTTCCACAGACAATTTCAGTTTTTTTCATTGAAAAACACAAATACCCTAAAACCAAAAAGTTTTCATCTGAAATCTAGTTGAGTATAGGGGAGTGGACAAGATGCCTTCTCGAGGTCCCTTCCAGTCCTATACTTCTATGATTCTATTTTGATTCAGGTATGTCATTACAGTGCCTCATGGGAGTGGTAGTTCAGTTGCCTCACGTTACCATTCTCCTTGGTGGGCCAGGATTCACAGCTGGACTTCATTTTCCATTATGCACCGCCTCCTTTCTTCAAGAGCGGAGACCCTGGTGCATCATGGAACATGTAATTTGAGCAGGGAGCCCCACCTGTATAGGAGAAGGGGAGCATGAGGCACCATGGCAGTATTTCTGAATTAAAAATAAATATACTTAATATTTTGGCCAAAATATTTCAGCTTTCAAAATTAATATTTTTTGCAGAACCTCCACACAAGCTCTAGTGGAGAATCAAGCCAGTACATTCAATGTGTATAAATTGCAGAAATTGAGCAACATATACATTCATACAAATCACTTTATTTTTGTGTGTGGATGAGGGAGTTGCTGTGGGAACTTCACATTTGAATTTCCTCACGTCAGTGGTTTTAGATTTTTCACTCATTAGACTGATATTACTTAGATCTAGCACTGAACACAGGACTAAAGGAGGGCTCCTTGAGATATTAGCATTATCAATCAGTTAGAATATGGTTCCAATGAAGAATCTATCTGTGAAGGTATGGATATCTCATCACTGTAGCATCTGAGCACTTCACAATCTGACGGTTGGTGTTCCCATGTAATCACCATTTAAACAAGTCTAGCTACATTCACTGGCAAAAGGGCAGAACACAATTATCTATGAGCAAACAGTGCATGGAGCAAATGGTTAAACAACCTCTTACGACCTTTTACTACCATATGAATCTGAAAACTCTGCAATCCCAGCAAAGGAGAGAAAGAAAAGGGTGAGGGTACTTGAGTGCAAGCCATAGTGTGATTCCTATATGATCCTTAACAGCATACCAAATTCACAGTGAATGTTTTTAATGACAGAATGTGAGAAAATAGTGTTATAAATTCATGCAGCCTTAATTTATGCAAGGGAAAGTTATTCAGATAAATACCTTGCAATTCAATAATAATGAATGCAGTGAGATCTGATTAATTCATGCTTGGTTTATCCACAAATCTCTATATATCAAAGATTTTAGTAGTAACCATAGGTGCTAGAACTGGGGGTGCTGCCACATCCCCGGCTTGAAGTGGTTTCCATTATATACAGGGTTTGCAGTTGGTTCAATGGCTCACAGCAACCCCACTATACAAAATTGTTCCAGGACCCCTGGTAGTAACTAATCTTGTAGCATGTACAAAGTGTACTGTTGGCTTCTTAACCTGCGGGGGGTTGTTTTTTTAAATCTGCATTACAAATAGTTAGCTGACTGTAATTACCATAGCAAGAACTAAATCATGTTCCCAAGATTATCTGTCCACATGCCATATGTAAGCAGAAGAAAATACAAAGGCAGATAGACAAAAGGGCCAAAATATCTTTCAGTAACACAAGTGCATTGGTGTAACACAGATAACTTAAGTGCAAGTCTGATTATAATGAATTTGGGGGGGGGGGATTGATTTTGTCTTTTCTTCTTAACTAACTTCCTCCTGTTTGCCCCAAGGAGCAGAACTGGGGTGAAGGAAAGGCCTTTATGGAAAAGACCTATAGAATTTAATAGAAAATAACTTTTCTACAGTTTTTTTAACCATCCCTCAAAATTTGATAGAGAATTATATCCCTGCTACAGAATTCTATAATTCTATATGGTTCAGAAAACCTGTAGAAAGGAGATGGAGATCATTTTCTGTATAGTTCTACAAGGTTTCAAACTAATTTCCATAGGACACTTGGATTTCTTTAATATTCTCCTGGCATCACCTCTATGACATTCTGTAAGACTCTGGCTGAAGTCTACATGCTAACAGGGCTTGCTGGCAGATGTGTGGGAGGTCAGGGTATGCAAACTGTACCTTAGTGTTGAGGTCATTCTATTACACTACTGCCTCCTACATGTTTCAGGATTTAACAGTTAAAATAAAGTGGGCCATGTGACTAATAACGACCAGTGGGATTTTAAAGACAAATCCTAATGTTTTATATATCTGTACTAAAACCCCCAAACTCCTCTAATGTAACATTCAGGTTATTGATTTAAATTCTCAGAAGCCAAGAAGTGAAAAAGTTAAATTTGAATGCACAACCTGAACTCCTCCCTACCATGCATGTACATTATTATAATACAGTGTTTAACTGCAAGATTACGTAACATAGATCAAGTTTCTTAGGCACTTATCCTGTAGCCTAAAGATGAATAAACCAACATATAGGTGCTATGGAAGTAAATAATACCCTGCTCTGATGTGTTTTTATATAGGTGCTATTGAAATGGGCACATTTATTAAGTGTTGGAAAGATTAAATCAAATATTTTGTTGTAATATTCATATGTGGTACAAGAATAAATAGCTATAGGGTATGTTATAAAGGAAGGCTGATCTAGTGGTTATAGCACTAGCCTAGGACTTGGGTTCAGTTCCCTGTTCCATCACCGACTTCCTGTGTGACCTTGGGTAAGTCACTTCGCCTTTCTGTGCCTCAGTTTCGCATCTGTAAAACGGCAATAATAATGCTTCCCTACCTCACAGAGGTGTGGCGAGGATAAATTAATTGAAGATTGTGAAGTGCTTTTAGCTCTACTAATGAAAAGCACTGTATAAGAGTTAAGTATAATATGTTGTCCTAACACACCTGACAATGTGCCTTTAACAACAAAGTAATAAGTAACGTATCATTGATTCACCCAGTGAAACAGAATTACCATATTAAATGGCTGATGCTTTTTAAAATTAATCTCTCATCATTTACTTTTTACAGAGTAGCCATTAAGAGTCTTTATCATTTTACTGACTGAAAGACCTTGAAAATATTTTATGCTCTGTTCAGTGATGAACCTATTTATTTCTCTACTTTATCTTACTTACACATTGCTGAAATGTATACTGAGTACAAATGAACTTTGTTTATTCTGGATGGAAGAGGATGAATAAGTTTCTATTGCCAGAGCACTACAGTAGGTAGCTTGGCCATTCTGCATCTAGCTAGCTCCGATTACTTTCTCACACTCAAAAAAGTGTGGTCACAGTAACCCCATATCAGTACACTGCCATTGACACCCATGAATGAGGGGGTTAGAGAGCAGAACTACCACCAACAGGCAGGAATAACAAAGCTGCTCTCCCAAGGACCACTTTATCTGAAATCCGCCTCTTGTTAGTTTGCTCTTCCTGTCAACATCTTCCCTTCTATTCCCTCCGTGTGTAAATGACACCTTTGTTTTATACAGCCACTGAATGCAAAATCTGTGAAAGTTGCACTACCTTACCACTTAATGCTTGGTATGTAATTTACAATTATTGTTTAACATCACCAGGGATGCAGACTTCCATTGGAGTTGTGCCTATATCAGAGCTGACTGGCCAGTTGTTTCCATAATTAATTCTTTTGTCTATTGCTTGATACTTTTGATCAGTAAAGAACATTACCTGCACCAACTGTTTATTCCTAGGATCATCAGTAATGTCAGCATTTTCAACCTGATATAGAACAGACTTTTTTTAGGCATATAGAATTTGTGACAGTAGATCCAACCGTCTGTCCCTGTTATCTGGTTAACTGAAGGTGAAATTCCATATAATGCATCCAATTGTAATAGTGCTTGTTTGGGGTGAGTCAGGTAATTCCTTCAAGTACCATTCATTAGTTTGGCCCCTCAAACATGGGTTCACTATACATATTGGAACAAATTCTGCCCTGTTTGTTACAGTGCAACACTATTAAAGTCACCTTTCTGCGCCTGTGTCAGTAGTCTTGTGTGGAGTCAATGATGGGTGGAATTTGAGCCCAAATTAGTAGTTCTTGACATGGTTTTTAGGTTTGTTCTTTATTAGTATTAGTCTATCCATCTACCTACCTAAGGTATTAACACTGGTGCTTGGAGTAGATATATTTTTTTTTCCATTTTAAAAAGCACTTTACAGGTTCTGTAACTGACAAAGATCAATCCATGATCAATACAGCCTCATTTAAGATATACGTAGAAATCATTATTCAATTATATCTAAAAAAGCTTGATTGCATATGAAAGATAATTAATAATAAACTGAACTAACAAAAGAATTTGGCAAATTTATACAAATATATTTAAAAAAAAACAAAACAAATGAAGCTGAAAATCCAATCCAATGACACATCCTGCTCTCTCAATTACACTCCTACAGCCCCAATGGACCAAATTTTGCTTGTTTATATCAGTATAAATCCAATGGGATTACCCTGTATTTATGATGGTGAAATGGAACAGAATCAGACACGTCAGTGACTGTATTTCATACTTTGAGTCCAGATGTCAATGTAAAACAAATGTAGAAGCCAAAAAAAAAAGAGGGTACTTACTATGAACCCATCTGTCATGTGGGAGCCACTTAGTACCTACAGAAAATCATTTTTCCTTGCCTAGTTACAGCCAAATAACTCTGTTTTGTGTGCATTAAACCAAGGTTAAGGAACACACGGGGAAAAAAATGCTGCCAGTATTTCTTTGAGAGCAAAGCAAGCAGGGGAAAGGGCAGTTTATGCTACAATGCCAAAGAGAGCAGGCATGTATTAAGCACTCCAATAAAAGGAGTGAATAAAACAATGGAGGGAACCACAGGGAATGAATTAATAATGGTACTACACAAAAACGGGGACAAATGCTGCTTGTCTTGCTTGACATCAGTCAGAGTTGCATGTTAGCAAGGCAAGCAGGTTCTAGCCCCAAAGGTATATTTTATCATAATTTGAAGGGGATATTGTCAGGTTAAAATTCTAGCACCGGTTCTGCTCTCATACTGGTATAAGAGACCTAGCTCTTCTGCAGTCAGTGGACTTACAGCCGCATAAAACTAGTGAGTGTAAGAATCTGACTCCCCCCCCATATTTGTAAACCCAAATTACTTGACCATATTGCTATTAACTTGGATTATTAAAATGAAATTTTTCACTTATTTGTGCTTTGTGTGCAAAGAAGTAAGGTGAGTTCTCTAAGGACCACTGATGTTTAGTCTGAAAAACAGGAGTCCACCAAAAATATTTTTTACAATGTATATAATAAAATACATCATCATCAAACACTTCTGACATGGAGACTATTTAAATTGAAAAAGGGACACAAGTCTTCAGATAAATCACCCCAAATACTAATATCTTCAGTGGAATAAGAAATGAGACTCAGAGCCCCCTGGATGATGAATAAAGGTCTCTCTGAAAAGATGTTCTGTATGTCAGTAAGGAAAGGCAGAGTTGGCTGATACAAATTAGCCTAGCAATTTTGTTTCTGCTGGAGATGGGAGAAGGTTTCTAGCAGCCTTCCTTCAAACACCCCCCCCACCCCCATCGTGATCCAGCAGCAACAGTCAGAAGGAATGAGCTCTCTTGTTTACAGTTCACTCTCTATAATGTTGGTTTTCCACAGCAATATTGCAGAAACCATATGAGCTCACCTAACTGTTTTTCTGCATACTCAAGTTAACATTATCTCACAGCTCCTATCAGCAATGCACCAGTAGATATAGTCCTGGGATGCGTGTTGCTTAATATATATCTGCAGTTATTTAGGAATATCTCATTGCTTTTCTTTGGATGGAACAAGTGCAAATGATTTTGTTCTGGCAGCCAAGTATGACTCGTCAGATGGTGCTCACGTGCCTGTTACCCAGCAGAAGAGAACAGCAACCCAATCACAGGACCATCACAAACCTTAATACCTGCCACTCCAAGTGCAAGGCACACGTATTTGACCTTGCCTTCTGCAATATAAACACATTGCAACATGTATATTTAAAAAAAAAAACCTATCTCAACAAGACACACCACTAGACACACTTCCTCCTCTACGGAGGAGATAAAAGAACAAACAACATGTGACCAATGTTAGTCATTTTGCTTAATGCACTTCTGGAAGGCACTCAGATACTACAGTAATGAGTGCAGCATAAAAACCTATATGGAATAGAATAGGAATAGGAGCAGACTTTAAACTAGGTTCGACAGGAGCAGGAGACAAAATCCCACAGGTAAATCCAAAGCATGGACACCTGGGTGAAGGGTTGGAATCTGGGGGAACATGGGAAATCACAACATGGACAAAGAAGGGACAATAGGGAACATGGACAGGAAATCTAACAAATATCTGTATGGCCGTTCTTATGTTCTAATGCAAGAAGTAGGGGAATAAATAGGAAGAACTAGAAATACTAGTGAATAATCACAATTATAACATAATTGGCATCACAAAAACTTGCTGGGATAATTCACATGACTGGAATGTTGGTATAGAAGGGTACAGCTTGTTCAGAAAGGAAAGGCAGGGAAAAGGGGAGGAGGTGTTGCCTTGCATATCAAAGATGTATACACTTGCACTGAGGTTGAGCAGATAGAAGTGGGAAGCAGACCCACTGAAAGTCTCTGGGTAAACAATTAACAAAATCATCCAAAGCACAGGACTTGGTGGTGGTGATGCAGGACTTCAACTACCCAGACATCTGTTGGGAAAATAATACTGCCAGGCACAGATTATCCAAGTTCTTGGAATGTATTAGAGACAGCTTTTTATTACAGAAGGTGGAGAAAACAACTAAGGGAGAGGCTGTCTGGATTTGATTCTGACAAACAGGGAGAAATTTGTTGAGAATCTGAAGGTAGAAGGCAGCTTGGGAGAAAGTGATCATGAAATGATAAAGAGTTCATGATTCTAAGGAATAAAACAGAATAAAGACACCAGATTTGAAGAAGGCAGACTTTAGCAAACTCTGGATTGGTAGGTAAGATCCTGTGGGAAGCAAGTCTAAGGGAAAAAAAGAGTTCAGGAGAGTTGGCAGTTTTTCAAAGAGACATTATTAAGGGCACAAGAGCAAACTATAACGATGTGAAGAAAAGACAGGAAGTATGGTAAGAGGCCATGCTGGCTTAACTAGGAGCTCTGCAATGACTTGAAACTCAGAGTCAGACAAGTGGAAATTAGGTCAGATTACAAAGGATGAATATAAAAAAGCAACACAAGTGTGTAGGGACAAATTTAGAAAGACCAAGCCACAAAATGGGATTAAACTAGGATATGAAGGGTTACAGGAAAGCATTTGATAAATATGAGAATCAAGAGGAAGACCGGAGAGAGGGTAGGCCATTACTAAATGTGGAGGGAAAGGCAATAACAGAAAACGCAGCAATGACCAAAGTGTTAAATGCCTTTTTTTGTTTCAGTTTTCACCAAAAAAGTTAGCAGTGATTGGACGATTAACATAGTGAAAATCAATGTAAATGGGGTAGGATCTAAGGGTAAAATGAAGGAAAAACAAGTTAAGAATTACTTAGACAAGCTAGATGTCTTCAAGTCAGTAGGGGCTGATGAAACACATCCTAAAATACTTAAGGAACGGGCTGAAAAGATACTAGCAATTTATATTTGAGAACTCGTGGAGAAAGACGGAAGAGAAGGGCAAACATAGTACCTATCTATAAAAAGTGGAATAAGGAAAACCCAGGGAATTATAGACCACTCAGTTTAATTTCAGTACCTGAAAAGGATAATGGAGCAAATAATCAAACCATCAATATATAATCACCTAGAACAGCATTTCCCAAACTTTGGACGCCGCTTGTGTAGGGAAAGCCCCGGTAGGCCGGGCCAGTTTGTTTACCTGCCGCGTCCGCAGGTCCGGCCGATCGCGGCTCTCACTGGCCACAGTTCGCTGCTCCAGGCCAATGGGAGCTGCTGGAAGCGGCAGCCAGTAAGTCCCTTGGCCCACGCCGCTTCCAGCAGCTCCTATTGGCCTGGAGCAGTGAACCGTGGCCAGTGGGAGCCGCGATCGGCCGGATCTGCAGACAGGGCAGGTAAACAAACCGGCCCTGCCCACCAGGGGCTTTCCCTACACAAGCGGCGTCCCAAGTTTGGGAAACACTGACCTAGAAGATACAATCAGCATGGATTTGTCAAGAGAAAATCATGTCAAACCAACCTAATATCCTTCTTTGACAGGATAACAAGATTTGTGGATAGGAAGGAAGCAATAGATGTCATATCTCGAGTTCAGTAAGGCTTTTGATACTGTCTCATATGGCCTTCTCATAAACAAGCTAGAGAAATATAGCCTAGATGAACCTACTATAAGTTGGATGCACAAGTGGCTGGACCATTCTCAGGCTTTGTCTACACTGGCAAGTTTCTGCGCAGTAAAGCAGCTTTCTGCGTTGTAACTCCCGAGGTGTGTACAGTGCCAAGCTACTTAGTGCACAGTTGCAGCACAGTAAAAAAACAAAAAACCCCCAGCCCGACGAGAGGCATACAGCTTTCTGCGCGGGGGGTACAGCACCGTGGTGCCAGTGTAGACACCCTGGTCGATTACAGCGCTGCGATTGGCCTCCGGGAGATGTCCCACAATGCATATTCTCGCCTCTCTGATCATCGGTTTCAGCTCTACTGCCCTGCCCTCAGGCGATCAACAGTGAGCCTCACCCCTTAAATTCCTTCAGAATTTTGAAAGTCCCCTTTCTGTTTGCTCAGTGACGCGTGCAGTGGTCTCAACGCATCTTTCCAGGTGGCCATGCCTGCTCCACGCACCAGGCAGTCCTCCACTTGGAGCAATGACGAGCTGCTGGACCTCATCAGCGTTTGGGGAAAGGAGGCTCTCCAGTCCCAACTGCACTCCTACCGTAGGAATTATGATACCATACAGACAGATTTCACAATGCATGACAGAAAGTGGCCACGAGCGGGACACACTGCAGTGTAGGGTCAAAGTGGAGGTGCTGCGGAACACCTACCACAAGGCACTAGAAGCAAACCGCCGTTCCAGTGCTGCGCCAATGAACCACCTCTAGTTTTGGTTACAATAACTATATGTTTGAAGAAAGTGATTGGTGTTTGTTTTCCTTTCTAATGATATCTTCCTCCCCCACTCCCCTTTTATATACAAAACATTTTTTTGCAAGGAAGTTCCAGACATGGGAGTTTTGTATGTCTGTTCATTTATTTTACCTACGATAAGGCTCTTGGCACACAATATTTGCTTACAAGAGAAGTCCAGAAGTGACCGCCGCCTTTTAATCCCTTGTGATAGGGCATACAAACCCCACACTGGTGAGCAAGGGGTTAAGGAATAGCTCTGGGCTCAGGCGGCCCTGGGCTACTGCACCTGTAAAGGCTACACACGCTGGAGGTGGCATTTAAAAAGGGAAGCATAGCAGTTCAGAAGGAAGCAGGTGGTGGAAGGGGGTAGATCTCTGCTCTGAGCTCTGGGAAGTAGTGCCGAGGAGCTCTCATTGCCTGACACCTGGCAACACAGAGTCCTGATAAAGCCTGCAAAGGAGAGATTGGTGACTGATTGTGAAAGTCAGAAACTTTATTTGTGGTTTGGTTCTTTAATTTAGAGTGGGGGTGGGGGGAAGGGTACTTAGGTAGAAAGGGATCCAGAGAAGCAGCTGCTTAGCACCCCAAGGTGCAGAATTTAGCTGTTCACCATTGCACCCTGGATTAGAGCCCAGTGGAAAGCGTGGGTGTAGACTCCTGACCAACTCCCACAAATGGGACAACAATAAAAGCCTTTACCTCAGTGGAGAATCTAGCAGGGGAAGGCCCTGAATGTTCAAAGGCCCAGACCTCAAGTTCTAAGGTGAACTAAGGTGGAAGCCCTGAAGCTTGTGAGGATGCTGAAAGATTTCTCTGTGACTGGACTTTCTTTTGGTATACGCTGAAAGGCCTGAACTGGAATGTGTGATCCAGCCAGAGGGCTGAGCCACCAAAGAAGGGACAGACCCCACAAGATTGACATCACCCCCCTTTCCAGTTATAGTTCTGAGAGGGAGACAAACTGCCACACCTCTGCCTGACCAGTAGGCAGCACCGGTGGCGTGTGCCCCTTTACGCCCCTATTGAAGTAACCGTTGACTAACTAGCAATGTCACAAATGGTTAAAATCATCTCTTTCACAAAGGGACAAGTAAACTTTCCATTGACATAACACAGAGAGATGTTAAAGGATCCACTCCAAATAAATCAGTTATCCCAAAAGAGACAGTCTGAAAGAATCCTTGGTGAATAGCCAAGACTCCAAATACACAAATCACTTCAGCTGTGGAAAGCACAGTATCAATCTGGTCCAACTGCCATTGAAATTAACGGGAAGATGCCCACTGATTTCCGTGAGACTTGGATAGGGTCTAGTACACCGTATATCTTTAGTAAAAGGGATAAACTCACAGGGCTAAATTCTAGGCCAAATTCTATCCTCAGTTATGATTTTGTTAGATGTCAGCATCCCCTTAGGACCTTTCTGTCTTCCTTGGCAGAGGAGTACTGTATTTGGCTACTTGTGTGAACCTCAGATTTAAAAATAGCCGAACTCTTCCCCTGCTGCAGCAGAGAAAAAGATACAAGCCAGATGTATGTGGCAGTCCAGAGCGCTCTACATGCAGTTTTCTCTTATGTTCACACTTAATAATTGTTGTGCTTGTTGGTGTGCCTTCCTGACTGGCACTGCTACTGCTAGCCCTGACTTTTCCTGATGATGGACACAAGGCCAGTGGTCTGTGTTCCTGTCAGCAACCTTTCTGAAGCTACATCAGTAGTTACCCATCTGTTTGCAGGACCATACACGTGGCCCTGTGCCTTGTGTAAAGATGGTTCTATACAGTCATTGGCCCTGGGTGCAGATTCCACCTGCCTTCATATCTGGCCTCAGTGTAGTCACCTCGCTCTAAATTATGGGGCTAGATCATGTATCTCCAGGCAAGGGAGTTTGCTGGTGTCTGAGCCCCGCTATCTCCTCTCTCTTTTAATTTGTCCTACTCGCTGCTGCTGCTGCTACTAAATGATCACTTATTTGTATTGACGTAGTCTGTTTGAAAATCACTGGTTTTCTCACTGTCCTATTTATGGTCTTTCTGCCTCGATTATTCTAACTCCAAAACACAGGAAGTCAGTATATATCAGGTGGCTGGGGGAGCCTTCCCAGTGCCAAGATAGTTATTTGCCTGTTTATATGCTCACTTGCACATGTATACCCACAATAGGTCCTCCACAAAAATGTAGATGAACAAAATGCAGTTACCTAAATTGTTCAGGGGAAAAACAAACAAAAAAGGGTACAAGTGTACCGCCACTACTGTATCATCAGTCAGATTTAGCAAACATGTTTGTGAGTATATTTACCACTCTCTTAGCTCAGGTCTAAGTAAACACTGGTTATCAAATATTCTGGCATTATAGAAAACTAAGTCCATACTCATACTGGTCGAAAACGAGTCCTTCTATAGAAGGACTATTCCCTCCAATACCTTCCCTTCTAATTATCTTAGACCCAGCTGCTTCACCACTGTTTCTATAATGAAAGGAGAGATGGAGCTTTTATTTCCCCAGGGACAGAAACATTGTCAATTATCTGCAGTTTCCTGCTATCAGCTGTCACTGAGAAGGGGGGGGGGGGAGGATCTGTTCACATTTTTTCTTCTGTAGAGACTGTGCTGATGTACAACTAGTGTAGGCAATACTAAGTGTATTAAATTTATGCTAATATACAGTGTGTATTTATATTTGCTTTAAGTAGATCATTTTAAAATCAAATACCAGTGATGCATCAACACCACGGCTTGAAATATAAGAGCATTAATTGATTTAGAACTAATACAGAATTCTTAAACCTTAATTGTATTTTGATCTAATCTTATTTTCAAAATACACTTTCTATTAAGAGGGGGAAAAACATCCCACTTGTAAAGTACATCAGTATATCAGGTAACTATTACATTTGGAATTAGGAATTCAGTCATCACAGAGAACAAACAAAAACCTTCTCAGTAATTTTAATAGTCATGGGATCCCACTGAAGTCAATAGATTTGCCTGAGTAAACTCTTGAAGTTGGGCCTTATGGTAATTACGGTATATTAATGAACATACATGATGCTTCTCTTACAGGATCAAGTCCAATTTACAATACACCAAAACGGGAAGTCAGGATTTACTGGCTAGGAATTCATTTTTTCTCTACGTAGAGAATGCAGGGCATCCTAATTGTTAAATAATTCTCAAGTCCTTGGATGTTTTTGTTTTCAGTTATTTTCCCCTATTGCTAAGATTTCCCATGCTCCATTCAGCAACCCCTGAACTTTCCTTGGACCTACTCTTGCTTCTATTTAAGTCAGAGGCAAAACTCCCATTGACTTAAAATAAGTTATACTTACACCTACTGCAGTTGGCACCAAAAGATGATTGATCAAAACACAAAAGGTTTCCCTTCAATAGAGACCCCAATATTGATATCATTAGCAGGTCTGTGAGATTGTATCTTTTGTGGTTCTCTCTTGTTCACACCTTTCATTAATATGTTATTTGTATTTAGCTAACATGTGGCTGTCTTATGAAATTCAGGGATGATATCTTTCAAAGACTGCCTGTTAAATATATGTTAATGAATTATTTAAAATATTTAGGGGAAATAGACAGTATTATACAACTATGTAAACACCCATTACCTGAAATACACTTGTTAATTTTAAATATTACAAGTAATCAGTCGATATGTAACCTATATACCATGATTGTCTAAGCAAATCTAAACTAAATGGCTACTGCTGGAGAGAATGTGTGAGAGTCTGTGGGGCCAATTGAAAATATTTAGGCTTCAGTGAAATCAGCTTAAATCTGAAGTATAGATAGTGTTTTAAATTTATAAAAGTACAACTCTGAAGTCTAATTGGGTTTTGCAGACCCATCAAGGTTTAAAATGATTCAAAGAGACTATTCCTTTGACAGTCCCAGCTCATGGGCTGTATTGGAATCTCTGCTGCAGAGAGGAATTTTTTCCCCCCTAAAACACAGGAATAATCACAAGTTATAAAATTAGGAGTCAAATCCTCTCAAATGACTGGTTTGTTTTCCGCCTATACTAACAGACTCATCGTAAAATGCTATTTTATTCTGAAAAGTGACTCAATTCATGGCATTGTGGGGGGTCTATGTTTGGTTGTCTCTGTTACTCAGGGCTGCCCAGAGGATTCAGGGGGCCTGGGGCAAAGCAATTTCGGGGGCCCCTTCCATAAAAAAATTGCAATACTATAGACTATTATATTCTCGTGGGGGCCCCTGTGGGGCCTGGGGCAAATTGCCCCACTTGCCCCCCCAACCCGCCCCTCCCCCCCCGGGCAGCTCTGCTGTTACTCCCATTTGTAATTTGCTCAGTTCAAAAATAAAAGGATGTTTTCTTTCTAACTGCCAGGTCTGAGAGGCAAGTTGGATTCTTTCCATTTCATACAAAGACAAAGCAAAAGCAGATGTAGATAGGTCTTAATGTAATCATCAATTGTATTTGTTCCACGCTTCATGTGGATGTCACGAGCAGATTCACAGCTAATAAATCAGCACGAAACATGAAGAGTAAAGTTGGTCAAAATATTTTTAACAAAAAAAGTTAAGTGGAAAATAACCTTTTAAAAATCTTTGATTTCCTTTTTACTGATGACAACTGAAAATATGTGTGTGTGTATGTGTGTATCAGGAAATATTTTTGTTTAGACTGATAAATATTTATTAAATCAACACATTGTCACACTAAGGTTTTTACTCTTTTGTGGCTAATAGGGACCTGATGGAATAGATAATTGTTGTAGTGTGTGTTAGCATTTTGACTAGAGTTTTGAATTTGCAGTACCTCATCAGATATTGCCCTAGTCCTCATGACTAATACCAGACTTAGTTGTTTTGTTCTGCTTATTTTTTGAGGAATGTTTGATAATCTGTATAAATGTTACTGCAGTTGAACCCAGCTGACTGTCAGAGGTGTTTAGCTTTTACCTTCACACCATCTCTAGAGTCTGTCTGGGGATGCACTAATCATCATGTCAAATCAGGCAAACACTGAACAATTATTACTGATTTGAATCTGTTTTTAAAGCAATACAAATTGCAGCATGCAGCACACAGATTAGCCAGTTTAAAGTCATTTGAGAAAATAGAGAGAACATCTTAAACTTGCAGCATGGTACCCGAAAGTACTGTAATCAGATTGTTCCCCATTATGTCTCTATTGTTTCTCAGCTGGGTTTGAACTACTTGACTCAGACTCTAATCAATGCTTAGACTCTACTGTATTCATATATGGGAGTTTGATCCTGTAAGGTGCTGAGTGGCTCTTGCCAGGTACTAAGCATCATTAAGTGGAAGCCGAGAAACTCTGCTCACTACAAGACACCCAGTGTCTTGAAGGATTGGATCCTAACGTAGGGCCTGATTCTGGTCTCAGTTAATCTGATGTCAAGCTGGAGTATCTCCAGCAATACATAGAGGAACTTTATGCCATTACATAAATTAGATCAACATTTTATTCTTATTAATAGTTACTGCTCTACTTAATAAGACAGCATTACAGGTCTAACGAAAAGGCATTAATATAAGATTTCATGCAGTTCTGGCACAGACACAGATGTACAGAAGGCATCTGTGGAAGCCCTGTGAGGGGGGCATGGCACAAAGTTTTGCAAGTTTCGTATTCCTAAAATATTACACTAAAATGCTATTCATTCCTTTTCACATATGCCCTGCACACATCTGAAGATTTGGCTAATAAGCTATAACCAGTCTAATACCTAATATGCGTTCTGTATATTGAAGGAGCATACTGTGTATTAGAGTACATTTAGTCCATTTTAAGGCATATGCTCTATGTTCCTGCTTACAAAAAAATAAGACTCACAAAGTTCATTAAGATATTAATGGAGCTTCTTAGGGCTCTTTAACAAAGATCACAGTTATCTAGTAGTTATGGTAAAGATGAAAGATGGTCACAGCCTGATGCAATTACAAGGCCAGCATATCACAAAACCAAGATCATATCTACTCTGCCTTGACTAACCATGAGAATCCAATCAGTTCTGCCTTTTGAAACACAAATATCAATGCTGGCTGCATCACACAGAAATCTTCAGGTTAGTAACAGTGACAACATTCCTGGGGCTAGAAATACTTTTGGCCGAGTTTCACAAAGTTACTTGTAGAAGCACCTCTTTGTGCTAAATAGAATTCCCTCTGAAATTGTATAGGAAAAGTCAAAGCCTTCAGTGGTGATTAATGAAATCTTAAAGAGTATTTGGCCATTTTAAGGTTACTAATCAAAATATAACTGGGCTGCCTGTGACATTTCAAAAATAGAAGTAACTTTTCTTCATCTAGTGCATTTGAAATGCAGTAAGGATAAAGCTACTACATAGCTCCGGTGCCTATTTTTAGTAAATTCATTTAATGCTTGTGAAAAGTCGTAGATTATCAGCCCAAGGAGTAGTCCTCTTCCCACCGGACAGCAAGAACAACGTAGTCTGAACCACAATGCCTTGCCTTGGTGTTTCAGTGTTGTTCAGCAAGCCTAGGGTTAAGAGAGCCGTTCAGTCTCCCTGACTGCCCATTCAGCCCCTGCCTCTCTGCTGAGGTTGCGAAAGGGTCAGTTGTGCTAGACAGGTGTCCACATAAAAAAATACTACTAGGAAATTAACTGAAATCTCCAGTTCATTTCACTGAGGATGTTGAATGGGATAGACAACATTCTTGCCACAGAAGATAGCAGAGACAGTCTGATGAATTGACAGTGCACTTTCCCTCTCTATCACCCCACACAGATATTCTATTCCCTTCCCTTCCCAGAGTTCCTGCAATACACCCACATTATCTACCCCTACCCCTATCTCTCTCTGCAATAAGACGCTAACAGTTACTGAGATAAGGAAAGCTAAGAGGACAGGTTTAGGACTACTTATATTTTTCAATGAACCCTCATCATTGTCTTTGTAATAATACCGAGCCCATTTAATCTTCAGGGTATCTCAACACCTAGTAATCCCTATGAAGTAGGTATTCTGATTTCACAGATGGGGACACTGAGGCAGAGGGTTTAAATGACTAGTCCCAGGCCAAAGGGGTAGCCTGTGTCAGAATTAGGATTAGCCGTCAGAAGATTCTGGCTTCCAGTCCTGTGCTGAAACCAATGGACTACATTTTTCTCTGTAGCCTGTGTTTTCACATCTAGAATGTCATTCTTTCAAGAAAGCTGCTCTTGGGTTGGTCCACAGATATTATCCTGGAATTCATGGAAGATGTGCAAATTGCTAGAGTTTAGTTCTAAGAAGGGCATTGCTTAGTAAAGTGAATAAATCAACTGCAAGACTCTAACCATCCCTTGTATTTTCCATGAGAATTAAATAGAGAAAATGCCTTTGCAGACATTCCTGTTGTTGTTCTGAAAACTGAGCTGTCAGTATAAACAGACTATCAAGAGTCAGGCTTGTAAACATCTAATCATCTCATGACTCTATTCACCTTGTGGGATTCATTTACCCTTTATCACTTCTGATGAATGCAGTATCCTCTCTGTCTTCAACCTGTCTGTAGCTTACCACTGTCACTAATCTTTGTTCTGTTATCTTTCAGGAATATCTTCCAGGCTCCCGGAAATCATGTCAGTAGGATCACATTCATTCTCCCCAGGTGGTCCCAATGGGATTATTAGAAGTCAATCCTTCGCTGGCTTCAGCGGTCTTCAAGAAAGACGATCCAGGCAAGTACCATCTTTTTTGGGGGGAGGGGAGAGAGAGCTTTCAGCTCAAGAATTGAAACTCGCTTTGGAGACTGGAAGATTTTTGGTTTCTATCCTCAGAGTTGAATCTGTGTGCTGTAGGTTAGACTGTCTCTGTTTATTCTCCCTGCAACTCCGCTGTCTTGCATGGAGAATAAAGAATGAAGACACCCTGTCTCTTCACTGCCGGGAATCTATTGGGCTTTGTTTTTATTAATATAGGGTTCACCCTCTGGCCTCAATCTCAGAGGAATTTTGCTGGCGTCTCAGAGTATAGATTTTAGTCTGTTAAATTATACAGTTATGTGATTTTTTTTTCAACATGTAAAATGTCCAGAACTGTCTGAAACCCACCCTCTCCCCGGCTTCGGAACCCCAGCCACAACTTCAAAATGCTGTCTACGCAGCTGTCTTTTAGAGCGATCGTGCGAGACCCACTAGCTTAGCTGAGTCTGTTGATCCAGGCTGAGAAGTTCGCTTCCAGGGTCCATGTAGACATAAGTTACTGTTAACTTGATTAAATCCTGCTTTTTTGTTTGTTTGTTTTAAGCTTTCAGTGAAGCAGGGAACAAAAAGAAATAAGAATTCAGTGGGAATTTTCAGAAGCCATATGAGAAAGTGTGATTCATATAAATATAGTAAAATCAATATTTATTTGCAATAGTGCCTAGAGGCTGTGGATGAAATAAGAGCACAGTTGTGCTGTGCATTGTACAAATATCAAGACAGCGCTGTTTAGTAGCATATAGGTTTTGTATTATTAAAAATTGCCTTTGTTCTCACCAACTAGGTGTAGCTCAGGCATTGCTGCAGGGGACTGGACTAGAAGACCTCTCGAGGTCCCTTCCAGTCCCATGATTCTAGGATTCCCTAGCATTGCTGGTTGGGACAGACCCAGTATCAGATGTATAGAGCTGTCTGCCATGAGCAAGCCTCAGGCATAAACTATTGTTTACCAGACAGGCATTCAAGTCTCAGCAGCTGGAACATTAGATGCTGGTAGCCTGAGCACAAGACTGTTCAATACAGCTCAGACCCATTAACCTGTAAACAAACAGTCTTCCAACAGGCACTACTATAAGAAGTTTGCTTTCAGCCAAAAGAGATAACGTCAGGCAATAGTCCTTTGAGATCATTGTGATTTATAGTGTTTTCCTTTCATGTCCATTTTGCAGGTGTAACTCCTTTGTTGAAAATGCCTCTGCACTTAAGAAGCCCCAAGCAAAGGTGAAGAAAACGCACAATTTGGGGCATAAGAACAGCACCGCCTCCAAAGAGCCGCAGCCTCAAAGGATGGAAGAGGTCTACAGGGCCTTAAAGAACGGATTGGAGTAAGAGAATTTATCACTGGATGTCTGAAGCTTTCTTTACTACTTGAGAGTGGAAAGCAATGGGTCATGGGAGTGGGGAGCCTCAGTCATTGTAGGGTAAATCTGACTGCTGACTTCTGCTCTCCTGTGTTAAACCCACCTGTACAGAGAAAGCAAAAACACACTGAGCGAAATCCTGACTCTATTAAAGTCAATGGCATAACTCCCATTGACTTCAACAGGGCCAAGATTTCACCTCTAGACTGTTGCTCCAAATTTGCCTCCCATCACATAGGAGAGTCACACCACACAATGTGATACAAGATAACATCACAAAACATAATAATGCTTTTGTTAGATAGGTACAAGGACAGTGATTAGACAGAGGCAGCCCACAAACTAAACAGCAGCTTAGTTCTCACAAAACCCAGCTGTTAACTGTACTTGAAAGCATTAACCTGTTACTCAAGAGCTAAAGAAATGCTCCTATTGCTTGTTTAGTTGGTGTGGAGCATGAGGGTTGCACATGCAAAGGACTAGGGAGATATGGAGAGTTTTTATGACAGTCAGGTCACTATAAACATGTACTTGTTTAAGTCAGTATATGGTGAGAATAGCTATTTGTTACACAAATATTCCTTTCACAGAGGTCAGCAATCAGCACCCTATGTACTGAAATGTAGCAGAGTTCATGATTCCCTTTCTGGTTTATCTTTACAGTGAGTATCTGGAAGTTCACCAGACAGAGCTGGATAAGTTAACTACTCAGTTAAAAGACATGAAAAGAAACTCACGGCTGGTATGTGTTATTCGACGATTCAGATGATAGTGTTCTATACTACTTGCACAGATGAAGGGTAACCTTTTCCAGGTATCGGAGGAAAAGGGGGGACAAGGGAGTTTTAAAGAAAAGCAGTTCTTCTAGGGTTGCCAACATTGTATTTCAAAAATAAGGGACTGTTTTTTTAGCACCTCGGCCCCACTCCTCCTCCCACTATCATCATCACCAATAATAATAATAAACAGTACTCGCCTACATTTAGCAGGGGTATTTCTTGCTGGTTTTTGCAGCACTCAGCAACTCCTGAACTTGTTGTACAGAGATGAAAAAATAAGGGACATTCCTTGTACTAAGGGACTGTTGACAACGCTAGGTGAGCTCCCACCCAGGATCCTGTTTGATATTTCAGCTATTTAAACATAATAGGGCACTGGGGGAGTGTATCATTCAATGGAACGGTATGACACAGAAGCTAATCATCATCTCCCTTTCTTTATTGCAGGGGGTGCTGTATGACTTAGACAAGGTACGTTACCCTCAGGGGCAGTAGTGCTGCAAAGAAAACATTAAAAGTTGAGTGATATGTACCCAGACCTGGAGACAACTGGCACAAAGAGCTTCTCAGAGCCTGATTCTCTAATCAGACACCACCACTGAGGGGGAGAGGCAGGCAGGATTTGCCACTGACTTCAATGGGAAAAGGATCAAGTCCTGAGGGGTCAGAAACAATCCTCAGAGTGTTCAGCAAGAACCTGCTGAAGGCAGGTTACACACAGAATGGTAACCCCCAAAACAGACTCTAGAGAAACATATAAAGAAAGTCAGTAGAGAACTATCTCTGATAGCTACTGCCTTGGCACTTGCTCTGGAGTGTGGACGTACATCTGCCACCTCTTCATTTAGCAAGAGAGGGCCAAATTTACTGCTAGGGCACTTCAGTGGAGTTGTTCCCACTTATACCAGTGGGCCACCAAGTCTTCAGAGTATTTCTAGTCTGTACACTGACTACTGATCCTGCAAAAAGCAAAGGCCTTCAAGCTTTTGAGTAGAGCTGGTTGAAAAATGGCAGTTGTTCTTCTCAGGGAAATGTTTTAAAAACAAAACAAAACAACAAACTTTAATGACAACGAAGGGGAAAAAATGTAAAAACCAAAACATTTTCAGTTTTCAAAGAACTTCTGGTAATACTTTGGCATTTTGAAAACCAAAAACTGATTGATGTACTATTTTTATTTATTTATTTATTTTACAGAAAACCAACACATTTTAAATGAACAATTTTCAGGTTTTTTTTTTTTTTTTTTTAATGGAAAAAATATTTTTAAATGAAAATTTGTCAAAAATTTGTGTTTTGATCAGAGCCATTTTTTGACAAAATAGGTTGGGATGGAAAAAATTCAACCAGCTCTACTTTTGAGTGAAAGACTAATTACATTAAGATAAAGCACCTGATCTGAGGTTCATGTACAAAAACCTCTTCAGAATGAAAGAAAGCTTCACAGTTTGGAAAAGAAGAGTTTCTTTGAAGCTCACAGTGGCTTGAGACAGGAAAACCAGCTAAAGAGAAAATTTCTCAAGGAACCTATATAAAAATACAATCATCTGAGCTATCGGGGGGAAAAAAACTCTCATTCCTCTTTTATTTATTTATTTGCAGCAAATCAAAGCGATAGAAAGATATGTGAGAAGGCTGGAATTCCACATTAGTATGGTAATTAACAATTCTATCATGTTTCTTCTATATCTGCTTTTATATTATTAAGAAAACCAACCATTGCCTAGTGCAGGGGTCGACAACCGTTCCGAAGTGGTGTGCTGAGTCTTCATTTATTCACTCTAATTTAAGGTTTCAATGCCAGTAATACATTTTAACATTTTTAGAAGGTCTCTTTCTATAAGTCTATACATACAACAATAGGTTAGCTATATATTAAAGTAAGTAAGGTTTTTAAAATGTTTAAGAAGCTTCATTTAAAATTAAATTAAAATGCAGAGCCCCCCCTGGACTGGTGGGCAGGACCCAGGCAGGGTGAGTGCCACTAAAAATCAGCTTGTGTGCCATAGGTTGCCCCCCCGGGCCTAGTGTGAAAGCTTCCACACCAGAGGGACCCACTTCGCTGCCTCTCCCCGAGGCAGTTAAAGTACTGCAATGACTCCTCAGACAGAAACAAAGAGAGGATTTTAAAAAGCTTTAAAACCTCTGAGGTTCGCCAGTTCTACATGCACACCAAACACTCCCACTGACAATGGGTGCAAATGAAATGCAGGGTCAGGCCCTTGATGGGTAAGCGAAGATCTCATCATACATTTACTTTAAAGGTATAGGCAAAGGCACACTTGCACCTGCAAGAAGTTTAAGTTCACAATTTGATCTACTGCATGTTAAAAGTCTCACAGTCAGACTGCGAGGGTCCTCTGGATTTCAACACTAGTTTTTACACCATTTTATTCCACTGGGCCAAATTCTGCTCAGTTACTCCAGTGTATACTTGGAATAACTCCATCCAAGTCAGTCGGTGTACTCTAGATTTACACCAGTCTGCCTTAGAATCAAACCCACAGTATATTTTCTTTTAGTCATTAATATATCTACTAATTAATATTTTTCCCAACTTGACAAAATGATGCATTTACATGATAGATGAAATGTCTACTGAGATTCATTTAAAAAACACACACGCTGCTTGTTATATACAAGAGTGACCAGGCATACAAAAAACACTTTAATTTCATTGTTCTCATAATCACGCAGCTCAAAGAAAACATTTAAGAAATACAGAAGGTTGAAATTTTCTGTCCAAACAATACACTTCCTTGCTGGTAACCTGCATGTCAAAATTATAGTCTAAAGCACATTTTCTATCTAAATCCTTCCTACGCCATCCACATCCTGCACAGAGCTACTGGCTTCTGTGTTTATGAAGAGATCTTAAACATAAAAGGAACTAATAAAAACAACTCTACTTGCTCAGTATGTTAGTTCACTGCTCTATAACCCATGGTGACAAATAAATAGACATGGTGTGAGAGAGTTTTATAATATCCGATCTTAGGCAGCTATAAATGGTTTTTAAATGGATAGAAGCAGAAGAATCTTTCAGAACAAGGACAAACTATGCTGTCTTCTGATAACAGCAATGCCCTATCAATGCTAAGTACTGTTGTCATTCTATACAGGAAACAAAGCATGGAAAACAGGAAGTGTAGTAACAGGTGGCAAATCTTTACAGTGGCAGATGAATTCATCTTAACCAGGCTCACATGTGCAGACACAGAGTCTGAGCACAGGGGTAGGCCCCACCCCGATTACGGACATAAATAGCAAGTGACAAATATTTATAGCAGCTCTTTAGAATGGAGACTAGAGGGTTGCTAGCTGGAAAGATTAGGTGTAGAGGGCTTGCATCTCAGATAAACTTGGTTTGTAATTCTGAAGTGTTAATAAAGTTACCTTTTCTTCCATTAATCTTTGTTGAAGTATTCCATTTGTAAACTGCCTTCTGTTTTAGTTACAGGTCCCTCAGATAAATTAAATCTGCCATTATGAACCCAAATCAGCCTTGTTAGCCTGATTTTTACACTTCAGTTTTTGAAACTGTGATGGAGGGGGCTCAGAGGGGGTATACTCAATCACACTTCTTGTTTCCCATTCAATTGGGAAATAGGCAACAGCATTTTTGTTAGAGATAGAGCTGAATGGGAAATTTTGATTTAGGATCTGAACATTCCTAAAGTTTGGGGATCCAGGTTTTGGTTCATGTTAATTTCTAATGTAGATAAAATAAAATAATGGTGGCAGGTAGTATACGAAGTCAAGTTAACACAAGTTTTGGTAGAGGCAAGTTCTGCTGTGAAAGATCCATGACTGAGCAGCGTTAGGATGCAGTGCATGATCCGCTAGAAAAAAAGTGGAATATATAAAAACTGAATCTTGTCCACTGTTAGCAGGAACAGGAACAGTGGAAAGAACTAATGTGACAACCTCCTTGTACTTTTAGTTTCACAGGAAAAAAATCCAACTCTTAAAATAACTTCATTTTACTAATGAAACTATTAGATTCCGCTCCTGCAGCTGGCTGCTGAATCTGAACAAGTGGAAATCCCACTGCTGCAAGCCCCCAGCAAATAACTCGGCTATAACAAGTGTGCACGCGAAGGATAAGGTTTTAAAAGAAAAGCACAGTTGGGGCGTTGGATAATCTTATGGAATTATTAATAGCATATGGAGCTTTTTTCTTCTAAAGTTATGATCTAAAACTTGGCCCACATTCCTAGATAACTAGGACCAAACTTTCCAAAAGTGATTAGGGAGTTTTGGGTGCCCAATGTGAGACATTTTCAAGGGGCCTGATTTTCAGAGTTACTTTTGAAAAACTTAGCCCAAGTTGTTACTATCTAATGGATATTCAGTCCCTCTAATGTCTATATGAAATGAGTTAAAACTGTGACAGAGGCCTTTAGGGTAACTGAACCTGTATCCTCCCCACCCCTGTGGCCCACTCCAAGAGTTTTAAGGCTGCACAGCCCCCTTACACTCGGCTATCCCCAGCAAGCCAGTCTGTCTAAAGGCCAGTGCCTGAGCTTTGCTTTCTCCTCAAGGGCTATGACCAGTGTATTGCCAGCAGTTACAGGTTACCACACAGCTTTTTTTCAGCAAGCACCTTTATTGCTTTAAGGTAAAAGCATTACACATAAAAGTATTAATAAATAAAAGCTCCTGCATGCATGCTAAAAGCTTATCCGAGGTCAACCGTCAGTCTTTTAGAGCCCTAGTAGGTCAAAGTCCTCCCAACCCTTCTGCAAGGGTTGGTCCTGCCCTGGGACAGAAGGTCCTGTCCGTTTGCTGGATCAGAAAGAAGGCCCTGAGTCAGTTCAAGCTCATCTTTTTATACCAAAAGCCTTTCCTTTGTCTCTTAGTCTCTGGAAAACCCAGCTTGAATCAGTATATACAGATAACAGCAGGGGGTGGTACCTCTCTAGAGTTCTTTGGTTTCAGTGATTCACTTTAACCACCTCTCACTGTTTTTAGTCACTGGAGGAGCTGTCGTAACCTTCCCCTGTGGAGCAGAACATAATCAATCATACATAAACCATTCATCGCTGTCATGCAATATTGTCCCCAAAGATATTGCATGCAATTGCAATATCTGTCACAGACTACATCCAGGTCTTGGCGTTCACACTGGACTCACTGCTGACACTACCTGGCATCAGCATAGTGGCCAAGGCTCTATTTGGAAACTCAGCTACTTTCCCACTGCTAGAAAGAATTCCTCCACAACAGGGCAGTGGTATGTTGGGAGGAAGCTTTCACTGCCACTATTGTGCTGTCCTTGGTTTTGAGACCAAACAGAGGACATTACTACTCCCCAGGGCTGTCAAATCCAAGCTCTTTTATAAGCTTGAAAGTGATTTTTTTAAAGAGATTTAGAGAGTTCTACAAATCCCAGATAAAAATGGAAAACAGTAGCTGGAGGTCTGCAGAACTAAAGTACAAATTGCTGAGTCTCTGTTGTCTTGATGAAGTTTTACAGCAGAGGATGTTTTTCCATATTGCATCCTTTTTAAATGTAATGTGATGGCATCAAAACTACAGTTATTTATCCGCTGGTGTATCTAAAAAAAGATTTCAGAATTGTTCAGTTCTATTTCCTTTTAATGGAACCTATTTTATGATTCCTTTGGGTTTCTTTATTTTAATGTGCTTTCATTGTTCCTGCTAGGTGGATGAGCTGTATGAAGCCTATTGTATCCAAAGACGTCTTTGTGATGGCGCCAGCAAAATGAAGCAAGCATTTGCAATGTCACCTGCTAGCAAAGCAGCTCGAGAGAGTTTGTCTGAAATCAACAGAAGTTACAAGGAATACACAGAGGTATGTGCTGCTCTGTGTAGTCCATTCCTGCACTGCTTGACATCAATGGGAGTGTTCCCATAGATTTCAATGGGAATTTTGTCTGAATAAAGACTGCAGGATCAGCCCCTACATCAATGCAGCTAATTACTTTTCACTTTTGAAATATTTGACTGATTAGAAATATTATGGGACTATTTTGTATTTACTTCCATGGGGCAGTAGGAGACATGCAAATACAAGCTTGTCACTCTGTCAGAGATGGATGGAGAGGGCACAGTGACATCATATTGTAATACCACAATATCTCCATCTAAACATGCACCCTGGAGCCACTGTTCAGGAAAAGGCATAAGACTGTACTCCAAATAAACTCTTCCCAATTCTGCAGATTTCAGTACATTATGGTTTCCATTAGCCTAGAACCCATTTGTGTGAAGACATCCGCTGCATCTTTTCTAATCTTACTCAATATTATCAAATCTACTTTATTAATGTATTATTGCATCATGATCTGATAAAGCTATAGAAAGGTGCGACAACCACCACAGCTCCTAGGTAATAGGAATCTCCTTAAATACAGAGAATGCATTGGGAAGAGTCCAATGCCCCTTTTCTCATAGTGTGTTCCACGTAGCTCAAAGCATAAAAACATGTTGAGATTCACTTTGGCACAAATTCTTGGCTGGAGAGAGGGGTGGGAAAATGATCAGCTTACACCATGATGGCTGAGACTTCGTTCTGCCAATGCAAGGATTATAATGCAACAAAAGAACAACATTGGGCCAAATTCAGCCTTTGTGTAAACAGGCTTGGCTGACCTGAAGTCAATAGAGCTGCATCTGTCTGTTCCAGGGCTGACTTTGGCATATTGATTTTAATTTGAGACACTTATTTTTATCTACTGAACATTGTGGGATCTTTTCTTTCTAAACTATTTCTTTTTGTGTGTGTATTTAAAAAAAAATGTGGGAGGTTGGTCTGATATCAATCTTCCGTTTTCCAACACAGAACATGTGTACCATTGAAGGAGAGCTGGAAAACCTACTGGGGGAGTTTTGCATCAAGATGAAAGGTAATTGCCCTCCCTCCCAACCCTTCTGCATGAACAGACTTGCCAGAGCTCTCTGTGTGTTCCTGAGAGCTCTAAGAGCAAAAGCTAATTTAGGTTTAATGTATGAGAGGTTTGGTTTTCCCATCACATCAATTGCTGAGCCTTCAGAATCCTGACTTACACCCACACCCAGCAGAATTGATCATACTAGTTTGATGCTCACATCTGTACAGTGAGCTTTTCAAAGACAATTCTTCTATTTTTGAGGGAGATGGGGTAATTAGACTGCATTGCTTTGGTTATCAAGATGACTGTGTGATGCGGTTTCTAAGGCAACTATCTTTTGCCTCTATTTCCTCTTATTCCTTCCATAAGTCTGCTAAGAAACTATGTCAGTGGCTGTGGATCAGAATTGTAAAATGTTTTCTTATTTTGATACCAAGTTTGAAAGTCATTTACCTTTGCAGAGATTGATTGGGGGGGGGGGTTGTTTTTGTTTTTTTTTTGAGTAAAAATTAAAAATAGAGAGTAGGGGCACCTTACTTTTGAAAGACCCACCTAGCTCAAGGGTGTAATCTATGTTTCAGCCATAAGTCCTGTGTTTTTACCGTGGTCTGATTTCCTCCTACGAGATTAATGGTTCTGAAAACAATAGAAGCACTTTTGCACAGATACAACCTTTAACAGGTTCAGTGAATTAAGTCTTGTTTCAAGACTCAATGCTTGAAGTAAAAATTGGAAAAGAGCTTTTTAAAATTAAATTCTACTTGTCACTTTTTCTTCACTCGTGTCAAACATTAGCACTAAGATACTCAAGAAAACAAGATCTTTGTTTTGAAAAATTCATAAACTCCTTATGTATTTTCTTCACTTGATGTTCCTGTCCACACTAAGTGAAAAGACATTGCCAAAAATATCAGTTGGAGTATCTTGAGCTTGTAGTACCTGTAAAAAGGCTTTGCCTTCCATGTGCCACTCTCTCCCAGGCATTTTACAAAGATTGGTTGTATCAGTAGGTTGCAACATCTTAGACAAGATCTAGATTTAGCCAAGATCAAGGTGAATTGATTCAGCCTACAATAGTTTGCCCCCAGTGGAGATGGGAAGTGACAAGTGTTGCAATTGTACTCACTTAACCACTCCTAACTCCATCCAATGTCTCCCATTTAAAAGCCCCTGCTCACAGCAATAGTGCTGGGCACTAGCAGAGAGGCAGTCTGGTGTTCCAGAATGCACTGATACAACCAAGGCTATAAGACATGCCATGAATGAAAAGCGTTGGTTCTGTAACAAATAAAACTGCTTGTGTATACCCTAAACCAATTAAAAGAACAGATGATGCAAAAAGCTACTTCTAGGAGTCAGCATCCCTGCAAGACTGATGTGTGCATAATGAGATGTTTGTGACATCACTGTTGATTGTAGTAGAAATGATTATTGTCATAAATGGCATAACTTCAAAGACCTGACCCTGCATTTCTTGCACACCCTAAGCTTCCAGTGAAATCAATGGGATTTTATGGCAGCCTGATTTTTCATTCCATGCACATCAGTGAGGAATAAGCATCAGGAACAGATTACTTAAAAATCCTGATTACATGCAGAAACCCTTAACATAAAAGAATGGGAAAAGAGAAATGATAAATGATGCATCATGAGAATTTTCTCTGGGAAGTTCAATGCAGGTGATACAGCAACATTGTTGTAACCCTAGGATCCGAGGGTGGAGCTGAAATATACATTTCTGAAAAGCTTAAACATCCCCAGTCATTTCAGTGCAAATCACTTTTATTTTGTGTCATGCATTAATAACAATGAAGTAACACCGTCTCCTCCACTTGCACTGAATGAACAATAATGTCAGAAGGTAAAGAGACTTAGCTCTATTTTCATAACATACAATGTTAAAAAAAAAATCATGATCGTTTTACGAAGTAAGGACAATGGCCGTGCCAGCCTTCCATTCAGGATTAACTCCCCCATCGAAAGGAGGGGTACTAAACATCACCACATGTGTGCCATGGAGTGCCACCCATCTCCAGTACTCTAGGTGCTGTCACAGCCCTAAGTGCTGGGGGATGGCACACAATCAACTAAACTAGCCTCCCCGTATTCCTCTCCCAGCCTCTATGGAAATATACTTTGATCAAGCTGTAGCCGTTTGAACAACAACAGAGGAGAGGCATGGCCCTTCCAGGTTAGCCTAGTAATACCAAGAGCTACAGTACTTTCATACTGCTTTTCAGACTTGCTATCCCTATCACTCCCTTCTGTGTCCCTTCACTCAAACAAATGCTGTAGGCCAATCCCCCGATCAAAGACGAAGCTGGAGCTGCAGTTTTAAACCACCCTCTCCCCCCCCTTTCTATTGGGCTGAAGAAAATGTTTTTATTTGCATCAGATATGTTCAGTGATGCTGCCCAGCAGAGACCAAGTTAGCTGATACAAGCATGGGAGCAGCAGCAGCATAGTGCTAGTAAATGTAAATTATTTATAAACAATAAATAAATTAGAAAGTGGGAGGCAATAGGAGCCCTGACAGAGGGCTGCTTTGTTCTTCTGCTCCCAGTGTTCAGGGGAGAGTAGAGGATATGCGGTGTTCTGTTCAAAGAACCCACTAAAGAAGTGAAAGGAAAAAGTCTGGGTCCAGATTCTTAACGCAATGACCAACTATAGATCAACCAGTAATAAAAGAATTGGGTTTACCTGCAGTAGGTTGGATCTAAACACCTCTTGTTTTTTAAAAAGAGGGTTTGTTTTGTGGGTACGGCAGCGAAGACTGGAACTCTAGAGTCTTGAGTTTGATTCCCTGTTCTGCCACAGATTTCCTGTGGGACTTTGTGTTAGTCACATAGGCACAGATCCTCAAAGGTATTTAGGCACTTCACTCCCTTTGAAATCCATGGGAGTGAGGTAACTAATACCTTTGAGGTATTAGTTTCTCTGTGCTGCAGTTCCCCATCTGTAGAACAGGGATAATGCTTCCCTACCTAACCAAGGTGTTAAGAGGATACATTAATTTGTAAGCTACTCAGATGCTATAGTGATTGGGCCCATATAAGAATTGTTTAGGGTGATATAAAGAGGTGTAATTAGGAGTAATGAGATGAAATAAAGTTGAAGCCCTTTTTACGCCAAATATCAGCAATAGCATCCCAATAAGGAGATAAGAGAGTCTGCAGGAAAGTGGAAGAAGTTCCCTCATGTGAGACAATTTAAATTAGGCGTGTGAAAAAATAGCAGATGTGTCCGGTAGCTGTAGGGAACAGTCTTGCATGGGCAGGGAGAGGGACATAATTGGTGTGTGTACCTCGACCTCCTATGCATTTATGAAGAGAAAGTATCTTAAAAATAGGAACAGAAGTACTTGTGGCACCTTAGAGACTAACAAATGTATTAGAGCATAAGCTTTCGTGGACTACAGCCCACTTCTTCATAGGATGACCAGACAGCAAATGTGAAAAATCGGGACGGGAGTTGGGGGGTAATAGGAGCCTGTATAAGAAAAAGTCCCAAAAATCAGGACTGTCCCTATAAAATCGGGACATCTGGTCACCCTATTTAAAAGAATCCTGCTCTTTATAATTTGTATCTCAGTTTGGTAACTGTTTGCAAGTAAATGTAATGCAGTTATCAGTGACGCCAACTCTTATGAGCCTCATGATAATATCAGATATTATTCTTAAAGCCCCAGCTTCTGAAGTCATATGGTTACATGGGAATCTCCACTTTTTTTTTAAATACAAAGCTTTCAGCCCTCATGCTTACAGAAGAAAACTTGAACCCTGAAGGCTCTGCAAAAGGCAAATAAGAACCCCCCAGATTGGTTACAAATAATTAATCTCATTATTTGTTTGAGGCCTGACTCATGGTTTTTGAGCAGTTGTTGGTCTGGCAGTACTGGCATTCTCTGGATTTTTATATCAAATGGCAAATACTTCTTAAATTTAGGAAGAGCTCTTACTGAAACAGTAAATTAGGCTTGTGAAGGATTGCTGCCACCTACAGACAAGACTTGAGAATAGAACACGGTATTATTGGAAGCCTGAAAGACACCAGGTTTATGTACTTAGTGACCACTTCACTAACTGCCTCAAAGCCAAGTTCTCTCCGTACAAACTAAGGTTGGATTCTGCTCTCAATTACATTAGTGGAACTTAATTGTTGTCAGAGAAGTGACATCAATATAAATGAGCAGTTTTGGTGTATAATCTTTGGTTATGGATGAGTGTTCTGTGTGTGTGTGTGTGTGTGTGTGTATAAAATACACCAGGCAACATTGCATATGGTATTGGAATCAATTTACTTGCAGATCTAAGTTTTCTTTGTGCAATTCAAAGTGTATAGTCCTAATGCTCCACTGAATATTTGCATTTATTAGAGATGTTGCAATTATGTGCGTGTCCAAGAGCAGAATTTGACCCAAAAAATGGCATGGCACGTATCTCATGCCATTTATGTCAATATACGATGCTGCGTGTTGCTGAATGTGGTGACCTGTTTCAGTTTTATCAGGAGTTTATAATTAAATTCACCATCTGACTGTGTGGCATAACAAATATCACTAGGCAAAAAATAGAATGAAAAAATGCACTGTCATTTGCCTATTACCAGTTTGGATAGTGAATATACCAAACAAAAAGCAAACTAGCAGACAGCAAGTTATCCAAGATCTCTCTAGCATGACTGTTGTCTACTTGCATTACATTCAAATCGTTTTGTTCATTTCACATGATCACCATTTATAATAAACCATGACACAGAGATCATGAAAAAAGAAAGAAGTTGTAAGTGTAAGCTTATGTCATGTCTCCTTTAAAGCTGTTTGGTTCTTGATGCGGTTTCCATTTCTTGGGGCTGTAGTAGTGGCTAAGAAATGCATTTCCAATCCACCAGAAGAAAATTGAGATTTGGGGCTTGTCTTAGTAACTGATTTGTAGCCCTGTACTGAAGAATTTGAGGGGCTAGTAGGAAGTTTTCATAGCTAAAATCCAGCCAGGAGCATAAATCAGACATTCAAACACCAAACAAACCAAATCCGTGATTGGGTTACTCTCTCAGCTACCAATGCATCCTACTCTCATGTTGCCCAGCAACAAAAAATGAACCCGACAGTTTCTCTGCCATTTGTGGGATCTTTATAGAAACCAGAGAGGCAGCCTGAATCTCAAACAGTAAGAAATACTGGTGGGTTCAATTTGCTCAGACAGGATGTACGAAGTGCTGATGCATATGGCATGACTGCACTGATGCCATAAAAGGAGTGGTAGGGTTTTGATCAGGTCTTAAGCATTCAGTTTATACAAGTAAAGGGAGCTAGAAAGGGAAGAAGGTGTTAAATAAAGAGTGTCTTCTGAAAATGATCTCAAATGTCATTTGCTCTTAGGTCTGGCTGGTTTTGCTCGTCTTTGTCCTGGAGATCAATATGAGGTAAGTATCATGTCAGTTCCTTTAGTGTAAAATGGGGGGGCGGAATTTCCATCACTTTGTACATGATCCTGAAAGTAACTTATTGTGGTGACACCTCTGGAAAGAGCTGCTTTCCCCTCATGTATATAGCAAGAAAGGCCCCACTGTTGTCTTTATGACTGAATGTGTCAACAGTGAAGACTTCAAGATCAGACCCAAAGTACTGGATGATGGCTATTAAGATAACAATAGATCTGTCTTTAGCTTTGTTTTGGAAAGAAATCATGTCTCACAATACTTTATTTTTGGCGTAAGTCTCCAATTCCTCTAGGCAGAAGATGCCTCATTTATCCAGTCAGTGCAGATTGACTAGACCAAATCTATTGAAGCAACACTATGTCAAAGGGACATTAATACCAGCGCAGAATATATATAGGAATGACAGAACAGGTTGTGCTGGTTGGGGAGTGGCACTATATGTGAAAGAAAGCATAGAGTCAAATCTAGTAAAAATCTTAAATGAATCAAACTGTATCACAGAATCCCTATGGATAGAAATTCCATGCTTGAATAATAAGAATATAGCAGTAGGAATATACTACCAACCACCTGACCAGGATGGTGATGGTGATTGTGAAATGCTCAGGTTGATTAGAGAGGCTATAAAAATAGAAAACTCAATAATGGGGATTTCAACTCCCCCATATTGACTGGGTACATGTCAACTAGGACAGGATGCAGAAATAAAGTTTCTAGACACCATTAATGACTGCTTTTGGGAGACAGGATACTGGACTAGATGGACCATTGAACTGACTCAGTATGGCCATTCTTATGTCAACTTTAATCAGATTCAGATCAAAACCAACCAGAACCTTTCAGAAGTTAGAAGTAGTTTGATAAAAGATTCCCCCCCCCCCTCTTTTACCAAAACCCATTTATTAATCCACCAGTCACCATTTCTTATTTGCAGTGCCAGGTCCTCCATAGGGGGCAGACAACTCAGTAGCTAGGGGCAGGTTCTCTCTATAGAAGACTGGCCAGGCAGCCTAATTCTTCCATACCAAGATCCTCCAGCTAGGGTGGCCTGCTGTTCTCCCTGCTTTAAAATATAGCATTAGGGGGCTTCACTTACATTTATGCCACAGAGTTCACAAAATCTTGGAGCATGCAGGATTCCTCTTTGTCTTCCCAAGAGAATCTGTCAGCCCCTAGAGAATCCTGGTGCCTGAAAACAGAGGTAGACTCTGTGAGTCTCTCCCCTAGCTAAGGAGATCATAGAGCAGATAAGTGAAGCTGTGGTCTCTTGGCCAGAGGAGGTTGTGGGGGGAGGAGAGAACGGGACTCCCCATGCAACCTAAAATAATTCGGACAAGCTTCTCACAAGCATATCAATTTGTGGTGTTTTTGCAAATCAGACCCCTGAATCTATTTAGGTGTCTTTTGCAGTGATGCAATATTACTAATGACATCACCATCTCTTTTTTCTCAGCCCTAGCTGCTGAGAGGGAAGGGATTTCTGGTATTAAGGGGTTGCCTTCCCTTTCTGCCCTGGGTTCTGGATCGGTAGGAGCAAGTATTTCTGCAAGACATCTAGTGCTATATGAGCAGGTTTACATTATGAAATGAAAGTGAAAACTCAGTGCAGTGTCCCTTCAGCATAGACTTTCCTCCATGTTTGGTGGAAAGCAGAGTTCAGCATTCATAGCATCTATTCTTCAGGTGTATTTCAGAAACTGCCCTTTTCCTCATATCTTTGTCTGACATTTGTCTGCTGAGAACAGGTAGAGCTTGCATGCCAAGGAACTAAGAGGACTTTTCTTTCTCATAGATTTTCATGCGGTATGGTCGCCAGCGATGGAAATTGAAAGGCAAAATTGAAGTGAATGGCAAGCAAAGCTGGGATGGAGAAGAAATGGTTTTCCTCCCTCTTATTGTTGGGCTGATCTCTATTAAGGTAAACACCCCAATTTGTACTGTCTAGCCACCTGCTGCTAAAAGCTGTCCATAAAGCTGAAATAGTATATGAGGCCCTGTTCCGAATACTACTGCTCTTTACCCTTGCAGGTCTCAGAAGTTAAAGGACTTGCTACTCACATTCTAGTGGGAAGTGTTACCTGTGAGACAAAGGACTTGTTTGCAGCTCGGCCTCAGGTGGTTGCTGTTGACATTAACGACCTTGGCACTATAAAGCTGAACCTTGAAATTACCTGGTAGTAAGTAGAACCGCTTTGCTTTTCAGCGGGTCAGCAGCATCTCAAAGCCAAGTAGAATCTCATATCCTCTTGTTTCCCTGTTGAAGAGCATTGGTACAGTGATGACTCCCCGCTTTACCATAGACTTCCTGTTTGACCTGAGGCTAGTCACTAAAGGTATATCTACACTTCGGGCGGCATGTAGAGTATAGACACTGCACGCCCAGCTAACACAGGTGTAAACAGCAATGTAGACAGTGAGGCACGACTTACTTGAGTAGAATAATGTAGACTGCCCTACGTGCCTGTATCTTAGGGTGTGTACCCTACATGGCTGTCTACCAGGGTTGCCAAACCTCCAGGAATACGTCCAACCAAAATTGGCAACCCTACTCTCTACAGGCCCTGGCAGTGCCTCCCATGTCTACACTGCTGTTTTTAGCAGCGTAGTGTCCTGTTGCCGCCACGCTGCCAGAGCCTTTTCCTGTCATTTATAGCTACACACCACAGTGATGAGTGTGGACACAGCTTGTCTCACTGCAGTGTGTAGCTGCACATACTCTACATGTCGTTTCAAGTGTATACAAGGTCTTAGTGTGCTTGTTCAGTTCTCTACCTGTACAAAGGGTAGAATAGCACTTCTCCACTTCACAGAGGTGTTATGGGGATAAATACATTAAAGACTGGGGCACTCAAATGATGAGGGGCATATAGGTGCCATACAGATGTTGCCTCAAACTCAAACATCTGAGGGCAAAATTGGGCCCTTATTAGATGCATGAAAAATCTCAGTTACACTGGTGCAAATTTTAGTGGAGATTTACACTAGCATAATAACCAAGAACAGCATTTGGCCCAGAGCATTAAAAACTAGCCTTCACATGCTTGACACATTGCTTCAGGGTAGTGGGAAATCCCTTGACATGTTCACCCCACAGCAATAAGCACAGGATGATAGAGCAAGGATTCAAAGCAAGATTTTATGGCATTTTAAAGTTGTATCTACCCGTCGTCTCTAAACAAACTCTGAAGTATTTAATATTTACATTTGTGTATGTTATATCTTACAATGCAATAAAGCATTAACCCAATCATGACAACTGCTGTATTCCATTGTGATGTAACAGCTCTATTAATAGTAGAGCGCCTTACTCCTAATTACTTTTGATACCTGTCATCTCAAATGCAAGAAAATTCTTCATGCTGTAGGAGTCACATCGTATTAGCATACATAAAATTATTCCTGGCAGTGGACTGTTTTTTATCCTAAAGGAGAATCGCACTTCTGAGCTAACTGTCTAATGAACAAGATTTTCTTTAATGTTTCACTTAAAAACTGAATTCTCCTTTTTAGATTTGCTGCTTAAATCCATTACTTTTCTTTTGTGTCAGGTGCAGATTATTCTAATGAACTAAATGAATAATAAAAAAAGAAACAATTTCCCTGTAATTGTGATGCAGTCTCATTCTGCCTAAGGTGGTGATTATTTAATTTAATTAATTTATTGCAGCCCATTTGATGTTGAGGACTTGACCCCATCCACAGGCAATGCAAACAAGACATCTGCTCTTCAAAGAAGAATGTCCACGTATAGCCAAGGGACTCCAGAAACTCCTACCTTCAAGGATCACTCATTCTTTGTAAGTTAAGTTTGGCCTCACATAATTATGTAAAGAGACCCTCACTGCCTCATCAAAATAGTAAATGCTTAATTGCTTTAAAATGCATTTTCCCCAGCTTCATCATTATGCCATGTTAAACTCTATGAAAAGCAACACACTTCCAGCTGTTCAGCCTAGAAGTAAAGCATGTTTAGGTTTCTGTAACCCTAAATATAATATGGTCAGTTATTGGATCCCCATTCTTCTGCTTGTAATATTTGAGGTGACTTTATACAATGTATATCTATTCAGCGATAGCAGTTTAAAACAATTAGAATGATCCTAGTTTGTGGTTTAATTTAACTCAGGATGAAATTCACCCTTATGCAAAGAATCTGCACAAGGCCAAGGTGCCATTTAAGTCCCACTTAAACCATATTTTGATGGGTTAAGTAGGATTGAAGTAATGCATTGGCCTTGCACTGAGGTGAATTTCACCCTCAATTAATATCTTTAAAGCTGGCCATTTAAGTGCTGTAACTATGAGGCATTCAACTAACTCCCCCTTTTGCTTTAACTGCTGAAGAAATGGCTACATCCTCCACAAGACAGGCCGCAGTTGTCAGTTTTAGATGCTCTGCAAGACACTTTCTTTGACAGGCTGCAGCGCAGTCGCTCTTTCAGTGACCTGCCATCTCTCAGGCTGAGGCCTAAAGCAGGGCTAGAGCAATATGTGAGTTTTGCTGGGGGGGGTGTTTGTGCGGGTGTGTGTAATGAATGATTGTTTCAGTGCTCACGTGGCTTTCTCATTTCCATGCATGCTCTGTTTGATCTTTAGCATCACAGATCATCTAGTTTGCTGACTGGTTGCAAGGGAGAGACTAGGAGTATAAGCCCAATGCTGCTCTCAGGAAAGCCAATAGCAAAATTCCCATTGACTTCAATAGGATCAGGATCACAGCCCCTATCTAGGGATGGGGCAGAGATTCAGCTACAAATGAGAGTCAGACAACCCGTCTTTAGGGATGCAAAGTTAGATTGGTCGATGCTCTATATTTTTCTTGTAATCTGACTTCCAGCACTGAAAGAATGTTTAAAAATGTATATACATTGGAAAAAAGCAACAACAACAACAACAACAAAAACAGAACTTAATATATTTAGACTTAGAATGAAAGATACAAAGAGCTCTGGGCAAAAGTTCAGTAGAACTTTGGATGCTTTAATCTTATAAACTAAGATGGTGTATAAATGCTTGCAGCTTTCTTCAGCAAATTGTCAGCAAAATATTTGTCATTTTGCATCTGCGTTGTGATCAGATGTGAGTTGTGAGCTAGTTTGCCGTGCAATTCAAAACTTTCTAGGGTAAGGACTATGTTAAACGACAAGCGTTATACTGTAGGCTTTCAATGTCATTCTGAAGAGATTCTTATACTTCCCATTTTGCTGTGATTTTTTTTTATCCTTTTAATGTTCTGCATTTCATTTCCCACTATCTACTTTAAAGATTGGTTAAAATAACAGAAGAATTTGTTCTAAAACTCCAGGATGGCTCAAACCTATTTATAGTGAAGAAAATGATAGAGATTTTTTTTTTTAAGGCCACATTATTCATACTAACGGAGAGTTAAATGTGAGATATTCATACATTTTGCTCCTTTTTACTGATGCCTTGTCTAACCAAAGGCTATTTTTCACTTTAAAAAAAAAATGCATTCTGGTGAAATTCTCCAGTCAGATCTGTATGGCAAGTTTTGGCTCCTAAATTTTGCTCCCCTACAATGTATAAAACTCCCATGGAGGTCAGTGAGAGATGTGCACATGTGTAAAATGTGGAGAGCGGAGATCCACTGCATAGACCTAAATGTAGAAAATTCTGTCCATCTATATACACTACTGTCTTCTACCTGTCAGTTTGTCAGAGAACTGGTGGAAACAGCATCATGCAAATTCTCTGTTATCATTGATCTTCTATGTCAGTGGTCTCCAACCTTTTTATGCACAAGAGCACTTTTTGAATGGGAGCTGCGGGGACGGTGCTGGGGGCAGCGCACGGAGCTGCCTCTCCCTCCCTCCCAGGGGCTGCATGGCCGTGCCAGCAGCCAGCCACTTCCGGGAGCAACATGGGACCACGGCAGGCAGGCAGGCAGCCTGTCTGAGCCCTGCTGCTTCGCTGGACTTTTAGCAGCCCAGAGATCGCGATCAACTGGCAGAGGCTCCAGAGGCGATCGATGCATTGGTGACCACTGTTCTGTGTGACCTATGTTCACCAGTTACTTTTTGTATAACAAATACATTAAATTTTTTGTCAAAAGTATTGCATGAGTAAGATTGTGTCCCTGAAAATCATGTAATATTAAACGTTAGCATGAGCTAGTTAAACAGTTTTGTGATTCTAGGATATTTTTTATTGCTTTAGAAATGGAAAAAACAAAACAGGAAGTCTGAGCAATCATTAAACGAGTACAGACCTGCACAAAAGAACTGTAACAATACAACAATGAACAGAGCTTTTCTATGTGAAGTAGTAAACTGAATAATGCAAATTAAATTGCTGTCTGAGAATTAATCCAATTATACCTGTTCAAATCTTACTGTTGTGTCACGCTCAATAGTGGGCTCAGTTTAGTTTGCTAACAGAAAAGATACTGACCAAGTTTCCCAGGTAGCAGGTAGTACTCCCACTGAAATGCGCAGGAGATGTGCCAGCTTATGCCAGGGCTGAATTTGTGTGTCTCTTTCTCTTTTACACAGACGTGTATCGTGTGTGATGCATACCCTGTGTTTTATTTTTACAAGTTTGCATTATCTTTGCAGTCCAATTCGCCAGACGACATCTTTGAAAATGGGATGGCAGGCACGGAGAAAAGACCAATATCTTTCAGCTTTGGCGATATACCCAATGGAGATTGTGCTCCCCCAGCCATCACTGTAGATTCTGCCTCTGCCCTTGACCCTTCCAGTCCTGAAATTACTGTCACACCTCCAGAGCACAAATCCTCAAAAAACCCAACGATGGACAGTTCCAGCACACACTCGTCCCTGGACTCTACACCTGAGTCAAAAGACTTGAAGTCACAGCCAGAGCATACACCAGTACATGAGAACAAGAAAAGTTCCAGAGTAGCCTCTGAAGTTCACCGAAAGCCTCCAGGCCCTGGGAGTGATAACCTGTTTATAGATTCTAGTGTCCCAGTGTCACTTCTACAGGAGACAGATGACGTGTCAGAATTGAAACCGGTGGAACTGGACACCTATGAAGGCAACATTACCAAACAGCTGGTAAAAAGGCTCACCTCCGCAGAGGCTCCAATGACACCTGAAAGGCTGCAGTGTGAGGGATCAATAAGTGGCGAATCAGAAGGATACAAGTCTTATTTAGATGGAAGCATAGAAGATGCCTTTCAGGGGCTTCTCCTAGCCCTTGAGCCACATAAGGAGCAGTATAAAGAATTTCAGGACCTGGACCAACAGGTGATGCATCTGGACGATATTCTCAAAGTAAGTATATTTTCAGAATACATCAACATAAAGAAAATCTGAATGAGTATGAGCGGCCCGATTAATTGTAAACAGCAAAGTACAATTTTTTCAGTCTGCTATCAAGAGCTCACTGGGAAAATACCTAAAACCAACTGATTCGCTCCAACCTTGATTGACCAACCATGTCTTTAGAGAGGCACATTTTAAAGCTTTGTTGTTTGCAGTTTGGTTACTATTCCCTTACGTTCTTGAGCAATTTGTATTTTAATTTAATTAGAAAGAAGTTGAAAAAGTAGTGGGGTACCATAATCAACAAATAATTGAATAAATTTCTCCCACTACAGAAATTACTTAGTGAAACTTTGACCTGCGTTATGCAGGAGGTCAGATCACAGCAGTCCCTTCTATCCATAAAAATCTACAGGCCAGATCCTCAGCTGCAATAATTCAGAATGACTTCATTGACATCAATAGATCTCTGCCAGTTTATACCAGCTGAAGTTCTGGCCCTATAACTGGATGAGTGGAATTGTTCAAAAATGACTAGGTGGCTTAGGAGCACAAGGTCTACAGAAAGTTACTGGGACTTGTGCTCTTAAATCATATAGGCTCTTTTGTAACTAACACCCCTAAGTATCTAAATCATAGAATCACAGAAGTGTAGGACTGGAAGGGACCTCGAGAGGTCTTCCGGTTCAGTCCTCTGCACTAAAGGCAGGACTAAGTAATGGTACAAATCCTGTAATTAGTCTAAGAATGAGACTGAAGCTAAATGGAAAAAGTATTTTACATATGTTACAGTACATAATGTCTTAACCTTAGATTTGTTTCACAGCTCTTCACTAATCACTGTGATGCACATTTTTCCCCACAAGAAGATATTCATGATTCTTTATCATGAGGACAGAGTTAATTGGGAATAACTGCTTTCAAATGCTTCATATTCCTATGCCAGGTGGTCTGTTGGAATGATCTGAGTAGTGTAGAATTAACCACATAATTGAAGAAGAGCATAACTAAGGAAAGGAGGGAGAGGTTGTCCTTTTGCATTACCATTTTAACATCTGTGTTTCCATTGGCATTTACAGCTACATGATACTTTTCCAAGTTAAGTGCTTTTCTGACAGCCCGTTCCTCCTGCTCTGATTCCCTGAACTAACTCCGAAGTGGATTTGTACATGAGAGACTACCAGTATCAGTTATTTTTGAACTTCCCAGCTGCCCTGCTGCTTGTGCAAATGAGGTCAGCTGTCAGAACAGTACTGAGGCACGGGAAAATACTCATTTTCTCTCTCAGTGAAGCATATCATACAAAGGAACAGAGGGGGGATGCATGTGCAGGTGGAATACTTGGACTCTTGAGACCACTGCTTCTTTGAGATCGCCATTCAACCTGTTAATTTGCTTGAGGATTGAGACTGGGGGTCACTAACCGAGTTGCTGGACTTCACGTTCAAAAGGTCAAGACAGAAGCTTGTTCTAGCTGAAGAAAGCTTCTCTTGACTATGGCAGCAGGAAGAGAAAATTGACAGTGCAGTTGCTACAGTTTTATTTTGTACAGAACAGGAAGCTGAGTTACTAGCCCATCAAACATGTAAACTGAATGAAAGGCTGGATGACACATACCTATCTCACAGGGGTGTTGTGAGGATTGTTTGTTTAATGCTTATACAGCCTTTGAAGGTGTAAGATGCTGTAAATGCTAAAGTATTAATATTATGTACAGATGGCATAGATGCAAAACTCCAAATCATCCCAAGCTGTGGGAAAGTGTGGTTTTGGAATCAGATCTGAACTTCCCAGTTAGCTCATCACTCACTAATGGGCTAAACCAGAACTCTGAATCTTAATACCAACTTTTGGGAAGGTTCTGTTCTGGAACCATACTTTGTGTCTTCGGGCCGTCTGTGATGATGATGATGAGTATAGCTAAAACTGTAGAAATTGCTGTGCAAAACTGCTGGAGCTGATCCTAAGTCAAGTTACCGACTTACACGCTGATCTTGCAAGATGGTCCACACAAGCAAACATCTGTGCCCATGCAGAGCCCCACTGACTTCAGCATGGCTGCACACAGAACACAAGGTCTGCCTGCATGGATCACTTTGCAGGATTGGGGTCTTAGAGATTTCTTACAGAGGCCATGAAGCTTTACTTACACTTTCTCCCTGTTGTTCTGAGTTTCTCACTCAGTTCCTCCCTAGTGATGAAAAAAGGCATCTCCTCTGGTTGGAATTGTTACTTTCTGGGTTATAAAATTGCCTTTAGGGATCTCCTTGATTATGTTTATCATTAAAAAGCACTGTCTCCTTGGGTGTCCAGTACCACGATATTTGATAGACTAATGTCTTGCTTTCCTCCTGCTTCCAGTCCTGTACAGTAATCTGGAGAGATGGGACCAAATTCATACCAGATTTAAACTCTATTGGAGTTATCCCAGGAATGAATTTGGCCCAGTACAGCTTAAATGAATGCATGTAATTAAGCTTCTGTACCTAAAATTACTGCTACGGAATGTGCCTTACGTTTTCAGCCTCCCACATGTTAATTAACACACTGTCCTCTTTAAGGCCATCGAAGATCTTTTCACTTGACCTTAAGTGAAATGTAGGACAGAGTTGAACCCCTGACATGTTTTCTCTTTGGAGCTTTTTCAGTGTGCAGACTTTGACTGTATTTCTTATGAAGGTTTGAAATTAATATAATCCAATAAAATTAAGTTTTAAAGCATATAAAAAGTTGTAAACTTCAATGTTATCCTTTTTTCAGTAGTTAAATATATTTTTGGTGTTCATTGGTTTGTTCTGCCTTTGCAGTGCAAGCCAGCAGTAAACCGAAGCAGGTCCTCCAGTGTCAGTCTAACAGTTGAAAGTGCTTTAGAAAGCTTTGATTTCCTGAACACCTCTGACTTTGATGATGAGGATGGTGGAAGTGATGAGGTTTGTAATGGTGGAGGAGGTGCTGACTCAGTATTTTCAGACACTGAGACTGAGAAGACTAGGTAAGTCAATAGTGACAGCCAGCTTGTGGTTCTCAAGGCAAGCTGCTACACTAGTTCTTTGTCACTAACAGAGGATCCTGGTGCACACGTTATTCAAGGAAGATGAAACTAGATAATTGAGGTTATAAATCAAGAGGTTTTCTAGTGGTTAACAAACCTGAAACAGTCCAAATGCAGGTATCAATTTTTCTTGTTCAAACAGCTATACTCTGTCCCCCAAAAGGGAAGTGTAATAAATTGGCACACTAGAGATCAATATCTGCAGAGCTTCTTCCTTGATATAGGTTTGGACCTGGTTTTCCTTGGTTTGGATTTAGTAACTAATTCCTCTCTGTTTTTCCTCCCACCCCTGTCTTTTCTCTCTAGCCCAATGAGTCTTTGCAGTGGATTAGGATTGTCAGTAACAGTAACACAGGGCCAGATTTAAACAGCATGATGTAGGTTTCCTTTGGAATGCAAGAGTGATGACTGGTACTTGTTCATGGCCCTGCATGTTACATGCCCTCATTCCACCACTGTCTTTGTGAGAGAAGTAGTTGTGTGTTTGTTATGTGCTGTCATGTCACCTTGTGAAGCTGACTGTGTTTTATCATTAGATCCTCATATATACATTTGTAACCTGAGGAGAACTAAAACATGACCCAAAAAGTCTACACACTGCAACTATGACTGCAATAGGAGCAAAGAACACACAGCAGTCTCCTAAAAGGGAAGCTACATTTCCCACTGCCCATCATAGCACTTGTAAGGGATTTTCCAGCACAACAAGCAATCACCATTCTGCCATTGGGGGGGGGGGGGGGGGGGAGAAGAGGAGAAGAACCACCTCATTGTATACTTCCCCCCACCCCCCAAAAAAAACCTTGGACTTAACGTGGAAATAAATTATATAAGTTACGTTGCTTGCTAACCTAGGCATTATTAAATTCATCCTGCTCCTGCTGATGTGAATGACAAAACTGCCTGCAGAGTCAGTGTATATGTATGTACTATGGTGCACCATGTATAAGCACCATAGCAATGAGTTAAGTGAATTCGCTTAAAATGAAAAGGTTTCCTTTTTTTCCTAAAGATGACTTTGAAAGCAGCCTCAGTTCCTACTCTGATTTTAGGTGAATTTGAATGCATAGTTTAGAGCATCCACCTAAAGCAGTGCAGGTGCTGTGATTTTTAAAACATGTAAATGTGTGTTTGCATCTTGGAAATCAGAATCGAGCCCTACTTTCAAACCATGAGAGAACATTGGTGCAACAACAAGAAAATGGAAATGATTTAAACACAGTGAGAATAAGTATTATCATGTGGAAAAAATATGGTGAACTGTTTGTTATACACACTATGCCTAAAACAGCAGATGGAACCCTCATGTCTCTTATTCCAGCCATGTTTTCTTTTACTGACAATTAAATCTGGTGCCTGCAAAACACTGATAAATTAGTTCTTAATGGTTTAATTTTTGAGAAACCACAAATCAATAATGCAGTTTAATCCAGAACAATTTGGTAACTAATAATGTCAACAGATGAAAAAATAACAAGTGCTAACAAGGTCAAATTTCAAAGACTTCTTGGTGAGTTCTCCACAAAAGAGGCATTGTTCTGGAGAAACAAGTAGACCACTGTGGAAGCAATTTGTCTTTTAAATGTGTACAATCATTCCACATTCATTACACAATGTTACTGCCAAGTTAAGATATGATGTATTCATTAAAAGGTTTCTGGCTTATCAAGGGCTCTTTGGTTACAGATCACTGCTTGCAGCAATTCTTCTTGTGCCTGATGTTAGTCATTTTGAGTTAACGTGCTCTGTCTGCATGAGAAGAAAATCGACTCCTTACCCAACCTCCTGCATTAACAGTTACAGGTCAGATCACCCAGAAGCCAGAGGGCACCTCAGTGAAGCTTTGACTGAAGACACAGGAGTTGGGACCAGTGTAGCTGGAAGTCCTCTCCCACTGACCACAGGGAATGAGAGTCTTGATATCACAATAGTTAAGCATTTGCAGTACTGTACACAGCTCATTCAGGTACAACTGCTCTTTTTGGTTATATTTTTATAATATTCCTAGAGGCATTTGTGTGCCAGCTACTTAGGGTTTAAATTGGCTGGTGAATTTAGTACTGGGTGAAAGCAAGGCAGGATTACTGCTAGATTGAGCCAGTTGAGGGGCTGGCTGACACCAAGAAAGCTTCTGCAAATGTAGCTCTTCAAATGTGCCTCAGTCGTGACCTGCCAGACCTCTGTTATGCCACTCCTGGCCCTCTTCTGAGCTGAGCGCAAGACTTGCAACTATAGGGCAGTTGTGACGTGAACTACTGGTGTGCACTACAGAAAGTGCAGACCACTCAATTCACTTTCCCATTGGACCCAAATCCTGGCACTGATCCTGCCACTGACTTCTACTCCACACTCAAGAGCAGCTGCAGGTCAGCCTTGTTATGTGACTGAAGATTTCCAGAGGTGACATGGAAGCCCATTCATTCATTGTTAACTCTAGCTAAACCCCAGGCCACTGGAAGTCAACCAAGATGTGTGTATTATTTAAAAGCAAAAGGTATTTTGGGTATAAAACCAAGATGATTCTTTAAATGCAGGGATTGTAAAATGCTACCTTTGCTTTGGACCCTATGTGCGAGCACAGTGGAATGTTGCACTGAAGTGCAGTCTCTGTGTGAACCAAGTCTGGATAGTTATACATTCCAGGAAGTTTTTCCTCCCTCACCAAAGTAAAAACTTGTCCCAGGATCTTCTGCTTCCTGAAGGGTGCCTCCTTTGGAGAACATCAGTGTTTTCCTATTGTATTGGAATACTGTATATTGGAGCCTCATTTACTGCATTAGGCTCTTCATTCCCACACAGACAGTTAACATCTACTTCCAGTGGCCACGGGCTCACTGCTAGAATGGAAATCAAGTCCTGCTTCTGTCATCTTGCTGATTTAGAGAGCTAAATCCCAGCCATGTAGAATAAGGAAGAGTATTGGTCTCAATACAGGAGTAACTGCATGAAATTCTATGGGCTGCACATGTTATGCAGGAGGTCGAATAGATGATCTAATGCTCTCCGTAGAGTTTAAGACTAGGGCAAGGAGTTAGGTGCCTAAAGCAGCACTTTGCTATTTAAATGAGTATTTAGGTATTTCAGTATAGGCATAAAAATTGGGCCCCTAAGAAACAGTGTGCAACAACTGCAAAATATACATGCACAGAAGCTTTAAGGAGATACTATGCAGTAGAACCTCAAGAGTTAAACACCAGAGTTTAAAAACTGACCAGACAACCACACACCTTATTTGGAACCGGAAGTACACAATCAGGCAGCAGCAGAGACAAAAAAAAACAAAAACGCAAATGCAGTACACTGTGTTAAACGTAAACTATTAAAAAAAGGAAATGAGTATTTTTCTTCTGCATAGTAAAGTTTCAAAGCTGCATTAAGTCAATATTCAGCTGTAAACTTCTGAAAGAACCATAATGTTTTGTTCAGTTATGAACAACCTCCATTCCTGAGGTGTTTAACTCAGAGGTTCTACAGTACAACCAGTTTCTAACTGCAGTTCTTACAGATTAAAAATATCTGTATTCAGATCAGACTATTTCAGCAAGATGAAACATCTTCAGGACTCTTAGTAGGGTTCAGTAATTTTTTTTTTTTTTTAATCCTTGTTTTATTAGCAAATTGTGTTCTCCGGTAAAACTCCATTTGTTGTAAGAAACCTCCTGGATAAACTGTCCAAGGAGATCGTAGTAGTGGAGAACCTTGCACAGATCAGCAGTGAGAACATGGGGAACATCATTTCTGTAACTGAAGGTAAGTAGCAGTATGGGGCTTGCTCTTTGGAAAGGCTGGGCATATGAATGTGTGTGTGTGTGTAAGTCCTCCTAAGCAGTGATTTGTCTGACTTTTAGTAAATTCCATTGCACTAAATGTTGAGACAGTTGCAAATGGACACTGACTGGTATCAGTCAACAGATGGTGGCAGGAGACCTCAGGCTGGGCTAAGGGTAGGATATCCAGAAAGGCAAGGGGAGAAGGGAGAGATGCTCATTATTTCTAATGTGCCTCCTTTCCTCTACCACACACAAAAAAAGCAGATGGCTGTAATAGTAAAGGGTATTGCCAAAGCAACTGGTGTGGCGTCTCCTCTGAGAAGCCAGATTCTTCCTCTACCTCTCCTTGTCCAGAATGCGGAAATTATCTGGGGGAGCTCTAGTTTACAGGATCAGAGGCATGACACAGTCTCTCAATAGTTTGTCTAGGAGACTACTTTTAATTATCATTATTGATTAACACTTAGCAATTCTGTAGCATCTTTAAAGAGTTTTACAAATATTATTAACTCTCACAAGCCCCGTGGACTAGGCAAATATTGTTAGCATTATTCTGCTGATCAAGAAACAGAGGCAAAGCACTTTTGCCCCAAAAGGAGAGTGTGCCAGAACCAGGTTTAGAATTCTGTAGTTTGTGGTTCCCAGTCCTGTGTTCACACTATTACCTCACATCTCTTTGGTACTTAATGGTAATTAAATAACTATTTTCCAGTTCCCAATACTGGATCAAAAGCAATTTTGCTTTCAACATTTGGGAAGCCAAAACACCTTAAAAGCTCTAAGAGCTAGCACTTCCTGTGCATTGGGAAGTTGACTACTCAGCAGTGGGGTGGGAACAAGTATTTATCTACCCTTATGTTTTTGTTATACTAACACAGCAATCTGATCTCTGCGATTTTGTTTCACTTGTTTTGTTTTTCCCCCCAGCAATTCCAGAATTTCATAAAAAGCTATCACTGCTGTCTTTCTGGACTAAGTGCATGGGTCCCACAGGGGTGTATCATACCTCTGCAGACAAGATGATAAAGCAGCTGGATGTCACTTTTGCCACAGCTGTGAATGAAGAATGCCCAGGACTTGCAGAAACAGGTAGATTCTTCAAAAAACAAAATTTCTACCCACAAGTCAAGGTGGATCTGTCTTGTAGTGGGCTTCTGAAAAACGCCAATATGCGGAGACCAAGTTTTGCTTATCTTCAGTTACAACTTTTCAATCCCACAGAAGTCAACTGGGATGTGTTTCAAAAACCTTACCTGAGAGTAACTGATTTAAATGTTTTTGCCACAACTTATAAAGTCAGAAGATTTTGCCCAAAATCATAAACCCAAAGAAATTAACTGTTTTTAAAGTCCACATGATTATTAAAATAAAAAAGGATGACTAGATCTGATAATTTATTAGTTTAGTCAGATATTAGGGGGAAATTCTCTGTTTGCACTGCCCATTTCATTCTCTTGCCTGTTCTGCCTGCCAAATTCACACTGATGTCAATAGAAGCTTTGCGTATGAAGATAAAATAGCAAAAGATCCATGCTCCAGGCCAACTCCTACCCCTAGGCAATTTCATTGACTTCCGTAGTATTACAGAGGTGCAACTGGGCACAACATTTGGTCCTCTGTTTAATAATGCACTGTCAGGTGGAGAGAAAGGATGGTTAATGGATAGGGTGGTGCATTGGCTTCAAGAGTGTCAATTGTTGGCACAGCCACAGACACCCTGTGTGATGTAGGGCAAGTCACAAACTGCTCAGTCCCCCTTCTGGAAGTTGGCAATAGTTCTTCCCTACCTCAACAGTTTCATCAGGATAGAATCTACTAATGATTGTGAGGAGCTCAGATATTACACACATGAGGACCAGAGAGAGAGGACAATGTTGCCCTTAGTAAAGATTAGAAATACTGATGCTAGGATGTGTCTGGGTTTTTTTTTTTGTTTTTTTTTTGTTTTTTAAGTTCTACCTTTCTTTCATGTTTTAAAGTGTTGAACTGAGTTAATTGCAGTGTTTTCTCTGCCTAAAATTTTTTGCTCTTGTTAATACAATGTTCCTTTGTCTTTTCCTGCTCCACGTAGTATTCAGAATCCTGCTGTCTCAGATCCTCGACCGAACAGAACCAGTCCTCTCATCCAGTCTGTCCTCTGAAATCCTAACGGTTTTTCAGTATTACAATTATTTTGCCAGCAACGGCGTTAGCGACCTTGGAAGCTATTTGTTGCAACTTGCAAAAGAAGGTAGAGTGTTTAAGTTCTGGCTGGTAAAAGGGAAATGTATCAAGGTGCTTTTGAGCATCAGATAAAACAATTCAGCTCTTGGGCTGATTTTTCATTAACCAACAGGGAAAAGAGGGAAACAACTGCCTTGGGTGTTTGAATAGGATTGCAGTGGCACCTGTGTATACTGAAGAAAGGGGCGGGTATGTCCAACTGACACTCCCCCCTCTCCACCCTTACATGCTCATGAGTATTAAAAACAAGTGTATAGAAAGAACTGTTTTAGGGCTGGATGGTACTGTTGGTTTGGTCCCAAAATTTGGAAGGTGCCGAGTGCCCACAGCTTTTACTGATTTCAATCTCTTTGTGCCCATCATCCCTTTTGGGCCGAACTCATGAAGTGCTGAGCAAGTTGCGCAAACTCTGTGCCTTGCCAGAAGGGCTCGGCACTTCAGAAGACCCGGCCCTGTGAACTCAACAGGGCAACAGAAACTTGGCACCTCTTGGGACCCAGCCCATCATGCTCTAGACTTTCGCCCCTGGAGACGTGAATTTCAGTTGTTAATCTAGTGCATCTGAAATGGAGTTTGAGGGGGGACTCCTAGTCCCCTGTTCTACATGTCATACTAGCACATCTTGGCATAGCTGCCAGCTTTTATTCAACAGACACTAAAGGACTGGGATAGGAGAGATGTTCAGTACTGAGGCACGTTAGCAGGGGCTGTCAGCAGAGATGGACATAAGTGGGCAGGAAAAACTGGCACATGATGTCCTTGGTACCAATATATAGCAGAGGAGAAGATATGACTCAAAGCCAGGCCTTCCCCCATAGTGCTTCCACGGGGCTGTGTGGAGAAGCTTGCACAAAGCCTGCTCTCAATATGGCTGGCTGAAGCCAATGCTATTAGACACTCACTCTCATGAGTCCTGTCACTTTTCTAAAACAAAACAAAAACTAATAACCAATATAACATCACTATTACTATAATCTGATATCAGTGTCCAGTGTAAACTCCATTCAAGAGTCATGTGGTCTTAGATATGGAAAGTGCCTAAGGAAAACACACCTCAAACTCAACTCTCCCCGTAGGATATTAAAGTTTCCCTTGTTACAATCCCTGATTAGAATGTGAGTTTTCTAGCTGCGGTAAGATTTGATGATTTTACTTTGGGCTCGGAATAAGATACCTAACATCCCATTTAGCCCCTCCACACACATTACTCCTGTGGAGAACGTATGCCAGTTCTCAGCAAGAGTATCTGGGATACACAGCCCAAAAAGTAAACCACTCCAAGTCAGAGCATTGCAATGCTGGCAACTCAATGAAGCAGGAATTTTTCACCTCTCCTTTGTGCCAGTGGATAGCTGTTTTAAGTGGAAAGGAGCAACATAACACCTGGGGAGAATAAATGAACAAAAGGAGAATATTGACATCTCTTTCTTTTACATTCTAGCCTCAGTGGTTCAGAAGCTGCAGACATTAAAAGATGAAAAATTGCTACAGAATATAACTGAGCTAACCTCCAGCAGTCTTCCACCTCAGCAGGAAATACTGAGGTCCTTGGCTTTACTTCTGACTGAAAATAAAAATGAAATTGGCGAGGCTGTGACATTACTCTTGTCAGCTTCAGCAGAAAACAGGCATTTCAGGGAGAAGGTAGGGGACAGAGGAACCATACCTAACTGAAAAAACAACGTACAACATAGACCTATATAAGCATGTTCTGTCTAATGTGTCAAGTAACTTCTCAGAGTCTTGCAGAGTTATTGTAGCTATGTTGGTCCCAGAATATTAGAGAGACAAGGTGGGTGAGGGAATATCTTTTGATTGGATTATTTTATTTGGACCTGAAGAAGAGCTCTGTGTAAGTGCAAAAGCTTGTCTCTGACCAGCAGAATTTGGTCCAATAAAAGATACTACCTCACCCATCTTGTTTCTCCAAGTCTGACATAATATACAAACATGCAGGTATGCCTATTGATACCTGTCACAGTAATATCTGGTCACTAATTTAAAACTATTTGGTTTGCACTGTATTCTCCAATCATCTATCTTCTTTCAGCATTAGTGGGTGTGCTGGGTTGTTTATCTGGTGATTATTGAAATGCGGCCAGGCCATTCTTCAAGCACTGCCCTTTTGGAAAGAGATGGGGTCTGATATTTTGCTTGGAAGGTGGTAAGATCTGGGCAGCATCCCAATTTCTAGAGGAAAGGAATTGCTGATGAGCAAACAATCAGCTTCATGGTCCCTAATTAGGTGATAAAAAGAATTTGGATCTAGTTTAGATAAAACATGATTTGAAATTAAGGCAGTATAAACAAGTGAACTAAAGAGAAGGGAGAGGTAATGATTGACTTTTGTACCTGCAATACCCTTCCCCATTTCTGCTGTTACCCCAGTGAAAGTTCACTCTTGGGTGCTTTGGTTGTGAGGAGGGGGCAGAACAGGAGGAGGGTGTGATGGGTCCGGAGGGGGTGGGGACGGCAATCCAGATCAGTGAGAGGTTGCGTCACTATTTGCCCTGCAACCCAGGGTGCACCTCAATGCTTTGCTGTTGTAGTTCCCAGCCTAGACTGCTCACAACCAGCCTACCAACTTGCAGGTCACAGCCTGAGTGTGTGTTAAACAGCCCTTGTTCAGTGGCTCTGACTCCAGCAGCTTGTCTATAGCCCCACTCTGCCTGCTAGCAGCCATGATTACAAAACCAGCAAAGTGACCCCAACAAGCTCCCCGTCCCAAATTTCCCCCAAGTCGTGTATTGTAGAATATCCAGCCCTCTCCTGGACTGTTCAGAGAAATAAGGTCCATTTGTTCCTCTAAAAACATAACCTACCGCTGCACTGGGGTAAATACACCCTTTCATTTAACACTGCACTGAGTTAGTTCATAGTAAAACTAAAACAAATGTATGAATAATAGGTCATAGGTTGAGTGATGCCAAGTAACTGGAATAAAGTTAGAAAGATCACAAGCAAATGAAAGTGAAAACATGCGTCTAAACTTAGCAGAGTAAGACACGGGTTTTGTTCAAGATGGTTTCTCTCACCAGTCTTGACTAACTTTTTCTCAGTCAGGACCTTCTTCAAAAGCATAAAGGGCTGGTTTCTGTAGTCTTCCTATGTAAAAGATCTTTGCCTAAGTAGGCTTCTCACCTATAGTCAGTTCCAGAGACTTCAGCCCCAGCTTGGTTAAAGGACCCATCTTTCTTAGTATGCCAAGAGCTCTGTTCTCTTGTTTTTCTAGTCATGGATGCCAAAGATGGCTTCTGTCCTTACTTATATCTTCCAAAGTTCTATGACTGTTTCAAGATGCAGGATGAGCTCATGCCATTATTCCCGTCCTATGGGCTTCTCACCCCCCTGTATGTAAATGGGGCTTCCATTGTTTTGATTCCACCATGCTTAATTTATCTAGAAGACTGGTGTAATAGGTTCACTACTCACTGCTGGCATACCTCCTCATGGCTAACCTGGGGATTAGTTTGCCACTAGTTGGATGCTCTTTCCTGCAGTCACTCAGCCTGTTGTCTCAATCTCACACTCCAGAAACCAGGGTAGTAGTCTTCCTTGTGACGCAGCTGCTCCCTCTTCGTGACTTGGCCCTCCGGTCAGGTCACTATAGTCCTCCCCTTCCGGGGTCTGTCAATGTCTCTCTGGATACGCTATTCCAGGTAGTCTTCCATCCTATGTCCAAGGCTGTGCCACTTCCCCAGTGTCTGGTAGGGGAAACTGGGCCCTCCATCTGCTCCAAGTTCCAGCTCACAGACCCTATGCTCCACAAGTATGGTCTATTTTCTCTCAGACCTGGTTGCTCCTTCCCTGGGCTCTGTCCTACTCCCTCCTTCTATCTTCTGGCACCTCTGGGGTTGCCACCTGTCTGAGCTTCCTTTGCTCCCCCTGGCTGCTTTCCTCTTGGGTGTCTTGCCAGATCATACAATCTCTAACATACTTTTCTCCTGTCAGAGAGTGACTGCAGATTTTCTACCTATAGCCCCCTTCTGGTGTTAGCTTTATAGAAGCCCTGGCTGTTCCTGCCCAGGTGAGCTTCATCCTTAATTAAGCATTATGGAGCCCTGGCTTCCCTCCAGGTGCAGCCTATGCAGTTAATTGGCCCATCTAGGCTACCTTTATCCCTTCAGGTCTGGTGTGGGATGAACACCTCATCACAACAGATAAACAGGTCCTTCTCTCCTGCCTGGGAGGGAACCTGTTTTTCCCCAGATTGGAAAGCCTAATATCAATGAGTATCAGTAATGCCTTATGTAGTGTTAGTGTGTATAATTCACAATGATATTAATCACCAGCATGTCATAAAAGATCTCTCTGTACACTTTTATAACACAGTACTATTGTATACAATCAGTTGATTCAACTGCTTATTGCTTGAAGTCCCACCCACCCACTGTCTTTAGACTAGTAAACCTTTTACAATGTAGTCTTTGACAAGTAAAACCCACACCAAGCTTCCCTCTCCTGCTGGGTGTCTCCTATAAATTAATGGAGATATCCCATCTCCTAGAACTGGAAGAGACCTTGAAAGGTCATTGAGTCCAGCCCCCTGCCTTCACTAGCAGGACCAAGTACTGATTTTGCCCCAGATCCCTAAGTGGCCCCCTCAAGGATTGAACTCTCAACCCTGGGCTTAGCAGGCCAATGCTCAAACCACTGAGCTATCCCTCCCCCCTATCCCACTTGTTAGTGTGAGGTTTGCCTCCACCCGTTATTAACTTGATGGATCTGTTTAGGTGATATGTAAATACATTCTCATTGTCTTTCAAAGTACTTTGGAAGTAACTCATAGGGAGGGAAAACATGTTCCTTTGTCTAGTGCAGACCTGTTTACCAACTCCTCTGGAATGCTTGGTTTAAACACACTTTAGTCATAAGTCTAGCATATACCTTTACCTGTGTACACACAAGAATATTAATCAGTCAGTTATTAGTTTTCAAATGATACCTCACAAGGCATGTTTTGTACTAAGATTATTACAAGAGTGTCGAGGGGGTGAATACAGGGGTGCTTAGTGTAACAGGGGAAATGACAGAATGCAAAAGAAGGGGAGAGAAAAATGCTCACTCCTTTTGGTCATCTTCCTCTGTCCCTCTATTCCCTCTTTCCTCAGTCTTTCTATATTTTATCCTCCCTCATTTTCCAACTGTGCAATATCAGTGCTCTGTACTACCTTGCCCCTCTTCTGCATGGACAAAAAAAAATGTCCCCTTCTCCTAGCACAGGCCTGCTGCATTTATGTCTGGTTCACTGCTAACGGGAAAAGGCAGCATGGTGCTTGTATCAAAACAGCCTGGAATTCACTAGGAGAAGCTGCCTGCTCTTGAGATTTGCGACTAACACGGATTCTTGTTTGTTTAGCAGTGAACATTTCTAGAACTGAGCTGTGAACTTGGTTTAGCAGGTTCTGATAGCTTTGTGATAGTCATTTGCATTCTCTCTGAGGTCCAATCCAGCCTAGGTCACTAGTGATCCAAAGTCATTACCACCCCTGGGCCTAGGGGGACCACCTTGAAAGGGGAGAGAGCAGTTCAGTCTCCATCATGACCCACTTACTTCATGGCCTCTCTGAGAAACTTCCATCAAGGGCACCAATTATTGTTGATTGCTTTAATGTGCACACTTTCTTGCTAAGAACTGGACCAAGACCACTAGCTCTTCCCACATACATCACAAAACTTGGGCTGGATTTCAATCAGTGATATACCCCATTATCATATCCAGAGCCATCCAATTACCCAATACATGATGATTTTTTCCTTTTCATTCCTGTATCCACATTGTTAGGTAATTTGGTTTTCCGTGTTTGGAAATGTAGTGATACATACATTACTTTCACTTTTCTGCTCAACACCGCTACAAAACATCTTAATTGATGTCCTTCTCTGTTTTCCAGGCTTTAATTTACTACTGTGAAGTGCTAACACAGCCTAATCTCCACCTACAGAAAGCAGCTTGTATGGCCCTGAAATGCCTTCAGGTAAAATGTGAAGCAATCAGTTGTTGAACTTTGTTCTTGCTTTGAACTTCCATGGGAGAACAAAGTAAAGATTCTATTCAATAGAACAGCGGTTCTCAAACTGTGGGTTGGGACCTTATTTTAACAGGGTCCCCAGGGCTGGCTTAGACTTGCTGGAGCCCAAGCCCCACCACCCCGAGCCAAAGCTGAAGCTCAAGGGCTTCAGCCCTGGGTGGCAGAGCTCAGGTTACACGCCCCCTCCCTGGGGCTGAAGTCCTTGGGCTTCAGATTTGCCTCCCACCCCGAGCGCTGGGGCTCAGGCTTTGGCCCCCCCACACCCAGGGCAATGGGGCTCAGGTGGGCTCACTCAGCCTTCGGTCCCCGCCTCCTGAGATCGTGTGGTAATTTTTGTTGTCAGAAGGGGGTCGTGGTGCAATGAAGTTTGAGACCCCCTGCAATAGAGCCTCCTGAGCACAGAGATGCACATACAGCAAGACGCAAACAGCAGCAGCAACATGAGCTTTGCTTTATATTTTGTATTTTGTGCCCTGATATTTTACAAATGGCTTGTTGGCCTGAATTGTTTAGAATCTTGGTTTTTAAAGCAATCAGTTTCGGATGATTAATTATGCATCTGTCTCTTTGTGCCTTGATAGAAAGGATCTTATTTATCTTAGGCGATAGAGGGTATGTCCTACCTGGAAAAAAAAAATCCAGAGTACAGAGTCTTGGTAGAGGGGAAAAAAATTGTTGTCTTGAGCAAAATTATAATGGACATAGCCAAAAATTGTAAAGGGGGGAAGGGGGGCGGGGAGAGAGAGAGATGGAGATATAATAGCTGTTCTCAATCCCTGAACCCTCATATGGTCCCTGAAGTTAGGTATCTGTAGTAAAAAAAAAAAAAAGGTAATATTTCATGAGATATAGACATTACAGAGTGGTGATCCCTCTCGAAACTGCCCTCCAGAGAATATAACTGTACAGTGTAGCCACATATCAGTCCCTGTATCCTTATGTGCATACAGCAATATCCTCTAGCTATTGTGGGACAATGCACCCTCTGTAACTATGACCTTCCAGCTCAAACAAGAGCCATGCAGTGATTATGCGCAGATGCCAATAGGACATAAGGGCATTATACCATTAATACTACTAGAATAACTGGTTCTAAAGGGCTCTTTAATCTAGCAGAGAAAGGTATAAAAGAACTAACGGTGGAAGCTGAAGCCACACAATTCCAATAGAAATAAAGATACATATTTTTAACAGTGAGGCTGATTAACCACTGGAGCAAACTACCAAGAGATCAAGATTTGGGGACTTCTGGGAAGATATGCTTTAGCCAAACACAAGTTATTGGGCTAAGTACAGGGGTAGCTGTGTGAAATTTAAAGGCCCATGTTATACGGGAGGTCACCCTAGATGATCTAATAGTCCCGTTAAAAATCTATGAATCTGTGAAGAACCTGCCTACAATGGAAAATGGAAACACTTGAGATTTTACTCTTAGCTGACCTGCACACCCACCCTAACCTTAGCCCTACCCCGTTGGCTGGGTTTTTCTGCTATTCTCCTCCTGCAGAGGAGATGGGAGAGAATGAACCAGGACAGATAGTTATGTTGCTTAATGCGCAAATGGAAAGTGCTCAGATACTACAGTGATGGGTAAAGTATATAAGAACCAGAAGAGAAGAAGAGAATCGCTATTTGGAAAAAGACATCAAATTAAACTTTTTTTAAAAAAATAGAATAAGTCATCTCCTATTTTGGAGCCACATAAGCTATGTTCCTTTAAACACCTTCTTTCTGGTGTGATGGGACAGCACCCATCTCTGTTCCACTCATGACCACTTTCACAGTTGTAGCATCCATGGCAAGGGCAATCACAACTGTTGCTCTGTCCAAAGGTCTGAGATTTTTGCATCGGAAGTACAGAACAGAGTTACTCCTCGCTCTCTGGGAAAGCAACAAATTGAGCTCAAACATAGAGATGCAAATCGCTGTTTGTATGTGTCTGGGGTGGGAGAGAGATGTGGAGGAGGTTTATGTATACCCACACAAGAATACAAATAGATAGTAACTGGTAATGTCAACACACATTTTTTCACTTTCTAGGCTACTGAAAGTATTAAAATGCTAGTTACGCTCTGCCAATCTGACAATGAAGAAATCAGAAAAGTAGCGGCTGAAACCCTTCTCTCTCTTGGTGAGTTGTGTGTGTTCTATTTATTTTACTGTTGTATGTGTTAAGTATCTACTTAACACAGCCAAGAAGCATACACGTTTTAAGACAATAAAAATACAACCGGATCTGTAGACTCAAATAGCTTAAAAAGAAACCAAAAGAAATTGGACCAAAACGGGGGGAGGAGGGGAAAATCATACAAAAAGGAGGAAGAAGAGAAGCTAAAAATGGTTGAGGAAGGACCTGACCCTAACAGAAATACCTTGCTGGCAACCTGGACCACAAATATTAAAAATTCCATAAAGGCCTACCCTGTGCAAAGTAAGATGAGAAAAGGGGTAGGTTTTCTAACTTAGTGTTTCTCAACCTTTTTGATACCAGGGACCAGCTTGCTGCCTTTGTAAACTGTGTCAGGGAGATCTCAGGGACTGGCACCAGTCTACGGACCAGTCGCTGAGAAACATTGATCTAACTTACACCTTCTGACGTGGCCCTATTGGTGGGGGGGGTTTCCCTACAACTCTGCCCCCTTATTCCCTCAGCCAGTAAATTACACTGACACATATTCACCATGACAAACCAGCATGTTACTAATCCCTCTATATAGCCCCAAATTTGGCCTTCTTTTCTCAAACCCAAATAAAATTAACCTTGGGTCAGAAAGCAAGAGCAACCAAATCGATCTCATTTACCTTGCAGATCAATGTATATAGGGTGGGGAAAAGTATAGAGAAATAAAAGGGATATTAATAACCAGAGCTCTTGGGAATGCTGGGGTTCTGCAGGCAGGGAATCCAATCCCCGCTGAACTTCTTTCCAGAATCAAAGATACAATTTTCTTAACAATTAAATGTCTAGCCCTCGCAGCTATGAAGAAACCCTTCCAAACATGAACAGTGTACAGTATACTGGTGGTCTTTTTGAGTCTGCAGACAACTGGAAACAATAAATCTGTGAGATGTAAACTGGCCTTTTCATCTCAGTAGGGTGTTAATTGTTAACTGTTCCACTGGTGATCATTTCAGCAGGAACATCCAACCCCAGATTGCCTCCCACACCTCCTCTGGGGCCAAAAGCTTGATCTGTTCTCTGCTCAGCTGGCAAAACTTCCCTTTCCACCTGGACCACAAATATAGCTGCTGCAATGCACTGGTACAGTGTCAATTAAAAAAGCCCCAGCAGCACTCTGAAAAGTGAAAATGTGGGGAACAGCTTAAAATGTAATACAAATGTTACCACCACTAGGGCTTCTGCACTGACTGGAATATTTCCATATGTCATTAAAAATACATTTCTTAATTTAAATGAAGCTGCAACAGAACTTCAGCTCTGGGTCCAGAGACCTTGCCACAGCGTACCCCGGGGCCATAGCTATAACAGTTATACTGGCAACCTTGTCAGGGAGCAGGGAGATTAAGATTTAACTAGTTCCTTGTGGCTCATAGAGGTGATATTCTATGAAATTCACTCTGCACACACAGACTGTATGAGCAGATGCTATTTAGTGTAAGAGGGACAGTGACAAACTGGAGTCCTGTGGGCAGTGCTGCTCTGTCCCCCATTATTGCTATGACAGCTCGTGAGCTGGAAGAATGGTCACAGCCCTTTTTTTACATGTTGCAAGGAGTTAAATTTCCCTGACCCACACCAAGCTCACCCTCTGCAGGGCCGTCATGAAGCCTGTTTGATAGTCCACAGATTCCCCTCACTAGCTTTCCTCCTACATAGCCCCACAGCAGGATTCAACTAGAGTAGCATAGAGGACTTTGTGACCCTCTGCACCATAATGATTTTCACAATAGTGTCTCTTCTCTTGTAACAGTGCACTCACTTCTCACTAACCAAGCAGCTATTTTCATTACAACTGGTGTACTAGTGTTTAATAAAGGAGAAACACGCTGAGGATCTGATCCAGCATTCTTTATGCACCTGAAACTGATGTTCACAGAAGTTTTGAATATGAAAGAATGCAGGATCAGGCACAGAAGGGCACATCCAGCCTCCGCCTTTGTGGATGTGAAGTCCTCTTGGTTGTTAAATCGACTGGGCCAGATTAATTTGGGCGGGGGGAGGGGAAGCAACTGTGTAGATCCCTCCATTCTGCCTCCTGGTGGCAGGCAGATGTTGGGGGTTTAGTCAGTCGTTAGGCTGGAGTAATCACTAAAAGCAGCTCTGCAGCTACTCTGTGTCAGTGGGGAAGGGGAGATTCCTTTTGCCCGTACTCTTTCCCATGGAGATACCCAGGACCTAAGCCCACTATTGCAGAGCAACTGAGTATTTGAATGAGGCTAGATGCACCACTTCAGCCAAAGTTACACAAGTTCTTCAAACACTCTTTTCAGTTTATCACACTCACTGACAAGCTGCATGGAAACATCTTAAAGACACCATAATAGACGCTCAACTTAAATGTATACCTCAAATTAAAAACCATAGTAAGAGAACCAAAAAAGTGCCACTGTGGCTAAACAACAAAGTAAAAGAAGCAGTGAGAGGCAAAAAGGCATCCTTCAAAAAGTGGAAGTTAAATCTTAGTGAGGAAAATAGAAAGGAGCATAAACTCTGGCAGGTGAAGTGTAAAAATATAATTAGGAAGGCCAAAAAACAATTTGAAGAACAGCTAGACAAAGATTCAAAAAGTAACAGCAAAAATGTTAAGTACATCAAAAGCAGGAAGCCTGCTAAACAACCAGTGGGGCCACTGGACGATCGAGATGCTAAAGGAGCACAGAAAGGGGATAAGACCACAGGGGCAAAACTAAATGAATTCTTTGCATTGGTCTTCACAGCTGAGGATGTGAGGGAGATTCCCAAACCTGAGCCATTCTTTTTAGGTGACAAATCTGACTAACTGTCCCTGATTGAGGTGCCATTATAATAGGTTTCGGAACAAATTGATAAACTAAATAGTAATAAATCATTAGGATCAAATAGTATTCACCCAAGAGTTCTGAAGGAACTCAAATGTGAAATTGCAGAACTACTAACTGTGGTATGTAACCTATCATTTAAGTCAGCTTCTGTACCAGATAACTGGAGGATAGCTAATGTGACCCCAATTTTAAAAAAGCTCCAGAGGCGATCTCAGCAATTATAGGCCGGGAAGCCTGACTTCAGGACTGGGCAAACTGGTTGAAACTATAGTAAAGAACAGAACTATCAGACACATAGATGAACACTATTTGTTGGAGAAGAGTTAACATGTTTTTTATAAAGGGAAATCATGCCTAACCAATCTATTAGAATTCTTTGAGGGGGTGGGTGTCAACGAGCACGTGGACAAGGGTGATCCAATGGATATAGTGTACTTAGATTTTCAGAAAGCCTTTGCCAAAGTCCCTCACCAAAGACTCTCAAGCAAAGTAAGCTGTCATGGGAAGGTCCTCTCATGGATCAGTAACTGGTTAAAATATAGGAAGCAAAGGGTAGGAATAAGTGGTCTGTTTTCAGAACAAAAAGAGGTAAATAGTGGTGTCCTCCAGGGGTCTTTATTGGGACCAGTACTGTTCAACATATTCATAAATGATCTGGGAAAACAAAACTACTCAAAATAGTTAAGTCCAAAGCAGACTGCAAAGAGTTTTACAAAGGAACCTCACAAAACTGGGCAACAAAATGGCAGATAAAATTCAATTTTGATAAATGCAAAGTAATGCACATTGGAAAACATAATCCCACCTATACATATAAAATGGTGGGGTCTAAATTAGCTGTTACCACTGAATAAAGACATCTTGGAGTCATTGTGGATAATTCTCTGAAAACATCCATTCAGTGTGCAGTGCAGTCAAAAAAGCTAACAGACTGTTGGAAACCATTAAGAAAGGGATAGATAATACAGAAAATATCATATTGCCTCTATAAATCCATGGTACGCCACATCTTGAATACTGCATGCAGATCTGGTCACCCCCTTTCAAAAAAGATGTATTGGAACTGGAAATGCTACAGAAAAATGATTCATGGTATGGAACAGCTTCCATATGAGGAGAGATTAATAAGACTGTGACTTTGCAGCTTTGAAAAGAGATGACTAAGGGGGGATATGATGGAGATCTATAAAATCATAACTGGTGTGGAGAAAGTAAATAAGGAAATGTTATTTACTCCTCATAACACAAGAACTAGGGGTCACCAAATGTAATTAATAGGCAGTAGCTTTAAAACAAACAAAAGGAAGTATTTCTTCACACAATGCACAGTCAACCTGTGGAACTCCTTGCCAGAGGATGTTGTGAAGGCCAAGACTGTAACAGGGTTCAAAAAAGAACTAGATAAATTGATGGAGGATAGGTCCACCAAAGGCTATTAGCCAGGATGGGCAGGGATGGTGTCCCTAGCCTTTGCTTGCCAGAAGATGGGAATGGATCACTTGATGATTACCTGTTCTGTTCATTCTCTCTGGGACACCTGACATTGGCCACTGTTGGAAGACAGAATACTGGGCTAGATCAGGGATTGGCAACCTTTGGCACGCGGCCCGTCAGGGAAATCCACTGGCAGGCTGGGACGGTTTGTTTACCTGCTGCCTCCGCAGGTTCGGCCGATCGCAGCTCCCACTGGCCGCGGTTCGCCGTTCCAGGCCAATGGGGGCTGCGGGAAGCGGCAGCCAGAACATTCCTCGGCCCACGCCACTTCCCGCAGCCCCCATTGTCCTGGAATGGTGAACCGCGGCCAGTGAGAGCTGCGATCGGCCGAACCTGTGGAGGCTGCAGTTAAAGAAACCGTCCCGGCCCACCAGCGGATTTCCCTGACCGGATGAGTGCCAAAGGTTGCCGATCCCTGGGCTAGATGGACCTTTGGTCTCACCCAGTATGGGCGTTCTTATTGGCTCACCAAGAATTCATGCTATTATTGGATATGGTATTGCTTGAGACACAAAAAAATCCTTAACCCAGGGTTGTTTGTGTAAAAGATCACATTGCCACTCTGACCTGCCTTATGGCACATGGAGACCTCATTCACTTCTCTGAAAGCACATGCAAAATATTAGTTAGATTGGACATAATATGATGAAGTTCAAACAGAAAACAATAATGAAAAAGGAAAGCTGATAAGACACAACAAAAGCACTGCTTACTCTTTTCTATTTGTGACATAGGTAAACTTAGCTTGGAAAGACACAGACCATTTAGCAGTACACCTGTGCAAACAGCATCACATGATCACAAGGCTCACCTGCTTCATCTTTGCTCCAAACAAATCTTCTCCACTTAGCCCAAACATTTTGTAATGCTATTCAGACCATCTGCAAATCCATACTCCTTAATTACAGATCTGTAGCTCTCATTAAAGATTAAAGTATATCATGTTTTAATTGACTCAAATCCTTCCTTTGCCTATTTATTTTGATTATTTAAGTGCCCACAATTTTACACAATTCCATATAAAACTGAAACGTTACTACACCATCAGTGAATTTAGTAGATTGCCTGTACAAATAAAATTTAAAAATTACACTCTGGCCACCATGCTATTACATATTAATCCATCTCTTCTGAAAATGTGGTGTGAAACTGATAGCAAGAATTTTTATATACCATGCAAAAACATTTGGTAGAAGATAGCTTTTTGAGAAGACAGACAGTGGAAAAGAGTAGGCAATGGTGTTCCAATATATTTATGCAAGTAAACAGTATGTGGATTATCTACTACCACAGAGATGCAGAGTAAAAGTTTTTAAGGAATAGTTTGAACATTCACAGCACGCTCAATTTTTGTGGCTAATTTCTTAATTTGCACTGAACATATGAAAGTTCCTGTAGAAAAAGTCATCAGCAAAGCAATTCTTTCCACAGAAAGGAGTGCAGGGTGTGGGATTTTGTGTACACAAATGATGCAACGTTTTATTTATACTTTACTGTTTTGTGTTCAGGTGAAGATGGGCGACTGGCATATGAACAGCTGGATAAATTTCCTCGGGAATTTGTTAAAGTTGGAGGCCGTCGGGGGACTGAAGTTGCCACAGCTTTTTAGACTCAAGATAATCTGCCTAACAGTTAACAGTCATTATGACTGTTCACATTAATTGGAACGGTGCTGTAATTTAACTGCTTTAAAAACAAACAACCTTTTGAAGAATGCTAAAGAATGTCCAGAAAGTTAGCAACTTATCGACTTTTTAAGGGGAAAAAAAAAAGTGTAAATTCCAGTTATTGAGTTCCTATTGGCTTTTCTTCCTAGCTTATGATGGAACAGTTGTATGTTGAAGACAATGCTTCTTCAAGTGCTTCAGAGTAAATGATGTAGTTGCAGTAAATCATTCTCAGCAAACTTCTAAAAGATTTTAGAATTCAGCATCTTAATATTTTTACACAATTTTGCACTTGTTTTATTGAAGTTGTTGTTGTGTACTTTTGAAATGTGATGCTGCATCTAAAAAGGAAAAGTAGGGAGCAAACCAAGTGGATCTACAAAGCAGCTTTCTCTCCACATTGCGCTAAGTGTTGGATACCTTGCAAGGTTCCTAGCAGCATTATAGCAGCATGGACCGAAACTCAGCTACCCAGATCTATTTTACCGATGAAACATAGATCAAGTTTCTTCAAATCAAGATTTGCCTCCAGAAACAACAGGCTGTAAACCCCAGGAGATGTTATTTCACTGACTCATTTTAAATGCCTCTGCGCTGGTCTTTTATTCCTCCCTCTCACCCTCCAGTAATGAACCATGATTAATCCAGGGATTTGCTTGTGCTATCAAGCAATTACGTAGGTTTTACAGAAATAAATGGAAGGTTACATGTGCTCATTGTTCAAAAAGAAAAAGTGAATATAATACAATTGCATGAATCCTTGAAGCCATTTTTGTTTCCTAGGTTACAGGAAGGAGTGGGCTACATGCACTCTGGCTAGTGCATAGCAGCTTGCTATAGAGTAATTTCAGTATAAAGAATTAAAGCAAACTAAAGAGGACCTTGGAGCTTTAAAGACAGGGTGCAAATAAAAGCGTTTCCTCCCCCTCCAACTCCGAGTATGAAAGACTGAGTGATTCAAACTATTGATTGTAGCCCTTAAATTACACTCACCTCTTCTGTTAACTTAACAGAAGAGCATTGTTGTACTATAGTACATCTGACATGAAATACTATTTAGATGTTAATTAAAACATCCAGCTTCTGATAGACTATACAGAAAATGATCACTAATAGTTGACTTCAAAAAGAAGCCTTGTGCGCCAAATACATTGGCAGACAGTTTTTCTGACTGTGAATGTTACCAACAATGTACATACAGCTGTATATTTATAAATATATATATATATTATAAATAAATATATATATATATATTCTTCCTTTAATTAAAGATACATTTGTACAGTCTAAAATATTTACTTGTTTACTGAAGGAAATAGGCTCTTTTTACAGAAGGTTAAATAACCATGTCATGGTTTTTATATCGCAGCTACTGCATGAGCTGATTCTCCCATCATGTTCTTTTGTTCTGACATCTGCTTATTTTTTGCCTTCTAGCTTTGTGGCATTTGTACTCATATTTCCTATCACATTTAAGTTATAATAAAGAATATTTTAAATCACTAAATACATTGGTCCAAACTATAAAATGTGTGTGCTCAGCCTTCTCCACTGTGAGGACTAAATAACCTTAATACACATTTCTCAGGTTTTTGTCTACACTGGAAATTGGCCCCCAGCACCAGCCATCAGTGGCCGCTAATCACTGTAGCTGTCCCAGGGCACAGTCCATCCGTTGTGGACAAGGAACGCCTCAGTTCTCAATGGTGCAACTCCCTTCAGGCTGGCACTGGGGCAAATCCCCAAAATAGTTAATTAAGGTCTTAGTTTGCTACTTGTGGCAGCTCTCTTTGTGCAGTAGGATGGCTCCAAGGAAACAATCTGCTAGTATCAGAGTAGCAGCCGTGTTAGTCTGTATCCGCAAAAAGAAGAACAGGAGTACTTGTGGCACCTTAGAGACTAACAAATTTATTAGAGCATAAGCTTTCGTGGACTACAGCCCACTTCTTCGGATGCATATATCATGTTATATGCATCCAAAGAAGTGGGCTGTAGTCCACGAAAGCTTATGCTCTAATAAATTTGTTAGTCTCTAAGGTGCCACAAGTACTCCTGTTCTTCAATCTGCTAGTAGAGATTCACTGTTGTACTGATGTACTATCATGAAAGTATTTCATAAGAACATCTGGGGAAGGGGTTACTAGTTCTGTTTTAACAGGTCTTGTCTCCACTACAAAATTAATACACAACTTTGAAAAGTCTAGTTAAATAACAATGCTATCCACTACTTTGCAATTAGCGTAGCCAAGGGGAAGTCCTGTTCAGCATCATGTCAGCAAATCATGGTTAAACCTTGGTGCAACACTACCTAAGTGCTCTGGTTTTCACTACATCCAGGAGTCCTTGGAAATGTGTGAATGGGGCTGGGCCCCTGTATGCTGTTAATTTAGAGTTTTACACAGTACTGCAGCTTCTCATGGAATTCAGTGGCTAAAATTGCAATGCTAGCTTGTTTTTTTTCCTCTTTTGCCTTTTCATGGGTGACTAGATTTGTAGCCCTAAATTTCTGCTGGCCAGAAGATGCTAATAGTGACAGATTGTTTTAGTTATTAAAACAAAAAACACATACACAAAAAAGGCAGAAAAAACAAAGGGAAGAAAGAAGAACAGGAGTACTTGTGGCACCTTAGAGACTAACAAATTTATTAGAGCATAAGCTTTCGTGGACTACAGCCCACTTCTTCGGATGCATATGAAAGGGAAGAAAAATCAGCATGGAAAGGTGGAGGGGTATGATTAGCTGAAGTCAAGGAAATATGGAGCCAATGATCTAATGCAGGGGTCAGCAACCCTCAGAAGTGTTGTGCCAAGTCTTCATTTATTCACTCTGATTTAAGGTTTTGCGTGCCAGTAATACATTTTAACGTTTTTAGAAGGTCTCTTTCTATAAGTCTAGAATATATAACTAAACTATTGTTGTATGTAAAGTAAATAAAGTTTTTAAAATGTTTAAGAAGCTTCATTTAAAATTATATTAAAATGCAGAGCCCCCCGGACCGGTGGCCAGGACCTGGGCAGTGTGAGTGCCACTGAAAATCAGCTCACATGCCGCCTTTGGCATGCGTGCCATAGGTTGCTCTAATGCTAGTTTCCAGTACCCACCATCTACACAAGGCATTTCAAGCCAGATTTATTTAAGGTGTAGAGCTTTTTCACAACACTAGACCCAGGGTGCGGGGAGTAATCATTATGTGATTGGTATTATCTGAATTTCTGCAAAGCAAAATGAGAAATTATTTTAATCGTGTTTTAAATAAAAACATTATTTTGGAAATATAATAGGCTTGTGTCTAGTTTCTGTTGTTCCTTCCCTCCCTACTCTAAGGGTATGTCTACACTACGAAATTAGTTCGAATTTATAGAAGCCGGTTTTATTGAAATCGGTTGTATACAGCCGATTGTGTATGTCCACACAATAAAATGCTCTAGGTGCTCTAGTCGGCAGACCGCGTCCACAGTACGAGGCTAGCGTCGACTTCCGGAGCATTGCACTATGGGTAGCTATCCCACAGCTATCCCACAGTTCCCGCAGTCTCCGCCGCCCCTTGGAATTCTGGGTTGAGATCCCAATGCCCGGATGATGCAAAACAGTGTCGCGGGCGGTTCTGGGTACATGTCGTCAGGCCCCTCCCTCCCCCGTCACAGCAACGGCAGACAATAGATTCGCGCCTTTTTACCTGGGTTACCTGGGTTACCTGTGCAGACAACATGGAGCCCGCTCAGCACAGCTGAGCTCACCGTCACCATATGTCCTCTTGGTGCCGGCAGACGTGGGACTGCATTGCTACACAGCAGCAGCCCCTTGCCTTTTGGCAGATGATGGTATATTATGATTGGTACCCATCATCATCGTACTGGTATGGCTGTCACTCATGCTGCAGCGTCGGCTGCCACCTTAAGATGTAAAAAATAGATTTGTTCTGTGTTCATTTGCTTCCCCTTCCTCCGTGAAATCAACGGCCTGCTAAGCCCAGGGTTTCCAGTTTAATCTTTGGGGGGACCATTCTGTGTGACAGTTGTTTGTGTTTCTCCCTGTTCCTGTACCTGTACGCCATGTCGTCACTCGGCCCTCCCTCCCTCCCTCCCGCCCTCCTTCTCCTGGTCCATCAGATACTACTTTCGCGCCTTTTTTCTGACCAGGCGCCATAGCTAGCACTGGGATCATGGAGCCCGCTCAGATCACCGCGGCAATTATGAGCACTATGAACACCACGCGCATTGTCCTGGAGTATATGCAGAGCCAGAACATGCCAAGGCGAAACCCGGACCAGGCGAGGAGGCGATTGCAGCACGGCGACGAGAGTGATGAGGAAATTGACATGGCCATAGACCTCTCACAAGGCACAGGCCCCAGCAATGTGGAAATCATGGTGTCACTGGGGCAGGTTGATACCGTGGAACGCCGATTCTGGGCCCGGGAAACAAGCACAGACTGGTGGGACCACATCATATTGCAGGTGTGGGACGATTCCCAGTGGCTGCGAAACTTTCGCATGCGTAAGGCCACTTTCATGGAACTTTGTGACTTGCTTTCCCCTGCCCTGAAGCGCCAGAATACCAAGATGAGAGCAGCCCTCACAGTTGAGAAGCGAGTGGCGATAGCCCTGTGGAAGCTTGCAACGCCAGACAGCTACCGGTCAGTCGGGAATCAATTTGGAGTGGGCAAATCTACGGTGGGGGCTGCTGTGATCCAATTTGCCAGGGCAATGAAAGACCTGGTGATAGCAAGGGTAGTGACTCTGGGCAACGTGCAGTCAATAGTGGATGGTTTTGCTGAAATGGGATTCCCAAACTGTGGCGGGGCCATAGACGGAACCCATATCCCTATCTTGTCACCGGAGCACCAAGCCACCGACTACGTAAACCGCAAGGGGTACTTTTCAATGCTGCTGCAAGCCCTGGTGGATCACAAGGGACGTTTCACCAACATCAACGTGGGATGGCCGGGAAAGGTACATGATGCTCGCGTCTTCAGGAACTCTGCTCTGTTTCGAAAGCTGGAGGAAGGGACTTTCTTCCCGGACCAGAAAGTAACCATTGGGGATGTTGAAATGCCTATCGTGATCCTTGGGGACCCAGCCTACCCCTTAATGCCATGGCTCATGAAGCCGTACACAGGCAGCCTGGACAGGAGTCAGGACCTGTTCAACTACAGGCTGAGCAAGTGCCGAATGGTGGTGGAATGTGCATTTGGACGTTTAAAAGCGCGCTGGCGCAGCTTACTGACTCGCTCAGACCTCAGCGAAAAGAATATCCCTATTGTTATTGCTGCTTGCTGTGCGCTCCACAATATCTGTGAGAGTAAGGGGGAGACCTTTATGGCGGGGTGGGAGGTTGAGGCAACTCGCCTGGCCGCTGATTACGCGCAGCCAGACACCAGGGCGGTTAGAGGAGCACAGCAGGGCGCGGTGCGCATCAGAGAAGCTTTGAAAACGAGTTTTGTGACTGGCCAGGCTACTGTGTGAAACTTCTGTTTGTTTCTCCTTGATGAACCCTGCAACCCCCCCCCCCCCGACCCGGTTCACTCTACTTCCCTGTAAACCAACCACCCCACCCCACCCTCCCCTCCCCCTTGCAGAGGCAATAAAGTCATTGTTTTTTCACATTCATGCATTCTTTATTAGTTCCTTACAGAGGTAGGGGGATAATTGCCAAGGTAGCCTGGGATGGGTGGGGGAGGAGGGATGGAAAAGGACACACTGCATTTTAAAACTTTAACTCTTATTGAAGGCCAGCCTTCTGATGCTTTGGCGATCATCTGGGGTGGAGTGACTGGGTGGACGGAGGCCCCCCCACCGTGTTCTTGGGCGTCTGGGTGAGGAGGCTATGGAACTTGGGGAGGAGGGCTGTTGGTTACACAGGGGCTGTAGCGGCGGTCTCTGCTCCTGCTGCCTTTCCTGCAACTCAACCATACGCTCGAGCATATCACTTTGATGCTCCAGCAGACGGAGCATTGCCTCTTGCCGTCTATCTGCAAGCTGACGCCACCTATCGTCTTCAGCCCGCCACTTGCTCTGTTCTTCCCGCGATTCAGCCCGCCACCTCTCCTCTCGTTCATATTGGGCTTTTCTCATCTCCGTCATTGACTGCCTCCACGCATTCTGCTGTGCTCTATCAGCCTGGGCGGACATCTGCAGCTCCGTGAACATCTCGTCCCTCGTCTTACGTTTTCTCTTTCTAATGTTCACGAACCTCTGCGAAGGAGAAACATTTGCAGCTGGTGGAGGAGAAGGGAGAGGTGGTTAAAAAAGACACATTTTAGGGAACAATGGGTACACTCTTTCATTACAAGGTCGCATATTTCGGCTTGCAGGCAGCCATCGTAGGCCACAGTGTTTTGGCTTTTTTAACCTTCTTAACATGCGGGAAAGGTTGCAAACAGCAGCGCATTTCCCATATCAAGGATGAATTGGGTTGTCCATTTAAAATGGGGTTTCAATGTAAAAGGAGGGGGCTGCGGTTTCCCGGTTAACATGCGGCACAAACACAAGTAAACCACCCCCCCCCCCCACACACACACACGATTCTCTGGGATGATCACTTCACCCCTCCCCCCCACCGCGTGGTTAACAGCGGGGAACATTTCTGGTCAGAAGAGCAGGAACGGGCGCCTCTGAATGTCCCCCTTAATAAAATCACCCCATTTCAACCAGGAGAGCTTTCTGGAGATGTCCCTGGAGGATTTCCGCTCCATCCCCATACACGTTAACAGACTTGCTTGCTTTTTTTTTGTAATGTTTACAAATATTTACAAAGTTACACTCACCAGAGGTCTCCTGTGTGCCCTGAGGGTCTTGGGTGAGTTCGGGGGTTACTGGTTCCAGGTCCAGGGTCACAAACATATCCTGGCTGTTGGGGAAACCGGTTTCTCCACTTCCTTGCTGCTGTGAGCTACCTACAGTACCTCCATCGTCATCTTCCTCGTTCCCCGAACCGTCTTCCCTGTGTGTTTCTCCAGTGAGAGAGTCATAGCACACGGTTGGGGTAGTGGTGGCTGCACCCCCTAGGATCGCATGCAGCTCCGCGTAGTAGCGGCAAGTTTGCGGCTCTGCCCCGGACCTTCCGTTTGCTTCTCTGGCTTTGTGGTAGGCTTGCCTTAGCTCCTTAATTTTCACGCGGCACTGCTGTGTGTCCCTGTTATGGCCTCGGTCCTTCATGGCCTTGGAGATCTTTTCTAATACTTTTCCATTTCTTTTACTGCTACGGAGTTCAGCTATCACTGCTTCATCTCCCCATATGGCGAGCAGATCTCGTACCTCCCGTTCGGTCCATGCTGGAGCTCTTTTGCGATCCTGGGAGGACTCCATGACGGTTACCTGTGCTGATGAGCTCTGCGTGGTCACCTGTGCTCTCCACGCTGGGCAAACAGGAAATGAAATTCAAACCTTCGCGGGTCTTTTCCTGTCTACCTGGTCAGTGCATCTGAGTTGAGAGCGCTGTCCAGAGCGGTCACAATGAAGCACTGTGGGATAGCTCCCGGAGGCCAATAACATCGAATTCCGTCCACACTACCCCAATTCCGACCCGCAAAGGCCGGTTTTATCGCTAATCCCCTCGTCGGAGGTGGTGTAAAGAAACCGGTTTAAAGGGCCCTTTAATTCGAAAGAAAGGGCCTCGTTGTGTGGACGTGTCCAGGCTTAATTCGGTTTAACGCTGCTAAAGTCGACCTAAACCCGTAGTGTAGACCAGGCCTAAAATAAGTGTACAGCCCCTGGTTATAGCATGCTGCACACATTGTTTTAAACCAGTGGTTCTCAAACTATTATACTGGTGACCCCTTTCACATAGCAAGCCTCTGAGTGCGACCCCCCCCCCTTTATAAATTAAAACCACTTGTTTATATATTTAACACCATTATAAATGCTGGAGGCAAAGTGGGGTTTGGGATGGAGGCTGACAGCTCGCCCCCCCCCCCGTCATGTAATAACCTCACGACCCTCTGAGGGGTCCCGACTCCCAGTTTGAGAACCCCTGTTTTAAACCAACTGAATACATTTACATTCAGACATCTGAAGATGATAATGTGTTACAATGAAATGGGGGCATTAGGGCATAGGACATTCATTTGCTAAAATAAATCCTCTGATGTCATCAGATTCTGTGTGACAACAAAGAGCTGCTTCCATTTTTCATTCTGTTTATTAACTTTATTCTAAAGTGTTGCTTAGTTACTAACCTGAATGATTTTCTTCAAAATCAGAATACTCTTTCTTTCCAGCTGTTTCCTATTTAATTTCAGAGCACACAGATTTCTACACACACTGAAGAAAGTCATTAAGGACAACTTCTTGAGGAGTCACTGAAAGTATGTTTAAGAAGCTCCAAGCTTGTTATGAAACTTACATCAAAACCTTTTTCTCTTCTGTGAAGGAAGAGCCCTACACTCCAACTGGCAGCATTTTTCATAAGCAAAAAATTGTTAGATATGGCACCAATTTGAGGAACACACAACTACCCCTGGAACAGAGAGCTGAAGCTGCAAAAAATATTGGTCTGCTAGCGTACACAGGTAACAAGGCAAACTGGCTTGTTGAAATATTTCTTCTGCTTTCTTGTTTGCTATTTCAGTATAATTTAAACCTGCAGTTTCATATATGTGCTAAAATAAGGCTAGTGTTTTTCATGTAGCTTGTTGAAAAACTAGGCAAATATCTAGATGAATTGACATACCCCCTGGAAGATCTCTGCATACCCCAGGGATACGCAAAGCTCTGGTCGAGAACCACTGCACTACAGTTTAAAACTGTATGAACTGTAAGGATAAATAGTAATAATACAGTGAGCTTGTTTAAGAGAAGAAGGGGTTCTCTGAGCCTGCCAGACAGCAAGCCTACTATAATTGTCAGAAATATTCATAATCAGTTGCCATCAATGTTCAAAACTGTGATACGTTAAATAAAGTCATAGTACCACTGTGGGTAGAGGAGACCTTCCTCCTTCTAAATGTTAGAAAAACTACAGAGAAAAGTTTCTGGTATGTTGTGATCCAAGTACACACTGCTGGCAGATATTCTATTACTGGGGAGTGTAAAGTCAGCCAAAAACTCAAAAAGAAAGTGGTTCAGTAGATGTGAAACTCGGGTTTTTGGCCATCTAGAATCTGGAATAGGAAGGCCAGTCATGGAATGAGAGATCTAATGAACATGTCTCCATCACACAATTTTTTCCAAAGAAAATTTATGTGTAACTCACTCATCATGTGTTCTGCAATCTGGCCAAGTTTTCTAGAGAATAGCTCAGCCAAGTTCAGAAGCCAGACTGGCAGCAGTCAGTGGATTTATGCAACAGTGCCCAAGAACCCACGTAAATCACCATCACTTGTAACATCTGCATTTTAAAATGCTCACTTAATTAAATATTTTTGCCACTAAAAAAGGCCTATCAGCCCAAAACTAATGCAGAGATGCTTTTACTCTGTTCTAGCCCACGAAAGCTTATGCCCAAATAAATCTGTTAGTCTTTAAGGTGCCACAAGTACTCCTTGTTGTTTTTGCTGATACAGACTAACACAGCTACCACTCTGATACCTGTCATTTGCAAGAAAGACAACCAGTGGTTCTTGTTCTGAAGTTATTTCCAGTCTATTCCATCTGCTGCCACTGACAGTTTCAATGGCAAATCCTGACCCCACTGCACAGCCCAATCAACCAGACTGGGCACTGGAGAGACCTGATGAGTTTGTGGGAGAAGATGTTCTCTGAAGCTGAGCTGCAGCTCTTTGATGGGAATGACTGGTGGACCGGTAACATTACTGAGCCTGCTCTCAACTCTTCCCTCAACCTGCCTGTGTTGCTGGATTACTTGGCTAATCCATGTAGCTGTGCACAACTGGTTTGAGATCCCCGAATTCTGTCCCACTACTGCCACTCTTCAATGATACCACCTCGGTTTTGCAGCATGCAGTGAATTCTGCATTGACCGAGCAGGAATGGTGGGGAAGGGGAAGGAGGCGAGAGAAGAGGGGGCAGATTCAGATTTACCCTTATATAACTAGATTGCATTTTAGTAGTCAGTGATACCACAAGGTGCCTTCTAAGCGTTTATTCCTTGGACAAAGACCCCAAATGTTTTTTTAGGACATGAAATCTTTTTTTTTTGAATTGCAATGTGCTATTGTTCTGATAAAAAGGAAAAATAATGTGTGTTAAATATGCCCTCTAGCAGGAAATAAAGATGATAAATATCAGAATCAGATTAAAGAACAACAGACTGTAAGCAGCTCAAAGGCTCAGCAGATTTTCAAATTGCTAGCCCCCAATTTCAAATGCAGTTCTGAAAAAACACAAACTACTCCTGGGGGAATTCTGCGCCACTGTGCATGTCCAGAATTCATGTCCCCTGCAGATTTCTTTGCTTCCCCACAGAAAAAAATGACTTTCTGACAGGGAAGCAAAGGGAAGTTGCAAGAGCAGTCACGCACCACTCCCTAGCAATGCAGGTACATTGTTTCAGGCAGCTAGAAGAGAGGTAAATCACCCTGGGGCTGAGGACATCCCAGCCAGTGGCACCTACCTTGAGCCGGGATCAGCTGCTAGTCCCGGCTGGGCTGGAGGCAGGAGAAGATGGGACTTCCTCTGCCCCTGTAAGGAGTGGCTGGGGCTGTGTCAGACCTACCCCCAGCAACCTCCCCCAGCTACAGGAAGCTCAGCATCCACCCCTGCTTCCTGCCCCCATCACTCCTCAGCTGTGGGGGGTAGGGATCATTGTACGGGGAGCTGCTCCCCCATCCACCTAACCCCTGTGCATCCAGACCTCTCATACCCAGACACCCCTGCCAACCCTCACCCCATACATCCAGAACCCCCCTAGCACTGCATACCTGAACCCCACCCCACTGAACCTCAACCCCTACACCCAGATCACTCCCCGCACTGAGTTCCTTGCACTCAAACCTCCAGTAATGAGCCCCCTTCCCACATCACCTTGAGTCACCACAGCCAGGCCCTCACGACACTGACCCCAATGAGCCTCTGTGCATCCAGATCTTCCCCACTGAGCTGCCTGCACCTAGACTGTCCCACACAGAAGCCTCTCATCCCCACACCTTTATCCCTCCACACTGAGCCCGTCCACACTTGGACCTTGCCTGGTTGAGCCTGCCTGCCCCACACCTGGTGTGCCTGGCACAGAGCCCCAGGGTGTGGGCAAGTCCAGGCCTTATGCTTATCTGGTGCAGCCTCACCACTGAGTGTGTCCCGGGGATGAGGGGGCTGCAGGGTTATCTCCCACCTTCATGCAGCCAGTGGCCTGTGCTCCACACTGCCATGCTGGAGCCTCTTTATTTATTCATTGACTATTAAAACTTGCAGAATTTGAAAATATTGTGTGCAGAATTTTTAATTTTTTGGTGCAGAATGTCCTCAGGAGTAACACACATGCAGAAATACCACTTAAGAACAGTAAATAATGCAATGTGTATCCTCTTTGCTGATGAACATATTTATACATGTGCAATCTAGAAAATAAACACATTAGACCAACATGCCTCGGGTAGGCAACTAAGTGCCAAATACCAAGGGATTTCAGTAGCCCTTCCAAGAAGCCATTATAGTATAATAAAAGCCCTTCATTTTCAGTTTTTACTGATTTTTAAGGAAAGTTTCCCAGGTTTTACAAAAGCTATTATTTGTTTTTTTACCAATTTTTGCTCAAGTTTTGGATCACTTACATACATGAAAATACTGATTATGTTAAGAAAATCCAATACATTAAATAGATGTTAATAATAAATTAATCTAAATGAAAATGTGAAGCTGGCTGCTAAGTAAGGCAATATAATGGAAGATACACACATATAGATGCATACATGTGCATATGTACGTACTGTTACCAGTTCATGAAATAAAACAGCATTAAGCTGCTTTTACTCTCAATATCTTTACTTTTCGGTAATTGTTGTTGTTTTTCTGTCCTCCCATCCCCCCAACATTAGCCTCAACGTTTACCCAGAAAACTGAGATAAATTTTTTTGCACCATTTTCCACCTCTCTTTTCATTTTTTATAACAAAAACCAATACATTCCTGGAAAGTGTTAAACAAAATAAAAACCAAACAGAAGGGAGTGAGTATGTATAATGCATACACCTTCAGATGTTATGCCTTGGGTAGAATGGGTTTTTAAATTTTCATTTTCATTGTTACTTGGCCTTATTTGCCAGTAAATAAGCTCCTCTTCCCCTATACTACTTTTAAGTACCCTTATTTTCTACTATAAAAAAATCAGGGTCCAGCTGTTTCTATGCTGAATCTCTGAACAAACAATCCCTGCTGAAATGTCTGAGATCTGAGGGTAGTCTAACTCCCAATCTGGCAAACCTGTAGGGTTTGGAGCACCCGAGAGCCCAAGCTCATCAAAGCACAGTTCAAGTAAGACACGCTAGGACCACAGAATAGAAGCAGACAGGCCCCCTATTCCTTTAAGGCAATGAGAGGAGTTATTGCAATGAGCAATGTGAGAAGGAAAGTCAGCCAGCTGCCCAATGAAGAGGCACAATGGTGTGCCTGGCTTTTTGAAAAGCAGGCCCAATATATTCAGATTCTATCACTGGTAATTTTATCCTGCCAAACTAAATTCCCACTGCAGTTTAATTGGATATCAAGTTCTTCTCTTCATCTGCTAAGTAGTGTTGCTTTTTGTAACACAGCTGCATTCCATAAACGTGTTCCCTATTTATTTACCACACAAACCATAAACAGCCTACAGTATGTATAGGAAGTAGTTTACATATATACTAGATGTAGTTTGTGTGTATACACACACAGGATGTGTCAAGTGATTATCATTGATTATATATATTGCTAATTCTTACATAGGATACTTTTAATTTGTGTATTAAATTTGAAAAGTATGTGAGGATTCTTCGGATAATATATTGTAATAAATCCAACTCTGCACTTTTAGAGCATATTTCGAGTGCTTTGTAAACATTTTTAATTAATCACAACACCCCTGTGGGCATATGCAAATATTGGCCCCATGTTTCAGATACTGAAATTGGTGCATTGAAAGGTTAAAGCCCAGATCCTCAAAGGAATTTAAGTGCCTAACTGCCATTGAAATCAATCAGAGTTAGGTACCTAAGTTTTTGAGGATCTGGGTCCAGGTGGCCTGACCAAGGTCACAAAGCGTGTGGCAGAGAGAGGAAGAAAACCTGTATGTTTCATCTCCCAGTTCTACAATTTAGGGCCCATCTATACTTGCAAAGTTACAGCACCGGCAGTTTTAGCACCGCTCAGAGAGCGCTGAAGGAAAACCACTGTTGCGTGTTCACACTTGCAGCACTTGCGGTGCTATTCGGAGCGGTGCACTCTGGGCACCTATCCCACAGAGCACCTCTTTCTCTTTTGCCACTAAGACTTGTGGAAAGGCGGAAGGGGTCACAGGGCATCCTGTTCCCTGTCCCAATGCCCCATAATGCATTGCTTCGCATCCCAGCAATCCCTGTGCTTCTATCCTCATTTGGCGTCATCTTTCAACGGTTTGTGTACTGCGCGCCCTCTTCTGCCTCTTTCTGGCTGCAGGAATGGATCCCGAACTGTTGACCAGAATGCTGCTCGCACTGACCAACACGTCACGAGTGTCAGTGGAGTTATTCCTTAAACTACAAAGGCAAAAGGAGTGTGACATTGATCTCGCCACACATACTAGCTACGACACGAGAACGCTTGTGTCATTCACGGAGGTGCTGACCACAGTGGAATGCTGCTTTTGGTCTCGGGAAACAAGCACTGAGTGGTGGGATCACATCGTGATGCATGTCTGGGATGACAAGCAGTGGCTGCAGAACTTTCAGATGAGGAAAGCCACTTTCATGGGACTGTATGATGAGCTCACCCCAGCCCTACGATGCCAGGACATGAGAATGAGCGCTACCCTGTCGCTGGAGAAGCACGTAGCAATTGCACTGTGGAAGCTAGCTACTCCAGACTGCTACCAATCAGTCGCTAACCAGTTCAGAGTGGGAAAGTCGACTGTTGCAGTCATGTTGATGGAAGTGTGCAGGGCCATTAATTGCATCCCGCTCCAAAAGACCGTGACTGTGGGCAACATACGTGAAATTGTGGATGGCTTTGCACAAATGGGCTTTCTTAACTGCAGAGGGGCAATACATGGCACGCACATTCCAATTCTGGCACCAGACCACCTAGCCACCACGTACATTAATTGCAAGGAGTATTTCTCAATGGTTCTCCAGGCGCTTGTGGATCACCATGGGCGTTTCACAGACATTAACGCAAGCTGGCCTGGAAAGGTGCATGACGCACGCATCTTTCGGAACACTGGCCTGTTCAGGAAGCTGCAAGTAGGGACTTTCTTCCCAGACTAGATGATCACTGTATGGGAAGTCGAAATGCCCATTGTGATCCTGGGAGATCCTGCTTACCACTTAATGCTGTGGTTCATGAAGCCATACACGTGGCAATTTGACAGCAGCAAGAAGCAGTTCAACAACAAGCTGAGCAAGTGCAGAATGACTTGAGTATGCATTTGGCCATTTAAAAGCCCGCTGGCGATGCCAGTAGGGGAAGCTGGACAAGGCTAATGACACTATTCCTATGCTTATAGCCGCGTGCTGTACGCTCCATAATATTTGTGAAGGGAAGGGTAAAAGCTTCTCTCAGCACCGGACCACAGAGGCTCAGCACCTGGAAACTGAGTTTGAACAGCCAGAGACCGGGGCTATTAGAGGGGCACAGTGCAGGCTATAAGGATCAGGGATGCTTTGAGAGAGCAATTTGAAGCTGAAAGCCAGTAATATTTGTTGCTATGCTCAGGACTGCAGTGCTTGTAAGGAGGTGATTGGTGCACATGATACAAGAAGGGGACATAACATAATTGCATATTGCTTTGCAGTCTCTTTTTGCTTTCACTTAATAGAATAAAGACTGCTTTCAAACAAACACAATTATTTTATTCAAAGACAACAACCAGAGGAGAGAATCAAATGAAAAAAAATCATCAGCAGGGAGAGGGAGGGGGGAAGGGAAGGTCTCAAGAGGCGGAGAGGTCCAGGGACGACTACAGATTTGTGTATGTTCAGGGATCATACCCAACCTTCTCCTTTGGAGTACAATGCCATGGGTGCTGTACTTCAGCAGGGATAAACTACAGAGGGACGGGTGTTGAGTGCAGTGAGTCCACAGGGCTGGACTGTGACCAGGTAGGAGTGGAATGCAGCGGCTACAAACTGGAGCCAGGAGGTTGATAAGAGTGTGTTGGCAGGATGGGGGGGGGGGGAGGGAGAAGGGGACACACATGGGAAAGAGTTTTGCGACAGCTGCTGGGGAAGGCGGGCAAGGAGGTGCTCGGTTTGAAGAGCTAGTACCGCCTGGAGCATGTCCGCTTGGCGCTCCATAACTGATGAGAGCCGCTCCATGGCTTCTTTCTGGTGTACTGCATTCTCCTTTCGGACCCTCTTCTCGCTGTCCTGCCACTCCTCCAATTCCTTTTTCTTGGTGGCGGAGTGCATCATAACATCACGCATAAAGTCCTCCTTAGTTCTTCTTGGATGCTTCCTAATTCTTTGCAACCATTCTGCCGCCGATAAAGAGGGAGGCTGTGCTCCCAAGGTCATCTCTGAGAAGTTTAAATGCAACATTTTACAAAAGCAGTATTGTTTCCAACACAGACAACACTGTTTCAGTGCTTTAAAACACAGCCAGTACTCATACACCTGTCACTAACTGGCTGACCCCAGGCAAGCACACAAAAGCCACAAGACCCCCAAAATCGTGAGTAGCCGCAGGGGCATGATAAATCGTTGTTCTCGGACCCTGCTGTACATTGGGCAGGTGGCTCTTGGGCACTTGGAGAGAGCCAGCACTGTAGGGTGGGCCTGATAATCATTCCTGTCCCCACACTTTCCACAGGAAGTGATCATTATGGAAGAGATCTTGCTGCTGAGGGTGAGCAGGGAATCAAGGGAGCATCTTTTTCAAGCCTGCAGCTTCCGCCCTGGCCCCTTTGCAGCTAACCTGTGTGCAGCAATGGTCTCCCTCCCCCCCCCCGCCCCATGAGGGCACAATGGCGTGGGAAAGTTACCGTTAATAGGGCAAGAAACAAAGACGCTCTGCCAAGGAACCTGTGGCAGCAAATTGCCCAATATCTCCATGACAGTTTCCTGGAGATCTCTGAGGGAGATTCCCAGGAAGTGAGGGAGTGTATCGACAGCCTGTTCCACTGTTCAAACTAGGCATGCGGTGGGAGACAAGCCTGCTTTCTGCAACCCTCCTGCCCCCAACTCCTCGTTTCAGCAATTCCCAAAGTCATATCCACTTACCAGGGGCCTCCTCTCCTGTTTGCACTTTGCCAAGATCCGACTGCTGTGACTGGCTAGGCTCCTCCAGGGTAGAAAAGAGCTCCTGACTGCACGCATTTCTGGCCCCCAGGTCTCCATAGATGAAGGGCAGACGAGGAGCAGGTCCCAAGCCTCGGGGGGGGGGGCGGAGGGGGCCCGCCCAGGCCTCCACGGGCAGGGAGCGGGGGGGGGGCTAGCCCCAGGCCTCCGCCGGGGAAGCAAGGAGCAGGCCCCAGGCCTCCACGGGGGGGGGGGGAAGGAGGGGAGAGCAGGTTGCAAGCCTCTGCAGGGGGGGGGCACCCAAGCCTCCACAGGGATGGAGCGCAGGGGGTGGGGGCTGGCCCCAGGCCTCCACAGGGGGAGGAGCAGATCCCAGGCCTCGGGAGGGGGCAGGGCTGGCTTGGGGAGCAGGGGGGGAACCACCCCCCAGCACTCACCAGTGGTCTGGCTGCAGCTGGGTCACTTGCACTCTCGCTGCCGGTGAGTGCAGCCCCGGCCCTGCTGCAGAGCTCAAGGGAGCGGAGGTGGAGCTGGGCAGGGCCGGGAAGAGGCCGGGCTGGAGCAGAGAAGGGGAGGGGGGCCCTGGGTTAGAGCCAGAGCTGGGGCTAGAGCAGCACGCAGCTGTGCAGGGCACCAGGAAATTTGGGGCACCAAATTTCCTGGTGCCCTACACAGCCGCATACTTTGCATATGGGTAAGGACGGCCCTGCCCCACTTCATCCAAGATTGCCTCCTCCTGGCTTGGTCCACTCACGACTGGCCCATAAACCAACAAAGTATCCACAGGGTCCTTCGCAGTGGAGGTGGGGTCACCACCGAGTATCACATCCAGCTCTTTGTAGAACCGGCAGCTCGTGGGCACAGCACTAGAATGGCAGTTTGCCTCCCGTGCCTTGTGGAAGGCATTCCGCAGCTCCTTCACTTTGACCCTGCACTGCAATGTGTCCCGGTCATGGCCCTTTTCTATCATGTATCTAGAAATCTGTCCGTAGGTATCATAATTCCGACAGCTGGAGCGCAGCTGTGACTGCACTGCCTCCTCTCCCCAAATACCAATGAGGTCCAGCAGCTTGGTCTTGTCCAAGTGGAGGGAATCACCTGGTGCATGGAGCAGGCCTGGCCACCTGGAATGATGCACTGAGACCACTGTGCAGATCACCGAGCAAACAGGAAGGGGACTTTCAAATTTGCAAAGGAATGTATGGGGTGGGGCTGCCGCTTGGTCACCTGAGGGCAGGGCAGTAGAGTTCAAACCGATGGCCAGAGAGGTGAGAACAGGCATTATGGGACACCTCCTGGAGGCCAATTGCAGTGCTAGTCACCATTGTGTCTATGCTGGCAGCGCAGTGCTGTAGCTCTGGCGCAGAAAGCTGTAGGCTCTTGTCGGGGTGCTTTTTTTAGAGCGCTGACTGTGTGCAGTTTCTGCGCACTAAGTGGTATGGTAGTGTGTACACCTCGGGAGTTACAGCGCTCAAAGCTGCTTTATTGCACACAAACTTGCCAGTGTAGACGGGACTCAGCCTCATGGCTATCCTTCACCTATACAGTAGTTTCCTTAGTGGCGCACAATGGATTGGGTATGTTCCAACACAAGGGAACTAATTTAAAGGTTCTGTGGTAGCCTTAGCTCAGAATTTCCAATGTACATGCAAATGATTAACTAGCCAATGACCTACTAGAGATAAAGATAGCTTCTTCAATTGCAGGTGGGCCAAATGCTGGAATGCATGCAGCAGAATACATCCAGGACCTAATTGATATCTTGCACATGCCAGATACTTCAGCAAATGTGAGGATCCTGGTGCTCCAAGGGCTGTGCGGTATTTGCTATATAAATTACAGTAACCAAAACAAGGTAAAAGATCTAAATCTTGCTGAAGTTCTTCTTGTTTGTCTCATTGAAGATGAAAATTCATCCCCAGCTAGCAACCATATTACCATGGTTAAGTTCTGGGTTTGTTACCTTCTGACTGTCCTTTGTTGCAACAATATCCCTTACATCAGAATATTCCAAGAATTGGGAGGTCAACTGCTGGAAACCAAGCTGAAAATCCTGTCTAGCATGGAATGGTCTGGCTGGCCAGATAATTATGCAGAAGTACTATTTTCCCTTTTGGGGTTTTACAAAGGTCAACTTCCTTCTGGTATTTAAAATGAAATAACCCTCTCAAGGATTGTTATAATCTGTGAACTATTTACATGGCATAATAAAGAAAATGAAGACAAATTAAATAATGTCACTCTTCCTCTTCCCCATCCCCCAAGAACTAGTTTGGAATTAAAATTAACAGGAGCTAGCTCAGCTCCTATGCTCACCCATTATTCACCCTCTCCCCTCACTCGAAAGTCAGGACTACATTACAGAACAGGTAATCTGCCATCAGGTTCATTTTCCCCAGCCAATGCCTTACTAAAAACCTTTCTTCTCCTTTCCCTTCCTGACACACCCTGCACAGTCACTTCAAAGGATTCCAGACTAATACTCTCTTGAATACTCGGCTGGAGCAGGGGTTAGTGTGACCTTGGTGCACCATAGCCCCAACAGGATGTGATATGTCTGAAGACGCTCGTCAGCATATTGATTCAGCAGAACTTGGGGAGGGGCACATTGCTTTTTTCTAAAAGGCCTGCTCCTATTGACATTACAATAAACGGGTAGTATCAGACTCTAAAGGAATACTAAGGCTAGGTCTACACTACCCGCCTGAATCGGTGGGTAGAAATCAACCTCTCGGGGATCGATTTGGGACGCGACAATCGATCCCCCGAATCGATGCTCTTACTCCACCAGCGGAGGTGGGAGTAAGCGCCATCGACGGGAAGCTGCAGAGGTCGATTTTGCCGCCGTCCCTACAGTGGGGTAAGTCAGCTGAGATACATCGAATTCAGCTACCCTCCCCCCCACCCCCCCCATAGTGAAGACCTGCCCTATGATACATCAATATTAACACCCCCCCACACACACCCTATTCTCCCCTGCACTGGCTCAGGAACCTTTCAGGCAGCTAGCCTCCCTCTACTACCCACTCCTTGGTGCATGCCTTTACAACAAAATAGGATATTTGAAGAAAGAGCAAAGTCTTGAAAACATGAAGCATGAGATTGATTTACAAAATGTGCGCAGCATGGCAGCTGCTTTACAAACATGTATAAAGACAGTCCCTGTCCTGAAGAGTTTACCATCATAAGACTGAATGCTCCAAACAATTACAGATACAAATAGTCCCAATGAACGGAGCCAGGACTGTGAATCTTTTTAAATCACATGGAGATATCAGAGAGCCTCTCTGTCCCAATCAAAAACCTGTTGCCAGGCTCTCTTACAGACCTTCTAGGTCAATGCCTGCCCTATAAACTGAAGAGCATTTTCTGGGAAAGGTCCCCCTCACTGCTGTACATGCTGGGTACAGCTCATAAAGCAGGAAGTGCTTTGGGAACCTCTCCCATGAACCTTTTCAAAACAACTGCATCTGTTTTGATACAGTCCTTTGAAAGTATATACGGTAACTTCGCTAAATGTTGTAGTTATGGTTCCTGAAAAATGCTACTGTAAGTGAAATGATGTTAAGCAAATCCAATTTCCCCATAAAAATTAATGTAAATAGTGGGGCTTAGGTTCCAGGGAAACTTTTTTAACCAGACAAAAGGCATTATACATACCGTACAAGTTTTAAATAATTTTAAACAAACAATAGTGTACTAACCAATGATGACTGTGAAGCCTGCTTGAGGCAGAGGCACAGTGGGGTTGGGGCACAGGGGCTTGCCCAGCTCTGCCCACCCGGTGCTCCTGCCAGGGAGCAGGGTCGAGGGCTTGCCTGCTCCCTGGCTGGAATGCCAAGCAGACAGAGTGGGGTAAGCCCCTGCGCCCCAACGGGAACATCAGACAAGCAGAATGGGGCAAGCCCCCATGCCCCGGCCCCACTCAGCAGCAGAGCTGGGCAGGAAGAGCATGGCAAGCCCCTGAGCGGAATGCCAGGCAGCTATAAGGTTGTATAGCTCGCCCTGGACCGCCTAAAGGAACATTGCATGAGTATGTTCTCTAATAGCTCAGCAACCTAGAATGAAACAATGTTAACTGGGACGACTAAGTGATGAGTTACTGTATTAAATTTCGACTCAGAGCTTCCAGATGTGCACATCTAGCCTTAAACTTGTTTAGAACAGTAGCTCATTTGAGCAACTATGGCCACCCCTTCTCCCAACACAGACACTTACGCATTGATCACTGATGAACAGATAAACTTTAAGGTGGTGTGGTTGAGGGGTTTTTTTTGTTTGTTTGTTTTGTTTTTTTAATACTTTGCTCATCTAGATCCCAAAGTGTTTTATCAAAGGGGAGAAGGAGCATTTGAAAGGCCTTAAGCCTGTAAGATATGGCTATATCAGATACCATTTCCTTGATTCCAGTGCTACTGGCTTTCTATGCTCACACACTAGTAGCCTTTTAAGGATCTACTGCTTGATGTTTGAGAACAGTAGGTGAATAAGCCATTGCTATGATAGGAGCAAGAATGTGATATTCACTCCCTCTACATGTCAATTGCAATCCATCATTTCTCACCTTTAAAGGCAGCAATATTTGCTTCTTCTCCTGTCTCACTGTTCGGCTGGCCTGCTCTGATCTCTTACCTTTCTCTTCCCCTCCTTTTCCTGATGATCACTGTCTTTTAAAATTAAAGACTATTTGAATTGTTTTCAAATACTGTATTTCATGTTGTATTTGACACAAAACATTTGTCCAAAAAATACCACAAACTGTAAATGCAAACTAAATGTATTCATTTATGATTGAGATGTTTAACTTGTTGAAAACTTGCTTGTGACAGGCCGCATACATCTGAGAAAATACAAGCCAGTTTCTACCCTCCTTATAACACACTTTTATATAAAGAAAATACATAAGGTGTATGGCAGGTACATTCAGGGACTCTACAAAAGTGGGTATTTTTACATCTAACATGTAAGATCTGTACACAGTGTTTTGTTACATTATTTCATTTATTTTTTTTTGAGAAAATTCAAATGGTAAATTATGACTAAATATTTTTTTAACATTAACTTATTTGATTTCAGAAACAGAACTCACATTTTCAGAACATCACAAATTATGTAAGTAGGAGGTACAGTAAAGCAAATTTTCATCAGATTTGATGAGGAAAACTGCTTCTCATTGTGCAAACATTTGAAGCTTAATCTGGCAAACACCTGATTAACTTTACTATGACTCCCATGGAGATCAATGGCACTACATTTGAGATCTTCAGATAAGTGCTTTAAATGTATGCACTATTAAACACTTCAGAGTCATAAATATTACATAACTCACTGTTCCTTCACAATGCAGAGATTAAGGTAATCAATCAATTGTTGATCATATAGGTCACTATTAAGTATTGCTATTGAGCAATGGTTTCTACCTTCCATTTTAAGTGAGACTGATAGCTGCATTAAACCCCTCCCACGGAGTATTTTCTGTTTCAAGAGCTAGATAACTCTCAGTTCTGTAGAAAATATTTTTTTAGTTGATTAAAGCAGTGGTTCTCAACCTATTTACCACTGTGGGCCACATATGCAGTTGTGTTAAGTGGGCTGCAGCCAACACACACACACACACACACACACACACACAGTAACTCCTCACTTAAAAGTCATCCCGCTTAACATTATGTTGCTGATCATTAGAGAACATGCTCATTTAAAGTTGCACAATGCTCCCTTATAATGTTGTTTGGCAACCACCTGCTTTGTCCACTGCTTGCAGGAAGAGCAGCTGTCATAAACATACAGCTAAGGGTTGCATAAAAATCCTTCCTTGCCCTGTAAAGGGTTAAGAAGCTCCGATAACCTGGTTGGCACCTGACCAAAAGGACCAATGAGGGGACAGGATACTTTCAAATCTGTAGGGGAAGGTTTGTGTTTTAGTGTTCCTTTGTTCTCTCCCCATCAGTGAGAAGCCAGGGCAGGGGAAATACATCTCTAAGCCATATCTGAGATAAGCACCTAATATTACAGAAATAGTAACAGCAAGGAAATATGTTAGATTATCTTTTGTTTCAGCTTGTGAATTTTCCGTGCTAAAAGGGAGGTTTATCCCTGTTTTTGTAACTTTAAAGTTTGGCTAGAGGGGAAATCCTGTGGTTGGAATCTTTTTGTTACCTTGTAAAGTTATCTTCCATCCTGATTTTACACAGGTGATTCTTTTAGGGTTTTTTTTTTTTTTTTAAACAAACTTCTTTTAAGAACATGATTAGGACACTGAAAAACAGAGACCCAGGGGGTTTGATCTGTGCTCACTTTGTAACCAATTGGTTAGGCTATTATTCTCAAGCCTCCCCAGGAAAGGGGGTGTAGGGATTGGGGGGATATTTTGGGGGAGGTAGGGCTCCAAGTGGCCCTCCCTGAATGTTTGTTTAAATCACTTGGTGGTGACAGCGATACTAAGAGCAAGGAAAGAATTTGTGCCTTGGGGAAGTTTTTAACCTAAGCTGGTAGAAATAAGCTTAGGGGGTCTTTCATGTGGGTCCCCACATCTGTACCCTAGAGTTCAGAGTGGAGAGGGAACCCTGACAGCAGCTCATTGGACCTAGCTGGTGGGGGCTTGGAACCAAGGTGGACTGGCTACCCTCCCCACCCCCATCAGCTCCCCAGTCCCCTGTGCAGCAGCCGCCCAGCCAGCTATCAATTGCCAGGCAGTTTAGCTGTCCATGTGCTGCTCCGGCCCTCTGCCTTGGAGCTGCTCCTGGGAGCCTCCTACTTGCTGTGCAATGGGGTGCTAATGTCAGGGTGTCGTCCTCCTGCTTCCCACTCCTACCCTCCCTCCCCACCCCCACATCTCCACAGATCAGGGGGAAACATGACAGAGGGAGCTTGCTGGCAGCAGCTGCTGTCTCACCTTGCTGATCTACTTAAAAAGGCAATGCTCTTAAGAGTAGGGTCAGTGTAATTAAGGGGCAATGCACATCTCACACCCCACACCCTGCGTCTGTCTCCCCTCCCTCCATTTGTGCTACCTTGTAGAGTGTTAGGCTACCTTAACCCTTGTATTAACCCTTGAGAGCTCAGCTGAGTGCTGGATCATTTAACAGTAAGGCATTCCCTGAGAAATATCCCACCCTCTTATTTCACCACCTCAATCAAGCTTCACAATCATTGCTGTGTACAGTATTAAATTGTTTAATACTTACTGTATATACACACCTCTACCCTGATACAACACGAATTTGGATATAACCCAGTAAAGCAGCACTCCAGGGGGCAGGGCTGCATGCTCCAGCAGATCAAAGCAAGTTTGATATGACACGGTTTCACCTATAAGATGGTAAGATTTTTTTGGCTCCTGAGGACAGCATTATATTGGGGTAGAGGTGTATAAAATATAGTCTTGTCTGGCAAAAAATTTCCTGGGACACCCCCCCCACTCCCCCTCATTTACATTATGTCTTACAGGGAAATTAGATTCACTTGTTTTACTTGAAGTGGCATTTTTCAGGAACATAACTACAATGTTAAGCAAGGAGTTACTGTAAACACAAAACCAACCATCTGTATGGCCCTGAGGATGTTACAGGAGCCATAGCTGTGTGCTGATTGGGCCCCAGGTTGAGAACCACTGCACGAGTTTTTATTTTTAGGTAAAATGCAAATCTTATTTTAAAAATTCACCATCACTTATACCTACCACTTAGTTGTCAGGTTTAGTTTATTAGATGTGGGCAATTTGCAAATATTCTAACAAAAGTCAATTACATTTCAGAGTGGTCCCTTGTTAGTAGAATTTGCACACTTTTATTCTGGTTAAGCATTTATATTGCAGTAGTATCCACGACTACTAATGGGTTGGGCTCTACTACACTAAGGGTTGTACAAACAAGTTAGTGCCCTGGGGTAGGGACTAATGAGGTTTGATTCAGACATAATACAATTATGATTTTTTTTGCTTTCAGCACTGACTGCAGCCATTTCCCCCTTCCCCTCTTTTAGAAAGGCCAATATATCCCTCCCCCCACGCCACCCCACGTTTTGAAAAACCCACTAGGTAAATAGTTATGTTTTCCTCTTCCTGGAGCAGAAGAGTGAACATTCTATGAACTACTTTTAACACTGGAGAGAAGTGTGTACACAAGCTGTACCTGGATTCAAGGAGTATCTACTAGGATAAGATGCAGGAAGTGATTACAGGTGTCTGGTATCAACACTAGTTCCCATAGGATATTTATCCTATCTTCCTTTCTCCACAGAAATCTGTGTATTTCCTCTTCATGCAGCTTAGTCTTTGCCAGAAACTGCAGGGGACAATGAAGTTAACTAATCCATCCATACAAGATACTCCCCAAATAGCTATTTTGTTGGGAGTTCACTACATACCGGAACTGCAACTGTAGCCTATACAACTCGCATCACGAAAGACAGCGGGAAAATCCTATGTGAGTGTAGCTTGATGCTGCCAAGCCCTTCTACAGACAGAACAGAACCACCATAACTAGATCCTATATCTTAATAGCCCAGCTGTAGATTTTACAATTCACCCATAAAGGCTTGCCTAGAGAATGGTTAACCTTTAATTCTAGTTTGAGACAAAAGAAGTTCTAAAACCAGTTATACAGTACTTAAGTTTGTATTACACTGAGCAGTTCCATGAGGCATTAACTAAGAATCACTTTATCAAGTGCTTATGCTGTATGTTCATGTTTGCTCAGTGACTGCCAGACTTCTATATCTCCCAGAGTATGAGACCTTAATCTGTCCCCCATGCACCATGTTTTAAGAGGCAGAGTGTTTTGGTAGAGTTTAGTTTATTTATCAAGTACACATTCTCATGTCAAAGCAACAGATACTATTTACACAAGTTAGAAATACATAGTATTTCCATTTTAAAGAAGTGACCAAATTCAGTCTGTAATACCTTGTTTAGGTAGTATACAGCTATTTCCATTGCTACATATTACCAGTTAAAACCCATTGTGAACTTTTAAAGCTTCCACAAGACTTGTAACTTATCTGAGGTAAACTTTGGCAGTATATTCTTCCAACAGTCATTTAGCAATTAAGATAGGAAGCCATGTGCACACTGGCCACTCAAGTTTGCCAAGCCGTTTTCACAGACTTCTAGCTTTCTCTGCAGATGAATCTGTGGCATTCTCCCTAGAATCACATGAGACCTGTGACGGCAACTCTTCAGAATCACAATCTACATCACCCTCAGAATCACCCTCTTCATCCTCCTGCTCAAATTCCTCCAAGTCTAGATTTTTCAGTGACTCAAGGCCATCAGGTGCCTGCCCAGTTAGTCTCTAAAAGATACAGAAGAGAACTCTTAAGGATGTGTTAAGTTGTGTTTCTATAAGGATGCACTTTTATTTCCATAGAAAATATTGATACTAAGTTTAGAGTGCGGAGTCTAAATGGATTCCATTTTACTGATCAGTCATGTATTAGCTAAGCCATGAAGTGATAAGGTTATGCGTTTGAGTGACAAAAACCCTGCCTACTAAAAAGCAGAAGCTCTCACCCCAAAAATGCAGTCTACAATTGCAAGTTGCATCTGGCTTGCTGATATTAAGGTCTTCCAGATTTTCCAGGCAGCGGAAGCAAAGTATTAACCAAGAGATGAACTTTTTGATAAGGTACTGTTTGGGATTAAGTTATTACTATACCACATTAATATTGTTTCCTTAGTTCCACACAATATATTGCAGTGACAAAAGTAAAGTTTATGATGTCAGCTTTACAAATAGTTTAACAAGCTGCCAACCAGAAGCAAAAAGCTCAGTACTGACCTGTTGGTTCTTGGTCCTAGAGGAGCAGATTGCACAGTTTTGAAGATTTAAGTAACCCAGAACAATTTGTCTAAGTTATTTCTCTTTATCAGACATTATAACAGCCAGCTTTAGAGCATTCAAGAGTCAGCTAACATCTGAAGTTGGGCCCCATTTAGACAAACTTAAGTATTGCATTATGAATAACAGCAACCTTCACTATTCACATCAGTTCAGACCAAAGCTTTTCCTTTATCCCTCTTACAGTAATCCTGGGGGTGGTCTTAATCTTCTAGGACAATAAATGTGGAAGGAATAAATTTATGTACAAGTAATGTTATAACAAGAGTTTAATTATCCAACTGGAGAAGCACCACTGTGCATATACTTCAGTCTCCGGGCTTGTCTATACACAAATTAGATTAGTTAAAAATCAGTGCAAAACCCTGTGCAAGCACCTATCTTGATTTAAACTTGGCTTATCAGTTTAGCTTGTGCCTGTAAGCTTACAAGTACAGACTATACAGATATACAAATGTCTACATTGGGTCTCCACTGGTAGGACCTCTTTAATTATGTCAGTGCAAACATTTAGATCAGGCCTTTGAAAGAATTCATCAAGATTCCTAGGCTGAAGTCCTCAATCTTACTCAGCACAAATACCTTTAGGGGTACTACCAACTTCAGAATCCCCCTAGAGTCGCTACATAACTCATCTGTTACCCAATTTCATATTGGAAGCACTCCAGCCAAGAGTCTGAAGATGCTTCAATCACCCACAGTTTACCTTCCAAGAGCCACAGCACCTGGCTGAACAATTACTGTTACAATCTGGCCCTGTCCTTCTGGTCAGGGAGTGTGTTGAAAGTGGACCCAATCCTGGGCCCTGGTATGCTTCAAATCCTCTCTAGATCTGGGGGTTGACCCACAGATTCTAGCTAAGGCACACTGGCACAGACCTTGTCTGAGAGCCCCTTCTTGGGTTGTGGGTCTGGGGAGTCCAACTACCTTAGTCCATAAAACCAGTGCCTCAAGCCTTCTGAGCCCCTGTTGCTTGAACAGGCTCCCCTAGAGTTCTACCTTGTAAGTAATTCTGGCTCCTGGTTTAATCCCTTTGGTGACAAAGTGGCAGAAGGCAAGGAACAAGATTTTCCGAAGAATGTAACCAGTCACTATCATTTAGAAAAAAGCCCCAGAGAACTCTGAAAGGCAAGAAGTCCTGAGACACCCCCAGGCGTATCTTATCATTGTGTGTGAGAGGTCTTGTCTGCCTTTTAAGCAGAGTCCCTTCCTGCCTTCTCTTCAGCCCATTCTGCCTACATGTGGTGGTGGATACCACCCTTCAATGTAGTGTCTTACTCCAGGTATGTGTCCAGGCTGAGAAACTTCATCTCCTTCCTTACAATCAGAAGGGTCATTGTTCTATGGATTGGACAAGCTGATTAGGGAAATCAGCTTTGTCTTGATTGCTTACATTGTGATTGCTTCCAAGTCACTCGCTCACCTAGATGTCCAGCACTTGCAGCATAGTAAACTGACCTTATGATCAGATACTTTCTCTATACAGAATACAAAAATGTACTCTAAACAGAAGTCATGATTTGATACCTTTGATGTAAGTGACAGTGGAATGTTTAACACTATGGATTGAAAACCAGTCATGTGAGTTTACCTCAATCATGTTTGTCATGTACTGCACATGTTCTGCAAGTAATACCAGCTCATCATTTTCTTCTTTTAGACGGGCAATTTCACCATCTTTCTGTTCAATCTCTTTGTGCATCTAGAAAAAAAAGATGAAGTTTTATATAGGACTAGCCAAGAGAAAAAGTGAAAAGGTATTTAATCTGATGAACTACCTTTTCATTTTCCTGAAGCACTTCATACAGTGCCTTCCTCCTTTCTTCAGCCACTTCCTTCCAATACCGAGAGGGAGGATTTTCTGTAGGAAGAGTTTAAAATGAAAAACTCATGTATCTCTTATGTAAATAAGCCTGGAATTCAAGACGATTAAAATATAGAGTAAATTTAAATATAAGAGTTCCATATGTTTTGAGTATTTGTCATTTCAATATTTTCTACAACCCATTCTGACCTGCTAAAAACCACCGAAGTGGTTAACAAAGGAGCTTAGTAACTTGAGACATTTGATTTGGCATCTGGGTCAAATTCAGGGTTATACTAATATGCTTGACATAACATTTTCTGAAGCTGCTTCAATAAGTGTCACAACATGCACTGCAGAATGGTCCCAACTGCAAGACATATTGAACCTAGCCACTTCTGCAATGAGTAGCAGCAGAATAGGCTCGCTAGAAGTAGCAAAGGCTGACCACTTCCAAGACACCAATCACATAGCTTGAACCCAGATATTCTCTCACCTATTTTAGAACAATATTTATAAAAACTGGGTCAGGCTACCTGCTTAATTTGGTTGGCAAGTGGTAATATGGCCTGAATTGTGACAGCATGCTAAACTAAAGTACAATTCCCAAAGTTGAAATGCTCTTGAGCCTCACATACTGCTGGGCCAAGTCACCTTAAGTGACAGTGTTAAAGTTTTAAACTTTGCAAAGATCTGTGTAAATGATGCTTAAGAGAATCTGATCATTAAAATGATTAAAGTGTTGCTACCTAATGTTGGCAAGGGCCAATTTAACAATTCTAAGCCCATTATACCTCTACCCCGATATAACTGTCCTCAGGAGCCAAAAAAATCTTACCGCATTATAGGTGAAACTGCATTATATTGTATTTGCTTCGATCCGCTGGAGCGTGCAACCCCACCTCTCCGGAGCACTGCTTTACTGCGTTATATCCAAATTCATGTTATATCAGGTCGTGTTATATCGAGGTAGAGGTGTACTTGCTTTTAGTAGCATACCAAAATTTAGTAGTATTGAGATACACATGAAGTTTCCAGCAATGGCATATTGTTTGAAGTATATATATATTTTGAAGTATAAATATTTATATTCTTAAAATAAGAAAACATACTTTTTACCATGAGATCAACAGCTTGAGTGACTTTTAGATTTTCATTTTTCTGTTCTGGGTCCACAACCTCAGCTTTGCAGGTCTTTGCAATTAGCTGATCACTCCAAAGTTTCCTTTTGATTGAACATTTAGCAGGCTGTAATACAATAAGTTTGGTTTTCTGAGATGCTATTTCTCCTTGACATTTTACATGTCTTCATACGCTTGCAAACTCATCTAAACTATACTAACTGCAACAGATTGAGTTTCTCCTTAACTTAATATATGGAGATATATCTCAGAACTGGAAGGGACCCCAAAGGGTCATTGAGTCCAGCCCCCTGCCTTCACTAGCAGGACCAATTTTGCCCCAGATCCCTAAGTGGCCCCCTCAAGGACTGAGCTGACAACCCTGGGTTTAGCAGGCCAATGCTCAAACCACAGAGCTATCCCTCCCCCAAACTTCTGTACCTATAAGCAATAGGTAATCTGTATTTCAAGTGTGGCACAACTTCTTGCCAACAAAAAACTCACAAAACATTTTCGCAGCCCTTGAACAGCTTTCTTGCACTAGCAGTATAGGTTTGATGTCCAAGAATTTCTTCTCAAGTGCTTTCAAAGTATTTGAAATATTTATGCTAGATTTACTATTCAAAGCCAAATGATGTACCTTAAACTGTATAGTAATTACTTGTTATAGTTAATGGATATCATATGCAATTTATGACCTGATTATAGTCCTTTAGCCCTTCTACATTAAACATGATAGCATTTAATTACTGTTACAGATTGTGTTGTAGAGCAGTGGTTCTCAAACTTTTCTACTGGTGACCCCTTTCACATAGCAAGCCTCTGAGTGAGACCTCCCCTTAAATATATAAAAACATGTTTTTAATTTTTAACACCATTATAAATGGTAGAGGCAAAGAGGTGTTTGGGGTGGAGGCTGACAGCTCACGAGCCCCCATGTAATAACCTCGTGACCCCTTGAGGGGTCCCAACCCCCAGTTTGAGAACCCCTGCTGTAGAGTTATTACATCTTAGTACTTACTTCATTTACCCTGCCAACAAGGCAACCTGCTGCTGAAGGCTGAATCATTTTAAGAGTCCGTCTTGGGGCTGAGTTTGCATTGTCTGTGAAGTACTTCTTGAAAAGAGAAAGTTTTAATACAAATCAGCTAAACTCCTGGATGGAGTAGGGTAATTTTTGAAATTTCTCATGCCACATTAAGGTAATGGATTAAACTTTCAATCCACTTGTCTTTCCTACAGACAGGATTAACAAGATTTGTTTTAATCTAGTTGAGGGTTTATTACACTACAATTACAATATAATTTGTATTTATAGCAAAGCCGGATCTTAACTGTTTTATAAAATGCTGAAGACCTGCATAAGCCTTATCTTGGTTAAGACACTGTCTCATTTACACTACAAAGTGGAACTATTTTAAACAGGTCAGGTAGCAGCTGTGTTCTAACTGGATTCCCAATTCAGCTATTATAGTGCAAGTGTTCTGTTTAAACCCGCAAATTATACTGGCCATTCACCACAGATGAATGCTTCTGTTCTTTGACAACTGTTTTGAGGTATTAGGGCGATATTTTTGGGGGGTCAAGGTGATTTCACCAGTTTAAACTGGAAAACATATACAGATAATTATGTAAGGTTCATTTTTTACTATCTATATGTAAATGGTTCTTAAAGGGCTGTATGCATTTAACAGAAGTTCTGCTTCAACCATTCATCAAGATGTGTCTAGAATTTCCTTGCTTGGGGCATAACACACTGATCCAGGAAGGCTATTGTTTTGTGGAATAGGATATTTATCACCTTTCCTTGTCCTATGTCAATACCTATTTCCTGCATTAAAGCTTTTTAAACCATTAGTTACACTGCCACCATGGGACAGTAAACAATGGTAGACAATCAAACAGGGATAGCAAGAACACAATACCGTACAAGCGTGAGAAAGTTACTAATTCACACTGTACTTCACATGACAAGAGTTCACCTTTCCCACGGTAAAATTTCTGCCACCAATTATCTTGGTGTTGAACTAGAGGACAAATGCCAACTACTGTGGGAACCAGCATTACAGATACTATTTGCAGCTACTGAAGACTGATTGGTCAATGTTCCTCTGGCAAAATGCAGTTTTTAATACTATGCCAGGTGCTTAAGTTAACCCATTGTTCTTCATATTTGAGATAACCAGTGAAGCATCCACAAAAGTGAGTCAGCCAGACACTCTAAAATAAGATCATGGCGATATGCTCGCTAAGATGATCCCAAGAATAAATGTTTAGTCATGGACATGTCTGATCATTTTCACTAAAACTGACTTTAAGGGTACAGGATTAGTCTTCACACTCTAACACTGAGCAATTTTAAAGTTCCTGTAAGTTTCTTTGGGAAGGACAGGGATGACAAGAATACAGATCTTGCACTATGCAGAATGAGGAACATAGGATTAAGTGCCACTCAACATTATAATACCCACATTACTTCTAGGTGACTTTTACCCCCATGTCTTCCCCCAGACTGACATCCAGGACTTCACCCAGCACACCAAATAAAGTCAAGACTGCTACAGGCTCTTAAGGAAGTCTTATACTTGTTCTGAACTGTCTAGAATTTGGATACTCCCTGGATTACACTAATATTGTATTAGGTATATCACTGATCTACTCTTATATTAAGAGTAAAAAAAATCTCTAAATAAAACTGTTTTAGATTTGGATTTAAGACTGACTACATACTGGGCAAATTTGAAAAAAGGATTAAAACAATGTTAGTGGTAGTAGGGTTCTAACAGCACAGCATATTACATTCCCTACTAAAGCCAAGGATGATGTGAAGACAGCCCTTTCATCTGGGCTGGACATTGACCTTGGAAGGTCATCTGAAATCCCCACTCGGTTTACAGAGGTCACAAAAATAACCCAGCAACTTATCTTAGGCACCGCATTTTGAGTTTTACATGCTCTAGAGTTTCCAATGTGGGGAATTTTTTGAAGATTAGTATTATGGCTGTTCTACTCACAAGTCAGACATTAATAACTTGGTCTGCATTTAACAATTTTATATGCAGAGCATATTTGAATTAGCTACGGTATACATCCAAAAATACTACCTGAAGACTAAAGCAATGGTCAAGTGCCCAACTTCATGTATTCAGTCTTATTCTAATGATTTTTTCCCCCAGCATGAAAATAAGAGCATTACTTCAGAAAACTGCAAAACAGATTTCTTTTAAAATAAGGATCTTAGTTTAGAGTGATCAAACCTAACTTAAAATGAGTTAATTTCATAATATAAGTAGTCTCATATGGAACTGATTCTAAAGCCCCCTATTTCTTGTGGTTTATTTTCTTAGCTGTTTAAGACCCATGCCAATAGGGGAAGCCAGCTACAGGGCTGGGAAATGCAGACTTGAAAGAGTTCTCTAATCATCAGTTATACTATTTTATGTATTATTGCATGATAACCTGTAAAACTAGTATAATTAGCTTTGTATTGACTGGGTGGTATAGGGAATTGGCAACGAGATACAAAGCCAGTAGGTCACCAACTCAAGTGTGATCCAGGTTAGTAGCATTTGAAATGTGCCATATACAAACTTGTGCCTGGAATGAGGCGCACATACTTAAAAGATCATTGAAGCACTGGGAGAAAACTCAGTGCAGTCCAAGCTGTTTGTAATTCTTTATCCCAGGGTGGCATATTTTCAAAGTCTTTGTGAACTATGTATCTGCTCTGCAAAAAAAATGGAAGGACTGAGTCACCAGAGCATCTAACATCTTTCATGATAAGAAAGTCACATGATCTCTTTTTAGTTAGCATTATAAAATGGTGTGGATATAAGGAACTGAGCTACATCTGGAGTGATTACAGATGACCACGCAAAGTCTGTGATTACAATCTGATCTATTTGTTTTTACCTTCATAACACACTTTAAAGACTTGAGTAATGCTAAGTCAGGTTACAAACCTTTATAGTTCCTGAGCCTTTTCCTGCATCCAATTTCTGCTTCATACTGAAACTCATCTGACTACAGAGCTGTGTTTTATACCAATGGAGACAAAGACACAGAAAAGCAAATGTATTAGTCACAGCAGAAAACACAAGTTCAGTTTGCCCCGTGGCACGCCCGTCTGTCAGAACAAGCCAGCCACGGGCTCCCACCTTCCCCAGCTCAGCTTCATGAGCCCGTCGCAGCCATCAGCCTCTTGTAATAGGCAAAACGGTACGTGCCGCTGGCACGTTTGAGCAGCCTGCTGCCCCCCTTCCGCCCGTTCACACCACGGAGGGGCTCCTCGGGGCAGGCGCATAGACCCTACCCCCCAACCCCGCGTGCGAGGGGGGCCGCGGGGGCTGTTGGGCGGGGACGGCAGCCCCCAAGCGCTCCGAGCCCGGAGGACCCGCCCGCTGCTCATCTCCAAAACCGGGCCGCGGGCTCCAGGGCAGGAGCCAGACAAGAGCCCTTGGACATGCGGCGCCCGCGCCGAGGTGCCGCCAGGCGCAAGCAGCGGAAAGCCCCGCAGGTCACCCCCCGCCTCCGCGGGACCGCGACCCACCTGCCGTCCCCCCGTGGCAGGGTTACCTCCCCGGCCAGGCCGCCGAGAACCGGGGCTGACGTGCCCCCTTGGCCTCTTGCCGCGGCCTCAGCCCCTGCACCCCAACCACCAGGCCAGCCCCGCCGCAGGGCGCGAGCCCGCGCCAACCGCCAACCCCGCGACACCGCCCGGAAAACGCCGAACTCCCTCCCCGCACCTGTCGGGAGAAACCCGCCAAAACCCGAACACTCAGCCAGTCCCGCAGCAGAGCGCGAGCCGCTCCACCCCCAACCGCGCGAGACCGCCCGGAACACGCTGAGCCTCCCCCCGCCCTCGCGTTCCTCTCCCCCCACCGCGGAACCCTGCGCCGCCACCGCCCAGCAGGGGGCCCAGCGCCCCCAGACTCACCCGACTCCTCACCCTGCAGCCGTCCTGCCGCGCGCTGCCAGGAAGCACACCAGAGCGGTCAGTAGTTCTGCGCGCGGGCCTATAAATAGCCACCGACTCCGGTCACGTGCCCTCTCGTGACCAGCTTTCCTCCCGTGAAGCCACGCGCGGCGCAGGGGGTGGGGTCAGTGAAACCGTACGTCCTCTCGTCGCCTCCCCACCCCCCAATCGTATCCTGTTTCTCCTTCCCCGCCTATCCCGGCCCAGCAGGCCCTGCGCGTCAGTGCTACGCCCCGCCCGCGGGAGGAGAAGGAGGGGGCGGAGCGCTGTTGGGGGGCGGGGCAGTGGTCGGGAGAAGGGGGACAGGAGGGGGGAGTGTTGCCAATTTTCTACTGGCACAAAACCTGAACACCCTGGTCCTGTCCCTCTTCTGAGGCCCCGCCCCCTCTCACTCCATCCCGCTCCCTCTCCCCACACTCACTCACTTGCTCATTTTCAGGCAGCTGGCTCAGGGGGCTGGGATGGGGGCAGGGGTGAAAGTAACTTAAATCGCTTACCCGTAGGCATGGCTGCCAGGCCTTTGGGCAATGGGGGGCTTAGCTCTGGGCCACCACAAGAGGCAGGGCCCATGGCACTGGAACAATTTTTAGGGTGGGGGGGTCGTGAGCTGCCCCTCCCCCCCGCCCCTATCTGCACCCCTCACCACCCCAGGCTGGGACCACAGCTGGGGCAGGTCCGGAGCCTCCCTGCCGGTGGCAACAGAGCCCCAGATGGCAGCGGGGGCTAAGGTAGGTCGGGGGCGAATGGGGCTTCTTCTCCAAGGGGCGGGTATTACATTATTGCCAGTTTCGGGCGATCAACAACCATAAGCCAGCCCTCCTCCCTGCCTCTCGCCACCACAATCACAGGTTGTTGTTTTTATCTGTCCTTTGACTTTTGCACTCCCAGATCCCATTGTGTGTATTTATTTCTCTTTTTTACATAGGAATTAGATACAGTGCTCCTGTCAGCTAATTTCTAAACGTTATTAGCTGCAAAAAAAAACCCTAGCATTTCCAGGTGCCTAAGTAGCCCCTGGCTGGAATAACGGTTAAAGTTGCCCCCCACCAAAATCTCGGTGTGTGTGTGTGAGAGAGAGAATTTGTGTTACCCACTCTCCCAAATGTGTTCAGTAAGGTCATTTTGATCACCTGCGGCTAGAGCTCTTAACTCCCTCTGCTGGTGTGGTACCCAGCAATGACTCCTGTCCTCCCAATCCATTCTCCCCTCTCATTAGTTCCATCCACTTACAGGCTGATTAACCTTTTGTGGGCTTGGCGCCAAACATATTTGCGGGCCCCCATGGGTGCAATGGGCCATACTGGGGGGGTCGGTTTCCAGAGCGAGAGTCCAGCAGTGGGCCGTGGGGCATAGTGCCCCGCTCTGCCCAGCAAAGTGCGAGAGCACTGTTTACAAACCGGCAGCCACGAGATGCACACTGGTCAGCCTGACCCTGCCCTTTGGGGGCAGGCCCACGCTATGTGCCATGATGCCCCCTTGCCCCCTTCCAGTCCTCTATGCCCAGCACTCCCCCCGCCCAGAGACCCCACCACCACAACTGCACAGCGCCCTGCACACCACCACCCCCTGCCCAGTGCGCCCACAGGGTCCCAGACAGAACCTCCACTGCCCAGCACCCCTTATACTCCCAGCACCGCAACTGCACAGTGCCCCACAAAGACCCCCCCACTACCCAGCACCCCAGCTCACAAAGACTTCCCCCACCCCTCCCCTGCCAGCACCCCCCCACAGACCCTTCACTGCCCAGCACCCCAAAACAAACAAACCTCCCCTACCCTTCACTGACCAGCACCCCCGCAAAACCATCCAGAGACCCACTCCCCCCTGCCCTGCCTCACACACCACACTCATTGGCCCCACTAGGAGGTGACTGTGTCTGCTAGACCAAGCCGGCAGAATGTCCTGGGTGAGTTGGGCAGTGCTCCGGTCCATTGGGAGCAGCAGCACGACCAGCCAGGAGTTCCAATTGCCTGGCGGGGTGGAGGGCATGCTGCCCCCAACCCCACTGGCTGAGACCAGCCCGGCCTCTGCAGCGATACCAGGCAGCTTCGCCCAGGGAGGCGGGTGAGGCCCCACAGGTGGCAGGCAGTAGCTGGAGCTGTGCTGGGGATCAGGGCAGACCCCTAAGATGCGACTGCCTGAGAGCCCGTCCAGCCCAGCCATACCCACAGTCCCCGCAGCCAGCAGTCCTGCCCAGCCCGCATGGCAGAGCTCAGCTGCTGGGCACACAGCAAGGCCCAGGAGCTAGACTCCCCCAGGCGAGGGGCCAGACCTGGCCATGTGGATGGGTTAGATGGGTACGTAATGGGCCCCTTCCCAGTGTGGACCTGGCACCATTAGCACCCTTGTAAACCCAGAACTGCCCACCTAATTACCCATCAAAGCCCAGTTTAGTGCCTTTAGCCTCACCTGTGCTCCTCCTGGGATTTGTGAGTCCCGGCGTGCCTTCAGCAGTGGCGGGACTGAAGTCCCAAGTCCCACTGGGGTTGAAGCCCCGAGTCCCAGCATGCCTCCCACTTGTGTCGGGACTCAAGGCTTGAACCCTTTGAGGGAGGCTTCAGTCCTGGCACACCTCCCGCAGAGCTGAAGCCCTGATTCCAGGTGGGGTTGAAGCCCTGAGTCCCATGAACATAAGAATGGCCCTACTGGGTCAGACCAAAGGTCCATCTAGCCCAGTATCCTGTCTTCCGACAGTGGTCAGTGCCAGATGCCCCAGAGGGAATGAACAGATCAGGTGATCATCAAGTGATCCATCCCCTGTCACTGATTCCCAGCTTCTGGCATGAGTCCCGGGGCACCTCCGGCAGGGCTGAAGCTCCGAGTCCCAGCGCATCTTCTGCTCGCACCAGGATTCGAGGCTTCACTGCTGCCTAAGGCGTGCCGGGACTTAAGGCTTCAGACCCCTGCGGGGCTTCAGTCCTGGTGCACCTCCTGTGGGGCTGAAGCCCCAATTCCAGGTGGGGCTGAAGCCCAAGTCCTGGTGTGAGTCTCAGCGGGACTGAAGCCACGAGTCCCAGCGCGCCTCCAGCGGGGCTGAACCCTGAGTCCCAATGCAAGTGGGAGGCGCAGCGCAACTCATGGTTTCATCCCCACTGGAGGCGCGCTGGGTCTCGTGGCTTCAGCCCTGCTGTGGGGGCATCAATCAGTCCCTGCGTGCCTCCCGTGGGGCTGAAGCCACAAGTTCCAGCATGCCCCACGGTCCGTTGAGAAGCCTCTGGAGGTCTGAATGGACTGCAGGCTTCCTATTGACTACCCCTGGGCGACACCAACCCCCGAGCCCTCTGAGTGTCTGCCTGCAGTGTCCTGCTCCTCATCCACTGGACAGTCACAGAATTCCAAGGTCCTCTACTCCCAAAGGATCAGTTCACCACAGCTCACCTGTTATGCTGTAGAACACAGCTTCACTTAACACCAAGCACTTAGATTTGTTTGTAGAGAAAGCAAGAATATGTCTATTCAATAAAGAATAGATTCAAATGATAGCAAGCACAAATGTTGGAAACAAAGGGTTACATATAAAATAAAATCATATTACATATTAGAATCAAGCTTTCTAGAGCCTTATCTTAACTAACAAGACATTGTCATCTATGGAGAATCAGTTCAACCAAAATCCTTCCAGGCTTGGCTGTGATGGTATACTTCACAGTGAACACTTCTTTACAGTCTGAGTAAAATGCTAATCAAGTGATTGAAAAGTCACACTTTCTGGAGCCAGGCTAGGCTGTGATCTTCCTGTCAAGAGACAAATCAGGCTGTCCTCTTGCCTTCCAGTGTAAAGATGCAGAGGGTCTGTCCCTACAAGTATAGTCCAAAAACCATCATCTTCACTTGCAAACATGATAATCCCTGTTGCTTGTCTTTTCCTTTCTGGAATGTCTCCTGGAGACTTTGCAATTACTTGATTAGCACTTTACTCAGATTGTAAATAGGCATTCATTGTGAATATACAATACTCAAGTTACATGTAGCCAGAAAGATAAATAAACATCTTTTGCCTGAAAGAAACCAGTTCCTCACATTTTTGGTGACCAGCCCCAAATCCCCAGATTTTAAGAACATAATTTTCAGCATATATACATAACTCCTTACATATAATTCATGCATGCAATTCACAATGATTATGAGGACCAGTGTGACACAGCCTTTCCGTAGAGACCTTACGTGGTACTCTTTGGTGAACTAGTAAGTAGATACCAGATCCAGGGGATCCCTGTAATCCTTATGCACCCTTCTACCCTTTGCCAGTCGGCACCAGGAGGTCCCTGGGTCACAGTAACCTTCTTCCCTTCTTCTAATTATTAGTAAATTCCTCTTTCTTCTCCTCCTGAAGTATTGTCCTGTGTTTTGTCTTGTGTTAGACTTGTCTTATTTGGATCCATTAGGGTATGTCTACACTGGCAGAGATACAGCACTGGCAGTTACAGCGCTGCTCAAAGAGCACTGAAGGAAAACGGCTGTTCTGTGTTCACACTGTCAGCTGCCTGCGCAATATCGTGTTCACACTTGCAGCACTTGCAGTGGTATTCGGAGCGGTGCACTCTGGGCAGCTATCCCACAGAGTATCTCTTCCTCTTCTGCTGCTAGTTATGGGAAGGCGGGGGGGTCGTGGGGCATCCTGGGTCCTGTCCCAATGACCCGTGATGCATTGCTTCACATCCCACCAATCTCTTTGCTTCCATCTGCATTTGGGGTCATCTTTCAATTGTTTGTGTACTGCATGCTCTGCTCTGCCTCTTTGGTCTGCAGGAATGGATCCCGCACTGTTGACCAATGAGCTGCTCGCTCTAACACGTCACAAGTAGCAGTAGAGTTATTCCTTAAACTATAAAGGCAAGAGGAGTTGTTCGACTTTGATCTCGCCAGGCATAATAGCTACGATACGAGATTGTTTGTGGCATCCACAGAGGTGCTGACCACAGCGGAACGCTGCTTTTGAGCTTGGGAAACAAGCACTGAGTTGTGGGATCACCTTGTCATGTACATCTGGGATGACGAGCAGTGGCTGCAGAACTTCCGGGTGAGGAAAGCCACATTCATGGGACTCTGTGCTGAGCTCTCCCCAGCCCTGCAGTGAAAGGACACGAGAATGAAAGCTGCCCTGTTGCTGTAGAAGCATGTGGCAATTGCACTATGGAAGCTGGCTACACCAGACTGCTACCGATTGTCGCTAACCTGTTCGGAGTGGGAAAGTCGACCATTGGACTCATGTTGACAGAAGTGTGCAGGGCCATTAATCTCATCCTGCATGACATTGTGGATGGCTTTGCACAAATAGGCTTCCATAACTGCGGAGGGGTGATAGATGCACTCATATTCCAATTCCGGCACCAGACCACCTAACCACCGAGTACATTAATCGCAAGGGGTATTTCTCTATGGTTCTCCAGGTGCTTGTGGATCACTGTGGGCGTTTCACAAACATTAACGCAGGCTGGTCCAGAAAGGTGCATGATGCATGCATCTTTCAGAACACTGGCCTGTTCAGGAAGCTGCAAGCAGGGACTTTCTTCACGGATCAGAAGATCACCGTAGGGGAAGTCGAAATGCCCATTGTGATCCTGGGAGACCCTGCCTACCCCTTAATGCTCTGGCTTATGAAGCCATACATGGGGCACCTTGACAGCAGGAAGGAGCAGTTCAGCAACAGGCTGAGCAAGTGCAAAATGACTGTTGAGTGTGCTTTTGGACATTTAAAGGCCCGCTGGTCAGGGGTGACTCCAGGCACCAGCGCAGCAAGCGCGTGCCTGGTGCGGCAAGCTGCGGGGGGCGGCGTGCCGGTCGCCGTGAGGGCGGCAGTCAGGCCACCTTTGGCAGCATGCCTACGGGAGGTCCGCCGGTCCCGCGGCTTCGGCGGGAATTCGGCGGCAGGTACGCCGAAGGTGCGGGACTAGTAGATCACCTGCAGAAACACCACCGAATCCACGTGACCAGCGGACCGCCCACAGGCACGCCGCCAAAGGCCGCTTGACTGCCGTGCTTGGAGCGGCAAAAAACATAGAGCCGCCCCTGCTGCTGGTGCTGCCTATTTGGGAGGCTGGACCTGGCTGATGACAATATTCCTATGCTTATAGCCTCATGCTGTACACGCCATAATATTTGTGAAGAGAAGGGTGAAAGTTTCACTCAGGGCTGGACCGCTGAGGCTCAGCGCCTGGAGGCTGAATTTGAACAGCCAGAGACCAGGGCTATTAGAGGGGCACAGCGCGGGGCCATAAGGATCAGGGATGCCTTGAAGCAGCAATTTGAAGCTGAAAGCCACTAGTATTTGTTGCTATGCCTGGGAGTGCAGTGCTTGTAATGCTAGGAGGTGATTGTGATTGGTGCAGATGATGCACTACAAAGCTTTAAGAAAATTGCCTGTTGCTTTGCAGGGCTCTGTTTGCTTTCAATTAATAGAATAAAGATTGCTTTCAAGCCAAAACAATTATTTTATTAAAAAACAAGAACTGGAGGAGAGAGAAAAAAAATACATGAGCACTGAGGGGGATGGGGGAAGGTCCCAGGAGGAGGTGGGGTTCCAGGACGGTTAAAGATTCGTGTATGTCCAGGTATCATAGCCAACCTTCTCTTTTGGAGTACAGTGCAGTGGGTACTGTACTTCAGCAGGGCTAAACTGCAGAGGGGCGGGTGTTGAGTGCAGTGAGTACTGGGAGTCCGCAGGGCTGGACTGTGACGGGGCAGGAGTGGAATGCAGCGGGTATTGACTGGAGCCAGGAGGTTGATAAGAGTGTGTTGGCAGTGTGTGTGGGGCGCATGGGAAAGCGTTTTGCGACAGCGGCTGCAGAGGAGGGTGGGCACGGAGCTGCTCGGTTTGCAGTGCTAGTAGCATCTGGAGCGTGTCCGCTTGGCACTCCATAACGTTTAAGAGCCACTCCATGGCTTCATTCTGGCGCACTGCATTGTCCTTTTGGTCCCTCTTCTCGCTGTCCCACCACTGCTTCAGTTCTGTTTTTCGGCCATACAGTTCATCATGACCTCACGCTGAAAGTCCTCTTCAGTTCTTCGTGGCCGCTTTCTAATTCTGCGCAGCCATTCAGCTGGCGATAATAAAGAGAGAGGCTGGGCTCCCAAGATCATATCTGTGAAGCCAAAATGCAATATTTTACAAAAGTAGTATTGTTTGCAACACACAGACCACTGATTTAAAACACAGCCATTATTCACATACGTGTCACTAACTGACTGACCCCAGGCAAACACACATGAGCCACAATACCCCCAGTAACCTCAGGGGCAGGGGAAATCAGTGTTCCAGGGTTGTACTGTACACTGGGCACGTGGGTCTTGGGGAGAGCCAGCACTGTAGGGGGGCCTTATAATCATTCCTGTCCCCACATTTTCCACAGGCTGTGTTCATTATGGAAAATGTCTCGCTGCTGAAGGTGAGCAGGGAATCAGGGGAGAGTCTTCTCCAAGACTGTGGCTTCTGCCCTGGCCCTTATGTGGTTCACTTGTGTGCCGCAATGGTCCTCTCCCACCCACCCCCCAGTGCCAGCAGAGTGGCATGGGAAAGTTACCCTTAATGGGGCATGAAACAAAGCAGCTCTGCCAAAGAACCTGGAGCAGCGGATTGCACAGTATCTCGATGAGAGTTTCATGGAGATCTCTGAGGCAGATTCCTGTGAAGTGAGGGAATCAATCAACAGCCTGTTCTGCCGCTCAGTCTAGTCATGTGGCAGTATCCGCATCATACAGACACAAGCCTGCTTTCTGCAACCCTCCTGCTCCCAACAACTCACTTCAGCGATCCCCAAATCAAAGCCACTTACCGGGGCCTCCTCTCCTATTTGCACTTCGCCAAGATCTGACAGCTGTGACTCGCTATCCTCCTCCGGGGTAGAGAAGAGCTGGCTGCACGCATCTCTGACCTCTGCATCCCCCTCCCCTTCCACATTCTCATCCAAGATTTCCTTCTCCTGGCATGCCCAACTGGTACACGAGGCACCGAAGTATCCACAGTGGCCTTTGCAGTGGAGATGGGGGAACCACCGAGTATCGTGTCCAGCTCTTTGTAGAACCAGCAGCTCGTGGGCGCAGCTCATGGGCGCAGCTCGTGGGTGGCGGTTTGCCTCCCACACTTTGTGGTAGGCATTCCACAGCTCCTTCACTTTGACCCTGCATTGCAGTGTGTCTCGGTCGTGGCCCCTTTCTGTCATGCATCATGAAATCTGTCCTTAGGTATAATTCCTATGGCTGGAGCGCAACTGGGATTGGACAGCCTCCTCTCCTTAAATGCTAAAGTTAAGTACATGTATAAGTCTTTGCAGGATTAGGGCCTTAGTTTGTATACTTCTTGTGGCAGGTAATGCGTGGTTATCTGTAATACACGTGTACATTTATAGCACTATATAAATATTTTCTAACAATAATATAAAATTGCAGTGTATATGTTTTCTTTCAAACTCATCTTAGGCCTGGTCTACACTAGGAGGTTATGTCGAATTTAGCGTTAACTCGAATTAACCCTGCACCCGTCCACACAATGAAGCTATTTAGTTCGACATAGAGGTCTCTTTAAATCGATTTCTGTACTCCTCCCTGACGAGGGGAGTAGCGCTAAATTCGACATGGCCATGTTGAATTAGGGTAGGTGTGGATGGAATTAGATGCTACTAGCTCCGGGAGCTATCCCACAGTGCACCACTCTGTTGACGCTCTGGACAGCAGTCCGAGCTCAGATGCTCTGACCAGTCACCAGCCACACAGGAAAAGCCCCGGGAAAATTTGAATTCCTTTTCCTGTCTGGCCAGTTTGAATCTCATTTCCTGTTTGGACATTGTGGCGAGCTCAGCAGCACTGGCAACGATGCAGAGCTCTCCAGCAGAGGTGACCATGCAATCGCAGAATAGAAAGAGGGCCCCAGCATGGACTGATCAGGAAGTCTTGGATCTGATCACTGTGTGGGGCGATGAGTCCGTGCTTTCGGAGCTGCGATCGAAAAAACGGAATGCGAAGATCTACGAGAAGATCTCAAAAGCCATGACGGAGAGAGGATACAGCCGGGATGCAATGCAGTGCCGCGTGAAATCAAGGACCTGAGACAAGGGTACCAGAAGACCAAAGAGTCAAACGGACGCTCCGGATCCCAGCCCCAGACATGCCGTTTCTACAAAGCACTGCATTCCATTCTAGGTGCGGCCGCCACCACTACCCCACCACTGTCCGTGGACTCTGATGATGGGGTATTGTCGACGGCCGCTTCCTCGGAGATGTTAGCGGACGGGGAAGATGAGGAAGGAGATGAGGAGGATGAGGCAGTCGACAGCGCTTTCAACACTGATTTCCCCGACAGCCAGGATCTCTTCATCACCCTCACGGAGATCCCCTACCAACCCTCCCTTGGTGGTAACCCAAACCATGAATCAGGGGAAGGATCAGTAGGTAAGTGTTTTAAACATTTATTTTGAACAGAATAGGAATGGTATCTTAACAATGGGTTTTTCATGATTAGTTTGCCCTAGGCGCTTTAGTTTTTAGTCCTTGCCAGTGCAGCTACTGGAAAATTCTGTCAATATGTCCAGGGATAGAACAGAAATCCTCCTGGGACATCTCCAGGAAGCTCTCCTGGAGGTATTGTGAAAGCTTTTGCATCAGGTTCCTGGGGAGAGCGGCCTTATTGCGTCCTCCATAGTAGGAAACTTTTCTGCGCCAGGCTAGCAGCAAGTACTCTGGGATCATTGCCTCGCAAAGCATGGCGGCATACGGCCCTGGTGTTTGCTGGCATTCACGCAGCATGCGGTCTTTCTCTGTCTCCGAAATCCTCATTAGAGTGATATCACTCATGGTGACCTGCTTTAAATTAGGGGAATGTTAATATTGGGACTGATTGCCTGTTCCTTTACATAACTGTAACTGGCAGTTTACAGCCACGCGGTGGAGGCGGGACAGGGGCAGCATGCAGGGATCTTTCCCGGGCACAGCCGCAAGGGGGGTGGGACAGGGGCAGAGTTCATGCTTGCCGGATTGCCGGCAGCAGGAACTGGCCAACACTAGGAGCATTGCTTGGAACGTGAAAGGAGGGCACTGCTATAAATTAAGCTTTAAGCAGCCAAAAGTCTACGGCTTATCATGTCCGCCTGCTAGCCGAATTCCGTTGTCCGGCCCCGCTTGTGTGATCTGTACAGCAGGACCCCAGGCACTCAATGGGAAGGTCGAAAATTCGACCTTGTACTGAGTGCGCATGTGATAGGTACTGTGCATGGTCTTGTTCACAGAGAAAGACTATATTAATTGTTCGCAAAACTGTATCTTTGTGAGGAATTCACTCCCTTTTTCCCATCCCACAGCTGCGAGTGTCTCCTGAGCTACCCCGGCATCCCTCTCCCAGAGGCTGGCGCAGATCAGGCGATGAAAGAAAAGGACACAGGACGAGATGTTCTCAGAACTTATGGGCTGCTCCCGAGCTGAGGCAGCACAGCAGACCCAGTGGAGGGAGAACATGTTGCAATACCAGTGATCACACAGTGAACGGGAGGACAGGTGGCGGCAGGAAGATCAGCAGGCGACTCAAACGCTGCTTGGACTAATGAGGGAGCAAACGGACACGCTCCGGCGCCTTGTAGATGTTCTGCAGGACCGGAGGCAGGAGGACAGAGCCCTGCTGCAGCCTATCTCTAGCCGCCCTCCCCTGCCACAAAGTCCCATCCCCCCCTCACCCAAAGTCCCAAGAAGGAGGGGCGGCAGGGGCTGTGAAAAGTCACTCCACCCCTGCAGACTGCTCAAGTAGCAGAAGGCTCTCATTCCCAAAGATTTGATAAGTCCTTTCCTTCACTCCAAAAGCACCTCACCCAAGCCCCCGTCCCAGTTTCATCCCCTAACTGTGTAGTTGTTAATAAAAAATACGTTTCTGTTAATTACTGTTTCCGTCAGGTTCTTTTAGAGGAGAGTGTGTTTGAAGGGGAGGAAGGGGGTTGGTAATTGGAGAGGACAGTCACCTTTACCAGGGTACAGACACGGGGGGCAGGTTCAGCAGAAGGTCACACACACATTGCAGTCACTAGGCACCCTGGTCAGTCTGGAAGGTGGTTTTCATGTTCTGTGTGTGCGGGGGGCTATGTGAGTTTGTGGCGGGGGAGGGCGGTTACAGATCTTATGCAGCGGTCCTTAGCCTGGATGACAGAGCCATGCAGCAGGGGATCTGTAACCGCCCTCCCCAGCCACAAAGTCACATAGCCCCCACACACAGAGTCCCAAAAAGGAGGGGTGGCAGGCTCCGTTGAAACAACCAGTCCACCACTGCGGACCACTCTAGGAGCAGGAGCCTGTCATTCCTCAAGTTTAGAAATGTCCTTTCCATCACTACACCTGCTCCCTACCACAGTCTGCGTCCCAGTTTCAACACTTTACCACGAAATTCTTAATAAATAATAAGAAATAATAAGATAAAATAATAAGAAAATGGTGTTAATGAACAAAGTTTCATTTATTTTATTTTTAAAGGTGTGTTGGAAGGGGGGGAAGGAGGTTGGTAACTGGAGAGGATAGTCAACATTAACAGGGTAAAGAAATGGGGGCAGGTTCAGCTTCTGTTTAAACAAACTTAATAGTCACAGGTTACCCTGCTCACTCTGGAACCTAGCTTTCAAAGCTTCCCGGATGCACAGCGTGTCCCGCTGGGCTCTTCTAATCGCCCGGCTGTCTGGCTGGGCGTAATCAGCAGCCAGGCGATTTGCCTCAACCTCCCACCCCGCCATAAACGTCTCCCCCTTGCTCTCACAGAGATTGTGGAGCACTCAGCAAGCTGCAATAACAATGGGGATATTGGTTTCGCTGAGATCAGAACGAGTCAGTAAGCTTCTCCATCTCCCCTTCAGACGTCCAAAAGCACACTTCACCACCATTCTACACTTGCTCAGCCAGTAGTTGAAGAGTTCTTTTTCAGTGTCCAGGGCGCCTGTATAGGGCTTCATGAGCCAGGGCATTAGCGGGTAGGCTGGGTCCCCGAGGATCACTATAGGCATCTCCACATCCCCAACAGTTATTTTGTGGTCCGGGTAGTAAATACCGTCCTGCAACCGTCTAAACAGACCAGAGTTCCTGAAAACGCGAGCATCATGAACCTTGCCTGGCCATCCGACGTTGATATTGGTAAAACGTCCCCTATGGTCCACCAGTGCCTGCAGCACCATTGAAAAGTAGACCTTTCGGTTAATGTACTGCCTGGCCTGGTGGTCCGGTCCCAGGATAGGGATGTGAGTTCCATCTATAGCCTCACCGCAGTTTGGGAATCCCATCGCAGCGAAGCCATCTATGATCACCTGCACGTTTCCCAAGGTCACTACCTTTGAGAGCAGTAGCTCAACGATTGCGTTGGCTATTTGCATCACAGCAACCCCCACGGTAGATTTGCCCACTCCAAATTGGTTCGCGACTGACCGGTAGCTGTCTGGCGTTGCAAGCTTCCAGAGGGCTATGGCCACTCGCTTCTGGACAGTCAGGGCTGCTCGCATCCGGGTGTCCTTGCGCTTCAGGGCAGGGGACAGCAACTCACAAAGTTCCAGGAAAGTTCCCTTACGCATCCAAAAGTTTCGCAGCCACTGTGATTCATTCCAGACCTGCAGCAGTATGCGGTCCCACCAGTCCGTGCTTGTTTCCCGGGCCCAGAATCGCCGTTCCACAGCATGAACATGACCCATTGCCACCATGATGTTCACGGTGTGGGGTCCCGTGCTTTGTGAGAGATCTGTGGCCCTCTCAGACTTAATGTCCTCAACGCGCTGCCGTAGCCTACTCGCCCGATTTCTCAGCATCTGCCTCTGAAAAAGGTGGATGATAAGGTGCGAGGTGTTGACAATGGCCATAACTGCAGCGATGATCGCAGCGGGCTCCATGCTTGCGGTGCTGTGGCGTCCGCGCTGTCAAGCACCAGAAAAGTGCGTGAAGTGATTGCCCGCCGGTGCTTTCAGGGAGGGAGGGCGGGAGTGACGGTTGAATGACGACAGTTACCCAAAACCCTCAACACATTTTTTGCCCCAGCAGGCATTGGGGGCTCGACCCAGAATTCCAATGGGCAGCGGGGACTGCGGGAACTGTGGGATAGCTGCCCACAGTGCACCGCTTCCAATGTCGACGCTTAACCCCTTAGTGTGGACTCACAAAGTCGAATTACTGTCCTTAGTGTGGATACACACGTTCGACTTTGTAATATCGGTTCTACAAATTCGCTTTAAGTAAAATCGAACTACTCTCGTAGTGTAGACATACCCTTAGCTGATGATTGCACTTACTTCTATAAAGCTGTGTTTGCATTTATAAAAAAAATTAAAGTGTCAGGGGAAATTTATGTCTGAAAAATGGCATAACTACTTTTGGAAATGTTGATAATTAGAATGGGCTGATGTAGTGAAAGAAGGCTGTGATTTGATAAACTCAAGTTTTGTTTATTTATCCTTTTAATCTGTCCCTTGCTTTAGGTATGCTATCCCTGAATAACAATGGAGCCACTCCTTCCATTTAACCAGTTGAAGAACTTTTGCTATTGTGTACCCTTATGCTTCAGTGTGAGTTTTCTTTCTCTTCAGTTTCTTCAGTTTGAAAGATTTGTAAAGAACCCCTTCACCAGATCTTTTCCTTCTGTCAGAAGCTAACTGATAGGGTTTATTCATGGAGACCATTGTAATTGCACCAGAAATCACACTGAAAGGTTTTAGGTTGCATAATTATAACTTAGCCCACTGAGCACAAAAATTTAGTTTAAAAAATAGATGTTGTGACCTTTTTTACATTGATTTAAACAATTTTCAGTCTCAATACTAGCTGTATTTCTCTTTCCAAGTTCAGTGTGTCATACTGGTTTTGGTTTGTTTGTTTCACAGAGAATGAAAATCTGAATGTCATGAATAGCTATGACCATTTGCCCTTCTGTAGAATCTGAATAAATACACAGAGGTTTCCCATTGAGCTCATCCAGTTTGTTTGATTGTGTAGTGCCAGAGAGAATGCATTTACTTTTTAGGGTTTTTTATGATGTGTGGCAAATGATAAATGTTCTAATCTATTTTACAGGACATGACAATAGAAGCAGTTAGTTAGGGGTCTGGATGGATCAGGGGATTTTTAATACATGATTTATATTAATTTCTAGGGCTCCCATGTTGCAACTATCTCTGTGTGGGCAGACCCCTGCACCTGTGTGAAATTTCATGGGTCTTTCTATGTGGAGCTCATCGCAGAGTTGAGACCCAGATCTCTGTATCTAATTAGCCCGGGTAGGTAGTGACCAAAAATCATTTCCATCTGACAGCTTTTTGTGGCCTATATATCAGAGGTTCCCACACTGTGGTCTGGGCAGCACTCACTTGTGGTCCATAGAGAACTGCCTGGCCAGATGGTGCTAAGGAGCCTCCTCATTTCCAGCTGCGGAATCAAATATAGATAAAAATATCTTAAATACTTTCCTGATATTAATTGTTCATGTAAGCAGTTGCTGTAAAACTCCCAGTGTTGTTATGGGAGAGTGAATTGGAGGGTAGGATGGTTGAAGAGACTAGATTCTGTCACTGTGCAGCACCACTCATAAGAGACATAGCGCTGTCATGCCCTTCCTGCCTCAGCCCCGCCCATATGCCAAAGCTTGCGAGGCAGACCTCAGCGGGGAGAGAAGGGGAGCCATAAGGTTGACTTCTCCAATCTCTGGACTGCACCAGTGGAATTTTCCCACAGCAGGAGGAACCAGGGTTTTTAGAGCCCCTTCATGCTGCTCTAGCCCTTCTACCCAACATAAAGGGGCCAGAGTGGGGGTGAGAATCTTGGCCTATCTATCTAGTAAGATGTGTTCCATGTTATAAAAAATGTTCAAGAAACCTTGGCCTATGTTAAATGAGTTGGTAGTCTCAGTCCATTTTCTAGTGGGCAGGTGTCCACACAGATCTGGCTTTAGATATAGAATTTGTTGGTGCTTCCCTACACTCCCCAGAAAGATCAAAAGAAAAAAGTTTGAGAACTTGGGGTATGTCTATGCTACGGGATTAATCCGAATTTATATAATTCGAATTTTGGAAACAGATTGTATAAAGTCGAATGTATGCGGCCACACTAAGCACATTAATTCGGTGGTGTGCGTCCATGTACCGGGGCTAGCGTTGATTTCTGGAGCACTGCACTGTGGGTAGCTATCCCATAGCTATCCCATAGTTCCCGCAGTCTCCTCCACCCATTGGAATTCTGGGTTGAGATCCCAATGCCTGATGGGGCCAAAAACATTGTCGGAGGATATACCCACATTCTGGGTATATCCTCCCCCTCTCCAGGGAAGCAACGGCAGACAACCGTTTCGCGCCTTTTTCCTGGGTGAATAGTGCAGACACCATACCACGGCAAGCATGGAGCCCACTCAGCTCAAGACAGCAGTCATGAACATTGTAAACACCTCGCGCGTTATCGTGCAGTTTATGCTGAACCAGAACGTGCAAAACCAGGCAGCAAGGAGTAGGCTACGGCAGCAAGAGTGATGAGGATATGGATATGGAATTCTATCAAACCGCGGGACCCGGTGCTTTGGAGATTATGCTGTTAATGAGGCAGATTATAGCCGTGGAACACCGATTCTGGCCCCGGGAAACAAGCACAGACTGGTGGGACTGCATAGTTTTGCCGGTGTGGGACGATTCCCAGTGGCTGCGAAACTTTCACATGCGTAAGGGCACTTTCGTGGAACTTTGTGACTTGCTTTTCCCTGCCCTGAAGCACCAGAATACCAAGATGAGAGCAGCCCTCACAGTTGAGAAGCGAGTGGCGATAGCCCTGTGGAAGCTTGCAATGCCAGACAGCTACCAGTCAGTCGGGAATCAATTTGGAGTGGGCAAATCTACTGTGGGGGCTGCTGCGATGCAAGTAGCCAAAGCAATCACTGAGGTGCTGCTACGAAAGGTAGTGACTCTGGGAAATGTGCAGGTCATAGTGGATGGCTTTGCTGCAATGGAATTCCCTAACTGTGGTGGGGCGATAGATGGAACCCATATCCCTATCTTGGCACCGGAGCACCAGGATACCCAGTACATAAACCACAAGGGGTACTTTTCAATGGTGCTGCAAGCACTTGTGGATCACAAGGGACGTTTCACCAACATCAACGTGGGCTGGCCGGGAAGGGTTCATGATGCTCGCGTCTTCAGGAACACTAATCTGTTTAAACGGCTGCAGCAAGGGACTTACTTCCCGGACCAGAAAATAACCGTTGGGGTGTTGAAATGCCAATAGTTATTCTTGGGGACCCAGCCTACCCTTTAATGCCATGGCTCATGAAGTCATACACAGGCAGCCTGGACAGGAGTCAGGAGCTGTTCAACTACAGGCCGAGCAAGTGCAGAATGGTAGAATGTGCATTTGGCCGTTTAAAAGGTCACTGGCGATAGTTACTGACTCGCTCAGACCTCAGCCAAACCAATCTCCCCATTGTTATTTCTGCTTGCTGTGTGCTCCACAATCTCTGTGAAAGTAAGGGGGAGACCTTTATGGCGGGGTGGGAGGCTGAGGCAAATCGCCTGGCCGCTGATTACGCGCAGCCAGACACCAGGGCGATTAGAAAAGCACACCAGGAAGTGCTGTGCATCAGAGAAGCTTTGAAAACCAGTTTCATGACTGGACAGGTTACAGGGTGAAATTTCTGTTTGTTTCTCCTTCATGAAAACCCGCCCCCTTTATTGACTCATTCTCTGTAAGGAACCCACCCTCCCCCTTTCCCCAGCTTGCTTTCAAAGGAAATAAAGTCACTATCGTTTAAAAATAATGTATTCTTTATTAATTGATTATAAACATAGGGAGAGAACCAACAAGGTAATCTGGGTGAGGTTTGGGAGGAGGATAGGAGGGAAGTAAAAGGCCACTGAAAAAATTCAATATAATGACAGCCTTTTGGTTGGGCTGTCCACTGGGGTGGAGTGGGAGGGTGCACGGAGCCTCCCCCCGCCCCGTGTTCTTACACGTCTGGGTGAGGAGGATATGGAACATGGTGAGGGGGAAGGGAGGTTATACAGTGGCTGCAGCGGCAGTCTGTTATCCTGCTGCCGTTCCTGAAGCTCCACCAGACGCCGGAGCATGTCCGTTTGATCACGCAGCAGCCCCAGCATTGCAGCCTGCCACCTCTCATCTTGAGCGTCCCTCATGACCTCACGTTCACTGGCATCTTTCCTAAATTTAGATACCGTGTCCTTCCACTCATTCAAATGAACTCTTTCATTGTGGGTGCATTCCATTATTTCCGTGAACATCTCGTCTCGCGTCCTCTTTCTCCGCCGCCTTATCTGAGATAGCCTTCGGGACGGAGGAGGGAGGCTTGAAAAATTTGCAGCTGCTGGAGGGAGGGTTGAAAAAAAGGAGAGAAGTTTTTAAAATGATACATTTTACAGAACAATGCTTATACTCTTTCATGGTGAACAACACTATTCACATTACATAGCACATGTGATTTCAGTACAAGGTCGCATTTTCCATCTTAATATTGAGTGCCTGTGGCGTTGGTGTTAGAGATCACAGACGCAGGTCCGGGCAACAGAATTCAGCTTGAATGCGGCCATGGTAAACCATTGTCTTTCAGCTTCTGCACCCTCCTTTCCCATATACCAAGCAAAGCCCATTGACTGCTACGGTTTTCCTGTTAACCTTCAGCAGCAGAAAACAAACTACCCCCCCCATCCAATTCTTTGGGATGATCGCTTTATCCCTCCCCCCACCGCGTGGCTGGTATCAGGGAAGATCCCTGCAGAAACCAAACTAACCCCTCCAACCCCATCTCCCGCCATGAATTATCTGGGATGATCGCTGTACCCCTCCCCCCACCGCGTGGCTGGTAACAGGGAAGATCCCTGCTAGCCAAACGTGAAAAGCTTAGGGCCAATTCCGCCCCCCCACCCCGCGCTTGGCTAACTGCAGGGAAGGATTTCTTTTCAGCCACAGGCAAACAGCCCAGTAGGAACGGCCACCTCTGTCCCCTTAATTAAATTCCCATATTTCAACCAGGTTACCATGAGCGATATCACTCTCCTGAGGATTACACAGCGAGATAAAGAACTGATGTTGTTTGAATGCCAGCAAACACCGAGACATACGCTGCCAGGCTTTGTAATGCAATGATACCAGATTACTTGCTGCAAGCATGGCATGGTCAAGTGTCCTACCATGGAGGACGGAATAATGCTGCACTGCCCAGAAACCTTGTGGCAAGGCTTTTGGAGTACCTCCAGGAGAGCTTCATGGAGATGTCCCTGGAGGATTTCTGCTCCATCCCCAGACACATTAACAGACTTTTCCAGTAGCTGTACTGGCCGCGAATGCATCCCAAGTCCTCAGGGCAAAGTAATCATTAAAAAACGCTTGTTTTAAAAGCAAGTTTTATATTTTAAAAGGTAAACTCACCTGAGGTCGCTTCCATGGGGTCAGGGTCTTGGATACTGGCTTGGGAGGATTGGGAGGGTACTTCAGTCAGGCTGAGAAAAAGATCCTGGCTGTTGGGGAGAACGGAGTGCTGGGTGCTCTCCGCAAGCTCGTCCTCCTCCTCCTCCTCCTCTTCCCCATCCGCAGAATCCTCAGGTGTAGCTGATGAGATTATCCCCACCTCGGAATCCACGGTCAGAGGTGGGGTAGTGGTAGCGGCCCCCCTAGAACTGCATGCAGCTCGGTGTAGAAGCGGCATGTCTGCGGCTCTGACCCGGAGCGACCGTTTGCCTCCTTTGTTTTTTGATAGGCTTGTCTGAGCTCCTTGACTTTCACGCGGCACTGATCTGAGTCCCTATTGTGGCCTCTCTCCATCATGCCCTTGGAGATTTTTTCAAAAGTTTTGGCATTTCGTCTTTTCGAACAAAGTTCTGCTAGAACTGAATCCTCTTCCCATATAGCGATCAGATCCAGTACCTCCTATATGGTCCATGCTGGTGCTCTTTTTCGATTATCGGCCTGCATGGTTACCTGTGCTGATGAGCTGAGCTATCTGTGATCACTTGTGCTCTTCACGCTGGGCAAACAGGAAATGAAATTCAAATGTTCGCGGGGCTTTTCCTGTCTACTTGGCCAGTGCATCCGAGTTCAGATTGCTGTCCAGAGCGGTCACAATGGTGCACTGTGGGACAGCTCCCGGAGGCCAATACCATCGAATTGCAGCCACACTAACCCTAATTTGAAATGACAATATCGATTTTGGCGCTACTCCGCATGTCGGGGTGGAGCACAGAAATCGATTTAAAGAGCCCTTTATTTCGAAATAAATGGCTTAGTTGTGTGGACAGGTGCAGGGTTAATTCGATTTAAGCTGCTAAATCCGAATTAAAGTCATAGTGTAGACCAGGCCTTGGAGTAAGCAGGTGTAATTCCTAATAAAGACAATAGAAATTCTGAAATTTTACTCCAGGGCTGAACTTGTCCCTTAAGGTGTAACTGCAGCTGGGTAGGCATATCCATACCAGCTTTAATCTAGTTAGTGTGATTGAAAATACAGTGAAGACACGGTGGCACAAGCTTCGAGTCCAAGTTCACCCAAAACCCTGGGTATGTACTAACATTGCTAGCCTGCACTAGGATCTGTGCTTCACATCTTCATAGCTACTTTTAGCTATGCTAGTGCGGATAAAACTCCTGTTGATATGTCTACCCGAGATGCAATTACACCTTCAATTTCAGTGCAGACATACCCTCAAAGTTAGATACGTTGCAAAACTAGGCTTTAGCATCCTTTAGGAGTCCACTAGATGGCAGTGTAACATCAATTTGCTTAACATTTCAGTTCCTTTGTTCAGTGTATTATTTTATATTAGGTTCCTGTGCATTCAACAAACAACTTTGTAATTTGTCTCTTTCTCTGTGTTATTTGTTTGTTTTTATAGGTTGCAGTCTTATTAAAATATCCTCAAAGAAATTATCATCATCCATACACAATCTTCAAAGTAGTTAGTCACAATGCATGCCAGTTTATCGCGATCCCCATTGCTGTTAATTAACTCTCCCCTGAGCGTCCATGATAGCCTGTTCCTTGTTAAAATGAGAGATTTTCCTACAAGTATAGTGATCCCTCATGCTTCAATGGAGAAATATGAAAGGAGAAAGCTGAAAAGTGCCTTTCCCCTCCTAGATTTTTCTTTAGTTTAGAATTGTGTGAATCATTAAGCTGTCTCTTGGAACAGTGTTAGGGCCCACGTCCTCACATACAACGGATCTCTAACGTGCCATTTTACTTTGAGAAAATCTATGTAAAAAAACCACAACAACTCTGTTCTCTCTGAGTATTCTGAGACATAGCTGCTGACTTCAGTGACTAACATAAATTTTTAGTCCGACATCCACAGAGACTTAGGCATTGCAGCACCTAACTTTAGGTGCCTAGCAAATCATAGGGACAATACTGTGATCCACAAAGCCTGAGTTAAGTGCCTAGGATCCTATACAATGAATGAGGGATAGTTGCCTTAGATTGTGATCCACAAAGCCAGCACTCTAGTGGGGGAGCTGCCTAAGACAGCCAATGGGAGATGCCAGGAGAGGCATATTAAGCCCTGCCCCTCTCACAGAGATAAGGTCTAAGACCAAGCTGCAGAGAGGTGCCTAGCTCTGCCTGAGATACATAGATGTTTGCAGGATCAGGGTCTTAAGTCTGACATGTGTACAAAAAGAGCCAGAGGAGATGGAATGCAGATACACCTTTCTGCTTCCCCCTCAGTACCTTAGAAATATCTTGTTTAAAATTAGTGCAATATTTGTCTTAATCTAAACAATTGAGACTAGGGGTAAAATTTTCAAAAGCACCTCAATGACTTAGGAGCCTAAATTTTCCCCAGAACTACATTACTCCGACTCTTTCTATTCCATTAAATAGCCTATAACAAGAAATGTATTTATGTTTGCTCTTTCCAATATGGCGGTTGCCCATGCTGCCTGATTCTGCTTGCTTCTTAGAACAGACAAGTATCAGGGGGTAGCCGTGTTAGTCTGTATCTACAAAAACAACAAGGAGTCTGGTGGCACCTTAAAGACTAACAGATTTATTTGGGCATAAGCTTTCGTGAGTAAAAACCTCACTTCTTCGGATGCATAGAGTGAAAGTTGTAGAACAGACAAGTGAACATTGTTTCCCATCTTTGCTCTTCCCCTCCTGCTGAGATGAAAGCCCCTAAAGATGTGTATGCATATAAAGAATTTTACTTCTCAAAGGCTTCAGGGCCACAGCCACCCAATAACATATGAAATCTTCATTGGAAGTGGAGGAAGGAAGGGAGGAGTAAAACATACCAACCAATATACTTGGGTTGTGGGAGGCAAACAGAGGATCTCCCACTCTACCTACCATATTGCTCTACCATGAATAAAAATGCAAGAACATTATCTTTGCTGAGCTAATGGGGGGCAAGGCTCTACTTAGAAGTCATTAAGAAGTGTGGAATGGGAAAAATAGAATTTCACCTAGGAAAGGACCAGGTAAATTGATAATATAGCCAGGGGTGGCGAGTTATATGGGCCCATGGTGCCCATGTTCCAGGACTATTCAGGGCCTGGGGGCCCAGCTCCACCAATGTTTGGGGCCAGATCTCTCCCCGGGCCCCACATGCCACCCCCACGTGCCTCCCCCAAAGCATCTCCCAGCCCCGCCTGCCACCCCCGGGCGATTTAAAAGGACCTGGGGCCCCCCAGTCACCGCTGCCACCACCGGCAGCATAGCGGGGTTAAGGTGGCTTCCTGCCCGGCCTGACTCCGCGCTGCTCCCGGAAGCGGCCAGAACGACCTTATGGGCCCCGGGGTCTCTACATGCTGACCCTGCCCTGAGCGCCAACTCTGCAGCTCCCATTGGCTGGGAACTGTGGCTAATGGGTGCTATGGGGGCGGTGCCTGTGGGCAGTTGTGCACGGAGATCCCCACCTAGGAGCCACTGCCAGAGGGGTGTGTAGGTCGCTTTCAGGCACGGCCCAAGGTAAGCGCCACACCCCTCATTCTCTCCTGCACCCCAACCCCCTGCCCCAGCCCAGAGCCCACAGCCAGCACCCAAACTCCTTCCCAGAGCTCACAACCCTCACGCACCCAAACTTCCTCCCAGAGACCAAACCCCCTCCTGCACCCCAGCTCCCTGCCCCAGCCTAGAGCCTGCACCCAGCACCCAAACTCCCTCCCAGAGCCTTAGGCAGGTGTGTGCGGGGGTGGGGGGGGCACTTGGACCCGTGCTGGGCCCCACCAAAAATTATACAAACCTGCCACCCCTGACTATAGCCAGAGCAGCTTCCTTGTACCACTGCTGTACTAATTTTGATGGAATAAATAGGCCTAGAGTCAAAGTTATTAACATGACCCTGTCACTGTACAACACTAAACAATTAAACATGGTTCATGGGTCTGAGGACAGAGACTTTGGACTGTTTAGTTCCCTGGCAACAACTTCCATTAAAATCTGTTTATAACCTTTTATTAAAGATACAGAAAAAGAAGGAAAAACAGTTAAAGCATTTAAAAAGCAAAATATTACGTAAATCTTTTACTTTAATAATATCCTTTATTCATTTTCCCTTTGTGTGTAGAGAATATATATGAGGAAAACTCCTTGTCTGAGTGTCTTTTAAATGTTATTAAAGATGGTAATAACTGTCATTTCTGGGGAAAAGACAGTTAGCTGAGATGGATTGGAGTTGTTGTTAATGTTCTATCTTGCTTCCTTTAAGACAAAATAAGACAAATGCACAAAAAAAGAGAGAGAAAACAGCCAAGATGTAAAATGCAGCTTCTGTCTCTTGTGCTGACTTTTACTTGCAACCTTGCCTCTGGAAAAATACAGGCGTGGCTCATAGTCTTATCAGCCACTCTGAGACTTGGCAAACTAATATCAAACTCAGGCTGTTTAGGGTATTGCTTTTAGCTGCTTTTATAGTCATGGGCTCACAGCAGTGTTGCAAAATACATAGTGTTGGCCAGCTAAGCCAAATTCTCATTAAACAGAAGTGAAAAGGAGAAAGATATGAAAGTGTGTATGTGTGTGTGTGGGGGGGTGAGGGATGGGGGGAAGGAAAAGGACGCACACACGAGGGGGTGACAGCAGAAACCCAGTGTCACACTCCAGGTTGTGTTCATGATTTAGCTGAAGTTGGTGGAGATGGTGATGTCATCAGTTCCCTCTCCCTGGACGGTCTAGTCAGGGATCTCTCAGGATCAGGATGATGAAGGTCTAATGATGTAACAGTGGATCCTGGTGTCACAGGAGATGGTCAGGGTGGTAAAGTCCACTTCTTCCAATTCACCCACCCTCCAACCTGGTGTACTGATCCCCCACCCTTCCCCCAAAGTCTTTATTTGTTTATTTAAGGATCCCAAAAGGGGGAAGATGAGCAGAAAGCCCATCCCCGCTATATTTTGTCCACGAGTTAGGCCTAATTTCCAGTACACCAATTCTGGTCCATTAATTCCCTTCTCCTCTTGTTTACCAGTCATGATCTTAATACAGTCCTTGGATGGCATCAGCAAGCCTTTTTGTTTGGACTAATCCAGGTCTTTCTGATTTTAACTTTTGCTGACTTTTATAAACGATTCTATGTAACAGGCTGAGTTAGACTTTTGTTACCTTCACAACTAAGAGCACAGGCCTCTATAGAACATTTCCTCTCTTTATGAACTAAATTTACTTGATATCAGATGTTGGTTCATAAGCTACAATTGTAAAACAAAAACCTTATTTTAGGTTTAGCATATAAGAAAAAGTACTTAGTTATATTTTAGGTTTGCAAATTCTGTATCCCAAAATTGCTGTCTTACATGAACAAAACAACAAAAACCACATCAACATCAAAAATAAAACAGAAAACACACATATGCACAAACAAAACAATCACAAACATAAATTATCACAACAAAAAATTTGGTGCTGCAACAGCCCTTTCAGAGCATTTGACACTCAATTCACAGTTGATACAGTAGCAGTCCTGAATTAAAATAGCATTTTGATAACGAGGGGTAATCCCGGATTCTCTTTTAGTAAAAGTCTGTTTTAGCAACTTAACCTTCAAAAGTTTAAAAGACTTCATTTTTACCGCTTTTGCTTTCTTTAAAATTCCTTTACATTAAACTATGAAAATTATTCTAATTTTACAAAAACTACAATTCTCAAAATAAACAAAAGAAAAACAGAATCAAAACAGAATATTTTAAAAAGTTTAAAAATTCATAAGTATAAAATGAATTGTTAAATGATCTTATTTTTTTAAAAGAACATTAACAGTTTGCTTTGCACGTTTAACAACAACAAGATCAACATGTTCAAGGATTTTAAAACAAACTTTTGTTTCTCAAATCAACTGTAACCTCTCTAGCATTGTCTTAAAATAAAGTTTGTGTTGACTGGATTTAACATGATGCAGTATTACACAGTCAATCTGAAGCATAACCATATTGAAGTATTGAAAGCCATGTGGTCAGGAGAAATATTGAGTGATATTACGTAAAGCTCTCCCTCATAGGCCCTTATGCCCAGATCCACAATAGGATTTAGGGCTTGTCTACACTTCTCTGAAGTTCAGACTACGGAGGTGTGAATAGCTGTGTGCACCACAGCTGTGCTGTAACATCCGTGTGGATGCTGTGGGTGTGAACTAAAAGATTCCAAGTTCACGATAACTTAGTCCTCTTCCTTCCATTGACTACATCAATGCAAACTAGGAACCTTTTAAGTTGCACCCACAGTACCCACATGGAGGATATACAGTGCAGCAGTGGGTGTGCATTGCTATTCACATACCCGTAATCTGAACTGCGGGGCAGTGTATACATAACCTTAGGGACTTAACTCCCTACTTTAGGCACCTAAGTAAAAAAAAACCCTGCTCAACTAACCCTGTAGCATCTAACACCTGTAGGCATCTAATTTTTTTCCCCTGGGCACATGCACAATGCCTGACACTAGGAGTCCAGTTACTTATATCATGCATAAACCCCAACAATCTTTCCTGTTGAAGATATTTCACTTTAGATAAATAAAGAATCATTGATGCAGGAGGACAGGATCCTAGGTCTCCTACCTCCTAGATGAGTGTGGTAACCAGCAGGCTATAAAGGCATTCTCATTTGCATTCTCTCTCTATTTAATCCAAAGTGGAACAGCTTCAACAGGAGAGACTGCGCGAGAGCCATACCAGAATATCCCATAGCCCAGGGCACGGTCCTGAGAGGTGAGAGACCCCTGTTCAAATCGTTTCTCCCCATCAGGCAGAGGGAGTAAATTAAACCTCTCTCCCACATCCATGATGATTGCTTTAATCACTAGACTAAATGTTATAAGTAAATTGGTGGCATCTCCTCCTCCTCTTGTGTTTCTTTCAAAAAACAGGTTAGGTGCCTAACTCCAGGAGAGGGTTCATGGCTGTGGATCCCAAACAGAGATAGATACCTCCTTCTGGTCTGGATTTAGGCACTTTAATCCCAAAGAGGGGTGGGGTTTAGGACACCCTGTCACTGGTATCTGCTGTTGGCTATTTTAGGCGGGCAGCTGCCTATACCATGCTGGCTTTTGTGGATCCCTTTTTAGGATCCTCTCTCTCCATTCATTGTATAGGTAACCTGGGAGCCTGGGCTTTTCGGATTCCAGTTTTTTTCAGGTGCCTAAAAATTAGACATTGCAATGCTCAGCACCCACAACATCTAAACCCATTTGTGGATCCGGACCTTAGTTCATCCTCCATTCATTAAGGTGCTATGAAAACATAAAGAAATATGCTTAGCATTACCATTTAAATGAAGATGTTGGTATATACCAACTTTTCTCTGCCATATGATCTTCTTCATCATTGGTGAAGTTCATCATCATCATCGTTATCATGGAAAATCTCAAAGGAATGTGGCCTCCTTGCAAATTGAGCAAACCCAGATCAATCTCTGGCAAGGGACTTAAGGTGCTCTGGTTGTATATTCAGTTTATGTCCATCACTGGCAATCTTATTGTGCCACCGAAACGTTTGATGCCCATGTGATCGCCAGCTGTGTAGCAGCATTCTACACGGAATTAATTGGTCTTCCATTCTAATGATATGTCCGTACCAAGAAAGCTGTTGAAACTGAATCAGTGCTGATGGTGGCGATTGTTGAGTTTGGCTTTGAATATCCTTATTTCTGATGGTGTCTGGAGCAGCTGATGAAGGCGATGAGAATTGAAAACATCAATCTGGTGATCTGCAGCCTTCCTCAACACTCACATTCACTGCTGTACAGCAGAGTTTATATAAACATGGTTCTATAGATTTGCAGCTTTGTAGCAATCTTGATGTCACAACGTCCCCACAGCAGCTACGGAAGGACCCAAAACATGGCAGCAGCTGCTGCTATACTACCATCCACATCTTTTGAGCAGCCACCAACACTATCTATGACGCTGCCCAAATATTTAAAATTTGCCACCTGCTCAGTGTCCCAACCGGATAGGTTAATTCTGAGCTGTTTGTAATCCGGAGCTGGAGCCTGCTTGATGGTAATGGCTGTGGTCAGATGTTGGCTGCGTGTGTTTCATTCAGTGTGCTGTCCCAGCTCTGCGCAGATAGCGGAGATAGCAGACCTCAATTAAACTGCCCAATAAATCCACAGACTCGGTTTTCAGCGAAGGCACCCAGCCAGGTTTATTGTCGACGAATCACGGTAATAGCACCTGGCAGACTCTACAAGGATACTAATGCTCATGACAATGGATGCAGCTCAGTCAGTGGTGGGACTTTCCACTGCCCCCTCGGCTGGACAAAGATAATCCCTCTGAGATACAGCTTTATACCCTGATACAAACAAGAAGTACTTCCCTTTTGTCATAGTTAGTTACTGCCCCTGACATCACTAGTTATCACCCTTTATCTTGTACATATTGGTTCGATTAAAAGATTTCTATTATGTACTGTCATCCTGACCTTATCTTTTAGGAGGGGTCACTGTTATCCTTGGGGAATGTTTTTGTATGATCCTTGATATCGGAATGTTCTGGTAACACTTGATATTGGGATGTGTTTGTGTGAGCACTCTGTGACTAGCACTTCTTAGGAATGTGTATTTCTGCATTATCAGCTCTGTTCTTGCCAAATTCTGTGAGCAGGGCCTGCCTCTTGTTCACAACCTGACTTTGCTTCATATGAACAAAGTTTTGACCACTACTTTAGTTCAGGCCTCGTACCAGGCCTCTGATACAAGGGCTTATGTCTCAGGCTCTCTTCCTATTACTTCCCCACTTTTTATGTCTTTTACTCATTGGCCCGGAAAAGCATAATGCATGGACTGAAGATGACCCAGTGGACTAAACACTGTTATGTGGTTACCTTACTTTGCCATTCACACATTCATGCCCCAACTGTCACTTAGTTTGCACATTCCCTTGTACGACCAATGGACAGATTTCATTTTTTAATTGTTTTTAGGCAATTAGTTTTTAGTCCTTATGACGGGCCTGGGAATGTTAGGCCTGGGACTTTGGTTGTATGTAGTTTTGTGATTGAGCCTTGGGGGCACTCTCAGATAATTAGTATATATGAATAATATAGATATTTGTATATATTTGTGGTGTATATGGGCATATATGTATAGTATGTATGTGCACCTATAACACCACATTATATTTAAGCATAACAATTGTTTTCCAATTTGGTATTGTGATTTGGCCCTTGTAGTACTGCAGATAGCAACACACTCCTATTAGGGCATTTACAGTTACCACCTGTATTATTATTGGTAGTAGGCTAAGTGTTTTGAAATACTGGGATAGGCATTATTACAGTGTCCCACAGTGCTATGTATATGAGAAGTAAAACAGAAATTTGGAGTAGTGACACTACAAATGAGGCCTTTATATATAAATGTCTTGTAATTAGTTACTACCCAGTACTGTCCATTCATGTTATAGGTTACCCTTACTGCTGGTTGTCACTCTGATAAGCTTTACTGGGCAGGAAAAAATGTGGATAACCAAATATAGTTTTGGTTAAGGTCCGACTGATGTTATAATGACAAACGTTTGACAATCTAGGGCTAATTAGGTACTCCTATTTAAACTGCTTGTTTTTACTCCTAAATACAGGGGTATTGTTAGCAAGCATTGCCATAAAAAAACATCAGAGGAGATCAACATTTTCTTGAAGCAATGATGTGTAAAGGCATAAACATAAACTATTTTCTCATAAACAATTTTCTTACAGACACTGTGAAGGGAGAAGGTGAGAGAGACACTTTCACCCCACCAACTCCTTTTTACTGTGGTACCCCAGTTGTCCCACATATAGCTGCAGAACAATGAACTGATTGTCCCCCTCAATTATGGTTTGCCATGCAGTGTATTTCAGGGCAGTATGGCCTGGTTCTCCAGCTCCTGACCAAGGACTCACCCCTGTAGGATCCGAATAGATACACCCTCCCAGTTTGAGAGTGAACCACTGATAACCACTTTTTGAATACAGTCTTTCAACCAGTTATGCACCCACCTTATTTCACCTGCATCACATTTCCCGAGTTTGCTTATGAGAATGTCATGTAGGACTGTGTCACAAGCCCTACTAAAATCTAGATCTATACATCTACTGCTTTTCTCCCATGCAGTAAGCCAGTAATCCTGTCAAAGAAAGAAATTAGGTTGGTCTGGCATGATTTGTTCTTGACAAATCCATGCTGATTATTCCTTATAACCCTATTATTCTCCAGGTGCTTACAAATGGATTGTTTAATAATTTGTTCCAGTATCTTTCAGGTATCAAAGTTAAGGTGATTCATCTTTAATTTCCAGTGTTTTCTTTGTTCTCCCTTTTAAAGAAAGGTGCTATTTACCCTTCTCCAATCGTCTGGGACCTCACCTGTCCTCCAGGATTTCTCAGAGATAATTGCTAATGGTTCTGAGATTGCTTGAGGTTCCTTAAGATCCCTAGAATGAATGTCATCAGGCTTGCTGAATGAATACATCTAAATTATCTAAATATTCTTTAAACTTTTCTTTCCCTGTTTTGGCTTTCATACCTTCCTCTTTGTTGTTAATATTAACTGTGTTAAGTATCTGGTCACTATTAACCTTTTTTGTGAAAACTGAAGCAAAATAGCCATTAAACCCTTCAGTTTTCTCAATGTCATTAATTGCCCTCCTTCCCTTGCTAAGTAGAGGACCTACAGTTTCCTTTTTCTTTCTTTTGCTGCTAATATATTTAGAGAACCTCTTCTTCTTGTGAGTTGTTAGCAGACAATGCCAGGAGCCTTGGCTCTGAGGATGCTGCCTTATCTCCTGTTGATCCTATCAGACTGGTTTGGATCAAAGGGGTAAAAGTTGGGAACTCACAAGAACAAAGGAACTCTGGAAGGATTAAAAGAAACCTGTCTCTGAAGAGATGGGGGTAATTATTTGGGGGAACCAAATTGAGACAGGCACTCTGTGGGGTGTTTGAAAAAGTTAGGCCTGTCTAATTTACCATCAAGAAATGATAAACCTTTACGTAAAATAAACATATGTGTAGTCTGTTTGCTGTTTTAAAATACTTTTTTGCTAAATGCTTTGCTCCTACTGTTATTGTATTTTGGTTTTAAAAATTCTGTCTGTTTACTGTATACCCCAGGTCACAGGCTCCTGAAGGAAAGAATACAGGTACTTGAACTAAGTTAGACCTGTTGCGTAAGGATGGTTGATCCACAGTATATTGTAGATCAAGGCCTGGCCTAAGAGTGGGAGAATTGCAGAATTCCACCCCAGAAGAGGTAAATGCACGAGGCCTGACCCCTGAGGGGGAGCACTCAGAGGGACCAGAAAGGAGACAGATTCAGCTAGCTCTGTAACTCTGACAGTGGCTGCTTCTGAAATCTAATTAATAATGAATCACTTATGCTTAGAATAAGAAATAACTGTTTAGTGTCTGTTATCAATTGTTGACTTTATAATGGCTTCTACTCTACTTCCTCTCTCTTAACCTGGGTTTCCTGTTCAGGATCAAAGGTCTTGGTTGAATGGAAAACTTCTCTTTTGTAATGCAAAAGAAGTTATGTATTGGTTGGCCTTCTGTCAAATTTTCCAAGTGCTCCCATTTTGCTGCCTTTGTTTAGATGAGCTGGTTACCACAACTCTTACTGAAGGTATAAGGTTAGACAGGTTCTGTGACTGTTCCTCCTCCCTTTTGTGGCACCCGCAAAATGCTGAGTAGGCATGCAAAGGCAATTCCTGCTCAGCAATTCTTCTTACACCACTGAAATTGAGGCTTTGTCTACACTACCACTTTACAGCGCTGAAACTTTCTTGCTCAGAGGTGTGAAAAAACAGCCCCCATAGTGCTGCAAGTTTCAGCGCTGTAAAATGGCAGTGTAGACCAGGAGCGCCGCCAGCTTTTCTGCCGCCCTAAGCGGCGGAAGGTCCCGCCCCGAAATGCTGCTCCCCACATAAGCAGCGGAAGGTCCTGCCTCCAAAATACCACTGCGGTCACTGCCCCCCTCAAATTGTAGTGCCCTAGGCGACCGCCGCCTAATGGGTTGCGCCGGCCCTGGTGTAGACAGTGCACCAGCACTGGGAGCCGCGCTCCCAGCGTGGGTAGCTACTCCCCCCGTGGAGGTGGTTTTTTTACAGCGCTGGGAGAGCTGTCTTTCCCAGCTCTCCCAGCGCTGATGCTGCGACTACACAGCCACCGTAAAGTGCTGCCGTGCTAGTGAAGACATACCCTAACAAACCTATCTGGGGTAGCCTTTCATAGGTCAGTAGCAGTCCAGGTTTGGAGTAGCCCTTCATAGGTCAGTAAGGTCTTGTCTTGCATTGTTAATGCTGGCTTGCACTGGGGTTAGCAGATATGGGAGTTCTAGTGTAGACAAGGTTTTGGCTGCTAAAATGTTTATCGGCACTATTGTTCATGGCTAAATAATGCTTTACTGAAAACTGTAATGCAAGTCAAACCCTACCTACACTACTGTTCTCATTTTGGGTAATATTGGTTCACAATTATTGGAAATTTTTCTAAAAATTCCCTACTATATACAAATTTATATTTGTACCTAGGTGTCTAGGTACAAAGTGATGCATGTCACTTATAACTTTTAATGTTGCAAGTTCTAAATTAATCGAAGTACTGTGGAAAAGATCAGTTTTTCAACAGTTCTCTCATATTTCTATTGACTAGTAAAAAGGAAAAACTCTTTAGCTCATACCTGTCATGAGCTTTTTTTGTACACTTATTTGAGAATTAACTGTCCTAGAGCAGGTTTTCAAGATTTTCAAACTTTTTTTCTGGGGACCCAGTTGAAGAAAACTGTTGATGCTCACGACCCAACAGAGCTGGGGATGAGGGGTTCAAGGTGTGGGCTGGGGCTCTGGGCTGGGGCAGGGAGTTGGGGTGCAGGAGGAGGTCAGGACTCTGGGCTGGTGGTGCAAGCTCTGGGGTGGGGCTGGGGATGAGGGTTTTGGGGTGCAGGAGGGGCTCCAGGTTTGGGGGGGCTCAGGGCTGGAGCACGGGATTGGGGCACGGGGTTGGAGCGAGGACTTACCTCCAGCGGTTCCAGAGGCAGGCATCCTGCCTGTCCTGGCACCATGGACCATGCTGCACCCCGGAAGCACCCAGCAGCAGGTTCGGCTCCTAGGCGGAGGCGTGCAAGTGACTCCACATAGGGTGACCAGATATCCCGATTTTATAGGGACAGTCCCGATATTTGGAGCTTTGACTTATACAGGTGCCAATTCCCCCCACCCCCAGCTCCTGATTTTTCACACTTGCTGTCTGGTCACCCTAATTCCACGTGGCTTTCACCCACAGGCACCGTCCCCCGCAGCTCCCATTGGCTGGGAACCAGTCAATGGGAGTGTGGAGCCGGTGCTCAGGGCAGGGGCAGCACACGGAGCCCCATGGCTCCCCTGCCTAGAAGCCGGACCCACTGCTGGCCACTTCCGGGGCACAACACGGTGTTGGAACAGGTAGGCACTAGCCTGCCTTCTGCCAACGGGACTTTTAATGGCACGGTCAGCGGTGCTGACCAGAGATGCTAGGGTCCCTGGGTGCTGAGCAAGGCGATCCAGTGCCTTACATGCCATGATCCAGTACTGGGTCGCAACCCGAACTTTGAAAAACACTGTCCTAGAGGATACTGAGTAGCTAAGGAATTGCTGACAATATAGTGCCACCAGGGCCGGCTCTAACTTTTTTGCCGCCCCGCCCCCAGGCAAAAAAGAAGACTGCCGCCCTGCCGTACCCCCCCCCCCCGCGAGCACCTCGCCGCTGTACCCCCCCAGCACCACGCACCTGAAATCCCCGCCCCCGAGCGCCGCGCAAGCCCCCGGGTCCCCCCCAGCGCCGCACCGCCCGAAGCCCCGCCCCAGTCCAAGGGCCACGCCAACCCCCGACCCCCCTCCCGAGCGCCACGCCAGCCCCCGCCCCCCCATCCGAGCGCTGCGCCGCCCGAAGCCCCACCCCCCCGAGTGCCGCACCGCGGAAACAAAAAAACCCTCCAGCGCTGCCCCTACGAACCACATAAATAAATAAATAAAAACCTGAGCGCCGCCCCGCTCCAAGCACATGCTTGGTGGGCTGGTGCCTGGACCCGGCCCTAAGCGCCACCATACATTGTTTGGATTTTATGGTTAAAGAGTTTCCCATTCTCCCATGTTAGCCCTCTAAAAAGCTTATTTCTGATTCAGTGATTTTGCAAGGGCATTAATACACATCCTGGCCTTTAGCTGCCACATACAGATCCCTGTCCATTAACATAAAGTCTTTCTACCTTAGTTATGTTGCTCACAGAGTTTAATATCGACAAATGTTACTTCCACACTCTCTGTGCCTACCTAGTCTCATACCCACTGTCCCGACTCTCATGCTGCACTTCAAAATCATTTCAGGGCTGGCACAATAGCATTACATTGTATTGAGACAAAATAAACACCACAGCACCAGGATGGGTCTTGGATTCTTACACTGATGCACCCCTTTGCAAGTGGTAGGGTGACCAGATGAGAAGAAAAAAGAACAGGAGTACTTATGGCACCTTAGAGACTAACAAATTTATTTGATCATAAGCTCTCGTGGGCTACAGCCCACTTCATCAGATGCATACAGTGGAAAATACAGTAGATATATATATACACAGAGAACATGAAACAATGGGAGGAAAATATCGGGACATATGGGGGTGGGGGTCGCCGGCACAGCAAAAAGCAAAAATGGAGTGCTGCGAAATATCGGGACAAAATGCATCCCAACCAAACATCGGTTGGGACGTGGGACAAACACCTAAATATCAGGACAGTCCCGATTTTATCAGGACGTCTGGTCACCCTAGCAGATGGTTAGTGGCTATCTACTAGGCTGCTGTCTGTACATTATGTAACAGGGGATCCTTAATTCTGTGCAGCAGCCGTGTTAGTCTGTATCCGCAAAAAGAACAGGAGTACTTGTGGCACCTTCGAGACTAACAAATTTATTAGAGCATAAGCTTTCGTGGGCTACAGCCCACTTCTTTGGATGCATACAGAAGAAGTGGGCTGTAGCCCACGAAAGCTTATGCTCTAATAAATTTGTTAGTCTCTAAGGTGCCACAAGTACTCCTGTTCTTAATACTGTGCGTTTTTTATAGTGGTACAAGGGAGGGTGGGTATGGAAAAGTTACCAAAAAAAGTGTTATGTAATTTATGGACAGCCCCTTCCTCCACGCTACCCTGCGCTCTTGGAGCCACAGCCCAGTACTAGGTGTCTCCCCGGCCTTGGCTGCCAGGATCTCAGCGCCACTGACTGCAGTTTGCCCTTTAACTTTGTGTACAGCTGCCGGACCGCCCTGAGCGATGCGCAACGACATGGGGCCGCCTCCCCCCCGCCTGGCTCTCTGCGGGCGGAGGATGCCGCGGCCGCCGTCTGGGCGCGCGGCACTGTGGGGCGGGGAGGGGGGTGGGGGGGGCTGCTAACCCTACCCTGGGCCCCAGCGATTGAAGGCGACGCCCGGAGCCCCGCCCAGAGCCAAGGGCGGGGCATGGGGCGAGAGCGAGACGCCCCGCTCCCCTCCCCCTCGTGTCCCTGTTGGGGGAGGGGCAGCGTGGGTCAGATTGAGCAACTCCATCCGGGTCCCCGATCGGGAAGCAGCGGCGATGGCTGCGGGTCACGTGCGTCGCTAGAGCCCTCTGACCTGCGCTGAACTGGGGGGGGGGACCCGGGTTCCGTACCGTAAAGCGATGCACAGCCTTCCCTCCCCCCCCGCTTTCCCTGTCACGCGCGGGGCATAAGCTGGCTCTTCCCCCCTGCCAAAGGCACCACTAGCTTGGCCGCTACGGTGGGCTCACTGCTGGGTCTTAGGCTCACGCCCCCCCCCGCAGAGATGGGAGATGGTACGTGCCAGCGGAGCGCGCTTGCGCAGTGAGTCCGGGCGGCGTCTGGTCTCTGACTCGGGCAGGCGCTGCCATTTTAAGTTGTTTGTTCTCGCTCCGTCCTGTCGCTGCCGGTCGCTCCCGGGCCTCAGAGGCGCCTCCGCTCTCGCCGCCGCCTGAGAGGAAACGCCGGGGCCGCCTGGGCGGTGCGAGGTTTCCCCACGCACCCGCCGCCGGGACCCGCCGCCATCGCCTGGTCTTCTCCGTAGGAGCCGCTAGCGCAGGGACCCGGCCTCCTCCTCCCTCCTCCGCTGCCGCCTCCGCCACCATTTCCCCTCCCCCGGCACCGGGGCGCTGAGCTAGACTATGGGGACCACGCTGGGGCTGAGCAGCGGCAGAGCGGGCGGCCCGGTCACCGTGTCCAGTGCAGCAGGGATGGGGGGGCTCGGCGACTTCGTGGCTTTATCTTGACATGGCTCCTCCCCGTGCTGCTAGCAGCGCCGCCGCCTCCACTGCTCCTCCTGCGCCCGCCGGCTGCGGGTAGCGAGCGGGCCTCGGTTTCTGCCTGAGTCTCTCCGTCTCCTGCTTGGGGGGGATTTGGGGGTGTTTTTTTTGAGAGGGGAGGAAAAACTCGGTGGGTTTCTTTAACCTAGTCCGACGACTTTATTTTGGGTTAAAACCCTTTTAAAAGCCCCAACCCCCCTAGAGAAAAAATGGCTGGAGTGAGGCAAAAATAACCTTAAAAGGGTTTTTTTTTTTTTTTTTTTTCTTTTTTTCAAAAAATCTGCCACCAAATTTTCAAAATAAACGGGGGAAAATTGGTAAAAATTTGCACCTCCCCCCACCCCCAAAATCTGTTTTTAAAACAACCCACCGGCCTCTCCAGGTCTGTAAAGTCGCTACCATGAAGTGAGAGGGGGAACCCCAGGCCACTGAGTCGGTGCCTCGCTGCCCTGGGCACAGGCCGCCCGCCGCCGCCTTGTGTAGGGAGAGGCCCAAGGGGAAGTGAAAAGCATCGGCCATGCCTAGCCCCAGCTGAATCGGGCTCCCTGCGGAGCGCAGCAGCAGCGGCAGAGAGAGGAGGATCCCCGGGGGATCAGCAGCCCAGGGAGACTGTGGGGTGTTGGGGAATGTAGGACTCTCACCCTGAGGGGTGGGGAGAGTCGGGACCGAGGTATCAAGTCGTGTTTGAGTCTCTAGGTGAGAGAATATTGTCCCTTCGACCACACCCACCCCTCATCTATGGCCATCATGATCCCTCTTCTCCTTGGTAGCGGCAGCCTTAGGGCGATGATGTGCCTGATGATGAGCAGGATGAAGTTAGAAATGACTCCGCTGTTTTTCCTCTTTGCTCTTCTGCAAACCAGCGCCGTGTTATTTGTAGTTGATGATTTTGTTGTTGGCAGGGAAATCTCGTACCTCCCGGGACGTGCACTCCTCTTCCTCTGCACTCTCTTCTCTGCTCTCCATCAAGTGTAATAATCCTAAAAAAAAAAAAAAAGGGGGGAACATAGCAATAGTGGAAATCTGAGAATAATAATCAGCAGAGTCATGAATCTGGCTGGGGTAAAACGCAATTTGTAATTTGTTTTTTATATATATATATTTCTTTTTTTTTTTTTTTTTTTTTTTTTTTTGTAAGCAAGGCAAAAATAACCCCACATGGATTGGGCTTGTGCCAGTTGCTTTTTATTGTACACATAAATCGTGATAAGATTTTTTTTTTTTCCTTTTCATTCTCACCCACTTATTTGTGTGGTTAAACTCTTCACACAAGCATATTTTCTTCAGAATTTTTAGGTTTTGTTTTTTCTTGGTACTGTTGCAGAATCGCCTCTTGTCCAATCATGGTTGGACGATTACATATTTTGTTTCTTGACCCCTCTAATGTGATAGCATCATAAAATATTACCTGAGGTGCGTTTTTTTGGGTTACATTCGCGTTTTATCTATTCAGTCGTATTAGCGGGGATAAAATGACTTGTTTCTGTTGTACTTGAGTCTTATGAAAAAGTGCCCATAGTTTAGTGACAGTTTCCAAAGGCTTTAGTACCACCTGTGTTACAAAATGGGGGACCCAAACTCCCGGAAGAAACAAGCTCTGAACAGACTTCGAGCTCAGCTTAGAAAGAAAAAAGAATCTTTAGCTGACCAGTTTGATTTCAAGATGTATATTGCCTTTGTATTCAAGGACAAGGTAACTTCATTTTAAAATCTTTTTTGTCTTGTCTGTTACCATAGGATTTCAACTCTAACGGTTAACAGTTATTTTGCAAAATGATCGAAGGTCAAAAATGAAATTTAAAATCCATTTGTCACCATACTGCCTTAAAGTTTGCCTTTAAGTGACTCTGGCTTTCATTTGTCATGTGCTTGCACAGGCTTGTAACATAGTGGTTGCAAGCTCATCACTGGGACACTTCCATCCAAATAAATCTTTTCCCAGAGTGGGAGGGAATTAAAAAGTAAAGTATGTAACTTGTCTATGAAGCCTAATTTGGGGCCTGAATCAGATGCTAATGTGCTTATGAGAGTCACAGTTGTGAGGGAGAATTGGCTGCAACAACTACTGAAGTTATCACCTTTATCAGATTAAAACAGAAGTTGGTTGTGACTTCCTTTTAATACACCTCTTGAAATGGTACAAATGTGCATGGATATCTGAAGCTGCCGCTGTCATTCTTGAAAACAAGTTTTTATTTGTTTGGCTGCAGTGAACAGAACTTCTGGATGTTGTCATGTTTGTCTGTCCTTGGATAACTCATCTATACCTGCATTTGTATCTTCAATGTGGGTTCTGTCTAACTGTTGGCAGCTATTTTTTCACTTTAATGTTTGTAAAACTCTTTGGTTCACTTAGAATTAGATTGAATTTCTAGGATAATTCATTAGTACGTCAAACTAGTTTAAATTTAAACTAGGATGAAAACTTTTAACTACTGCAGTATGTGTTTATTCCAGGAATGAGGGAGGAGGCTATATTCCAGAATGTGATGCTAAGAAATTGAGCAGACTTAAGACACATTTTTTAGGCCATGTCTACACTAGCACTTAAGTCGGCAATACTTTTGGTGCTCAGAGGTGTGGAAAAACAACCCCCCACCCCCGAGCGACATAAGTTTTGCTGGCATAAGCGCTCATGTGCACAGCACTGTGTTGGTGTGGTGGGAGACTCTCTCTCTGTCGTCATCGTAACAGGGCTACACGAGGGATCTTACAGCAGCACAACTGTATCGATGCTGCTTGTAAGAGTAGACATGGCCTTAATCTGCAGTTACTTTCTGAAAGCTCCTTCCCTGAACTCCTTGAGATGGTGTTGACAAGCCTCTAGCTCTGAATCTAACTCCAGTTTTGTGAGAGTGATACCCATCCATGGCAAATAGTATTCAGAGTTTGTCTAGTGATGATGGATATGCAGGTATCCCCTGTTCTTCCTGGACAAATTCCATAGACAATTGCAGCAATCACAGATCTGTGAAAACCAGCCACTAAGGAAGTGAAAATCTAAGTAACTGAGGAAAAATGATTTTTGTCAAACCGTGTTATACCTTTCTCTGCCTTTTCAATGGAGCATAAACTAAAATTATTGTGAACATCTATGTGGGAATGTGATAGTGTGGACCTACTAGTCTGTAGTTGCTATGCCATAGGGCAATAAAGATGACTTCTTAGCTTATTCACATAGCCACTATCATGCTAAAAGATTCCATGCTCAGTAATAAGGTGGCAGCGTATGCCACTCATTTAAGAGAAATGTAAATGTTTAAGTAATGATAGCAATTACATTCTCAGCTTTGTCTGCTTGAAAACTAGTGATAATACCAATGTAACTTCCTAAATGTTTTTTGGAAGTGTCCTACGCATGCAAATTTGTTTAGGTGTTCTGAAACCTTGCTAACATCCAAGTAGTGAATTCCAGAGTCCATCTTGCAGTCAGTCCTGGACCTGCACACTAAGACTTAAGGTGTTTGAAAGCTTAATGGGTGTAGGAAAGATTTAGAGTAGCCCAGCCTGGAGCATGCAAAAAAGGGAAAGATAAAATAATGCCTATTACGGAGACTGAGTATGTGCCATATCTCTAATGAGGTGTTCAGAAGGGAAATCAAGAGCCTCTAAGTTATAAGAAAGTCCTACAGGCAAACAACCTTTGTTTGCACATACATCACCTGTAATGTAAAACTGCTTTTTGTTCATATGACTCGGGTTCGCAAAGGGTGGTCGGGACTCCTTGGGGTCATGAGGTTATTACAAGGGGCGGGGAGGTTGCAAGCTGTCAGCCTCCACCCAAACCCCGCTTTGCATCCAGCACTTATAATGGTGTTAAATATATAAAAAAGTGTTTTTAATTTAAAAGGGGGGCTGCACTCAGGGGCTTGCTAAATGAAAGGGGTCACCAGTACAAAAATTTGAGAGTTACTGCTATACGTGTTCATGTGAATGGGAGATGCTGATGCAGTTGTTCATAAGTAACTGTCAGTGTGGAAACAATGCAAGAATCAGCTGTGAAAATGAGTTAGAAAATGAAGTAACTCTTCACTAGTTGACAGTCTGTGATTGCTAGAATTAAGGCTTTTCTACACTACCACCTGCTTCAGTATAATGTGTTGCTTAGGGGTGTGAATAATCCATACCCATGAGCGAGTTAAGTTACGCTAAGTCAGTGGGAGAACTTCTCCTGCGACATAGCTCCTATCCCTCATGGAGGTGGAGTAATTAAGTTGACAGGAGAGCTCTGTCTGGTTTATACTGCAGACGCACACCGTAGCGCTTCTAGTGTGGACTCACCCTTAAAATTGTTCCCAAATTGGATCTGCTTCCCTTCTACAGATAGTGGAGTTCTTTTAGTAGGGGGAAGAGACGCTTAAATTTCCATTTGTTGGAAATTGACAACTTTACAGATGTGAAATGCCTTTGATTAACTTGGTTCACCAGCAGAAATCTCTATCTAGAGCTGTTGCCAAGACCTCAGCTGTCAAATTTTGACAAAGTTCCAGTCCTATCAATGCTTGTGCATGTGTTTAACTTGAAGCATGTGTGTAAAAAAGCTTTTGTGGGGATTGGGGCCTGTCTAATAGAGCTCTTTGACTTATTCTCAGTCTTGAAGAGTTTTACAAACAACTTAAGACTGAGTTATGACTCCAAGATGCACCACTAATGCAGTGCTTAAGCAACACTAGCACTGAGGGGAAAACATGCAGGCTTTGAAATGTTGTTATAATCACAAACTGCTTGGAAAAAGGATAGAGCCCTAATGTGACTACTGTTTTTTGTTTTTTTAGAAGAAGAAGTCAGCACTTTTTGAAGTGTCTGAAGTGATACCAGTCATGACCAATAATTATGAAGAAAATATCCTGAAAGGTGTGCGGGATTCCAGCTATTCCTTGGAAAGTTCCATAGAGCTTCTACAGAAGGATGTAGTACAGCTTCATGCACCCCGCTACCAGTCTATGCGCAGGGTAAAGTTATTCCTTAAACTTACTAGTTCTTGGCCTGAATTCTGAACAATTGTGAGCTGTTCTTACAAATCCTGGGCCCAATCCTGCATTCTTCCAATCTTTTTTTGAACTAGAATTTTGGGTACATAAAGAATGGTGAATTATGGGTACAGGTTGGGGGCTGAACTGAGATGTGGCACGTGCTTATCCTGGAATCCGATTTACTTGTGTATTTGTGTAATTACTGAAACTCTCCATTTGTACTTGAATGGAACAGATTATATATTTAGAAATTTGAAAGTTCTTCCTGCCAGCCTTGTCCTCTTCTAGTGGGCAAATATTAATCTTCAAAAAGCAGTATTTTTGTGGGATGGCTAAATGCTTATTCCTTTTTAAATTAATATTGAAATGAATGACACTCAGATAATCCATGAAAAAATTATAATCTTCTTTGAGACTAGAAGTTGCAAAAGGGGGAACTGTTATGTAACACTTACTTTGCAGTAGCATGTAAAAAAGCCAACTAGGTCTCCATGCTAGCTCTTGTGCACACAGAAAATTTCTCCCAGTTCTTGTCCCAAAGCATTTGCTTTCTCAGACTAGACATAACAGGTAGATCAGATAAACTAGTGGGTTAGGATGGAAGAATGTGGAGACAAATTTAAGAATTGTGAACATTGTTACTTTATGTAAAAGTGAATTATATCTGCTCTTGCACTGATCATGCTGTAAGAGTAATTTACAAGTGATCCACTCAACTCCTTGCAGGATGTAATTGGCTGTACCCAAGAGATGGACTTCATTCTTTGGCCTCGGAATGATATTGAGAAGATAGTCTGTCTCCTGTTTTCTCGGTGGAAGGGATCTGATGATGAGCCCTATAGGCCTGTTCAGGTATTTTGTAAATTTAAAAAAAAAAAAAACCCACTAACTTATTTGAAATGTTAAGATTTTAATATTTCCTGTGAAATACCAACTTGTTCCTTAGGCTCTTTGTAGCAGTGTATAGTGAGCTCCTGCCAATTTAATGCTATTACAAACATAATGCAGGAGAAGTCATAGCAGCTAGGTGAATGTGCAAGCAGCTTCAGCTTGCCATAGGATATATGAGAGGATTTTTAGTTCAAGTATTGTCAAACTACTCCTCTTTGGTCCTGAGCTTGTGCTCATTGAAGTCCATGGTAAAGCTCCTATTGACTTCAGTGATGCAGGATCAGGCCTTTACTTAGCATAAATATATTCTCTTTTGAACTAGAATGATAGTGAGCATGTTGTACATGTTGCTTGTGAAAGTATATTAATTTTCATAACCAATAAATTGGTGTCAAGATACTAGTGATAGCTTATAAATGCTTGAGAATTTATTGGCCACTTCTGTTGTTACAAAGCAGCTAAAATATTGAATGCATACTTTCTTTTGTTACACATACTAAAAGTCTCATAGACTTTAAGGTCAGAAGGGACCATTATGATCATCTAGTCTGACCTCCCGCATGATGCAGGCCACAAAAGCTGACCCACCCCCTTTCCCTTAACTCAGCTGTTGAAGTCCCCAAATCCTGTGATTTAAAGACTTCAAATCGCAGAGAATCCTCCAGCTAGCGACCCCCGCCTCATGCTGCGGAGGAAGGCGAAAAACCTCCAGGGCCTCTGCCAATCTACCCTGGAGGAAAATTCCTTCCCGACCCCAAATATGGCAATCAGTAGAACCCCGAGCATGCAGGCAAGATTCTCCAGCCAGACCCTCATTGACCATTGATATTATTTACCAGCGATGGCACTTTGTTGACTAATTGACTAAAATCACATTATCCCATTAAACCATTCCCTCCATAAACTTATTTAGCTTAATCTTAAAGCCAGAGAGGTCTTTCGCCCCCACTGTTTCCCTTGGAAGGCTGTTCCAAAATTTCACCCCTCTGATGGTTAGAAACCTTCGTCTAATTTCAAGCCTAAACTTCCCCACGGCCAGTTTATATCCATTCGTCTGCCAATACCACTATTAGAATCTGAAAGATATGCAATTCCAACTTTTGTGAATGTTAGAAGATGCAGAAACTGGAATTGGACATTCCTGTTTTCAGTACAATCCAAACTTGATTACTTCAACCTTTTTTAGATAATGAAAGTTCCCCTGATAAATGGAGTTGTTAATGTTTGATAAATGGAAGAGGGGAGCGACTAAAGTTTAGATGCTAGTCCTCTTTCATTTCTTGGCTTCAAGTTAATGAGTTATTATATACATGTTTCACAGCCAGCCTTAGCTTATTACATTCAGATATTGAAAATACTTTATGCTCTCTGCTCCTTGCTATTGCGTAACAGGCAATAAGCAATTCCAAGTCTTGTGCTGCCATCAGTGATGCAAAGGTATTCTAACAAAACAAGATGAAGTTCCTGTTTGACACTGGGTTGAAATGGAACCTTTTGTCTAAATTTTTTAATGTGTCTGTGTTATGGTCACACCTACGATGTCTGAGTGAGGGACTACATAATTCCTTGAGTTTACTAACTTCTTTGTCAACACTTTGAAGTGTACAGTCAGCATCACTTCCCCTGTTTGTGTTTCATAAATAAGCTGAGTGAGAACCAAAAGGAAAATTTGATTGTAAAGCTGCAAACTGGAAAGGAAAGCCAGCAGAGTATCTGAAACTGCTTGCAACTCCACTTTTTATTTAAGCAGCCAGCTGTCTTAATTTCCGCTACACTTGAAACACCAGAGAGCAAGATTAGTGTTTCCTAACGAAAAGCGAACAAACTTTGGACAGATCTCACTTCAGGCTTCGAGTTAAAGAGTTAAATATACCATTCTTTTCTATAAAATCTAAATACTCTTAGATTTGGAAAACAGTGATAAGGACTTCACTGTGCAGCATACATGATAGCCACTAGTTTTCTGCAAAAATAAGGTTTTTTTGTTGTTGTTTTTTAGAATTCTACTCAGTATATTCTTAAAACTGAATGCATCTGCAACTAAGGGCTTGGCTACACTTGCGAGTTAACAGTGCAATAAAGGAGCCCCGGACACACTAGCTCACTACCTGTCCACACTGTCAAGGCACGTAGAGTGCTCTGTATCTGCAGCTACAGCGTTGCTGGTACTCCACCTCAGCGAGTGGAATAAGGTTTGCTGCGCCTCCGCTGGAGTGCCGCGGCACCAGTGTGAACAAGGTGTTGCATTACTGCGCTCTGATTGACCCCCGGAAACATCCCATAATCTCCTTAAGTCAAATGGCCACTCTTCCTTGTCATTGTTTTGAACTCGCTGTAGAAATGCGGATATGCCCTTTCAAAGCTCAGTTTTTGACAGCTGGCTGCTTATCTGCTCCGGGACAAAGAAATGCTGCTTGCTTTGAGTGAGTGAGAGAGGCGGGGGTGGGTGGGGAGGGAGATCTGCTGCTGTCTGAACTTACAAGACAGCATGCGGACATGCTCTCAGCCCCCCAAAAACCCACTCTCTCTCCCTCCACATACACACAACACACTCCCTGTCACACTCCACCCCACCCCCTGCATTTGAAAAGCACATTGCAGCCACCTGCATGCTGGGATTGCTACCACAATGCACTGCTCTTTGTGGCTTTGGAAGAGCTGCTAATGTGGCCGCCAGTGCGCTTCCAGCTGAGAGTGTAAACACCTGGCAGCATTTTCCCTGCTGCGGTCTCCGAAGGTTGGTTTAACTCCCAGCGCTCTACAACTGCAAGTGTAGCCATGCCCTAAAAGTGAACTGCCGAGAAAAGTGCTTGTGCCCTGTAATGCTGCTTAACAATGTGTAAATTGTCTAAAGTCTAAGCTTCTATTTTACTTGACAAATACCATGACATTTCATGATAGTGAGGGATGTGCCCCATGAAGACTTCGATCCAGTTTTTAACTGGCCCACTCACAATGAGTAGAATCATAAGTTGCTGCTTTCCTAGCTCTCGGTTGAAGGGGAGATGTTGAATATATTTCTTGACATCTCCCAGATGTCTATAAAATTTCTCTCTTGCAGCAGAATACTCAAACATCCCCGTCTTCCTCAATTGAGGGTTGGGAAAGTTGCTCAGGTGTCAAATTATCCAAGTCACTACCCTGTCAGTTTTTCACCTACAGCAAACCAAAAAAGCCCAAGGAGGGCAAGGACTTAGTTTAACTTTTTTTAACAGCATTGACAAGCCTTGGAAGAAGTTGTCTGCTCTACAATGTATAAATGACCCTTTGCTATGCAAGTCACCTTCAAAAGGGTGCTGGCATGGTTTGTTTTTTTGTTTTTTAAACTACTTTGGATATGTGTGATGTGGTTTTTTGTTTTTGTTTGTTTTTGTGTTTGTTTTTGTTTAAACGACTTAGATTTTGTTACTTTATAAAACTTCTAGGAATCTATTAGAACTTAAATTAAATTTTTAATGCATCCTAAGTGCACAAATAGTGCTAGTGCATGAGAATCAGAAAGTGAAGTACTGTCAGCACTATTTTTCTTGTCTAAGCTCAGTAAATGCGCCAAAAAAAACCAAAAAAAACCCCTGGCTTTGAGAATGTAACTACTAAAGTAGCGGTTTTAGTAGTTCAGGGTGTAAAAAGAAATCTGTTTTTGTTAAAATGTTTCTTAATCTGACAGCCTCTAAAGCAATGCTAATGTCTCTTGCATTTGTAAATAGTTCTTCCATTCTTGATGTAATTTGATGCCCTTGAAATTGGTAATTTTTATCCATACTCTCTTACTAGCTACACACTGCAAAAAGTCTAACTCTTAAGCAGACTTGCACCACTTTAGCTATATGTGCATGTTTAAACTAGGGTTACCATATTTCAACAATCAAAAAAGAGGACATGGGGTGCTGCCCTAGCCCCAGCCCTGCCCCCTCCCACTTCCCACCCCCCTCAGAATCCCCCTAACTGCCCCCCAGGACCCCACCCTCTATCTGGCTCCCTGCTCCTTGTCCCCTGACTGCCCCAACCGCTCTCTACACCCCCTTCTCCCGACAGCCCCCCCAGAACCCCCCGACCAATCTAACCCCCCCCCCCGTTCCCTGTCCCTTGCCTGCCCCCCCCCCCCCCCCCCCACCAGGCTGAGGGAGAGCTGTGGGCTCCATGTGCAGCCAAACAAATAAGGCGCTGCTTTGTGGGGGAGGAGGGAGCGGGGGAGGGACTCTGGCTGCTAGAGGACCCAGTGGCTGCGAGCGGCTTTCAAGCAGGCACAGCCGTCCAATCAGCCGTGCCGCATTCTGCATGAAGGGAAGGGGGAAATCCTGGCCATTTCTACCTTATTAGAAATCCCTCCTGGACAGCCATTTAAAGCTAAAAAAGCCGGACATGTCCGGGGGAACACAGATGGATGGTAAGCCTAGTTTAAACTGATATAGCTAAATGGGTGCAAGTTTGCTCAGATAAAGTCTAAGAGTTAAGGAGCAACACTCATCAAGCAAGATAATTAATCCATTTGGAGTTCTTACAAGGATACAGTTTATTTGAAAGTCAATTTCAAACCAATATTTTTAGGTACTACACACTTGGCCTACAGTTGCATTGTCATTTTTTATCAATTGAACTTCAACTTTTTAAAATATTTTTCTCTCTTCTCCCCCCCTTCATAATTGACACCCATACTTCAGGAAAAACTGACAATACTCTGAAGTGCTGTCAGGTGTGCAAAATAAATAAACATAGAGCTTTTTTTTCTTTGTTATAATAATGCAGCTTGCTCATGTGCCTCCGCACTGCTTAGGTCTCTGTCCAGTAGCAGAATGAAATGTACATCTCTGGTCACGTTCTCCACTGTTTAAAAACCTAATGAGCAGCAGTAAAACTGATCATAGTGTCTCTTCCCCCAAGCTTAAATCTGAGCAGTAGAGAGGGATCAGCTCTGGATTTTAGGAGTCTGAACCTACTCTGATCAAACACAGAATGTTAGTAATTTAATGTGGTAAGCTTTGTTTGTAAACACTGCCTTTATTCCTGTACAGGCCAAGTTTGAATTTCATCATGGTGACTATGAAAAACAGTTTCTGCATGTTCTGAGCCGAAAGGACAAGACTGGAATTGTTATCAACAATCCTAACCAGTCAGTGTTTCTCTTCATTGACAGACAGCACTTGCAGGTAAGCTTGTCCTCTTCACACTTTTCAGAGCATAGTTTTAAGGACCTGGAATATTAAGTCTTAGCTTATGAGACAACACTTTATCCTTTTGTAAGCACGTGAAAGGAGAATAATTGTCCAAGGGTTTATAAGTGATCTAGTTGTAAGTATTTAATTATTTAAGTTTACATGAACAAAATTGCCATGGTCGTATGCTTGCTATTAAGTGGTGGTACAACAAACCACCATTCTGAAGACTTAAAGATGCAACAACTGGATGTAAGCAAAAAATGTTGCTAAATAAGATTGATTCAGGGCTTTTTTGTTCTGGAATCTATTGGAAATAATTGCTAAAACAGATTCCTTATTTTGAAAAATCAAAGCAATTTTGGCTTAATCCTTTTTGTAGTTTCATTAAGTAACTCAACTCACAACTTACAGTTGGAATGAAGAATTATTGGAAGAACAGTTCAGTGGTTTCATAACACTTTCATCTTCTAAACATTGCAGATCTTGTCGAAGACTTAATTCTTATACATACAAAATGGTCATTGTCAAAAATCCCTCCTACTCAGGTCAATGATCAATCAGAGGCCTATTTGGAGCCCTGCCATGTTTCTCATATCAAACTACAGAAACATCTCCATTAGACAGGAATAGTATCCTAAATAGCATCCTCTTTTAAAACATCTAACTATTTTCAAGGCGTTCAATTGCCTGAACTCCTAGAATCATAGAACTGGAAAGGACCTCAGTCTTCTAGTCCACTCCTCTGCACTCAAGACAGGACTAAGTATTATCTAGACCAGTGGTTCTCAACACGTAGGCTGCGTGCGGCCCAGTCATCACATAACTGCAGCCCATGTGAAATCCTTGGGGCATAAAAGTAGTATATTTTGTGTGGATGTGGCCCACCTAACACAGAACTGCATATACGGTACACAGTGGTAAATGGGTTGAGAACCACTGATCTAGACTATCCCTGACAGGTGTTTGTCTAACTTGCTCTTAAAAATCTCCAATTATGGAGCAGTTTAAAGAAGTTTTACCTAATGTCCAACCTAAACTGCCCTTGCTGCAATTTAAGCCCATCGCTTCTTGTCCTATCCTCTGAGGTTAAGGAGAACAATTTTTCTCCCTCCTCGTCCTTGTAACAACTCTTGTATACTTGAAAACTCATGTCCTCCATCAGTCTTCTCTTCTCCAGACTAAACAAAACCAATTTTTTTTTCAATCTTTCCTTATGGGTCATGTTTTCTGGACCTTTAATCATTTTTGTTGCTCTTTGGACTTTCTTCAGTTTGTCGACATCTTTCCTGAAATATGACACCCAGAACTTGACACAGTTCTCCAGTTGAGGCTAATCAGTGTGGAGTAGAGCAGAAGAATTATTTTTTGTCTTGCTTACAACACCCCTGCTAATGCACCCCCCCCCCCCCAAAAAAAATCCCAGAATGGGGTTTTTTAACATTTAGCTTATGATCCACTGACCCATTTCACAGTACTCCTTCCTAGGTAGTCATTTCCCATTTTGTATGTGTGCAACTGGTTGTTCCTTCCTAAGTGGAGTACTCTGCATTTGTCCTTACTGAAGAGACTCAGTGTACATATAAGATAGACTATAGCTCTGGCGTGAGAGCCACGGTTGACAACTTTTGCTCCTGTGGCACAGTGGAACACTGTCTCTACAATAAGGGTAAAGCTAGGTTGTTTAGGAGACTGACCTTTGTCTGGAGCTGGCCCAAGACTGGAATGAGCTCTTTAAGGACCATTACAAACCTCACCACCTTAAGTAGCTTGAACTTGGAGAAGTTCTTTGACTTTGCTTTCTCTAGTATACACATGTATTTGAAAATTGCTGTGCATGCTTGTCCCCCTGAGGAGAAGATGAGAACAAACATATGACATGTTAGTCATGCTGCACTGGAAGGCTCTCAGGTTCTTATACCATGCTCACTAGTATCTATGTAGAACTGAATCTGTCTTCCATTGCAACAGCCCCCATTCTTGCAGGTTTTAAAACTGATCATTTTGTCCAAAAGTTAGGTAATGAGCTTTTTAACAATTTTTTTGAACAGCAACAGTTAAAAGTAGGATTACTATTGCTGGAGAAGGACAATACCTTCCACAATTAGTTATCTGTTAGCTATAGACTGAAGAAATTGCTAAATCAAACTAATCACTAAGTTTATATTTTGCCATTTGTTAACTTACCTAGAAGCAAGAGTTAGTGTTAACAAATGGTTGCCATCACAGAATATTGAGACTGTTTTGAGATCAAGTTTTTCCCATACCACTTGTGAGAGTAGATGTCAGGACTTTATATAAGCTGGCAGGGCTTTGGAGCTGTGCTCCGGCTCCGCTCCAGGCAAAAACCTGCTGCTCCGGGCTCCGCTCCAAAGCCCTGTAAACAGGGACAACAAGCTTTGTGGAAACTTAAGTCTTTGCTCACTCAGCTCCTCCTTTAGCAGACCCTTTTTCAGACCAATCCCTTGCTCTAAACCATTATGTAAAACCTCATGGAAGAGGAAGCCAGTGACTGTCTGTCTGATTTCTATATACAGTAGCTAGCACGAAACCGCTAATACAGGTTGCCTCTTCTCTTTCATAAGACTACGATGCTGGACTTGGAAGAGTCTCTAGTTTGAGAAGTAGAATTTCTGTGTGTGTGTGTGTGTATCTAGTAGCCTAACCTAATTTGTCTCCACTTCCAACTAATCTAGAGGAGTTTTCACTAAGTTTTCTTCCTTTGCTCACCACACCCTCTTTGATGCAGAATTTCAAGGAAGGGAAGAGTTGCCACCCACCCTTCTCTTGGCATCTTTAGCTTTCCAGGCCCTTTCAGGTTTAAGATACCTGGTGTAAGAAAATAATATAACTAGTCATTGACTCACCAGAAGCTTTGCTCAGACCACTGCTTTGCATATGCCCTGCTCAGAAAACAGTAAGGCAAACCCTTTAAATTAGGGCTTCCACAATGCTATAACCTATGCCAGTTTCCTCCACCAATAGTTGTAGGATTGCTGTGATCTGTAACTGCCTTCTTGACTACTAAATCTCTTTTGCCTTTCTTAATGGTATTTCCCTTGCCATCCCAAATATTGTCTTTGGTCAACACAGCGGTGAAGTTGAGGAGGAAAGCGGAGTGTTTCTTGTGAATAGGGGGAGAGATCCCAGCCCAATCTTCCAGTGTTCCAGGAGGCTACTGGTGACTTGCAAATCCCTAATATTGTTCCCCTTTCCCTACAGCAGAAACCATACGTGGAACTTTGAAAATAGATATCAAGTTAGAAATGTATTACATTTAAATGACTAATGCTTGAAACAATTCTGTTTTGTTTTTTAAACTGATCAAACTGGCATAACCATGGCAGGAAAAAAACCCAAATTTAAAGTTGGCAAACAATAGCAAGTACTTTCTTATTGGGTGGCTGCTGCAATAACCTCAAGCAGGGCTGACAATTCAGGATCCAAAGACGTCTAATTTAACTGTAACTCTCATTTGTTCAAATATCAAAAGAGGGCTACCTTTCTAAACTCACTTGTAAAACCTCTGCTGTTCCAAATGTAACTTCTTTTCAGAATTCCCTTGAAATCCTTGGGTTTACCTCAATGTTTCCTAAATAAATACTTATAAATGTTTGGGTTAATTTAAAACAACCAAAGAAAGCTGGTAGTTCTGGACAAGCTCTTCATGCTTTGGACTAGAATCGCAATGCATGACCACATGAGCTACACAAACCCCAAAAGGTTGCAGAAGCCTACCTCTATACCACATCTTACCACCAACTTCTCCCACCCTTAATTTAGAACAGCTTTGTGTAAATGAGGCAAATTCAGCAATCTTGAGGTTGAAAACAGGATCTTATTTTAATAGCTTGTTAAATGCAACTGACAGAACAGGAAGCAAGTACAGTATCTATTTGAAACTATTGGAGGAAATTGGGGAACTCTAATTATCCAAACTGTTTTCTGGCTAGGAAACACTGTAGCTACCACCTTTAGTCTCAAAATGCCAAGTGATCTTCAGCAGATCCTGACTACTCATAGTCATGGGGAGCTCAAACAGTGTACCTTAATATTGGGGTATTGATTTGGTACTGAAGCAGAGAATAGTGCTGTGCCTCTATTCTGCATGCTGACTATGACCAGATTATATTCAATTTAGTTTGAGAGCTGAGATCTCAGCCTGCGGAGATGTGGCTGTGTAGCTTCCCCATGCAGAGCTGAATAACTTATTTTTGTATGAAAATATATTCTGGTGAATCTCTTAATTGTTCTATAGCTAATGTTAAATCTTCACACACAAAGTTTAATTTGTTAGCCCCTCTTTCAAAGACACTATACTACTTGTCAAATTCCACTCATGGTTGTAAAAACTTGTTAAATAGTTTGACATTGTTCAATATTTTGATCAGACTGCATACACAGAAGGGGTTGAAGCAGAGTGGTTATAAGAATCTTTCATTTATTTGTAGGGATTGTTTTGAGTGGGGAAGGGTAAATATTAAACCTGTGCAAATGTAACTTTTTGTTTGACTACATGTTAGGTCTGAACAAACTAAATGCTTTTTTTTTCTTTTTTCCCCCTCCCAGACTCCAAAAAACAAAGCTACAATCTTCAAGTTATGCAGCATCTGCCTGTACCTGCCACAGGAACAGCTCACCCACTGGGCGGTTGGTACCATAGAGGATCACCTCCGTCCTTACATGCCAGAGTAGGGTACTGGCCAGCAAAATGGGGAAGATCACAGAATGCAGCAGTGAATTCTCACTTTCCTCACCACTTCATTCTTTCAGAATTTAGAAGAAAATGGACTCATGTTCAGAACACTATACATTGTGAAACTTTATCATCCTGGATTATTTTTTAATCATTTGTATCAGAACTTTACAATTTTTTTAAATGTTTTCTGCATGGACCTTGTGAAAGAGAGGATGCTCTGCATATTTTTGCATTGTGTCAGCATCTTACTAAAATGTGAAATGAAAGGACTGTTGTACACTGAAACAAATGTATCTGAAAGCACAAGGTGATCATTTGTGGTGGTGGTCCCATTTGTGCTGATCATGCCCCCTAACATCTAATGTTAGTCATCAGTATTTGGAGGGTGAGAAGTGAATGTAACGGGTATAAAAGCCTTATAGCTTTGCTGTTAATGATTGTATCAGAGAGCACTATCCTATTCATTCTAATGAACAGAAAAGTGGCTGTTACAATAGAAATGTAAATGTGGGGAAAGAATTCTTATAAGGAAAAAAGCATCTCATTCAGTGTAGGCATTTCTTGCCTTTTTTTATTTTGCTGGGCCATGTTTAAGTTTACTGGCACTTTCACTTTTGGATCTTTCCCCAAGTTGCTGTATAACTGTATAAAAAAGTATTCTGTTGAGTTGGATACATTTATACAGATTATGAGGCAGACCTGGAGTCTGAAGTAGTTAAAGCAGCTAAAAGTAAAATAGTAGCTGCAGAAACCATGTTCTTGGTAGAGAATTATTTTTTCTTGAGAGTTGAGACTTGTAAACTTGCTGGCGAACTGCAGGAAAATACTGGTTTCTAAAACATTTCTTATGGAAAACCCATTGAGGGTTTTTGAAATAGACGTTATAAAGCAGTTGTGAACTTCACTGTAAAATAGTGTTTGGAGTGTCAAAAGTTGGTTCTGGCAGAACATTTTAAGACTGTGCAATGAAATAAGGAAGACTACTGTATAGTTTTGATGACAAAGAAGGCTTTTGCTTAAGGGTTGAGTACTTTACTGGAGTAAATCTGTATAAGCCTGCTCCCTTTGGGTAAAACTAGTGCTTACCTGTTTAAATTTGTATTTAGCTTTTGTTTGGAATTGGAAAAATTGGAAATTAAATAAATTAGGTGAAAGATAACAATTAATTTTATGCAAAGCTCATGCGTTTGTTTAATTACTTAGCTCATACTATTTTCTTACAATATGTCCTCCACAAATATTTCAGACTGAAAGCTTGTAGAACAGTCTAAGCATTGCCACTAATTTTCACTAGAGAGACTAAGGCATGTTCTCAGCATCTGATATGGTTATGGTAATATCAGTCTAGCATTTAAAAATATAGTGATGTGACAACATTAATATTAAACTAGCGACCAAAAGCAGCTGAATTCACTTAAGGGCATGCTGGTGTGCCAGAAGCACTGTGAATTCTACTGATTTCCCCCCCCCCTGCTTTTTTTGTCCTGGCAAGTCTCTCAAAAGGGAAGGGCTGTTGAAGTGAAATTATGTAATTTCAATTTATTAAGAAAACATTGCTTCCTCTTTTCCCTACTTCTGTTTTAGGGCCTGATCCTGAAAAATGCTGCTAGGCATTTGGGAGTACTTGAAAATTGGTATTACTGTCAGTTGTGCTGGTAACTGTTTCTTTTCAGTGACCTGTGAGACAAATAGCAACACCAGACTACAGCTTGGTGAAACTTCGGTTCCACTTCTAGAATATTGTCTTCAGCAGTCTTGTTTGAATACTGTAACCTACTAATGAGCTGTTCAAGGTTGCTTATGTGTTGTCTTGGGCAATGCATCTCGGGTGGAAATTAGTGTTTCACTCTGTCCTTGATCAAACTAATTATAGGGTGTGACATTGGCCATCTCAGTTGAGATTCTGGTCACTGACAAGCAAATGACTAACTCTTATCCTTTGAGTCAGGGAATTGGTGTTTCTAATTATAGAATCTTTTAAGTCATAAAAGAAAGTCAAGATACTGGTTTATGAGGACCTCTCCAGGTTTATCCACAGTGGCCAGATCCTTCATCTTAATTTAAAATTCTGTTCCAGAAAGTAATCTGTACTCAATTATATTGCTGCTGTCTTATGGATTTGTATGGGTATCTTATAGATGTATAGGTATCAGACCTACATTATGTGGCAGAACTCAATTTAAACAGTAGTATACTCTGAAAACACTTCCCATTCCAAGCTATACATTATTTCTTACACTCTTTTTGATAAATTAAATCTATTATATATCACTACCAAACTTTCTGACAAGTAACAGAACTGTAGAAGTTTGTCAGGAAAGGAGAAAGGGAAACCGGTTTTAATAGGTGGGTTGGGATGTCATTGTAGCCTTCTGACGCCCAGGGAAGGTGTAGGAGGCTGGCTTCCCCTCCCTCTCTCCCCCCCAGTATTTACGAAACTTAAATCTCTTGCTCTGAGAAGGGAATTCACCATCTTTCCTCTCCTCTTGGGAAGGGCACAAGAGACCTTGCATTTTGGAAGGATGTTGAATTTCTCACATTGACAAAATGAGGCAGAGTATCTCCAACTATGGAGAACATTGAATATTCTGGTGTTAAAGTTCCCACCCTATGAGAGTAGTTCATGTCATTGAGCTATTATTTTTAGGTCATCTTTGGGATCGTAACCTGCTAGGTGTGTGAGCTGATACAATCTTCACAACTCTAAAGGCTAGGGTTCATTTTATTAAATCTTTTATGAAGCATAATTGTGCTAACTTAAGTATGTGTAACAGTTCTGCATAAACACCCAAAACATACCTTTTGAAAAGGTTGAGCTGTTTATTTAATATTCTTTGACACATGTACACCTCCCTTTTATGTCCTTAAACAGTCTAACAGGAAAAATACGAAATTCTGTGAGGCTGTTCTCACTATCCATGTTGTAGCAAGAGTCCTACTTGATTCTTGGTAAGAGAGTTCTCTTGTGGCTCTTAAGTCTGAATGTGATAGGAATTGAAACCTGGGCAGGGATTTGGGTACAACAGAGCAGACCGGTTAGAAGTATCTGTGGTTGGTCCAAGTTTTCCATGTATCTTGGCAGTAGAAAAGGATGCTTGCAGAAGAGGATGCTTACCTACCAACTATGGAATATATGAATTTATGGGACAAGCACTTTATAATCCTCTTAAGCTTCAAAATGCCAAATCTCCACTCCTAACCTACTCAGTAGCATAGCTTTTTGTCCAGATGAAGAAACCGGTAAGTAGTTACTGTGGCGTACCAAATAACATGAGGAAATGGTTGCATTTAGGGTGGGAGAGAAGAGTGGGTCTGAGAAGGGTCTGGAGCCAGGAGCTTACTAAAGGTTGAACTAGGTTTTTACATCTTATCCACGTACTGAATAACTGATACTTTATTCCTCCATTATACTTTAAATAAAATCCCTTCCCCAGATCTTTACTAGATTACACTTAAATTGCTACAATAAATGATGCATCGTAGGTCAAGCAGCTGTAACACATTTACATAACGTAACACTTCTGTTATTAAGCCCATGCTTCCAAATGTTCATAACAATACTAAATTAACTGGTGTTGCTGAATTTTTACATGCCTCAGCTTAATTTATTGAGCAGAAAGTTTTTAATCCTGTTAACAAGGCTAATGAAAAGTAGAAAGTTTTTGCTAATTTTAACTTTTCAGACTTTTTTTAAACAGCTCTGGTAGTTCTGTGGTGTAAAGTAACACTATGAAATTAAGCAAGATGATAGTGCTGGGAACAGGGATGGGCCTTTGGCTATCCTTGTGAAAGTCCAGTCCTAGATTTGGTAGTTACAAACCACAGAAATTTCTACTTGCATAGAGAGCTTATTGGATGCTCCTTCATTTTCTGAAAGTTTCAATTACACCACCCATGTTCCAAAGCAATTACATAGAGATGAAATCTTCATAAGGGGGAGGGGGAGAGATGCAAAATGGAAATACTGGATTGGGAAGATGATCATGGGTTCTTCTGTAGTACTAGTGCCTGGTATTAATTGTGTGCACTTCACAACCATTATTACTGAGCAAGGCCTTGTATGCTTACAGTTCTCTAATATGGCAGATGCAAGTGTTATTTACAGTCAAGTTGCCTCAAACAGTGTCATCTCCATATGCTTGAGTATGTTGTCTGCAAAAATGGGGCTATTGCTGCATATGTAACTTATTGGTTCAGTGCATTACACAGTATAGTACACCAGCTAGCGGAGTTACTCCTTCAGCTCAAATAGTCTAGATCTGTGCTGTGGATCTGAAAACCCTGGGTGTGAATCCCACTGATGAACAATGCAGAGGATCATCTGAGTTCACTTCATACCATTTTTGCTCCCTCAAGGGTCCTGTGGGAAAGAGTATGATTAGGCAATGAAAGGCAGCGTCCTAATGCATATATAAAATGGTAGTAAATTAAGATTGCGTTCATAATATTTTAGTATTTTACTTTGAAATTAATGTTCTTTTGAGGGTTTTTTATAGTTATGTATATGGAGAAAGTCCATGTGTCTTGTGCCTCAAAGTAAGTGTGGGAATATGTAAGGTTAACTTTCATAGATACATTTTAACCAAATGTGCAAACTGTATAGATTATTTCCCTATTTTTAATTGGGTCTAGAATTAAGGGAAGATATCATTCATCCTCAGCTTCCTGTAGGGATTAGGGTTTTTCCTTTCCAAAAACCATTTCTGGCCTTAAGGCAGCAAGGGCCACTTTTTTGTTGCAGCAGGCTTCTCACTGCCTCTCTGTGCTGGTTCCACCCTCCCCTGCATTGAATACTACAGACCTTAAGAATGCAGAGGAGTTGAGAATTATAAGAAACTTCTTTGAGGTGTAAAGACTTGGGGGGGGGGGGGGGTGAAGGGTTGCTGAGAATAGTAGTTTTAGTGGAAATTCCAAGTTCTGAAGCCCTGCTTGCCAGTGGTTGGAGACCAGAGGAAGATTCCTCCACTTTGGCAATCACTTATGGAGCAGATTTTTGCCAGTAGTAGCAAGGGCTTTAAGTGACTAGTAATACAATTTTTCAAAGTGTAAAACTTAGCTTTTTGACTTGTTTTTTTTTTTCTTAGCAGCAGTCTTTTGTTCAATAGCTTTTGTGAAAAACTGTTTAGTTTCAGCACAGGAGATCTTGCAAAAACTCATAAGGCCAACAATGGTTACAGTGCCCAGACTTGTACTAGCAACATCCTAAAGTCATGATTTATGAAGCATAAACACAGAGCCATTCAAATGATCATAATGTTCTCCCACAACTAGGGAACTACAGAAGTGTCAGCGTAAGTCATTCACCCACTTGTACAAGAAAGGGAACTTCAACCTAGAGGCAAATTGGAACCAGCTCTATCCATCAAGACCTAACTAGAATTGAACTTTAGTCCCTACTTTAGAGAGAGGGGCAAACACTCATTTTCCCCACTAGGCTGCTCTCAAACTTCTCTAAAGTATGGAGTTCTTAAACTTTCACAGCATGGAGATCGCATCGCAATAGAGAGGTAGGTTACTTCCAGATACCAAATTTAGGCTCCAGTCCTGCAACGTGCTCTGCAAGGGCAGACGCTTATCCTCAGGTCCACTAAAGTCAATGATGCAGATTAGGTTTTAGGATTGGAACCCTGAGGCTATGTCCACACTATCCAGCTTTTAGCAACAGGGCTGTGCTGCTACAGCCATGCAGCTAAAAAGCACGCAGTGTAGCTGCTGTTTGTCTGCAGGAGAGAGTTCTCCTGCTGACAAACTTCCACCCACAATGAGCTGTGTTAGTGTTGGCAACAAAGCGCTGTTCATGCCAGCGCTTATAGGCAAAACTCGTCTTTCGGGGTGTGTGGATGTGTTTAACACCTTTGAATAACAAAAGTTTTGTTTTTCACTTGCCAGTGTAGACAGAGCCTAAATTGTGAAATAAATGATCAGGCCAGAATGCTGCTGTTTTGTGCTCTTGATTAATCTACCTGCACTGAAATTAGTGTATACCTTGCGTTCTTAATTATTTACACAGGGTTTCCATTGAGATGTTGAACTAATAAATTTTCCTGCCTTTACTCCTTCATAGTTAAGGACAATGTCAAGGTTGATTGGCCTAAATGTAACCAACTTTTTCTGTCTAGAAACCCTGTAGAATTCTCTATGCAGATATTACAAAAATAACATTGTAGGACTCAGAGTGGTAGCCGTGTTAGTCTGTATCAGCAAAAACAAGGAGGAGTACTTGTGGCACCTTAAAGACTAACAGATTTATTTGGGCATAAGCTTTCGAAAGTGCCACAAGTACTCCTCGTTGTTTTCATTGTAGGACTGTTTGAATCAAATATGGGTATGTTTATTTTAATTATGAATATAATCAGAAAGGCAGGAGTTCCTGAATTGGAGGCAAGTAAAGAAAAACTGTTAAGCAAACATAGTTTTCAGACTTTTTAAAGGTCATTATCTGTTAGTTGACACATTGACAGAACACAAGAAATGAATAGAAATCTGCATTTTTACAGTTTCCAACCAGCTCTAATGCTGGAAAAAAATCTTAAGTGTAGCATGCAACTTAGCAGGTTAGTCTTGCGTTCCCAGCCATAACTTTAGCTAGACACTTGAGAGGTCCAAAAGTATAACTCTCAATCTTTTGGTGTGTTTGCTGTTATAAACCCAAGTAGAGAATAAGCTTTTATAGTGATATTCAGAATGAATTTGAACCATTCAGCTCTGGCATTTTCCACATGCTGGTTTGTCATTTTTACTGACATCTGATCTGGAATTTCTCTTTCATAGTTACTTGTTACTGCTATTATACTGAGGTATATATGACTAACCTGCACTCAGTTTCTGGTCTCTTTACTCAAAATGACTAGTCCCTTATTTTGAGTAATCCCTGCCATTTCAATAGGGGAAACCTATTCAGAGTAGGGATATCAGAATCCAACTCTGAGTGCAATCTAAATAAGTGCAAATTCTATTTTACTGAACAGGTTACATGTATAAAGTCAAACTGTCTAAAATATGATGACATTCTCATGGTATGAATGAATAGCTGATACACAGCATCTACCTCCTAGAAAAAAATTCTCAACTTTGTCATTAATTCCTATAAACATTTTAAATATCCAGATGTTATAAGGAAGAATGTAGGTAAGTGAATAAAAATGATCAGACCAAGTGAAATTATTGGGGGCTAAGTAGGGCAAAGGAAATGATGAAAACAAGAGGCTTCATGAGTACAGCCACAGGGCTTAGGTAGCAGTAATCACAAGATAAGTCAGAAAAGCATAAAGAGAACAGTAATGCAGATAAGTTCTACATACGTCATTACACCTGCTTCTTACTCTAGAGCAGTGGTCTCCAAAGTGGAGTGTGCAAGAGGATCCTTGGGGGTGCGCGGCAGAGGACCGTGGTGGGTTTTTTTTGTTTTTGCTTCGGCAGTTTGGGCAGGAGTCTGAGGTGGGTTTTTTTTTTTTTTTTTTTTTTGCGCAGCAGAGGGTGCGTGCTCAAAATTTTTTTTACTGATAAGGGTGCGCGATCAAAAAAGTTTGGAGACCACTGCTCTAGAGCATAAAATTTTTCCCAATCTGTCTGTATAATAATAGCTCATCTCTTGTATCCACAGCCATTCAGTGTTGTTAGCAATGATTTGTTTCCCTAGAGTTTTATTTCTGCTGAGACCAGAAATGAGTGTTTGATAATAAGTAGTGATTAGACAGGAACCAATCTCACGGAGTATGTAATTGGCTAGCTAGGTGCATAGACACAAGGGCTGTGCAGGCAATCGGAGATCCTGTTATCTAGCAGCACTGACTACTCTTCTTTTCCAGTCAGTTGTTTTTCCCTAAGATTCTCAATGCTCAAAATAACATTTCAGAAAATGAGAAGTATCTTTCACAATCTGCAAGATTGTTCTAAATGGAAGTCTGTCTGTAGTTAGCACTGATTTAACTAAATGGCAATGCTTCACATACATTTTTAATCAAATCATGTGGCACCCAAAGATGACATTTTACAGACTGCTAGTAAGTCTTTTTCACAAAGAAAATAAATATTCTTTTTCAAAAGAAAATGAAAGGCATGTGTGGCATAAAAAGCTCAATTCATGTTCCATAACTTTTGAAAGTAATGAGATTCTTAAAAACACTTAATGACTATCTCAGCAAGGTAGTACAGTGTAGCAATGCCTATTCCTCAAGGTTTCATCACATGACAATCTTTAATTCCTAGAGACTCCAGGACAATCCTGGAGAGTTGGCAACCCTGGTCATGTAAGGGTCTGATTTTGGTCTACAGACCAAGATAGGTTCTCTAGTCAAGTATCTCATATCTCTCTCTCTCTCCCCGCCCCCCATTTATCAAACTGCATAAACTGTGAGGGATGTAAACATTCAAAGATGCTTTAAAATGAGTTAACAGCTTCATCCAAAACAAGTGGCCTGCTTAACAACACTTATATCCCATTTTCTTAATTATTCAACAGGGACTAAATGCAACATAAAGGACTGCATTAGAATTACAGCAAAGGTAAATGCTAATGGCCTGATCCTGCACTCATTATACTCCCATTGAAGTCTAAATTCTGTTTCCAAAGCTACACAGATGCCTTCTGAATACAGACCGCCTCATTCTCTATTCCATCACCAACATAAGCAGCAATGAAGAAAATGGAAGTTTTGACTGATATGACTAGAGGATAGTGGCTAACCTGTTTACTGCAATAGTTCATGTCATTGATGAATTTCTAACTCTAGTCATAGAATTGATTAATTTTGTCAACTTTTGCAAATAAAATATTCAGTTAATCATTTCCCCCATTATTCACTCATCTCCAACAGTAACAGTGTTTGATTCCATGTGGGAAGGGCCTATGTTTTTATTAGATGGCATGGTAGAGACAGAGCTTGATTTGTTTCAGTGCACAGATAAGGCAATAGCCTACTTAAGACAAAGGTATATAATTGCAGAATGGCAGATTTTCTTTCAGTCAGTTAAAACGACATGGGTGCAATACTATTAATTAAAATTAATTTATTTTCACTAAATGGTTAGTGTATGATCGTTCTGTAAATCGAATAGATACTGATGACTGGAAAAGTTTTTTTTGTTGTTTGTTTTTTTTAAATGAATTAAATGGCAAAAATAGGAAAAAATTGTTCCATTTTACTGTATATAAAAAGCAAGAACTGGATGGGTCAATTTGTCTTGGCAAGAATGTCAGACTTTTTAAATACAGAGCCATGCCATATTTACATACATTAATTTTAAAAAAAGAGGTGGTAATGGTCATTTTGGAAAAAGTTGACCCCCCTCCATTTTATATTAAAGAATAAAAATGTCAGTGATAACTCTCTATACTATTACTACTATTACTTGACCTCATACACTTTAAGGTTTTGGCTGCCCCTAAAGTTATTCTGGAAGTGTTCTTTGCTTCAGAATGGTTGTGAAATTTTCAACACCTTACAACCCTCCTGATTGCATTTTGTGATGCACAATCCCACCCCTAGAGGTCATGAGCCACTGAGGATGAGAAACACCGCTCTAGCACAGTATAACTATACAACTTTCCACACAGAAACGAGTTTCTTCATCTGGGCTGAATGAGCTTACTTAATGTAGTAGTATGAGAGCTTTTATTAAATGTGTACTTCTTGAAAAGTTATTGAATTTTTTAATCAGTTAGGTAAGTCTTTATATTTGGCAAATGCCTATGTTCTCAATATATTACATTTCCCATTTGCAAAATATTCTTATTTCAGATTAATAATTTAAAACAGCAATACTGCATTTGTAACACCTGTTACTTTAATATCACGTTATAGCATAGGACAAAAAAATGCAGTTGGTTAGTTGCTTTGGTTTTTGAAAGGTTATGAACTGACAGCCCTGGAGACTGGAAACATGTTTGCATGAGAGAGGTACAGAATGGGGAGCAGAAAGCTTCCCCACACAGTCCCACCAGTGAGCCTGAACATTGACCTTATCTTCAGGCTCAAAAAAAGTACATTGGTCTCCATGTCTCTACAGTCCTTGGTCTCTCTACCAAGACTGCAACAAGCTCAGAAGTGGTGCCAATTACAGTGTGAACAATTGTCCACTAGGAATGAGACTGAGACCAACTCATTTTACATAGATCATTTAACTGCTTTCAGAGCGTGGTAACTTGATACAGCTTAAATTAGAAAAAATAATTCAATGCTAGCTTCTTAAGCACAAACTTTCCTTTTTAGATATCATTTTCTTATATTAATGTCCTAGGTATTTTGTATGTCTGCCTTGTGCTACGAACTTTCCTGTCGCCTTGTTTGTTACATCCACACTGGCAAAGGCAAGCCTTCTTCCTTGTTTCAAAATCTGAGCAGTGATCAATATCTCTTCCCCAATCTTAGCAGCAGACATGTATCTTGAATAAAAAACAGAACAATCATTTTATACAACATGCTACAACTCAGGGAACATTCATCTGTTTAAAATAATTTTTTGAAGGAGCTACCAGAGTCAGTTTGCAGTTAACTCGTTGCACCTTTTCATAAGCCTGAATCTTGCAGCTTCTCCTCGGGCAGAGTTCACACTAATGTTCCCACTGAAATTCCACACATGAGAAGATTATAGAATTTGGACTTTGTTACCTAAAGATAACTAAGGCATTAAACCAAACGTAATAAAAGAGGGAGCTTAAAGAACATTAGACTGCCTCAAATTAGTGTCTCGACCACTTGATGATATTCCCAACCAGGATCTATACTGAGTTTATTAGAAGTTGTTCTTTCAGACTGCAGTTTGTCACTAAAGTGGTAGCTAGACCATGGAAGAGAAACTTAGCAGAATCCAGGCCCTTTTAGTAGAACACATCAAACATTAAGATTTAACATTTGACAGTAAGCATGTTCAATACATACGTAATGTTCATATCCACACTGACCCCAGGCATTCCTCTTTCTGTGTACAACAATGCTGCTGTTGACACTACGTCTACCAGTGTGGCAGTCAAACCTCCATGCAACGTGCCACCTCTGTTTGTGTGCTCCTCCTCTATTTTCATTTCACAAACAACCTTTCCAGGAGTTGCAGAAAGAACGGTCATCTGAACAAACAGAAATGAGGAACAAAATTCTATTAATTCAAAATCTCAATAAGGGGAAACATACGGACAATTACAAGTCTAGTGATTGCTCTCAAAGTAAACAGATCAACTTGAAAGTAAATCTTGGTTCAGTTTTTAGACTAATGAGGGGAGGAGAAAAATAAAGAACTAAAACATTATGGTTTAAGTGTCAAGTCAGATGTTTCTATAAATCTCCAGTTGCAAATTGTTTCCCTAGGGAAATATATACCTCCTATAAAAACTGTATGCAGTGTTGGGGTGCCATGTTGGTTCCAGGATATTGAACAGACAAGATGGGTGAGTAATGGCTTTTACTGGACCAACTTCTAAAGAAGAGCTCTGTGTAGACTCAAAAGCTTGTCTCTCTCGCCAACAAAAGTTGATTCAATAAAAGATATTACCTCACCCATCTTGTGTCTCAAATATGCACTCCGTCAGTTTATTGTAATCATCTTGAGCTTTCAGGAGTTGTTTGAGACAAACTCTACTGAACTCTTATTAAAAATGGAAAGTTGACTTGTCTGACTTTATACCTGACATAAAGCTAATGGAAAGTTACTACTAAGTGTTTGCTTTGATTTTTCCCCACATGACATTGATGGCTAGCACAGTTGCTCAGCCTCTTGTTGACAGAATGAGAATCAGCAACACGTGAGTAATGCTTAAAGTGAAGCAATGTCAGTTAATATTTAAATAATGGAACTAAATCAGTATTTTGAAAGGAATACTTTGAAATGTTAGCCCAACATATTCAAGGCTTCACCACAGGAAAATTTGCTACTATAATTACACTAGTATAACTCCCTGTGTTGAACTCTTATTCTGAGAATAAAAATGCCCACATGGGAAGATATTGAGTAACTATAGCAGAATAATTATGTGGGTAAATTTCCCCATGCAGACAAGCGCCAGGAGGAGAGTTAATTGATTCTAATGCCTAGAAGTTGTTAATCTACAGCATTTAAAATACATTCCCCTAATTCCAGTTGGAACAACTGAAAGTTTTGCATATTTCAAAAGTGAGAACAATAGACATAAGGTGCCCACAAAACTGGAAAAAGTAGTTTCTGTAACTATATTCATCCCTGCAAAATTATTTTTTAAATAGATCATTCAAAGTGGCTTTAGGATGAAATGTCATAGAGATGGAAATATTAAGTTATTTCAGTAAGAGATTCTTACTATACATTTGGAAGTAGTAATATTTTACTAAAGATGGCATATGAATGTCTATTTTTGAGGAATATATTCATAACATTATCAGTTCACTATTGATTGGTATCACCGAAACAATATTTAAAAAAACCCTAAAATGGAGTCCAAAGATACGTCTGTATTAGAAACATTACAGTGGTGTAGGCGCACCACAGTAGAGAAGACATTTAACTACAGCCATTGAAGGAGTTCTTTTGTTGCCGTAGTAAATTCACCTCTCCGAGAGAAAAATTCTTCCATCAATCTAGCACTGTCTACACTGGGGATTAAGCCGGTTTAACGATGTCTCTCAGGGTGTGAATTTTTTACACCTCTTATCGGCATAGCTAGGTCAACCTAAATTTTAGATGTAGACCAGGCCTCAGCTACTGCTATAAAGCCCCTTTTTACAAAACAGAGAGGTATTATAGCTATTGTGAAATAACATTTTAAACAACCTCTCCTGTGTTATCACCTAGTCTGAGGAGAAGAATACTAGTAATACTGTAATATTAAAAATCCTAACCTGAACAATCCAAACCATCTGTCACTCCTGACCTTTACAAAAGCCTCAGGGGACAACATATTTTGGAAAGTCAGGGTTCTAGAAAAACAATTTTACTTTCAGTACAAATGTCAGATGGAGGCCTAAATACAAATTCTGGATATCACGGGATCAGACATCGGGTGTTTAGAAAGTCAGGATTCTGTCTAAACATTTCATTGCATCCCACCCCTTTTTCTGTATACTGGCTAATCAGGACTAGATCCTAAAAATCCTTATTCGCAAGAGTAGGCCTAAATCATGCAACTGGTCCCACTGAATTCTCATCTGAGGAAGCAGTACTCATGTGAGAGCTTGGAGGATCATACTCTTTGGCCTTGATTTTGCAGTTGCATCTCCTATAATGGACAGCCCTCTTCCACAACCCTATGGATTTAAATTGAGAAGATCCAACTGGGATTTTAGTTTGTAAGCCTCTCAAGACAGTGACTGTGTGCTGCATATATATAGGCTTAGAACAGTGGTTTTCAACCTTTTTTCATGCGTGGACCTCTAAAAAATTTCAAATGGAGGTACAGACCCCTTTAGAAATTTTAGACATAGTCTGCAGACCATAGGTTTTAAAACACTGTTCTATATTAACACCAACCTTTCGCTGACTCCTTAGACATAGGATATGTCTTCACTACCCACCGAATCGGAGGGTAGTAATCGATCTATCGGGGATTGATTTATCGTGTCTCGTCTAGATGCAATAAATTGATCCCCGACCGCGCTCCCCATCCACTCTGGAACTCCACCAGGGCGACAGACGGAAGCGGAGTCGATGGGGGAACCGCGGCCATTGATCCCGTGCAGTGAGGACGGGAAGTAAGTCGATGTAAGATACGTCGACTTCAGCTTCGCTATTCTCGTAGCTGAAGTTGCTTATCTTCAATTGATCCCCCCCTTCCCCCAGTGTAGACCAGCCCATAGTCTATAGACCCACAAGGGTCTATAGACTACAGGTTCAAACCCACTAACTTGGATGGATTGGATTTTTACTGATAAAATATTTCCATCCATAATAATCAAAATTTACAGATAAATAAAGCAAGAAAAATGCTGCTAGAGAATTTAGAGTATGATTTCAGGTTGTTTACTTTCCATACTTTGACATGTTTTGTTGACATGAGCTTTAACTTTTTGAATCTTAACAGCTATATTAAATAATCATTGTTTAACCGCCCCCGTAATTTCCCACAACTGTGAAAATTTAAATGTAGAAAGATGCTTTAAAATAAACATTAATACTATCCATCAAAATTATCCAAAAAAAAATAAAAAAATCAAGTTCTGCCAAACCTACATATCTATATCCATATCTACACACAAATTGCTGATACACTTTAGAGGATGCACTCCTCATATAACAAATGCTATGCAACTGCCAAGCATCAATCCTACCTACAACTATACCTTACTCAACACCCGATCAAAGTTGGATGAGCTCAGCAGGCTTTTCATCATCTCCCGGAAGGAGTGGATCGTGAGGGAGCTCATGGTTTAAAGACTGGTTACGACGTCCTTTTTCCGTAGAGTGACCGGGGTGGGACACCTGCTCCTACCAGCTGGGAAGAGTCCCCTGGAACTGGGAGCACCTAGTGAGTTCCGTGGGGCAGGGAGCAGCTGCAGCAACACGAGGCCGGGTGACCTCCAATACACGCAGCGATTCACCACGTTCCACAGGCCGAACGTTCGCGGCTCTTGTTCCCACCTTCACGGAGGTCACGCGCTCGCGGGACCCCCGTGGGGCGGGGCTTGAGCTCGCTGCCCCCCTCACCCTCCAACGCCGAGCTCGGAACGTGCGTCTGTTAGCAGGGCCGCTGGGATTGGGTGCGTGCTGCGCAGGCGTGTTGCCTGGAGGCGGCCGGTGGAGGGCAGCGCGCGGGGCTATGGAGGGGGGGAGCGCAGCGGAGGGGCTGCTGGAGCAGCGGCCCGAGGAGGAGAGGAGTCTGCAGCCGGAGCCGCCCTCGCGGCCCCTGGAGGAGGCGGAGGCGCTGCCCGGGCCCCAGGAGGAGGAAGAGGCGGAGGGGGAGACGCCGCCCCTGGCGAAGCGTAGGAAGCTCCTGTGCGCCGAGTTCGCCTCCATCACCAGCAGCGACCTGGCCCTGGCTCGCTGCTGCCTGGCGGACAACGACTGGCACATGCAGGTGGGGCGCGGGACGGGCCCGGGACGGGCTGGGGGCTGCCGCTGCGCCGGGCCCTGACTCCCGCTCCTTTGCTTTCCAGAGGGCGCTGAACTCCTACTTCGAGCCGCCCGTGGACCAGCGAGACGAGGGCGGGAGGACCCCGGCCCGCTCCCCGCTGGAGACCTGGTGAGCGAGGCCGCGGGGGCTCAAGCTCGCAGGGAAGGCGGCACTGACAGCCGCGCCCCGGCCCAGCACCTACCTCATCTCCCTCGCCCCCCCCCTTGGCCAGCGCCTTGCAGCTGCAGGGGAGGCTCCGCGTCGTTAGCGTTGCTGATGCTGCTCGTCCCCCGCCGTGAAGCCCCTTCCCAAAGGCGAGGCGCGTCTCAAAATCCACCCCCGTGTGTGGCTCGCAGGCTCTGATTGACCCCCCTCCGTGCATGGTGTGTATCTGTCTATCAGTGACCTGCCTGCCCCCAAGTCCGGTTTGTTTCATATATTCCTGCATAACAGCATATGTACGGACTCCCCTAGAATCATAGAATATCAGGGTTGGAAGGGACCTCAGGAGGTCATCTAGTCCAACCCCCTGCTCAGAGCAGGACCAATTCCCAACTAAATCATCCCAGCCAGGGCTTTGTCAAGCTGGACCTTAAAAACCTCTAAGGAAGGAGATTCCACCACCTCCCTAGGTAACCCATTCCAATGCTTCACCATCCTCCTAGTGAAATAGTTGTGTTAAGATGGTTTCCACCAGGTTAACTTAAATCACAATCAAGCCCTTTAAAAAACCGAAAACATTAATTACAACTACATACTAAACACATCTCAGTGGTTTGAGTATTGGCCTGCTAAACCCAGGGTTGTGAGTTCAATCCTTGAGGAGGCCATTTAGGGAACTGGGGTAAAAATCTGTCTGGGGATTGGCCTTGCTTTGAGCAGGGGGTTGGACTAGATGACCTCCTGAGGTCCCTTCCAACCCTGATATTCTATGATTCTATGATTGACGCATATGTTCTCAGTCAGTGTATTTAATTTAGATGTTTTTAAATTAGAGATTAATTCATGTTAATTTTTGCAGTATGTTCAAATAATTTTTAGTTGGGGAGGTCTAAAAATGTCTTGCTTTAGAAGATGGAAGTTACTACAGGGGAATGCTCTGTTTACTGAAAGCAACATTTTAAATATTCTTCCTAGCATTGACTTGACTGCTGATGTTACTACTAGTAGTGCTGGAGTCAACAACGCAGACTGCAGGCAACAAGAAGACGACAGCAGGTTCTCTTTACTTACCTGGAATATTGATGGTCTGGATCTAAGAAATCAACAAGACCGAGCTAGAGGAGTCTGCTCTTATTTAGCATTGTAAGTATTGTTATCTCCTTTATAAGTCAGTTTAATATTTGGACTCTGAAGTGTCGTATCTTATTTGAAGTATCTATAGAATGTATACCCCCAAAGTATCCAAGCACCAAATAGATATACTATAATACAGAAATTTGATAATGTGTGGAATCCTAAACTAGTTTGACTAGAAGCTGTAATTTGGTTGGCCAAAAGAGGTTCTGAACCTAATTTCCCAAAATATGCAGGCTTTGGTACTAAAAGCCTTTTTGCCAGCTAGTCACTGTAACATATAACTTTTTTTAAATAAGAATAATTGATATTAAATGTCGAGCTATAGTAATGAGTCAGGAGGTTGTGGGATTGAGATAATAGATTATAATGTCAGGAAATGCAAATGCTGTGCTTCCAGTGACAGTATTAACTTGACCATGTTGCACAACTTGCATTATTTTATGGTGTGTAGTCTAAGACAAAGCATAAAAAGGTCACTCTCAAAAAAAAAAACCAGGAATACAAAATCCTGATTACATATAAAGTGGCTGAGTTGACATTACTGTTCTCTTGTTTCCATATTACTTGTAATTTGAACTGTGCAATCTGAACATGAAACATGGGGGTTGCATTTATTTTCCATATTCTTTTAAAAATGTTAGCAGCTAAATAGTCCCATTGCATTGGAGAAAATTTTTCTTTGCTGAGGTGAGTGAGGTTGGGAACAGGGAGTTCCCACCTTAAAAATGCTGTTGTTCAACAGTCTTCAGTTGATCTATTGTGATGGCTTTGCAGTGGATAACTTTAGAACCATTTGTGTAAAGTGAAAACCTAAAATTTGCAGGATAGGTAGAATGCAGTAAAAATTGTGAAGACACACTAAAACTGCAGAGTTGATGACTATTTTTAGTTAAATATGTGCTTACCCGTAAAATGGATGGATTACACTCACATAGGTGTAATCCTTACCTATATTGGTTTAGCTTAATACTGTAATTTAGCAGTGCAAACTAAACCAACTTAAAACAAATTAACCCTTTAGATACATTTAAATTGGTTTATCAGGTCAGTTTTAAATGGATAACTAAACTGGTGCAATTTTTCGTGGATAGACAAGGCCCTGTTTTCCCTTCATGCAAATTATCACAGTACCAAACCCTTTACCTGCTTGGAGCATGTTTACATAAAAATAATAGTGACAGGCTGCTGCCTGTGTCCTGTCTACATGAATGCTCCCAGTGTTGCTAGTAACAAGAGAGCCACCGATAGTAGTGCAACAGAAGGAGATTTTAAAAAAAGGTCTAGTGTAGACAAGTCTAAGGAGAGCAATTGCCCTTTACCTGTCAGTCTGGACTGGGAGATTGGGTGTTGATATCACAAAGGTGATGGGTGTTAATTGGACTCTCCTAGAAATCTTAGGTCTTCTAAATATGCTCTGAAGCTATATTTTCAGTCACTAACTGAAATTCCCCCACGTGCATAAAATTAGACAGATACTGTGAGATCAGATCTACGTGAGGAAATGAGGCCCCCTTATTAGTAACTTGTTGGTAAAATACAGATTTGAATCTTATTTTTTTCCTCCAAATATAGTGACATGTTTACATGCCAACAAATGTGACAGAGCTTCTTTGGAAACCATTGTAGCCACTTTGCATGTTTAAAAAAACCAGCCCTACACCCAGAACCTTACTCTTTACATTTGTCATTACAATGCAAAAAACTGTCTGCTTTAAAAGTTGTATTGTAAACTTGTCTTGCTGATTTCAGATACAGTCCAGATGTGGTGTTTTTACAGGAGGTTGTTCCACCATATTTGAGTTACCTACAGAAGAGAGCAGTCAGTTACACAATCATTCCAGGTAAAAAAAAGGAAGGCCTAAAAAATTGAGAAATCTGCTTCAAATTGATAGAAGAAGCAAGAAATGTTATTGTTTTCTACTCACTAGCTTGTTAATACTCCTCTGACCATTGGTAGAAGCGAAAAGGAAAAAAACGAGGGAAAGAATCAGTGAAATGGATTTCCTTGGTTTCTAAATTCTGGAATCTAGTTTGATGCAAATTATAAATGAATATATTAACTGTCACTTTCTTCTGGCTCTTTTTCTTTTAGAAAGGCAGATTTTAAGTTTAAGGACAGAGTCAAAATTAATTCATTTTTTCCGATCCTTTACTATTAATGAAAATAGCTACATGTATGGATTAGGATAAGAAATGTGCACCCTGAAAAGATCTCTTGAAAATATATAATTCTTCTGTATGAAGGGATGGATGAATACAGTGCATGCAGCACTGAACTTTTCTTTCATTTCCTTATTCCTCTTTAGGTAATATAGATGGTTATTTCACTGCCATAATGCTGAAAAAATCAAGAGTGAAGTTTTTAAGGCAAGAAATAATACCTTTCCCAACAACTTCCATGATGAGAAATCTATTAGTTGTGCATGTAAGTGGGTCACTATATGTTACAAAGCAGTTGAATGTCTAATTTAAGGGGACAAATCTTTGTTAGTCTGGAGTTAAGGTTGTAAATATGGGTACTAAATTTGAAGGGAAAAAGCATCAACAGGACATTATAATTTAAGAGAAAAGATAACATGAAAAGTAGGACATTTAGATTTGAAGTCTCCAATAAAAACACTAAAAAGATGCATCAAACAATTTTAACTGTACTCTTACACAAACCCATGCTCTTAACAAATCATGCTACCCCCAACAAATGTGTATTATAGAGGTCACATTACTCCGTTTTCCTGTATCATTCTCAACCCACCATGTGTCATGTATTCAGAGATTATCCCTCACTTCACGCTCCCTCAACAAGAGAGACCTTCAGTGTTGTACCTCTTAGGTTTCATATACATACCAAAGATCTATGAAATTCCACTGCACCTTCTCATTGAATTTTCCCCACATCAGACACTGGTTGTTGTTTAACCATTTAAATGGTTAAACTCTGATCCTGTGGTAAGTCTATTCTGCTGCGGTCTTCTTAAACCTCAAATACTCTTGTCCTTAGTCTGAGGGTATGACTACACTACGAAATTAGGTCGAACTTATAGAAGCCGGTTTATAGAAATCGGTTTTATACAGTCGATTGTGTGTGTCCCCACATAAAATGCTCTAAGTGCATTAAGTCGGAGGACCGCGTCCACAGTACCGAGGCTAGCGTCGACTTCCGGAGCGTTGCACTGTGGGTAGCTATCCCACAGTTCCCGCAGTCTCCGCCGCCCATTGGAATTCTGGGTTGAGATCCCAATGCCTGATGATGCAAAAAGAGTGTTGCGGGGGGTTCTGGGTACATGTCGTCAGGCCCCTCCCCCTCCGTCAGAGCAATGGCAGAGAATCGATTTGTGCCTTTTTATCTGGGTTACTTGCAGACAACATACCACGGCAAGCATGGAGCCCGCTCAGCTCACCGTCACCATATGTCATCTGGGTGCCGGCAGGCTTGGTACTGCATTGCTACACAGCAGCAGCTAATTGCCTTTTGGCAGTAGACGGTGCAGTATGACTGGTAGCCGTCATCGGCTATCTGGGTGCTGGCAGACGTGGGGCTTCATTGCTATACAGCAGTAGCTCCTTGCCTTTTGGCAGTAGATGGTGTATTACGACTGGTATCCATCGTCGTCGTATTCCTCAGTGAGTTTGATCAGAGGCGCCTGGGCAGACATGTTTTGTCTGCTGGAGACTCAGTCCTGCCGGCAGTCCTATTGAACCGTCTTGACGATGATGGCTAGCAGTCGTAGTACAGCATCTTCTGCCAAGCACCCAGAAGATGCTGATGGCTGTCAGTCATGCTGCACCATCTGCTGCCAGCTTAAGACGTAAAAAATAGATGGACCAGATTTGTTCTGTATTCATTTGCTTCCCCCTCCTTCCGTGAAATCAACAGCCTGCTAAACCCAGGGTTTTGAGTTCAATCTTTGTGGGGGCCATTCTGTGTGACAGTTGTTTGTGTTTCTCCCTGATGCACAGCCACCTTTGTTGATTTTAATTCCCTATACCTGTAAGCCATGTCGTCACTCACCCCTCCCTCCGTCAGGCAATAGTTTCGCGCCTTTTTTAGCCCAGACGCCATAGCACTGGGATCATGGAGCCCGCTCAGATCCCCGCGGCAATTATGAGCACTATGAACACCACGCGCATTGTCCTGGAGTATATGCAAAGCCAAAACATGCCAAAACAAAACCAGGCGAGGAGGCGATTGCAGCGTGGCGACGAGAGTGATGAGGAAATTGACGTGGACATAGACCTCTCACAAGGCACAGGCCCCAGCAGTGTGCAAATCATGGTGTTACTGGGGCAGGTTCATGCCATGGAACGCCGATTCTGGGCCTGGGAAACAAGCACAGACTGGTGGGACCACATCATATTGCAGGTGTGGGACGATTCCCAGTGGCTGCAAAACTTTCGCATGCGTAAGGGCACTTTCTTGGAACTTTGTGACTTGCTTTCCCCTGCCCTGAAGCGCCAGAATACCAGGATGAGAGCAGCCCTCACAGTTGAGAAGCGAGTGGCGATAGCTCTGTGGAAGCTTGCAACGCCAGACAGCTACCGGTCAGTCAGGAATCAATTTGGAGTGGGCAAATCTACTGTGGGGGCTGATGTGATCCAAGTAGCCAACGCAATCAAAGACCTGCTGATATCAAGGGTAGTGACTCTGGGAAACGTGCAGGTCATAGTGGATGGCTTTGCTGCAATGGGATTCCCAAACTGTGGTGGGGCGATAGATAGAACCCATATCCCTGTCTTGTCACCGGAGCACCAAGCCACCGAGTACATAAACCGCAAGGGGTACTTTTCAATGCTGCTGCAAGCCCTGGTGGATCACAAGGGACGTTTCACTAACATCAATATGGGATGGCCGGGAAAGGTACATGATGCTTGCGTCTTCAGGAACTCGGGTCTGTTTCAAAAGCTGGAGGAAGGGACTTTCTTCCCGGACCAGAAAATAACCGTTGGGGATGTTGAAATGCCTATCGTTATCCTTGGGGACCCAGCCTACCCCTTAATGCCATGGCTCATGAAGCCGTACACAGGCAGCCTGGACAGTAGTCAGGACCTGTTCAACTATAGGCTGAGCAAGTGCCGAATGGTGGTGGAATGTGCATTTGGACGTTTAAAAGCGCGCTGGTGCAGTTTACTGACTCAGATAGACCTCAGTGAAGCCAATATTCCAATTGTTATTGCTGCTTGCTGTGCGCGCCACAATATCTGTGAGAGTAAGGGGGAGACATTTATGGCGGGGTGGGAGGTTGAGGCAAATCGCCTGGCTGTTGATTACGCGCAGCCAGACACCAGGGCGATTAGAAGAGTACAGCAGGGCGCGGTGCGCATCAGAGAAGCTTTGAAAACCGGTTTTGTGACTGGCCAGGCTACGGTGTGAAACTTCTGTTTGTTTCTCCTTGATGAACCCTCCGCGCCCTCCCTCCCCCCGGTTCACTGTACTTCCCTGTAAACTAACCATCTTCCCCTCCCCCCCTTCGAGCACCGCTTGCAGAGGCAATAAAGTCATTGTTATTTCACATTCATGCATTCTTTATTAATTCATCACACAACTAGGGGGATAACTGCCAAGGTAGCCCGGGAGGGCTGGGAGAGGAGGGAAGGAAAAGGACACACTGCAGTTTAAAACTTTAACTCTTATTGAAGGCCAGCCTTCTGATGTTTGGGCAATCATCTGGGGTGGAGTGACTGGGTGGCCGGAGGCCCCCCCACTGCATTCTTGGGCGTCTGGGTGAGGAGGCTATAGAACTTGGGGAGGAGGGCTGTTGGTTACACAGGGGCTGTAGTGGCGGTCTCTGCTCCTGCTGCCTTTCCTGCAGCTCAGCCATACGCTGGAGCATATCCATTTAATGCTCCAGCAGCCGGAGCATCGACTCTTGCCTTCTGTCAGCAAGCTGACGCCACCTATCCTCTTCAGCCCGCCACTTGCTCTCTTCAGCCTGCGATTCAGCCCGCCACCTCTCCTCTCGTTCATATTGTGCTTTTTTGCACTCTGACATTGACTGTCTCCACGCATTCTGCTGTGCTCTGTCAGCGTGGGAGGACACCTGGAGCTCTGAGAACATATCACCCCTAGTCCGCCGTTTTCTTCTTCTAATCTTCACTCTCCTCTGTGAAGGAGAAACATTTGCAGCTGGTGGAGGAGAAGGGAGAGGTGGTTAAAAAAGACACATTTTAGAGAACAATGGGTACACTCTTTCACGTTAAATTTTGCTGTTCAGATTACACAGCACATGTGCTTTCGTTACAAGGTCGCATTTTTCCTCTTATAGTGAGGGTCTGCCGGTTTGGTGTGAGAGATCACTCAAGCAGTGCCAGGTAACAGATTTTGGCTTGCAGGCAGCCATGGTAAGCCACAGTCTTTTGGCTTTTTTAACCTTCTTAACGTGTGGGAATGGTTTCAAACAGTAGCGCCGTCATTTCCCATACCAAGCACCCGTTGGTTTGGCCATTTAAAATGGGTTTGCAATGTAAAAGGAGGGGCTGCGGTTTCCGGGTTAACATGCAGCACAAACCCAACTACCCTCCCCGCACATCCAATTCTCTGGGATGATCACTTCACCCCTCCCCCCTACCGCGTGGCTAACAGCGGGGAACATTTCTGTTCAGCCGAGCAGGAACGGGCACCTCTGAATGTCCCCTTAATAAAATCACCCCATTTCAACCAGGTGACAGTGAATGATATCACTGTCCTGAGGATAACAAAGAGAGATAAGGAATGGATGTTGTCTGCATGCCAGCAAACACCGGGACCATACACTGCCATGCTTTGTTATGCAATGATTCCAGACTACGTGCTACTGGCCTGGTGTGGTAAAGTGTCCTACCATGGCGGACGGGATAAGGCAGCCCTCCCCAGAAACCTTTTGCAAAGGCTTTGGGAGTACATGAAGGAGAGCTTTCTGGATATGTCCCTGGAGGATTTCCGCTCCATCCCCCTACACGTTAACAGACTTTTCCAGTAGCTGTACTGGCTGCGAGGGCAAATTAATCATTAAACATGCTTGCTTTTAAACCATGTGTAATATTTACAAAGGTACACTCGCCAGAGGTCCCTTGTGTGCCCTCAGGGTCTGGGAGCACGCCTTGGGTGAGTTCGGGGGTTACTGGTTCCAGGTCCAGGGTGATAAACATATCCTGGCTGTTGGGGAAACCGGTTTCTCCGCTTCCTTGCTGTGTGCTATCTTCATTGTCTTCATCATCATCATCTTCCTCGTACCCTGAACCCGCCTCCCTGTTGCGTGATTCTCCATTGATGGAGTCAAAGCACACGGTTGGGGTAGTGGTGGCTGCACCCCCTAGCATGGCATGCAGCTCCGCGTAGAAGCAGCATGTTTGCGGCTCTGCCCCGGACCTTCCGTTTGCCTCTCTGGCTTTGTGGTAGGCTTGCCTTAGCTCCTTAATTTCCACGCAGCACTGCTGTGCGTCCCTGTTATGGCCTCTGTCCTTCATGGCCTTTGAGACTTTTTCTAATATTTTGCCATTTCGTTTACTGCTATGGAGTTCAGCTAGCACTGATTCGTCTCTCCATATGGCAAGCAGATCCCGTACCTCCCGTTCTGTCCATGCTGGAGCTCTTTTGCGATCCTGGGACTCCATCATGGTTACCTGTGCTGATGAGCTCTGCGTGGTCACCTGTGCTCTCCACGCTGAGCAAACAGGAAATGAAATTCAAAAGTTCGCGGGGCTTTTCCTGTCTACCTGGTCAGTGCATCTGAGTTGAGAGTGCTGTCCAGAGTGGTCACAATGAAGCACTGTGGGATAGCTCCAGGAGGCCAATAATGTCGAATTCCGTCCACACTACCCCAAATCTGACCTGCAAAGGCCGATTTTAGCGCTAATCCCCTCGTCGGAGGTGGAGTAAAGAAATGGTTTAAAGGGCCCTTTTAAGTCCAAAAAAAAAAAAAAAGGGCTTCGTCGTGTGGACGTGTCCAGACTTAATTTGATTTAACGCTGCTAAATTCGACCTAAACTTGTAGTGTAGACCAGGCCTGAGTAAGTTGAGAATGGGTATGGATTAAGTTGTCCTCAACTGCTGGTAGACCTGTAAGGTATACAAGGTCTGGTATGTCCCCAGCTGCAATATGCACTGGTGTTGTAGCTGTGTCAGTCCCAGGATATTAGACAGACAGGTGGCTGTGGTAATATCTGTTATTAGACCAATTTCTGTTGGTGACAAAGACAAGCTCTTCTTCAGGTCTGGCAAATATACTCAAAGGGTATGTCTGTACTGCAATTAAAAACCTGTGGCTATCCAGAGTCAGCTGACTCAGACTTGCAGGGCTTAGGCTGCGCGACTGTTTAGTTGCGGTGTAATTTGGGCTTAGACTGGAGCCAGGGCTCTACAACTCTGCAAGCCTGAATGTCTACATCTCAACTGAACAGCCCCTTAGCCTGAGCTCAAGTCAGCTGGCACGGGCCATCCATAGTTTTTAATTGCAGTATAGACATACTCGGGTATCCTAGCTAAGTACAAGGTGGAACAAATTGTTTAGCATTAGTAGTTAACACATATTTCAAGGGACCATTCATGGTGAAGTGGCCTGTTAATACCCCTTCTGACGAAAGGGTTTAGCTGTCATACTTGCCAGACCTGAGCTTTTTACATAGAGGGAGCATAAGATGACAAGAAAAGAAGGGCAAAGTTAGATTATTTGGGATACCTTAGCTCTGCATTTATATACTTTAAGAAAACGAAAACCACCCAGATAGTGTAAACTAGAACCTAAACTTTTGAGTTTCCTGATAGGCAGGTGTGTGTTGGTTTTTTAAAAATACATTTTGTTAATTTTTTCCCTTTCAGTTACTGATGCATATTTACAACCTTTCTGTCTTTCAAATAGTTGTATATACACCTCAGACTTTTCAGAAAAATATTCTACCTTGGTATAAGATAATACATGTTAAATTATTGGCAGACTTGTTTCACTTGGGTTGGAGTAGAGGTCAGCATTGGCTTTTTAACCGAAAGCCACCTTCAGTATTAAGCGTGGAGTGGTTAGCATGGCTCTGGAATAAAAAGTTGAAAATTCTGCCCTCATAAAGGAACTCTAAAAACGGTTGCCCTTGTCTTGCTCAGCAAAATATTCTGAAAGATTTTAGGGTGAGGAGTATTTCTTGCCATATATAAGCTGTGAACTGAACCGGATTTGAATTCTTAGTTAAAAATCAACGTTTAAGCCTGCTGCTAGTGGCACATTCACTGTCAAAAACCTCACTTATGACAGCAGAATTCGAGAGGCCCAATATCGAGTTGTAAATCACTTCTATCCTGTATAACAGCAGTTTTAACAAGCAGAAGAATGTTCCTATTTAATATTTGAACAGTATGTTTTGTCTTTGGCCTTCAACTTTGTTCCATGACATATGATTTAATGTTTCTCTCTTTGTCTAACAGGTGAATATATCTGGTAACGAACTCTGCCTTATGACTTCCCATCTAGAGAGCACAAAAGGTCATGCCAAGGAACGCCTAAACCAACTGAGGCAGGTGTTAAAGACAATGCAGGAGGCATCAGAGTCAACTACCGTTATATTTGGAGGGGATACAAACCTAAGAGACCACGAGGTGAATAGCAGTAAACCACTTAGAATTATTTTGAGGACAAACCACCATGGTGAACTCTAGTGGGGGGTTTCGTTTCCTTTCTTTTTATAGGGTACAGTGATAAATCAGTCATACATGACAGAGATGTTGAGCTTTCTACCCTCATACATGCACAGGTGTGCCTCCTAGGGTATTTCTACACAGCAAAGAAAAACCCACGGCTGGCCCGTGCCGGCTGACAGGACTCAGCCTGCGGGGCTGTTTCATTGCTGTGTAGACTTCTGGGCTCAGGCTGGAACCCAAGCTCTGGGACCTTCCCACCTCATAGGCTGCTATTGCTTGGGCTCCAGTTTGAGCCCAGACATCTACACAGTAATGAAACAGGACTGAGTAGTTTGGCCTGGCCAGTCAGGAGTGTCTAGTTGCTGTGTAGACATACGTGTAGTGTCCCCATCCATTAAGTGAAAGTGGGACAAGTGAGGTTGCTGCCAAGTAGAAGTTTATGCTTGATTGTGCATGTTTACTCTGGAGCAATGTTACAGCTGAAGTGACGTCAAAATTAAGAGATGGTGGTTTTTCCCTCCCCAATTGGCTTTGTGTTGCTCCTCTAAAGAAATACACACCGTCTATTGTGCAAGCTGTAACTTTTAGAAATATCCTAATTCTGGGTGCCACATTTTTAGTTGTCCAACTTTGGAAACCTAGCGCTCAATTTTCAGGGATGCTGAGCGCTGACACTTCAAGTTGAAATTAGCAAGACCTGTTGGTGCTCAGTACTTCTGGAAAGTCAGATCCTGTGTGTTTAAATTTGAGCACCCAAAAAATGGAGGGACTGAAAATAAGGTCACTTTTGAAAAATTGGTTACCGGGATAACAACTGAGGGTGTTACGTATTACTAAAGGCCCAGTCTTGCATGATCAGGTTTAATCACTTAATAATGCAATAGTTTCTTACACACACTTTGGTTTGGAAAGTGCAACATGAACAGTAAGTGTTTTAAGTGGTTTATATTTTTATATTTCTGAAATTCTTGAGGGGCTATCCTATTCTAAATTGTGGTTTAGTAGTTGTGATTTCCTGTTTTGGACGGTGCTGTGCAGAAAAATGATATGCTGTAATATCTAAATTCTAGGTTCAGCAAATGATTGTCATGCATATTATATTCGAGGCATTAGTGGGTATAATGTTCCATTTTTCTCTTTAGGTTACTCAAGTAGGTGGCTTACCTAACAATATTTTGGACATATGGGAATTTTTGGACAAACCAGGGCACTGCTGTTATACATGGGACACAAACTGCAATTCTAACCTGGATGCAAGTTACAAATGTAAGTTCCGATTTGATCGCATATTCTTCAGAACTGCAGCAGAAGGGGGACAAATTATTCCACGGAGTTTGGACTTAATTGGACTAGAAAAATTAGACTGTGGTAGATTTCCCAGCGATCACTGGGGGCTTCTGTGTGATTTTGATGTGATACTATAAAGAAAACAAAGCTTTTAAAGTCTGTGTATTATTGCAAAAGCTCTTAAATTTTTTAACCTTTGGATTTCACAAAAATTAAATTCTAAGCTTACGTAAGATTTATTTTACAATCCTAAGGAGTTTTACCCACTCATTTAACATCTGTTTTCCCAGACTGTATAGTAAAAAGCCAAAACCTTTTTATTTTCTTTGTATGCATTCTAGCAGACTTTTTAAAAATATATTTTAATGTGGCAATAAAGTACAGAAATACAAAATAAAATCCATTTTTAAATGGAAGAGACAAAAACAATCTCAAATATAATCCATCAAAGAATTAAAGCATTGTCATTCACGCTCTTTTTCTTTTATCACTTTTTGTTGTAATAATCTCAATAAATTGTAAATTTTTTTAGTGTAAATGTCTTGTTTCTTTTGTGGCTAATGACATAATCACTGTCTTATTTCTCATAAGGCACCTAGTATCATCTCACATAACTCAGGACATTTCAGTGTAATTCAGAGTTCAGTCTTAAAGGATAACATTGGCATTTTCAGAAGGATGAATAGATTTAAACAAAAAAATAGTTCAGTAAACAACTGAAATATTTCACAGAATGGCTTTAAAAACTGGAGATATTGGATGATAAATTCTTCAGTCATCCATCTTACAATAGACATATGGAAGTTATGCTCTTGGGCTTTTAAATAGCTCACTTCATCAATCTAGATATGAGGGAGAGGCATGTTTTAAAACACGAGAACAAATGTTGGTAACTTTTGAAAATTATCTGTTGTAAGATTTCTTAAATCCTTGGAGTCAATTTACCTTTCTGAGCATTCCTCCTTCATCTAGTGCACTTCTGCTGCCACATTTTCATCAACAGAATGTTCTCTTCTATGTAAAGCTGGAGCAGTCAGAAAGTGTAATTGAATTTTATTTCATGCTCTCCAAAAGAAAGAGCAAACAGAAGAGGTTTGTTGTTTGTTTTGTTTTTAGGGTGTGCATAATTAGCCACTTGAAAGACATTTTATGGAAGTACAAAGTATCAAGCTGTGTGATAACTAAGGGCTAAAGTTCAGAATACTGAGTGAAGGTGGAGAACACTGTGGCACTATGGATATAGCCTTTTATTAAATAGATATAGAAGCCTTTTATTAAATCAGTTTAGCTGAACTTGTGGGTAATGTACATCATTCCAAAGATGAGGGAAACTTCAGAGGTGGCAAATGCATGCAACACCTCAGAAAAGGGGATGCAAGGGAATCTAAATTAGTGTTGCGTACTGTGAGGGGATAAGAAGCAAGGGCCAGATTTTCAAAGGTATTTAGTGCCTATAGGTGTAGACAGGGAGTTAGGCACCTAACAGGATTTTCAAAAGCACCTACGTGCCTATCTGCATCTTTAGGCAACCAAATACTTGAAAAATCTGACTGTATGTCTTGTGTAAGCACATACATAGATCCCACTAAAATCAGTAGGATTAGTCATGTGCTTAGACGAAACACGGGTGTAAGTGTTTGCAGGATTTGGGCCTTAGTCTCTGCCCTGGATTTAACACTTAATGTTCAGGACACAGATTCTGTTTCTGTGGGACTCATTCATGAACTTTGAGGGTATATCTACGCTGCAGTTAGACACCCACGACTGGCCAGTGTCAGCTGACTCAGATTCATGGGGCTTGGGCTAAGGGGCTGTTTAAACATGTAGATGTTCAGCCTTGGCCTGGAGCCTGGGCTCTAGGACCCTGTGAGGCACCTCAGTTAAATAGCCCCTTACCCTGAGCCCCAAGAGCCTGCAATAGCTGGCGTGGCTAATTGTAATGTAGACATACCCTGAAAGGAGCAAGGCCTAATATCCTCAGTATTTGCATCTTCCATTGCCTCCAGAGGAGCGGTAGGTGCCCATCACCTTAAAAAAATCATTCTTAATACCTAAAGAACGTGAGTGATGTAGCTATACTGCCCTAATTTCTTAGCGCAGACCAGGCCTAACATGCTTGAAACCATGTTAACTGACCATGTTGTAGCTTAAGGGGAGCCTAGGGTGAGAAACAGTCATGGTGAAGATGACCATATTAAGGAATCCTATACACTACAGTTAAGGCTATGATTTTGCCACAGAGGTCATGGAATCCATGACTTCCAAAGACCTCAGTGACTTCAGGGTCCCCCTCCCTGCCTGTGGAGGCTGGGAACTATGGGGTCCCCCTGCTGCCTGAGCTGCCGCAGGTGACGGGGAGGGACCTTGCTGCTTTGGGCCCCCTTGGGGAGTGGGGGACCATTGAGCTCTAAGCCCCCACGGGCGGTGGGGGCCCCCGGAGCTTTGAGTCGGGGCCTCTGCAGCTGCCCAGTTGCTACAGGCGATGTGAGGACCCCGTATCTCCCCATTTTGTCATGGATATTTTTAGTAAAAGTCAGACAAGTCACAGGCAAGAAAGAAAAATTCACAGAAGCCTGTGATCTGTCTGACTTTTACTAAAAACATCTGTGACAAAATCTTAGCCTTAAAACTTTGCAGGTCAGGATAATAGCAGTGATACCTCTGCTAGTTTGTAATAAGTCTCTCTGGTTCACCCATTTGATTGGGGGTCATCAGTCCATTGTTCAAAGCTCTCCTTTGTTAGAAATCATATCCAGAGATATGGAGCAGGATTGAAGACAAAGAAGTGATGTCACAGTCTCCTTTCCATGCACTTGGCTTAAATGTATAAATGTTACTGGCAAAAGATGGAGCCTTAGATCACATGTCCTTACATGCTTTGCCGAATCTCTGGGTGAGCTGATTGTCCTTAATGGACCATCAAGCAGGCTGGCTAGCATTGATGCAGATCTGTCTTGGGGCATGTTTGAGATACAAACAGCCTATATTTGTAACTTCAGATACAACGATGATACATGGATTTAAACAGGATAATAACACTTAGCAGTCTATAAAAACTTTCCATTGATAAATTACATGACATACTTTGTACAAGATTTATTGCAATTTTGTAACAGCAATGACTGTATTAGGGTAATTAGTTATCTTCCTCTTTATACAGCATCACCCCAATTATTTTGTTTAAAGTAAAAAAACAATTCATAATTATCTATCTGCCTTAATGAAGGATAGTATGATTTTATGGAAGGAAGGAATGTACTATGTCATTCTAACCTACTTGGAAGCAGAGCAGCAAGCGATCAAAACAAGGCAAGCTTGAAAAAGATAAAATAGACCACCTGAAATACTGCCATTGGCTTTCAAAAATTTCCACAATCTCTGGAAAGTCAAAATAAGACTATATCAAATAACATAAAAATTAACCCCCCAACATCCTCCCCATAAAGCTCATAGGTACCTCTCCTGGCTGAACCCAACAGCTTATATACATAATGCAGAGATTTTACCATCATTTTTGAAATATGGTGTTCTTAAAAGTAATTAAATAGAAATCAAACAATCTAACAACAATAAAACACTTCTACATAGTCGCTGTCAGATCTCTCAAAGTGAGATACCTGATAACCCCCAAACTCCCTTCTCCATTATAAGAACCATAACCCATTAGAAAAAAAAAATCACATTTTCCCTAAATCAAAGCAACAGAGCTCAGCACTGCCAGTATACCACTTAGTTGTGATGAGAGGTGCACATTAGAACCAAGCTTCCAGAGTAACTCCGAATGTTTTGGAGACTGAACTGTACTGATGTCATATACTGATTAAATAAAGTAATTCAGTGGGGAGGACTAAGTAACCTGACCAACTTCACATAGAATTTTACATTTTGAAGCTCTAGCAGTCCTCAGCTACTATTACTGCATACAGATTCTCTTATTTCATCATGGTTATGAAAGGCAGGACCTTGCTCAGCCAGGAAATGTTAACTTGACTTCTACCACCTTAATCAAAACTGCTTTCTGTCATGTTCTTCCCTTGCACAGCATTTCTGGAGCTACAAATTTTGACTGGGCAATAACTGCTGTCATTGGACCTCTGCAATCAGGACTATTTTCTCTGACACCTTTGAGTCTGAATGTGACCAGCTGCAACTTGTTCCTGTAATGGGGGAGGGGGGGGGGGGAGAGAAACACTTTGTTGAAAAATTAAACACATTGAACCAGATTCTCCTCTTTGGAGAAAGAGAACACATAGCAGCAGGAAACTTGGGAAATTGCATCTTTGTTTCAGTAGGAGGGTGGGATTTGCCCCCTTGAAGGATGAGCAGTGGGTTTCTCCCTCTAACCCTGTGAATGTCTCGGGAGCACTTAGCACACCTGCCTAGGCCATCCAGAAGGTAGTTGAGCATATAAGTGAAAATCTACTAATGCAACAAGGCAGGATTTGTGCAGATACGTCTGCCACGTTTATAAGAGGGTGCACCAAGCTGTTTCAGGTGGTAAAGACAGGTTTCCGTATGTATGTAGAGCAACCAGACCAGTATTTCTCAATCCATGTGTAGCAACACCTCTCTCCCCCCACAAGGCACTCAGGGTCAAGAGGCACTGAAAAGGTTGATTATTCTTACTTTTACAGTAAATGTAAGGGGGTCATGATGATTTTTTATTTAGAAGAAGGAGCTGTCAAGCTGAAGAGTCTGAAAAACACTGACCTAGACAGGCAATGCAGAGAATCACAGAACTAGGAAGCAAAACCAGCAGCACAACATATTTTGTATAGCTTGTAATTTTATTTCTATGAATGCTAATTGGTTAACCCCTTAGACCCCACTCAGATGTTTTTAACATAATTCAATATTGCAGTTTGGAGACCTGTATTCCTAACTGTCTCACAAAACAAGAACCAGCCTTAGTTGGTCCTCTGGAAAAGTATATATGAAGCCCCAGGAAATGGCATCTTCCCAGGACCAGCTTACAGTTGGGAAAACAGAAAGGGAGGAGGTAGAAGGGAAGAAAAAAGGCAGAAAACAATTTCCTGTACCCTGAAAGATGAAAATGTGTTTGCCTTTTAGGGCACTCTTTTTAACTGGTATACAGTACTTACATAACAGTGAGCAGTTATAGGTGCCTTAGAGAAACTATAGCTATAGAAGTAGGCAAAATAGAGCTTGGGAGGTAGAAGAGAGGGTTTGACAGGTAGGTGGGTTGGAGCAGAGTTATACAATATATTTATAATTAAAGACTTGAATTTCAAATCTCTTTGCACTGTTACTTGAAAGTGAAGCTACTTGCTTAAAATGTTAAGGTAAGTGGATTTCTTTGAGCAAAACCAGGTCTGTTTTCTGTGGGACCTGGTGTTGAGCAGAAATGGGCCGGTTTAAGAATGAAAATGAACCAACTATTTTGGAGTGAATCTGTGAAAATTCACATTTCTGCAGATTTTCAATGCAAACATGCCATAGCCATTGAGCTGAAAATGCAAATGAAGCAACATTTAGGGAGTGTGAAATCTCATGAAAAAATGGTGACTATTTTAGTGAAAAACTCCATAAAACAAAAAAATTGTGATTTTTACATAGGTATTAGTTGGAGGCACTTGCCCCTAGGGCACAGGGATTTGTCACCTGGGAGGGAACAGTCTCTAATCACTAGAGTTGGGAGAATTTTGGCAGCTGGTGTGGGAGGTTTGGATCATGGGGGGGGGGGAGGGGGTGTCATCCTTGAGGACTAGAAAGATTTGGGCCCCAAGTTCATCTTTCCAGGGTGTGGGGGGTTGTAAGTGCATGCTAGAAGTCATACACTGACAGACTGGTCCTCGAAAATGTTGGACCTTGGGCAGCAATATATGTGACCTCCAAGTTGTGTTAGGTATGATCCTAACTGGCTCCCAAGCTCTCTCTTTTTCTGGTAGGCTCAGATGGAGATATTGGATTTGACTCCCTGGCACCTTTCCAGGTGGTCATGTCCATTTTTTTTCAATCTGTGACAAAGTTAGGCTAATACCTCCCTCTTTCCCCACAGTCACATTGGGAATTTCAGTCAGATGCTGTCTGATCCATTACTCCTATTCCAAATTCATAAATCTGAATCATTATTACAGGCTTAAAACTCAGAGGCTCAGTACCTTCAGATTTTTGCTGCATGTGCTTCCTGCTATTTTATCTGCAGCTGCAGAACCTGGGTCCAGTCAAGTCTGTGGAAAGATAAAACACTTCTTATGATAATCCTATGTGGGATAAAATAACCAAGTTGAAGCTTGTCAGGGACCAGAGTATTACTGGTACTGATCATCATAATACTAAATTTTAACCCTCTTGTATCTGCATTCCATCGTCTGTTGAAGCAAAAATTCAAATCCCACCAGGGTCAGCTTGAACCTTCATCCTTTTTAGGTATGCATATGCACATTATCTAGCTATCTATGTGTGTATTTTCCACGCAGTTTACTGTCTCTATGGTGTCTGGATGTGACCTTAAAACCAAAGTCCTGTCTGCTTTGATGAACAAAGTTTACCCTAGTATCATTGGGTAAGATTTCTCTTACCACAACTCTTTTCTGCAGGGTACTGTGTGCCAGATGGCTACCATGATTTACCCTGAAAGTAGCTGCATTTCAATGGTGGTGTGTATATATGGTTTATGAAGTGCTTTGGTATGAGATTGGCTATATTATTTATTTGATGTGACAATTTCAAGAGTTGCCATCTCTTGCAAATTTTATCACAAGTCTTGTGCTATCTGGTGGCTTTCTTAAAACCCCAGCTTCTGGAGTCATGTTAATTTGTGAGAATTTCAGCTTCCATTTAATGGGAATAAGTAAGTTTCTTGCCCTTGTAATTATGGAGAAAAGCTTGAAGGCAAACAAAAAGACCCCCCTAATAACTGTGAGGGAGGGGGGCTGGCTGGCTCCTGGCTTTTGAATGCCTGAGGTTGGCAATACTGCCTTTTACAGATGGCAGCTCCCAGAGTGCATTTTGCTCCATGTACATTATTGGACAGTGAAATAACTAATACTGCGTTAAGATTGAAATTTTACATGTATGAAACAGGGATTTCACATAGGGACTCATTCCCCCTTTCCCTCCCACTGTAGTTTCAGTTACCAGACAGAGCCACTGCCTTGCCCCTCCCCTACCTACCCAGACTGCTTCCTGCCCCTCCCCCTGAAATAGGGCGACCAGATGTCCCGATTTTGGGGGCTTTTTCTTATATAGGCACCTATTACCTCCACCCTGATTTTTTTTATACTTGCTATCTGGTCACCCTACCCTGAAAACCCTATCTTCCCTGGACCTCTCAAAGGGCAGCAGCAGAGGTAGGCAATCTCCTCTTGTAGTTGTTGCTACACTAAGCAAAATGTGGGAACCCCTGGGGATTACTGGCAACTATATTCTAGTTGTTCCCCCTTAGGCTTAGTGTAGTGTAGCAGTGCAATGAGGGAGGGAGAGCGTGTGTGTGTGTATAGGAACAAGGGGAGGTATGGCCATTTTCTCATCCCCCTACTCCCCAAAAAATCATGGGCATGGAGGAAGACATTGCTCTGCCTGGCTGACACTAGCAGAAGATACAAGGTGGAGGAACACAGCCACTACCCCCTCTCCCACTTCCTTCCCAGACCCTGAAGACCCAGGGAGGAGGCCTCCCTGTTCTCCTTGAAGGCGGCAGTGGTAAAGAGGTATTGCTAGGGCTGCTGAGGGGAAAGAGGATATAGAACTAAGGGTCCCCCTGAGTTTTGAGTCCCTTGTATTTAAGCTTCCCAGCAAACTGACAGTGTTCATTCCACAGTCACTTCTCCATGAACTGAAATCTGCAGGTTATACCTATCTCATAGAATTGGAAGGGACCCCGAAAGGTCATCGAGTCCAGCCCCCTGCCTTCACTAGCAGGACTAAGTACTGATTTTGCCCCAGATCCCTAAGTGGCCCCCTCAAGGATTGAACTCCCAACCCTGGGTTTAGCACCACCCCTAGGATTATGGACCTGACCCCGGCTTGCAGATGGGGGATAATCACCATTAGTTTCCCTTCCTTTCACCCCACACTGGCTTTGATGGTTGTCTGCTGAAGACTGAGCTCTGTTGCTTGCAAGCACCTTTTAAAAGTCCAGCTTTGTCACACACACTTCCATTTTGTGTCTTTCAAATAGTTAGAGCAGGGGACTGGGAAACCAGGCTTCTGGGTATTATTCCCAGCTTTGCCTTGGTCATGCTATAGCACTGCCCTGTGCCTCAGTGTCCCTGTCTGTAAAATGGGAAGAACAATAATATTTGTCCACCTTTGAAAGGGGGTTGGCTCCCTGGAGGAAAAGTCAACTTGACTGTTAGCCTAAGTGCAGTTTTAAGCAGAGATGCCTCTGAATCAATATCCCAGCAGGTTTGAAAACCCAGGACTCTGAGGGATTTATAGCTTGTCTGTTTTTCTTGGGCGGGACCAACTCCCCACCTTTGAGGAGCTGGGAATCTGCATCCACATCTGCTGCTTATTATCGACATTATTTTTAAACATCTGCTTGAAGGCGTGAAATACCCTCCCCCCGCCTACACTGCCCAGAGACCCTCCCACTTTCCACCCCTCCGCTTCTTGCACCGTGAACCCACCCACCAAACCCTGCACCACGGCTAGAAGCCCACCCGCTCTTTGCACGGCTCTGAGGCCGGTCTGGGCGGGAGCGTGACACGCTACGGCGCGAGCCCAGGGTAGGCTCCCAGCGCCCCGCCTCCCCTGCTGGTCTCCCGGGGCTCTCCCCGGGAACCCCGGCAAGGGCTGGGCTGACGGTGCAACCTACAGCGCGCACCCCCGGGCTGCCTGGCACGGGGCTGGGATACGGCGCTAGGGGGCGTCTCCGGGCGGTGCTGCTGCGTTAGCATCCGCTGCTGCTGCTGCTGGAAGGTGAGTGGAGGAACAGCCGTTGCTGTCTCGCTCCTGCTCCTGCAGCCGCCGCGCTGGGATCCGGGCAGCAGCAGCTCCCTGATTCAGCAGCAGGAAGAAGACATTAGGCATCTTGGCCTGGTGCCTGGCTATCGCCCCCCCCCCTCCCCCCGCCGCCCCTCCAGCGCACACGCCTCTCCTCCCGGCTGGCTTCCGTTCGATCGATGGGGCAGTGAAGGATGCTGCCAGGCCCCGGGGAAGCGACAGCAGCAGCATCTCCATCAGCAATCTCAGGTACGGTCATCATACCTGCCCCGTTTGCCTATAGGTGCTGACGAGCGAGTTAACTCTGTGTGCAACGCATGCCTCGCAGATGGCTGTTATAGATACAACAAGGATGCTTTAGATGCTAGCACTTGTTTGAGCTTGGGAGCTGATGCGTTCAGTGTTATTTGGGTCTGCGTCGGTGCTGTGCAATAAGTACCTCGTGCTGCATAAGCTAATTGTTGCATAGATCAGTTATTTATTTGAAAGGGTTAGGAAACTATGGAATTTCCCATCCCTATCCCCCTCTGGCTGTAAACCTTCAATAACTTCCCAGCCAGAGAATGGCTGTTCTTCCTTGTTCTATATATATTGCCTGGAAATGTGCATTACTTTTAAATATATTATGACAACCAGTTTATATTGATTGAGAGCTTTAAGTGATTTTATGGTCTGCACCCTCCAAGAATTTCACAAATATATTACTGGTCTTGAAAATCAAGACTAATTGGCTGCACTTGTGCATCTCACAGCAACAAGGAAGGAAGGAAAAATATGCTCCTTAGCAAATATGTTTTCACTCTCTGCTCTTAGGAAAATACCTCCCTCCTCCTGCTGAATTAGCACACAGCAATATAATGCCTATGTGTAAAGAAATACTGGACAAAGTGGTTTTATTATATGACTGTAAGGGTCATTTGAAAAAAATAAAGGAAATGCTATAGCAATTGCTCAGTGTTGGAAATAAAACATTACTATAATGTATGTGGCAAATGTGTATCACCTGTTGGACTTGGAAGAAAAACAATTAATATGTATTCACTGCTGTAGTGAGGGCATTTCTTTTCAATTTCCACTTAAGTTAAAAAGGGTCAAAATGGAAAAGTCTCTTCCAAATGTTGCTTTGGAAGTATGCAGATGTGATGGAGCTGAGAAATCTCATTACTGCAAATGGAAATTAGTAATTTGCTACTGAAGTGTGTGCTTTTGTTGTAAATATGTATTTGTTATGATGAGCACTTAAATATTTGCTAAGTGAAATGTTTTATCCCATTTCAATCTAAGAAAGAAATCATTATCATAATTTCATTACTAGCAGAGTTTGGGTGCTGTGGAAATAGAAGGGCTTTACAAACACAAAAAACATTTTTCTGTCCTAAAGAGTGTACAGTCTAAATCAACAACCTATGGATGAAAAGGTGAGTTGGAAATTAAATGCAACACAAGCCTATTTTTTTCTTCTTCTCCCAATCCATGTGTGTGTTCATTATTTGTACTACAGTAATGCTGACCAGGTCTCTTCTACTACATGCTGTAGAAACACAGATATATGTAGTCCCAGTCCCTGTCCTGAAGAATTTACAATCCTAGCCATTTATGGATTAAACTCTCCAAGACCGGGACTGTGTCCTATCTCTGTTTGTACAGCATCTAGCACAAGAGGCCTGACCCTGAGCAGCATAACTGTAATCCATATAATAAAAATCCAGGATTGTTACTCTCTGTGTCACTCTGGAGCCTATGATGTCTGTACAGTCAGTGATGGAAACAACTACAAGAATGGTTGAGAGCAGCTTTTGTTCTGAACATCACCAGGCTAAACCATCACTTGATTCACCATCATTTACTGTCCAACGTTTACATTCTCAGCCATTTTGATTTTACGAATTACCCCATGCGTTTTTCAGCTACAGTAAGGCATGTATCTATGCGTGCCCAGAGTCCTAGACCATTATGATATCAGAGGTAATTTAACCTATCACAAGTGTTATTTTACAGCTAATTTACATGCAACCATTTCATTGGGTGTATGAGAGACTGCCCAGATGATGGATAACCTGGCCCAGATGCCACACCCATGTACCCAAATGCCACCTACGCAAATCTCCCAGCACAACCCCCCCAGACACAAGTCAACACAGGCAGCAGACACAATAACCCCAAACATCTCTCTGAAGCATAGAAGGTCTTTACAGTCAGTGTTAATCCATGGAAATAAGTACAAGCGTAGAGGACGACTCGTTGTGTTTAGAATATCACCATGATTCAATCATCACTGAGATTCGTGGTGTGTTACTGTCCAGTTTTAAGTTTTCAGCCATTTTTGGCTTTTTTACACACAACTTTATGAATTATACCTGTGCAACGGCATAGGCTTTCAGCTACTAGTACAAATATATATATACACTAGCACAAATATATTCTGCTTGTTTGCATAATGCCCATTCATTTTTATTAGCCTCTTCATTTGGGGGGTTGACTATTCAAATGGATATTCCATAATTTTTGACCTGCCTCAGGACAATTAATGTTGACTATCCTCTCCAGTTACATACCCCCTTCACCCCGTTCCCCTGTGTTGGATGGGGGGGAACGGGATGAAGGGGGTATGTAACTGGAGAGGATAGTCAACATTAAGTGCGTAAAGAAACGGGAGCAGGTTCAGCTTCTCTTTAAACAAATGTAATAGTCACAGGTTACCCTGCTCACTGAGGAACCTAGCTTTCAAAGCTTCCCGGATGCACAGCGCGTCCCGCTGGGTTCTTCTAATCGCACGGCTGTCTGGCTGGGCATAATCAGCAGCCAGGCTATTTGCCTCAACCTCCCACCCTACCATAAAGGTCTCCCCTTTGCTCTCACAGAGATTGTGGAGCACGCAGCAAGCTGCAATAACAATGGGGATATTGGTTTCGCTGAGATCAGAGCGAGTCAGTAAGCTTCTCCATCTCCCCTTCAGACGTCCAAAAGCACACTCCACCACCATTCTGCACTTGCTCAGCCGGTAGTTGAAGAGTTCTTTTTCAGTGTCCAGGGTGCCTGTATAGGGCTTCATGAGCCAGGGCATTAGCGGGTAGGCAGGGTCCCCGAGGATCACTATAGGCATCTCCACATCCCCAACAGTTATTTTGTGATCCGGGAAGTAAATACCTTCCTGCAGCCGTCTAAACAGACCAGAGTTCCTGAAAATACGAGCGTCATGAACCTTGCCCGGCCATCTGACGTTGATGTTTGTAAAACGTCCCCTATGGTCCACCAGTGCTTGCAGCACCATTGAAATGTAGTCCTTTCTGTTAATGTACTGGCTGGCCTGGTGGTCCGGTCCCAGGATAGGGATGTGAGTTCCATCTATAGCCCCACTGCAGTTTGGGAATCCCATCGCGGCGAAGCCATCTATGATCACCTGCACGTTTCCCAGGGTCACTACCTTTGAGAGCAGTAGCTCAACGATTGCGTTGGCTACTTGCATCATAGCAACCCCCACAGTAGATTTGCCCACGCCAAAGTGGTTCGCGACTGACCGGTAGCTGTCTGGCGTTGCAAGCTTCCAGAGGGCTATGGCCACTCGCTTCTGGACAGTCAGGGCTGTTCACATCCAGGTGTCCTTGCGCTTCAGGGCAGGGGACAGCAACTCACAAAGTTCCAGGAAAGTTCCCCTACGCATCCTAAAGTTTCGCAGCCACTGTGATTCATCCCAGACCTGCAGCACTATGCGGTCCCACCAGTCCATGCTTGTTTCCCGGGCCCAGAATCGCTGTTCCACAGCATCAACATGACCCATTGCCACCATGATGTTCACAGCGCGGAGTCCCGTGCTTTGTGAGAGGTCTGTGCCCCTCTCAGACTTAATGTCCTCACTGCGCTGCCGTAGCCTCCTCGCCCGATTTCTCAGCATCTGACTCTGAAAAAGGTGGATGGTAAGGTGCGAGGTGTTGACAACGGCCATAACTGCAGCGATGGTCGCAGCGGGCTCCATGCTCACAGTGCTGGGGCGTCCGTGCTGTCACTCACCAGAAAAGTGCGCGAAGTGATTGCCCGCCGGTGCTTTCAGGGAGGGAGGGCGGGAGTGATGGTTGAATGATGACAGTTACCCAAAACCGACACATTTTTTTGCCCCAGCAGGCATTGGGGGCTCGACCCAGAATTCCAATGGGCAGCAGGGACTGCGGGAACTGTGGGATAGCTGCCCACAGTGAACCGCTTCCAATGTCGACGCTTGCCCCGTTAGTGTGGACTCACAAAGTTGAATTACTGTCCTTAGTGTGGATACACAGGTTCAACTTTGTAATATCGGTTCCACAAATTCGATTTAAGTAAAATCGAACTACTCTTGTAGTGTAGACATACCTAAATTCATCTTCAGTTCATTCTACAGCACCTCCCGAAACCCACTGGTATATTACCACCTCTCTGAGGCCACTCCTGGAACTGCTTACTACCTACATGTGGGGCACATCTTCTTTTGCCATGCTGTTGCTTATTGGTAGTGGATGGTGCTTTATGTATGGCCTGTCAATCAAGCCCTGGTCACCATGGATATCTTCATGTCCTCTGTCTTATCCACTTGACCACGTTTATTATAATTTTGCAGCCTTTTGATAAACTGCAAAATGTCCTAAGACTAGCAGGCTCTATGCAAATTGTCCACCCCTCTATTAACTGCACATAATGTGATTTACTCTTTCAGGCACATTGCATGTAACATTTTCCGTACTGTGATGGGATGATGGGGAATACTGTCCATTTTAGCCTTGAAAAACTGTCAGAAAATTTACTATCACAGGCATGAGATATACTTCTCTAGCCTTTCCCAGGATAACTGGTGATAATGAATATCATAGTGATATTTTGCTTACTTATAACAAAGAGAAACAAAAGATATTTGCCCTGGTTGAGTGGGTGAATAAACTTTTTTTGCCAAGGTAATGTATCTAATCTCTCTCCCTCCATCCATACACAAACTCAGACTCAGAGCTCGAAAGATATGTGTGAAATTCAGCTGACAGGAGTCATGTCTAAAAGCAGCTGCAAGGAACTCTGGATGGTGGAATAAGTATTTATGTCTAAGTTACAGGATTTTGTTTTTGCTGGCAATGCCCTGCAATATCAAAGCAGTCCTGTATTGAGACTTTTCTCTCCAGATCACTTGACTCAATCTCCATCATTGGCTAGATGGTCCATATTTTTAGTGTCAAATATAATGAATCAGCTATATGGGCAATAGTATGTAATCTTACCTTAGTCACATGAGCCCGTCTCAGCCAATCAGACAGGCTATAATAAATATGTATATTTAAGTACTTATGTAACTTCAGAGTCTGTATTTTACAACATGAATCCTTCAGTGCACTCCCTAAATATAAAAACATGATCGATTCCCTAAAATTAGGAGTATTCATTAGTTGACAGGTGCATATGGCTTTGAATACCAAAAAACGGTTGCTCATATTTTTGAGCAAGCTATATGTTGTCTGACATTGTCAAATAATAAAAATGACATAAAACATATTATGTTCATAAAAAGGGGAACCTCACTTTTATATTTAAAATGAGGTGATTGCCAGAAAACTTCTGCAGTAGAACTGAAATTTTAATGTGAAGTGTTTTCATATGTAAACGCCATCAATGTTTGTAGTATTATTGCCAATACCATTTTAAAGTAAAAGCCAGAATTTTCTTGAATTGCTGACACTGCAAACCGAACCAGAAAATAGAGCTGTTTGCTTTTTGGATTTGTGCTCACTATCTCTCAGGCTAAAATGTTTTAAAGTGTGTGAATTTTGGATGTCTCAATTTTGGGGCACTCGCCCTCTGATTTTCTGGGTGCTCAGCACTTCTGCAAATCAGAGTCTAGGAATCTCAAATGTGGTGTTCACAAACTCAGGCATCCAAAATAGGTGACCACTTTTGAACATTTTGGCCTTGACAGGTAATGGAGTGTCAGTCAAAAAGTAGGTTGCAGATAAGTAGTTGATTGGTATGATGCTTCCTCAGTGTGCCTAGGACTGTGAGTCACCTTATCACTCACCTGCCTTTGATGAGAGGAAGTTTTGCTTGGGCTGAACTGGGTGTGAGCTCCCTGATACCACCAGTCAGTTGGCTTTCACCCTAACAGTCTCCTCAGGTCTCTGCCAGACCTTACTTTGCTTTGCAGGTTAACAATAGGCGCAACCAAATCCCCAAATTCCTTCACGATGTCTGGACACTCACAGAAATTACCAGACAAGCTGTCCCAAAAGGAATAGTGAACACACCGGCTTCTACGAGTCAAATGAGGATCCGCTCCAATATAACATCACAGCACTGAGATATATTTATAGTGAAAACAATCATCAGTTTATTATCAAAGGCTAAGATTTGAGGGATAGAAATGGAAACAGAAATGGTTACATATAAAACCGTATAACACTGTTCCTAGAGTCTAAACTTAACTTTAGCAGGATAAACCTTTGCCTAAAGTAGTTTCTCTCACCTAAAGAATCTCCCAGTGTCTCCAACTAACATGGCTGGGATCCCCCTTTCATGAATGCAGAAAATGCTGCTCTTTTTGCTTCCTCAGTGAAGGATCAAGATGTGTTCTTTTGCCTTCTCCTTATATCCCCCAAAGTTCATTGTTTTGTCCCCAGAGTCAGGATGGTTTATTCATTGGTGTGCTGGCTCCATGTTGCCTTTACATCCTCATGTTGACATCGTCACCGTCTTCCGTTGTGTTGGCTTACAATGCCTATTTTACCTGTGACCCAAGGCAGACAGGTGAATATGCATCCTTTGTCTAGTCAAAACCTGCTTGACAACCCTGCTTTGATTCAGACTTTAAAACACATTTTCCAGTGTACATACACACAACTCCTTAAATGACATCCATCCATACATCTCATAACAATTAGGATCAGTATGACATAAGTTTTTATTAGAGACTTTTCTTGACCCTCTTTGGATATCTACTATGAAAACACTGTGTTAGATGTGGTTAGTTTGTCAGACCTGTCAGAAGATACAGTTACAGATCAATGAACCCTTTGCCAATTGGCATTGGGGGATTCTTTAGGTCACAATCAGACATTATATAACAGTATTGCCAGCCCTAAGTGTTCAAATGAGTTGGGCTCCAAAAAATCATGACATTAGCTTAAAAATCATGGGTGAAATCCTGTCCTGTTGAAGTTGAATGGGACCAGGATTTCATCCCCTGAGATTTTATTTTTAAAAGATATTAAGTATTGGATTCTTTTTATTTGCCTTCTAGGTTGTATGTTTTCAAACTTTTCCCCGCAGCCATGAGGACTAGCAACTTTCTTCTTCTTTTTCTTTTTTGATTACCTGATTTCAGGAAATAGGACTTTAAGAAAAATGGCAAAAATCATCAGATTCGTGATCAAATCGTGAGAGTTGGCATAATTGAGTAACTTGTTTTTATTTTTAAGGTCTTAAAACTTGATTGTAAAAATATGATGATAGCTGCAACTTAGTCTGTGTCCCTAAGAGTGAAGTTTTGATTGCATCTAATAAAAGACCATGTAAACCATTCTGACAATATAAAAGCGCACCAAAAGAAGTGCAAAAATACTCTAAACTAATCTGATCAGAGATTGTATTTTTAATATATAATATATGCAATATGTAAATATATTATATATATTAAATATATCTATTAAAACACTACTTAGTTCAGATTATATATATATATATATATATATATATATATATATATATATATATATATATATATATATATATATATATAAAATGTGTTCTCTTTATTTTAGTGCTCATGAAAGGTATCCGTCTTGGAGACTGATACTTTCTGTTCATGCACAGGATGGGAAGCGGCAGTGCAAACTTCCTTTGCCCTGTCCCACAAATGTGTCCCAGTCTGGCCTGCAAGACCTCTGATATGAAAGGGTAGTTCACTCGCTGTCCTCATTTAGATTTTGACTTCTATGCTGAGGGAGGCAGCCAGTTGTGGCTATTGCTTTTTGTGATGAGGACCCATCCACTAGGAATTGAACTGAGACCATGTCCATGCAGCCTCATCACAGAGGCCATTGATCAGCCATCAGGCAGTCATGGCTTTCAGCACTGCAAATATGAGCTGAATTCATACCAAGATCTTTGAGGCGGTCTGTCCCATTAGCAATCCCTTGAAACCTGTTTTTTTCCTCTTTAGTTTGATATTGACAGTACATTTTGAAAATTGACAACTGTATTCCCCTTCATAATGGAGCTTCAGCAATGATACAGAGAACTAATAGGAGATACCATTTTCAGACAAAAATCAAGAATGTGTGGAAACCAAAAGATCTGTTGATCACAGTCCCAATTGATCACAACAATCCATCAGTTTTTGTCCTCAGGTGCCTCCTTTCTAAGATTAGGATTTATGCCAAGTGAGGATTCAAAGTGCTTTGGCATCTTTGCGTCTTCTATTGATTGATGCATGTATTGAGTTCAGCTCATTTTTACCACATTGCATGAAGTGCTCTGGCATGTGCATACACGAAGTGCTATGCAAATGATATCTGTATTGCAATTTAAGTGGCAGCAATCCTGAATGATTTCGACTTGTTTCCAGTCACTATATATGTCACAATGTGGTGTAAATTCTGGTGCTGACAATGGCAATAGACAGTTAGTTCATTGATAAATTTTTTACGGTAAACTGTTCTTGGTACTGTGTAACCTTTTTAAGTGTCTCATTATTAGGAATTCCTTTGTTGCTCGCTGTATCTGCAGGAATTATAACAAAGTCATTTGTTATTTAGGTAGCTATCATATCTGCTTAAGTATTGTACAGTAAAATGACCCTTTAAATGAATCATTACTTTTCTGCTTTAGCTGTGTTACTTGCATTGGCTAGCAGTGATGAGTGTTTGGGCATATCACACAGACAAGTGACCCTGCAGTCCTTCAGTACAACGTAATAGGGTATTTTTAACTGGGTAGTTGTTGTTGGTTTTTTTTTCATAATTATTTTAGTAATCCACTAGGATGATCAGAGGAATGGAAAACCTGTCGTATGAAAGGAGACTCAAGGAGCTCGGTTTGTTTACCCTAACCAAAAGAAGGCTGAGGGGGGATATGATTGCTCTCTTTAAATATATCAGAGGGATAAATACCAGGGAGGGAGAGGAATTATTTCAGCTCAGTACTAATGTGGACATGAGAACGAATGGATATAAACTGGCCGTGGGGAAGTTTAGGCTTGAAATTAGACGAAGGTTTCTAACCATCAGAGGGGTGAAATTTTGGAACAGCCTTCCAAGGGAAACAGTGGGGGCGAAAGACCTCTCTGGCTTTAAGATTAAGCTAGATAAGTTTATGGAGGGCATGGTTTGATGGGATAACGTGATTTTAGTCAATTAGTCAACAACATGCCATCGCTGGTAAATAGTATCAGTGGTCAATGAGGGTCTGGCTGGAGAATCTTACCTGCATGCTGCATGATTGCCATATTTGGGGTCGGGAAGGAATTTTCCTCCAGGGTAGATTGGCAGAGGCCCTGGAGGTTTTTCGCCTTCCTCCGCAGCATGGGGCGGGGGTCGCTAGCTGGAGGATTCTCTGCGACTTGAAGTCTTTAAATCACAGGATTTGGGGACTTCACCCCCTTTCCCTTAACTCAGCTGTTGGGTCAGCTTTTGTGGCCTGCATCATGCGGGAGGTCAGACTAGATGATCATAATGGTCCCTTCTGATCTTAAACTCTATGAGTCTGTCTAGTTGGAGTTCTGAATTTGACTGGCAAAATTGACTAGAATTAGGCTATAATAACCTACAGCAGTTATTAAACAAGGCATACAGAACTCCATACAAATTGAACAGACAAAGGATCAGAATCACAGATATGTACTGAAGTTGCAGTAAAGAAGGTTTTGTCTATAACCCTGGGTCCCCATTTTCAAAAGTGGGTGCCTATTGTTAGGCACCTTGTCATAACTATAAAGGGAAGGGTAACAGCTGTCCTGTGTACAGTACTATAAAATCCCTCCTGGCCAGAGACTCCAAAATCCTTTTCCCTGTAAAGGGTTAAGAAGCTCAGGTAACCTGGCTGGCATCTAACCTAAAGGACCAATAAGGGGACAAGATACTTTCAAATCTTGGGGGGGGGGGGGGGGGGAAGGCTTTTGTTTGTGTTCTTTGTTTGGGAGTGTGTTCGTTCTCGGGACAGAGAGGGACCAGACATCAATCCAGGTTCTCCACATCTTTCTAAACAAGTCTCTCCTATTTCAAACTTGTAAGTAAATAGCCAGGCAAGGCGTGTTAGTTTTCCTTTGTTTTCTCAACTTGTAAATGTACCTTTTACTAGAGTGTTTATCTTTGTTTGCTGTACTTTGAACCTGAGACTAGAGGGGAGTCCTCTGAGCTCTTTAAGTTTGATTACCCTGTAAGGTTAATTTCCATACTGATTTTACAGAGATGATTTTTACTTTTTTCTTTAATTAAAAACCTTCTTTTTAAGAACCTGATTGATTTTTCCTTGTTTAAGATCCAAGGGGTTTGGATCTGTATTCACCAGGGAATTGGTGAAGGTTTTTCAAGGCTTCCCAGGGAGGGAATCCATTGAAATGGTGGCAGCGGACCAGAGCTAAGCTGGTAGTTAAGCTTAGACGTTTTCATGCAGGCCCCTACATTTGTACCCTAAAGTTCAAAGTGGGGATCCAGCCTTGACACACCTACATAAGGGAGCTGATTTGCATAGGTTTTGAGCCCCAGTAAATCTCATTGTCTTCAACAGCAGTTGTGGATAGTTTGAAAATTAGCTCCTTTATTTAGATGCTTAATATTAGACACCTAAGTTTGGAAATGTTTACCACTGTTACATCATCCTTTGGCATTAGAATTATGCCTGCTTGTGCCCCAGATAGTTTCCTTGTGATACTAGTGGTGAGTGCTGCTGTCATGGTTTTTCACCCTTCTCTTCTGTGTTAGTCAGAGATGCCAGGGGTTACTGTAATGGTTCACTTGGTGGAGAAGTTCTACTTGAGGTAACCCTTTTTCTGAAGGATTGTTTAATGCTGTATTTAATGGAAAGATTCAGTTTGAAATTGTTTTTTGTTAAAAAAAAAAAACAGGACAGTCTAATAAGTAGGAGGTTTCATTTACTGTATCTTCCTGTTTTGGGGAAGGGACATCATCAACATAAAATCTGGCTAGTTTTTTTTTTTTTTTTTAAAAGAAGTGTTTCAGATATTACTTCTACCTATTCTTCTTCTGTCAGCATAACCCAAAGTATGCAGGGTTCCTGGCAGTGGAAAATTCTCCCTGAGGTGATGTTTACTCCTGGGGGAATTCTGCATCACTGCATGTGCACAGAATTCATGTTCCCCGCAGATTTCTTTGCTTCCCCGCAGAAAAATGACTTCTGACAGAGAAGCAAAGGGAAGCTGCAAGAGCGATCATGTGCCCCTCCCCGGCAGCATAGGCAAGTTGGTTCAGGCACCTGGGGCAGCCAGTAGAGACATAAATTACTCCTGGGGGTGAGAGGGCTGGGCAGTCATGCGTGTGAGAGAGAGAGACACTGTCCCTCTCGCTTGCTATTGTGACACGCTTGGCGTGGAGGGGCAGGATTTTGGGGGGTTTCTGAGGAGGTAGGCATGGGGCAGGCTCTCTCCCCTCAGGCAGAGCAGAATGTAGCAGTCTGCCTGCTTAGTGAATTGTTCCCATTGTCTTTGTGAATTCCCACGGGAGTATAGAATAGGTGTAAAAGTTTTAAGACTCCTTTACGTTGCCAGAGTGGTGTAAAGGACAGAATGGCCTTATAAATGCTTATGGTACTTTACTAATTAGAACTGGTCTAAATTTTTGGACTGAAAAAATTCCTATCAAAATGTGCTCCATGAACTGTTTGCTACTGACCTTTCTGGAGATGGTCAGTAGCTAATATAAATTAGAATTCCCCCAGGAGTAAAGTTGTTGCTAACGAGCAAGGTATTCAGAGTCCTGTCATTCCACTGGCGGTCGGTCTGAAGTTCTACAGAGCTGCTCTGTGACTATCCTAACCACACACTCTTTCCAGTCTTTGATTATTTTACCTTGAAGGTGAACTGTTCTCACAGATGATGCAAGTACCATCAATACCAAAGGTGACTACATGTGAAGATTCTGAGCTTTCCTGTATGGGCCTGACTGAGCCCAGTGGGGGTTTTGTCACTAATGTCAATGGGAGGAAGATAGGGCCTGGATATGGTGCCTTATGCTGTATTCACCACTCTGCAGACCAAGGATTTAGATGTAGTCCCTAATCTAGGTAATCCAGTCTGTACAAGTTTTTATTGTTCTAACCCTGGGGTAACTTTTATGTGTAGGGAATGTTAATGTGTTACTGCTTGGCTGGTCCCTTTCTCTCTCTAACAGGGAAAATGATTTTAGTCTATGTTAAAACCCAGGAGGATTGAAATACAGAGAAAGCTTCTGGGGGAAATTGAGTTGTTGTTATTATTTTTTGTCCTCTGAACAGTCCGGTGCTGGAGGTCTGCCCTGCTGCGGAGCATGTTAAAAATCATGAAGTGGAAATGTTTGTCTCAGGGTCCCAGATACAGAATTCCATTTGGGTCAAGTAAAGATGAAAGCTGGCTCAGAAAAAAAATAAGTGGTTTTCAGTGTAAGGCAAAATATAACTCTACCTCGATATAACATTGTCCTCGGGAGCCAAAAAATCTTACCGCATTATAAGTGAAACTGCATTATATTGAACTTGCTTTGATCCACCGGAGTGCGCAGTCCCCCCTCCCCCCCCGAGCACTGCTTTACTGCATTATATCCGAATTGGTGTTATATTGGGTTGCGTTATATCGAGGTAGAGATGTATATTTTTACTGTCATATAAACTTTCATACAGTCCATTTTGAGCAGCTCTTCCTCTGAAATGTGAATAAGATTACAGGTCTGACTTAAGCCAATGAAAGCCAAGAAAATTCAAAGTTAATTCTGGCAGCATTATCGTCTCTGTTCACATCATTATGAAAATAAAAAGGCTCAGTGATGTGTGAGTGCAGGACAGAGATTCAGCTATAATACCAGATCCCCTGGCTTTGATTTTAAACCAGACTTTTCATCCACATCATTTTTTAAATATATGCATTTATTGATTTATCTACATCAAGGTAAGCAAGCTCTGATGTAGTGTGTCTGATGTCACTTGTATGTAGACAGTATACTATTGTGGGGTAAATCAGAGGGGTGAAGGTACATGGCATTCCTATGAAAGAAAATAGTTTCATTTTAGTGGCACATATCTGCAGAACTTGCTTAACCCCGGAATCCTTCCCCATGGCTACACCCTGCCTCCCTCTGGAGAGTGTTCAAGGACCCAGTTATTTAGACATTTAAAGTCATTATTATTTATAAACAGGTTTTCTATTTTTTTTAATGGAGGAAAGGCTGCACTCTTAGTATTAGCATTATACACATTTTGGATCTGATATTGCGCCCACTGACATCAAAGGTAGTTTTGCAATTGACTTCAGTGGGAGCAGGCTTTGGCGATTTGTTACATAGAAAGTAAATAAAAATAGTTACCTGTCATCAGAAAAAAGCACTGAGTAAGGCAGGTGTCCTGTAGGGTAAAAACAGTCTGTATTATAATGCATATGCAAGTTGGGTGAAATTAAGTTTTTGTCGCCTTTTTAATGTTTATCTTTGACATCTTACTTTAATACTTATAAAGTAGTTTTAAGAAAACCTAATTTTCTAGAACGATACAAATTCTGTTGTATAAACAACCCTATGTTCCACAGGCATCATGAGTAGGGTTTGAATCCAAGAGATTCAACAGTGCAAAGATGTTAATAATTTTTGCTAAAGCAATATCTATATTAGTTAGCATCAGCATCAAGCTGTTAACCTCTGTGAACCAGCCAGTAAAGGGGGAATATAGTATAGGCACCAACTTCTGCTCACGCCAGTGGGTGCTCAATCCCCCTCTGCCCCTGGCTCCGCGCCGACTCCACCCCTGTCCTGCCCTGCCCTGCCCTGCCCCCATTTCAACCCCTTCCCCAAAGTCCCCACCCCAACTCCACCCCCTCCCTGCCCCTATTCCAACCCCTTCCCCAAATTCCCGCCCCGGCCCTGCCTCCTCCCCTGAGCGTGCCAGGTTCCTGCTCCTCCCTCTCCCTCCCAGTGCTTGCTGGGCTGCCAAACAGTTGTTTGGAGGTGGCAAGTGCTGGGAGGTAGGCGGAGGAGTGGGGACATGGCACTCTCAGGGGAAGAGGTGGGGGGGGTTCCCTGTGGGTGCTCCAGCCTCGGAGCACCCATGGAGTTGGAACCTATGTAATATAGTACAGTGAAACAATGGGTTATGTATACAGGAGGAGCTCCATTTTGAAGCCATCTTAGAATTGGCATATTATTTATGAGAGGCAGTGTAGCTAAGTGGCTAAGTCTTGGGTCTTGTATTAGAGACCTTAATTCTATTCCCAGTTCTGTCCGATATGACCTTGTAGAACCCTTACTTACTCTTTCTGTAAAATGAAGGGACTAATACTTACCTCCCTTTGGGGGTAAGGGTGTAAGGCCTTGCTTAATAACTCTGTATACTTCACAATCCTTATTATTAACACCAGTCAGAAGAAGAGGTGAAACTTGACCCTTTGTTTTGATTCCCAGTCCAATGCACCTTCCCCTAGGCCAGAGGAGCATATGTGTCCAGTCCATCCTAAAGAGACACATCTGATTTGTGGGACTGCTTCAGGAAATCAGTGAGGGGGCAGAGCATGCCCAGAGGTTAGATTTTTAGGATCAAGCTCCTAATAAGTTCTACTGCACATGCACAAATGGCAGTTTTCTGTGGCTCATGACTTGTCCAGTTCTGGATGGATTTTTATCGGCACAGAAAGATCTCTCTCTGACTCTAGGAACCTATCCCTCTTCCAGATTGCAAGTTTCTGTTTCAAACCCCAAGGTGCTGGGGGTTTTTTAAGTTGTAAAAATGTTTAAGGTTGGCAAAACTTCCCTGTTATTCTCAAAAACAGCTGAAACATCCTAAAGAAATTAAACCTGAAACAGAGACCAAACATGGAAAGTTTCAGTCCCAGTATCTAAAGTTTGACAAAGTTATAAGTAGTTGAACTTTGGGGGTTATAATGGGAAATGGTTTGCAACTTTAATAATAGGAATCGCTGTCCCTAACTCCTAAAATGTAAAATGGATTAAATAATATTTGCTTAGCTTACAGGTGTCTTATGAAAATTAACTAATGCTTATAAGTGTTTGGAGATCCTTTGGGAAAAGGTGCTGCTTAAGAACAAAGTATCCTTATTTTCCTTCTCAGTTAAGCACGCTGGACCAGATTAATTCCTAATGTAACTTCATTGCCCTATGTGGAGCTACACCGGGGTTGAATTTAGTCTATTTGAATAATTACAAAAACCCAAACACCCCAGCTTTGCACAAGCTTTTGCAGTCCTAGATTAAAATAAAGATTTTTTTGTTTAATAGTTGATGCTTACCAAAGGATGGTCAGAGTGGGAAGAAGTAGTGGATTAATACATTTTCATCCTGTTTCTAGGAATTTCTTTTGGAAGGGGAGTTGTAATTGCAAATATTAAAACACTCTTAAGCATAAAGTAGTGTTGTTTTGTGACAGATAGTTGTTCTTTCCTTGGTTTTGTATCACTTGAATAACTCAGGATAACCGTTTTGATGCTTGATGCCATGGAGTCTCTGTAACAGTGTGTCTCTCAAAAAGGAATTTTATTGCTTGTTTGGCAGAATTAGGCTTATAAATGTCAAACAATATTTTAAAATGAGTGTTGGGCTTCTGAAAAGTGAATAACCTTCCACAGTTTTGCAGGCAGCTTGCCAAATTCACTGCTTTTCACATTTGGGACTTGAGATTCTCAGCAAAATGTTTTTCTACTTTAACCTTCCCCTTCTCCAAAACTGCAGATTGTTTGTGGGGACCCTGGTGATTCTTCCTTTCCTAATGAATTGGTGCTGCATGGCCACTTGGATTGTATGTGGAGCAGATGAAGACCAACTGGAATCTGGAGCTGTTTCAATATCTACCCTGTTTAGATCAGCCTGTGTAAAAGAACCATGTCAAAACAGCTCTCTTCTTCCTGTATTTCTTCTTGTTTTGTAGCAGGCCAGTCACTTGCCATATATAAGGCCAAGTTGTAAGGGTCACATCAGTAACCAGCTCAGTGACTGACTTGTAAAGGTAACAAACTCCAGTCATTCACTGACTATCAAAGGAAACTATCTGTGATTCTCTGTACTGAAAGGGCTATACCCAAGTGAAAGGTTCAGCTCCCTTCCCTCATGGGTATGCCTCTGTATCCTTTGTATGCATAGTAAATTGTAGCTAAATAGCTGGCTAAATAAAACTTGTTTTTCTTTCTCAAATGGGATGTTGGAACGAGTTCTTCCCCATTAAGCCCATATGTTAGTTGCTCAGGTTTCACCGAGGAACTTTGACTGTCCTGAGAAGAAAGGTCTTCTTCCTGAAAATCCCAGAGGCCCTTGTTTGCCCTACTCACACAAGAAGTCCCATAAATTAACAGACTTATCTTTGAAGCCTGGAATTTTAATATTGAAGGTGTTTTTAATGGCTCCACAGTGAAGGTTGCATTTCACTTTCCACTTCCGCAGAAATAAACTCCCTTTGTTCAATAAGTGCATAGAGGGGTTACTGGTGTTTTGTAGATCCAGGAACCCAAGAGTGTAGGCTATTTCTGTACCTTCAAAGCACAACAGTTACAGGTAAGTAATTCTTTATCTTCATTTTGCCCAATCTCCTATTTCATCCATCACACAGAAGCTGGGGAAGTAATTGTGAAGCCTACGTTTATCCTCTCTGCTTGTGCTGTGACAGTCTAAAATGCTAACGTCTAACCTACTTCTTCCTCTGCTGTCTATTACAGCCCTTCAAGGCTCCTGCTAGGTACTAAACAGTATTAGAGGAAACCTATACTAAGGTCATATATCATCTCCAAACAGCTGGCCAGAAGCCTGGTTGTCACTGCCTACCCGGTGTAGAATGGCATTTGGGCTCAGCACTCTGTTCTTGTTGCTGTGGGCAATAACAGGTAGGAGTTTACTTCTTGTGTTAATGTCTGAATCGTGCACAGTGAATGAGGCAAACGTTACTGATGTTTGTAATAAGAATAGGCTGAGGAAAGGAGACTGTTGCTGTTCCTTACTAAGAAGAGTTCTGGTGACATAACAACTCTATATCTGATAGCAGAAAGGGGACTTTATACAGAGGCTGTTCAAAACTGATTTCTGGCCACTACAGATAGGGTGCAGGTGAGGGTGAAGGAAAGGTTCCAAGAAACCCTTCCCTATCTATTCTGGGTCAGCCATAATTAGGTACAGGTGCTGGGGCATGCAAAGGGATCAGAGCACTATAAGAGGCATATCTAGGTATGGGCAGGGCCATATGCACCAGCAACACTGTGGTAGAGAAGAAGCACTGACCGCACCTGTTGTTTAGATGGAGCAGGCCCTCACAGGTGCCTGTAAAAGGCACAGTGTTTTGAAGGATGAATGCTTTCAGGCATCAGAACTGAGGCCTGATCAAACCACTAGTGCATGGAAAATAAAAATGCATTTTTTCAGGTAAGTAGACGTTCTTTTCACAAAGACACAGTTTAGGGAATTGCTACCAATTCTCTCCCACCCCCCAACCACCACTGGTGACTTTTTTTTTTTTTAACTATAAACAAACAAATGAAAAGTAGTATAGATTCTCAGTACTACCTCATTATCATCCGTCATTTTATCTGTAATGTTGGCAGTGTTAGAACAGACACTACAGAACAAAGGTTAAATGCACATATAAGGTCTTTATTTTGCCAGAGGGCTAACAGTTTTTGGAATTGTGGCTGTGGAGATACTGGCAGAATCTACATTATTGAATTCCAGTAATGTAAATAGAGGAATTATTTGGACTCCAGCAAGTCTTTTGAGATACAAGCAGGATTAGCTGCTTAATAAGGGAGATTCTTGCTAGTATGCCTAGTTTTAATAAAACTGCTGAATTTGGGAATGAGATGGCATTAACTCTGGGATGTTTTGGTGGTGATTCTAGAACCATCCTCTAGAATACTGTGAAACTGTTGTACCGAATATCCATTGAGGGGAAGATGTGCCTGTTTTTGTATCGTAAACAGTGGATGCATGTGTCTATTCATGTAGTCAATCCTATTTAAGCCATATTTGAGGTCCTGATATGTGGCCCACACTGGTATTCTTTGGTGAAGAAAATTTCAGTGGGAGCTCATTGTGTGAAAGGAATAATGAATTTGACTCATTAAGAGTGTTATCAAATTATAGGAGTGTATAATAATGGTTCTAGTTAGTTATTACTAGGCTAAAAAGTCCTTCATGACATCTAAAAAGACTTGTTCATTAATTATGTCTTGTTACCCTGTCTCAATTATTTTTCCAAAGCAAACCTGTTACCCTATGATGTGAGAGATGAGTATGTATTCCAGACTTCTCTCTGTCCCTGAGGCAATAGTTCTGAACAGTAAATTAAGGGTTAATGAATGTTGTTATCATATAGCCTTTTATGCTGGTTGTGTGCCTTCCCTCCTCTGCACACTTCCATTAACTCTGGCAGAAAATTCAGGGGCACTATCCCTTTCAGTGCCCTGCCAAGACAGTTCAGTAAGGGGTGTGGTTCTGTAAGGTGCCGTACACCCAAACTGAATTGCAGGGTGTTCAGCATCTTCCAGGAGATGCTCATTATAATAAGTCAACGTATGCTCACTCAGTGTGACAGTGACATAGTCTTTTGTAATACCTTCCAGGTGAATTGTCTGTGGCTCAAGAAGCTTGTTAGATGTTTGTGCCAAAAATTTTAGCTTTTCTGTCTCTGATTCTCTGAACTAGTGATCCTCTAAACTAAGAACTGTGAAGTGTGTTGCATTTTCCTAACAGTCCTAAGCATGGATTTGTTAAGTCTCCCAGGGCTATTTGAGCTGACTCTTTCACTAGCTCACTTGACTTTGCATGATAAGGGCTTGATGCAGTGTGCTTAAGAGAGAATAGTAGTGATTGGAAGGTGCTAAAAAAGAGGCAGAACAGTCCTCTCCTTTGTCAAAGGCTTTGAGATGAGCTACCCTGACCTGTACGCTGGATGGTTCTATTTGTGTTTTTATTAGTTGGCTGAATTAGATTGGAGTGGCTGTTTGTTTTTTGTTGAGAGCATTTTTGTTTTTTTGTAAAGGGAACATATAACAGCAGACACTGAGGTCAGTGGGTACTGACCCCTACTGTGTGACCTTATGTACACACTTATGTGACTTTATGTAACACTGACTCATGTGATGAATGACCCACGTGTGGCAATGAATATTGGTGTCGTACTATCACTGCTATGTATCATGCCTTTGACACTCAGCACCTCCCATGCTTGGGTCAACTGGCCTCATGAAACTCTGGTTGCAACTTATAATTTCTCCTTGTATCTCACTAAGGCTGTGTCTACACTACAATCTTAAATTGACCTGTGTGTGCCCTTGTTGCCAAGAAGGCTAACGGCATATTGGGCTCCATTAGTAGGAGCATTGTCAGCAGATCGAGGGAAGTGATTATTCCCCTCTATTTGGCACTGGTGAGGCCACATCTGGAGTATTGTGTCCAGTTTTGGGCCACCCACTACAGAAAGGATGTGGACAAATTGGAGAGGGTCCAGCAGAGGGCAATGAAAATGATCAGGGGGCTGGGGCACATGACTTACGATGAGAGGCTGAGGGAACTGGGCTTGTTTAGTCTGCAGAAGAGAAGAATGAGGGAGGATTTGATAGCAGCCTTCAACTATCTGAAGGGGGGTTCCAAAGAGGATGGAGCTCAGCTGTTCTCAGTGGTGGAAGATAACAGAACAAGGAGCAATGGTCTCAAGTTGCTGTGGGGGAAGTCTAGGTTGGATATTAGGAAACACTATTTCACTAGGTGGTGAATCACTGGAATGGGTTACCCAGGCAGGTGGTGGAATCTCCATCTTTAGAGGTTTTTAAGGACCGGCTTGACAAAACCCTAGCTGGGATGATTTAGTTGGTGTTGGCCCTATTTTGAGCAGGGGGTTGGACTAGATGACCTTCTTAGGTTTCTTCCAAGCCTAATCTTCTATGATTCTATGACTTCAGCCACCACAGAAATTAATGCCGTGGCTGTATGTTCACAGTACCTTCCTCCTGTCAGTGGTGCGCATCCTCGCCAGGAGCACTTCCACCGACTGAAGAGGGACAGTGGGGGGACTGAGGGCCAGGGCTCTCGGCTCCGTTCAGTTCCCCACCGGGAGCCCATCTCCCTGCCCCGGGAGTTCTTGCCTCCCCACTCCCATCTGAGCTTTGATCTCGCCTCCGGGGTGTGTGATCTGCACCCGGAGTCCAGATGGCTGCCATGCTGCCAGCGGGGAGACAGCATCCTGGTGGGCAGCAGGGCTTCCAGTGGGGAGCCCAAGCCCGGAGCGGAGGCCTGGCTGGGAGCCAGAAGCCAGCTTTCTTGCTGGGAGCCATGAAATAGACAAGAATGATCACCAATATAAGGAACGCAGTGTCCACAGAGACACTGCATCGCCCTAACTAAACCAACATAAGCCTTACGCTTCTTGTCGAGGTGGTTTTATTATGTCAGCAGTAAAGGGGAGTTACATCGGTGGGAGGAACATTTCTGTGTGTTCACCTCCACAGTTTTGTTGTTGAAAGCTGACTTTTGTTGACAAAACTGTGTAGTGTAGACAAGGCCTTAAGTATGTATGAGTCTCTTATAATGTAGTCCAGTGTTTCCCAAACTTGGGACGCCGCTTGTTCAGGGAAAGCCCCTGGCTGTTTACCTGCCATGTCCACAGGTCTGGCCGATCGCGGCTCCCACTGGCCGCGGTCTGCTGCTCCAGGCCAATGGGAGCTGCAGGAAGTGGCGGCCAGCACGTCTCTCGGCCCATGCCACTTCCCACAGCTCCCATTGGCCTGAAGCAGTGAACTGCGGCCAGTGGGAGCCGTGATCGGCCGGACCTGCTGTGGACGTGGTAGGTAAACAAACCGGCCCGGCCCGCCAGGGGTTTTCCCTACACAAGCGGCGTCCCAAGTTTGGGAAACACTGATGTAGTCTATTGCCACTGAGATAAATCCATTAATTGATGAAATCATTTTGTGTTGAATGAGGTCTAAATTTATTCTGGCCATGCTAACTATCAAGAATGGTTGTGCTAATGCATTCCAAAATTGATTTTATATTTATTTATATTCATATAACTATAAAATGCTATTCCAACTGAACTAAAGCAGGGAATGTACAACTGTCTCATTGATAAAGACAGCATGCATTGGTTACCATTCTAGACACAACTGTTTAGTTGACAGTGCAATATATTGGATTAAATTCAGTATGGCACACTTGCAGAGACCTACTCCAACCTGACATCACAGTAATCTTATAAAATCATTTTATTGCAATTCATTTCTACTGGAGTAATAAAGCTCAGAGGTGCCATAATGTCTGACTCGCAATATTCAGTTATTGCATTTTTATGCTCTGCTACTTTGTTCTGAGATTAGCCTTTATAACAAAATCACAAAGATAGTTTAGTGTGTAGTCACAATTACAGGTGTTGTAGAACTCCCATCTCCTTGCTCTGGGCAATGCAGCCCTGCGTGCATAAAGCAACCTCTCAATGCCATTTACAAAGGCGCCATTCCCATTTCTCTGTCTAATAACACACTTCTCCTGAGATTCCTACAAGCTGTAAGTTCTCCGCACACTATTGCCAACCTTATGTGCTCAAAAATCATGAGTCAAACCCCAAAATATCACAATGAGACTAAAAATCTGGTTACTTTTGATTTGCTTTCTGATTTTTGATGCTTTAAGGTTCATGTTTTTAAAACTTTTCTTCACAACCGCAGGGGCCAGAAACTTTGTTTTTTAAATGAAAGACAGGATTTTCATGAAACACATGATTCCAGGAGCTGGGGCTTTAAGAAAAACTCCAAATATGCCGAGAGTCACAATAAAATCCTGAGAGTTAGCAACACCGTAAACAAAATGTGTCATTCTCTTCTGATCAATTATTTTGTAAATATGGCACTTTCCTCTGCAACACAGCTCCTTTCTTCATTTGTGCAAAGTCATAGCTGCTGTCTCTAGTGAGTAAAGGCTATTTTTATAGCTGTTAGCATTGTGGAGCCAACATAGCTTATTGAGGGGCCTAGAGTCTATTCCTTCTTGAGATCATCAACAGAATTGTTTACTGAGTTCCAATCGGGTACAGCTGTGCAGGCCTACTCATTGCAGTGAGGTTTCACAAGTGTCACTGAGGGCATAATTTTCAAATAGTGGGATTGTCCATCACAACAGCTGGTATAATTTGACCCGAAAGCAACAATTTAAGAGTTTGATGTCTGGAGAGGAAAAGAACCCAGCTTGACTTTCAGGGTCTAGGTTGTATGTGCAGGACTTGGAAAGACCAACTTTTTAGTTGTTTGAGTTCGATATTAAACTTACCAAGAGATAATAAAAACTGAACACTGTTAGAGGGGCTTATTCCTTCACCCTCTCACTTCCCTGGTCCTTCTCACATGAACAGAGAGCAACAATACCCAAAGTCCGAAGATGCAAACAATTCAATATTTATTGGGGTGAACTTTCAGCAAGCATGATTCCAGTTTCCTTCCTCAGTGTCCCCCTTTCCACCTCTGACACCATAGAGCCATCCCAGCTCCCATTCCCTGTTCCCATTCCCCCCCTTAACAAAACATGATCCCAATTCCCCCCACTCCCAGTCCCTGTTCCTATTCCCCCCCCCCTTACTTCCTGATTGACTGCAGACTATATAGTAAAACTTGAGTTCTGCTTAGCTATACCGTAACCAATTATTTTACTGAAATTTAACTAACCAATCCTGACACATTGTAACACGGTTATTTATATTGTAATATAATTGGTGTAAACCAATTATATTCCACCACCTTAATTGGTTTACACGCAACAAAATTAATTATATAGCAGACAGAAACAATCACAGAACCAGACAGAGACCATGCAAATACATACAAAACAATACAGAAGCGAGGATTTCACAACTACATCTATACAGACTTAAAGGTCTTCCAGGTGTGTCTATTGATAAGTGAGTTCTTACCAGACAGAAAACTATCCAACTAAATTTCCTTTCAGATCTTCTAGGCTCTTCCCTTTCTCTGGAGGTGATAGGAATATCAGGACAGGATTGTATTCCTAACAGCCCAATAGCACCTTATTTCAATGTGACTAGTTTGGAATGTAAGGATGTGACCATACATTTCCCAGTTTATGGCTGCCTCTGCTGCTTAGCCGAAGGCCTTAGCCTAAGAACCAGGCCTCAGACTGTCCCTTACACATACAGAGAGTGATTTTGATTCTTTCTTTTATACCTCTATAACTAGCTAAGTGATAAGAATACACCTAAATTCTTTAAGTATAGGCCTTTGCAGACAGGCCTGAATATCTATATCAACAAACACCACAATCCCATTTTAGAGTCACTTTTCAGAACAGAACTGCGCATGAAGCTATTTCCTCCTCTGGATTTCATGGTGAGTCCTGTCTCTGCAGCATCAGGCTTTTTAGGCTATAGGATTTCAGGGAGGGACTGTCTTTGTCTATGGGCTTTGTACAGCACCTACCATACGGACATATTTTAAGTATATTTCAAATTGAATTAATTACTCACCATTCAGAAAAAAAGGAGATTATATCTACTTAAGGTATTGATGTGGCCCCTGTTATCTGAGCATCTCAGTCTGTAACGTAGTTACCTTCACAACACTCTGTGAGTTAGGGAAGTACCTTTATCCCCAATTTTACAGCTGAGAAACCGAAGCAAAGAGAGAGTGAGTGATTTACCCAGGGTCCTACAAAAAATCAGTAGCAGAGAACTGGACCTGTGTCTCTCAAAACCCTGCCCAGTATTACATAGGGATACTGGGGATGAGGCGGGTAAGTAGCCTCTTTCTTCCCAGAGCATAAACACAGCTGCAGGGAAAGATTCCCACCAAGTGGTCAAGAGAGTACTGGGGAGAAATTGAATCCATCTACTCCGCCCACCAGTACTTCTTGATTTATCAGCAACAAACAGGGACCTTGGCAACCTGTGAAATGAAGATGAACCATCAAGTGAACCATCAGGATCAGTGAACCAATTAGAGAGGCTCAGCAGCTGATCCTGGGCCCTATAGCAGAATTGTAAACATCCCGCAGACTGCAGCTCTAATTACTGTAAAAGCTTTGCAGCCCATTGTTTGTAAATCTAATTGCAATACTCTTGGTTTTGTCCTGTGTCAAGGATTTGCGTTTATGTAATTTTAGCGTTTTTCTCTATTTGCTCTCGCCCTCCCCCAGTGTTTAATCTGCAATTAGAATGGTCTCTGAAGCAAGAAACAGGCCTTCTGCTTTCCCTGAAGTATCTCTGTGTAAAAGCTTACAAGATTTCAGGGAGGGGGAGGCTCTAAATAACATGGAAGCAGCCTGCAGAGACAGAATGAAATCCTATTCCTTATGTACAGAGGTGTACGCCATCCCCTCAGAAACTGATGCAGTGACACTTTAGATTTTGATGAACTTCTGGCTAATCTGGCTTCTCTGGTTTTGAGGATAGTGATTTTTATAGGTCCCTGCTAAGGCTGCTGGAGTTAAGCCTTTGTCAGCATTTATGTTATAAATCCTATTCTTCAGAGGCTTATAACTCAGCTGTGAAAATTGGTTCTGGTTTGAAAGTTGGAATTAAAGTTCTCATCTTGGGAGACAGCTATTTTTTTTTTTTTTATTATTTCCAGAATCTCATCAAAAGTGTCTCAGCCCTTTATGATGCTGGAGAAGGATAGTAAAATACAATATTTTGCACTTCTATTGCATCTTTTCTCTCAAAGGCTCCCAAAGTTCTGACCAAAATAAATGTACACATAACACCACTAAAATGCAGCCACCTCTGGATGTGGAAGCCAGCCAGTGGTGTGGGGAGAGGAGATTTTTGGCCCAGGATACTGGGGCAGACCCCACCTTACCCTACCCTTATGAAAACTAACACTGGATCTTCTGTGTTCATGTAGATTGTGCCTATGTGACCTCAGTTAAGGTCTATTTCAAAAGATGCTCATATAGAAAACTACACAGAATTCAGTGTATCTACCTTGGAAGGATGAAGAGCTGAGTCACTCCTTTGAGAATTTGAATTTGTGACTCCAGCAAGCCTGGGGATTGAAAACTAGCTATGCCGTAAATGGCTGGAAACAGCCCCTCAGCTAGAAATACCTGTTTGCAGTTTCAGCTTGTTTTTCTTGTGCATTAGCAGGATTCCTGCCTACAACTTTAAAATCTACGGCTAGCCCGGCTGAGTAGTGGCAGCATGGCCTCGCTTGGGCTTTGAGTCCGTCTCACGTTTCCCACAATGGCAGGAGACAGGAGTGCTGTGTGTGTGAAGAACTCAATAGTTCCGCTACTTCACATTTAACTATGGTTTGTAACCTGCCCTTTAAATCAGCTTCTGTACCCAGTGACTGGAAAATAGCTAATGTAATGCCAATATTTAAAAAGGGCTCTAGAGGTGATCCCGGCAATTACAGACCGGAAAGTCTAACATGAGTACCAGGCAAATTAGTTGAAACAATAGTAAAGAATAAAATTGTCAGACACGTAAAAGAACATAAATTGTTGGGCAAAAGTCAACATGGTTTCTGTAAAGGGAAATTGTCTTACTAATCTTTTAGAGTTCTTTGAAGGGGTCAACAAATATGTGGACAAGGGGGATCCAGTGGACAAAATGTACTTAGATTTCCAGAAAGCCTTTGACAAGGTCCCTCACCAGAGGCGCTTATGTAAATTAAGTTGTCATGGGATAAAAGGGAAGGTCCTTTCATGGATTGAGAACTGGTTAAAAGACAGGGAACAAAGGGTAGGAATAAATGGTAAATTCCCAGAATGGTAACTAGTGGTGTTCTCCAAGGGTCAGTCCTAGGACCAATCCTATTCAACTTATTCAGAAATGATTTGGAGAAAGGGGTAAAAAGTGAGGTGGCAAAGTTTGCAGATGATACTAAACTGCTCAAGATAGTTAAGACCAAAGTAGACTGTGAAGAACTTCAAAAAGATCTCACAAAACTAAGTGATTGGGCAACAAAATGGCAAATGAAATTTAGTGTGGATAAATGTAAAGTAATGCACATTGGAAAAAATAACCCCAACTATACGTACAATATGATGGGGGCTAATTTAGCTACAACGAATCAGGAAAAAGATCTTGGAGTCATCGCGGATAGTTCTCTGAAGACATCCACGCAGGGTGCAGAGGCAGTCAAAAAAGCAAACAGGATGTTAGGAATGATTAAAAAGGGGATAGAGAATAAGATGGAGAATATATTATTGCCCTTATATAAATCGATGGTACACCCACATCTTGAATACTGCGTACAGATGTGATCTCCTCATCTCAAAAAAGATATACTGGCACTATAAAAGGTTCAGAGAAGGGCAACTAAAATGATTAAGGGTTTGGAACGGGTCCCATATGAGGAGAGATTAAAGAGGCTAGGACTTTTCAGCTTGGAAAAGAGGAGACTAAAGGGGGATATGATAGAGGTATATAAAATCATGAGTGATGTGGAGAAAGTAAATAAGGAAAAGTTATTTACTTATTCCCATAATACACGAACTAGGGGCCACCAAATGAAATTAATGGGCAGCAGGTTTAAAACAAATAAAAGGAAGTTCTTCTTCACACAGCATACAGTCAGCTTGTGGAACTCCTTGCCAGAGGAGGTTGTGAAGGCTAGGACTATAACAGGGTTTAAAAGAGAACTAGATAAATTCATGGAGGTTAAGTCGATTAATGGCTATTAGCCAGGATGGGTAAGGAATGGTGTCCCTAGCCTCTGTTTGTCAGAGGGTGGAGATAGATGGCAGGAGAGAGATCACTTGATCATTATCTGTTAGGTTCACTCCCTCTGGGGCACCTGGCATTGGCCACTGTCGGTAGACAGGATACTGGACTAGATGGACCTTTGGTCTGACCCAGTATGGCTGTTCTTATGCTCAGTCTCCAGGAGATGGGACTGCTTTGAGCTGTTCCCCTAAGATCTCCTCTGCCACAGCCAATTCTGACTGGCTATGGTGAGGCCAGGGCCAAGAATGCTGGAGAGGGAGTAAGTGGGATGGAGGGGAATCTCAGAGCATCAGCTTGACATCAAATCAGTTTCTTAAAGGGACAGGGGTTAAAATTGACCTGCTCTTCCTTGTCAGTGGTTCCCCATTGCAGACCTTAACGGCTGGATTAATTCCATCTGTTATTTCTCACTTAAAATACAGAAAACCCTCCTGCTGCACAGCTTACTGTTAGACCCAATGACCAAACCAGTCCATGTGCACTGTCATCGTAATCATGCAAGGGCTTCCATCTACCCTATAAACAACCCTGATGACTCCCAATATATTACCATGTAATCACCAGGCCACACACAATTTTGTGCCTAATAAATTACCACAATCTCCATGCCATTCATGCCTCAGTTGGCCTATAAACCTGACAGTGAGAGAATAGGAAGCCTCAGTTTTTGTTGGAATCCTTCTGCCCAGTTCAGGTGTGCTGTCCCATGCTGCTCAGGTAGAAAGATCGTTGTTATGATTTCAGGCAGTGAAGGCAGAGAAGTAAAGCAGGAAGTGTGTGGCACAGGGGAACCTTGCAGCTCAAAGAGGGGCTTGGGGGATTCCTTGTAAGAAATAACTTTACAAAGTGACTGTAAAAATGGTGCCTTTTTACTCAGCAGATCTGCTCCCTCCTGCACATGTATGAAGAGCTAAGTCTGCTGACTTTAGTGGGGGGAAAATTGTATTTATTAATTTGTCCTAAAGTTAGCCCAAAACAGCTCTGGGAGTGTGAGTTTATTCTTTACTGGTTTACACATTATCAACAGAATTATTAACATCTGTGATAGGGCCACTTGTGCAACTCCATTATCTCCAAATTATGTCCTCACTTATGCCTGTGTAAGCCTGCTGTAGGTATAAGGTAGCACAGATGTAGGTGTATTTGGCCTACAGAACCTTTACTGCTGGTAACGCTGCATGAGCCAGAAAGCTCACAGCATGACTTTGCAGCGCTGGCAATTAGGAAAACCATCTTTTTAACTGTAAACTGAGCACACATGATCTGCAAGTCATTCAGGCACTCTAAATGTAAAACTGCTTGATGCTGTTTTTGCACAGTCACTTTCCAGACTGGAATGGCATGTTACTTTCTGACCGCAATTGATTGTAGGCACAGTTTTTTAAAAACTGCTTAATTTTATGCCTGCAGTCAATTGGGGTCACAGTTTTGCAGGCACAAGTGTTAAAACGTGACCATCTAAGTACCTAATTTTTCAGGAAGTTTCTCACAAATCAGATAGACAGACATCAAAATTCTCTCACTTGGGAACACTATGGAGTGCAGATGGGAAAACTGGAAATCAGACTGAGTTGCCTTTTGAAAGCAGGGTTTTCATATCCCAGCTGAAACCAACCAACCAAGAAATGTAGTGCTGAGGCTGAAACTTCATCCCTGCATCATCCAGTTGTGCCCAGTTACTTCTCCAGACTCTACAGTGGGCCAGTTGGTGCTCCTGCTGAAGCCGGTGGAAAAGCTTCCATTGACTTCATGGGGCTTTGGCTTAGGCCCCGTGGGCTCAATTATTTCTTGCAGGAGTGATGCATATCACTGCATCTCTTGAAAAATCCGCTCCCGTGCATCCATATGGAAGGGCAGCAGCTGACTTTCCAAGACACTCCGGCCAGGTCTACAATATAAACTTACATGGGTATAACTGTGTCGCTCAGGGGTGTGAAAAATTCACACCCATGAGCAACGCAGTTATACTGACCTAACCCCTGGCATAGACAGCGCTATGTCAACCAGAGGGCTTCTCCCATCGATATAGCTAGCGTCTCTCGTAGAGGTGGGCTAACTCTGCTGACGGGAGAAGCATCTTCACTGTAGTGCTACAGTGGCACAGCTGAACTGTTGCATCTTTTTAAGTGTAGAGCTTCCCTCGGTGATGCGTGTTGCTCAATGCTGGGCGCCATTGAACTTCTTGAGCTGATTTTCCAATGGTCAGATTTGACACAGTTTTTGTTTGTTTGTTTGTTTTGTTTTTTGGCCAGATTTGACATTTGCGGGAGCTTGGGGTACTCGGCATATCTGAAAATCTAGCTACTTACCTGTGCTGTAATGCTTAGACATAACAAGGTGAATGCCTACTTATGCAGGGGAAATTGTAAAAGATCTAAAACATAGGTGTTCAACCTGGGGGCTGTGAACAGGTCCAGGAGGGTTGTTGCTAATCTTCCTTTCTGAATGAATGAATTAGAAGCGGTCCTGAAACTTCTACTTTTGTGACATGGAGACACCATAAAAAAAAAGGTTGAGAATCACTGATCTGAAACAACTACCAAGATTGAACTATATTTTGACAGGTAAAACTGATCCATGCTGTACCTATTCTGTGGGTAAATGGAGGACTTCAATCTGTCGGAATGTCAATCCACCACGTTGCATCAGCATGAAGTTCACTTATAAAAATATAGGCCGCGGTTTTCAAAAGTGACTAGTGATAGGAGAGGCAGTAGAGCCTAGTGGCTAGATCAATGGTCTGGGACTCAGGAGACCTGGATTCTGTTTTCAGCTCTGCCACTGATCTGCTTTGTGATGTTGGGTAAGTCACCTCACCTCTTCGTGCCTCAGTTTCCTCCACCAGTAAAGTGAGGGAAGTGATGCTGATCTCCTGGGTAAAATGCTGATGACCAGTGCTATATAAGGGCTGCATGTCATTATTGGTGTTACTGTTTGGGTTGCCTGAATATTTGGGTGCCCATCTTGAGAAACCTTAAAGGCACCTGATTCACAGAAAGTGCTGATCATCCAAGTAACTAGTAGTTTTTGAAAGTTTGGGCTTTATACCTATTTTTAATGAAGGGTTGTTTACTTCTTATTGTACACGAACCTGAGGCACACTTTTGTGTTACCCTACAAGCGGTTTTGTTGTTTGTTCAAGTTCCTGTTTATTCTGCTTTTATTGAAGTGGATAAATATGTCTAAATCACACAGCAGTTAAACTGGTCTCCTACCTCCCAGGCCTCTCCTTTACCCATGAGCTCCTGCGTCTGCCCTGTCAGAAGCTGGGTTGCACATTTAAAGTACTGATTTATGGTAAGTGTTTTCATAGACCTCTGCAACAGCATCCCTGATATTCTCAGAGGTGAATGGGAATGTGGAGGAACTAATTATAGTGTACTTGGTGTGGGAGAGAAGAATGAAAATAAGAGTGTCTCCTGGGGTGCTGATAAGCTAAAGAATCGCACACTGTTGTAATGATGTTGTACAGGAGCTGTTATTTTACGTTCATGTTCCCTTGAATAGAGGTCTTGCTGGAAGTGTCAAATACAGGCACAAACAAAACCCCAGCACTGTATTAAACTGTCTAGCTGTAGTCAGAAAAGTGCTGCTGTAAATATGACAGGGAGGCATTTATGCTCTATTAGTACCTTATTAAATGTTGTCCATTTGCAAGTCAAAAGATTTATTTTTCCTCTCAAAGTGCCAGCACTGCAAACTCAGGGCCAAATCCTGCCTTGCCATCTCTCTGTCATGCTGTGGGGGGAACAGTAACAGTCGAGCAGAGGGTCTGTCTGCCCAAAGGCCGGTGCTGACTGGGGATACCATACTTTGCAGTGCACCTTATCCTTGCTCGTTCACTAGTCTAGCAGAGTAGGATTTGATCCTTAGCTTGAATGTCAGATCCCTGGTTGTTTTCTTTCTGACTCTTTTACCATCACCAGTGATAAAGATTCTGTCATCAGAACTCGGCTGACGCTTTTGTCAATGATGCATGAGGCAGAGTAGAATCCAGCTCACTCTTCCAAAATTGTGTGAGTTCTGCAGCACTAACCATAACATCTTGGTTTCATCAGTTAAGTCAGGAAATCTGACTCAAAACCATGTTAATAAGAATGTGTGCCATTTTTACATAGCAACTGGATTTTTGAGGAGACTATTTATACAAATAATCAAATCTGAAGAGGAATTTTTTTACACTGGAGCAAACTTGAAACATAATTCCTTTTACAAAAAGTAATTGACTGAACTAAGTATTGTCTGTATTTCTGCTCAATTGAAAATCGTCCCGTCCCCCCCCCACACTTCATCCTACAACGATGTCATAATCCTGCATTCATGACCTAATAGTCTCTTGTTATGGAAATAACTGTGATGTCACACATGCAGCTCGTGATGTCACAGCAAGATCCAGTAGTAAAGAAATGTTGTGTTGGAAGGAGCAAGCTCCTGGGAGGAAGCAGGAGCTAATGATTAAAGCAGGGGACTAGGAGTCAGATTAGATCACCTTGGTATCTGAGCACCATCATGTGGTTCATTAAGTGATGTGACTAACATCTGACATATGTGGCGCTTTCCTTCTTTCTTACCGGAATGAAAATGTGTGTGTTACTTTTTGAATTTGATTTTAAAAAGTATGTGTCACACTGTCTGGAGTGGTGCAGGACCATGCCTGGGTGACTGCCAACATCAGGGTGGACTATCAAAAGCAGGGAAGACACCCCAAACGAGTTGTATGTTCTATAACTAGATTTCACGAACCAAGTAACAAATGTGAACTCCTGAAGCACTCTAACAGTCTTACAGTGGAGTCAGACAATTCTCTTGGGCACTTCAGTCTATCTTGCTACCCAGGGGGAGGAGGGGTGGCTGAGTGGGGGTGCAGGGACACATGGGGATGGGGGAGAAGGGGGTGGCTGAGTGGGGATGCAGGGACACATGGTGATGGGGGAGGGAGAGGCAGCTGAGTAAGGGTTCATGGCCACATGGAAACAGGGGAAGGGTGGTGCAGGGACAATTGGGGATGGGGGCAGATGTACCTGATTGAATGGGAGAGGCTAGGGGTCAGCCAGGATCTACATGGGTGAGGCTCCCAGCCTCCCTAATAATTTCTCCTTTCCCTCCCCCCCCCCCAAGCCCCCTGTGTTCCGTAGTTCTCCTACCCACACCCAACAACCCTCCAGGTTCACTCCCAGGCTCCTACCCACCAATTACTTCCCTTTCCTTCAGCTCCTCTGTTACCTCTGACTCCCCCAAGCTTTTGCACTGCTTCTGATGGATGCTTGAAATATGTTTCTGTTCTGTAGTTTAAATGAAGTATTACTCAAAGTTTTGTATTAATATGCCTAGTAAGGAATCTATTTGTCAAAAAAAAAAAAAAAAATTTCCTGAATCTTTTTTGGTTGTCTGTATTGTTACAGACCTACTCGCTGACTGGTATTTGGAAATAAATTACCAAAATTGAAACTGGCATGATTATATTGGCAAATAAAATATGCAAAATTCTAAAATATCATGTACAGAACTTTTAAGTTTTTGGTGCAGATTTCTCCTAGGAGGAGGAGTTGTAGTAACCTGTCCACACTGAATGCCTCTCAGGCTAACCCAGGTTGACCCTGGGAATCCCTGCTTTTGTTTCCTAACTCCAGTCCTTTGAGAGTCCAAACAGCAAAGAGATGAAGAATTTTCATGTCAGCTCTAAGAACAGGAGTACTTGAGGCACCTTAGAGACTAACAAATTTATTTGAGCATAAGCTTTTGTGGGCTACAGCCCACTTCATCGGATGCATAGAATGGAACATATAGTGAGGAGATATATATACACAGAAAACATGAAAAGGTCGGAGTTGGCCAATCAACTCTAAGAAGCTAATTAATTAAGATGAACTGTTGTCAGCAGGAGAAAAAAAAACTTTTGTAGTGATAATCAAGATAGCCCATTTAAGACAGTTTGACAAGAAGCTGTGAGGATACATGGGGAAATAGATTCAATGTGTATAATGGCTCAGCCATTCCCAGTCTCTATTTAAGCCTAAATTGATTGTATCTAGTTTGCATATCACTTCAAGTTCAGCAGTTTCTCGTTGGAGTCTTTTTGAAGCTTTTCTGTTGCAAAATTGCCACCTTTAAATCTGTTACTGAATGGCCAGAGAGGTTGAAGTGTTCTCCTACTGGTTTTTGAATGTTATGATTCCTGATGTCAGATTTGTGTCCATTTATTCTTTTGCGTAGAGACTGTCCGGTTTGGCCAATGTACATGGCAGAGTGGCATTGCTGGCACATGATGGCATATATCACATTGGTAGATGTGCAGGTGAATGAGCCCCTGATGGTGTGGCTGATGTGATTAGGTCCTATGATGGTGTCACTTGAATAGATATGTGGACAGAGTTGGCATCGGGCTTTGTTGCAAGGACAGGTTCCTGGGTTAGTGTTTTTGTTCTGTGGTGTGTGGTTGCTGGTGAGTATTTGCTTCAGGTTGGAGGGCTGTCTGTAAGCGAGGACAGGTCTGTCTCCCAAGATCTGTGAGAGTGAGGGATCATCTTTCAGGCTACTTTGTAGATCTTTGATGTGATAGAGAGGTTTTAGTTGGGGGCTGAAGGTAATGGCTAGTGGCGTTCTGTTATTTTCTTTGTTGGGCCTGTCTTGTAGTAGGTGACTTCTGGGTACTGTAAATCTGTTTTTTCACTTCAGCAGGTGGGTATTGTAGTTTTAAGAATGCTTGATAGAGATCTTGTAGGTGTTTGTCTCTGTCTGAGGGATTGGAGCAAATGTGGTTGTATCTTAGAGCTTGGCTGTAGACAATGGATCGTGCGGTGTGTCCTGGATGGAAGCTGGAGGCATGTAGGTAAGTATAGCGGTCAGTAGGTTTCCGGTATAGGGTGGTGTTTATGTGACCATCGCTTATTAGCACAGTAGCATCAAGGAAATGGACTGCTTGTGTGGATTGGTCTAGGCTGAGGTTGATGGTGGGATGGAAATTATTGAAATCATGGTGGAATTCCTCAAGGGCTTCTTTTCCATGGGTCCAGATGATGATGTCATCAATGTAGTGCAAGTAGAATAGGGGCATTAGGGGACGAGAGCTACGTCAGCGTTGTTCTAAGTCAGCCATAAAAATGTTCGCATACTGTGGGGCCATGCGGGTACCCATAGCAGTGCCACTGACTCGAAGGTATATATTGTCCCCAAATGTGAAATAGTTGTGGGTGAGGACAAAGTCGCAAAGTTCAGCCACCAGGTTTGCCGTGACATTATTGGGGATACTGTTCCTGACAGCTTGTAGTCCATCTTTGTGTGGAATGTTGGTGTAGAGGGCTTCTACATCCATAGTGGCCAGGATGGCGTTTTCTGGAAGATCACCGATGGATTGTAGTTTCCTCAGGAAGTCAGTGGTGTCTCAAAGATAGCTGGGAGTGCTGGTAGCGTAGGGCCTGAGGAGAGAGTCCACATAGCCAGACAGTCCTGCCGGTAGGGTGCCAATGCCTGAGATGATGGGGCGTCCATGATTTCCAGGTTTATGGATCTTGCGTAGCAAATAGAATACCCCTGGTCAGGATTCTAGGCATGTGTCTCTACGGATCTGTTCCTGTGCTCTTTCAGGGAGTTTCTTGAGCAGATGGTGTAGTTTCTTTTGGTAATCCTCAGTGGGATAAGAGGATAATGGCCTGTAGAATGTGGTGTTAGAGAGCTGCCTAGCAGCCTCTTGTTCATATTCCAACTTATTCATGATGACGGCAGCACCTCCTTTGTCAGCCTTTTTGATTATGATGTCAGAGTTGTTCCTGAGGCTGTTGATGGCATTGTGTTCAGCACGGCTGAGGTTATGGGGCAAGTGATGCTGTTTTTCCACAATTTCAGCCCGTGCACGTCGACGGAAGTTCTCTATTTCCTTCTTCCAGAATTCAAGCTAATGGGACGAGCTTCCTTGCATGTAGCACCTTCCCAGGTGAGAGGGCCATTAACCCAGCCTTTGTATGGTGATGTTTCACAATGGCCCACTTAGTTTTGATAGTCCTCCTTGATGGGCGGTGAACCACTCCTTCTGCCTGGGTTCACAAGTTCAGAGCAGGCATTTTTACAGTTCTAAAGCAAAAGTTACATACTGCCGTATAGCATGGGATACAGACATTACAAGTAAAATTAATGCAGACGGCAACTTACAAGCATTTTATATCTCCTAAAGACTGAATACATCTTACAAGTCTAACACCTGTCTTGAACAATACTAACATACATGTGAGCTGGTCTGGTTTCCAGCTCTGAATTTGTCAGTGCTCAGCCGATGACTACAGCCTTGGCAAAAGTTGGCATCTGGTCTACTAGTGTCACAACATGTATGTTGTGCTATCAGGGTTCTTATGTTCCCTGCTCTGCTACTAGCTTGCTGTAGGATGTTCGGTGAGTCATGTAACGTCTTTGCCTAGCATCTGTATTTGTAAAATGGGATAAGAGATACTTTGTAAGAAGCTTTGAGACCATCGGATGAGAAATGCTACCTGAGTGTAAAATATTATTCTTAATGCACACACACATCTTCAAGAATTAGCAAACCTTGTAAGAAAAATAATGGCAAAATTTGTGCATGGTAAAAGGATTTATAATTAATCTTAATATGGCTTACATTTTTGCCCTTTTGTATGAAAAGTCCCTCCAAGGCACGATGGTAACTTATACAGCTGTGTGATTGTAGTTCTTTGCCTAACATCAGCGTATGGTGTTTCAGGGTATTTCTGTGAGCAGTGCACGGAAGGAGCCACATACTCGGACGCAGTGATATCTCCTAATTTAGACACCACTAAAATCATGAGAGTTCCCCATGCCATGTCGATGTCAGACTGCACAGCGGCTTGCTGCGATCTTTCGGGTTGTGACTTGTCCTGGATGTTTGAACGGCGCTGCTACATTGTGAACTGCCAGCATAAAGAAAATTGTGAACCCAAGAAAATTGAAACAGTGAAGTCTTACCTTACGTTTGTACTTAGGCCTTCTCAGAGGCCAGGTGCATTGCTAGGGTATGGACAGGTGCTGCCAAATATGGTTCACTCTGTGGGACTACAGGGTGAGCCCTCTGAGGAAGTGAGTAACCTGAAGGAGCTGTCTTTGCTGAGTAAAGACCACAGCTTTGAGGAGATACCTGAATACACTGGTGACTACAGGGACTTGGAACAGGACCCCTTTCAACTGAGCATCAAGCACAAACAGAAAGAGAGCACTGATTACATGGACTGGGGCCTCATGGTGGCCAGTGAAAATGGCTTCAACTCTACAGTAGCTGATACCGAAGACGACCATGAGGATTTGGCTGAAAAGCAGAGGGAAGGCAGTAGACTGGAAAATCTCATGACTAAAAGTGGGTCCAATTCAAACTCTGTTTCTATTGAACACGCCAAGGAGAAGCTGCCATCTCTCGCTGAGATGACACCATTCCCAGTGGAGTCCACTGAAAGCAAAGCAGCTAGACAACCACCTGTACAAGCCAGTGACAACCTGGGGAAAGAGGTAGGGCTGCCTCAAGATCCCAGAAGTAGTAGTGAAGTGTGCACCATAATGTTTTGCTTTGTAGGCCCTTTTCAAATCAAAATAGATTAATATAGTATCCCTAGAGGAAATCAGTGTTTCGTTGTCCACTACTATCATGTGACAGTATAAGAAAATACTGTGCTCTTTACAAACAAACAGCCCTTCTCCTGGCTAACGTAATTGCAATGCAATGCAATGCGACTTAGATTAAGGGAAGGCACTCAGATAGCTATCAGACAATGAGGCGTAAAGCTTCTGGTAGTTGGGTATAGGGATTCCATCCATTGTCGGCATGGATCTGGGTTACAATGTGTCTGTGTGGTATTCTGGCTTTCCGGCCTTCAAAATGCATCTTCCTTTAACAGCTCCACATGCCACGTGCATTCTAATGTGCGCTAAGGCAATGTGGTCTAGGGGAGTATGCACAGGGTGGGGACTCAGAAATTCCTGCGTTTGAATCCAGGCCGTGGGACTGCGTCAGTGTGTGGCCTTGCCCAAGTTATTTCAAGTCCCGGCCTCTGTTCAATAAAATAAGTCAGTGTAATGGGTATACTAATACTTTCCTATGTCCTTGGTGTGTTGTGGTGATTTATTATTAGTTGTGTAGTGCTTTGAATATGTAAAGCACCATATAAATGCTAAGTATTATTAACGGACATTAAAAGTAACAGGAAACACTGCTTTTAACCCTAGAAGATCAGTGTTCAGGTACTTATGAGTAGATAAGGATCGTTACCCACAAAAGTGGACACACCCCCTGCCCTGAAAAGCTTAGTCTTAAATTAAAACTAGACACAAGTGAATGTGACAAACTATATGTTAATAGCCATATCTTTGAATTGTTCTGCATGTGGAAACTCCTGTTGAGGTTGAAAGCAGTTTCTTAAAAATATGCTGGGAGAATATGGGCCTTCATTGGTAATGTTTTTCTTCATGGTCAGGATATCCCAATGACACACATTGCTGGGCTCAGTTTATGCATTATAAATAATGTATATCTGAATAGGAAAAATGATTGATTCATAATAATTTTACCCTTACTTTCCCCTTATAGGTTCTAACACCTTCCCATAATCCTCCTTCAGACAATCTGGAATCTACCCAAGCTATTGCAGAGAGAACTCAATTCCCAACAGCAGCCCCCTGGAGTCTGACACAAGATGGGATCACACCACTTCCAGCTAGTTCTGTCATCTCTCAGGCCACTGTCATGCAGCAGGTCCCATCTCCCACCACTGCTGCTAAAGCAGGTAACTTTTTTCTTCAAGGCAGAACTTTTAAAAATAAAATGAGAACTGTTGACTCCTCCTAAGGCAAATAGCCCTACTCTGATTCCCAGACAGTGCTGACACTGAGCGCCATGTTGGTGGCTCCAGTCATTTCTGATTACCAACTTCAATGGGGCAGTGCAGGTTTTTACCAAAACACAGCTTATCAGCACTTTAAGATGGTGACACAGGTTGCATGGGAAAACCCCCCTGAAAACCAGAGTTCATTGGTTTATCTTTGGCAATGGATAGTATGGAAATGCTTAGAAGGCGCTCTCAGTTGAGAAGGACTGGCTGTGAAATGAGCCTCCAGAGGCGAGCAGGCTAATTTAGAGTCTCGCTACTTTTACAGCGTGCTGCAATCCTGGCCCTGTTTGATTAAAGCTTTCTCACTCTGGGTATATCTAAACTGCACTCTGAGCCAGGTCCTGGGAGACCCAGACTTTTGGACAAAGTGTTTCCAAGTCCCCACTTCGTTGTCCTCATTGCATTGTAAGCCTGGGCTTACAGTTGCTGGAACCGGGTCTCACAGCCATGTTATCACGTCCATACTGCACTACTCAGCCCTTCTGACTCAGGTATGTGGCTTGAGCTGCATCCACGCTGCAAAACGACAGGCTTGGACCCAAGTCACAACAGTACTTGGGCTCTGACCCACTCCCCAGCAGTGCCCTAGGACCCAGTCCTGAGTGTTTGCTGACCTGAGTCAGATTGGTTTGCTTGTGGGCAGCAGTGGGGCTTGGACTCAAACCTGAGTCAGAGCCCAGACTTAATATGCAGTGTAGTCATTTACTCCCTACCTGCTATGGAGATGACGATGATGATGTCAGTGTGCAAATATATTTCCAAAAGTCAGTGTTTTGCTCAACTGTTAGAGGGCAAAACTTGAATTCAGCATGGAGGAGACTGGGAAGAAGGGGAAAGCCTGAATGTGTGCTGTTTGCTCCACTCTGCTCATGAGAGTGCCTGGCAGAAGAGCCCTGCACATCTCAGTAGAGCCATCAGGGCAGGGATTTTTGCAGAATTTCTCTCTTGAGCCAAGCGTAGCCGGCCTGGACCCAAACCTGCAGGAACGCAGGACCCTGAAGCAGGTGTCAGTCTCCCCTACCATGACAAAGGAAAAAAAGGGACAAAGGGGCCTCCTGAGCAATGGGATGAGCCCCACCTCAGACAATGGTGTGTGGCTTCAACCACAGGCCAGGCAGCTTTTTCCCTGCTCCCTCCTGCCTCTCCTCAGTAGCATCCAAGGGAGGGAGAGGGCTGAAGAAGACTCAAAATGGGACTTGGGAGAAGTCAAGGGGCAGGTAGCACTGAACCTCCCTCCCCCTAGTGTTTCCTCAGAGCTGCATCTTTACTTCATCCTTTTAAGATTAATCAAGTGCTGCCATGGAACCACAATGTGGTTCTTAACACACTGACTTTGCATCCCTTTGAGCCCCTCAGGAAGGTATCCCTGTATTTCCTCTCCACCAAGGATGCCTTCCTGATAGACATCACCTCCACCCAGAGAGTGTAGAGTCTGGGGCTTCACCTATTGAGAAGCAATATAGCACATTCTACAATGAAAAGGTGGTTTTCAAAAAGACCCAGCCTGTATCAGAAAAACTAACTCAGGTTTTCAGAACTGAAGAAATTGTGATCCTGTCCACCCAAGAGAGAAGCTCTGGCATACATTGGATGCTCGTGGAGACCTCAGCTCTAAATCAATTGCATACAGGCCTTTTGCAAGTTCAGTGCTTGATCTGCTCTCTATCATCCAAAGAAAAGAGAGCATCAAAATCTACTATTTCAAGATGGTTGGGATAGTGCATATATGAAGCCTTTCAGACAAGAACATCTCCAGCAACCAGCATCAAAGCCCACTTGCTCAGAGTGGTAGGAGCTTCCTGGGCTGAGAGATCTTCTGCACCAGATGATGAGGTCTGCTGGGCATACCTGCTCAAAATGTACAGACGACATTTGGGCATCAGCAAATGCAGCCTCTGGTAGCAGGGTGCTCCAGGCTGCGGTCTCTGAGTAGTGGGGAAGGATTATAAATCCCTAGGTATATATAGTTCTGTTTGACTGAACCCTGCCTGAAAGTGCACTGCTATATAAATCCCATTGGTTAAAGGATCTGTGGACCTTGTAGATTGAAGAGTGGTTTGAAGGAAGAGAGGAAGAACTCTTTGTGGCCAAGAAGTGGAAGACTGTTCCTAGTGGGAGGGCAGCATGAAATAAGATGCAAAGCATACGGTCACCTTTTAGCCAAGCTGTGTTTTTCCATGTTCTCCTGCTATTTCCATGGACTTTGAAAATGTGACGCTATGAGTAACCTATTAATCATGTCAATTGCGGCATCATGCCAACCTGTAAAAAGTACACAATTGGTGGAAAAGCGAGCTCCTATTGCATTAGTAAGTGTTGTTGTGTTACTTTATTTGGTATAATCTTTTTTAGTTCTGACTCGGCTGGTTGTGATTTCTTTGGAATGCTTCCAAGAAGCATTAGAAACTGTTCAGAAGCCTGTTATCAGAATCACTGAGAGTTGTTTGACTGATGACTCAAACGCATTTGATTGAATTTAGGGCTGAATTGTGCCTTTAAGCACAACAGACACAGTTGGGTTTGGTGGTCTGTGTAGAGCTATAGAGGCAGAGCAGATGCAATCAGAGGCATCCTGCAGGAAAAAGAGTGCCTCAGGGCATGCTAGGGAGAGTGCATGCAGCAGTAGCACTTACCTGTAAAAAAAAAAAAAAAAAAAGTCAGCACTGACCTCCGGGTGCTAGCAGGTCTGCAGGAACTGACTTCTCTGAGTCTGCCTGGCTATGCCTCTCAAGATTTAGACTGCTTCTTAATTTGCTAACTGGTTCCTGGTCTGTATTCTGGAAGCATCATGTATGGGGCGTTTGGAGGATGCTTCCTTTACTTTCTTCTTTCTGTAGTGCACATTTACAGGGTTAGCCAAAATGTGGCCCTTAGTTTGCTGCGTATGTTCCCTCTATAGGCATCTGATGGAAATGGAAAGCTAGTGACTGGGAAACTTGAGGAAAAACTACATATAGATTGAATGCAGCCATGGTCAGGTTCTCATACATGTCCTTTCTAATTCACCACTGTTACCTTTTAGTGTCCCAAATTTCCATACTTTTATTAAGGAAAAACACATTGGTACTGTGGGGAGGAAATTATGATTTTTATGTGTTCAAAGCAAAATGAATATACATGGTATACTCATGTAAAAATCACAAACATCGATTTTAAAACAAAAATGAGTTAATTCTGATTTCATCTTCAGGGGGAGTCAATCTCAAGTGTAGGCTGGTGAGAGAAGATTAAGCCGTAATCAAATTTATCAAGAAAATGTAACTCTTCCCCATCTTTCCCCAGAAAGTTGTCACATGATGTATAATAAATATGCAATCCCTATTACAATTTCTTTTTCAAATCAGTTTCCCCTTATTCTGTTTTTTAAAAATGCAATGCTTTCATCTTCTTCAGATCCAGTAAAAGAACTCGTGGTGTCAGCTGGAGATAATTTACAGGTGACTCTACCAAAAAACGAAGTTGAACTGAATGCCTTTGTTGTGCCACCACCCCCAACAGGTGAATTTAACAATCTTTTCAAACAAGGAGACATAAAATAATGATACATCAACACAGTTTGGCGCTGAGGCTGTACGTACAGCCACAGCTAGGAGGGGATCTAGGGGGCAGAACTTCCCCTTCTAATCTGCGGAGACAGTTCTCTGTGGCACCAGCTGCAGAGGGGCATTTCAAAGGGGTTTTTAGAGATTAATGGAGGAATGGAAAACCTGTCTTATGAAAGGAGACTCAAAGAGCTTGGCTTGTTTAGCCTAACCAAAAGAAGGCTGAGGGGAGATATGATTGCTCTCTGTAAATACATCAGAGGGATAAATACCAGGGAGGGAGAGGAATTATTTAAGCTCAGTACCAATGTGGACACAAGAACAAATGGATATAAACTGGCCATCAGGAAGTTTAGATTTGAAATTAGACAAAGGTTTCTAACCATCAGAGGAGTGGGGGAGCAGTGGGGGCAAAAGACATCTGGCTTCAAGACTAAGCTTGATACGTTTATGGAGGGGATAGTATGATGGGATAGCCTAATTTTGGCAATTAATTGATCTTTGACTATTAGCGTAAATATGCCTGATGGGATGTTAGGTGGGGTGGGATCTGAGTTATTACAGAGAATTCTTTCTTGGGTGTCTGGCTGGTGAGTCTTGCCCATGTGCTCAGAGTTTAGCTGATTGCCATATTTGGGGTCAGGAAGGAATTTTCCTCCAGGTCAGATTGGCAGAGGCCCTGGGGGTTTTTCGCCTTCATCTACAGTGTGGGGCATGGGTCACTTGCTGGAGGATTCTCTGCACCTTGAAGTCTTTAAACCATGATTTGAGGACTTCTAGCCTATGTCTGAGCTATTGGGGGTTTGTTACAGGAGTGGGTGGGTGAGATTCTGTGGCCTGCGTTATGCAGGAGGTCAGACTAGATGATCGTAATGGTCCCATCTGACCTTAACGTTTATGACTCTGATTAGTGGGTGTGTTTTTTGTGTTGAGCATACAGATTAATTAACCATCTCCTCTTCTGGAGCTACACTGATTTACACTAGGGAGGATCTGGACTAATATGTCCACTTACACTGTCTGCTGGAAACAAATTTAGGCTGAGAACACTAAGCTGAACTTTTCTTAATGCTGTTGGCTCCTGGTGCAAAGAATGAAATCTTTGTGCATGAGTGTTTAGCACCAGGACAGTTCAGGAGCTGGTGTCAGTGACCGTGAGGAGAGTAAGTACTCATGCTAAAATGCCTGCAGAATCCCTTAATTTGCATCCCTCTTCACCCACCACCGTTCATATCACTGAGTTACAGCATGTTGCAGCAGCTTGACACGTACTGTATGGAGCAATGATTCAAATCAGACTCAAACATCAGAAGTTGGGTCCCAGAAGGATTTGAGCTGGTACCAGTGCTGTTCAACCTATTCATAAATGATCTGGAAAAAGGGATAAGAGTGAGGTGTCAAAATTTGCAGATGATACAAATTACCCAGGATAGTTAAGCCCAAAGCTGACTGTAAAGAATTACAAAGGGATCTCACAAGACTTGATGACTGCCATTTTCCTGCCCAATGTTGATAAATGCAAGGTAATGCACATTGGAAAACATAATCCTAACTATCCATACAAAATGATGGGATCTAAATTAGCTATTGCCATTCAAGAAACACATCTTGGAGTTATTGTGGATAGTTCTCTGAAATCATTTGCTGAATGTGCAACAGGAGTCAAAAAAGCTAACAATGTTGGGAACCATTAGGAAAGGGCTAGATAATAAGGCAGACAATATTATAATGCCACACTATAAATCTATGGTACACCCACATCTTGAATACTGAGTGCAGTTCTGGTCATCCCATTTCAAAAAAGATATATTAGAATTGGGAAAAGTACAGAAAAGGGCAACAAAATTGATCAGGGTATGGAACAGTTTCCATATGAGGAGAGATTTAAAAAGACTGGGGCTGGTCAGCTTAGAAAAAGCCGACTAAAGGAGGATATGGGAGAGGTCTATAAAATCATGAATGATGTGGAGAAAGTGAATAGAAAAGTGCTATTTACGCCCTTCACATAACACAAGAACCAGGGGTCACCCAATGAAATTAATATGCAACAGGTTTAAAACAAAAGGAAGTACTTCTTCACAAAACATGCAGTCAACCTGTGAAACTCGTTGCCAGAGGATGCTGTGAAGTCCAAAAGTATAACTGAGTTCAAAAAAGAATTAGATAAGTTCATGGGGGATAGTCAATCAATGGCTATTAGCTAAGATGGTCCGGGACGCAACCCCATGCTCTGGGTATTCCTGTGCCTCTGAGCGCCAGAAGCTGGGGCTGGATGACAGTGGATGGATCTCTCGCTAATTGCCCTGTTCTGTTCACTGTCTCTGAAGCATCCAGCATCGGCCACGGTCTGAAGACAGAATACTGAGCTAAGTGGACCATTGGTCTGACCCTGTATAGTCGTTCTTATGTTTTTATTAAGTCATTGCTTCTGACTATATTATTTTGCATTGTAGACATTCAACCTCATTTCATTGTTTCCCCATGTGTCTGTATAGTTGTTTAAATGGAAGGCAAGGCTAATAAGTACTGTACCATTTTTCACTCCCAGAAACAGCCTACAGCTATGAGTGGAGCTTGATCAGTCACCCTGCTGACTATGAGGGTGAAATGGAGCGGAAGCGTACACGGACACTGAAACTTTCTCAAGTAAGCGAGATTGGGTCATTACAAAACCTAAGCCTAATTTCCCCAATACTAATTTCCCCCTACTATTACTCCTACCTTCTTGTCAACTGTCTGAAATGGGCTACTCTCATTACCACTTCAAAAGATATTTTTCCTCCTTTGGTATCCTGCTATTAACTGAATTGTCTCGTTAGACTGACCTCACACTTGGTAAGGCAACTCGCATCTTCTCATGTAGTTATACCTGCTCTGTATTTTCCACTCCATGCATCTGATGAAGTGGGTTCTAGCCCACAAAAGCTTATGCCCAAATACATTTGTTAGCCTCTAAGGTGCCACAAGGACTCCTCATTGTTTTCACTCTCATAACCGCTGCATGAGATTTTTTCAGTCTGCATTGGAGGCATCTTTGATTTGGTCTGAGTACTTCAGTTGCGCTTCCCTCAGCATGTTACCAGATTGGCTTTAGGATTGTTGGTTTATAAATCAATTCTAACTGCTATCCAAAAAGCTACATCCTCAGCTAATGTGAATCAGGAGAGCTCTGCTGAAGACCATGGAGCTGTTACATGTTCAGTTTACATCAGCTGAGGATCTGGCCTAACATTCCTCAACAGAAAGAAAAAGTTGGTGAGCTATAGCGTTAGAGTGAAATGGGACCCTCCTGTCCTTCTAATTTATATGTTATGCATCCCAGAGAAGTTTATTCTTGTTTACTGACTGTTAAGGCTCCCTTGTTTCCTCTGCCCATGTCAGAGTCTTCACTAGGCATATAAAGTTTTTCAGAGGAGTCTGATCTTTTAGGGCAGGGGTTCTCAATCTTTTTCTTTCTGAGGCCCCCCCCCAACATGCTATTAACAACACCACAGCCCACCTCTGCCACAACAACTGGTTTTCTGTATATCAAAGCCAGGGCCAGCATTAGGAAGTAGCAAGCAGGGCAACTGCCCTGGACCCCACACAAGGGGCCCCGTGAAGCTACATTGCTCAGGCTTTGGCTTCAGTCCTGGATGGCGGGGGCTTGGGGCCGCGGGGCTTCGGCTTTCTGCCCTGGACCCCAGAGAGTCTAATGCTGGCGCTGCATGGTGGACCCCTTGAAATTTGCTCATGGCCCCGCAGGGGACCTTGGACCCCTGTTTGAGAACTGCTTTTTAGGGGAAAGTAAATGTGTCTTAAATGGCTCCTTCTCAATCGCCACCACTGGGCAATGACCAGGTAGGGTGACCAGATGTCCCGATTTTATAGGGACAGTCCTGATATTTGGGGCTTTTTCTTATAACCCTCCCACCCCCATCCCGATTTTTCACACTTGCTATCTGGTTACCCTATGACCAGCACACTTTGTGCATGCCTTTATAGATGGAGGCCTGGATTTCAAGTCACTTATTTACAGTCTGACGGGCAAATCTTTAAATGTTCAGATCTCTGTGACATTCCTGCCTGTAACTGGAAACACTCTTTTCTATGCTTCAGCTGTCAGTAGGCCGCTATGCCTTCAAAGTGACCGTTTCTGGTGAAAACGCATTTGGAGAAGGATTTGTAAATGTCACTGTCAAACCAGGTAAATCAGTTTGCCGGAATAGTAACTACATTTTTCAACACAAGGGCTCGTTTACCACCTTTTAAAAAAAAAAAAAAAGCTTCGTTAGTGGGTTAAAAGAATAAGTAGTCTCCTAACCCAACACACACATTTGTATTCAGTCCCACACATTTCTTCAGGGAATTTTTTTCTAAATTGAATTAAGTGCAGTGTGCAGAATCCCAAGCTGTTCCAGAGCTCCATGCACCTATGGGGAGGGGCATTATTTCACCTGTCTGTCTCCCTGAAGACCCCGTTTCCCCCTCTCGCCCCCCAATAGTGAGCCGCTGAGGGCTGTGGAAGGGGCCAGTTCAGCCCCCAACAAGTTAAAGCAGCCACAACACTGATCTAACGTAGGCCATTTGGGACAGTCTCCAGGGTAGGACTGCTGGAGCACAGTGCACTCTGACCTAACATCCTTTCCCCTGCTCTGCCCTACAGTGCCCCAGAAGGTACAGCAGGTATTCTAGAGCTGCCTGTGCTAGCTTTGTCACTAGGGCATTCCCCTACATCAAGGGAATTCCTAGATACTCCAATGGGGTGGCCTTAAATCCACTTAATGTTGCTAGAGTGGCCCACAGGGGACTTGGCCTGGGCTAAGGATCTGGACCAGTAGTGGTATATGAGCATATCATTCATTCTCCCTAATCACTCACAGTCTGGCTCCTAAATTTAAGGTTAGAGGGACTGTTGTTTTACAGACCTGCAATATGGCTCCAAAACTGCCTGGGTTACTTCATGTATCCAGCAAACTGCATTGCGACTCTCAAAATTTGCAGGAAATCAATTTTCTGGTAGTGTTAGACAATATATTGAGCAAAGCTGAGTGGCTTTCTCCTGTTTAATTATCTAGCTCATAGTTCTTTAAGAAAACACCATTTTAAGTGCTGTTCTTTAGCTTCTCATCATAGAAAATAATACATTGTTAGGTGCAAAGTTTCTATCTGATTTCACACAAAACCTCCATTATTTTCCCCACTGCCTAAGCATTAATCTTCCTGCTCACTGGTTGGATGTTGATTTGCCTATAGATTTGGCAGATAGCAATCTCCGCAGAATAGAGTTCTATGCACAGGTCTTCTTTAAACATAGTTTTCTGTTCCTCTTTTTCACACAGCAGTCAGAGTAAACCAACCACCCGTAGCAGTTGCTTCCCCCAACGCACAGGAGGTGTCTTTGCCTACAACTTCTACCTTCATTGATGGCAGTCGTATGTACTGGGCAACTCTTTGTTTTTATGCTATGATCCTTATATAGAATTGTAATGTTGTTGTTTCTTATGGATGGTAAATTTAATTTATTACCACCATCTCCAACATATCATATAAGAGTCTCGGCACTATATGTTTATAACATTACATCCTCTATCTCTGTCCTGCTGATGAAGTGACACTTGGTTATGATGTTTGTCAGGAAATTTGAGCCCCATTGTTTCAGTTCTAGTTTTTGTTTACCTTTTATTTTTTAAAAATTTGAAAGCTTCGCTCACTAGATCCATTTTCAAGTGGAAAGCAACATGGGCATAGACTTTGGCCTTAATTCTCCACCACTTTGCAGTCATTTATGCCTGGGAATGTGAGTGGGGAATGCTATCAAGTCAGCATTCGTTCACTCTTACTGGTGGTAGTGTTTTACATTCACTTTGCACAGGGATAAGATCCTGATTCACCTAGGTACTTAAGACATGCCCAGCTTCAAGCATGTGAGTGGTCCCACTGAAGTCGATGGAACTACTCATGTGGTTAAAGTTAGGCATGTGTTTAAGTACCTTTGCTGAATCAGGGCATATATGACTAAACAAGGTGCATGGCAGGAGATACTCAGGCTGAACATGTATAAGATGTGAGGCTGAATGAAGTTCGTTATGGAATAATCCACTCTTGAGCTCTCTTTCTTTCCTTCTACTCTCTTCACCCACAGAAAGCTCAGGCAATCAGACTTCACATAATCAAGTTGCATGGGGAGGTTGGGAAGATGAAATGCATCCTCCAATTTGGGGCCAGGGTGCAGCCCCCTCAGCTGCTTCTCCACTTGAGCAGTGTGTTGGGGGCCATTGGACCCACAGACCTACTAATCTCATAGCCTGTCCTTCCTCCAGTTCCCGTTGTCATCCGTCATGGCAATCTGTTCATGGCCAGTATGGAAATCTCTCCATGTGACATAGGGGATGCTGAGACCTCTTCTACAACCGCTTTTCTTACTCTTCACAGCTTCAGTATAGAGTTAAGCTTTCTGAAGGCTCCTGCCTGCCTTTGCTCCTTCTGCTTTGTGTTGAATATCACTCTTATTCTTCATCATCATCTGAGCCGTTCTTTCTGTTTTTATTGGTGTTATTTAATCACCAACCCTTGGGCCCCAATCATGCAAACACTTCCACACTTGCTTAACTTTACATGCACAAGTAGTCCCATTGAACACACAAAAGCCAATGGAACTACTTGCATATTTTAAAATTTAAGCAGGATTGAAGTTTAAATAGATAGCTACCCTAAGTGCTGGAGTGCAATTACCTATGGTCTCTTTGGTATATTATATCCTTTCATAATTTATTTTTCCCTTTTAAAATGGAATAAGGAAGCTAACTATACCCCCTTCTAAATGTAAGTGCTGTATTATACACTTGTTGCCATTTAAAAAAATCAACATTTACCTCAACATAACCAGGAGTTATCATATTCTAAGTATAGGGAAATACTGCTGTGTGTCAGATGTTGTGGTTTAATACTTGTCAGCAAATTGAGATTGCTCTGTGTATTCATGTGTGTGTGAACATGTCTGAAAAGATAAATATAGAAAACCAATTAAAGTTTCTTAGTATGAGAGTTTTTAATATTCATAGCGCTAATACGGGACTCTGGTATTTTTCTTTAATTGGTGTAGAAAGTAGAGATGACACTAAGATACTGAGCTACCACTGGGAGGAAATTAAAGGTCCCTTGCGAGAACAGAAGGCATCAGCTGACACGCCTGTTTTGCACTTGTCTAACCTTGTTCCCGGAAATTACACTTTCCGGTAAGTGGGCTGCTTTCCCTCCTCCTGTGTTTCAAGTCTCACATCATGATTTTAATTCAAGATTTTTTTCTTTTTGTATGTCCTTTGGAGCAGGAACCAACTTTTTGTTCTATTTGCACGGTGCCTGGCACACTGGGGTTCTGGTCCCTGACTAGAGCTCTTAGGTACTATGGTAAAACAAATAATAAAACAATATTCTTTGTGGTGATGTTTGCCTCCTCAAACAGAGGGCTATGTCTTTGACTAATTATTCCCCTCAGTTTAGCTTGTTGCAGAATCTGAGAGAGTAGGATAATGCAGAAACACTTACATGGATTTCACACGACTGACATGTTGCAGCAAATCAAAATTTGCTTTGCAGCGTGGTGTTATGCAAAATGATACATCAGAAACGCAACACCCGCCCTGCCCCAATGTTTTCTATAATTGAGGAGAGACTATTTTCATTATTTTTCATTCCACAAGTTGGCAAGTGTCCTTGGTATCCGTATGTAGTCAGCTGTTGTAGTCAGGCTCTAGAACTAACTGTAGACAGAATGGGATTAGGAGACTCAGCACTGCAAAGCATTCTGGTGAGTCAATATTGCAAGAATCATTAACTTCTTCAGTAAAGCCTTTTCACTGTTACCATTTGCCTCCCAGCATAGCCTGCTGAAACTGGAGCCAATCCAGGTTTCTGTGCAACAGCAAAGATTGTCATTGTAATTCTGAGTGCTTGTTCAGTATGATAAACTCTCCATTTTCTAGCAGCTTTTAGTTTAGGGCCCTGTCTTGCACTCCCTTTATAGGCAGAACTGTCATGGACTTCACCGGGCGATTTGCCCGCTAATGCGAGCTCTAAATTTAATATAAAATTGCTTCTTAACATAACAGAACATCATTGAGGTGTTGGAACTTAGAGTTCACGTACATGTGTGTAAAGTGTGGTGCTCTATGCAAGCTTTGTGTGCTAATACTTGCTTAGGTCCATATTGTGTTCTCAGTTATGCAGATGTAAGTCTGGAGCTGCTCTAATGACTTCATGAGTTACTCCATATTCTCAGGGGTGTAAATGAGAATGGAAATTGACCCATTGCCCATATTGGGGATGCTTCTAGAATCCCTTCCGAATAAGGATCTTAAAGTGCTCTTCATACAATAATTAAGTCTCAAAGGACCTATGTCAGGTGACCATTTATTATACGCATGTACAGGTGGGGAAACTGAAGTACAGAGACATTAAAGTGACTTGTCTAAGGTTACAAAGGCAATTTGTGGCAAAGCTGGGAATAGAACACTGAGCGCCTACCTTCCAGTCCTTTTGCTTTCACTGCAAAGCTATCCTTCCCCTCATGATAGAATCGCTTTACACTAGTTTTGCCCAATTTTGTGGACAGGTTCAAAGTGCACTCCCTCTAAGTGTTCCGTTATGTACATTAAATACACCCGAATTCAGTTAAAGATGTGTTCTGATACCACAATGAGGAGCACGGTATAAATGCCTAAACCAGGTAGCTTTACCTCAGAAGTTCATTCACTTGTAGATTTAGATCTCAATCGTAATTTAACGTATAATGGGATTTCCATTTTGTTTGTTAGCAGTAATATAGCTTTATACGTCATTGTTTTGGTATTGTGACTTAGCCTCCATTGACATTGTCTTCAAAAAACTTGGAGGATGCTAAACCCCAATAAAGTAAATAATTTTAGTTCCACAAAGGAAAAAGAGGACACTATGAATGTTAATTTCTTCACCTCTGCTATGTCTGGTATCTAATTTCAGAACTTCTCAAACAATCTTTTCTTCAGTTATTAACAGGAATTAGATGGGGAGCTAAATCCTTGGGTTCTTACTCAGTAAGTGTTAGGAATTTGGGACTTGGGATGAAATATTGGCTCTGTTGAAGTCAATGGGAGCTTTGCCATTGACTTAAATGGAGTCAAAATTTCATCTGTGGTCAAGAACAGGGAGAGTTTAAAAATTTCAGGTATATTTTCAGTACAGTGCAAGGCAGTGTTTGAAAATCGTTGCCGCATCATTTACCTAAGACCTGGATTTCCTTTGTAGCAGTTGATCACATTAGAAACACTTTACATCCGCGTGGGAAAGTGCTCTTGACTTTGCTTTGTTTTAGGTGTTATTTTTGCCATCTCCTGCTGCAGGAGAAACCTGGGCATCTGAACTCAGAACTTGGCAGAAATCCAAACTAATGAATTTTCAATATCCTCCTTCCTCCTGTAGGTTAACAGTAACTGATTCAGATGGAGCAGCTAACTCCACAATTGCATCTCTGACAGTCAACAAACAAGTGGATTACCCACCCATTGCCAACACAGGACCAAATCAGGCAATAACTTTGCCCCAAAACTTCATCACGCTGAATGGAAACCAGAGCAGTGATGATCATGAGATTGTCAGCTACGAGTGGTCGCTTAGCCCCAAAAGTAAAGGCAAAGTAGTAGCAATGCAGGTAAGCTTACTTCTTGTTTAATATCAAAAGCTTGTTTTATCTTTGCTTCTAATTTCAGCAAATAAATACCTAGAAATTGTCACTCACCACATTTGCTAGTTGTTACTTAAAACATATTGTTACTCCTTTTGACTCATGCAAAATATGCAGTTCTTGTATTAAATTCTTTTTAGAGTCTGGAGATGTTGTTTTAATTTATTTTGGCCATGTTTGATTTCTGTGAGCAGCTCCATTATGTGTTCCCTTTTGGTTCAACAGGAATACCAGCTCCCAGTTTCTCTCCTTGCATCCAGCTGTTAATAGCAGCATTATCCCTTCTGTCTCAAGCATTCAGGGTCTTGCAAGTTGTTTCCATTAGGAGGAGAAATTGATGGTGGAGTCAGGTATTTCTCTGACACAATCCTGTTTATGTAAAAAGAATGTACGCAAAGTCCTGTTTCCCTGAACACAGTAGGGACAGATAAGAGGACAGTTTCTTTGTTCACATTTCCAAATCTCTTTCCAGCCAGCACTCTGCCCACTCTCACTTGGCTTTTTTCCAGGGCCACATTGTAAGGTGACGAGTCATCCCTGAACTAGAGTCTGATTAAATCACATGCACTGACAGGGCCGGCTCCAACTTTTTTGCCATCCCAAGCGGCGAAGAGGGGAAAAAAAGATAAAGCCGCGATCGGTGGCACTTCGGTGGCTGCTCTACCATGCCGCTTCATTCTTCAGCGGCAATTCAGCAGCCAGTCCTTCCCTCTGAGAGGGACTGAGGGACCCGACGCCGAATTGCCGCTGGAGACCTGGACGTGCCACCTCTTTCCATTGGCCGCCCCAAACACCTGCTTCCTGCGCTGGTGCCTGGAGCCGGCCCTGTGCACTGATGAGTCATTCCGTTGCTAGGCTCCAGCCAGTCCACAAGCCAGGAACTGGCCTGGTGACTTTCAGGGCAGGTATATATGCCTCACAGGAGGAACAGTAGCCCAGTCTGCTCAATGTCACTCCAGGGCTTAGAACTCTCCCCTACCTGCCTTAGTCTGCTCCAGGCATGGCCTTGCTCCAGCCCTGTTCCTAGTCCTGCTCCAGCCATGGTCTTGCTCCATCCCCATTGTGGTTTCTGACACACATTACCAGTGCTTCCCTTGCTGGCTGCTTCTCCCACAGAGAGAGGGGGCTTCACCAAACAATACCCAGCCCCCTATGTTTGCATTCAGTCCCCAGTGAAACCCCTGCACCTACATAGATCAGCTTCTGACCAGCCGGGCATGTGGCCTATTGTTTGCATGGTGGATCCTATTGTTTCAGCTCTCTTACTCCAAAAATAAGCTTAACTGCTTATTACATTTGTCACGAATAGAATGCAGCTTTTAGATCCATCAGCTTCAGTCCCTCAACATTCATCATAACAGTATCTTCCACTCTCAGTAACATTGTACAGTCGTATTAAAGTTAAGCCAATTTACTCTATTAATTTTTATGGCTGTTTCCCTTTTAAGAACTCACTTTAATGAAAATTATCCAGGGCTTTTTGCACTCTGCAAGGCCACAGCTCTTCACTCTGCAGTGAGTTGACTTAATTAATTTCCAGAGCAGCTGAACCACAGAAGCCACTTTTGTAGGATACGTGGGCTTGTCCATGTTGAAAATGAGGATGCTTCAGGGCTTGCCAACACTGTTTTTGTATCACTATAATTATATTAGTTTAGAAGCTGATTATAATTAAATTGGTACAAACCCTTCATATGGACTGAGTTATTCCCAGTCATATAAGCACCTTTCTACTGCTATAACTGTTCATAATAGAAGGTTGCACTGATTTTTAGCTATATTGATTTCTAAATTGATTCAGTGGTACAGAAACTGTGCAGACAAGCTCTAAGTCTGAGAAATTGGGTGTCTGTACAACCTGTAACTAGCTCTGGGAGTTACTACAGCCCAAAGCAACTCCCCTGTGTGAATGGGACGCTGGCTTAATATGTCTAATGGGCTCATCAATTAGCTGATGCTAAAATGCGAGGGCATGTTACAATTTCTGCTCAAGAACTGGGAATAGTCTTCGTGGCTACAAAGCTGAGGATGTGAGGACTGTTGCATTTGCCAGTAGCTGATTTTTAGTACAGAAATGAGCTCTGGGTAATTAATAATAAAAATTACACTTTAGCTAGTTTTAAATGACCTCTTTATTCAAAGACATAGGTGGTGCTGCATCATAATTTGCTATGGTATGCATTGTTATGATGCCACAAATGATCACTTATTAATATGGTGGTTGGGAGGTGAGCTATAAAGGGCCCTTTACACACTTTTATATTTAAATATCGGATTACCATTAATTGTGTGGTGAGCATTATGAGAGAGTACCTGATGGGCAATTTACCTCTAGGACCAAATCCGATCCTACTAAAGTCAGTGACATAACTTATTATGATATTAGTGATATTAACCTTCAGTGGGTCCAGGATTTGGGCCTTCTGTATTCTAAATATTTTCTTTGTCTTCTAGTGAAAATATCAATAATATACAATAAACAAAATATAATGTTATAAGATGTCTTACTGATATGAAATAGATACCCAAACCTATATTATCTTCCCAATATGAATGCAATCTGTTTTTGCATTTTAATGACATTTTAGTTAAACTATGTGTTCATATTAACTGAGAGAAGCTGTTCTTTTTACAAATATTACATTTAAACAGCTTTGCCGTGTTTAAATAAAAGGACATATCCTCAAGGAAATGAAACAAGTTGTAATAATAATGATCATAATTTAACTTGTTAATTATGAATGTAAATGTCACATGTGCGCCACAAGAAATTATTGTTGTTCATTGCCATTGTTTTCAAAACAATCAGCAATTATAGCAAAATAAGAAATTTTAATTTGACTACAAATGAAATACTGCTGTTTGCATACGCGAGTCTGAATAGTGTACCTGAAATTTGCTTTTATATGTATTTTTCCCTTGAGACACATTTGAGCAAAGTGTTTATTGTTGTTAGTTGGCTACTATACAAAGTTGTATTGTTTAGACCATTTTGTACCTTTTTTTCTTTTTCTTTCTTCATCTCCTATAATCCTCTTTTTTACCTAATGACTAGGGAGTGCGGACTCCATACCTCCAGTTATCTGCAATGCAGGAAGGAGATTATACATTTCAGCTGACTATTACAGACTCAGCGAGACAGCGGTCCACAGCTGAGGTCACTGTGATTGTACAACATGGTAGGTAGACTGGAAACAGCTTTAGCTTTGTAGCTGATACATCAGCATCATAATTACAGCTGTTCTTGAAGGCCCTGCTTACCTGAGTCGCTTCTGCATTGAATCTCTCAGCTGGCAGACTGAGTATCCAATGATTGCTGCATCAAAGACTCTCTTGCTTTTTCTTTTAAAGGTGAACAGCAAAGTGAAAAATAAAAATAGACTAGAGCACGTCTGTTTGTGCTGAAAGCTCCCACTAAGCAGACTGCATAAGGCATTCAGCACAACTGACTTTTGGAAAGTTGAAATGCAGTTCTGTGCTGAATTTCCTGCACAGCCAGCCCGCTTAGCGAGGTCATTCGGCACATAAATCAGTGCTTCACTCAATTTTCGTTTTGCTCTGCAGTTCACCTTCAGGATTCCTTTTTGTGGTTTGAATTCTCAATAGGCTTGCTTGATAAGTGTTGCTGGAAAACTGCACTATGAATGTTCAAAGATTTCCCCTTTCAAATTATCTTCTGGATTTGAAGCTGACTGGTGGACACCCCAAATGGTCTAGGTCTCATCAGATTCTCATGAAGGTTTTCTCTGGGTAATGCGATTGCCAGACTCTAGGCCCCAGCAAGGTGGAAGGGTCCCAGAGTTTGGGCTGTAGCCTGAGCCCAAATGTTGGCACCAGAATTAAACAGCCTCATAGACTGAACCACGTGAGCCCAAGTCAGCTGGCACAGGCCAGCCGCAGGCTTTTAATTGCCATGTAGACATACCCTGAGAATAGAGTTCTATGCAGATGACCTCGCTGCAGTAAAGCTCTACTATAGCTGTTTACTGCAGTGATCAGGAACACACATCCCAAATGCAGCCCATGTCTGTGCCTTTTAAAATTGAAAATTTTGGTCTAAGGATGACCCAATATCCTGGGGAATGGGATCGTAACTGTGACGTAACGGTATCAGCAAGGATTGAAAGGAGAATCGTTTCATATTAAATCCTCAGCTGGCGTAAATTGGCATAACTCCATTGAAGTCAAAAGCATTTTGCTGATTAAGATCTGGCTCAAGATTGCTTCTTTTATAATCAAGGGCCATTTTCATGTTAGTGGAAGTCAGTGGACTTCCACAGGGCTGGATGCATCTGACCCCACGTGACCACTAGGAGTTTAAGTGGAACACAGATAAAATAGGAAAAAATACCCCGATGCTGATGGGGGCAAAGCATTTTTAAATGTTATGTATGAAAAGATGCAAAAGCTCTTTAAGTGTGATTGTGCCATGAAAAGTGACTGTAAAAATGGCACTGGTTGGGGGGAGGAGAACTCCACATGCCCTGCCCCATTCTGAGCATTCCCTTAAATGCCAGACAGAATCTGTCCCACTGTAGGGTTTCTGCAGAACTACTTACTAACACCCGGGAGGATCTTGCAGACTCTTTTATAAACCAGACCCTGGGGATCCTTGCCTTTATATTCTTTGAGCAAGTGGGCGAAGCTTATCATATAAAATCTAAATTTCTGTATTCATTAAAAATGGTCCCAGTGATTGATAACCCTCACAAGTGACTGATTAGGAAATATGTTGTATTTTTAAAAAATATTTTTACAGAAAATAACAGTCCTCCAGTAGCGGTGGCTGGTCCAGATAAGGAATTAACATTTCCAGTAGAAAGCACTACACTGGATGGAAGCAAAAGTCATGATGACCAAGGCATTGTTTTCTATCACTGGGAAAATATCAGGTATCTAGTAAAAATGAGGTTAGTCCAATTGCTTGGCTGAAAGAGTATCCAACCCTATTATAAAGGAGTTGCAAGACTGAGAATAGCTTTGGGGTTCATGCTGCTTTGCTTGGCGGAGGATGGGATTGAAAGGGTTTAAACAGAGCAAACTAATGCCCCACAATGTTGACTGGAAAACCCTTCAGCCTGTTTCTTTCACTGTAAACCAGCCCTGATCCTACAAACACTTACAAATTTGAGTAACTTTACTCACACGAAAAGTACCACTGTTTGTACACAGCCAGGAGGATGGTGGGAGGAAAGGAAGGATCGTGTTCTGATACTGGGTCCCTCTGCCTCCCCACCTCAACCAAAATATGAAAGCAAAAAGGCGTTGGATTTCCTGGATGCCATGTAATGCTGTTGCATCTACGCGCCATTCTGCTAAGTGGGATTAGCAGCGTGTCTGGTAGTGGCCTACAGGAATGTCAGATTCAACTTGAAAGCTTGTGAGATTTCTGCCTGCATCCTGTCATGAGTCATGGCAGATTAGTACAAACAAAAGTTTGTAAAAAGAATGGCAGGAACTCACCCATCTCCCATTAAAAAGTGAACCAGAGACTTGCACATCAGTAATGTACACAGTTACCACTGTATGTTCCTAGACTTCTCAGTGAATACAGGGGACTGAATGATAGTTTAAATCCCCAATATGTTAGAGTCCAGGCTTTCATCAACAGACTGCACTGGACTGTTTCTATGTTTAAGTATTATAACTTTAAATCTATGGACAGTGATTTACAATATTTTTTACAAAACTTTGTAATTGCATTTGTATGTAGCAAGTGACCAGATACTTAATAAAAAGTAACAGATACAAACTCATTCAGCTGTCACACTTGTGACACAACAGGCACCCGATTTGCTGGCACTCAGTATATTTAGTGACTGTGTGGCACTCCTATGTTTACAGCAAATGTGTCCTTAAGTGGTGTTGAAATATTAAAGCAGGAGAGTGGGAATCAGTATTCCTGGATTCTTTTCCTGCTCGTGACTTGATGTGTGACCATGGGCACCTCTGCATGCCGTAGTTTATCTGTAAAACAGGTATAAAAATTCAAATTCTATGAGCCAAATTCATGCCTGGTGTAATTCCAGTACAGTAGGTGCTTAAACACTGTGGTTATAAGTGCTTCATAAATGCAAATAGAATGAATGACGGAGTGACACGAAGGGGAGAATTTGTCCTGATTATTTTCCTGTGGTGTTTTGTTTCAGTGGGCCAACCACTGTGCAAATAGGAAACATTGACAAAGCAGTGGCAACTGTAAGTGGTCTACAGGTTGGTACCTATCACTTCCAACTGACGGTGAAAGATTACCAGGGATTAAGCAGCACAGCTACACAGTCTGTTACAGTGAAGGAAGGTAAATCAAATCACCTCTTCATGTGCAAAGCAATGCGATTTATGTTGATCATTTAGAAAATGGGAGGAAATTAGTACAGAACTAGATTACAGGTTTGGTTTCAAGGGAACTCGGAGCACCTACTGGACTAAAACCAATATCTAATCAAGAGATATTGTTTATGTGACTGTAATATAATTACTTTTAGGACTTTGTGTTAATTACATACACCAATAATACAGGTATTAATTGTTTAATAAATGTCCACGGGAATGTGTTAACCTCCGCATGTATCCTTTGTGAATAGAGTAATATTGCACTCTCAGAGTTAGCAGCCGCTGCCTGTGTGGTTAAAGTAATACTCAAGAAACACAGGCTCAAGTCCCAGCTAAAATCTCACAGTAAGTACATGTTTGTTCATCTATAGGACAGAGACAGAGAAACAGTGTTTTGCCCCACACTCATCCCTGCAGAAAACCCTGCTGTAGTTACAATGCAGTTTGTCTGCTGTCCTGCACTGTATAACAGGAGTGGCCCAAGTACAACTCTGGAGAGAAATGCAATCTATATTTCACCCTGCAGTTTACATTCATCTTTAATAGAGAGATGCAGAGGGTGGGGGTGGCCAATCCCAGCATCTATTGTTCCCTCTTGGTCTGAATATCTAGGGGCCGATGATCTCCATGGGTTTGCATCCCTGTGTTAAAGATGCACTCTGTTCTATTGCATGCAAATCAGCTGAGGCCCTTATTGCAAAATTTTGCTTGTGTGTATTCTGCCAAGTTAATTTGTTTGTAGCCTTACCTGCCATTCCACTCTGTAAATATGGCACCTTCTTACACAACAGAGCTGGCTTTTGTAACAAAAATGTGTTTTTTAAGGCTTTTTGCTCTGGTTAGCACTGCAGCGCCAGCATAGCTGGGGGAAGATCTGGTCTCTCTTCTTCATGTGCATCATCAACAGAACTGTCAAGTATCCAGGGCCGGCTCTGGCTTTTTTGCCGCCCAAGGCAAAAAAGCCTCCCGCCCCCTCCCCCCCAGCGCGGCAGGGGAGGGCGCCGAGCCCGCCTGCGGGCCACTCTCCTGGAGCTCCAGGGAGTGGGCAGCAAGCCCGCCGCGGCTCTGCTGGCGGCCGGAGCCCCGGGAGGAGGGCGGAGAGCCCGGCCGGGGCTCGGCTCTCCCCGGTGGCCAGAACGCCGGGGGGAGGGTGTCGAGCCCAGCCGCGGCTCCGCTCTCCCCGGCGTCAAGCCCGGCCGCAGCTCCGCTCTCCCCGGCGTCAAGCCCGGCCGGGGCTCCACTCTCCCCAGCGGCCAGAGCACCGCGGGGGGGGAGGGGGAGGCGGTGAGCCCGGCCGGGGTTCCGCTCTCCCCGGCCGGAGCGCCGCGCCGCCCCCCTCCAGGTGCCGCCCCAAGCACAAGCTTGGTGGGCTGGTGCCTGGAGCCAGCCCTGCAAGTATCAGAGGGGTAGCCGTGTTGGTCTGGATCTGTAAAAAGTGACAGAGTCCTGTGGCACCTTATAGACTAACAGGCGTATTGGAGCATAAGCTTTCGTGGGTGAATACCCACTTCGTCGGATGCATGTAGTGGAAATTTCCAGAGGCAGGTATAAATATGCAGGCAAGAATCAGTCTAGAGATAACGAGGTTAGTTCCATCAGGGAGGATGAGGCCCTACAAAAGCAGTTTCTCCTCCCTTGGTGTTCACACTTCAGCTGGTAGAAGAGGGCCTCATCCTCCCTGATGGAACTAACCTCATTATCTCTAGACTGATTCTTGCCTGCATATTTATACCTGCCTCTGGAAATTTCCACTACATGCATCCGACGAAATGGGTATTCACTCACGAAAGCTTATGCTCCAATACGCCTGTTAGTCTATAAGGTGCCACAGGACTCTTTGTCGCTATCAACAGAATTGTTTACCAAATTCCAGTTACACATCCAATCGGTGACCTGTGCAAACTCACTGAAGGCAAAGGAGCTGCACAGGTATTGCTGAGGGCATAATTTGAAGACAGCATGGCTGCACAGGTGTCTCTGAGGACCTCATATGAGCTGTGGAGGCTGTACAAGCGGTGATGATCAAGAAGAGAAGAACCCAGCTTGACTCTCAGATCCCAAGTTGAGTTTGAGGCTAGCACTTGTGGGGTGAAAAAAACTTTTTCCTTGTAAACTGAGAAAATCTAATCTGGAAATTGAGAGACAGAAAATATAGAACCCCACAGTGCCATGTTTACAGGGTCACTTTTCAAAGTGGGAGTACCCTTCAATAGTAATCCTGTCAGTAATGCAGCTGTTTTTCCAGACTGTAGTAATCCTGGGGTCAAATTCAGCCCTGCCGTAACTGCTTCATTGACATCAGTAGAATCGTCTGCCTTCTCTCACTGAGGCTGAATTTCACCTACTCCCTTGCTGACACTTTTGAACAGAATTATTTTTCTTGCCTTTGACTGTCTGAAACCGAGGATTGTACTGTGGAGAGGCTGTGTGTGTTTCTCTGCAGTTGTGTGTCATTTATATCTTGCACCTTTTGAGAGAAAATCCTCCTGCTTTACTGTCTTTGTGGTTAGAAAACAACATTCCTCCCCGGGCTCATGCAGGAGGCAAACACGTTCTTGTGCTTCCGAATAACTCCATTACATTGGATGGCTCACGGTCTACTGACGACCAAGGGATTGTATCGTATCTGTGGATTCGGGATGGCCAGAGCCCAGCCGCTGGTGTAAGTATTTTGAAAGTATTTAATTGGGGACAAAATCTGCCCTCTCTTGCATTCATGCAAGCCCTCTGACTTCAATGTACCATGCTGGCAGATGTGTCTAGTCAGTTGCTATAGGGTTTGGTGTTACATCTGGTTTTATTTCACAACTCTATATTAATAAACTGGTACAAGGGGTAAATGGCACTTTAATTACATTTACAGAGTATACTCTGTTCGGAGGGCCAGAGCAGTGAGGACAGAGATGCTAACGACACTAGATAAAGAGCTTAGAAATATGGCCATGTGATAGTAAAATGAGATTCATCTGGGAAAAATACGAGCTAATGCGCCGGAGGGAAAATAATGTGAAACGCAGATATTCAAAAAGGAGGAAGATCATTGGAAAGCAAAAGTGCTGCTAAAGCCTGAGGAATGATGGAAAGCAGCAAATCAGATATGAACTTGCAATGTGAGATGGTATAAGAACCCAATCTGGTTTTATCCTAGACCAAAGAGCTGATGATCTAGCTCAATAGGACGCTGGTGGAACTACCCCCAGAATGTTGAGTGTGGGTCAGAGCTCTTTGATATCAGAAAAATGGTGACAAATTGGCAGGAACTGAGGTGGGGGGAAGGAGGAGCAAAATGATTATGGATCTGAAGGGAGTGATTTATGTGAGAACATTAAAAGAACTAAATAGGCTTAGCATAACAACAGCAGAGAGTGATAAGCCTGCATATAAAGGGCATAAACACCAAGGAAGGAGAGGAATTGTTTAGAGTCCAAGGAGGTAGAATTAAGAATATGGGGATAAAATTTAAAAACAAAAATGTAGACGGAATCTTCTATTTTCAAACAAATGTGCATCTAAGTACTATATGTCTGCCTTGAACACACAATCTCCTTTTACTAGCTTTATCGAAGGTGTCCACACTGCATGGGCATGTACACAGCATTAAGGCTATATCTGTGCTGCAACTGGAGGGGCAATTTGCAGTTTGTGCAGACATACCTGTGCTATCTCTAATCTAATTAGCTTGCTAAAAGTAGCAGTGAGGGGGCGCAGCGGTGTGGCTTGTACAATCCATGCTGAAACCCACTGTGCGGTGTCCTCACTGCTATTTTTAGAGAGCTAACTAGATTAAAACTAGCACGGGTTTGTCTACACAAACTGCAGATTACACCTCCAGTTGCGGTGTAGACATAGCTTAATTAACACCTCCCATACTTGCACTGGTCCATTGTAAACCCTGGGAAGGATTCTTTCAGGGTGGTCCCTTTGTTGTTTGTTTTGAAGGTCCGAGGGCAAGCTTTGTGGTGGATTCTCTGTTGCAGAAAATTGTTAAATCAGGATCGGATGTTTTTCTAAAAGATGTGCTCTAGGAATTATTTTGGAGAAGCTCAATGGCCTGTGTTATACAAGAGCCAGACTGGATAATCACAGGGTCCATTCTGGCCCTGGAATCTATGAATTCACATTCTGCAGCTAGATTGATGTACAGCTCGCAAACTTCTGTCCTTTCAAGGAGTTTAACCCTCTGCTGCTATCTTTATTTTGCAGGATGTGATTCATGGCTCAGACCATGAGGCAGCTCTGCAGCTAACCAATCTTGTGGAAGGACTCTATACTTTTCACTTGAAAGTCACAGATGCTAAAGGAGATTCAGCTATTGACGCTGCCACTGTTGAAGTGCGGCCTGGTATGATCATTAAAAGGTCATCTATAAGCTGTGTATACCTCCACATTCTTTTCTTTGCTGCTGGCAAGATCCTGTCAGGTTAAAAATCATGGGTCTGATTCACCACCACCTTGCATTGCTATTTACACCTGTTTAAAGTGGGTGTAAAATACTGTCATCTGAATTCTCCCTTTACGTGCATTGGTGATACTATTGTACGTCCACTTTGCACAGGTATAAATGCTCGCATCCTTTTCAGTCCATGGAGAATCAGGCCCCATAGTTTTTAAAAAAGTTGCTTTCTTGATTATATTAAGACACCTTTTCTTTATTAAAACTGAAAGATGTATCTACATTACTTATTTTCCATTATTTGTTTCAGTTTTGCATTTCAGTCAGTTTGGACAGTGCAAAAGGACTAATCACTTTTACTTTTAGTCACTTACCGCTCAGTTACACTTCCTGGTTCTCACATCCAGTTGCCATGTTTGGGTGCAAAAATGCTTCCACGGAATCCTCATTTGCTTAAATAAGACTTAATTTCAGTTGGAATTCTTTAATTTTATATATATAATATATATATATATATATAAAATTATCCATCCACAAAACTATCCATCCCCAAATAAGTTGTATTAAAAAATTTAAACCAAGAGAACATTTCAATTGTTATATATATAAAAATGTTCTCTTGGTTTAAATTTTTTTATACAACTTATTTGGGGATGGATAGTTTTGTGATGAAGGCATGAGGCGGGTATTTGGGAGATCTTAATTCTAATCTTGGTTCTGCCACCGATTGCCTGTGTGATTGTGGCCAAGTCACTTAGCCTCTCTGCCATGTTTTCTTGATCTGTACAATCAGGATAATACTTACTATATCACTGGGTTGCTGTGAGGCTTGCGATGTTTGTAAAGCCCTATAGAAGGGCAAAATATTACCTGTTTTGTTCATTCCCTCTGGGGCACCTGGCATTGGCCACTGTCAGAAGACTGGATGCTGGCTTAGACGGACCTTTGGTCTGACCTAATATAGCCATTCTTATGTTCTTATTATATTTAACAAAACCTACAATTATCAAGTTAAATTTTGCCTCAAAAATGTGTCAAACTTTTCTGTCCCAAGTTTATATTCCTCATTTAGACTCACTTAAACACATGCTGTCCCAGTAATGATGGATTTAAGCACATGCTTAAGTGCTTTTCCTGACTCTGGACCTTAAAGACTGATGAGACAGCATTTAGGGAGGCTTTTAGGAGAAGGTGATATCAGGCTTGTTTTACATGGATCACATATAAATGAGTGTGAGTTCACTCTCAGGGTTTTAAGGACTGAACTCAAGCATTGTGACTTAACTCAGTGGCTCTCAACCTTTTCAGACGACTGTACCACTTTCAGGAGGCTGATTTGTCTTGCGTACCCCAAGTTTCACCTCACTTAAAAACTACTTGCTTACAAAATCAGACATAAAAATACATAAGTGTCACAGTGCACTATTACTGAAAAAGTACTCACTTTCTCATTTTTACTATATAATTATAAAATAAATCAATTGGACTATAAATATTGTCCTTACATTTCAGTGTATAATATATAAGCAGTATAAACAGATCATTGTCAGCATGAAATTTTAGTTTGTGCTGACTTCACTAGTGCTTTTTATGTAGCCTGTTGTAAAACTAGGCAAATATCTACATGTACCCCCTGAAGACCTCTGCGTACACCTGGTTGAGAACCACTGACTTAACTAACTGGGTCTGGCCTCTTTATACATGAGCAACCCCTGCAGGACTCGGCATTAGCTGAAAAGGTTAATTGATTCTTATTCCTGTTTGTAGAAACAGTGCTGGATTGTAACTAACTGGGGTAGAGGGTAATGAGATAGAAACTTAGTTAATTTTGAAACATACCAAAATATCTAAGTACCCTTCCAAGTTACTATTTCGCCCATAAAGATCAAGGGTAGGGGAATCTGGGTTACTAATCACACCCTTCATTCAATACTGAAATATTTACCAGTCTCGGAAAAAAAAACCCCAGTGTGTTTTTGTTTTCTCAGACCCTAAAAGAAATGGTCTGGTGGAGTTGATTTTGCAAGTTGCAGTTGGCCAGCTGACTGAGCAACAAAAGGACACCCTGATGAGACAGCTAGCCGTGCTGCTGAATGTCTTGGATTCAGACATCAAAGTTCAGAAGATACAAGCCTATTCAGATTTAAGGTATGCAGATATCAGGATGTGTGAGATTATGGAGGTGACAGCTCCCCTGTGACATCATAAAATAAAAGTTAAAATATTGTGATAGATGCTAATGGGTTGCATGTTAGGGGTCATTTGTGTATAAGTACCTAGGGAAACTACAGTAACTGCACCCAGAGAGTCATTAAGGGATATTGTACGGCTTAAAGCACTCTTCTTTGCCTGGGCTGTTAGACCTTTCTGAGTTTCTTTTGCGTTGCAGAGAAGCTGCAAAAATTGTCTCACCGTCTTTTCCAAATCTTGCAGTCCAAGGGGGAGTATTGGACTAGGGTTTCCCAGGTGAAAAGTGATGAGGCTGAGGGAGGAAAAGAGGCACCAGAGAGAGGGGCAGCCCAAGGTAGTTGCTTCTTGGGACAGGGCTGTTGAGCTTTATGTGAGCTTTTTGCAAAAGGGGAGATGTCTATGTGCCATTTTTTACCAGCTCTCTTCAAGGAACTAGGACTTGTATACATTTTATAAATAAGCTACACTGAGGCCAGATCTACACTAGAAACTTTTGCTAATTTAGCAATGTCAGGGGTGTGTGATGAGATTGATTTTTGTTTTATATATATAAAAAATAGATGACAACATTTCTATATGAGCAAACGCTTTACTATAGGTGCAGTTATGATGGCATAAAAGTGCTTTTGCCAGTATAATTTATTTTGCTTGAAGAACTGATATAAGTTATACCAGCAAAATACAATAAGCAGATTTTCCTTTCAAGATGGCTTTTTCACTGACAGTCTTTTTTGGGGCTGCAGGATGGCAGAAGATAGATTTTAAAAGAAAATTTTTACTTTTCAAAACTAGTAAATGAGCTTGTGGTTCTTCTTGACTCCGCCAAAGCTCATCACTAGTAGCTTTTTGGCAAGCTGCATGGAAGAGTAAAGAGAAGTTGAGAGAGATTTCCCTGGAGCATATGTTTTAGCAATAGAAGTTCTTCTACAGGTGGTAAAATCCCTGAGGTAGGAATGTGGAACTGGAGAACCTCATTTTAAAAAACCTCCCTGCAGACCCTTCTTTCACATCTTTCCCTTTATTTCAAAGAGACGGCATTTATTTATCTTGATGTCTTTGTTTCATTTACTGTCTTTTTGTCCTTCCAAAGGCTAGATGGAGTGAGACAGACTGTCACAATAAGCAAATGTTTCATTAAACAAATGTACTTGTCTGGCCGAGGTCTGTATGATCAAAGCTACTTTTTGTTTCCCCTCTAAAATTTTTGATGCCCCAGGTGCTTTAGATGGTTTTTCACAATCAGTATTGGGGGATCTCGCCCCCTGGGAGAGCAGAAGCTCACTGAGCATGCTCAGCAGTCTACCTGGCTTCTGAGTAGCCTGGAGAAGTGTGTATATATCGGGGTGGGCAAACTGTTTGGCCTGAGGGCCACATCTGGGAATAGAAATTGCATGGTGGGCCATGAATCCTCACAATTGGGGTTGGGGTGTGGGAGGGGGTGAGAGCTCTGGTTGGGGGTGCAGGCTCTGGGCTGGGGCTGAGAGGTTTGGGGTACAGGAGGGTGCTCTGGGCTGGGATCGAAGGGTTTGGAGAGCGGGAGGGGGATCAGGGCTGGAGCAGGGGATTGGGGTGTGGAGAGTTGCTCAGGGGTGCAGTCTCCGAGCGGCGCTTACCTCAAGCAGCTCCTGGAAGCAGTGGCATGTCCCTTCTCCGGCTCCTACACGGAGGCACGGCCAGGCAGCTCTATATGCTGCCCCATTCGCAGGCACTGCCCCTGCAACTGCTATTGGAGCGCCGGAGGGGGCCATTGGAGCATGTAGGAGCCAGAGCGAGGCCATGCCGCAGCTTCTGGGAGCCGTGTGGTGCAGCACCCAACCCAGTGCCCAAGCTGGAGTGCCAGAGCGGGGCAAGCCCGAGACCCAGCTCCCCAGCAGGCTCTAGTTTGCCCACCCTGGTATATAGGGCCCTACCAAATTCACTATCATAGGTTTTTAAAAACCGTAAATTTCATGATATCAGCTATTGAAATCTGAAATTTCAGTGTTGTAATTGTAGGGGTCCTGACCCACAAAGGAGTTGTGGGGGGGGGGTGTCGCAAGGTTATTGTGGGGGGGGGGTCGTGGTACTGCTACCCTTACTTCTGTGCTGCTGTTGGCGGCGGCACTGTCTTCAGCAGCAGTGCAGAAGTAAGGATGGCACAGTATGGTATTGGACCCTTATTTCTGCGCTGCTGCCTGCAGAGCTGGACCCTCAGTCAGCAGCCGCCGCTCCCTGGCCACCCAGCTCTGAAGGCAGAAGCGCAGAAGTAGGGGTGTTGGGATGGTATTGCCACCTTTACTTCTGCGCTGCTGCTGGCAGGGCGCCGCCTTCAAAGCTCAGCACCCAGCCAACAACCACCACTCTCTGCCTGCCCAGCTCTGAAGGCAGCACAGAAATAAGGATGGCAATACTGTGCCCCACCCCCCCAAATAACCTTGCGATTCCCCCGGCAACTCCCTTTTGGGTCAGCACCCCCAATTTGAGAAATGCTGGTCTCCCCCATGAAATCTGTGTGGTATAGGGTAAAACATACAAAAGACCAGATTTCCTGGCGGAAGACCAGATTTCACAGTTCATGACCTGTTTTTCATGGCTGTGAATTTGGTACGGCTCTACGTATATACCATGGATGCATTGAGTGGCAGATTCAGAGCAAAAAGACTGGAAATGGTTGTACACAGCTGAACCTACCACAGATTTCAGTGTAGCTTGCACATCTACTGAGACCTGACAATGCAGTTGATGGAATCTATTGAGATGACTAATCTTTAAACTGTCTTCCTAAATTAACTAATCGATCCTTTTTGGAATCTATTCAGATCTCTATGCACCTCTCCAATTTAAAAATACACTATTAGAAAATCTAATACCATCATTACAGTATTTCAAACCCCAATGACTAATTTCCAAGTAAAAGACTCCCCCCCCCCCCCCCGCCCCACCCACCCCAAAGCATCCCACCCAAATGCAGCATAACACGACATAATGATTTTAGATGGGCTCTCTCTTGATTGCCAGTCCTCCAATACCTTGATCCAGTCTTCTCAGTGATTGCAATGGGTGTTGGATCAGAATTTAGATCAGGGATAGGCAACCTATAGCACACGTGCCAAAGGCGAGCTGATTTTCATTGGCACTCGCATTGCTTGGGTCCTGGCCACTGGTCCGGGGGCTCTGCATTTTAATTTAATTTTAAATGAAGCTTCTTAAACATTTTAAAAACCATATTTACTTTACATACAACAATAGTTTAGTTATATATTATAGACTTATAGAAAGAGACCGTCTAAAAATGTTAAAATGTATTACTGGCATGCGAAACCTTAAATTAGAGTGAATAAATGAAGACTCGGCACACCACTTCTGAAAGGTTGCCGACCCCTGACTTAGATGCTTGTGGGAAAGCAGGGTAGGGTGTGGGAGGGGGCTTTGAAGTGGGCCTGGAAGTTTAACAAATGGGAGGACGAGGGAAGGAAGAGTGTGTCCCCCTCTCCTCAGCTTTCTCCCATGAAGCTGAGAAGCTAGAGAACTGTTATTGCTCCTGAACTGCATGGTAATGCAAGAGCCATGTCACTGTGATGAATTTGGTTAATCCGGTGGCAGATTAAATAATATCTATACACCAAAGACAACGATTTTAAACTTCTAATTTCCAGAGTAAGGGCTCTTACAATCAAATTGAAAAATATTAGTTCCTTGGACAACATAAATCTTAATTTTGTTTGTGCGTTCTCTCTGCAGCACAGCAGTTGTATTCTATGTGCAGAATGGGCATCCTTTCAAAGTCATAAAGGCTTCAGATGTCGCACGGATGCTGCACGTGCAGCTGCTAAAGGAGAAGGCTGACTTCCTGCTTTTTAAAGTTCTGCGGGTTGACACAGCTGGTACGTTCTGCCTGCTGCTTCCTATTTTTGAGTTTTACAGCCATCAGAATATTAATTAGCATAGCAACATGGTATAGTATGCAGGAGCTTCCTTTCTGCACTGTTTTGCATTTGGTTTTCTGAATGATGAGGCTGATAATGCTTGAAATATCTGTTTGTCTAGGACAGACTTTTGCCAGTTACTTGCTTTCCTTTTAAAGATACAAGTGGCAAAGAGTATGACGGCTGTCAATCATTTTGTAAACTAAGGCTCATTTACTGTATACTAGGAAATATACTCGGTTGGGAAACCATGTTATAACACTATACTATCCCAGCTGTGATATAACCAGAGGTGAAAGTAAGCCAGTACGCCCCGGTATGGCATACCGGCAAGAGCCGGTGCGCTGTACTGGAGCGGCCCGGCTTCCCCAGGTGGCAATTTAAAGGGCCTGGGGCTCCCAGCAGCGGCTGGAGGAGGAGGGCACTTACCGGTACAGGGCGGGTCAGGGCTGGCTCTGACCCCCCCCCCGCCCACTCCCACCCCTTCTGCCAGAAGCCCCGCCCCTTCCGGGGGCAAGAGCCGGCCCCAACCCAGCCCGTACTGGTAAGTCCCTATTTCTACTTTCATCCCTGGATAGAACACTGTTTGTTCTTACTCTGTGGATGGGACAAACGGTGCTGTAACCGTAATATAGAATTTGTGTGTTATCCCTGGTTCCTTTGAGGTTGTTACTCTATTCTCCAACAGAGTTATAATATGATTCGTTCCCATCTCCCCAGGCGAAATAGTCAGGCCATCATTGTATTATAACCCAGTCCCCTAATGTGATAAATATTCTGGTGAAGACAGGCCCCTCATATTTCTTCATAATGAGAGATCTTTTCACAATGATGGTTGGGCTTTCAAGCCAAGTTTCAAGTTTTAATCTGCCATAAAGTTGCAGTGCTGCTGGGAATTAGAACACTTCATGACACTGGGGCATTACAGATCTGAATTTGTTATAATTTATAGCCAAAGAGGAGTTTTTTATTGAGGATCAGAATGCAAGGGAAGAGATATAAGCTGTAGCTCATTGATTAATATGGCTTATTTTTTAATTTACTCCGCGAGGAAAAAACTACAGCTGTTATACTGTAAAAATTAAGTGTTTTTTTTCCCACTTTGAAATAGAAGAAAATGAGGTATAATTTTCAAATTTGTATTCACTTCATTTTTAGTTACATAGCAGGTTTTCAGGCAAAAAAAACAGCTGCTGCAAGTTTTATGTATTTTTTTTTTTTTTTTTTGGAAAGCAATTTATTTTGACTGTTTTATATTTTGATAAAATACACACATCACACTACATCTTGGTGCGTTTACAACGATTAAAAATTAACTATATGAATGCTGTGCCCTAAGAAGTTCTGATGGTACATTTATTTCAGGTATTTGTATGATGATCATTATGCTGGTGTCTGGGAACACTAATATTTCTCAAGTACTCAGGAATTCTGGAGACTATACACCATAGAAATACCAATAAATAATACAGAAACAAATAAAACTGAACTCCCTGACTCAGGTCGATCTCCAAGTCTAGTGTCAGTAAATTAACATTGGCTCCCTGGCTGGCTATTCAGTTGGATAATATATTTTCATCTTTCTGATCCCACCCACCAGGCTGCTGGGCCTTTAAAGTAAATCTGCCTAACTCAGACCCCCAACAAATGACTGGCAGATTAGGAACCAGCAGTGGTTCAGTTTATTAGTGACAGTTAAAGCAATGGTTTGGGGTATATTTGTCTACCAATGATTCATGGAAACACATCAGTGAAATTTTCACGGTTGGATTTCTAAGTGACCTTTTCATTTGCACTGGAGTTGTGGGCAAGAGAATGCACCATGCACCCTCCCGCCCCCACGTTAGCGCCTCAACAGAGTGTGCTTTACAAGTTGCCCTTTTACATTGTAATTATCTTCACCTTTGTTCTGTTCTTAGTCTGCCTTTTAAAATGCTCTGGACATGGTCACTGTGACCCCATCACAAAGCGTTGTATTTGCTATCAGCTGTGGATGGAGAACTTGATCCAGCGTTACCTGAATGATGGAGAGAGTAATTGTGGTGAGTTTGGATGACATTGTGACATGTTCCAAGAATGATTTCCCTTTCCTGTGTGTAGCAGTTCTGTAAATGTATCTATGAATATTACGCATGCTGAAAAACAATGAACAATACACGCAACTGTTCTTCCAGAACCAACCAACCAAAAAAGGAAATGCAGTCATATGACATGAGAGAAGCAAGTCCGTATGGGTTTCATCCTGCATGGTGCCAAGCACTCTAGCCCAGTGGCTCTCAACCTTTCCGGACTACTGTACCCCTTTTAGGAGTTTGATTTGTCTTGCGTACCCCCAACCCCAAGTTTCACCTCACTTAAAAACTACTTGCTTACAAAATCAGACACGAAAATATAGGAGTGTCACAGCACACTGTTACTGAAAAATTGCTCACTTTCTCATTGTTACCATATAATTATAAAATAAATCAATTGGAATATAAATATCGTACTTACATTTCAGTGTATAGTATATAGAACAGTATAAACAAGTCACTGTATGAAATTTTAGATTATACTGGGTTCACTAGTGCTTTTTATGTAGTCTGTTGTAAAACTAGGCAAATATCTAGATGAGTTGATGTCCCCCCTGGAAGATCTCTGTGTTCCCCCAGGGATACAAGTATCCCTGCTTGAGAACCACTGCTCTAGCCTGATCCATCAAAACACTTAGGGACCTGCTTAACTTGAAGCACACGAACAATCTCATTGACATCAGTAAGACTTCTCATGTGCTTAACTGAAAGTATGTGCATAATTGCCAGATGGGACCAGAGTGCTCAGCACCTTATAGGATTGACTTTGATGTAGCTGCTTCTTTAAAGGGGAAATTTATTTTTATGTAACAGGCAAAGCTTAGAAAAAAAAGACAGAGATAATGTTAGTGTAATGTATATTGCAGGAAATTCAGTCTCCTTTCTCCAATTCTTTCTCCCCTTGGCTGTTTACTAAGATTTATTTTTCCCCAAAACAGTTTGTCAGAGTTCCATTTTGTAAGGTGCAGAACACCTCACTACCACAAACCGCAGTCAAAGTGGAGGGAACTCAGCAACTTGCAGGACATTTCACAGGCCTGGGCACCTCCGTGTGTGCTGTGACCCCATTACTGGCATTAGCAGTTACATGCACAGAAGGAAGGAAGAATGCACCTCACAGTTGGAGTTGTATTACTTGTGGAAATGGAGAAAATTTGGAAATGAATAATGAAAGAAAATTGGGGGGCTCTCTGGCTGTCCAGTCCCTCAATATTACACTGTGGAAGATGATCTGCATGAGAGTTTAAAGCGATTGAGAATCTTCTAAATAATACTAGACGGTGTCATTTAAAATTTTTTTTTTTTCAAATTTTGCACAATGGTTTTAGGAAAAAAGTATAAAAATAGCTAAATGTTACTTCTGGGACACTTTGAAATTATTTTGGACCACATGGATGTTTCTGTAGATAATCCTGGTACTACACCTGCAGTTGCTTGGGAGTTTGATTTCTGCTCAGGTTAAGAGGAACAACACAGATAACACTCCACAGCATTCTGGCAGATGTGTTTTGAGCAGCATGTTTTAATACGGTCGCCTAGATATTTGTAGCAGTAGCTACAAAATGCTTGTGTTTTATACTAAACAGTCTCGTGAGTTTTAAAAACTTGGCTTTTTTATTTGACCACTTTCACCATTTTCTTAATTTTCTTTATCTCCCATGTATTACAGTTACCTCTGGAAAATAGAGTTTAGTTCTCACTGGTTTACGTTTTATTGTTTGACAGGACTATCACTCCTTTGTTAGGCATACCCCTTTGACATCCTATTTGCAATCTCCTCTTCTATATTTAGTTTTAATAGCCTTAATTTAATTAAAAATTTCTAATAGCATTCATTTAGCCAAAATACAATTCTATTCTTTGCATGGGACACAGTCTCCTACTCTTATGTTGAGAAATACATTACTCCTCAAGTACTCTGATTAATTTCTGTAGCATCACTCGAGGAATAAGATACTACTCCCCATGAGCAAGGGTATCAGAATCTGGACCCATGTGTTTTGTACATAGGGTTGCCAACTGTTTAATCACACAAACCCAAACACCCTTGCCCCGCCCTCTACCCTGCCCCTTCTCTGAGGCCCTGCGCACTCCATCCCCCCCCCCCCCACTCATTTTCACCAAGCTAGGGCAGAGAGTTGGGCGCGGGCTCTGAGCTGGGGCCAAGGGATTCAGAGTGTGGGAGAGGGCTCTGGGCTGAGCCTGGGGCAGGGTGTTGGGGTGCTGGAGGGGGTGAGGGGTGCAGGCTCTGGGAGGGAGTTGGGCTCAGCAGGAGGCTCCGGGTTTGGGCAGAACGTTGGGGTGCAGGAGGGATCTCCCTGATCCTATGATATTTTTTTCAGTTTCTTCATATGAAGGAATTCTTTTTCTAACAGCACATTATCATCAATCACGTGCCTTATCAGAGCTGTACTGTACAGAAGGTGCATAAAGGTACACGTCTCACTTGGGTGAAATGCCCAAGCTGGAAAGAACCCAGTTTGACTTTGAGATCTCAGGCTGAATTTGCTGGGCTGGCAGGAGAAAAAATATATCTTACTTACAACCTGTGACTATTTGATCCGGAAGTCTAAGTCTCAGCAATGGTAAATAGGGACCCTGGTGATGTCATTTTTACAGATTCCCTTTTAAGAGAACAACGCTCAAGTTCCAGTCAGTCTTAATGAAAAATGAAGCCGCACTCCACCTCATGGGATCAGTTATTGAGACAGTTACATTCATGATACCTTTGCACATCGATCTCTTGTTTTATTTTCTAGAATGGAGCATACTCTACGTGACAGTATCCACTTTCATTTTGGTTGTGCTCATGGTGAGCTTAGCGTGGCTCTGCATCTGCTACTGCAAGAGGTATGTGTTTTGTATTGTTTTCAGTGCAGTGTGTTTAAACGTGACGTCACTGCACCTCAGCATTAAACCACTCTGCTTGTCTCAAACACTCTACTGTCCTCTGTGGATATTTTTCTGTCTTTGGGTTTATATACTTACCCCACTGAGAAGCAGGACCCGTCCTTTGCCTGAGGTGCTCCTTGACACACTTTAAAAATACAGTTATAAAAAGAGACTACTACTGGAACCACCCACCACCTCTCCACCTAATAATTAACATATATCCTAGTCCAGTGGCTGAAAACCTATTTAAGATCTTTAAAATCCTCCCTCTAGAATCTTCCCAGTCTCTCACACCTAGATAAAGCCATATCTCCTGGAAGTCACTAAACTAGGGCTGTTTTGGACCTGGAGGAAGGAAATTATAAAGCAGAGGGTACTTCATGGAGAATGGCCATAGCTCGGCAGGTTGGGTCTGGCTTAGGTCCAAGGAAACTAGTCTGTACAAAGTATGCTAATGTTGTCTATCCCAGGAGCTTCTCCCTGCTTCCAGCTCTTTTTTTTTTTTTTTTGGGTCTGACTTGTTAACATGCTTTTTCTGATCTTATTATCAATCTCAGATGTGGCTACACTAGAGAGGCTACACTGATTTAGCTATATCAGCATCACTACTCCAGCATATCCCCTTAGGGTAAAGCAGCCTACTCTGATGGGATGGATTTTTTTCCATTCGTGTAGGAACTGCAGTAGCTATGAATGACAGTAGCTATGGACAAAGAAGCATTCTTCTGTCGACATACCTGCATCTGCACTGGGGGGGATAGATTAGCATAGCTAATAGGTCCAGGGTGTGATTTTTTTTTTCCCGCCCCTCACCGACATAGCTATGTCAACCTAACTTTTAAGCATAAATCGCGTGTCAGCAAGACAATCAGTAATTCTCTCCCAAGTAACGTGTTTGTCCACTTGGTCCTTGCTGGTGCAAGTCATTGGTGTGAATGTTTTGTTGCTTATCAAACTGCCCAGTAGAGAGACAGTTTGTTTTGATGAAACAAAAAATAAATTGTCTGGGCGTTTAGTCTTCCCCACAATGACATTTTGAGGATAATGAGACATACAGGATATTGTTTGAAAAGCTGTCTCCCTTGGGCTGCTTTCTCTGACACGGGGGTGGCCATTGTTGGACCTCTGAGACTGGCATGTGGCAGGGACTGGTGGAACTCCTGCATGGAACTGGGGCTCATCTGCCTCTCTGACTCTGTCCTCCCTTGCCTCAGACTCTGCAGAGAGTATCTGACTGGTCCAGAGATCGACGTGGAGAGAAGGGGCAGGGACTGTGGGGGGGTGGGGTCAGAGGTAGGAGATATCCTTGGCCCCATGGGGTTTATAAGTAAATGATGGCATGGCTTCCAGGGACTGGATTGTTTTTTAGATACCTTTATTGACATCTCAGATTAAGTCAGCCTGTCTGGAGAGTGCAGAGTCCAAATTATTTTTATTACTATTTATTGATTGAAATTGCAATAGTGCCCGCTACGTGCTTATCAAACAGGGGAGGTCAGTCCCTGCCCTGAAGAGCTTATCATATAAAAAAGACAGCCAGCAGAAAGGTGTGGGAAAGGGATACAGCATTCAAGCACATGTGTCTGACGAAGTGCGTATTCACCCATGAAAGCTTATGCTCCAATACATCTGTTAGTCTATAAGGTGCCACAGGACTCTTTGTTGCTTTGTAAATGAACAAGTAACTCCTAGGATAAATCCATTACATAAATTCATAGGTGGAAACCCAGATCTGAAATCTGCTCTCTGTAAGGGCTAAACCAAAATGCTGGGTCTGGACACAGTCCTAAGCTTGGGGAAAATTTTGTCCTGGAACCAAACTGTGTGCCTCAGGCCCATCTCTAGGTAGTGTAGAAGTCTGTTTCCTAGTTAAGCAGGCCCACTTTTGTCCACCATCTGCATATGAAAGGAAGACTTGCACTTAGTGGTGCAGATTCTGCTCCCATTTACATCAGCATCAATCAGGAGTGACTCTTTGAATAGGTGGAGTTACATCTGTGTAGCGATGGTGTGAGAGCAAAATTGGCCTCTTTGGCTGTCCCTGTTCAGTGTATGTGTGTGAATTTATTTACTGTGCATGAGAACTTGATTTACTGGTGGTAACTTTCCTTTTAGCAGAAAGAGGACAAAGATAAGAAAGAAAACCAAATACACTATCCTAGATAACATAGATGATCAGGAGAGGATGGAGCTAAGGCCCAAATATGGTAAGATTTATTTTTTAATTGGGACCTTTCTTAGCAGTGGATCATTAAACTCCTATGTTTGTCTTAATTTTTGTTTAAGTTATTTACTACTTCTCATAACACAAGAACTAGGGGTCACCAATGAAATTAATAGGCAGCAGGTTTAAAACCAATAAAGAAGTATTTCTTCACACAACGCATAGTCAACCTGTGGAACTCTTTGCCCGAGGATGTTGTGAAGACCAAGACCATAACAGGGATCAAAAAAGAACTAGATAAACTCATGGAGAATAGGTCCATCAATGGCTATGAGCCAGGATGGGCAGGAACGGTGTCCCTAACTTCTGTTTGCCAGAAGCTGGGAATGAGCGACAGGCGATGGATCACTTGATGATTACCTGTTCTGTTCATTCCCTCTGGGGCACTTGGCACTAGCCACTATCAGAAGACAGGATACTGGGCTAGACCCAGTATGGCTGTTCTTATGTTATGTTCTTAATTTTATAGCAGTTAGTTACAACATTCTCTTCCATACATATTTTCTTCATTTTAAAAGAAAACATGCAAACAACTTTTAACTTTGTAACATGTTAAAAAAAACAAAAAACAAAACAAACGCCCCTCCCTCCCCCCCGCTTTTCTAGCTAATACATAGCAATGTTGCATTGCCCAAATATGTCCCATTTAACTTCAATGGGCTTTGGAACATGCCCCTAGTTAACAGCTTCCATTCACAATGAAAGGCTTTGAATTTTAATTTCCCTCAGTCTAATGGGGGGACACTTGCAGTGGAGGAAAACCTCCTGAACAATAGACATCCTAAAAAGTAATAAATTCACCCAGGAGCACAGAATTTTCGTGGTCAATCTTAGAGCTGTGTGTGTGGATAGATTTAATTGATTGGTTCAAACTGTTAGAAAGGACTGTGCTGCATGATGAGATGCTTTAAATGAATTGTGAACATCTGTAGTAAAATAGAGGCCGAACAAGGCACAAGGCGCCGGCTGCTCAGATAATATCAATATGTCAATCTCCATTGCGGTCAATGGAGTATCTGGCTCCCAATATTTAGTATTTGTTTGTATAATCTTTAATATGGATGGTGGTCTGAATAGTTACTCTTCGAGGCAATGCAGCCCAGCATCACTGACTTTGCACAACACTACACTGGGGAGAGGTTACTAAATTTAAAAGTAAAACTTTCCAGAGAATCTTTTGATTTGATATTTTCAGGTATAAAACACAGAAGTACAGAACACAATTCCAGTCTGATGGTTTCAGAGTCCGAGTTCGACAGCGACCAGGACACTATCTTCAGCAGAGAAAAGGTCGGAAGAGAGAATCCTAAGAACATCATGAATGGTTCGGTCAAAAATGGAGTTTCCTTCACCTATAGCTCGAAAGACAGATAATTGAATGAGTGTAAAATGAAAGGACGTGCTGATTTGACACACCAAGAAAGTGTTGATCCACCTTTTGTTTTTCAAAATCAAAAGCTTCCTAAAATTTATCCTAACAGCAGATGAAGTAAAATTCCAGTACAGTGATGGGGGGATTAAACAGACAACTAACTCTTGTCATTTGATGTAAGAAGCACATTTAATTCCTCCTTTGCTCTGTGCTGAACTTTTATGTATAAGTGTCAGCAGACACTTTTCCTATAGTAGACCAATGAATCACAGCTATGACCCCAGCCAGGAGTGTTCTGTTACGAACAACGGTGACTGTCTGAGGCTTTGAGCTATATACAGGCTGTGTCTTTACTTTGTTTCCATCACTTGGAGGAGCTCTGTTATGTTATGTAGCTAGTGTAAAACTGTAAAAGCCAGAATTCAGCGTTTCCCTTCTAGCTTCAAAGAGAAGAGTTTGGCTACAAGCTCCGTCTTCATATACAGTTTTTAAGTTGGATACAGAAAGGGGAGGTCCATAGATAGCATTTTTAATACATAGTATTTGCCTCTACGCTCTGCTTTATGACTGTGGTTTTTAGGGTAGCACGCCTCAGGTGAAAATGCCTCTGTTTTCAAGGGATGTTTACTATCTAGCAGTTTCATTTAATCAGCTGCAAGCTAATGTGATACGTTTGTATCCTATACAAAACATATGCCCCCTATATTTATGTCGAAAAATGACGGCAGCACAGAAATCCTGCTTTTTATTCTCTTCCGTTATGATGACTGAGGCATGTATTTCTGTTCCCTCTGGGGCCTGAAGACCCAAGCCAGGGGTATGTAATAAAGAGGAGAGAGGGGCAGGGAGGACTTAGCACCTGCATGCCTCCTGCTATGTGTTGAGCACCCTAAACTTCCTTTGGCTTAAATGGGAGTTTAAGGGGCTCAGGACCTTTCAAGATTGGACCCTTAATGCACTTAAATTGAGATGGACACTAGACTATGTCGGCCGGGGAGTGTTAGAATGTGTCAAGGCTGTTACTGAGCAAAGGCTTGTAACAAAGAGCCATATAGGAAGCAGGAGCTTTGATCACACAGTAAGGATTGGTTAGGGCTGACTGACACTTTTACTTGAATATTAGAGGGGTTTTTTGTTTACTCTTTGCTAGGGGGTTGGCTGTTGTGGGTCAGGAAGAAGGGCAAGATTCTGAGTTTTGAGCTCACTGTTGTTCATAATTCAGCACCCAGGTACTATTCAGGGGTGCCATATTTGAAGCGCCCATCACGTCCTTGAGATCTGTGTAAGGAGAACCCAGGACTTCATTTGTTCATGGCTACGGTGGTGGGGGATACAGACCAGTCAGCTTAACTTCAGTACCCAGGAAGTTAATGGAGCAAATAATTAAGTAATCAATTGGCAAAAACCTAATAGGTAATAAGGTGAGAAGTAACAGCATGGATTTGTCAAGAACAAATCATGTCAAACCAACTCAATAGCTTTCTTTGACAGGGTAACAAGCCTTGTGGATGGGGAAGCAGTAGATGTGGTATGTCTTGACTTTAGTAAGGCTTTTGATACGGTCTCACATGACCTTCTCATAAATAAGCTAAGGAAATACAACCTAGATGGAGCTACTCTAAGGTGGGTGCATAACTGGTTAGAAAACCGTTCCCAGAGAGTAGTTATCAGTGGTTCAGTCAAGCTGGAAGGGCATAACAAGTTGGCTCCCGCAGGGATCGGTTCTGGGTCCAGTTCTGTTCAATATCTTCATCAATGATTTAGATAATGGCATAGAGAGTATATTTATAAAGCTTGTGGACGATACCATGCTGGGAAGGGTTGCAAGTGCTTTGGAGGATAGGATTACAATTCAAAATGATCTGGAGAAATGGTCTGAAGTAAATAGGATGAAATTCAATAAGGACAAATACAAAGTACTCCATTTAAGAAGGAACAATCAGTTGCACACATACAAAATGGGAAATGACTGCCCTAAGAGCTAAGAAGGAGTACTGCAGAAAGGGATCTTGGGGTCATGGTGGATCACAAGCTAAATCTGAGTCAACAGCATAATACTGTTGCAAAAAAAGCAAACCTCATTCTGGGATGTATTAGCAGGAATGTTGTAAGCAAGACATGAGAAATAATTCTTCCGCTCTACTCTGCGCTGATTAGGCCTCAACTGGAGTATTGTGTCCAGTCCTGGGTGCCACATTTCAGGAAAGATGTGGACAAATTGAGAAAATCCAGAGAAGAGCAACAAAATAACTAAAGGTCTAGAAAACATGACCTATGAGGGAAGATTGGAAAATATAATCCCAAGTACACATACATAATGATGGATTTTAAATTAGCTGTTACAACTCAAGAAAAAGAAACCCAATTTTTTCAATGTGCATTATTTTGTTCTTATCTGTGATGAATTTCATCTTCCGTTTTGTTGTAATTCTTTGCAGTCCGCTTTGGATTTAACTATATTGAATAATTTTGTATCATCTGCAACTTTGCCACTTCACTGTTCACTCCCTTTTCCAGATCATTAATGAATATGTCGAACAGCACAGATCCCAGATCCTTTGGGACCCTGCTGTTTACCTCTCTCCATTGTGAAAACTGACTATTTATTCTGAACTTCTGTTTCTGATCCTTTAACCAGTTACTGATCCATGAGAGGACCTTCCCTCTTATCCCATAATTACTTAGTTTCCTTAAGAGCCTCTGGTGAGGGACTTTCTGAAAATCCAAGTACACTATATCCACTGGTTCACCCATATTCACATGCTTGTTGATGCCCTCAGAATTCTAATAGATTGATGGAGGCATGACTTGCCTTTACAAAAGTCTGTCTCTTCCATAACAAATCGTGTTTATTTGTGTCTGATCATTCTTTTCTTTACTATAGTTTCTACCAGTTTGCCTGGTCAGTGACATTAGGCTCACTGGTCAAGATCTCCTTGGGTGCCCTTTTTAAATATCAGTGTTAAATTAACTACCTTTCAGTCAGCTGGTGCAGAGTTTCAGTGATAGGTTACATACTACAGTTAATAGTTTTGCAATTTCTTATTTGAGTTCCTTCAGAAGTCTTTGGTGAATACCATCTGGTCCTGGTGACGTATTACTGTTTAATCTTCTATTGACACATCAATGTGGGATGGTACTTCAGATTTTGTGGTCAAAAAAGAATAGCTCTGAAGTCAGTATCGCCCTCACATCCTCTGCAGTGAAAATCGATGCAAAGAATTAATTTAGCTTTTCTGCAATGGCCTTGTCTTCCCTGAATGCTCCTTTCGCATCTTGGTATTCTAGTGGTTCTGTTGTCTGGTTGGGAGGGTTCCTGCTTCTGATGTACATCAAAAAATTCTTACTGTTAGTTTTTGTGTCTTTAGCAAGTTGCTTCTCAAATTCTTTTGTGGCCTGCCTTATACTTGAAGATGTAACCTGTCAGAGTTTGTGGCACCTTTATCTTCACTATGATTAGGCTTTCAAATTTGAAAGGATGCCTTTTTGCCGCTAACGGCCTCCACTGCTCTGCTGTTTAGCGATGGTGGCATTCTTTTTGTCCTCTTATTATTTTTTCTGATTTGTGGTATAGATTTATTCTGAGCCTCTGTTATGGTGTTTTTAAATAGTCCTCATTCTGCTTGCAGGCATTTGACCCTTGTGACAAATCCTTTTGATTTCCATCTAACAAGCATGCTCATTTTTGTGTAGTTCTCCTTTTTAAGTTACATGCTAATACCTTTCTGGCTCTGAGAATTTGTGATATCAAATATTAATATCCTCAGTGGTCCTTAAGTCTAGCATGACTTTTTTTGTCAGGCATTCAGGACTGAATATAACAAGCCCTGAACTTTTGGATCAGTGTAATTTTTATTTCTAATAATGCTGAATTCCTGGAGTCTCTGCCCAGGCAATTCCCAGAACTGGGAGGGCAAGGCTATTAACTGGTAGGGTTAAATGCATTGGTGGAACTGAGTGGGGAATTCTGCCTATTTTTATGGACTGTACTGGACTTGAAGAACTCAAGATCCACTCTGACAGACAAAATAAAAATATTAAAAATGCCCCAGGGTGCTGGGAGCTACTCAGAAAATTCCCACACTTACTATACAAGCAGCTGAGGGTTGAGATGGTAACGCTCTACACGAAAGCATCAATACATTAATAAGGACAACCATGGCAACCATGTTCTTGCCTGCATCCCATCAAAGTTAAGCCCTGAGTGCAGTTGATATATTGAAGATTCTCACACTCATTACTAGAAGAGGCATTTAATAAGTCCACAAACTAATTGTTGCGTGGGGGGCATCCATACTTACAGAACATAAAACTACGCCACTATAAGCAAGCCAAAACCGTGTTTTTGTTTGTTGTTTTGTTTTAACCTTGGCAAAGTGCTTCTGCAGTATGAGGTGAAATTTAGGTGGACATATCTGACAAGAACAGTAAAAACAAAACCTCTGTCTTCTAATTCAACCCCTGAGCTGTTGCTGATTTTGTTAACTGTTGTTTGACGGTCATGACCAAGTTACATTTGACAAGCCCAGTCATCTCATCTCTTGTTTCACACTTTTCAGATATATTTCCAACTCCCTTCTGGGAGGACAAAAGGAACTTTAACAACCTCATTGTCAAGTGCACCAGATACAGCTGTAGTTCAGGCACCCCCCAGGTCCCCCGGGTTGCCAGACATGCTTGCCTATGTGATGCTAATTTTATTTTATTCAGCAGATTGTCTTGAGGAAATGGAAGTGCACATGCTCATGCAGGGGGATTCATCTGCAGAGAGTTTAACAGCACAGTGTGTATTGTCTCCATTCTTTATTCTACCCCTTCAAACCTGAGAGCAGCTCAAAAATGCTAGACCTTAACATTCCTCAGACAGCTCTGGCCTTCTTCAAACAATCACAGGCCAAAACCTTCAGGCCCCCCATTTAAGCAAAATTCCTGTCAAACTTTGTGGGTGTATTCCCTGTATAACGAGTGTGGGTTTTGGTCTTTGCTATGTTGAGACGATAATGGAGTAAGTTATAGTGACCTTGAGTTTCGGGTGGCGATGGTGCAGAGAAAATGACGACTGTCACCTGCTGGACAATTTATGGAAGACTGGTCTGAGAAATAGAGATGAATAGTGAGCATCCCTCTAGAAGAAGGGCGAGTGGGATAAGAAAGTGGGGAAGGGAGGTCCTAAAGCATAAGGAAGAGTTGTACTTTAGGATTCTGGACACAGCTCAGTGTCAGATCCAGGTGTAGCAAGGGAGAAAAAAGTCCAAAGGTTTGAAACTGATAGTACTTTAAATGAAAATACATTTCCCTGTAGCATAGGCAATGAATTAAGTGCAAGTCAGCCACAAATCAGTACTTTGCCTCTGTATAGAAGCATAGTGCCCTGTGTGTGGGTGAGCTATTGCAGACTTTCTAATAGGAATCTGTCTCTGGAAAATGTTATATATTGTAAATGATAATATATTATAACTGGAACCATTTCTGAAGTGATGATGTAGCCTTCCTAATAAAGATCCGTCTTTCCTTCTATGAGGCTCGGTCATGTGTCCTTGTGGATGTTGCATTCTTCTGTCTCTGAGGCTCAAGTCTGAGGTCAGAGCAGTATAGTAAAAACAATTACCTGCTTTAGCTTTTCTGTTCATATGCCAAACCATAAGAGTTAGTTTAATTGTTTTTGACCCTTCTTTGTGCTGAGGGGCAAGGAAAATATGAGAGGTAAGAATGAGTTCAGTATATTGAAGAAGAGGACAAAGAAGCCAGAAACTCAAATTATAATTGCAGCTCTCAGAGAGGGGCCGTCTATACTAGAACTGTGCAAATAACGGATTTTGTTGGTTTGCTAGCAACTACATAAAAATCAGGGGGGGGGAAATGTTTTGGGTCAACCTGACAAAGAAATGTTTCAAAGTTTTCAGTGAATTGAAGTCAAAAGATGTCATTTTGTGAGACTGAGCATTTTTTTTCCGGGGGAGGGTCAGAGTGTTTATTACGTCTTTAATAAAATCAACAGACACTTCAAATCAAAGTGTTTCACTAACTGTTTAAATAAAACCTGCTTTCTTTATCATGAGCTACGTATTGTTATAACAGAGTGCCCTTTTCAGATAAAGGGAATAGCCCCAGCCATCCCCCTGGACATGGGGGTACAAGTGGCAACTTCATGCCTTGCTACAGGTAAGAGGATGGAGCACTTATGATTCTTAAGTGTTCTGTATAGTGGCATGGCCTGTAGCCTTCAGAACTGTATAACACTTGAGCAAGCATAATCCTGCTCCCTTATACTAGGCATTTCCAGCTCGGCCAGGAGTTCTGCACTAGGGTCAGCTGCAACAAGTTTTGTCCATCCAGCATTGAAAAGTGACTTTGTTAAACAATGAAAACATAAGATTCCCTATTTTTGCCTCAGTTACAGATCAGATTTGTTTATAAGTAAAATGTCCTAATGACAAGGCGTGCAAGCTCAGTCTGCGATGTGAAAACCAAGTCAAGCTCTCCTTGTACACATGCCATTGACTACGTTCTGCCTTCATTTACACAAGTGCATCTCCATTGTTTTCAAGAGGATACATGTGTAGTTAATTGTCTTCCACAGGGTTGCATTTGATCCTATAGCTTAATTAAAATTCTGATAATGAACAGAAAGGAACAAGACCACAGCTCCCCCCCAGATGCTATGTCTCTGTAGTACTAAAAGGAGTAAATAAATCCCCCACTCTTTTCATCCATCACTACAGCAGCCAGTTATGATGCTGAATACACCCTGGGAACAGAACTGCTGAGTCAGCAGGAACTACTTTTACAGTCACAGTTTCGCTCTGAATTGTACTTTCAGGTAGGAATATGCTCAGGTGATCAAGACCGCATGACCTGATTCAGTCATTTGGAGACAAATGCTGCCTCAAAGTTTCCTAGGAAAAGGGGTCTTGTATAGGAGATGCTACAGATAACAGCTAAACTTTATCCTCTGAGTTGTGTATGCCCTACTTAATTCTCTATGAAGTTGGTCTTCCAGACATCTCAGCAGAGGGAGAAATAGAACGTACCTTATGATGTCAAATTGTAGGGTTAGGGCCAAAGTCATTTCCCTAGGGCTACCCCAAATGAAAACGGCCGTTATAAGATGGAAGGCTAGCCTAGTGCCAAGTCACTGATTACTGAGAGCTCCTTATTCACAGGATTGCAAAATTTCCTACATGGAACACTTGCACGATAGGATGAAGAAATTTACCAGTTATTTCAGACTGGTACCCTAGCAGACAAGCCCATTGGCGAGTTTCACAAAACTAAATCTGTAAAAACTGAAATGTCTCTATGAAGAGGGCAGACTTTCCAAGTTTTCCTTAGGAAGTGAATATGCAGCAGAGTGCAAGCTACTTGGCTCGTGTAAGATAGTTGTTTGATTTGACAGTGAGGTGTACAAGTCTAAGTGCAGTGCAACATGCTAGCTACTTTCTCCAAGCAGAATTCAAGTTCTGACAAATACTAGGCAAATTTTACAGATTAAGTACTACAGATGCGTCTACTACTATAATCACGCTGAATGCCACACAATATAGCAATGCACTTTTTATTGCCTCTGCAGGACCAACTTTCTAGGAAGCCTTAGGATCAAGAGCCTCCTTCACTTATTTTGCTCAACTGAACTAAGTTGGTCAAGGCAGCATGTTGGTGGGGAAATGCGTTACTTAAAAAGCATTCCTACGGTGGTCAGAAATGTTCTTGTGCCTGCTGGGAGAAAAAACAATGCAGACCTAAAAAGCTACTGGGTGTAAACTCTCTCTTGTGACAGGTCCACCATCCTGATTTAAGAATGTCTGATGTATTATTAGTTCCTGACCACCCAGGCTATTGAGAATCTTTATTACCTAGTATTTGTAAAATGCTTGAAGATGCTCAGATGAAAGACAAATGTGCAAATCATTGCCTTTTGATGTGACGTAACCGATAAATTCAAGAGATTGCCATCTGGTGGTCTAAACTCCTGTCACTTACAAAACAGCCTCTGTTGAATGTACACAGCATGCATTTCTTCCACTGTTTGGCTTATCTGAAATAAATGAAAACTAATGCAAATCTACGGAACCTGGACTTAAACAGCAATTGAGTATTAAATAGCCTAATTAACCATCAATTTAACACTTAAAAATGAATGCACACAATGTCCAATGCTTTCATAGGTTTTAGATATTTATTACTTGAAAACACAGTTCAGTTTCTTTGCTAAGTAGTACGCGTTCTTTGAACACCCACACACGTTACATTAGAAAAACGCTAGACAATGACAAACTAATCATACACATACTTGAATTATTACATTTTAGTTTGTCTTTTGTTAAAGGATCACAGTTTTTGATAAGAGTACAACATTTGTAAGAAAGATCCATTTGTGCTCTTTGATGTAGACATTACCTAGACAACCATACATATTCAAACACTGAAGTCCAGGCATGGAGGAAAACTTGACAAACTTTTTTTTTTAAAGTTAACCCAAGATACTGTTAAAGTTATGTAACAAAAGGTTTGTGCTTCCTGTTGTTGGACACAGTTTAAAGATATCTTATGCTGGGTAAAGAGTAAAAATTTACTCCAGTTTTATTTAATTCTATTCAGAGAAGAAAATCCAGCCTCATAAAACAAGATACCAAGATTTTAAGACAACCAACAGTGTTGCAGCTGACATGGAGGCAACCAGTCAGAGCAGTGCAATTTGAGTGCCTGACTGAAATGACAGATGGGTCCACCTGTCTAAGGTACTTAAAAAATTGCCTGTGTGCTTGCCGTATTTAAGCTATTGTACTTTGGGATGTAGCAAGTACTGGCTGTATTTTTGTGCAGCATCCTCTGCTGTATAAGAAATGGATGAGTAAGATACCTTGTTCTAGCTGCCCTACTTTCATATATGCCATAACACAATGCTCTCAAAAAATCAGGACACTATGTATGCTCATCTGCAAGAGTTTAAAAAGTGGTTAATATAAACATCTGTCTTCTCCTTATTAACTCCAAAAGCACACACTGCAGTTGATAAAGCCTCAGGGCCTTCATTTTTATATGTATTGCATTAGGGACTTCTGTAAGGGCAATGAATGTCCTTTCCAAACCTTGTTTGTGGCATCACTTCAGCACAATGCACTCATGCATTTTACATGGACAGTAAAGAATATGCTCCAGCCACACCCAGTGTAATACAAAAATCATCTGAACATTTAAAATGTTGAGTAGCAATTAACACTACTCTATGTGCGCTTGAGAAGGCTCTGTGAAGCTCCGCTCCACCTTGCTTTTCTGTTAAGATCAAGTGTCATTCCAAAAATAATTTCCCCCTACCTTGGTTTAATTGAATACCATTGCCTATTTGACAGGGTACATTCATCTAGAGAGAGCGGTCAGTTCACTTTCATTCTGTAATTAAATGTAAAAGTCTGGCTAACCAGCAGTTAGCCAAAAATGAAAACTCACAACTTCTACTCCCCAGCCTCTGAAAAGCCAGTTTAAAATTTTCTATAGGATCTTCTGAGGAAGTTTAGTTTGGTGAATAAAGTGCTTATTTTGAGTCAAAATAATGTTAATACACCATTATTTGCTTCACATTAAGGAACTTTTACATCACCTTTTAATGATGCTTTCAGTTGAGGCTACATGGACTAAGGGGATGACATACAAAGTCTGCCTCTGAAGACCTATTCAATCCTTATTAGGTTGTAAGTTAGATGAGTTTGGGGTTTTGTCCCACTCCGCAATGGACACCTGCCCATGTGACAAGGAGTCCAAGCTAGGGCCTGTCAGCATTTAAGGCACAAAGCTGCAGGAGCAGTACAGCCTGCTGAGGCTCTGTAGTTGAGCACGCTGGAGTGGGAGGAAAGCACTCCTTGAAAAACTTGGTTGGCAACATTTATGTTGATGACCATCCTCTTCCCTTTTCCAGGTGGGGCCATACTGGTCTTGCACAGGGGAATGAATGGATTGATATTGTCATGTGGAGCTCATTTGCATAAATCTTGCCCCTCCCCTCACCCCCAACAGCTCAGCAGAATGTCCCTGCAACATGCATACAGGGCTCTCCTTCCTCTGCTATACACGAAGCCAGCCATCCCCCAAGCTCCACTGACTCACTGGGCAACCAGTTTATACAGACTACTGCGACTTACAGCCCTTGTTTACATGGTAGCACAGGTTGTGAATCTGTTCCTCAAACTACTTAGCTCTTAGGCATAAGTTAAGATGTCTGCTCTGGAGAGGGCCAAAACTGCAACAGCAGGCGGTGATGCAATTAGCAGTGATGTGTACTGACACAGCTGTGCACTAGCCTGCAAGAATGCCTGGCTCCAGCCATTACTACTAATTCCTCCCCTTCACAAGCACCAAGTTCTTCTGCAAACTGTAATAAAAGTAAGCAATTTGAAAAAGTTATATAACAACGTTAGCAAGTTGAGAATTAAGTACATATCTGGCACAAAAACATAAAGAATAGGCTACCCTCTCCAGGCCCTACACAGCTGCATGAATATTAGGAGAGACAGCAGGGGGGGGAAATTGCCGGTGTCCTCCAGAACAGAAATTATGATCTTCATTATGCAAAAATCTCCAACTTCTTCCTGTTTACATAGGGTAACCCAAATAACAGAAGCAATTCCTCCCTGCTCCTGCCCCCCCTCCCTGACCTAAGAGGCATTATCATCCAACTATTGGGTATTAACTAAATCTATGTAATTAGTAATATTTGTGTTTTACAAGTATCAGTACAGAGCTACATGAAACATCTCTCTCTACATTTACTCACACAACAGTGTTACTTGGATTTGAAGAGGATAATAGCCACATTAATATACAGACAGTCCACCTGAATCAGGCCATTATTTTCCAGGCCTTTGTGGATTTGTGTCATTTTTGCAAATTATTATAAGCCTCCAAAACAGACATACTTTATTTCTAGGTACTCATCAATACCATATTTTGAACCTTCTCGTCCTAAGCCAGATTGTTTCACACCTCCGAAAGGACACTCCACTGAGGACACTAGTCCTTCGTTAACACCAACGATTCCAACCTCCAGCTGCTCTGCAACTCTCCAGATCTGGGCTGGGTCTTGAGAATAGAAATATCCTGCCACATGAATGTAAAAATATATTGTCAAAATAGAACAAAAAATCAAAAGGCCATGGCAGCAGAAGTTTTTGGGGAAGGTCCTTATTAGCCAACAGAACTAATCAAACTGAAATAATTCATCTCATGCAATTGCAACCCTAAGCTCAAGGGTGTAGCTGCACAGTGGTGTATCGGTCTGAAAAGGGAGAACGTACCTGCTAAACCCACATTGGCTGAATTTGCTATAGCAACAGCTTCTGCTTCGGTATCAAACCTGCCAATATAAAGAAACAGATATCAGTGAGACCTGCAATCAACATAGCAGGGGGGAAAGAAAGTAATCCTTGCTGCCTTCCTGTTCTCTGGATACTGAGAAGCAGCCTCACTGCAAATGGGACGAAGTGAATGTCAGTTTGTTCTCCTTGGTATATTTCTGATGTTTATTATTCAATTTTCAGTCTCAAGCTTTTGCCATTTCCCTTGAGTTACATTAAATTTTAAAATGTGTTAACACTTGTCAACTAATGTGGTTTAAATATGCCATTCACTTCCCTGTCTAGACAAGATCTCACATCTGAGAAAGATTAGTAAATCTTCCCCGTACTGAGTCCTACCATGTTCAATCATACTGGGGAGGGGAAGACCTCAGAGAAAAAGACTGCTAGAGAGGGAAAATTGTCCAAAGTGTACTTTGGATCAGAGAAACATAGAACTATTAGGTAATGTGACAAAATGCAAAAAGCTCTCAAGTCCCTTAAAGGAGCATGAAAATTGATGGTCTTTACTGTTATCCTCCCTCGCTAAACTGCAGGTGCCATTTTACAAAAAAAATAATCTTGCTGAATAAAAGTTAACAGGTCAAAATTACAGGTACACTTTTAACAAGTAAAAATCCGAGAGAGAGAGAGTGTGAGTGTGTGTCTGTGTCTATCTCACCAGAAGCCTAAAAGACCTAAACAAAATCTGTATAATAATAATAATGCAGATTGTATACTTATTCACATGAAATAAATCCTTTTTTGAAGTTTACTAAACTCTCTGTTAATCTGAAGAATGGATTATCTTACTTGATAACTGGTGCTAAGGGACCAAATGTCTCTTCTTGCGTGCAAAGCATGTTTGTTGTGACGTTGCTGAGCAGAGTAGGCTCAAAGAAATTCTTTCCAAAGCTGTGTCGTTTCCCTCCTGTCACGATGGATGCTCCTTGAGAAACCGCATCGCTAATGTGTCTCTCCACCTGAGATGAGCAAAATAAGAGATTCTCAAGCTAGCATTTAGTGGCAAAGGTTTGGTCTACTTTTCCTTGAATACACAAGATTCCCCAAATTAAACAGGGCATTAGACAAAAGGAGTTTATGCTGCACCTTATTTAGAGGACTGAGACACTGCTTAAAAACTCCCTTTTTGCTGAATTTTCAGCTCTCCTCCTGAACTTAACCTGAATTTTAGCTTTACAAACCAGGATCACTTGCAATGCAGGGCTGAAATTCAGTAAAGATTTACACACATGCTTAACTTTATGGACACTTATTAGTCCTGCTGAAGTCAAGGGAAGTACTCACAGCGTATAAAGTTAAGCACACATGTAAGTCTTTGCAGGATCAGGGCCACGCATTCATGGTCAGCCTCGTCAGAGAGAGATACAAAAGACCATGTAGTGCTTACCTACTGACAGAAAAAATATTCTATCTCAGGGCTTGTCTACACTGGCAATTTACAGCGCTGCAACTTTCTCACTCAGGGGTGTGAAAAGCGCCAGAGTAGATGGTACCTCCACCTCGTGGAGGTGGTTTTTTTAGAGCGCTGGGAGAACTCTCTCACAGCGCTCTGTCACGACCACACAAGCCACGTTAAAGCACCGCCAGTGTAGACTAGCCCACAATAGCAAGTCTTCAAGATGGTAGTGGAGAGACCATATCTTCATCTATACGCTAACGTAGACAGAACGCACATTAAACTAACATCTATGAACACCAGCCAGGGTGGATAAAAACTGATGATTTCTTTTTAAAAAATTGATTTTTTAAAATTTAAATCAGATTTTTATTTTTAAAAACAAGACCTTAAAATTAAATTTGAATTTATGGTAACCTACGGTAAGGCCTAAACTTACTACAATCTATTCAAATAATTTTCAAAGATGAATTAAAAAAAACCTACTTTACATGAGTGAGTCATCTGCAAATTTTTGTAAGTTAAAGAGTACTACTTTTTAAAATCAACAAGGAGTCTGGTGGCACCTTAAAGACTAACAGATTTATTTGGGCATAAGCTTATCCGAAGAAGTGAGGTTTTTACTCACGAAAGCTTATGCCCAAATAAATCTGTTAGTCTTTAAGGTGCCACCAGACTCCTTGTTGTTTTTGTAGATACAGACTAACACGGCTACCCCCTGATACTTGACTTTTTAAAATGTAAACAGAATTGGGGTCAATTCAAGCTTTATAAATATGTCAATGTCATATGGTGCATTAAATATCTATATTATTTTCAATCTTTACGACAGACTGAATGGTGGTATTGACATTTTTCCTAATACAAGTACTTTCAGTTCCTGTTATACAGAAAAGCTTTTTCCTTCATTTTACTTTTGGATTCAGTTTAGCAAGCTGGGGCAGAGAATTTATTTTCTTTCTTTGGATTAGTTCATCCAAATTAAGAAACCAACTGGGAGTTGAAAAAGTAGGAAAGCTTGTGTTCCTCTTCCAATCTATGAACTATAAGACAAAAAAACCCAGGTGGGAGAAGATGAACTCTACTAGTTCTAAAAATTTGAAGGAGATGGGGCCAGATTTTCAAGGATATTTAGGCACCTAAAGATGCTGATAGGCACCTAATGGGCTGTAGCATCTTCACACTATCTAATAAATAAATGCAATGCCACTCCTCATTTTCCATATAATAAAAAAATGTAAAAATGAAGAATCTGAATGTATGTATGTTAAGAAATAACTACTTATATAAATGAGAATGCACCTTTCTTTAGGAAAATACCTAAAAAGTACAAATGCAAAACAAAATTAAAAAAAAGTCACCCTCCAAATTCAGAGCCACCAATAGTTTTAGCTTTAATTTGAGCCTTAATTTGTTTTTCTGATTAGTTTTGATACACAAAAACAGACTGTTCAAAACAAACTCTGTCTTGCTACCTAGAGACATGAATACACCCAATGCAACTCCCACAGTCTGTTAAGCTTTTGCAAATGTTCTCCAGAAAAATACCAATCAGAATATAATTAGGAAGAAAGGCTTGCTCATGGTATATTATTCCCTTTTCTTTTCCTAGTTTAACAAGGCAATGATGGCTGTAATTACTCCTGTTCACATCATTGTGGGCTTTGAGGAGAGAATACTTTCTGCAAATACAGAGAGACAAAATGGGTGGGGTAATATCGTTTGTTGATGAGACAGACAAGCTTTTGAGCCACACAGAGCTCTTCTTGAGATCTGGGAAAGGTACTCCCAGCATCAGCGCAAAATGCAAGGTGGAACAGATTGTTTAGCGTAAGTAAAGAGCATATATTGTAAGGGACCATTCCAGGTAGAGTGGCAAATATAGTCTTACAAAACAGGTATTAGACAAAACTGGGTATACAATGTGTTTAATACTTCCTAAAAATATAAATTACAATTTCAAAAGTGAAATCAGTATATTTTGATATAGATATACATACCTTTCCCACTGCTTTTTCATTAATTAATGGCCCCTGGGTAGTTCCTTCATCAAATCCATTTCCTACATGTAGCTCTCTTTCAATGGCTCTGGCAAATTTTTCCACAAATGCATCGTGGATCCTTTTTTGCACCAAAAACCGGTTTGTGCAAACACATGTCTGAAAACAAACGTGAAAGAATAACAAAAGACAAAGCTTAGTGCTCTTCCCGCTTTTTAGAGCACAGTAACTGATTACCATTACGATTCCTTCCATGCCTTCTCTTCACCCACAAAGGCTGTTACCAAGGTTTGCCCTTCTCTCATTACAACACTCTGAAAATCAAATACTAACAAACTGCAAGTGTTTCCCTGAAACACCTCACCCTGTAAGCAGGTGTGGCTCTGCTAGGAAAGGGTTAAGTGGGTGCCACTGATTCTCTAATACATGTATCTACCAGAATACCAGGGAGGTGCAGTGGGAGTTATCCTCTAATCAAAGGATACAGGTTAAGTAGCAGACTCTTCATCTAAGTGAAGGTAGGAGCTGACATTTCTATCTTATTGTTGTTGTCTTTGTTAAAATAGCTAAATCCCACATGAAGAAGGAGAGTCTGGATTTTACAAATTGGATTTGTAGATTGGGGGAAGAACACCTGTTCACTCTGACCCTTTGTTCTGTCCACACCCTCCTCTCCTACTGCCTTAATTACTACAACCTCTTGCTTGATGTTCTCCAACACATGACTGCTAATACAGGTCAGAGTGCATTATCCCCTTTGAATCCCTTTGGTAACTTTCTATATCAAGTCTAAATTCCTTATCCTTGCATACAAGATCCTACACAGCTGCGTCTTGGTTTATATCTCGGGTCTTGTTTTATGTTATGTCCCCATTCACCACTTTTGTTCTACCAAAGAGTCCAGCCTCATTACTTTACTCATTTCCTTCTCCCAGGTTAGTATTTGCATTTTCTCTCATGCTGTCCCCTCACTTTGACTAGTGAAATTATTTCATGCTAATCAGGCCCCTTTCAAAATCCACCTAAAACTTGCTTCTTCTGCAAGGTCAATGACTACTAACCCACATCAGTCATGTGCCTTCTCCACATCTTCTAGGCAGTGTGCACCTCAGAACAACTATTGTCTTTAATGGTGCCAAGTGCACTGAACTCCAATGTAAGTGCCAACTACTCTGAAAAGTAACTCTAAAAATGGCAGATTTTTGCCATATTTGTTTGTCTTATAACTATTTTCATAATCAAATGTGCTCCATAGATAAGCAGAGAAGCCTTTTTGAACTGCCAGCCTTGCAAACTCAACCTGGGCACACAACACCATTCACTGTTTTTCCCAAGATACTGCTGATATAATTAACACTTAAAGCAATGTAGAGAGTGCAGGAGGGGTTGGTTGTTTTTTTCCCACTTGACTAAGATCTTACAGGATTGGCTCTAAACCAACTTAGTGAGCTGTACACACTCTGTTTTAGGTGTTAATGACAGCAACTGTGTCTGGGGAGAAACACTGAATCTTGACACAAAGGAGAAATTATTTCCACCTCTTTATCTTAAACTGTTTGTACCATTTATAAACTAACCCTGAACACACATGAACAGATAATGAATGGTTAAGGATAGTGAACTTGATTTTAAAAACTTTTCCATCTGGTTAAACACTTTCACAATGTCCTATTGCTCATCCTTCTCTCATTTCCATTTTGTAGATGTCTAACTCAGGTATGGGACCTGACTTGATTAGAAGAGTGGTTCCTAATCACTGGCACTCGAGATTAGTGACTGGTATTCAGGCTAGTGGCTGCCACTGAAGCCTCTGTCTTGGGCCTGCATGTACCTTATTCAATTATCTGAATTTTAAGCTACAACACAGTTCAATCCTCTGGGAAAAGGAGTTTGAACAACCCTCAATTCCAATTCAAGTTTGATTACACACAACTGAACAAGGGGCAGCTGGTGCCAGAACAGAGGCTGGATTTCAGGTTTGTCATTAAGGTAGGGGACAGAGAAGTTACTGGCTCCAGGAAAAGGGATATGGAGACGTGTCACTACTGAAAACGACTTCTCCTGCGTTCTTTGCACCACCCTCAACTACCACTAACTCCACTGGGCATCCTAGGGGCACAAGGAATACAGGATTAGGTGCACATCCTTACAAACAGGTTTGGTTGCCCAAAAACTGTGAGCCACTAATTTAAAACAGAGCTAAATACACTTTGTAGTGTCTACTTTAATGGCCTGAGAGTTGTTTTAACTCTGTTCCCACTCTTCAGGAATTCGTGTGAGTTTATTGCCTGTGAAATGTCCGTATGACAAAATCATCTGCAACGGATACCCTTGTGGGCAGTTTCAGCACAGAGGCCACTAAACTGGCATTGTAGACTCATCTTCTCAATACTATAGGTAATGACTGAACTGTGTTGCCATGATAGTGCTGCTATCTGTGCTTTATCTGTTCAGTGGATAGGGGACTTCGATGTCCAGGGCTGTAAATCCAGCAGCTTTCCTTTCACAAGCAAATAAAGTTAGGCAAAAATATCTTAATCACAAAAAATATGGCTCTTTCATGCTCCAAAAGGTGAAATAGGCAAGGTAGAAAAATAATTCTCTCACCTGCCCCGAGTTTCTGTATTTAGAAGCCAGAGCTCCTGCAACAGCTCGGTCCACATCAGCGCTGTCAAACACTATAAATGGAGCATGCCCACCAAGCTCCATGGAAACCCGCTTCACGGTGCCAGCAGCATGATGCAGCAGTACCTACAAGTATGCAGCAGACACCAAACAGAGTAAGTGTGTAAGTAAGCAGTTCACTAACAAATCAGAATTTAGAGGCAGAGGGAACTAACTCTGGTGGGGGTTGAACTCCCATAATGAACCTACAAGTTCGCCACAGAGCCAAGAGTCCATCTTTTCCATTCCCTTGCCAAAGCAGGCAGTCCTGTCCTACATTGAAGTCTCCAGTGGAAAAACTCCCATTGACATTAATAGGGCCAGGATTTCACCCAATTACTTTGTCCAGCCTATATTTAACTAGAACTCAAGGAAGAGTTTCTTCTACTTTCCTTTGCAAGATCATTCCACAGTTTAATAAAACTTGCTGTTAAGATTTTTCTCCTGATATCCAGTTTAAATTTTCCTCTTCTCGCTGTCATCCCATTCCCCCTCAGACCATTTTAGAAAATCCCCCTTCCTTGTTAAGGTGAATCTTAACTCATCTTAACCCACACACTAGTATCTTATTCCTCAAATAGTCCTACTGATTTCCATGAGACTACTCACAGAGTAAAGGGAGTAGAATCTAGCCTTAAGTAAAGGTTTCACCTCATTAACCCTTCCCCTCTTTCAGTAATGCACTTCATTACTGAGCAGCACATTCTAATGTGTTCCCACTAGAGTCAAGTCATCACATAACCTGAAACAGCAGTTTCTGGAGCTGAACTTTCCTGAGTAACTGCTCTTCATCAAATTACAAACTGCAATGATGCACATTACCACTGTTCTAAAAAGCTAACAGATACCAGATTAAATGGATAGCAATTCAAGGAAAAGTACTTAACAGGATCAGGGATTTGTGTGAAGCCCTCAACAGCCAGAAGGGAAGAAAGTTTGTTGCAGTGTGGGGAAGAACCACCCCAAAGGAAAATGTTCTATATACACATTTCTCTCCACAAAACCCTTCCCCTTGCTTTTCAATAAAAACCCTTCAAACATTCACTGTCTTGTCATGTACCTTTCCTGTAGCAGTGGAGCCAGTAAAAGATATTTTTGCTACCAAAGGATCAGTGCACAGAGCTTCCCCCACAGCTGGGGTTTGTTGTTGGGAACAGGGGACAACATTATATACACCTGCTGGAATTCCAGCCTGGTTTGCAAGCTGCAATGAGAAACAGTGAATATGCAGTTACAAAATAATATACTTTGTATAAGGATCAGTTAGGTAATATTTTTATATTCGTACATGTATTTGTAAATTTGCTCTGAAGACATAAGCACTGAGTCGATGAGAGCTGAGGGTGCTCATCACTTCACAATATTGGGCCCCATAAACATTACATGTTGGCATTGCTATTTACACACAAATAGGCTATTGCTGACATCAACTAAAGCAAAGATATTCAAAGTTAAACCTGTCTTTTGCAAAGCACTTTTGCAAAGCTAGGCCAATGCTGGAAGATACTCCTACTATGCCCAAAATATATTCCAATGTTTTTATTTATTTTAAAGGTACCTATTCAATCTAAACCACCTGCTTAACAGAATAAATTTGTACTCTCTGTGTGAGATTGTGGCCAAGAGTTATGTTTGAATGCCCCTTCACTTCTTGTTTACAGATTGCTACTGCAAGAGCCTTTGTGCAAGATACAGTCCATTGCCAGGGTAATACCAGTGCAAAAGCTCACCTCAGCAAGTGCTAATGCTGATAATGGTGTGTCTTCTGCAGGCTTCACCACCACAGTACAGCCTGCTGCCAGAGCTGCACCAACTTTTCGTGTAATCATAGCGCTGGGGAAATTCCACTAGTTGGAGAGAAATATACAATGAAAAAATCAGAAAAGCTGCATACTTCCCTCTCTGCCCAAATAACTGGCTATTTTTGCAACTTCTAGCAAGAATCAAAACAAACCTTGTATAAGAATGAGAGTTTGCTTTACTTTCACAATTAAATACTTTTCAAAAACTGAAAAGGGGCGAAGAGGCAGCATTTATAAAAGACCGTGTATATAATGCCACTACCAATTACCTTATGCTCTAAAAATTCTACTAATTAAATGGCTGAGAGATTTCTACATCAGTGAGAAACTGGTACTGACTATAGAAACTCAAAAACTTCAACCTTTTTTTGGGGGGGGGACCTACTGCTAAGAGTAGGTGGAGAAAAAATATGAGGAAACAAATCTGTACCCCTAGGAACATGAATACCAAAAACATGGCATGTATTTTCAGTATAAAGAAGCCATTATTTGTCTCATGATACGTAATTCAATGAAGAATTACATCCAGATCAGGGCTGTAACTTTCTAATATCTTATCCAGAGTCTGTGCTCTGTCCTACATGGCTATGCAGGGGAGTAGAGCGCACCCAGGACAAATGAGTGGGGAGCAGAAAAAGGGCTTTATTTTTTGTGTGTGGGGGCAGAGATTCGAGGGGGGTTCTCCTGGGCAGTGGCGGTCTCTGCTACCCCATTTTCAGAGCTGAGCTGAAAGCCCTAAGTTAGTCCTTAATCAGTCTGGCAGATCCAGCTGCACTTACAGGCGTGATAACGGCTGCCACTCCAACAGGCTGTTTCAGCACCAAGAGCCTTCGATCTTTAACAGAAGGTGGAATGATGACACCATAAATGCGACGAGCTTCTTCTGCAAACCATTCCAGGAAGGAGGCAGAATAAAGAATTTCACCTTGTGCCTCTTTCAGAGGCTTCCCCTATGATTAAATCACAATGCAGAAATACTTCAAAGAGACCAAAGTGATTGAAAAAAGTCACTTAGGTCATTATTTTCACTCTTATTATTATTTGTATAACCACAGCACTTAGGAGCCCTCGTCATTGTGCGAGGCACCATAAATGGCACTTTGATTCCAGGTTACAGACATTTCGGACAGAGTCTGGGCTAAGGATTTATAGGAGTCTTTCCATTACTTCAGCAGGGCCCTACATTACTTCAGGCCCTACATGGTAAATTCGATAGCTAATGTATCTTTCTTGCTTAAGGCCTGGGAGTTGTGGGTGCATACCACCACTCAGGATAAGACTCTTTGTTGCCAAAGGAGTCCTTTGCTGGCAAAGAGGCCTAAAAGATGCTGAAATTAGTACATTTTTACATGTAAAACTCACATTCTCTGCTGTAATTATCTTAGCAAGGTCATCTTTATTCTCCATCATCAAATTGTACCATTTGCGAAGTAACGCACTTCTCTCCTGAGCAAGGAAAAAAAAATATTTTAGCAAAGCTGACATTGTTTTAAACATAGATAAAAATGTTACTACACTGAATTAACTTCTTACTTTATGAATAAGTGAATGTGTGCTGTTCAAACAGAAAAAAGATAACTGAGTAAGGATGACATGAATTCAAAATTGTATTGGAGGGCTAGTGATGCCAGTATAGACAACGGTCCCTTCAGTCGGGTAACTTGTCTCTGACAGCACCAGGTGCTTCAGAGGAAAGTCTTTCCAGAGTAGAAGTTTCTTCCTCAAGTTAGTTGGTAGATTAGAGAGAGAGAGAGAGAGAGAGAGAGGGTGGGTGGGTGCGCGCGTGCTCCCCACTGTTACTATTTGTGTACAGGTCTACCTCTTTTGAAACTAATAAGCCCTTGACCTCAATATCTTGAGGCAGTCAGTTTCACATGCTTTAGATATATGTAAAGGACTACTTGCTTATAAACAGTTAATGAGAACAGGAGGACATGCTTTAAAAAGAAAATCACTTTTTCTAAGGCAGTGGCTCTCAACCTTTCCAGACTACTGTACCACTTCAGAAATTGGATTTGTCTTGTGTACCCCAAGTTTCAGCTCACTTAAAAACTACTTGCTTACAAAATCAAATATTAAAAAAAAGGGTTGTTGATTAATTGCAGTAAATTCACGCAATTAACTCAAAAAAATTAATTGTGATTAATCGCAGTTTTAATTGCACTGTTAAACAATAGAATACCATTTGAAATTTATTAAATATTTTTGGATGTTTTTCTACATTTTCAAATATATTGATTTCAGTTACAACACAGAATACAAAGTGTAGTGCGCTCACTTTATATTATTTTTGATTAAAATACCTGCATGTAAAAATGATAATAAAAAATCATACGAGTAGTGCAATCTCTTTACGTGAAAGTGCAACTTACAAATGTAGGTGTTTGTTTGTTTGTTACATAACTGCACTCAAAAACAAAACAGTGTAAAACTTTAGGCCCTACGAGTCCAATCAGTCCTATTTTTTGTGCAGCCAATTGCTAAGACAAACAAGTTTCTTTACGTTTATGGGAGATAATGCTGCCCACTTCTTATTTACAATGTCACCAGAAAGTGAGAACAGGCATTGGCATGGGACTTTTGTAGCTGGCACTGTAAGGTATTTACGTGCCAGATATGCTAAAGATTCGTATGTCCCTTCATGCCTCAGCCACTATTCCAGAGGACATACTTCCATGCTGATGATGCTCGTTTAAAAAAAATAATGGTTTAATTAAATTTGTGACTGAACTCCTTGGGGGAGAATTGTATGTCTCCGGCTCTGTTTTACCTGCATTCTGCCATACATTTCATGTTATAGTAGTCTTGGATGATGACTCAGCACACGTTGTTCATTTTAAGAACACTTTCGCAGCAGATTTCATAAAACGCGAAGGAGGGACCAATGTGAGATTTCTAAAGATAGCTATAGCACTCGACCCAAGATTTAAGAATCTGAAGTGCCTTCCAAAATCTGAGAGGGACGAGGTGTGGAGCATGCTTTCAGAAGTCTTAAAAGAGCAACACTCCGATGCAGAAACTACAGAACCCGAACCACCAAAAAAGAGAATCAACCTTCTGCTGGTGGCATGACTAAGATGATGAAAATGAACATGCATCGGTCAGCTCTGCTTTGGATTGTTATCTAGCAGAACTCATCATCAGCATGAATGCATGTCCTCTGGAATGGTGATTGAACATGAAGGGACATATGAACTTTAGCACATCTGGCACGTAAATATCTTGCAATGCTGGTTACAACAGCACTATACGAATGCCTGTTCTCACTTTCAGGTGACACTGTAAACAAGAAGTGGGCAGAATTAGCTCTTGCAAATGTAAACAAACTTGTTTGTCCGAGCAATTGGCTGAACATGAAATAGGACTGAATGGACTTGTTTTACATTTGTTTTGTTTTTGATTTCAGTTATTTTTTGTACATAATCCTACATTTGTACGTTCAACTTTCATGATAAAGAGACTATACTACAGTACTTGTATTGGCTGAATTGAAAAATACTATTTCTTTTGTTTTTTACAGTGCAAATATTTGTAATAAAAATAAATATAAAGTGAGCACTGTACACTTTGTATTCTGTGATGTAACTGAAATCAATATATTTGAAAATGTAGAAAACATCCACAAATATTTAAATGGTATTCTATAATTGTTAAACAATGTGATTTAGTCGACAATAAATCTTGATTATTTTTTAATTGCGCAATTAATCACAATTAATTTTTTTAATCACTGGCCAGCCCAAATAAAAATACAAATGTCACAGCACACTATTACTGAAAAATTGCTGACTTTCTAATTTTTACCATATAATTATAAAATAATGCTATTGGAATATAAATATTGTACTTACATTTCAGTGTACAGTATATAGATCTGTATAAACAAGTCATTGTATGAAATTTTAATCTGTACTGACTTCCCTAGGCAAATAACTAGATGAGTTGATGTACCCCCTGGAAGACCTCTGTGTAGCCCCAGAGGTGTACCTGTACCCCTGGTTAAGATTGAACCACTCTTCTAAGGTATGTGTAAGGTGATCTGTGGCCTTCAAGCCAGTTTTTAAATTTAATGCACCACCTTCTAACTGCCTCCACTAACCCTCCTTCTGTATTTCATATTATTGACAGACCTGTGAGAGGCAGTACCTAGAGGTCTATCAGAACCTCACTGAGCTGCACCTGCTGCAAGCCACCAGTCCCTGCCCCAAAGCGCGTGTAGGCGAAGTATGGGATTAAATACACCACCCACAAGAACAGAGGAAGCTGAATCAAGGCCGCGGGAGCTCTTTATTTGAGCGCAGTCCCTCCGTGCAGCGTTTGCAGGAAGGCTCCGACCCTGCACGGGGCTCTGCTCACCCGTGGGCCGGCCTGCCTGGTTCTGCTGCACTCATAGCCTCAGACGCGGGCATGCCATGGGCGCACCTGGAGAGTAAATCACACTCTGCCAAGTCCTGCCGTGCCCCACTCACCCCCGGGGAGGGGGGCCTGACTGCAGCAGGGGCCACCCTCCCCCAAAGCTCCCGTCGGGCCCCTGCTCCATAGGGTGGCGCTTCTCCCCTGGGCCGGGCTTTCCCCGACTGTCCCCATCCTCTGGCCGGGGCCCGCTCCCCTCGCCTCCCCGCCCCCCCCGGGGCTCTCACCTTGGCGGGGGCCGCGCTCCAGCCGGGCCCGGCCTCCCATGCGGCTCTCACCGCGGCCCGGGCCTCGGCCACGCCGCAGTCCGCCACCCGCCCCAGCTCGGCGCCGCTGGCCGGGTCCAGCACGGGGAAGGCGGCGGCCGCCTGCACCCAGCGGCCTCCCACAAAGCCGCCCGAGCGCACCAGGGAGCCGGGCAGCCGCGGCGGGGCCGGGCCGGAGCCGCTGCGCCGGAGCGGGGCCAGGAGCAGGCGCTGGGCCGCCCGCAGCAGCAGCGGGGTCCGGGGGAGCCGCCAGCTCGCCATGGCGGGCGGGGCTCTGCTGGCAGCCGGGCGCTCTGCAGCGGTCGGCCCCGGGGCTGGGGGCGGCACAGCCCGGGAGCCCCCGAGCCTGCGGAAGTCAGGCCCCGGAACACCAGCCGCTCCCCAATCGGCAGGCCTGGCCCTGCCCTACCTGTAACAGTTACTGATCTGTAATGAGTTGTAAGAAACTACTATGGTAAAAGACCGCTACCTCATGTAGCAAGTGCCTATAGATAGCAGTTTGTCCCCTGCACTCAAGGCAGGACAAAGTATTATCTAGACCATTCCTGACATGTGTTTGTCCAACCCACCCTTTAAAAATCTCCACTGATGGAAATTCCCTACCCTAGGCAATTTATTCCAATGCTTTAATCACCCTGACAGTTAGGAAGTTTTTCCTAATGTCCAACCTAAGCCTCCCCTGTTGCAATTTAAGCCCTTTGCTTCTTGTTCTATCCTTAGAGGTTAAGGAGAACAATTCTTCTTCCTCTTCCTTGTAACAACCTTTTACGTACGTGAAAATGGTTATCATGTTTCTGTCTTCCCTCATAGGTCATGTTTTCTAGACCTTTAATCACTTCTGTTACTCTTCTCTGGACTTTCTCCAATTTGTCCACATCTTTCCTGAAATGTGGCACCCAGTATTGGACACAATACTCCAGTTGAGGTCTAATCAGCACGGAGTAGAGCAGAAGAATTACTTCTCCTGTCTTGCTCACAACACTCCTGCTAATACATCCCAGAATTATGTTCCCTTTTTTGCAGCAGTGTTACACTGATGACTCATATTTTTCTTGTGCTCCACTATGACCCCCAGATCCCTTTCCACAGTACTCCCTTCCCAGGAAGGCATTTCGTATGTTGTATACATGCAACTGATTGTTCCTTCCTAAATGGAGTATTTTGTAGGGTTACCATATTTCAACAATCAAAAAAGAGGACGGGAGGAGCCCCGCCCCTGTCCTAGCCCCGCCCCCGTCCTGTCCTAGCCCCGCCCCTGCCCCTTCCACTCCCTCCCACTTCCTGCCCCCTCAGAACTCCCAACCCTCCCCCCCACTCCTTGTCCCCTGACTGCCCCCCAGGACTCCACCCCCTCCCTAAGCCTCCCTGCCTCTTGTCCCCTGACTGCCCCCTCCTGAGACCTTCCCCACATCCTAACTGGCCCCCTAGTACCCTACCCCCCTACCTGTCCCCTGACTGCCCCAACCCTTATCCACACCCCCACCCCCTGACAGCCCCCCCCCAGAACTCCTGACCCATCTAAACCCCTCTGCTCCCTGTCCCCTGACTGGCCCCTCCTGGGACCCCTGCTCCTAACTGCCCTCCAGAACCCCACCCCCTACCTAAGCCTCCCTGTTCCTTATCCCCTAACTGCCCCCCAGGACCCTACCCCCTACCTGTACCCTGACTGCCCAAAACCTTATCCACCCCGCCCCCAGAAAGCCCCCCCCGAACTCCCGACCCTCCCCCGCTCCCTGTCCCCTGACTGCCCCCTCCTGGGACCCCTGCTCCTAACTGCCCTCCAGAACCCCACCCCCTACCTAAGCCTCCCTGTTCCTTGTCCCCTAACTGCCCCTTCCTAAGACCCCTCTCCCTAACTGCCCCCCAGGACCCTACCCCCTACCTGTACCCTGACTGCCCAAAACCTTACACCCCCAACCCCCAGACAGCCCCCCCCAGAACTCCCAAACACCCCCCCCGCTCCTTGTCCCCTAACTGCCCCCTCCTGAGACCCCCCCACCTGTACCCTGACTACCCAAAACCTTACACCCCCAACCCCCAGACAGCCCCCCCCTGAACTCCCTGACCCATCCAACCCTCCCCCCTGCTCCCTGTCTCTTGACTACCCCCCCCGAACCTCCCTGCCGCTTCTCTGGCCCCCCGGCCCCCTTACTGTGCTGCAGAGCAGCGTGCTCGACAGCGGGGGAGGGCAGCAGTGTCGGAGCCGGCGATCTGTGAGTGGAGGGAGGGAGAGGAGGGGGGGTGTCAAGTTTCAGGAGGGAGGAGGGGGAAGTGCAAGCAGGGCTCTGGCTCTGGCTGTCGGAGCACCGGCTGCTTTGTAAGCGCGCGCACGCTCTGCATGGGAGGGGGAAGGAGGGGAAGTCCGGACATTGACAAATTCCCCCCGGACGCTATTTTTAACCCGAAAAAGCCGGACATGTCCGGGGGAATCCGGACGAATGGTAACCCTAGTATTTTGTATTTGTCCTTATTGAATTTCATCCGATGTACTTCAAACCATTTCTCCAGTTTGTCCAGATCATTTTGTATTTTAATCCTATCCTCCAAAGCACTTGCAACCCCTCCCAGCTTGGTATCGTCCACAAACTTTATAAGTGTACTCTCTACGCCATTGTCTAAATCAGGGATCAGCAACCTTTCAGAAGTGCTGTGCCGAGTCTTCATTTATTCACTCTAATTGAAGGTTTTGTGTGCCAGTAATACATTTTAATGTTTTTAGAAGGTCTCTTTCTATAAGTCTATAATATACAACTAAATTATTGTTGTATGTAAAGTAAGTAAGGTTTTTAAAATGTTTAAGAAACTTCTTTTAAAATTAAATTAAAATGCAGAGCCCCCCAGACCGGTGGGCAGGACCCGGGCAGTGTGAGTGCCACTGAAAATCAGCTCGCGTGCCGCCTTCTGCACATGTGCCATAAGTTGCCTACCCCTGGTCTAAATCATTGAAGATATTGAACAGAAATGTATCCAGAACTGATCCCTGCAGGACCCCACTTGTTATGCCCTTCTAGCATGTCTGTGGACCACTGATAACTACTCTCTGGGAACAGTTTTCCAACCAGTTTTGCACCCACCTTATTGTAGTTCCATCTAGGTTGCATTTCCCTAGTTTGTTTATGAGAAGGTCATGCGACACAGTATCAAAAACTTTACTAAAGTCAAGTTATACCAAGTCGACCACTTCCCCCCATTCACAAGTCTTGTTACCCTATCAAAGAAAGCTATCAGGTTGTTTGACAGGATTTGTTCTTGACAAATCCATGCTGACTGTTACTTATCACCTTATTTTCTTCTAGATGTTTGCAAACTAATTGCTTAACTATTTGCTCCATTATCTTTCTGGGTACACAAGTTAAGCTGACTGGTCTGTAATTCCCCAGGTTGTCCTTATTTCCCTTTTTATAGATGGGCACTATATTTGCCCTTTTCCAGTCTTCTGGAATCTCTCCTGTCTTCCATGACTTTTCAAAGATAATTGCTAATGGCTCAGATATCTCCTCAGTCAGCTCCTTGAGTACTCGAGGACGTATTTCATCAGATCCTGGTGACTTAAAGACATCTAATTTGTCTCAGTAATTTTTAACTTGTTCTTTTCCTATTTTTGCCTCTAATACTACCTCATTTTCATTGGCGTTCACTATGTTAGATGTCCAATCACCACCAACCTTCTTGGGGAAAACTGAAACAAGGAAGTCATTAAGCATCTCTTCCATTTCCATATTTTCAGTTATTGTTCCCCCCTTGTTGAGTAATGGGCCTACCCTGTCCTTGGTCTTCCTCTTGCTTCTAATGTATTTGTAGAATGTTTTCTTGTTACCCTTTGTGTCTCTAGCTAGTTCAATCTCATTTTGTGCCTTGGCCTTTCTAATTTTGTCCCTTCATACTTGTGTTATTTGTTTATATTCATCCTTTGTAATTTGACCTAGTTTCCACTTTTTGTAGGGCTCTTTTTTGAGTTTTAGATCATTGAAGATCTCCTGGTTAAGCCAAGGTGGTCTCTTGCCATACTTCCTATCTTTTCTATGCAGTGGGATAGTTTGCTCTTGTGCCCTTAATAATGTCTCTTTGAAAAACTGCCAACTGTCTTCAATTATTTTTCCCCTTAGACTTGCTTCCCATGGATTCTTACCTACCAGCTCCCTGAGTTTGCTACAGTCTGTCTTCTTGAAATCCATTATCTTTATTTTGCTGTTCTCCCTCCTACCAGTCCTTAAAATCATGAACTCTATCATTTCATGATCACTTCCACCAAAGCTGCCTTCCACTTTCAAATTCTTAACCAGTTCCTCCCTATTTGTCAAAATCAAATCTAGAACAGCCTCTCCCCTAGTAGCTTTCTCCACCTTCTGAAATAAAAAATTGTCTCCAATACATTCCAAGAATTTGTTGGATAATCTGTGCCCTGCTGTATTATTTTCCCAACAGATGTCTGGATAGTTGAAGTCCCCCATCACCACCAAGAACATAAGGTTGTTCTTATTTGCTGACTTGTCCTAATTTGTTAAAAACTGCTATATGATGCAGCTAATTCCTACAGATAGCCATTTCTTACACTATAGGGTGTGTGAAACTGCTATCTGTAGGAATTTGCTACTTATAGCGGCAGACAGTTCCTACTTTCCTAAAAACTGCTATCTGATGTAGCTAATTCCTACAGATAGCAGTTTTGCACACCCTATAGCAGGGGTCGGCAATGTTTGGCACGCGGCTCGCCAGGGTAAGCACCCTGGCGGGCCGGGCCAGTTTATTTACCTGCTGACGTGGCAGGTTCGGCCGATTGCAGCCCCTACTTGCCGTGGTTCGCCGTCCCGGGCCAATGGGGGCAGCGAGAAGCAGCGCAGGCGAGGGATGTGCTGACCGCGGCTTCCCGCCGCCCCCATTGGCCTGGGACGGCACCATAGTAAAAACTGAAAAATGTTTCACGATCATTTTATTAGATTTAACTCATGTTTTTAAATCATCACACAAATTAGAGTAGGCTATGCAAGCCTACTATGAAGCACTATATCTACATCTTTCTTGTAATTTTTCACAACTCTGTTAATTAACTTCTCAAATGCAGTGCATTCATCTTTGGTGGCTTCTCATGTGTTAGATACTTCCAGTCCTTCATGATATGCTCATGATCAGGCAGAAGGCGACTTCTTTCAGAACACAAAATTCTATTCAATGAGGAAAAAGAACGCTCAACTGTAGCTGTTGTAACTGGAAGTAGAAAGAGATGAATTCGTACTTCTTTCATCCCAGGAAACACAGCACAAAAATTGGGTTGAACCATTAGTGATGATAAAGAAGAAGTTGAAATCAAATCTACATTCATTCATCATATGATATTCCACTCTGTGTTCAAATTCTCTGTTCTGTCCTGATCACATGGCAGCCCCATTGCTGGTAGTGCCTCACTCCACTCAACTGTTGGTGTTTTATAAGACAGGCATCTGTAAAAGCTACGTAGAGGTTGATGGAATCCAAAAGTTGTTGTAGAGATGTAAGAATTGAGACCGTGTACTTTACTTTTTCAGCTGGCTTAACAAACACTTCTTGGCCTAGGCTACACTAGTGCGAGGGTTTGAACTAAGATATGCAACTACAGCTATGCTATTTGCGTAGCTGAAGTCGAAGTATCTTAGTTCGACTTACCTGGCCATCCTCACAGCGGTGAATTGACCGCTGTGGCTCCCTCGTCAAATCCGCTTACTACTCCTGCTGAGGTGGAGTACGGGCGTCGATTCGGGGATTGATTTATCGCGTCTAGACGAGATGTGATAAATCGATCCCCGATACATCGAACACTACCTGCCGATCCGGGTAGTATAGATGTACCCTTAGTCTTCTTCATTTAAGGAGTTAATATAAGTGTCCTAATTAGTCAACTTCTGAACTGAGGTCTTTGCTTCTTCCAGTATGTTTTTGATGGATATCTCTCTGATTGATCCAAGTGTAGCTTCCATTGCTGGACAGAGATCTATTACTGTTGTAGCAGATGCCTGGATGGCATTGTATAATGACCCAAGTGGTTTCAACAGTTGACTTACAAAAGAGAATGGCGATTGTGTTCTCTGAACTTAGTAGCGAAAGTAATCCACCAGCCTCACTAATTAGATCCATCCCATCTCGGTAGATACTTTCCAAAGCCAATAATAATGGTTGCCGTAATTTTAAGACAACAGCCAAGGATCACTCATGAGAAAGCCAGTGGATTTTCCCAGGATGGACTAATTTGAACTTCTGTCCCAATGTATCTTCTATATTTTCCGAGATGCCTTTTGAAGATTCTGCAGCTTGTACTAGTAGTAGTAGATGACCTCTGCAGTGTGTATTGGAGAGATTAGAGTTACACTTTTCTCTGAGCAAAGCTTGTACCCCACTATGTCTTCCAGAGAAGTTTGCAAGCTCCATCAAATACACACGCAGCCATCTGTTTGGGGGTCAATTGACAAGCATTTAACTCTTCTAAGATGTGGTTGTCAGAGATGCAGCCGATGTGTCTTCTATAAACTGAACATCTAAAAATTCATCTACTGATCTCCCACTGATATCAAGATAACATAGGCAGTGACTTAATACTTGACACCCATTTGCGTTGGTGCATTCATCAGCCATGTATGCACATTTTTTGAATGCGGTGAGAGAGTTCTTCACTTTTTCAACTGCTGAGTCTTTCACTGTTGCACTGCATGCTTCTAACCAGTCAGTTGAGTTTCTTGCAGAAAGATAATGAGCATTTGCTGGTCTTGGTCATAACCAGTGTCCAACTTCTGGATTAACAAATGACAATGCACTTAACATTGGCCTCCAGTCTGTAGTGTGTGGTATCTCTTGCTTAAAGAGAAAGTATGATGTGACAGCCATGTTTGTTTGCATAAACTGTGTTGTGTTTCCAGCATTCTTAACAGCCTCATTAAGTACTGCTAAAAGTGGCTTTGACAGTGACTGGCTTATAAGGCTTTCTGCATGTTGATGCAGTCCAGAGGATTGGTGTTTTTCAGCCTTTTCACATAGTTTGTCAGCAGTGGCTTTGCTGATCAGTCTGGCAAACCAAGCTCCTCCATTTTTACTATATAAATCATGGTATGCTCACATCTTGAATACTGTGTGCAGTCCTGGTCATCCCATCTCAAAAAAGATATATTGGAGTTGGAAAAGGTACAGAGAAGGGCAACTAAAATGATTAGGCATATGGAACAGTTTCCATATGAGGAGAGATTAAAAAGACTGGGGAACTTTCCAGCTTGGAAAAGAGGAGGGTGGGGTGTCTATAAAATCTTGACTGGTGTGGAGAAAATGAAAAGCTCCCTCACGTAACACAAGAACTAGGGGTCACTCAATGACATTAATTGGCAGCGGATTTAAAACAAACAAAAGGAAATACTTCTTCACACAACATACAGTCAACCTGTGGAACTTTTTGTTGTGAAGGCCAAAGCTAGAACAGAATTCAAAAAAGAACTAGATAAGTTCATGGAGGATATGTCTATCAATGGTTATTAGCCAGGATGGGCAGGGATGCAACACCATGCTCTGGGAGTCTGTTTGCCCGAAGCTGGAAGTGGACGGCAGGGAATGGATCAGTCAATAATTGCCTTGTTCCGTTAATTCCCTTTGAAGCACCTAGCATTGGCCACTGTCGGAAGACAGAGTACTGGGCTAGATGGACCATTGGTCTGACCCAATATGGCCATTCTTATATAAAAATTATTTATAATATAATAATGATTAGTACAGAAACTCCCAAAACACCAGCCAAAATTGATCACTTGGGCAACACAGCTTTGTCTGCTGAATACCTAGGCAGAGTAGGTGAGTTCATGTAAATACAGTCTGGTTCTGAAGCCTTCCCCGCAACCCTGGCTCATCATTATCTGTCAGGGAAGAGCTCATTCAGACCTTGCTTACAAATCATAATTTTAAATTATAAGGTTGGCTAACATTGCTGAAATGAATGTGCCAACATTGTCAGAAATAACAACAGCTGTGTGAGGAAGCTAGTCTTTGTTCATACTTTTCAAACCTATTATACTTTTTCAGGTACAAGTATTTTATCATACATTGTATATGCTTTTAAAGTGTGTATTAATGTTTCAATTTCGATTCAAATTTCTAACCAATGACAACATTGGTAACACTGTTGTAACTAGTTGACCACTGGGGGGTGTTGGGAAAATTCAGGGGGGGGTGTACAGCCCCCTGGGGGGATGTAGGGAAGGCCCGGTTTCACTGAATTAAGTCTCCTGCTGCAGCACCTGAGTAGATTACATCAAAGAGGAACTGCAGTGACTAGGCATTTGGATGCCTGTGCCTTTAAGAACTCAGCCCTGGGAAGCCCATGCTGAGAGGTGTGGTCTGTGGGAGGGGAAATAAAAAAAACCCTCTGCTCCCCCCACCCACCCTATTTTTTTGACCAAACACTGGTATCTGAGTCCACCGGGGTAACTGTTACCCCCTCTGCCCCTCCCTGTGCCGGGGTTTTGCCCTCTGCCACCCTCTGGCAGTGCCTCACCCTAGGCTTAACTCTGTCTCCTTCCCCTCCCCGCATCCCTGATTTTGCTTTCAGCCCCTATCCTAACCCTGCTTCCAGCTGCTTGACCCCCCGGACAGTCAATTTTCAACCACTGCTCAGACCCTGGCCACCTCCCTCCTCCAATTTCCACCTTTTGCCCCTTTAACTCCTGTAAAAAGCAGTCAGCAGAATCTTATGGCTAATAAGGGCAGGGTGAAGGGCAGTGGCTTCAGCAGATGTTACTGATCATGCTCAGTTTGTGTAAACATGCAAAAAAGCCCCTCTGATCAAATAAAAAGGCTCCTCTGCCCAACCACCCTATTTTTTTGGCCAAACACTGGTGTCTCAGTCCACCGGGGTAACTGTTACCCCCTCTGCCCCTCCCTGTGCCGGGGTTTTGCCCTCTGCCACCCTCTGGCAGTACCTCACCCCTAGACTTAACTCCATTCATATAAGTCTCTGCAAGATCTGGCCCGAAGTGACTTTTTCTTAGGTTTGCGGCTTTGTGACAGATTTTAAAATGTGACCAACTTTGCTCAAAGTCTTGTGAAACTTTTGACAAACCTGAGCCCCAGTCCTACTGGACTCCATGCAGACACCAGAAACTGAAAAAAACCCAGCAAACACTTTTACAAGCTGTATTACAAGAGCCCACTCAACTCTTAGTGGAAAACAACCTAAACACCACTGGGTTATGGGACCTAAACCACAGAAACATACATGCCAGTTGTTGGTGGGAGGGGTGTTAATAAGTTCTGTGGTTTCTCACCTCAAGCCTTGTGAAACTTGTAAAATTGGTATTTATGTTGATTTCAGCTAAAAAATACCACTTTGTAATATTGTGTTAGTCTTCTATAATAGTTTATGTAGCTGCACAAGACAGCTGTATGCCATACTACAAATATTTTTGAATGACCCTTTTTATCTTACAATGATATCTCTATTTAAAATACAGAAGTGTAGAAGATCAAGTAATAGAAGTTACCCTCCCATAGTCTAGAAATGCCACAGATTTCAGGAGGGAAATATCCTGTAGTACAGATTTCTTTTGCCTTTGGTCATAAAAAACATCCACTCTGATGTAAAAGATAAGTGCTGATAATGATTAACATCAAACTGGAAAACAGGGGCATTTCAAATAACCTGACAGTTTAGCCTCTGTGTCAGCGACATGCTTGAAAGGAGAGAAATATACTGTAACCTAGATTTCAAAGGTCACAGTAATACTGCCCCAAGCATTTTCAAAGCCATGATTTATGTGCCAGTATATTAGCAATATGGATGGTTTCAAGGTTTGGTCTGTTCTGCTGATTATAGTTTACAGCCTGTCCCAAAGATGTATGCCGTCTGGTATTTCAACACATATTGAAATAGGTAAGATACATACAAAATATGCATTTTAGCATAATATTTTAAATTGCTTGCAAAGGAAAGTGAATACAGGATTGGCTAGAAAATTGGATCACTGGAAAGTGATCATGCAAATTCCATCTTTCTTAGACTAAATAGCAGATATGAATGTCTGAGTATATATCCTGTCTGGAACTTGTGCTGTAGCACTAGTTTTCCTGTTTATTTTTATGTTAGGTGTTTAAATCAGTGTGAATTCTCTAAAATGTGGCATCATGTAATTGGAATGTTTGTATTTGTGTCTATGGATCTTATACAAAAATGGCCTGGTTGGCAGAAAGAAGAGAAGAATTAGCCTAATGCTTAACTTCACCAATACTATCACCTTTCTGATCACGAATATGGGATATTTAAATTACAACAGATTTTCTAGGAAATAATTTATGGCTTATTTATATTTCTAAATGTTCTTTGTTGCTACATGGGTGTCTTAATTATATCAGCTTTCTCTGTTCAAATTGTTTTTAATAATATTGTACATTTTCAAAGCACTGTATGTTAACTTCTTTGTAAAATTGGTAGTGAAGTATGATGCTGAATTTGTCATATAAAAATAAGTGTCAAAGTCTCTGTTGTACTTTTATTTGAGGTAGGTAAATATACAGTTCAGCTAATGCCAAATAACATTATGCAACACAGAATCAAGGAGAGATGGGGCAAACTGGGATGGAGGGCAGGGAAGAGGAATCATAAATATTTTTGTTTGAATTTTTAAATAAATTTATTTTATTGCATCTGCTTTCTGTAAATATTCTACCAAATGAGTTTACTGGCAAGAATATTAATGGAAACAGTGAATTTTAAGTGAATGTTGTGGAATGTTCACTCACAACACATTTTTAATTTATAATTTGTGAGTACTTGCACCAGAAATCCTGACACTTAGTATTCATCTTAACCAAATACGGAATAAAAACATAGCATGTGGCCTTGGGCCAATCAAACTTCTCAAATTTCAAATATTGAATATTTGCAATTGTGAACAAGTTACAGACTAAGAGTATGCACAGAATTTATTCAGAGCCAGGTTGTGCCCTCTTACAGTGTGTAGTACTGTAGGCTGTATCCTGCAAAGACATATGCAGATGCTTAACTTTGTACACCATGAGTAGTCCCATTGAAATTAATGGGACAACTCATAGAGCATAAAGTTAAGTAGGTGCATACGTCTTTGCAGGATTTAGGCTAAAGGTGCTTACTGTGAATAAGGATGGCAGAATCTGCAAAACTGAGATAATTCCAATCTGCTTGCAGAAAATTCAGAGACAAAATTTGACAGATTTATTCCAAATTAATCCACTCTAATCAAGGACAAACTTGATATATTTTCCAAATTAAAAAAAGGCTACATTTATTTAACCCGTTGATCATGATTACCTGAGTAATGCTCCTTATAATTTGCTATTGGGTCACAATTTATAACCATATTTTAGTTATTTGTCTGAAAATACCACTCATTGGACCCAATCTTTCTCTCACTGAAGTCAAGCCTGTTATCACTGAAGCAAACTGGAGTTCTGCCATTCACTTAAGTGGTGGCAGGACTGGACCCATAGTTAATAAAGATATCCAGTGCTAATGCAGGTAAAGACATTTCATTTCCTAAGCCATTTCTAGTTTACAGATCCATGAGTTACACTTTATAGAAAACAAACCTGCCAGAAATGGAATAGAATTTGATTTCATATAACACTTTTCATATTCACATTTCTCAAAGGACTTTAAAATTAATCATATAGTCAAAATGTTGACTAAGTTTGGTGTAGGTAGCAATGCTTCCTTGCACTCTACTTACTATGGCCATACAAAAACATGTGCATGGACAAACATATACATCTGAGTGGAGCTCCATTGACGTCCGTTCCTGAGGCTCTACCATTGTAAAGATCTGCCTGCGACGGCGTAGACCAACTTGCAGAATCAATATGTTTGATTAATAGTGTGTATGGAGGAATAGAGGAAATAAATTGCCAATCCAAGAATTCCAGGCACTGGAAATTATATCTCTTCTCTGTTTAAAATATAGAACTAAGAAGGTGGAAAGGCCTATTAAGTTATCTTGTCTATTCCCTTGCTGATGAGAAATTGTTCCCTAAAGTATCTGTGTGTGCTTTATATACCATAGTTTTAAATGGTCCAAGCTACATTAATAGTCAAAATGAAACCAGTATTCATAGCAAGAATTGAATAGCTGGTGGGTTTGCAGTTTGAACCAAATCCTTTTACAGAGAGAATATATGTAAATAAATTGTCTCCAGGGATTGTCACATTAACACAAGTCAAATGTAATCAAAGTTTGAACAATATTTCACTTTAAAATAGTGATGCCCATTTATTTTATTCTATAGTGTGATGCTTGCCTAGTAAGTACTGCGTGGCAATGTGCATGCCTAACTGATCAATGAGTAAACACTGTCTTTACTTTGCTGACTGCAGATTTTTGTTTTTCATGTATGGTAAAAATTAATCAAGTAGTTAAACATTAACGATGGGTCACAGGTTATATCTGATTCAATACCTTAGGGGAACAAAGAAACTTAAATGGTATGTCTATAATAAAAATTAATTAAAATTACAAGAATTACTTTCAAACTCAAATTCCAAGTAGCCTATCTAGTGGTACCTAGAATTTTGTGGAACATACCATATCAAAGCTGTGTGAATGAGCATTCCATTCCTTAATTGTGATAGTCTGGGCTCGGATGTAAGAAGACCCTTTGTTGTGTTACAGTATTAGGCTGGCCAATGCAGCTTGTGGTTTCTGGGAACTGGAGAGTCAAGGAGAACAAGGTCTCAGTCTGTGTCCAAAAGCATCAAAGAAATATCATCTTTGCATTTATTAAAACCGAGTACCATCTATTTGCTATGAGAAGAGAACATGTCATTTACCACATGGGAAATGTCAAGAGGGGTGGTGTGCTGTATGCCAATGCCAGTTGTGTTATAAGTACACTTCAATTCATTCTAGCACCTATATTTTGACAGTACTTCTAATGAAAGCTGGGCCTAGCCACAATACTTTTAAGTTAGTTTTTAATGTTATATGTTGTTTTTCAGCACACCGAGCTCTGGAATTTTTCAGTAAACATGAAGGGAATGTTAACTATAGAAAGGTAAGGAAGCATATTATTGTTTCATTGCATATATGTTGTGACAATTTCCTCTGCCCACTTTTTGTCTATTTGTCAATCTTCAGACAGTGAGCTCATCAGATTCCCGCCTTTTCGGTGTGGAAAGTGCTTTGCCTATGCTGCACGCAACCGGAAATAAATACATAATAACTACCATTAGGTGTACACTGTGTAGCTGTACAGAAATTTTTCTGCTTGTATTCTTGCCAACTGTCTTAAATTAATTAGCATTCCTCTTGAGGTAGATGTCTGGAGGAATTAATCAATGACTCCTGGAATGGAGATTTAACAACAAAAACAAGTAACAAACAAGAGTCATGTTTGTGTTTTCATCAGCCACGTGTAATATCACTTCAGATGAGAGAAAAGGTTTGTGTAATTATAGCACACTTCTACAGGCTTTCCGCAGCCAGAAAAAACACTTTAAGCATGTGCTTCTCTTTAAGTATGTCTGAGTAATCACATTGAATGTGTGCATACATACTTGTATATACAGTAAAAGCTTTGTTATCTGGCATGTTGGGGAAATTGGAATTTTTGATTAACTGGCACTCCCCATTAACTAAGAGTTATACTTACCAATGGAATACCAATTTTCAAAGAATTAGAATAAAATGAATAAAGTAGAAAATAGTAAACAGATACTCACCAATCCAGTAGTAGTACTGCACTGCAGAGTGGTTGGTTTCTTGAAGCACTTAGGTGCATTCAAGTAAAGTTTTCTATACAGTAAGTTATCTTATGACACTACATATCACTATGGGCAGCACATGGCGTACACCCAGATCACTAAAAACACACTTAGCACTAAAACTATGCTGAACATAATTTAATCTTTCTTTGATGATTCAGAAGGCACTTCAGGATCATCATTATCAACATCAGTTATCACTGTAGATGTAGAAGGTTGGGCTGAATCTGTAATGACCCTATGACACACTCTGGAACCTGCTTTTTTGAATAAATCCCTGATATCAGCTTGCTTACTTGTCTTCTGCCTCTTTTGCACATGAGTAGAGTGCAGAATGTGCAATTGCATAACCTCCTGGGCAGTATACTAGTCCTGCTTACTAGATTGAAGATTTGTATTGGTAGATATCAGTAATGCCGGTTAATAGAGCTTTCTGGTTGATAAAAGTGCCCGATAACACAGCTTTCACTGTAGTGCATTTAAAGTGCTTTTGGTATCCTTCAATGCAATATAAATTTTATTATTTATATTTAGGGCTGTCAAGTGATTAAAGAAATTAATCGCGCGATTAATTGCACGGTTAAACAATAATAGAATACCATTTATTTAAATATTTTTGGACGTTTTCTACATTTTCAAATATATTGATTTCAGTTACAACACAGAATACAAAATGTACAGTGCTCACTTTATATTTATTTTTATTACAAATATTTGCACTGTAAAAAACCAGAACCACCAAAAAAGAAAATCAGCCTGCTGGTGGCATCTGACTCAGATGATGACAATGAACATGTGTCGGTCCGCACTGCTTTGGATCGTTATCGAGCAGAACCCGTCATCAACATGGACGCATGTCCCCTGGAATGGTGGTTGAAGCATGAAGGGACATATGAATTTTTAGCGCATCTGGCACATAAACATCTTGTGAGTCGGCTACAAAAGTGCCATGCAAACACCTGTTCTTGCTTTCAGGTGACATTGTAAACAAGAAGCGGGCAGCATTATCACCTGCAAATTGTAAACAAACTTGTTTGTCTGAGTGATTGGCTGAACAAGAAATAGGACTGAGTGAACTTGCAGGCTCTAATGTTTTACATTGTTTTTGTTTTTGAGTGCAGTTATGTAACAAAAAAAATTCTACATTTGTAAGTTACACTTTCATGATAAAGAGATTGCACTACAGTACTTGTATGAGGTGAATTGAAAAATACAATTTCTTTTATCATTTTTACAGTGCAAATATTTGTAATCAAAAATAATAATATAAAGTGAGCACTTTATATTCTGTGTTGTAATAGAATTCAATATATTTGAAAATGTAGAAAAACATCCAAAAATAGTTTAAAAATTTCCATTCGTATTCTATTGCTTAACAGCGCGATTAATCATGATTAATTTTTTAATCACAATTTAATTTTTTTGAGTTAATCGTGTGAGTTAACTGCGATTAATTAACAACCCTATTTATATTATTTGGTCTTTTCTCAGAGTACTGGTTTTATTTAAGTGTCTGTCCACTATTTTATTTTTTGTTGTATAATGTGAAGATTTTTTTGTTTTGTTTTGTGTGTTTGTTTTTGAAATCACTACAATATAAACCAGTTAGTTTAGACTCTTTTTTTTTCTGCCCCATCCCTAATCTTGTAAACTGAAGTAATGTATTTGACTATTAGTTTTACTTTGGCAATATCGTGCTGAAGTGTAAATGTTGTCTTTGACTCATTGCACCTTAAGTATTCACTATAACCTTTTTCTGTCGTCGTTAATTGTATTCTGATTTCTTGTTCCCTCATCCTTTCCTCTCCCAGTTGTTACTAAACCACCAGGATGCATTTCAGGCTGGGAGCCTTTATCCTGATGCTTTTTATCCTGTTATCTGCAAGAATGGTAAGAAGAGGGTTTATTATAGTGGAGCTGTAGTTAAGGTTAAGAACAATTTCTGTTTAAAGATAGACTTCTAAATGCTCTAAAATCTGTGTGGTTACTTGGATTGCTTTGAAATTTTGTGGCTTCCTGGAGTCTGGGTAGGGATAGTAATCCACATTTGGGGTTATTTGAACAAAGGGTTCCTGCAACACAAGCCTCTGAAAAAATCAGCTCTTAAGATTCACAGATTCTACTAACTTTTTGGGCACGCCTGGCTTCTAAAGTTCTCCTGGCGTAATGGGATACGAAAGGGAGGGTGAGCTGGAAATGGTGGCAGAGGTGGGGGGAGAGACACTGTATTAGGTGCATGCTGGGCCTGTCTAGTTTTGGCCTGTTGCCCTCTCTGATCAGTCAGGAATTTCTCGGCTTGATGCGACACCAGTGTTCTTTATTACAGTTGTTTTCCCACCACCACTTTCCATCTACGTACGAGTTTCGCACCCAACTTTGCCAAGTGCAGGCCTGGCCAGCAACAGACCAGAAGGCTCCCAGCTCCCTCTGTGCCTGTGTCCCTTTCTCTTCCCACCCCACTCCTCTGGTTTACTCCCAGCCTTTATAGCCCTGGCTAATGAGGCTGTCAGATGCTGCCCGTTACCAGGCAGACGCAGGGCTATCCAGCCAGCCCCAATCCATTCCCCTAGATTGGGGCTGGAGAGGCAGGGGCTGATTAAGTGCTTCTCACTCAGCACCCTGTCACAGACACATACTAGTCTTCTCCTAAGTTAGGTCTACACATTACTTCAGTATCACTTACGTTGCTCAGGGGAGGGTGAATAATCCACACCCCTGAGAGATGTAAGTTACACCAACCTAAGCACCAGAATGGACAGTGCTATGCCAGCTGGAGAGTTTCTTCCGCCAACATAGCTGCCACCTCTCACAGAAGTAGAGTTAAGCTGACAGAAGAGCTCTGTCCCGTTGACTTCCAGTGTCTTCACCAGAAGCCCTACAGTGGCACAGCTGCAGTGTAGACATAGCTTATCTCATGCCTGTTTGGGGGCCTATTTGAAATAAATTTGAATCCTAATCCCTTTTTTTTGGAGAACGAAAGTCCATATAAAAAAATTATGACTACAACTGGCATTATTGGTACCAATAGCTAAGTCTTCCCATGTTTCCAATTCATCTCCTCTTAAGAATGAAAGGAAAATAGTAGGCTGTGAAATCATCCAGGAGACCCTGTCGATTTTGTTAGCATTTATACATAAAATCATGTTCTTTTCATCCATCATCTTTCCGGATTCTAGAAAATCTATTTGCTCTCTTCCTCCCCCAATAAAAGAGCTGCACTTGGATAGAACTCAAAGTTACACTACTAGGCACTGTAAAATTAACTCCCAAAGCATTACATAGGCACACTGAATTTGCTCTCCTGGCTCAGTATCAGATGAGACCACACAGGGGTGAAAGTAGAAATAGGGACTTACCAGTACGGGGCTGGGTTGGGGCTGGCTCTGGACCCCGGAAGGGGCGGGACCTCGGGTGGAAGGGGCGGGGATGGGGGGGTCAGAGCCAGCCCTGCCCCGCTCTGTACCAGTAAGTGCCCTCCCCATGGGCTCCGGTAGCAGTTTAAAGAGCCCAGGGCTCGGCTGTCGCTACTGCCCCGGGCCCTTTAAACCGCTGCTGGAGCCCTCAGCTGCTGCTGCTACCCCAGGGCTCTGGCAGCAGGACTCCGGGGGCTATTTAAAGGACCCGCGGCTCCCCTGCCTCTTCTGCCCCAGGCCCTTTAAAGAGCTGCCGGAGCCCTGCTGCTGGAGCCCTGAGGTAGTGGCAGCGGGGCTCCGGGGGTTATTTAAAGGGCCGGGGCTCCCACTGCCTCTACTGCCCTGGGCCTTTTAAATAGCCCCCGGAGCCCCGCCGCTACTCCAGGGCTCTGGGGGCTATTTAAAGGGCCCAGGACTCCCCTGTTTCTACCACCCTGGCCCTTTAAATAGCCCCCAGAGCCCTGGGGTAGCAGCGGTGGGGCTACGGCGGCTATTTAAAGGGCCCAGGGCAGTAGAGGCAGCGGGAGCCCCGGCCCTTTAAATAACCCCTGGAGCCCCACTGCCGCTACCCCAGGGCTCCGGCAGCGGGGCTCTGGCGGCAATTTAAAGGGCCTGGGGCTCCAGCCGCTGCTGGGAGCCCCAGGCCCTTTAAATTGCTGCCCGGGGAAGCCGGGCCACCCCGGTACAGCGCACTGGTTCTTGCCGGTATGCTGTACTGGGGCATACTGGCTTACTTTTAACTCTGAGACCAGATCTGAATTGTCCAAGTCCAAGTGAGGCCAGAGATTGATACTTCAGACGAAGACCTAATCTCCCTACACAAACCGATAATATACCTAATCAGTTTTGCAATCTTGTACACCGAGATGATGGCTGTTTCCTTCCAGACCTCTGTGGCAGTCAGCTCATGCCCTGAAGCATGGGATTTTGATTTGCCTGGATTCCCCACTAGCTTGTCTTACCATAAAATCCAGTGCATTCATTTGGCCACTAGCCTCTCTCTTCACTCTGCTAGACTTCTCCCCTTAAGGTGTGATATACTTTTCTGTATCTCACTTACTCATAAACCATGAGGGCAGAGGGGGGTTGGGATAAGGGTTTCACATGTTTCCATCAAAAATACGGCAGGTAAATGTAGTATCTGTTTTGACAATATAAAATATGCACAAGTGCTTTTCAGTGACTCTTGGTACAATAAAATGTTTCAAAAGTAACATGTGCAATTGAGCAGAAATCTAACGTGTGGAGCAGTTCAAATCAAGGTATAATTTTGTTTTTTGATGTTGCAGGAATATTTCATTATGTTTCTGAAGACACTCACTGGGCACCATTTCTCAACACTAGTATCCATTACATCAGGAAGAAGTATCCTCAGCCTTGGGAGGAGGTAGGAAAACCCCTTGAATTTACATGGACTTCTTAAAGCCTCCACCAACCATCTTTTTCACCTAAACAGTATTGCCAACTTCAAAAGATTAAAAATCATGAGTCGGACCCACAAAAATCACAAGATTAAAAAATAAATTATGTTTTTTAGGTCGGTCTCTTGATATTTGAACTCCCCTGCCCATCCCCCAAGTATGTGCATGTTGCCCACTCTCCGACATGTACTAGATAAGGTGATTTTGACCCCGCTACAAATACTCTAACCCCCACATTTGCTCGTCTCCTGCCCAGCAATTAATCCTGTTCCTCAACCCCCCAACAGTTCTACCATCACCACCCCTTCAGTTCAGCGCCCCATCCCCATCAACCCCCACCGCCCTCAGTTCACCCTCCCAGCACTCACTCCCATCTGCTCAGAATCCGCCATCAATACAGCCCCATCAGCCCCCACCTTCCTCACCTCACCCCTCCAGCTGCCTCCAGGCAATAGTTCAGCTCTCCCAACCTCACATCTGCCCCTTTTAGGATTCTTTGCCCTCCCCAAGCCTGGTGAGGCTGCAATGGGGTCCCCTCTCCCATTTCCCAGGCTGTCAGTTGGAGCCTGGTCACCTGGGGTGACAGCAATTTCAAAGTAAAATTAAGTCTCACTCATGAACTCGGGATAGAACTCTCAGATGTCAGTGTGACTGGGTTCCCAATGGGGGCCAGCTGAGGTCACTCAGTTAGGATGAACTGCAAAGAATGGGGAAGATAATCCCCAAAGCTGGTGGATATTTTTAATACTTAGATTTACCAAGCCAGCATAGAACAGCTTCTTTATTACCTCACTGGTTGCCCAGATACCAACAACACAGTTCCCTTAAAGTAACCCAGCCTCAGGCCTCCATCCAGGTACCCATGTCAAGTATGATGAAGATTTCTGAAAATCTTATTTCATCATATAAAAGAAAAGGTTCTACCAATCCCAAAGGATCAGAAACATTACCTCCCAAGTTAATGAATATTCCAGATCTTACCCAAATACACACTACAGTCAATTCTTATTAACTAAACTAAAATTTATTTAAAAAGTAAAGGGAGAGAGTATGGATAAAAGATCAATATACATACAGACATGAGTTCAATTCTTGAGGTTCAGATACATAGCAGAGATGGTGAGTTTTGTAGTTGCAGAGTTCCTTTAAAATTTAGTTCATCGGTTATAGTCCAATGTCCAATATCATATCCAGGGTGTACCAGCTTAACTGGGATCTCATCCTGCGACTCAAACTTCCCTGGATGAAGCTTAAGCAGATCTGAGATAAAAAGGATCGGGACCCAAGGAACTTTTATACAATTTCAGGTCTTCTTTGATAAGTCGGAGTCCTTTGGGGAACAATAGGTAATCAGGGCGTCTTTGAAGTGGGTCCATCATCGATACTTAGCTATACGAATTAACATAAGACAATCGCCTGTTCCTCCACCATTCACTGATGATTTGCTATACATTTCAAAGAGAGATGAATACAGAGCTATCCTGTGTTTACACTTCATTCAAAGATCAAAAGAACATCCTAGCATTTAAATTATCAGAATACAGCATAGACAGGGGCTGTTGATTACATTGTTGACCACTGCCCATACATATGTAAATACACAAAAACACAAACGTTATCTCCCCACATGTCTTTAAGGGTTGAATTTGAGTAATTTATTTTGCAGGATGTTTAACCCTTTCTGGCCATGTGTCACAGTCAGGGTTGTTGTTTTTTTCCAGCCGCGGCTGGATCATATCCTTGGGGGTCATATCCTAGTCCCTGCCCCCTGGAGAGTTTGCCAGTTTTGTAGAATTTTGCCAGCCTTTGCTCAGGAGAATCCAATAATTGCAATAGCAATTCAAGGCATTTTATAGGTCAGCTCTGAAGTGCATTCCTAAACCTGGGAGGTTTGGGAAGAGCTTGCGCAGAGGCTGCCAGCATTTTCCCTAGGTCTGAACAGTACTGTTCATGTGGACTGTTTAACTTTCATGAGCTGTAAAGTTGTTGAGGGGGGAAAATGTATCAGTTCCATATTTTAAAAAATCTCTAAAAGTGATCATGGTTTAGGGAAGACCACTGATTCTTGAAGAAACTCAAACAACACTGCTGAGGAATGTGTTCACAAATGACTTCTCTACTTTTTGCCTATGAAAGCTTGAAATAAACTTCTAATTAGACATAAGGTGGGACTTCATATCATATTGTATTAGAAGTGGATATATCTATTCCTAAGTGACAAAGGAATCTCTCTGAAATTATTCAGTGCTTTATACTTCTACCTTTATGTTGAGTAGTGCTCGCACAGGTACTCCATTGTCTTGTCTATGAGACTATTAGCATAAGTATGGCTAAGTAGGCTCAGTCTTGAAGGATGCCGTCGTGCTGAATATTCTGTCTCTGATCCAGCATAGCACTGATATGCTTAACTCAAAGGAGATGAGTAGGCCGACTGACGTCAATAAAGTCAAGTATGTAACTCCGTAGTCTTGGACCTAATACAGTACTTAATGTTAGGCATGTAACTAAATGCTTTGCAGGATCAGGAACAAAGACCCCAGATCCTTGAAGGTATTTAGGCTCCTAACTTCCAATGAAATCAATGGGAGTTAGGCACCTAAATACCTTCAAGGATCTGGGCCATAGTTCTCAGCACCTTGCAATATAGAGCCCTTAGTGAGAAAGGGTTGCTGAATTGTATCCTTATTTAATGCACTGAGCAGATGAAATGCTAATAACTTTTTTTAAAGATAATGGGGCTGTAGTAAAGTGATTGGGCATTACTACACGCATATTATTGTTGTTTAGGCTACAGAGAAACTGGTGGCTTTCCTGTTTGGAATTGCCTCACATATGGTGGCAGATGTGAGCTGGCATAGCTTGGGCATTGATCAAGGATTTCTAAGGACCATGGGAGAAGTAAGTGTACATCATTTTGTTGGTTAATCAAACCTGTAGATATTGGTATTGATAACTTGTATTTACAAATAGGCTTTTAACCCAGGGGAAAAATCTAGGTCTCTGGCCTTGGAAAGACTTACCCGTAATGCTTAACTTCACACACTGATGTGACAAACATTTGCAGAACAAAGTTGGCCAAATTTTGGGCCTATCAACTTTAGTGTCACTTTACTTATCCTTTTCTGTTTGTACTGAAGGATGATCAAAATTGGCTTATTGTAATTGGTTTTATACATGAAATATTCTTCTTTTTTATTTCCCCCCAGATTGATTTTCATGGCTCATACTCAGATGCTCATCATACTGGTGATTTTGGTAATTTTTATTTTTACTGATATGAACCAATGAGATCCCAGTCCCTCTGTGAATACCAGTGTAGTGCATAGTCAAATTATGGGGATGATTCTGCCCCCGCGTATGCTGATCTGATGGTGTACAGGAGTCAGAAATGAGCCACAAGGACTCTGTCCTGTCTCCCTTCCACCACCCCGCAAGCCCTGGTGTAGGACCCATATGGATGGTGGCTGGGAATGGGAAGGGTGATTGCTAAACTGTTCAGCACTATGTAGAGTCTGGGATGCAATGCAGGTGTTGTAAATTAAAGTAGTGCCACTTCTCCCTCCCCACCCCTCCCTATGTCATTTTGGCTCTCCTTGGCAACAGAGTCTGGATGGCCAGATTCTGCATAAAATCACCTTTGCCCTCCGACCCTGGTGCTGCAGCTGCTGTGCATCCCTCAGAAGATACGCTGCAGAACCTGGCCATTCCTACTTAAAGCCAAAATGTAAGCAGGAGGACTTCAAAGTTAAACTGAGTCACTGCTCTGACTTTAAATATGATAATGCTTTTATCATGTTCTGGAAATGCAGAATGCTTATCCGCTCTCTCTCTTTCAACTGTACCATCAACATATTCCAAGTCAGAAATATTTACATACCTGAAATGGAACTCTACAGTATTAACACGCACAGGAGCCATATGGAGTACTGCCAAGGCCCAGTGATAGATACCTTTTTAAAAAAGAAATTGATGTTTTGTGCTAATATAGTAAAGCTGATTTTTAACCCCTCTCTCTAAATGTAGGAGGTGACGTATTGAGCCAGTTTGAGCTTGATTTTAGTTACCTGAAAGCAGACTGGTAAGAGCATTGTGCTTAAGCTATCAATGTTTTGAAGGAATACTCTCATTAATTTTTGCTGCACACATAACACATACTGTAGATGATAATTTCAGGATGTTCTAATACAATAATATTTATTTGTATTATTGTAGCACCAAGTGGCCCCAACTGAGATCAGAAAGTCATTGTGCTAGGCACAGTACACACGCAGAGTAAGAGATAGTCTCTGCCCTGAAGAGCAGACAAAGGGGAGGGAGAAAGGAAGTAGTAGTATCCCCATTTTACACATGAGAAAACCGACACACACAGATGAAGATATTCACACTGGTCACACAGGAAACCAACAACTACAAAAATAGTTTGCTGGGAAGTCCTAGACGTTCTTTATATAACTCAATGGCAATATCTTTATATGGGATACCTCTGTTTAGTTTAGCTATTTTTTGGTGTTTTTATGCAAAATCTTACTAGTTTTTGTAGAAATAAAAATTTGTGGGTGTCAGTATTTAAATATTTTTCATTGCATAATGAATCATAAAGTGGTCCTATTGGTTATTTGATGTCCTATAAATTGAACATCACTAAGAGAAAAATTGAAATTCATATCAAATGGACACTTGCTTCAATTAAACATTGTAAATCAAGAGTAATACATCATCATCAGGTACATTTAAAAACCAGTTTTAGATATTTTCTTGTAACTTATAACTTTCAGGTACAATATATTTATTTAACAATTACATTGAAACATTGGTTATGTCGTATTTTGTGTGACTAGGGTGAAGTTCATCCCAGTGCAGAAGATCCTTGTCCCTGTTTAAGCCCTGTCATAGGTCTGTGCTGAAGGTGGGGTAGGAACGATTATGCTAGCTCTGAATAGACTGATCCTAGAAGAGTGAGGGGTAGGCTGGGGACAGGCCAGAGGAGAGGACACAATCCAAGACTAGGCATATCTACTAGACAAGAATCCCATGGAGGGAGTTATATAAAATGTATTGTGTTTTATTGGATTAAATGGAAAATATTAGTTCTAACACTTCAGTATTGTTTTTAGGTATGTACCAGTCAAAGACCTGCTAGCTATCTATAAGGAATATTATGGCCAAGAAGTAATAACCGAAGGCACAATTATTGACTGCACTTACCTGCTGTTTCTCGAATTGTAAGTCACTGAGTTGTGAACTTCTTATTTCACAAAACATATGCGGAAAAATTATAACAACTTTCATAGTAAATCACTGAACCTGCATCTCTACGTTAGAGATGAGCCAGACTCAAACTTCTCTCCCACAAACTCTTGAGCTTTGGGGAAATTTGGAATGAAGGTTTGGATCTGTATCCAAATTTCACATTCGGTACATTTTATAAATAGATGAATACAATAGTTGGGCTGTATGTCTTAACAACATAAATAGGCCTGTGTTGTGAGGTAACAGCAATGTTTTGAAGCATGGCCATGTTGTGACACTTCAGCAGTAAAACTCTGATCTTCTTCAATGAAGAGCGCAATATAGCTGTGTAGCTATAGCTAGCTCACTTGCCCACAGACATTTACACCAATGCAGACACTTCCAGGATACTACAGGTCTGAAGGTTAGGTAGGGAAGTTGTCCCTCTTAGCTCAGAGAACCTGAACTGTGGTAATGACTACTTTAGAATATTTTGAGTCTCATAGCTATGTTCATTAATTCAATTATTTACTAATTGGCTATGTCTACACTATCCAACAGGGTAATATATGGGGTATATGTAGCCACAATGAAAATAAGCCGTATCCACGATGCTGTGTCACTGAAAGGCTCTGGCAGTGGAGAAAGGGTTCAGCAGCTCCCCCACTGCCAGAGACTATCACTGCAGCGAGTAAAGGCTCTGCCAGGAAAAGGCAGTGGGGAAAGAATGAGTCTTTCCCCACTGATAGTCTTTTCCTGAAGCGGGGAAAGGCGTTAGCTGTGGGGAGGCAGTGGGACAGTATACTGCTAAAAATAGCAGTGTAGTTGGGGACTGGGGAGGCAATGCTTTGGCAAGTAGAGAGCCATGTACCTACCCACAGCCTTCAGGTATATCTTTACTTTATTGGCCTAAGGAGTGCCTCACCATCTACACTGCTATTTATACCTGTGCTGCAGGCAGTGTAGGTGTACCTATTGTTGTGCTGAGTTGCAGAGCAGTGTAGAAGTTACAACTATTAAGAAGCACAATAAAGATCACAATCTCTGATGTTACAGATCTTATTATGATATAGTAACAAACAAGGAAATATCTCAACATTACCGTCCTTAAAGTCGGATAAATACTGGGTTATTATATAGGGGCCCACAAAGGCTTTGAAATGGGTTATTTTCATATTATTTGTTAATGAAGCACATTTATCTGAAGATTATTTATTTTTGCAGGCATGGAGAAATGCTTGCTGTTGCCAAGGTAACTTATTTTTTTTCTTGTTAGCAACTAGGTACATATTAATGTTAAGATACACTGAACCATTCCACTAATTATACTGTGTTTTGTTTCGTAGCTTTTCCCATCATATGCTAGCAAATCTCCATTTTTGGTGGAGAGGTTCCAGGAGTATTTCCTTGGAGGACTGGATGACATGGCATTTTGGTCAAATAATATTTTTCAGCTAGCAAGCCACATGTTAGAAAATGGGACTAGGTGAGATGTTGTTTTATGTGTTAGGATGCACCTCTTATGAGACTACAGTAAAGTCAGATAAATTACCTTTGCTATATTGAATTTATGAAGTCTGTTTAATTGTTCTCAAGGAAGCAGGCCCAGTCCCAGAATTGAAGCCTGAAACTGAAGACTTTGCTTACTTAGTCAGAATTCAGTCAGACTAAGGGCCCAATCCAACTCCCAGTGAAGTGAGAAGATTCTGATTGAGTTCAGAGAGTTAGAATGAACCTTAATTGTCTAAGAGTTGCAAGTTCAGGCTCGTATTTGGCTGGTATTATTTTCATAGAAAACTTTATCACTATAATACCACTTATACAAATATTTCACCTTTGCCCTGATAGGTTTACAATCCTTGCTGTGGAGAGCAGACCTCAGACAATTGTACTGTTCGTCTTTATAATAATATTACTGCACATATATTGGAAAATGGTGTTGGAAACATCAAATCATATAATCTATTGTGTTGCATGCTTGAAAAATGTCACTTTAATGAAAAACATTTTACCTACCCAAAACCACTTACCTTTACTAGGATTAGCAGGTTATTAGTGCCAAAGTAAGTTCTTACATAATCACACATGACATTCTTATGGATTCTAAATAATTCATCAACAACTTAAAAAAATACAAAAGGAATTTCTCAGGAATATAACAATGCCCTAATTTTGAATAAGCCGAGGCTACTGAGGGAGATGACCTCACTTCCCAAAAAAAGGAATCTGTATGGATGAAAGTTCTATTTAGTTTAACTGCCATTAGAATAAATAAAAAACTGTGTGTTTTCAATATTTTTTCAGTGGCTGCTTCATACCTGAGAACCCTCTGTTTATAGATTGCAATGGGGAGCACAAGAACAGCGACATGTAAGTATAATCCTGAAAGCTGCAAAGATTTACCTCTGAAAGAAGAAATGTCCATTTGTGTGGAAATCCAATTACATGGGTAACCTATCAAGGTCCCTCACTTCTCCTTTTTGGAAAAACTCTACTCCAGGGGAGAAATTTTTTCATGTATGAAGAGAGATACTTGTTTGATCTTTCCTTTGGGTGAAACTTAGGCCCTCCCCACCCAAATAATCTTGTTGCCAGTGGATAGGGTCTGGAGTAAACATTCTGCCCCTTGGGACTGTTGTTCCAGCACCTGGATTGGAGTAGGAGTGCAACATCTGCACACCCATGAATGAGGTCTGGTGGCTCATTGGCCATACGCCTGTCTCTCACACAGATAACATCAAAAAGTCCTACTGTGCTGGTCTATGTGCATATGGAGTCCAGCTCTGTAGTACACAGGATGTGTAGTCACCTGCACACCCATTCCACAGCTAACTTCCTGCTTGTGTTGTGTATGGCCTGAGGCCTCTACACTACTGGTGAATTCTAATTGAACTGAAACTGCAATGAGTCAGAAAGTACATCAGAGACACAGGAGTTAGTCAAACTTTGATCATAAGAATATAGATCATTCCACAAAAATCCACACTCTAAGGGGTATATTTTTATTCCAAGAATTCATAATTAATCCTGGGAATTACATTCAGGATACATCTAAAATCCATGATCACATATTCAGTTTAGATAACAAAAAGATTCAGAGTTTTCTCAGCCTGTATATCTGAAGCTTTCATATGTAATTCACTTCAGTTTGCATCTAACTAGTATCGAGGCAATGGAGTGGTATGGGGCAGCACAGCGTAGAGAAAGGGTCACAGAGAGATAACAAGTAGTGGGGAGAGAAAAAGAAAATTGATAGAGATAGGGAAGAGGATCAGCAAATAGAAGTAGCGAGAGAAAGAGAGAAAGCAAGATGGCAGAGGAGTAGGAGTTTCCTTTGAGGGCTGTGCTTCCCATTTGTGCATAAACCTCTTCACCCTCACTAGTAAACAAACAACTAATGCCCCATGCACAAACTGAAAAAGACTAGGGATTTTTGCTTGACAGGTAGATATGGTTATAAATCTCACATTTTGGGGAAGCCTGGAGGTCTGAGAGCTGCCCTACCTTTATCTTATCACTTTCTTTTTTGGATTTCAAGTGAGAAGAGATTCGCTTTTTATTTTATTTGTTTCCCTTGGTTGCTTCCAGTCTTAGTCAAGGGAGACAATTAAATGTTCTGTAATCCTAACTTACATTCCTTGCAACTCCATTGACTTCAATAGAGTACAAATTGGAGCAGAATTTGGTCTAATATGTGTATGGCAATGGATTTACTAGTCTGAGGAAAGGCAAGTAGAGTATTTTAGAAATATACTCTAGTAATAACATTAACAAATCATTTATTTGCTTGTCTATGTATTACTGCTGTAGAGATCATTAATAACTCATAAAAGAATTTGTATGCTTATGGCTTTAAAAGAAAAGAATTTCAATACTCAGGTTCAAGTGACTAGTGTACAATATCACAATTCAAATCCATCTGTAGACAACATAGTTTGAATGTTGTTCTTACACATTTATAGTGTACCAGCAAAAATAATACTGGTAATGAGGGGAAAACACCTAATGATACTGATGTAATAGGTAATACTAGATTCTCAGCTGCTGTTAACTGGCATAGTTCCACTAACTTCAATGAAGTTAAACTGATGTAACTCAGTAGTGAACCTGGTTCTAAGATCTTTTTATTATAAATTTGGCTAAATGGCCATCTGAATGGCATATGGCATGATCTTCTCATTATATAATCATGGCATAAAATCTTCAGTCCAGTCATTAAATTCCATTTAATGGGTTTATCTTGTTAACGGTCCCCTCAGCAACATTTCTAATTATTACTGCCTCTTTATCTCAACAGAATTAGAGAGTCCAAAAAGGAACAGCACAAGAGCATGACTTCTTCACTCACAAAAACAATTGAAAAGAATATAAATTATACGGAGAAAGGAGTTTATTTCAATATGCAGTCCTGGGCAACCGTAAGTCTTTTTAGATCAATAATGCAAGGGGAGATAGATGGGCCATGCAAAATTTGGATCTGCCATAAATTGTTTTAGTTCCTCAGTCTGGTACATTGCAGGATGGAAGAGAGTCTCCCGATGGTGAACAGCCGTTATATTGTTGTATATAATGATATTACAGTATGTCTTTAATATTCATGCTTCATAGCAGCAGCTGGTCACCCTCACAGGTCAAGAAGGAATCCTACTCTTAGTGCATTCTTGGCCAGTTGTGCTTTGGATTTGTTAGGGTTCTGCCTCTTTCTGAAGCAGCACTAAGGGCCTGATCCAAAGTCCACTGAGTCATACTCCTGGGGGAATGTTGTGTCACTGCATGTGCCTAGAATTCATGTCCCCTGCAGATTTCTTTGCTTCCCTGCAGAAAAATGACTTCTGACAGGGAAGCAAAGGCAAGCTGCAAGAGCAGTCACACGCCCCTCTCCAGCAGCGCAGGCAGGTTGGTTTGGGTGCCTGGAGCAGCCGGTTGTAACGTAAATCACTGCCAAGGGAGACTGCCTTGGCAGTCGTGCATGTGAGAGAGTGAGAGAGACACACTTTATCCTTCTCACTCGCTATTGCAGCATGCTCAATGTGGAGGGGCAGGGCTTCAGGGTGTTTCTGAGGAAGTCAGTGTGGGACATGCTCTGTTCCCTCAGGCAGAGCAGAATGTAGCAGCTTGCCTGCTTAGTGAATTGTTTCCATTCCCCCAGGAATATAAAACAGGTGTAAAAGTCTTAAGGCTCCTTTACTTTGCCACAGTGGTGTAAAGGACAGTATGGCCTTATAAATGCTTATTATGCTTTAGTGATTACAACTGGTCTAAATATTTGGACTGAAAAAATTTCCTATCAAAATGTGCTCCATGAACTGTTTGCTACTTACCTTTCTGGAGATGGTCAGTAGCCAATATAAATTGTGAGTTTGATTCCCCAGCCCTCACTTGCTCTTCAGTTGCCTATAATGTAACCCCAAGCATATGGCTGCATATATTTGTTGTCTACCAACTAGAAATATAGGGTCAAACCTAGCTACATTAATATTAGGCAAAGGGTTTGGGGGATTTCCTCCAATGCTCCCCACTCCCATTCTTCATCCATTATATTGTTGTTTAAATAAATTACCAAAATAATAGAAACCAGTGTGATTATATTGTTATTTTGACAAATAAAATATGCAGAATTTTGCAGAATTTTAAAATAGTGTGTGCAGAATTTTTAATTTTTTAGCACAGAATTCCCCCAGGAGTAACTGAGATCAATGTAAAGACTCCCACTGACCTGCATGGGGTTTGGATCAGGTCCTTATTTGTTCAGAGTTCCTATTGGTAAGGAAAATACACTGTGGGTGTTTGTTTATGTTATATTATTATTCCCATATTTCTTGAATTATTACTTTCTTTCAGGAATCTCTCCACTTTATTAATAGTGCTTTTGGAAAGACTGTCAGGAGAGCGTTTGCAGTCACGCATCAGCAATCCTCTAACCACGTCTTCAAGCCCACAGCCTCATACTTTCTGAAATCACCCTATGCCAGGCTTGGATGGTTGGTGCAGATTTCTCTTCTTTTTCCTTTCCCTCTCTCCTCATTTGTGAATATTTTAAGCAGCAGTTAAAGTATTAAATCTTTATTCCTTGAAGAGATTTTAAAGATACACTTATGGGCCATGTTAAGCAGGATGCAAATGCTGTCAGCTGCAGAACAACTTACTTTAGCTTGACATTGCTGTGAGGTATTGAGATATGGAGCCTTTTTGATTTTGGGGCACTGGTTTACTGCTGACCACATCCGTACTGGTTGAAAGTCATGATCAAAGTTTGATCCAAAGCAAAACCCTGGTTCCAGATAACACCAGTGCTTGGAAATGTTCAGATCTAGATCCAAACTTTGTGGCTAGCCCCGTCTAATGAATAAGACCAAAACTAAATCTGATTATGTACAAACTTTGGGAAAGCTTGGATCCAGATTTGGGTCTGGATCTGAACAACATGACTTGGGACCATCATTACCATCTGATGACCATTTAATAGCTTATGTGACATGAATGGGTTGTCCCAGTTGATACTAATTGGTATTCTTGGTAGCATTTTTAGTAGAGAAATGAAGGACTGACTCAGCATGGAGAATGATACCTACCCTCTCTCTTCTCCTCCATCCTGATTATGGCAGACACGCAATGGAGAAGAGAGATGGAGGAAGTTTGCACTGGTGCTAATCTTGCTGTATCTACTCTGGGACAAAAACTGGAGACGTTAGGCTCCAGGGCTGTTAATCTGGCACCCTTCATCAGTATTTAATACAAAAAAATTACTATATAAATGCCAGTTTGTTCTTTCTCTGTCAACCTCTGTGAGCTCCATCAAGTAACTGAGCCTCACCAAACCAAGTCAAATGAACAGATCAGAAATTGAGGCAGAAATCATGGCAGATGTGAGCAGCACTCTGTCATGGTTCTTTGTTTGATGCTGCTTGGTGGCTGCTAAGTGGTACAGTTCAGTAAATAAGAACACTATCTGATGGCAATCCAGGCAGATCACAGCAATGTTAATGGAAGCTGCACCTCAGAGACTCTAATCTGTTTAGTTCAACAGAATAGGTCTGAGAGTCAATAAGTTTAAATCACTTGGAAAATGGCTTTACAGACTCTTAGGATTAAGAAATGGTGAAAGTGACCAGTTAGCTTTGAATTGTGAATGTTTACATTTGCTGAACCAATGTGGTAATTGATGCTATGCTTTTGTTTTCTCCTTTGGTATACAGGGCAATGGCCACAGGTGACTTAAACCAAGATGGTTATGAGGATCTAGTGGTTGGAGCACCAGGATACAGCAGATTGGGCCATGTTCAGATAGGACAGGTGTACATAATCTACAGTAATCGGTCAGGTTTGCCTCCAGTAAACATGGATCTAGACAAGGAAGCAGATCAAGTGCTGGAGGGTTGTCAGGTGGGGAATCAAGTCAGATATTTGTCATTTAAAACAATTTGCCTTTATTTTTTATTAAAAGGTCAGTGCTCTTTATCCTTCCCTTGACTGATCAGTGGTGCTGTTAATTTTTTTCTCACAAAGAGTTGTCATGGTTTCTGAAATGTCTCTCCTGTAAACCAGGACGTTATGTGCATTTAAAGAAAAACAATCCCTGTTATTAGGAAAGATCCTTGTGGCTGAATTAAAAATTATCTGTTTACTCTTCTCTCCACCAGGCAAAGTAACACTAAAACAAACTGGGACCCTTAACTGACACTGAGCTGGAGGAATCTATACATGGATACCGGGCCACTGCATAATTGGGCCGAAAACTGCCCTTGGCTTCTTTTTGCATACACGGGGCTATTTATCTTAGTTTTTCTATAGTGCCTCTGATTGTAGTAGCTATAATACTGCTTAGGTATAATAGCTATAATACTGCTACTGCTTAGTAGCTATAATACTGCTTAGGCCATTGGAGGAGCTGGGAACCCCACAACTTACGAATTTGAGTCTTGAGACCTCAGTACCTATATCCACTGGGCTTGGGGAGGATGAGGCGCACATTGTTTAAGTGCTATACATGTTTAGGAATCGCCCACCTACCTATTGGAGGTGTTCTTTGTGGATTCACATCTCCTCAGGATACAAAACAGAACAGGAAGTCACATAAATTACTCAGTTTCTATTAGCAAAAACAACGAGGAGTCCTTGTGGCACCTTAGAGACTAACAAATTTATTTGGGCATAAGCTTTCGTGGGCTAGAACCCACTTCATCGGATGCATGGAGTGGAAGTCAAGAACAGACTTAAAAGTGGCAATTTTCAACAAAAAACTTCAAAAACAACGTGAAACTGCAGAACTGGAATGAATTTGCAAACTGGACACCATCAAATTAGGCCTGAATAAAGACTGGGAGTGGATGAGTCCTTACAAAACCTAATTTTACCATACTAATTTCCCCCTACTGTTACTCACACCTTCTTGTCAACTGTTTGAAATGGGCCACCCTCATTACCACTACAAAAGTGATTTTTCCTCCCTTGGTATTCTACTGTTAATTGAATTGTCTCGTTAGACTGATCCCCCACCTGGTAAGGCAACTCCCATTTTTTCATGTACTATATATAACTATACCTGCTACTGTATTTTCCACTCCATGCATCTGATGAAGTGGGTTCTAGCCCACGAAAGCTTATGCCCATGTAAATTTGTTAGTCTCTAAGGTGCCACAAGTACTCCTCGTGGTTTTTGCTGATACAGACTAACATGGCTATCACTCTGAAATCAGTTTCTATTAGTCAGTTTACTAACAATGCAAATGGTTTCTGTGAAATGCTATGCTGTGATGTGACAGAGGGTGGGGAGTGACTTTGGCTTGAGATTGACCAGTAGGACTAGATGATGATATATTGAGTAATATAAAGATCATGCTTTGTTGTAAGCATCTTACTAAGAAACAGAAAGACACACACACACACACCCTTTAAGTACAATAGTGTCTAAAGCAAATATGTTTGAGTCGTGAGGTGTCTTCTGCTTTTTTAACATAAATGTTATTGGTTCACAGACACAATGATAGTAACAGCGGGTAGTCTAAGCATCACCTAAATGAAAAATAAAACCTGCGAAGAGACAACAGTGTCATAATGAGATTAACGAGCTAAGACCAAACATGTTATGTTTTTTTTTAAACTCTCCCTCTCTGTCAAAACAAAACAAACCATTCCCACATGTACTCACTTCAGATATTGGTACTGTACATCTGTACAGGACAATCTGTTTATTCAGCTGCTCTTTTAAGAGTAAATAATACTGACAATCTAAGAACTGTGAGATGGTTTTTTGTCAGTTCTGGATTTCCAGCTGTTTCATAGGATGTTTGTTCTACAAAAAATTCTCGAGGCGGCAGACACCAAGATTTAGTTTTATTGTTTTTAAATGTTACTTAGCTGCATGAGTGTGACATGTGTCTTCTCAGCCTTCAGGCAGGTTCGGTTCTGCCATAGCAGTACTGGACTTCAATGAGGATGGAGTACCAGACTTAGCAGTGGGAGCACCTTCTGTAGGATCACAGAATCTCACTTATACAGTAAGAGCCCTTCATTTAAAACAACATCTGGTTTGTTTGTTTATGTTACAAATAACAGCATTAAAGAGCAAATCTCTCACATTACTCAGGGTGAATAAGCTGGCAGCTTGCTGGTGGTTCCCAAACTGGATCTTGTTTTGTAAACGCGGAGGCCTTGTCAATGGGGAGAGCTCGATCTAAGTTACGCAACTTCAGCTACATGAATAACGTAGCTGAAGTCGACGTACTTAGCTCTACTTACTGTGGGGTCCACACTATGCTATGTTGATGGGAGACAGAAAAATGTGGGCCATATGAATTCTGCACCCCCACATGGCCGCAGAATCCCCCCAGGAGAAATATTCATATGGGGTTCAGCCCCTTTTCCTTATCTGAATTTCCACGCCCTACTTATGTTGGAGTTCCCAGTTTCTATAGGTTAATTAACTGGGTACATCATATTCATGAGCATTTACGTCAATTGGTTGCCATAATATTACTGCTGTCAAACCTTGTGAGTTTCAGTTAAACAGATTATACATATTGCTTAAACATACCTTCTTAAAAAATCAGTAACTTACGTGGTTTCTCACTTCACACATGTCAACTGACTTACTTTTATTTACTGCTATGTTTCATCTTGTGACTTAAAGTCACTTGCCTGTCAGTTATTTATGTCAAGCAAAACCATAGGCCTTGATTTGTTATGCTAAGCTGTTTTACGTTACAGGCCCTAAGCCTGTTGATTCTCTACTTGTGTTACAGCCTCAGTCAATACTTATACTTGACCTATGTAGCCAGCTATATGTATAGGTAATCTTCACCCACCATTCATAGAACTGACATACTGCATCAGATCTTTCCTATATTCTTCCAGTCAGTGTCATCTTGCAGTGGGATAATGGCTGCTATGTTTACATGTACCTTGGTTGCCAGTATTGCTTTATCAAATTGCCTAATACAAACTACAGCCCAAATTCTCAGACTTGACTGCCTCAACTTAGGGATGAAGAGCTATATTTCGGTGCCTAAATAAGTGGTCTGATTTTTCAGAAATGCCCTGAGCAGCCCCCATATAAGTCAATGGGTGTTCGAGCTGCTCAGCACTTCTGGAAAATCAGGTGGTGCTTATTAGCTGCCTAAATATGGATTTAAGTGCTTACATTAGCCTTCAAGTTTGGAAAATTTGATACTACACATCTCTTGTTGCCTACAGTCTGTACCATTGCCTTAAGTTCCTGAGAACTACACTGCAAGCTGCATGCATGGTTTATTTATATTAATGATATTGCCTATTGTCCTTATCAAGTAACATAATGAAAACTCCCTTATCTGTTGAAACGAGCATGTTGATTCTCCTTCCCCTCCCCTCCCCACCTGAAACTCTAGATGGATGATTTGGTCATCACATTTAATTCTTAGGTTTGGGGTGGAAGACACACTATACTGTGTGGGCTAAGAAAAATGCAGCCTAACTAATGGTCTTCCCAGAATTAGTAGTTTCTCTAACTTGTATTATTAAGTCCATATTTGGCATTGGTGTATACATTCTCAAAGGTTTCCTCCCTCCCCCCCCCACTGTTTAGGGTGCTGTGTATGTATATCTGGGCACTACAGGAAGAGGCTTGTCTCCTTGGCCAAACATTACCATAATTTGCCAGGTACAGTACATTTAACAGTAAGAAGGATAATCCAAAACTGCAGAATTGGGGACTGAAGGAGGGGGGCAGATCACGGTACCATTTTATTCAGTATTGTCCTATCCTTTCAGGCTGTTATCTGGGGGATGCATATGAGACAGGCAAACTAATTTTTACATTTACACAGGGACCACAAGGTTATCAGTGGCAGTAGAAAGGAAACATGACACAGTTCATATGACATGGAAAGTCAGGTGCAATAACTGCTGTTTAGAGCCTTTTTCATAAGGCTTCTGTTCAGATGAGCTGTCTACATTCTGCAGACCTTCAGTTGTCCAGGACCAGAGGTTCAATTTTACTACCGCGTGCTTCAGGACAGTATCCCTGAAGTCAAATGGCAGGTGGAGGCAGAGGGGGGAAACAGTCTGTCCACACTGCTATTCTCAAGCCTCCATTACTGGGGATACTGTAGAGATGTTGGCCCAGATCCTCAAAGGTATTTAAACACCTAACTTCTATTGAAATCAGTGGGAGTTAGGTGCCTAAATACCTTTAAGGATCTGGGGCATTGCTATCCGCTTACTACTCACCATGAGAAAGGATGTCAAAATCAACCCCTGTAATTGCAAGGGAATATATATTTGTGCATTTGTCAGAGGCCACACATTAAAAACAAATGCCTCATTGTACTTCTGCCTTGTCTCTTTGTCGAATGGTCATGTCTCTTTGAGTGCATGTACTCCAGGAAATGGACTCCCTATTCTCCAATTATTTTTTTAAAAAACCCAAACAACTTAGTTACAAGATGGGAAGGTGATTGATCAGGTATATTCAAAATTAACTCTTTAGAAGAGATCTAAAGTAACATAACAAAGCAAGTTGGCAATTACAATTCTGCTTTCCACTTTAAAGTTTTGATTGAGATATTGTCTCTTGCAGCACACATTCTGTAACCTTGGCTGGTCACTGCTGGCTGCTGATATTGATGGGGATGGAAAGTCTGATCTGGTTGCCGGTTCTCCTTATGCACCTGGCGGTGGGAAGCAGAGAGGATTTGTAGTTGCATTTTATTCTCACTTCAACAGGAGTGACAAAGGTAATATTTACTGAGTAAAATTGACATTTCCATATTTTATGTGGCTATACTTGTGGTTTTAATTTGACACTTTTGTTTTAATTTGAATCCTTTGTTATGTGAAACCTGAGCAATCTATTAATTGTCACAGATTCTTGAAAGGTTTATGTGCACTCTAGAAGTAAAGAAATACGTAAAAATAGGTTTCTGGTATTTATATTGCCTTACCTGGATTTCTACTGTCCCAGCTGAAGAAAATTTAAAATGAATTTATTCCTGTATTTCTGAGTATTTGATGATTGATTAACAAAAGTCAGCCTAGTAATGCAATAATATTGTAAGCGCCTTGTATGTTAAGTAGGTAATTTTGCACCTCAGCCTAATTGTATAAGTATTAATTCCAAGGTTAGTGCACATAATTCCCAACTCAAGGCAAACAGAAGTGTACATCATAAGAATGGGGGTAGGAGAAAACAGTTTCCTAAGAATTTAGGCCCTGGACCTGCAAACACTTGAGCATGTGTATAACTTTACTTAGATGAGTAGTAGTGCTATTAAAGTCAAGAGCTGTTTAATGCTTGAAGAAAACTACAGAACTTGGCTGTGAAACAGAAATGAATGGCCGACAGTGTGGAAGGAATGCTTATCAACCAGTGCTGCCAGGTAGTGATGGTAGCCCCTTGCATCAGGAGGGGTCTAACTGGATTTTCTCTCAAATTGGCAAGGGCCTGAGAGTACCACAAGATCATTCGTGCTAAGAGCTCCTTCATGTGGCAAAAGGGGAATGCTGCAAGTGAGCACTGTAACTATAGCTCTGTAACTAAAGGGTATGGGTCAAACTGGATTATTGTGGGACGGGAAGAGATGTGAGCTAGAAAAAGGTTGAAGCCTAGAGCTGGAGAAAGTCAGTGTGAATATGTAGGGATGCAAAACTTCATCAGCTGAGGTTTGGTTTTTGCATAATTAAATTTAGATCAGAGTCCCATTGTTTTCAAAACCGGTGTTTGTAGATGGGGAAGGCTTTCAGCTAAATTGTACTAAATTTGACCCATATCTATTTCATATAAGGATGGAAGCAACTGGGCAATGATTTTGAATTCACAAAACTTGTCAGCTGAAGTCTGCGAAAAACCAAAACCCAGCAGTGACTTGAATTAAGATCTCATTTATTTGAACTTTGGATTCAGATAAATGGCTTCAGTTTTATCTCCATCCTAGTGAAGACATTTCAGTTCCATTCAAACTGGTTCGATATCTCCTGTATACCTGCCTTTAGAAGTTGAAAGCATCCCATAGGTCATGTTGGGGTGACTTAGAGCCAAGATTTCACCACAAACACAGCTGCTGAGTACTGCTTTGCCACCAAACACAGTGTATGATAAAATTAGTAATAACTAGTACCATACCCTGGGAAGAGTAACCCAATCAAAACAAACGTGTCTATTGCTAGATTGAAATGTGGTATGTTCCAGAAACTGATAATCAATGTTCTATCCTTGGTGAACATCCCGACTTAACCTTTGCCTGGTTTGATCCTATCTGTCAGAGCTGCTGTCAGTAGAGGATGCCAACTGGATGGTGAAGGGGGAAAAGAACTATGCCTGGTTTGGATATTCACTTGTTAGTCACCAGTTGAAGAACAAAACCTTACTGCTGATTGGAAGCCCTACCTGGAAGAGCTGTATTGGGTGTGTTTCTCTTTTATTTGGTGGTTGTACATGATCATAACACAGTTCCTTTCACAACCTGTATTTTTTTTTCTATAGTCTTTAAGATCTACAGTAGAATAAAATTGTTTCAGTAGGTTTACCTATGGAACTCCACTCTTTGGGGACAATAATAGTCGTATTTAGAGGAAACTTCAGATTAGTAAATTCAAAATTTTTAACTCCTTTTTCAAAGCAGTTGGTCTTTATTATGACTCTTCATCAAAAACAAATTCTCCGGGGTCTTTTTATAATTTTTAAAAATGCCAGCATAGAGGCAAACCTAAACAATCCTACAATGGTAATTAACTATACCGAGTAATACCTACAAGCTTCATGACCGGGGCCCCATTGTGCTAAGTGATGTACAAATATAAAGGTGGACAAAGTCTCTTTTCTGAAAGATCTTACAATAGAACTTCAGAGTTATGAACACCACAGTTATGAATGGACTAATCAACCACACACCTCATTTGGAACTGGAAGTCATAGTCAGGCAGCAGCAGAGACAGCAAATACAGTACAGTGCTGTGTTAAACATAAACTACTAAAAAAAAAGGGAAAGCAGCATTTTACTTCTGCATAGTAAAGTTTCAAAGCTGAATTAAGTCAATGTTCAGTTGTAAAGTTTTGAAAGAACCACCACAGTGTTTTGTTCAGAGTTGACAACTGTGACGGGTTGGATCACAGAAACTCCCTTGGGGCTGCCAACTGATGTGCCAAGACTACTTCTGCCCCTGCTTTCCCTGCCAGCTTGGGACTCCAGCACCCTGTCTTGTTGAGCCAGCCACACCAGTCTGCTCCAACACAGACCCAGGGTCTGAACCACATGCCCCAAAGCTGCAGACTTAACTAAAAGCAGGTTAAGAAGTGTTCCTGTCTTTAACACTCAGATGCCCAATGGGGCCCAAACCCCCAAATAAATCTGTTTTACCCTGTATAAAACTTATACAGGGTAAACTCATAAATTGTTCGCCCTCTATAACACTGATAGAGAGATATGCACAGCTGTTTGCCCCCCCCCCCCAGTATTAATACATACTCTGGGTTAATTAATAAGTAAAAAGTTATTTTATTAAATACAGAAAGTAGGATTTAAATGGTTCCAAGTAATAACGGACAGAACGAAGTGAATTACTAAGCAAAATAAAATAAAACACACATGTCTAAGCCTAGTACAGTAATAAAACTGAATACAGATAAAATCTCATCCTCAGAGATGTTTCAATAAGTTTCTTTCACAAACTGGACACCTTCCTAGTCTGGGCACAATCCTTTCCCTTGGTACAGCCCTTGTTCCAGCTCAGGTGGTAGTTAGGGGATTTCTCATGATGGCCGCCCCCTTTGTTCTGTTCCACCCACTTATATATCTTTTGCATAAGGCGGGAATCCTTTGTCCCTCTCTGGGTTCCCACCCCTCCTTCTCACTGAAAAAGCACCAGGTTAAAGATGGATTCCAGTTCAGGTGACACGATCACATGTCACTGTAAGACTTCATTACCCACTTGCCAGCACACATGTATACAGGAAGACTGACAAGTAAAACAGAGACATCTACAGTCAATTGTCCTGGTTAATGGGACCCATCAAGATTCCAAACCACCATTAATGGCCCACCCATAAATATATGAGTTATATTTCATATTTCTAGTTTCAGATACAGATACATTCATACAAATAGGATGACCACACTCAGTAGATTATAAGCTTTGTAATGATACCTTACACGAGACCTTTTGCATAAAGCATATTTTAGTTACATTATATTCACCCTCATCAGCATATTTTCATAAAATCATATAGAGTGCAACGTCACAAGAACAACCTCCATTCCTGAGGTCATAACTTTGAGGTTCTACTGTAATTCTAATTAGAAACAAGAATGAGAATAATGACCAGAACAGCATTTTGCACACAATGAAAGAAAACAATATTCTGCATACACGCAATGCTGTATGTATCTACAAAATACATTTCAAGTTATTACTTTGACTGAAAATAATATTGTGTGTTCCAGTCTAGGTTGCTACAGCTCATTGGATACCAAACAGAGTGTTGGAAAGGTGTATGGATATAACCCACCAAGCACACTAAGCTGGTTTTCCGTAACTGGAGACATGGTAGGACCTTTTCTTTAGTATGCTGGGAATTTACAGGTATGAACTATGTGAAGCAAAATGGTATTCTGTGCAACTGATGTGTTTAACAATCAACAGGACAGGGGCAAACTGGGTTCGTCATTGGCCAGTGGCTTCATGTCTGTGGCTGGAATTCCAAGAGAAGTGTTGGTGGTGGGTGCACCTACCTCTGGTATGTTGTTCTGGAAACTGAAACCCTTTAGCTAGGCATTATCTATGTCTCAAGTGAGTGGTAAACTAAGCTAATTACAGCAAGCTAGAAAATGGACTTAATAGTCACATTGAATTTATGAGTGCTATATATGATGCTCTCCCTATGGGTATCCTAAAGTGCCTGGTATACTTTGCACAGCCCCATCTGCTAGAGCCTCAGATTAGTTTAGGGCAAGATTTTTGTATGGAACAGACTTTTGTTAAGTGCGTTCTCAACACATTATTTATGTAACTGATTCATTATTAGGCCATAAATTCCTTGGCACCAATGACAGCATAATTAAATGGTCAAGAGTCACTGTATAACTTAGGAGCACACACTTGATACGTGTTCTTGAACACCGATTTTTTTCAATGTAGAACTAACATTGTAACTGGAGTAGAAATAATGAAGTATTTGATAGTTTTTTGTACAGTCAGTATGTTTTCATTTTGTTCATATATTTGATAATGCCAGTATTACCTACTGTTAGTACACTGCATGTACTAAGCCTATTCCTGTGAGTGTACACATCTGAGGGTCTAATTCTGTCACCCTGGCTTCTTTCAGACAGCACGTCTAGGATTGCATTTATATCCTCAGTACTGCACCAAGCTGGAACTGTTCTGATGTATGACTTGACAGATGGTGCCAAACCGTCTTTGCTCAGCACTTTCAGTGGGGACAGGAGGTTCTCTCGCTTTGGAGGAGATGTACACTTAAATGACCTGGACAATGACGGACTAGGTAAAACAAAGGGGATTTAGATGGTGTGGGTGAAGAGATTTTTACTTTGAGCAAGAGTAGACTTGCCTCCTACATTGTCATAGAAACTCAAAACACATCCCACTTTATAGATGGATTTAAACATCCCAAGATGCTTTACAGCAGAAAATCAAACAATTCAGTCATAAGTCAAGAAAACTTCTTAACTTTATCTTTACACTATGGACAGTTAGTCATTAAAGTTCATAGGAATTACTGTATACAGACCAGGGTAAATGGTAACCTTGTCTTTTGGTCTAGTACTATTTCATCTTGACATCATATATCCTCTTTCTGATTATTTACAGATGAAATTATTGTGACATCTCCTCTGAGAACTGACGACATCACATCTGTACTGTTTGGAGAGGAGGCTGGACGTGTGTACATCTACAATGGAAACCAGACCACCTCCGGTCATGTGACAGACAACTGCAAATCATGGACTTCTCCTTGTCCTGAGGACTGGGTAAGAAAACTTACCAGTAAAACCAGGAGACAACATAATGACAACTAATTAATTACATCCACTGAAAAGAAAACAATAGACTGGTGTCCGGAGTCAAGTTTCAGTAAAAACTCCATCTTGTTGCCTTCATCACACAGCAACTTGCTCAGGTTCTTAAATCGAGGTAATTTGGCCCCTTTTTTGGGTTCATGAGCAACCTTGCACAAAGTTCTGCAATGTGGGAGTAAGGCAGTTTTAATGCATGAGGCCTTTAGTCTGCAAGTGAAATACACTCTAAGAAGGTGGTTCTACTAACAGCTTCTCCCCTTCTTTCTTTTGTTTCAGGCACAATATGTACTAATTTCTCCTGAAGTGAGTAACTGAAAATCAATGGCTGAGAGCAAAAAAACCAAAACAAACAAACAAAAAAAAAAAACAACAACAAAACAACTTAAAACATTCTTTAACATTCTCAGAGCATAATGAGCAATCTCATTTTACAGGAAAGATCAAGGTTTGGAAGCTCCATCATCACTGTGAAATCTCAAGGAAAGGTGAGAGAAACAAACATCACTCTTGTCTGCCAGCTTATTTCTTGCCAACACTTGTCTGTGTCGTTTGCATATATTACTTAGAATGGCACTATTCCTCTGCAGATCCCAAAGTGCTTTACAGAAGCTAATCAAGCTTCCCCATTAAGTCACCCTCTGGGCCAATATTAACCCCCTTTTTAGAATGGGTAAAATGAGGCAAAGAGGCCACAGCTGTCTGAATTTCGGCACCTGAAAAGAAATCCACTTAAAAAAACCCCAAACTTGCTCTTAGCAACTTGCCCAAGTCAGCTTGGAAAACGTGTCTGCAAGTCGGCTGCAGACGTGACTCAATCATGTGTTTTAACCACTAGACTACACTCCAACAGCCCGTTATAAGCAATGTTGATGCTCATGACATACTGTAAAATTGGCTACTGGGCAAATGACTATGGTCAGTATATATGTAGTCTTCTATTTTAGTGCTTGTTTCCAGTAGCACTACCCAAAGGCAAGGCCCAGTCCTTGCCCTGATAATCTTGGAGGGCTTCATATGCCCCACTCCTTTCTGGATGAAGATATGAGCCTTTGGAGGGAGACAAAGTCTCTGCCTGCATCTAGAGGTGCTGGAACAATTTGTATAGTGGGGGTGGCTGAGAGCCACTGAACCAAACTGTAAACCCTGTATATGATGGAAACCACTTCAAGCCAGGGGGTGCTGCAGCACCCGTGTACCCCTAGTTACAGTACTATGCCTGCAGCTGTGTGACACAAATGTTTGTTTTTTCATTTGCCGTTACTCTGTACTTTGCGGTTGGTCCAGTGGCTGCTCATATAAATGGACTCCAGAACTTTGGGGTCCTGCCCATTTTCCTCATTATCAGTAATCATTTGAGGAGATGATTGCTCATCTCTGCAGTGATCCCTGCCCAAATGTTGGTTGACCTCACCCACCAAACAGCCTTTAGGAAAAAGCAGCTGGAATCTTAACTGCTTCCAGCCTAAGAGAAAGGGCCATTTTTCATATGACAAACACCTTATGAAACAAGCACCATTCCTGGCTTTCATTAGAGAAGGCTGGTTTACAAGCAAACGTTTCCCTTTTCTTTTTCAGGCCTTGTCTACACTAGAAAGGGTTTGCTGCCATAGGCATACTGGCTAACCCTTGTATCAGAGATGCAGCCTATAGCAAGAGTGCTTTTGCCAGTATAGCTTATATTAGTTCCCTGAATAAATATGCTATACGAGCAAAAGGACTTTGTTGGTACAACTATGTCTGTGCTAGGGCTTTTGCAGGCATAGCTATATTGGTTGTGGGGAGGGAGTCTCCTCCCCCTGCCGCTCCTGACATAGCTATGCTGGCAAAGTGTCTCCTCAGTGATGCAGTTGAATTTTGTTAACCTCTGTTTTGTATCTTTGCAGAGAGAAGTTGTAGTAGCTGCTGAGAGAAGTTCGGTGAAAGCTAGACTTAGTGGAAGGCTTTTTATGTATACCCTTTAAATGTTTAAATGTTCTTTTGTTGAGTTTGGGTACATGCCTGTTTTCAGTGGTGGATCCCCCAGGATCTATGGTGTTCTCCTTCACGCCTCCCCATGCCATGCTAACAAACTAGATGCTCAAACAGGATGTTGCTAAAAAGAGGATGGAAGCAGCAGAGAGGGAATTGGGGTTGATTGGAAAAATAAATAGACGAGGAATACTAACTGTCATGGTCCATCCATACAGCTTTAGAGTTGAAAACCAATTAAAAACCTCTATCCATGTAAGTCAGAAGACTAGATAACCCAGCCACAGACAAAGTAGCATGAAGGGAGCCAAAACAACATTAACCTAGCATCAATTCAACTTATGAGGGAGGCTGGTTCCAGCAGACATATTTGGCTGTGTAAGGAAAAGTGCAGCACTCCTAGTTGATACAATCACTTAAATATGTGCAATACGATGGGGCCTAATTTAGTTAAAACTAATCAGGAAAGAGATCTTGGAGTCATCGTGGATAGTTCTCTGAAGACGTCCACGCAGTATGCAGCGGCAGTCAAAAAAGCAAACAGGATGTTAGGAATCATTAAAAAAGGGATAGAGAATAAGATGGAAAATATCTTATTGCCCTTATATAAATCCATTGTATGCCCACATCTTGAATACTGCGTACAGGTGTGGTCTCCTCATCTCAAAAAAGATATACTGGCATTAGAAAAGGTTCAGAGAAGGGCAACTAAAATGATTAAGGGTTTGGAACAGGTCCCATATGAGGAGAGATTAAAGAGAGTAGGACTTTTCAGCTTGGAAGAGGAGACTAAAGGGGGATATGATAGAGGTATATAAAATCATGTGTGGTTTGGAGAAAGTGAATAAGGAAAAGTTATTTACTTGTTCCCATAATATAAGAACCAGGGGCCACTAAATGAAATTAATAGGCAGCAGTTTTAAAACAAATAAAAGGACGTTCTTCTTCACAGAGCGCACAGTCAACCTGTGGAACTCCTTGCCTGAGGAGGTTGTGAAGGCTAGGACTATAACAGGGTTTAAAAGACAACTAGATACATTAATGGAGGTTAAGTCCATTAATGGCTATTAGCCAGGATGGGTAAGGAATGGTATCTCTAGCCTCTGTTTGTCAGAGGGTGGAGATGGATTTCAGGAGAGAGATCACTTGATCATTACCTGTTATGTTCACGCCCTCTGGGGCACCTGGCATTGGTCATTGTCGGCAGACAGGATACTGGGCTGGATGGACCTTTGGTCTGACCCAGTATGGCCATTCTTACGTTCTTATGTGTACAAACACCTTCAACTCTGCCGTTGTATGCCTGCCCAAACTCCTGTACACCAGCACTCCCCGTATACCCTCTACCTTACATTATGGACATTTCTAATACAGCCAACAAGCTCTCCAATCAGCACCCACTGCTCTCCAGCTCACCCACTTATCATCCAGACACCCTAGAAGCTTGGGTCAGATGTGGTGGTCCAGGCACGCTGCAGACAGAGCAGGTACAAAGGGGGTGCATAGGTAACTAAGCTCATCTTTGCACCACATTTTGCTCCTTGCCTTCCAGCAGCCTTATACTGGCTGCTTAATGCCCCAAAGGACTAAACCACATCCAAGGACCAACATAGCAGCACCCTGGCTACAAGCTCTGTGCCAGCAGCAGGGATAAGGACTTGGCATAGGACTCTGAACATCACATGTGCAACCCTCTTGTGTTAGGGTAATGCTCTCTGGTCTGGATAGATTGGCACTGCAGTGATTGTCTGCCAACAGCATTGCACTAAGTGGCTCTGCTGGACCAGATCATCTGCTGTCTTGCTGCTTTATCCTCCATGGAAAGACAGTTCCTCAGCTTTGCTCCTTATCCCACAACCTTGCATTTTATTTTCCAACTGCAGTCCAGAAACCACCAATCCTGAAGCCAAAATATAATCTACTCCATCCACCCTCCCCTTCTGCTAGGAACCAGAAATCCCATTGTACTTCCTGTATTCAACTGCCTGAGACACGCGGAAGACTCCAACTTTGGGCAACAATCCACACATCCATTTTTGTCCCATCCACTCTACACAGCTCAGATAGGAGTACCCCATTCACAAAGCCAGGACAGTATGTTTATCTGAAAGAAAGTATGCTACCTGCCTAGAATGTTACATTGATACTTGGTGCTGACTTCACTACAGCTGAAGTTGTGCTAGAAAGGTATGCCTGATAGATGGTGGGCAGTTGCAAAGGGTTAGCAGCACCTGGGTGGTAAAACACAGGCCTAGGCCATCCTTAAGGATAGCACTTGCCTGTTGAGAGTCTCAGGGGAGGTGTGTGTTAAGGAAGCAGGATGTCTGCTTCAAGGGGAAGAGAAGGGCAAGGAGCTCAAGGTTGGACTCCACTGGTGACTGTTCCTTATGTTTTTATGTAGAACTCAATGACTCTGGTAAGTTAAAATCCTGCTCTTATTGTTAATTATATTATGTGTTCTACTCATGAGTATTGTGGTTTTGAAGGGGTAGGTTAATGCTGAGCATGTATCCATATACAATTAAACGACATACTTAAGCAACAGCATATGATCTCGTCATTTGTGGGTTGGGTCCACAACCATTGGTGGGTGTATATGTGGGGGAGGGGTCAGAAGTTATGACACTATGAAACTTTTTGTGTGTGTTACAAGCAAGTAGCAAAGTACTGGAGAATTTTAAACAATAATCATCCTCTTATGTATATTTTCCAAAGTCAAAAAAATCTTTCCTACTTTCTCAATGTTTTCAGGAAGCAGTTTTAAAGACTCCTCCAGTTCTTGGTAATTCTAGCTTTAAAACAGAAGATTCAAAGTGGAATTTTACATTTATGCTTTTTTTTTTTACTACATCATCATTTGCCATGGCATCCATACTGGGCATAGTTGTTTTAACCTGCCTAAATAAAGCAATAAACATCAGAGCTAGCAAGAACCTGATAGCTGGATAGCATAAATGAAGAGACGGGGAGGGAGAGGAGGAGAAAGTACTTAAACAAGGGCTCTGTGGAGATAAATAAGAAGAGAGCATGTTGTGCTGAACATTTCAACCTGTAACTGTTTGGAATTTGTTTTGATAAAATAGGAAAAGAAAAGGACACCCCCACTTTAAAATGCTCTCTGGATAAGTGATGGAAATCAAGGAGTAGCTGGAGAATCAGAAGGCATCAGCGTAGATGAGCTGAATGCAGTGCACTTTCCCTCCCCTAGGCCATTATTTTCGCTTTGTCCTTCTTGACTCTTGCTCTTAACACCTTCCCTGTTAGGATGCCGAACCATCCTGCACTTGCCACTTTTGAAAGCACATCCCAGTTGTCAACAGGTCTGATAGAAGTAGTCAGGTGTAGGAGAGCCCAAAAGATTGTAGGAGGCAGACTGACAAGCTGGGGATTGCCTTATTTAGGTTCTTCACCCTCAGCCCTAGAAAAAAATAGGCTTTTTTTGGTCAATTGTGTTGTAAAGAAAATGAGTGAAGTCTATGCAAGCTGAACAGACTCTTCTTACCGTTTAGTCAGCAAAACCAAAGAAGTCAATTTGCCAAACCAGGATAAAACCAGTGGGCATTTTATTTGAGAGTCCTGGGTATTACAAATTAAGTGCAGCTTTGTCAACTACATGTAATGTAAATGCTGAATCAGTTGCTACTGGGGTTTACAGGTCTGGTTCAGTGGTAATTTCATTCAAAACCTTATCAGCCACCGTGGGCTTCAGTTTCTCACTTCTGAGCTCAGAATTCTGTTACCACACCTACATTTTGCAGTGTGAATGAGCCAGGTGTTAAACTTCCAATGGTTTTCTGGACCTGGGGAACTCCTATGACATGGATGCAGCCCTGTAAAAGAACTAATGGTCTTATTTTAAATGCTTTTAATGTACATAAGTCAATTAAGTACAGATGAAAGGAGTCAAAATAATGCCCTGTAGCTGCAGAGAAAATACAGCTGGGAAAGCAACAATGCAAGCTTTCCCAATAGCCCTGTCAATGTATTTCAAAACCAAGACCTGAAGGGATCATTTCCTAAGTCAGAACCTCAGTATACATACCCATTCACCTCTTGCCCTCTCTGGGTATGCCAACATTAGTCCTCAGCCTCATGGGTGTTTGCATATTGTGAACAGTTTCCCCAATAGGAGCTGGATCAAGACCAAACCACTTCCTAAAAGTCACTTGACAATCAGTAAATGGTAATGACTTGGCCACTGGGGATTTCAACTGCCATCCAATCCCCTGCTACCTTTAAAGTAAAATATAGAGAAAGAACAATGCATTATCTTGTAAGATACTATGCTTTGAAAGTGTAAAGATACAAAGTTAAATCAATTAGTTGATAATCATTAGATGCCACACAGGATTTTACTTTGAAAGACCACAGGCTTGCAGAAGTATAACAATTTCTGAACTCTTTAGTTTCCATTTTCTGTTCACCTGAGCACTTAATTATGCTGTTGCTGCTACAATAAATTGTTCAGCCTGTCTGGTGGGCAGTGGTTTACACAATGTTTAAGTTGCTGGCTAAAGAGCTACCTTCCTGTACTTGGCACAGCTGTCTGTGTTCCCATTCTGATCTAGAAGGGTTTTACAGTCACTCTGCACAGTGGGGTAAGGCCCTCAGGAGAGGCAAACAGCAGGTGGGTGGAAGTAGCAGGCATTTAACTCTCTTCCACCATCGCAGGAAGCAAATCAGCACTTTTTTGATAGTCAGACCTGATCTTTGTATCCCTTAGTTACGTAACTTTGCTACTACCTCCCATTCCCCTGACCTGCAGACAATTTTCACCCCACATTTGCCCCTAATCTCACCCACCCTGTGTAGTAATAAAACCAGCTGCAAGACAACTGCAGTATACTTCATGATCCTAGTCATCTATGTCTTCAGAAAGAGATGAAAGGAAACAAGTCAGGTCAGGAAAAAAGTCTGACTTTTCTTTTTTAAATGGGAGTTGGATCAGGCCCTAAGGTAAGTTCTTACTAATCGACTAAGGAACTGATATACTACACATGTAAATACATCTAGTCAGTTACAACTGAAAGGGCAGTGGTTTCATGCTTGAAATGTGCATCTGTTACCAGTCTGAAAGGGCCTGCTGTTCTGATTTTAAAAAACCATTTGGGCCTGATTAGTTTTTGAACAGGTGAGCACTGGACATTCAAAACTTGTTTATTTTTCATTTAATAGAAACAAAGCAGTTTTCTGTATTTACTGTATTTAATGTACAGTATTTCTGTATTGGTCTGGCTGTGCCCGTTTAGTGCTCTGCAAGAAATGTGAGTTTGATTCCTGCTTCTGGTATCCTATTCTCTAGAGTGAATACAACCTTGAAAAACTAAAGGAAAAAAACAACCACCCTACATTAAAAGCCTAAAGTTTGGCTCCTAACTCCATCTCTCAGCTCCTGAATGAGTAGCCTGATTTTCAAAAATCAAACCAGCTGCTATTGAGGACAAGTATAGCAGTTTGTTTTTAATGTTAGCCTCTATCTTTAGCACTACTGCCCTAGGCTGAAATCTTGTCAATGCCTAACTAATGAAGGCTGGGCCTGAGTAGTCCTTGGATGGAAGACCTCAAACTGTAAGAGCCTGAAATTGCAAGCTGTGCATCATGCTGTAGTCTCTATCGTAACACATGAGAAAAAAATTAAGTATCCTCTGGGAATCTTCTCTCTGCATTTACTGACTTTTGTGCCATTAAAATATCAACTTTAAAAACATTTTTGTGCATAAGATATAGATTGACATTCTATGACTTTAAAAATTCTTAATTTTTACTATAGGGAAAACAGGTGTGCAAGTGTGTGTACAGTTCGCCATGTAACAAAAAAAAGCCAGCTGCTTTCTCCGGTTCTATCGATTTGTCAGCGTGCTTCTGCTTGACATAAAGGCTTCTGTTTTAAGGTCATTTTTTACTTCAATTCTTCCAGCTGTTGGATGAGTTTTTTTCAGCAACGTGGGCACCTAGGCAAGTCACATAATAGCCAATGATTATTAAAAAATAATAATAAAAAAAAAAAAAAAAGGGCCATGGAGCATACAAGTGCTGGCCAGTTCTCAGGAAGCTTCCTTTGAAGTGTCATCAAGCTTTGAAAAGCTATGAAAGTCAGCACAAAGGATTCTGGGGTGCATCTGAGGAGGAACAGCTGCAAGTACCTGGAGGGTCAGGCTGCTCCCCTGGCCCTAGCACAAGTGCCACCCTCTCTTTTTCTTTGCTCTTTAGTCTAGTCTTTTGTTCTTGTTTCCCACCCAGCTCCCCCCTGTGATCTTTTCTATCTGGGACTTGTTTATAGCTCCCCCTCTCCAGCACCAAGCTACATCTGGGTGAGGGGTAGGGACGAGTGGGTGGGATGGGGGGAGTGTAACAGCAGCATGGCTGAATTGAGTGCCATAGAAGCAGAGAAAGGATGGCTGTGGCCATGTACATGTGAGCCGCTTCTGTTACCAGTTACATTAGGGGCAGCTTTCAAGGGATTGCCTGCCTCGTCACTTCTGGCAGCAGCAAATACTTGCAGGGTGAAGCAGTGCATCTTAGGTGTCACAACTTTCCTTTGCCCTGTCCTGTGCTCCCCCTATGCCTGCTTAGGGAAGCCTACCCTACTACCTTCCCAAGTTGGGGGATATGGATTTCACCAATTACTTCCATAAAAGTGGAAGTTGTATCCCCGTCCACCCTCCCTTGATCACATCCATTACAAATTCCACAGTACACACTGAACACAGGAAGTAGCAGTGGTACTGTGCACACAGAACGCAGTGGACCTCTTTAGCCAGCCATACGTACTTGAGGAGGTAGTGAAGGTTCTAGATGCCGTCCAAGGAATGAAAGCAAACGCCGCCAGATAAGGCCGCTTCCCAAAAACATAATCCCTGTCACCAGCCAAAATGCTCTGTGGTCCTAACAATGGAAAAAATAACCATTAATCATGCAGCTCTTTCTGTGGAAGAAGGGTCCTCAGTGGATTCCCTCCCACACCTCTAATTTAAACCCCTCTCCATCCCCTCCAAAGGCTCCACAGTATGGTGAACTTCCTTGGCTGGGGAAGGTTGGCTGAGACTCTGGGTTATTACAAGGCAAAGTGATCCACTTGATACACCATCATTTCCAGAGCACTGGTGTGCTGGTCTCTGCACTTTAGTGTTCCTCACTACCACACTAACCCACATGCACGGTTCCTTTCGAAGATAGCTCTTGTTTTTACCAAGAATTTAGAGATTTCCCTCCACCTCATTTTTTGTGTGTGAAGGCGGCGATGAGGAAAGGAAGGAGAAAGAAGAAATCTCTTCCTTTTTAAGGTAATGCATGTAAGTGTGACAGCTACCAGCAATGTAAGTGTAATGATTTAATTTACAGTAGAGTCATGGCTCCACCATGAAGTCTAGAAAATTATTTAACTGATTTACATCTTTGCACATGAAAGTGACCCTAATACAAACTCCAAGACCTTTCAGAAGTATGAATGGCTGAACATTACCATGCCTATTGTCAGCCACCATGCCCAAGTACAGTATTGTCCTCCCTTTTCCTCCTGGAGCATTACTCTTCCTGATCATCCAGAAGAATATCCTGCAGCAGAGTCATAACTGAACAAGCCATGAACTAATTCACGACAAAAGAAAGTCATTGCACTACAGCTGGAATCAGTGGGCCCAATTCACTGATAAGACTCCAGTTTTATACTGGTGTAAAGCGAGAGAAGAGTGTTATACTTAACAGAAAACCTGGGTTAAGTCAGGTGCATTGGTACCCGTGTTGTCTGTCAGTAGTTATAAAATCAATTCTAAAACAGCACTGGATCTCACCTCTTCAAAGGAGGATTCCAAGTTCATACCAAAGGCTACTCCAATCAGTCCAAAAAGAGAGAGAGAAAAAGTCCCCATGGTCAGCTGTAAGTTCAGTCTCATCATCACATTACGGTGGCTGAAGAAGGGAGAAAGATTTATGAGATGAACACAGATGTTTACTTGCTGTCTAGTAATAAAGTTTTACGCAGCATGCACTACATCAGAACAATTGACGGAGCAACTCACACCGGTATTAAGCAACACAGAAACAAGAGCTAGTGTATCAGGTGATTTTTCTCCAAAGAGATGTTTTGAAACTGCAGCAGCAATGCACCTCTCAGGAAGCAGACTCTGCTTTGCAATCAGCAGGATCTAGGACATCTGGTCACACCTGTTATAAATATGTGTGTAAAGTAACAGTAAAAGTTTATGGAAACTTTTGTTTCTTTTTGTTTTCTTACGGTTAGCTATAGGAATTTATAAATGACTATTTAAAAGAAACATTTACTGTTACCTTGCAAGTATACTTACAAAGAAGCAGAGGGTCAGAAAATGCTGTGGACTGTAAAGCAGAGTCTACTTTGGGGCATTCCACATCCACCTCTTCTCGACTTTTGCTGGCCTCCTGATGGGAGTGTCCACTCTGAATGCTTCTTGAGGTAACTCCCCATTTAAGGAGGAGAGAATATCATACACTGCTTTTCAACAGTGGCTTATCTGATACACTTCAAGATGTTAAGACTGTATAAATTATTTTTAAATACAGAAAACTGAAAAAGTTGATTAGTGCGTAATAACAAATTTCAGCCTTTTTATTTACAATAGTTTAGTCTTAATAAAGCTAAATATTTGATGCAAACTAAGCTGATTACTGTATCATCATGCTTAGTGTGGATGCAACATTTATTGGATAGCAGAAGATGTGATCCAGAAAAATCAGGGGCATGCTCTTGAAGGTAGACACCAACACTTAAGTGCAACCTACATTTAAGAGTCAATTCAAGTGTCAGTTTTGCTGCATTACATAGCAATTCTTCATAAATAAGTTATATTTTCCCCATGAACATCTGGGTATTTCTTTTAACTATTACCTTCCCAGAACCACAAGGAATAAGAGCCTCCCAGTCTTGGTTCCCAATGTCTGCTCTCAGACTCCAATTCAAAAAAGGGTAAAACAGCATAAATTTCTGCAAAGCTTCTGACAGTATAACAAGTAGTATGTGTCATAAGGATAGTTAACCTGTCCAGGTTGATGAAGATGATACTTTCGGAATCATCAATCAATACTCTGAGTTCACGTGCTTCATTAGCGAGATCTTCGGCTTGTCTGTAATAATTCTCCAGCAGCAGCTCCATTTCCTCTGCATGGTCAATTCCAGACATGCTCTCCTCACTGTGAGCAATAATTTATATTTTCTAGTTAGGGATCAGCAATGCACTTAACAACATGTTTACATGTTCTGAAGCATGGGCCCAGAATGAAGTGACAAGAGAAACACTCTCCACAAGTCTTGTTTGACAACAATGCTGCAAAATCCAATTAGGCACATGGATTCTGCTGTTACAAAAAGAGTGTCATGGAAAAGAAGGTCCATGCTTTTCCAATTTCTATTAGCTGAAGAGCAAAAGTCAGTTACTTTGGTCAGTAAAATGGGTAACATTTGCCCTGCTATAAACATGCACAGGCAAGGTATAAATATTAGTGTCCCAGCATCACATTGTGACATTTTTAAGGGAGATTGTTAATTTTCTGGTGCCCTCAAACGGTGGAAGTTGACAGTGATGCTGTTAACACTCCCTTCTGTTCCCCCATACAGTGAGGTCTAAGTTATATACATAATATTGAAATCTACTTGGCACTTACATGTGTTTTTAGTTGCACATCGACAATAACTGAAGCATTTTAGTTGAAGCATTTTGTGGACACAGGAACTGATGACAGAAGCCCAACAGTCAGTATGTGAAACTGCTGCCGCTATCCCCCTTCCTGAAGTTTGAGAGATCTCAGTCCTACTGGATGAATCATAGGTGCCTGGTAGCATCCACAAGGCCCAGAGCACCTAGCCAGTCACCTTCTCTACAACAGGCATACAGGTTTCCGGAGTTATCTTTTTGGATCTTTCTTTTGACTAGGCAAACAGTGAGGTCTTTGAGAGCCACGATGGCCCTCTTGTATTTTTAAGATGTCAAGGAGAACTTGGAATAAACCCCCATCCCTCTCTTCACCCAGTGGCACGACCTTAACTGCACTATTTGCTAGGAGGAACTGGATACCCTCCAATGTCTCATGTGGATACTGTTGAACTTGCTTACCTTATCAAGGAGCAATTTAAAGAAGTCTCTCTCAAGCTGTTTTTCCATAAATTCATCTCTAGACCCGTGCCTAAGGACTCATGTGTCTGAGGTAACTAGGGCCACTGGATGTGATAAAAGGACCCTAGTCTCTCTACTAAAGAGAGGGTCCCTTTGAGGCAGACTGGCTGTTCACTTCGGAACCTTCCAAACCTAGAGGTTTCAGTTGCATGTCCTAAGGGGGTGGCTTAGAAGTCTTAGAAGTCTTCAGTTTCTGGTGGCAGAGGCACAAAGTGCTTTGACATGGTCTGTACCAAGCACCCCAAATCCAGTTCTAGTTGGCTTGATGGTGAATGCCTTTACATTCCTCTATAGCTGTAGAAACAGGAAGACTGACCAACAGACCCAAAGGATTTAAAAAGTAGCTTCCAACACCTTTGCTTTCATGAATTAGTCTCTACCACCTCTCCAAAAAACACTCCCTCTGTCCTACAAGTCTTTGACATTTGGCTGCATCTCCGCGTGAAGATATGATTAACATAGTTTTCTGTCTACAAGCACCAATGCTGGAGTCAACGTACAAGAGTACTTTAGTGGCATCAATACACCTCACGTCCGGCTCCTTCCACGCCTTCTCAGGTACACTTCTTGATTTTACACAATGCATCCCTTCACACCCCAACTTTTGGATAATTATGGTCTATTTAGATTTGAAGCTGTGCAGAGCAGGGAGCTATATCATGCACCTGGAGTTGTATAAATAATACTAACTTGCCATGAAGTGTGGGGTGTAACTATCATTTGGCATTATTTACATGGGAACTGAGGCAGGAAGCCAGTTTGCTCTTAGCTTCAAGTCGGATATACCAGTCAATCAATATGCCCTGGATTTTTAAGTAAGGGTCAGACCAGCAGCTTGTCATCAATATGGAACATATGGTTGGTTACTTTCGTTGTTAGAGTGGCCACTGATGTGCGCATGATATTGTATCAGCACACAGGAGGGATGTCATGTGACTATTTCAGACATGTACGGTTCTCTTGGGATGCTATACCACAGCACTAATTTATGTACTTATAGTGGCTATGAAAACAGTGCTCAGTGCTACTACTGTGGGGTTATATGTCCATCAGGGGAGCTCTGCTAGTGGGCAAAGTAAGCTTCAAGGATAGCATGCCAGCTTTTATATATGGAGGTATGGCAACTGATCCACCCGCAGACAAATTTTAAGAGGGGTTCTTTATTTCATTTGTGAAATACAGGTTTTTAGGGAGGAAAAAACAATCTTAAAGTTTTGTCTGAATTGGAAACTGACATTTCCATTTCTCCTTCTGTTTCCCCATTCAGTGATGGTTGTCTTTTCCTCCCCTTTCCATCTCCTGTTCACCAAGGCTGGCTAGCTAAGTCAAACAGTGGATGAAGCAGCATCTTCGATGCTTCCACCCTACTATCAGTAATGCTGCTAACACTATGCTCACACTGCGATGATGGGGTACAACACCTTTTAAAAAGAGGTAAAGCATTATGGTTTAAAAACATTGTATAGATTTTTTTTTTTTGAGGGGAGGGGAGAGAAGCAATCTAATCTGGTATTCAGGTTGTCTTTGGACAAGACATTTTAAAAAGTGTTCTGAATTACCCAACTTTACTTACAATACTTGTGGATCTGTCCATTTAGTTAGACAGAGCTCTTCTATTAATTCCTCTTCATCTAAGATTTCCAGGATTGTTTCTTTGAAAACTTTAAGATCTGTTTCTAATTCTGACAAACTAAAGAAAAAACAAACAGGCATAAACAATCAGGCAATCCCATTTGCATTTTTGTAGAGAGGTAATATTTTCATTTTCCCTGGATCTTGCTAGAATGAGTCAATGGGGAAGAGTTTCTTAGAAAATGTAAATCCCCATTTTGCATTTAGCCACAGTACTGGTCCAGTCTGGGACCAACTGCCCCCAAATCACCAAAACCTTAACTGAAAAGGATTTAGCGGTGTATTCTGGGCATATTTCAAGGGTTCATGAGCACTCGGAGAAACAAGTAATTTGATTCAGACAATTGTATCGTCTGTTGTATTGACACATAGCATAGCCCAATAAGTTCACGTGTACTCAAATGGTTTGAAGAGTGGTTTGAACTCTTGATTTTACATTACAATGAACATATTAAATTGCCTAGTATTAATTTTTTTGCATTATACACAGTTTTAGAAGGTAAACTACAAATCCCAAAGTGGGATTTCATTTTTTCCCAACTAGATAGTTCATACATTTGAATTTACAATGACAAATAAGTTGCACAACTCAAAAGCAAAGTTTTCTAGGAAATGTATATTGTACACTATTTTCTGAAGTTCAGCTATGCTCTCCATTGCTTACTCTTATTTACCTCTTGCCATTTTGTAGCAAAATGTGTACTTTACTTCTATCCACAGACAGTAGCTTGGGGTCCACTAGAGCTTCCAGCGTCTCAATGATCTGAGGCTGCAAAATGTTAAGTCTCCCTTGCAGATTGCTGATCTAGATAATAACATGATCCTTCATAAGAATTAAAATCATCCTTTTAGAACGGTTTGGGCAACTGACTCTCTCACTGAGCACAGAATTTACTGTTACAATCAGGTATGCAGTCTACCTTTTCAATACATAGGCGCTATCTGGAATACAGCTAGCCTTGACAAGATCGTATACCCACCGCAATAGTTTTTGAACAAAATTTACATAAAACTGAAACATTACGCCAACTACTGAATAAACGTGATATGAGGTTCATGTGTCTGAAATTTGGTCAACCTTAGGTGGTGTCATATTTCCATTAACATTTATAGTCTTTAAAGCCAGAAGGGACTATCATGATCATCTAGTCCAGGGGGTCTCAACAATTTTTTTGGTGGCCTCAAAGTGAGGCCACTAATTCTTGCTGGTGGCCACTCTGACAATTTTTCCTAAAATATTTAATTAACTTTATGAAAAATAAATAAATATGCACCTATACGTATCCAAATCATAATTTATAGGGTATTTTTTCAGACTCAATAATAAAAATACTGTACAGTTGTCGCTATTCTTTACTGGACCTACGCAGAATAGAAACACAAATAAAGTGGCTTTGCACATTCTTGTCTTTTTTGTTGTTGTTGTTTCTTTTGCTTTTTAAAAAAGATTTGCTACCTAGTAAGTCTGCTGCTGTGAAAAGTGATATTTGTGTGTTTGTTAATATCACTTTTCACACCAGACTTACTAACTAGCTGGGAGGGAGTGAAAAGTGATATTAACAAAACACACAAATATCAATTTTCACAGTAGACTTACTCAGTCCTGGCAAGCCAGGAGACAAATAAAGTCCTGGATGGGGAGGTGGGTAGGGAGGCAATGGGGCCCAGAGGTGATGCAGGGTGGTGGTGAGCCCAGGGCTAGCATCTGCCGCAGTGCGGCTGGGGTCCAGGGCTAGAGCCAAATGTTCCCTCTAATTTTTTTACATCTGTGTGGAATTAATTTTATGATGTGCCCCAATATGGAGATGATGTGTGGGGTGGGGTGGGGTGGGACTGAGGGTTGGAGTTGGGGGCTCTGACTGGGGGTCTGGGCTCTGGGGTGGGGCTGGGGATGAGGGGTTTGTGGTGCGGGAGGGGGCTCAGGGCTGGGGCAGAGGATTGGGGGATGGGGTGTGTGGGCTCTGGGGTGGGGCAGCATGAGAGGTTTGGGATGCAGGCTGCCTGGGGCTGTGGCAGGGAGAGAGGACTTCCCCCAGCCCTCTGTTGTCATAGCAGCCAGGACAGTGCCTCTCCTCACGGGAGCAGCTCCGGGGCTGGGGCCAGGGGAGAGATGCCTTTCCCTGGCTGGGGCGGGGCCGCAGAAGAGGCGCCTCTCCCCACCTGTGCAGCCTTGATAGCCTGCTGCACAGCTTAGAGGGAACTTAGACCAAAGCCTGAAGTCCCACAGGTGGAGCCTGCCGCCCGCCATCCCAAGGCTGAAGCCTGAGCCCCCCAACTCCTGGGAAGGGAGGGAAGTCACTGGCTGTCTGCTCTTCCAGTATTCATGGATCCAGGGGGGGGACAGGATCCAACCCCTGCTGATGGCCCTGGGGGACAAACCACTGCTTTCCCCCCCCCAGTCACTGCCCAGGAGGCCGTGGCCACAAGAAAAGCCCCTGGGGGTCGCATTCGAGAAATGCTGATCTAGTCTGACCTACTTCATAACACAGGCCAGAGAACCTCCCCCAGTAATTTCGGCCGCAAACATAACTTTTATGTTTCAGCATATATCTGTCAATCTTGATTTAAAAACTCCAAGTGATGAAGAATCCATCATGTCCCTTGGTAAGTTCTTTCAATAGTTAATTCTCTTCACTGCTAAAGGTTTGTATAGATCCCCCATAACCAAAAGAAACAACAACAAAACAAGCCTAAAGCAAACCCAAAATATCCCTAAAAATATTCCTAAATATTTCCAGAACAGAAAATTAAACTGTCATTCCCATGAAACAACATTTTCAAAAGTAGCTAAAGTAACCAGAAGCTCACCCAATATTGCAGTATTGCTTCTATGGCTCTAAATTCAAAGGGCAAGGAATATGTAACTAGCTGACCTTCTCCAGACAGCTGAGATGCAAGTTCTTGGAACAGCCAGTGCTCCATATTTAAATTGCGATAATCTAGTATCAGAAGAAACTCTGGTGTTACCACAGCCTTCAAAAACTGAAAAAGAGAATGCAGTTAGGCAGCCAGCTAATACTTTATGAAGGTTTCCAATTTTCTCACTGCCACTTAATGCATTTCAGAATTTGGTTTTCAATAAACCCACTTCCCATAAGGGGACTGTTATGATAAGCTTTGTTTTTTATTTACCTAGATTTGTTTTGCAAACTCATGTCCAGGGTACCCAAGTGTCTATCTTCCACTGTCATTCCCCCCAACCCCTGAAGTATATGGACCAGACTGACATCGGAAGCACTTTCTTTAGTGTACTCGAGGAGGCCTCTGGTGTTACTGGAGGGACAGGAAGAAAGAAAGATTCTCCAAATTTTTAGCTGTGCTCATCCTGTGCCTCTAAAAATTCTCATCATGCCCACAAAGGGAAAAATTTTGGCTCTCTTGAATAGAGACGGCCATTCTACAAAAGACAAGGAGCTCATTATTATGAAGTGCAACATGAAGTGCTTCTGTTTGCTAGATATTCAGTGCCAGGGTTAAGGACAGATGGATAATAATATATGCAAGGCCATAGATAGCCAGTATTAAAAAGGCCCCTGGATCTCACTAGAACATGACTGTATTGGCAATTGAGACATAGTTCAAGTGTATTTTAATGTCTATTGACACCTATAAAGAGATTTAAGACCCACTGAAGTTAATGAAAATAAAAATATCACTTTACCTCCATTCTAATGATAATCCTGTTGTTTCTAGTTGCAATGCTCATTAGATGCTGAAATCGTAGATCTCGAGCTTGAAGACCCAGTTCCTGGTACAATTCTGTTTTCTTTCTTTCTACCAAGAAGACATTTAAAAAGAAAAATCTTATCTGGGAAAAGTAACACGTTTTATAATTATGGATTAGTCTGTTTTGCAGTCCCAGAAAGAAACTAACTCGATAGTGCTTTCCCTCCTTGATCATCCAATATAATTCTGTCTAACACAGCAAAATAGTCATAACTTGGGTGAAAGAGAACTCCCTTTGTTTATTAATAAAGAAAAGTCTAAAAGTAACCAAATTAACAGGCAAAGACAGTATGTTTCATGTTAGAACACATTAGCAAAGCTCATGTCAAGCACATGTCATGTCACAAAGGTATCCCAGGAAGGAAAAATATACTGGTGATGGACTGGGACAAAGAGGAAAAGGATGAAAGCAAAACGGAACCACACATGACAGATGGTAGTCATATTGCTTAATGCACTATCGGAAGGTGCTCAGATACTACTGTGATGAATGCAGTATTAAGAATTGGTGTAGATCAGACGAGCAAAACCAAGGGAAATGCTGCAACACCGACAGTTATCTAAACCCATGAAAGCTTCTTGAATTGAACTCTCTGTCCAGTATAAACTTCCACTTAGACAATTCTATATTGCACAAAAGAGCAAATAGGAAAAGAAAATGAAAACTCTACCTACCAAAAGAGGTAAGATTTCCTTCCTTGTCAAATTTCATCTAAAGGGAGGAAAAGAGAAAAGAAAACACAAGAAGTAGGTATTTTGTTCTCACAAAGCTGCTATACATACAGGAAAAAGGTTGTGTGAAATTGCTTATATTTGCTTTGAATTCTAGTGGGTGATTCAGTCCACTTATTAAGGAGGGGCAAGGTATGCTATCTTGTCATCTCTGCTAATACTCCTCAGGTAATTATGAATGCCTTAGACAACATATTTCAGGTCATTTGGACATGTGGATGTTACACATAGTACCTGGAAAGCAGCACTTATTAAAATATTTTTCAGACATACACCAATTAAGTTCATAACTATATCTTTGGCTCACACTGATATCTACTTCCCAGGAGGATTTTTTTTTTTTTTTTAAAAGAGAATGAGATTTTTGTGTTGGCACAAAAAGGGCTCTTTACATTTTGTGTTTCAGGTTTTGTTGTTTCATCTTGTGTTGTTTTAGCTGAACAATTTACAAGGCAAAGGGCAACAATAGTAGGGGGCTATTCACTTCCTGATTTTTGAACGGTATTTACTGTGTAATTCCACTATGTGTAAGTGAAAGAATAGATAGCATGCTAATATAACGAAGCAAGGAATAATTTGTTTCTAACATTTTATTTACTTTTCATTTATATTCCAAGTATTAACATAACATGAGTATTTTCTGTAAACTTAAAGTCATTTTATTGGAAAAACTGCAAGAATTGATTTGATCAAAGCTTTTGCACTCTTGCTTTGAGAGATGTTGCTTATTCAAGAGCTATTCATAATTTTTTTTTAAAGGTAGTAGTTGTATATAAGAGGAAACAACTATGTGGTCCTCATTGTAGGATCAGGGCCTGTATGTGTACCAATGCTCTCAACAGTCTGCTTTCACGTGTGTTCACATCATCTTCCAGTGGCAAACAAGGAGGTTGTGAACAGATTGTTCGCTATGAATGGCTAGCCTAGTTCTCTCAGCTGCATACCTAAAACAAGATATTCTTCCTTCAACCATTGGCTGTCCTGCATTGCAGCTACCACATTCCGTGACATTAATAAGAAAAAAAGGCAAAAATAGTGTATTTTTAATAGCAAAAGCATGCATTTTACAACAATTCTTCAAGAGTTAAACTGTGTCTTCATGATTAAATTGTGAGTTAACAAGAATGATCTTCTCATAAAAAAAGCATGTTGGTATTTTACTAGCACATTATAATAGTCCTGTTGCAAATATATCGACAAACATAACTTTCCCTCAAATAAGGGTTTTTAAAACAGTTATTTAGTAAGTAATATCCACACATTATGAACACATCATGGAGAACGACCAGTTCTGTCAAATAATAGTTTGAGAAAAAACACAAGCTGATTAGCTTGGAAAAACTGTCCTTTGTTGAAACCTTTCAATACACTTACCACTGCAAACACAGGGACTACACTGGCTAAGGTGGCTTGAGAGGCCTCTGTAGCTGAGTGTCGACCCAGTTCATCTGCAGAAAGACACACAGCAGTTATAATTTTCTATTACCAGCACACGGTCTTTTGATAGATACATACTTTTTTCCTTCTCTTGTACACTAGGTGGAAAAGGGTCATAAAGAACCCAGTTAACAGATACAATTTTGCTTAAAAACAACAAAAAACCCAGCTGATTTAAGAGGCACCGTCAACTTAAAATCTAATAGAAATAAAATTCCTTCAGCCAACATTTGGGGCTTTATGACCAGTTTTCTTATTCAGAATGTTTCTCCTCATTATTGTGTGAAAGACCCATACAAACAGGAAAAACTGACTATACCTAAAGTACCATCAAGTCTGCAAAGTAAACAGATTTCCTTTCCACCTGTTTGTGGTAATCTTGTTTTACTTGCAACAATCATAGGTAAAAAAAATAGAAATTAGATTAAATTGGAGTATCCTTTAAGAACACAAAGCAGTTGCAATAACACTCCAGTCCTACAATGAGCTCTGTGCAGCTAAACAAGTCTGCCTGCATGAAGTTGACTGCAGGGACTGGGGCCTACATTTGTTGAGCAAATGAGTTATTTGTGCACTGTGGTAATGAATAATAATACCTAGTTCTTATATAGTGCTTTACAAAGCAGGTCAGTATCATTATGCCATTTTACAGATGGGAAAATGGAAGCACAGAGAAGTGAAGTGACTTGTCCAAGGTCACCCAGCAGGCCTGTGGCAGAGTAGGGTATGAAATGGAGGTCTCCTGAGCCAGGCCAATGGTCTATCTGCTAGGCCACCTCCCCTCCTTATCTAACAGAAAGGCCCTGCAAACATTCACATGCTTTGTGCATAGTAGTCCCACTGACTTCAGTGAGACTACCATTTGTCTGAATGTAAAAAGTGAGTAAGTGTTTGCAGGATGGAGGCCTTAATACTCGTTTCATACTGCATGGGCTGCTGGTAAACGACTGACAGACTCAGCCAGAACTTCAGAGGAGCAGTGTGTCCATTTCCTTAGTTAACTGTTAAATATGTAGACATAAGCCCATTTGTCTTTTAGTTGGGTGTTACTGGAACAGAGTTTGGAAATCATAGCAATGGCCTTAATGCTGCCACTGACTATGTGGGGGCCACCCCTATGCCTTAATTGGCCCCACGACACAGCTCCCAAGCAGTCAACTGCAGGATCAGGTCCACTGTTTACAATTAGGCACCTAAATAAAAGCTGCCTGCTTTTCAAAGGAGCCGGCCATCCACAACTCCAAAATTCAGGCCATTTATTTAAGGTTTAGGCACCTAGCGATGAAATTCTGGCCTAATACTTCAGGAAGATATAACAACATTTGTAAGAGCTAAATGGATGCAGAAACTAACAAGTATCCCCATTTTAGAGACACAGTCCTGATATTTGGGGCTGTCTTATATAGGTACTTATTCCCTCCTCCCCAATCTTGATTTTTCCACACTTGCTATCTCGTCCCCCTAAAACACACACTGATAGACTTATAACTAACTACCTATTCCCTGGAGCCATTTCCAGGCCTGAACAGAGTGGAACACTAACTGTGCACCCCATAGGGTAACCGGATAGCAAGTGTGAAAAATCGGGGCGGGGGGTGGGCGGTAATAGCGACCTATAGAAGACAAAGCCCCAAATATCAGGGCACCCGGTCACCCTAGGAAGTGGAGACCTGTGCCCGGGGATTTAAGGCTTGCTCATAGGATGAGCGCTTGGCTGCAGGATTAGCGCCGCTGTGGGTTCTCTAAAAGCCTCTGCCCGCGGTGGTGCCAGCCCCTGCCCTGCAGCCAGCTCTCCCTACGCCAGAGCAGCCAAGTCCCGGGGCGAGGAGTAGGAAAAACGCCCAGGGGAGGCACCGGGGATGACGTGAGAGGCTAAATCAAAGGTGGGGCTTTCACTCCACAGCCGATCCGCCTGCCCCCCGGCCGGGCAGCAACGAGGGCCGGCTCGGCCGTGTGCAGTGCCCCCACTCCCAGGGCACACTTACTTGCCCAGCGCCACGGCTGCCCGCGGGGAGCTGCGGCCCCCAGCCGCGGCCGGCGCTGCCCAGGCCCGTGCGCAGCGCAGCAGGGCCCCCCGCCGCCGCTCAGCCGACGAGCCCACCCCGCTGCGGCGAGCAGGCGGCGGCAGCAGCAGCCCCCGCGCCCGTAGCGGCCCAGCGAGGCGGGGAGGAGCCAGCAGCTGAACATGGGCACGCTCCGCGGGGGGCGAGCGGGCCCCGGCTCCCGGCCGCTTGCAGGCCCCAGAGGCGCCCGCCCGGTTGCACACACGCGGGAGCCGGGCAGAGGAGGAGCTGCGCAGATTAGCCCCTGCCTAGGGGCGGGGTCTCGTGCTGCAGAGCCCCAGCCGTGGGCGGAGGCAGCCCGCTGACTTGCAATGCCGAGCCCCAGGTCCCCGCGCGGGGCGCCCTGCAGGGGAAAGCGCCCCACTGCCTTCTCCGCGCTGATCATTTACTGTCCTTAGCCCCAGGCAGCACCCTCGGGCCTGACCGCTCCTAAAGGTAAGGGGCTGACTGGAGCCCTCTTGGCCAGGGCGAGGAAACCCAGGCATGGAGAAGTTGAATGACTTGCACAAGGTCACACGGTGAAAGTTAATCGGCCCGCTGGGCTGGAGAGATCCCAGCTGTTCGCATCTAGCTCTTGTGCCCTCTCCAGCAGGACTGGGATCTGGGGGGCGGGAGGGGGAAGCACCTGACAATGAAATGGGATGTTCTTAATTTTTTCCCAGTTTGAGTTCAGCACAGCTGTTTTGCCCTAACCAAACATCTTGTAAGCATATCAACCAAATACATTTTGAACGTACATCTAAGCACCAAGATTAACTGGTCAATTGAGGCTCAGATTAAACGAGGTTTTAGCTGCACTTGAAAGTTAGGAAGGATTAGGTTAGGGTGTGAATTTAAAGCTGTTCCTGAGTGACTCCAGCTTTGGGCACACTAACAGCTGAACAGGAACAACTCTGTGTGGAAAGGCTCTCAGTAACTTACCCCTCCACTCCCATCACCAAATACTACTTTTAAAATATTCTGTTCTAATATGAAGCTCTAATAAATTTGTTAGTCTCTAAGGTGCCACAAGTACTCCTGTTCTTTTTGCGGATACAGACTAACACGGCTGCTACTCTAAAAACTGCAAAGGAATTCCCTTTCTTTCATCTGCACTCAAACCACATAGATTGGAATTAATGAAACGCTCCCACCCAAACCAAACCCTTTAGCAATATTCTATCATCAATGTTGCACTTAGAAATTCCTGTACTGTAGTATTCAATGGAGAAAGTGGAGCCAAGCTGGAAACTTAGATTACTAATTAAATATGAGCCTTGGTTGACTAGCTATTGCTTATGGTTATTATACTATATTTCTTAGAACCAAGAACTGCAAATATCCTGTGCTGTGATCCCCTTAGGAACTGTGACCTTTGTTCAGCAAGGGTGCCTAAGCATGTGCTTAACTTTAAGCATATGCTTAGTTGCTTAAGTGTTATCCTGAATAGAGATGGACATAAGGACATGCATTAAGTGCTTTACTGAATCAGGCCCTGAAACTTTTGAGGTAAGAGAACTGGGGCCAAATTCTGCTTTCCGTTACACCTGTGTGCGTTTAACGTAACTCAATTGAGAGCAGAATTTGGCCCCAGCCAGCTCCCACTTTTCCTGCAACCGCCCCTTTTTTAAGACATTTACGGTGATAATGTTTTACAGTCACTATGCACAAGTGTAAATGACTTCACAAGGTGCATGGTCATGATGAAGCAGGTTCACAGTCTTCAGTTCCTGTATAGTGATACTTCAGTTCCTATATACTGAAGTCAAGGGAGTTATTCCAGCTTGAACTCAAATGCATTTGAAAGCAGAATTTGGCTGCTGGTTTAGGGCTTGATCCAAAGCCCACTGAAACAAATGGCTGTCTTTTAGTCTTAATTTTGTTGGGTCACAGTAGGTGGCAGTATGTGCAACAGTATTGAATTTAATAATCTTGGATGCCAAGGATACTTTAAACAAAACAAAACATGGCAATACCAGGCACTGTAGAAGATAACGCAAGAGAGTGGGAAAGTAAGTTAACGTGCACCATTTCTTGGAAGTGACTGCTACTCATATAGGAGCTATAGAGAAGCACCTGAATAAGTAGAATGAAAACACTGGGGGAGTATTTAAAGAGTTTATATTGGAAATTATATTTAGCAAATTTGAAAGAAATCCTTGGCAATTATAAAAGGAAAGCTTATGTTCTTTAATTTGCATGAGGACAAAAGGGAAAAATGTCGGGTTTGTTTTTTCTTTTATCCATCCATTCCCCTGGATGCTTTCATAATAAATAAAAATAGACTGTCCGAACTAAAATCAACAGCAAAAATATCATAAGTTCACATGATTTCAGACAAAATAGTTGCTCATCACAATTATATTAATTGTAAGATCCATATGTCTCACCGATGACTCCAGCACCTCCTCCTCCTAATGCCTATGGAAAAAGACAAGCTTTACAGAGTGTCTACAACAAGGGTGGCCAACCTGAGCCTGAGAAGGAGCCAGAATTTACCAATTAACATTGCCAAAGAGCCACAGTAATACGTCAGCAGCCCCCCATCCGCTACCCCTCTCCAGCCCCCATGCCTCCTGCCCGCCGCAATCAGTTGTTTTGCAGTGCGCAGGAGGCTCTGGTGGGGAGGGGGGAGGAGCGAGGGCACGGCATGCTTGGGGGAAGGGGCAGGGGCCTTGGAAGGGGTGAAGTGGTGGCAGGACCTGGGTCAGAGCAGGGGGTTGAGCAGTGAACACCCCACAGCACACTGGAAAGTTAGCATCTGTAGCTCCAGCCTCTGAATCAGCGCCTATGCAAGGAGACGCACATTAACTTCTGAAGAGCTGCATTTGGCTCCGGAGCCACAGGTTGGCCACCCCTGGTCTACAAGTTTAACAAATCTGGGTTCTAGTATACCAAGTAAATTTAGAGTCATGGGGAATGCTTAGCATCTCTCTCTCCTTTGAGGCTTGGATTTTGCAACTTGTTCCATGCTGGTGGACTCTGGCGCTCATGAGGTACCCCATTATCTTGAATGGGTTCTCCATGGACACAGAGGTCTTCCCACAAAGAATGAATTGAAGAATCAGGCCTAAACAGGGGTAGACATAGCTCAAGCACCTACACTGATTGCAACTATGGCAGTCTTGCCTGGAGAGGTGTCTTTTCAGATAAACAGGACACATTTATAGTTTTAGGGTGAAGCCAACACCTTGAACTCAATAATAGCCAGTTGAGCATTGTTGTAATGTGTAATATAATGATGTAATGAAATGTTGCTGCGTAATAGAGATATATGGAGTTCTAGATGCAGCCTTGATATTTTCAAGATAGGCATGAACTGTCAGCTTAGCTTACTGATGTGTTGATTACAGCTGCTTTTTTAGTATTCAGGACTGTATGCAGATCTGTGAGGTGATGTGCATCTAGGGCAGTGCTTCTCAAAGCCGGTCCGCTGTTTGTTCAGGGAAAGCCCTGGTGGGCCGGGCCGGTTTGTTTACCTGCCGCATCCACAGGTTTGGCTGATCGCGGCTCCCACTGGCTACAGGCCAATGGGGGCTGCGGGAAGCGGCGCGGGCCGAGGGATATGCTGGCTGCTCTTCCCACAGCCCCTGTTAGCCTGGAACGGCGAACCGCGGCCAGTGGGAGCCGCGATCGGCTGAACCTGTGGACGCGGCAGGTAAACAGCCCGACCCAGCCCACCAGGGTGCTTAAAGTTGCCCATGCAACCTTCATTTGCCTCCTCTCCCCTGCACCCTGCATATGCATTCTGATACGGTCTTTAATTATATGATCAAATACTTGTTCTTTCATAGACCCTCGCTTTATTCAGTGCACAGGACAGACAGTGCTCACTGAATGAGCAGCTAGATCTTATTTTGTTTTGTTCAATATGTTTCCATTGGCCTTGTTTGCTGCAGACAATTCACACCCTGCTCTGAACACAGAATTATTAATTTCCTCCTGGGCATTTCTGTGGTGCTTGTCACTATAATATCTGAGGGCTTTACAAACATTAATTCATTCGTTTGTACAATGCCCCATGAGGTGAGGGGTGGTATTATCCCCATTTTAAACACGGAGAATGGAGGCAGAGCGTGATAGAGGTCACAAGTATCCACTGATTTAGGGTGCCCAATTTTAGATGCCGGAGTTTTCAGAATATTTAGCTTTTTATAGCACTTTATATGCTCAGAGGACAGCTCCCAGAGACTCCAGTTGTAGTGTGAATGCTCAACACTTCTGCTAATCAGACCCCAGGGTCTCAAGTTGGGTGCCTAGAAATTAGGTATACAATTAGGGACCATATGTGAAAAGTCTGGTTTATATGATTTGCCCAGCATCACGTAGGAATGCTGTGGCAGAGGCAGGGATAGAAGCCAGTTCTCTAGGGTGGCATGAGACCATCCTTTCTCTTCTTGCAACCCGCTGCCTCATTTATTACACACTTCCCACCTCAATGTCCTCTTCCAGTTGCTTTATTTTTACCTTATGACCCTCACTGCCATCCCTGTGTTTTCATTTGTTGTCCCCTGTAATTACTTGTCTGGGGTCCATTGGCCCCTTCCCCTCAGTGAGCTTAGTTCCCACCACCTCCCAGGCTCATATATAGGTACACGATTTCCACCTCCTGCAACAAACGAGGCAGGGGTCCTAGAGATAACACCCTCTTCACTACACAGCCTCGATTCATTGCTGGAACACAATCCATCCTGTGCAGAGTATGAGGCAGGGGTTGTCTGGAAAAAGTAGTGGGTGGTCAGGTGATTAAAGACATCCCTAATGCATATACACAAGGAAGCTGAATGAAGTTACACTGGCAACCTTAATTCTGACATCTCCTAGTTTTTGAATGCTTGAGTTTGTAACCTAAACAGCCTTTTAACCCAGTTTTTAGTGGCTAAGTCCCTATGTTGCTGCAAATATCAGCATAAAAACCAAACTGAGACCCCCATGGATCATCAGCAGGGTTGGAGCCTTTAGATCCACAGCACAGACCTCTGCCACTTGAAGCAAGGGAATAACTGACAGCTGTAGTGTGAGTTGTCATCCCCTCTGTGGAGGAGCCACTGAGTAGAGGGAGCGAGATACACACCTTGCCTGTGAGTTTCCCAGGTATTTGCTAACACCAGAGGAATGTTCAGACTCATAGGTTCATAGATTCTAGGACTGGAAGGGACCTCGAGAGGTCATCGAGTCCAGTCCCCTGCCCTCATGGCAGGACCAAATGCTGTCTAGACCATCCCTGATAGACATTTATCTAACCTACTCTTAAATATCTCCAGAGATGGAGATTCCACAACCTCCCTAGGCAATTTATTCCAGTGTTTAACCACCCTGACAGTTAGGAACTTTTTCCTAATATCCAACCTAAACCACCCTTGCTGCAGATTAAGCCCATTGCTTCTTGTTCTATCCTTAGAGGCTAAGGTGCACAACTTTTCTCCCTCCTCCTTATGACACCCTTTTAGATACCTGAAAACTGCTATTATGTCCCCTCTCAGTCTTCTCTTTTCCAAACTAAACAAACCCAATTTCCCTGAACAAGCGGTGGATCGGCTTTGAGAACCATTGATCTAGGGCAATGGTTATGCATTTGGGCAGGCCTATTGTATTGGGTTTTTTAAAAAATTGAATGCACCATATTCTGTCAAATAAGGAAAGGGTCCAGCTCAAAGCTGCCCCCAAAATATAATAAATATGGTTGCCTCTAGCTTGCAGGATGAGGGCCTAATGGACGAGCACAGAATTCATGCCCTGCAAGGAAATAGCCACAGAGAGAAAGAGAGAGAGAGAATCAACTCTGTAGAAAATTAAAAACACATAAAATTCACATTTAATTGAGACTTGCTTCTGTTATGTGAAAAAATCAGAAACTACTGACATTGCCTCAGAAGCCTTGATCAAATTGGCTCCATTTCTGTTTCTGCTACTCCTCAGAACTGGATGAAAGAGGTTTTCTTTCATCTTCTTTCCCACCTAAGCTGTCCATCTGGGGTTTTTGCCTAAAAGTTTGTGAAATTTCTCCTGCTTACTCCCTCAGGTATCTCTCAGGAGTCTTGAGTGCACTAAAAAAAACCCATGTTGCTGACAAGTGGAATCAGCAACAGGTATGGCTTAAACTGCAACATTTCAGTGAGGATTTTGGGAAAAAATAGTCGATATGTGTTTACAACATTAATTATATTTTAATGGAGCTTTTGGTTTGGGAACTGTATAAGTGAGTGAAATTGCTGTGGCGTAGATTTTAAAGTTTACAACTGCATCAGTGTTTTATTTCTTCCAATTAGTGTGAGTGAGTCAAAGTGCCCCATAATGTGTACTTCAAACTGTCAATGAAGGCAGTCCAATTACTGCAGAATTATAGCTGTACATAACTGGCTGATATTCCTCAGACCGGTTTTTAGATACATGCACAGAGCAATGTGAGTCTAAGAAAGGATTGTGGGCGTTCCAGTTAGCAAAATCGAGTGCACTGAAATTAAATTCTCTTCTGTTGGAAACTTTACACTAACCCTCTCAGTACATTTTGTTGTTCATATTCATTATTAGGACCAAGCTCAGAGTTGATGTAAGCGGATACTGTGCACTGACTTCACTTGTTTGTCTTGTATTAATTGATTTACACCCTTTGCATCAAGACTAAATGGCTTTTTACAACCTGATTTATCCTATGCAACGTGCTACTGTCTGAGAAACACATCATAGTTAAATGACAGAAATGTAAAATTTAGATTCCCATCATTCATAAGAACAGATATACTGGGTCAGACCAAAGGTCCATCTAGCCCAGTAGCCTGTCTTCTGACAGTGGCCAGTGCCAGGCAGGGCCGGCTCCAGGCACCAGCTTCTCAAGCAGGTGCTTGGGGCGGCCGCTCCGGAGAGGGGCGGCGCGTCCAGGTATTCGGCGGCAATTCGGCGGACGGTCCCTCAGTCCGCCTGGGAGTGAAGGACCTCCCGCTGAATTGCTGCCGCAGATCGCGATCGCGGCTTTTTTTGTTTTGTTTTTTGTTTTTGTTTTGGCTGCTTAGGGCGGCCAAAACCCTGGAGCTGGCTCTGATGCCAGGTGCCCCAGAGGGAATGAACAGAACAGGTAATCATCAAGTGATCCATCTCCTATCTCCCATTCCCAGCTTCTGGCAAACAGAGGCTAGGGACACCATCCCTGTCCATCCTGGCTATTAGCCATTGATCGACCTATCCTCCATGAATTTATCTAGTTCTTTTTTGAACCCTGTTATAGTCTTGGCCTTCACAACATCCTCTGGCAAAGAGTTCCACCGGTTGATTGTGCATTGTGTGAAGAAATACTGCCTTTTGTTTGTTTTAAACCTGCTGCCTATTAATTTCATTTGGTGACCCCTAGTTCTTGTGTTACAAGACGGAGTAAATAACACTTCCTTATTTACTTTCTTCACACCAGTCGTAATTTTATAGACCTCTCTCATCTCTTTTTCAAGCTGAAAAGTCCCAATTTTATTAATCTTTCCTCATATGGAAGCTGGTCCATCCCCCTAATCATTTTGTTGCCCTTTTCTGAACCTTTTCCATTTCCAGTACAGTAACTCCTTACTTAAAGTCATCCCGGTTAACATTGTTTTGTTATTAGGTTGCTGATCTATTAGAGAACATACTCGTTTAAAGTCGCGCAATGTTCTGTTGTAAGGTTGTTTGGCTCGCCCCTCTCCTCCCACCCGCCAGGCGCTCCTGATGGGGAGCAGGGTCAGAGCATGGGGGCTTGCCCCACTCTGCCCACCCGGCGTTCCAGCCGAGGAGCCGGCAAGCCCCTGCCCCCACTCCCCAGCAGGAGCATGGGGTGGGCGAAACGGGGCAAGCCCCCACACCCCAACCCCGCTATGCCCCTGCCTCAACCAAGCTTCACAATCATCATTGGTGAGTATAGTATTGAATTGTTTGTTTAAAATATTTAAAACTTGTATTGTATATGTATATAATGTCCTTTGTCTGGTGAATTTGCCTGGACCCTGCCCCCCCCCCCCCATTTACATTAATTCTTATGGGGAAATTGAATTCGCTTAATATCGTTTCACATAAAGTAGCATTTTTCAGGAACGTAACTACAGTGTTAAGCTAGGAGTTACTGTATATTTTTTTTGAGATGGGGTGACCACATCTGCATGCAGTATTCAAGATGTGGGCGTACCATGGATTTATATTGAAGCAATATGATATTTTCTGTCTTATTATCTATTCCTTTCTTAATGATTCCCAACATTCAATAATCATTTCACAGTGCACACAAGTATGCCATGGAGCATCCAATTATTTTTTCAAATATTATTTATCTAAAAAGGATGATCTGTTCTGTGTTTATCTTAATTATGCACATGGAGACAGATTCTGTCCTCCGTTAGAGAACTGGGTGTACATCAGGGCAGAATTTGGCTGATGAAGGAAAACTATTTATATATAAATATAAAATATTTTTGGATGTTTTTCTGCATTTATATATTGATTTCAATTACAATGCAGAATACAACATATTATTTTTTATTACAAATATTGACACTGTAAAAAGTTGAGGCATGAATGTTTAGCATATCTGGCATGTAAATACCTTGCAATGCTGGCTACAACAGTACCATGCGAACGCCTCTTTTCACTTTCAGGTGACATTGCAAATAAGTAGCAGGCAGCATTATCTCCTGTAAATGTAAACAAGCTTGTTTGTCTTAGCAATTGGCTGAACAAGAAGTAGGACTGAGTGGACTTGTGGGCTCTAAAGTTTTACACTGTTTTGTTTTTGAGTGCAGTTATGTAAAAAAATAAATTTCTACATTTGTAAGTTGCACTTTCATGATAAAGAGATTGCACTACAGTGCTCGTATGAGGTGAATTGAAAAATGCTATTTCTTTTGTTAATATTTTTTACAGTGCAAATATTTGTAATAAAAATAATATAAAGTGAGCACTCTACACTTTGTATTCTGTGTTATAATTGAAATCAATATATTTGAAAATGTAGAAAAGCATCCAGAATATGTATAATACATTTAAATTGGTATTGTGTTATTGTATAACAGTGCGATTAAAACTGTGAGCAGGGCTGTGGCCTGGAGTGGGGCCGCGGTTGGAGTTGGGGGCCCTGGCGGGACTTGGGATGGGGCCGCAGCTGGGAGCGGGGCTGCGGTCAGAGTCAGAACTGCAGCTGGGGCCGTGGCCAGGAGTGGGACTGGGAGCTGGTGGCTGAGGCCGGGGCCAGAGTGGAGCTGGAGGCAGAGCAGGGCTGGGTGGTGCTCCCTCCCTGCCCCAGTAGCATAGCTGGGGGGGAGCAGGGGGAGCGGCCTCTCCCCCACTGAGCACATTCCCCAAAAGTGGCGCCTTTTTAATTTTTACACTGGCGTGGGGACGACATTGCGGGGTGAGACCTTGGAAGCGCCTCTTTGCTTGCGGCTGTCAGTTCGCGGCGCAGCGGGCGCGCATGTCCCTTTAAACTGGGCGGGAGGGGGTGTTCCCATGGTGCCTAGCAGCAGAGGAGCCCGGCCCCAGCCCACTCCACTCTGCCAACTCCCAGCCTTGTCGTTCCGCTGCCGGTGAGTGTGGGGAGGTTGGGGAAGGGATGCCCCCCTGCACTCACCGGCAGCGGGAAGTGGGAGTGATGCAGGCCCAGCCCATTCCGCTTCCTTTGCCCCTGCCCCTACCCCAGCCGTGTTGCTTGCGGGGGGGCCTGGGGAAAGGTCTCCCCTCCCCTGCACTCACTGGCGGCGGGAAGTGGAGCGCCGCGGCTGGGAGCTGGCAGAGTAGAGCTGGCTGGGGCTGGGCTGCTCCGCTTCTGCCTCTGCCGGTGAGTGCAGGGGGGGATCCCTTCCCCCAAGCTCCCTCCCCGAGCGACACGGCTGGGGCTGGAGCGAGGGAAGCAGACAGGGCCGGCTCTGACTTTTTTGCCGCTCCAAGCCAAAAAACAAAACAAAACCCAGGGCGCAGGGCGGCCGGATCTGGAGGCAAAGCCAAAAAAACCAACCAACCAAAAAAAAAAAGAACCCCAGGGCGCAGGGCGGCTGGACCCGGATGCAAAGCCAAAAATAAAATAAAATAAACCACACAGCGCAGGGCGGCTGGACCCGGAGGCAACGCAAAAAAAATAGGGCAGCCGTGCCCCCTTAGGATTGGAGGGAATGCCGCCCCTTAGAATCTGCCGCCCCAAGCACGAGCTTGCCTGGCTGGTGCCTGGAACTGACCCTGGAAACGGAGCAGGCTGCTCCCTGTCTCCCGCTAATCCCCTGGGCCACTCTGGGCCTGCGGGTCCCCAAAAGTGCCCCCCACAGCTCCTACCTCCCAGACCCTCCGGATCTTCAGTGGCGGGACCTTCAGTGGCGCCGAAGAAACCCGGAGCAAGTGAAGGGCCTGCCGCCGAAGACCCGGAGCGCTGCCAGGTAAGTAAAAGTGCCGCAGCGGGTGGTGCCTTTTTTTTCTTATTGCTCCCCCCGTTCCTTCCACCTGGCTACGCCACTGCCCTGCCCCCTGGGTCCTGCTGTGCCCCCCCCAGGGGCACACCCCACAGTTTAGGAACCACTGGCCTATGGGCTGCAGCAGTGCCCAGAATCTCTCCAACACATCCATAACATGTCTCGCCTCCCCCAGCTACCACGATCATGCTTGGTATGCCAGATTTGTATTGGAAGGCAGCCTTATAGTTGGCTTCTGCAGAGCCTGCCCTGGGAAATCTCCTCCATCCTGGGCCCCTTTATGCAACTCTAGATCCTTTATCTGATGTAAGGAGGCTGGAGTAGATGAGCATCTTGTCCCTTATGTCAACTCTGTGCCAGCTGGGATATCCCCCTGCAGAAAGCATATTCTTAGGGACGTTTCTGCTCCTCCATTTTGCCAGTGCATTGGAAAACAATATTGTGTGACTGTGAGAATTGGGCCTAAGGTCAATAGGGATGGCTGAATCTGGCACTGAATAGCTGATGAACTGGTTGACAGATTATACCTCATTGCCTGACTCTGGGACAGTATCAAGGTCATCACCCTTTTGCCTTTTACACACAAAATACTAATGTTTCTTACAGGTTTTTTCATATCTGGCTGAACTGTCTGATTACCAGAGAGCACTGGATAGGAGGACAGTAATATTACTATGCAGTTTTCCCCTTTATAAATTAGATCAGAAGTTGCAAATGAGTGGAGGAATATAACTGTTAACCAATAGCAATAGTACGTCTGACATCACTCAGCCTGAAATTACTCTCTTGTAATGATTAACTGCCTTCCTGGCAATTCACAGCAGGGGGTGATTTTTTCTTTATAAAAATTAAGATAAAAAGCAAGAGAAAAATTCCTGTATGTTTTGATCATCATGCATGTTGAAATCAGTTTAGAAAATGATGATTATGTTGAACAATCTCCAGGTGTGAAGGAACAGAGCCGTTTTGATCTTGCAACAATCAATGGGAAAAACAAGCCAAAAAAGAAATTAGATGAAATGTAATATATTTTCTGTTAATCTCTGTCAGGCTTTACAGTTCCTACTAGCCAGGATTTGTGGAAGGTCCAGTGGGGTCAAAGTCTTAACTGGCTTATACAGTGTTTCATTGTGCAGTGGTCTGGATAGAGCAACACATACAGTGTTAAAAATGTAGTAGAAAATCATGCATTGCTAGCACACACTATTTTCAAGATACAAATTTTGCTGTTTGTCATCAAAATGTGTCCAAATGTATCAAAGCACTTGCTTTCATTGAGTAAGTCCATGAGACATTTAAATTTGTTTTTTTTAATACATTTGAGTAATCAGAGCATAAAACATTCTTATTATAAAACATCTTATATTCTGACTGGGTAATGCAAAGATGTCTAGGAAGAATTTTAGCAAATTTTGTACACACCACAAATAATTTTTGATTAAAAACAAGAAAGGAAAATTTCATTCCAAAGGGTCATTTATTTATGAAAAGTTATAAGTAATTTAGGATGAAAGTGCCACATTGCTGCTGTATTAAGGTCTGATATTAGACCCACTGAAGTCTATGGGGTCTTTCTGTTATCTTTAATGGAAGTTGAATTGGATTCTTAATATGTATGTTATATACATCACTGTTTTGTGTTGAATTATATTAATTATTTGTCAAAAGTACTCAAAATTAACTGGCCTGACTTGAACATTGTCTGTAAACCATGAATAGTTTGTGCTAGGTTGGTTTTTCTCAAAATCTTCTATTGATTGTTTTTGCAAACTTTATTGGCCTTAGATATCCACAGACTTTATCAGGCTATTATTCATGTAGTGTTTTGAATTCAATCCTGGTTCAGAAGGACAGGCTACATTGGGCAAGTCACATCGTTTCTTCTGTGTTTCTGATTGGCTGATGTTATCCCACAGGAGGTCAGACAGTCTCCAGCTCAACAGAAGCCATTTAGATTCTTACAGGATCCAACTGACCTCTCGCAATGGAATGGGTTATTTCTGGTGTTTAGGGCAACTGTGTCCTAGTGCAGCAGTGGTTAAAAAGCTCCACACTTTTAGGGAACACGATCTACCCAAAGTGAATTCACTTTGCAGGAATGAGCTTACACCTGCCTTGCTTGATCATTGTAGGAGCGGACTTTCACTTTGTGTTATCAACAGACCTTGCCCATTCAGGCATAGAAGGACAATAGAAGGCAAAAAAAAGCAACAACACTATATGTATAATTTAATTGGAAAGACTTATATAGCCATATGGAGAGCATCCCCCTACGAAATATGTGTTTATGTGTATTGCTGATCTAGGCAACAAACCAATGCCCACTCTGATTTTTTTAATCTGTATATTCAGAGAACTTGATCTCAGCCGTACGGATATCTTGATTATGACCCAGTCACGTTTTTGAATTGAAGTGAGGAATAAGGAGCAAAAAGATGCAAAGATCCAATCCAGTTGTCATTTGAAAGTTCTTAATAATTGTAGACCAGAAAAGGAAAAAAAATCAGAAAATATATGTTATATAAATACAGAATGGTTTTCAGTGTGTCAGTTGCTTTATACATGGACTGTCCATGTCGTATAAAGAGAAACTATCAGATGCCAGTAACAAACAAAAAGACAAATGTTGGCACCAAATAAATATAGCCCTAATTAAGAACTCACAGATCAGAGTCGGTAAAAAACAAACAAACCAAAAACCCCACTTCTGTTAGTCTTTCATACCCCAGGAGCACCCCACCCCATTCTTCATTTGTTGTGGCTTGTCCTTGCTTCTGTGCTGCGTCAATGGAGTTTTTAGTGAATCTGGTCTTAAAGGAATCCAATAAAAGTCTATTTTATTCTTGAGAGTGAGTAAACTAATCCCTATAAAAAAGGAGTCCAGGAAGAGATGCCAAGTGCAAAATGAAGGGGCTGTTTTTCAGATGTTTCTTATTTCAGCAAAACCTTTCCCCATTATATAGATTTTTTTAAGAGAGAGAGCCAAGTCTCCATGGTGAAGGGAATTTCCTTTGCCCCTTTTAAAGTCTAATAATAATGCTTAGCAATTACATGGCACTTTATATCTTTGAATCACTGAAAAAACTCTAAGGCCCAGTCCTTACCTAGGAAAGTAATTCCAGTAACGTCAGGAGAATTGCTTGTGCAAGTAAAGGCTGCAGAACTGATTACTAACTAGTGAATCCTCCCATCATTATTATTATTTTATTTATTTATTTGTATTACCATGGCACCTAGTCCTGGACCAGGAACCCATAGCAGTGAAGATACGCTGAGGACCAAGCCCTTCTTCTTTTGAATTGTGTTCTCCCAGCAATATTTTATGTAACTGAGTCTCTCTTATTTTGAAGACACTGAAACCGATTCTGTGCAAACAATGTTAATTAAGGGACATATCTCAAAACAGAGTAGGCATTTTAACATTATTTCCTTGTAGAACAAACAAGAGGAATCAGTAAAGGCCTTTCTTATCAGATCTGTAACCATAAGTAAAGAATAATAGCACCAATGAGAAGATAGTGCTTCACCAATTGCTGTATCCATCCACAGTTGTAATGCAGTCAACACTGTTGCTTCTAAACACTGGAGGTCAGATCCTGGCCCCACTGAGATCAGTGGGAGTTTTGCCTTTGATTTCAAGGGAGGCAGGATTTCACCCCAGATACAGGAGTAAGCATAACATTACACCAGAATATCTGAAGGTAAGTTGTCTGAATAAGTTTGAAGCACATTAATAAGTTAAAATGCAGTCTGAGGTTTCCCTTGTGCAATGTATCTTGGCTTTTTGAACTATTATTCATAGTGGCAGAAATATTTTAATTCCAAAGAATTTCTCTCATATGGATAACATTCAAAAAGAGGGATGGATGGATGAATGGATAGATAGATCCGGCCCTTGTGTACAGATATGTGAGGAGGGAAGACGGAGCCTTCACCCCTCTCTTGTACACCTTGTATGATGAGCGGGGACAGTCACAGTCTCTGCTCCGGGGGAGTCTGTTACAGAGGAGAAAACATGATTTATTTAAATAACAAGAAGACGATAATGAAGACAATAAACCCAGCACTGATCTGCTGTAACACAGCATGGCTGTATTCTCTGTCTCAGTCTCTACAACTGCTTCCTGTTGCTGTGTAGACATAGGCCATGAGAGTTGTTGGGAACTGTGGCATTGCATAGTGTCCTGCCAGAGGTGTGGTAACTTTAAATTCTCCCTGAAGTTTAGCCCTTAGAGTTCATCTCTTTCTTCCGCCCTCCCCACTCCCCGCCTCAAGTGCACACAAGCTCTCTTCTCCCCGCTCCCCTCTTTTGGGTTCTCACAAGCTTTCCTCCACCCCTTCAGGCTCACACTGGTTCCCTCCCCCCTGGGGGCTGCAGCAGTGCTCTTTTCTTTCTCTGCAGTGGATTGATGCTCCCCCTGCTCTTGAGCTACCTGGGTCACTATGGAAACTGTGGCAACTAACAACATTCTCCCCCCTACCCCCCGCCCCCAGGAGAAGCTCCTTGAGCAACAGCAAGAACCAACTGCCACGGCTGGTGCCTCCTTCTCGCCCCATCTTCGGGAGCCCCAGAGAGGAGCATGAGACACACACTCAGCAACAGTGTCCAGCGTGCAGCAGTGTGATGTGCCAGGTGGCTCAGAGCTGAGAGCTAGGTGGAGAGAGAGAGAGAGACACACACACACACACACACACACACATACACTGAGAGTGTGTGTGTGTGTGTCTCAGTGTGTGTGTGTGTGTGTGTGTGAGAGAGAGAGAGAGAGAGAGAGAGAGAGTGTGTACTGGGCCTCCCCCAGGCCAGGTGCTGCTCCCCATTCCTCACCTCCTGTCACTCCTGACTTGAATTACCTTTGTCCCCTGTCTACACTGGGGTTTCTGCTTCTCTTCCCTCTGCCAGGCTATTGGTGTTTGAATGATGCACCTACTGCTGATCACATGGGGGCCTAAGGGGCCCATTCATCCTGCACTCCTAGGAGGTGCTGACTGTTCCCATATAATTATGTTGATACGGAGATGGGCAAATGAAAGGCACCAGATAACTAATTCAGCGAGTTTTCTGCGAGTTTTCTGCAACATTTCCACCATGGTGAATAATTCTGAAATAGTCACAAATTTCATGCAATTTTTTCCAAATAAAATATTTGTGACTCAGCCCCCTTCCCCTCCTTTTCTCATTACTCGCCCAGCTCTGATTTGGTTGGTGTGTTTAGGCTTAATCTCTCTGGTTTGTTGCAGTCTGGCAGCCGTCCTCACTTGGCTGAGTTTCTTTCTTTTTTTTTTTTTTTCTTTCTTTTGAGGTGGGAAGGGGAGGGAAGATAAAGTTTCCTGAGCAACAGAGTAAAACCACTTGCGAAAGAAGAGAGCTGCAAGTGCAAAGTGAGGCTGTGAAGATCCGGCAGGACTATGGGTTCCTTACTATGCTCAGTTACTTTTTCTCCTCCTTTAGATCTGTATATACGTTTTTTTGGATATGGCTTAGTGTAATCTGTGTTAGCCACACCAGGCTCCAGGGAGCAGCAAGAATCGGTTGCCTAGCAGAGGTTGCTCTCGAAAGGCTGAACAGAATTGTACTGGAAACCTTAGGGAGGCTCTCATCCCTCCCTGGTTGTTTTAGACAGGGATTTGCCTATTGGAGGTGGTGCTTGGTGCAGGTATTGCGTGCATGTGTGTACACAGTTCATGCATCACAGGTATTTGACAGTGTGTGTGAGAGAGGAACATTCTTGTTGAATAAACAGGTGCAGACAGTGCCTGGAGGGCAGCACTGATTGTCTGGCCGCAGCAACAGCAGCGAGAGGAGGTGAACATGAGTAGCCCCACCACGAAGCCGACCTGCCTGTCACAGCCAATGGTGAAGAGTGTGCTGGTGTATCGCAACGGGGATCCGTTCTTTCCGGGGCACCGGGTAGTCGTCCATGAGAAGAAGGTGTCCAACTTCGAGGTCTTCCTGAAAGAGGTGACCGGTGGGGTGAAGGCGCCTTTTGGGGCTGTGCGTAGCATCTACACCCCCCGGGGCGGGCATCGCGTCCGTCAGCTGGAGGAGCTCCAGAGTGGAGAGCACTACGTGGCTGGTGGCAGGGAGGCCTTCAAGAAACTCAAGTGAGTGATGAATGAAAAAAATAATTAGAAAATGTAATGAAACATTTGCATCTAAACCTTTATTTGTATCACAGCAGTGCTGTGGAGCCCCAGTCATGGACTAGGCTCCCACTGTGCCAGGCGCTGTACAAATACAGAACAGAAAGACAGTCTCTGCCCCAAAGAGTTTAAAATCTAAGTAAATGTGACAGAGGAAATTTAATACAACTTTGTGGGGTGGGGGGAGGGTTCCCTCTTTAAGGCTTAACATAGAATTAGCATTCTAGTATCTCTGCTTGGTACTTTACAAAAATAAAAGAAACAGACCCTAACACCAAGAGATGCACTATCTTTGCAGCATAATGTATTATTTTCTCTGCATGGTAACTGCCTGCATTTGGGAGGAATATATGGTGCTCAGTAATATTTGGGGAGAGCAGAGTGCAGAAGTGTGTATGGTAAAGTTGGATGAGCTTTGCAGATTAGACCTTCCAAACAATTTTGTTTCTTGCTTGTTTTTTTAAATGTTTAAAATATTCTGCTCATTCCAGGTAGGTACATGGCTCTCTATATAACCACAGTAGCTGAACACCTCCTGTTATTGAAAAGACGACAGTGTTTTTGCTCTCTCCCTGCTCTGCCCTGCCACCAAAAAGCAGGCTTAGCGTTGGTTTTTTGTTAACGAATGGTTATGAGAATATTGTGGGAAAGCCTTGGCAAAGTGGTGGGCTTATTGTTCTTATTTTGTCTGACAGTGAGTTCCATAATCTTGGGTTTTTTAACAGAGGCGACACATAACTGTTGATATTGGTGGGTCCCCCCCCAATTTAAAGGTTCTGGTGTGAACCCTGTCCGCAGTGATGACGTGGGGGGGGGGGGGGCATAAGCTGCATGGCCTCACAGTCACTCACTGTGCCTTCTTCAGTGCAATCCCTCCCCCACCTTCGGCAGGTAGCTCGGCTGTCCGGAGTGGGCTGAGCCCCTGTGCCCCTCAGCTCCTGCAGCTCTACCAGGCTGCTGCTGCTGTCTGTGTGGAAGGGCAGGCGATGGCAGGAGTCGCCTCCAGCCCAGGATGGCATCACTGCGCACTGGCAGGGAAGGGAAGTAGCCAGGCTGCTCTGGGCACACCTCACCACTCTCTCCCTGGGCTCGGGTTGGGTGTCGTGTCATCTCCTCCTCCTCCCCTCTGCCAGATCCCAACCAACCCTGCAGGTTCCTGAGGGCCCCACAGTGCACAATGCCTCCTTAACCCCTTCCTGCCTGCGCTGCAGCTAGGGGAGAGGAAGCGGCTGGATTATATCGGTGGCCAGCAGCAGCCTGGAGGTGTTAGCCGCCCTTGGTGCTGTGCGAGTGGGAAGGGACAGGAACTGCTGCCAGCCGCAGCGGTGGGGAGCGGGGAAGAGATGAGCTCTGCAAAGACATGGGCCGGGGCAGCTCCTGGGCAAGTAGGGTGACCAGATAGCAAGTGTGAAAAATTGGAATGGTGGTAATAGGAGCCTACATAAGACAAAGCCCCGAGTATTGGAACTGTCCCTATAAAATCGGGACATCTGATCACCTTATGGGCATGGCAAAGGTAACGAGGGCAACAACCCTCACTAGATGGTTCTGACATTCTGGTGTGAATCCTAGCAGAAATCTGGGGGACAGGGAGCACGTGAACAACTGGGACTGGGAAAGGAATTGTGCTTTCAATAATTGCAGAATTATATATTTAAGGTTCAGTGGCTATTTCCCATCTTTAGAACTTGAACTTCAAACCCCCAAACCCTGTTTAGACCCCATAACTTACTCCTGAGGGAATTCTGCACCAAAACAAATAAAAATTCTGCACACAATATTTTAAAATGTTGCAAATTTTATTTGTCAATAAATAAATGTGGAGGCTCCAGCATGGCAGTGGGGAGCACAGGCCACTAGCTGGACGGAGGTAGAGGATTGCCCTGCAGCCCCCCCACCCCTGTACACTGACTCGGTGGTGAGGCTGCACCTGACCCTGACACAGTGCAAGAGCCAGGCCTGCCCCAGAAATACTCCAGGGCCCTGCCTCTCTATGCCAGGCACACCAGGTATGGGCAGGCAGGCTCAGCCTGGCAGAATCCAAGTGTGGAGGAGCTTAGTGTGGGGGGATCCAGGTGTGGGGTGTGAGGGTTCTGGGTGGACAATCTGATTGCAGGTAGCTCAGTGGGGAGGATCTGGATGTACAGGGGCTTGTTGGGGGGTTAGGGTGGGGGTCCAGGTGGTATGCCACGGTGGTCCAGGTGAAGGGGGGTGTGGAGCTCATCAGGGTGTGGGTTTGAGTGCAAGGGGCTCAGTGGGGGTAGCCTGGGTGTAGGGGTGCAGATCTGGATGTGGGTCGGGGGCTTGGCAGGGGGGGTCTGAGTGCAGGGTGGGCTCCAAATGCAGGGGATGAGGCTCAGCAGGTGGAGGTTCAGGTGTGTGGGGGGGTGAGGCTCGGCAGCGGGGTCTGGGTATGGGGGGGTCTGGATGAACGGGGGTTGGGTGGATGGGGGAGCAGCTCCCTGTACAGAGACCCCTCCCCAGTGCAGCTGAGGAGTGATGGGGGCAAGAGGCTAGGGGTATGTGCAATGCTTCCTGCAGCTGGGGAAAGTTTCTGGGGTGTGTCTGATCTGGCCCAGGCTGCTTCTTGCAGGAGACAAGGCAGTCCTGTCCTCCCCCACCCCCAGCCCAGCTGGGACTAGCAGCTGAGCCTGACATAGGGTAGGAGCCACAGGTCTGGGCATCCCAAGCGGTGATGTACCTCTCTGCCGGCTGCTCTGAGTGCCTGAAAAACACGCCCTGGGGAGGGGTATGTGACTGGTTTTGAGGCTTCCCTTTGCTTCCCCGTTGAAAGTTATTTTTCTGTGGGGAAGCAAAGAAATCTCTGGGAGACATGATTTCTGCACTTACGCAGTGGTGCAGAGTTCCCCCAGTATTATGTCATCTTTATGTCTGTCTCTTCTGACAGTATACATTCTTTTTTAAAATGGTGCAATAGATATAGATTGGGATCTTCAAAAGCACTCTGCACTGGCCTAATCTTGCTCCTATTGAAGTCAATGGGAATTTTACCACTATCTTCACTGAAAGCGGGATAAGCCATTGCTGAGCACTTTTGAAAAATCCCACTCTACTGTAAAGCCACTGTCCAAGAAGAGGAAAAGTTCCTAATTATATAAAATTACTTTTCTAAACATACCAGACCTGATCCTCTACTGCCTTCCAGCTTGTGTAGTCATTTACAACTGTGCTAAGTGAATGTATGCTGTGCGTGTACGTATGTATAGAGCTTGATCTTAGGGCTTGTCCACACAGAGATTAATAGTGAGTGGCAAGCTGGGGTGTAAAGCTATAGTGCTGTAGCCTATCGCACACTAAATAGCGGTATGCACCCACTAAAAGTTCTGTGGTGCGGTAGCAGGCGTCACACTGCGACTTAGTGCATGCTTGATGAATGCGCTGTGGATTCTGTGCACTAATTTGCCATGTGGACAAGCCTTTAGTGCTTTGGTGATTTGTTCTCGGCCTTTGACACTTTTTCTTGTGAGGTATCTATTCCTTATGACACCTTTGTCTTTTTTAGCATTGTAAATTTTAGGTTGCCACCTCCCCCCCGCCCCATTAAGCCTTGGCATCTTTATACCCGGAGAAGCCTCAGCAGTTGGGCACTTTACTTTGGAACCTTGACCCTTATACTGAAGAGTCTCTGCATTTTCATCTCTGGTGTTTCAGTGCTTTGCCTTGGTGTTGGACGTGTTGCCTTGAAGCCTTGTTGTATCTTGATACTTCAGCACTCTGAAGACTTCAGTTCAATACTCTAGAGCAGGGGTTGGCAACTTTTCAGAAGTAGTGTGCCGAGTCTTTCTTTATTCACTCTAATTTAAGGTTTCGCGTGCTGGTAATACATTTTAACTTTTTTAGAAGGTCTTTTTCTATAAGTCTATATATAATATAACTAAACTATTGTATGTAAAGTAAACAAGGTTTTCAAAATGTTTAAGAAGCGTCATTTAAAATTAAATTAAAATGCTGATCTTACACCATCAGCCTGGGGTTCTGTTCACCTAGGCCGGCAGATCAGGGCCTGCGGCCGGGACTCCAGACCTGGTGGGGGTGTGTTTCAGGGGTCAGGACAGAGGGCTGGGGGAGGGGGTTCAGGGCAGAAGGCTGGTGTGTGTGTGGCAGGGGTTCAGTGATCAGGGCAGAGGGCTGTGGGGTGTGGGGGGTTCAGGGCAGAGCGCTGGGGGTGTGTGGGGGTGCAAGGCAGAAGGCTGGGTGTGTATTGGGGTGTGGGGAGTTCAGAACAGAGGGCTGGGGGTGCAGGGCAGAAGGCTGGCGTGCTCGACTTGGGCGGGTGCTCCCAGCCCCCTGCCCTGAGCGGCTTATGGCAGGGGGCTGGAAGGGATATGCCCTGTTCAACCCCCGTCCCCCAGGCTCCATCCCTACCTCTCTCTGCCTGCTCTATGGAGCTGTGTGCACGCTGCTGCTCTTCCCCCTCCCCCTCGCTCGGGCCATCAGCTGACGGAGAGGGGGCGGGGCAGGAAAGTACCGCTGGGGGAAGAAGTGGGGGAGGGGAGAAGCTTGGCTGCCGCAGAACCAAGCTTCTGCCTCCTGCCCCCGCAGGGGAGAGCGGTGGGTGGGGGGGGGGGCTGAGTGGGGCGGGGGGCCGGGACCGCGGCAGGGGGCTGCGTGCCACTGAAAATCGGCTCGCGTGTCATGTTTGGCATGCGTGCCATAGGTTGCCGACCCCTGCTCTAGAGCCTTGGTGCTTTGGCATCGCTATTTCCAGGTTAATGGTGTTTTTTCATTGCAACGTCATTTTTATGCAGGCCTCCTTAATTTGAAATTTTGCCACAAGAAGTTTTTTGACTCACAGACACATCAGATCCCAGCCGCTGACCACAGAGCAATAATGCTTCTGGGAGACTATGCTTGCATCCTGGATTCCCAGCAGAAAGTGCTAATGGGAGATGTGTATCAAACTCTGTTCATCTACCAATACTTTTGTGGTTGCTTTCAAGAAAATCTGTTGAGGAGACCCTCTACCCAACTCTGCTCACCTGCAGATGCATGTGGAACTCCCAGCAGAAAATGCCACTGGGCAGACCCTGCACTGAATGATGATTGCCTGCAGATGCATGTGTGTCTTCCAACTGGAAGTGCTAATTGAGAAAACCCTGAATTGAACACTGACCAGCTGCCAATGAATCTGATGCTTCTGGCAAAGACAGCTTAAAGGAGACACTTGAACTCCAGCCATCTGCCAGTTCATCTTTAACTTCTGTAGGAAGTGCCAAAATGAAGCACTGTGTTGAGATACAACTACCCACTGCAGCATCCTGGGCTCCAGCACATGCCCCATTGCACGTTCCTGCACAGAGTTACAGCCAAAATCGCTGTGCCTGGTGCCTGGCACACATGGGAGACCTATATTTTTCTTAGTTTTTCAGCGTATAACTATGTGGGCAGAGTTAAGTTAGGGTGCTTTGTTCAAGGAGTCCAACCCCAAGTTCCTAAGCATGAGGTGTTGTTTTTTTTTTTAACTCTAATTTTCTTGAAAGGCAATATGCAGTTGTCAAAGTCAGACTCAGGACTCACAATTTGTCAGACCACTCTGTTTATTAGCAAAGCGCTCTGCTAATACACCCAGATAATGTGAGCACCATGCAAGACTCAAACTAAGACGCGAACTTAACAAGATAACAAAAGGAAGCAGAACTGATAAGTTTACCTGGGGCAGAAATACATATCTTATTTCCTTACTATCTGTTACCGATCTCCTGTTAATATCCCACCATCAGCTTAAGTGGACCCATTGTTTCATACCTTAATGTTTCTCTTCCTGACAACTATATTTCAACATTCCTTATTCCTGCTTAAAGGAACATACAGCATTTCTTTAATCCATTCTATTTTAACAATATAATTAATTCTACTTTCACACAGTCAAACAACCAATGCGTACTGCAGTTCAAACGTCACCTTATCAAAGTTTTTTTGTGTGGGAATATAGGTTTTAATTAGGGCTGTCAATTCATCGCAGTTAACTCACGCGATTAACTCAAAAATTAACAATAGAATACCAATTGAAATTTATTAAATATTTTTGGATGTTTTTCAACATTTTCAATATTGATTTCAATTACAACACAATACAAAAGTGCACAGTGCTCACTTTATATTATTTTTTTTATTACACATATATGCATTGTAAAAATGATAAAAGAAATAGTATTTTTCAATTCACCATGTACAAGTTCTGAAGTGTAGGGGGAGGGATAGCTCAGTGGTTTGAGCATTAGCCTGCTAAACCCAGGGTTGTGAGTTCAATCCTTGAGGGCGCCATTTAGGGATCTGGGGCAAAAATCTGTCTTGGGATTGGTCCTGCTTTGAACAAGGGGTTGGACTAGATGGCTTTCTGAGGTTCCTTCCAATCTTGATATTCTATCTCTTTATTGTGAAAGTGTAGCTTACAAATGCAGATTTTTTTTTTGGTTACATAACTGCACTCAAAAACAAAACAGTGTAAAACTTTAGAGCCTACAAGTCCACTTAGGCCCACTTCTTATTCTGCCAGTTGCTAAAACAAACAAGTTTGTTTACATTGACGGAAGATACTGCTGCCTGCTTGTTATTTACAATGTCACCTGAAAGTGAGAACAGGCGTTTGCATCGCAATTTTGTAGCTGGTGTTGCAAGGTATTTACATGCCAGATATGCTAAACATTTGTATGTCCCTTCCATGCTTTGGCCACCATTCCAGAAGACATGCTTCCATGCTGATGATGCTCGTTAAAAAAAATAATGCGTCAATTAAATTTGGGACTGTACTCCTTGGGGAGAGAATTGTATGTCTCCTCTTGGTTTTACCTGCATTCTGCATATATTTCAAGTTATAGCAGTCTCAGATGATGACCCAGCACATGTTTGTTTTAAGAACACTTTCACAGCAGATTTGACAAAATGCAAAGAAGTGACCGATGTGAGATTTCTAAAAATAGCTACAGCACTCGACCCAAGGTTTAAGAATCTGAAGTGTCGTCCAAAATCCGAGAGGGACGAGATGTGGAGCATGCTTTTACAAGTCTTAAAAGAGCAACACATGCGGAAACTATAGAACCCAAACCACCAAAAAAAAAAAAAAAAATCAACCATATGCTAGTGGCATCTGAGTCAGATGATGAAAATGAACATGCGTCAGGTCTGCACTGCTTTGGATCGTTATCAAGCAGAACCCATCATCAGCATGGAAGCATGTCCTCTGGAATGGTGGTTGAAGCATGAAGGGACATATGAATCTTTAGCGCATCTGGCATGTAAATAGCCAGCTACAACAGTGCCATGCGAATGCCTGTTCTCACTTTCAGGTGACATTGTAAACAAGAAGCGGGCAGCATTATCTCCTGCAAATTGTAACCAACCTTTTTTGTCTGAGTGATTTGCTGACCAAGAAGTAGGACTGAGTGGACTTGTAGGCTCTAAAGTTTTACATTGTTTTATTTTTGAATGCAGTTTTTTTTTTACATAATTCTACATTTGTACGTTCAACTTTCATGATAAAGAGATTGCACTACAGTACTTGGACTCCCATGCCTATCCAACCCCCCTGCTCCCTGTCCCCTGACTGTCCCGTGGGACCTCCTGCCCCTTATCCAAGTCCCCGCTCCCTGTCCCCTTACTGCTCAGGGCACCAGGCCTGGCAGCCGCACCATCCGGCCGGAGCCAGCCACGCTGCCGTGCAGTCTAGAGCACCGGGGCAGGCCGGCAGCTCTCGCAGCTGTGCCGCCCGGCAGGAGCTCACAGCCCCGCTGCCTGGCAGGAGCTCACAGCCCTGCTGCCCAGAGCGCTGGTGGCACAGTGAGCTGAGGCGGCGGGGGAGGGAGGACAGCAGGGGAGGGGTTGGGGGCTAGCATCCCCGGCTGGGAGCTCAAAGGCCTGGCAGGATGGTCCCGCGGGCCGAATGTTGCCCACAGGCTGTAGTTTGCCCACCTCTGTACTAGAGGCTGATCAGAAAGATGGAATCCTTGAGCAGGGGCCAGAGTTAGCACCCTGACAGGAATCCTAGCACAACACCTATACATCTAATCTATTTACTGTCCCTCATTACAGTAGTAACTGAGCCTCTTTCTAAGAACTGGATTAGTGAGGGGCTGTGCTTTTTACCAGGACTGGGTTCCTGACTCTAGCTGGTGACTCCTCCTCTGTCTTTTGTATCGGTCTCTGACTGGTAGGCATCTGGTAAACTTTTTAATTAGAAACCTGAATTAAGAGCACTTTATGCTATTGTGGCATGGTTTTTTTTCAGTGCTGCAAGTGGTCAGTTTGTTTCAGTATAAAACTTTGGTTATAATTATATAAGTGAAAACTCTCTAATCTTATTTTACTCATGCTAATTTAATTAAATATAAGAAAAAATATTTGTTGTTGAGATTAAATGCAGCTAAAAGTAACCTATACTATTCTTTTCTCTTCCCCAAGCTATTTGGACATAGGAGAGGCAAAGAAAAAGCCTGCAGAAGTCAATAATGAGGTAATGAGACTCAACTATTTTAAAAAAAATCTAACATTAATACTAGTGTCATCTCTACATTTCTTATTGAAAATTTCGGTTTGTGCTTTGGTATCTCATGTTCAGAAATGATCAAAACCAAGTTCTTCAACATTATGAAGATGTTATTGATGTGACCGTTAGCCCCATCCACACTTCCCACATTTTAATTCTGACTGTGATGAACTGGTTGTCTTCCTTTCAGCTCTGACAGCTGGCAGGTCTAGCAATAAAATAAAGCATCAGTACAAACATTTTATTGCTGTCATCGTTAGATGTGATTAGAAAATGAAGCTCTTTGCTGTGGAAAATTTTGATGAAAATGAAAAAAGTTTTGTTGAAAAAAAAAATCAGTTTTCCATGTTCTGGCTGACAAATTTTAGAAAAAAATATGGACAGCCTTCTTGAGCTGGTCGGGAAACCAAAACTTTTTGTCTGGAAGATTTCTCAGGTCCATAATGGAATTTCTGGTCAAAACCAAAGAGAGACCAAGAGAATGAAACCAAATTCCAAAATCTTTGGTGTTTTTTGTTTGTTGTTTTTTTGCAAAGCAGAATTCTCATTTTCCGGAGAGCCCTATAGTCCTACACTGACCTCTAAGGCTTATGTCAGAGACATGTGACTGCTGGGAATGGCGTTTTAACCTAACAAGGAAATGAAACAAACTCCAAGAGGAATCAGTAAAGGTCTTTCTTATCAAATCTGTAACAGAAAGTAAACAATAATTGCATCAATGAGAAAATAATGCTGCGTCACCAGTTTTTATATCTATCTGCATTTCTAATGCACACAACACCTTTGCTTCTAGGCACTAGATGTCAAATCCTGGCCCCACTGAAGTCAATGGGAGTTTTGCCATTGACTTCAATGAAGCCAGGATTTCACCCTAGATACAGGAGTAAGCATTATAGCACACCAGAATATGCCCTAAAATGAACCTAATGCTCCTTCCTTTTTTGAGCTTCCTACTCACCTGGTTCCAGTCTGCAAAGGCTGTTACACTACTTCACTACTGGGAAAAGCCCTGGTTAAAGGGGGTGTATCCTGCACCGGCATTAAGAGTAGAGAAACTTGTAATCATCCTGATATCTAGTGGTAGTGTATTCCATGGCCAAGGGCCATCAACAGACTAGCTATGGCTACACTATAGCACTTGCAGCTGCGCCTCTGTAGTGCTGCTACTGCAGATGCTCTAAGCTGACAGCAGAGAGCTCTCCCATCAATTTAATTACTCCAGCCCCCACGAGTGGCTGGTAGCTGAGTCGGCAGGAGAAGCTCTTCCACCGACATTAGCACTGTCCATACCAGCGCTTAGGATGGTGTAACTTATGTCACTCAGAGGGGTGGCTTATTCACACACCTGTGAGTGAGTAAGTTATACTGACTTAAGCTGTAGTGTATACATAGCCTAAGAAGGGCATCTTTAGGCACCTTTTCAGTGATGTACAATGGGAATTAGGCATGCAATGCTTTCAGTAATTAACAGGAGTCCTACATCACAGTGAAAATATATTTACAGAAAAAATTTCAAATTACTTTCTCTGATCCAGCAATGCATAGCTCACCCTTGAGATGTGGGAGGAATTCTTCTTTGTTCCTTGCAGTGCCCCAATGTAAATATGGCATCAGATAGATGCTTAACTGTTTTGAAAAACAACAATTTCAGCTCACATTACTCTGCACCATTGTGTTGTGTGCGCGAGTTGGAGGTTAAGACAAGTGCCTCAGTGGGTAAGTGCATAAGCCTTTTACCCTTTAAGAAGAATTTTACATTCTGACTTGGATGACAGCTGAGAATCAGTGGGATGGCTTCATCGTAGTTTCCGTTTGTCCACCTTACCAAACTGCAAACAAATCAACTAATTTCAGCCAGATTCACAGACTTTGCTCAGAAGAAACCTTTCACTGGAATAATAAAGATATCGCAGGTCAGGAACAGGCTTCATTGACAAATGGTGTGGGAAAGCTTGCACAGTCAATGTTTGCACTGTGGCAACTTCTTTCTTGTTCAAAGTTACTAAGAGTTATGTATGCACCTCAGGGACACAATATAGGTCCTTGGCATAGGTCAAGTCAGTATTTAATTTCATTTTTTTTTATTTTAAAAATTGCTTCTCTCTCCCTTTTGCTGTGTAAAGGTGTGACGGGGTGGATTAAGCCCAGAAACCCCTTGCTGGATGCCTCAGGATCCTGCCACACCCATCCCAGGAAAGGAGCAATAGAGTTAAGTCCTCTGAGTGGCCTAGAGAGACTGTGAAGGCCTAGCCAATCAGAGGGTTGCAGGCTAGTATAAAAGGAGCTGCAGTGCAGCCCAGAGTCAGTTCCTTGCTAGCGCCAGAGGAGTGCAGCTCGTGCTTCTGGCTGACCAAAGGGAAATGCAGCACCATGGACAGCTCAATACTGGCAGTGACCAGGGGAGCAAGAAGGAACTTCTGGAGGGCTGCTGGGACTGAATACAAGACTTCAGCCCTACAGATAGGGTGACACATCGGTGAAGGCTGGGGCTGCAGGGAAGTGGTCCAGGGAACTGAAATAGTTTCATTAAAGGGACGTGGCAGCATGTGGGTGCTATTCTTAGGGTCCCTGGGCCAGGACCTGGAGTAGTGGGGGCTGGGGAGAAGAGGCAGGTCCTCCCCACATAGGCCACTGGGAAAGTGGCCTATAATCACACAGCAATAAATCCCCAGAAGGGGAACTGAACAGTTAAGAGGCCCAGCTGGAGAGCTGGGGCCTGAAGAGACCAAGAGGGTGAAACCATTGCCTCCAGGGAAGAAACCCTGGGGATATGGTCCAGGACTGTTTAAAGACTGCAGACACACCCAATCAGAAAGTGTGCTCATGGGTACTCCATTATATTAAGACTAACAAATAACAGGGAAAAAGAACTAACTGACTATACAGGGAGATAGTGAAAATACTTTCCTATAAAGGGCTGGTCAATGTGCAGTGTAAATTAACTGAAAAAATATTTCATGTATAGTACTCCTAGATGTTATTTGTAGTAATAATAGGTAAAAGACTCACAGATTTTCACATACAACATTTAAAATAGTTTTTTAGCAGACAGAATGTGTCACATTTTACATCCTTTGGATAATGAAGAATATCACAGCATCACACCAAATGTCTGTCGGGTGCTAATACTGCTCAACTTTGAGGATCTCTCATTATTAAGTGTCTGTTACCCCAGGTTACATACATTAAACCCCTATTTGCACTACTCAGAGTGCTTTATACTTCTGAAAGGATAGTTCTTGGGATTGATGCTCTTCATCAGCCAGGAGTTGTAAAAAGAAATGTCGCTGAGATATAAAAAAAATAGTTATTTCTATATCCGAGTGACATGGACTCTCATCCCACAGGATCATACCATTGCAAAACACATTAGGTTCTGCACAATATTGGAAGTGGTAAAGACTGAATACCCTACCCTACTTGACATTATATTGTCACTGTTCAAAAGGTACAGGTGAGCTTGGATGCTATGGTTGGGGCTGGCTGAAAATTTTCCATCAAACTATCTTTGGATAGATAGTTGGGTTTTTGACTACATTACATTTTTAAAATAAACTGCTTTCACATAATATTTCAAGTATTTTCACATATCTCAATTTGCATTTTACTTGCACTTTGGATTCCGTTTGTTATCTTCAGAGTATCTAATGCAGACATAGCTAGCTGTTTAATTCAGTGTAATTAATGTATTTGAGTATAGGAGTCTAAAAATAAAATTAAACCAAATAATCTGTAAATGTTCATCTAGGGATATGAAGAGCAGCTACATGGCACCAACTGTTTTTAATGCATTAACATTTCATTAGAAAATCTCCTTTAAAGGGTTACTGCCAAGAACTTTAATCTCCAGATTTATTTGTGTAAAATAGCTTTTTGATGAAGCAAGTCCTGTTTTACTTTTTGCTAATATACCACTTCATTGTTATGGAATTAAAAATAAATCATACATTTTGGGAGGAGGTACGGGACCAAAAACCAATATTTTGTTTTTATTCTCCCTGTTTCCTATGCATTTTTATTCCTAGCACTGTGTGGGATTTTTTGATGCTGTCCCACGAAGATGCTTTGGTGTGATAAGGCATTAATTTAAATAGAATTTCATAAATAAAACCTTCCTAGTTTGTTTCATTTAAAAAATCAGTACTTGCCTAAGGGAAAGGGACAAAATTGGTAAGGAAAGATATTTATGGCTCAGCTCCTGCAAATGCACTCATCAGAGCCTACCTTTTCAGTTTTCTGAGAGCTTAAGGAAAAAAGCAGAAGGAAGCGATTTTATATTTTGTTTAATTAATTAATTAATTGTATTCCACTAGCCACTAGAGCACCCATCCAGATCAGAGCTGCCTAGTGCTAAATGTTGACCAAGGAGCTTACTGGTGGCTTCACAAGCAGCTCCTGGCTACCATCAGGGTAAGGGAAGCTCTTTTTCTAAAGACAACTGCCACTGCCTTGCCTCTTCTTGTTGTGCTGAGGAGGGTGAGAAAACATCTGCCCTCCCCATCAGTTCTGCCTCTTCCTAAGCCTTCTTAGAAAGAAGATGGAACTGGCCAGGCACCTCATCCCTCAGCACAAAAGAAACACAAAGCGGCCATATTGGGTCTGACCAGTGGTCCATGTAGCCCAGTATCTTGCCTGCTACAGTGGGCAGTACCAAAGCTTCAGGGGAAGTATACAGAACAGGGCAGCTGGAGTGCTCCAAGTCTGTCTTCTCTTCTTGACTTTTGGTAGTCAAGGGTTTAGGGTAGCCCCTATGCCTGGGGTTGAATCCCTGACCATCTTGGCTAATAGCCAAGGACGTATCCTCCATGAATTTATTTAGTTCTTTTTTGAACCCAGTTATACTTTTGGCCATCACAACATCCCATGGCAATGAGTTCCACAGGTTAACATACTTCCTCTTGTTTACTTTGTATTAAACCTGCTGCCTATTAATTTCATTGAATGATCCTTGGTTTTTATATTGTGGGAAGAGGAAAATAACACTTCTCTATTCATTTTTTCCACACTAGTCATGATTTTATTGACCTCTATCATACCTCCCTTTAATTGTCCCTTTTCTAAACTGAACAGCTCTAATCTTTTTAGTCTCTCCTCTTATGGAAGCTGCTCTGTATTTTGGACCCTCTTTGTTGCCCTCCTCCTAACCTTTTCCAGTTCCACTATATCCTTTTTGAGATGGGGCGACTAAAAGTGGACACAGTATTCAAAGTGTGGGTGCACCCTGGATTTATATAGTGGCATTATGATATTTTCTGTCTTATTTTCTATCCCTTTCGTAATAGTTCCTAACATTCTCCTAGCCTTTTTGATCTCTGCTGTGTATTGAGTGGAAGTTTTCAGAGAACTATCCAAAGTGACACCAAGATCTCTTTCTTGAGTGGTAACAGCTAATTTAGAATACATCATTATATATGTGTAGTTGGGATTATTTTTTCTAATGTTCATTACTTTGCACTAATCAGTGTTGAATTTCATCTGCCATTTTGTTGCCCAGTCACCCACTTTTGTGAGACCCCTCTGTAACTCTTTGCAGTCAGCCTTGAGCCATGTCTACACTACCGCTTATGTCAGCAAAACTTGTCGCTCAAGGGTGTGAAAAAACACCCCTCTGAGCGACATAAATTATGCCATCTTAAGTAGTAGTGTGCACAGGCTATGTCAGCAGGAGAGTGCTCATTGGGGGTGATTGACAGGGCTTTCTCTTTAGAACTAAATTCAGTTTTTTAAAATAGACCAGAAACATGATAGTATTTCCTGTTGTATCCTTGCAGTGACCAGGGTACCTCTAGAACTGGTCGAAATATTCCAAATTTCCAGTTGATGAATTTTGTTGGTGAAAATTTGGTGAAAATGACAGGGTCAGAAGTTTTTTATGTGGATCAGGATTCCTATTCATGCACCAACTGCTGTCTCCCTCCTTCTCCTTCCCCACCATTTTCTCATTTATCCCGATAGATAAATAACAAGACATCTGCCATATCCCAGCATTGTGGTAGCTCCTCTGTGCTTAAGGGTGAAGCTAGCTTCCTATCAAAAATCAAATTTTCAACATCCCTTAATTTCCCCAATAACAAGGCAGACCCCCAGAATTGTCACATGGAGGTTTTCCTGGGAAGTTTGGGGGAAAAGTCTGAAGAACAGTTTTATGGCATCAGATTCTCAGCTATGCCCAGTATTAGCTAGACTCAGTAGTGGAGGTGAAGGAGAATGCAAAGGAGCCAGCTGCAGCTCCCTGATTCTGGGGCAAATTGTATGCCAGCCTCAGGGCTGCTGTAAATTACACTGGCAGGCCCCTTATGGGCTTTTATTCCAACACAAACAAATATACCTTCATTCCTGTTACTGCAGTACTGATGGGAAAAATATTGTAGTGTAAAAACATTTTACCCTGACTCAAGCTACAACCTTGATGCAACATATTTCCCAGGTCTCTTTCTGTCCTCCAGTCTTTTGGCAGTAGAATTCATTTTGAAGGAATATGTTCCTTTTGTAGTTAAAATGATCTTCAGCAGTGGTTCTCAAAGCCGGTCTGCCGCTAGTTCAGGGAAAGCCCCTGGCGGGCCGAGTCGGTTTGTTTACCTGCCGCGTCTGCAGGTTCGGCCGATGGCGGCTCCCACTGGCCGCAGTTTGCTGCTCCAGGCCAGTGGGGGCTGCGGGAAGGCCAGCCGGCACATCCCTCGGCCCGCGCCGCTTCCTGCAGCCCCCATTGACCTGGAGCGGTGAACCGCAGCCAATGGGAGCCACGATCGGCCGAACCTGCGGACGCGGCCGGTAAACAAACCGGCCCGGCCCGCCAGGGGCTTTCCCTGAATAAGTGGTGGACTGGCTTTGAGAACCACTGATCTACAGTACAGGTGTATCTCAAATGAGTTGTTAAACTGTCTAATCTCTGGAGGGAAGGTGGGTCAACATAGTTACCGTTTGATTATTATGAATAAAGCCTAATTGTTTGTAATGGACAAACAGGGCAATCATCAAGTGATCCATTCCCATACCTGTCATCCATCTCAGCTTCTGGTAGAGGCTTAGGGACACCTAGAGCATGGGATTGCATCCCTGACCACCTTGCCACCTTGGCTAATAGCCATTGACAGACCTAACCTCCATGAACACATCTAATTCTTTTTTGAACCCAGTTATACTTTTGGCCTTAATAATATCCTCAGGCAATGAATTCCACAGGCTGACTGTGTGTTTTGTGAAGAAGTGCTTTCTTATTTTTGTTTTAAGCCTGCTGCCTATTAATTTCATTGGGTGACCCCTGGTTCTTTTGTTATGTGAAGGGGTAAGTAACACTCCCTATTCACTTTCTCTACACCATTCATGCTTTTATAGACTTCTATCATATTCCCCCTTAGTCATCTCTTTTCTAAGCTGAACAGTCCCTGTTGTTTTAACCTCTCCTCATATGGAAGCTGTTCCATACCCCTAATCATTTTTGTTTCCTTTCTCTGTACCTTTTTTAATTGTGATATATCGTTTTTGAGATGGGGTGACCAGAACTGTATGCAGTATTTGCAACTCTTTTAAGTTCTTTTAAGCTTTATTTGATTCAGAAAAATATACTCAATTGAAAAAGAAAAGATATTTTATGGAGGACAGAGATTTGAACATACTAAAGTATACATCACGTTACTGTGAAAACAGAGAGTCACAAGCCCTTATTTGAATGAGAGTATGTACTATAATAGTAAAGAACTAGTTTGCCATTACTGAGACGTGCAAATGAAGATTGTACGTGCTCATATGGAATGACATCTATTCTCCAGAGTTTTTAGGTGGTCCTGTGTTAAGGCCCTTTGCTGATCATATTGTTATATTTGTCCTTAAAAGCTAATAGATTTTTTTCTAAACAGCAACATCTTTCAGTTGTCTTATCCACTGATCCGTTTTTGACATGGATTTCTGGAACAAGGTGACCACATGGCAAGCTGTGAGACTTTATTATTATCATTATTATTTGTATTATAATAGCTTCTTTTTGTTGTGTGTATTTTAAAAAGACATTCACAGGCACATAAGAAAATGTCATGTCAATATATATTGGAGCATAGAGAGAGAGAGGTACACAAACTCGTATTGTAGGGTTTGTGTATAGTGTAGGCAGATGTGTAATAGGTTGGGGAAGAATCTTTCTGTATTATTATGTGGGTGGATGGATGGGCATGTCCTATCTGGGTGAGGTAATGTGGTTTTAATTCTGGGCTGTTACCATTTGTCCTTGTCTCTTATATGTTAAAAGTAGAGTACTGGCTAGAGCCCAGTGATCTTCAAACAGTCCCTAGGATTTTCAGATTCTGTCTGGGATTTATTTGATCCCTTTAATGTTTTGTATTTCATAGACTCCTAGCTTTTAAGGCCAGAAAGGACCATCTAGTCTGAGCTCCTGCACATCACACACCATAGAACCTCACCCACTCACACCTGTGATAGGCCCATAACCTCTGGCTGAGTTACTGAAGTCCTCAGATCTTGATTTAAAGACTTCAAGTTACAGAGAATCCACCATTTACTCTAGTTCAAACTGACAAGTGACCCGTGCCCCATGCTGCACAGCTTGTAGGTTCTCGTTTTGCCAGCCATAGTATAACGATGCATTTTCTTTCAGTAGCTGTTAATATTTTGAGCAAGTATCACTCTCTGTCATTATGGATATTTGGAGGTGTGTCCATCAGGACATAATAGTTTGAGGTTTTGTTTGAAATATATGTCAAAGGATTTCTGTGAGTTTTCATGTGTGTGACCAGAATGTGTGGGTCTGTGGGCAGGTCCAGAAGGTGAGTGTGTGGTGGCCAATATGCCCACATCTTCTCCAGCAGAGGTTAGTAATTGCTAGAATGTAGAAGAAGCATTTGATATCTTTCCACTGGAATTTTCTCCAAAGCACAGTGAGGAGGTATGTGTATAGGTATTTTGGAGGATGTCTGCCATTCTCTGTCATATCCTGGAATTCTGCTTCCCGTTTTTCATTTATATGTTGTGACTTAATTATTTCAGAATCACTAAGGGCTACATAAAGTTTGACAGTTAAATCTCTGGATCTACCTGTTTGAGCCTTTTTGATGCCTCTTTCAGAATGGACAGTAGTGATGGTACAATATGTCTTCCTGGTCTGCACTGGTCTGTAAGTAGTGTTTGTAACTGAATGAATTTGTAATAATTTGATTTGGGGAGCTGATATTGGGAGCTCAGTGTATCATATGATTAAATCCTTAACGCTGGGTAGACTTTTTGTTATGACATATCGTGTAAATCGATATGAAAAATACTTGGAATTAATTCCAGTATTTATGCTTTTTGTACTTATTGGAAGTTTTGTATTTAGGGTTACCTGACAAATAGTTCCTACACCTAACCACTGAGAAAAAGTTGCTGTTATGTAGACACTGTGAGTGGACTGTTGATTTGGTTCTTAGATTTTTAGCCATTGATCACTGAAAATTAATTCCCATTTCTTCAGTAGAGGAAAAATGTCGTGAGGTACTTCGGAAAACAGTTGAGAAATGGTTGAACTATCCCATTTTTCAGTGCTCTCAGAATGCAGCTGAAGATGGGATCGGCTTTGCCAGGCCAAACTAATCCTCACGGAAGCAAATTTTTCCTGATTTTTAGCAATAAGCAATCACAGCTCCTGTTATAAAAATAGCATACACAAAATATTGCTTTATGCTTGGAAGCAATTGAATTGTATGCATGATGTCCATTCGTACTGCCATACAAATATGCCTGATAAAGACCCCTTCAGTGTTCTTTATTGCTCCACATCTTAAAAACTTGATTTCTTTCGCAATTTGCTTCAGGGGCTGAGTATGGAATTCCTCATTTTCTGAAGTGGGATATAATTAATTGTATTAAAAATGTTGCTGCTGGTATAACATACAGCATGAAATTGTCAAAATATAGGGTACAGATGTCAAAGTTTTGATTTAGTTTTCTATCCATGATTGTGTAAAGCTTGCAAATGAAACATTTGATATGTTTCTTAAACCTCTGGAGCAACATCTTTATAAGTTAAATTTTGCATGGCATTGTTTGGTAGTTAGTATCCTGGTAACGTAATTAGCACAACAAGACATACAAACATAGTTACTATTCCGAGTGTTCATAATCAAACTAATACCAGTAGGAATCAGTATGGAATTGACCAGACGGTATCTTTTGGTTTGTACATACTGCTAATTGGAATCATGTATTTTGTAAAGCTAATCATTCTGCTGCCATCTGCATTAGCAATGTATATGGAAGAGATTATCTTAATTTTTATAATTCCATGTATCTTTGTAATGAGCTTATTTATGGACTGGTTCAAAGCCCTCTGAAGTCAACAGAAAGACTCCCACTGACTTAAATGGGCTTTGGATCAAGCGCATGGAGATTTTAGGTTTTGTATTGGGTTTAACATAAGGGTAGCTAATTAGTCTCTTCTAGGTAATTAATGTGGCTGATGTTTTCAAGGAAGCGAACTATAATTTCATTTTTTTGGGTCCAGTTCTGCAGTCTTTAATGAGGTACAACTCCATGTAAGTATAAATACTGGCATTTTCTGTAAGCAGCATTGCCTTCCCCAAGTGTTCAAAAATCATAAATCAGGTACACACACACACACACACACACACACACACACACACACTTGACATTGGATTAAAAATCAAGAGATTTTCAAAAATAATACTTTTGTAAAAATTTGATTTCTTGTTTTTGAACCTTTATGGTCCACATCTTCAAGCTTTTCTCTGCAGCCTTGGGGGGTAAAGACCTTTTATTTTATCTTAAATGAAGCTCAAACCTGAGGGTGTCAGAGGTGAAAAGGGTGAGACAGTAAATACGCTGTGTAGAAGGCACCCCCAGTCTGTCCATTCATTTTGAATGAGGAGAAAAATCTGAGTGAAGTTGCTGAGCCCCTTCTGCCCCTTCCTCATAACAGACCCTCCCCATGTATTTAGTTTCTGATGCGGTTTCTCCAGATGATTATTTAAGCATCCACAGTGAACTTGATGCTGGACAAGACAGAGACATGAAATCAGATCCTCAGTTGATGTAAATCTGTATAACTATGTTGAAACCAATGAAGAACCTGGTTTATGCCAACTGAAGATCTGGCCTGTAATCTCTGCCTTGAGGAGTTTACAGTGATACATGTTGAATATAACAGAATTTTCCCTCCAGAACTTGCATACATGAGGCCAGATATGCCCACATAGGCATAGAAGGTACAAACGACAATGCTCTTCTATTGACATAGGTAGCTGCTGTGGAGTAAGATTTACTCTGGAGGTGAGCGGGAGCCTTCTTTATGGTTTTCACTGGAAGAGGGCAGCTTTAAATGCTTGTGGGGGCTCTCTAGGAGCCTTGCTGTCAGAGGCTGCCTGGAAGATTTGCTGCATCAGCAAATACATATTGACCTGGCACTGCCTCTTTCCTGCTCAGTTATGCTCAATAGGGATTGTGCTGGTTGACAGGAGAGAAGATTGTGTGTAAGCTGCCAAATGCCAGACTATCCGTGGAAGCTGAGAGAACCCAGTGAGTTAATATGGCCCATGGATGTTAAGTGTGTCGTCGTAGAGCTAGCAGCTCTAGACATCTCTAGGAGTACTTTATTTCCACGCCAATAGAGGTAGGCCTCTAGCTAAAGATAAAGAAATTGTGGCCAGGTCCACTGGTACATTGTGGTTGCTTTGCACTATTCAGTGTTGTAATACAGCCATAAACCTAGAGTAATTGGTCGGTCACTACTTTGGGTCAGTGGAATGGTACAAAACATTTAGAACGTGCTGGTGAATCTGGTCCTATATCTTTAAGAAGCATACATAAAGAACACCAGTAATAAAAATCTTATATTTATGTGGTGGATAAAATTGTTTCATGTGCTGTGATAGCTTTTAAAATAAAATAAAATAAAGATGACATTTATCTTTTTTTTCTTTGCTTTTGACCATTGAACCGTGAACCTACTTTCATTTGCATCACAAGCTTTGAACATCCAGGATGATGTATGTTAATGGGGTTTCAGTTCTTTTGACCCCAGCTCTGCCCTTAGGGAAAGCAAACATTTGTTCTCAATTTTCCTGGGGTTAACAAACTGGCCATTGTAACAAACTGGCCAAGCCATGGCTCATTATATGAGCTGATAAGTTTGGTATGCAACACTGTGTTGAAATCTTTCAAATTTCAAAAGGTTTAGCTATATAGTAACATGAGTAATGTGATAGACACTAGTTTTGCCATAGACATATAATAATACTTAGTGCAGTAGCAGTGGGCCATATCCTTTGCTGCTCTAAATTGGAATAGGGCTATCAACTTTAATGAAGCTACACTGATTTACACCAGCTGAGAATCTGGCCCAAAGAATGGCTTTATACATACATGCGGGTATGTGAGGGAAGGCTTGAAGCTGTTCAGGTGAGCCCCTTTGCTAGGGATCGGGTGTTTGTTTTGAACAGGACAAGGCAGCAGATCAGTTTAGTCATGTCATGTTTTAGCTAGAGATTAAATGAATTCCATCAGTGTAGCAATCAGTGCAGGTGCCTCCAGACTTTCATCCTTTGGCACGGATTTCAGATCGCAGATGTGCAGTCATGTTTGTTGCTTGCTGGAAGGAGAAGACAAGCTAAGATGAATGCTTTCATTCTATTTTTAAATCTCTTCAAGGTGACGAAAATTGCCTAGATTTTAGTCTCAATCAATCTTCCTAATGTACCAGATGCCACCACAGAATGCAATGATAATAGTATGTAATCAACTATGTAATTTTCAAGTATTAAGAGCTTAATTCTGCAAAGTGTTGAGCACCTTCTGCAAAGTCCTGTATACGCTCAGCCCAGTAGAAGTTTAAGTACTTTGCTAGACTGGGGCCTAAGTTTCTTATTTGTAACTAGACTGTCCTCTCTTTGTGTGGGAAGGGGGAGAGGAGAAGGAGGAAAGTGAAGTCATATAACGTACCATTCATAGATTCTAAAACTATAAATATGGTAATCAACAAATAAGCTTACATGTTAATTAGCCCAAAGAGAAATATACCATTTGCTACATCTTTGGTTTTATGGCTCTGGCGGTGAGAGACGCAGTTGTAGCAAGCATAGTTCTGATCCCAGTGTAGACAGAGTCTTCTGTTGATTCAAATGTCACTCTTAGGTACTTTTTTCTTTACCTGTTAATGGTTAATACACTCATGAAAGTCTTGGAATGTGTCTCTGAGTCCCAAGCCAATATAGCCTGTGCCCCTGCAGTGTTGCTGAAAGTCTTCATACCAGTAACTGTACTTAATTGTGATTTCAGCTTGAAGCATTGAATTGCATACTGCTCGGGTTGCCTGACCAATGTGGTGCTATTGCAGACTTCACTTTCACAAGTGGTGCTCAACCCCGGGGGCTGGTCTACACTCGGGGGTGAGGGGAATGGTTCCAAGATACGCAACTTCAGCTACGCGAATAGCGTAGCTGAATTTGAAGTATCTTGGATCGAATTACCTGGGGTCCACATGGTGCGAAATCGACGGCTGTGGCTCCCCCGTCGACTGCGCTACCGCCGCTCGCTCTGGTGGAGTTCCGGAGTTGATGGTGAGCGCGTTCGGGGATCAATATATCGCGTCTTAACGAGATGCAATATATCAATCCTGGATAAATCGATTGCTACCCGCCGATATGGCGGGTAGTGAAGACGTACCCCCAGTGTTGACAATTTCTCATTTTCATGAGCAATAAATTCATCGTTAACATAGTTCTAATGCTAGCATTAAACTAATGCTTCAATCGCTCACCTTCAAGAGCACAAGATCACTCTTTATTAAAACTTAAAAAATAGACTTAGAAAGTGTTTTATGCTGAATTTTTGTCTGATAGATAGAAACTTGTGTATGTTTATTATAGATAATTTGATTGTATATATGTTAATTATTTAATTGCTAAACATATTGTGTTTGTTTTTTTTTGCCAACAGTTAACAGTGGAAGATGTAAGTACAAGTATTAGCTAGCAGTGTGTGTATGTGTATATTATTGCCAAATTTTATGAATATTTAATAAATACCTGTAAGGACTATAGTATAAGGATAAATGATGTATGGAGTGTTTGTTATAGAATGACGATAATTTTTACATATCATGCTTTTATTAGAAGTTTAATGCACATTCTGGTTGGGATTTTCAAAGGGGCTTAAGAGAGTTAGGCACCCTACTCCATTAAAATGAATGGGATTTAGGCACTTCCTCGCATAGAAATCCCAGCTTTAGTACCATAGGTTTTGCTATGAGCCTCAGTCATGCTGCAAAAAGTGAGGATGAAAGTTTGGCTTAAAGATACACACTTTAGAGGCCTCAGAATCCGTGTTCTGTGAATGCTTGAATTTCAGAAGCCATGACCACCTGAGGCTGTGATCTCATCAGATTTCAGAAGCTAAGCTGAGTTGGGTTTAGTTGTATGGGAGACCTCCAAGAAAATCTCAGTGTGCTGTAAAAAGTCATTTTGCTGTTTTATTGCTGAGTCAATAATGAACAAATATGGCATTAGCGAGAACAGAACAGCAGTGTTGGAGATGCCATCTTTTTAGATGAAATATAACCGAGACATCCATGATGGTTGTAAGCGTTAGAGATACCATGCTGTATTTCACAAGACTACTGGGGTTGGCTCCTATAGACTGACAAATTCTAATTTAAGTAATAACATAAAATTGCCCCGAAGTTTAAGTTGGATACAGTGCTCTTCGCTTCCTTTCTTAAAATTGTACAGTCCTACTGTGTGCTGTCATTTAACATGATAAACTGGTACCTCACACAAATAAGAAATTATTACCTAGGCAATTTTCACCAGGTGGTAGATGGAAACTGCCTTGAAATGGCCCATTTGAAAGAAATTGAGGGAGCTTCGATATGAAAGCATAAGAGGGCCAGATTCTCATGGAAGTCAATAAAACTATGCTGATTAAAGTGAAATTAAACTACCATGCATTAGAGGATTTAGGTTCTAGTGGTGCTGGCTTCTTAACATAAGTGCAAATATTTACCCAAGGCTTCACTTGGGTTAATATGTAACTTTGTAGCCCCGGAGGGGTCAGACTATTCCAGACACTATGCCATTGTGGTCTCTCCTACAAAGGAAATATGAGCACATCAATGTATGCCTTAAACAAACACTGAGCCAGATATTCAGCTGGTGTAAATTGGCATAGCTCCATTGACTTCAACGGAACTGCATTGTTTTACACCAGCTGAGCACCCAGCCTATTATTTAGGGTGACCAGACAGCAAGTGTGAAAAATCGGGACAGGGGGTCGGGGGTAATAGGAGCTATATAAGAAAAAGACCCAAAAATCGGGACTGTCCCGATAAAATCGGGACATCTGGTCACCCTACTCTTATTTATGTGTTTTGTGTATTTAAAATATATTGCTCTCTTAGAAAATACAGCTCTTTTCATACCTAGAGGTGGCTTAGCAATGGCTAGGCAGAAGTCGGTCTAATGTGTGAACTGATAGCTGTTAAGACTGTGCTGTTAGGGAAATGTGAAACAGAAAGGCAATGTGTAAATGAGAAAAATGTGGTTATGAGGCTTTAAGTGTCTGTAATGCTATATACACTGTGCTTTGTTTAAAATGGTAGCACTGTAGTGAGCATGCTTATGTGGCTACATACTTACTGACTTGAAAACTTATGGTGTGCAAAACTCAGGTGCAGAACTCCATAGTATTTCAGCTAGTGTTTCTTTTTGTGGTTTATTCTTTTCTCCTATCTTTCTCCTGTACCTATCCCATACAGGGCCAGATTGTGCTTGGTCTTTGGGCATGTGCACAGTGTAGAGATGGGTGCAAAGAGTCTTTCCTGCCTTTTGCCACCTGAACCAGGGTCAGGCATAATTGTAGTGGTGACCTTGAAGGGATAGCCACCCCAAAGAGGGTAGGGGAAGACCTGCCCCTTTCAGACCTGCCAATGCAGCATAACTGTCCACACAAGGGTGAGAGAGAATCCTAGGAGCAATGCAGCAGGTCTGTTCCCATTGTACAGTGGGGAATGCCAAAAGGACTTCCTATAGAGCAGTGCAGTTCTGTTCTACCCCCCAAAAGGTCCAGTGCGTGTTAGACACAATCTGGGCCACTGTGTGCAGTATAGTCAATTACTAAAGCTTCTACTCTGTGTACTATGGCAAATATTTATGTGCAGTTAGAGTGGGTTAATGTTGCTCTGGGAACCTTAACATTTTCTACTTTCTGATTTTTGTGTGTGGACTTAAACTGGCAACCTTTAATGTTGTGCTAATGTAGCTTTTTTGCCTTTAATATAAGGCATGTTTGGTTTTAACAAACATGCAGAACTGTGTAGGGTTTTATTTTGTTCTTACTTGTGCCACGTTTGGAGTAAAAGGGAAAAATATAATGGCTTTACTCAAACTGTTCCCATCTTGCATTCCCTAATGATTTGCTCATTTAAAAATGGGGCTATCTTGTTTTCTAGATAGACCAGAGAAGGCTGCTGGGAATAAAATGGCTCTTTGTTTAGAGGGTAACCCAAAAGACAGACTTGCAGGCTGAAGCCATAGTGTCTATTATTGGCAGAAATACAAACCTTTCAATAATAAATGAGCCCTTAGCCGCTCTCACACTGTATCTGTCCTCAGGGGCCAAGTGCAACAACATAGTGGCCTACTGAGGAACTTGGCTAGAAATTTATGGTTTCATCAGCTTGCAGAAACAACTACAGTAATTAATTGGACACGCCAGGGAATAACCTAAATGGTTTGTTCTTTGTGATTAGAGAGCACTTCTTTAACTAGCTCTCCAATGAAGTGTGGGTCACTGAAATCTGGGTGCAACAAAGTATATTGAAGAATGTAGTTTTGATAGGTTATTTAATGTTTGCAGTATATATATGATGTTAATGGGCCCAATCATATAGTTCTTGCCTGCAGAAACTTTCGTTAAGGTAGATGGGAGGCTGTGAGTGCATGTCAGATGCAGGAGTCAGCCCTGAAAATGTTGAACAGCCATTAGAAAAGGTGTGTAGGTGTTAAATGATGGGAGGGGTTTGGTGTGATGAGGGGAAACAAGCTGATGGAAGTGGCTACACCCAGTTTTTTGTTTCTTAAAATCTAAATAATAAATATATATTCTTAAATAGTTTCAGCTTTTTTAGCAAGTGAATAGGCTACCCCTGTGCTTAGCTTGCATCTCATCATAAGTAGTATTAACTGTTAAAAGCATTCACTGATAAGTTTTTGAAGCTTTTAAGGTTAAATCTTTAAACTTGATGCATGACATGTTAGCCACTCAGCTCTCATTAATGGTCAAGGAATTATGCTGCTAGAGCCTTGAATGTCCAGTTGGGATTGTAACCTTGGGGAAATGTTTTCAAAGTTGGCTTACAAATTTGCACCTGCAAAATGGTTGTGCATGCACACAGTTCTCATTTATGTTCAGAAATAGGGTAAAAGTATAATTACCCCATTGTTAGAAAGTCAAAAGGCTCATAGGTGCAATGCCTAGGGCCTTTGAAAAAATGACCTCTAATGTTCATTGAAAGGAAGCAGTCTGTAAAGATTTTTTTAAAATATACGCACTTCAGAAAGCTTAAGTACTTTCTGTGCTGTTTTTTGTACCTTTGTAGTTTTGAACTTCTAGCTGAAGGTCAAATGGGATCACTGGGTTAATTTAATTAAAAAGAAAGAAGAAACTTTCATATGCATCTATGTTTTGGGATGTAGAGGCAGTGGACAGCCGATACCAAAAGTGAATGATTTCATAATATAAGGCCAGAGAACTACACATCGGCGAGTCTGTTCATGCTGATGTGCCTGGGGGAGGTAGCCACTTCCAGGAGGCAGTATGGATTAATGGATAGAGCACTGGACTGGGACTCAGGAGACTTGGATTCTGTTCCTGGCTCTGTCAGAGGTGTACTGGATGGTATTGGGCAAATCACTTCACCTATCTGTGCCTCAGTTTGTAAAATGGGGATAATGATACAGCCCTCCTTTATAAAGCGCTTTGAGGAATATTGATGAGAAGTCCTATATAAAAGTATTATTGTTATTTTATTATGTCTGAAAAGTGGTTGCCTCTCCATCTGCTTCTTCTGGTGCTTTTGAAGATTCTTGAAATGCATTTCTTGCTGGCCTTGTGTTCAGTGGGGGAAATCTGTTCCAGAATCTAAAAGGAAATATAACAAGTAGGGTGTTGAAGGGCCACATTACTGGGGAAGGTGGGAAATCCTACAAAAAAGCCCCTTCGTGTGGAACATCTTTCTCTGTTCCCGAGCACCCTGGGATGTTGATGTTTAGGATATTAGTAGTGATGTAAGGATCAGGTTTGGAGAATCTGGAACCAAAGGATCAAATCAGTCTTTTAGATAGACAAATACTGTTAAGTACTGAAGCCAGTCTGCTTTATGCTGCAGATTGGACTGAGAGCCCCAGCATTGGTTGGGAGGGGAATATACTCTGCATCAGTTGTTCTTTGAACACAGCCCAAGATCTGGGTCTAAATATTCAGACTAGTGACTACTAAAGTATGATTATTGTCATCCTAGCCCTCAGCAGCATGCTTTTCAAAATGTTTCCTGGCTTCTTGGCTTTGAAGCTCTTTGCTACACTGGTTACATTGGTAAATGATCCTTTGACACTGACAGCAGCTACAGGAACATCTTCAAAAAAACAGCTGGCAGTGTACCCTAAACACTGTTACAGATTTCCCAGGACAGCTATCTCAAAAAAGGGACAACCCTGGGAAAACTGGGACATGTGGCAACCTTTGCTCTCACTGACTTCAATGGGATTTAGATCAAACATTAAGGAACACACTGGTTTACAGACAGATAGTACAGGCGAACAAAACAGACTCCAAAGAGATATCCTCGACCACCTCAGGAAATGGCTTTAGTGAAGAGGAGATCCACAGGAGTTCCAGGAATCCACCTCCCAGCTCCCTCCACAGGCACTTCTCGAGTCTAGGGCTGCATTAATCTCCTCAGCCATTCCATCTGTCCCCCTGCTGAGGGTGTAGCCAAAAGCTTCCCGCACACTGGGGCTCAGCTAGTCCCCACAGATTGCAGCTACCCTGTGCCAAAGGAATGCCGGCCCATCTCGTGGAATCCCAAAATCCTGCCAGACCTGTGTAGTGGGCCTGCTTTGCTTGAGTGGACAGGGAGTATGTTTGATCCTGAAAATGCACAGTCACTAGTGAGTTTAGTACTCACTACTGTGAACTACTTCAATGGGCCTGCTCACAGTAGTAAGCGCTAATCTCAGTAGTGTTGGCAGGATCTGCCCCTTGACCAGTAGTCATCTGGCAGTCCCAGGCTACAACATCTCTTTAGTTCGGTTCCATTAATAGTATTAAATAAAATAGATTGTAGGCTGAACGGGACCTGTGATGAATCTACTGTGCTTAATATTTGCATGGCTATTGAATGTATAGCATTTTAGTATAGTCTATTATACGGTATTAAATTTTTTTTTACCATGTAAGTGACTACAGTAGGGGGCTGTAGATTCTAATTTGTTTTTAAGTTTCATCTCTCTTTTTAATTGATTTAATTTTTAAAATTGCTTTCATTTTTTTAAACGTATTTTTATCCCCCCTGCTTTTGGTGCTTAGTTACTACAATGCCAGCTCTAAGTCCATTTTTAACATACATATTTGCCTTTTATATTATAGCTCACTTGAAATGTTACCAATGGTAAATGTTGCCACTCTTCTTTGATGGTAGTTACTGTGTAAACCCTGGGAATTTCTTTAGGGGGTTGCCACACGCCTCCACCAACTGAATTCTTTGACATGCATCACTGCCAAAGGGGGAAAAAAATCATCATGTTAGAAAAAAAGATAGAAGATTGGAATACAGAAAGACATCATAAATAGGTTTTACACAAAAATATATTCAGTGACTGTAAATACATTTGGAACTTTAGGCACAACAACAGAATAATACTTTTTAAGACCACAGTGAAAAGGAAAAACTAAAACATTCAACCCTTACTTATGCTCTGTTAAGGGCAGGCATTCCTGCCCACATTCCATTCTTCTGTTGTGTACAGATAAGTCATTTCATGCACATTTGAAGTGGGGGGAATGCTATTCTAAATGGGCAGCATTTTGCAGTCTGTTAAATTCTACCTCAGCCTCTCCCATTCTCCCACGCCAAAGTAGCATCAATTACTGCAGACAGTTTGAGGTCATTTACACTGCTTACTCCTCCAAGGTGTGGACATGCCCCTCTAGGGTAGTGGTTCTGAAACTTTTTTGATTGGGCTCCCCTTCTTTGTGTCTGTAGTCATTTACACATCCGTCCCCGGCCCAGTACACATTCGCCACCCACCATTTTTCACAGCAGCCTTAGCGCCCCATTGAACCCTTATTTCTGGTGAGGGATTGGGGAGGGGGAGGAGCAAGAGAGCCCACGTGGCAGAGCTCTGGCTGTCCCCTTTATCCCTGCCTCTCAGGTGTGCATAGCCCTTCTGCGTGAGCCCCAGCGACCTGAGGCTGACAACTAGAGCTCATAACAACAACAATAAATAAAGCACACAGCTCACGCCACCCTTGGGAGGCCTTCCCCATAGTTTGAAAACCACTGCTTTAGGGAATTTCTGGGGCAGTCGTGGTTGTGATGAGCAGTCAGTGTCAAATGGGCTGAAGGGGGCAGGAAGTTTTTGAAGGAGAGTGGTCATTACACAGATTACCTCAGCTGTGGTGCATCCCAAGAGTCCTGCAGGTTTGGGAAATGGAATCTTTGAGTGCTCAGACCCCTGCTATGGAGAGGCAAATCCTGCCTCCCTCTCCCCACCACCAATGCAAAAAATCAATGGGTTACACATGCTTAGAATCTCTCAAGAAATGACCTTTGGTAACTAGCATCCCAAGTCTCCTTCCTTTCATAGCAAAACATGCAATTCTAAGCAATGGGCTACCTGAAAATGTGCAGAGATTGAGTGACAGTACTGAACTGGTAGATTAAACATCGAGTCAAGAATTTCTGAGTTCTAATCCTAGCTCTACTATTGACTAATTTGGCTGACAAAGGTACCTGTATACATAGAACATACAAACATACAATGTCAATGAAGCACACATTATGGATTAAAAACTGGCTAACTGATAGATCCCAAAAAGTGATTGTAAATGGGGAATCATCATCTATAGGGGGTGCTTCTAGTGAGGTTCCTTCCTCAAGGATCTCTACTTGGCCTCATTCAAAATCTTTATCAATAATCTGGAGGAAAATATAAAATCATTGCTGGTAAAGTTTGCAGATGACACAATAATTGGTGCAGCGGTAATGGTATGGCCAAGTCAGTTCTACAGAATTATCTGGGTTGCTTGGTAAAGTAGGCTTACTTGAACAATTTGTGTTTTAGTACAGCCAAATGCAAGGTCATACATCTGGGAACAAAGGGTGTAGGTCACAGGTATAGGATGATGGGACTATATTTTGGAAAGTAGTGACTCTGAAAGCAATTTGTGGATCAGAATCAATAACTATCTGCCATAAGCGCTGTTGTGATAATTGGGCCTACACATTTATCTTAATCATGAGCGCAACTGTAAAAGCTGTGAGATCGTTTATAAAGTGTCACAATAACCTACAACAACACACGTTGATGTGGAAAAGGTGAAAAAGCGAGGCAGACTGAATTAGCCTAAACCAAAAGGCCTACTGTTATAACTAAAGGACTGTGTTAAGATTATGCCTGGAAAATAAGAAAAGTGTGGAACCAGAAATCAATCAACCAAAATTAGTGTGGCAGATATTAGGCCTAATTGGTGGACAAAATAATGAGGGGATGGGACTTTCCACCAATCACTCCTTTTTTTGGGATCCTCAAAAAGAGACTTTGGGGGGAAAATATGGATGGCTGGGTGGAGGTGAAGCAGAGGGCCTACCATGCCACTGGCTGACTGAGGGAGGAGAGAAGAAGAAGAGTGAGTTTTACCATCATGACTGCCACTCCCACTTTCTCCTGGGACCCTGTACCACCTTCACCCTAATCCTGAGAGATGTTCTGACCAGAGTAGGCCAGAGAGAGGTACCAGATGACATTGCCACCTCCACCAGCTCTGACTAAATCCCAAACACAACCTGGGATGTGAGATTTTGTCACCTCCCTCCTCCCCCATCCCACGTGTTCTTTTCCTTCCCTGCCTTATTTCTTCTCTTTTATTATCACTCCCCTTTTGCCTTCTGTCTTAATAAGTCTGGCTTAGCCAGCCAAGACTGCGTATTTCACAACTTGCTTTAAGACTGCGAATAGAAAGATTTCAGAGTGGTAGCCATGTTAGTCTGTATTAGCAAAAAGAACGAGGAGTACTTGTGGCACCTTAGAGACTAACAAATTTATTTGGGCATAAGCTTTCGTGGGCTAAAGCCCACTTCATCAGATGCATGGAGTGGAAAATACAGTAGGAAGATATATATGTATATACAGAGAACATGAAAAAATGGGTGTTGCCATACCAACTCTAACGAGTTCTCCTGCTGATAATAGCCCACCTTAATTGATTAGTCTCGTTAGAATTGGTATGGCAACGCCCATTTTTTCATGTTCTCTCTGTGTGTGTATATATATATCTTCCTACTGTGATAGACTGTCAAGCAAGGTTTCCCTTTCCCCCCCTTTTTAAAGGCTCTTGACAGTTAAAGTGATAGGGAATGAGGGGTGCTTAAATGAAAACCTTACTTAACATTTCAAACGCTATAACTGTTTTTCCTTCTTTTTTGTATTTTTAATAAAGGGTTACAAGATTTGTAACGGTATGTTTGCCATGGTACGAAAGCAGACTGAAGTCTCTGTGTACCAAACCCAGAATCTTGTTTAAAACTGCTTAGTGTTGGACAGTTACAGGATCATGTTAAAACCTTTGACTTGGGTCCATTTATTGACCCTGAATGAATTCAACAATGTGATGTGGTGATTAAGAGAGCAAATGTGATCTTTGGATGTCTAAGGGGAATATCAAGTAGAAGCAGGGAGATGTATAATGTATACTACCTTAATGAGACCGTTACTGGAATACTGTGTTCGGTTCTGGTGTCCACACTTTGGAAAACCTGCCTTACTGGGAGAGACAAAATAGCTTATTCTAGTTTATCCAAGAGAAGGTTAAGAGGTGATTTGATCACGTTCTATAAATGCCTATGTGGGGAGAACATTTCTGATAGAGAAGGATCTTTAATTTAGCAGACAAATACATAACAAGAGCCAATGGTGAAGCTAGAGAAACTCAGAGTAAAAACAAGATGCACATTTTAAAGTCAGGGTAACTAGCCATTGGAACAATTTACCTAGCTATGTGGTGGATTCTCCATCTCTGGAAGTCTTTAAATCAACACTGGATGTCTTTCTAAAATATATGTGGTAGATAAACCAGAAAATTAGGGGGGAGGCTGTTCTAGATTTGAGTTTGACAAATAGGGAGGAACTGATTGAGAATTTGAAAGTGGAAGGCAACTTGGGTGAAAGTGATCATGAAACGGTAGCGTTCATGATTCTAAGGAATGGTAGGAGGGAGAACAGCACAATAAAGACAATGGATTTTGAGAAGGCAGACTTTAGCAAACTCAGGGAGTTGGTAGGTAAAATCCCATGGGAAGCAAGTCTAAGGGGAAAAACAATGGAAGACAGTTGGCAGTTTTTCAAAGAGACATTATTAAGGGCACAAGAGCAAACTATTCCACTGTGTAGGAAAGATAGGCAGTATGGCAAGAGACCTAAGCAAGTGGCTTAACCAGGAGATCTTTAATGATCTAAAACTCAAAAAAGAGCCCTACAAAAAGTGGAAACTCGGTCAAATTACAAAGGATGAATAAAAACAAATAACACAAGTGTGTAGGGACAAAATTAGAAAGGCCAACGCACAAAACGAGATCAAACTAGCTAGGGACATAAAGGGTAACAAGAAAACATTCTACAAATACCTTAGAAGCAAGAGAAAGACCAAGGATAGACTAGGCCCGGTACTCAATGTGAGGGGAACGACAATAACAGAAAACGTGGAAATGACAGAGGTGCTTAATGACTTCTTTGTTTCGTATCAGGGGGTAGCCGTGTTAGTCTGTATCTACAAAAACAACAAGGAGTCTGGTGGCACCTTAAAGACTAACAGATTTATTTGGGCATAAGCTTTCGTGAGTTAAAACCTCACTTCTGCATCCGAAGAAGTGAGGTTTTAACTCACGAAAGCTTATGCCCAAATAAATCTGTTAGTCTTTAAGGTGCCACCAGACTCCTTGTTGTTTTTCTTTGTTTCGGTTTTCCCCAAGAAGGTTGGTGGTGATTGGACATCTAACATAGTGAATGCCAATGAAAATGAGGTAGGATCAGAGGCAAAAATAGGGAAAGAATAAGTCAAAAATTACTTAGACGTCTTCAAGTCACCAGGGCCTGATGAAATGCATCCTAGAATACTCAAGGAGCTGACTGAGGAGATATCTGAGCCATTAGCAATTATCTTTGAAAAGTCATGGAAGACGGGAGACATTCCAGAAGACTGGAAGATGGCAAATATAGTGCCCATCTATAAAAAGGGAAATAAGGACAACCCGGGGAATTACAGACCAGTAAGCTTACCTTCTATACCCAGAAAGATAATGGAGAAAATAATTTAGAAATCAATTTGCAGACACCTAGAAGATAATGAGGTGATACGGAACAGTCAGCGTGGATTTGTCAAAAACAAATTGTGTCAAACCAACCTGACAGCTTTCTTTGATAGATTAACAAGCCTTGTGGATAGGGGAGAAGTGATAGATGTGGTATATCTTGACTTTAGTAAGGCTTTTGATACTGTTTCACATGACCTTCTCATAAACAAACTAGGGAAATGCAACCTAGATGGAGCTACAATAAGGTGGGTGCATAACTGGTTGGGAAATCATTCCCAGAGAGTAGTTATCAGTGGTTCACAGTCATGGTGGAAGGCATAACAAGTGGGGTCCAGCAGGGATTGGTTCTGGTTCCGGTTCTGTTCAATATCATCATCAATGATTTAGATAATGGGATAGAGAGTTCACTTATAAAGGTTGCGGACGATACCATGCTGGGAGGAGTTGCAAGTGCTTTGGAGGATAGGATTAAAATTCAAAATGATCTGGACAAACTGGAGAAATGGTTTGAAGTAAAGTGGATGAAATTCAATAAGGACAAATGCAAAGTACTCTACTTAGGAAGGAACAGTCAGTTGCACACCTACAAAACGGGAAATGTGCCTAGGAAGGAGTCCTGCGGAAAGGGATCTGGGTGTCATAGTGGATCACAAGCTAAATATGAGCCAACAGTGTAACACTGTTGCAAAAAAAGCAAACATCATTCTGGGATGTAAGCAAGACATGAGAAGTAATTCTTCTGCTCTACTCCACGCTGATTAGGCCTCAACTGGAGTATTGTGCCACATTTCAGGAAAGATGTGGACAAATTGGAGAAAGTCCAGAGAAGAGCAACAACAATGATTAAAGGTCTAGAAAACATGACCTATGAGGGAAGATTGAAAAAATTGGGTTTGTTTAATTTGGAGAAGAGAAGACTGAGAGAGGACATGATAACAGTTTTCAAGTACATAAAAGGCTGTTACAAGGAGGACAGAGAAAAATTGTTCTTCCTAACCTCTGAGGATAAGACAAGAAGCAATGGGCTTAAATTGAAGCAAGGGTGGTTTAAGTTGGACATTAGGAAAAGCTTCCTAACTGTCAGAGTGGTTAAGCACTGGAATAAATTGCCTAGGGAGGTTGTGGAATCTCCATCATTGGGGATTTTTAAGAGCAGGGTATGTCTACACTACGAAACTAGTTCGAATTTATAGAAGCCGGTTTTATTGAAATCGGTTGTATACAGCCGATTGTGTGTGTCCCCACATAAAATGCTCTAGGTGCTCTAGTCGGCGGACCGCGTCCACAGTACGAGGCTAGCGTTGACTTCCGGAGCATTGTACTATGGGTAGCTATCCCACAGCTATCCCACAGTTCCCGCAGTCTCCGCCGCCCCTTGGACTTCTGGGTTGAGATCCCAATGCCCGGATGATGCAAAACAGTGTCGCGGGCGGTTCTGGGTACATGTCGTCAGGCCCCTCCCCCCCCGTCACAGCAACGGCAGACAATAGATTCGCGCCTTTTTATCTGGGTTACCTGTGCAGACAACATACCACGGCAAGCATGGAGCCCGCTCAGCTCAGCTGAGCTCACCGTCACCATATGTCCTCTGGGTGCCAGCAGACGTGGGACTGCATTGCTACACAGCAGCAGCTGCTAACTGCCTTTTGGCGGTAGACGGTGCAGTAGACTGATAGCCTTCATCGGCGATCTGGGAGCTGGCAGCCGTGGGGCTTGCCTTTTGGCAGTAGATGGTGTATTACGACTGTTAACCGTCCTATTACAAGTTGGGTCATCGCACATTAGCAGAGTCTTCCCCGAGCAGCCGATCGTGCAATAGGCCTGAAGACCATCGTCATACACTAACTGCCAAGCGCCCAGTATTTGCTGCCAAGCACCCAGAAAGATGCCGAGGGCTATCAGTCACGCTGCACCGTCGTCTTAAGATGTAAAAAAATAGATTTGCTCTGTATTCATTTGCTTCCCCCTCCCTCCGTCAAATCAACGGCCTGCTAAACCCAGGGTTTTCAGTTTAATCTTTGGGGGGACCATTCTGTGTGACAGTTGTTTGTGTTTCTCCCTGATGCACAGCCACTGTTCTTGATTTTAATTCCCTGTACCTGTACGCCATGTCGTCACTCGGCCCGCCCTCCCTCCTTCCCCTAGTCCGTCAGATACTACTTTCGCGCCTTTTCTTTGAATTCTGGGTTGAGATCCCAATGCCCGGATGATGCAAAACAGTGTCGCGGGCGGTTCTGGGTACATGTCGTCAGGCCCCTCCCCCCTCGTCACAGCAACGGCAGACAATAGATTCGCGCCTTTTTACCTGGGTTACCTGTGCAGACAACATACCACGGCAAGCATGGAGCCCGCTCAGCTCAGCTGAGCTCACCGTCACCATATGCCCTCTGGGTGCCGGCAGACGTGGGACTGCATTGCTACACAGCAGCAGCTGCTAACTGCCTTTTGGCGGTAGACGGTGTAGCATGAGTGATAGCCGTGGGGCTGGCAGCCGTAGGGCTGCATTGCACCAGCCCCTTGCCCTTTGGTAGGCGATGGTATATTATGACTGGTACCCATCATCGTCGTACTGGAGTGGCTGTCAATCATGGCCACCTGGGCAGACATGCTACTGTTTCGATGATGATGGCTACCAGTCGTAGTATACTATTTTCTGCCAATTGCCCAGTATTGTCTGCTAAGCACCCAGACGAGGGCGATGCTGGGTGCTGGCGGACGTGGGGCTGGCAGACGTGGGGCTGCATTGCTACACAGCAGCAGCCCCTTGCAGACGATGGTATATTATGACTGGTAACCGTCATCATCATACTGGAGAGGCTATCACTCATGCTGCACCGTCGGCTGCCAGCTTAAGATGTAAAAAATAGATTTGTTCTGTATTCATTTGCTTCCCCTCCGTGAAATCAACGGCCTGCTAAGCCCAGGGTTTTCAGTTTAATCTTTGGGGGGACCATTCTGTGTGACAGTTGTTTGTGTTTCTCCCTGATGCACAGCCACCTTTCTTGATTTTATTTCCCTGTACCTGTACCTATACGCCATGTCGTCACTTGGCCCTCCCTCCCTCCCGCCCTCCCTCCTTCTCCTGGTCCATCAGATACTACTTTCGCGCCTTTTTTCTGACCAGGCGCCATAGCTAGCACTGGGATCATGGAGCCCGCTCAGATCACCGCGGCAATTATGAGCACTATGAACACCACGCGCATTGTCCTGGAGTATATGCAGAGCCAGGACATGCCAAGGCGAAACCCAGACCAGGCGAGGAGGCGATTGCAGCGCGGCGAAGAGAGTGATGAGGAAATTGACATGGACATAGACCTCTCACAAGGCACAGGCCCCAGCAATGTGGAAATCATGGTGTCACTGGGGCAGGTTCATGCCGTGGAACGCCGATTCTGGGCCCGGGAAACAAGCACAGACTGGTGGGACCGCATCGTGCTGCAGGATGATTCCCAGTGGCTGCGAAACTTTCGCATGCGTAAGGGCACTTTCATGGAACTTTGTGACTTGCTTTCCCCTGCCCTGAAACGCCAGGATACCAAGATGAGAGCAGCCCTCACAGTTGAGAAGCGAGTGGCAATAGCCCTGTGGAAGCTTGCAACGCCAGACAGCTATCAGTCAGTCGGGAATCAATTTGGAGTGGGCAAATCTACGGTGGGGGCTGCTGTGATCCAATTTGCCAGGGCAATGAAAGACCTGGTGATATCAAGGGTAGTGACTCTGGGCAACGTGCAGTCAATAGTGGATGGTTTTGCTGAAATGGGATTCCCAAACTGTGGCGGGGCCATAGACGGAACCCATATCCCTGTCTTGTCACCGGAGCACCAAGCCACCGACTACGTAAACCGCAAGGGGTTTTCAATGCTGCTGCAAGCCCTGGTGGATCACAAGGGACGTTTCACCAACATCAACGTGGGATGGCCGGGAAAGGTACATGATGCTCGCGTCTTCAGGAACTCTGGTCTTTTTCGAAAGCTGGAGGAAGGGACTTTCTTTCCGGACCAGAAAGTAACCATTGGGGATGTTGAAATGCCTATCGTGATCCTTGGGGACCCAGCCTACCCCTTAATGCCATGGCTCATGAAGCCATATACAGGCAGCCTGGACAGGAGTCAGGACCTGTTCAACTACAGGCTGAGCAAGTGCCGAATGGTGGTGGAATGTGCATTTGGACGTTTAAAAGCGCGCTGGCGCAGCTTACTGACTCGCTCAGACCTCAGCGAAAAGAATATCCCCATTGTTATTGCTGCTTGCTGTGCGCTCCACAATATCTGTGAGAGTAAGGGGGAGACCTTTATGGCGGGGTGGGAGGTTGAGGCAACTCACCTGGCCGCTGATTACGCGCAGCCAGACACCAGGGTGGTTAGAGGAGCACAGCAGGGCGCGGTGCGCATCAGAGAAGCTTTGAAAACGAGTTTTGTGACTGGCCAGGCTACTGTGTGAAACTTCTGTTTGTTTCTCCTTGATGAACCCTCCAAACCCCCCCCCCCCGACCCGGTTCACTCTACTTCCCTGTAAACCAACCACCCCACCCCACCCTCCCCTCCCCAATTTGGGCACCGCTTGCAGAGGCAATAAAGTCATTGTTTTTTCACATTCATGCATTCTTTATTAGTTCCTCACAGAAGTAGGGGGATAATTGCCAAGGTAGCCTGGGATGGGTGGGGGAGGAGGGATGGAAAAGGACACACTGCATTTTAAAACTTTAACTCTTATTGAAGGCCAGCCTTCTGATGCTTGGGCGATCATCTGGGGTGGAGTGACTGGGTGGACGGAGGCCCCCCCACCGTGTTCTTGGGCGTCTTGGTGAGGAGGCTATGGAACTTGGGGAGGAGGGCTGTTGGTTACACAGGGGCTGTAGCGGCGGTCTCTGCTCCTGCTGCCTTTCCTGCAGCTCAACCATACACTGGAGCATATCAGTTTGATGCTCCAGCAGACGGAGCATTGACTCTTGCCGTCTGTCTGCAAGCTGACGCCACCTATCGTCTTCAGCCCGCCACTTGCTCTTTTCATCCCGCCATTCATCCCGCCACCTCTCCTCTCGTTCATATTGTGCTTTTCTCATGTCCGACATTGACTGCCTCCACGCATTCTGCTGTGCTCTATCAGCGTGGGAGGACATCTGCAGCTCCGTGAACATATCGTCCCTCGTCCTACGTTTTCTCTTTCTAATGTTCACTAGCCTCTGTGAAGGAGAAACATTTGCAGCTGGTGGAGGAGAAGGGAGAGGTGGTTAAAAAAGACACATTTTAGAGAACGATGGGTACACTCTTTCATTACAAGGTCGCATATTTCGGCTTGCAGGCAGCCATGGTAGGCCACAGTGTTTTGGCTTTTTTAACCTTCTTAACATGCGGGAAAGGTTGCAAACAGCAGCGCATTTCCCATATCAAGGATGAATTGGGTTGTCCATTTAAAATGGGTTTTCAATGTAAAAGGAGGGGCTGCGGTTTCCCGGTTAACATGCGGCACAAACACAAGTAAACCACCCTCCCCCCCCCCCACGATTCTCTGGGATGATCACTTCACCCCTCCCCTCCACCGCGTGGTTAACAGCGGGGAACATTTCTGTTCAGAAGAGCAGGAACGGGCGCCTCTGAATGTCCCCTTAATAAAATCACCCCATTTCAACCAGGTGACCGTGAATGATATCACTCTCCTGAGGATAACAAAGAGAGATAAGGAATGGATATTGTCTGCATGCCAGCAAACACCGGGACCATACGCTGCCATGCTTTGTTATGCAATGATTCCAGACTACGTGCTACTGACCTGGCGTGGTAAAGTGTCCTACCATGGCGGACGGGATAAGGCAGCCCTCCCCAGAAACCTTTTGCAAACGCTTTGGGAGTACATAAAGGAGAGCTTTCTGGAGATGTCCCTGGAGGATTTCCGCTCCATCCCCATACACGTTAACAGACTTTTCCAGTAGATGTACTGGTCGCGATTGCCAGGGCAAATTAATCATTAAACACGCTTGCTTTTAAACCATGTGTAATGTTTACAAATATTTACAAAGGTACACTCACCAGAGGTCTCCTGTGTGCCCTGAGGGTCTTGGGTGAGTTCGGGGGTTACTGGTTCCAGGTCCAGGGTCACAAACATATCCTGGCTGTTGGGGAAACCGGTTTCTCCGCTTCCTTGCTGCTGTGAGCTACCTACAGTACCTCCATCCTCATCTTCCTCATTCCCCGAACCGTCTTCCCTGTGTGTTTCTCCAGTGAGAGAGTCATAGCACACGGTTGGGGTAGTGGTGGCTGCACCCCCTAGGATCGCATGCAGCTCCGCGTAGTAGCGGCAAGTTTGCGGCTCTGCCCCGGACCTTCCGTTTGCTTCTCTGGCTTTGTGGTAAGCTTGCCGTAGCTCCTTAATTTTCACGCGGCACTGCTGTGTGTCCCTGTTATGGCCTCGGTCCTTCATGGCCTTGGAGATCTTTTCTAATACTTTGCCATTTCTTTTACTGCTACGGAGTTCAGCTATCACTGCTTCATCTCCCCATATGGCGAGCAGATCCCGTACCTCCCGTTCGGTCCATGCTGGAGCTCTTTTGCGATCCTGGGACTCCATCACGGTTACCTGTGCTGATGAGCTCTGCGTGGTCACCTGTGCTCTCCACGCTGAGCAAACAGGAAATGAAATTCAAACATTCGCGGGTCTTTTCCTGTCTACTTGGTCAGTGCATCTGAGTTGAGAGTGCTGTCCAGATCGGTCACAGTGAAGCACTGTGGGATAGCTCCCGGAGGCCAATAACGTCGAATTCCGTCCACACTACCCCAATTCCGACCCGCAAAGGCCGGTTTTATCGCTAATCCCCTTGTCGGAGGTGGTGTAAAGAAACCGGTTTAAAGGACCCTTTTAAGTCGAAAGAAAGGGCTTCGTCGTGTGGACGTGTCCAGGCTTAATTCGATTTAACGCTGCTAAAGTGGACCTAAACCCGTAGTGTAGACCAGGCCTCAATCCTGCCTTGAGTGCAGGGGACTGAACTACTTGACCTCTCGAGGTCCCTTCCAGTTCTATGATTCTATGATTCTAAATATCGTCTTGATGCAGGGATAACTGGATGAGGTTATCTGGCCTGTGTTGTGCAGGACATCAGACTAGATGGTCATAATAATCTCTCCTGACCCTAAAATTTGTGACTATCTGGCAAATCCCTTAACCTCTTTGTCAGTTTTCCAATCTGTACAAGGCAGATGATAATACCTACAGGGTTTTTTCAGATTGAATTAATTTGTTTGTTTGTAAAGCCATTTGAAGATATAAATGCTAGTTTTCCCCGAGTTGAAATGAGGCTTATTAATTAACTTAATGTGTGGACGAGGACTGATAAAGCTTATAAGGGACTAAAGCATGGGCTATTTTTCATCCTACGATTGGGCATGTAACTTGCACTAACTATATAAGTATTGCGAAGCATGTTTCTATTTGTGAGTATGGTGTGTTGAATCCTTCAAACCTGTGACCCTTTCTTGGGGTATTGTGAGATTGTAAATACATTTTTCTTTATTTTTGGATGTTTGTTTGGGATTTTGTCAGCCCACCTGACCCATTTGTGAATTATAGTAGATGAAAAGTCTTCCCTTTAATTGATTTTTGCGGGGGGGAAGAAGATGTGTTTACCTTTTATGTGTTTATTTTTTTACTTGAAAATTTGGAAGAATGTGATGAATGCCATGTGGAAGCCTAGCTTGATAGCATTGGATAACTTTCTATTAAATATTAATGTCATGACTACTGAACACTCTGAACTCAGTGTTTATTAAAAAGGGAGGCAGTATGGTCTAGTGATGAATGCCCATGTCTGGGGATCAGGCAGCCTACGTTCTATTTGGAATGCCACAAACTTCTACCTGTGCGCCTTTTCCCATCTGTAAAATGAGACTTGTACTTACCCTCTTTTGTAAAGTGCTTTGATAATAAAAAGAGCTGGATGAAAAGGGCTTTTTAAGAGCAAAATATTTATTAAACTCTAAGGCCTAGAGGTACTTAGCTATTATACCGCATTGAAGATGCAGGTTTGACTTTCCGAACCAGTAGGCATGAACTAAGACAGAAACACCGTCAGAAGTCAGGGGTGAAGTTTGGGAGGTTGACCCTTGTGTGACTCAACAGCACTTACTGGCAAGTCAGTAATGGCATCTGCAGAGCTCTGAAGTTCAGTGCAGGTTTTGTGGCAGGTGTATGTTTATGGCGACATAACTCCTGCATATTGGGAGGGATAAAGGAAAGCTTTATAAGCGGGTGGGAAGGAAGGTCTTCATGAAGGCAAAAGGTCAAGGTCCAAATTTTATAACCTAATATAATTCCCCCAAGAAGGGCCCCAGTCATTATAGTATTCTGTTATACCAGAGAGTACTTAGTGCCAGATGGCAGTAGTGTGAAGTTTAAACTTACTGCTGGAAAACGAGGAGTGAGGTAAAAGTAAAATGAAATAATTTTTTTAAAAAGTCCTGTCCTAAGATAAAGGCAGAATAAATGACTTTATACTTTTGTCCTTCCAGGTGAAGCCAGTTACCCACAGTAGAATCAATGTGTCAGCACGGTTTCGAAAACCACTTCAAGAGCCATGCACTATTTTGTAAGTAGGATTTTCTGTTAGGGGAGGTAATCCACCATCGTCTTTTTCTTGTTTCTATTGAGTTTTATTTAAACACAGCTACACATTATTTAACTTTCCTTTATTCTTCCAGTCTGATTGCTAATGGAGACCTTATAAATCCAGCAGTGCGCCTCTTCATCCCTAGAAAAACACTAAATCAGTGGGATCATGTTCTTGAAATGGTGACAGAAAAAGTAACCCTCCGAAGTGGAGCTGTGCACAGGTATGGGGAAGTTGTATATTTATAACATATACTTTACATATTGACATATCTTTAAATCTCTATAAATAGAGCTGGTTGGGAACTGAATTTCTATTCCACAGGAAATTCTGACATTTTGAAAAAAATTGTTCCTAATCAGAATGAAAATCTGAAATTTTGCATTTCCACTTAAATGAAAGTTCCAAAAAAGTTGATTCAGTACAGTTGAAATGTTTTGTTTTGGCTTTATAGTTCTGACATATATAATTTTAAATATAATATATAAGGACAATACAACATTGACATTAATATTTAATGTAACAAAATAAAAACAATAAAGTCAAAATATAATGTTTTAACATTATTGAAATGAAACGTTTTGACTTTTGTCATGAAGCGTTTTATCAAAATTGACATGTTCCCACAAAATATTTCAGTTATAAAAACCCTGCATTTTTCAATGGGAAACTGGCCCATCTAATTTCTTTCAACCAGCTCTAACCACAGCCCACCATTTTCTGATGACTTGGGCCCTGCAGCATGCTCAGAAAGTCAACCAGCTCAATCTCTGTTAGACCAAGGTGGGAAGCTGGTTCCAAAGTTATACAAGCATCTCATCTCAGTTGATACAGTATCGATTAGAGGAGAGATGGTCTCTCAGGTAGGTAGTTCCCAAATCATTTAGGGCTTTAAAACTTAAAATCAGCCCCTTTAATTGTACCTGGAAATTATTTGGGAGCCAGTTCAAGTCCTTGAGCACAGATTAAATGTGCTCTCTGTGGGAAACACTGAAGTAAGCAGGCTGCCAAATCCTGCACTAACAAAATTTGTGGCTTTCCAGTACATCCCCATGTAGGGCACATTACAGTAATCCACTTTGCAGATGGGAAAGGCATGGTTAACTTAGGTAAGGTCTGCATCCGAGAGAAAAGGTCACAGCCCTGTACCAGTGAAGCACTCTTTGCAACTGTTGCTTACTAAGCTATTCTGGAGCAGGTGGGAGTCAGTACGACCTCCAGGTTGTAAAGCTGTATCACAAAAAGAGAAACTCCCCCGGAAATAATAAGAGATGAAAAAATCTCCCCCGCTGTATAACCTCAGTCTTGTGTGGGTTGACTCTCTGCCAGCTAGCTTCCATCCAGTTCCCTCATCCCCAGCTCCATGTTTCTATCAACATTACTAGACTCACAAAACACAGTATTTTTTGGGACATCTAAGATGTTATATACAGTAAAATAGATGTAAACATACATGACAACTCTTTCGGTCAGATCCTCAGCAGGTATAAATTGTAGCTCCAGTGAAGTGATGTCACTTTTTACCATCTGAAGATCTGGCCCTCTGTTTTCACCTCCAGATTGTTTTGAAATTAATAAACCATTAGAGGTTTGCTCTCACAGTTTGATGTCACTACTTGGTGTAAGAAATAACCAAATTATGTACAGAAAGGTATAAATTATTCTTTAGGTAATGATGGTTGCAGTTCAGTGTTTTGTGTTATTTTTGATGCTAAAAATGCACATGACATCGCAAGTGCCGACTTTCCAAAGTGCCGGAGGATACTGGACCCCCAGCTCTGCCCCAGGCTCCGCCCCCGACCCCACCCCACCCCTTCCCTCAAGGCCCCACCCTCTCACTTCCCACCCCCCGCTCCCAGGGCCGGCTCTAGGCACCAGCAAACCAAGCAGGTGGTTGGGCGGCACATTTTCAGGGGCGGCATTTTTTTTTTTTTGGCACTTGGGCAGCAAAAGCCTAGAGCCGGCCCTGGCAGAAGCAGCGCGTCCTGCACCGGGGGCACCCTGGGGCCGCAGCAGTTCACGTTGGGGAACAGCGCCCACACCTTATGGCCGGGCGGGCTCCGAGCACGGGACACTCCATCTGGGGGCCGCCCTTTGGGGCACACGGAGCCGCCTGCATTTGCCGCAGGGCAGCCACCCCCCAGCGCCACAGCCGGGGCTGGGCGAAGTGGCCAGAGCCGCCCAGGGACTGCGGCAGGGCGGCCAGGAGCAGCAGCAGAAGCGGGGCCATAGAGGATGGGGCACTGCCATGCGGGGCACGCGTCCCGTTCTCTGGGGCTCTGCTCCCTCTGGGGCTGCCCTACCCCAGCTCCTCAGCCCCTTGCCGGGGTGGTCCCCCAGCTCTGTCCTCCCTGGTCCTGGCCAGTCCTGGAGGCGGGAGCCCTGGCTGGAGGGACCCTGGGCTGAGGCGCGCCCCGGGAGCCCCGCTGCTTACCCTGACCCTGCCAGCGCTGGACCGGCTGGAGGCGAGGGGGGAAGCGGGCGGCGTCCGTGCTGGTGGGGGGAAGCCCAGCACTGGGGCGGCAGGCAGTGCGGGTGGGGTGGGGGGGAGAGGCCAGCGCTGGGGCGGCAGGGGGTGCGGGTGTGGGGGAGAGCCCAGGGCTGGGGTGGAGGGCAGCCATAAAATTTTTTGCTTGGGGCGTCAAAAAACCTATGCATCCGAAGAAGTGGGCTGTAGTCCACGAAAGCTTATGCTCTAATAAATTTGTTAGTCTCTAAGGTGCCACAAGTACTCCTGTTCTTCTTTTTGCAAAAAACCTAGAGCCGGCCCTGCCCGCTCCACTCCTGCCCCTCCTCTTCCCGCCTAGATCCGCCCCCTCCCCTGAGCGCGCTGTGTCTTCACGCCTCTCCCCTCCTCCCCAAAGCCTCCTGCACGCTGCAAAACAGCTGATCACGGCAGGTGGGAGGCACGGGGAGGGAGGGGGAGGTGCTGATCTGCAGGGCCCATCAGTGGGCAGGAGGCGTTGCGGGTGGGGTGGGGGAAAGCTGATAGGGAGGTTGCCGGTGGGTGCTCAGCACCCACAGAGTCGGTGTCTATGTATGGCATTTGAACCATTCAGTGTTTTCCTTTTCTGGTTTCCTATTAACCTAGTTTTCATATTCTGTTCCTTAAAATGCTAGGAATACATACTAAATAAGTTAGTAAAGTGATCATTGTTCCTTAATAAGTTACAAATTAATTGCTGTGGTTTATAGTCACTGTGTTGTCATCCTGTGAGACCATTGATGCCAGAAAGATAGTACTTCTTATTAAACAAGAAAAAACAGAATTACGAGAATGACACTACATGTGTGGTGTTTTTCTTTTCCACATCATTAACAACATAGCTGCCAAGTTTTGTGGTTTCATGCATGACATTTATCAAGTCACTGATTCTCCCGGCCAAGCTCCCCAAGAGTGGGGGCAGGCGCAGGAAGGATGTTTTCCAGGGTTCTCCAAACAGTGTGTGGTCTAACAAACACAATGAGGTGAATTCAGAAATGAGTTTCCTTATTGATTTTAGGTTTCCTTGTCTTTATGGGCTTGTTTGCTCATTAATATTGTTTCATCATTACTGGTGGCTTTTATGTGGCAATGAAGCATAAGTGTTTTTTCAAGTGCAGCCATTACCATGAAATGTTTGTATTTAAAAAATAACTACTAGGTATACTTTGTAGTAGTGGAAGTGCATTTGGGATGACATACTAGATATGCAAGGAACCAGCAAAGTTTAAAAGTGGAGATTGGTATTAATATAAAATAAGAACAAAAAAGTTACCTATGTTAGCATACAATTTGTTGCACCTAGAAAACTGAAGAACTTCCACATCTGGGGGATTAATGATGCATTATGGGTTACAAAAATGTGTCAGAGTATTTTTGCAAATTGTGCTTTTTTATGTTATTTCATGCAAGATTAAACCAAGTGTATGTCTGGCTTCAAAGGGCAATGGATTCATCTGACTAATACTGACTGTCGGAAGTTAGTGTAAAAAGAATTATGGGGAAAAGTAGCTTTTTCTTTTTTATAAAATACAGAATTTTCTGACTTAGCTCAGCTCTCTCATCTTGCACATATCTGTATATATCCGTTGGGAAAAAAGCTTGTTGAGGTGGACTTGTTGAGAAATTAATATTTGTTTATGTCAGTATAGTGTGCATCCATTTGCTGTATGTGCACTTTGTGGATAATATGCACACGCCCTCTAGAAGGCTTCTTAAATACAGATGTTTGAACGTTAAATTTAATTATGTAAACATGCTCCTGTTGTGGAACGTGCTGCACAGGGTAGAACCCGTTCAGTGTAGAGGGATTCCCTCCACCCCCTTGTGATCTTTCTTGTATAAATTCAGAGATTTGGAAATGAGCTGATTCTGACAGAAGAGAAATAGAAATCCCCAAGCAACAAGTTTCTTCCTTCACCCTCAGTAAATGCATGTGTACACACAATAGTCTGTTACTCTATATACCGAGATTATTATGGTAAAGATCTCTCTGGTACAACGCAGACATTAGCTCTTGGTATTTTAATTGTTTTATACATACTGTTCCTTGCTATAATGCAGCGATTCTCAAACTTTAGCAACTCAAGGACCCCTATTTTGATTTAAAATTTTTCGGGGATCCCCAAGGCCCCCCGTGCCGCCCTTGCCCTGCCTCCTTCTCTGAGGCCACGCCCCTTCCCTGCCCCTTCTCCGAGGCCCCAGCCCCACTCAGTCTATCCCCCCTCCCTCTGTCACTCGCTCTCTCCCACCCTCACTCACTTTCACCAGGCTAGTGTAGGGGATTGGGGTGCAGGCTGTGGACCCCGGGAGGGACTCTGGGACCTCAGGTGGCTCCAGAAAGCGACTGACACATCTCTCTGGCAGCAGTTCCTAGGCGGGGGGGACCAAGGGGGTTCTGTGCACTGCCCATGTCCGCAGGCACCGCCCCCACAGCACCCATTGGCTGCAGTTCCCGGCCAATGAGAGCTGCGGAATCGGCACCTGGGTAGTGGGCAGTGCACAGAGACCCCCTGCCAGGGCAGGAAGGAAGCCTGCCGTAGCCCTGATGTGCCTCCAGACTTTAGCGTTCAGGAGGCGCTGGGAGAGAGGGGGAGGAGTTGATCAACGGGGCCTGCGGACCCCTGGGGCACTCTCGGGGACCTCCAGGTGTCCCCAGTTTGAGAAACGCTACTATAAAGTAAAAGTGACCTGATAATATATTAACAATACCCACCACAACAAAAAAAGCCCAATCCAGCATAGATACCCTGTGTGAATAAAAGTACTATGCATAATTATGTTCACATTTGAAATGAATAGAAGATGGGTTCTGAATCTTGGGGTGATGACCTACCTGCCTTTTCCATATAGCTGGACGGGAAGTGAATCCTGATATGGAAAAGAGGGTCCTAGAATGAAAAAGGTTGAGAGCCAGTGGAACAGATCACATTTAGCTCTAGAGAATAAAGTTTCTCTGAGTACAGAAATCCAGTAGTTCTTATATTTATTCCAGTTACCGGATAGAGGAAACCCTCTATCTGTCTCCCAATAGTTCTCGTTTCATTAGCTGACACAGTTCACCCATGACAATGAGAGATCATTCCCAAATTAGATTTCTCTGCTCACCTGCTTGAATCCCAAGTACCATGCGGCTTGATCCAAGTTGTGATGTGGATGGTTAGTTTGATATTTCTTTCCTTGTATTTGATTCTTTGGGGGTATAGCGGTATATATATTTGTATGACAACTGTTATAGCTCTGCTTTTGAAGTCCAGTAAATTAAGGATGAAAAGAATCAGTCATGATTTTTAAGTGGATAGGTTACTCTAGCTTTTCAATGCACTTAGGAAATCTAATTGAAACCCCATTTAATGTTTTGCCAGGCTTTATACTTTAGATGGAAAACTTGTTCAGAGTGGGTCAGATCTGGAGAATGGGCAGTTCTATGTCGCAGTGGGCAGAGACAAGTTTAAGAAGTTGCCTTATGGTGATCTACTGTTTAGCAAGTCTACAATAAGAAGACCTCAGGGGTAAGCTCTCTTTATACACGTGTGTGTGTGTGTGTGTGTGTGTGTGTGTGTGTGTGTGTGTGTGTGTATTTTCATATTACTCGTGTCCTTGTGTGTTAGTCATTGTGTTTACAAACCAAACATAATAAAACACAAAATCATTATTTGAGACACACAAAATGTAACACAGAAGCAGACCTGTATATATATTTTTTGAAAAACCTGTGTTGATGTCCATGAGAAAGAAGAGGACAAAGAATATTAGCAGAGAGAGGAAGGAAACTGAGAGGAAGGGAAGATGTGTTTTTCTCATAAAAGTACCATTAAAGTGAGAGATTATGTATCACAACATGAACACCGTGAGAGAGATTCTGTAGCTCAGCCCTCCCCATCTAGATTTTTCCTCTACTGGTGTTAATCCACATAGCTCTATGGTATTCAATGGAACTATGCTGATTTACAGTGGCTGAGGCCCACTATATTTTGTATGGTGTGCGGAGCATGCATTCTTTCAAAAGGTGCTGTAAGCCAGTTCTATGACCCAGGAGTGGAGCGTGACCTTCCTTAAAGGTATTCTCTCCTTCCCCCCCCACACACACACACTGTTTCCCAACTGCACACTCTTCCAGCCCTTCCCCTGACTACCTGTGTAAGGAGCAAACACCAAGGACCAGACACTGCCTCTGTCACACGAATATTCTTTTAGGGACTGATCCTATGAACACTGTGTGGCTTGTTGCAAAACTACCATTAGTAGTCCCATTGAGTTCCATGGGACTATACATGGTAATAAGCACTACACTGGTAATGTTTGCAAGATTGAGCTCATAATGGGTATCTGCTGGATCACTGTCATTTAAAAATTGGACCGATCTTTTAAATTCTTTAGAAAATTTTGGGCCAAATTCTCTCACTTTCTCTGGTGTAGATCAGAAATAATTCCACTGAAATCAGTGGAGATATGTCAGTGAGAAACTGATGTGAGATCAAAATTTGTCTCGTATTTTGCAAATTAACTCCAGCGCAATACATACTGACTTTTGTGAACTGTATACAGAGAGAAGTAGTAACGCAAAATATTCTGAGAAAAACATTTTTGAGGCACGAATGGAATAGTAGTGCAAAGCATAACCTAAGGCTATGTCTATGCTACGAGCTAGGAGTGTGATTTTTGCTGTTTGTCTACATATACTTGCGCTAGTTCTCATCGAGCTACCATGAGTATAAATAGCAGCGTAGTTGTGGTAGCATGGGTAGCGGTAGTGGAGGCACTGCTGAACTGTGCCAAGTACATACCCACTAATGAGAGCTAGCGGGAGTATGTGTACACGAGCAGGGGAATTGCACCCCTACCTCATTGTGTAGATATAGCCTAAGGGATATTGAGCTAGATCCTCAGTTGGTATAAATCGGCATTGCTCCACTGAAGTCAATGGAGATACTTTGAATTATAGGTGTTGGGGGCGCTCTTGCACAGATTAACAGAATACCTCCTCACATTTTTCAGTATATAAAATATACAAGTGATTCTCAATCTTTCAAAACTACTGTACCCCTTTCAGGAGTCTGATTTATCCTGTGTACCCCCAAGTTTCACCTCACTTAAAAACTACTTGCTTACAAAATCAGACATAAAAATACAAAGGTGTCACCGCACACTGTTACTGAAAAATTGCTCACTTTCTCATTTTACTGTATAATTCTAAAATAAATCAATTGGAATATAAATACTGTACTTACATTTCAGTGTATAGTAAATAGAGCAGTATAAACAAGTCATTGTTTGTATGAAATTTTAGTTTGTACTGACTTTGCTAGTGCTTTTCATGTAGCCTGTTGTAAAACTAGGCAGATATCTAAATGAGTTGATGTACCCACTGGAAGACCCACTGGGCTACATGTACCCCTGGTTGAGAACCACTGAAGTATACATTATGGGAATGACAATACATTTATTTTCATAAAATAAGGATTAGGCATTTATCTGCAACCTAGTAAATAGGAATTTGACATGCATATCAGTGGGATTTCTTAGTAAAATAGTAGATTGGATAAAATAATTAACTACATTGCCATAGTTAGGAAAACAAACCATTGTTTATTATAATAAAGGCACATATAGCGTTTACATTATAGACCGTGTTTAGAATCCTAAGGTATTATTTGTTTCTGCAGTTCCAAAGCCTCTTCACTGCCTCCTGTTGTGGGATCCCGAAAATCGAAAGGGAGTGTAAGTAGCAAATGTAACAATAAGATTTTTGCTGCTAACTCTGCTTAATTCCAATAGATGGAAAGTCATTATCCTTTGGGTTTCAATTAAACGTGTGATAATAAAACCCAGAGCCACCTGGTGGTATGTTTATTACAGCTTGAAGAATATGGAACTATTCCCATGTCAATTAAACAAAAGAAATATCAGAAAATATTGTTGCTGTAATGGTCTATTTATTTTGTACAACATCTCTGAAACACAGCCAAAGACCAACTGTTGCTTTGAGATATTTCTTATAATTCTGGTAAACTATCCTTGTAAGTTTTCACTCATTTTTTAATTCAGTTTATGCAACTAAGGAAAATACACAATCAAGACTTCATACAAAGGCCAGGGAAGACAGTGGGAGTCTTTTCATGGTCTTCGAATCAGGCCTTAAAAGAATTGCCTATCCCATGCTCTAGGAATCCTTTACAGCCTGATTCTTTACTGCCTTACACCCTGTAAGCCATTTACACCTCATGGCAGGTCTTCACTACCCGCCGATCCGGCGGGTAATGATCTATCTATCGGGGATTGATTTATTGTGTCTTGGATAGACATGGATAAATCGATCCCCAAAAACGCTCCCCGTCGACTTCGGAACTCCGGTTCGCGAGAGGCGGAAGTGGAGTAGACGGGGGAGCGGCAGCGATCAACTCGCTGCCGTCCTCATGGCCAGGTAAGTTGACCTAAGATACGCCGACTTCAGCTACACTATTCACGTAGCTGAAGTTGCGTATCTTAGGTTGACCCCCCTCCCCCAGTGTAGACCAGGGCTCAAACACATAGACTTTAAGACCAGAAGGGACCATCATGATCACCTAGTCTGACCTATACACCTGTGCAGAGTGGGTATAAAATGCTGCCAGATCAGAATGGTAGTATTTTATTCCCTGCTTGCATTCACTGTGCACAGAGGTAAATGACCACAGAAGTTGAAGGGAGTGGAAAATCAGGCCCACAGTCTATAAGTTATAAACCCTGTAGTCTATCCCACCCACCCCACTGCCCCAAGGAACACCTCCCCCCCCCAAAAAAACCCCACAACTAAGAAAACACCAAGAAAATATGAAACTATTGGAAAAAAAAGCCTCCACTCAATTCAGTTTAAATTCAATAGAAGATACAAACACCAGTATAAAGTGCAGTTTCCTTGCTTTGGTCACTGTATGTGAATTTCAGCATGCTAGCATTTTTTTTATTAGTCTCATTTAACCATGACAAGTCTGGAAAAAAGAAGCGAGAAGCTAACAAGAATAATGGCTAACATTCAGAATTTATCTGCTTTATGGTTGTATCCCATGTAGAGAAGTAACACAGACAAGATAAAAAATGCACAATTGACACACTGATGCATAGTAGACATTTTAATATATGTAGACTTTTTAGGAATGTGCAATATTAATATTAACTATCTGGGGCAAGATTCTCAGCTAGTGTAAATCATTGGAATTCCATTGGCCTTAATGGGCACCTACGGTTTTACTGCTGTTGCTGATTTGGACCAGCACTTTGATATGTTATGAATTTTGGAATTTGTAGGCATTGAAAGAAAAGGTGAAATGTGGCTATATCCTCATTTTTCAATAAACAAAAAAGCCATCTTTAAATGAAACAAGGTGACATTTCTATTGATTAAATAAAAATCAGAAGAACCACAATGAACATGTTGTTTTTATTAAAAAATGTCAGTGCATAATACATACAGGATTTTGTTAGATGCCAATCTAAATCTACTGTTAAATAAAAGGTTATTGTAGTGAAGTCAGTCCTGAGACCTTTGGTTAAAGATAGGTATTTCCTCTCAACTTCAGCAGCGGGGGAAAACCATGCTGTCCTTGTCTATTCTGCCCATGTTGACACTTTGTAGAATTACAGGGCCCTCTAGTGTCCAAGATTTAAATAGTTTGAATTGTTCAAACAGCTGCACCCAGTGAAAGTACCAAGTGGAATTTACTTGTCCTTTGTGATTTAACTAAATGGCATTATACGTGTCTGAGATATGTAATCTACTCTGCATACATATTTATGAAATAACTTTTATAAAAATTATTGTGAACTGGTTTAAACTAAGGAAAAAACATGTGGAAGTCACATTTTTTTTCAAGCTAAAGATTGTGTTAAACTTAAATGTGGTCAATTAAAGGGAAAAAGTGCATGATGCTTAATTAGAGAACGTTATTAGGTTGACAACTCCAAATTAAGTCAGTGGGCGCTGTGAAGGACTGGGCTCCTATGAAAATCAGCTTCTAGATATCCTTTTAATATGCATTAAAAGGATATTGTGTCATTTTGCCTTCCTTCAAAGATGACTTTCAAATATGACTTCTGAATTTGCCATAGTAAGTCTCCATAAAGAGACGTGGGTCCAGATCCATTGCTCAGTTTCTAGATGCAAAATGGGGAAGTGATTCAGAAGCAGCAGGGTGGCTGGCCTCTTTCAGGGTGTCTACAATGAAGAACATCAGTGCGAATGCCAGATGTCTGCCAGTGCCTCTGCCATCTGCTGTTGCTACGTAGGAGAACAACATACAAATGTAGTTTTGGCCATGTGATCAATTATTTACCAATCACATTGGTTATGAACATCCAATGACTTTATATATGTATATGCATGTATTAATTCACATTAAGGAATCTTGTATCAAAGAGGGCATGCCTGATTTTCCTGAGGGAATTCACAGCATTAATTGAGTTAAATGAACTGACTTTTTTTACTTTTTTGAGTTGACAAGTTGATGAAAGGTTATGGTTTCTTGGATTATTTTAGATAGCATCTAAAAGCACTGGTAGCTAATGAATATATCTGTTTGTATACTTGTTGTCTGTATAAACTATGATTTAGGTAGCTTACAGTGAAACTTAAAAAAAAAATCTATCCTATATTCATCAATGAAAATTCTGAATTTTTTCTCTTAGGGAAATGATCGCCAATCTAAATCTACTGTTGGCTCCCGTGACACAGGAGACATGGTGTCATCTCCTCAGCCTCCAAAGAGAAAGGAAAAGAGAGAACAGACTCAAGAGAAGACCAGTTTTTCTAACAAACCCACGAAAGTGAAGCAAAATATAAGAGTAACAACTTATATCCTTCAAGATAACGGTGAGTATTTAGGTGAAGTATAACATCATGTAGGTTCCTGAACACTCAGGGCCAGATTCCGGTCTTGGTTATACCAGTGAAAATTTGGAATTACACATTGGTGTAAATCCCAGTGAGGTCATCAGATTTTCAGTGTACTTTGTCTGCCACATTAATTTCCAGATCAAATCATCACGTATCAAATGTATCTGTATGCAGCATTCACAGCCGCAGCCCAATTTATAAAAGACAGACTAACCTGGTATATACCATATATAATGTAAGCTAAATAACTTAGGGTTGCCCAACCTTTTATGCTTTTGGTACAGGCATAACCAATGGAAAAACACTGTCAGAATCCCTTTGTCGTTGTTCTGCATTGAAAAAGAAAAAAAAAAGAAAAAGAAAAAGAAAAAGAAAAGCTGGCCTGCTCCAAGGACATTACAATGTCCCAGAGGATCCCTGCTGGCTGCCTGGTTCTGATAAAACAAAATGATTTAGACCCAGAGGGAATAGATCAAATGTAGAACTCCAATTATCCAATAGCTACGGAGACTAATCACACTTCAGACTTGCTGGAGGCAACTTCTGATTTGCTTCCCCACTGTGTCATGGCAGCAATTTAGAAATTTAGAAATTTAATAATAAATGTTCTCTTTGGGAAATTGCTTTCCTCCCCTTACGGTGTAAGAATTTGTTTTATGTCTAGAAGAATATCTACTCTGGACAGATGCTATTGAGACATTAGTGTGCTATTTTTTCTTATTAATAATGGTTCAAAAATTGTTAACATGGAGCAATTAATATCTGTCACGAAAAATAAATTACACTTTTCATAACTTCTGATGTTTCCCCAAACTGCTGTTTAAATGTGCTATAATTATGCATCATGCTTTATAACTTTCGTGTATTGGATCCAATAGTGCATCTGCAATGGTACAGGATTTACAAATTGTACTTCCTGATTCTGAGGAGTAGATTTGAAAATTGGCATTGAAAGATCAATGAAGCCCTTTACTCTGAATCACTTTGTAGTATAATGGTATCTTTCTTAGAAGAAGGTTGTAGAATTGCTGCTTTATTTTTGTTGTGAATCTAATGCCCTTGAATTGTAGTACTGATGTTACTATAGGTTGACATCATTATCCAGCTGTTTATGGGTCATGTTCAAACTATGTTTGTTTCTTGACAGAGAAGATAATTTTCTTATTATACTAAAAGTGACCAAGGGCAATTTTACTGTCTGCCTTTTAGAACTGGCCATCTTCATAGGTTCCCTTTCTTGAAATTGCCTCTGCAGATTCCTCTCTTAAAAGCTATATGCCATGACTTGCAATCTGCAACTTGGTTTAACTGATAGAGGGTAGTCACCCTTGGATGCACCATTCTGAAATTCCAGCTGCAGTTATCAAAGGCTCTGCCTCCTACCTGTTCTCAGGTCCTGGCTTTTCACTGCTAAAGGAGTTTCTTAAACAATTCTCTTATCCCTGATTATGTCATTTAGTTTAATACTACTAGTTATTCAGTAGGTAGTAGTTAAAGTGCTTAAATTAGATGATGATAAGGATTTAATTATGGTTGAGGCTACGATTATGTCATGGAGGTCGCAGAAGTCACAGAATCCATGACTTCCAGCGACCTCAATGACATTGGGGGCCCTGCAGCTGACCAGCTGCCGTGCGATGTGAAAAACTGCGATCTGACTGAATGTGTTATTTAGGGTGTACTGAGCATGCTCACACGAACAGCAGGGGACACCTGCAGCAGCCCAACAGGCGGCAGAACCCCTCGCAACTGACTGGCTGCCTCTGGGGACCCCAGAGATGCCCAGCTGCTGCCGCCAGCAGCAGAGGGATCCCGGAGCTACTCAGCAGCCGCTGGAAGGGGCCCCAACAACTCCCCAGCCGCCAGCAGAGGTGGCGTGGGGACCCCCCCAGTTCCAGTCCCGCAGGGCAATGGGGACTCTGCAGATCCCAGCTGCTGCTGGCGTGGGGTGTGTGTGTGTGTGTGTGCGCGATGGGGAGGAAGGGGGAGGGTGCTGGACCCTCCTCCCTCCCCATTTTGTCAGGGACATATTTAGTAAAAGTCAGGGACAGGTCATAGCTTCTGTGAATTTTTGTTTATTGCCCATGTCCTGTCCCTCACTTTTACTAAAAATATCCATGACAAAATTGTAGCCTTAATTATGGTAGATCTGGAGAAGCCTTGAAGCACTGCACTTAATGAAATAGTATTTGCCACAGACTAGGATGTTAAGAACTTGGAATGCCCTGCGGAAGGGTATACCTTGCAAGGAGTCTCTTACTTTTGTATTTTTTGCCCTTGGTGTTAAAAGCAAGAAGAGAGGCCATGCTCTTGGAGAAGGCTTTGTCTGTTTGGCTTACAGTTTTTAAGGGCTCTGAGACCTCTAACTCAAAATCCTCAGATCAGTCTCCAAGAATACAGGAATTATCTTCTGTTCAGACAGTTCCATCCTGGTTAACTTGAGGCCTTGGAACCTTTTTCTTCTCCTTAGAAAAGAAGCACTCAGTAGTGTTGAGAGACTCTTGATGCAGAGGTCTTAAAGTAGCTCTCAAAATCCAGGTGTATTGATCTACTGTCCTGTTTGGTATATTGAACCTGAACCTCTGGGACGAGATGTTCCTGATTCCAAGTTAAGGAGTCAGTGTACTCGGTCTTCTCTGATCCATGTAACTCTGACCCAGTGATTTGATAGTGTCAGTTTGTTTGGAGTGAGGATTTTCATAAGTAAGGGTTCTGGTTCTGGGGATATTTCTTTAGGTGGGTTCCTGAATTCACGTAGACACCATTGTAAGAAAGATAAGGTATAAAACAAAACCTTAATTAAGCAACTGCTTAACTGATTATCTGTACAACCTTTCTTAGGGTTCTTTTAATTTCGATTGCTTAACTAAAGAAAAAGGACTTGAGAGTTGAATGTAGTTTTATACAATTTATTAAATATCCTTAATAATAGCAACTAATAGTATAGGATACAAGAACGCAAAAATAGTATTGAACTCTGATTTGACTAACAGACTAGAAAACTGGTCAAAATAACCATTCAGATTTTCAGAATCAAATCACATGACCACAATAGAAAACAACAATTATACTCAATTACTATCTTGGGAAGATGACTTTGTTTGGATTTTTGAATAAGAGTCCCTCAAAATAGGGCCTCACTTTCTGCTAATTGGTTATCAGCTCTGGTTTGCTAACAAGAGTAAGAACAATCCAAAGCTAGATCACAAGACAATTTAATCAATTATTTACATGCCAATTCACCAAGGTCTCCTTCCCAATGGATCTATAGTAGTCAACCCTTTTAACCTATTTTCCAATTAATGATATTAGTCCCAGGATCTGATTAACTATCTAGAATAAATTACTACATTTATAACAGACTGCATAGACTGAGTGCAGTTCAAGAAGCTTGCACACTTGGTTTCATTTATGTATGTATACACCTAGAACTTGAAAGGCAGTATGAAATCATTAACTGTGGTAGACACATGTCCATATAAGTGTTCTACAATCTTAGTTAACAACACTAACTTGTTCTGTTTTAAGGCTACTTTACAATAGTCTTGATTGGCACCTGTTACAAAACAAAGACACACACAGTAACTCTATGATAGTCTTTAAATCCATGGTACGCTCACATCTGGAATACTGCGTGCAGATGTGGCCTCCCCATCTCAAAAAAGATATATTGGAATTGGAAAAGGTTCAGAAAAGGGCAACTAAAATGATTAGGGCTATGGAATGGCTTCCGTATTTGGAGCGATTAATAAGACTGGGACTTTTCAGCTTGGAAAAGAGACGATTAAGGGGGGTGTGGTGAGGCGATGACTCACCGGCGTAGCACCTCCTGCTGGTTGTCCAGGGAATTAGCTCTTCCAGCCCAGAGTGCCCTCTGTGGGCCAGTGTCTCGCCTGCTGCTGGCCCCGTGTCCTTCCCAGACCCCGGTGCCCTTTGCCCAGGGGTTCTGCCCACCACAATATCCACTCACTCTGGGTCTCCCCTCCCAGGGCAACCCCCAACCCCCTATCCCCACGTTGCCTTAGTGGCTACTGCCAGTCATCATCTAGCCCTCGTTCCCTGGGGCAGACTGCAGTCTATAAACCACGCATCATTGGCAAGGGGGGTTGGACCAGCTGCCTCTGCCTATATCTGGGCTGCCCCTCTGCAGCCCTGGTACCCTTTTGTGGGCCCTTAACTTGGCCTGCAGCCTGGGGCTTTGCTAGGCTGGAGCTCCCAAGCTCCCTCTGCCCTTCCCCAGCACTGCTCCACCCTAGGTATCCTCCTCAGCTTCCCAGGCAGCCAGGTCCTTCTCTTTCCAAAGCTAGAGAGAGTGTCTGTCTCAGGCTCTGGCCCTCAGCCCTCTTATAGCGCCAGCTCTGGTCTGATTGGGGCGTGGCCCCACCTGTGGCTACTTCCCCCAATCAGCCCAGCTTTTCCCCTGCCAGAGCCCTCTCCCAGGGCTGTTTTAAGCCCTTCAGGGCAGGAGTGAGGTGACATGATGGAGCTCTATAAAATCATGACTGGTGTGGAGAAAGTACATGAAGAAGTGTTATATACTCTTTCTCATAACACAAGGACTAGGGGTCACCAAATGAAATTAATAGGCAGCAGCTTTAAAACAAACAAAAGGAAGTATTTTTTCACACAATCAGAGGGGTAGCCATGTTAGTCTGAATCTGTAAAAAGCAACAAAGTGTCTTGTGGCACCTTATAGACTAACAGATGTATTGGAGCACAAGCTTTTGTGGGTGAATACTCACATGCGTCTGACGAAGTGGGTATTCACCCACGAAAGCTTATGCTCAAATATGTCTGTTAGTCTATAAGGTGCCACAGGACTCTTTGTTGCTTTTTCACAAAACGCACAATCAACCAGTGGAATGCCTTGCCAGAGGATGTTGTGAAGGCCAAGGCTATAACAGGATTCAAAAAAGAACTAGAAAAGTTCCTGGAGGATAGGTCCATCAATGGCTATTAGCCAGGATGGGCAGGGATGTTCTTATCCTGTTTGCCAGAAGCTGGGAATGGGCAATAGGGGGTGGATCACTTGATGATTACCTGTTCTGTTCATTCCCTCTGGGGCACCTGGCATTGGCCACTGTCGGAAGACAGGATAATGGGCTAGATGGACCTTTGGTCTGACCCAGTATGGCCGTTTTTATGTTCTTTAAATCACATACACAAGCAGGTACTCTTCTTTACTAATTAAGTACACATTTTCAAGAATTGATCAGTTGACTGATTTGGGTCATCATCCAAGAGAAAGGCTATGTTACTATCACCAGATCTTTGCTCAGTCGTCAGCTTTCAGTTCAGTTATCATTCACAGCAGGATTTGACACTGCGAACACAGGCAATGCAAAGGACAGACATGACCATAGGCTTTTTCTGGTGCACTAGCAGGCAACTTGAATTGGAAAATAGAAAGTGCCTATCCAAGATAGGCACTCGATGTCATCAGGAGGACACCCAGGTGGCCAGGCTAGGACCTCTGTCTTCTCTCCTCTCGTTGTCTTCGGCTTTTGGGAAACGACGTACTGAAGGAGACAGGCTGTTTTATCCTGTTTTTGCTGTGTGGTTTCACTTGGTCTCTCTTCTTGGAGATGATGGTGTGGACCAATCAGCTGGTGACCTATATTTCTTCTGAAGATTCAAAATGTCCAACCAAAATGAGTCATCCTGTCTCACCATCCAATCAGGGAATGAGACATCAGCTTTTGGGTTCTTACAACTGGGACTGGAATTTTCCAGTCTCTTTGTGCTACACATTTTGTCACACTAGCTTGTATAAGACAAGTTAGAGCATAACTGTTGGGACAGCCATCTTGGAACATACCTTGAACACTGGCTAATTTGCTCTAGTTAGCAACTTCCCTCCACAACTCGCTTTCTGTGGGCCCCTTTGCTAATCAGAGCAAATTAGCCAGTCCCTCCATACTCTTTGAGTCTCTTTAAACTTGTTTTGACAGTCCATTATACAATGCAAAGTCACTTCAAGAACTATTGTTCTCCAGCAGGCAGGAATAGCTGTATGAATCTACCATTTCTATTCTTGTTCTAACAACAATGGTGGGACCTTGGTATGTATGGCTGAGCTGAGTCTCTGTGTTATTACCAAACAGTTCATTTCTGACTAGTCCACTTTGTGGTCAAGTGTCCTTATTACCACACTGTTTGGTTTTAGTTCCTTTTATTTACTGCCTCTTTTGGCACAGGTTATACTAACTTGATATCACAGGCATTTCTCATTGCAAACAACCTTACTTCTTCACTTTATCACGTTAACTAAAAAAAATCAGTATAAATGCAACTCCTTTCTTTCCAAACAGGATTGCCCGGGAGGTAAATCCTGTCATTAATTTACAATATTTTGCCCCAAACTTTATAATTTATTGTTACATTCACTTTTATACTCATTTTAATTATAATTTTAGGTTAAGAACATAAGAACGACCATACTAGGTCAGACCAAAGGTCCATCTAACCCAGTAGCCTGTCTTCTGACAGTGGCCAATGCCAGGTGCCCCAGAGGGAATGAACAGAACAGGTAATCATCGAGTCATCCATCCCCTGTCCCAGCTTCTGGCAAACAGAGGCTAGGGACACCATCCCTGCCCACCCTGGCTAATAGGTTCCATCAAGTTCCCCATTTTACTTCTGTATTTGGCACATCATATAATATCTTAGTTTGATATTAATTTAAGTCAGGGAAAAAGGGGAAGTCTCGTTGCAAAAGTCTGCATCAAGTCTGAGTTTTTTCAGACTATTGAAAAAAATCTAGCCATTGGATTTTTATTCTCTTAGCCCTCTGTTCTGTTTTCTCTAAAAGGCCTCGATGCCTGAAATATTCTTAAAGTGATAACTCATAATTTTGGGGCCTTAATGACTACACCGTATCACGATCATAAGGAAGACTCCACTCTTAGGCCTGGGCATCTGGCTTCAAGAGGCAGGGTCTTCTTATGGCCTTCTTCTCCTCTCCCAGAGAGGGAAGGGAAGGAAGAGGGGCAGCCTCCCTATTTCCCTCTCTCTCCTTTTAGCACATTGGGTGCTGGCTGGAAGCCAGAGCCTCTTTTAGAAGATAGGAAACAAACATAGGATTCCCCCCGGGACATCTCTCTTTCTGTACTGGTTGCTATTGCTGTTCCACCCACTGGCAGGAAAGGCTGGGAGCCCCAGAAACTCCCCCGCTAGGCATCAGCTGGCTCCACGCTGCTTTCATGTCAGATTTCCCTGTCTGGTGACTTGCATCAGCCAAAGAGAAGGGCGAGCTCTGAAGGAGCTGAGCTTCCTATACTGAGGAGAGGGCAGGTCTTTCTCTAATTTTAGATGAAGGAGGGAGGACTGTGCTTCCCTCTCTGTTTCCCTTACTTTAACCCTAGTGTGAAGGCACACAGGGCCAAGTGTGAAGACAGATAAGTCCAAGGCTTTGCTGCTGGTAGGAGACTGGGAGGAAGGAGATGTGCCTGTCTGTAGGTTGGGCTTAGCTGGGCCCTGAAGGCAGCTGCTGTGGGAAATGACTGCAACTGAGCTCCTGCAGCTAGGGAGGAGGCATCTTCATGGTCGGCCCTGCAGGTAGCTGCTGGTGGAGGCACACATGCAGCCACCGATGCCCACCCTCCTGATCATTCTCCCCTGCCTGCTGGCTATCTTGACTCTGTCCTGATAGGTCATGCAGACTGCAGGACAATTTGAGATGGCAAGCCACCCCTCAAAAACTGGCCCATGTGCAAAATGATCCATAAAATGTAGGCTTCTTAAGAGGCCTGTGCAGGGTAAAAATGACTTGCCAACACTTTTTCAAAAATATCCTGTTATCATTTCTTTTTCATGCTGAAATTAAAATCTAATATTGAATTAAATAATAATAAATGTTATGATCAGACACACAGCTTGCAGACAGTAGTGCCATTCAGAGTTCAAACTGAATCCTTTCTAATAGCCATTACAGTAAAGATGGGACTTTGCCTGTGGTTAAATGACACTAGATAACCCACACTGAAAGTACAGTAGTGCTGTGCTAACAGAAAAAGCAATGTCTCTAAGGTCCCCTTCCTAGAAACCTCTGCACTTGCATAGGTCCCCATTGACTTGCTGGAATGGGTCCTAAGACTGTAAAAACACAGTCTGGTGAGTCTTTGGTTAAGGACTGTTCAGAAGCAGTTGCAGACTTCCCTCTTGCCACCAGCCGTGGAATTATGTTTTCATTACTGAATGCTCTGATAGTTGTTCAACCAGATCAAATGAAAGAATAGCCAGGAAGCAGCTGCATGATTCTGCTATTTCAAAATAATTTCTAGTTATGTCATGTATTTTAACAAGGATGACATTATTATTCCATTATATATTTTTACACTTATTTTTCAATTAAGCTTAACTCTACTTTTTAGTTAGAAGATTCAGATTTCATTTTGGTCACTTCATGATGCTATCTATGGCTTCTTTTCTTCAGCTTTCCTTGGTACTTGTCCCCCATCTTGACTTATGATCTTTTCTGCTGTCAAGAGCAGTCAGATAGAATGCCAGCATTGCTAGATTTTGATTTAAGATCAGCTGCTAGTTATGGTCCCAGACATATAATTTTATTTGAGGAGCTGATGGCAGGTATTCTTTCAATTAGAAGGTTTGCATTGTTAACCATGGCATTTTTCTAAATAAAAGGTTGTTCTTGTCATGTAGAAGTTGCTTTGACATTACACAGGATTCTGAGCAGACGTTTTGTAGTAAGATTTTCTTCTATTTATTTTCTCCTTTTTATTTTCTTTTGATTGTAATGATCATAAAAGTGCCTGAGAGCCCTGAAAACTTAAAGGCCTCTATGCAATCCACAGAAGAGGTACAGCAGTGACTGCAGCACCACATGTGCTTAAACCAAGTTCTGGGGCACCTGTCTCTGTAAGAGAGAGGTTAATTCAGTTTCCCTGCCCATTCGTTTCCTAGATCCTCTGACAATGTAATGGTCTGGCTGTGTTTGTTTGAAAAGCCCCTTCCTGTTACCAGGAGTTGATCCTGTTGGGAAAAGGTTCAGTGGATTCTACTGACTCACTGAGGCAGGTGCCTCATTTTCCTATTTAAATATAAGGGAAGTAGAAGACCCACTCTAGAGAGACCATATCTTAGAAGTTTTGAGGCAGGAAGCTTGGGTGACAGCAGCAGCTGTCACCACCAAACCTGGGGAGAAGGCTGAAGCCAAACTTTGTTATTGGTAACTACTTTATTAATGACAGGTTTCAGGGTAGCAGCCGTGTTAGTCTGTATCCTCAAAAAGAACAGGAGTACTTGTGGCACCTTAGAGACTAACAAATTTATTAGAGCATAAGCTTTCGTGGGCTACAACCCACTTCTTCGGATGCATATAGAGTGAAACATATATTGAGGAGAAATATATACACACATACAGAGAGCATGAACAGGTGGGAGTTGTCTTACCAACTCTGAGAGGCCAATTAAGTAAGAGAAAAAAACTTTTGAAGTGATAATCAAGGTAGCTCAGTACAGACAGTATTAATAAAGCTAAACTCCAGGAAGGGGGTGACTTTTTGACCCTACACTGTGTGTAGCTTTTGTTTTAAAGCAGGTTAGGAAAGGTATCTGCTCACATGCTGATTTTAGAGAAATATTCCCATATTATCTGGAAAATAAAGAAAATCCTCTTTTCCCACAGAGGCATAAAATACACAATCAAACTTAGAGGAGACTGTGGCAGCACTTAGAGAAGATAGCATTAACTATACTACAGCCGCATAGGTAAACATTGCAGTGTATGTTTAATTTAGACTTGGTGCATTCATTTTGTTGCATGTCCTCTAAATAAATCCTTCACAGTACTGCTTGAGTATGCTGATTGTATGAACATGGCGCATCAAAATATATTTTTGACATATTATAATTAATTAATTGCTATAGACAATTTAATCTATTTCGTCATCAACGTTGAGACTTTAAGATGGCCTGTGGCATATAACAAATATTAGCTTGCAGTCATATTTGAAATTAAGTGTGATGATGTATTCAGTGAATATTTTCCCTGGATAAAATAGTGGATTTCAAGGAGATAGAAATTACCTGAAGTTACAGATACAATTATTTAGCTAAGTTTGAAAAATTCTGTTTCTTGTCATGGGAGGGGGAGTCATTTAAAAAAAAAAAGTATGATGAAAATATTTCTGCTGGAGTGTATACCTGAGCAGCATACTAATTTGTTTCCATTGTATAACACATTATTCCAGTGTAACACAATATGCCAAGTCATGGCCAAAGCCAAGATGATAATTTAAATCTTTTCATAGAAATGAAAGGCAAGCTGCTTCTTGGAAATTCAAGTGCACCAGGAAACAAAAATCCTTTAAAATAAAGTGTAATAAATTGCACTCACAACATTTTTAGCATGCAACCATTTGTACATGTGATTCAGGTTGCTGGTACAATTGCTGGTAAAATCCGGGAGAGCTGCTGACAATCAGAATTCTCTAAAAGATGAAATATAGAACATTATGATATCATGATTATCATAGTGTTTTATATAAATTCTTATAGTCTAGTAGTGATAACCTATTAAAACCAAGACAAACCTTGATCCACACTTCAGAGCAGATATAAGCTCTTCTGCCCCATTATGTACCTTTTGCCATTAAATGTAATGGGCCTGATTCACTGGTGCTCTGCATGTTTTATGTTAATTTATACCAGTTCAAAGTAGGGTGACCAGATGTCTGATTTTCGACCGGAACACCCGGTCAAAAAGGGACCATGGCAGCTCCAGTCAGCACCGCCGACCGGGCCATTAAAAGTCTGGTCAGTGGTGCTGCGAAGCTAAGGCAGGCTAGTTCCTACTTGTCCTGGCTCTGCGCTGCGCCCTGGAAATGGCCAGCAGATCCAGCTCCTAGGTGGGGGGGGCACGGGGTTCCGCGTGCTGCCCCCATCCCGAACACTGGCTCTGCACTCCCATTGGCTGGGCACCGGCAGAGGCGGTGCCTGCAGGTGAGAGCAATTAAATTAATTAAATTAATGGAGATATACCTATCTCCTGGAACTGGAAGGGACCTTGAAAGGTCATCGAGTCCAGCCCCCTGCCTTCACTAGCAGGACCAAGTACTGATTTTGCCCTAGATCCCCAAGTGGCCCCCTCAAGGATTGAACTCACAACCCTGGGTTTAGCAGGCCAATGCTCAAACCACTGAGCTATCCCTCCCCCAATGTGCAGACAGAGCCGCCTGCCACACCTCTACCTAGGAGCCAGACTTGCTGACTGCTTCCAGGGCCCAGCATGGAGTCAGGACAGGCAGGAAGCCTACCTTAGCCCCTCCTGCTGTGTCGCTGACTGGAAGCTGCCAGAGGTAAGTCCACCCTGCAACCCACTGCTCCAGACCTGAGCCCCACCCAAACCCGGAGGCGCCTCCCACACCCTGAACCCCTCATCCCCAGCCCTACCCCAGAGTCTGCACCCCCAGACAGAGCCCTCACCCCCTCCTGAACCCCAACCCGTGCCCCAGCCCAGAGCCCCCTTCTGCACCCTGAACCCCTCTGCCCACCCCCCAGCCTGGAGCCCCCTTCTGCACCCCAAACCCCTCATCCCGGACCCCACCCCAGAGCCCGCACCCTCAGTCGGAGCCCTCACCCCCTCCCGAACTCCAACCCCCTGCCCCAGCTCGGAGCCCCCTCCCGCACACTGAACCCCTCATTTCCGGCCCCATCCTAGAGCCTGCACCCCCAGTTAGAGCCCTCACCCCCTCCCACACCGCAACCCCCTGCCCCAGCTCAGTGAAAGTGACTGAGGGTGGGGGGAGAGAGTGAGCTACCGAGGGAGGGGGAATGTAGTGAGCGGGGGGTGGGGGCAGAGCCTCGGAGAAGGGGCGGGGCAGGGGCCATGCAGGGCCGGCTCCAGGGTTTTTGCTGCCCCAAGCAGAAAAAAAAAAAGCCACAATCGCGATCAGCTCTACCGCCACCGCTTCAGTCTTTGGCGGCAATTCGGCGGCAGGTCCTTCGCTCCGAGAGGGAGTGAGGGACCCGCCGCCGAATTGCTGCCAAAGACCCGGAAGTGCCGCCCCTCTCCGTTGGCCGCCCCAAGCACCTGCTTATTGGGCTGGTGCCTGTAGCTGGCCCTGGGGCCATGGCCCCCAGAAGGGACGGGGCTAGGGTGTTCAGTTTTGTGGGATTAGAAAGTTGGCAATCCTAGTTCAAAGTAAGGGTAAAACACTATTTGATTTCAATAGGGCTTTGTGCGGGCTCTGGGGCCTACACAGGATTAGGGGCTATTAACACAATACTAACAACAAGCAATAGGCATTACACCGTAAAAGCTGTAAGTAGTAAGTTACCATAAACTCTATGTCATCTTGATCTGAATATATGACATATCTTTCCTAGTCTCCAATTGCTTATCTGTGTTTCTGTGCACTGAAGGTGTTCACAGAAAATATTCTTGTGTTTTGTTTGCTAAAGAACTAAATTAAAATCCATTGTGGCTGTTCTATCATGGAGACTTTCAGGCTCTGTTTTTATTACAAGGGTTTGCAGAAAGGTTTTAGATTTACTGGGGTAATGTCTGCACCCAGCTTGTAGATAGTTAAATAAGGTCTAACCAACGTGGTTGCTGCAAAGGAAAAATGTGTCTCACTAATCTGCTAGAATTCTTTGGAAGTGTCAGTGTGGTAATACGTACAAATAAATAGTGATGATGATAAAGTAGTGGATAAAAGAGAATTGGTTTATAAATTCAAACGGCCTCTGACAAGATCCCGCAGGGTATGTGTCTACACTGCAGCTGGCAGCGTGCCTTGCAGTCTGTAGACAGACGCTTGTGAGCTCTGTGTGAGCTACTGTGCTAAAGTTAGCAGTGTAACATAGCGCAGGCAGCGGTATGGGCTAGCTGCCAGAGTATGAGCCTGAGCTCAGCTGGCTAGCCCATGCCGCTGCCCATGGTGCAATGTCCACACTTCGGTTTTTAGTGCGTTACTTGGAGCGAAGCAAGTGTGTGTTTGTCTCCCCCAGCTGGAGGCACACTCTCAGCTGCAGCGTAGACATACCCTCAGAAGAGGCTGTGACAGACTGACAGTATCCTGTAATATCATGAACAAATGTTATGGACTTAAGATAAACCTTATGGAGTTAGGGTTAATACCTTTGGGGTCCATTGTATTAAAAATGCAATTGTGTATGTGTTATTGTGGCGTGTGCACTTTCTCTAGTAGGAGGGGATGCTGACGTACTTCCTCTGTCATCTGTCCTTTGAAGCCATCCCCCTTGCGAGGTGGATACTTTAGGGACAAACAGACAAAGAAAGGATTTTTGGATAAATAGTCTGGTTTTAAACTGGCTCAAGGCCTTCTTCCTGATCCAGCAAAAGGACAGTACCCCTGGTCCACAGAGGACCCCGGTCCTTATGAAAGGATTGGAAAGACATGACCTACTGAGGCCCCATAAGACTGGGTGCTAGTTCTGAGATGAGGCTGTGATGAACTTGTGACCACAAAGGAAACCCCTTGGGTGGGTGGGGTTTTGAAGGACTGCTCCTGCCAGAGCCCGTGTTAGAGTTGGGGTGATCTCTGGTAAGCTTTTTAGCTTGTGTGTAGGTTCTTTATTGTTTTAAAAATGTTTTCTCTGTAGTGCTTTTACCTTATAAATTGGCTTGCATAAAAATATGCTGTGTGGGTAACTTAGAATTGTAGCAATTACAGGTATCTGTCTCTGCAGAGAAAGCAAGTAGGTGTGTTTTGGGAGCCTGTCTCTGCTGGGAATAACACTGTGCAGTTGGGAAATATGCCAGTCAGAAGGGAGTGAGATGTGGTTTTTGACTCAAGAAAGGCAACAGATAGGGAGCTGGAAGTTGAGAGTTGGTGGCCTTGCTGGACCACTGAGGGGAAATACAGGTGCAGCTGCCCTGAACTGTAACAAAGTCTATTGAAAAAACTAAGTAATCATGAGGTGAGAGGCAAGCTATTGTCATGTATCAAAAACTGGCAGAAACAGGATTGGATGGTCAGTTTTCACCATGGCAGAAGTTAACAGCAGGATATTAGTTCTGATGTTGATTAATATATTTATTAATGATTTGGAAAGGGGGATGAGCAGTCAGGTTGTAACATTTGCAGATGATGAAGTTTTTAGGTTAGTCAAGTGAAGAGAAGTCTGTAAGGAACATCAGAGGGACCTAACCAAGATACGTGCATGGGCAATGTAATGGTAGATGAAGTTCAGTATTGATACAAGGGGATGCAGATTGGTAGGAAAAGGTTGTGCAACTCAGATACCTTAGAGACTTCTAAGTTAACTGTATCAGCTCAGGAAGGATACTTGGGAATCACTGTATCCAGCTCAATAGAGACCTCTTTGCATTGTGCATCTGTGGTCAAAAAAGCAGGATGGAGAATAATATGGAAAATATAATGTCATTATGTAAGTCAGTGGTATGACCTGGTTTTGTTGGTGCTGGTATACTGTGTGCACTACCGGTCACCCCATATCAGAAAGGATATTACGGATTTAGAGGAGATTCCAAGAAGGAAAAAGAATGTGATTAGGGACACGGAAAAATACATATGAAGAGACTGAAAAAATTAGGATTGTTTACCTTAGAAAAGAGGAGACATGATAAAAGTATATAAAATAACGAATGGTGTGGAGAAGATAGATTACGCACTTTTGTTCCCCCAGTCTCATAACACAAGAACAAGGTGATAGTGAGTGAAATTTAAAAGTGGCAAATTCAAAATTAATAAAGGGAAATGCTTTCTTTTACACGACTGTGGAACTCATTGCCATTGGATTTTGTTGGGGCCAAAAATTTAGCAAGATTCAAAAATGGATCAGACATTTATATGGATATTAAGAATATCCAGAGTTATACTAGTTAATGCTAACAAGTGGTTAATGCTAACAAATTTTGGAAGGTATATAAAACCTCATTTTTCAGAGCATAAACCAGTCTCTAACTGTTAGGGATTAGGATGAGAGCATCATGGGGGCAGATTATTCTACATCAGCCTGCTGAGGGGTTTCTTGCATTTTCCTCTAAGCCTTAAGACATCTGGTGCTGACCTCTGTCAGGGACAAGATATTGGACTAGCTGGACTATGAATCTGACCCAGTAAAGCAGTTTCTATGTTCCTATTTACACATTGACTTTCTGAATAATATAGACTTTTATTTTAAATAGCTTTAATTGGCGATTTTAAGCAGTAGGCGGTGAAATGTTCATTTTATTTCTGACAGGAAAAAATGTAAAAGTTCTCAAATGGCATGGGCAGAAGTGAATTAAGTTATTTTCCCCCCAAGATCTCTAAAATGAGTCTTTTACTGCCTGCAGTGTAATAGTTTTCTTTTGCTATGTAAACGCAGTATCAGTCTGGTTTGCTATAGAAATGTTTTCCTAATGCCTTTTTTTGTGCTTTTCATGCTGTGAAGCAGCTGATAGGTGTTCTCGTGAAAGGTAAATTGTAGGAGATTCATATTTATAGGGATTCTGGCAGTAACTTAGGAGAACAGACATTTGAAGTGTAGCATGCATTTGTTAGTGAAGAATATTGGTAAATCGATAGCCTTTTTGAGGTTGAATGGGACAGTGAAATAAAAAGTAGTCTTCTTTTATCCCCTTCTGGCTTACCTCAAGACAATTTTTAACTTATATTAGTCTCCAGAGATATTGCTCCCAGAGTGGGAATTGTAAATCAGTTTAAACACACTGATGAATCTAACTTTTTTAAACAGGTACTTCGATAATCTTTTTGTGCTAAAATGTGAATTTAAAAAAAAGATATTACATTATAGGACTCTTATCCTGAAGGAAACTTCCAAATATGTTAAGTCAAATTCTCCCTTTTGTGCACTGGAAGTGGGAGATGATACGGGGTTGGAAGGAAGAGATGGATTTATTGAATGGGCGGGTCAGTGCATGAACATCCCTACAGCCCATTTCTGACAGGGTATCTGGCCTGTGTTTCAGGCTCATCCCCACATCTTTTCCACCAGTGACCAAATTGGCTTATCAAATTATGCTTTCTGTCAGTTTGTAGCTGGAATAAGGAGCTGGTGGCACATAACATGGCCACTTGCATCAGCACATCTGGCCGCTGAGAAGTCTGTGGTGAAAGGGCTACACGGAAGGTTTTCACAGGAGGAAGTATGAGAAGCTACAGGGGGAGGGAAGCAGTGAGGGTGTGTGTGTGTGCGTGCAAGGGTTACCAGTTTAAAGCCCCAGTTTAGTAAAGCACTCAAGCATGTGTTTAACCCCATTCCTATTCAGGACAGCACATGATTATCTTTTTAAATGGAACATCAATGGGACTCTGCCTTTGTCTACTCACACAGGTTGTACATTGATTTAAGACTACCTTACACTGATTTTAGCTTAAGTTGATAAAAAATAAACTTAAGTTAAATCAGTGCCAGGCACTCCTAAATTGATTTAAGTGTCCCCACACGAGAGATGCACTGATTTAATTAAATCAATTTATAAACCACTTTAGTGTACTTGGTACAATTTCTGTATGTGGACAAGACTTCAAGTGCATGTTTGCTTAAAGTGAAACATGTGATTAAATGCTGTAGGCCCCGATCCTACAATCACACACATGCATACATTGTCTTCAGTGAAACTGATTTCACGTTTAAAGTTAAGCATGTGAATACGAGTTTGGAGGATCAGGGCCTAATATATTGTGTCTTCAGAGATTAAATTTTATTCCAAAACTGAAATATATAAATTACTACACAAGTCATCTGGAAAACATGGAGCTTCATTAAGTGCTGTTATTTAACATTTAATGGCAGTTTTCTCACATATGCCACTCTCTGCATCATCATTAAACAGTGTGGAATAAACAGTTCATATTTGATATAAAATAATTTATAATCTCTACTCTTGGAATGAAAGTCAATAAATCCAAGAAAGTATATCATCCTTGAGCACATCAGTTGTTTGTGGTTGGGATGTCTTTCACAGAAACTTTTCAGCTTCATATCAATTATTCAGCATATATTTGAGTATATGTTCTCTGTGTGTGTTTGTTTAGTACATTAAACAGAAAAAATCTATTAATGCAAATGTTCAAGTTATAGCACAGTTGAGAGAAAATATAAACCAAGAAATAAAAAGCTCTAGTTCCTACTGCAACATTAACTTGGACATATTTTATATATGTATTATTTCCTATTCCTGATTTGCTGGTTAAAAATGTAGTTTATATATGTTTCTGTCCATTATAAAATGTATACTCCAAAATATACAAGATGTACATATAGTTGATTTAATATTGCTGCAGAAACTATCCTGTCATTTTATATTGATGAAAGCTTAAATGTTACATTAATGTGGTAATCTTCTGCATTTAATTTCCTTCTTTTTAAAAATAAATAATTTTAAAATGTGACTGTGGTTAATAAAGTTGGCATTTAGATAGTCTTAACTAGACTAGAGTTCACATCTCACTGAGATGAATTTGATTGGTGTGTGTGTGGTATAATTCACACCTCATTGAGGGGACTCGGATAGTTCAGAGTTGGGCTCCCAATCCTGCAGTTGCTACCATTTGCTTGGAGAGAGAAATTTTTTTTTTACATGCAGCAGTAATTGACAGTACTTACGATATTCCCTATAATCAAAACAGGAAATACAACAAATATATAGCTGCTACGAGCAGTAAATGTTTTTTTATGGTACCATCTATATTAGCTGACCATTGCTAAATGCAGCAAAAAATGGCCCTGAAGGCCCTAAAGTTATGAGATCTGCAACCGTTCACACCTGTAGTTATCTTCTGTGCCTGATATTAAGGCAGGATATTCTTGTGTATTTGTGGGTAAGTTTTTGTTTGCTTTTTGTTTTTAATTATTGTTTTTTTTTCTGTAGTACTTAACACAATGGTATCTGAGTTCACCAGGATTATAATGAATTTAGCCTCACAACTTCTTTCTCTAGTTCTCTTTCCATCCATTTAACTATTATTTTATATCTTCTTATCCCCTCCTTACTGTCCGTCCTGTTCTGTTCTCTTCTAACCACTCCATTCCTCCCCCATTTTCTGTGATCCACGATTTTTGATCCACTTGTTGCTGGCCCAGATGGGCCCGAGGAGGCAAACAGCAGGGTTCGTTGCCCAGTGTGCTTCGCACTAATAGACACACCAGATGTGGAGAAGCAAAACCAACTTTATTCAAGAGCTCTGAATAGGCACTAGGAGACCAACACGTCTCAAATCAAGCGCAGCACATATTAGCACATGTTCCATTTTATATTCCAAGCAGTTTCTGTGTAAGCCTTTGTCTGTTACTCCCTCTTACCCCTCCCACCCCTCCCTTCTCGAGCAGTTACAGTTAGAAAAATTCCCATTCTTCTGCTTATCTTTGACCTTGTTATGAACGAAACAGCAGCTATCTGCTAGAAAAGCTGACCCTTACATTTCTGCTTCAGCATGTAAGCAGTTAGTACAGAAGTAGGTGAAAGTTCTCAAGATGGAGTCACCGTGACTCACTTAGACCCAGAGCAAAGGAGTTTCATCGGCTCTTCTGGCCTTCCACTCCCCTGAGTTACCTGGTAGCTATGCCTAGTGACACCAACACACTTGCTTTCTCACTTTCCGTTGCCTCTCTCCATACCCTTCCTTGCTCTCTGTTCTCTCCTCCTCTCATTAGGACTAGGATGCAATGCAAGAGATCTTCCAACTCTGTCACAGACTTCTTGTGTGACTTTGGACAAGTCATTTAACTTCCATACCTTGGTTTTCCCATTTTACAATACCATAGCATAAGCATGTGTATAAAAATACTCATCTCATATCAGTGTTGAGAGAGTCAGTTCACTGATGTTTGCAGAGCACTTTGAGGTCCTTAGATGGAAAGTGTTATAGAAGTGCAAAGTGTTGCTTTTGTTTTTCTGCTCTTCCTTATTCCACGGTTCCCACACCATTCTCATCTCCTCTGGTGCTGTATTCTCTTTGTCTCCTATTCCTCTGGCAATCACCACAGTCTCTCTTCCAGTCGCTGACGGAGAAGGCTTCTTCTGGCAGCTCCCAGGGAACCAGTCCAACTTGTTCAGCGGGTCTGATTTAGAATTTCAGAGTCTCTTCATTTTGCACCTCTTATTGTCTGCACAGAGTAGAGCACCCAACAGAGAAATACTCCCCTGTCTCTTAATGTGGGAGTCAAGGCCTGCTTGGAGTTGCTGAGCAAAAGGAAGGGCTGAGCAGACAGGTTTTTTGTGTAAGCTAGCATATCTGAGCAGTGCACCCATAGAGTGGGCAGCAGTTTAGCACAGAAGCTTTCTCTGTCAGATCGGCAGATAAATAAATATTTGGCTGGTGAACTAGGCCAGGGGGTAAAAAATCAAGGAGGCATGTAGTAACTACTTCTTGAAAAATGCTGGGCAATAATTCCCATAGGCTTTCCCTGACAGCTAGGAGGGGAGAGGACATACCATTCCTCTTTGATAGGTGTCCCTTTCCTTTTGTACTTAGCCCATGGGACAGGCAGGGGACCTGTTAACCCTTTACAGACTGCAGCACCTTTGCCTTGCCAAAAGGTTGTGCTAGGCATTTAAATTAGAACACACTACCAGGAAAACTTAGTAGCTAAAACATTGTTTGAGTTTTTACACCTTATTAAAGTCATATTTCTTGTCTCTGTAGTTGCTTTTAGTGAAACATAGCTCTCCAATCATGACAGTAATGTGAAATATAACTTTTTTTATGAGTTGGAAGTTATTATTTTGGCCAGATCAGTAAAATATATGTCTAAATGCTCCTTCAAAAGCTCTAACTGTGGTTTTGATGTTTGATTTGTAGATTATGATTTTTAAAGCAAAAACTAATTTACGTGCAATTACTAGATAAGTTATATTAAAAGTGTGACAAGAACTCACAAGAACAAAGAATATTGTTTTTTTTTTCTTTTAAGTATTCATTACAAGTTAATGCAAAGGCTGTTCTATGACTGAAGGACAAGAATCTTTAACTCAGTTACAAAAAACCCCAGGAGGTGTACACTGGTCTGCATTGCATTTTAAAATGCAGTGTCTCTGGGGTCAGTGTTTAAAGATATTTAGATTTGTTTTCATTTACTCTGCTCTGACAGTGAAGAGGAGCCTTATCCTGCCAGAATGGTGTAAATGAGGCCCGCGTGTAACTGAGAATTGGGCAAAATTAACAATAGTGCAATGGATTCCTTTTCCAGGGGGACTGTTTTTCACTCTTAGTGTTTTATTGTTACACATTCTTTGTTACTTAAAAACCTGCATTAAACCAAAATCCAGTTTTGGTTTAATGCAGGTTTTTAAGTAACAAAGAACGTATAACAATAAAACACTAAGAGTGAAAAACAGTCACAGACAGCAACAGTCCAGATTCCAGACTGAGGAGCTTTCAAAGTCAAATTGGTCACTGACTTTGAAAGCTCCTCAGTCTGGAATCTAGAATGTTGCTGTCTGTGACATCATTCTATGCAATTCCAATTCCCCTAGCTGGATGCTGTGCTTTCGGAGCTCAGAAAAGCCCCTCCACTAACACCATCTCTCTCTCAGCCCCAGTCTCCTACCTTATGGTGAGATAGGAACTCCTGCTGCAGGGTCCTGCAGTTGTGGTGTGAGCAGCGGGACTGTAGTGGCTCATAAGGTACTGCAGTGACTACAGAGGGACCCAGGGCCATTTTGTGACAGGCATCTTTCAATCCTGGTAACTCATGGGACCCTTCACCAGAGGGATAGGAGGCTTAATAAGTTGCAGTTACCCTGCTAAGTAGACATCAGACAAGCAGCATGTCTCATGGCAAGTGCTGGGGCCAAGGCACAGATCTGGAGGAGTATGAGTTCAGGTAAATAGACTCCATGTTCCTGCTTTCCTTCCAGCTTCTCTCTGCCTTTGTGATCTGACTCAATTCTGTGTTTGAGAAATTTAAGATGGGAGAGGTGAGCAGGCCACTTTCTGACTCTCTATCACCCTGTCCACAAGCTCTAAGCTGTAGTGACTCTAAGATAGAAGCTAGCCTGTTCCTCCTCCAGCAGGATCTCTGTTAGATGACTGGTGCCCTGTCCCCGTTCCCCAGTGTTGCAGTCAGCCACAATGTTGGGGAGGGTCCCAATCATCATAGTTTGAACTAGGGTTGCCATAAGGCTGGTTTCTAATGGATCTGGGTGGTTTTTGTACTGCCTTCCTGGTTAAAAGATTTAATGTGCCGTTTTCTCCCTACATGAGAGCAGTGGTTCCCAAATGTTTTACTAACGTGACCAACTGCAATTTGTCTTATTTTGAAACCCTAATCCTGCCCTAGTGCAGAGGGATTGGAGAATGAACCTGTCCCACATTCACCTTGCAGTGGTGGCTCCTGTCCTGTGGGGCTGGGCCTGGCTCTCCACGCCAGGCATTGCGATCTGGCGTATGAGGTCACAGCAGCACTCAGATTTGGTGGCTGGAACAAACCTGAGTGGCACTGAGACTCCATGTGAAATGGTTCTTTCTCTCAAACATTTTAGTAATAATTAGCTATAGTTGGCAGTAGGACCGTTTTTGTTGGTGGGGTGGGTGGCGAGTGGATGAGTTTTTGGTGTCTTGGAGGTGGCAATCCTAGTCTGGAGGCATTCTTCCCCACTTTGATTTCCCTAGTACAGTGGTCCCCAACGCGGTGCCTGCAGGCGCCATGGCACCCGCCGGGGCATTTATGTGCACCCGCCTAGTGCCCAGCAGGGGAGACAAGCCGCAGCCCCATGCCTGACAGGGACAGAGAACTCAGGCTGCGGGCACGGTGTTCTCTGTCCCCGGCTGGCGCGGGGCCCACCTAGTGCCCAGCAAGGGAAAGAAGCCGGGGCCCCGCACCTGCTGGGGACAGAGTACTCCGGGGCTGCGGGCGCCAGTGTTCTCTGTCCTCATGGCTTCTCTCTTCTCGCTGGATTCATATATTCTGTAATATTAAATATGATATTTTTCATATTATTTAATGTACAAATACAAAATAAGCCTTGAAAAATTGTTGGTGCCCGCCACATTCTTCTGAAAACATAAATGTGCTACTGGCCACGAAAAGGTTGGGGACCACTGCCCTGGTACCTACCAAATTCATCTCAAAGCAGATGCCAGGGGAAGCAGTCTCTTGCCATCTGGCTGTCAGTCCCAGGGTACTGGAAAACCCAGAGGAAGAGGGTGAGTGCTCCTTAGAGATTGGGTCTTCAACATCACTGAGGAAGTGGCATCCTCCATCCTGGATTTCCCCCAGGATATCTCCCAAGAACAAAAGCCCCCTAAAAGAGGCTGTTTATGTGGGAAGAACCCTTTGGCTGTTTCTTTTCCCACAAGGACATCTAAGGAAGTGTCAATGAATCCTGGGATGTGCTAAATTCTCATCCTATCCTAATGGACCACCTGCTCAAGAAACATAGGAAATCCCAAGTCTCTCATGGATATAGACACTGAGTTAACTCCTCACTTGAAGATACCTGCTCTCACATAGAGGAGGGAATTTTCTCTGAAAGATCCTTTTGACAGGAAGCTGGAATCCAAAAGAAAGCATGAACTGAACACGACTATTTTGGTGGATTCAGCCAGAACGTTATGCTCTGAAAAGACTCCCGTCAACTTCAATGTTCTTTGGAGCAATTCCTACAGCAGTTTAGCAGCAGGCTGTGGATCAGGATTCTCATTGGGTCACAAGTAGGTGAAGGAATCCTGGTCTAGCCTCCACTTCATTTCCAACTACATGAATGGTGTCCCCTTGAAAGTGGTCACCGCATACTTATAAACAGGCTCAAGAGAGGAGAATCCTCTTAAGGCTACAGTTCCAGGAGATTCAGACCAAGCAGACGCTCATAGCTACTCCTGTTAAAGGTGAGAAGTTTTCTGGGGAACATCCTTTTGGAGCCCAAGAAGCTGATTACCTTCTCTGTGCCAGGATCATCCAGCCCCTCCGATTCCCATTTAAGTGTTGGTAGAGGTCATAGGCCCCAAGGTCCGACTGGGCAAGAGTCCTGAGGAATAGACCTGTGGCAGCAGGAGTGCACAATGCTGGTGAAGGAGAGTTTTTAATGTCAGGGAAGCAAGGCCCATCCCTGCTTCCAGTGAGAAGAAATCTCCATTTCCTATAAGCAGTGAGGGCAGATTACCAAAGATAGCTGGGTGCTATCTGTGATCTCATTCGGATATTTGTGGATTTATAGTCTTTTCCAAATTCTCACTGATTTTTGCCATCTCCCATCTCTTATCAGCCAGAGAAGCAAGAAACTGTGTGGCTGGACCTACAGCAGAACCATCTTCAGGTGCCAATCAAGGATTGCTTTGCAGGGATCTGAGCTCTGTTGTTTGTGATGACAAAAAGCTTGGGGGGAGGGTTATGATCTTCTGCATCCAGTCTTAAATTTGAAGAGGTTTATTTCCAGTGTAGAATACAGAAAAATCAATATGGATTCACCTGGACAATTATACCTGTGGTGGGACCTGGAGAATTCCTAACGTCCATAGCTCTAGCAGTCACCTTCCTGCATATTGCCATCTCTCTACCTGAATATGTCCACTGGGAAGCAAACATAGCCTGTTTTGCCATTGGGACCTCACAGTCATGTATACTTTGTACAAGATAGGTGATGGGCATGCTGCTAGCAGCTGAGATTCCTGTACCAGATGTAGACTGGCTATAGAGCCTCCTTCTCAGAGAGACATACCAGAGATGTGTCTTCCACAAGAAGATCCTTTAATGAACTTCCAGGAATGGCTGATACGCGCTTCATTTAAATATGTTACACATGGTGTCTAGTAGCTGAACAGTATAATACAGTTTAGCACCAGGGTCTAGTCACCAGATTCATGAGAGTAGACAAGAATCTCTCTTCTAGGTCCACTGTTTTTGGATTCTAAAAATACTTTTGCATAAGCTCTTCATAAGTTTAGGGTCCTATTTGGGTGGGTGACTTTCAATTGAGATGGCCATGTTGTTGGTCCTTTCCGCTGTGTGGAGGATGAGAGAATTAGCAGGTCTTTTCTTATAGGTTCTTTCCTGATCTTACACCAGGTCAAAGTATCCATCTACTTGGTACCTAGTTTTCCTCCAAAGTTAACTCTAGTTTTTGTAGAGATCAGTCCACTGATCTCCCTTCGAGTTGTCCTCTTACCCCTATTCTAAAGAGTTCTTAGAAAAATAATTTGAATGAGTCAGACTTATCGCATATCTCCAAGAAATTCACTACTCCTTGATTGTGCTGTTCAAAATATATTTTTTTAAAGGGTGGGAGCTGGAAAGAGACCTTCCACTGAATCATAGTAAAGAGGCTGCCATTAAGAAAACCTATGTATTAGAATTACGTCCTTGCTCTATTTGTATTGTTATTACCTGTACTGTAAATAAATACAAGATTTCACATTTCACTTAGACCAATCAGGCACATCTCATGAACACTAACAACTTTAAATGTGAACCGTAAAGCTTTTATAAAGTAATATAAGTGTTCAGGAATCCAAATAATGAACAGAATAGACAGCAGTTATAGATTTACAAATTACAAATATATCTACTTTTAACAGCATATTTGAAAATAGCACCACATCTGCTCATCTGCCACATCTTGGGTATTGTTCCTGATTTTTGTTTCCTATGTACAGTGCTTTAAGAATCTTCATATTTTATGTGCTATATATATTAGAAGTTGCTATTGGATTCATTTTAATTTGGACCAAATAAACTATACGCAGAATTGAAATGTGCACTCTTTGGAGTATACTGAAGTGGATAAAAACTAAATATTCTTTGGAGACAATGTGTTTTTGCTCCTCAAGCTTAGAATCTTATTTTCTGTTGTTTGAGTACATAAGTGCCAAATGTTTGAAGGAGGTTGATTCCAGGATTTAATTAATCAAGAATTATGTCCATATAATACTTAAAGGCTTAACCTAAATCTTCCAGCACAGTTCAGACTGCAAGGTTAGCCATACGTTATTTCTGAATTTGCTTTTTTTTTTAAATGCACATACTAGAAACTGTTTCACCGGTATGCCATACATATCATAACCCATGCATGTAACAATCCCATAAAATCAAGATGATTGAAGAATTACTTATTTTTTTATGTTTAACTCCCTTCATGTTTATGACAAATCTGGTAGACTGCAAGCTAGCATTTCAGTTTTTCTAACCTATTAGACATAATAATGGTATGATTGGATTTGTGTCACACTGGTAATAGCATAAGCAATACTGAACATGTTTTTTCTTACGGTGGCTGCAACTGGAAATGTCAGTGAGGTTTAGAGCCATAGATTACTACAGCTGTGCCTCAGCAATAATTGGGTTTATTAAAGTGATACCAAAAGCATATGTTGTTGTGATATCTCCTCCATCCAGTAGATATTTTACCCCACTGTTTATTTGGTTGGCACCTATTGTGCAAATAGTAGTTTAGCCCAATTCTAGACAGTAAAATCCTACTTTAGCCTTAGGAAACAAGAGCCAATTTAAAATACTTCAGTTGTATAATGTGACTGGAAAATGAAGAGAACTGTGCGAGCTGTTCAGGTATACATCCCTCACATTTATGTTGTTCAATGCCAACTTGGTGAGCAATCTTTCATCCCATAAAACCATCTTTAAAAGGCCAAAGCACACTCTTTATTGTGTTAGGCTTCATCATCACCTTTAGAGGCATCCATTTCCTCACAGCCCAGTTCAGTTCTGAAACATTAGAAAAAGGATACCAGTCTCAACCCGATAGGAATTATTCAGAATAGTGTCATATGGAGACATCCAAAATGCTGGCATCGAGGGGTAGTTAAAAGAAAAATATGCAAAACCCATCTCTTTTAAAAGCCAGATGTTTGAGACATCCATGTGATCCTAATAAAATTGATGAAAGCCCCATTGGAGCCAATTTATTACTACAAGCTCAATATCAAACCTAGAAGATTATTTTCTGATACCATATTTTAGTAGATTGTAGCATCAGTTTAGAGTTTTTGTAGTGTGTGATAGTTTAGTATAATCTTCTAGTACTATTTACTAATGTTCAAACTTCTGAGCACCTAACTCATATTTATGCCTTTGAAAATCTCCCCCTAAAATAAACTCCTTGTCATATATTACACACATCTGGTGGTTTCCCACACATATTTTGCAAGTATCTACTCTATATGCGGGTTGGTTATTCTCACTGAATGATATTTTAAGGTGTTGGGTCCCCCTAGAGAGGTGACCTGTCTTACTGCATGGTATTTTTTGCCTTTCATAATCACTAATGGCTCTTATAGATTTTTTTCGCAACTACAGGAATTTAATTTCAAAATCACAAGCTGAGTACATTTGAACCATCATTGATTACAAAACAGAAACCACAATCTCAATTTTTCCTCTCAAGAATGAAAGTGATTTCTTCAGCCTGAGACCTTAGTGAATTTTATTTTGCGAGGATTAGGAGTTGGCTAAAAAAGAAAGTGAGATCTGGTAGGTATTAGATCAATACTGTGTAGGCATACAGTATGCATCATCTTTACATTTGTATCTCCATAAACACATCTCTTCCATTGAAGTGCATTTTATTTTCACTCTTCATTAAGAATGAGTGCCACTAATGCCAAGAAAACGTGAATTTAGCATAATGTAAACATGGATAGTTGAGTGCATGGCTGATATTCAGAGTTAAAAATGTTAATGACCATGTTTACACGATGTTGACTCTTAGTTGTTTTATAAAAATCTGTAGTTCAAATATAGTAATATGACCAGCTCATTGAGAAGTTACCATGCATATGAAACTATGCTAAAGAAAGGGAAGTGTTGACAATAACTCAGTAAAGAATAAAGTCATGTTTGTTTATTTATTGATTTATTGTTTGTGAGAGAGAAATCATAATCCTATTTATTTGCAGAGATTTCCCTGGACTTGGAGGTTTATTATTGGCGGTAATTACAACTGATGAAGGAAATAAGATCATTGTTTTACAATTAGTCTATATCACAATGCTTCATTAGTAGCAGTCATGTGACACTGAATGTAGTCTTCCATCTGCCACAAACCTCACCACCTTCCGTTCCTAGTGCAAGGCACACTTTTTCAACTTTGCCTTCTCTAATATAAACACAGAAACATGTACATAAAAAAGAAGAATTCTCCCTATTAAAATAAAACACTCCACTGTACACACATTTCTGCCTGGGGGAGAGGATGAGAGAACAAATCACATGTGACAGATTAGTCACATTGCTTAATGCAGTACTGGAAGGCACTCAGATACTCCAGTGATGAATGCAGAATAAGACCCCATATAGAGTAAAATAGAATATAAGTTGCAGTGCTTCATCTGGTCCTGTACAAAAGTTTTGCCATTATGAGAGATGAGTTACACTAGGGACCTAAGAGAGTGATGTATTTTAAAACTGACAAGAAATCAAAACAGATCTAGACTAAACAGGCGATACTTTATTATTGTAACATACACATAGTCTTTAATGGTCTATAACTGTCATTTGAACAATAAATAAATACATTAAACACCTAGAAGCAGAGAGAGAAAATAAATATGGGAATGTTCAAAGAAAGTGGGGGGGGAAACAAATCCCAAAATATCACATCCATTCTTTTTTGTAGCAGCGAACTGTAAGATAAATAACGTAATCCTTTCAGAACGAACTACTGCATACAAGTGAAGCACCCTTTTCTCTGCTCTAGCATTTACTGCATTCCTATCAATAAAGGAGACTGCTTCATACAAGGTCAACCTTCTGGAAGCACCTTTTGCAATTTCCATTGAGATAGTTTGATGTCAGCAATCTATAGCTGAGTGAATTCTTATTAGGAATTCAGTACATTCTGAAGCAAGCAACTAAATGTTTAAAAGCTTGATCCTGTCGACCACATTAGCATCAGATGAAGAAAAGTATTTTTCATATTCAGGTTCCCTGCCGCCAATTTCTGTTTAATTCCTTCTCTCTCCACACATAATGAACTACCACCAAACCCATTTAAAGGAAAAATCATGGAACTTCCACCACAATGCAGCCTGGAGATTTTTTCAAAAAGAAAATGGGCATAGACAGGCATAAACTCCTAGGTTGCCCCCATCCCTCATAGCAATCTATGAGATTTAATGAACCACAGATTTTTTACATTTTGTTTATTTGACGTAGCATTTTATGAGGCAGAGTCTGGTAATTCACATTAATATTTTTATAGTCATATTAATTTTTTGCTTACATACAGAGCTTACAGTTAATAAATGCCTCTGATTTCCATAAAATATTCAGGGCAGGCCATTGTTACAATGACTTTCTTTTATCCCTACTGCTAAACTTCAATCAGTTTCAAATCTGAAATGCATTAAATGGCTGTGTATTATGTTAAAATTTGTGCTACAATAAATTTTTTATAGTTAGTGCTAGTTAGGAAAGGAGCTTATACAAGAGGCATTAATTGCTGTGCTTAATTATTTAAAATATATAGATTTCTTACCAGTTATTTGAATGTGTAACTCATTTACCATTTAATACATCCATGTAATGTTCTTGTTTAGCAAAGTGGACAAAAGGATTCCAGTCAGGCTAAACTGAAATACTGAACGGCATCGAACAGGAAAGGGTCTTGGCATTTCAGCTCTTCTGTTTTGCTCAGAAGTTCCAAATATGCAGTTTCTGTGCTTCCTTCTACAGGATAAAGGTGTCCCCATTTATTAAATGGCATATCTGCACAGGGTTATGAACATTGTTTAGACAGTGGAAAAATATCCTTGGTGAATTGTGTCTCTCAGAATATTTTGAGATATCTATAGTTTTTCTAGGACATTTGTTACTAATTTATCTACATTTTCCCTCTTTGGGGTTTAGTTGGCAGCCCAAAGCAGTTGGAGTGTCCCTGTAGAGGTAGTTGAGGGTTCCCCTTGTCACGGTGAATCCTCAGGTGGTGCAAAGCCAGCAGAGTGCAGGGAGGGAGAGGGTAGACTCTCTGACAGATCCTGGGCTACTGTGGCTGCTGGCTGCAGGCAGTGCGATTTAGAGCAGTCCTGAAGCTGCGTAAGTTTCACTGGTGTTCATTTCAGCTCCAACTGGCTGAGGATGGAGGTTGTGGAAAGATACATTCACACCCCTTTCCCCCCCCCCACCTTTACTTCTCATCTGCACTGAGTGTATACTTGTCCTGCCTGAGGGTTGAGCCCCACTGAATTTTATGAAATATACATAACCAAGTGCAGTATCAGTCTAATATCTGATATGTCCTTAATGGGAACTAGTCATTGTAGGGGGATAGACATGATCTAATGTGTCTTTTTCTTCAATAGCAGTGATCCTGGGTCCTATGGCAGTGGTACTCAAGCAGGGGTATGCCTACCACTGGAGGTCTTCCATGTGGTACATCAGCTCATCTAGATATTTGCCTAGTTTTACAACAGGCAACATAAAAAGCATTAGTGAAGTCAGTACAAACTAAAATTTCATACAGACAATGGCCTGCTCTATTGATTATATCAGTGTTTCTCAACCTGGGGGCTGCAATTCATTTTATTATTATATGATAAAAATGAGAAAGGAAGCAATTTTTCAGCAGTAGTGTGCTGTGACACTTTTGTATTTTTATCTCTGATTTTGTAAGCAAATAGATTTTAAGTGAGGTGAAACTTGGGGTAGGCAAGACAAATCAGGCTCCTGAAAGGGGTACAGTAATCTGGAAAGGTTGAGAACCACTGTCCTATGGGTCTGGTTTTCAGATGTACTGAGTGCCACAACTCCTCCGAAGTTTTTACACTACTTTTTTTTTTTTTTTTAAATCTAAAATGTCCCTTTGTTGCAACGAGTCATACAGTTCCACTACTGGTAGCTATGGTGGTAATGCTACTATAGGTCAGTCATCAAGAGGTCTGGCAGCTTTGGATGGGATTAAGCCCATTCAATCCAGCAGATTCTTCAGCTCCTGGGGAGAATTACAACTTTCATAGATATGGTTCCCTTAGCCAGAAACAGAGTTAAAGTTGTGCCAGAACGCTCGGGAATGCCATTCCAGCACTTTTAATAGCATTGTGGTACTTGTGGTACCATCACTTACGAGTGTGTCAGAGGGTAGCTGCCTCTGAAGGGGTCAGAGGTGCAGCCTACCTCAGACAGGCTCCACAAGAGAGATTGGGTCAGCTCAGGTTCACCTGGGAGTAGTTAAATCACTTGAGTAACTGGCTGCATTTAATTAGGCAGGGAAGCACCTGAGCATGATAAAAGGCTAAGGGCCTCCATTAGAGAGAGAGAGAGAGAAACTTCAGAAGAGAAAGGAAGCTCCAGCAGATTGGAGCTCCCAGAGAGCCCGAACCAGACAAAAGCTGTGCTGTTAGAAGAGAGAGAGACAGCGCACTTCACTTAAGTGGAAGCTGTGCTCCCAGTGTAAGGAGATGGAGGTAGATGGAATGTGAACCAAACAGAAACTATGCTTCTAGGGCAGAGGACCTAAAGGATGATCTTGGAAACAGAAAGCTCCCTGGTGAGCCTACCAGGGCAGGGAGCCTGGAAAAATGCTTCAAGGGAGCAGAGAATTCACAATGGTCTGAGAGGCCAGAGAGCCCTGTCTGATGTTTGGAACAGTCTTCTGAGAGACCTTCACGGACCTGGACGTCAGAGGAAAACTCCATCCAGACAGCATCAGGAGTTCTGAGGCAACAGCAACCAGACAGAGCTCCTGGACAGAGGCAAATACTAAACCCAAGACAAATGACAGATAGACTGGGACTGACTGAGTCCCTCAACCAGGAAGCTGAGGTAGAAAGGTGTTGTGTATGTCTGTGTGAGGTTGTTCAGTTAAAGACTTTCTGGTAAATAAAGGAGACCCTCCGTGGAGGGTGCTCTCTAATATCTGAAACTGGTCTGTGCTTGTTTACACTCCAGGTGGAGGGAGATCAAGGCAGAACTCTGTGGTGCTGTGATTGACCAGAGGAATGTGTGCTGGGGTGACCTCCCATACCTTCACAGAGTGATCGTGCCAGAAGTGTGTACTGGCACTTCTTTTTTTAAGACTGGAGCACTGGACAGGAACATGTACATCCTCTTTCTGCATCTTCTGTTGGCTCAGTGGAAGCTGAGGGACAGTGACTTACAAGCAAGGATCCTTCTGTCTCCAGAAGCCAGACAATGTGTGTTTTGGTTGGAAGACTGTGCGCCAGAAGAGAGGGATGTTATTGCAGGACCTGTAAGGAATAACGTTTACACTAAATACCATCCTCTGAGATGGGGAGTGACTTTGTAGTTCAAGAAACCTGGTCCAAGCAAGTGAAGTTATTTCATCAGTCTACTTAAGGGACAGCCCTTCAGGAAAGCTCTGAGCTGAGAGGGTCACGCAACTAGCCTTCAAGAAACAGATATTATATTTCCCAATTCATCTAGACAACATGACTGTAGACTCTTACATCAACAAGCAAAGGAGCACCAGGAGCACAAGGTTAGCTCAAGAAGTAGCAGCACTAAAGAACTGGGTGAAACAGCACCCTCTGCCAATTAAGATCAGGTGCTTAACTGCTAAGCTAACCTAGCAGATGTTATATGGGAATGGGAGTTCAGGCTAGCAATTTTTGTTGGTATGGAAATTATGGGTCACTCTATATGAATCTAGAAGACCCACCTGAGGTATTATGTCTAAGTTGTACTTTCAGAGATGAATCAATTTAGTTTGGAAGTACCTGCTAAGGAAGCTGTCGCCTGGGTTAGAAGGTGGATTGCAAGACCAGAGAGCTAAGCACAAATCCTTTGGCAGCAGAGCTGCTTGTAGCTAGGCAATGAGATGGAGCGGCCCTTTCCAGCTGGTGATCCCATATGCAGAAAATTTCTTTTTCACTCTCCAACTATGGTTTCCTTTTTATATTATACTCTGTCTACATGCCGTGCTATCACAGTTGAGATCAACAGAGACACTTGCACAGAAGCCCAGTTGGTATAAGTAAGACTGCTGAAAGGATGTTCTCTGTGAGGGCCCTATTGCTTTGAAATTTGCTCCTTGCCACACCTTCGTCCAAAAAGGGTCTGAATCGGATGACCTTCAGGGCATGCTGCAAAGCTCATCTTACCCCCACCCCCGGCACTTGACAATGGAGCTGAATAGTAAGGGTGGTGACTTGTTGGAGAAGAAGGGTGGTTTTAGCTTTTTATTTACTTGGGTTGCTGGTTACAGGCCATATTGAATGGCATTGCTGCACTAGAGTTAGGTTGGAATGTTGTTTTGCATAGGGGCACTTTTAGGTTGTGTCAAAGGTGCCTTTAGTGTATCAATAGGCAGCCTTCTGTAGAGTGTATGTGCATGTGCACATCTAAAACTTTTATTCTCTAACACTTTCATTTTCCTTTCTAACTGAGATTTGTACCTGACATACTCCACTGGTTTTGTTATTTTTTATTTATTGGTTGGTGATGTAGGTACCTATATACACTTTACATTTCTCCAGTAGATCTATTGGATTTCACTCAATATTTATTGATGTATTCTCTTAACTTAGTGTGCCCTACTTTATGCCTGCCTAGTTAAAATCTCTCATTACTACAAGCATGCTCTTTACACACATGTTTTTGATTTCAGTCCATTATCACAGCACCTCTATTCTTGTGCTCCACTGGTGCATATGCTGCTACTACATGATCAGGGTAAATTCTTCCTACATGTGATATCAATGCTCAGTGCTGGTACAGTCAGCACTTGGGTATCTCAGAAATGGATATCTATCAGTCTTGTGTAGCTCATCAGAAAGTTGCAAAGCAAACCTTTCCCCATTGGTTTTTAGTGCTGGTACCCATCATTCTTCAAGTGTTTGCTCATGTCCATTCCATGCTAGATGTGTGTGCACCGTTGCCGGAGTTTTTTCCCCTTAGTGGTATCTCTTGGGCCGGCTCTAGCACCCTGTGGAGCTGCGCGCATATGCACCGGTGTAAGGGGTGCCACCAGCCCGCACCCTCTCACTTCCTTCGTACCACCTGGGATTGTTGCTGGTATGACCCTTTCTTGCTCTGACAAATCTGTCGGGACTTCAGACCACGAAGCCACCACGGTATCAGCGGACTGACGGTGCCATCAACTCTGAAGCATCTCTCTTCTGGTCCTTCCAACCCCAATGGGGCACCTACCAGCTCCGGTGTCTGGAAGCAGGAGGGAACAGAGGGCATCAGGTGCCTTCCCAGCACCAGGCCCCCTGGCATCATCCAGGGGCAAGCCCCACATGATCCCAGCATCCCAATCCCTGGCACGCCACAGTTCCCCATAATTCTGGCACCATATAGAGGCGGAAGTAGGTACTGCTGCACCATGGTTGCCAAGAGAGGAATCCTCTTCGGAGTCCGAAGGGGAACCCTATGTACCACCAAAAGCCCACCATCAGTACCCAGCCTACGCCCCCCCCCGGGCTTCAGTGCCGGTCCTCCAGCAGGTACCTGGCCAGCGGGTCACTGGACAATGCAATGGCCCTACTGGAATCCCTGGGGGTTTCTCCCAGTACCGGGGCCTTCCTCCCACTTGGTGGTCTCTGAGAAACAGGCTACTGCTCTTTCCTGCTCAGCACTGGATCCCAACTCTGGTACCGACCCCAGTGCCTCTAGGGGACATAGTCGAGGAAAAGGAAGGAACCCCTCCTCTGGTGCAAGCCTCCTCCTCATCCTCCCCAGATGAGGCTGTTGCGGGTTCCAGCCCAGGATGATTTCAGGGCCCATCAGGACCTTCTGAAGCAGATTGCTTCAAACCTGGGCTTGGAGATCGAGGAGCTCAAAGAGACATCATACAGCCTTATTGATATCTTGGCTGCAGCAGCTCCGTCCAAGGGGCCCTGCTCATCAATGAGGTGGTGATGGGGCCAGTCAAGGCCCTATGGCAAACCTCTTCTTCTTTGATCCCCACTTCAAAGAGGGCAGAGAAAGTATTATGTGCCAGCCAAGTGGATTTGATTACCTGTACTCGCTCCTCTACCCCACCCTGGGGATCCCTGGTGGTGTCTGCAGTGAACTTCAAGCCTCAGCAGCCTCTCTTTCTGTGTGAGAGACTCCAGGCGTCTCATTGCCTGGGAGCCTGGAACGTATTGGCGGATTACCTCAGCAGGTTCTTCTCCTCTCACCATGACTTCTCTCTTCCCTGGAGGTTGTCAGTGTCATCTTCCAAAAGTGGGGCCTCCCTAGGTGGACCTGTTTGCCACCAGGCAGAACAGAAAATGCCATTAGTTCTGTTCACTGCTTGGGCACAGCCTAGGCTCCCTCTCCGATGCCTTCCTGCTCTTGTGGGCAGACTACCTACCAAGGGCACCAGAGCCCTACCAAAAGTGTGGGGGCTGGGCCCCCCCCGCCTCCCCAGGCCCTGGCCAAGCTGGAAACTCCATTCTCTACTGGAAGCTGGAGCAGGGCCGGGGAAGGGCCTGAAAGCAATCGTCTACCCAACCTCCCCTTAGCTCCCCATCCAGGGCAGGTGGAGGGACCCAAGACCCCCCACAGCTGCGCATGCAACTCTCCCTGACCTGGCTCCGGCTGAGGCGAGGGGGAGGGGCTCAGAGCCGCAGCCCAGCCATGGTAAGAACCATGCGGGCAGCTGTGGGGAGCTGCGGTGGACCTTCCACCTGCCCTGGGTGGAGGGCCCGAGCAGCCCCCGGCCTCTGCCCCTGCCCCCCGGGCACTCTGCCCAGGGCAGGTGGAGGGTCTGTGCTCCTCACAGCTGACCGCACAGCTCTTACCGTGGTTGGGCTGCAGCTCTGAGGCTTCTCCCCCGCTCCACCTGGCTAGAGCTGGGTCGGGGAGAGGCACGTGCGCAGCTGTGGGGAGTCTGCGCGGAGTTGCGGACCCTCCACCTGCCCTTGGCCAGACAGGGACACAGGCCGGGAGCTTCTCTCAGCCCTCCTGTACCCCGGGCAGGTGGAGGGTCATCCATAGCTCCCAACAACTGCCTGAGTTCCCCGGCTGGACTTTATGCTGGCCTGCCCCGGGGCCTTGGGGAGAAGAGGAGGAGAGGAAGGGGGCGGGGTCCGCCCCTGCGAAAAGTAGACTAGCTAGGCCCCCTACTTTCTAAAAGTGGGAGGACCCTGGCCCTCCCTCTCCCGATTCCAATGCCACTGCTGCCTACTGTATGCCTTTCCTCCGATCCTCTTGCTTCACAAGGTTCTTCTGAAAATCAAATGAGACAAGGCAAGAATTATCCTGATAGCACCAGCATGACCATGCCAGCATTGATTTGGCACAATTCTGGACCTCTCGGTGGCAGCTCCATTCCGCCCAGACTTGATTTCACAAGACCACAGCCGGTTGCTTCACCCAAACCTTGCCTTCCTGCACCTAACTGCATGGATGCTGCATAGCTGAACCCTGAAGAACAGGCCTGCTTGGAACAGGTTTGACAAGTCTTTCTAGGTAGTAGAAAGCCTTCCATCAGTGCTACCTACTTGGCCAAGTTGAAACGTTTCACTTGGTGGGCTCCGGACGGAATCTCTCTCCATCTCTATCTTCTCTTCAGTCTATCTTGGACTGTTTGCTCCACCTAAAGCACCAGGGTCTGGCATTCTCATCTATTAAGGTTCATTTGGTAGCCATCTCCGCCTTCCACTCTCCAGAGAATGGCAGATCAGTGTTCTCCCATGAAATGACACCCTAGTTTCTCAAGGGGTTGGAAGGACTCTATCCTCAGGTTCGCAAACCAACTAACCCCCCCCCGCCTCCCACGGGACTTAAACCTGGTCCTGTTGAGACTTATGGGCCCTCCTTCAAGCTGTTAGCATCATGCTTCCTACTACTTTTCTCCTGGAAGGTCGCCTTCCTGGTGGCGATCACCTTGGCTAGAAGGGTCACTCAGATCAAGGCCCTTATGTCAGAATCACCTTACACATTTTTCTCCAAGGACAAGGTTCAACTGCGCCCCCATTCAGCTTCCTGCCAAGGGTGATGGCACAATTCCACAACAACAAGGTGTCTTCTTCCCAAAAGCTCTTAGGAATGACGGCTTCATGTGTTGGACATTAGGCGGGCCCTTGCCTTTTGTATTGAGAGGACTAAGCCCTTCCAGAAATCCACACAGCTCTTTGTAGCAATAGCGGAAACGATGTGAGGGCTACTTGTGTCAACCCAAAAAATTTCTCATCCTGGATAACTGCCTGTATTCAGGCTTGCTATGAGCAGGCGACCATCCCACCTCCAGCCATCGTGACCATTCATTCCACAAGAGCCCAGGCTCCATCAGCAGCATTCCTCGCACAGGTACCAATTCAGGACATCTGCAGAGCCCCCATACCTTCACGTCCCACTACACCATCACCCAACAGGCCCAAGGTAAGGGCGACGGATTCTTCCTAAAAGTGGGGGGGCACAAGGTCTCTCGGGCCCCTTCACCTGCCCAGGGTGGGGAGGGCCAAGAGCAGCTCCCGGCCTGTCTCTCCAGCCCCCAGGCCTACCACCCAGGGCAGGTGGAGGGTCCATAGCTTTCCACAGTTGCCCATGAGGATGTTACTCTGACCCAGCTCCGGCTTCCAGCCTAGCCTGGAGGTGGGTCCTCAGAGGCTGAAGATCCACAGCTGGGCCATGGTAAGAGCTGCCTGAGCAGCTGTGGGGAGTCACGGACCCTATACCTGCCCTGGACGGGGGGCCTGAGTGGTGGGGACACAGGCTGGGGGCTGCTCTTGTCCCCCCTGCCCTGGGCAGATGGAGGGCCTGCAGCTCCCCATAGCTCCCCGGGCCAGGTTCCAGCTTTGGGGAGGAAGAGGAGGCACTGGGAGGCAGGCCCATGATGAAAAGTGGATGAGCCAGGCCCGTCCACTTTCAAAAGTGGGAGGGCCATGGTCCCCTGGCCTCCCCCATTCTGGCGCCCCTGGCCCAAGACGATGCCAATTTTGGGAGAAGAGTGTTGCAGTCAGCACATTCATGAACTTTGAGCCCACTTCCTGGGGTACTTCTTGAAATGGACATGAGCAAGCACTTGAAGAAGAAAAAACAGTTACCTACCTTTCAAAACTCTTGTTCTTTGAGATGTGTTGGTCCTGTCCGTTTCATGACCCACTCTCCTCCCCCTCTGTCAGAGTTACTGGCAAGAAGGAACTGAGATGGCATAGGGCCATTGGTGCTTCTTATATCGGTGCATACACATGCGGCTCCAGAGGGTGCCAGAGCCAGCCCAACAGATACCACTAAGGGAAAAATCTCTGGCAACAGTGCATGTGGCATGCACACACCTAGCACGGAATGGACATGAGCAACACATCTCGAAGAACAACAGTTATGAAAGGTAACTAACTGCTTTTTCTGTTTTTAAACCCTTATTACTCTTTGAGGCTACAAACTATACCTGTCATTCCAGTTTTTCCTTCCCAGTTTTCTGGTACAAAAAATTTGCCTGGCTAAGGCATTTGGAAGTTTCTTGCAGAGTACAATAACAAATGAATCAAATAAAATGAAGACTAGTGTAAACCAGATGTGAACTAGAATGAGGTTGGGAATCGACTATCTGCTTGTGGACCTATTAGTCTTGCTGACCTAAAACAACCCTCTCCTCGGTCCTGGGCAGGCTCGCTCAGTGCCTTTGCATAACAGAACTGTAGAGTTTCTTCTATTGTTTAGGCTATGAACGGGGAACTGCGGTTGATTCCCCTGGTTATCTTTGTAAATTCTAAATTGTAATATCACAGCTGCAACAACTCACCACATTTATTTTTTCTTCTGAGCTTGTGATGTTTTTCTTAGCACTGGAAATATTAGCTCATTTATCATGAGCTAATATCATAATTTTGAATCTATATGCATATTCTATTGTTTATATGTAATGTGATAGCTCTGTGTTGTGAAGATCAGGTTCACATCTGAGCTTCCCCAGAGTTGAGGGGAGTTCAGATGCAGGGTGTTTGTTCAGATCTCTCTCTCTTTATCCTTCCTCCCCTACATAATGTAGCATGTGTTTAACTGTAATTAGAAACAAAGGAAACAAAATTGAACATAATGAGACATTTAAAATCCATTAAAAGGTCTGCACTGGAAATGGTATGTGAGCTTTGAAAGCTATTCTTAGAAGCAGAATTTAGGTGCAGTTCAGTTGTTGTTCCACACAGTGTCACAGTTGGTCTTTACGTCTTTCTTTCTGGTTGTAGATGAAGGTATTTACAAAGCTGGTGAAAAACGGTCTGAAACGTGGGGGGCAACGGAAATCCAGGAAGATGAAGACACTCAAGTAGAGGTTCCAGTAGATCAGGTAATCTTTAAGCTTTGAACAAATGACTAATGTGGAAAACAAATCTTGTGTTTTTCTTTTGCCGCTTCCCTTGATGCCTGCTGCATTTTTTTTTTTTTTTACAGGGTTCATTGGTACAGCATTGTGTACAAGGTTGCACTGCTTTTGAATACATTCCCTTTTCTTGAATGCTTTTTGAGTCCCAGTTATTTGTTCCTGTCAAGAGATGAGCCTCTCCAGCATGTTCCCTTGTGGCCCTGCCTGCACATGTTCTTTTAACCAATTACCAGACTTAGGTTAGACCTCTTTGTGGGGTCTAATTTATTAAATCTTTCTGTAAAAGGTGACTTACTTTGTTAGTTATCCTGGTCACCCCACTCTGCTGCTTCATCATGGTTCAGGAGACAACCCCATCCCTGACTGTCTTCTCTATCAATAACCCCCAGGTCTCTTTTATTCATATATATAAAAATAGGCCCTTTAAAACCTTAATGGGCCAAATAACATGGTGGGATGGGTTGACCACTAGGCACCACTGCCCCTAAGAGGGCACACGACCCCATCATAGTTTCCTTTGTGTCAGTGCAAAGTCCTTGCACTCCCAAAATCTATTCAAATACCCCCTGAGTCTTCAGACAATGTTTACTGTAAAAAGAAGCCCCTGTCCTGAGGTGAAGTATCACAGTATTGTTTCCAGAAACTGTGCCCCCAATCTCCTTATTTGCACCTTGTCTACATTTGAAAGGGTTTGCCAGTAGAGCTGTACTGGTAGAGTTTTACAAGCAACCCCACTAGTGGAGAAGCAGCTGATACTGGAAAGGGGTTATTTCGCTGGCATAGCTTAAACTAGTTCCCAAAGGGAATAAGCTGTACCAGCAAAAAAGAGTTTTAAAGTGTAGACCATCCCTCAAGATGCCTAGAAAACTTCAGTAGTTTACTAAGACTGAGGAAGGGTGAATAAAGGGGATCTGCTGGTCTCCACCCACCCACTCCGGAAAGCTTCTTGGGAAGTACCTGCCATTTGATACCATCTGGTATATTTCAAAAGACAAAACAATCACTCCTGTGTAATATTTTGACATTCAACATTTTTTTAACTGTAATTTATGTCTCCCTTGCATTTGTTCTTCCTCCTTTCCCTTCCTTAGCCCTACTTTTCTTTCTCTTGCATGTCTTTGGTATCCTTTTTCTCTTCCTTCATCTTCTTCATTTTTCCTTGCATTGTGTTCTCTTCCTCCATGTTTTCAGTCTCTCTCCCCTCCCCCTTTCTTAAGCCCTCAACTCTCCCACTATTACTCTCTTAATATAACACTTCAATCCTTCCCTAAACTCCCAAATCTATTCCTCTGGCTCACCCACAAAAACTACAGAGGTTGTTCTACGTTACAGTGATCTTGATTAAGACACCTATAGACCACTAGCCTAGACTATCCAGACCACAGTATGTTCTAGCCATAATGCTTTTCACCATATTGCTGAAGAAAGGCAGAATTGGGCTGTTCCAGCCTTTTGCTAGCAGGTGGAGCCCTGCATTGTCAGAAGGATTCCTTAGTGTGTATATCCACCTGGGTTCCGGTCCCTCTGTGCCAGCGGAGCAGTATAAAGGGGCGATTAATAACGCTGTTAAACAATAGAATACTATTTATATAAATATTAGGATGTTTTCCACATTTTCCACATTTTCAAATATATTGATTTCAATTACAACACATAATACAAAGTGTACTGTGCTCACTTTATATTTTTATTATAAATATTTGTACAGTAAATAAAATAGTATTTTTCAGTTCCCCTAAGTACTGTAGTGAATCTCTTTATCATAAAAGTTGAACTTACAAATGTAGAATTACGTACAAAAAAACCTGCATTCAAAAATAAAACAATGTAAAACTTTAGAGCCCACAAGTCCACTCAGACCTACTTTTTTGTTCAGCCAATCACTGAGACAAACAAGTTTGTTTACATTTACAGGAGATAATGCTGCCCACTTATGGTTTACAGTGTCACCTGAAAATGAAAACAGGCATTCTCATGGCACTGTTGTAGCTGGCGTCGCAAGATATTTACGTGCCAGATGTGCTAAAGATTCATATGTCCCCTCATGCTTCAACCACCATTTCAGAGGACATGCTTCCATGCTGATGGGTTCTGCTTGATAACGATCCAAAGCAGTGCAGACTGACGCATGTTCATTTTCATCATTTGAGTCAGATGTCACTGGCAGAAGATTGATTTTCTTTTTTGGTAGTTTGGGTTCTGTAGTTTCCGCATGGGAATGTTGCTCTTTTAAGACTTCTGAAAGCATGCTCCACACCCTGTCCTGATCAGATTTTGGAAGGTACTTCAGATTCTAAAACCTTTGGTCGAGTGCTGTAGCTATTTTTAGAAATCTCACATTAGTACCTTCTTTGTGTTTTATCAAATTTTCAGTGAAAGTGTTCTTAAAACAAACAACATGTGTTGGATCATCATCCAAGACTGCTATAACATGAAATATATGGCAGAATATGGGTAAAACAGAGCAGGGGACACTTCTCCGCCAAGAAGTTCAGTCACAAATTTAATTAACGCATTATTTTTTTAATGAGCGTCATCAGCATGGAAGCATGTTCTCTGGAATGGTGGACAAAGCATGAAGGGGCATACAAATGTTTAGAATATCTGGCACGTAAATACCTTGCAATTCCAGCTACAAAAGTGCCATGCAAACGTCTGTTCTCACTTTCAGGTGACGTAAATAAGAAGCGGGCAGCATTATCTCCTGTAAAGGTAAACAAACTTGTTTCTTTTAGCGATTGGCTGAACAAGAAGTAAGACTGAGTGGACCTGTAGGTTCTGAAGTTTTACATGGTTTTGAGTTCAGTTATGTTAGAAAATGTACATTAGTAAGTTGCGCTTTCATGATAAAGAGATTGTACTATGGTACTGGTATGAGGTGAATTAAATATAATTTCTTTTGTTTATCATTTGTACAGTGCAAATATTTGTAATAAAAATAAAGTGAGTACTGCACATTTTGTATCTATGTTGTAAAATTGAAATCAATATTTGAAAATGTAGAAAAACGTCCAAAATATTTAATAAATTTCAATTGGTATTCTATTGTTTAACAGAGCGATTAAAACTGCGATTAATCACGAATAACTTTTTTTAGTTAATCATGTGAGTTAACCGCGATTAATCAACATCTGTAGTTTTTAGCATAAGGGACTGTTTGTCTTTGATATGTTTGCCCTCCTTTGATTAGCCACCTAACATAGTATTTCTAATCTTTGCTGGAGAATAATGAATAACATTGACTTGGTAGGGGTTTCAGACTAACAATTATCTCTGCATGTTTTGGGAGTCAACCATTTTTAATAATATCTGATTGTCATTTCAATGCCCAAGAATAATGATTAGTATGAACCTACAAACAGAGGAGTGAAATCAAACCACTTATTAACACATATTTGTGAATCTTTATTGTTATCATTATGTAACCAGTTCTGTCAGAAAGCCTGGTCTGGTTGTGCTTACTTATCTAGAGGCTAATTTTCTAAATTTTGTTTGACTCAGATAAAAGAACACTAGGCCTTTTGATTAATTCTCAAACACAGTGTACAAAAAGGTAAAGGTGTTTTGGGGAAGATAAATGGAGGATTTATGTTATACAGTGTAGTAATTTCAGTATAGGCATTGCTAGTATACCAAAATACCTAGCTGCCACAGAGAATATTAAGAACAGCATCGTTTCTATCAGAAAAAGGAACAGACTCGCCACACCTCCTTTGTTTTGTGCTGCTTTTGTAAGTGGGGTCACTCCTGGTGATTTTCTGCTGGAAGCATTGCTGGACTATCCTGCTGCCATTGTTACTGAGGAAAGGTCTCCGAGAGGCATGAATTCTATATTATGCTCTAAAAGTAGCAAGAGTTTGCTTCATCCTGCTGTCTGATGTAAGGAATTCCACAGCCAAGGTCCTTCCACTGAAAATACCCTGCCACAGCCTCGAGAGTTTCACCTGGGCCACCATCAGCCTCCCTGTTAGTTGTATCTATCATTGTTGAGAGAGAAGCAGCCTTTGTGATAGAGTTAGGCCGCTGTGAATACTACTGTTAGGATAGAACAACGCCTCATGTCCCGTCTAGTTCATCTGTGTTTCTTGTGGCAGCCTGAATTATCCTGTCTTGGTCTTGGCTTGCTAATAGTAAATTAGTGAGATCATCATTCCATTTACTGACTTCCACAGAGGCTTCCTATGGGCATTTTGGAGTGTTTGACAGCAATGCATTCAGTCATCAGGAACTGTCTTGTTCTAATGTTCATGTTGAATTTATTGCTTGTGAAAGGTGCCAACTTGACAGCACTGAAGATTGAAATCTTACTTATCCCCTATACTGGTACAGCACAAGCAGCAGCTCTGCAAGCTTTTGCATACAGTCCTGCCAGTGTGCCTCAGCACAACCTGATGGGGCCCTTCTTTAGGGATGAAAGAATAGTTTATTCTCCATTGCCAGTTTAGCATGTGGTCTGTCTGCTGAGGTTGCCAACAAGTGTTAATCATGCTGATGACTTTTGTAACACAAGGAACCTGTTTGAGACCTTTGCAAAGGTCACCGTACAGCCATCAGATGCGAACAACTTTCAGTCACTACCAACTTGGGCTGGAAATTGGCATCACATTTGATAACTAGTATCCTTCCCCCCCCCCCCCCATTCCCTCCCCCCACGCACATACACCACCCATGAAGAATCTTCTGATTCCATACTTTACAAGGAAAAAGCCAAAATTCACACTCCCCACTCTTCGCCTCTGATCAAACGTCAGTGGATGTATTTGTAACTTTAAAACAATATGTATATTCTCTTAGGGCCCAATATTGCAAGGGACTAGGTACGTCTCAGATCCCAATGCTCCCAAACCAAGGCATTCAGCACCACTTGGAAGCACTCATCACCTTGCAGGGTTAGACCCTTATTGATCATCTTCAACAGTTTTAAACTGCGCTGGAAAGGTTTTCTGTTCACCTTGGCTGCTGCACTGTTGCCTTATGTACCAGGAATATGGGACAAAATGCACCACCAGTACTGTCCTTTATGCATGGGACGCTACTATATATGCACCAACTTTTCATTAGAATGCTGGGACTTCAGATAACGCCACCATGTTCTCCAGCCACCAGAAATGAAGTGGTTAAGATGCTGTTTACTTGAGCCTTCTTCTCTGTTTTACCATTTATAGCATACAGTTGAACAAATGCCAGATTAGCCATTGACTAAATGTAGTGTGAGATCAGCTAGATGCACGCTTATATACTGTGCTGCAAAATGTTGACTTCCAGATGAGTGCATTAAAATGGCTGCCTTTATTTTATTGTAGGCTAGATGCCAGTGGTAATTGAAAATCAAGTAGGAAAAAACAGTGTTTCCCTTAAACGGCACATCTCCTCTGTTTTACATTCGAAGCCAAGAGTGGAGGTTCCAAATACAAAATGCACGGTGGCTTTGTGTGGAATACAGGCTTTCTCCAGCTTCACACTTCTCTGTTTGCATCACTATGCCAATGTCAGTGGGAGTTGGGGACATGCTATGAAATCAGTTGGACAAAGGGGTGGGAAAAACAGTTTATAGTGTTTTCACTTCTCAGTGATGGGGAACAAAATAGTAGGGGCTTCGTCAGGTAAACTTGAAATACTAATCTAATGTGTGAACACGCGGGTGGTGTTTTAAATGTCCCTATTATTATTATTATTATTACTGTTAACTTTCTGACAGAAGAGTTTAGATAAACCCTCTTCATATTTTAATGCTGCTATTATTTGATATATTTAAAACATACTAATACAATGTTTTGTTAAAAACAGTAAAGGAAATCTCCCCTATTTTTTTTTCCTTTCCATAAGCAGAAAGAATCTGGCTCTTAGAGGAGGTAAAACAGTGGGAACTAGGCAGTATATCAAATTAACTGTTGTAGTGTCCCAAGATAGGAACCAGGAGATGCTGCCAGTTACTCTTTTGTGCTCTCGTAAATTAGGCAGTGTCCCCAGCAAGTGACTCCAGCTCCAGTTTTAAGCCAGGAAGTGGAAGTAGGAGCTGGGGACCAGATACTCAAATGTATTTAGGTGCTGAACTCCTATTGAAATCAATGGGTCTTAGATGCCTAAATACCTAAGAGGATATGGGCCTGGGAGACTCTACCTGCACTTTAAAAATAATATAAAAAAATCTGATTGGGATGTTACAGTTTTTTGGTAGCTCCTATGTGTAAAATGTGGTAGCGGTGATACAGACACTGGCTTAATTTAAATGTAAATAATTGGGAACACATCCAAAAGATTTCCCTGATGTGTGTGCACTTTGTTCTCCCCTGCTCCTCCCACATCATTGTAAAGGTTTCATGAGGTGACTATGTTGGATGCTAACAGAGTTGGAATCTTTGCTACCCAACCAACCTGCTTTGCAAATACAGATTTGGCTTTTTATTAATGCTCTCTTGATGCCACCGATGACTTTACATTTTCTGGAGATGTGATGGGACCTGAAAGTCTTAACTCACTGAAGTATCGCTTGTGTAGTCAGAGTATGTCATAAGTGATAGAAGCATTGCACCTTTCATTCACTGTTTTAGATATAAAGCAGAAGTTTTGGGATGAAGACCTGAATTTCACCCTGGTGAAGAGTATGCAAAATTTCTCTCCCCGTTGCCAAAGGCAAAAACAGTTACGTTTGCGTTGATTCAGAGCTGCCAACCTGTTTTAAGACTGAGACATCCCTCGATTATAAAGGCCAGATCTTTTCATGAGAAAAAAATTCATATTACATCAGTTCCTTCCTGTCCTATAAAATCAGCAAGCTTCTCAAAATGGCATTTAGAAAGATTACAGGCAAGAGATCATGCACGAGCCTCAAAATTAATTAGAACAAGCGATGATGTGTTCAAATAAAAACCACCACTTAGATCTTCTGTTTACTGATTACTGGGCAGGTCAGTGTCTAATAAAGGGTTCTTTCTTCTCTTGCTGTTTGTTTTTTTCAGATCCATTGACTTATACCCTCAGGACTTGAGAGAGAGAGAACATGTAACTGTCTTTTGATTGGTTGCTGCTTAGAACAGATTTTCTGTTGGCTCAGGTGGTAGAGGCCTGTGATTTTTTTTTTTTTTTTTTTTTTTTTTTAAAGCTGTTTGACAAGGATTCCAGCCCTGGATTTGTGTGCGCATGTGATTTTATTATTGAGAGGTGGTAACTTCTCCAAAGTTAAGATCGCAGCTACAGTCCTATTATAAAATTGATTTTGATTTCCCCTTTCTAGTGTGCTCCCAACCCCCCCCCCACCCACCGAAAAAAATCCAGAAAAATCCTCAGACTTTCAAATGTTTAGGTTTAATTTTCATTGCCTGTTGAATACTTTTTGAAAGCTGTATGATTAATGTCAAACAAATATTTGTTGAGACTTCAAAATAGCTCCTTTTGAATTGTTTGCCAGCTGTCTAACGTTTCATTGTCCCTTCGTCTGCCCAATAAATCACATCGATTCACAAAATCTGAAATGTAGATGTTTTAACACGGACTCAAACGGTCACTAATTAAAAACAGACATGATTCTCTGTCAGTGAAACAGATGGAGGAAAAAATGTCGTTGACTTGTGTACTAATGTGGCTACTTCTCAAATGTGAAAGAACTCCAGGATCTGGTAAAATGATTCTTCCTCCATTCCTTACCAAAATGGCCTATTGGCTTAGGGGGGATGCGCAGAGATCCCTTTTCCATGTAACTGAGGAAGAGAGGTTGAAAGCCTGATTTTTTTGCAGTGGTGCTGAGCACTCCTGCTCCTGCTAACTGCAATTGGACTTGTGGGGGCTGAGCATTTATGAAAATCCAGCCCTAAATGCTTAGATACTGATATCAGTATAACAAAATCATATATAAAAACACACCCAAATGGCTCAGTGTTTCAAGTTATTGGCTTCATGATGGTAAACACATATTTTTATACTGAGTAAGAACAGCATACTTATTATGTGGGAAGTGTAAGACCGAGTCCTTAATGTTTATTTCCTTGCTTTTAAGTGCTTGGGTTTTGTAAGTGATGTTGTCACTTAGCAACCCTAACTGGATTTGGAACAAAGTGTTTTTGCTTTTGGAATATATGCAACATATCTATAAAGCACTATTCATTGGGTAATAGTAGTTATATTTTAAAGGTGGTTGTTGTCTCAAAGCTAAGTGAGCCTGATGTTGTGTTCATGAGATCTGCATGCCATGCTATTTATGACCACTAAGATTTTGTTGCCTACTTCATTGTCTGTGACCATTGTCTGAGTAAACATTTGGAAATGGTTTCAGCAAAGCAAAATTACAATTGACATTAAAATGGATTCTACTTGGTATTTAAAAATGTATTTTTCCCATATAAAATATCTACCTTGAAAAGAATTTCTATGATGTTGGTCTCTGTAATATATTAATAGCAGCCATGCACTAACCAAATGATTGGAAGTAAAATGCCTCACTGTCTTTGTGATTTATTGCTTTTTGGCATTTTGATGGCACTTGGTAACCATAGCTCTTAATGAATGGTAGCATAATGAATGCAGTTAGAATACCTCCTCCTTTTTAAGCTCCTTTGCCAACATTCAAAATACTACCAAGCAATCGTACTTCTTGAATGTGAACTGAAATTTACTCCTGCGCTACATTAAGCTGCTGTTAGACCACCATGGGCCTGATTTGTAAACCAGGGGCCAGATCTTCAGCCAGTGTAAACTGACATAGCACTGTTAATGTCAGTGGATCTACATTGTTTCAGACCAGATGAGAATCTGGCCTTAAGTCTTTTTTGGTAGGCACAGTTTTTCATTGACAATTCATTAAGAGCGTAGAATTGTGCCCATAAAAATGGAAGCCTGGTCTGAAAATCAGGCCTTGTAATTCTCTAAGCTATGTGCAATAAAACTAGTGAATTGTGAAAATGTTACTTTAAAAACAGATAAGCTCACTTAATTTTAAAATTTCTGCACTATTTGTGATACATCTTTCCTCTTTCTTGCCATCAGACAAAAGGAAAACTCCTTACTGTGAGTTGCTATTACTCTAGGAGGCAAAAGAAAGGTCAGCTATACCCACTATTAAAGGCAGAGCCCTATCCCTTTCACGTCAGTCCCTTCAACACCTTAAGTATGTTATTCAGTCCTCTTTCCTCACCCCTTTCTAACTTTTTTTGGTGTGGGTTTGGTGCTTGTTAAAGATACTGTATTGATATCTCTGGAGGCTCAGTTCCTCTGCTTATCAAGGTACCTCAAACAGGTACCTTATGGGGAGTAGCAGTGAAAGTTTCCCCAAGATGCTCTATCAATATGCTCTAATTCTCACCTGAAGGGACTAGAGGGTAGTTGTCTCCTTACGTGTTCAATCCTTCGCAGTTTCAGCAAAGGTCGAGAAGGGTGCCAGTTGTGCTTGTGTTATTTTGTGATGTGGACGCCTGTCCACGGGGAAAACAACACCAGCAAACTCATTTTGCATAGGCCACTGGTTGGCTACCAGTTGGTATTCACTCTTAGCCACTGTTGATCACAGCTGACTCTACTTGCATTCTCATGAGGGGTGAGGCAGCCCTTTTGGCCTTTCTGCTGTGTAACACTGGTTTTACTCAGTTGTCTCTTGGGGTACGTCTACGCTGCAGCTGGGAGTTGAAATTTCCAGCTTGGATAGATGTGCACATGCTAGCTGTGTTTGAGCTAGTATGCTAAAAATAGCCATGTAACTGCCACACTGCAGGCAGACTAGCTGCCAGAGTACTTACCTATGGTCCTGGGCAGGATTGTACTGTGGTGGCTAGCTTGTGCCACCACGAAGACTGTCACAGCTACACTGCTATTTTTAGTGTGTTAGCTCAGTCAAAGGTAGCATCTGTGCATCTCCCTGAGCTGGAAATTACACCTCCAGCTGCCGTGTAGACCGACCCTTAAGCACTGGTAGAGCCAGTACTGAGAGTCCTGTTCATCTGTGATATACACTAGCAAGTAAGTCATGCTTCTGGCTCAATCACTCATTACAGGTTAGGACAACTAATTGACTGTCTGGATTTGAAGTGTATTGAACCCTTGTGGAGTCTGTGGAACTACTTTGCCCCTCTTAACCATGCATTGTGCTTATTGACACAGCTTCCACTAAGTGAAAAGATTGCCACTCTTTCTGATGTGGGTCGGATAGTCCCAATTTTAATGGCTCTATGCTGCTTCCTGCAAGCCAAGGTACTGACTGTAAGCCCCATTGTGTTCCACTCAGATGAAAGGGTCCGCCTGCCCAGGTCCAGTGGTCGGGATTAGGGCCCTCATCTGTGCCAAAGTTAAAGCCCTCAATAAATGTTGGGCTCCCAGACATAGCACTGCAGCATTTTGACAGGGGTAGCATTGCGTCTCGTTGCAGCTGGGTTTCACATTGATGCAGCATCACACATTGTGCAAACACCAATATTGATGGCCAGCGTTGTGGCACTGAGGCATCACTTTGTCCACAAAAACGGTCCATGGGAATGCTATATGTTGGTTATTTTGAAGATTGGAGCTAATCACCAGTGAGAGGCTGGCAGGTAAAACTAAGGGGGCAGGCTCAGGGGAGAATTCTAAGGTAGGTGTGGAAGGCACAAGAAATCTCAAAGCCAGAAAATAAATGCACCAAAGAAGCAACTACACAATAAAACTGTCATAACTATAAAGGGAAGGGTAACAGCCCTCCTGTGTACAATACTATAAAATCCCTCCTGGCCAGAGACACAAAAATCCTTTTACCTGTAAAGAGTTAAGAAGCTCCGGTAACTTGGCTGACACCTGACCCAAAGGACCAATAAGGGGACAAGATACTTTCAAATCTTGGTGGGGGGGAAGGCTTTTGTTTGTGCTCTTTGTTTTGGGGGTTATTAGCTCTTGGGACTAAGAGGGACCAGACATCAATCCATGCTCTCCAAATCTTCTGAACAAGTCTCTCATATTTCAAACTTGTAAGTAACAGCCAGGCAAGGCGTGTTAGGTTTATCTTTGTTTTCTCAACTTGAAAATGTACCTTTTGCTAGAGGGTTTACCTCTGTTTGCTGTAACTTTGAACTTAAGGCTAGAGGGGGTTCCTCTGGGCTCTTTGAATCTGATTACCCTGTAAAGTTATTTTCCATCCTGATTTTACAGAGATGATTTTTTACCTTTCTTTCTTTAATTAAAAGCCTTCTTTTTAAGAACCGGATTGATTTTTCCTTGTTTTAAGATCCAAGGGGATTGGATCTGGACTCACCAGGAATTAGTAGGGGGAAAGGGGCGGGGGGGAGAATGATTAATTCCTCCTTGTTTTAAGATCCAAGGGGTTTGGATTGGTGTTCACCAGGGAATTGGTGGAGGAGTCTCTCAAGGCTACCCAGGGAGGGAAAGGTTTTTTGGGGGAAGACAGAGTTTCCCAAATGACTCAAACTATTTGGGTGGTGGCAGCAAAAGCAGATCTAAGCTGGTAATTCAGTTTAGAAGTTCACATGCAGGTTCCCATATCTCTACTCTAAAGTTCAGAGTGGGGAAGAAACCTTGACAAAAACATAAGATGTTTCTGGCACTTCCAGTGTTATCAAGACCATGGCTAACTTTTGCAAATGAATCTATACTTTGTTAGGACGTAGTAGACATATTCTCAGCTGGTGTGAATCAGCATTGCTCCCTTGAAATGAATTGAGCGATGCTGATTTTAATCCAGCTGAGAATTATGGGTTGTAATGTCTTCCATAGGTACACAATGAACACTCACGTACACCTATGCACTAAGGACCTGCTCCAGAGCCCATTAAACTCTGTTGAAAGACTCCAATTGACTTTAATAGGCTTTAGATCGAGGCCTGATCCTGTCTGCATTCCCACATGTGTTAAAGTTTACTAATTCGCTGATGTTGGCTCAGTTTGGAGAACTGCTGCATCTGATGGCTGATCTGTCTGGGGGAAAAAGCAGTGTACATTGGTTGGTCGTTAATCCAGATAAAACTAACTCCCTGGCCATTGCCATCAAGCAGCTCCAGATTACAACCAGCTCACTATTAACCTATCTGAATGGGACATGGAGCAGGTGACCTCTGTCAAATATTTGGGTAGTGTCAGACAGTGCTGGAGAATGCTTGAAAGATGTGGGCACTTGTATAGCAGCAGCTGCTGCCATGTTTTGGGTATCAAGTTTGCTTCATGGGCATATTTAATGGCATCAAGCTTGCTATGAAGCTGCAGATACATAGAACTGCTGTTAGACCAACTCTTTTAAATGAAAAAGTGAAATGTGGGTGTAGAGGAGCGGACTCACCCCTGTGGCGCCTCCTGCTGGTGACTTCCAGGAATTAGCTCTTTCCAGCTCCAGAGCACCTTCTGCAGGCCGGTGATCTACCTGTCCTCTGGTCCCCGTGTCCCTCCCTGGACCCCGGTGCCCTTGTACCTGGGGTGCTGCCCCCTAGCAGTAACCCTTCAGTCTTAGGGTCTCCCCTCCCCAGGGAACCCCCACCCACTATTCCCACCTCACCTCAGTATAAGGCTACTGCCAGTCATCATCTAGCCCCACACCCTGGAGCAGACTGCAGTATCACCCTACTCATCATTGGCAAGGTTGGGTTTGGACCTGCTGCCTTGGCTTACCCCTGGGCTGCCCTCTGCAACCCCCAGTATCTTTGAGCCCAGTGCTAGGCCACAGCCTGGGGCTTTCCAGGCTGGAGCTCCCCAGCACTTCTGCCTTTCCCCAGTCCTGCTCCACTCAGGTACCCTGTCTCTAACTTCCTGTAGCCAGGCCCTTCTCTCTCTGAATGCAGAGAGAGACTGAGTCCTTGCGCCTGGCTCCCAGCCTTTATAGGGCCAGCTGGGCTCTGACTGGGGCATGGCCCAGCTGCAGCTGCTTCCCCAATCAGCCCAGGTCTTTCTTTCACAGCCTGCCAGCCCTCTCCCAGGGCTGGTTCCAACCCTATTAGGGCTGGAGCGGGTCACCACCCCGCTACAGTGGGCATTGAGGAAGACTGAATAATATTGGATTGATGTTTTCAGTTCTCATTGTCTGCATCAGCTGCTCCATACATAGTGGCAGGACAAGATCAGAAGTGAGGCTATCCAGAGCCCAAGAATATCACACATAGTATATCAGGAATAATGTCTAACTGGGTGGGTAACTTGGCCTTCAGTTTCCTGCCTACAGCCATCTACAGTAAACCTCAGAGTTACAAACATCAGAGTTACAAACTGACCTCATTTGGAACCAGAAGTACGCAATCAGGTAGCACCACACCCACACACACACCACAGCACTGTTATTAAACATAAACTATTTTTTTTAAAAAGGGGAGTTAGAGTTACGAACAGTCTCCATTCCTGAGGTGTTTGTAATTCTGAGGTTCTACTGTCACAGACTTATTGTGTACTGTAAGAGCTATTTTATATGTAGTTCTTTATATTTTAGAGCAGAAGTCCCCAAAAGGTGGGGTGTGCCTCCTGGGGGGGGTGCCAAAGAACATTTGGGGGGGAATGGTTCGGTCCTGGGCCAGCCCCCATGGGGGGCAGGAAAGTGTGCCACCCAGCTCTTCTCCTGCCCCCAGCTGTGGCCCTAGCCTCTGCCCCCTTATCCCAGTCCACGTCCCCCACTCCTGGCCTTGGCTATGGGGGCAGGGGGCGGACAGGGGTAAGGGAGGGTGTGAGGTAAAAAGTTTGGGGACCACTTTTTTAGACTTATGTACATCTTTGCATGGAACTAAGGTCAGTTTGCATAAATAATGCATGAGAAAAAAGGCCCTTTCCCTTGGGGATAATAAATTAAATGTACACTATAAACATCCTTAATTAGGTATTGCCAGCTTGAAAAATGATAAATGCACATCACTTTTCAGTTGTGTGCTGTAAACATGGCTAACTATATTTTTGTCCTTCGTAGTAACAGTGAATGCTGCAATGTACTTAAGTTTTAAAAAATATCCTAAGAGTCTTTCAGTCACTGTTAAAATATTTTGTTCACAATGATGGGATTTGTTTTTTCTTACCTTGTTTTGGAGCATTCCAATGCTTAACCAATATAGTTTAGATGTCCAATATAGTTCAGGCTAAATGAGATGTCACCTGAATGTTACCTATTGAAAGTATCTGAGAGTGTTGCACTGGCATTCAGTAAGTTTCTGGGCAGAGTTCAAGGTGTTGCTTTAGCCTCTAAACTCCTAAATAGTTTTAACCTCTGCCCCCCTAACTGATTTCCTAGTCCGTTAGGATCCTCTCTCTAGGATACTGCTGCAGTTGTAATGGTTAGATGCACTCAATATCCTATGAAGAGACAGTGTCTAAAGTAGACTAAGATCTAAATTATTTAGAGATCCACTGGTTAAAATCAACAAAGAGTCCTGTGGCACCTTATAGACTAACAAATGTATTGGAGCATAAGCTTTCATGGGTGAATACCCACTTCATCAGACGCATGTAATGGAAACTTCCAGAGGCAGGTATAAATATGCAGGCAAGAATCATTCTGGAGATAACGAGGTTAGTTCAATCAGGGAGGGTGAGGCCCTCTTCTAGCAGTTGAGGTGTGAACACCAAGGGAGGAGAAACTGCTTTTGTAGTTGGCTAGCCATTCACAGTCTTTGCTTAATCCTGAGCTGATGGTGTCAAATTTGCAAATGAACTGAAGTTCAGCAGTTTCTCTTTGAAGTCTGGTCCTGAAGTTTTTTTTGCTGTAGGATGGCTAGCAGTTATAGGGACAATTTGATGCTATCAGATAAAATAGAGTCATGAACATATGAGTAAGGAACATGTTGAGATCATTGTGCTTTAAAAGCCACCTTTTTGAGTCTTTGTCTAGCTAAAAAGCAACAGAGGGTCCTGTGGCACCTTTAAGACTAACAGAACCCTCTGTTGCTTTTTACAGATTCAGACTAACACGGCTACCCCTCTGATATTTGTCTAGCTAGTTAGACTACAATATAATATCACCAGCTACCAGAGATTCTGTGGCTCATTGCAGTAAAATGATATGTCCTATATGATATGATGTCAATGGAATATAATTGTATTATGGAGCTATATAAAGGCAAAACATTTGGATCAGGAGACCACTGATCATTTAATAACATTCTTATAATGCCTTTTATTTATACATGCTTAGCATTTTTTTGGCATGTTAGTGTTGTCAGCAGCAAGGTTAATAGATTTTTGTATGGCTTTTTAAAAATAGATTCTGCAGCAGTTATCATCTTATCGCAACAATTCACTAATGGCCATAACATTCCAAATATTCTTGGCTGAGTGAGAATCTTTTGAAATGTGCTAGTTGGCTTTAGATTCTGATGAAGTTCAATGGAAGAAGAGGGAGGCAGTCACCCCTTTCACTCATCTCTAGATCTGAATGGAAATAAAGGATGAAAATCTAAACAAAAATATCTAAGCCAGCTCTGCAGTGGGAACATTGTAGTTCATTGAATGGCAAGGTGATGCAAATACAATCTTTAAAACTCTTTTATTAAATGGTGTTACTTTATCAGTAATGAGGACTTGCTTGTCCTTCCTTCGGGCCCAGGGCAAGGTGCTGTTCCTCTGCCTTGTGACCTTTCTACACAAGAAACATTTTGGGGAAATTTCCCACTATTGCTAATACTGAATATAAACGAGACCTGTGTGTGTTTACACACAAACACAGAAAGGGTCAGGGAAGAGAGAGCTTTGCTTTAAAGTGGTTTTTGTATTGGTGGGAAAGGGTGAAAGGTGACTTTTTTATAGGCGATACAATGCAAAGAATTATAAATAAGACCCATGAAACCAGTGTCCTTGCAATGAATCAGATTGCCTGTTCCTTTCATGACCACCTGGCAGGTCATGACATCTCCTGATAAGAAACCCTGTCATGGGTTTTCCCCCGGGGTGCAACCTGGAACTGGGGTACCACTGAGCCCTCTGTTTTACCAGTCTGGGTTCCCTTTCACATTGTTACATTGTGACAAGCTGCAAAGCCCTCCAAGCTTGTCCTCACACAAACATCCATAGGCAGGGGCCACACCCAGCCATGTTCATGAATGCTCTACCAGCTACTTTCATGAACCAACAATAGCAAGGCTCCAGCCAAAATACCCCCCAGCTCCCAAGCCTAGGATCCCAGAGCTATAACGTTCTGAGCCTGACCAATATGAATTGATTACCCAATCCGCCCCTTCCTCAGTGTAGAGAGGACAATGCACCAGCCCCCGGTTCCTGAGCAGATTTCCCTTTGCACCTCAACCAAAGCACACTCTGTTTGTGTGGAGCTCCAGTTCATTTGCAAATTTGACACCATCAGATCAGGATTAAACAAAAACTGTGAATGGCTATCCAACTACAGAAACAGTTTCTCCTCCCTTGGTGTTCACACCTCAACTGCTAGCAGAGCACCTCACCCTCCCTGATTGAACTAACCTCGTTAACTCCACACTGATATATACCTGCCTCTGGAGATTTCCATTACTTGCATCTGAAGAAGTGAGGTTCTTACCCACGAAAGCTTATGCTCCCAGTACTTCTGTTAGTCTCAAAGGTGCCACAGGACCCTCTAAAAAGAAGAACAGGAGTACTTGTGGCACCTTAGAGACCCTCTGTTGCTTTTTACAGATTCAGACTAACACGGCTATCCCTCTGATATGGTGAATATGTAGTGCAGAGTGTCACAATCCTCCCTTACTAAATTGGGAGTGTTTGTTTAAATGAAGAATTTATTTGATATGCACAAAATTATATTTTGTTTATGCCAAAATAACACTTAAAACAGTGGGACCAGATTTTTCCAAAGTTCTCAATATGAACAGTTGGAGCCAGGGTTTTCAGAAGAACTCGGCTCCTGTGTAGGCACCTAAATTGACTTTTTAGCAGTGCTTAGCACCCAGTAGCTCCCACCATTCTCAGTGTGAGTGGTTGGGTGCTGGGCACTTCTGAAAATTGGGCCCATTGGTTTTCAAATTTGGAGCATGTGAATTGGAAGTAGATTTCTTATAAAATCTTGAAAATGTAGGTAAATGAATGCTCTCTATTAAACACTAAGTGTTCCCCACTTAAAGCTGTGCAGTATAGTGATTACCATAACCAGATCTGCCAGCAGTCTGGGACAGGCTATATGGTACCTCTGTTTTCAGGTTCTCTGGGGCATCTGCAGTTGGTAGATCTCATATGTTCAGAGGCCTTGTCCCTCCACAATGGCTCTGGGACTCCTGTCTACCTCCTTATCTCCTTAATGGAAATGGAGCCATGGAAGAGGTAGCACAGCCATGGACTGTTTTTGTTTCCTCAGTAATCTCTACAGGCTGAGGAGAGGGTGATGTGTATGCTTCCCAGCCCCTGCCTGTCCCACTCACTGTTCCTTCTCACCATGCAAATCCCAATCCTCAGCCCTCTAGAACGGGGAATATGGGATTGTGGAGTGGTTGGTCTCATACATTCCCACCCCCACAATACCTTCTGCCATCTTCCTCATGGTGTGAACAAACTGGACTTTTCCCCTTCTTCCCCCTGCTGATCTCTGTGGCATTGTCTATCCCAGGAGTTCTCAAACTGGGGGTCAGGACCTCTCAGGGGATCACGAGGTTATTACATGGGGGGGGTCGCGAACTGTCAGCCTCCACCCCAAACCGCGCGTTGCCTCCAGCATTTATAATGATGTTAAATATGTTAAAAAGTGTTTTTAATTTATAAGGGGGGCCACACACAGAGGCTTGCTATGTGAAAGGGATCACCAGTACAAAAGTTTGAGAACCACTGGTCTAGCCCTTAGTTAGAGAGAAGTGGCTGGGACACATGATTCTTGGGCTGATAATATATTTAGACCATTTATATCCATTATATCCATCTAATATATATAGGCCATGTATATAAATAACTTCCTTGTTGTAAATTAGTACAGCTATCCCTTTATGATGATGCAATTATGACTTAGGGGTCCACCATATTATTACATTGCTTGGGATGTTTTGATTAAAGATGTTTGAAAATGACATAACTCTGCTCTTGCTTTCATCAGAGGCCAGCAGAAACAGTAGATGAGGAAGAAAATGAAGAAGAGGGAGATGAGGGAGAAATGAACGGAGATCAGGGAGAGGAAATGGGGGAGGCCGTTAATGGAAATGTTCTCCAGAATGAGATAGAAGAAAATGAAGAGAAAATAAATGAGAATTATGAAGAGCAAGAGGAAGAGAATTTTGGACAGCTGGAGGAAGAGGGGCCTTTCCACTTAAATGGTGAAACTAATGAAGAAAATGGTGAGGAAATGGAGCAGTTTAATGACCACAATGATCTTCATCCTGAAGAAGAAACAAAAGCACCAGAGGACTTTGACAATCAAAGCCAGGTAAACAGCTTATTTTTTCAATTTTTTGTTTTAAAAAAAATAGATATCGCCTCATTCATTCCAGCACTAGCTTTCTGTACTGCAAATGTAGTCCAACTCAACCACGATGATGTTCTTGGAGTCTCATGGAGTTTCAACTTTCAGGAAAGCTATTTCCCCTCATTTACAACCCCTCTCATCTTCTGGCTACAACTGCAGAATTCTTTCTCCAACTGGCAAATAATGTATTTGTTGCTCCATCACTTTGACAGGTCTTTGTCCTGCCTTTGTGGGTAGGCAGGGTACTAGAAATACAAGACTCCTGCACTCTCAAGAAGAAATGGGTGATTGTATATTTCATTCTTCACTTCCTCTGTCGGACATAGCAGGGGGACAGTGGGATGTGCACAAGCATGTCTACTGGTTTAGGAAACCAGTGCCTTGTTTGTTTGGCTGAGTTGCCCTGCACAGAGGTTGTATTTAATAAGTGTTGCTGCCCTCATTTCATGGAAGTCTTATTGACAAGGAGGGGCATGCCACAAATTTAGGGAGAGGTGCCTGATGCTGTATCCTCCATTTGCTGATAGGAGAGGGTCTTCGACAGCAGGAAATGGAATCAGAAATGTCTGTGTCACGTGTGAACTACCCCAAGTGTTCGGTAACCTGAGCAGTGGATAGATTTCCTGAGATTACACGGTGCGTGGATTGTAAACTTAACATGGCACTCCCTGACTGGATTCCCCAGTGTCAGGGATAGGACAACTGGGGCCAGCTCTCTGATTGCATACCATTAAGAAGTGAAAGTTCCTGTACCTCCCATGATGCTCAGGATAGTCTCTGCCATATTTCTAAATTTGGGATTTATTCTGAGCCATTTGTATGACACACAAGGACATTTTCAAATAAAGATTACCAGACAGATATGCAACAACATTCTCATCAGAAGTAGGATTTATTATTTTCTGTGCTTCATATGTTGATGGAACAGTGTTGAGACTATGAGAGGGTTTATGTCACAAAGTGAGACTACATCTTTGGGAGGCTCAATTTAGAAGGGATGTTTGCTCAGATGGGGGTATAAACAGGAAAAATATTCTAATTTGAGCAAAGGTTCTGCTACTTTCACCTTTTTTCCTACTTATCCGTACCTAATGGGAGGACCCCATGTATAAGCTACCCAAGAATGTTATATTGGTGACTAGCTCTTATATATTTTTTCACTTGAAGAATTCTTAGTAGAAATTCTAGTGTAGACTACTTAATTATATATTTGTTGACATGCAATGAAGTCTATTACCTGCCAAGCTTAAAATATCTATTTTTGGTTCCTTTTTTCTCTAGATTGACTCTCATCTGGAAAAAACATCAAATCCAAGAGTAACTATCACCAGCCCACAAGAAAGTGAAAAAAATGACCAAACCAATGAGTATGCTGCTGTAGCATAGACTTTTTAAAAAGTAGATTAGCAGAAAATGAAGGATTGTAATATTTGTCATTTAAAGCATGTTGTTATCTGTGATTGATAATTTATAATGTGAAGATACAGTTGAGTACCACCTATTGAGTCTTGAAATGATAATGCCATATGGATTGACAGAGATAATGAATATCCTATTAAAAGGAAGACTGAATTATTTTCACAATATGTGACTTACTGATGAGATTTTAGGGGGGAAATTTAGGGGGTTTTGTTTAGAAATACTATAAATAAGTGAGCTATTCCTTCTTTGTTCTCAGATGATAGTACTAGAATCAACCCCATTTGTTAGTCTTCCAATGTGCTCCAAAAAAGCATTTGTTAGACATCAGAGTTTTTCAGCAATTTTGTTTAGAAAAGAATATTTTTGTGACTTCTAATGGAAAAATGTATAATGTTTTTCTTAGAATAATAAACAGCTAGAAATATGAGGTATACTTAATTTCCAGGCTTATAATTTAGAGGTAATGTGCCAGATTCTCCTCTTGGTGGAGTTCACCCACATAAAACTGGAGTCGAGAATCTATCCTAATTAGATGTACAAAACTGGATAGTGGCTTTCCAGTAAAGCAGCAGCATTTGTGGTGGTTTTGTTAATAAAAAGCACATATATAGCACCCTGAATAGAGCGGGGGAGAGAGAGAGACTTCAGTACTGCAACCTGATCCATGTACTCAGATCCCTGCTGCTGCAGAAAGACCCACTGACTTCAGTAGAACTCTGCACAGATGTAGGAAGTCTGCATGCACATAGAACCGTTTGCAGGATTTGGGCTATAGAGTAGAATTGGGCAACATTTTTCAGACGCATAATTTATTTGCCGAAAAATGCAGTTTTGCTTGACCACAAACTAGTCAAGAATTTGGCATGGATTTGCTGAATAGTTTCAGCCAAATTTTTTTTTTTGGCTGACTTAGGACCATTCACAAAATGGCTGGAGGAGGTGATGTTGACTAGAGCACTTACCTGTGACATGGGAGGCCTGTCTTCAATTCCTGCCTCTGCCTGTTGTGGAGCAGGGATTTGAAATCAGTCTCCCACATCGCAGGAGGGTGCCCGAGCCACTGGGCTGAAGGTTATAAGAGAACAAACACCACTGCTTCCTCCTCTAGCTCTTCTGTGTACCTCGCCCTTCATTTCCTTTGCTTCCAAAAGTGACTAGTGGAAACTAGGGCTGTCGATTAATCATAGTTAATTCACACGATTAACTCAAAAACTTAATCGCAGTTAATCACAGTTTTAATCACACTGTTATACAATAGAATACCAATTGAAATTTATTAAATTTTTGGGATGTTTCTCTACATTTTCATATATATTGTATTCTGTGTTATAATTGAAATCAAAGTGTATATTATTTTTATTACAAATATTTGCACTTTAAAAATGATAAACAAAATAAATAGTATTTTTCAGTTCACCTCATACAAGTATTGTAGTGCAATCTCTTTGTCGTGAATGTGCAACTAACAAATGTAGGGTTTGTACATAACTGCACTCAAAACCAAAACAAAGTAAAACTTCAGCGCCTACAAGTCCACTCATTCCTACTTCTTGTTCAGCCAATCGCTAAGACAAACAATTTTGTTCACATTTACAGGAGATAATGCTGCCTGCTTCTTATTTACAATGTCACCAGAAAGGGAGAACAGGCATTTGCATGGCACTTTTGTAGCTGGCATTGCAAGGTATTTACGTGCCAGATATGCTATACATTCATATGCCCCTTCATGCTTTGGCCACCATTCCAGAGGACGTGCTTCCATGCTGATGACACTCGTTAAAAAATAATGCATTAATTAAATATGTGACTGAACTCCTTGGGGGAGAATTGTATGTCCCCTGCTCTGTTTTACCCGCATTCTGCCATATATTTCATGTTATAGCAGTCTCGGATGATGACCCAGCACATGTTGTTCATTTTAAGAACACTTTCACTGCAGATTTCAAAAAATGCAAAGAAGATACCAATGTGAGATTTCCAAAGATAGCTACAGCACTTGATCCAAAGTTTAAGAATCTGAAGTGCCTTCCAAAATCTGAGAGGGACGAGGTGTGGAGCATGCTTTCAGAAGCCTTAAAAGAGCAACACTGTGATGTGGAAACTACAGAACCCGAACCACCAAAAAAGAAAATCAACCTTCTGCTGGTGGCATCTGACTCAGATAATGAAAATGAACATGTGTCTGTCCACACTGCTTTGGATTGTTATTGAGCAGAACCCATCATCAGCATGGATGCATGTCTCCTAAACTGATGGTTGAAGCATGAAGGGACATATGAATCTTTAGCGCATCTGGCACGTAAATATCTTGTGACGCCAGCTACAACAGTATCATGAGAACGCTGGTTCTCACTTTTGGGCGACATTGTAAACAAGAAGCGGGCAGCTTCTGAAATGTAAACTCCTGCAAATGTAAACAAACTTTTTTGTCTGAGCAATTGGCTGAACAGGACTGAGTGGACTTGCAGGTTTTAAAATTTTACATTGTTTTATTTTTGAATGCAGTTTTTTTTGTACATAATTCTACATTTGTAAGTTCAACTTTCATGATAAAGAGACTGCACTACAGTACTTGTATTAGGTGAATTGAAAAATACTATTTCTTTTATTTTTTTACAGTGCAAATACTTGTAATCAAAAATAAATATAAAGTGAGCATTGTACACTTTGTATTCTGTGTTGTAAATGAAATCAATATATTTGAAAATGTAGAAAATATCCAAAAATATTTAAATAAATTGTATTCTGTTTAACAGTGCGATTAATTACGCAATTAATCACGATTAATTTTTTTAATCGCACAATTAATTGTGATTAATTTTTTTAATTGCTTGACAGCCCTAGTGGAAACAAAACAAAATTTCTGTCAACTTTTGATTCACCTGAAATTTTCATCAGTTTCGGTTTAGCTTGAACTGAATCCTTTTTCTTTGAACTGCCAGCAAAACAAAAAATCAGTTATTCACCCAGCTTTACTATAAAGTAAGACAACTTCATTCAGATATAAACCCGTAAGCTAATATGTTCATTTTTCATGGAAAGTTTACCCAGTCACAATGTTAAATTTTAACTAACTTTTTACAACAAATATTAAGAGATTTTAAATCTCTGTAGTAGATTAATAGATTAATGGAAGAAAATTTAACTTCTGTTTTAGTTTTGAAAAATTGGATTGCAGCTGATTCATCAGCCAATGAGAAACTAATTTATAAATGAAAACACTGGCCCAGATCCTCTGCTACCATAACTCAGTTTAGCTCCACCGATGTCAACGGAGCCATCTCTGTTTACACCACTTGATGATCTGGCCCATTAGGTTTTTTTGCACAAAACTCTGCTATAAATGCTCTATGTTTTAATCCTGAGCATAGTTCTGAAAGTTTAAAAATGTTACTTCACCGGTCGTAGTAAGATGGTTCCAGATAAACTGAGGTTTCATTTGCACTAGTACGTAAGAGTATCATCCAGAATATTGGTTGTCTTTATTACGTGGATTCCCACTGTCTTTATTTCTTTTCTAAACTTCAACAGATAATGCCACTATGTTGCAAGTCATAGAAATGAAAATTTCTCTGATCTTAACCATATTTTAGCTAACTATAGATATGTGATAGAGGTGTCTTGGTTTTGATTTTGAGGGTTTTTTTTTTGTTAATGCTAACAAATTACTACTAAACACTCACTTTTTGTGGTTATCATGCAGTTAATTTTTTAAAGTTCATTCTAAGCTGCTGAAACAAACTTTAAAAAAATGTAAAAAAGCATTCACAGTAATTGAAAACCACCTAAACTGCTATATTTTCTCTAGCAGATATTTTGATATTTTCCCCCAATGGAAAAGTAATGTATGTTGACCCTCCAATATATCTCACAGTATTAGCAATATAGATATAAAAGGTGACATTAAAAACCAGAGGAACAAAGTATGTTCATGTTGCTAGCACTTGGGTCCCCAATTCAGCAAAGTCCTTACTATTTGCTTATGACCACCTTTATTCAGCAAAGCACATAGGCATGTCCTTAAGTGCTTTGCTGAAGTCCCAGTGACTTCAGTGGGACATAAGCACGTGTTTAAAGTTAAGCACTTGCTTAAATTATTTTATTTACATTTTAAGCAATGGTAAAAAAGACCTGTAGAAGAGCTCTAGGCACCCTGACAATTAATCTTCCAATAGTTAAACAGGAGCAAATTAACTAAATTCAACCAGTGTATCAGCTACCAAAAAACATCTGTATCTTCTCTGGGTACATATGCTCAACTTTCTGTAAAAACCCTAGCAAATAAATGGCTGTTGTAGCACACTTTGCTCAGTCAGAATTTGATCGTTCAGGTGCCTAGTTAGTATTAAGCACATGCCTAAGTGCTTTGCTGAATTGGGAACTAGGGCACTGATCATGGGACTGTCGTACCTATGTTGAGCCCCACAGAAGTCAATGGGATCCATGTGGTGTGGAGGTGCACCGCTTGTTACAAGATTAGGGTCTAGATGACCTAATAGGTACTTTCCATCTTCAGTACCTGTGATTTTTCCTAGTATTCCTAGGATCAACAAATAGCTAGCAAACCTGAAAACTTTAAAGGGACAGCTACAACTTGAAAAACATATTTGTGTGAAAACTTTGTATCTAAAAGTAGGTACATGGACATCCCGATAACAATATTTTCTCTTCTTTCTAGTTTGTTTATTTTGTGTATTTGGCAGCACGCTGTATAGTCAGTGGCATTGTTTCGCTGTACAGTCAGTGCCTCCCTGGCTTAAAATATGTTTATAAACATCAGTGGGAGAACATAAACCTTCATATTTTTTCAGGGTGTTTTTTTTTTAATTTCAGGACATGCTATTTAAAGGGTTAAACTGAATTTTGTTTTCAAATTAGTCAGTTTTAAAAAGTTCAAGTTGACAGTATATAGTTAACTCTAATGTAAGATTATTTCATTTATTGTCTGACAGCAGGCAATTTTCATTCATTCTTATAAATTTCTCTCTGTTGCTCACCTACAAAACATCTAAGCATACATTTCTTCAGGATAGCAAATAAGACTCTTTATAAAATAAAAATATAGGCATTTTCAGTATGTCATCTCCTGCAATGATACATAGTATCATTCAGAACATGAATGTTGTACCAGGTACTCTTTAATTTGCGGAGAAAGAATAAGCATAGTCTGTAACAGGTAGTTCTGATGACATCTCAGTAAAAGTGATAGATTTTATATCACTGAATCCTTGAGTGTGTGGCCTTATTAAGAGTTTTCCCTTTAAAATATTCAGTGGTGTAGGGATTACAGAAGTAGCTAAACTAAATTCCATGTTCCCCAAATGAGAATTGGGGAAACTCTGTTTTCCCTCGACCACACTACTGAAGATATTTCCTTTGGACACCAACATTTAGATATCACTGATCACTTTTGAAAAGCTTAGCTATTAGGAAAGGAGGCATCTCATTAGTGTGCTTATAAATGCACAGGTCAGGACAGGACTTTATTTTTGTTCTGCACAATTGGCATTCAACAAATAATAGCTGTTCACCAGGGATAGCCCAGGAAATTTTCAAATCAGTGGTGCCTTCCTAATCTGTATACATTCTAGGCTATTAAAGGAGGAGATGAAGCCACCAATGCAGCAAAGGATTTAAGCATGTGCTTAAGTCCCATGGAACTGCAGCATGCTCTCAAAGTTAATCACATGCCTAAGTATTATGATGAAACAGGTCTAAATAAAGTAAGTTCATATAAGGAAATGGAAATGCCTCCCCAATTTCAATGTATGAAAGTGAAGACAATTTAAAAAAAAATCCAATCTAAAATAAAGCTAAATAAATATTTCTTGTCTGTTAGCAGAAAAGAAATTACCCCTCCCCCCAAATGGCAGTCTGTACAAAATACTGAAAAAGAGTGTCGGCCCTGGGTATCTTAATGTCTGGCTCAAACACCCATTAAGATGGCCTTTAAAATTAGTCAGATACTAAATAAAGTAGCTTGAGAAATTTTATTATAATTATTTTACTATAGAAATTACTTATTTCATACACCACAACAGCAGTCTAGTGCACAGGAGGATTGGTGATATCCTGCTAGTGGCTGGCTAAGAACTCCACACACAGCTAGCCTGTGCTAAATATCACGTTTTTATTACTCATTTTCTCCCCAACGTGTCTGATTGTAGGCTGTTTAGGGATGGGGCTGTCACTTACGGTGTTTGTACAGCTGCTAGAACAATGGGTGAGGACTCTGGGCACTACTGCAATAGAACTGTTAAATAATCACAAGAGGAGCAATTAAATAGGAATACTGTTCATAGATGTATCATTTTGGGTGATTGAAATCCCGCTATGTAGCCTCTAGCCAAACAGCACTCTAGACATGCCAGTATACAGTAAAATCATTCACCTGCTTATGGGTTATTGTTTATGGGCATATCAGTGCATACATCAAATTTTGTACAGGTGTATACATAATGTGTGATTGAAGCTTTCTGTTACTTTGTTAATGGAAGGTAAGACGCTTCTGGTTTCAGGTGCTATTCCTTATACTTAGTACTGGTTCTAATGGTATTTCCTATTATATCTTACCTACTGAAAAGGGATTATACATATATTTAAAGTTTTAAGCACATGCTTCAGTGCTTTGCTGGATTGAGATCAGAACTCTTGAAAAATTGAGCCCTGAATGCAGAGGAAGAGAACAGCCTAGACCTGGCAGAGAAGCTGTCAATGGATGAGGAGCTCAGAAAGAGATGGTATGGGGCCGGAAAATTCTGGGAAATAATTAAAGCCTTTACAACTATAGGGTGTAGCTCTTTTAAACTGATTGAAGCCAACTCTTGGCATATCCTGTACTGTTGTTGTTATGGCACAGCTCCAGTGCTTATTTTGTGCTAGGGCTGAGCCCTGGCACCTCTAGGCTTGGCAGTTCATAGAGCTGGCACATCTGGGCTTGCTGCATCAGTTATCATAGAATATCAGGCTTGGAAGGGACCTTAGGAGAGTATCTAATCCAACCCCTGCTCAAAGCAGGACCAATCCCCAAATTGCCCCCTCAAGGATTGAACTCACAACCGTGGGTTTAACAGGCTGATGCTCAAACCACTGAGATAATCCTCCCCTTTATGAATGTAAAAAAATTGCTTGAGCCCCAGTACCTCTTTCATTACAAATTAAGCACTGAAGAGCTCCCCACTGGTTTCAAATCAGTGGTATGATGTGGCCTTGTCACAGGCCCAAGAACTCCCTCCCTCATTTTACTCTTAGGCCTTAATCCTGCAAAAATTTATGCACATGCATAACTGGGCACACTGGGTACCCCCATGGAAGTCAGTGCAAAAAGTTAAGAAGGTGCTTAATGGGCCCCAGGCCTTAATTTTCATCAGTTGTCCTTTGGTGTATGCTTGCAGGGATGTGGAGTATGCTTGGATCAGTTGTTTAAATTACTTCAGTAAGTGTAAAACAATCACAGGGGTTTAATGTGAACTTTCCTCTTTTCTAAAGAGAGAGGCTCCAAACCCCTATATATTTTTTTTATTTAACAGGCATTAAATAAAACATACTTTGCAAAACAAATATATAAATCAAATATTATATTGTAAAATGGTAGAATGCTTTTGTTAACAGAAAACACCTATTTATTTATAAAGAGAATTCTATGCCTTCATTCAGTTGTGTGTGGTTTTTTTCCCCCTTATCCTGTTGTAGACCCAACATTGTGAGGGAAACCAGAGGTACGTGAGGCAACCTGGAAGCGTGAAATTTGCTCAAAAGTTTGACTTCTTGAAGTCTATCATATTTTAACAGCTCAATGAAATACATCTGAAAGTTGCCTGAATATAAACAAAGGGGTGAACCCTGATACATTGAAGTCAATGGGATAGTTTGCATGTGTCATGGTTCATAAGATTGAACTCTATTTGAGGTAACCATCTGAAGACTGGAAATAGATGAAGAGTACCAAAATTGACGAGGACGTCATAGGTCACATCAGCAAATTGAGAAATAGTTATCTTTCCAGTGACCTTTGACACTAATAGTTGAGGAGTTCCAGTCTGACTCTGCAGTCCTTCAGAATCGATTCACATTGTCATGACTTTGAGACATAGAGATCAGAGGTCAAGCCAAAGGCTTTCAAAATTCTAAGGACAATTACATTTCCTAAGACACGTGGCATGACTTTCAACTCTTCATAGCATAGGGGGATTTTTTGCAGTTCTCCAAAGCTACATAATATACAATATAAGAGCACTTCAGTTTCACATGTGAAAATAAGCATTATTCCTCTTTCAGAAACAGTTCCCCTTTGTTGAAATAAAAAGTGTTGGAATTTAATACCTTCACCTGTGTGTAGAAACTGTACTAGGACAGGATACTAAAACAACACTCACTACACTTCTAAAAAAAATAATAATCAAGGTTAATAAACACTTTTTTCCTGTATAAAAGCAAGTAATTTAAAAAACCAGACAAACCCATGTTAAATGACTATGACCTAGTCAGAGGACCTGGTTCTACCACCACTGTCTGGTGTTCCAGCATGTGGAACAAAATCAAATCTGTAATGTGATAGGTTCTGACTGTTACCTTTAATGGGCCTTGGCTTTACGCTGGATACAATTGAATCCCAGTCACACAACAAATTTTAATCCTATTGTAACCAGGTCAGCATCCTTGGTTTAGTTGTAGTGCAAAATCACCTATTTGTGCCTTAACCCCTAATTTGATTCACCTCCCTGTCACAGGTCGAGCTGAATCATTAAGAGGAGCTCAGGGTATGGTTTTCCTCACAGATCAGGTGATTGCAAGCTACAGCAAGGCCTGTTGGGGAAGGGAGGGCAGAACTATAAAAAGAGCTCCCTTCACCTCAGCTGGAAATGGTCTTGGGGATGCTCCCTGGGATTCTTGTTGGCTCTCTGTGAGGGGACTGGGGATAGAGCTCAGGTGAGGCTTGGCTGATAGGTTAGGAAGGAAAATTAGAATAAGAGCCTGCTGGTGAGGCTCTGTAGGATAAGCTGAAGTAATGTGTGCAAGGGCCAGGGTTAAGGCCTAAGAAGTATGCAAACCAGAGTAGGAAGTAGCTCTGAGGGAATAGTGAAGTGTATGTCTGAGGCTGGAGCAGATGCCTTTGTTAGTACCTCAGGCCTGGAGCCCTGAGCAGAGGGGGGACATGTACCTGAGCTTCCTGAAAGAAGCAAGTTCTGCACCTGAGGGGAGGAAGATTCTCTGCAGAGCCCCAGCATGGAGACAAGAAAGAAGTGAGACTTTGGACTGTTTGGCCCAGATGAGATGGACTTTAACTTGACCAGAGGGTGATATTAAATTACCCTACCAGTTTGGGGAAGTCTCCAAAGGAGGGAAACTGAGATACAGCAAGGAAATAAAAGTATGGCCATGCAGCTAATGTCATAGGGGTAAGTAAAACCCGCTCCCTCTCCTGATCAGAGTACCCAGGTTTGTGAAGCCTTATTAACTTGCTACCAAATGTTTAAAATTTATTCGTACCTTTTCATATGTTTCCCTAGTGACATTTGCTCTCCCCTAATCAAAAGCTGGTTGTAAAGTTTCACTCAGGTTTACCCCATTATCCAGGGGCACAACTTCACTCCCATATAACCCCCTAAGCATCTCTGCAACTGTTCTCCCAGTTCTGTACTGGATAGGGTTACCATACGTCTGGATTTTCCCGGACATGTCCGGCTTTTGGGGGCTCAAATCCCCGTCCGGGGGGAAATCCCCAAAAGTCGGGCATGTCCGGGAAAATCGGGAGGGAGGGAGGGCTCGGCCGGGGCCTCTTTGGCTGGGGTCGGCGGTGCGGGGCCGGGGCCGGTGCGGGGCCAGGCCGGGGTCGCGGGGCCGGGGGCATGGTGCCGGGCCGGGAGCCGGGCCGGGCGCGCGGTGCCGGGCCAGGGTCCAGGGGCGCAGTGCCGGGCCGGGTGGGAAGCCGGGGGCGCGGGGCCGGGAAGCCAGTCGCGAGGCTGGGAGCCGGGCCGGGAACCGGTCGCGGGGCTGGGGTCGCCAGGCCGGGCCGGGGTCGCGGGGCCGGTCACCGGGCCAGGAGCCGGGGTCACGGGGCCGGGCTGCCGGGGGGTGCGCCGGGCCGCCAGGGGGTGCGCCGGGGGCCGGCAGTGCTGGGCGGGCCGGGGCCGGTCGGCCGGGGCCGGCACCCCAGGGCCCGAGCCGACCCAGGCTGGAGCCGCCGGGGGGCCAGCCTGGGCCACGCCTCCTCCCCCCACACTCCCCCTTACCTGCTTCAGGCTTCCCGCGAATCAAATGTTCGCGGGAAGCAGGGGAGGGGGCGGAGACTTTGGGGCAGGGGCGGGGCTGGGGGCGGGGCCGGGGCCCCGTGGAGTGTCCTCCATTTGGAGGCACAAAATATGGTAATCCTAGTACGGGAGCATGATGCCCAGGCTGCTCCATATTTCATCGAAGTTGGGGCTTCCTAGATGGAAGATTTCATCCCTCCCTGACCTCCAAGCACTTAATTTCTTTCAAGCATTAGACCACCACCCAACTTGTGAAATTAGAGGCCTGTTCTTCTTCCTGTAGTACTTGTTTCTCAAATCAGTGCACTGTGCTAGTTCTAACTCACTGGGCGACTTTCCTACTAACGGTCTACATGGGAGTCCTGCTATGAAAACAATTTCTGACCAGTGGAGAAACAGAAATTGTTCAAGGCCACTACTGTTCTTCAATACTCTTCATACCAGCCACGGTGTAGCACTACACAGCCAAGTTGTTTATTTTGTTTTAAAAAGATGATGGTTGGTTAGGTAGAAAATCCTGTTTAAAACTTCTTCTTTGAGGTGATTTTTAGCTTTCTGAAAGCCCATTTACTTACTATGCAAATGGAGCAAGTGTGTGGCAGAGGATCCTTCTTTCTCTAGTGCATTACTCAAAGCTTCACCACACTGACATCATAAAGCTTCACCACAAATCAGAAACTGGAACTTTGGCAACTTTTGGTGGCTGCACTTAGCACAAACACACATGGGAGCACACCTTATCTCTGTGCATGTGAAGGTATCCTCTCAACCTTGTGGCTCCTCTCCTCTAGCTGTTTTCACTGGTGCATATATTGCCATCATTAGCTTGATCTCTCTCCTACTGGTTCTGCCTCTGTTCTTGCACAGCTTGCCTGCCTCTACTGAGTGTTTTCATTCCACCGTGCACACAACTCAGTGGTCTCCAAACTTTTTTGATCGTGCACCCCATCAGTAAAAAATTTGAGCATGCAACCTCTACCACACCGGCTCTACCATTTTTGCAGAAGTGCAAAAAAACAAAACCAAAAAAGCCACTCGGACTCCTGCCCGAACTTACGAAGTGCCCCCCCCAAAAGCTCCTTCTGCTGCCCACCCCCAAGGATCCTCTTGCGTACCCCACTTTGGCGACCACTGGTCTAGCTAAATACTTTTGGATTCTGCTGCTAAACCTGTAATGGTATGAACCACTTTAGGACACCTTGAACACAGGAACACAATGATTCTGCTGGAGGGAGAATAAAGCTGGGATTTTCAAAGGAGTTCAAGAGACTTAGTTGCCCAACTCCTATTGCATTTCTATGGCAATTGGGCACCTAAATCCTTTGGGCTCCTTTGAAAATCCCAGCCTAAATTTTTTAGTGACACATGGTGTTATTGCCTGGTTTGTTTGTTTACAGGAGATAAGCTCATGAAGTGAGCCTGCCAGATAGATCTGATAAGAATACTCTACCAATATGTGCTTCTTGGGGATACTGAAAAGAGACCTGCATTATTTAGAACCCGAGGAACATTCACCTGGGCAGCAAACAAAGTGTTTAATACTTGCCCACCTCCAGCCTCACCAAAAGGAGAGAAGGGAGAGCAATACTTTTACTAGCCTTGGCTGAGCAATACCTGTGTTAGGGCCAGCAGAGAAGACTTCACCTTCATGAAGAAATTCTTCTTTTGCATTTGTTCTAAGTGAGAATACATGGTCCCAAGGCAAGTGCCAGCAAAACCATTTAAGTAGAAAGAACTCAGCTCCCAAACATGCACGCTCCATTGTCCATGGCCACTAGACTGAAATGTCTGGCTTATTTAAAAAGCCTACGTCTACCCTCCTACGGCTGTCAGCCAGAACCCCTCTTTTTGCTTCCACTGTGCTGTTTCATAGCAGCTGCAACTAGTTCTGCTCCACTATCCGTGACCCTTATTAAAAGAAGGTCAGAATCTGTGGGGGTCACAGAAGTTCAAGCAGGGAATGTGGAGCTCCCGAAAAAGACATAGTGAGTAGGAGCAGCAGATTCCAAAGAAGTTCTGAGAGCTGGCATAGGCAAACACTCCAATTCCAACCTGGCCCCTTTCCATCAGAATAGATGCTCCGGGTGATATCAGGCTGGAAGCATCTAATCTAGAATCTAATTCTTAGAGTAACATATCTCAAATAATTTGGCTAACTCATAGGTAGTGTTTAAATAAAAGTCCCTCTTTATTTGCAAAAAATCCACCACTGGGCCATTTAAAAATTTGCAATATTTGCAGCAGTTTTGTTCCTTATATTTGATTCTCTCTTTGCATTTATGTTACAAATACGTACCCAAGTTGGTGTTGAGTTCATTTTGGAAAAGAGAGTCTCCTTATAACTTACCTAACAGCTAAACTGAGCCTTAGCGTGTTTAGTATATTAATATAATCAATCTCTCCCCCAAATCCAACCTGAAAATGAAGACAGATGGCTGTTTACACAGGCATCTGAGAGACCCATAAGAAGCATTAGTAGTCTCATAATGTCTGAAATGGGAGATTACCATAGGCACACACCGTGCATTCCCATTTGTGTCAATGTCACCAAGAGACAAGCTGTACTACAAGAGCAAACCGGCAGAACCCAAAACATAATTACCTCAAACAGTATGTGGCCTTCTAAAGTAGCTTAACCCCCAGAACCTCTGAAGAGGATGTACTCTATAAATGTGCCACAGCTCTTAGCTCACTAATGAAGTGGGAGGAGTAGAGAGAGCCTTCAAGCCCTACCCCGGAGATCAAGGGCATCATATTCTATCCTAGTCGTTGTAACTCTGATTGCGAGATCTAAGTTTATCTGGCGTCCTGGTGTATAATGTCAGGGTGACCTGCTAACGTTGAGTGGGCCTACACCCCAATACCTTCATTTTATTAAAATTGCTGCTTTGGCTATTAGACCACCGATAAAGAGGAGCTCTTGAAATGCTTACAGCTTAGATTCTTGAAATTTGCTATAGGCTTTCTCTCCTTTACATTACCCAGGATAAAGTTCCTCCCGCTTGTTCATACACTTCTGCCTTTCTGCAACTTCTTAGGCCAAACAGTCGTGAAGTGGTAGGGTCCATCCTCTTGATCTCTTATCACTGCTATTTCCACAAATAGCCATTTGTTTGCAAACACACACTTAAAAATGTCATGTTGGGGCTGCACCATACATTCTCAATGAATCTGCTGACATTCAGCTGAGGATGAGAGCATTTGTTTCCCTGTCTTTAGCCAGTGAGTCACCACAGTGGGAATGAAAGGCAGATAAAGGGGTCAATAGAGCCTGCAGGGAGAAAACACAGATGCTGCAGCGAAGTCACTGTGTGATGCAGTAGGGAAAACAGACCCAACCATCGTGTGTGTGTTTACCCAAATTAACACAATAAAAGCAACCAATCAAACTGCAAAATTCGATTTCCTCCATGCAGATTGCAGCATGAGTACTCTTATGGTAAAGGAGGTCTTGTAATTCTAACTCTAAGAAGGATAGAATAAAAAATGAAAATAGTCAAATATGCATAAGAATTTGATAGAAGGCAATTGGGTGGGGAGCAGAAAGGGCGGGGAATATTTCTGCTGGTAAGATGGCCCTTACCTGTGTTGTAGATTCCATTCTACTTGTGAACGTGATGTTATCCAGTCCTTGAGCTGGGAAGTGTTCCAGGACCCAGGAAGGCTGAATCCAAGGCCCATACTTGGGCAGAAGAGGGGCAGTGTCAGACATTGATGGGGTTCATGATGGGGACTGTAGAGCTCAAGGAAGCAGTGGAGAGCAGTGAGAACTGTGTTTAGTTATTTGGGGTCCTTTGTTTGCTATGGGACTTATGGCTGGAATTTGGATTAGATCCCTAGCTCAAGTGGTAGGCATTATCCCCATGTGGACTAACCACAGTGGAGGGAAGAAATGCTTGTTTCACAACTCTTTGCCCATTAGCAGCGGAATGTTGAGACTCTGGAATCCTGTGTTTAAAACATGGATTACACTTAAAGGTTCTATTGGCATAGCTATGCTGCTCAGGGCTGTAGAAAAAACCCATCTCTGACCGATATAGCTATACCTACAGAGCCCTCATTGTAGACACAGCTATGTTGACAGATGAGGGCTTCTGTCAATGTGGCCAAGATTGTTTTGGGGAGGTGGTGTTCCTGTAGGTGTAGGTTGCATCTACACTAGAGGGCTGTGCTAGGGTGGCTATGCCAGCATAGGGTCCATAGTGTAGACATAGCCTAATTCCAGGTTTTGGAAGTGAGTGTGCTCTAGTGGTTCTAGACCGTTCTGCCCCTGCTCTCATAACCTGTCCCTCTCTTCTCCTGTTCCCTGCCATCACTCCTGTCCATTCTGTCTTTGTTCCTATTTCTACTCCCCTTCACAGCTCTTATCACTCTCAACCTATCCCTCTGAACCACTCATCAATGTCCTATACTCCTCAACCCTCTGTATTAGTCATGCTGTTTTCCTTTCACACTGCCTGGATGCCAGCAGAGGAAGCATTCAGAGCACAGGACTGACTATTTATTTGTCCCCAGTTCCAGTGCTTGGAGCCACTGCAGGCTGCCAGGAAACAGCAATTGCAGCTCCCGCAGCCCGCTCAGCTGCTCTGTGGATATGGCGCATGTGCACATAAGAGCAGTGAGAGGATGGAGCATGCTCAGTGCAGATGTGAAATTCAGAGAATTTAGCTGCCAAAATCTAACCATCCTCTACTGAGAATGTGTGAACTGAGCTTTATTGAGGCTTATAACTTGGCCATACATAGGTAGATTTTTCTCAAGGATGGCAAATAGTATACCCCTAGAGCCAGTGCTATCCCTTTACCAAAGTCAAGTATGGAAAGACTTAGAGTTCCACAATGAAATGACTGTAAGAATTATTTAACACAAGCAAAATGATATGCCCTAAACTGGTTCTTGGAAATGACAGAACCGTTTTTGCTGAAACTTTCCAAAAAATTCCACCTGAGACAAGCATCTGTCATGGAAAATGTCTGCTTGAACAGTTTTTAATTTTGGCAAAGTTTTAAGTGACTGAAAACAGGGTCTTACCATGGAAAGTGTTCAACCTTAGCTAGAGACAGTGTTACCCACTTCCCCCTTCAATATGAGCAGAGAGGGTGCTGCAGACAGGGGAGTTTGAGAGGGAGAGCAAGAGATCCCACTGCCAAACAGGCTACCAGGTGAGAGTACTAGCTGTTGGTGTGAGTGAGTTTGCTCGACTGTTTGAATTTTAATTGTGATTCTGATTTCAGGTGACTTCAGTTTCAGTTACAGCTGCTGAGGCAGCTGGGACTGAGTGCCTGACCTTGTTCCCTTGATTGTTCCCTTGATTGCCTTCGATTGGCCTTCCCCAGTGAGACTCATGAGGGGGTGGGACTGACCTAGGCAAGCAGGCTTTAAAAGCCAGAGGCAGAGCAACCAGGGAGCTGCAGAGCGGACAGGGTAGTTTGACAGTGGGAGGCTTATGAGGGTTAGGAAGACCCGCAACACCTGTACCAGCACTGCTTTTGTCTCCTCCACCTGCGCCTGTAGCCAGACAGAGCTCCTGAGCATGGATGCTTCTACCCAGATCCTGGTGTGGTTTTGCAGGGACTGTAACTTGCAATTTCCACTTACTGATATCCAGGCTGAGGGGGGGCATCCAATGTGAAAGGTGCCTGCTGGTGGAATCTCTCAGGCAGCAGGTGGGAGAGCTACAGGAGAAGGTGGCTAGATTGAGGAGCATCCGAATCCATGAGCAATTCCTGGACAGTGTCCATGTGGAGACAGCTGAGGTAGCTGTCCCAGTACACAGGACTGCTGACACACCACTGGTGGAGGAGGAGATGGCTCAGGGTGGACACTGGCAGCTGGTTACTTCTGGCAGCAGGCAGTGCTCCACCCCTGCTCCGAACCCTCCCGAAATGGTAATAGGTAACCATTATGCTCTTCTTGATACAGGAGAGAAGGAATCACCCCCTACAGTAAACGAGGAGAAGCCTCATACCCCTAAGGCTGGGAGGTCTGTTGCCACCACTGCGAATAGGAAATGTTGGGTAGTGGTGGTCGGAGACTCTCTGCTGAGGGGGACGGAGGTGCCCATCTGTCGCCCTGACATTTCGTCTCGGGAGGTATGCTGCCTGCCCGGGGCCCGTATCCAAAATGTTTCGGAGGCATTGTCAAGGATTATACAGCCCTCTGACTACTACCCCATGCTACTCATCCATGTGGGCACAAATGATACTGTGAGGTGTGACACTGAGCGGATCAAGGGTGACTACAGGGCTCTGGAAGTACGGGTGAAGGAGTTTGGAGCGCAGGTGGTATTCTCTTCAATTCTTCCTGTCAAAGGTAGGGGCCCGGGCAGAGACAGATGTGTCATGGAGGTGAATGCCTGGCTGCAAAGATGGTGTCGCCAGGAGGGCTTTGGCTTCCTTGACCACGGGATGCTATTCGAGGAAGGACTGCTAGGCAGAGATGGCGTTCACCTTTCGAGGAGGGGAAAGACCCTATTTGGACACAGACTGGCTAACCTAGTGAGGAGGGCTTTAAACTAGGTTCGACGGGGACAGGTGAGCAAAGCCCACAGGTAAGTGGGGAACATGGAGACCTGGGAGATGGGTCAGAAACAAGATGGAGCGTGGGCTATAATGGCAGAGAGAAAGGAGGGTCAGGGCAAAACTGGGAGGAAAGATCAAACCAGTATCTAAGATGCCTATATACAAATGCGAGAAGTATGGGTAATAAGCAGGAAGAACTGGAAGCGCTAATAAATAAATACAACTATGACATTGTTGGCATCACTGAAACTTGGTGGGATAATACACGTGATTGGAATGTTGGTGTGGATGGGTACAGCTTGCTCAGGAAGAATAGACAGGGGGAAAAGAGAGGAGGTGTTGCCTTATATATTAAAAATGTACACACTTGGACTGAGGTAGAGATGGACATAGGAGACGGAAGTGTTGAGAGTCTCCGGGTTAGGCAAAAAGGGGTAAAAAACAAGGGTGATGTCATGCTAGGAGTCTACTACAGGCCACCTAACCAGGTGGAAGAGATGGATGAGGCTTTTTTTAAACAATTAACAAAATCATCCAAAGCCCAAGATTTGGTGGTGATGGGGGACTTCAACTATCCAAATATATGTTGGGAAAATTACACAGCAGGGCACAGACTATCCAATAAATTCTTGGACTGCATTGCAGACAACTTTTTATTTCAAAAGGTTGAAAAAGCTACTGGGGGGGAAGCTGTTCTAGACTTGATTTTAACAAATACGGAGGAACTCGTTGAGAATTTGAAAGTAGAAGGCATCTTGGGTGAAAGTGATCATGAAATTATAGAGTTTGCAATTCTAAGGAAGGGTAGAAGGGAGTACAGCAAAATAGAGACAATGGATTTCAGGAAGGCAGATTTTGGTAAGCTCAGAGAGCTGATAGGTAAGGTCCCACAGGAATCAAGACTGAGGGGAAAAACAACTGAGGAGACTTGGCAGTTTTTCAAAGGGACACTATTAAGGGCCCAAAAGCAAGCTATTCCGCTGGGTAGGAAAGATAGAAAATGTGGCAAAAGACCACCTTGGCTTAACCACGAGATCTTGCATGATCTAAAAAATAAAAAGGAGTCATCTAAAAAATGGAAACTAGTACAGATTACAAAGGATGAATATAGGCAAACAACACAGAATGCAGGGGCAAGATTAGAAAGGCAAAGGCACAAAATGAGCTCGAACTAGCTACGGGAATAAAGGGAAACAAGATGACTTTTTTATCAATACATTAGAAGCAAGAGGAAGACCAAGGACAGGGTAGGCCCACTGCTCAGTGAAGAGGGAGAAACAGTAACAGGAAACTTGGAAATGGCAGAGATGCTTAATGACTTCTTTGTTTCGGTCTTCACCGAGAAGTCTGAAGGAATGCCTAACCTAGTGAATACTAATGGGAAGGGGGTAGGTTTGGCAGATAAAATAAAAAAAGAACAAGTTAAAAAATCACTTAGAAAAGTTAGATGCCTGCAAGTCACCAGGGCCTGATGAAATGCATCCCAGAATACTCAAGGAGCTAATAGAGGAGGTATCTGAGCCTCTAGCTATTATCTTTGGAAAATCATGGGAGACGGGAGAGATTCCAGAAGACAGGAAAAGGGCAAATATAGTGCCCATCTATAAAAAGGGAAATAAAAACAACCCAGGAAACTACAGACCAGTTAGTTTAACTTCTGTGCCAGGGAAGATAATGGAGCAAGTAATTAAGGAAATCATCTGCAAACACTTGGAAGGTGATAGGGAATAGCCAGCATGGATTTGTAAAAAACAAATCATGTCAAACCAATCTGATAGCTTTCTTTGATAGGATAATGAGTATTGTGGATAAGGGAGAAGCGGTGGATGTGGTATACCTAGACTTTAGTAAGGCATTTGATACAGTCTCGCATGATATTCTTATTGATAAACTAGGCAAATACAATTTAGATGGGGCTACTATAAGGTGGGTGCATAACTGGCTGGATAACCATACTCAGAGAGTTGTTATTAATGGTTCCCAATCCTGCTAGAAAGGTATAACAAGTGGGGTTCCCCAGGGGTTTGTTTTGGGACCAGCTCTGTTCAATATCTTCATCAATGACTTAGATATTGGCATAGAAAGTATGCTTATTAAGTTTGCAGATTATACCAAACTGGAAGGGATTGCAACTGCTTTGGAGGACAGGGTCATAATTCAAAATGATCTGGACAAATTGGAGAAATGGTCTGAGGTAAACAGGATGAAGTTTAACAAAGACAAATGCAAAGTGCTCCACTTAGGAAGAAAAAATCAGTTTCACACATACAGAATGGGAAGAGACTGTCTAGGAAGGAGTACGGCAGAAAGGGATCTAGGGGTTATAGTGGACCACAAGCTAAATATGAGTCAACAGTGTGATGCTGTTGCAAAAAAGCAAACATGATTCTGGGATGTATTAACAGGTGTGTGTGAGCAATACACGAGAAGTCATTCTTCCACTCTACTCTGTGCTGGTTAGGCTTCAACTGGAGTATTGTGTCCAGTTCTGGGCACCACATTTCAAGAAAGGATATCTCCATTAATTTATTTATCTATCTCCTAGAACTGGAAGGGACCTTGAAAGGTCATCGAGTCCAGCCCCCTGCCTTCACTAGCAGGACCAAGTACTAATTTTTGCCCCAGATCCCTCAGTGGCCCCCCTCAAGGACTGAACTTACAACCCTGGGTTTAGGAGGCCAATGCTCAAACCACGGAGCTATCCCTACCCGCAGCTCCACAGAGGTGGAGAAATTGGAGAGGGTCCAGAGAAGAGCAACAAGAATGATTAAAGGTCTTGAGAACATGACCTGTGAAGGAAGGCTGAAAGAATTGGGTTTGTTTAGTTTGGAAAAGAGAAGACTGAGAGGGGACATGATAGCAGTTTTCAGGTATCTAAAAGGGTGTCATAAGGAGGAGGGAGAAAAGTTGTTCACCTTAGCCTCTAAGGATAGAACAAGAAGCAATGGGCTTAAACTGCAGCAAGGGAGGTTTAGGTTGGACATTAGGAAAAAGTTCCTGTCAGGGTGGTTAAACACTGGAATAAATTGCCTAGGGAGGTTGTGGAATCTCCATCTCTGGAGATATTTAAGAGTAGGTTAGATAAATGTCTATCAGGGATGGTCTAGACAGTATTTGGTCCTGCCATGCGGGCAGGGGACTGGACTCGATGACCTCTTGAGGTCCCTTCCAGTCCTAGAATATATGAATCTATGAATATCCTTCACCTCCTGGGTTCCAATCATGCTTCTCAGCATGGCAGGCTTCAGTAATATCCGTAAGGCCTGCTTTTTCCTAACATATGGTTGCTGCAGTGACTCATCCTTAAAGTGTCAAAACGTATTAACCCAAGAAGGGGTCTGGGCAATATGCTAGAATGCTCAGTGTTTGTACCAACCCATCTTGAATGGAGCTCATTGCATGCTGATCACCTCTCCTCCCAGTCAAAAATGTTAGATGATGATAAAAGTGCATGTTTAAGAACATTCTGTGTCCATTCAGCCCTTGTTGGAAAAACTATAATTCATTTGAAAGTTGGATTTTCATTCTGATAAAGGTTAGTGTAGAGATAGGAGTAGCTAATAGATATTAGAACCATCATTTTAATCTCCTGTAGTGAGCTATACTGTAAGACCTGAAATGTCACATTTTCACTATTCACAATCTTTAATTAAACTTCAAGTTGAAAAAGTTAGTGTCCTGTCTCCCTGCTGCCCACACACTAACAACCTGACAGCAGTGAAGGAGCGGCGTAGTAAACAAGCCTCCTTCTGACATGAAAAGAGCTAGATAAGGACTTATGCTGCTGTTCTACCTCTTGGCTATAATGCATAGAATAAAGAACAAGCAACTGTGAATGATGTGTTGTTTATCACACACCATATAAGCAATCATCAGAACTCTCCCCTCCCACCCCCATGAAACACTTGCAGTCTTTGCTTGTTTTATATAATCATAGAAACATAGAGCTGGAAGGGACCTCGAGGTTTTCTAGTCCAGCCCCTTGTGCTGAGGCAGCACCAAGTATACCTAGATAATCCCGACACGTGTTTGTGACCTGTTCTTAAAAACCTAACAGAGATTCCCCAATCTCCTTGGAAGCCTATTCCAGTGCTTAACATGCCTTATAGTTAAAGTTTTTTTCCTAATATTAACCTAAATCTCCCTTGCTGCAGATTAAACCCATTATTTCTCATCTTACCTTTCGTGGGCATGGAAAATTGTTAATCTTCTCTTTATAGCAGCCATTAACCTATATGAAGACTCAGTTGTCTTTTTCAAGAGTAAACAAACCTTTCCTCATAGGTCAGGTTTTCTAAATATTTTATCTTCTTTTTTTTTTGCTCTTCTCCGGATTCTTCTCAGTTTGACCACATCTTTCTTAAAGTGTGGCACCCAAACTGCATCTGGTACATACATCTGATTCCTGCCCTTGTGTCCCACACCTATTACCCACTCATCCTCTCCTCCCTGTGAACTACTCTTGTTTTGAACATGGGTTGCTATGTGCTTTTGCACTCCAAGTTGTGGGTGCCAATAAATTGTCAGTTGTACACAGAATTTTATTCTGTTTCAGTCTGTGCAATTTCTTGTTTGTGATGGTGTCATCATTGTCCATCTTACATAGTGTTGGTCCTTAGGCATTTCAAATATGTGTTGCTATGGTAATCTACCTTGCTGTGTCTGGCTGAAATTTTTCTTAGCATCATCAAGTACAATTTTCTTACTTCTATCACCATTCATAACAATTATTCCAGTTTCAACTCAAAGAAAACTCCCCAAAACCCTCCTTCTGGTTTCTGCACCTCCAAAGTCCATGAAAGGCTTTGCAGATCCAGAACTTTTGAATGAGCAAGGCATGGAGCACAGCCACCTCCAGACTTAATCTGGGTAGCCAGAGTTTTCCATCCTGAATCTGATTCAATGTCATTGTCACCAATTTCCACACTATGCATGAAACTGGCAATGCGCTTCATGCACAAAGGGCATCAACACAAACAGGTTCGCTTGTGCTATGCAGCTATATGACTTCATTTGCTGATTCATCTTTGAAACTGATATTTTATGTTTTGAAAGGAAAATAGTTACTTGAAAGGACTCGCCACAAAATTCATGTTTGGCTTGTTCATATAATTTTACTGAATCCATTCAAAAAATAAACAGAACTATAAGGTGGAATGAATTGTCAGAGAATACAAAGGTCACATCATTCTTTACACATCATTAATTTAAATCCATAGATTAAGAGGATGAGCTATTTACCTCATATGAGAACAAAATTAAGTTTCTTTAGTGAAAGGACAAATATTCAGGTAAGCAGCCAGACAAATGTATTCCGGTTAAGGAGAGCTTACTCTACTATCTATAAAAATAGAACAACATTTTAAAATTTCTTTAGATAGATTCTTTAAGGTCAACTAATGGGATTAAGTAGAGACAGGACACAGCAGGCTAGGAATTTCACTTTAAACCAGTGGTCTCCAACCTTTTTACCCCCAAGATCACTTTTTTGAATCTAAGGACAACTCAAGATCTACCCCACTCCATTCCCCCCTCTCCCTGTCGCTCACTCTCCCCAATCCTCACTCACTTTCACCGGGCTGGGGCAGGGGGTTGGGATTCAGGAGGGGATGTGGGCTCTGGGCTGGGGCTGAGCGGTTCGTGGTGTGAGAGGGGGCTCTGAGCTGAGCCTGGGGCAGGGGGTTGGGGTGCAGGAAGGTGTGAGGGGTCCAAACTCTAGGAGGGAGTGTTGGGGTGCAGGCTCCAGGAGGGAGTTTGGGTGCAGGAGGGGGCTCCAGGCTGGGGCAGAGTGTTGGGGTGCAGGAGAGGGTACAGGGTGCTGGCTCTGGGAGGGGGCTCAGGGATGGGGGTTGGGGTGTGGCCTCCCGCCGGGCAGCACTTGCCTCCAGTGGCTCCCAGTCAGCAGTGGGCACAGCGAAGCTAAGGCAGGCTCCATGCGTACCCCGCCCCCCCGCTGCTCCCGGAAGGGGCCAATGCGCCCCTGCTGCCCCTGGGGTGTGGAGGGCAGAGGACATGTGGCTCCGCGCCCTGCCCTTCTCTGCAAGCACCGCCCCCCACAGCTCTCCCAGCTAATGGGAGCTGCAAGGGCGGTGCTCGCAGGCAGAAGCAGCACACAGGGAGGGAGACCCCTGCCCTCCCGCCCCCGGGGCCACAGTGGCCGCTTCCAGGAGCGGTGTGGGGGCAGGGTAGCTTTAAGCAGCCATACTGTGCTGCCACCGGAAATCGCGATTGACCAGTTGGTGACCACTGCTTTAAACCATAGTCTAATTCCCATCCTGCCAAGGCCCAAATGTGCGTTATGAGTTTTAAGAATGTTTGGCAAAGACTCATGATGAGGGACACCACACCAAACAACCAATGGGGAAATGTGGAGTTCTTTTTCTTAATTGAAATAGGATGTTTCATAATCTTGCTTTCCTTATTTTGTATTTGTTAATAAAATTTGGTGATTTTAAAAAGGAGGGATGGTGACAAATTTGGGCCTAAAATTATGTTTGTTTCCCATATGGAAACGCTGTTGGCTGATGTGCCTTAATCAAAATTGGGGCAGCATAAGTTCTTCTGTGTGAGAGACCTAGAATGTGTACATGTACACTCTTATTTTTATAGAGACTATTGAAAATGACAGGACTACAAACATGGGTAAAGAGGGCAGGATATTACCCCCTGTACAGCAGGACTGGAAAGTGAAAGAACACCAAGTCTAAAAAAAGTTTTGAAAACTACCATAGCTAAAAAAAAGAACACACCACATTTACTTTAAACAGAGCATAATTTTGGATGGCCATGATACAATTGGTATAAAAATGCCCATTTTTCTCAAATGACACAAACTGATAAGAAATTAAAAATCTTTTTTTTCCCCCCTCCAGTGTTGTTGTAACCATGTTGGTAGGCTGACCTAGATCAACATAGGTGAGCACTTGTTTACACAATTCATATATTTGAACGTGTATACATTATTCAAAGCACTAATCACCTAAACTTCCCTCATTTGCCAACATTTAAATTCTGCTAGATAAGGTTTCCAATCAGTTCCCCTCTTACAGAGCAGAGTACTTGAAGCTGTACTGTAAATACAAATTCATATGCTCACAAAGGCTGACCTTTTCAAATTAAATGATGTATAAATTAAAAAGGGAAATGTCAGGTTTCTGATAAAGGTTGGACGTTTTGAACTTTGGACAAAGTGACAGGTATCTTCGATTCTCCTGGTGCTGGTGCTTTTGTGACTGGGTGTGCATGGGCTTTTATGTCTGCTATTCTCTCTTTAAACCTTTGCTGAAGATACTTTTCTTCTTTGGAGTAGCTTTTAGCAAAAGCAGACATCAACAGGCATGCTGCCATTGTGGTCCCGCCAATACAAAATAAGATCGCTCCTGCCAGCTTACATATATCAAGGGCTCCGTTAAACTGAATGGCATGGTTATCCACAACAACGAAATCATCTTCCTCAAGGGCTTCGATTTTCGGTGGCACAAGAAAACCTACTACAAGAACTGTTAACCCGATCAGCATAAAAACCACCCCAGAGATGAGTCCGACCTGGAAAACAAACAGGGTTAAAAATGAATGTGGCCTCATCGTTTGTAACATTTTCATTGTCTACACAAATATTTGTTAATCCTACCAGGAAGCAGACGTTGTCTTCTGAGCCCTGATTCATAGAATTCAAATATGTGGATGAATTGCCATGTTGGAATCGTTTCTACAACTGATCTTTGTTTAAATCAACATATATATGGGAGCTTTCAGGAAAAAGAAATAAGCATGGGTAGAGGCTGTAAGCATGTATCATCACTGGATGATTACCCGTTCTGTTTATTCCCTGTAAAACACCTGGCATTGGCCACTGTCTGAAGACCGGATACGGGGCTAGATGAACCATTGGTCTGACCCAGTAGGGGCGTTCTTATGTTCTTAACCTATTACTGCTACTACGTGACAAAGCTCCTTCTTTAGCGCAGGTAGTGGAGGTCTGAGCTTTGGCACTGAAAGTCTTGGATTCAAACCCTGCTGAGGACCCATGGTGGGGTCATTACGTATGACCACCTCCTGTTTTCTGTCCATGAAATGTTTTATCTTGCAGAGGTTAAAAGGATGGTGTGGTAGAAATAAGTCACAATGTTGCATTTCCTTCCCAGTTTAAATAATAAGTGCAAAGATTGATTTCCACAGGATCCCTAACTTTTTAGTAACCCCAGCCCTTATTGTTTCCCTGATAGTTTGATCATACACCCACCTATGCTTTTATGAATGTCAATGAAAGCTATGTGTGAATGTGTTGAGAGAGTCATTTCTCTACACTTTTACAAATTACAGCTAAGATTTCAAAAGTGACTTGAGTTTGTGTGCTTCAATTTTTGATGCTTAACGGGATATATATGTTAAAAGGGCCTCATTTTCAAAGGGTGGATGCTCAGCAATTACTGAAAACTGGGCCTGTACCAAATAATAGTTTCTGTAGAGTGATGAGTTGTACCTTCCAGAATGCAGAGCTCCACCTGCTAGGTGACCTCTGGATCTGAAAATCCTCCTCATGCTCCCAAATTGAAGCTGTGCAGTCCTCATAAAATTGATGCAGATAGGATCGAACTCCATAGCGTTGATAACTTCCCTCCGTGCCGCTCTGCGCTTGCTTGGAGCTGCAGATATCCGCATATGAGCTCATCCTTCTCACCTGCAATGAGAGATTTCACACAAGACAGACTCAATCAAAATGGGCTGCAAATAATCCCTTGATATGAGCTCTAGAAAGAGAAGAAGCCCTGTAGAGTAATCTCCATCCCACACTCCCAAACTAAGGGCTCAATCCTGCTAAGTGCTGAGCACTCCTGGCAGGTGTGGGGGCCCTCAACTCCTATTGAAGTCAGTAGGCGCTGAGAGCCCTTGACACCTTGCAGGATTACACCCTAAAGATGGATCCGTGAACACTCAACAAAGTTGTTTTTTACACGTAGCATTTCCATGCCATAATTCATGATGGAACATCATTTAATTTCATGTAAATTTAGAGACGTTGCATGACTGCGGGGCTGAGTGCCTCGATCTCTGATACAAATGCCATTACTATTAGTCATGTTAGGCATCGCTTGCTAGCTTTATCTGCTAATTTGGAACATTTCACAAACTCTTCTCGATGGCTTCATTTTTTCTTAAGCCTGTAAAACAGAGACATAACGGTGGGATTATATATAACTGTGACATAAATAGCCACGGGGGACCTGGTCATGAAGACTAGCCTTAAAATTAGTTTTTCTGAATAAAAATACACTCAAGGATGGAACATTTGTTCTATTATCTATAAATCAGAAAATGAAAATTATTACAAACTAACAAGCCTATTTTAATTTACTAGATGCAGACAGTAAATTTGTGAAGTAAAGTCTGGCCCCATTGACTGCACAAGGATTAGGATTTCACCCACTGCAAAAAGTAAATGCAGTGTTCTAAATTCTTTCCATTGTAATAAAGTACTAGTAAAACAAAGATTTTCTGTTTTAAATATCCAGGGCCTGACTCTGACCTCACTTATACAGGTGTAACTCCACTGAATTCAGCAGAGTTGCAGTAGTGTAAAATGAGTGTAAGTGAAATCAATCAGGCCTTTTAAAAATGTGTATGCCACTTTAATATGACATCTGTAGATGAGTATTTTAGAAGTATTATAATGCTTTTGTTATGGATTTAGTAGGATTATATGAACCAAAAGGTATGAATGAGACCTATCAGCAGCTTCAAGTAACACACCTGACTTCTTAAAACAGTGCAATGCAAGCATACCTAACCTGTTTGTTTTAACAAGGTTCTCCCACTCCACCCCCCCTTTCTTGCATTTTATAGGCTTCTATCCCCTTCAGTAACTAGTGCAATATCCCAAATGCACATGATTTCACTCACTATAGAATACCAGCTCCCTCTATGTTAAATGAGATGGACAAATACTGCATCACTCACTGAAATTATGTAAAAATCTGGAGCATGCTAATTAAAACCAATGGCAAAATTTGGCTCTTGGTAGGTACAGAAATTGGCATCGCTATGACACTAATCCTGTAATCCACTGGTTGCTTTCATCCCTGGTTGTTTTCATGGCTCAGTGTTGAGGAATCTTATGCACTTTTCTCTGATAGTAGTAGCTTTTCTATTCCCCGGGTATTAATGTATTCCTGCCATTCTAGTTTCATAAGAATTTCTGTGGAAAGGCCTCAAAGCATTCTGATATATCAAGGCCAAATGGATCAAATCCAGTATCCAGGAGGCCTGCAAGCATGTGGAAGTTCTTTGTCCAATGAGATTTGGAGCCCACTCCATGACCACCTCCTGCACTGGAGAGTGGAGGTGCTGGTGAACAAGCTTTGCAAAGCTGCCACCCAGCATTCCTAGATCCTCTCTGTTAAGCATCCGGATGTCTGTAGATGCAGCCCTTGACTTCAGAGTGCTTAGAGCAGCGCTTCTGTGAGAAGCTCTCCCTGTGGGGAGTGGGATGGGAGTCCAAAGATTCCCATTCTCTTTTTTTCCCTTCAGCCTCAAGACTCTTGTTCTTCCTCCCTAGGGTGTTTCCTCACAGACCAAGCCAAAGAAATAATATTCTCATTTTTCTGACTGATTTTCTTTCTGTTGATTAGTTGAGATGGCACAGACTCCCAGCCTAACGGTCTTCAACAAGAGACTCCCCTTAGTTAAAGAGGAAGGTAGATGTCTTTAAATCAGACATAATAAAGCTGGAGGCAGCCCCCAGAAAGCAAGACAATTCTATATGATTATTGGTCATTATCCTGCCTGTCTGATTCAAGGGAGAACTACACATCTGAAACACAGAAAGCAAATTAGCTGGTACACAGGTACATGCCTTTCTCTGGTGATAGAGTTGCAAGGATATCAAGATCTCTTCTTACAAACCTTTTGGGCAACTGCAAAGCATTATTAGACAGACATTGCAAATAGGATAATTTTTTCACGCAATGCACTGTCAACCTCTGGAACTCCTTGCCAGAGGGTGTTGTGAAGGCCAATACTATAACGGGGTTCACAAGGGAGCTAGATAGATTCATGGAAGATAGGTTCCCTCAATGGCTATTAGCCAGAATGGGCAGGAATAAGTTAATGGTAGAATCCAACATGGACCCAGGAATCATGGCCTCTAATCCTCTGCACTTGACTGTGTACCGCACTAGACTATAAAGTGGCTGTATGAATTACCATAGCTTCCTTATCTGCACAGCCCTTTCATAGCTAGATTCATACTGTGATATATTCCTTCAAAGATATGACACAATAATATCTTATAATATACCTCAAACTGCCTTGCAATGAGGGGTAAGCATTATTATCCCCAATTATCAGATGTGGAAAATCGAGGCATGCGCAAATTATTATGAGGCTTAATTAGTATTTGTAAAGTGTCTTGAGATCACCTGAGGGTGTGCCAAAAGAATTGAAGTGCACACACACAAATTAAGGGATTGACTAAGGTCAATATAGAGCATCAGTGGCAGAGCAGGAAGTAGATTGCCATCCCTCCAATACCAAATAATCTTCTGATTCCCAGTCAAGTCCCATATCTCGCAGGACAAAACTGTATCCTCATATAAACTGTATGTGTGAGTCTCCACTGACTTGCAACTTGTACAACCATTTTTAATTTGTGCATAGTGAGATCAGAATGGAAGTATTTTACTTGCACTTTACACAGATGTAAAGGACAACACAAGGTCAGTGGTAGGGGAGAATGAGGCCTAATGGGTCAGTTTGATTAGTGTGTCTGGCTGCTTTGTGTTGCTCTGTTTGTGCACAGCAGTCTCCTGGGGAAGTTAAGCTAGGCTGATAATTGCTTTGCATCAGCAGAATCATGCAAAGCAACTGGAGCATATCAGTGAATCTGGCCCAATATCTCTAGTGCTCTTCATTCTCCTCTGTAATTTACTGTAATTAATTCAAGAAAACATAAGGTAATATGGCACAGATTGACTAATTTGTAAAGATCAGCATAAATTAACTATGTACCACATTAAAAAAGGTACTGTATAGTTATTTTGCACTAACCACATTGTGTATCAGGAGATATGTTGTAAAATCTAATTCCTCACTGTGGGATTAACCCATGATAACCACACAATCTGGGATTACTTATTTTATATGTAGATTGTTTTCTATACTAAAACAAGTTTAGAGTGGAAATCTAGAATGTTTATAATTGCATTTGATTATTTATGAGTTAAAATGTAGATAAGTGTATCACAGAATGAAGGGTAGCAGACAAAAAAGAAAATTTTAGTCAAAAGAGTGGAACATAGTGTTACTGTTGTGACAGCTAGTTCATCAAATCATGATCTTTTTTTAGAATGAAAAGAAATAAACATCTGATTCAATTTAGCCAGTGCTACTGGATGCTTTCATGAACACCTTTATAACCCCTGCCCCTCCCCCCCACTCACCCTAATCACTGCTCAAACACACAGACAAATAAGCTGTTACATGTGGGCAAATCTATCCTGGCCTCTGGTTCTTCATGTAGAGATACTATCAGTTCCTAGACAGAGGAAGGAGAGGTTGCAGAAATTTTCAGTCCCCAATGGTGATTTGGAGTGGTGTAGTCTGTCTTCTGAGCTGCAACATGAATGTGGCTCTTGCTATATGAGAATGAGGCAGTGGAATTGAACAGAGTGCTGAAGGGAGGTGAGGTAAAGGAGTCCACAATAAATAGGTGGGGGAGTGTTCAAAAGCACCCATTTGTACCAGATCCATGTAAATGACAGTTACTGTGTTGGGGTGTTGAATGTATTGGCATAGGCTTCACTTTTGTGGATGTGGGTATGAAGGGCCAGATCCTTAAAGGTACTTGGGCACCTCACTCCCATTGAGGTGCCTAAATACCCTGAAGGATCTGGGCCTAAAAGCCTATGCTTGGGGATCTTTGGCCCAAAAGTGGGGTAAACATTGTTACCCTATATCAGTGTTTTGGTCTGAGCTTAGAGCTTGTATAAAGCCAAGGGACAGCTGTTCATCTTTAGAATTATTCACAGCATAACAGCAGACCAGTGTAATCATTATCCATCTCTAGAAATACAGAGAAGTTACAATCAGAACTTCAGAACATGCAACTGCAGTGTAGCAATCCCCTAGCAACTTTATTCCATGGGGAAAGACTATCCTGTGTTTATTTTGCGCTTTATTACATTGCACGGATACAGCAGGCGAGGGGGTATGAGGGTAGTGATCAGTTTTGTGAATAGATGGGTAAAACATTGAGCATATTTCAGGAGAAACTACTGAATGAATTTTCAAACTGCTTCATGATAAATTAATTGTTTTAAGTATTAAATGTTTACCTTTTAGAAAACTGAATTTGAAAGCTATGCTAAAACTGAAGAAAATGACCCTGCAAATGTAAAACACAAATTAAAATGGGTTCTTACGTTTTAAGTCCTTCTCTTCTTTCTGATGTTAGACACTCTGACCTTTCTTTTTAAAGGCTCATCTTTCCAATCTTTACCTACAGGAAAAAGAGACCCCCCCCCTAGAAATAGTGAATTCTGGAGTAAATAACATAGATACCGGATAATAATTCATGGGATAATCTTGATGCTTACAAAATCTAATATCCATACCTAATGTTCCCTTAGGATAGAAACCAAAGCAAGGCAGGCTGGGCCTGATCCAAAGTTCATTGAAATCAGTGGGAGTCTTTCCATTGACTTTAGTGGGCTTTGCATCATGCCTTTTATGTGCAAGCTTCTTTTCTTGTTGAGGAGTCAATTGTGAGCTCTGTCACACAGCCATACAGAGGGGAATGTGGAAATAAGGCACCCCATTAATTTCCTGCATGGGCTACACCCTTTTGTGCTCAGGGGATTGAACAGCTGCTATTCCCCAGTCTGTGCAGGTGGGTGGAGCCTGACTTCAGCTAAGGCAGCACAAAGGAGGAAGTAAACTACACCAGCGAGAGAAATGGCACAAATTACTTCCCTTAGTCAAGAAGGGGGAAGCAAAGACCATATTGTGATTATGTGAGGCCCCTGGTCTGCTCTGAGATCAGTGCAACTAGGCAGTACTCTTTACTAAGGGCTCATGGTAATGCCACAGTCTCACACTTAGTGCATCACAACTTTTAAATAATGCTTCTTGCAACAGGTTAAATCTATTTTATCCGGGTGAGTAATTACAATATGATGCACCATACTGTAAATGAAAGTAATCATGATTTCAAGTTTCCTATACTTACACGCCTTTAGGAACAAGTAAGGAAGGCCATTTTTTACGTTTTCTTTGTTAAACAAGGTCGATGGCATCCCCCCAGATAAACGTCCAATGTACTTACTGTATATAGTATAGCGCCTCTGAATATCTGTTGCAAAGGAATTCAACCCCCCATTCTAATCACATCAACAATCCCCACTCATTACCCTTCGTCTGCCCCAGGAAGGCAGGTTAGCCCCTCTTTAAAGAGATTTGTTTACATTTCAGTTACTACTTTCTCCACCTTCCATAATTATATTCACTAAGGTATCAGCAGAATCTCAGAGATGGCTGAGGTTTAGTTTTATTTTGATTAGCTGATAAACATTCCAGCTGCAGAACGCCCTCCAACAATGGAGAAGACCATATTTTCCTCTTCAGGTTACTCTACAGAAGACATAAACAACGCCTGAATTACTACTTGTTTTTGGAGCAGGGAGAGGAGTAAATCTCCCAGTGCCACCGATGGCACCAACAAGGAAGGAAGCAGTGCAACCCCCAGAGCAACTGGTTTCCTTGCACGCTTCGGATCTGCAGGAGGAAGTGGCCTTCAGTGCCCTTCACTGCTGCCTGGAGCGCGCTCTCCATGGTGCTGAAACCCAGCAGCGACTCCCGGGAGGCGAGCCGGCCTCACCATTTGCTGTCAAGCGCTTCCAAAGCATCTCGCGAAGCAGCCGGCTCCCAGCAACTGGTGATTCGTTTTCACTTTGTTCTGCGGGGGGTAATTTACCGACGCACCCTTCCCCCAATACGGTCTGCTCCCAAAGACCAAAATATGAAACGAAAACGCCCTGGGCTTGTCCTGCACTTTAGCCGGCGCGGTCTCCAGTCCCAGCTGTGGAACCAACCCAAGAGCCCCTTTCCCATCGCAGGGCTGCCGTGGCGCCTAGGTTAGCAACGACGCCGAAGCGTTTTGCAGCTGCCCTCTCTCCGGGGGCAGGGAGAAGGGGGCTAATCTGGAAGTTCAATACCGTCCTGTAAAAGCCGGCGGCGGGATCTGCGGTCTGACCCGCCGGTTACTAGCACAGAAACGTGCCGCCGCCTCGGCTCAGCCTCCCCCCTTGCAAAACTGCCAGGGGCAAGTGCGTCCGCACAAGCCCGGCCCAACAGAGCCTGGGCACAGAGGAGTCCCCCCCCCTTCCGCACCCCCGGCCCCCCAGCACTGCCCGCGCTCGGCGCTGGTTACCTGAGCCTCCCTGCTGCCGGCTGAGCAAGTGCAGCTGGGCTAGCTGCAGATCTCTCGCGCGGCTCCCATCTCCGCTCTGAGCCGCTCCGCGCTCAGACACCGCGTCTCATGTGTCCCCTCCCGCCGAGCCCGGCTCGCCCTGGGCCTGCGCACTCAGCCGCCGCTCCCGGGCGCTGCCGCGGCGGAGAGGGCGGGCGCAGCCGGGGCTGAGCGAGCGGCTCGCTTAACCTAGCCCGCTGCTGGAGACCCGCTCCCCGGCGCGTGGGCTGTCCCCTCCCCATCCCTGCCATTGCCCCACAGGCGCTGTAACTTCCTTTCCCATTGTTCACAGCGCCTCACAACCCGGCAGGCGTGAGAACTAACCGGGCAAAGCCCCGTCCCCTGGGAGGGTGCACGAGGGGCACTAAGCCAGAGATTCCCCCCTTCTCCCTCCCGTGCAGAGGGATCACAGGTCATGGATTTGAAACACAAGATGTCTGGCTTTGGCTAGGGCCCTTAAAGGTGCTCCCCGGGCCTGGAGAAGAGGGGCTGCTCGCCTGGAGCCCTCGCCGACAAACTCTGTCACTCAGCATCCTGTGCCACCAGCCAGCCGCTAGGGCTCAGTGGGAAATGCAAGATCAGGGGCCTGCTCCTTGGTGGACTGGGAATCAGCAGACTTGAGTTCCAATCCTGGCTTCTGTCTCTACCCCACTGTGTGATGTTGGCCCAGTCACTTCCCTTTTGTGCACCTATTTCACTTCCTTTGTCCCGCCGGTCTTCTTAGACTGTAAAATCTGCAGGGCCAGGACTAGCTCTCACGATCTTATAGTTTATAGCCTGCCTACAACAATGGGGTCCCCGTCGGGGAGGGGGGGATATCTAGGCACTGCTGCAATATAAATAATAAATGATTAAGTTGTGTATCTGTCCATCTCATTGTCCACTTATGGTGTGTTAAACCCAAAGGAATCCACGCTCAGCAACGCCCAAGCTTGCAGGGCTGCTTCCATATTGTGAGCAAGAGGAAATTGTATCATGTGTCTTTATAATAATGATCCCAGACCAATGGTATCTCGTGTATACAGGGTGCTGGGGCACTGCCCCACCTGTGTGTGTTTAAATATGAATCACAGCTTGCTATAGATTTGCTGTGTGTGAATCATATGTAGTAGTAGGGCATTCTTCTCCACAACCCCTGTGGCACATGCCGTCAAGGCCTGATAGGAGGCAAAGCTGTGGCAATCTGTATTGGGATTTCGGCCTCTGGCTTCACCATCCAAGCCACAGGCTGCAATGACAGGGAAGCACTGTGTGCTAGGACTGACTCTGGTGATAGGTTCTTGCTCATTCTCTCAGAGTCTGCTGGCTGGGGTTGTGTGGCTCACTGCTGCACTGAAGGCAGCAGAGCTACTGGAGGGAGGCCTTGCCCCTGCAATGAAGGTGGAGATGCTGCTGAAGGAGGCTTCACCAGGCAGGGTAGGAGGAGGCAGCAGTGGAGAGGGGGGATGTGACAAGAGGGAGAAGAGGAGGAGGTTCCCATGAAGGTGGTCCAGGCAGTCCCAGGACTGGCCCAGCTAAGCCAGGGCCCTAGCCAGCATAGGAAGGCAACTTTCCTAGGGCTGATCCTCCCTTTCTCTAGGGTTGGGGATGGTGCCATAGGGGTAAGTGGCCATGATTTTTATTGTCTGCTACACCCCACTTGCCCAAGAGTTCACCAGCTGCCACTACCTCAGACGTAGGACTTAGTAGTGCCATAGTGGCAATGAATTTGTCAGGGGCAACTAATTAGAATCCTAGTCTGGATTTCATGTCTTCAGGTTGGTTGGCAGATAACTTCTGTAGAATGGCATTGACAAAGCAAAGGAGAACAGTAGTGTGCCAGTTCACCACCTGTACAGCACCTTTCATACCTGATAATCCTTTTTGGCCTCTGCTTGCTCCCTCCATCAGTGCAAATAGCACAAGTCCATTGATTTCGGGGGCATGACACCAGTTTACACCTGCTGAAGATCTTGTCTCTGGTGTTTCTGTTGGTCTGTCACCATGTGGTGTGGATGGGGAAGCATTCTCTGGTTTAAATGGAGGTACTGCTGTCTCAGCCTGAATGTGCAAGGTCTAGGTTCTTTAGTCCTGTCTGAGAATGTACAGTCTGCACTTAAAACACAAATGTAATATTTTAAAAGTGCTGTAACTTGATGCCTTACAACATTTTTCTAGAACACTAGAAGGGCAGCATCATTGTGGTTCCTAAATTACATTGCAGATAGCTTTGAGAGTCAGAAAAAGAAGGCTGCAACTAATGGAGAATCCATTCTGAAATAACTATCTTACAGATAAGGAGAAAAGGAATGAGGCTGTGAAAATTTGTGGGAAGCTTTGCACCTGTGACCCCAAAAAGAAGTGGATTATCTGACAGCAAAAGGATTTCAGGAGAGGAAATCTGGGGGGATTAAGTAATCTAGTGAATGAGCTGTTAGAGAGGAAGCATTAAAACCTATGGGTAGCCAGGGATTTTAAAAATGTGCCATAATTAAGATACAACTAACCATTCCTCTGGGAAAAAATGAGAACGTAAAGAAAAAGAACAGACAATATAGTGTCACAAAAGACTGCTAAAGGATCTGAGGTTTATAAAAGCCCACCTATACTGAAACAGGAGAATGGGGGAGTAGTCAACCAAACAAGAATGCAGAGCGTGAGCCAAGGCTTTTAGGAAAAATATAAGGACACTAAAACAGAATGAATTAATGCTAGCCAAGGGGAAAGCAGGAAGATTTTATAAATATTTAAGCACTTTTAATAAATGAGGAATAAAATGAGATTAATGATGAGTTTAAAATAGCTGGTACACCAAACTCCTTTTCTAAAAATCTGTCTTCGCAAAGAAAGATAAAAGAAGTTTGGATAGTTTGGAAATAAGGAAGTCCTTGTTAAAATAGCTATTGATTATGTGCAAATAAGGGAATGAACATTTGAATGTATAAAAATGAGCTGGCCTAGATGTCATGAGTTGTAAATCAGTGTGATGCCTTTCATGGTTACATTGAAGACAACAGGGCTACAGGTAGAACAAGGTGCTACTCGGCATGAGTAATGGTATCACAATCTGACCCTAAGAGAATTACCTAATGAAATTTCTGCACCGTTGACAATTATTTGTGAAAAATCATGGAGATCTGGGAAGGTGGCAAATAGGAGAAAAAGCAAATAGAGTACTAATCTTCAAAATAAGAGAAGAAGAGAGTTCCTGGTTATTTGTCCTGTAGGTCTAAAATCTGACTTTCATTCACTACCAACCTTTCTGGACCTAGGAATGAAAGATGTTCTATTCCATTCCCAACCTTATGAGTCATCTAGTCCTCTATAAATAAGTACATATGCTACTTTCACAAAACAAGCTATTTCTGCTCATTCACTTTATTGACAAAAGGGAATAAATAGAGGAAAATATGCAATACCCGTGACTGCACATCAACAATCATAATGTCACTATATAAATACATAATATGCCCACACCTTGAATATTGCATGGAGTTCTGGTCATCCCGCCTCAAAAAAGATATATTAGAAATGGCAAAGATACAGAGAAGGTCTATAAAAATGATTAGGGGGTATGGAACAGCTTCTATATGAGGAGAGATTAAAAAGACTGGGACTTTTCAGCTTGGAAGAGAGACTGCTAAGAGGGTGTAGTGGGGCAGTTGCCCCACTTTGGCAGAAGAGGGGTTAATAGCAGCCCTTGGAGCGGCTGTGCACAGCCCAGCCAATCAGTGAAGGGCAGAAAGGCAGCCAGTCAGGGCCAGGCTTAGCCCTATATAAAGGCTGCAAAGCAGAAGAGATAGGAGTCTCTCCTTGACAAGCAAGGGAGGAGGATTGGCTCCCAGGGATAGCACCTTAGATAGAGCAGTGTTGGGCAGGCTTAGGGGAGTAGAGGGAAAGCTCCAGCCTGATACCTGTCAGGGTGATGCCCCTGAAAGAAAGGGCTGAGAAGGTGTAAGGGCCAAATGGGAGCATGAGCAGTAGAGGGGAGAGAAGGAGGGCAGGACATGGCTGCTGCCAGAAGGTCCCTGGGCCAGGACCTAGAGTAGTGGGTGGGCCTGGGTTCCCCTTGTACTGCACCTGACATGGAGGAGTGTGGCTGATACAGACTGCAACTTGCCCTGAAGTGAGGGGCTAGACTTTCAGTTGTGGTTGGCCACTGAGGCAGGTACAAGCCAAAGGGCTGCCGTTACCCCTGGAAAGGGGTGTGTCCAGAAGAGGACACTGCAAGCTAGGGAGCAATGCGGGTCTCAGACAGCACAGCTGAGCAGGCAATGGGTGGGACACCACCTGCAGTGGGCGCTCTGCAGCTAGGACAGAGCTACTTCTTGGAGCGACCAGCAGGAGGTGCTGCGGGGGTGAGTCTGCAACCTGCTACAGAGGGGTTCTGATACAAGTCTATAAAATGATGAATGGTGTGGAGAAAGTGAATTAGGAATGTTATTAACCCCTTCACATAACACAAGAACTAGGGGTCACCCAATGAAATTAATAGGCTTTAGGTTTAAAACAAACAAAAGGAAGTACTTCTTCACACAATGCAGCGTCAACCTGTGGAACTCATTGCCGGGGATACTGTGAATAGCAAAACTATCACTGGATTCAAAAAAGAATTAGGTCAGTTCATGGAGGATAGGTCCATCAATGGCTATTAGCCAAGATGGTCAGGGATGCAACCCCATGCTCTGAGTGTCCCTAAGCCTCTGACTGCCAGATCCTGTGACTGAGTGACAGGGATGGATCTCTTGATGATTGCCCTGTTCTGTTCATTCCCTTTAAAGCACCTGACATTAGCCATGGTTGGTAGATGGATATTGGCTAGCTGGACCATTGGTCTGACCCATTATGGCCATTCTTATGTCACTAGCAGTACTAATTTGTTTTCTGACACATGAATAATACTCAGTGAACCAAGACAGCTATTGGAATTGTATCAAATGGGAGAATTATAAAATCAGCTATTATTAAGCGTAGGTACATACAAGGTCAATTTCAGCTCTCAGTAATGCCAGTATAATTCAGAAGCAACTCCACATATCCTTACTGTTTACAAAATGAACTCAGTGGAGTACACCAGTGTAAAACTAACGGGCGATGAGAACCAAACCCATGGTCTGATTCATGATATGACTTAAGGAAGCTGATTGCTATACAAAATACTTTATAATGCCAAGCCTTTCCTGGCTTCAGTTTTAACTGAGCATTGAGGCTTAGACCTTGGTTACACTGGGGAATTCACCCATCAATGGTGTAGCTGAACAGATGCAAATCTCTACTACAAACAGGCTACAATTATCATCACTTCAATTTTCCCTTGCTTGAAACTGGAGTAAACTACACCAGTGCAACTTGCAGCTTATAGCAATTTTGCCTGTCTACGCTAGGGATTTGTCCTGGCCACCAATGTTTGTACTGGGGTAAATCCCAAGTGTAGTCAAGGCTTTAGAAATCTATAGGCAGTGTTTTCCCTGCAGCTACTGCTGCTAGATCCACTGGCATTTGCTGTTTTGGCATTTATAAGCCTGTCTCTGGTATTGAGAGGTGACGGGATTGCAACTGCTGGCTTGGTGAATGAAGCCTATTAACTTCTGTGAACCTATGTTCCTTCTTGTGTTCAATAAGCAGGAGCATCAGGTCCTGAAAACATCTTTCTTTCTTAAGCAAGAGGCTGCAATTAGTATGAAATTCATGTTCACTGAATTGCAGATGTCTGTCAGTATTTGCTGCTTAATGACAATGGCAAGCTTCCAATGACCATTATCCCATTTCAACAGGCACACCAGGGATTAGCAGTTCAGCCATAATAATATTTTTGGCACTGATGTTTGATTTTCTGATGCGCCTTGCTCTCTAGATGAAGGTGAATGTAGAAATACATTCGGCCCATAATAGTCCAGCTTTCTGAAAAATTCCAGCATGTTCTCAGAGGATCCCTTTACAAAAGAAAAATGAACGGAAATGCTTTAAGTTCTCAAATACCTAGCAGAATATGGTCTACATTTTGACTAGTCTAACACAGAGGTAGCTTGGTGTAGGGTTCAGCTCCCTTTGTGCAGGACTCTGAGCACTCTCTGAGCTCCGAGTCCTCCCCATCCATTTCCCCAGCTGAAATTGAGTGACTTCCTCACACAAGCAGGGGAGCAGCAGCAGAAATTGTTCAGAACTGGTGGGCAGTTATACAGAAAGCTTCTCCCTGTCCCCTGCAACCAGAAATGAGAGCTCTACCCTCCTGCAAAGTGGGGAGTTATTTAGACCCAGTGGAGGCAGGGTGGCTATGCAGGAGACCTCCACCACTACAGTCCCACCCACTGGAATGGAGAACTCCAAGTAGGGGAGAAATGTTTGGTTTTGATTTTCTTTTCAATATTTTGAGGATGGTTTTTTATTGATCATTCTGGCCTCTACCTCCTTCATTCCCTGCTCCTTGGCCATGGTGAGAGAGTAGGTTTTGGAGGAAGAAGAAATGTAGGTGGATGAAGTGGACACTGCCAACCTTGCTGAGCATGAGGAAGGGGCCGGGGGAATAGTTAAAACAAAGCAAAACAACAACCTAGAACTAAGAAGTGGACCTAACAACTTGGACCACTTTGCTTATCTGTCACTCTTCCTTTCCAATCCTTCGTGTCTTTCTCTTTGGATCACAAGGTCTTCAAGGTGTGTGTGTGCGTTGGGGGTCGGGGGGACGGACTGTCTTTTACTATGTGCTTGTAGAGACCTCAGCACAATGAAGTCCTAAATCTGACTGGGGCTTTCTGGGTGCTGCTATTGTAATATTAAATAACAATAGCTTGAGCTGGCTACCATGCTGAGAGGTATTCTACAGTCCAAGAGTGTGTGGTCAGCTGGATGGCCCATTTCTATATGCCTGGTGGCTTTCTTGAGACCTGAAATGCTGGTGAAACTTGTCTGGGCCCTTAGCAATGGCATCTGAGCATTCCCAAGATTCTCAGATCAGTGTGGTATTTTTTTGTCAGCCACTCCAGTTTGATCAAGCACTCCACATTGTAAACCTTTGTAGTCACTTGTTGCTCCATTAGATTTTTATAAGCTGGTTTTAGAACATGCTGGGACTGCACGCTCTGATACTTTATTTGTTCCAGCTTCCTAACTGAAATGTCTGTGATAGAGAGACATGCAGACATATATTAATCCATCAAACTCCATTTTGTTTTGTGAAGGACATTTTGATTGTAAACTTGTTCTGCACCTTCACCTTGGCTCTGTACGCTCCAAATTGAGCTGGAACACTTAGGATGTGTCAGGAGACATTCTTGCACTTAGCAGAAAGCTAAAAATGGAGGGTTGTTAAACCCTGATGACCTATCATTCAAAGCACCCTTGGACAAAGAGCTGGCTGCTGCTCAAGGTAACCATCTCTCCCAGGTGAGCTAGTAACCAAGCAATGGATCTCCTGATGGGAGATTTTGATCACCTGAAAGGGGCTTGGGCTAACCAGAGAGGTCACCTGAGAGAGGGGACTGGACATTGAGAAAGGACAAGGCCTGTCTGCATTGCTCTCTGTCATTGATCAGGAAACAAAGGCAAGGCAGAAGGAATGAAAGAGGAAAGAGATATAATAGAATCCTGGGCTTCCTGAACAGACGTTGACCAAATCCCAAAGGATTCTTGGCCTGGTGAGGAACCAGCAGCAGGGAGTTGAGTACAGGTTTTATTATTTTTCCATAGATCTGTTTATAGCTTGTGCTGGCTGTGAGTAAAGAGTGATCTGTTTAAAATTTCTTTTGCAAAGTTCCTGCTTCAACTGTCAGGTGTCCCTGAAGGGTTAAACATAAGCCAGAGGACCCATGAGGGAGGAGCTCTGGGGAGGGTGTCCTTGACTGACAGTAGTGTCTTGGGGTGGCGGGAGGGAAGTCAACACTGGACCTGGGGGGACTAATGCAGTTGGACCACAGGGTTCCATTCCCTAGAAGTGCTACAAGAGAGTTTGTTCCCAGGAAGTTGTGCCTGAGAGGCCAGAGACTGTGGCTAAAGTCTGCTGAGACCCACCTGAGATCAAAAGCATGCCCAATCTGAGCCTAGCAGCCTGATGAGAGTACAGTAGGAGGAGCTTGACCAGGTGTGTGGGGGAGTCAACATGAGAAAGTATCAACATGTGCTTGTCTTCCACATGACATCTCTGACCATTGCCCTAATAGATCACGTCCCTCTTTGTAGTCTCAGAGATATTTGTTTGGTATGTGGTGGTCAGTAATATGAGTAACTTCGTTTGGTTCAGATCCACAATGCTGACTTTTGCAAAGTGATCCCCTCTTCTGCATTTTTTCTACACTAAATCTTTTCATACTGTAATGGCCTGATTTGCCACTGCGTTGTACCTTGTGTAGTTATTTTACAGCTGGGCTAAGTGAATGCTGGGTGGGGGTGGGGCTGTAGAATGCTACCAAATCAGAATTCTCCATTCCCTGACATCAGTAGCTGCACTTTACACCCACTTTGCCCTCAAGTTTGCCTAGGTAAAATCACTCTACAAGCTGCCATACAAAGGAGAATCTGATCCACTCTATTTAGATATGGGGGTCTAGTCCTGCATAGTAACCACAATATTTCTGTTTCATTGGTGTTGTGAGGCTCCTTTTGTTATTGTGCACCTCTGTAGATGGTTTTGAATGATACTGTTTATACAATATATATGTGCCAGTGGTTGCACATCACTTCCCATCTATGTGGGCCTGCATATTCTTGGGTTGCATATGACCTGCAATGTTAAGGTTGTATCTGTCTGACTTCATGGTGCCAGGACTGTATCAACCTCCTTTTCCTAAGGAAAGTGCAGAGCTTTCATTGGACAGTCAGTGTTCTACTCCAATGGTGGTTTCACTTCAGTGCATTAAATTAGTCTTCTTTAGAGTATTTAGTTTATAAAGCATTTTGGGATGAAAGGTGACTTATGAATGGAGGATATTTTCTCAAACTCTGGGAGCATTACTGCCAATGACTCCCTTGCTAGTCTATCACTGATAGCATAAGCTGCAGTTTTAACTAAAATCTGAGTTTGGCTGCATGTTATTTAAATATCACTGAGACTGTTGGCACTTTCTTGACAAATTTCTAGCTAGCAAAAATTAAGTTAAACATGACTTAGCTTTGTACTTAGTACAATAATTTGTAGTACCAGGGCATCTTTTTCACTGTGTATAGTGACTCCTGAGCTAAGAGTACAGTCGGCCTTTTCTTTCCTGCCAATTCAAAATCCTAAGTTCAAGCATTTTTCCATCCTGCCTTGAAAGTATATGGAGTAGGAATCATTGGTTTCCCATATTCTCTGAATCCATTTTATGCATTATAAAGATGGCTAGGTTCAAGTCCTTTCAGAAACCGTTTTTGGTGCTAATGGATTTGAACTATTCTGATCCTATGCAATATTTTGTGGCATAACCAATCTAAGAAATTGATAGACAACTTGCACAGCTGAGCTGTTTCATTTAATAACAAAAACAAAAACAACAGAATCTAGGACAGCAGTAAGCTCCTGTGAAAGGAGGAGAGTTAGCATCTGAGAGCTAGACTTGATGCAAATGGGCCTTGAGAAAGGAGCACAAGAAGTATTTCAGTGATGTGACTGTGCACAGCGGCTGGTTAGTCATGGCCCTTGGGTTTGCTGAATTCAGGCAGAAGATAATCAGTCAAACGAAACCTTTTTTGTTTTTCCAGGTCAGCTTCACAGTGACAATGTCTTCAGAGTTGTGTGCCTCGGCAAGTCCCCCTCCCCCCAATAAGGGACACAATGAGCAATGGATTTTCAAAAGAACTCAGCTCCCCTTTAGGCACCTAATTAGGGCCAGATCTTCAAAAGTGCTCAGCAACTGCCACTGTAGCTCTCAGGTGGGATTTTCAAAGGAGCTCAACACATAATGTGCTGAGAACTCTTGAAAATCTGTCCACTTATTTTGGTGCCTAAATGGTAGCTGAGCTCTTGAAAATTTGGTCCCAACTGTGAATGCTGAGAGCCTGGCCATTAGTGACAATCATCAAAATGTTACATAATCGGAACACTCTTTGGCTAATCAGCATTCCAGAAGTCAGCATGCTATTACCTAGCAACTTTTGATAAACTGGCCACACTTTATAATACAGTGCAACTGCAATGTAATTATATTGTGGTTATGCTTTTTCATACCTATAGTTACCTATAACTAGAAGGTTACCTCCATAACTGAGTGAAATACAGTGCAAATACAATTTAATTAATGTTAATGGATTCTAAAAAACATATCTTAATTATGAAACCAAAAAGGTAATACAAAATAATGCACTCCAGTTCTGTCATTATTATCAACATTTATGTTGTGATAGCATCTATAGGCTAACCAGGCTGGGGTCCCATTATGTTAGGTTCTGTACAAATCTATAGAATGCCAGTCCCTGCTCCAAAGAGTGCCTTCTAGTTCAAATTATTGATATTTAGTGATTAAAAAGCATAGCCATATTGATGTAATGATACTACAATTGTAATATCAACTACAGTATAATTGCAGTACCATAACTGATTAGTCCTTTGTTAATTACACACATCATGTTCAATAATACCACTGAATTTCTGTAGCTGGAGTGTGTGATTGTTTTTGTCTTTCCTTCTTGTTTTTTGAAAAATTCCTCTCAGAACAAAGTGCATGAGTCCTTGACGCAACACACCAGGTTACTTCCTAGAGAACATGTCAAATTACAAACAAAAAAGACAGTGCAGGTAACATTAAGGGACTTTTTTTAACTTAACCTCTGTTCAAAAGTATTGTCAGCTGAAGAAAGCACATGCCAATAGTTCATGTGATTTATAGATGTTATGACAAAATAAATGTCTCTCTGGTGTCTGAACAAAGAGATGAGAGAAACAATATTTCTTTTGATTCTGCATAGTAAAAATTTTGTTCAGCCTTTATCCCAATAGACTTTCTGAAGGCATTGGCCTTTTATTGCACACCGATAAAAGTAAGCAGAGGAGAATTTAATATCTTATTTCTGTATTAAAAGAATAACTGAAGTTCTGTACTAGAATTATCACCCTTAATTAATTGATGCTGTTCAAAGACAAATACATAGCAATTATAAGCTGTATCATTTCATTCATACAGTAAATGGGCACAAGTCCTCCTTCCATCTCCCCCCTCCTCCAACCCACTGTCTGGCTTATTAAACAGTGAGATTCCAATTAGACTATCATCCTGCTGACATTGTCTCCGGTTGCCATTTAAAACATTGCTCACTTTTTTGAGAAGATGTCATGGGGATGAACTGGCTGATGTAAATCTTATGCCTGTGCCTGCAGAGTTTAAAAACCTCCCTTTTGAGGTTTGTCCTTAACCATATGTCAAATGACTGGTACAGTCAACAGAGCTAAATTCACTGGAGATTCTTTTCTGATGTTTTCTTTAAATCCTCTTGAAGAAAGAAAATATCATTGATTTCTCCATATTGCTCCCAGAAGATGAATTTTCTCCAGTTTAGCCTGAATTATATTTTTTTCATTTACTGCTAAGGTATGCAACACTAAAAATGTCTTTGGATTGAGAAATGTAATGGATGCATACAGGCCTCATCTGGAGACTGTCCTCCCAAATAAAATCTCTGGTTCTTTGCTGCTTTTCCTTTCCCTTTCCCTCATCCACAGGGTATTATGAACCAGTTTCTCATCTCACTTATGCTGATGTGAATCAGGAGTAACTCTATTGAAGTCAGTGGTGGAATAACTAATTTTACATTAATATAAGTGTAAGGAGAATCAGGTTCTTTGTGTTGCCACAGATCTTGCTTTGGACTTGGAGAGTAATTCCTTATTCACATACCTATTTAGCAGCACTACGTTGAGGTTATCTCATGAGTTCTACTTATCTCAGGTTTTCTGAGTCATGAGGCTAAAGACCAAGGACTGGACTCACAAGGGGGACTTTGGTGCCTAACAGACCCTTTCAGTGGCTAAGTCCAACATTTAGGCACCAATGGCATTCACAAAACTGTTCAGCTTCTGCCTAACCCCATAGGTACCTACATTCTCTAGACACCTATAATGCAGTGTATAAACTCCACACTGGGACAGAAGGGTTATGGAGCCATTCTGGGCCCAGCTGACTCCACCCCACTGCACCTGCAGAAGCTGCTCTTCTTGGAAGAGGAGCCTAAAAGGGAGCCAGACAGCTCAGAAGGGGAAGACTGACCTATTGCATGCGAGAATGCCTGAGTAAGGGCATAGCAGAAGCCCTTACTGAAAGGGAGAAGCCTGCAAGCAGCAGCTACCACAGGCCCTAGAAGAGGGCCAGGGAGGAGACTCCGGTGAGAGATAGCTTGGAGCTTTGCCCCTGGGGCTGGGAGCTGAGAGAACCCTGGGAGCCTGATGGGAGAGTGGGGCTGATCAGGACATTTAACCTGCCTGAAACCCTGGGAAGTCTGACAGACTCAGGATGGAGGGAGGTGTTGTGCAGCCTAGGACCCAGTGTGAAGCTGGGGCTAGCCTGCAAGGAATATGGCTACCAGCTGGGTTGAAGATTCAGTTGTTTTTTTCCCCTATTTTCTGTTGGACTTTAAGTGAAGGACTTGGAGCATGTATATTTTAATGGTAATGGTGCCTACGGGTCAGCCCACCCCATCCTGTGATGTAGCCATTTTAAGATTTTGGTATGCCTAATATACCAGGACCTATGAAGCATTGGGAAAGAGGAAACCGTCCAGGGAGTAAGTAGTGCTTGGGGAAGGGGGGAATCCCCTTATGGTTTCCTTAAGGGCCTGGGATTAGGACAGGAACCTCACAGAGTTGGTGGGACAAGGTCCCTCCTCCTGTCCCCCGCTCAGGGATGAGTTTTAGGAAAGGGACAAGCATATATGCCTCCTCCTCCCTCATAGCAAAGTAGCCATCAAGAGAAGTGTGACTTGCTGAACCCTCAAGGGCTTAATGGCAGGGAGGGCCAGCTGAAGGCGAAGCTGGTTAAGGTCCTACAGCTAGCCTAAGTTACAACTCCAGCTCCAAGAAGAGGTGTGGGGCTCCTGCCTTAAGGAGAGAGACAGACGGACTGTCTGAAATCCATCCACAGCTCCAGAAAGAGGGTTGGGACAGACCTCGTCTTAAGGAAGGAAACTAGAAGGACTGCTTGAAATACAGCCCAGCTGCTGCCATAGAGGTTTGGAGTGTCTCCGAGGAGCTCTTCAGCAGCTAGCTGGGAAGGAGCCACAAACCTAGGGTGGGAATAGCTAAGTCTGTAGAGACTCAGTGAAAATGCTGACAAGTGGGGAGAGGTAGGAGCAGCCCATGGAAGTGGAAAGGGATTGAAGCAGGAGTCCTTAGCCACCTAAAACAGGGTCTCTGGGCTGGAACCCAGAGGTAAAGGTGAGCCTAGGTTCCCTGCCTCCCCACAAGATCAATCCGGAGGGGGAGGTATTGGTTTCAAGAGGGAAAGAGGCCAAGAATGATGAATCTCAGATGGGAGCCAAAGACCAATAGACTTTGGGTTTTCCTGTTTGTGGACTTTACTGTTAACCCTGGAAGGGGAGTGGACTGAGAGGTGACCTTGCTAGAAAGGTAGGCAACAAGTGGCTTACTTCCCCCAAACTAGGATGAGCAATGAGGTGCTAGAGTGGAAGACCCCTTCAGTGTTGTATCTGGACTCCAGGGAGTACTCTGAGGTGAGTGCACACCATAACAGAAGTCCAATGGCTGGAAGTGAAGGCTACACATAAGGCACACATTTTTAATCCAGGGTAACTAACCACTAGAACTACTTCTGCTTGAAGTCTTTTAATCAAGACTATGGGTGTGATCCAAAAAGCAACTTGGGTGTCTCATCTCCAGAGCTAGGTGCCTAAGCCCCTGTGTGTGGCCTCTGCAATCTATGAGAGACTCACTTGGCTTATAGGTGCCTAAACTCACTCAGTACTTAACTTTCCACTATAAAAATTCCCTAGGTGATTATATTTTAGAGATGGGGCATGCATGCTGTTGCCTGCCTCTAGATGCCCAGGTGCCCCTCTCCTTCTGAAGCTCCAGAGCCGTTAAAGACCCAGGGAAGATAAATGTTTGTCCGCCTCAGTCGTGTGCTGGGCCCGATCTGGTAGATGTGCTCAGAGGCTGCCTACCAGATTGCATCCCACTTCTCTAACCACAGAGCTAAGAGGCATTCCAATGGGGCTTTTTCAGTCGCTCCCATTCATGCTGTTCCACTCTGGATGAATAATGGAAGAATTGCTGGAGCAGGGTGACTGGACCCAGAGTCACCCACCTTCTAGGTGGGTGCCCTAATCACTGGACTACAGAATAATTCTCTCTCCCTCCTCTGGCCCAATGACTCTTAGTCCAGTGTGTAGAGCACTCACCTGGATGTGGAAGACCTCTGTTCAAATCCTCTCTCCCAGCCTCCTTTCTCCCACATTTCAGGTGAGTGCTCAACCCACTGGGCTAGAAGTAATGATGTGGGCTCCTTTTTCAGCTGTTTTGCATGAAGCAAGGCAGGCACCTAACTCTTTCCTGCAAGAAGCACTGTAGGTGCCCAAGTTGCCTGACTGCAGGTGGCTGGTTCCCATTAGTGTCTCTCTAGCAGAAATAAGTGCCTCTCTGCAGCCTGGACTTGGGTGTCTATTTCTGAGAGAGGGGAGGGACTTAGCACACACCCTCTGGTCAGCCTCTCCCATTGGCTAGCTGAGGTGGCTCCCTACCTAGCACTGTGCCTTTTATGGATCATGTTCTCAGGCACTGGGGCTCCTTACATTGAGTGGGGAGAAATAGGCACCTAACTTGGCTTTCTGGATCACAGTGCTGTTCCTGTGGTGATTTTTTTTTAGGTGCCTAAAAGGTCAGTGCTGTGAGACACAGCATAGCAGAATTACAAGTCCCTTTGTGAATTCCACCCTATTGCTTTTTTCCTAGAAGATATGCTCTAGCTCAGATAAGTTATGGGCTTGATGCAGAAGTTACGAGCTGGGGTTCTCTGGCCTGTGTCATGCAGGAGGTCAGACGATGTTATTATAATGGCTCTTCCTGGCCTTAAAACCTAAAACTCTTTCATTCTATGTGAAATCCTGGCTCCAGTGAAGTCAATGACAAAACACCCATTGGCGTCAATAGGGCCACAATTGCATCCACTGCCTCAATGGTAACTGCTTGTTATACTAAGGTAATTGTGTGGAATAAGAGCTGAGTTTACTTTTGCCTGAAGACAAATTACTCATGAGGGGCTAAAAATGACGTGGTTAAAGGTTCAGCTCTCTGTAAGATTGCTGCAGGGCTGGGGTTTGTTTACACAGTTAAAGCAGCTGAGTGAAGTGAGATTCGTTCAGCACCTGATCCTCAGCGTTCCCAGGCCTGGCACAGAAGTACGCCTCAATCCATCTGATGCATGATGCTAGGTACTTTACCAGCCAGATGGGCTACCACAGGGTACTTGTAGAGCTGCCAGTGGTAAATAAATGATGTGGAGAGCTATCCCAGAGCTTGCATTTTAGGCAGAGTAATTTATATATTGTTAGCTGGGTTTCTTCAGGGCTTTCAGTGTTTCTCCAGGGGTTGTATCACTTTATTTTCCCCTTAAGACCACACTAAATAATAAATGTTTCATTTCTGTATGATAAATCACAAAGGAAAAACTGGCTTAATAGAAAACCCAATTAAAACAGGCTACCATGGTAGCTCAAGGCCTCTTCAATGGATGATTAACATTGCTACAGCCTTTGACTTTCCGTTAATAGGTATTAAATATTATGCCATCTAAACCCAAATTCAGAAGCCCTGTATAATGCTACTTAGTCAAACCTATTGCCTGCGGTGTGCTTCTACTTAGCAAAGTCAGCAGTTGGGATGGGATGGAGGTGGAGTTGGCAAGGCAACACTTTCCCTTTCTTCTCTAACTGTATCTGGAGAGTAACAATATTCAGTAGTCCTCCCCAGCATGAATTTGAGCTGCCCATTCCAATGAACAATCAAACAAAGCATCAACTTCAGACTAAGCTTTCTCCCCAAGTTCAGTTGTTCCTGGGGATTTCCTTGCTGTACTTCTGTCCTTGACCTCCCTTGGCTTAGGAGAGAGGCTCTAATTTCTCCATCCTTGTTGGAGCTAGTTGTAGCCACGTACAATAGTACTAGTATGAGTCAGCAATAATAACTGCACCTTCACACAGGGTTCAAACAACTGCTAACAGAATGACTCAAGAACACCTGCAATGCAAGACCCTAGAGTTTGCTACCATTTTACAGATATAGTCAGAGTCCCGAAAGAATAGTCTTCCCAGAAATCCATGCCAAGGGAAGACTCTTGCATTCAAACACCTTTAGCACTAACTCCTCTTGCTTTAACCTTGTCCATCTTCTCCCACTACAGTCCCTACTCTCTTCTCTTCAACATTCAGCTTTTTATTACTTTTATTCTCTTGAGCGTTAGACACTGAGCAATAACCACATTACACTCTGTTAATGAACAAAATCCATTACGAAAAGACCAACAAGAATTTTACACCTCTTTACCAATATCTGTATATTGTAACAAATGTATTTGTAAACTAGATGGGAATTCTTTTCTTATCCTACATTTGTTGCATTTTCCTTTTATTTGATGCTCTGTACTATCCATATTTTCTGACAAATGAAATGAAACACTGCAACCCCCAAGATAAATGTTTATTTTAAAAAACCCTCAGGCCTTTTTTCTTCAGCTCTCATCTCAGAGACACCAATGTAATTCAGGAGTAATTCCAATTAAATCAATTGGCATAAAACAAGTAAGTCAGAACGTAAGTTGGGTCCATGAATTTGATTTACATTCAGAGCAAAAATTTTACAAGCTTCTTGTGTGTTTTTTCTTTAGAACAGATTCTCTGTTCCTGGCAGTACTGGGTTTACCATGGCACGGGTGCAGAGTCAGAAGGGGCCCCAGCCAGGGCCGCCCAGGGGGGGGGGGAGGGGGGGCAAGTGGGGCAATTTGCCCTGGCCCCACAGGGGCCCCCACGAGAATATAGTATTCTATAGTATTGCAACTTTTTTTTTAAAGAAAGGGGCCCGCAAAATTGCTTTGCCCCAAGCCCCCTGAATCCTCTGGGCAGCCCTGGCTCCGGCCAGCCCGATCCCTCAGCCGGCTGAACTGGACAGGAAAGCTGCCTCCGCCCCTACCCCCCCCCCCAAATCCCCTCCCCTGAGCTACATGTCCTGGGGGACTGCAGCAGGGGTCAGGCACACCCTGCACTCACTGGGCAGCGGGAAGTGGAGCGACCCGGCTCCAACCCGCTCCACGCTGCCGGCACCCAGCCTCGCTGCCGGTGAGTGCTGGGGGACTGTTCCCCCTGACCCCCCAAGTCCTATGGCTGGGAGCCAGGGGAGCAGAGCAGAGCAGGCTGGGGCCAGGTCACTCCACTTCCCACTGCCTCATAGGGTGACCAGCTGTCCCGATTTTATAGGGACAGTCCTGATTTTTGGGTCTTTTTCTTATATAGGCTCCTATTACCCTCTACCCCCATCCTGATTTTTCACGTTTGCTGTTTGCTTACCCTACCGCCTCGTGAGTGCAGGGTCGGGCCTGCCCTGCAGTCACCGGGAGGCAGGAAGTGGAGCGACCAGGCGGCAGGAAGTGGAGTGACCTGGCTCCACGCTGCCGGCTTGTGGTGGGGGCGGTTTCCCCACTGCCCCCCGAGCCTGGGGAGGAGATGGAGCAGCGAGGAAGGGACATGGGATGGGGAAGAGAAGGGGATGGGGGAAGCAGGGGCAGGGGGAAGCTGGAGCCCAGCATGTGGCATTCCCCTGGCAGAAGCTGGGGCTCGCCTGTTAAGCAGGCCTATTGAACCCTCATCCTGACAAGCTCCACCTCTCCTGCATCTGTACCACGCCGATGAGCCCCCCCAGACACCCTCCCCACTGAACTCCACCCACCTGCACCCTCAAATACCTTCACCTGGATCCATGCAGAGTCCCATTGCCCCTGCATCTGGAACCCCCCAATGAGCTTCTGTGCATCTAGATCTTCCACTGAGCCACCCGCATCCAGACTGCCCCACAGAGAACTCTTACCCCCACCTGGATCCCCCCCCACACTAAGTCCCTTGGCGCTTGGATCCTGCTGCTGGGCTGAGCCTGCTCACACATATCTGGTGCACCTGGCACGGGGGGGGGGGGGGGGGCAGGGCCCCAGGGTGTTTCTGGGACAGGCCTGGCCCTTGCACTGTGTCAGGGTCGGGTGCAGCCTCACTGCCGAGTCCCTGTCCCAGGGTGGGGTGGGGCGAGGCTGCAGGGTAATCTCCCACCTCCATGCAACCAGTGGCTTGTGCTCCCCACTGCCATGTTGGAGCCTCCACGTTTGTTTATTGACAAATAAAATTTGCAGAATTTTAAAATATTGTGCATAGAATTTTTAATTTTTTGGTGCAGAATCCCCTCAGGAATATGGGGTGCTGTGCAGCTGTGATGGTGGGACCGTGAGGAAGGCGGTGGGCAGTGAGGAGGTCTATGGGCGGAGGGTGCTGGGTAAGTGGTGTGGTGTGCAGGGTGCTGTGCAGTTGTGGGGGGAGGTCTCTGGGCGGGGTGGGGGCTGGGCATAGAGAACTGTGGTGGAGGTCTCTGGGCGAGGGGGCACTGGACAAGGGAGCGGTGTGGTGCAGGCCTGTCCTCGAGGGAAAGGGATATGCTGGTATCACAGGGCTGGGCAGGCCAGTGTGCATCTGGAAGCTGCAGGTTCTACCTGTGTTCTGCTGCCGCACTGCGCCTCATTGCCCTCAGCCCGCCCTTCACTCTGGAGACTGACCATCCCGCCCCCTTGCACCTTGCCCCATGGGAGCCAACAAATATGTTTGGGGCCGGGCCCACAAAAAGTTAATGCAGCCCTGGTTCCTGTTACTTCACTTCTTCCACATGTGATGCCTTAAGTGCATCTTGCAGGCAATATTGGGAATTATGCTCTTATTCTTGGTGAAGATGATGAAAAATAAACTCTTTCCTTGGCGCATGGTGAAATGAATGTTTTATCACTTCATTTATGGACACATTTTTGAAGTAGTAAATACTTTGTACCCACTGTTCTTTCATTAAACAATGTTCAGCTCCAGAGGCAGTGAGGCAGTTAATTTTCTCTCAGAAAGAGGAAGATGTCTTTTCAAACACAGGTATGAAAACAAATTCTCTCCTTCACCTCAGACAATTAATTAAACAAATGACTAGAGATAATGTAACCAGGGATATAAAACTGAAAAGATAGAGTTATCAGAGCTTATTTCTTAGTCTTGTGTGCTAAGATTCTTGATTCTTTAATCTTTGTAAATCATATCTTTTTAGCTATTGCAGCAATCATTCAGAATATAACTATAAGTAAATTAGGGTCTTCAATAGGATTTGAATGAGACAAGGTATTGCATATGAGGACACCAATTTGTAATTTTCTGCTGACCTGTAGGAGATCTAGTGGAAAAGAGAGGCAAATGGACTGATTTAGTAATCTATTATAGTAGCACCAAAATGTGCTAGGCACTACAGAGACACATAGGAAGACACAGTCCCTGCTCTCCCCCACCCCTCAAAAAAGCAAAGAGCCAAAAAAAAAAAAAAGAGCTGTAGCACAATATGTTGAATAACAATGTAATAACACACTGCAAATGGCATTTCACTTGCCAGGGTATTTCAAATGAATTAATAGTAATGCCCCACAACTCACAAGTGGCTCCTTTCTGCAGTTTTCTTTGATATATCAATTCAGGCACATCTTGTCTGTGTCTGGCATGGGCTTGACAAATGGTTTAACTGAAAAGTCAGTTCAAATAACCAAGAGTTTGATTTAAAAAAAAAAAAGTCTTGGTGGGCTCCAGGGATGCGCACACAGCATTTTAGGGTATTGCAGTGCATCTCACAAAGCTTCATTAGTATAACTAGTTCAGAGACTGGTGGGCAGAAGGACAAAAATCTGAGTGTCATTACCTACCAAGATGCTTGAGCCAGAGATAATTAACCTTTACAAAAGAGCGATGTGCCAGGAATTAAAAATACTATGATAAAAATGTTCAGAAAATGGCTGGCAATCTGTCAAGGTAACAGCTATGTCCTGTCATAACTTCAGATGCTCCCTGACTTATGCAAGTGTTCCGTTCCGTAATGCCTTGCGTAAGTCGAATTTTGCATAAGTCGGGAATGTATACCCGACAATTATGCAAAAAAAAAAAGCTTATGGAACTTTTTCCGTAAGTGCGGATTTGTGTAAGTCGGGTTTGGGTAACCCGGGGAGGCTCTGTATCCCTGAGAATCAATCCTAAAGGAGGAACAGAAGATGTATAATCAAAGAATACATACAAAGGAGGATACTAGCTTACTGTTTCTTGAGGACATCCAACTGTGCTGATAGCAGTAATGTACACCCAATTCAGGCATTAACAATGAAAACCACAAGGAGAAGCAAAAATGGATTTAGGTGGTGGAGCCTCATCAATGGCAGAACAAGCCACCGCACTGTTTATAGTAAGGAGTGACCATGTGATTATAAAACCAGATATCGTCATTAGAGAGCATGCACAGATGCCAATATTACTTGCTACAGCTGAGTTTTTATATGTAAGCAGTTCAGTGGGCCATCTTCCATTCCTGAGCCCCTTAATGCCACAATGTACTACGGTAAGCTCCTCCTGAAACCTGTCCGTCTTTCTCCGGTTTCAGTCACCATATTAAAGTGTTTTGATCAAATTTCTCTTTCCTTTCATTGCTGTGCAGGGTACTGGTTGAGTGGTGCCTCTATCTCAGAGGTGGCTGCATTTCAGTGGTGCTGTACATAGAATGCTTGCAAAGCATCTTTAGATCTTCAGGTCAAAAGGTGCTCTATAAATGTAGAATATTATTTTCATTTTATTGACAGCAATAAAGGGACAGCATTAACCTGACATCTAATCCATTTTAAAAGATGAGTTAAAAGGAGTTGAAGGGCCAAAATCCATGTGCTGTATATGTAAAATCCTGACACAGCCTATGTTAGCAACTTTTCACAGGCCCAAAGTCCAAAGCTTGGTCAAAGAGGCCTAGAGGCCTAGCAAACAGTGAACAATATTAATTGAGAGAAGCTGAACAAACAAGAGACAACCTTCTTTTTTACTAAGATAAGCATGGTCAGCAAAACGCCAGATGGCAAGCAGTAATTGGTGTCTTTATCAGAAGCTACAAACAAACCAAAATATCTATGTCCACGCCTTCTGCGGGAAGAGAGAGCCATACCCTCCCCATATACAACCGTCACTTCATGGAGAGGCTCAAGCATGTCAGTATGAGATATGACATCCCCCCTTCTAATTGGTACACCTCTTTCCTCCCAGATGCGAATGTTAGCCTTTAGAAACACAATGAGCAACCTGAAAAACAATTTCTATTGCCATGTACTTTTCAGTGTCTTTTTGCTTTAATCCCCAGGAATGTACCTGTTGGACAATCAGAGGAGCTACCTCATTCCTATGTACCCCAATCAGAATTCAACATATATATTTTATACTTATACACTTTATGCATTGTTTAAAGGAAAACACCGGTGTACTAACAATATGTTATATGTTAATCTGAAACCATGGGCGGAAACATTATGTAATCTTTAACCTACTGGTTTACTGTGCTTATCTTGTCTTGCTGCAAGACCTATCCAGGGGCTTGGGACCTCTCACCCCGTCACTTCCTTCCGCCCATGAAGATTCCATATAATCCATTGTAATCAATTGCTTGGCAGTGTCTCTGAGCCTAATAAGCTAAGTGGCACTCCGCCAGTGCTGCGCGTAATAAACCCATGTGCTTGATTCTACACGGTGTCCATTTTTGTTCCTTCTGAGTCCTAAGACAATTTTTGTGATTTTTGCAGTTATATTTAAAAAACCATTTCTCTCTTCTGTTGCTGTATCCGAAGCTCACATGAACAAAATGGAAAACTGATTATACAGGGAAACAATGAAACTCACTATGCACAAAGTGCTGTCAAATGTACAAAGTAAACCAACTGAATTTTGTACTTATTGTTACAAGTAACACATCTAAGAGTACTAGAACTCTAAAAGAGATTAGAGGATAATGTCTCTCTTCAACAGAAGCGTGGTTTTTAAAACTGAAGTCTCTTTAAAGATCTGCAAGTTGTGATGTTCTCTGTTGAACAGGGCCAATGTATGCAGTAGGAAGCATGACCCTACGAGCTTAGCAGTTAGGTCTCACAAGCCTCATTACATGTTTTGCATGGGCACGTCAGCAGTGGCATGTCAAATAAAGTTGGCAACAATGCTAGAAATATTAGTTTAGCGTCAAAGTCCAGCTGGAGTACATTGAAATAGCTGCACTGAAATCAACGAAGCTATGCTGATTTTCATCATCCGGCCCTACGTTTAGACTCCTCTAAAACTTTGTATCGCCTAAAGAATGTTAATTCTCATTGATGTGTTTGACCTAATGTAGTGCTCTGTATTTCAAGGTGACTGACTGGAGTTTTAGGAGAATCAGTCCAGAACAAGATGGCAAGCCAAGGGAAAGGAATAGTTAAAAAGCAATATCTCTTGGCTAAGAAGCTTCTCTTCAAGAAATCATTGCCAAGGAGGACTTAAGAGGGCATGAAATGATCCAAAAGAGAATGCTATGGGAGAAATCAATAGTTATATAGGGCATTTCATCAGATCTTAAAACGTCTAGAATATGCTGGTGTCACTGCACTGCACCAGCTATTTGATCACTGAGATGTCTGTGATCCAAGATGTCACCAGAATGTCTAGACAGCATCTTCTGTATCTCTTGAGGCACTAGGGTCATGAGGCTGCCAGCTCAGCCATCAGAGGTGTCAATCTCTTCAAATGCTCAGTTTCAAATTTTCAGGTATCTTGCAAACTGTTTCATTTTTGTCAGTGATGCTGCTTGTATCTGACTCTGAAATAGTGACCAATAATCAGCGGCGGTGGTCAGCTAGTCATCCTTATCACACTCCAGCCAATCAGAAACAACACTTTGCTATGGCCGCTGTGAGAGGAAGACTCCTCACATATTCTTCTTTCTGTGTCCTCTTGCATAAGTTACCAGTGCTTTATTTGGGGATTGTGTTCTCTATCTGCTGACTCACTCGTGTCCAAAATAATTTTTTTTTCTAGGCCAAGGAAACTTTTTTTTAATAGCGCTTATCTCTTGGAAATGGGGACCATTATCTCTGTCATTCCAGCACTCCTAAACTTCAGAAAAAAATACCCCAGAAGGGCTCCATTCATGTCAGTGGCAAAGTTCCTATTGACTTCAATGTGGGATGATTGTGCCTTAAGCACATACTGTACATCTGTTCAGTGGTCCTATGGTTAACATGCTGTATCGCCATAGGAGACAGTGACATTGAGTTCCTGTATCTGAGCCTTGAAGTACTGGGCCCAGGAGAATGAAGGGAGGGAGAAGCTCCTGTGGGAGCAGCATTATGTGACTCCAAATCAAGTCCCGTCAAATCTTTCTGGACCAATGGAAGTTGCTGTCAAGTGAAATGTTGAGGGGTATATGAGTAGTGGCAGAGGTACTCTGCTGAGGACAAAAGATAAAAAAGAATTGTGTTCAATTGGATTACTGAGCCTAGGATATATTTTTTGTTTTTTTCTCTTTATATGTTAGTTCTCTTCTACTTACGGGTAGATATGTCTCTCAGAGTCTTTTGAATTTGCTTTTCTTTTAATCTCTGAAAGTCACATGCTTCTCTTTCTTTGAAGTGACGTCTGCTATAGGCAACCCGCAGCCAAGCAAGAGAGTGGACCATCACATATATTTCTATTTTTGGTATTCTCCTTTGTATTCTTAGGGGTGTGGGTACACCTGTCTCCTTAAACAGGCTTGTGAAGAGCTAATGGTCTGACTCAGTACAGCTGAGCCCACCTAATTACATAAATGGATAAAATAATCAGCTACTTAATTAAGTCACTCTGCAAAAGCTCAAGCTTCTTCATATTTCCTTCTATGTCACCTGTGTCTGTTAAAATCATTGCTAATCAGGAAATAATTGCTTAATTGCACAAAGTCTATTTGAGTCTTAGAAGCATTGAAGTTTTCAATTATCTAATCCAGACTCTGCTGTGACGTGATAATTATGCTTTAAAAGCTAACTGGATTATTACAGAGATCTCTCCTGATGGGCATTAAACACCTCACTGGGTGTTAAGGCCACAAACTATGCATTTCTCATCACCCTTTACAGCATCTTTTTCTCAGTATCTGTCCCCAATTCACAATACTTTACTTGTCTTTGCAATTTGGTGTGGTCCACTCCCTCTGGGGCACCTGGCATTGGCCACTGTCGGTAGACAGGATACTGGGCTAGATGGACCTTTGGTCTGACCCGGTATGGCCGTTCTTATATTCTTACGTGCTCCGAGGACATAGTCAAACTTATTTACAAGAGCTGCTGATTTAAAAGACTTATAATATGTTGCAAATATCTGATTGCTCTACAGACCCATTCACTTATTCACCATTGCCTATAGGCACAATGGTGAAACTTGAAGCTTGTGACTACTGCTGTAGGTATTTCCTTTCTAATTTCCACACTCTTCTTTTTCAGGCTGTGTTAGCGGGATTTTTCAAAAGCACCTAAGCAAGTTAGGCCCTTGATTCTCATAGGTAACAGAATCCCACTGAGTTTCAAAGTTCCCAAGTTACTTTTGAAAATGGGACTTAGCCATCTAAGTCTTTTTGCTCAGCGTTGCAAGGTCTATGACTTTCAGGGTATATCTATGCTGCAGTTGGAGGTGTGATTGCAGCTTGGGTAGGTATATCCACCCTAGATTGTAGTGTAGACAGTACCCTAAAAATCTGGGTCCAAGTGCCTGTCACTTTTGAAAATAGGACTTAGACTCATACATTTTTCAAAGGTACCTATGTGATTTAACCCTGCATGCTTATCAAGGTCTGTCCCCCCCACCCTCCAGCACATACCTTGCATTCATGGTGCATAGGCATTACAAATGTTGCTTTGACTAGACTGGTTTTGAGGAACTGTGGTCCTCCATCTTGCCAGTTCATATTGGTGCAGTACCAACATGCATGGAGATCATTAACATAATAGTACTCATGTACATAACTGTACAAAAATTATGGTCCAAATAGTCTTCCCGCTACTGTTCCACAGTGTACTGGACACTGCCTAAGTGACCTGTTATTGTCCGCTTTCTGCACTCTGCTGCATAGGGGCCAGGTTGGATGAAAGCTACTTAAGTGTACACACTGTGGAATGGAGTTGCACGCTATTTTCACAGAAAACTACTTTTTTATTTGACTTCTTTAGCTTCATCTGAGTCTCAAAAGGAAAAGAGCATTTTCTCAAATGGGCAGAAGTCAACAGGTATGATCTGATATCTTTGTGAGGAGAGGACAAGATCCAGGGCCAGCTGAAATAGGTCATGTTCAGTACAATAGTGTCTGACCAGGTGGCTGAGATAGGTATCACAAGGAGATGCAGCCATTGTCACAGGAAAATCAAAGGCTGCAAGGTCCAGTGCAGTAAAGCACTGGACACCACAAGTCAGCCAGCTCAGAGCAGAAAATGTGCCCATTTTACAAAGAGCTGGACCAAATCCTTGGGATTCATCCTTCCATTCAGCCCAATATGCTTTCTGGACAATAGAGGGAACATGCAGTGCATTGGTGAGGAATGAGGAGGATGTAGAGGAGAACAAAAGTAACACAAATCAGGCAGATTGATGAGCTGTGGAGCCAGACAGAAAGATGCAGAATACACTGCCAGGATCCCAGAATCTCTTTTTGGGATTCAGGGACAGCAGCTGAAAAAATTTCACAGGGGGAGGAGAAACTGAGGGATGAAGGAACCTTCTATAATAGTTATTGCAGGATTTTTTTATTATTGGGCTGATTTTTTTTCAAATGTAGGGGCTGGGGAAAGGTATTCTGTGATATTGTCCTTGATCGACATAATTTCTCCATACCCATTCTTATGGGGGTAATCTTTTTTTAATTTCTCTTGGATTGTAGTTTAGATACATTTCAGTAAATTTACCAAATAACTACTAGGATGGAACTGCCCTAGCCTATATATATATATATATATATATATATATATATATATATATTATTTTTCTTTCTGTTCTACTTTTTATTTTATTTCTTTCTATTCCGTTTTTACACTTCTGATTGTCTATCATTCTATGCTGTGCTTACTGGAAGGTCAGACTGAATATGTGGTTCTATGAAGCTTACCTTTTAGTCTGTCCTTTAAAAACATCATCCTGCTCTGCTGTTTCAGTCCTCTTCTAATTTTCTTTTGGAGTGAAGTAATTTACTGCATAGATTCTCTTAAGCAGAATAATGTCCAAACGTCTTAGTAGTTAAAAGTCTGATATTTACACGTGCATCTACTCCAGCGTATTCAGTTTGGAACAACTTCAGTTGGTGAGAGAGAGAAACTTAGAGTTCTTCTTCAGCACCTGGTCCAATAAAAGATATTCCCTCACCCACCTTGTCTCTCGGGTATCCTGGGACAAACATGGCTACACTAACACTGCATATTCAGTTTGGCAGTGAGCTGTAGATATGCAACCAATGTAGCTTTCTTTTCTGAGGATGTGCTGTTTCTTACAGTAAGAAATAAATTTAGTTTCACTTTAGGTTTCAGGGGTTCTTCTAATACATCACACTACTATGCCATAGTGCTTATGGTCCTTTATCTAATTTAGCCTTTGGTTTTGCATTTACAAGTTCCAGATCTACACTCAATGCTCTCAGATTTTTTACAAGACATCCACTGCATAAACAACCAAAATAAGTGTCACCTGCATCCCTAGTTAGCACAAGATCAATTCTGCATTTCTATACATGCTTTGTGACAGATTTGGACAAAATAATGCAGCTAAAGATGTTGTCCAAATCTTTATCCATGCCCGTGGCATTTAAAAATGCTCCCTTTTTATTCCACAACGGTGCTTTCTATTTAGGTTAGCTTGTAGATTTCCTTTCTGACAAAATGTGGGTGATGTGGCTCCATTTGTTTTTTATGGGTAAAAACAGGTTTAGTCAGGGCTGGATACAACTCATTCAGCATTTGACTGTGAATTTGACTCTGTAGCTAGAGATTGCAGAATAAGAAATGATGAGCTTTGTATTGGAAATGTGCAAACTATTTGGCATGAATAAAAAGCAGCATGCAGCTGCTCAGACTCGTAGGACTTTACTCCCTTTCTCAGCTCTGTTATCTATGCATCCACAGATTTTAGGCTGACCTCGAGTCTTCTTTTATGTTAAAGACAAGCCTATTGCAAATAACTGTTTTACTTGCATTAAAGTACTTGCCAAACTTCCTAGGAATTTTTTTTTAAAATCTTTTTGTCTCTGCCAGTGATATGGAAAGGGGGCTTTATAGTCCTAAAATACTGAGATTTTTCTGGAATCTGATTTCAATCCCCAAATGGCTTTCTCCAGGCCTGACCCCCAGCATAAAGACATTAAACTGCATGCAGTTTACTTTCTGTGGTCTATTGTAGGAGTTCCTGATGTCTCTGTCTGGAAACTAAGGATGAGGTGTGTGGTGTAAGTTGTGATAGTCTAGAACAAAGACAGTTTAGCAGCATTTACCCCACCCACGGTGTGTAGGGTCTCTGTAATCACTTCATGATGTCAGAACAGGACTGAATAAGAACCCAACAAATCCCAGACACAGCAGAATATTTTACCCCCACAAGTACACCCCCCACACATTTTGGCTCCTTTAATGCTGCGTAAAAGGCTGGAGTGGCATAAAAATCCTGGTTCTAGCTGTGAGAGGATTCCCCTGGCATAAGCACTGTCGAAGACAGACATAAAGCTGCCTTCTGAGGACCCCATTGCAAACTCTGGCAAATCTGACTAGTTGCTTGCCTGTCTTTTAGGTGGTAGATTATGGGCTTTTCATTGGTTTCCCGAAGAGATGAGATAGAGGGAAGTTAGTAGAAGCAGAGAATAGATACAAAGCTAAATTCAGCTTGTTGCAGTATGTTTTTAGTTAAGACTCTGGTCCTGCATCCAAACTAGGCAGTGCATCTGGAGAAGATGGAGAGAAAGTGGATCCATTTCTCCTCCACCTTCCTCATACGAGATACCAATGGGAATCAACCTGTAACTTGAGGGGGAAGAATCACGTCCTTTATGAGTATAAGTGCCAATGGAAAAGATAAAAGGGGAGAGAGGCTTTAAAATAACATGGGTCAGACTCATCCCCTGCACAACAGAAAACACTACTATGGAGGGACTGAATTATATGCTGTGTGCTAAAACTGGTGACAATTCTAGCTGTAGGTTAGGATTTTTTTCTTAGTTTCTTTTTAGATGCAGAAGAATACACTTCGTTTTATCTATTTTGTGAATTAGAGAAAGTAAGTGAAGTCAGGGCAGCTGACAAAATCAAAATGGAGAACAAAAATACAAGGAGCGGAAGACAAAGGATGGATATGGGGCAATACTCTCAAAGGAGAGAAATAATATCACTTGAATGGGCACAAGCAGATTTTCACCACCTAGCCTTCCTTCAGTGTAAAGAAGGAAAGTAGCAATAAAAGGCAGGAATAGACGTGGCAATGACTTCAAGTTATACAGTACCTGCATCTCTTCCTAAGGGCCCGATCAAAAGCCCTTTGAAATAAATGGAGACGCATTACAAATAACATCAACGGACTTGGGATCAGGCCCTAAATCTACATCTAACACAGGAATAATCTCACTCCACTAGCACAAGCTATGTCATTCCATCTTCTTCCCCAGCAGATTTCAGCCCAGCACAGCTGCATTGCAAGAATCACCCAAATCCTCCATCAAAGTCATTTGTGCTGGTAACCTCTATACACTTAAAAGGTGAATCATCAATCTTCTTAAGTGAATCTGAGTCAGCCACAACTCCTGACTGCTTCCAGTGAAGGTGCTTTTAATGGCATAGGCAGGGACCTCAGAACCTTGCAATTTTGCATTTCAAAGGTGCAGGCACTCCTGCTGCAAGCATTGGAAAGAAAATTAAGAGTGACCAAAAGTAATTATTCATTTGATGGCCGTTCAAGGAATTCAAGGTTAAATGAACAGCTTTCTAAAATTAAAATAAATGCATTCCAAAACTGTTTCAGGGGCCAAATCCCTAAGAGAATACACAGGCACCACCCCCAAAATTTGAAAGAAATACATTTTACATGTAAATTGAAGTCTAGTTTTTTGGTTTTTTTAACCTGCAGGACCTGAATCCAGCACCATAAATTTCTCTGTCTGTCTTGCAGCTGTACATGTTTGTAAGGTGTAAAGCAGTACAAGAAATTGCATTCCCATGTAGTTTCAATAAGGAATATCCATCTTCCATAAGCAATGCAAGTCTATTTCAGTTTTACAATGGTGGTGTTTATAGTGATGTTAAAGAATCCAGATAGTGGCTGCAACAGTTAGAGATATCCTGATACTTTATCTTAATTACATTGCTAATGTTGTTTTTTTAAATATCATACTACATTCTGCTTTAGGTTTTTGAAAATGCAGTCATATCTTCGCATTCCCTTTACTTCTATTTCAGGTTCTCAGGAGTAGGATAGTACAGAATTAATTTCTGTTTCTAAATTCCTATGTTTTGTTACTTAGTAAAATTCTCTTTCCTATCTGCTGGACTGGGTTATGTTCTTCCAAATCCTTAGAGGCCAGTTTATTAGAATACCATGAAACAGATTTTAATTAGATCCTTTAAACTGTACTCTTTACTCCTAAAGAAGTATCATGTTCTCTTTTGAGTCCTCAGGGCAAATTGCTACAGAAACATCAAGTGCTGTGCAAGGATTCAGCTCCATTACCCAGACAATAATTAGCAAAGTACTGGAAACTACACACACCATTCTTTGCAGTTCACTTGACATTAGTGTTTCTACAGCTATTTCTAGGATGGCGACTTAATCAATCATTAGGAAAAGTGCAGGCCGGTCTTGGTAAAAAGGGCAAAAATCCAAGGTGTACTGTATAAAAAGCTTCAAAGTTATAAGCGTTGCTTTTTCTTTTTGATCTAGCCTACAAGTGCATCTAGTGTCTTCACTGTTTTCATTTCTTTGGACACTTACAGGGGAATAGAGGCATTGTATAAACTACACTTGTAATGTGTTTTGTTTTTCACTAGAATAAGTAAAATCCAAGGAATTAAAAGAGGGGCTACATATTGTTTCACGTAGGTAAATGGGCTCTGCTGTTCAATGGAATAAAGACACTGAGACACACAGCTGAGCAGCTGGCTAAGTAACGTAATGCTGGAATACCACAAGAGGAATCTGAATTCAAAAATTAAAGTTGCAAGCCCACTAGCACTCAGGAGAACTGTGCAGACGAATGGGCCTGATTCACTATCTTTACCAGGGCAAAATAAGTATCTTACATTCATTTGGCAGTGCACAGCTGCAAGTTATTAAGGCAAATAGGAATTGGGCCCAGTGTGCTCAGAAATGATGGAGAAAGCAACTTGCATTGCTCTTGAGCCCCACAGATGATGGTGATGAGCTAAGGGGGAAGTTGCACATTGCCCTCCATGGTCAGATTTAGGGCTTGCTGTCAGGGGGGGAAGGGGGGAATTAAAGAGAAAAACACACCAGATAATGGTGGACCATCCACAAAACATAGAATCCCCAAAATCCAAACAGACTTCAATTTCACAGGCTGAGCAAATCAAGCAATGATTAAAGGTGCAAGGGAATCTATTTTATATTTCTAATACGGGAGCAGCTGTCTGACTGTTCAGTTGCCTGTGGATTGTTTGGTTGGGGAGGAAAACAAACCAGTCCAGGATCTCAGCTAGTGTAAATCAGTGCAACTCTCAAGTCTATGGAGCTACACCAATTGATACCAGTTCCATACCCTTCTATTATGATGAGTTTTGGAAGCTTGATAAGCAGATGTGAGAGTGAATGGGAAAGAGCAAATAGAAAATTTACCAAGTGGACAGGAAGGTCTGAAAAGAAATTCAGAGATTCTGAATTTTGATTGTTTTTTGCTGGAGAAGTGATGGAGGGCTTTCTAAAGGAAGCCCCACTGTTATATCTCTGAGCATTTGTTGCTTTTCTTACTGAGAACGTAGCTTCAGCCTAAATTGTTAGGTTTAGCTAGTGCAAATTAGCTATTTCTGTCTTTGTGAGTACAATATTGGGGCTTAGATACTAAGGTGGTGGGTTCTACAAAAAACTGATAAATAGAATAATATACAGGGACTTGTGGTTCTAACTCTAGCTGGACTTTTTTCTTTGTACATATTCAGGTTTGCACCAACTGCCTCATCCCTTGTTGTGTTGCCCTGCCTCCTCCATGCCACCCATGATGCCAGGGTCGATGTTACATTCATCTGTATCTCCCACAAGTACATATATGCACTTTTTTTTCATGCTGCTCCAGTGCATACACTGGCCTTGTTACTCTATTGCTCCAAGTTACTGACTTCTCTTCATTCAGATGCTTCCTGAAAAAGACAGTTCTTCCATGATGCCCCAGCAATTTGGCAATATTCACTGTCATATTGTTTTCCTCACTTTTTTTTGTTTGCTGTATGTTAAAATGCAGAACAAAGAAGAAACAGAACCACCACACTATGCTCATGACTTATACTGAGTTAATGTATGGTTGGGTGGTTTTTTTTTTTTTTTTTTGCTGGTTGCCCTGATCCTTCCTTGCCTCGTCACCTTCAATCAGGACCCAATCCTGTACCCCTTAAAGTGAATGGAAGACTCTACTTGTGCACTCATTGTGTATTTATTTAATTTAATTTAGTTTTTATTTAAGGCACAAAGCCAGAGCTTTGGGCACCTCCCAAAACTTAAAATCATAGCTGGAAAGTCTAAACCTTTTCAGTACAATACTTATTCAATTTTCCAATTCCAAATTCTCCAGTTAGTAGACTCTGCTACAGAGGAAACTAAGGATATTCAACTATATTGTGGTATCAGAAGAAAGGGAGCAGTCACAAAGTAGATCCACACAGCAGTAACTGTAGGAACACGTTTATTCAGGTACCACTTACTGAGTATGTGACTTGCTGATGGCCCGGAGTGGACTCCTTGCACTTTCATAAGTCTGGAGGAAGGCACATAGGAAGGTCTCAGAGGGATCAGGTTCTAAAAGAGGCAAACATTACAAACATTATTTACAGACTTAGAGGCCCGAAGGGACCAATATGATTATCTAGTCTGATCTCCTGCACATGGCAGGCCACTGAACCTCACCCACCAATTCCTGTAATAGACCCCTAACATCTGGCTGAGTTACTGAAGTCCTGAAATCATGATTTAAAGACTTCAAGTTACAGAGAATCCACCATCTACATTAGTTCAAACCTGCAAGTGACCTGTGCCCTATGCTGCAGAGAAGGGCAACCCCCCAGGGTCTCTGCCAATCTGACGTGGGGGAAAATTCCTTCCTGACTGCAAATAGGGCAGTCAATTGGACCCGAGTATTTTGGCAAGATCCATCAGCCAGACACCTGGGAAAGAATTCTCTGTAGTAACTCAGAGCCCTCCCCATCGAGTGTCCCATCTCTGGCTGTTGGGGATATTTGCTACTAACAGTTGTGGATGGGCCATGTGCCACTGTAGGCAGTTTTCTCATATTATCCCCTCCACAAATTTATCAAGCTCAATCCTGAAGCCAATTAGGTTTCCTCCCACTCTCCTTGGAAGGCTGTTCCAGAACTTCACTCCTAATTTCAAGCCTAAACTTGCTGATAGCCAGTTTATATACCTAATAGACAAATTATTACTATAACTACAATAGTATGAGGGCATGGCTAGAGTTGCAGATGTAGAGTGCTTTGAGTTAAACCAGCCTTCGTAGAGTGCTGTAGGGAAAGCGCTGTAATCTGTCCACACTAACAGCTGGAAGCACACTGGCATTGCCACCTTAGGAGCTCTTGCAACAGCCACAGAGAGCAGTGCATTGTGGTAGCTATCCCAGCATGCAAGTGGCTGCAATGTGCTTTTCAAATGGGGTGGGGTGGGGTGGAGTGTGACAGAGAGTGTGTTGTGTGTATGTGGGGGGAGAGAGAGTGGGTTTTTGGGGGGCTGAGAACATGTCAGCATGCTGTCCTGTAAGTTCAGACAGCAGCAGACTCCCCCTCACCCCCGCCTCTCTCTCTCACACAGCATTCCACAGTAATGGTTGCTTTGTCTCGGAGCAGATAAGCATGCCGGCTGTCAGAAATGGAGCTTTCAAAGGGCATATCCGCATTCCTCGAGAGATTACAAAACAATGACAAGAGTGGCCACTTGACTTAAGGGGATTATGGGATGTTTCCGGAGGTTGATCAGAGCGCAGTAGTGCAACATCTCGTTCACCCTGATGTCCAGACGTTTCAGCCAATGCACACCAAATGTTAATCTTCTCGCCGAGGTGGAGTACCAGGAGCGCTTTAGCCCTGGAGTCAGAGTGCTCTATGTGCCTTGCCAGTGTGGACAGGTAGTGAACTAGGGTGCCCGGGGCTGCTTTAATGCGCACTAACTCGCAAGTGTAGCCAAGCCCTAAGATGCTTAGAATATAAGGCTCTTATCCTGCCCCCATTTAAGTCTATCGCAAAACTCTCATTGACTTCAAAGGTGCAGAATCAAGCACTAGTGAGTTGGCAGCAGAGACTGTAGGCTTGATTCTCTGTTGCCCAACACCTTGTGTAATCATTTACTGTACACCACTTCAAAGTGGATGTTAAATGCTACCAGATCAGGATGATAACATTTTACATCCACTTCCCACCCATTTTGCATTGTTGTAAATTAGTACAGGGCAAGGAAGAACCTGGAGCAGCATTGTTCCATGTTTTCTGTAAAGCACTTAAGGCTTTGTCTACATGGCAGAGTTTTACTATTTATATAGATATAGTTATGCAGATGTAATCATATGCATATGATTCCCCCACTCCCTTGTGGCCAGATTTACATTGTAACATGAGTGTCTACATGGGTTGTGCGTGTTATACTGGCATAACTATATTGGTTTAAATTTGCCGTAGGTTATACCGAACAAGCTTCCCATGTAGACGAGGCCTAACGTACACATACTTTGGGTACTATACATTAATAAATAATTATGATTAGAAATGGCCTAGTGTCTTTTAATTCTCCATAACCTAATCATTCCTGTATCAAGTCACACCAAATACCTACCTTTTAAAGCCTACTAGAAAAACACATTTGAGAAGGGATTAGTTTAGTAATGCACTTAGTTATAGGCTACAAATTGTTAGCAGGATTAAAAAAAAAATGACTGGATGTTTATATGGCTGACAAACACCTAGGATTATAGTAGCAGGGATTAAAAATGAAAATATATAAGCTAAAATTGAAGGCTAATTTACACCAGCTAAGGATCTGACCTCAGTTGTTTGAGAAGGGATATGAACACTTATGCTTCAGGGCATAAATTAACCTCTAACTGATGGGTGCTAAGAGGAAGCTTTTCCTGTAGGCAGAGTATTCATAACTGTCAGCTGTAGGTTTTTTTACTCCTTCCTCTGAAGCATCTGTACTAGGCAGTTTTGGAAACCGGACACTGGAGTAGATGGACCACTGATCTGTGTTCTTATGCTGGAACCTCTCACTACAGGCATAATTGTGTTTAGAAATTGTACACACCTTGCATTCTAAATATAGTTTGGCTGTTTGCCAAATGGTTGTGGGTCTGCAGCTCATTCTGATTCAACACTGTAATTCGACAGTCTAAGTAAACAAGACACTTGAGGATGCAATCAGTGGTGTCTTAAATCACTGCAGGATTCCGTATTTACATTGTTAATTATTCAAGTCCTGACTAAAAAAAAAACCAAAGCTTAGAAGGAGGAGGCAGTTGGTGAGGATTTAATTAAATATTCAATTTCTGTTTTGAAAACTCTCCAGCTTGAAACTGTTTAAATGGCCCCTTCAGTGTGAGGCAAACACTCAGCTATACGTCTCAGTATTAACATCATTTACGGACAGTCCAGTGGCTCAAATATTAGTTGATGGTTACTGCATAGGTTTCAATTGAGTGGAATTTATTGTCCAAGCTGTTTTGAACACATTACCAAAAGATGCATCGTTATGTTTATGAAAGTAAATGGGCCAGGCAGGAATTTCACAATTTTCACAAATTGCTCTGGCTACCACTAAGTGTATAGAAAATGAAAGGGAAAGAATGAGCTATAATGTTACATTGTTTGGGTGGTACATGCCATTATATTGCTGACAAATGCTGGCAGGATTCCATGGGTAGAGAGGTTTTCAGAGCCACGTTCTAGCCTGCTGCTTTAGTTCAGTGCCCATGGTAACGCCCAGATGGAAAGCAGTGCTTACCAAAGAGAGAAGGCAGAGGAGGAGGGGAAGAGGGAATAAGCTTGATAACGAAGTCTAGGCGCTGGAAATATTAAAGTCTTGTGGTGCTGTAATTTTTAAAAAAAGGCATAAATTCCGTCCTTTTGACAAATGATTTTTATATAAAGAGGCAAGTATATATGCCACACTGAGGGCCCAGTCCTGCAACACCTACTCATAAGGGCAGCTTTACTCATGATTCGTCGCATTGGCTGAGGAGCAAACAGACCAACTTGGGAAGAGGGTGTAAAGGTGGCATTAAGCCACTCTCATGTACACCCAAGGAGCTCTTATGGCAGCTGGTGATAGCCAGGGTGTAATGATGCTCTGGCCACAATGCCTGTGCCAGCAGCCACGGCTGTGTGGAGCTGTAATGTTGGCTGTACATCATCAAGGATTCCCTTGCCCTGGGTTGGTGCTCGCTTAGCCAGCTCTGTTGGGAGAATCTAGGCCACTGAGTAAAGTTGCTCAGGTGTGCTGATATTGACTTGCAGGAATTGGCACTTAGCCCATAGCATGGGAACTGTGAAGAGTAATTAGGATTCTGAGATTTAAAAATGGAAACTAGTGCTTTTATTTAGATTTCTACTAACAGAAAAGGGTGAAGAGAAGGGGAAACTGCCTGAATAACTACACACCAGTCTAACTTCAGGTAATAGGGTGCAGCAACTATTTCTCCTACAGATTCCTTTACAGGAAGATTGTTGCTCAGGAATGCTGGCCCTTTAAGACCTGGCCTGAACTGGCTTAAGTACAGTATGGGCTAGGGACCACTTTTAGAGAGAAATGGGGGGAAGTGGAGCCAAACAGTCTTTTATTTCGAATCCCTATGTAGATCCAAGCTGGATTCCATGGGCCAGGCTGGCTCTGAGAGGCAAAATCATATCCCTTCCACACAGTGCCCACAGAAGCAGCTGTGCCAAGGAGGGGATGAGGATTCATGCCAGGGGAAGGATGATTTTACTTGTGGCTGGTGCCATAGAAAATCAGCATTGGAAGTCGCACAGACGATGCATCAAACAGCACATTGCAAGGCTTGCCAGGCTCACCCAATGTTGGAGTTGTGCTGGGTGGCTCTCCACCTCCATTTAGTTTCAGCTGGTCAGTCCCTCTCTCCTTACCATGAGCGTTCTCTTTTTCCTTTCTAAAACCACCTTAAAAACAACCTGCCTCCAGAAGCCCCTCCTGTTAGTGGGGCAGAAGGGGACACTAGCAACCTGGACCAATGAAGGCAGAAGAGAAGGAAAAACCTAAAACAAACAACAGCCAGCCAACCAACCAAAACAAACAAACAAAAAACCTCAAGGGAAATGATATTTTTTAAACCATAGACTAAACACCAGCAGGTAGTGTGGTTTCCCATCCTTTTTAATGAGAGGTTGCAGAACTGCATATCTGTCCCTAGGTGGTGCTGTGCGAGGTTACAAAGAGCAAGTACTTTGATTAACATGGCAGCTCCCTGCGCAGTAAGCAGACTCTGGGGTGCCCTTGGATCCTAAGGGGACTTAGAACACTGGTTCATGCATCCTCTTTAGGAGATAGCTTACCTGAAGTAAGAGAGTGGCCTGACTTTTATTTCTCTAGTGTAGTAGGCAGTAGGTCCTTTATATATTCCAACTCTGCATCCAGGATTTTCATATTTGAGCTTGAGGAAAAGGTCTGATACCATTGGGTTCTCTTCTGGGGTAACCCATTCCAAGTTTCCTCTGCCCTGTTCAGCCGTCCCACCCTCAGGAATGGATGGTTCTCTCACCATGTGCTTAGGGTGAAACAGGAGGTTATTTTGTTACTGTTTTCCCATTTGGATGCCTTGTTTACTTGTTCTCTCACCCGAATCAACTCAAAACATGGGTAATTTGCCTGTGAGGTTGACCACATTGCAAAGGAGAAAAACTGAGGGATCTGTGGTGGGGAAGGAAGGAGTATGTGGGGAAAAGTTGTGATGGCGTTCAGGAAGGTGTATGTGGAAAAGTGGAAAGACAGATGCCGCCACTCCTCCTCAGTCCACACCCATCCACTTGTATCTACCTTCCCCTCTTCCAGCATGAAAAAGCAGGGCACATTACAGTAATGGGTAGATTTGTAAGTGTGAGGTACTGTATTGATCTTGCATGGCTGAGTCTGAACTTCTATCTCAAGGTAAAGTCCAGTGAGGGACAGCCCCTGGAGTTTTCATTGAACCACAACAGACACACGCCAGTGACAATTTAGTTTAAGCATCCTGAAAAAAGGAACAAATGTTTCTGAGCTTCTTAGGGTTGCAAATCTTGCCAGGTCACACGTGCTTGTGATATTCACAGTTCTACCAGTTCTCTAGGTTTGACAAAAATAAACTTTTCTCACAGTCTATCAGTACTTCTGCTTCCCTACAAAAGGATGCATTGAGGCACAACATTTACAGTTACAACAAGAAAGCTAATCAGACATTTCTGAACCTCAAAAAAAGTTTGGTTTAAGTCTGGGGCAAAGGTTTGTCTCTTCTTAAAAGCAAGATTGGTTCAATCCTCCCTATACTTCAACTCAACCTTTAAAAAAAAAAGTCAACCAAAAACACCCCACAGCCTTCTTTAGCCCATGGTAAAGGGTTTCCAGATCAGATTATGGAATATCTCTTGATAGCCTAGCTAGAGTGGGCCTGATTCTCCACTACCTTGGACCTTATGCGTCATTCATAACAGCACAAAGTGAGAGCAAGAATGCTACCAAACATCACACTCACCTTGCAGTGGTGTCAATGACTCCGCAGGGGCCAGGTGGATTAAACAATTACACTGCATGTTTTGCTTTAACGAATATTATTTTATCTTGAAATTGTTAAAGTAAGTGTCTTTTGTACCCTTCATCGTAAAGTGTCCAACATCTGTTCTTTTTTTGTCTTCTAAATCCTGTCAAGGAGTATTTGTGACACTGGCTAATCCCTGTTACCCCATCTCTCTTTTTTATTAAAATTTCCAATCTGTCCTGATGAGTACAATGCTTTCCTGCTGCAATCAATCACATTGTCTCATTTCTTTTCCCTGCTTTCTATGGTTCGTTCTCTAATCTATTTCAAGGAATAGAGAGATTTCTCCTCTTGATGGTCACTGCATAATGGAATCCTAACAGACCAAAGAAGGGGATTGCCTGGGTTGTAATTATCAAAATATTGTATGGATTTTCTGACTTTTTCCTCCGTGAAACAAAAACAAATGCAGTTCCAGCTTGGGGGCTGGGGTGGGGGAAACCTGTCTTGCTCCAAACGGGCTACATTCCATCCTGAGGCAAATCAGGGAAAGTTCACAACTTTTTCCTGTGGAGGTGTGAAAAGTTGTTGCAGTTGCAGCAAAAGGTGTGTTTGCTGCTGTAAAATGATACAGTGATGGCTTCATGAAAATCGCAGAATTCTCACATGAAAACTGGTAACTTCACACAGCTCTGCTCTCACCCCCAGCCTTTCACTCACTTGTTGCTTGTTTTTCCTTTCATCTTTGTGATATGCTCACAGGCTATCGTATAAAAATGATCTCTGAGATAAAGTTGCAGTTTTCCTTAACCATATAAAAATGTGTGGAAAATAAAGGGAGTCTTTTCTGGCTCTGAATACACCTAGGTCTTTGGAGTAAGAAAGTGACCTTTTTGACAGTCCCTGTTCAGACATAACATACTTTAAGTACCTGAACCTTTGGAGATGTTCTTTGTAAACTGTATTTTTCTCCTCTTTAAAGCTGGGGACTAGTGGTAGGGCATGGATGCCCAACACTCAAACTAGGCAAATATATTGGGTGTGTCCTATCCAAGTTCCCGCCACACACTCACTCACACTGCTGTCTTTGATGGCTCTTGCTGTGTTTGAAGGAAGTGGAGCGGACCCGTGATGAGGTGTAAAAAACCAAAACACATGAAGCTGGAGAGCAGGTTAACCTGGGCTAAGGGAAACCAAGGGGTTAATACAGGCCGGGAGGAACCAGGAAGTGGAGCACCTTTGTTGTGACACACTATCAGAGAACATTCACTCACTCAAAGTGGAGAGATGAAAGCTCCTTCTGGGAGTGCTGATGGAGAGGGTTTAAGGCTATGGAAGCTGCAGGACTTTGCAAGTGGCTGAGCTAGGAGTGGCTGGTTTATTTTGTTTCTTTGGGGAATGACTGGCTGGAGTAAGCCTCCATTTCTATTCTTTTTTTACTTGGAGCTGGGCTGCAGGAAACACCAAGGTGCTCTCCTTTCATCACTCTGGCATACCCCACGCGAGGAGGACTCTTTTCATTTTGGTCAGAGAGCCAAAAAACTCTACTTATGAAAGGGAACCACAGCACAGCCAGAGGGAAACTGAGGCAGCAGCCATTCCCTGACCTAAAGTGGTAAGGCACTTGTCTTCAGGGGGCCATTGATGTCTCCTGGCTTGTTTGCCAAGTTGAGGAATAGGGAAAGGCAGGAGCTTCAGTCCTGCACAGGTGGGAATGATTGTGGAAAAACAAGCATGCTTGATGGCTTCTTTGGCAATGTAGCTGTGACAACCCTGTGGCTTGCTTGCCTTTCAAAATATCTTGAGGCTGTCCCAGCTTGCCCTGGGCTAGTGTGAGAATTGGAATGGTCCTGGGACTTGCAGGGGAGGGAAAAAACCCCAAAATAAACAAGCAAAACCCAAAACAAACACCCTCCCCCACACTTAACTAACTCTCAGTTCTCACATAAGGTTGGGCAGAGTTGAAAGATCCTGCACTTGCACCCACCAAACTCAGTGTGGAGCTTAGAAAATAGGAGTTGATGTGTAAATGGAGATGAGGGAGAAAAGAAAGGAGAAAAAGAGGGGGCTGAGCCACTAGTAGTCCTACAAGAGGAAACGAATGTCCAAGCCAGCTGCGGTGCTGGTGTGTGGGATGCTTGCCACTATTGTCATGTTTTATTTTGAGCACACCAGGAGGGTATAGCTAGGATAGTTATTAGTGTAGATCTGTGGTGAATGGAAACACTTGCCAAGTCCTGTAAGTTCCCTTGGCACATACCAGGAGATCCAGCAGCTCTGAGCTGCTCCTAGCTTGCATCCTTCATTGCCAGCTACCATGAGTTGCTTCCTTTTCCCTGTCAAAGGTGTGATCATGCTATGGGGGATTTGCAGCTCCTCAGAGTAGCAGTAAAAGTAACTGTATTTCTTACTCTACATCTGTTTGGAGGGGAAACATGCTGTGCAGGGTGGCTGTTCTAACTCCCCTCTCCCTCTCACTGACTTTCCTTTCCAGCCTCTGCTACGGTGTGACCGTTGCTGGAACTGAGCATGGAGTGGCTTTTGGGGGACAAAGCTGTGTGTGTGGGGGGAATGATACTGCATAACCACCCTATTCTCCATGCAGTTGTTGTAGGCCCTTCTCAAAATTGAGGGTCCTCTGTTTCCTTCCATGCTGGGTAAGGGAAAGGAAGCATGTGCAATAGGACTTTCAAAAGCACTCAGTGTTGGCCTAACTCTGCTCCCATTGGAGCCAGTGGACTTTTACTCTTGACTTCAATGGCAGCAGAGTTATCTCAGTGGGGAGTGCTTTGAAAATTCCACCCATAGCTCCTGCAATGCAAACAAATGGCAGTTTTTCTGAACACAAAGACAGGTCTGCTCCTTCTGGCTTTCTTAGCTTATAATTTGTAAAAGGGAGGAGAGGTGAGGGCGGCTTTGAGGAAACATGTAACAAGCCAATTATAAAAACTTAAAGGATTCTAAAAACAGGTTCCAGCTACATCTAGAATGGTTTTGTGACCTGTGGAGGCCTGGTGCGACATTGCCATGGCAAAAGCCTGGATAAATTTGTTAGTCTCTAAGGTGCCACAAGTACTCCTGTTCTTCTTTTTGTGGATAGAACTAGAGAGAGATCTTTATGCATGTCTGATCATCTTTAAAAATCCCTTTTTTATGAGAGAGCTGTTTGTAGATAGGTTCCAGTTTAGAACGATAATGATGAACTATTGCTGCTCTTGGGAAATACTGTAGTGCATAAATTCAAAGTAAACAGTTTCCAGAACCTAAGGTACCATGGAGAAAGCACTACAAAATAAAGCATTGTAAACAGCAACTTTATAGCGTCTATAACATAGCCCTAGAGGGATGTGCTTATCATATATAAAAAGAGGGGGTTGATTTCAGTATTGCTGTCCACAGTGCTCAAATCATGAGATTGTCTTAAAAATCATAGTAACTTTTAAAATAACAGATTTCAGAGTAGCAGCCATGTTAATCTGTATCCACAAAAAGAATAAGAGTACTTGTGGCACCTTAGGGTACGTCTATACTTACTTCCTGGTCTGGATGTAAGTGATTGATCTTCTGGGATCGATCCCGGAAGTGCTTGCCGTTGACGCCGGTACTCCGGCTCAGCGAGAGGAGTACGCGGCATCGACGGGGGAGCCTGCCTGCCGCGTCTGGACCCGCGGTAAGTTCGGACTAAGGTACTTCGAATTCAGCTACGTTATTAACGTAGCTGAATTTGCATACCTTAGTCCGAAGTGGGGGGTTAGTGTGGACCAGGTCTTAGAGACTTACACATTTATTTGAGCATAAGCTTTTGTGGGCTACAGCCCACTTCATCTGATGCATAGAATGGAACATATAGTAAGGAGATATATATACACATACAGAGAACATGAAATATAACAAGTTTTAGGGGTTTTATTGGTCCTCTGGCTTTGGAGTCTTTAGGGTACACTCAGTGCTTACTTTATAATGAAAGAGGTGCTGGTGCTCAAGCAATTTTTTTATTATCATAATTGATGCGGCAAGCCCAAAGGTGCAGGGGCTATGAATTGTCAAGACTAGAGGTGCCAGGGCTCAACCTGGCTAGTCCTGTATGCTGAGTTTTCTTTATAATCCTGAGTGGTAGAAACTTTTCTTTTTATTAAAGCTGAGACTCTTGTCTAAACACATGCCTCCAGGAGCTGGCACTTTAAAAAAACCCACCAAATACTGTGAGATTCACAATAAAATGTCAAGAATTGACAACACTCTGATTCTTGTTTACATTAAGGCCCCTTTGCCCTGCTCTGGCAGTGTAAAAGGGCCTTACAGTGTTAAAGGGGCCTTCTTATAAATGGAAGTCAGGCCTCTAGTCTTTAAACCCTCACACGGACATGTTTCAGGGCAGGGTCAGTATCTTCTTATTTCTTTTTGAGCTTACTGGTTGGTTTGTGTTTTCTGTGTTGCTGGAGGCACAACGGGCTTTTTCCCTGTTGGATTTATTTGGTCAAATTGCTGTAGTAATTGAATCCCCCTTATTTCAGTGCTGATGGACTAGTCTTTACAATTCTGTTCATTTAAGTGCAGGTGTAATAAAATGATGGAAAAGTGTTTTCAGAGTGGGAATGTTGCTCTTCTCTCCTGCTCATTTTTGGATTTATATCAGCAAATTGCCCTAGATATATTAATTTCTGAGCACCTAAAAGTATAATTATCACACAATTACCCGGCCAAGTAAAATCTCTAATCCATAGGTGCAATATTTCCCATCTGTTGTAGTTCTGGATGGTTCTACTCAAACCTGCATATTAAAAGATTTGTACAATACTTAGATTTCCAAGGGGAGTCATATGTATGGCATTTAAACTAAAAAGGTGTTAGGCAGTACACTGATGAGGCAGGGGTCGAGGTAGAAAGCAGGGTGATACAGCTGCACAAAAAGAGATGGCTAAGAGATTCCTAGAGGATTTCATAGTTATCACAATCATGTTGAAAGGAATACATAGCTAATAACCCCGTATTAAGTTCCATGAGGATATCATTATTGAATTCACTTCATTTTATTGCTGATTTGAGCCTCTTTATTTCAGTGCAAGACTTACTTCAATGCAAGCTCAGCAATGACATCTTGACCTTGCAATGAGCTCCACGTGAGCACAGGGGTCTGTCTGCATGGTGCTTATTACAGGATCAGGGCATAAACTGTTACGGACTAATGTACACTAGCTGCTCTTCTAATACTAATGCCATTTATATTGGAAAAGGTGTATTTTCCCACATAGTTAGTGGCTGGATTAAAAGGACAGGTTATGCATGTGATTTGTTACATAAAGGACTTTAAAAATCTTCTAAAACAGAATTTTACCAATTATTTTACCAATTTACTGCCTACTATTTATTTTGTTTCACTTTTTGCAGTTCATCCTGGACAAAGAAAATAAGTTAGTAATTTTCATGTTTGGGGACACAGCAATCTTCTAGCATTTTACTTTTAGGCTCTCATACACCATCACAATGCTTAGATTTCAGACAAGTGAATGTCTTTGTTTATTTTAAAATGTTTCCTTTGGGATTCTCACACACTAATCATGGAAGTATTTCTATTGGCTTAAGATTTAAAAATGTATTTTGCAAAGTGTAACCTCCTGTCACTTACTATCGCTACAGCAGTTAGAGCGGTGCAGCTGTACTGATGCAGCTGTAACGCTTCTGGTGAAGATACTCCAAGGGCTTGTCTCCACTTATGGGAGGATCGACGCTCGGCAATCGATCCACCGGGGGTCGATTTAATGGGTCTAGTTGACTGCCAATCACTCTCCCGTTGGCTTAATAACTCCACTTCCACGAGTGGCGGTAGCTATGTCGGTGGGAGAAGCTCTCCAGCTGGCATAGCACTGTCCACACCAGCATCTCTTAGGTCGGTGTAATTTATGTCGCTCAGGGGTGTGGATTATTCACACCCCTGAGCCATGTAAATTATGCTGAAGTAATTTGTAGTGTAGACATAGCCATAGGTTTTAAATTGATGTAAATCCATTATGTGGAGTTACTGGTATCTTACAGTGATGTGAGATCAAACCTGGGCCTTGTGTGTCTGATCCTGCATTCTCTGTTGACTGTGGGAAGTGCAAAACTGGGCCTTGTAAGGTCCTGTCTGTATACTTAGAGCTTTGAAAACTACACTTGCTAGTTTTTTAATCCAGAACCAAGGATGTTCTGAAATGGTTACTGGATGCTAGTTTATCAATTTTGTTTAAGAGTTAACATCATTCCAAAACGTTTGCCATTAACAACATTTAATACTTGCATTGTACTTAGTGAGTGGGGAAAAACTGCTCAAATTACAATCAGTGCACTAACTAAAACCAGTGTTTTGCATGTCTGCTTTTCCTTCTGTCAGAAAAACAACCATCACAGTTACTTTACATAGCACTAAGATACATAACTGTCTTGCTTCAGGGTGTAAACCACAATTATCTGCCTGAAGCTAGAAAGGAACCTGTCTGGACAGGTTATCCCATAATTGTCTATCTTGTGAAATATCTGGTATTGGAGAGTGCTGGTGACAGCAGAATATTGGAGTAGATGAACCATTGGTCTAATATGTCCAACAATGGCTATTAGTCAGGATGGGCAGGGATGGTGTCCCTAGCCTCTGTTTGCCAGAAGCTGGGAATGGGTGATAGGGGATGAATCACTTGATGATTATCTGTTCTGTTCATTCCCTTTGAAGCACTTGGCTTTGGCACTGTCGGAAGACAGGCTACTGAGCTAGGTGGACCTTTGGTCTGACCCAGTATGGCCATTCTTATGTTCTTAATACATTATGGCAGTTATGTTTCTATGTTCTGTGTGGCTCTTCTCTTTTACACCCATTAAGGGGGCTCCTTGTCAAAGTGCACAGATGTTTGTGGCTACCACTCCTTCCAGATAGCCAACAAGATCTCGTCTAGCTTTTCCTGGCAACAGTTGACACCTCTGCCATGTGTCTGAGAGGCTTTGTCACTTCTAACATCTTTTAGAGCGCGAACTGTCTCTGTGAGCTATGGCTCCAGAAGGAGACGGTGAATGTTCTGTGAGGCATCTAATGCTTACAGACTTTGCTAGACAGTAGTGGAAACATAAGCAAATATGTTTTTTTTTTAAAACTGAATGATTCTGTAAGAGTGAAGACATATGTTGTCTATTTTTGCCTCCTCTTCTGAACCAATTAGAGCGTGATATTGTTTCCCAGTTAATGAGGCAGACACGCTCTCATTTTGGTTCATCTCTGGAAGGGCTCTTATTGCTCTGCAGGTTTCTGTACAGTGAGAAAAGTAGCTGCTGCAGCATTATTGACTACCCCATATGGCCAATAAGCCACACTAAACAATGGAGGCTTTCTAAACTCGGCACCCTCTTGCTGAAGAGTGTATCTGTTGTCACTTGACTGGGATTTCAGTGGTGACTGTATAATTCTCTGCATTTCGAAGACCCCAGGAAAGAGGGCTATAGGGAAAAGCCCTTTTATTGAAGTCAGTGGGGATTAGCACGTGCTCGAGGGCTTTGCTGAACTGGGATGGTGCTTTCCTGAACTGGGGCCATAGTGAGCAGCACTGAAAAGGAGCAGTGCATTGGGATCCATAGCAAAAATACTGCTGGGTCAGGACAGAAGAGGGGCACCATTAATGAGATTGCTATAGAGGGAGGAAAGCTTGTGTCAAAATTGGGGGAGTCCTGAGTAACCAAAATCCTACGTCTCTCCCCCTAATAAATCATCCTTTTGTGCCCTACCATCCCTCTTGCATACTCCAGTAGTGCAGAGCTGAGGGAGAAGGGGAGCGTGGTCAAGATGAGGGTGCTGCTTAACTGTCTGCTTGGGCATGTTTGAAGCTAGCATCTGCCTGCTTTAAGGGATTGCCGTTCAGGTTTAAGAGACAGAAGGGCTCACTTCATTACTATGAGCCTCCCTAGTAACCCAAACTCCTTATGTAAGGGGACTTCTCCTTCCCAGTTCTTAATCTTTGGCCACTGAACAGTCCCAAAACTATAACACTCATAGCATTGGAAGCACAGCCCTCTCCTTCTGTATGATGGTGGTCAGTGTAATTTAACCCTCTTCTGCTATTTTACAAGGATTGGATGACAGAAAACTGTGCTTTGCCTTTATTTAAGAGAGGTAGTGAGGTCCAGTGGATAAGGCACTAAACTGAGTCTTGCGGTGGTGGGGAATCTGGGTTTTATTCCTAGTTCTGCCACTGACCAATTGTATAACCTTGGGCAAGTAATTTCACATCTATGCCTCGATTTTCTTGTTTGTGACACGGGCATAATACTTACCTCCTTTTGTAAAGCACTTTTGAGATTCAAGCGTGAAGAGCACTATTATTCAGAGGTTGGTGGGTAGTTCAGTATTTCCACAGTTCCATTCTCCAAATACCCTCTGTGCTTCCATTTGACACCCACTCAGCAGGGAATTAACACCCTGATAAACAGCCTGCTTGTTGAGGTAATGGCTTCGGGCCATCCTACTGTTGCTCTTAACCATCTAATTTGCTTGCGTTGTTATCCATGCTGTGTAAAGGTCCCAGTACTGCTTCATAATGGCAGCTTTCCACAATTCCCTGCCTTATTGTTTTACTCTGTTGTTTTAATTCATTCCCTTTATTTTATCCTATTTTATTTTCCAATTTTAAGCAATACATTATTTTAATTTGTTGTTGTATCAGTTGTGTAGTACTGGTGCACTCGCTGTTTCTAATCTCTTTTTAAAATCATTTTTATTCATTAAAAATACTGTTTGAAATTGAGTCTTGCTCACCCATTTATATCCTTCTGTCCATCAGACTGGAGCATGGATTAGCTGCTGTGAGTAACCAGGGCAGGGCAGGTTATCATGCTTGTACAGAAATAGCATCTCTGAGCCAAATTTAGAAGCACTGTATTAAATGTTAATCAATTAACTTTCACAGTAACTCTGAAGTAGAGAATATTGATCTGTAAAGTGGGCATAATAAGAAAAGTGAGGCCTGGAGAGGTTAAGAGACTCTGTCCAAGGTCACATGGTGAATTTATATCAGGGCCCTTAGGTCTCAGGATCTCTGAATCCTAGGTTGCTGCTCTAACTACTAGACACATGACCTCCCATTAGATAAAAGAGAAGAGCTGGTTGCCAATCTTTGCAAAGAAGCTGAGTGGCACCTTTGCCAGTGTTCTACTACTGTAGGTAGTAAGGGCAACCCTACGCTATTGTCTCAATTTTCTTTAGGGACCATGAGATTCGTCTTTTGTTACTAGTCTATATTCAGATAATGCATTCTATTTTTGTACTTAATGAAATAATGTTAGTCATGGTTTCTAATAAGGACAAATATGGGAGGGGAAAAAGATGATGAATGTTTCTAATTTCAGGTTCTCTCTGTGCTCATTGAGAGATCTCTAGATTTCTTGCAGAGCCAGCAGCTGCATTGCCGTTGCTCCTGGTCTGCAAACGTGCTTGTGGTACTAGGACTTTTCTTGTTTTTATAGTAGAGAGCCTTGATGCAGACTGGCAGATGTCCTCCAAAAATGCACCATAGACCTAAAGGGCTGCTTCCTCCTGGCAAAAGCCTGTTAATCTGACTGTAACATCAGATTCAAGTGTTCCCGTTAGCTGTATTAAATTAGCTAGATTTGTGTGCGTCCCTGAGGATGGGTGGGGGAGGAGGGTGTCAATAAAATATTCATATTCAGCGTATAGCATGGCAATATATGGGAGGCAGACACTTAATTGGTGTAATCTCTTCTCTTTCTCAGAGATTCCACAGCCCTATAGTACAGCAGCATGTTTTAGGGGGTTTAGTTTTGTTGCATCAGGTGAATGTTCTTTAAGAATGGGAGAAGGCCATCAATAGTGTTTTTGTCGGGTTGGGTCTTCAGCCTATTTCTGTGTGTGTGTGAGAAATGAAAATTTTGGGTGGACTCATGTCAGATATTGCTTCTTGTACCGTATTCCATTGCAGCTCAACCCCCATTTTGTGCCACCATACAACTACAGACCAATCTTGTTCCTGTCTTTCATTGTAGGGGATGTTGTAATGGTTCTAACAAGGGTTTAACTGCTTCATTTGAAGCACAGTGGCTTTTGCCATGTTTCTTTCTACACTCTCAAGTCTGAGTCTTGGATCCTTACCTCCAAAACTGTTCCCTATGCCCCTTCCAAAACTCCTTCTCCCCCAAACACTCGGTCTCTCTAACGGCCATCTGTGGAAACTTCTTAATGTTCTTTCCCCATCGATTCCAGGAACACTTTTTCTTTCAGTTCTCCTCCACTTTCCCGTGGCAGCTGAGAACCAGGTACTTGGTTTTTCCTTGTTTTGTGTCATTCGCCTTCAGATTACTAGTTTTGGACACGGAGGATTCGAGGATCCTTTCTTAGCCTGTTTCTGTCTCTTCTTTCAGGGGGTGTTTACACCAGTTTTTTCTCTGAACCACTTCCTGCTGTTGCAGACACTAGTGCAGCTCCATAGGTGGAAGGAGCAGTGAGATTGCAGCATAGGCAGGGCTCCAGGCAGCATGTTAATCATGGTGCCATCTAAACCTTTTCAGTGCAGATCTACAGAACATATGTGCTAGTGGCTGCCCACTCCTTGTCTATCCTTTATGCCTATCACCACTGCTCTGGACACGAGCTGGACAAAGCCTAGAGTAGACAAGATCTTGTTCTACTTGGCCTCACTCTACTTGTCTATCACTGTTTAGCTCTGCAGATCGGACATCTTCAGGATCCAGTACTTTGTTCCTGGAATGCAGCTTGTGTAGTAAGGGTTTTAGGACTGTGGGGAAAAAGAACTACCCTGTTTCCCCGAAAATAAGATAGTGTCTTATATTAATTTTTGCTCCCAAAGATGCGCTAGGTCTTATTTTCAGGGGATGTCTTATTTTTCAGAAATGAAAAATGCCTTATTATCGGTGGATGCCTTATTATCGGGGAGGTCTTATTATCGGGGGGATGCCTTATATTACAACGAGAGGCAAAACTGTAAGTAGGCCTTATTTTCGGAGGATGTCTTATTTTCAGGGAAACAGGGTAGGTAGCCTTCTTAATGACAACCAAAGTAACACCGAAGGCCCAAATTCAGGCCCTCTGACAGAAGCGGACTACACAAACGGCCTTTACATAAAACAGTACAGGCCAGAACCTGAACAAAACTAGGCTATGCAATCCCCTGCCAAATACGGTCATGGGCCATGACCAGAGGAGGGAGGGCAAGGAAGCCATGCGAAAGGCCTTAGCAACATGATAACTGCTTGTTGATGGAAAAACATGATAACTGCTTATTGATGAAACATAGTAACGGCTTATATGAAGAAATTGCTTCTAGTAAAGGCCAGCTCCTCCTATAGTTCCAGCTACCTGCCACCAGCCAATCATATATCATCTTTGGGCATCCTGTAATAACCCCCCCCGGAAAACAATATGTACCCTGATGAAAAACAACACCCCCGCTGGTGCCAAGTACCACCCATGTCAAAAACCACCAAGAAACCCCTCACCCAATAGGCACCCAATTCTCGTAAATAATGAGGAAGGTACTGGGAACAGGGGACAGACCCCAACTCTTATTTCACGCAAATGACATATAATTTGTACTACGCTTGCGGTTAGACGGAATAAAAGCAGCCTGCGTGCTGTGCTATTTGTGACAGTTTTCGGACTGTTATCCCAACGCGTTGGAATGTATTGCAATAAACTGGCCTCAAGATTGAGTCTGTGAACTAAAATCAATGCGTCGATGACTTTTTCCACGACAGGACCAGGCACCAAGCTGTTAGGCTTTTCGTGAATTGGGCCCTGTGCCAGAGTAAGAAGAGCATTAGCCAATCCCAACGGAGGATCACTAATCTTGTAATCAAAGCTAGTGTTTCTAAAAGCTTTAGTTTTTCGCTCTGAGGAATCATGCAAAATGTTCCACAAAACCATATTGGCTCCCAGTTATTCCATATTCTCAGCAGGCTGAAATTGCTTTAACTTTATGGGCCTGGTGGCCCTGCATTTTAGGGTTTGTCTACACATGAAAGTTAATCTGTAATAAGATAGGGTATGAATTTAAAGTGGATTAAGTATTTACCATTTGAGTCCACTTCCAAAGTGGTTTAAGCTAGTTTGGGGCTTGTATACATGAACATTTAGTTTGCTGCAAGCTGGGGTGTGCATCTACCTGGCACTAATCTGTGGTGATTTATCTGTCTTTAAAAACACAGGAGTACTTGTGGCACCTTAGAGACTAACAAATTTATTAGAGCATAAGCTTTCGAGGGCTACTGCCCACTTCTTCGGATGTCTTTGTGGACCATGCTGATGCACATTCCTATGTTACTTCATTTTGTTAGTCCTGTTTCAAAGAGGACTAGATCAGTGCACATTAATGAACTGTTAGTGTGTGTCAGCAGGGTCCACCCAGTTGATCTGCAGCAGGCTACTGCGGGGAAGGTAAACAACCCAGTTTGTTGCAAACTAAGGCCTTGTCTACACTGGCAAGTTTCTGTGCAAGAAAGCCGCTTTCTGTGTTGTAACTCCTGAGGTGTACACACTGCCAAGCCACTTAGTGCACAGAAACGGCACAGTTGCAGCCAGGGTCGGCTCTGGCTTTTTTGCCGCCCCAAGTAAAAAAAAAAAAAAAAAATCTGGGCGGCCAGAACGGCAAAGCAAAAAAACCCCAAAAAACCTGTGGCGCATCCGGAGCGGCAAAACGGGGGGGGGGGGGAGCGGGGGGAGAGAGAGAAGTGGAGCGTCCAGGGCTTCAGCGGGGCGCTCGCCACGCAGCCCCGACCACTGCGCCGCCTGCCGGGAGGGCTCCAGGCTGCTCCAGTCAGCGGGGAGGGAAGGATGTTGGCTGCCCTGCCGGGCTTGCTACAGACGTGGCACCAGCTGGGGCAGACAAAGCGCGCAGCCCGCTCCCAGCAGGGCGCTCCCCTCCTCCGCGCCGCCACCCTCTACAGGGTGGTCAGATCGGCAAACAAAAAAACAAAAACAAAAACAAAAAACAAACAAACAAAAAAGCAGCCGTGCCACCCTAGGATTGGGCAGAATGCCGCCCCGTAGAATCTGCCGCCCCAAGCACGAGCTTGCTCGGCTGGTGCCTGGAGCCGTCCCTGGTTGCAGCACTGTAAAAAAAACCACCCCGATGAGAGGCGTACAGCTTTCTGCCCTGGGGCTACAGCACCGTGGTGCCAGAGTAGACCTCCTGGTCGATTACAGCGCTGCGACTGGCCGCTGGGAGGTGTCCCACAATGCCTGTTCTCGCCTCTCTGGTCATCGGTTTCAACTCTACTGCCCTGCCCTCAGGTGACCAACTGTGAGCCCCACCCCATAAATTCCTTGGGAATTTTGAAAGTCCCCTTCCTGTTTGCTTGGTGAGGTGTGCAGTAGTCTCAGCGCATCTTTCCAGGTGACCATGCCTGCTCCACGCACCAGGTGATCCCCCGCTTGGAGCAATGCCGAGCTGCTGGACCTCATCAGCATTTGGGGAGAGGAGGCTGTGCAGTCCCAGCTGCGCTCCAGCCATAGGAATTATGATACCTATGGACAGATTTCATGATGCATGACAGAAAGGGACCATAACTGGGACACACTGCAGTGCAGGGTCAAAGTGAAGGAGCTGCGGAATGCCTACCACAAGATGTGGGAGGCAAATCACCGCTCCAGTGGCAGCTGACAGTGTTTCCCTTCAGCGCTCTCTGAACAGCGCTGTAACTGCCAGCACTGTAACTCTGCCAGTGTAGACATACCCTAAGGGTTTGTATAGACAAGGGACTCTTATTCTGGAATAAGAACATGTGTTATGTTCACAAGATACCAACAGAGAAGTTAGATAAAAACATACAGTACTCTTGCTGGAAGGTTGCAACATAACACTACTTTTATTCTTAGAAACCAGAACAGTCACACACAGTAGCCAAAAAGAGAAGGAGAAAAAGCAAGCTAGCCCCTAAGGCAATGAGGCACAACTCACCCCACTTTGCTCTATGCTGGCTCTTTCCAGGCTGACTCTGATCTCAAACTTTCCTACAGACCCCCTAACCAGCAAAGAGGACACTTACCTAGTTTTAATAGGTCTTTCTCTCCAATTGATGTGCAGTTTAGCCTGCTTGCATGAAATAAATGGCTTATTACTGATGGACTCAGTTCTCTCTTCTGCTGCAAGAAAAGGAAAGATCCCTCCAAAGATGTTCTCCACCCACCCCTGGAGATTAGGATTGTCAGTTGGAAAACAGACTCATAAACTAGTGAAAAACACAGTTAATTGGAAAGATTTATAGGCTTGTTAGTAGGAATGTTTTTTAATTTGAAATGTCAATGTATTCCCTGAAGGGCAACATTACTTCTGCTGAAGCCATAATTGGAGTGAACTAACTTTTAGTGATAGGAGGAATAAAAACAATCTTCACTCTTGACAAAGAAGAGAGCCAGTTAAACTTCATAGGCCATACAAATGTCACATCCATCACTCATTTTTAGGACTCTCTCTAGAGACTACAAAAGAGATTGAAAGATGACCAGGGTAGACGTGAGAAGAGAGGGTTTTTAATGTCTAATTCTGGCTCTAAGTAAAATACTTAATCTGGACCATTTCACAAATTTAATTTTCCTTTATGGTTAGAAAGTGATGCTAGCTAGTGTTTGGGGGTTATTTGCTGTGTGCTGAGCTTGTGTTTGTCAGTCTGTTTGTTTGGTTGGTTGTTTGAAGGACTGTGTGCTGTGGCTGGCAGTTGGAAGCTGTGAGCTTCAAAGGAGCCTCTGGTAATTGGCTGAGCCTTAATTAGTGGGCGGGGCATTCACACAGGCCAGGACTTTATAAAGCAGCGCACAAATGACCAGGGAGCTTTTGCGAACAGAGGCTGCTAACAGGGATTTTGCAGGGGAGTGGGAAGGGAGCGGGGGTCCCTTGCTGGTTCTATCTGTTTCCCTTTATTCCCCTTAAAACCCAAAAACCAAACTACATTCAAAACTTCTTGCTTAAACAACCCTTTCATTAACTAGGAGACAATGCAGGCAGAAGCCCAGCTGCAGAGTGGGGGCTATCCAGTGTATTGCGCTGAGTGCAGCATGTATGATTACCTGCCCCATGGGCGGGTGGCGTATGTGTGCATTCGGTGCAAGGAGCTCCTGGCCCTCAGAGACCATGTACGGACTTTGGAGGCCAGGGTAGCGGAACTGGAGGAGCTAAGGGAGGCAGAGAGGTATGTTGATGAGGCTTTTCAGGACACTGTAGAATTGTCCCACATCCGGTCAGACAGCCCCTGCACTGTTGAGGAGGATGAAAGGCCCAGGGAAGCAGAGCAGTCAATGGGAGCAGAGGGAAACCTTCCCATAGTTGGGACCCTCCTTCCAGATGGTGCTGGGGTTGCCTCTCACACTGAGGTTACATCTCCGGGGGAGGGAACTCCAGTCACTAGGAAAAGGCAGGTGTTAGTAATGGGAGATTCGATCATTAGAAACGTAGATAGCTGGGTTTGTGATGACCAGGAGAACCGTATGGTGACTTGCCTGCCTGGTGCGAAGGTTGCGGATCTCTCGAGGCATCTGGATAGACTTATGTGTAGTGCTGGGGAGGAGCCGCTGGTCGTGGTACATGTAGGTACCAATGACATAGGGAAGGGTAGGAGAGATGTCCTGGATGCCAAATTTAGGCTGCTAGAGAAGAGACTGAAATCCAAGACCTCTATGGTGGTATTCTCAGAAATGCTCCCAGTTCCACACGCAGGGCCAGGTAGGCAGGCAGAGCTTCAGAGTCTCAATGCGTGGATGAGACGATGGTGTAGAGCAGAGGGGTTTACATTCATTAGGAACTGGGGAAACTTTTGGGATGGGGGGAGCCTATACAGGAGAGATGGGCTCCACCTAAACCAAAGTGGAACCAGACTGCTGGCACTAAACATTAAAAAGGTTGTAGAGCAGTTTTTAAACTAGGAGATGGGGGAAAGCTGACTGCTGCAGAGGAGCATGTGGATCAGACAGAGACTTCTCTTAGGGGAAAGTCTAATGATAGAGAATCTCCAGGTTATAGTCAGATGGAGGAGGATAATGTAAGGGCCAGATCAGATGATAAACATTCACATAAAAAAGAATCTGACAATCAGAAAAGGGCAGACAAATAAACAGTGACAAGTTTTTAAAGTGCTTGTACACAAATGCTAGAAGTCTAAATAATAAGATGGGTGAACTAGAGTGCCTTGTGATAAAGGAGGATATTGATATAATAGGCATCACAGAAACCTGGTGGACTGAGAGCAATCAATGGGACACAATCATTCCGGGGTACAAAATATATCGGAAGGACAGAACAGGTCATGCGGGGGGGAGTGGCACTATATGTGAAAGAAAATGTAGAATCAAATGAAGTAAAAATTTTAAGTGAATACACATGTTCCATAGAATCTCTATGGATAGAAATTTCATGCTCTAATAAGAATATAACATTAGGGATCTATTATAGACCACCTGACCAGGACAGTGATAGTGACGATGAAATGCTAAGGGAAATTAGAGAGGCTATCAAAATTAAGAACACAATAATAGTGGGGGATTTCAGTTATTCCGATATTGACTGGGAACATTTCACTTCAGGACGAAATGCAGAGATAAAATTTCTCGATACTTTAAATGACTGCTTCATGGAGCAGCTGGTACGGGAACCCACAAGGGGAGAGGCAACTCTAGATTTAGTCCTGAGTGGAGTGCAGGAGCTGGTCTAAGAGGTAATTATAAGAGAACCACTTGGAAATAGTGACCATAATACAATAGCATTCAACATCCCTGTGGTGGGAAGAACATCTCAACAGCCCAACACTGTGGCATTTAATTTCAAAAGGGGGAACTATGCAAAAATGAGGGGTTAGTTAAACAGACATTAAAAACTACAGTGACTAAAGTGAAATCCCTGCAAGCTGCAAGGGCGCTTTTTAAAGACACCATAATAGAGGCCCAACTTCAATGTATACCCCAAATTAAGAAACACAGTAAAAGAAATAAAAAAGAGCCACCGTGGCTTAACAACCATGTAAAAGAAGCAGACTTCCTTTAAAAAGTTTAAGTCAAATCCTAGTGAGGCAAATAGAAAGGAGCATAAACACTGCCAAATTAAGTGCAAGAATGTAATATAAGAAAAGCCAAAGAGGAGTTTGAAGAACGGCTAGCCAAAAACTCCAAAGGTAATAACAAAATGTTTAAGTACATCAGAAGCAGGAAACAACCAGTGGGCCCCTTGATTATCGAGATACAAAAGGAGCGCTTAAAGATGATAAAGTCATTGCGGAGAAACTAAATGGATTCTTGGCTTCAGTAGTCACGGCTGAGGATGTTAGGGAGATTCCAAACCTGAGCCGGCTTTTGTAGGTGACAAATCTGAGGAACTGTCACAGATTGAAGTGTCACTAGAGGAGGTTTTGGAATTAATTGATAAACTTAACATTAACAAGTCACCGGGACCAGATGGCATTCACCCAAGAGTTCTGAAAGAACTCAAATGTGAAGTTGCAGAACTATTAACTAAGGTTTGTAACCTGTCCTTTAAATTGGTTTCTGTACCCAATGACTGGAAGTTAGCTAATATAATGCCAATATTTAAAAAGGGCTCTAGAGGTGATCCCGGCAATTACAGACCAGTAAGTCTAACGTCGGTACCGTGCAAATTAGTTGAAACAATAGTTAAGAATAAAATTGTCCGACACATAGAAAACCATAAACTGTTGAGCAATAGTCAACATGGTTTCTGTAAAGGGAAATTGTGTTTTACTAATCTATTAGAATTCTTTGAAGGGGTCAACAAACATGGACAAGGGGGATCCAGTGGACATAGTGTACATAGATTTCCAGAAAACCTTTGACAAGGTCCCTCATCAAAGGCTCTTATGTAAATTAAGCTGCCATGGGATAAAAGGGAAGGTCCTTTCATGGATTGAGAACTGCTTAGAAGGTTGGGAACAAAGGGTAGGAATTAATGGTAAATTCTCAGAATGGAGCGGGGTAACTAGTGGTGTTCCCCAGGGGTCAGTCCTATTCAACTTATCATAAATGATCTGGAGAAAGGGATAAACAGTGAGGTGGCAAAGTTTGCAGATGATACTAAACTGTTCAAGGTAGTTAAGATCAAAGCAGACTGTGATGAACTTCAAAAAGATCTCACAAAACTAAGTGATTGGGCAACAAAATGGCAAATGAAATTTAATATGGATAAATGTAAAGTAATGCACATTGGAAAAAATAACCCCAACTATACATACAATATGATGGGGGCTAATTTAGCTACAACAAGTCAGGAAAAAGATCTTGGAGTCATCGTGGATAGTTCTCTGAAGATGTCCATGCAGTGTGCAGAGGCTGTCAAAAAAGCAAACAGGATGTTAGGAATCATTAAAAAGGGGATAGAGAATAAGACTGAGAATATGTTATTGCCCTTATATAAATTGATGGTATGCCCACATTTCGAATACTGCATACAGATGTGCTCTCCTCATCTCAAAAAAGATATACTGGCACTAGAAAAGGTTCAGAAAAGGGCAACTAAAATGATTAGGGGTTTGGAATGGGTCCCATATGAGGAGAGATTAAAGAGGCTAGGACTCTTCAGCTTGGAAAAGAGGAGAGTAAGGGGGGATATGATAGAGGTATATAAAATCATGAGTGATGAGGAGAAAGTGGATAAAGAAAAGTTATTTGTTTATTCCCATGATACACGAACTAGGGGTCACCAAATGAAATTAATAGGCAGCAGGTTTAAAACAAATAAAAGGAAGTTCTTCTTCACGCAGCGCACAGTCAACTTGTGGAACTCCTTACCTGAGGAGGTTGTGAAGGCTAGGGCTATAACAGCGTTTAGAAGAGAACTGGATAAATTCATGGTGATTAAGTCCATTAATGGCTATTAGCCAGGATGGGTAAGGAATGGTGTCCCTAGTCTCTGTTTGTCAGAGGGTGGAGATGGACGGCAGGAGAGAGATCACTTGATCATTGCCTATTAGGTCCACTCCCTCTGGGACACCTGGGATTGGCCACTGTCGGTAGATAGGATACTGGGCTAGATGAACCTTTGGTCTGATCCGGTACGGCTGTTCTTATGTAGCAAACTACTATGGTGTGGCCTGAGTTTGCGTGAATCATTTTGTGGTGGAATGTTACCGCAACATAGAAGGTGAGCAACCTTTATTACTTGTGGGCTAGGTATAACAGAAATATCATACCAGCCATGGAATTAAATTTGTGCTTCAAAGATGATTAACTAGTATGTGTTAAGTAGGCTTGGTCTCTATATTTTGGAACAACACAAGAGAAAGAATGTCTGTAAATGGGTTGGAAAAGGAGCATGGAATGAAGATAGTCTACAGTCTTCATGTTTGCTTGATATGCAATAGTCCCGTAGTTTAGTATTTATTTTTCTTTAATTTGTTTTATCCCTTAATTTCTAAACATCATCCTGAGCCTTGTTTCAGGTTGGGTTATTAAGAAGGTGTAACATTTTCCATACACACAGGACCACTACATAATTTCAGAATAAATAGCACGTAATGTAGATTAAGGGGTGCAATAAAATATGATCAGACAGAATGGCCCTTAGAAAGCTATTGCTGCCTCAGCAAGTTGGAACAGCCCTTTAGAGTTGCTAGTATTCGGAAGGGATAGTAGGTGGAGGAGAAATGGAAGGATGGCAGAAAATCACCTGGAACTGAAAAGTCTGAAGTCCTCTAGGGTTATCTGAACGTGCCTTGTCTTAATTTATGCCAGATGGGGGTGTGATGTGATGAACAAACTTTAAGTAGTAAAGCCCAGATCCATAAAGGTACTTAGGTGTTTAAGGCTTTGTCTAAACTGACAATTGAGAGACAAAACTTTTGTTGTTCAGAGATGTTAACGCCCTCTCCCCTCCCGCCCTCCAAAAGATAAAAGTTTTGTCGACGACAAGTGCTGGTGTGAACACGCTTTGTCAGCAGGAGGGCTCCCCTGCCAACAATGCTAACTGCTTGTTGAGGGGAGGAAGTTCCTTGTCGGCAGGAGAGCTCTCTCCTGCCGACAAACAGCGGCTACACTGGGTGCCTTTCTAATGGCCTGGCTGTAGCGGCACAGCCGTGTTGCTGAAAGTTGTGTAGTCTAGACATAGCCTAAGTCCCGTTCTAGGCACCACTCCAATCCACAACTCCGGCTCAGCTACCACCTAACCTCATAAGTGCCAAAACTCACTTAACACCTATGTTTTGGTTGTAAAAGTTCCCTAAGTAGCTAAGTTTCTGCCTCTGGGCATGCACACTGCTGCTTCATTTTAGGCATCTGGATGCCTGTCTCCTGCTGATGCTCCAGAACGATCCACAAAGCAGGGGAAGACAGACAATCCTCTGCCTTGGACCCCTATTAAAATCCTACCTCTTAAGAGCTAAGGGATATTATAACCACTGAGCTTTGGCATATTCTGATGTGGGGCTCCTTCAGTCTCTCCCACTGAAGCTGTTCCATTTTGGATAAATATTTAAATAGTCATTGGAGCAGGAGGACTGTACACTGGGTCTCCCACGTCCCAGGTGGATGCTCTGAACATCAGGCTACAGAGTCATTTCTCTGTCTCTCTTCTCCCCCTCCCCCCACGTGACTCTCTCTAAGTATTTATACACAGTGGCTCAAACCCCAGAGAATAAGGGAGTGCCTAGCTCTAGGGTTGCCAACTTTCTAATTGTACAAAACCGACCACCCTTTTCCCTGCCCCTTCCCTGAGGCCCTGCCCTGCACCTTCTCCGAGGCTCCACCCCTGCTCACTCCATCCCCGCTCCCTCCGTTGCTCGCTCTTCCCCACCCTCACTCACTAGCTCATTTTCACTGGGCTGGGGCAGGGGTTTGGGATGTAGGAGGGGGTGAGGGTGTCAGCTGGGGTGGGGCTGGGGATGAGGGGTTTGGGGTGTAGGAGGGGGTTCCAGGCTGGGTGGTGGGGTCGAGGGCTTTGGTGCAGGAGTAAACTCCGGGTTAAGGGGTTCAGTGTGTGGGAGGGGACTCTGGGCTGAGGCAGGGGGTTGGGCTATGGGATGGGGTATGGGCTCTGGGGTGGGGCTAGAAATGAGGTTCAGGGTGTGGGAGGGGATCCAGTCTGGGCCAGGGGATTGGAATGTTAAGTGTCATAACACCCAAGTCCTTTTGTGGACTTGGGCCTAAGTTCAGAGAAGCGCTCAGAAGTTCAGGTCCTCTTCAAACTGAGCTGGAAAACTGAGGAGAGTTCAGGTACTTCGTGCTTCGATTCAGTGTATTTCCAGTAATTCCCATGATTCTTCGGTGTTTACATTTCCAGTCTGACTAGGATTTGCAAATAGAAGAGACAAAAAACTCCCTCCCTGCTAAACGAAATTACCCCTCCCCCTAACATGGGGGTATGCCTACACTGCAGCATGTGTAGATGTATCTGTGCTAGCTTTGATCTAGCTAACTTGAATAACAGTCACAGTGAAGCCACAGCAGCACAGGCTAGCCGCTCAAGGACCCACCTAGAGTCACAGGTAAAGCCTGGTTTCCCCTGGCTTCACTGCTATTTTTATTCAAGCTAGCTAGATCAAAACTAGCTCAGGTATGTCTGCATGTGCTGCAGTCACACCTCTGATTGCAGTATAGACATACCCTAGGATGGAAAAAAGTTCACTGAACTTTGTTTCACTGTATTTAAACTCCCATCCCTGATTTGTATGCACAAGTGAGCGTAGTCCCATGTGTTGACATGAGAAAGAGAACCCAGGATATATTTTCACTTTTAATGAGACTTTGAGTTTGAAAAAATCATTGTTTCTTATAAACTGCTTGGAATTCCCTTCCATCTCGCTGACCCTCCCCAGCAAATGTTGATAGTTACTAGCTTAAGTTTGGTGCCTCTACTTAATACTTATTAAGCAATAAGACATGGCAAGCAGTGTATTTAAGGTCAGTGCACCCTGTATGTGTCAGGGGGCAATGTAGTCTTCAGCCAAGTTCAACAAGCCAAGCAGTGAGTTTTTAGGAGCATCCTGCAGCTACACTTGAGTGAAATTTTTTTTGCATGATATAAGATTATATGGGAATATGGTCTGGTGACTGTTTAGCATCAACAACTCCAGTGTGGAAATATCTACTAAGGCCCTCAGTCTGTAAACGCATTCCTCAGACTTGCTCCTTTATGCAGAGATAAAGGAAGAAGGAGGCAGGCGTCAGGACCCTAACTGGGCCCTGGGTGATCACTACTTCCCACCACCCAACACAGATGTAATGAGGTTGAGTAGTGCCCATATAAGAAAAATTAAAACTACTGATTATTCCTCAAAAAAGGTTTTTAATGACTTTTGACTATAAAGGCAACACAGACAAAATAAGAAAAGCAAGCATAAAGAACAACACTGAATAAGGATGAATATAAATGGCAAGTTATACTGAAGACAAGCACAAGTACATGTAAAGTTGTTATTCATCAGCTACTTACTACTATTCTTAACACTATAGTATCTATACAACTTGAGATCAATTCATCTTGAGCAACCAGACTTCTTTACTCCATTAACTTACCCTGAATTCGTCCGAAAATACTTTATCCTTCAGTTGGCCATTTTCTGCACTGGCCAGGTACAGACAGTCGACAAGTGCACATCCCTTCGGTTCAGGGGATGTGGGTCAGGTTTCCCTTATGACCGAAACACACACACACTCCCATGCCTTTGTACTTTTTATCTGATCTGTCGGCCGTGTCTTAAAACAGGCCAATCAATTAGGGTCAGCCAAATTTTTAATGTGGTTAGCGTTGTCGCTTTGGCTGTATAATTTATGCTTACTTATCTCCTTGCATCGCTTTGACTGTATAATTTATGCTTACTTATTTCCTTGTAGCCAATTGTTTTAAATGTGGGTTAGACAAGCTGTGCCTGGGGGCACAATTTATCTCCTTTTATAGGAGATAGAATGTGTTATCTGGTTGCAGCGCGTTTTGACCCAAGTCTTAGCTTACTTCTGCAAAGCTTGCCCTCTTCACCTCTGCAAAGCGTGCCCTTTTTACCTCTGCAAAGCAGAAGTTTGAGGCCTAACATTGACAATACCTTTGTTCATTTCAAGCTTGACAATACTTTTGTTCACAGATTAATCACACTTTACTCTGCTGTATTTTCAGAATAGCTTCAGATTGATGCAGTTCTTCTTGATTTACACCAATGTAACTGAGACTAGAATTTGGCGCCAGATATGTAACAGAAATTCTTTGAAGTAATGTGGAGAAAGAGGTGGAGGGAGGTTGCTGTTTGAATATAATAATGTGAAAAGGGCAAAATGATTTTACACTTCATGGAGATTTTCTTCATGTAAAAAATTGCTTTGTTCTGAGTACATAAAAGGGCTATTACAAAAGAGTGGCATTTTGTAAAGATATGTGAGCCCTGTCTAGATTATTTTGTACCTGATTTTACTGAACAGCTTTAATGTGCCCTTTAAAAATTGCCAGGAGAGTTTATGATTCCACCTGCATAACACTTTTGACAAACTCGTGTTCCTGAAAGCATAATAATACATAACATCTAGGGTTTAATTTACAAGTACTGCCACATCTGGTATAAAATGCTTTCTGAAGCAATAAATCAAATCTTCCATAGCAAATTGCCACTCATCCCGTGATCCCTCCTCCATAATTTATAGTTTGAGAGCAAAATGGGTGGTACATTTTAAATCAAATATGTTTTTTAATTAAAATCTCTCCGAAATCTGGAGAACATTCACAGACTTACTTGTGACTCGGAACAAGATTTATTGCTTAAAAATCCTAGAAGCCAGTTTATAGGTCCAAGGTCATTCTTGATGGTTGGGATAGGTGTGTTTCTAACTCAGGCTAGAAAAATTGCTGCAAAGTGATCCTGACAGTCCAAGTATGTATACCAATAAACACCTTACATAAGAAATGTCAGGGGGAAGAAGAGGAAGGGATAGCTCAGTAGTTGGCCTCAATGACCTTTCAGGATCCCTTCCAGTTCTATGAAATAGGTATATCTCCATTTATTAAAGAGTTAGGATTCTATACCTTGTCAACCCATTGAATGCAGGGAATCATAAGCCTATGTGAAGATGAAACAACACTTTAAAAGGGGGAGATAGCTCAGTGGTTTGAGCATTGGCCTGCTAAATACAGGGTTGTGAGTTCAATTCTTGAGGGGGCCACTTAAGGATTTGGGGCAAAAATCAGTACTTGGTCCTGCTAGTGAAGGCAGGGGGCTGGACTCAATGACCTTTCAAGGTCCCCTCCAGTTCTATGAGATAGGTATACTCCATATATTAATGTAGATTAGTTTAAAACCTAACAATCCCAGCCAGCTCCCACTTCTGCACTAAGAGTCACAGTAGCCATTAACTAAGTTGCATTGCCTCTGACACAGAGTTTTTTCATGTCAGACAATTTTGTTAAGCTTCTTACAGTGTGTCCTAAGTAGTGTCTATTAGCATCATCCTGTCAGTTTCCCTGGCAACCGAGCAAGTCAATTCAGGCACAGTTTAAAAACTGTGGAAAAGCAGCTGCATCTACAGTGACAGACAAAATTACAAAGAGCAGGCAGGCTATATCCACTTCTCTTTGGAAGACCTATATTTTCTTCTATGGCCCATTCTATTTTAATTTAATTCTAAGCTCTTTAAAACAAGGCATATTATTAAGCATAAACCTGTCATATGCTTGTTCCTTGACATTGTCCCTGAAGATGGGGGCCCAAGCTCAAAATCCCAGATCCAGCCTCTCCCAAACTGTGGGGAAGTTTGGATTTAAACTTCACAGTATGAATCCATTTCTAGTTTCTTCTCTAAGTTTAGTGGATTTACTTGTACTCTTTCAAATTAATAATTAGAAAGCAGAAGGCAGCAGTAAGGTCACATCTTGGCTGTTGTTGCTAGAGAAAAGTGGTGGGCCGAGATGCACGTACATGCTTGCTGTGTTTTCTGGAGATAATTGGCTGTATCCATTGGGCTCTGCCTGTGCAAGGGGACAGAATCCAATCCGAGTGTCCCCAGTAGCAAAAACTCTGCCTGAAGAGGAGGCTACACAGATACTATTTACAACCATCAGCCAATTAGTGGCCCACAGTTAATCTGTGTAGCTCCAAAAGTGGGAGAGGCTGGGCTGGCTGGGAGATGCATTAATTTTTGTCTCTCTCTTATGGAGCTCCAGTCAAAATTTAAAGCTGATTTCTCAGGTGGAATGTCTTCAGGAGATGTTGAGGTAATTGGTGTCTGCTTTATCCTGGGAATGAATGCTGCCTTCAGTCCTGCCAGTTTCTGTTCCTTTTACCCCAGATATGAAGTGGTGCGACTGGCACCTTTTTTATATCTCTGGGGGTTAATCTGCATTTTAGTAAGTGATGTCTGGAACACAGGTAGACACATTTCATTTCCACAGCTTATATAGTGTTTTTATATCATTCCCTCCGATAAGTTTGGTCTGTTATTTTGACCCAATAGCCAAAGACCATCACTCTCCTTCTACAAAATAATAGGAAGAAATCAATACCTTTTAGTCTATGAGAAATTAACTTTTTAACCATTCAGGATAAGCTGTAAACACTTTTTTTTAACTGTATAGCTCTTCTCTGGATGCTAGTGAGTGGTACGGTATCAATGGCCTTGAAAAATGAAGGCCTTTCTGTATCCCTGGACTAGATGCAGCCAGTAATTCAAGCTTCTCTTTGCTATGTGGAAATCTCCCCTGTAAGAGTGAAAATCTTTGGTCTAGCTTTCTGCTAAGGTGCCTAATGGTTCCAATTCATGCTAGTTGTAATGGTAGCTATTATTAGGTGTATAGCTTATCCATTAGCAGTTTGATTAACTTCATGGAGGCCACTCAACAGCCACCCAATAGTCACAGGCACTTAAGAGATAATGTGCCAGCCTGTGTTTATTTGTCATTATTTACTTGAAATCTTTCTTTCTGAAAGCTTTCAGAGTAACAGCCGTGTTAGTCTGTATCCGCAAAAAAGAAGAACAGGAGTACTTGTGGCACCTTAGAGACTAACAAATTTATTAGAGCATAAGCTTTCGTGGACTACAGCCCACTTCTTAAATTATATGCATCCGAAGAAGTGGGCTGTAGTCCACGAAAGCTTATGCTCTAATAAATTTGTTAGTCTCTAAGGTGCCACAAGTACTCCTGTTCTTCTTTTTTCTGAAAGTTGTTTTTCAACTATTTAGCTGGAGTTTCAGATCTAGTCATCATTTCCATCCCTCCCTCTATATGAAGGCAGATGTATACCTAAAGACTTCATACACTTCAATATACCCTTTTCTTTATCCTAGCAGTTCATAATTATCAGAAGCTGGAAATGGGCGATGGGACGGATCACTTGATGACTATCTGTTCTGTTCATTCCCTCTGAAGCACCTGGCATTGGCCACTGTTGGAAGACAGGATACTGGGCTAGATGGATCATTGATCTGACCCAGTATGGATGCTCTGATCTGTTTCAGAAAAATGTGAATGTAGGGAAGTTCTGTACTGTGTTCTTTTGTTGTTGTTGTTCTTCCATGGTTTCCAGGTTGTAATAATTTTAAGGAGTAACATGAACAAACCCAAGACTTCTGTGCTTTTTATCTGATTTACTGACTTCAGCCTTGGCTCCCATTTATTTCTGCTTGCCATGATGAAAATCATCTGAACACCATTTATGGGTATCATCGCATTTATGAATTAATTTAATATTGCTGCAAACATGCTGTCCTCTTACTGACCTCTTTTGTGTTTATAATTAATTGGTTTCAGGTTTTTTTCCCTCAAGGGTCACTTATCTTGTCTTTTCTGTGCTTGTTTTCTCAAAGACTTTCTCCAGTCACATCTCAACATTCTTATGATCTATCAAGTTTCCCTGAGCATATTTCTATGGTATGTGTTGCTTTTGTTCTTATTCACGTTTTTTCATCAATCAATGAACCTCGTGTACAGTCATATTCTAACAATGAGCTGGAAATAGATTTGCTATAATTGGCTGAGCAGAGAAATGTAACATTTAACTCACTTAAATTTTGCCAAATTAGTTATTTCTTGCCACAGAGGGCAGGACAAGAGGCAATGTGTTCAGCATACTACAGCACAGCAGATTTAGATTAAATCTCAGAATAAACATTATAACTGTAAGAACAGAAGGACAATGGAACAGACTGCCTGGGGAGGTGGTAGAAGCTCCTTCACTGGAAGTTTTCAAAAGGAGGCTGGATAGCCATCTGTCCTGGATGCCTTAGACACCTCAAATCCTGCACCTTAGCAGTGGGTTAGACTAGATGACTCTTGCAGTCCCTTCTAATCCCATGATTCTTTGATTTTACTGGTTTGTATATTGCCCTGTAATAGAAGCCAAAGGGGGACTAGAGAAAGGAGAATGGAAATCAGCAGGGGCTTGAAAAAAGCAGGGAATGCACTTGTACCAGAATCCAAATCATGGAAATAGAATATCTTATTTGACTTGGTTTTTGTCAAGAATTTCAGAATCAGGTCTTACAAGCTGCTGATTTCAACTTCCATTGGAGTCAAGTAGAACAAATGAAAATGCAACTGGTGATGATTGAAATTGTATTATCTTCAACTACAGTCTGCAGCCATGTGTGTTACCTGAGAGAGAGAAACTCTCCCGTCCATTGCTTTCTCTCTCCCCAGGACAGGGGAACCCTACGGTAATGCTAAGGGAATACTTTAAGATGACCAGGAAAGTCATTGTGACTCATTCATGGGGGGGAGAAAGGGGGTAATGCAATTTCTACACATACAGCAAACTGTCCCAACAAAGAAATTAAGTATATATAATGGATGTTTGTCATGTTGCTTAATACACTATAGAAAGTGTCAAAGTCAGACTCAGGACTCACAATTTGTCAGACCACTCTGTTTATTAGCAAAGCGCTCTGCTAATACACCCAGATAATGTGAGCACCATGCAAGACTCAAACAATCTTATTTATACAGATAAAAGGGCCCGAACTTAACAAGATAACAAAAGGAAGCAGAACTGATAAGATCCGAAGAAGTGGGCAGTAGCCCACGAAAGCTTATGCTCTAATAAATTTGTTAGTCTCTAAGGTGCCACAAGTACTCCTGTTCTTTTTGTGGATACAGATTAACACGGCTGCTACTCTGAAACCTGATAAGATATGTATGCCTAGCCTCAGGTAAACTTATTTCCTTACTAACTATTACCAATCTCCTGTTAATGTCCCACCATTAGCTTAAATGGACCCATTGTTTCATACCTTAATGTTTCTCTTCCTGACAACTATATTTCAACATTCCTTATTCCTGTTTAAAGGAACATACAGCATGTCTTTAATCCATTCTATTTTAACAATAGAATTCATTCTACTTTCGCAGAAGGTACTCAGCTATACTGTGATGAGGGTGGTAACAGAACCCAAATAGAACAGAAACATCCTCTCTAGATTCCCACCCTTATTTTTGGATGACCAAATAGGATACTACCTCCAGAGAATCCATCCCAGTTTTCAACCACTTGGAGAAAACTTTGAGGGCCTAATTCTTCATTGCTTTCCACTTTGTGTAGTCACATACACCTGTGTAAAGTGATATAAAGTACTACTTTTCTGATTTGGTGCTGAGAGCAAATGGCTACACAAATAGCAGGGTAAGAGATTTAGCTGTTGCTTTGTGTGCACTCATATAGTACAGGCCTGCTCAGTAAAGCTCAAAGATTATGTAACCAGTTGAGTCTCAGTACATTGATTTAAAGAGCTCCCCATTACACTTTGAAACCACCTCTGTTATCTATCACTCATCTTACATCAGCCATAGAAAGCTCTCCAATTAAGTAAGAGTAAAACCTGACACTCACATTGGCATTGGACTTGTGCTTCAATGTCAACCATAATATGTTTGTAATGTACTGTGTAAATAAATCTACATAAAATGTGATGGGGTTATTGGCATGAGTGTGGGATGGTAAAACACTAGTTTCTGTGTTACACAAGTGTGAGTAAATGTAGTCCTTTGTATCCATTTGAGTTCAAATTATAAGATACACACATTCAAGAACAGGTTTCAGAGTAGCAGCCGTGTTAGTCTGTATCCGCAAAAAGAACAGGAGTACTTGTGGCACCTTAAATTTAAATTTGTTAGTCTCTAAGGTGCCACAAGTACTCCTGTTCTTTTTACATTCAAGAACATAAGTTTTACTTTTGATCTCTTAATTTGTTCTGAAATATTAATATCAATACTCCCTTCTGAACACGGTACGGGTAGGTGCTTATACTGCTTAGATTTTTGTATTCATAAAACCTTTTTTCTTCTCAGTCTGGAACATTTTTGGTGCATTCTCTATAAATACTCCATGTAACAGTAGCTGCATTTCCTGCAAATGTGATTGCCAGGAAAAAAAGGTAGCTTCATCTATAAGCTGAGAAACACAGAGGAGAGAAAGAGCTGCCATTTAGGCATGAGTATTTAGATCTTTAAGGATGGGCCTTATCCAAACCTACTACATGAGGGAAAAAGGTCCCATTGATTTCAGTGGACACTGGATCCAGCCAGCCATACAATGCAGAAATCTAGAGAACAGTAAACAACACAGAAGATGCCTCAGTAACTTACAAAGAGAAAAATGTTGCAAAATTTCATTAGTTTCCTACCTAACAACCTCTCAGCCAATGAGCAGTGCAAAAATGAATGACAGAAAATTACATTGTTTTTGAGCTTAGTGGGTTGACAAACTCAAGTTGACAAGTCAGACTTGTTCACTACCCATGAATGTCAATAGCAGTATTTGAATTCCCAGAAATAGCAAGACATTATGGAATGAATCACATAGGCTTTTGTAGGACTTCCGTTTCCTCTGGAAACTTCATGATTCAGTTTATATCATTGCATTGACGTAACTGTGAAAGAAACTCCAAATTATCACCATGTTAATAATCAAAAGCAATTAAAGTTAAGTGATTATTTAGACATGAGCATGTCTTCCTTGTTGGAGTAATTGAAATAGTAGAACTTGTTGAGTAGCTGTCCAGCACAGTTACTTTAATTCTAGTGGGACTCCAATGCAGGGATTCCTCTTCCAGCTTGATTATGACCCAAGCAAGACAATCTTTAATTCTTTAAATAAAAACTTAAGAGCAAAAAATATAAACTTGTTTGACCATTTAAAGAGACTTGTAAATGAGTTCTTCTACACTACCTCTTCTGAATTTATATTTTCCAACAGTATTTTTTATTTTGCTTCTGACATTCAGTGCATCTACTCTACTATTCCATTTTCTTTGCCCATTTTGTGTGTGCGTGTGTGCAAAATAGCTTACCACATAGATAAACTGAATAGACAGCCGCAATCTAATAACTAATAACAAGACCAATTTATGTTCTTTTGTAAACATCTTTTCTCTCTTTATTTTTATTTTTTTCATTCGCCTTATAAAGACACTGACAAAACCCAGAACAATGATTTAAAGTAGCCTCTTCTTATGGGGAATAAACCACACAAAAACTCCTCACTTAGTCATTACTGAGTTAACAGTTAGAAGAAACTGCACATTTTACATAGAGATCCAATGTTTGCTTGTAGGCACTATGACCTTGTAAATAAACTATGCTGAAGTGCCTAAGTACAGGCATCTGTCTCTTGTGTCAAGCATTGAATTAGGCATTAGTGATCCAAAGAGTCCAGGGTGAGTTTTCTGGGGTGGCAGTTAGAATTCTTCCCCACTGCCCCACATCTCTTTTACGGTAAAAGATGTGGAAATCCTTGAGTGACAAACATATATCCAGACAAGGCCATTTTTGGTGTCCCTTTTCAGAATGGAATCTCACTATAGGCATCTGAACCACTGGGTGTTTACTAGACACAACTTTTGATCCTTTCAAACCTGTGGATGTTTGCCCATCATAAAGTGTTCAGGTTCTCTTAAAAGATGGGGGAAAACATTAGAACCAAATAACTGTTTTGAGATTAAAGCAATTTTTCCCCCCCATGTGGGTGGAACACAGTACTATAGCAGGTGTTTCCATCCAACATCCTCTCTGATGTTCACATCCCCCCCCTCTTACATGGCGATAGGGAACCTCTGTAAAATTTATAGTACTCATTGACACAATAAGATAGTATTGACCGAAGCAATCTGGACATCTCAATGTACATTTCCACTTGATACATCCAGGTATCTTATTCAAGGCTACAGTTCAATAACTGTCACCAACAAATAACTACACATGAGCTAAGATGATTCTTGACTTCAAATACAATTCATACGCTTACATTTTTTAATAGTGTGCATTGCTATGTGCTTCTGACTTTAACAACCAGAGGGTGAAAATATGAATAACATAATAGGAAATGCTTGATTTTAAATTTACAAAGAAATATGGAGCAGGACGGATGACATAAAATAAATGGCATGGAAGGATAAGTAAGTACATAGACAAATATAGTGAGTTCATATTTATTTGACATTATGAAAGAAATGTAGCTAATGAATCAAGCCACCAAAATACACATTGTTTCTTGATTATATTCTGCCCAGTGCAGTATTTAAAGAACGAATATGTACATGATGAGATCTGCTTCATTTGGTTTCTTGCAGGATCACTGAAGTAATGACCTGCAAAGAGGTCAGTGGATCCACAAGGCAGTAAACCTAGTGTGTCATTATAGTTTGATGGAAGTGGGATTTTTCAGAAGTGGCTATATGACTTTGAGTACAGGTTTCATTGAGAATCAGTGGGTCTTGTGTTCAAAGGTCACTTAGATGCTCTTAAAAAAATCTAATTCTTTGTCTACTGGAGAAATAAGGTGCTACTTGAAATGGGTAAGGGGGACATAATCTAGTTTCAAATTTTATGACTTGCGGCACAATGTGCTTCTAGGAAATGAAAGTAGAATGCTCCTTTTTATTCTAGAATATTTTGTTTTTAGAGAAATCTGTGTTTTAATAATGTTTTCTATCTAATTTTCTTCTTTTAAAATACACTGATTCAATCAAGTGAATTGATATGTGGTGGGTTTTTTGTCTTTTTTTCTGGGAGCTAATCTCAACTGGATTCATTTGCAAGGGAATGAAAATGAGCTAGCAGTGCTACCAGATTAAAAATGGGTAGAAAACATCAACAGTATTTAGATAGCTGAGGAATTGAAATAAGAAAGTCTGCTGATCTGTCATATGAAACCGTTATACTGGGAATTAGCCTGTAAAAAGTGATTATATGTTCCATAAATAAAATGCAATGTGCAAGCATCATCTTTTTGGGATATGTCTGATACATGAAGAGACATAATTGGAACTTTCAGCTACAGAAAAGTGTTGATATAAGGTTTGATGTTTTTGTTCCACAGCACTAACCTTTATAAACCATTCTCCTCCTAGGAACTACATTCCATCTCGCTATAGATACTGTGTTAAGACAACATTGCCCTAAGTGCTGTGAGCAATCATCCTTAACATGAACGGCTATGTTAACCGTACTGTGAAATGAGCTTGTTGGAAAAGAGCAGCCTGGAATGGGAGGTGACTTAGTTCTTGCCATCTGATACAGTGCTGAGGTGCATTCAGATTGAATTCTGTCTCATGATACAACATACAGCTCACTTGTTTAAATAGCCCTGCTGGGGGAGAGTGGCCATTAGCCGAGCAATGATCCTGCAAACAAGTTTTCTCTTCTAAGCAACCTCTCATGCTGTTTTCCAAAATACTGTAAAAAGTAAAAATAGCAGGGAGAAGAGGAACTCTTATCCTCTTTTGAGAGGTTACTGCCTAGTAAAATTGAGTTATTGGATTTTGCTTTTAAAGAGCCTTTAAAAGTGCTTCACTGCTGGGTGAAAAGCTGTCCTCACATAACAGTACATACATCTTGTCTTGTTTTTGTGCTCTGTGAGGATCTCCATGGCTTTCTATTTGCTGCCATGTTTTAATTTTGACTTTCTTCCTCCCCACCCATAGGTACAAGAAGATAAAGCCCAGTTGTAATGCAGGGGAATACTGGTTCCCCATCAAGGCACAGAACTTCACCAGAATCTGTCACAATATCTTGTAGGTGCAAATAAAACAAAAAGGCTGCAGGCTCCACTGTCTTGCCCTGCGTGTAGTCACTTGACTGTGAACAGTGAGTGTAAAATCAGCATGTGTAAAATGACTCATATGAAGTGCCAGGCCGTGGGGAATCAGGCTTGTGCTGTGTGGGTTCCTGTCTTTACTCCCTAACCTTGCAACTGCCACAGACGTGTACACATACACACCCTTTAAACAGAAGGTTTTATCACTAGCTTCTACACAAGGCGTACAGGATTGCGTAGGTTTTTTTTTTTTTTTTTAGCTGAGCAACTCCCTTTGAGGCTAGTGGAATAGTATTCAAATAAAATCCCCCCGCACTGTTTTATTGCGATGCTCTACTGCTCTCGACTGCTCTTCAAGAAGAAATGGCTCTTCTCAAGTTTTATTAGGTTAGCAGTGGTATAGCTCTACCTTTAGGTGCTTGCCTAGTAAAATATCTCTAGCAGCTCCCCAATGGGTTTGGTGGTGGAAGCTATTTATGCCCCCAACATGACTAATCAGAGTAGGAAGTGCTGATAAGAGAGGTTGGTGGGCCTGGCAATTACCTCCCACACCAGGGGGTATAATCAGGCTTCTACCATAGAAGTATTCTGAAATCTTGCAGCTCCTGTGGAATGGGCATGTACACTTATAATGTGAAATTGAGCAAAAATGTGCCTTTGTGGGATTGACGTCCCTGCAAGTGTGCCTTCCTAATCCAGGGCTGAATGAACCAATTTCTGCTCTCAGTAAGAGCATGCATCATCCACTCCTGCAAGACCAGTTAATTACCTTAACATAAGGTAATTATTCATTTGACTAGTCAGTGAGTCTCTGAAGTCTGTGTTTATTGCCTCATCCTTATGTTTTCCTTGGGGACTAATCCTGTGGGTTTTGGCTAATCTCATGGAAACTACTGTCACAGGGTCAACTAATTGTGTTATTAGGGCTCCATTATTTATACACTTCATTTTTCATTTCTGGTTTGAAAAGGATCAATGGAACTGACAGCCACAAATTACCTTTCCATAACTGAAATAGAAGAGATCAGATTGGGTGAGGGCTTGCCTACTGTCTAGTTGATAGTCGTCCAGTGAAGAGAAATATATGGCAACATTTTACGTTAATATCTTGACACTTAAAATCCTATTTGTCAGATTCCACAGAGAAATTACATGGATCCTAATTTGTACTCTGCTTATTAGTGTAGAGTTGATATTCAAGGCATCTCTGGAAGGCAGAAACTGCACACGGAGGCTCTCTTTATGTAATGTTTGCAAAACAAGGTTATAATTGATGAAGCATTCAGGCTGCTAATCCACCACTTAATCACTGCAAGATTTAGCATTTTTTGTTTCTGAGGTGATGGCTTTCCTATGTGCAGTGCTAAATTTAGCATTCAGCTCACCAACTGATTCTGTAGTCCCCTTCAGATCCTGCTGAAATAACATTGCCTTTTCACTGTTTTGTTTTAAGAAATATAGGCTGCATCAGAACCTGTTCTGAGATCCAATATTTCAGTTTTGGTTCACCCATAAATTTTATTATATGCCAGTAAATTAAATTCATTAGAAGGTGTGATAGCAGCTGGGGGGTTTTCTATCCACAAAACATTTTTTTTATTTAAAAACAAGTTTACCGCTGCCATGTAGTTTTGCAGGAAGACTCAGCTCATTTGCAGAATGTGGGTTTCGGGTAGGTCCTATTTTGTACTTTTTTTTTTATAAGCATACTTGACAGATGTAAAGAGATGTAAGGAAGGTCAGAGAGCATGCTGGTCACACAACCAGATTTGGGAATTTTGTAGTGCTATATAGTTGGTTAGCATCAGACTACTACTGAACGTTATGTCCTTACTAGTACTGTTTTAAGTACTATGACTGGCTGAACATAAGAATTAAAATATTTTCCCCCAGCAGTATGTGCTACTAGTATAATTTAAAATGGATAAAATAGCTAATGGATGTCAATGGAATTACAAACAGTCTGAGTTCAGAATCAGGCCCAATATAGCTTGATGGCATCAAGATGCCTATTTTGCCTCTTAATATTGTTTTCTAGCAGTACACGATATGTTATACATCTATCTTTAATGTTAAAACAACTACAGTATTGTGTGATAAATTCCTCCCTCTTCTCTCCCCTCTCTTCCCCCCCATATAAAAGTCTGTATTTGAGTAGTTGTGACTGGTGACTGACTCATGTTATATATCAAATGTAAATAGATCTGTGATGTTTATACTTGAAAATCTCCTGCAAGAGCACCACATTCTTGCTTATACAGGCAAGAAATATTGTCAGACCAAGCTCCTCAGCAGTCATCCTGGCAATTGTATTTTATAGCATCTAATTCATTCTCTAACCTCAAACCAATATTAAAGCTCCTTTTTCCAAGTGTATTAAACCTTGTAATGATGTAAGCAATGGCACAAATGAATCCCTGGAATGATCACACATTTGTTTATATGTGGCTTTGTCTGTAGGGACGCTGTGGCAAAGGTGACTGATATAGGACATGTTCATCTATGTGCTACACTGCATGTGTGGGATCATGATACACTAAGGATTATGTGCACTTCCTCAGGGTATGGGGACTTGGCACTAGTCTCCAGGCCTAACCATAAGGAATGAAGGGGATACTACCGGAGCAGTCTCTTTCTGCACACTTTGTCACAGCCCAGAGGATTGGTGGGTTATTTCATTGCCCACTGTAGCATCCTGGAAAGTCAAGTCAGGCAGCCTCTGCAACAGCGCTGCAAAAACGATTAAAAAGTTTGGATATTTCTGTGTTGGGTAAATGTTGACTCTTTCATGGCATTCACTGTATGCTGAATCTCGAGTTTATTTGCACCAGGTTACAGCAGTGCTAGTTCAATCAAGAAACAGAATGCATAATGGTTTATAGAAGGGATAGGACATCCTGGCATTGGATTGAGTTTCACCCAAGTTTATCAAGTTTTACTGAATACCTTTCCTCTTTGGTTCCCCACACTATGTTTTTCTGAGGAAATTACTAACTACATGGAATGTGTGCCCTAAGAAAAGAATACAGAAGAACGTAGTGCACATTTACCTAGGGAAATACCACAGGATCAGTCCCCTAAACTTTAGTTTCTAGCTTCCTGTGTTTTAAAAAAAATTATGAATTGATTAATTGGAGGCAGTGGGTCCTAGTGGATAGACCACGAGACTGCAACTTGGGATTTCTGGTTCTGCCACTGACCTGCTGTGTGATCTCAGGAGACTCACATCTCCTTTGCTTCTGAGTTTCCCCATATATAAAATGGGGATAATGATACAAGTCTCCATTTGTAGAGTGCTTTGACATCTACTGATGGAAAACACTACATAAGAGCTAGGTATTATGTGAAATATGATGCTACAAAGTTATGAGACATATTCTGCATTAAAATGCATACAGATGGCTTCCTTTAGATCTCCACGTACATATGTCCTTGGATTAAAGTATATTGAATGAAATGGAAATGGCAGGTCATTAACTATACAAAATTATCTGAAATTTTCATCCCAAGAAAGAGGAAAAAACTTGTAGGGAAAGGCTCCAGATGCAGCTGGATGAATAATCATCTCAAAAAGGTTATTATGAGTAAGCGTCAAGCCTACAGGGATTGGAAAAAGGAGTTGATCAACAAAGAAAGCTACATCATGGAGGTTAGAAAATGTAGGAATAAAGTGAGAATTGCTAAAAGTCAAGCTGAACTAGTTCTTGTCAGATAAGCAGGAAGAGGATTTTTAGTTTATATAAATAAAAAGTAGATGGAAGAATGAGGTTGGGCTGCTATGCAATATGGATAGGAAGAAGATGAAAAATAATTTAGATATGGTCCAAAAACTAAATGAATACTTTGCCTTTGTTTTCAATAATGATGATAACGTGGAACTTGTGCATGAAGGCAGTATGGCTGATGGAAATGAGTGTCTAGAGATGGACATCACCATGGCTAACGTGGAAGAGGAACGTAAAGATCTTAATTATCTGGTCCCCCCACTGTGAGTGCATTTCCATTCTTGTATACTGAAAGAACTAACACGTGAAATTGCTAGTCCAGTAGCAAGGATTTTAAATAAAACTATATGGGGGCAGTACCATATGACTGGAGAGTATGGAGAGTATGAATGGTGTACCTATATTTAAGAAGAGGGATGGGGAAAAGTGATCTGGGAAGTTACAGACCTGCTAGTCTGACCTTAGTAGTATGCAAGGTTTTAGAGAAAATTGTGAAGGAAAGAATAATCAGATTTGCAGAGATAAATGATAAGGGGGATGTAATGCAACACGGGTTTACCAAAGGTAGACCATGACAGACTAACCTGATTTCCTTCTTTGAGAAAATAACTGATTTTTTTTAAACGTAAGGGAAGTGCAGTAGGTCTAATATACTTGGACTTCAGTAAAGCATTTGACATGGTACCACCTGGAAAATTATTAGTTAAATTAGGAAAGATGGGCATCTGTACAAGCATTGTAAGATGGATAAGGAATTGGTGAAAGGGGAGAAGACAGTGGGTTGTGCTGAGGGGTGAATAATCAGACTGGAGGGATGTTACTAATGGAATTCTTCAAGGATTGGTCTTGGGGCCAATCTTATTCAACATTTTTATTAATGAACTTGTCAGAAAAAGTAGTGCTAAGGAAATTTGCTGACAATACAAAGATGGAAGGCATCCTCAATATAGAGGAAGATCGGAATATTATATAGGAAGATCTGAATGCCCTTGAAGATTGGAGTGAGAGGAAATTCAATAGTACAGTGTTTAAGATCATGCACTTAGAGTCTAGTAATAATAATTTCTGCAACAATCTAGGGGCTCATCAGTTGGAAAGGTCAGAGGCGGAGAGAGACATGGATGTGTGGGTTGATCACAGTATGACTATGAGCCACCAATGTGATGCAGCTGTGAAAAAGGCAAATGGGGTCCTAGGATGTATCAGGCAAGGCATTTCCAGTAAGGTTAGAAAAGTATTAATGCCACTGTACAAAGATATTTGTAGAACCTCATTTGGAACACTGTGTTCAACTCTGGTCACCCATGTTCAAGAAAGATAAATTTAAACTGGACCAGGTGCACAGCAAAGTTACTAGGATGGTCAGGAGAATGAAGGGCCTATCTTCTGAGGGGAGACTGGAAGAGTTTAGCTTGTTTAGCTTATCAAAAAGAAGGCTGAGAAGGGATATGTTTGCTCTCTATAAATACATTTGAGAGGTAAATACCAAGGAAGGATGAAGAGCTATTTAAGCTGAAGGACAATGTTGGCACAAGAACAAATGGATATAAATTGGCCTTGAATGAATTCAGGCTGGAAATTAGAAGTAGGTTTCTGACCATCAGAGGGGTGAGGTTCTGGAACAGCCTCCCAGTAGTAGTTGTGGGGGCAAACAACTTAATTAGGTTTAAGAGAGAATAAGGCAAATTTATGAGTGCAGTTGTACGATGGGGTTGTTTGTTATGGTAGGGGGCAGGGCTCAACAGCCCTGGGGCTCACTTCCAGTTTATGTCTTGTGTTCCTAGAAGCTCACGCTTCAGTGTTTCAGATGGCCACCATCAAGGTGTCAGGAAAGGATTCTCCCCTCCCCCCACCCAAGTATTCTGGAAGGGTTTTTTATCTCCTTCCTCTGAAGCATCAGGGATGGCCCCGGAGGGAGATGGAACATTGGGTGGGGAGGGTCAGGACTCTGAGATGATATTGATTATTCTCTCTCTCCGGTGCCTGGCTGGCTGGTACTTGCTCATATGCTCAGTGTCTAACTGATCGCCATGTGTGGAGCTGGGAAGGAATTTCCCCTCAGATCAGCCACCTTGGGGTTCTTTTGCCTTCCTGTGCAGAGAGTGGGTGTAGATTACCTGCCAAGGTTATCTGGGTATCTCACTTAATCATTCCCCTGCCATTGTGGGGGCCTCAAGCATTGACTCACCTTGGGCCCTCCAGTTCGCTGCCCATGGCACATAATAGTCAGGTCTCCTGTGGGCTGTAATACTTTGGTCTCATTTTGGTTGTTGGGTTTAGTGGGCAGGTGCTGGGTGATGTTGGTGGCCTGTGATAGATAGGAGGTCACACTAGATGATCTAGTGGTCCCTTCTGTCCTTAATCTCTGACTCCGTTAATCTATCTCTGCATACCTTATACCTGCATAATTAACTTACAAAAATATTCCTCATTTCTTTTCTTTTTTAATTTTGTACAGTTTTTCAATTAATTCAACCAGCTAGCAAATCTTTGAGTTCTTGGAAGTCTTGACATACCAAATAAAGAGATGAAAGTTTTTATTTGAAGACGGGGTGGTGGGAAGTTGGGTCCTTTATTGCTCTTTTATGATGGATTCAAATGGCCTTCAGATTTGTTAAGTCAAGACCTGTTCTTTCTAAAGTAAATTATCTGTCTGGTGGTTTTTCTTCTTTTCTTCACAAAGGACTGGAGAGATGCTGTAGAGCAGCGACTTTAGAATAGACTAAAACTGGAATTTCAGGGTTGGTTTATACTGGGAATGTACCTTGGCATAGCTACATATCTTGGGTGTGAGAAATCCACACCCCCAACTGATGTAGCTATCCCGACCTTACTCCGGGTGTAGATGCTTCTAGGTTGACAGAAGAATTTTTCTGTCGACCTAGCTCATGTCTCTCAGGGAGATAGATTACCTACACCCATGGGAGAACCCTATGTATGGCTTTTTTTTAACAATATAGGTAATTACTGAAGTGTGTATATGTGTGAGTTGCTGCAGGAGGGGAGCAGGAAGTAGACTGTGTATAATCCCGCTACATAATATTACAAAATCTCCAGCTGGCCTTTAGATTATGATCTTCACACATCCATAGAGAGAACTTTTCCACTTGATTATGTGTTTCATTACATTTATCCAGAATCCTATACTTTTCTGGATTTGGATTCTCTCCCGTAATTGTGATGTGGTGCTTTTTAATACAGTGAGATGTTACTGCAAATGTTTGGTTGCATAAACTGCCTTGGCCATATTTTAGCAAAGGCATGAGCAAATATTCCATCGCTGCACATTTTTTTGGTGCTAACAGGATCATGTTAAGCAACAAAGACAGTTTGTTTCTCTCTTGTGCATTTATTTTCCATAAGCAGATTGGTTTCTTGTAGTAGTGCTATGCCCACTCTTCCCTGTGCAGATAATGTAAGACTTTTCAGTAAAACCATTAATCTGTTCACCACACAAAAGCTAACTTGGAAATTACATTCTCTGATCCTTGAGATCTTTTCTTTTGTAATTGAATTCAGTGTGGTTACATGTAGGTGGGTCATATGGAAATATATATAACAGTTATAAGAAAGAATGCCTCTGAAAAATTATAAATTCAGAGAACCTCCTCAGTTAACATTTGGAATCACCATAGGAACTGATTTTTAATCAGGCTATGGGTGATAAAAGCTTTGTCATCTGATCTCTAAACACAAGACTGATGCACAGCATTGCAAGAACTCTCCAATATATTGCAATGTCAACATGGTCAGTGAAAATACAAATCTGCATTTCATCATTTTAGCTCCCCTTCTTCAGAAAACACACTCTAATATTGGTTAGAGTGTATTTCATTGTATTTATCTCTCTCTCTCTCTCTCTCTCTCCTTTGTGTTATTGCCTATGGCTTCTTTGGCATTTCTTGGTCAGAATAGGATTCATCTTCTCTTGCCTCCTGCCAAAAGCTGGTAATATTGCAGGAATTTCAGATAGCAGAAGAATTGAATTATACTTAGGAGCATTTCATGTCCATCATAGACAGATTACTTTGGACTGTTATCATGCTGTAATAAAGATATCTTCTGCCATCAGCAGCATTGCCTGTGGAACTTTACCAGATAGCCATAGTAGGTTGGCTCCTTCAATAGCACATTTAGCACTGAAGAACATCAGGGCACAAGAAAAGACTATGGGAAGATGGAATCTAACTTTTATTAATACAGTATTTTCCCCAAGACAGCACCTAATTACATCTTAAGTGGTCCCAATTTTTGTCTCCATAGTCTTGCTTCCGAGCCAGCTACAGCTGTCTGTTTTTATCCTGTACATCATGTCCGTACTGAATGTGCTGAACTATTTATAGATCAGCACATATAAAAATTGCTGCTTTCATTGGTTATAACCTGGAGGAATAACTTCATATTCCCTTAATTCGTAAAGATCTCAAGTTTTTTAAGGTATTAGTCTCTTTCCCACAGACACAAAATGAGCCAGTTTGGAAAAGACTGGGTATCCAGACACTTCCTTCCTGTTTCACAGGGCTCACATTGTTTTCTTTTCTGAACTTAAGACAAGATGACTTTCAAACGAGGGGAGCGAAGAAATAAGCCTGTGTACATCCAACTTCTATTTTATTGATGACTTATAATGTTCTGCCCTTTGCTTGGGATGAGTAACCTTCATGACTCTTGTCTCTTCACTCTCTAATAATTCTTTTTACACTTTAATAGTCTCAGAGGTGTTGATGGTCCTCTACTGACATATCTTCCCAGTGTACTACTGAAATGACTAAATACTTGGTATTCACAAGTACACATCTGGGGGAAAAAGCCATTATAGGTTCAGAACTGTGAATATGTCTCTTCCAGTCATACTTTCAACTTCACATGTGGTACAACAGCAGTCGCTTGCTGGAAATGCATGTTGACTTCAAAATATGAGAAACCACCCTCCCTCCAGCTTCAAAATTAGCATTATGCTTTTGCTCCCCAATCTTTGCCAAATTTTACTTTTCATTCTTGGCATGATGTCTGTGCTGTTTTGTAGCAGTGGCACGCTCCAATTCCATTTCAAAGGTGAAACACAGAAATGAATAAATAGACTAATTTGAGAAATGGGTGTACAACCTTCAGATAGTGTAAAAGCAAGTGTTCTCCGAGATAACATGTTTATGGTATATTGCAACCCAGGGTGCATTCACCAAACCTTCTTCCTGTCCAAGTAAGGCATGGGAGATTTTAAGGGATTTAAAATACTAAATATTCAGAGTGGTTCAGCACAAAAATATTTAACATGTCATATGCGTGCCCATTTTAGGAGAATTCAGTGTTTGACTATGAATTTGTATCCTCCTATCTCTGTAATGGTCTAGTCAGTATATGAGGCTGTAATATAAAAAGTTATGGCTAACTCAAGACTTCTTTGTTACTCTGTTTTGTGGTTAAATATTTTGTAACTGTAGAGAGGATTATATGCTTATGACTGATGGTTCTTTAAATATCTCATGTCTTAGGCATCACAGATCAGGTGACAGTATGATTGTGAATGTAACTGCAGTTCTGTATCATAGTACATTTATTCCCTATGTGCCATGACACATCTGAATATCTCTTGCATATTACTCATTTGTCACCTCTGTCTCTTCACATAAGGCCTTTTTAGAGCAAGTGAAATAACTAGGAGTGTAGGAGGCATAAGAATGAATTAAATTTACTAAAGATTACTAAGTCTTTCTGCATCAGATGTTTGCTATTTAATTTTCGTTCATTCTGACTTTTCATGAGTAAAAAGTGCGAATAGCTAAAACAGATGTGTTCTTTCTTTGGTACCAGGAGGGTTGTGGTAACTTGCTGGTAACTTTCAGCAATACAAATGTGTACTAATGCAGATGTATGTAGTCTTTTATTTCATCTCTAATCATCTAACCTTTTCCTTTTTTCAAAAAAGAAAAATAAAGCTAACTGGTAAAATCTTCACCCCTGCTCCAACACCTTCATGCCAGGTGAAAGCGCAGAGGGGCATAAAGGGATCCGGAAACTTCCAGATTCAGCTGAGGTAGAGTTCTCCCAGCATAGGCATTGTAAAAGATGCTGGAAAGTTGCCTTCCAATGACCCTGTTCACAAACCCTGGTGTAGGGGGTAGGGCTGAGGTGGGAGTGGCGTGCTGAATGCATATCTCTGCACTGTCGAGATTCTTTGCAGTTCTGTGGCCCATAGGGCAGCCGGAGGATGCTTCTGTAAATCAAACAGTCCCCCAGGATTGCTACTTAACTAAACTAAATATTTGGTGTAAATGAAATCCTCTCTCTTTACTGGTTGCCACATTCACCTTTCCTTATTATACCTCTTACTCACTAAAGCCGAATTTTAAACACTTCCCTCACCCTGATGTTCATCAATAGCTGTTAGCTGCAAAATGTTTTTCCATAATTGTACGTATCTTGATCATACTTACCATGAAATAACATGTTTGCCCAAGTGTTTCCTTTGCTATCATTTGTCTGAATATGGACAGGCTTTATCTGATCCTCTTCTACAATTTTGAAAACTTCAATTAGGTTAATATCACGGCATCTATCTCTTTCCATAAAAATATTAGAAATGTGTATGGAAAATATTATCCAATGTTAGGAAATCCTCTCTCTTTACTGGTTGCCACATTCACCTTTCCTTATTATACCTCTTACTCACTAAAGCCGAATTTTAAACACTTCCCTCACCCTGATGTTCATCAATAGCTGTTAGCTGCAAAATGTTTTTCCATAATTGTACGTATCTTGATCATACTTACCATGAAATAACATGTTTGCCCAAGTGTTTCCTTTGCTATCATTTGTCTGAATATGGACAGGCTTTATCTGATCCTCTTCTACAATTTTGAAAACTTCAATTAGGTTAATATCACGGCATCTATCTCTTTCCATAAAAATATTAGAAATGTGTATGGAAAATATTATCCAATGTTAGGGTTCTCAGAGTTCCAAATACCCCAATGTTTGTACTATTAATTCCTATTCAAGTAGAGCATTGTTACCTTTATTATGGCAATCTCTATCAGCATTATATATATGCTAACACTAAAATTTTCTGCAACTATTTGCTGTAGTCTATATATTAATTTGGATTGGCTGTTCTAGTGTCTCTTTTAATGTTGATTATCAACATATTAATGTAATCTAGTTTTATTACCACAAACATTCATGAAAAATTAGTTAATTTTGAGTTACATGGGCAAGTATTTGGTAGAATTGCTCACACACTTATCCAGTCAAAGAAACCAAAGAAAGACCTGATTTAGGAGGATAATCCCATCTAATTACCATTGGATATTGAATACGTGCAGAGAAATGGTTGTGATCCATCTATAGACCTAAATTGCAATAACAAATTTTTGTTACTTCAAATGATGAATACAGTAAATGTCAGGAAATCGTGATCCTGCTTGTTGGTATTTTGCAAACAGAAAAAGGCTAAATTATTCATAAATTACTACCCCCGCTCTAGTCACCATATGTGAGGTCTAAGCACTGATATGTTGACACTCCCTATATGTTTTATAGTCCATTTAATGTATATACTCCAGTATTCTGACCTCTGTTAATGCAACTGTGTTCTTAATAGTGATTTTTAGTGGGTATCTGGCCAAAATTCAGGCCATCAGACCACTTAAAAATGGAAACGTTTTTCTGCCATTGGCCTGTATGTTAGGAGATTGTCTCTTATCTCCTCTAAGAGCACACCTCTGAAGATTGGTGTTTCAGTCAATGACATTGTGATAAGTCCTCCTATACTCATCATATTATTTGACATTCATTTACTTATCTGCATTGTCTGTCTTCTAGGCCCTCCTACAGTGTATAATGATCCAAACCCTTTGTCAGGTGGCTTTTTAACTTTTTCTTCCTCCCAATTTAATGTCATCTATAAATCATCCTTTTAGTAGCTCTCATTTGTACGCATAAATAAAGTGTGAGGTTCCTTACAGCAGGAATAAATGTTGTCCCATTTGTAATCTTTTTCACTCTGTTAATATTTTTCTACATTTTGAAGATGTCAATCAAGCTCAGATTGTGCTACTTACTCAAAAGTGTAAACATGAAAAATCTATTTGGCTTTCTCGGTGCTAGCCTAGTGATTTGATAGTGATTTGGATTTTTGGACCTGACTCCTATTCTGTATGAACTTTAGGTAGAGCTGGTTATGCTTCATAGGTTCCAGGGCCAGAAGGGGCCACTGTGATCATTTAGTCTGATCGCCTGCGAGCCATAGAACTCCCCCAAAATAATTCCTAGATCATATCTTTTAGAAATGTAAATTGATTTAAAAATTGTCAGTGATGGCGAATCCACTACAACCCTTGGTGTAAATTGTTCCAATATCAGGGGGTAGCCGTGTTAGTCTGTATCTACAAAACCAACAAGGAGTCTGGTGGCACCTCAAAGACTAACAGATTTATTTGGGCATAAACGTTCGTGGGTAAAAACCTCACTTCTTCAGATGCATACTTATTCTCACTGTTAAAAATTTATGCTTTATTTCCAATCTGACTTTGTCTGATTTTAACTTCCAGCGATTGGCTCATGTTATACCTTTCTCTGCTAGATTGAAGAGCCCATTATCAAATATTTGTTCCCTATGTAGGTACTTACAGTTTATAATCAGGTTATCCCTTATCCTTTTCTTTAAACTAAATAGAAGGAGCTCCTTGAGTCTATCACTATAAAGGACTTGTTTTCTAATCCTGTAATTATTCTTGTGGCACTTCTCTGAACCCTCTCCAAATTATCAACATCCTTCTCTAATTGCGGACACCAGAACTGGACACAGTATTCCAGCAGCGGTCGCACCCATACCAACTACAGTGGTTAAATAAGGTCTCTACTCCTACTTGAGATTCCTCTGTTTATGCATCTAAGGATCGCATTAGCCCTTTTGGCCACAAATAGGAGCTTGTGTTCACCTGATTATCCATGATGATCCCAAAATATTTTTGAGTCATCGCTTCCCAGGATAGAGTCCCCCATCCTGTAATTATGGCCTACATTCTTTGTTCCCAGGTGTATATATTTACATTTATCCATAGTAAAATGCATATTGTTTGCTTGTGCCCAGCTTACCAAGTGATCCAGATCACTCTGTATCAGTGATCTGTCCTCTTCATTATTTACTACTTCCCCAATCTTTGTGTCATCTGCAGATCTTATCAGTCTTGATTTTGTTTTCTTCCAGATCATTGATCAAAATGTTAAATATCATAGGGCCATGAACTGAACCCTGCGGGACCCTACTTGAAACCCACCTGCTTGATGATGGTTCCCTGTTTAAGATTACATTATGAGACCCATCAGGTAGCCAGCCTTCAATCCATTTAATATGTGCCATGTTAATTTTATATAATTTTTATATAGTTCCTGTGGTACCAAGTCAAATGCCTTACAAAGTCTAAGTATATTACATCAACACTTGTCTTTATCAACATAACTTGTAATCTCATCAGAAAGATATCCAGTTAATATGACAGGATCTATTTTCCATGAACCCATGATGACTGGCATTAATTTAATACCCTCCTTTAATTCTTTATTAATCAAGTCTCAGATCAGCTGCTCTATTATCTTGCCACGATCAGTGTCAGATTGACAGGCCTATAACTACTCAGGTCATCCCATTTTCTCTTTTTAAATATTGGCACAACATTAGCTTTCTTCCAATCTATTGGAACTTTCCCAGTGTTCCACGCCTTGTAGAATATCAACATTAATCGTCCAGGGGTCACCTCAGCCAGCTCTTTTAAAACTCTTGAATGCAAGTTCTCTGGACCTGCTGATTTAAAAATGTCTAACTCAATAACTCTTGTTTTAACATCCTCCTGAGATACTAATGGAATGGAAAGAGTGTTATCAACACATGGCAGCACATCATCTGTTCTCCCCCCTCAAAACAGAAATATTTGCTGATCACTTCTGCCTCTTCTGCATTATGATTAATTCTGCCATTTCCATTTAGCAATGGACTAATACCATTGCTAGGATTCTTTTTGTTCTTAATATACTTAAAAAACATCCTCCTTGTTGTCCTTAACTCTGCTGGCCATAGAGTTCTCCTTGTGACCCTTTGCTTTCCTTATAAATTTTCTACAATGCCTGGCTTCTGTTTATATTGTTATCAACTTCTCCTTCCTCCATTTGTTTATATATATAAAAATATTTTATAGCTGTGTTCACTTCCCCTCTAAACCAGGTTGATATTTTAACCAATATGGCCTTCCTTGATTGTGTGATGGTGGCTTTTTGGCACATAGCAAAGTATTCTTAAACAAATCCCAAGTAGCATTCACATTTTTCTGATTAAAATTCTTCTTCCCACCTGATTTGGCTCATAATTCTTTTCAGCTTTGTGAAACTAGCCCTTTTAAAGCTCCAAGTATATATATATATATATATTATGGTCTGGACTTTTATTCAGTTTGCACATTATAAGTGTGATCAAGCAATGATCACTTGTACCTAAGCTACCATTAATTTTTAGTTCTATGATCAGTTCCTCATTACCTGTCAAGATGAGGTGGATGCAACACTTTTGGGGTTAGGAAATTGTCATCTATAATTAGAAATTCCAAGAATGATTTATTACTGGTAGCATGAGGTGTTCAGCATATATCACTCAATTTGAAGTTCCCCATGATCTCACACTTTACCCCCACCCTACAAATTATTGATAGGTATGTAAGAAGTCAGTCACCTTATTTAAAAACTGTGATTTTGTGGTCTGTGTCTGACACACACTAATACCCGATCTTGTCCTTTATCTGTTAGGACATAGCCAAATTTCTTTTTTAATGGAAAAGGCCTTTGAGAAAATATTTTTTTTCATGATAAAATGAGTTAGTTTTGTTAGACATTTTCAGTGTATTTTTCATTTTTTCCCTTACATTTCTTTTAGTTTCGGTGGGGACTCCAGCTTTCTTTCTTTTTCCTTCCTCACTGATGGAAAAAGGGGGAAAGTGTGTTTTGTGTGGTGGTGTTTTGTTTTGTCTTTCTCCCATAAACACTTCTTTTAAACAGAATTCAAGAAAGTTCAAATGTTTTGTGGAATATACTTACTGTTTTTTTTTTTTTTTTGGACCAGCTCTAATTACAGACTTTTTGGGGAGGGAGGGGGGTGTTTATTTGATTAGTGGGCATTGTGCATTGGAGACTTTTTAAAAGTGTTTTTCACTCTTTGCACTCTTTGGGGTCTTAGTGTCTATTGAAGTTCATCAGGGATCTTTCCATTGATTTCAGTGGACTTTAGATTGGCCCACAAATTCACTTAGGGCCCAATCCTGCTCACACTGAAGTAGCCACTGACTCTGATTGGAACAGAAGTGGTCATTGCTACCCCAGAAGATAAGATGATAAGTAATAGTCAACATGGATTTGTCAAGAACAAATCACACCAAACCAACCTAATATTTTTTTCTGACAGGGTAACAAGCCTTGTGAATAGGAGGAAAGCAGTAGATGTCATATATCTCGACTTTAGTAAGGCTTGTGATAGTCTCACATGACCTTTTCATTAATGATCTAGGGAAATATAGCCTAGATGAACCTACTAAAATATGGGTGCACAACTGATTGATAACTTCTCTGGAAGTATGGTTTTCCAATGATTCACAGTGAAGCTGGAAGGGCATCTTGAGAGGGGGCCTGCAGAGATCTGTCCTGGATCTGGTTCTAGTCAGTATCTTCATAAAGTATTTAGATAATGGTGTAGACAGTACACATAAAATATGCAGATGATACCAAGATGAGAGGGGTTGCAAGGGCTTTGGAGGACAGGATTAGAATTCAAAATGATTTTGATGAAATGGTCTGAAATAAATAGGATGAAATTCAATAAGGACAAGTGCAAAGTGCTACATTTGGGAAGGAATAACCAATTGCACAAATACAAAATGGGGAATGACTGCTTTGGAAGGGGTGCTCTTGTGGATCACAAATGAAATGAGTCCACAATGCAATACTGTTGCCGCCAAAAAAAAAAAAGCAAATATCATTCTGGGATGTATTAGCAGGAGTGCTGTAATCAAGACACGAGAAGTAATTCTTCTGCTGTACCGAGCAATGATGAGGCCTCAACTGGAGTACTGTGTACAGTACTGTGCACCACACTTCGGGAAGGACAAACTGAAGAAAGTCCAAGAACAACAAAAATTAGTAAAGAAACATGACCTACGAGGAATGATTGAAAAAACCTGGGAGACTGAGAAGACAAGACTGAGTGGGGACATGATAATGATCTTCAAGTACATAAAAGTTTGTAATAAAGATGAGCGTGCTAAATTGTTCTCCTTAATCACTGAGGATGGGGCAAGAAGCAATGGGCTTAAATTGCAGCAAGGGAGATTTAGGTTAGACATTAGGAAAAACTGCCTAACTTGTAAGGGTAGTTAAGCACTAGAACAAATTAGCTAGGGAGGTTGTGGAATCTCTGACACTGGAGGTTTTTAAGAACAGGTTAGAAAAATACCTGTCAATGATGGTCTAGATAATACTTAGTCCTGCTTCAGTACAGGGAATTGGACTTGATGATCTATTGAGGTCCCTTCCAGTGCTAGATTTCTATGATTCCCACCCCCACAACTTTGTATGAGTTCTATCCCACAGCTGATCTGTGAATGGAACTCAATGAGTTGCTCAGACATTATGAAGGCCATATACAGGTACTCAGAGAATGGAAATTCTGCATGTGGAACAACTATGATCCTGATCCTGCAACCAATCAAGCATGTGAAAAGCCCTATTAACTCCATTAGGGCTATTCACTTAGCTAAGTTATTCATATACTTGTGTTTGCAGGATCAAGCCCTTTGTGATTGGGCCCTACAAATAATGAGAAGCTTCTAAATGATAGAGCGAGTCTCTTTCAAAGGGACGTAACAACTGCATTTAAAATCAGGCTTTTAGAACTAAAGGTTCTCTCCGCCTCTTCCTAGCTAACAACTTTTATGCATTCCCGTGAGAAGAGCACACATTCAGTAACAAGCCAGGGAACTAAAAGTCATGCTACTACATTCCGTAGCATCTTTGTCATTCTCATTGTGGCACTCCCAGGGAGACGATGATCATAATGAAAAGTGAACATAAGTAGAAAGATATGGGAAACTGGAAATGGTGGGACTCCAGGTGGCTGCCATTCTAGGGAAGGATACTGTAGATGGTTGTCAGAATAGTCCTCTTCAGTGCATGGTACTTGTAGCTATGTGACTTTTATTCTGTAAGTTGTCAGTTCAGTGACTTAGCTGATCAAATACTTTGTTGTCTGGTGTCATCTTAGGCCAAGTCTACACTAGAAAAGGTTTGCTGGTATAGCTATAACATCAAACCCTGCTACTATAGTCACAGTTTATACTGGTATGAAAGTGCTTTTGCCAGTATAGCTTATGCTAGTTCCCCAAAGGAAAGAAGCCATATTGGCAAAGTGACTTTTTTTTTGGCCTGTGTCTACACAAGGGCTTTTCTCAGAATAAAAATGTGACCAAAATCACATCCCTAAGCAGCCTTAATATACTAGTAAAAGTTTCTAGTCTAGACCAGTCCCCAGATATCTGTGAATAGGAAATAGCTCACTTTTATGCTAAATACTAAAGTTTTGGAAGAACCTTACAATGGTGAAGTAATGGCTGTGTTTTCTTTCTATAGAAGCAGAGCAAAACTTGGTTCATTATTGCTGCCCTGTTGCTGTACACACAACTCCCATTGTGCACAGCATGGGGCGATGTATGTAGCAGAATTTTTTTCCATACTTCATGTTGCACCAATTAGAAATCTGGCTTCATTAGTTGGGCAGTGCCACTCTAGTACAGTCCTGCATGCTGGTGCACAACCCTACCAGAGGTAATCTCTTTGGAGCGGTGTGCAGTGTTGTTGGCTTCAGAGCACTCACGCATTAAGCCTCTGGAGTGCAGGCAGCAGTAATTTGGTTGCCTCTGGTACAGATTGGGAAAGGAGGCTCCTTCTTCCCTCTCCTTCCTATTGCCCCTATTCAGAAGCTGCCATAACTTAGCTCATATTGTCTCAGAGAAGGAACTTCTCATAGACTTGGCAACAGCTCACTTCAAGAATTCATCTTTGTTTTATCCACCTAAAAATGGAACAAGTCAATAAAGACTCCAACTGCTGGAGAAGCTGGGGTTTTCTAGCCATTTGTGCCATCTAAGCTCACGATGCTGTTCTGCTAGTCCACGTGAAATTCTAAAACAGGGGTCGGCAACCTTGGAGAATTGGTGTGCCAAGTCTTCTTATTTTACAGTAAATAAATGATTTTGCATGCCAGTAATACATTTTACATTTACAGGGGCCGGTGAATGGAACCCCAGATCGGCAGCGGGGTTGGCAGATGGAACCCCAGACCGGAAGCAGGTGGGGTCCTGGCCACTGGCCCCGCTCAGCCCGCTGCCGGTCCGGAGTTCCATCCATCGAGGCCGGCAGAGGGCTGAGCGGGGCCAGCGGCCAGGACCCCGGCTGGCAGCAGAGTGCCACAAAAATCAGCTCATGTGCCGCCTTTGGCACACGTGCTGCAGGTTGCCGACCCCTGTTCTAAAAGGACTCCATTGCCTCCGATTGTAAAATCATCAATTATTCATTTTTAAGTTTTCATGGATAGTCTGCCCATAGAAATGATTGCTTAATGTTGGGTGAAAAAGCACTTTGGAAATGCAGTGCTTTGCTGCACTTGCAAAAGTTTAAAAAAAATACTCAAATGTTGATTGTTAACAAAAAGCCCTTTTCCTCAAAGCACCTGAAAGCTGAACATCTCATTATTTTGTATTCTGTGCTCCTTCTCATTCTCTCTGGAAGCTGACTACCTGCCCAACTAGGCATGCACACTGTCACAGCTGAGGTGACCTTAGTTCACCCTAATGTGTTTTTGTTTTTTAATTTTCTGTAGGTGTTGTTTGGCTTCTTTAATAACTCTTCTGCGGTTGCCGGATATAATGTTAGTGGGCTGTAATTCGGTAGGTTTCTATTCATGTGTAGTTTTGTTTTTTCCCTGTGAAAGGACATTTCTTTCATTTCTGCAATTAAAAATGTAGTGTGAGACTAAGATCAAGAGGATAGATGCTCTTTCCTGTCCTTCTTGATGGGTATTATTATTCACCATCATGTTTTCAAGGTGTGATGGGTGTTTTCTTTATTTTTGCTTGTACAGACACTTCTGTGCCTTTTTTTTTTTGTCACCTGAAGCCTAATGTCAATAAAAGGAACTTTATGTTCTCAATAATCCTCAGTGACATGTTACTGACAATGTCTAAGAGAAACTTTCTGTAGCATTCTAGGTCCGTCTACTCCAGAGAAAAAGCATAGTGTCTTTGAATTGGGAATCAGTAAATGTAGAATGGATGTATTGTTTTGATCCCTTTTGGGGGTGTTTAGCCCCATTTTAGATGATTAAACTGAGGGATAGGAAGATTCTGTTCAAAATCATGTACTCAGTGTGTGGCAGAGTTGTGATTTGAATTTAGATCTCCTGAGACCCAGCCCAGTGCTTTAACTAGTCTTTCTGCATTGTTCCTCACATGTCCAGCAAATACCTTACTCTGTCGGTCAACAGTGTTTGTGCCAGAAACAAGTGTGCTGTGTACAGAAGCAACTTGAAATGACTCTGGCACAGTTTCAGGATAGCACGCAAGTCTTTCCCATGGGGCTTGACTGAACTTCAGTAACTTTGCATTGCGCAACAAGAGGCAAATACACTTTTCATACTTTATTAAATGGCCATATTCTTCACTGTGTCAAAGATGATACCTGCAGGAATAAGCAAGTGTTAAACAATCAGGCAGTTTTGTTTTAATTTCTCCAATATATTTGGAGCCAAATCCAGCAGCTGTGGAAGGTCCAACACTGAGCAATAACACCACATTTCCACTGGGTTGAGGCATTGTCAGGGTGTACTTGCTGCTGGATGGCGCCCAATTCTGGCAATGACATCTGCTCAGTTCAATGGCCCCTCTCTTCTCTTCCACCATTGCACTCTTCTCCTGCTCACAGAGTCGCAGTACAGCCCACCGGCCAGGTCACACTGTGTTTCCCCTTCAGGGGGAGTCTTTCCAAGTCTCTCTACACAAGCAGCATCAGGCAGTCCTCATGCCCGCTGCCCTGACTATGTCACTCCACAGTCTTCCCATTCACTGCCCCCAAGCAGTACCACTCTGCAGTGGATGTCAGGGGAACCCAGGCCTGCCCTCTGCACTGGGTTCCAATCTAGGGCCCTATAGCAAGCAGTTAAGGTCTGGGTCCTCACCAACCTTATTGCTCTCTTCCCTGGACTACCTCTCTCTTAGGCCTACTAGGTAAACCCTTCCTCATGGGTTCCTATCCCCCTTCTTTCTCACTTAGTTAGGGAGAGAGACTGCAAGCTTCCTCCGCCCCGCCCCCCCACGCCCATTGCCAGCTCTGTTGCCAGCCTCCTGGCTTTATAGAAGCCCCACTTGTTCCCTCACAAGTGAGCTTCTTTCTAATTATCTCCCTCCACACAGCCCAAATCTTCCCAATTTGCAGCTTAATTGGCTGATTTGGCCCACCTGGCCCACTTCATCTTTTTCATGGCTGGTGTGGGGAGTACACCCCATCACAAGTGTTTAGGAAAAAGGCCACACAGTGGACTCTGTAGCTTCCTGAGAGCCGTAGCACTGTATGTGGATAGGCCTGGGGAGAGGTAGAGTATGCTCAATGGTTCTGCCCTGATGGGCAGTGACTGCAGAATCTCCAATTACCCCATGCCCTGCCCCAGGGTTGTGAAGAAGATTCCATTCCCCTCCAACAGTGTCTCTGTTTTACCTTTTTATTAGGTTTTGTGTGCAGAGAGCCAGGATTTTACCTTGAGAAGTTAGTATTGTATTATGCTAATTAACAAATGCTTTATAAGAGAACACTAGCCCAGGATTACAGAATTAAGGTGGAGCTTTCAACCTTCACACTGTATTTCCTGACTTTAATGTGCTTGACTTCACAAATTTAATGTTGGATTAATGCAAGGAGGCTGTTTTTGCATGGAGTAAATCTCTTATGTATAGTCTATTTTGGTTATTTTGTGCAGGTGAACTGACTGCAACTTAGGTTTTAGAGAAGTTGAAAATCATCATCAAAACAAGTGTTTTTCTCCCAAAAATAGAGTGGTTTTGGAGAATTAGCATAATATTGTCGCTGAAGAATGAGGGAAGCTATTTACTTGCTTGGTGGGTGTTTTTCCAAGTCTATTCAGTGACTAAAGCTCATCAAAATGTGCATAATCAGATATTTCAAATGAATCATCAAATGCCATGAAATGTCTGAGCAAAAAATTGCTCACAGGATAGAGTTATAAAACATTCTGCATACTGATTTGCATGGCTATTCGTCTATTTGGATAAAAATATAGGAGCAACGATAAGAAGTGGAAGACCACCAAAGGGTTCATTTCTTTAGTCTACCAAGATGTATTAGACGAGTACATCTGAGCTAGAAGTGCATTGCCACAGATGTGGTTGATTCTCCCACTCCTGCTGCCCCCAAACACGCCTCTGAGATGCATAGATGTGTGTGGAGGATTCACTTTACACTGGTCTCCTTGTGGGGATAATCAGGCCATGATTTTTGTTTTGGTACAGGCTTGGTACTGTGATTGCTTTGTCATCACGTATGCTCAAAGGAAGGAGAAGAGGACTGATGTTGAAAAGAAATTGGGTTATTTCCAAGGGTTGCATAATAAGAAATAGTACACTAATAGATTTATAAAGCTAAGATTACATACAACAAGCTGCTCTCGTAATTTGCTCTAACAACACTGATGTCATAACATGAACTGCCTATAGTGTTTCACATACAGTGTTTTATTCTGTCTGGATCCTTAATGACTCATATTGTCAAATCAGTTTTTGCCTGATTCTTATTCAAAATGCTTTCAGATATTGCACGTTTCAAGATCTTCTTTGCCTTTTTTTTATTACCTGCATATTCTGTGCACATGTAATCTAATATTTTGATCACCTCTCATCCTCTGAGGTCTCTTTTCTGGTCTGTAATCTGTTTTGTATTTCCGTGGAAGCAACTCCAACTGCTTGTGTGAGTGTGTATGCATGTGAGTGTGCATGCATGTATATATTTTTGCCTTTGGTTTCATTATCTCATTTGTTTACATTGCATGGCATACTCTGTATGATCCACCTACCAGAATTCCTAATTTGTTACTTTAGCCTTCTGTATTTATGGTTGTCCAGACTTGGACAATTCTTTTACCAAATCTGGATATGTATCAGGCTATAAATATGTACTTTCAAAAAGGGCATTTGTGTACCAAAAAAATGTGGCCCAAATACAGATCTTTGCAGATTTCATATGTTCTTCCACCTTAAACTGTGCTTTTAAAAATTTCCTTTTGTTTCCTATTCCTAGATTTTTTTTTTAAATTATCTGATCTTTAAATCAGTCAGTAGCAGACTGGTCATGCCAGGGTCCTTTAGAGGTCATGTGTCCCATTCCCTATATTTTCTGGTTCTTTAAAGTGACAGATCTTTCCCTATCCCAAAGTTGCAGCAATGTCTATCCAGCTGTCTTGAACAACTAACCAAAGATCAAACCGGAGTGTAGCTTTATTACAGCAAAACGAAAACAAGGTGGGTAAGGTAATATTTTTTTTTATTGGACCAACTTCTGTTAGTAAGAGAGACAAGGTTTCAAGCTTACACAGAACTCTTCTTCAGGTCTGGGAAACTTATTCAGTGGCACAGCTAAACACAAGTTGGAACAGATGGAATTGAAAAAGTTAAGATTACACTTAATTTTAAGTTAAACTGTTCTGTCTTGTATTTAGCTGTGGCACTGAGTAAATTTCCCAGACCTCATAGACTCATAGACTTTAAGGTCAGAAGGGACCATCATTATCATCTAGTCTGACCTGCACATTGCAGGCCACAGAACCTCACCTACCCACTCCTGAAATACACCCTAACCTCTGGCTGAGGTACTGAAGTCCTGAAATCATGGTTTAAAGAGGTCAAGTTACAGAGAATTCATCATTTACACTAGTTTAAACCTGCAAGTGACCCATGTCCCATGCTGCAGAGGAAGGCACCCCCTCCGCCCCCTGATTTCTGCCAATCTAACCCAGGGGAAAATTCTTTCCGGACCCTAAATATGATGATCATTAGAACCTGAGCATCAAGGCAAGACTCACTAGGCAGATACCTGGGAAAGAATTTGCTGTACTAACTCCAAGCCTACCCCAGCTAGTGTCCGGTCTCCAGCAGTTGGGGATTTTTGCTACTGGTAGTCGCCAATGGGCCACATGCCATCGTAGACAGTCCCATCATACCATCCCCTCCATAAACTTATCAAGCTCAGTCTTGAAGCCAGTTAGGTTCTCCCACTGCTCCTCTTGGGAGGCTGTTCCAGAACTTCACTCCTCTGATGGTTAGAAACCTTCACCTAATTTCAAGCCTAAACTTGTTGATGGCCAGTTTATAGCTATTCGTCCTTGTGCACACATGGGTGCTTAACTTAAATAACTCCTCTGCCTCCCTGGTATTTATCCCTCTGATGTATTTATAGAGAGCAATCATATCTCTCCTCAACTATCTTTTGGTTAGGCTAAACAAGCCAAGCTCTTTGAGTCTCTGCTCATAAGGTATGTTTTCCATCCCTTGGATCACCCTAGTAGCCCTTCTCTGCACCTATTCCAGTTTGATTCATCCTGTGATCAACCAATACACCCACATCTTTCTCCTCCTCCATCACTTCCGACTGATAATTCCTCAGCTTATTGCAAAAATTCTTGTTGTTAGTCCCTAAATGCATAACTTTGCACTATTAAATTTCATCCCATTTCTATTATTCCAGTTTACAAGGTCATCCAGATCTTCTTGTATGATATTCCAGTCCTCCTTTGTATTGGCAATACCTCCCAACTTTTTGTCATCTGCACATTTTATTAGCACATTCCCACTTTTTGTGCCAAGATCAGTAATAAAAATGTTAAATAAAATTTGGTCCCAAGACCAATCTCTGAGGAACTCTACTAGTAACCTCCTTCCAGCCTGACTGTTCACCTTTCAGTATGACCTGTTGTAGTCACCCCTTTAACCAGTTCCTTATCTACCTTTCAATTCTTATATTAATCCTCATTTTCTCCAATTTAACTAATAATTTCCCATATGGAACTATATCAAATGGCTTACTGAAATCCAGGTAGATTAGATCTACTGCATTTCCTCTGTCTAAAAAATCAGTTATTTTCTCAAAGAAGGTGATCAAGTTGGTCTGGCATGATCTACTTTTTGTAAAATCATGTTGTATTTTATCCTGATTTCTGTTCACCTCTATGTCTTGAATTACTTTCTCTTTCAAAATTTGTTCCAACACCTTGCATACAATTAACGTCAAACTAACAGGCATGTAGTTTCCTGGATCACATTTTTTCCCTTTCTTAAAAATAAGAACGATATTAGCAATTCTCCAGTCATAGGGTACGGCACTCAAGTTTATAGATTCATTAAAAATCCTTGCTATTTGGCTTGCAATTTCATATGCCAGTTCCTTTAATATTCTTGGCTGGAGATTATCTGGGCCCCCCAATTTAGTCCCATTAAGCTGTTTGAGTTTGACCTCCATAATTTTGACCTCCATAGCCTCATTTCCATTAGACTCCCTGCCACTACCCGTAAGCTCTTCATTAAAAACGGAGGCAAAGTATTTGTTTAGCTGTGGGACCAGGTCTAGATAAGCTTTAATCTCCATCCCATCCTCAGTGCTTAGTGGTTTCACTTCTTCTTTCCTTCTTTTCTTCTTATTTATATGGCTATAGAGTCTTTTTTACTATTAGTTTTAATTCCCTTTGCAAGGTCCAATTCTGCTTCCTTTTTGGCAGTTCTCACTTTATGCGTAGACTTTCTGACCTCCAAGAGGTAGCTTTCCTTGCTGATCCATCCCATCTTCCATTCCTTGTAGGCTTTCTGCTTTCTCTTAATCATCCGTTTGAGATGCTTGCTCATCCAGCTTAGTCTGCAACCCATTCCTATGATTTTTTCCCCCTGGCTTGGGATGCAGACTTCAGATAGTTTCTTCAACTTTGACTTAAAGTAATTCCCAGCCTTTTCCACATTCAGATCCTGAGTTCTTCAGTCTAGTCCACTTCCCTAACCAATTCCCTTCATTTTTTAAAGTTAGCTCTTTTTGAAATCAAGGACCCTTATTGCAGATCTATTTTTGTTTATCCTTCCATTTAGTTTAAACTGAATTAGCTAATGATCACTTGAACCAAGGTTTTTGTTTACAACCAGTTCTTCTATGAGGTCCTTACTACTCACCAATATCAAATCTAAAATGGCATCACCTCTTGTTGGTTCAGCAACTATTTGGTGAAGAAATCTGTCAGCTATCACATCCAGGAAAATCTAGGCCCTACTATTATTGGTAATACTTGTCCTCCCATATATATCAGGGAAGTTAAAGTCTCCCATAATCAAACAATTCCCAGTAATATTTATTTCATTAGCAACATTAAAGAGGTCTCTGTCCATATACAAATTGGATCCTGGTGGTCTGTAGTACACACCAAGCACTATATCAGGGGAACATCTAGTAGTTTTCTTCCCCGAAGTGATTTTGGTCCAAACAGGTTTTGTCTTATCCATTCCCTCACTTCTAATTTCTTTATAATCTACTTCATCATTAATATACAATGCTGCTCCACCACCTTTGCCTTTATTTCTGTCTTTCCTGAACAGCACATACCCTTCAATGCTTGTACGTCAGTCATGCCTACTATTCCACCATGTTTCTGTTATCCCTATAATATCTGGTTTCAGTTCCTGCACCAGTAGTTCTAGTTCCTCCATTTTGTTACGCAGGCTTTTTGCATTGGTGTACAAACATCTTAGCTGTTGCTGCTTGGCTTCACCCACATTCCTTGCCCGTTTGGGTACAGTCATTCTGTACATACAGTGTTGCATGTCTGACTGTTATCAGCACTATTCTTCCTCTTAATGACCATTCTCCTACCCGCTGATCCTTTTTTCATTGCTGTATCCTTTCTTACTTGATTTTCCTCCCTCTCAATGTTAAAATCAGGGAGGAGATTACGTGAACATCTCCCAACAGTCTCTCCCGACTTCCTAGTTTAAAGCTCTTTTAATGAGTTGTGCCAACCTCCATACTCTGGTGGAGTCCATCCCATGAGAACAGTCCTCTATCCATGAATGCCTCCCAGTGGTCAAACATCCCAAAGCCCTTCTTATTGCACCACTGCCTGAGCCATCTGTTGATCATCATCCTGTCTCGCCTTCGTTCTCCACCTCTAGGGACAGGCAGAATCCCACTGTCTACCCATAGGATTAGACAGTATTTGGTCCTGCCATGCGGGCAGGGGACTGGACTCTATGACCTCTCGAGGGAGTCTGACAGTTCTAATACTATATATATGGAGTACAGTGTTGGTTTTCTGTGCCAAACTACTTCTAACAAGCACCTGTGTGCTATACTATTTCCATGTAAATGTGAAGTTTGACATTTTGTTGGGATCACTGACAAAACCACTGTTAAAATTCTAAGAGAATAGCAATCTTTCACTGAAAATCTTTTGATAAAAAATGTCTCCCCAAATATTGTTGGCTCTTCCTTTCTATGTGTTTGTATTTGGCCTTTACTTTTCATTCCTTTCAAATAGACAAAAAGCTTTATTTTATATAACCGCTGACCCCGAAAGGCCAATATTTCTGAAGTGCTTGTGACTTAAAGGAGCCTGATTTTTTTTGAGGACAGATGCTCAGCATTTTCTGAAAATTGGGCCTTTAAGATGTCTCAAGTTAGGGTATCTCAGTTTTGAGGCATCCATTTTGGAATTCTTGGCCCAAATCCCCTACCCATCTGGATATGTGGGTTTTTTAATTGAAATTGGATAGTCTGGTGCATTAACATACATGTGTTGTCCCAATATACATGGATAATATACATAATTGTCTTAATAAATGCACCCAAAATGAAACTTTGCATTCCACTGAAATTTGGAGGCTCGTTCAGATTCATCTACCCCTATTGTTTTGGTTCTCTGTTGGGCTCAAAACAAGAAAGGGTCTAATTCCAGATCCAGTCTGGATACAGCCCAGGATGGTTTATCTGTTGCAACAACATATATCATGAGATTTTTATCATTCATGAAGATAGAAATGTAATGCGTTCTCTGCAGTTTTGTGCTATAATCCTGGGAAAACAGTTTGTAAGGTTGTGGCTCCTTTGAACTAGATCCCTAACGATGGGAAACTCTTACAGCACTAGTTAAGGAGATGCATTGCATACCTCAAGTTAGGAAGAGGTATAGGAGTTCCTTTCTGAACCCTAGTTCAATCACAATGTGGACCTCCTCAGTTCCTCTCTATGCATGTATTCTTATGGGGATAAGTCCTGAAGTTCTTACGTGGATACAATTACCACCGAAGTAAATGAGAACTTTACCTGAGTAAAGACCTCCAGGATTTGTGCCATGGAGAAGTCAGTATCAATGATAATGAGCATATGAAATCGCTTTAAAATGTAACTGGTAAAGAAGAGCTACATTTTCATTCTTATTATCTATCAATATTTTTATTCTATTTAAATGACTAGATGGCTAATTCTTTTAAAAAATAGCAAGGTCAAATGTTATAAGTAGCAACTGGAGTAGAGAATTCCAGTTCTGCTTGCAGATTCACTGAGGATCTTTCTATATTACCCAGTAAATACAAAATGCCAGGAGGGAAGTCTTAGTTTGATTTGGATCAGATACAAACATTGATCTGAATCTAACAGCTGCAACTAGAAGCTTTACATTTAAAACACAAGTATTGATTCTTTTTCTTCGCCAGCCACCAGCTGTAAAGCCTAGAATTCTGTAACTCCTAATTAAAAAAACAAAACACCGTCCTTCATTGTGGTTCCAGCTTTGCAGTTCATATTATGTTCTTCTCTTCTGGAATAATATAGGGGATTGTAAGATTTATTGTGACATAGTTGCAATCTCTCAGTAGCCGTTAAGGCAACAATGCAATATTTTGATTTGGTTGGTGCTGTACAGTAATTTCCAGATATCTCTTGATGTCTGATCTTCGTTGGCATTTTGTCTGAGGGAAGTACTAATTTGACTCCAACAGAGGCTCTACTTAGAGGTGATGCATTATGCTACCTAAAAATTGAACAAATTCAGTGGATTTAATTAAAATTCAAGCATAACAGATCCTGAACTTAAAGATGACAGGAAGATTGGTCTAGTGGCTAAGAAACTAAAATGATATATTGGAAATGTGACTTCCTGTGTGACGTTGGACAAATCATGTAGTCTGTCTGTGTGTCACTCCCAGTCTGTAAAACTCTTCCTTTGTGTTTGTTGCCTATTTAGATTGTAAGAGCTTCAGGGAAGAGACTGTTTATGTATTTTTAGTACCTATCACAGTGACTTCAATCTCAGCTGAGTCCTTTAGGTACTATTAGCACCCAAATAATAGAAGGAAGAAAACCCATACCTTTCATATGTTAATTTAGCTCTTCAGTATATATTTCCTTGCTGTTTTGATTGATGTGCTGTGTTACTTCATCTCAACACGGACGTAGGGACAGGATTTGTTTTTCCTTGCTAGCCATTTTAGATATATCATTACCTAGCCTACAACCGAGCACAAGTATACTTTAATATGGTAACTTCTTCCTTCTGATTTCCATGCCACAATAATAGGAGAAACTCAGAATATTTTCTGGGAAATTATCCAATTTCCTCTCCGAGGAATCTTAATTCAGGCAATTTTGAGAATTCATCTAGCACTTTTTTTCAGTGTCACAGTCACAATGCCACTGATGGCACTAATTGTGCCTATCTATTTACACAGATGCTTTATGGCGTGAGATTTGGGGTAGCATTAATTTTAGCCACATTGACATAACTGCAGTCTTGTCTCTGGACTAGCTGTTGAGTGGAATAGTAGTGTTGTTCCAGGGGAGAACTATGTGTTTGTAAGGTTTACATAGTGCCACCCTGTGATCATACCTACTTTAATCCATTGGTGGTATAGTGGTGAGCATAGCTGCCTTCCAAAAAGTTGACCTGTGTTCAATTCCCAGCCAATGCAAGGGTATGTTTTTTGGGGGAGGGATAGCTTAGCATTGGCCTGCTAAACCCAGGGTTGTGACTTCAATCCTTCAGGGGGCCATTTAGGGATTTTGGGGATTGGTCCTGCTTTGAGCAGGGGTTGGACTAGAGGACTTCCTGAGGTCCCTTCCAACTCTGATATTCTATGATCTGTTATCTCTTGCTTCCATGAGAAATAATAAATTCATTCACAGACTAAAAAACCCAGAACCTTCACTAACCTTCTTGCAGTTCAACTGAAGAAAAAGTTGTGTGTGTTTGTTTCAGAAAATGCCACTTTGCATCCCAGCACATATAGGGTGACTGTATGTCCCATTTTGGCTGGGTTTGTCCCCTTTTTAAGCTGTGTCCCGGATGTCCCCATTTTTTTTTGGCAGAACTGGGCATTTGTCCTGTTTGCTCATGCCAACTGATCATCAATTAGCAAGAGCAAATGGGACAAATGCTCAGTTTTGCCAAAAAAGTGGGGTGCGCCTCCCTAATGGAGTACATAGGAACATTCGAGGGGGGTGAGTGATGACGCCAGCCCCCTCACGGCAGGGCTTGGGGGAGCAGTTGGGACCAGCCCCATGCAGTGTCCTGTTTTCACTTTGAGAAATATGGTCACCCTAACACAGTCAGTGTGGTGATTTGCTGACCATAGTAAATATTTAAGTTCAATGAATAGTTGGACAAATCCTGCAATCCTTTAATTAACCAAAAATTCCATAGATATCAATGGATGGTTTTGCTTGAGAAAGAACAAAAGAATGTCATGTACTGTAGGTAAAATGTTATGTACCAGTCTTGTAAAGCCACCTTAGGTAGCAAACCAAAGTGGCTTAGGGCAAGATTTTTTTCAAGGAAGGCTTCAAAAAGTGTGTGCTATTTGTGGCCACTTGGGGAAACTAAGCATATCAATGCCCTCTTGTATGCAGAATTAATAGTGTTGCTCACATAAATGCCTGTTTTTTGTGGCACACCTATTATATCCTCTGTATTGTACCCAGTTGTTTGTTTAAGATTAGATGACTTCACATTTTTGAACAGTCAGTTTCCTTTTCTGATCCTTTTTTCATGCACTAATTGAGAAACGCTTTGTGAATGATAATACAGTGATCTTCAGTCACTTTTGACATACAACTAAGTTTAAAATTCGTTGCTTTAGAAAAGATGTCCCTTTCAGTGGAAGTCCAGCAGCGGTTAAATATACTGTTGACTGTCTGGAATGAAAATCTGTTATACTGAAATGTATTGGTTGGGATGTTCATTCTTGTTTGCAGTCACAATATATTAGATTCACAGAACCTGGCTTGGTTTCACTAACCTGCATGCACTTAAAATTGCCTTGAGTAATAAAAAGGGAATTAAGGTACTTGTCTGAAATGATATTTGGAGTCTGATATTAAAGAAAACGTTCAAATCTCTGTTAGGATATATCTTTCAATGAGGTACTTAAAGTTTCTTTTGTCATGGTCACCTTGTTCTGAGATATGACCTTGTGGCTGAAATGGGTGCTTTTGCAGAGAAATCAGAAGCAGCTACTCACTGACACCCACATGTGTACGCTCTGACCGTATCTTTTTACTGAAATAATCCCATTTTCATCCAGCCTTGTGCTTTGAAAATCACTGCACTTAAAAATGTCCTGTAATACCAGTGTACGGAAACATGGCTCTCTGATGTCATGGGGTACATTTGTTCACCGTGTAATGCTAGGACTTTACTTATACTGGGGAATGTGTGTGTGTGTGTGTGTGTGTGTGTGTGGGTCGGGTAAAATGAAATTCCCCCAAAATAGCCAATTCTGCCATCAACTGCAAATTAATTAGTCCCCAACCACTAATAAGAGACAAAACTTAGACCAGGGATGATAGATTCCCTCACAAGAAGGTCCATATATCAGTACTCATTTGTCCCTCTTTTCAAATTCTCTACTGAAGCACCCATTTTGCTAGAACTAATAAATTACAATAAATAGACTACAGTGAGTAAAGTTCAGATGTTGGCAGTTTCTAGGGGAGAGAGAGATTGAATATGATTTAGAGAATAAGAATTTAGGATGGCTGCCCAATTTTTCCAGAGAAATGGGACTAGAAAATAATTGCGAAAGACCTGTCTCTTGTGTGATTGTGACACTGGTGTGAGAGAAATAAGATGTGAGTCAAGAAACATTGACCAAAACCAGCAAATCTGCAGGGCAAGAGCCCACATTTATGTGACAGCTACATTAGGAAACAAGATGAATTGAACGTCAGGAGGCCTCTCACTCCCCTGACCCTGACGTTAAACATAGATGAACCAATGGAAAAAATGGCCATTAAGCACTGAATTTCTGGCACTTTTTACCAGGTTGCTTTTTCATGGCCTCAAAAACTAAGTCCAGAGGGGACCCTTCTGGCCATCTAGTCTGATCTCCTCTTACCCAGGTCATAGAATTTCATCTAGTAATTCCTGTATTGGGTGGAACTTCTGGGAACTTATCTTTCCAGAAGACATGCACACTTGATTGAAACCTTTCAAGTGAGAGAGACTTGTACTGCTTGCCCTCAAACAGGTAGCTACCAGAGTCTTTCAGCAGATATCAAAAAATGTGCCACTAACTTCAGTGTTCTGACTGACAGACTCACAACTTCCTGCAAAAAAAGTGGTTTGTTTTATGTTAACACTATCTCGGCCCAGCCTGGGGAAGCTAATGATCCAACCAGCGGATTCGGTGCTGAATCCTGGTCACGTGCCACATGAGGCATGTTGCACATATGCTAGGAAGAAGAAGCAACTGCAAATAGGCTTGGAAAAGAATAGCAGTAAGACTGAAGAAAAGGGACATCTCTATTTAGTCATCCTCATTCTACCTGCACCATTAGATGCATAAGGCAGAAGTCAAAGAGTACCAGTAGCTCCTCTCTTGGGCTTGTTTTTCCAGGTTTCCTATATTACTCCTGGGGGAATTCTGTGCTATTGGGCACGCACAGAATTCATGTCCCCCGCAGATTTCTTTGCTTCCCACAGAAAAATGACTTTCTGATCGGGAAGCAAAGGGAAGCCACAAGAGTGTTCATGTGCCACTCCCGAGCAGCACGGGTGCATTGTTTTGGGCACCCAGAGCAGCCAGCAGAGAGGTAAATCACTGGGAATGGGGGTGGGGGAGGAGGGGAGACAGGGCTGGGGATGCCCCGGCCCAGTGGCTCCTACCCTGTGCCAGGCAAAGCTGCTAGTCCCAGCTGGGCTGGGGAGAACAGGACTTCCTCTTCCCCTGCAAGGAGCAGCCAGGGCTGGGTCAGACCCACCCCCAGAAACCTCTCTGGCTGCAGGAAGCTCTGCATCATCCCCCCACTTCCTGCCCTCCATCGCTCCTCAGCTGTGGGGGAGGGTCAGGGGTCAGTGTACAGGGAGCTGCTCCCCCATCTGCCAAACCCCCATTCATCTGGACCCATCTCATACCCAGATCACCCTGCCAAGCCTCACCCCTGGATCCAGATCCTCCCCACTGACACCCCTGAACCCAAACCCACACCCTAACAAGACTCACTTTCTGCATTTGGAGCCCCCCTGCACCCAGACCCCTGCACTGAGACCACCCCTCACACTCAAACCGCCACCCCAACAAACCTCATCCCACCTGCACCTGGACCACCCTGACTAGCCCCCTGCACCCAGATCCCCACCCCACTGAACCCCACCAAGCCAACACCTGGACCCCTCCTGCTGAGCACTCCACACCCACTGCTGATCCCCAACCACCTTCACCTGGACCCCCCTGTAGAGTCCCATTTTGTCTACACCCCTGTTCATCCAGATACCCCCCCACCAAGGCATTCACATCCAGATTGCCCCACACAGAACCCTTGTGACAGGTTCGGTCACAGAGACCCCCTTGGGACTGTCACCTGATGTGCTGAGACTACCTCTGAGCCTGTTTTCTCTGCCAGTTTGGGCCTCCAGAACCCTGCCTTGTTGAGCCAGACATGCCAGTGTGCTCCAACGCAGACCCAGGGTCTGAACCACGCGCCCCAAAGCTGTAGACTTAGCTGAAAACAGCTTAAGAAGTGCTCCTGTCTCTAGCACCCAGACACCCAACTCCCAATGGGATCCAAACCCCAATTAATCTGTTTTACTCTGTATAAAGCTTATATAGGGTAAACTCATGAATTGTCCACCCTCTATAACACTGATAGAGAGATATGCGCAGCTGTTTGCTTCCCCAGGTATTAATTACTTACTCCGGGTTAATTAATAAGCAAAAGTGATTTTATTAAGCATAAAAAGTGGGATTTAAGTGGTTCCAAGTAATAACAGACAGAACAAAATAACTTACCAAGCAAAATAAAACAAAACACGCAAGTCTAAGCCTAATACATTAAGGAACTGCACCTCTGTGCAGTCAGTGATCTGTGTTCCCCACTGCCATGCTGGAGCCTCCATACTTATTTACTGACAAATAAAATTTGCAGAGTTTTGCACTATTTTAAAGTATTGTATGCAGAATTTTTATTTTGGCACAGAATTCCCTCAGGAGTACTATATTAAGATGAAATAATGCCACTTAAACCATCATTTTGCTATGGAGGGGGTCTCTAGGTTGTCCTCTGTCTCTTGCCCTCAGATTGCCATATAAATGCTTGTTTAGGTAGCTCATTATCAGGCATTCTTAAAATTTCCCAGATATGTCCATCTTTTCCTCCATACTACTTGTATTGTCATTGGTAGTTGTGCCCATTCTAGGACCTCTTCATTACTTATTCTATCAGTCCATTTTACTTAGAATATTCAATACACAGAATATTCTAAGTAAGAATATTAGAAAGCTGCATTGAAAGCTGTTCAGTTTGCTTTGGATGGACTTTTTATTATTTTTCCAGGACTCTGTTCCATATAGGAAGACACTTAGGATGTTGCTTCTAAAGATCTTTAGCAAAAATACCAAACTTATCTTATTTGACTTCCATACTGTGTTAAGTTTTTGAAAAACAGAACTTGCTTTACCTATTCTAGACTTTACATCAAAAATGCAATCACCAGTATCGTGAATGATGCTACTCAGGTAAGTATGGTATTAACAGTTTTCAAGGCTTTACTCTCCCAGTAGATAAAATCATCGGGAGGTAAATTAATAGAAAAAATAAATGGTCAGTTTAGTAGCTACCTGTTATTTTTCTAGTTTTAGAACTCTGCTTATCACTGCAACCCTTAGCACTGACCCTTCAGTTTCTCACCCCACTCCTGACTGTCCAACAGACATGTCCCCCAGAATGCTTCAGGGGAGACCCCCGGCTCTGGGAGAATCGGTGTCTATGTGGCTGAAGTGGAGACTGAGGTATGGGCAGGAGGGAGCTGGAGCAAGCAGTCAATCAGAAGCCCAGAATTAAAAAAAATATATAAAAAATAGTGGGGGCACAGATGATGATAGCACTATCTGAAGTTATGCTACATCTGCTCTGGATGGCTGAGTTTCTAACTGGCTCCAACCAGCAGTTTTATCCCCAAGCTCATAGGGTTGGAGAAGGAGTAGGAATGGGGACTTTGGGGAAGGGGTTGGAATGGGGGCGTGAGGGAGAGGGGCAGGGGTGGAGTTGGGGCGGGGCCGGGGGCAGAGGGGGGTCGAGCACCCACCGGCACCAGTAGAAGTTGGTGCCTATGCCTGCTACCCCTTTTTAGAAGGGGAGTTCCCTGGGGAAGGCTGCCAGGATCTCCTGGAGGGAGGATGCAGGATAGACCAGCTAAGGAAAAGAGCCATGGGAGTCTCCTCAAATTGGAGCAGCTGTAAGGCAAGAAGTTGGGCTTAAGCTACGAACTTGCTGAGGCCTACAGCCTGCCAGAGACCCTTGGTAGGAGGGTTGACCTGTCTTGGAGGGTTGAGTTGATTGGAGCCTAAGAGCTGGTGATTAGTCAGTGAGACAGACTGTGGCCACTGGGACCCTGACTGTAAGGAAGGGGGTTGATGGCTGAGACCAGTGCTGATGTTGTTGATGTTGTTTTTGGACTTGGACTAAAGGAGCCTGTTGCACCAAAAATGGTTGAATGGTTCAAAGTGACTTGGCAGGAGGGCCAAGTCACCTCTATGAAGGGAGTAGGCCAAAGATAGTTGTGGGAAAACTGAGGCAGAAGTGCCTCCCTGTAAGGGAATGCTCTGGGATGGTGAGCCTTGTAACGCAAGCCTCTGTTGTGGGGTTCACAACATGGCAAGCAAAAAACCTGGGAGGTGCCATTTAGCATCCAGAGATGCCTAAGGTAATGTTATGTGTGTAACAATTTTCAGTTTGCTGACCATTCTGAAAACTTGGGGAAAAAATTTTTTTTTGTTGAACCAAAAATGAAATTGTTCTAAATTTTCAGTGAATTGAAAAGTTGGTAAACAATTTGCTTCAGGTCAAACGAAACATTTTGATTTCAAATGTTTTTGAACATTATTACATTTTTAAATTAAATTTGAAGAAAATTGAAAAACTAAAAGTTGTTTAGAACCAAAAATCAAAACACTTCATTTCGAAAAGGTCAGAATGAAACATTTAGACTCTTCGGGGGAATTTTTTGTTTTTTCGACACAAGCAATTTGGTGAAACTGACGCAAATTCATGAAATGTTTCAGTGTCACTGAATCTGCATTTTTCACCAAAAATGTTTCCGCCAAAAAATTTCATCCATCTCTACTTGCAGGTGTAGTTAGCTGTTATTTAAGTGGCCTTCAATTTGAACGTCAAATAATTGTGAAGGCGAACTTGTGCCTTCAAGTTGCAGGTGCAACAGCATCTTTTGTGGCTGAATAAATAAGCTTTGTATCCAAAGCATTGTTGCAGCTGCTAATCCACTGTTATAGGATTTCTGAAAGTGCTTGCACAATAAATACATCATCTTTGTATTGTTGTGGTTCATCTGCAGTTCATCCAGATGCAAGCATTCTAGTCATGCTAGATAAACAGGGCAGCTTGCAAGGCAGAATGGATATCAGCACTGAACCACCATCAGAAGAAGAAATAGAAAGAACAGTGAAGTAGTTAAAAATGTGAGAGCTGTAGGAATAGACAATGTAACTGCTGGACTGCTAAAGGCTGGGTGGACAAGTGCTGTCAGAGCATTAGAAAACTGGCTAAACGCAATAATTGTACCAGTCTTGAAGAAAGGAGATACTTCTTACCTGAATATTTAAAGAGGTATTGGCTTATTGTCAGCGCTGGGAAAAATCATGATGAAATTAACTGTCAATAGATTAAGGGCAGTTTTAGAAGTAGTAGGCGAGGAACAGTGCTGCTTGAGACCAGGCCGAAGTTGCATTGATTAGATAAAAAGTGAGAATGGGGATTAAAGATGTTTGTTGTTTTCATAGACTTTATGAAGGCATTTGGTTTGGAAGGATGCAAAGTAGTAAGATCATATAGATTTCCAGATAGGATAATAGCAATTATTAAAGCTGTGTATGGTCACTCCTACAATACCATAAAAATTGGTGCAAATTTAAGCAACTGGTTCAAGTCAAACTCTGATGTAAGACAAGGAGGCATGGTATCACTGTTGCTCTTTGTCATGTTCTTAAATTGGATATTAAGCATATTTACATGAGTTGGAGGCATGACATTGGATGATCTAGAGTTAAGCTCCTTCGCTTATGCAGATGTCATCGTACAACTACCAGATGCATTTAAATTAACCATGATACTCTTCACTACCTTGGAAAACTGGTGTAGTTGACTTGTACCACTTTATCATCTTGGCATTTATTGTATCTTGGAAGAGGGGCAATAGATAGTGTTGAAATACAGCAGCAGTGAAATCATAGAACAAGTAGAATCTTATATTTACTTAGACAGCTTGATCAGTGGTTCCACCAAGGATGAGGTAATGGACCTATTACACGAGTGGGTGGGTGAGGTTCTGTGGCCTGCAATATGCAGGTGGCCAGATGAGATGATCATGATGGTCCCTTCTGGCCTTAAAGTTTGAAGTTAAAAGGAGATGTGCCTTAGTGATAAGTGCTGCACAGAAACTGATGAAATTATGGACTGATAAAATTATTGTTTGGTTCCAAAGTGAAAATATATCAAACCAGTGTATTACTGCATGGTCTGAAAGCAGGTGCATTGAACGAAACAGACATCAGAAGCCTGGAGGCAATAGAGATGAGAGTTCGTCAAAAGATGGCAGGTATAAAGTGGAATGATTTTCAGAAAAATTAATAAGTTATAGTAGTGTGTGAAATCAAGGCATGGGATTGGCAATAGTCAAAATATTAAGATGGTGGGGACACGGTAGAAGACAAACAGATGATAGGATACCAAAGAAAATAATACAAACACAACCAAGGTCAGCCTGACCCCAGATTAAATGGTGGGACATCAGACACAAGGATATGAAAACGCTGGGCTTAATGGAACAACCAGCTATGGACAAGAATGAATGGAGACAGTGCTCCCTCTGTCTACAGATATGCTGTGGGATGAAAGAGAAAGATTGTGGTTCAAATCTTCCTTGAAGTGTCACAGAGACCACAAATGTGTTTCTGACTTCTGACTGCTCCCATGATATTCTTGATTACATTCTGGGTGATGAGCCAAGATATGTACTCCTGGAGGTGCCATCTACTTCAACTTTGCTTTATGAAATGTGAAAATAGATTTTTAAAAACTCAAATCAAAAGTGTAAATACTAGATTAAGTTGTGAAGAAAAGAGTCTTAAGTGGGTAGGACTGTAGCACATTTTTAAAATGCATAGTGTAATTGCATGGATTACAAATATATGCCCCCCCATATAAGCTTAAGAAATGCAGATATAATTTAGAAAAGCAAGTGAACATCTCAAATAACACACTCAGATATTTTAATCTGGGCTGGATTATGCAACTCTTACTGGTATTGAGTAGTACTCTACTATGGGAACAGTTCGACTTATTCACAAAATAAGGTACAGAACTACCGAACATGAGTGAATGCTGCAAAATCAGGCCTTGTTTAATTGGTAGAGCAACGGGGCTGGGGGGTGCGGAAATCTGCGGTCAGACTGATCACAGTCAAGATCTGTTGGGTATTTTAATTTTCTTAGATGCCTTAAAGACTGAAGTGGTATAGAGAGTCTTGGGTGGGCCTTTTGCTTTGGGGTGAATTTCACCCTGCTGCAAAAGATGCTGTGGTGGAAGAGCCGCATGTTTGAAGGTGAAGTGTACATTGCAGATCTGAGAACAGAATTTTATCACAAATATAGATGCAAGCCAGGAGTATGAGCTTGCTTTTATTTGCATTTTTATAACACAATATGATTGTAGAAGATTATATATAAATTCACTTGTGTTAAGTGTACACGGATTAATTGAAATAGAGAGTGTGATCGATTGTTACATGCTGGTTGTGGTCATTCTCTTACCAATCATGTTGCGCATAGGAAACAAGTAGTTCTTTCTTTTTTGGCCTGATGAACACCTTCTCAGTTGTATTACGGTGAATCAACTTTATTTCCTTCTCCCACTATAGAAAATTAGACCCAGAATGCTGTTGGCAGCACAAATTTTGTGTCTACATTAAAAATGGTGAATTGCTTGTGAAAGGAGATGGATTTGATCATCTTTGCCACTCGCCTCTGGATCCTTTCCAGTTTCTCTACATCCTTTCTATACAGTAACTCCTCACTTAAAGTCGTCCTGGTTAACGTTGTTTCGTTGTTACGTTGCTGATCAATTAGAGAACATGATTGTTTAAAGTTGCGCAATGCTCCCTTCTAACGTCGTTTGGCAGCCGCCTGCTTTAGCCACTGGCTTGGAACCAGGGTGGACCAGCAGCCCCCCTGTCAGCTCCCCACTCCCCTAAGTTCCCTGTGCAGCAGCTGCCCAGCAGGCTACCAATTGCCAGCAGTTCAGCTGGCCCTCCCCCCACTGCCATGTGCTGCTCTTGCCCTCTGCCTTGGAGCTGCTCTCGGGAGCCTCCTGCTTGCTGTGCAGGGGAGGGGGGAGAAAGGGGGCTAATGTCAGGGTGTTCCCCTCCCCTCTACTCCTGCTCCCCACTTGCCCCTTCTCCATATAGAGAAGGGTGGGGACAGGACTGGGCTCAGGATGGAGAGAGCTTGCTGGCTGCAGCTGTTGTCTCAACTTCCTGATTTTTTTAAAGGCAATGGACTTAGAGTGGGGTCAGCGTACTTAAAGGGGCAGTGTGCATCTCTGTCTCCCACACACAAGGTGTATGTCTGTCTCTGTCTGCTGTGCTGTCTCCCCTCCCCTCCATTCCTGCTGCCTTGTAGAGTGTGAGGCTACATTAACAACAATGTGTTAACCCTTGAGGGCTCAGCCGAGTGCTAGTTCATCATTTAACAGTAAGACGTTCCCTGGGAAATATCCCACCCTCTTCCACCCTCTGACTTCACCACCTCAACCAAGCTTCACAATCATCATCGCTGTGTACAGTATTAAATTGTTTGTTTAAAACTTATACTGTGTATGGATATATGTGTGTGTATATGTGTGTATGTATGTGTATATATATATATATTAGTCTTTTGTCTGGTGAAAAAAATTTCCCTGGAATCTAACCCCCCCATTTACATTACTTCGTATGGGGAAATTGGATTCGCTTAACATTGTTTCACTTAAAGTAGCATTTTTCAGGAACATAACTGCAACGTTAAGTGAGGAGTTATTGTACATAGGTGACCAAAATTGGACACAGTACGTCAGCTGAGGCCTAACCAGTGTCAAGTAGAGCAGTACTATTACCTTTCGTGACTTGCACGCTATGCCTCTGTTAAAGCTACCCAAATTTGCATTTGCTTTTTTTGCAACAGCATTGTATTGCTGACTCATGTTGAGGCTGTTATCCACCACAACTCCCAGATCTTTATCAGCTGTGCTGCTGCCAATCCAGTTATCCCCCATTCTGTATTTGTGCATTTGGTTTTTCTTCCCTAAGTGTAGCACCTTACTTTTGTCTTTGCTGCCATAATACAGGTGGAAAAAAGTTGTTTTCTCTTGCCACAGAGAGCAGGACAAGAGGCAATGGGTTCAAACTACAGCACAGCAGATTTAGATTAAAGCTCAGGAAACACTTCCTAACTGTAAGAACAGTAGGAGAATGGAACAGACCGCCTAGGGGGGTGGTTTTAGAAGCTCCTTCACTGGAGGTTTTCAAAAGGAGGCTGGATAACAATCTGTCTTGGATGGTTTAGACACAACAAATCCTGCATCTTGGGCAAGGGGTTAGACGAGATGACCCTTGTGGTCCCTTCTAACCCTATGATTCTATGACTGAGGATATATGGAAAGCTGCCTTTTGATTATTTACCTGGGCTAACTTCACAAAAGCCCTCCATGCACAAACACACTGCGTCAGTTTTCTCATATGGTTCTACAAATAAAACTAAAGCCTCCTTTCAATTGACCACAGATGAGTGTTGAAGACGCATTTTGTCCCTGCGATCATTTCCCTCAGCACAGTGGTGAGTCATCTGCCTGCTTTTAGTAGGCTATGCTGAATGTGTGGCAATGCGGGAGTGAGCTGAGTCTGTCAGATGTATTTCCCTTTTCCTCACTACTGTTGCAGAATCATCTCGTCAGTGATCACAGTGACGATCTGCAATAAAGTGACAGCTCTCTTGAATTCACTTAACTCCCCTAGATATTTAATGAAAGGATTATAGTGGCAATTTCAGATTGCTTGTTTCCAAAAGTGCATTATCAAGTCATCCTATACATGCTTTACCCCATATTTCACTGTGCACATAAGTATATGCCAAACTTGATTTACTGTACATAGGTTGGTGATACTTTAGGATATTAACAAAAACAAAGTGTATATTTGACTTGCACACCTATTATGTCAGCCTTAACCCCCCCCCACCTTATTAGAATGGTTTCAGACCAATCCTGGTGTGTGTGTGTGTGTGTGTGTGTGTGTGTGTTTTGAGGTGGGGTATGGGTTGGAGGTAGGGGAGGTCTGAAATCCAAACCTTGCTCCGATTTGGATTTGATAAATGATGCCTATCTTTATAATAAAGTATCACAGATGAACCAAATCAAACCCTTAGATCGGAACCGCCCTCCCCCACCCCAAACTTTGGGATATTTGAGATCCTGACCCTAGTTTTATGGCTTGAACTATGTCTGCACTGTGACAATGTTCAAACAGATTCCCCACCCCTGATCTCGCTTCCTTTTCCACTTCTCCATTCTCACGTGAGAGACTGAGTCTGGCTGTGTCGCAGGCTAGCTGAGAATTCCTCTGGTACCAGACAAAGGGAGCCCTCACCTGGGAAACAAACAGTGTAGTTGACTTCTGTGCCACCTGACCCCAACTCTGGCATGCTGGGGTCAGCAAGGCATGGCTGGACCACAGCAGCACTCCAGCAATTATCAGCTGGTGAGCGGTCTTGCTCTGGAGCTAGGGCTGGAGCTGTGCAGGGCAGAAAATCAGAAAATTGCTGCAATTAAAAAAACATCACTCTCTTGTACAGGAATCAGTATTTGATGTATACAGAGTAATCAGTTGCAATATCTTACTGTAATTAAAGTTGGGAGATCCTGAAGATATTCTTCTGCTTTCCCTTTGAATTCATTGCATAAAGAGATATTCAAGGCAGCAAAGTACTAATAATACCTTGAGACAATCTTGGTCACAAGTATATGGTTGCCCAATAGCAATTGTGACCCACAAATGATTGGTATACATGTTCAGAGCCACTTTCAGCACGTCCCCTAAGGGGAGCACATGCTGTTTTAATATCTGAGATTGACATATATCTAAGCACATTAATTACACTGATGCAGCACACATACTTCCATTGTCCTAGGTCTCTGGTTCAAGTTAGGTCTGAAGTAGAGACTCTAAAAAGTTGTTGCTTAAAAGGATTTGCTCCATCCTGCAGAATTCAACTGGAAAAGCATTTGTAAGAAAAATGCATCCTCCTCTTATAAACATCCTGATCTGTTCTTTAAAGGAATGTTGCTAATTACCCTTTCCCTGTGAAAAATGCTATTTAAATTATTCCTCTTACTGAATTAACAAAGGCTAATGCCTTTGTGTGTCCTTATAAAGGACCAGGGATGCTTCCATACATAGGCCCATTAGGGCTAAGAGATGGCTGCTGTAATAGCTTTAACTCAAAATCTAACTGCCTTTCTGGGTTTATAGACTGGCTGCTTTCTTGTAATGTGGGGACATGTTTCTACTTAAATGTAAACACTCAGAAGAAACTCCCATACATAACATGGAAATGCTACACTTTTCAGTGGAAAGGAATGTAGTTTTCTAATTATTGATACTTCTTAGACTTACCAGAGCTTCATTTTTAAAAGTTACAGAATTTGGGCAGGTACTCATTACCTGTCATGATTGGTTCATCTTATTGTGCTTAATTTAGAAAATTAGTGACAGTGGGTGGCTAGAACTGTCTCATTACTAGTAATTAATACCATAACTCTTTCACAGCTTATTGGCAAAAGAAGAATACCAATTCATATTATGGCAGTGGAGAGTTGTTAATTATAATAGAACAGTTAGAAATGTGATTGGTGTCCCATAGCAATAGTGACACACAATTCATTGGTATACTTTTTCAGAGTCCCATTGTCATATCTGCTATACGAGTACTTGCAGAACTTAAAGAGCGAATGTATAGAGTCATAGAATTAGGGTTGAAAGACACCACAGGAGGTCATCTAGTTCAACCCCCTGCTCAAAGCAGGACCAACACCATCTAAATCATCCCAGCCAGGGCTTTGTCAAGCCTGGCCTTAAAAACGTCTAAGGATGGAGATTCCACCACCTCCCTAGGTAACCTATTCCAGTACTTCACCACCCTCCTAGTGAAATAGTTTTTCCTAATATCCAACCTAGACCTCCCCCAATGCAACTTGAGACCATTGCTCCTTGTTCTGTCATCTGCCACGACTGAGAACAGCCTAGCTCCATCCTCTTTGGAACCCCTCTTCAGGTAGTTGGAGGCTGCTATCAAATCTCCCCTCACTCTTCTCTTCTGCAGACTAAATAAGCCCAGTTCCCTGAGCCTCTACTCGTAAGTCATGTGCCACAGACCCCTAATCATTTTTGTTGCCATTCGCTGGACTCTCTCCAATTTGTCCCCATCCTTTTTGTAGTTGTGTGTGTGTGTGTGTGAAAACTGGATGCAATACTCCATATGTGGCCTCACCAGAGCTGAATAGAGGGGAATAATCACTTCCCTCGATCTGCTGGCAATTCTCCTACTAATGCAGCTCAATATGCCGTTAGCCTTCTTGGCAACAAGGGCACACCGTTGACTCATATCCAGCTTCTCATCCACTGTAATCCCCAGGTCCTTTTCTGCAGAACTGCCACTTAGCCAGTCGGTCCCCAGCCTGTAGCAGTGCATGGCATTCTTATGTCCTAAGTGCAGGACTCTGCACTTGTCCTTGCTGAACCTCATCAGCTTTCTTTTAGCGAGGGTGCAATCCATCCCACCATCTAGATCATTCATGAAGATGTTGAACAAAACTGGCCCCAGGACCGACCCCTGGGGCACTGCACTTGATACTGGCTGCCAACTAGACATCGAGCTGTTGATCACTACCATTGAGCCCGATGATCTAGCCAGCTTTCTATCCACCTTATAGTCCTTTCCTCCAATCCATACTTTAACTTGCTGGCAAGAATATATTGGAGACCATATCAAAAGCTTTGCTAAAGTGAAGATATATCATGTTCACTGCTTTCCCCATATCCACAGAGCCAGTTATCTCATCGTAGAAAGCAGTCAGGTTGGTCAGGCATGACTTGCCCTTGGTGAATCCATGTTGACTGTTCCTGATCACCTTCCTCTCCTCCAAGTGCTTCAAAATGGATTCCTTGAGGACCTGCTTCATGATTTTTTCAGGGACTGAGGTGAGGCTGACTGATCTGTAGTTCCTCGGATTCTCCTTCTTTCCTTTTTTAAAGATGGGCATTATATTTGCCTTTTCCAATCGTATGACTTAACCGAAATGATCACTAGATGTAAATCTTGCCCAACAAAGGTATTTACTCAGTTATTCCTGAACTCTAGAACAGAAAGCTTAATGACTATTCATATTTTACAACTGCTCAGTAACTTTCTCAGTACCCACATTTTCCATGTTTACATCTTTTGAATGCTTTCTCTATATAATGCATGTGTGTACGCATATAGAGATTGTGTGTGTTGATGGTGTGATGTAAAGGTTTTATTGTATGAACTTAGGGTGACTATATTACTCACAAGTATATTAAAGCCCTGAATGAGGTACTTTGAATCCCAGAGTAGTGATAATTAAAAACTATATGCTACACCACACCATTTTCTCTGTGCCATGCATTTTTAAAAGGTGAACTCTTATGAAAAGTTAGTTTGACCATTTTTATTGGTGGTGTTATTCATCTCTGTCCTCCCCCCATAAAACTAGGCTTCTTTTGTCACACTGTGTGATCCTCAAAGAGACAGGAGAATGAGAGTGATTTTAGAAAAATCTAAAAATTGCCTAAAACATCTTCTAGACATATTGTGATTTTTCTGATATCTTGGGAGCTTCCAAGGCTGGAAACACCAGCCATGTGTCCATTAGGAAGCTAGGAAATGTTTAGTTTCCAATGGTGTAAAACAGTGGTTCTCAACCAGGGGTATGTGTACCCCTGGGGGTACACAGAGGTCTTCCAGGGGGTACAACAACGCATCTAGATATCTGCCTAGTTTTACAACAGGCTACATGAAAAGCACTAGCAAAGTCAGTACAAGCTAAAATTTCATACAGACAATAATGTGTTTATACTGCTTTATATACTATATCAGTGTTTCTCAACCTGGGGGTTGTGATTTATTTTATAATTATATGGTAAAAATGAGAAAGTAAGCAAATTTTCAGTAATAGTGTGCCGTGACATTTTTGTATTTTTATGACTGATTTTGTAAGTAAGTAGTTTTTAAGTGAGGTGAAACTTGGGGTTATGCATGACAAATCAGACTCCTGAAAAGGATACAGTAATCTGAAAAGACTGAGAACCACTGGTCTTAAGGTTCTTATTTCTAGCTGGAAGAGGTCATGAGGTCTTGGACTAGAATTTTGCCACTGGTACAGGATTGATATATTCTGTTCTGGGACTCAAGTGAGTTTAGGGGAAAAATTCTACTTTGGGATGGCAGGAAGAGAAAATCTTTCTTTGATTTTGAAAGAAACAAAGTCTGCTCTTTTAAGGTGCTAAGAGGTGGAATAAATCCTTGGAGAGGCAGACTAGTGGGCAGTCAGAGGCAGTCAAAGATAAATGAACTGAATTTATCACATGGCTATTATAATACATAACGTGGAAACTGCTACTAGACGTGTTGTTTCTGGCTATACAGTGTAAAACTGTGGGACCTATTGATACATTTGCAAAATCAGTGATTTCGGTGAGTAGTGCAGAGGCATAAATGAGGACAGAATTTGGCCCATAGTCTTTACTGGCATGGTTAAAGCCGTAAAACCTTCTTACAACTACTATACTGCATTTTTTAAGCTGTACAAGTCTTGAGCCAACAAAATATTTTAAACATAGACAATGGAATTACTCAGATGCTTAAAGTTAAGCACGTGCTTAGGTGCCTTGCTGGATTGGGGCATCTCTTGTTGTTCTTGTAATGCGCAGTACCGGTCACTTATCTAAAAGTGAAGGAATACTCAGGTGGAAATGGGAGGGTCACAGTTGCATTTTGGAAGTGTGGGGGGGGGGGGGAGGGAGCAGGGGAAGGGGACTCACAAGCTCACTGAATTTGGGGTGGGGTGAGGATAGTTGAAACCAGCCTGACAAGCTGTGGAGGGGCATCTTCCTATCTAATATCCATTGGTAACAGAGCCCTTTAGTTTGCTACAAAGAGAGACCTAGCCTTCATGAGGGATATAGTGCTCATGAGTTGGCCAGTTATAGTGAGAATTTAAATTTAACAAGTAACTGAACTATTTTAGTACCTTGTCAGCTCATGTATGATCTGATCACATCAGAAAATGTTCAGATGTGCACTCGTAGTATTCCCTGGGGGAGGGAGTGCTACTGTGTTATAAAGCTGTACTGAAGTTGTCCCACCAGATTTTATGAAAGTGTCACTTCACATAATGGGGGGACTCTTGTTTAATCATATTTTGTTTATCATTAAAATACTACTGTATTTTTGTCTCACTAGCAGAGAACACAGCCACCCATCCAATATATTACTTCCACCACACAATTGTTTTGAATGCGGTTTCACAATGGAGATTCCTCTTGTTCTAATGAATCTCCTGCTGTCAGGACAGGAGCCTTTGGCAAGGTGTTTTTGTGTTTGATTAATTATCAAGCAGGGCGAAAGTCATATTTCTCCAGAGGCTCCATTCATAAATCATCATTCCTTCTTCGCTGTTAAATCATTGTAAAGTCATTATTATTGGCAGTAGATCCGCAGCATCCTGGAAAATTGTTTCTCTCTTCCCCAATCCCAGCAACCCCACTCATTAATCTGCTAATTTAAAATGAATATTGTACGATAGTCAGTTCTTCTGCAGTTCGATAGCACATTCAATCCAAAGATTGCAAACAACTTCACAAACTCTCATGAACTAAATCTCCCAAGACCAGGAGACATAGCTGATTATTACCATTTTAGGTGAGGAAACTGAGGCAGAGAGGGGTTACATCTTTTAAGACAGTGTCTCACAGCAAGTGTGTGGCACAGGTAGGCATAGGCCCAGTTCTGTGAGTGAAGGCCCCTGCTTGAAGATTCCAAATATGGTTCAATCAGCGGCACACACAAAAGATAGTACCACAAAGATAACACTTGATATATATTATTTGGTCATTGGAGAACATTTTTATCTTATAAATAGTCAAGTGGTACTGGAAGCATAATTGAATATGTGGACATTGGCTATATTACTGGTAAATCAACTTGGATGGAGCCATTGGCTCCATGGTAGTTTAAACATCAATTGACAGTTAAGCAGGTGTCGAGACAACAATAGTGAATTAAGCTGCCAGACAAGAGATGCAGGCTCAGAAACAACTTTGCTGTTTCCACTTCCTGAGCCTTTGGGAGACTAGATGATATTCCTTGAAGCTGTTATCTAGCTGACTGGCTTTCTTTTGCTTGTTCTCACCTTTCTTCTCCCCACTCTCCTCTAGATTTAAAAAAACCCAAATAATATATTTACCATCAATTCCTCCGAACTCTTAATGGCAGTAACTCTGGGAATGACAAACTTTTATTGGCTGCCACTATGATGCCACCTTCTGGTGTTAGTATAAAACATTCCAATCTTCTGGTGCTCAATGTACCACCGGATAGGATGGACTGTAAGTAGGAGCATTGGGTTGGGTGATAAATAGTTAACAAATAGTAAATTTGCCCCCAAATGCATGTTTTGGGACACCAGAATGATTTGTGAATTTGAAACAAATTTGGCAAATAGATTTAGCTGAATAAAAAGTAGATTTTTAGTTAAAATCAATCTGGTTTGTTTCTGCTACCCATGACAGATGACAAATCTAAAAGTAACAGAGGGTCCTGTGGCACCTTTGAGACTAACAGAAGTACTGGGAACATAAGCTTCCGTGGGTAAGAACCTCACTTCTGAAGATGCATCTGAAGAAGTGAGGTTCTGACCCACGAAAGCTTATGCTCCCAGTACTTCTGTTAGTCTCAAAGGTGCCACAGGACCCTCTGTTGCTTTTTACAGATTCAGACTAACACGGCTACCCCTCTGAAATCTAAAAGTGCCATCATGCACCCTGGGTCATCTCTTGCAAAGAGTTATCATGGATATAGGCAACAAGTACAATGTCTGTACCATACCCAGACCTGTGTCCAGGAAAACTGAGGACTCCAGATATTACTAGAGTTGCCTCACAATAACTTTAACAACCATCTTCCCCCTAATACAAGGTACATGCAGGACTTGTAACACAGAAACCAAAGATCTGGGGTAGGGCAAAGAGCCCTTCAGCTTACACCTCGTTCATAAATTACAACATTTGTAACTACACCATGGCATGAATAAAGTGCCTTAGTTTGAAATACTTTGTCTTGCAATCTAGGTAACTTCCCATTGGCACAGAGCTGTGGTTTTCAACCTGTGGTCCCCTGGAGGTCTGCAGACTATGTCTAAGGGGGCCACAAAAGGTTGTCATTACCATATATATATATATATATATACACACCAAGATAAAAATGATACCAATAGGTCACAAAATAAAATACATATACACAGTCTTGGTGACCGATAGGACCATTGGATGAGATTTTGTCTGAGAGAGAAGGAAAATTGGTGGATCTCCTGTTAAAATTATATGAAGTCTAGAATTCAGATTAAGCAGTTTGCTCAGGGAAAGCCCCTGGTGAGCCGGGCCGGTTTGTTTACCCGCCGCATCTGTAGGTTCGGCCGATCGTGGCTCCCACGCCGCGGTTCGCCGCTCCAGGCCAATGGGGGCTGCGGGAAGAGCGGCCAGCACATCCCTCGGCTCGTGCCGTTTCCCGCAGCCCCCATTGGTCTGGACCGGCTTTGAGAACCACTGCTTTAGAGTGTATTTTAATTTTGTTGTCTTCACTATATAATTCTTTGAAAGGAAGTTAGAGAGAGAGCCATGACTGAATTCTTTGGAACAAAGGATATTAAGCACATAGAATGGGTCTCCAGATCTTTTTTGGGGGTCTAATATTACATACATAGTCACTTTTAACTCATTGTGATAAGCAGTATTTCTTAGACAGTATGCCTGATATATATTCAGACATACCAAGGGGACAGTGATTGATTGGTAACCTTGGGAACACTGAGTTACTATGAAAAAACATTGCTGAAATGCCTAGTTGAAAGTAGACCGAAACATAATTTGCTTTCAGAGCAAAACTTAATAAGTTGATAACCTTTCCAAATGAAACCATGTTCCACGATTTGGTATACAACTTGACATATCAACTTTTTGTTAGTTAGCCGGAGAGGCACAATAGAAGACTTTGTCATCTAGGCAGTAAGAGCTCCGAATAATTGTCTTACAAAACAAAACAGTACAGCTGAGTTAAGAACAGTTCCATAACAGCACATCTTGTTGACGCTTTCCTGGAGGACTTTTTGACCTTGAGGCGGGAGTGTGGGTTGGGGGAAAGGGAAATATACAAAATATTTCTTCTAATTAGCCACTTAATACAAGCTTTACTGCTTATTTTTCTTTTTTAAAATTTACTACGCCAAGAGGTGGCCTCGGGCATTTGAACAGGGACTCTTCTCGGCTTACAGTCCTACTAAGGGAATCAATATTTTTCAAGACTGGTTTCATAATAGTGCAGCTTGCTGATGGCTTTTGTAGAGGATTCAGTGTCCTTGATTATTCCTAAAGTTTTAAAACAGCTTAGTGCATCTTTCTAATGTCTGAAGTGTTATGGAAACCTGTAAAATACATAACCTTGTTCAGAAAATCTTATTTCACTAGTCCTATACTCCTTTATTGGATATTTGAAGTGGCTTTAAGACATGGGTACATGGAAAATGCATATTTTTAAAGGGTCGGTTCCTTTAACTATTAAGTGACTTTCATTGAATGCTCTATGTGTAATTCTCAGAATTCTTTTCCGCATGATGGAAAGCTGGCTAAGGATTCCTTTTACCCCCTATCCTGACATATGAAGTATGATATCGTCATTCTCCATAGCTTTTTCAGCTGAAGTTGGTCAATGCAGGTCACAGCTCTCAAGGCTGCTTTTTCCTTCATGTGTGAGGATAAGGCATAGAATGTGATGCCAAAATAATCAAAGCAGTTATAACACACACTTTCTTGTTTTTTTAAAAAATACCCTTGACCAATAAATAGAATTAAATTGTGTGTGAATCAATTTTCATTATGGGGAAACCAATTTTTGGAACACTCTCTCAAACGCAAATGAAAATAAAACCAAAATATTGGGCTCTTGCCATTAGCTGCTATTACATTAATAAACCAAAGTCAACCCATCATTTGGTTCCTGCGGTCTGTCCAGGTGTCATGTTGTTAGTCGCTTGATTTCCTTAAGAACACACTTCTATCTCCTGTAACACAAATACAGAGAGCTGTGCAAAACTAAGGACATTTTTCCCCATGAAAACTTGGGAGGAAAAAAGAATTTCCATTCTCTTTTGGGTGGCTTATACCTCTGATATTGAGCTTAGCCATGACATTAGAGTACAGTGAATATATATATTTTAATTTATATGAACGCACATAGCGCCACATTTGCATGAGACTTCACACTTCTGTGAAACTTGGAGCTGAAAAGAAAGGGGTGTATCATCCATCATATTCAAATACAGTTTTATTTGAGGGGAGGAGAGAAATGAAAACTCTCTATATTAGGACCTGCTAGTAACCACTATATTTAGGTGTCTACCACTTTCCAACAAAGAACTGCGAGGGGCTTCCTTGGTCATAGTCCAATCCTCTTCTATTGTAGGCAACCCCATCATATCATTTATAATGGAAATAATTACACTTGCAACCTTTTTTTGATCACCTCTAACACCTCCATCATTTGCAGAAGGCCTTTCGAATTTGGCAGGGAGAATGGTTTCAGGCTGGGGAAGTGTCTTTTCTTTGTCCCATGACATTCTGTTCAGGTGCGGCTGGGATAGGGTGACCAGGAACATCCGGTCGAAAAGGGACCCTGGCGGCTCCAGTCAGCACCGCTGACCGGGCGTTAAAAGGCCAGTCGGCAGTGCTACAGCACTAAGGCAGGCTAGTCCCTACCTGTCCTGGCTGGCACTGCGCTGCACCCTGGAAGCTGCCCGCAGGTCCGGCTCCTAGGCAGAGGGGCCACAGGACTCCGCGTGCTGTCCCGAGCACTGGCTCCGCACTCCCAGCCAATGGGAACTGGGTGTGTGTGTGTGCCTGCGGGTGAGAGCGGTGCGTGGAGCCTCCCAGCCCCCTGCCTAGGACCCAGACCTGCTGGCTGTGTCCGGGGCACACGCAGCGCAGTGCCAGGATAGGCAGGCAGCCTGCCTTAGCTCCCCTGTTGTGCCGCTGACAGGGAGCCGCCTGAGGTAAGCCCGTGCCCCAACCCCGAGCCCCAACCCCCTGATCTGGCCCTGAGGCCCTGAAACCTGGATCACTGTCCTGCACCCTAAGCTCCTCATCCCCTGCCCCAGCCCAGAGCCCCCTCCCACACCCTGAACCCCTCATCTCCGGCCCCATCCCAGAGCCAGTACCCCCAGCCCAGAGTCCTCACCCCCTCCTGCACTCCAACCGTCTGTCTCAACCCGCCCCCTCCCGCACTCTGAATCCCTCGGCCCCAGCCTGGACCTCCCTCCCGTACCCCAAGCCCCTCATACCCAGCCTCAGCCCAGAGCCCTCACCCCCTCCCAGAACCCAACCCCTTTCCCCAGCCCAGTGAAAGTGAGTGAAGGTGGGTAGCGCAAGGCACCAAGGGAGAAGGAATGTAGTGAGTGGGGGCTGGGGCCTCGGGGAAGAGGTGGGGCCTCGGGGAAGGGGTGGGGCCTCGGGGAAGGGGCAGGGCTAGGATGTTCAGTTTGGTGTGACTAGAATGTTAGCGACCCTAGCTTGGGATATAAACTTTCTTTTCAAAATTACTACTTTCCTTCTGTTGTTTGCATTGTCAAAGTTTAGTAGTATGCCAAAATAACTGAATAGAAAAATGTTATCTAAGTCTGGGTCCACAGTGTTGCAGCAGCACACACATTGTTGGGAGTCCCAACACCAGACCATTCCCTGGGAGAAGCAGGGGAGAGCCCATATGAACTCTTCTCCCTGTAGAGTACCCAGCACATAGCCCTAGCAACCTGTTCAGGCCGACCCCAGACCCAGATAACATTTGTCTCCTGCTGCTAACAAATATAAGAACAGGAGTTCTTGTGGCACCTTAGAGACTAACAAATTTATTAGAGCATAAGCTTTCGTGGACTACAGCCCACTTCTTCGGATGCAAGTGGGCTGTAGTCCACGAAAGCTTATGCTCGAATAAATTTGTTAGTCTCTAAGGTGCCACAAGTACTCCTGTTCTTCTTTTTGCGGATACAGACTAACACGGCTGCTACTCTGAAACCTAACAAATATAGCAATCCTGTAGCTCAAGCAGTGTTGAAATGCTGAGGGCTCCAGGTTCAGATTCTACTGCTGTATGTTTGGAAGTAGATTAAAAACATTAGGGAACTTATAGTGTGCAGCAGCAGGGTCCACAAGGACATTTAATGCCAGGCAGGCTAGTGCAGAGTAGATTTACTCCCCAACTTGCTGAGAACTAAGTGTTCGTAGACAAGCCCTTAAAAAGTGTTTTAGGTTGCAAAAGTTAGAAAAATGCCAGTGCAGCCTTCATTCTGCACTCTTGTGCATATGAATTCTGATAGTTCTTAATTACATGACCATGTGCCATGTTTTCTATAGGACTCCTGCCTTATTCAGTGCACAGGATGAAACAGAGAGGAGGTTGTGTATGTACTAGCTTGGATGAGTAACAGTGATTGCATCGTATGCTGAAAGGAAAGAACATGGTTGGCCACGTATAACAAACATAGATATGTTGGATTTGTGTTGAGCAACCATGAGGAAATCTAAAACAAAAAAAACCCTTTGTCTTAAACTCGTTAACATTGCTAAATGATGCGTGTACTTACCTCTAGCACATCATTTACAAAACTCAAGCCCTTAAAAGCAAGGTAATGAGCAGTTAATGATGTGATAAATCTTATACTGCCTACATAAAAAAAACCACACAATCCTTATCAAATGTAAGAAAGTTATATTTCTTCACAACTTTAACTTTGTTTCAAAACAAATACTTTTCTTAAGAAATCTCCAAATATAAACACAACTCAAAACTAGCACAGATAGGAAATTTTCTGACAATATTTTTCCATAGGAAAATGTTGTTTAATCAAAATTGATATGTTTTGTGGGAACGTGTTGATTTGACTAAATATCATTTTGGAAAAAAAAACTGAATGGAGTGCTCTGATAAGGCTGAAAGATCCACTTTGACTTTTTTCCTGAATGGAATGTTTTAATTTCCCATTTTGAAATGACTGCATTTCAAATTCTTGGCACAATGCCATTCAGGCTTGGCCCCTTTTGGTTGCTTGCCCCCCCCCCCCTTTTGCAGTCCTTCCAGTCCTACTGAGATGAATGTAAGACTGACCTTAATTTTTTTAATTTAAAAAAGCCAAAATCAGAAAAAAAAAATCAGTTTTATCAGAATGAATTTTTTTTCTGGAATTTTGTTTTGTGGGAAATTTTTAAAACTTCTTATTTTTAGCCCATTTTGGAATAGATTTTTTTTTTAAATGATAAAGCAGCTGTACTTGGAACCCTTCTGAAAAAGATGCATATGTTATATTCATACAGATTAATTATGTATATTGCTTAAAAGAAAAGCAACACGCACAGAACTTTTTTTTACCATACACCATACCATACACTTCTCCTTAATTTCATATTTCCTATATATTAATTATACATATATTCATATAAAACATTAATTTACTAAAACCACTATCAATTAATATATTTTTACTGATCTTTCCCATTTCACCATATCTTTGAAAAGAATATTTAGAAATCAAATGATAAAAATAACACAATAATAGCTCACAATCAGTGGTTCATAGTTAGAGTGGCTGTATTGTGGTGATTTCTTTCTACTTGGTAATAATGAATGTGTTTACTAGGTGGAAAAGATTTACGATATCTTTAGCTATATTCTTATTGTGTTTGAGTGCTTGGCTTTTGTAAAGATGATACTGTGAGAGGATGGGATAGGTCTGTACCAAATAGTGAACTCCATTTTATTCTGTAACCTCTCTTTTGGTATCAAAATCTCCATTTTGTGGTATGTACTGGAGTTGAGAGGGCACTTTTGAAACACTTGCCCTTCCCTGCTCCCTGACCAATGCTGGATGGTGTAGCGGTGGAGCCCTTTCCCTGCTGGCATGATGGCAGGTGAACAGGCCAAATCTGAGTTAATGGCGTTGCAACTCCATGTTTGAGTGGCACTATGACCCAGGTTGCAAGTGCCCACTGTACACCAGGTTGCAAGTGCCATTCAAATTTGGCCCACCCACCCTTCCATCATGGTGGGGAGCTAGTTGGGCCAAATTTGAGTAAGTGGTGTAGCAACCTGGTGCAAGGAATCGCACAATGCCACTCAAATTTGGTCTATTTTGGTTGCTAAGTCCCCCTCCCCCTTTTTGCGTTCTTTCCAGTGCAATTGTGGTGAATGCATGACTAATGTTGCCTAAAACAAACCTATTATGATGTATTTCAGTCAGCTACCCTGTCCTGGGAAGGTGCTTGATGCCTTGTTCAAGGACTGTCACTGTGAAGCCATCACAGAGGAATCAATTTTGATCTTAACTGCTGACCTAGTCCCATGGAAAATGGACTTTCTACATCAGGCTGACTGCACAGGTGGTAGATTGCAGTCTTTCAGCTGGTGTGCATGGAAAAGGGAGAGAGACTGCATTTTAAGGGGGCCTGCTTCTTCGAGCAAGTAAGGGCAGACCATTATTACAAGTAAGCAGGAATGGCTGGAAAGTGAGAGAGATGTCAGGAGGGAGTCTGCTTAGCTTGAAAGACAGACAAGTCCTCAGACTCGCAGACTAGGGGAGGTAAGACGTAGGAAATTTTGTCAGTTTGTGAACTTCTGTAACTCTCTAGTGTTTTCAAAGACTAAAGTGACTGTGATGAAGAAATTCCTTTGCTAAGCCTGTTTTCCTTGCTTTGTTGCCACTTTGTCCCTGAAAGGGATAAATTAGGACTGGGGGTGCACACAACTAGACAGACTGCTGAGGGAGTGTGAGCTCAGGGAATCTGAGGCACTGGTTTCAGGCACGAAGGCAGATGAACTGTGTTGTCCTGTGTCCTTAGGAAGGGTTCAGACAAGAGCTCTGAGTGGAACATGCCCTAGAATCAGAGGTAGAAAGAGGCTAGGCTCTATCCAGACACAGATGGCTTAGAAGCATGTGGGACCCAGGGTCTGGGGCCACTTGCACAGATTGGTGTCTGTACAGAAAAGCACTGGGTCAGGGCATCTGCATTTGTTTTGATTCTAAGCTCTTTTGGCCAAGCATAATCTTCGTTGTGTATTTGTATAGTATCTAGCACAATGGGTCCTCTATGCATTTCTACAACACCAGGAGCAATTGAATGCAAATGTTGTTGTGGCTCCAGGGCTGAAGATGATGGTGGTGGTGGTTCATTATTGCAACGGCACTCAAAAGTGCCCCAATCAGGAATATAGTCCCATTGTGCAAGGTGCTGTAAATATACAAAGGCAAGCACAATCCCTGGACCAAAGAGTTTACAGGCAAATAGATGTCAGAGGAGGCAGGAGGATGGTAACAATAAGAACACACAATTATATAGGCTACCTATGTGTACAGCTTACTAGCAGGGATAGACGAGAGCATTTTTAAAACACATTTTCCCATCCTGTGATTGCTCCCAAACCTGCAGGAGCAGGATGAGCATGGAGGGCCTTCAAAGCCATGCACTGAAGTGGAACATTGCTTGCAGTGAGAGGAAAGGTGAGGAAAATATGGCTGTCTTTCTGTCTGCTTTTCCTCTCCCTTTCCTTCCTCACCCACTTTGCTGCTATTGCTCTCTAGTCCATATTTGAGCAACTGTGATCATGGAACTGATCTGTCAGATTTGTTCTTCCAGCTGCTTGAAGGTAGAATAAGTATTGGAGAGTGGAGTGAGAGGCCCCACAAGCACTTCATAGCCAAGGGGGAAAAAGTGCCTGTTCTGTTTGTAGAATTCCAGCTATGCCACCACCATTTCATGTTTTATTTGGACTAGAAGTGGCCTATAGGGACTAAGGCTAACTTGGGAGCATTATGGAAGTTTAATATGGATTTAAGTATCAGAGGGGTAGCCGTGTTAGTCTGGATCTGTAAAAAGCAACAGAGGGTCCTGTGGCACCTTTAAGACTAACAGATGTATTGGAGCATAAGCTTTCATGGGTGAATGCACCTTTCGTCGTAAATATGGATTTACACTCTCCTGAACTAGGCAGAAGCTCTCAATGTCATTGACTTCAGTAGGTAGTTTGTGTGGCTCTTGCAATACAGCCATCTACATTGCAGTGTACTAGAAGAACTGGGCGGCAAATTGGTAGATGTTAAAGGAGGAAAAACAATCTTTTTGGTTTCAGATGCCAAGAAGATTAAACTGCTTTTCTTGTTGCTTTGGGGCTGGTGAAGAAAGAAAATGAGTGGATACTAAAGCTGCGATTGGTGCCTTGGGAGGTCTCGCCTGGGTTTGGTTGATGTCATTACTACCAGGGGATATGCTTAGTTTGCCTCTAGCGCTGTTTCCTTTTCCTTACCTGTTCCTGCTGTTTATGCACCGGCATCGTATGTTCTCATTGGAAACCAAGTAACATTTTGGGGCGGCATTTTGGAGCTAATTGAAAGGGAATTAAGGCAGTAGCCTTTTCCCCTCGTCTTGTCTTTTAATGTGTTCTCCTCTCGTTTTTGTTGTCACTAGCCTCTCACAGCCCCCAGCCCATTTCACATTCTCCTTAGATTCTCCCCCCAGACACAATAACACAACTGAGAAAAGTTTCCTCATTATTTCTCTTTTCTGGCTCAAGCCATTTCTGAACAAAATAAAATGAAAAGCAATGTACAACACTACTACTGCTGGTGCTAATTTAACCCCTTAAATGTGATGTTACTTCCCTGCCCTTCCCCCTCCCCATATCTTTCTTAACTTCTCCCTTGAATTCCAAGACTCCTTCAGTTCCTTCCCTTCTTCAGCTCTCCTTGGGAATAATATTTACTGCAGCATACTGTCAACTTTGTGAATTCATTGCTACCCGAATACCAGTCAAGGAATGTGGTTGGATTTTTAGAAGAGCTGGCTAATTTCGTGAGCAGTGATATTTGTAGTTATGTATTCTATGATAACAAACATTTAGGGACCAGGTTAATCAAATTTCCGGCTTCATGGTGAAAATTGATCACCAGAGGGGTTAGGAAAGAATTAATTGAAGAACTGACGAGGACACAGATTCAAGAGGATATTTAAGAGCACACAAATGCATGAGAAGTCCCATTGACTTCACTGAGCCTGCTCATGTGCTTAAGTACCTTGCTGAGTCAGACTCTATGTGCATCATGGAATGTCATCTTTGCTTGAAGCATCAGATATTGGCCACTGTCAGAAGCAGGATTCTGCATCTGAGGAAACAGTAATCTGATGAGATTAATAAGAAGTTCCTGTTCATAAAGGCAAGACATACCCAAGGGTCAGGAAAATATCACAGCAACTGTGATGCCCCTCTGTGATGCACAAGTTCATTTTTTTCTCTAATGGTAAAGCAGTTTTGTCAGGGACACGTGATTTTTATTTATGGCTAGAGATGGGCTCAAGCCAGACAGTTCCCACCCAAAACCAAACTTTCCCAAATTACTAGATTCATAGCTTTGGTTCAGCTTATTGGTTAAATATGGGCCATGCATGGACTTAGGATCTGGATCTGAACTTCCACAAAGCTTGAGGTGTTCAGATTTTTGTTTGGGCTGCTTTCTGGTTTTGGACAAAACAGAACAACTCAGGGCAATTTTTCAGTCAAAAGGTAACTGTTATTTGTAATTACGCAAAAATGAAGAAAACACCCTGTTTTAAATCTGTCTTGATATGTAAAATTTCAAACAGCCCTAATGTCACCCTTTGCTTTGTATGTGACATTGTGCTAAATTACCCACAAATTAAAACTGCTTGTGAACAAGCTGAGGGAACTTGCTTCCCCCTGCTTTGGTCCACTGCAAATTCTTCACGTTGTGTCTGGAGACTCCAGTTTAAGCCAAGATGACTGGAGAAGAAGAGAGAAAGCACAAAATTACCCGTGGAGGGTTTTGGTTTGTGTATATGTGGCTCATTAAACCGTGGCCTCAGCCCCCCTTTGTGAAAAAATGAGCTTAAGAAAGAGAAGGTTGAGAGCTCTGTTTTATTAATGTGTGAAGAATGGGATTCTATGCTTTTTGCATTGGCTTTGCTATGCTGATAGTCACCTGCGTTGGTGGGTAAGGATCAATGCTGTGGAAGCTGAGGAACTCTGGAGATACTACATAGAATGACGCTTGCCCACCTAAGCTTTGATGTCTGCTCTTTAAGATCATGTGACTGATCCACTCTTGCATGTGATTCTGAGATTTGGGTTTTTCAGCAACTCTTTAAGAAATCGAGTCACTACATCAGCAAGAAATTAAACTATCAACAGGCACTAGTTTCCCTGTGCACTGAGTTTTATGGAAGTTTTCTCAGGCGAGGCTGATGGGCTGGGATGCCTGGTAGGTTTACAGAATTCCTGAATGGTTGTAAGCTCTAGTGCAGGGGTGGGCAAACTTTTTGGCCCAAGGACCACATCTGGGTATGGAAATTTGTATGCCGGACCATGAATGTTCACGAAATTGGGGTTGGCATGCGGGAGGAGGTAAAGGCTCCGGCTGGGGGGTGCGGGCTCTGGGGTGGAGCCAGATATGAGGAGTGCAGGGTGTGGGAGGGTGCTCCGGGGTGGGGCAGGGGGTTGGGGTTAAGGAGGGAGGGCTCTGGCTGGGGTTAGGGGCCTGGAGATGAGGGGGTTTGAGGTGCAGGAGGGTGCTCCGGGCTGGGACTGAGGGGTTCGGAGGGCGGGAGGAGGGATCAGGGCTGGGGTAGGGGGTTGGGGCACAGGAGGAGGTCAGGTGTGCGGGCTCTGGGCGGCGCTTACCTCAAGCAGTTCCCGGAAGCAGCAGCATGTCCCTGCCCTGGCTCCTACACAGAGGCGTGGCCAGGTGGCTCTGTGTGCTGCCCTGTCCACAGGCGCCGCCCCTGCAGCTCCCATTGGCCATGGTTCCCATCCAATGGGAGCTTTGGAGGTAGCACTTGGGGCGGAGGCAGCGACAGCATGTGGAGCCCCCTGGCTGCTCCTACATGTAGGAGCCGGGGGGGGGGGCATGTCGCTGCTTCCGGGAGCTGTGGCACACGCGGAGTGGGGCAAGCCCCCAACCCCGCTCCCCGGCGGGAGCTCAAGGGCTGGATTAAAACGTCTGACAGGCTGGACATGGCCGTAGTTTGCCCACCCCTGCTCTAGTGCATACTTTGACAAACATAATCTTAGGGCTATGTAGTCTTCCTTTGACAGGTTCACATATCTCCCATTAAGGCTAATGCGGGGAGTAAAGACCCATTAATGCCATATTCTAATCTGTTACAGCCAGGCTAAATCCAAAAGAATTATTGGCATCCATGGAGTTACTTTGGATTTACACCAGTGTATGTGAGATCAGAGACTGATCCATAATGATGTACTATTAGATGTTGGAGAAAGATGCAAAGGACAGTTTCTCCTTTTCCCTTCACATATTTGTCTGCTCAAGTTCTGTTTTTAGCTATTGTAGTTTTGTGGGGGGGGGGGGGGGGGGATTGTCAAAGTCCTGTGGAATAAGGACTGCTAATAATGGAACAGTGAGTGTTGTCTTAAATTTCTTTTAACAATGCTACTCTTCAATTTATGAGTATTTATGCAGCCACTGTCTCTAGTGGGTAAGCTAAAACATCAATCCTCAGCTTCCCTGTAACATTTGCGATGTACAAGCAGTGTCACACCGTTAGCAGTTGGAAATCTGTTACTATGGATACTGCCTAGAAAAAGGTCACCTTCAGGAAATTACTTCTGCGTGCAGAATAATACTGGGATAATTAAACTTCCTGTAGGAGGGGATAAAGAACAGACTTCATTAACAGGGCTATAATTATCGAGGTGGCTTTTTGAGGTCTGTTTATTGAAATTAGCACCACATATGTCTACATTTACAGCTACATCACTTAGATGTTATCTGGGGTAAGAAGGGGTTGTATAACAGTAATAATGTCAATGTAGTGGTTTTCTCCCATAATAAGTTTCTTTTTTAAATTGTAAATTCACTTGTCTGATTTTACTCAGTAAATACGAGGTATTTGAATAAATTGTTGATTAGTGGAATAACATTCTCCTTTACTTACTAAATGATGCTTCAGTTACATATGTGAAATTCCCAAATGAAAATGTATGAAGTGCTTTGTCTCCCTTTCTTTAGCAGAGCAGCTGCCAACCCTGTCTAAAACGTGAGAGCACTTTAGTTCCCTAGATACTTACAAGTGGGATAACTCTCAGCTGCTACGTCTGTGCTTTACGTGTCTGTCAAGACCAGCATTAATTCCACACTTCTCATGTGTTCTGTGAAGAGGGAAGTAGAATAAGATTAATTTCTGTCTGGGTTTTGTGTGTGTGTGTGTGTGTGTGTGTGTGTGTGTGTGTTTTGATGTGCAACTTGTAGATTTGTGTCCTCTTTAATGTGTCTCATAGTATTCTCATAAAGTCTGTTCCATTTGCACTTCCACTGTTTGAGGAACAATGTTTTTGTATCTGAATTTTAACTGCAAGGTTATAATTTAATTTGGTAGGCCTGAGCTTACAAACGGAGAGGCAGCGTGAGTTCTCTGTGCATGGTATAGCACAAGGGCCCACATATGAATTACAGTTTTAACACTCAATCCTGTGTAATACATTGCTATCAGTAAGGTAGAGAACGTTTTTGTATAGCCTGCTTGCATTTAAATCAATTGCCTAGTGGAAGAAAGATTGCAGTGTGTGCATGAGGGTGGCGTGTCAAGGAGAGGAGAGAACTTTACAGTGTGTTATCCCCTGATGACACAGTTGATTGAGCACAGAAAGGATAGTTTTTCAACGGGGAAGCATTGCTTAGGCAATAAAATGATTACTACTACTACAGTCTCTGGGGGAGAGGGGGAGGATTATTTGAATCAAATGTGGTTATTTTTGGTCTTATTTGGTGCCTTTTCAGATTTTTGTCCAGATATCCTTGTAGAATCTTCTTGTTCTTCCATTGTCTTCATACCGGTGGCATTAACCAGGAGGCAAAATCACACATACTGTTGTTTCTGATAGCATAGCAGGGATTCTGTTTAGTGTTAGTCTGCTCTCTTTCACTGAGCTCTGATGTTATATCTCAAATCTTTTAATCCAAGATTTAGAGCTGAGTTTTCAAGGTAAATTTGCCCCGGTCCCGTGGATTCGGTGGCAATTTGGCGGCGGGTATGCTGAAGCTGCGGGACCAGGGACCTCCCGCAGGCAAGCCGCCAAAGGCGGCCTGCCCGTCATGCTTTGGGCAGCAAAAAAGTTAGATTTCAGAGTAACAGCCGTGTTAGTCTGTATCCGCAAAAAGAACAGGAGTACTTGTGGCACCTTAGAGACTAACAAATTTATTAGAGCATAAGCTTTCGTGGACTACAGCATCCGAAGAAGTGGGCTGTAGACGCCCATGCTACCAGCCAAAACCCTCACGTAAGATCTTTTGGGGTGAAATTCACCCACAGGCAGAGGGCCAGCACCCAGGGTCAGATCTATGCAATCCAGGGCCCTCAGCATACAATGACACAAGGTGCCTATCAGGGCCTCATACACATGGCATTGCCCCTGTGCCTTCCACTTGGAGTGCCATTGGCAAGGGGCCTCCTGTCCTGTTAGAAGTAGCAAGTGTGCCCCCTGATACTCCAGCAGCTGGGGAGTATGTGTGTGTGTGTGGGTGGACTGGGGCCACTGTGCTTTTCTCTTCCTGCCAGACACAGAGTGCTCTGCTGATATAGTTTGGCAGGGTTCCCAGAGGTGCGTCTTGGGAGTTAACACTCTATAGAGATGGGTAGGTTAAGATCACACTTCATAGCTATTGTTCTCTTCAGGTTTGGGAAAATGTCATTGTCTTTCTTACCTTGGGACACGTTTTCAAGCTTTGCTTCCGAGCATGAGGCCTACACATTCCTACTCTTTCTAGGTGAAATTTTGATGTGATCACATAGGGGCCCCAGCCTGGATTTATGGTGCCCATACCTTAATCTGGCCATGTCAACACAAAGCCTCTGAATCTGTGACCCAACCACCCTTCAATTCACTTTTCTTTTGTGGTTCTTTTGGCATTTCTCCTAGTGTTACCCACTGTAGCCTTTTGCAACACTCCTCGCTGGGGTTGGACAACTCTTTTGCCCATGCTCTCTGAGACTGAACAGGAGTCATCTGTCCCATAAACTTTATTTCTTACCCAAAAATGTCTGGTGTCAAGTATAACAAAGTGAAGAAATAAAGAGCTAACTTATAAGGCCACATTCTGACCTTAGTTAACACCAGTTTTAAAGTGGACTTTTAGTGTTTAATGACAATCTGGCCCTCAGAATTATTTTAAAAAATACAGCAGAAATTGGAATTAGAGCTATGTGCTTGTCAGGAAAAGAACAACTCCAATATTAAGCAGTAAAAGGAGAAAAAAAATTAAATGTATTAAAACACAGTTAAGAAAGGGGTTTTGATTCAGAGGTTGTTCATGGAATCAAATGAAGAATGAAATATTATTGTACATGCCACAGTGTGCTGATGAGACAGTGTTTCCTGTCAAAGAGACATCACCTTTGGAAACTACCTAAAATGAGCGTGAGTCATGGGAGACCAAAAAAAGCGATGTCTCTTAATGACAATTCTTTGGAATAAATGTTTTTGGTGTTGTTACCTGGGTATGTGTAACTTTTTAAAACTTTGAAAACTTTTGTTCTAATATTTTAGTTAGGCAAAAAATGTGCAAGTCTGCTAGGAAGTGGAATGTTGTCTGCAGCTACATGACAAGGTACTATCACTAAAAGTTTACTCTTCCTAATGTGTGGGTGGTGATGAGGTGAACAAAGCAATTGTTCCACAGAAAGAGGACTGAATAAGGCATTAATGGAACATAGAACCTACAGCAGATTCATAATGTTCTATACTAATCATAAGTATGGTACATAAGTTGCTAAAAAGATTAAATTATGGAAACAAAGGGCCAAAGTCAGCCCTGATGTAAGTGGGATTAACTGCAATGGAAAAATTCAATGGTGATATAAACAGCGCTGTAATTTACACACGAAATGTAAATGGTATAGCATATGTGATGATGCACCATTAGGAGTTCTGCTACTAGCTTCAGTGAGAGTAAGGGCAGGACCAAGGAATGGAACTGTTACAGATTTGACTTTGAATATCTGTGCAAAATGAATGAAACTTGCATGCAAATGTGGTGGAATTGAAGTGTAGAAGAAAAAGTAACTAACAGGAGGGTTTAAGACAGTATGTGTGTCCTGCTTTATTGTTAGAGCTGGGCAAATTTTTTGCACAAAAACAGGAGTTTTTCTGAAATGTTTGGTGAATTAGTGTCAATTTCATTGAATTGTTTCAATCAAAAATAATTTTTTTTTAAAAAGTGACAGTCAGAATGTTTTGTTTTGACATTTTTGAAATGAAACTTTTTGATTTTTCAGTTTGACATGTTGACCCTGACCTGATCTTGGAAGGTCTATAGTTTTGGGTAAAATATAATCTATCTGCTAAGCATGCTTATAGAAATAATAACCAAAGTATATGGATTAAAAATAGGCTTGGCTATAGGCCCTAAGCATTAACTGTTAAGTGCAGTAGAAGTTGGCATAGGTTAGAATGAGTATTATGTGCTTGACCGAAGGTGATGGTATGATATGTGCTTGACCTAGGGTTAAAAAATTTAGAAATATCTATCTTGTGTTATATAGTTTAGCAATGCATCGTCTGAATAAACAGGTAAACCACAAATGAGGTTTTTTGCAATGAGGACTGACCACATTGAAATATCAGAACTATTGGGAAAGAAACTGACGCAAATAGTTTGGTCATCTATTGGAAATGTAATGATGGTCAAGGGCAATACCACATATGGACAACTGGAACCCTAAAACTGGTCTTCCAGAATAGTGCATATGAATAGGGGCTGAGACTTACGGTAATTAGATATGGTCCCAGATATATGTGGGTTGAGTGGAAAAGATGTATAAAAGATTGTCAAACTTATCACTGGGATGACAAATGGGGCAACCAGGTAGGAAGCCTGGACCAGCACCTTCCTCTTGTGGGGGCCCCACTGACTGTTTCTTCCATCTTTGTTTCTAGTGGTCTCCATAAGATTGTAAATATGAACACTGAAGGAAAACTGTATTGTACTCATCTTATTCTTTTACTTATGTATATTGATTTTCCAATTGCAATTATATTTGTCTGTATAAACTAAAGTTCATGAAGTTTCTGTGTGTTTCATCAATACCATCTAAGTAGCTGCCTGAATAAAAGAATCTTATTTGTGACAGGTGCACTTTGCTCTCTAAATTAATCCCAGGGTACCAACAGAACTTTTTCTTTCAAAAATTTCTTTAATTTTATATTTAAAAACAGTTAAATGGTCAAAATGACAATGAAATATTTTGTTGAAATGTTTTGTTCAACCTGAAACTATATTTTTATTTTTTGAAATTGCAGTGAACTGTAAAGACCGTTATTCAGCCAGCTCTATTTACTTTACATTTTCCTAACAGTTGCTGCACCTCTTACTCTGCCACCTCAGTAAGTGAATTGTACTTGTTTTAAACACCCAGTTAATGATGATAAATTGGTGCATGTTCTATTACTCTACTACTTACAACAACTAACATCTATTCTCTGACCAACGTACTCCCTGGAGCACAATTCTCACTGAAGGCTGAGTTAAGTTGAAAAATTACATGTTGTAGAATCAACAGAAAATGTTATGTGGCTTGTGGTTGAGTGAGAGGGTCCACATGAGTTAGTGGAAGATAGCTTCTTCTGTGCCTGCTACTCCAAAAATAAAAATACCTTTGTTTGCGTACCTGTAAATCTCCATACAGAGGCACATACATCAGATTTCTGAGGCAGATTAAATGGAAGAATTGAGTGAGACAGGAAGAAAAAGAGATGAGTTTTGAAATAAGATTAAAAATTGTAAGAATGTTCTAGCTTGGAGGAACTGCAAGTCCATGCTATGTTTAAAAAATAAAAGGTCAGTTTTGGACTGGGTCCTGAAATAAATAGGGAGCCAGTGATGGCATCTGAGAATGGAACTGATATGGTCATGCTTATTTGTAAATATAAAAAGTAGCTTCATTTATATTCATTTTATTACTTATGATTATTAGCTTCATGCAGAATACTGTAGCCACCTTGTGCATTGCGCAGGCTGAAACTTATCTGTCCAATTTTATACTATTTTACTAAAGTCAATTTGGAGCAACCAGAAGATAGAGATTGAATTAAGTTTTTAGCTATATTAATGCTCTCCCAAGATGTACGCACGTTATTGATTATTATAATTATTACTTTTCAATTCTGCTGCACCTTTCATTTAATAACTTTGCAAGCACTTTACACAGAACGATTTAAGCCCCACAGGTATATTTATACTGAGAAAAAGAGGGGCACGGAGGAACATTCGGGCAAGAGCAAATGGGACAAATGCCCAGTTTTGCCAAAAAAGTTGTGACGTCGGCTCTGGCGAGTGGTAACAGCGGACGGTTCAGGCCAAATCCCTGCGGTGGGGCTCAGGCTGTCATCCCCGGCTCAGGCAGTCAGTCCCGTGGCATCAGAGCTCAGGCCGCAGTAATGCCAGGTGACTTACGCCAGCACCACATGGGACTGGCCCGAGTCACCTGGTGTGGCTGCTTACCAGGTGTCCCATTTTCAGTTTACGGAAATATGGTCACCCTATTTATGCCTCATTACTTGAACTCACTTAAAATCTCTTTATGAACTACAAACTTGTTTTATCTAACCCAGTGGGTTTAAATTGAGGTGTCTGGGAAACTCCATTTGTGGTGGCAAGTTGTGTGCATATTATTTCTATTACAGAAATAACAGACAGTGTAACCTGTATTGGCCAGGAGAGGGCTGGGCAGTACAGGACGTACATTTCTTGAGGAAAATCTAAGACTGGGGTGTGCGTTGGGGTCACCCTGCAGTATAAGCAAGATTGGTGAGAACCAGCTGCAGTTGCACACAAACACTCAGGGTGCGGTTTGCATGCTGGGAGGCTGTTTGTGAGTAGGCCAGGTGGAAGCTACTTCAACAAAGCATTGTAAGGCACCCAAGGTTGCAGGCCAGTGTGACACAGCTGCTCATTACAGTGCATCGTACCCTGGTATGTCACAGCAGGCCAGACCAAATAATTGCCATCTTTATACTATACCGTACTTATTTTTTGTACTTTGCACAGGCTAAAGAAAAATCTATTTCAGAAATATTTTAAACAGACTTTAAACTATGATTGGCGCTCCACTTTGTATCTTCCCAACCCTATTAAGACATAAATAATTCAGAAGAAGCCAGAAATCTCAAAAAACACCACAGCCTGAAAGTCTGATATTTTGGGAGCTTTTGGGCTAGAAGAAACTGCTATGGACTTCAAAGGGAAGCTCAGACTCTTCCCTTCCCAATGGTGTAAGGCATCTATTTCTCACCTTGCAAAGCTCTGGGGTAAAATGTTTAAAGTCACAAATTGTTATGTATGAAAGAGTGACTACAGGTGCAGGACTAATCTTGCCCACCCCAGACTTCAAGCCTAGGTAATTCTGAAGTGAAAATTCTGTGTTTGGGCAGGGAAGGGTATTTTCTCTGGCAGGGTGCGGAAGGTTCACTTACTGGCCGGTGCACCCCGCTGCGTCCAGGTGTAATATAGCAGCTTCTTTGAATCTGGCAGCACCTATTGACGGCCACTCCAAGCCAGCAGTGGTTTGCCCCTTCTTACAACTCAATCCTTCGACTAGATTGCTTACAGTTCCACCCCTCCCGGGGTAATAGAGTCCATCAAACAAATATTCCAATGACATTATACCACTGCTGCTTCTCTCAGCCGCTTCCTACCTTCATCTGCCTCCAGGCCCCCCCTCGAAGAGCAGGTCCTTCCAGTGGTTTCCTTTTGTTTACAGCCAATGCAGAGTCCTCCTCAGGCTCCTTGGCAGAAGCCCCTCTCTGCCTGAGCTGCAGCATTTTATCCCAGATGGTGGTGGTCCAATAATTAGCCACAAGTGTGGAAGCAGCTGCTCTGTCCATTAACTGTTGGGGGCTGTTGCAGTGTAGGGTCTACACACCCCCTCATTTTTGTTTTAAATGGTGGTTGTTTGAAGCTGCTCAATGGCATCAAATGTCAAAGTGCTGGGGAGACAGAGGGCAGGTGAAGAAAGAAACCCTACTGTGATGAAATACACAGAAGGTTCATCAAAGTGGAACTGCTCTGTGCTTTGTTTCTCCTACCTTAGAGTCAACCCCTAGTTCAAGCCCAACATGGCCACTATTCCTCTCCTCAACCCTGCTCATCTTCATGCTCCTACACTTCCGTGCTCCCACACACATTCCTATTACCACAGGCCTTCCTCCACCCCCATTCTCTTCATGCAGACCTGAACTCTTCCTCCATTTGAGTCCTCAACATGCCGCCCACCCATGTGCTTCACCCTACTAGCAGTCACATTATCTAGGTTGATCTGTATCAAGACAGCCAAAACATACAAGTCTCTTCTCTCACAAACCTTCACTCCTTAAAACACTAAATGCTGCCAACCAGTTCTCTACATTGTTTTTTTTTTATAGGCATTACAAACCACATTCCTTTCCCTTGGCTTCTAACTACCATGACACTATTCACATAGCACTATGGTAATGATCGATCATCCTTCTGTGACACTGTAAAACCACCATGCAAACAATCAAAGTAAACCATACAACTCCCTTCCTCATCCCAAGTACATACACACTCTCTCTGTCTCTCTCTCACTGATCAGCTTAAGGCAAGCTTTTGGCTACAAGTGACCAGGAGATCTATGAAGCTTATGTGATATGGGATGGCAAAATAAACAAATTGAAGGGGTGAACATAGTGTGCAGGTTTCAATTATGTACTTAATTTGCATTTTTCTTGGTTTTAATTGTGTTGGTAGGATGTTCTCTGAACAGTCTTAACTGTACATTAACAAAGTTTGTTAGAGGTGTTCTATATCCTCGTAATTCCCCCATTAATGTCACAAAACCCTGCAAGACGCTCAGCAAGACCAAAACATCCAAAGCTGGACTTTGTAGGCAGAGCCATATTGGAGGTAAGAGTAGCCAAGGAAACCACCCCCCGCAGCCCTATATTTGGACCTTTTTCAAGAAATCAAATGACAGGGATTATTATTATAAACAAAGTGAGTGCTTACAAAAATTATATGTTTGGGGTACTTTATTTGCCTTCTGTTTTTTTGAGCCATTAGCACTCCTAATTTTAAGCTTTTGTCCCCAACTGTGAGGGTCAGAAAGGTGTTGTATGGAGGCTGAGAGTCTCCCATAATCACGACTGAAGGAGCTGGAGCTTTAAGAAATACACCAGATATCATGAGACTCACGATAAAATTGTGAGTTAGTGACAGTGAAATAGCAGAAGGGACCACTAGATCATTCAGTCTGACCTCCTGCACCCACAGACCATCCAACTTCATCCAGATACCCTATACTTAGCTCAAAGTCTTTAATTAGACACTGCATTTCAGTCCTTAGAAGACTAAACTGTTGTGTGCCACAGACAGAGACCAAGATGCCACCGATGTCTGGGATCCCTGCAATGGGCAGGAATTGATTAGTTGAGATATGACCAGATTAAGTCCTCAAGCAGTGTTAATTTCCTCTCAGCCCTCTATTTGGATAGGCTGAAACGCAAGATGCTTCTTTCACCATCTCACTCCACTTCTTTAGAGCCCTCCAGCCAAAATGAGTAAATTAGGAGAACTTCAGAGAGAACTGGCTGTAGTAAGGTGTAGAGCTTGGATTAGAACTGAATCCATGTCTCTTGATATGCTAATATTTTTCACAGAACATAACTTCTTCTTTAAAAGGACTATACTTCAGGAAGAAATTGAAAATAAAATAATCTTTTGTTGGGGAAATCTAAGGCCAATGCTGTTCAAGGGTTTTGGTATTTTTGTGAGGGGTGTGTGGGGAAATCACCAAAATACATCCTGCCCGCCATCCTCATTTTAAATATACCTCCTATTGTTTAACCATGTTTTAAAACAGTATATAATTCTTACACGGAAGGCTGTTTTCTCTCAACCATGTTCTGTGACATTTAATTTAAAAACAATTTGAGTATAATTATTTTAGATGTTTAAATGTACTCATTGTAAAATTGAGAACAGATACAAGAAGATTAACTTAAGTGCTGCTATTGTATTTTCCATTTGGTTGAAACTTTGTTGTGTGCATTATTCCTGTGGGAGCACAATAGATGGAATGGAATTTTCATTTACTTTGGTGTAATAGACAGCTGGTTCTTTAGGTACTTTTTTGTCTACTATGTATTTAGTTATATCACTTGGAGCTGCTGTATTGCTGGGAATAAATAGTGCTCTTTTTCTGGTGTAGAGTTTCTAATGGAATATACTAGTGGTCAAAAGGTTCATTGGTAAGTGATTCTTATCTACACAAAACTACTTACCAATAGCAAAGATTTCTTCACATGGGACCTTAAACAGTAGCTCAACGTTTATGAGCCATAGCATTTGCAGGATTTCTGGAGCCTACCTGGGATCTGCAGAGACTACTACAGGTGACCACCTTTAGATCAAAAAGAACAGGAGTACTTGTGGCACCTTAGAGACTAACAAATTTATTAGAGCATAAGCTTTCGTGGACTACAGCCCACTTCTTCGGATGCATATAGAGTGGACTAAATATTGAGGAGATATATATACACACATACAGAGAGCATAAACAGGTGGGAGTTGTCTTACCAACTCTGAGAGGCCAATTAAATAAGAGAAAAAAAACCTTTTGAAGTGATAATCAAGATAGCCCAGTACAGACAGTTTGATAAGAAGTGTGAGAATACTTACAAGGGGAGATAGATTCAATGTTTGTAATGGCTCAGCCATTCCCAGTCCTTATTCAATCCTGAGTTGATTGTGTCTAGTTTGCATATCAATTCCAGCTCAGCAGTTTCTCGTTGGAGTGTGTTTTTGAAGTTTTTCTGTTGTAAGATAGCCACCCACAGGTCTATCATTGAATGACCAGACAGGTTAAAGTGTTCTCCCACTGGTTTTTGAGTATTATGATTCCTGATGTCAGATTTGTGTCCATTAATTCTTTTGCGTAGAGACTGTCCGGTTTGGCCAATATACATGGCAGAGGGGCATTGCTGGCACACGATGGCATATATCACATTGGTAGATGTGCAGGTGAACGAGCCTCTGATGGTATGGCTGATGTGATTAGGTCCTATGATGATGTCACTTGAATAGATATGTGGACAGAGTTGGCATCGGGCTTTGTTACAAGGATAGGTTCCTGGGTCAGTGGTTTTGTTCAGTGATGTGTGGTTGCTGGTGAGTATTTGCTTTAGGTTGGGGGGTTGCCTGTAAGCGAGGACAGGTCTGTCTCCCAAGAGAGTAAAGGATCATCTTTCAGGATAGGTTGTAGATCTCTGATGATGCGCTGGAGAGATTTTAGTTGGGGGCTGAAGGTGACAGCTAGTGGTGTTCTGTTATTTTCTTTGTTGGGCCTGTCTTGTAGGAGGTCACTTCTGGGTACTCATCTGGCTCTGTCAATCTGTTTTTTCACTTCAGCAGGTGGGTATTGTAGTTTTAAGAATGCTTGATAGAGATCTTGTAGGTGCTTGTCTCTATCTGAAGGATTGGAGCAAATGCGGTTATATCTTAGAGCTTGGCTGTAGACAATGGATCGTGTGGTGTGTCCTGGATGGAAGCTGGAGGCATGTAGGTAAGTGTAGCGGTCAGTAGGTTTCCGGTATAGGGTGGTATTTATGTGACCATCGCTTATTAGCACAGTAGTGTCCAGGAAATGGACCACTTGTGTGGATTGATCTAGGCTGAGGTTGATGGTGGGATGGAAATTATTGAAATCATGGTGAAATTCCTCAAGTACTCCTGTTCTTTTTGCGGATACAGACTAACACGGCTGCTACTCTGACACGTTTAGATCAGGGGTTCCCAAAATATTTGCCATCACCACCCCATTTTAATTACTGGTAATTATTTCCTCCCAGGACCCCAGACAGCATGGAGGATGCCATTTTGAAGAGTATAATGGCATCCTCCATGCATCTTTACCTTGCACACCATACATGAGAAGTCACGCTTTGCAGAGCAAAATGGAATTCTCCACACACTAGGGATTGCCACAACTTCATCTGCTGATGGTGGGGTGACCAACAGTTTGAGAACCAGTGAATTAGATCTTGGAGACATGCTAGTGTCTTATTTGTAGTACCATTCTTTTTTTTTGTTTATCCATATCATCCATACTGTGAATACCTTCTTCATCTCTCTCTGTCTGGAATAACTTCTTAGAAGATATGCCCATACAAACCAACAAAGCTTTATCTGTTGCTAAAAACATTACCCAGCACATATGGGGAAAGCCCTAATGAATTTAGCAGGAAATTTTTCTAAAGGAGTTTTTATTTAACTATCCTATTGATTAAATCGAGCATTTTATCCCCGCTATAGAATTTTGTAGAGTGTGTGACAGACCCAGACCAGTGGGGTACAGGAGTCTGGTGGAGGGCAAATATACTGGTCACTGGATGAGTAGTTTTCTGTTCCCTGAGTGACCAGAGCAGGGGCTGCACTAGAGTAATCAGGAACCTGCTAGAACCAGTTAAGGCAGGCAGACTAATTAGGACACCTGGAGCCAATTAAGAAGAAGCTGCTAGAATCAATTAAGGCAGGCTAATCAGGGCACCTGGGTTTTAAAAAGGAGCTCACTTCAGTTTGTGGTGCGAGTGTGAGGAGCTGGGAGCAAGAGGCGCAAGGAGCTGAGAGGGTGAGGGTGTGCTGCTGGAGGACTGAGGAGCACAAGCGTTATCAGACACCAGGAGGAAGGTCCTGTGGTGAGACTAAGGAAGGTGTTTGGAGGAGGCCATGGGGAAGTAGCCCAGGGAGTTGCAGCTGTTATGCAGCTGTTACAGGAGGCACTATAGACATCTGCAGTCCACAGGGTCGTGGGCTGGAACCCGGAGTAGAGGGCGGGCCTGGGTTCCCCCCAGACCTCCCAATTGACCTGGACTGTGGGTTCTTCCAGAGGGGAAGGTCTCTGGGCTGTTCCCCAACCCACATGGTGAATCTCTGAGGCAAGAAAATCTGCCAATAAGTGCAGGACCCACCAAGACAGAGGAGGAACTTTGTCACCCTGGTGTCAGAAGTGGGATCTTGGGGTACACAGCGCGGTGGAAGAAGGAGGGTGATTTAAAAAAAAAAGAAAAAAAAAAAAGGGAGAGGGTTTATTTTTTTTCACCACAATGGATGATGTATGTGGGCACTGATACAAGCTACGGCGGCCCAGCAGGAGGTTACCCGTGTCCAGGCAGCCGCCCAACAGGAGGCAGTGCGGCTGCAGCAAGAGACTAATCGCCTGCTGATGGACCAGGCTGCTCAAGACCGAGCTATGTTGTGGAACTGGTAAACCAGGTAAAGTCCCTTACAGAGCTGAATCACGGCCATGATGGGACACGGCTCATACGGGCCAGCCATTGGCTGCAGAAAATGACACGGGAGGATGATGTAGAGGCATACCTTCTGGCCTTTGAGAAGACAGCCCAACGGGAGGCCTGGCCTCGAGATCAGTGGTCTGGCATCCTTGCCCCAATCCTGTGTGGGAAGGCCCAGAAGGCCTACCATGATCTGCCTGAAGAGGCTGCGGCAGACTACCCCCAGCTGAAAGCAGAGATCCTGACCAGATCTGGGGTAACGACAGCAGTGCGGGCCCAGCAGTATTACGGTTGGAGGTACCAGGAAGACAAAACCCCGCGGTCCCAATTGTATGACCTCATCCATCTAGCACGAAAGTGGTTGCAAACAGAGTCCCGGAGTCCGGAAGAGACACTAGCGGTTCTGGTCATCGACTGATACCCGAGGGGACTACCACCAGACCTTCGTGCCTGGGTAAGCCAGAACGAACCCTCCACCTAAGACGAGGTTGTTGTCCTGGTAGAGAGGCGAAGGACAGCGAGGGAGCTGACCCGATCAGTTAAGGAAGAGGCACCCCGGGTTAAACTATCAGCACCAAGCCCTAAAGTTCGGGTGACTGGGCCACCAGGAGGGCCCAGGTGGAAAAAGAGAGAGGCTGAAGGCCCATCAGAGGCCATAAAGAGTCAGAGCACTGAGGGAGAAGAGGATCGTGATGTTAGACTGGGGAATGCCTAGGGCTCCATACAGATGTTATGCCAGCGGGGAGTGGGGACACATAGCTGCACAGTGTCCCAATGCTGAGGAGCCTATGCAGTGTAACCTGGGGAACGGGGCAGATCTATGCTCCCTAATCCACCTTGTGGGGGTCTCACTAACCCCACATATGTATACCAGGCCAGTAAAACTAAATGGGGTAGGGACCACGGCACTGGTTGATTCGGAGAGTGCTATCACGCTTATCTTAGGGAAGCTCGTGAAGCGTAGTCAGCTGCTGCAGGCTAAACGTATGGGTATACTAACTGTCCCATGGACACGTTAACTATCCCACCATCCCAGTAAAAATCGAGATCCAAGGGAACACTACTGAGGTAGCAGCAGGTGTAGTCCCTAAACTCCAATACCCGGTGCTCATAGGAAGGGACTTTACAGGGTTTGGAAACTTATTCCCAGTAGGGGGATTGGAGAAAGATGGGGACCCTAAAATTGATGAGGCATCCACAGCAGACTGTCAATCCCCAATCTTCTCTGAAATATTCCCAGATTTGTTCTCCACTCCCAGACAGGGTAGAAAGACAAAAAGGGAAAGAAGGGCAGCTAAGGCCTTGGGAACCCGAATACTGACCCAAAGTCAGAAGGTCGCTCTTGTAAGTAGGTGGACCTGCGCAGCTGAAAAGGAGGCCACGCAGGAGGGAGAAGCACCTGAGTCTGACCCCCAACCTAATGCTTCTGAACCAGTAGAGGCAATAGAGACTGGGCCCCTAGATCTTGGGCAGATTAGCCCCGGGAGAGGAAATTTTGGATGGGACCAGGCAGAAGACCCAAGGTATGACAACATTAGGAAGGAGGTGACTGAAATAGATGGGGTCCCCGTGGAAGGAAAAACCCAGGGACCAGGACCCTACTTCATAATGAAGAAGGATCTCTTATACCGAGTTGCACCAGTACAGGGGCAGAAGGTACAGCAGATCCTAGTACCTCAAAAACACCAGAATGCTGTATTAAGTCTTGCTCATAGTCATCTTTTTGGGGGGCATTTGGGGGTAGAGAAGACCCTGGCACGAGTCCTACGATGGTTCTTCTGGCCCAGAGTACATGAAGAAATGCGGAGGTACTGTGCCTCCTGCCCGGAGTGTCAGCTGCACAGTCCCCATCCCCACCTTTAGTACCCCTTCCCATCATAGAGGTCCCCTTCGAACGAATAGCCATGGACTTAGTGGGACCCCTGGAGAAGACGGCTCGGGGCCACCAATCTATACTTGTTGTTTTGGACTATACTACTCGCTACCCAGAAGCCGTACCTCTGCAGAACACGGCCCCTAAAACTATAGCCAAAGAGCTGGTGGGGATCTTTGCCCGAATGGGGCTACCGAAGGAGATATTAACAGACCAAGGAACCCCATTTATGTCAAAGCTAATGAAGGACCTCTGTACGCTGCTCCATATACATACCCTGAGAACTTCGATCTACCATCCGCAGACTGATGGGTTGGTAGAAAGGTTTAACTGAACCCTCAAGGCTATGATAAGGAAGGTGGTAAGTCGGGATGGGAAGGATTGGGACACCCTACTACCCTGCCTTATGTTCACTATCCGGGAGGTACCACAGGCCTCAACTGGGTTTTCCCCCTTTGAGTTATTATACGGGCGTCACCCCCGTGGCATACTAGATATCGGCAAAGAGATCTGGGAAGAGGAACCCAATGAGGGGAGAAATATAATAGAGCATGTAATGCAGATGCGAGACCGGATAGCCCGGGTTACCCCTATTGTACAGGAACATTTGGAGAAGGCACAGGAGGCCCAGCGAACCCATTTCAATCGCCAGGCAAAAGTGCGACAGTTCCAACCAGGGGATCGGGTTATGGTGTTGGTACCCACAGCAGAAAGCAAGCTTCTGGCCCAATGGCTGGGGCCCTATGAGGTGGTTGAACCTGTGGGGGAAGTAACCTACAAGGTGCGGCAGCCAGGACGCAGAAAACAAGAACAGATTTATCACGTTAATCTTCTGAAACCCTGGCATGCACAAGAGGCATGCACAATGGTCCAAAAAGACCTAACCCAGGAAAACAAGCCTTCCGAACAGGTGAGAGTGTCTCCCGATTTAACTCCTGACCAGAAGAATGAGGTGTCTGAGATGATCTTCCGGAACCAAGATGTGTTCTCGACAAAACCGGGTCGAACAACCGAGACATATCAGCACATCGTCACGAACCCTGGGGCCAGAGTAACAATGAGGCCCTATCGGGTGCCAGCGGCAAAAAGGGAGGACATAAAAGCAGAAGTAAAAAAAATGCTGGAGTTGGGGATCATCGAAGAATCCCACAGTCAGTGGTCCAGCCCAATTGTGCTGGTGCCCAAACCTGATGGCACCACAAGATTTTCCAACGACTTCCGGCGACTAAACGAAGTATCCCACTTCGACGCATACCCCATACCTCGCATAGATGAGCTAGTGGACCGTCTGGGTAATGCCCGGTACTTGACTACCCTAGACTTGACAAAGGGGTACTGGCAGATTTCCCTTGCAGAAGACGCAAAGGAAAAGACTGCGTTCTCTACACCAGAGGGTCTTTTTCAATATACTGTCCTCCCTTTTGGACTACATGGGGCCCCAGCTACCTTCCAGCACCTCATGGACAAGCTATTACGCCCGCATAACAGTTATGCTGCTGCCTACTTGGACGATGTGGTCATTCATACCCCAGACTGGGAAACCCACCTGGAGAAGGTGGAGGCAGTCCTCGATACCTTCAGGTGAGCTGGCCTTACAGCAAACCCTGCCAAGTGCGCTGTAGGGTTTACAGAGGCCAAATATCTTGGCTACATTGTGGGAAAAGGTCTGGTAAAACCCCAAGTGAACAAGTTAGAGGCCATCCAAAATTGGCCCCGACCAAGTCACAAGAAACAAGTCCGGGCGTTCCTAGGTGTGGTGGGGTATTACCAACGATTTATCCCCCACTTTGCCACAAGAGCAAGCCCCCTGACAGACCTAGTGAAAGCCCATGGACCTGATCTGGTGAGATGGTCTGACGCAGCAGAGGAAGCATTCACAGACCTACGGACTGCCCTCTGCAGTAACCCCGTACTGATAGCCCCAGATTTCACCAGGGAGTTTATCCTGCAGACGGGTGCATCAGAAGTAGGGTTGGGGGCCGTTCTATCACAGATGGTCGGGGAGGAGGAACACCCAATTCTATACCTTAGTTGGAAACTCCTTCCAAGGGAACAAAAATATGCAGTGGTGGAGAGAGAATGCCTCGCTGTAAAATGGGCCATGGAAACATTGCGCTACTACCTGCTCGGGCGCAGATTTGTCCTCGTGACCGACCATGCCCCTCTTCAATGGATGCAGCGGAACAAGGAGAAGAACACAAGGGTGACCAGATGGTTCTTATCCTTCCAACCTTTCCAGTTCCGTGTGCAACACAGAGCAGGGAGCCGTCATGGCAACGCCGATGGCTTGTCACGTGTGCACTGTCTGGCGTCCCAAGCTGCCCAACCCCTTGGCGTTGAGCAGTGGGGAGGGATATGTGACAGACCCAGACCAGTTGGGTACAGGAGTCTGGTGGAGGGCAAATATACTGGTCACTGGATGAGTAGTTTTCTGTTCCCTGAGTGACCAGAGCAGGGGCTGCACTAGAGTAATCAGGAACCTGCTAGAACCAGTTAAGGCAGGCAGGCTAATTAGGACACCTGGAGCCAATTAAGAAGAAGCTGCTAGAATCAATTAAGGCAGGCTAATCAGGGCACCTGGGTTTTAAAAAGGAGCTCACTTCAGTTTGTGGTGCGAGTGTGAGGAGCTGGGAGCAAGAGGCACAAGGAGCTGAGAGTGAGAGGGTGTGCTGCCGGAGGACTGAGGAGCTCAAGCGTTATCAGACACCAGGAGGAAGTGAGCTGTGGTGAGACTAAGGAAGGTGTTTGGAGGAGGCCATGGGGAAGTAGCCCAGGGAGTTGTAGATGTCATGCAGCTGTTACAGGAGGCACTATAGACAGCTGCAGTCCACAGGACCCAGGGCCCTGGGCTGGAACCTGGAGTAGAGGGCGGGCCCGGGTTCCCCCCAGACCTCCCAATTGACCTGGACTGTGGGTTCTTCCAGAGGGGAAGGTCTCTGGGCTGTTCCCCAACCCACATGGTGAATCTCTGAGGCAAGAAAATCCGCCAATAAGCGCAGGACCCACCAAGATAGAAGAGGAACTTTGTCACAAGTGATTAATAAAACTTTGCAAAAGCATCTCATTTAGTATTAAATTCTATGAGTCTGATTTGTTTTTTACATCATCAGGTTTACACCAGTGCGACTGTATCGACTTCAGTGGAGTTATCCTTATTTACATTGTGGTGGTATGGATAGCATCTACTGAAACTCATTGCATTTCTATAGAATCTAATTAGTGTCATCCCTATTCAATTCCACAGGACTTCTCCCTAAGTGGAAGATTGAGTTAGTAACTGCATCTTACTCATTTTCTATGTATGGAGGCAGTGCTCTGCAGAATATCAGGAAAACCTGTTCTGTGTCTCCCTTTTGTCTCAGAAAAGAATAGGTTCTTCACTAGCTGTCTGATAGTCAATCGGGGAAGAGATTTTAATGGGTCATAGAAAATAAAGAATGCCAAGAAAATAAAGAGAGATCAGAGTGCTGGTAGTGTAGAAGTAGAGCATTTCCATCTCTAGGTCACCAGTTTAAATATAGATTCAGCTGATGGTAATGGAGAAACATTACTATGTGATGGTAGCTTGCCTACCGGTATATTTAATAAGTTGGTGATGATTTTAGTGTTGTTTTTAATTGACCGCCATCCATGTAGATGAAACAGCTATTATATATGGCAGCTTTGGCAGAAAGAATGACTCTTGAGTGAGCATGGAAAATGTATTGCCCTCTCATCTTGTGGGAGTTAGAGTTGAGCCAAACTGGTGGGGCAATATGGGGAAGCTTGCAGCGTTGCTGTGCGTGTACTTTTCTAATTCAGGATCTAGTGGTGGATGTCAGTGTCCCAGGGTGGTTAATCTAACATCTTACACAAGTGCTATGCTTTCAAAGTGAGTAGCTGGAGCTGGAAGCAAAAATGGTCCCATCTCCTCTCCCCACCCTCCTATTGCTCTCAAGGTTGGCAAGAATTTGCCCTGACAGTTGTGTGCTCTTTGTTCTCCCTCCATCCGACCACAGGCAGTGCAATTTTGGCCAGCAGTTGCCCTTGGTAAAGAGTGGTAGAAGCTCTTTGTACTCTCCTTCCAAAGGAGGCCCCATGCAACTGTGCAAACACTACTCATAGACTGACCTTTAATGTATTACGAAATCTTCCCCAAAGTCCATTTTTTGTGCCCCAGCCGGAGCCCTCACCCCCTCCTGCACCCCAACCCTCAATTTTGTGAGCATTCATGACCCACCATACAATTTCCATACCCAGATATGGCCCTCGGGCCAAAAAGTTTGCCCACCCCTGAGACAGAGCCTCATCTGGCGCTGACCTCTCTAGAGTGTGCTAATCCAGGACCCTGGATCCAAACATCCTTGATTTTTGGGGAAGATCAGATGAGATCTGGGTCTTTACAGCTAAGACTTATCGCTGCAACCAAGTGATTGGGTTAACTTCTGTGTTTATCAGCTGGCAAAAATGACAGCTAGCAGGTGTGGACTGATGCTAAAATATTCTGTCTTCTAGCAAGAATGGGGCAGGGGAAAAAAGAGAGAGAGACAGGGCATTATCAGGTTTCTGAAGAAGAAAAAATAATGCTTGATAAGTTTCAAAGATGGGTGCTTCACACGTTCCTGGCAGCTAAATCTTGATAATGAGTGCCATTTAAGATGCTTTTGGCAAGGCTTGCTTGCAAGTATTATCACTCTGTATCATCTGCTCAGCACCCTTAAGTATTTCCGAGAACTCTGGAGTACATATCTGAGAGTCTACAAGCATATGTTGATGTGTATATTACTTGCGGTGTTCGGGAAGGGGGGAGGGGAAGGCGGGGGAGGGAGCGGAACAGAGAAGAACTGTGCAGGGAAGAACATAATAGGTTCATATAAGGGCTCCAAACAATTCAGCAGAGTCTGGATTAAAACTAAATAGGGAAAATTGCCAGTTCTCTGGAAACAAAATAACATTTCAAAGAGACAGACTATTTGCTGCTGGGTTACAGCCTGACATGGATAAATTGCAGGCTGTGATAAATTTGCCAAGAATTAACAAGAAGAGAGATGTACTATGTGCACTAGGTATGATTAACTATAGGGTAGGGTGACTAGATAGCAAGTGTGAAAAATTGGGACACTTTTTTCCCTGGGGGACGGGAGGGGTATATAGTGGCATATCATAAGACAAAGCCCCTAATATCAAAGCCCCGATAACAGTGGGACATCTGGTCATCTTACTATAGGGGCAAAGTTGTGCCAATCCTGGTAGCAAACACTACAGCACTGAGAACAGTCTGCTGTGTTGTAAATTAGGGAGTTCATGGGACATGAACCACGATTGAATGTTACTTACAGTAATTTAGTCTCTATACATTAAAAAAGTTAAGGTTTTCCTGCAGGAATGGCACTAAAGCAGGACTGCCTCAGGAAAATTCATGGGTTTCTAGCACTGACAGTTTGTTGTGATACTGATAGGAAAGTCATGCCTAGGTTGGAAGAAAGAATGGCTATGCCCATCTTACATGTGTGAATCTTTAGGAGTGCATTTATTAGAGTGGTTTCGCTGTAACTTGAAGTCTTTAAATCATGATTTGAGGACTTCAGTAACTCAAGCAGAGGTTATGAGTCTATTACTGGAGTGGATGGGTGAGGTTCTGTGGCCTGTCAAATGTAGGAAGTCAGACTAGATGATCATGATGGTGCCTTCTGGCCTTAAAGTCTATGAGCCTATTAGGTATCCATTTTTGACACACAAACAGACCATAACCCTTTTAATTATAATTATTATAATTTACTATGGAATCCTGGAAAATCCCTTGAATAGCCAAAGTAGAGTTATGTGTAACTCTATGCAGTGTTGTTGTCAAGAAAAAAAGCTTCTGCAATAAAGAGATATCCTTTTCCATAAAAATAAGGGCTATGATACTCATTAACTGCATCACAATCGGTATTCCAGCTGGAAAGAATGACTGTAGAAATTTTCCAGGACCCAGAAAGGGATCATATAAGAAAGGGATGCAAGTGGGGAAGAGATCCATTTGCTCATGCAGGAAATCCTAATGATAGCCCACTCTGGAATAAGTTTGTACTGGTCAAAGGGACACAACAAAAGGCAGACATAGTGTTACACCTACATCCACACTAGATAACCTTCATCGGGGCAGAAAGGAGGTGAAACAACTTGCTACATACACTGAGAATGAAGACCATGAGCAATTGCAGCACTTGTCTTAAATATCGTTATAACCAAAGGAGGCAATACTATTGGAAACGGTGCTTTCATATATATGTTGGGGGGTTAGGAATAAAGTTGAATTAATTCTGTTATGAAACAAAACCTTCTATTGTTTAACTGCACATTCAAACCATCCAGACATTATGCATTAAACAAGAATGTCAGTTGCTATAAAAAATTAAATTAAATCCATGTTCTTTGAACAGAATGCCAGCAACTATGCTGATGGACAGCAGAGTAAATCTAGGAAAGGATCAAAGACATTAGAATCAGCCTTGAAGTTCAAACACGGTAGGCTAGCAGTTGCATGTCTCTAAGAAAATGGAAAAGGGGAACAGTGGGGATTAAGATTTGCTAAAATGCTACTCAAAGCATTAGACAGAAATTCAGAGATTTAGTCAAATTTATTTAGCGATTTGACTAGTCTGCAAATTAATTCTGAGGAAAAATTAATGGCTCCAATTGTATTCCAGCCCTCATGCCTTACACAAGATTTCAAAATACATCCAAAGAAATACAACTGTCAATCAGCAAAAAGTGTTTTCATTGACTTTTCCTCTTTCTCTTGCAGTGACCCAAGACAATTCAGTCTATGAATCAAATGGCACAGTTTTTGAAATCAATACAGTTACTTAGGTGGGGCTGTGGGGACAGACTTTCGCTTTACTGCATTGGACAGTGTAACTGCAGGCTGTAACTGAAACAAAAGTAGTATATGTTGTGGGAGAAGACATGTTTACTTTGTTAACTCAGATAACTCAAAATAAAAATTGCCAAACAGAATTTCTTCAATCTTAAATAAATAAATGAAAACAAATTGACCAGAGATGATCTCCCAAACATGCAGTGTTGAGAGAGACCTCGTCTATGCTAGAGAAATTTGTCGTGGTAACAATGAGTGTTTAATCATTCTGTCAGTAAAAATGCACCCATGCTTACATGGAGTTTCAGGGAGGTTGTGGTTGGTGCAAGTTACTCTTCAGCTTTCTAGGGCTAACCACCAACTGAGTACTAATAATTTCAAGCTAAACTGATTTAAGTGTCAATTTAGATGCATCTCATTGACACAAATGATGGCATGTGAACTCTAACAACTGTAATTTGGCAGGTATCCATGCTGACTGAATCCTCAGCTGCCTCCCACACATTATTCCTCTCCCCATTATATGCCCAATATCTCCACTAATGCCCTTCCCGTGTTGCTCACTGGCTGAGATTAGCATAGCAGGTGGAGGTGGAGACTATATAATACTCCTCCTTGGCCAGGCCTTCTCTTCCCCTCTGTCATTCCCCCCACTGGCTGCAATCCCTGCTCTGACAAGCTAGAGGTGAGATCATCAAAGCAAGGCTGTCAACTGGTGATAATGCTGGCCTTCACTGATTGTAGCTGCAACAGGGAGGAATGGAGCTGGCAGCTGTCCTCCTCACAACCTCTCAAGAACCAGCTGCCCACTCTCTGCTGCCCCTCCGCTATATTTGGATTTAGTCTTTAAAACAAAACAAGAGTCAGATCTATTAATTTTGTGCTTTTCTGAAGAAATAAAGATCAAGCCCTCATACAGTATTATCTGTTATTCCATATGGCTATCCTGAGTCATTTTAATAACGCTTTGAGTATGCAGGTGCTATTGTAACCCGTTTAATACTGTTCTTCTAAAATAAGGACCACTATACATTTTCATCTTTCTGTCCTTTAACATTAATAAATGTGGGACATTTTCCAAAGTGTACTATGCCTCACAAGACCTAGCAATGCTGGCTTTGAGGATGGTAATATCTGACTCTTGAGAGGACTCTGTTCTTATTCTTAAACAAAGAAATTAGAAATGTAATATGCCTACTGCAGATGAGTTTGTTTTTATCTACTGGAAGTTTCAATACTAAACTGTGGCTTCTCCTCTCTATAGTACAACTTTACAGCTAGCAGAATGAACTATAAACAAGCTATTTGGAGAATAGTACCCATACGTCTGAGATCCATACATCCAAAGCTGCAAATTTACAATTGTGGAACCAAAAGTACAGCTGTTTTTCTGTAAAAGGTGGCATCTCACATTTCCAAGAGCCGAGATTTAATACACTAAGGCCCTGGCTACTGGTGTGTTGTAGAAGCATCCTCTGCTACAGGAAACCTGCTGGTAGGCATGGCTTCTACAGGGTGGGCCTGTGTAATGGATATTCAGTATCAGAGAAATCATGCCTGCTGCAAACATATGGTGGGAGAGTTTGGGAGATGGAGAGGGTTCCTATTTTATTTTCTCCTTCAATCATACCAGTCCAGAAGATAGCAGGGTTCAAGTCCTATCAGCTTTTCTGGTCATCCACTATATTTGGACCTAGAATGAACAAATTCTCCCAAGTCCTAAACCTGGGATGGACTATTTTAGGTCATCTTTTCTTTCGGGTTTTCCAAAGTCCTCAATAGAAACACTGGATAATAGGTTTTTTTTTGCCCTTTTCAGCATATTACATTGCACAATTAATGGAATTATTGGAGTGTGGACCTAGAATATGAGGCCTGTTCAAAAACTACATGGTAGAAAATAAAATAAAAACAGCCTAAGGTTTATTTGTAAGTATTTCACTCACTATGATTATTCACTACTTATTGTTTGGGCTGGATAGCTACTCATCTAAATCCTATGAGATTGTTATTGTTCCTTGATCAGACAACTGGAATTTATAAACCAGGAAAACACCGAATAGTGCATAGCAAGTAATGAATGTCCTTGTTCACAGGCAAAATAGGGGTATTTGTGTGAATCAGTTACCCAAACCTTCATGAATACAAAAACTTGTTTGTGTGAACACCCATGAATAACTAATGAAAGGGGGCATAAGCACAGTCAAAATCAATAGCTCTGTGGAATGTGAAACAAATGTCTCTGAACCAGTGGTTCTCAACCTATTTATCGTGGTGGGCTGCATAAGCAGCTCTCTGTGTGTTAAGTGGGCTGCATCCACACAATATATGTATGGCAACACTACCTTTATGGCCCTAAGGATGTCACATGGGCTGTAGCTGTGTGCTGATTGGGCCACAAGCAGCCTGTGAACCGTGGCTTGAGAACCACTGCTCTGAACATGGTTTTGGAATATTTCCTCAGCTCTTCTGGAAATATCAGTATTTTACAGAAGAAAAATGTTGCCTACTCCATAAAAAGAGCCCTAAATTTCTGCAGTTCAATCTTTTCACAGCATGGGTATAGTCACAGTATAGTCACAATCCAGTTTACCAAGCTCTTCAGATCTTGTTTGATTTCTGAACACACCTACTCACTTACCTAACTACCCCACTGTAGCTAAAACCTTACCATTTAATATTTAAATCAGTCCACATAGGCCATAGCTAGGGTTGCCAGGTGTCCGGTTTTCGACTGGAACATCCAGTTGAAAAGGGACCCTGGTGGCTCCGGTCAGCACCACTGACCAGGCCATTAAAAGTCTGGTCAGTGGGGCTAAAGCAGGCTACCTACCTGGCTCCACGCGGCTCCCGGAAGCAACGGCATGTCCCTGCCGCTCATAGGCTGAGGCATAGCCAGGGGGCTTTGCACGCTGCCTCCGCCCACAGGCACCGCCCCTGCAACTCCCATTGGCCATGGTTCCCAGCCAATGGGAGCTGCAGAGCCAGTGCTTTGGGTGGGGGCAGCACACACCATGCAGAGCTGTCTGGCCATGCCTCCTGCTAAGAGCCGAGGGACGTGTTATTGCTTCTGGGAGCCTCCTGAGGTAAGCAATGCTCAGAGCCCGCACCCCTCCTCCCCTTCTGTGCCCCTGCCCCAGCCCTGAGCCCCCTCCTGCAGCCAACTCCCTCCCAGAGCCAGCAGCCTGCACCCCCTCCCGCACCCCAACCCCCTGCCCCAGCCCAGAGCCCCCTCCTGCACCTCATCCCCTCATCCTTGGCCCCACCCTCTCCCACACCTTGCCCCAGCCTGGAGCCCCCTCCTGCACCCCAATCCCCTGTCCCAGCCCGGTGAAAATGAACAAGTGAGTGAGGGTGGGGGAGAGTGAGCGACAGAGGGAGGGGGGATGGAATGATAGAGGGCGGGTCCTGATGGGTGGGGTAGGGTTTGGGACAAGGGTGTTCGTTTTTGTGCAATTAGAAAGTTGGAAACCCTAGCCATAGCATCTTGTGATTTTAAATTCTGTAATGCATTTGTGGAACTCTGCTTGTAAAGATCATAATGCTAATTTCAAGACTAAGGCCAAGACTTTCAAAAGTGACTAGTGATATGTATGGCTATTTTATTCAAATATCACTGATTTATATGAGACTAGTCTCATGTCTTCTGAAAACCCATGTATCTCTCTCAGGGTAATTATGCAGAGGAAACCAAGGGGCTATAAATTGCTGATTTGAAGAGCCATCTTTTCCATAGTAATGTTATCCAGGATTTTCAGAAGCATTGGTAACTTTACTGTTTTTCTCCTGGCAGTATTAGTGATAAGGGACACAGCTCCTATGTCTGGTAAATGATTGATACAAACCAGAGTGCTTTATCTAAAACTACTTTTTATTAGGTGTCAGACACATACACACTGTAGCAGTAGATATAGAGCATCTTAAACTTTTATATTTACCAAAGTTAAGATGGTTTTGAGGAATCAGCAGCAAGGCTTCTGGGGAGCTCCTAATTCTGTCTAGCTGCTGGGGAACTTAAGTGTCAGATCCTTGCCCAAAGAAAGCTTTCTCAGACTGCTCCAAAGCACACTTTCTAACTAAACTTTTTATAATTTTCTCCAAACAAAGCACATAAGTCATAATAGCTCCTAATAGGCTAACAATTTCCCTAGCAACAGCCAATTTATTCTCCTTATTAGCAAAGCATTTCCAGTCTTAACAACAATAAAACATATGTGTCAGAGGCATCTAAAAGTAATGCTGTCCAAACATTTCTTCTATTTTCATGGAACCTTAACTCCCTGTCCCAATCTCCCATTCTGATAGCAAAGCTACTAACATGCAGCTTCACGACCTTGCCTCTCAGGACCTAAGGTTTTCCTAGTGTGATGTTTGGGTTTCAGCTGGCAGTGGTTGAACATACAAAATGGCTAACTGCAGTACTGTCAAATTTTGGGGTACATGCTGGAATGTCAAATTTGGGGGTTACAGTAAGAATATACCAGATTATTCAAAAACTTCAGTTCCAGTTGGCAACATCTCTGTGCTCTAGTGATACTCTTTGCACCAAGGATTGATGCATGTGGCGGCTAGTGACTTTGTTAAATTTGCATTAGTTGTATTTTTGGGACACTTACCAAGTAGAGATGCTTCTAGAGTGAGTAGAACTTTAGATGATGTCATTAGTCTCTCAAAAAAATTAGTTCACACTTTCATGTTGTTCCTGCTTCTGGTTGGAAGCACACGTTCCCAGATACCATGAAAGCCTGTTTTGTTTGTAGTTTGGAAGAGGCTAGTATAAGTGGTTTTGGTACTTATCTAAACCAAACAAAGGCCAACCATTTTCAGGTTTGCCCATCACTAGTTTGCATGTTCTTAATAGTGTATGTATCCATGACTGAGTGCATAATGGCTGATGTTTTGCATGTATGGTCTTTGGGCTGCAAGCATTGAGGTTGTAAAGTCATATGGGATACTTTGACTATGAAAGATGTTACATAAAAACCAAATCCTATTAACATGGCTAGTCAACAAAAGGATTACTACTGTCTTTCCCTGCTATTGGAAGGTAAATGTATGTATAGTTAGCATTCTTTGTTAATAGAATAATTGCAGATTTCAAAGTGATGCTACAGCCCCCATTCTTGACAATTCCCAGATAGGACAATGTTGCCATATTGGAGCACTCTGTGTTGGAATCAACAGTTGCTTTCCTTAGTGATTTTTACAAAGGATTTTGGTAAATAACAAAAACTTATTACCCACTTTGTTTCAAATGGAGCAGGTAAATGAAGATTACTTTTGACAAAGCACATGTAATAAATAACTGATGGATAGTTTGGGATTGGTTTTGACTCGACTATGTCATAGTAATTAGGGCTACTCAGAGAAATAATTTAATAAAGCTTATTAGTGGGAATTTGGAAGTTTTATTTGACTAATCTATAAAGTAATATACTTAGACATGTTGATTCTGAGATTCTGCTCTGAGTATTTTGTCTAAGCATCTCTGATTAAATTGTGCAGTAATGGGTTTAATGACAACTACTGAAAGATCTGACCCCAGTAATAACAGGCCAGGCACAGTAAGCAGAGTGGTTATTGGTAAACCTTCTTGGCTCTTATAAAATTAGAGGATGGCTCATTTGTCCTTTATATCACTGGTAGTTACGTAAGAACTAGGTTTTAAAAAGAAGCTTTCTTGTGGAATTTGAATCAGATTTGAATCCAAATCAGGCTTTGGATGAGCTTTAAGAGATTCTTATCTCCCCTTTTTAAGTTAATTCTTAGTGCTTTTGAAATGTGCTATTCTGACACCTGGAAAAGATGAAGCCTTGAACATGTATGTCAGAAATTGATTCCCCCCAAATGCTCCACCAACATGGCCAATTGCTCACATGGAAGGAAAACCCTTAGGGTTGGAAAGACAGCAGTCTCAGAAGATAAGATTGAATAATCACATAGAATAGGCTAATCAGGGTCAGTGTTGTGATGGTCCCATTGATTTTTTTTCAATAGGACCACTTAAGTAAGGGTTTGTGGGATCAGGCTTTTAATCCTTCGGTGCTGGATGTAGGCATTTCCCAAATTATTTTATATAGCTCTGGAGCCGCTGGCTTCAAAGGGTTAATATTTCAATACAGTAAAGTGACCCTTTATCTAAATTAGCTGGCTGAGGTAATGGTGCTGTGCTTGAGTTCAGAAGTGGGTTTGAAATTCTTGATTGCCATGCAGTAGGAGAATGGGTATGCTTTGAATGTGAAGCACGTAGTCTAGCTGCATGACCCCATGACATTTTCTTCACCTCATTCAAAATGGTTTAATTTGATGGTGCCTAAGAGCAAATTTCAACTGGCTTCAATCACTTATCTATCTATATTTGCTTTTAGTAAGCTGCTTAATGTTTATCACACATTACCGTAGCTATTCCTTTTTCTGAGTTGTATTTGGAAATTGTGATATCTCCCATACCACCATATGGTAACTCTGAGTAAATAAAGATTGAGTCAATCAATCGTATGTAACTCCAAAAATTGTACTTAATTGAAAATATAGAAAATAAAATGGTAGAATTAAAAATAAAGTATAAATTAAGTTTTTCCTTCAGGAAAATTGCTCTCAATCCAATCTTTTGAATTATATTAGAAGTACAATGTGGTCCATATGTGCCCTTCATACAGCAAAAAGTGGTCATCTGCAGTGCTCATCATTCACCACCTGTTACCAAACTGGTATCAGAGATGCGACACTTTATTTCCCTTTTTCTAAGTATATAGAGACACTGTGAAATGACAGGTATTGATAGGGTAACCAGTGGTAAATGCTGATTTTTTTTTAATGGTGAGAACAAGGCATTTCTGAAATTCCAATGCCACAGAAACTCAACTTCAGTATTCTTTGATGTCCCTTATATGTCTTGAAAACTTTTGCTCCCAGTAGGGCAAATAATGTACATGGATTTATGGAGCCCAATCCTGAACTCTTTATTCAGGCAGATACTCTTCCCCCTTTGATCTTCCCACTCTGCTCTGCTCCATCCCTCCCTATGCCACTCCCTGCCCTTCAGTGCAGGATCAAGCCTCGGACAGCTGTTCCTTAGGGGTTTCTCCCCCCCGCCAAGTATTTCTAGAGCAACAAATCTTCCATGGTGGGATTTTCAAGGGAACCTAAGTCAGATAGGCTCCCAAATCCCATTGCCATTGAAGGGCAATTGGCTGCCTTAACTCTCTTATCAAATCCCAGCCTTAGTCAAATGCAGAACAAATACCAGACTTCCCGTGGGCCATACTCTGAGGTGATCCTTTGAGATCTAATTTGTCCTGCTGATGTCTAATTAATTCCTTTTGGCTAGCAGCTCAAACCTCACAACACTTAGTGTTACTTAGGGTATGTCTACACTGGAGCTGAAGGTGTAGTTTCCAGCTCAGACAGACATACTGGTGCAAGCTCTGATCAAAAATAGCATGCTGAAAAGGGCTACCTAGGCTTTCAGATGGGATTGTACTTAGGGGCAGCTAGCCCATCCCCCTGCTTGTGTGCTGTGGCTATGCTTCCATTTTTAGTGTGCTAGCTTGATCAAAGCTTGTATGTGTACCCACGCTGGAAATGACATCTCCAGTTCCAGTGTAGACCTCCACTTAGGTTAAAAATAACCTGTGTCCAGTGGGCCAAGGAGAAATTTGACTTTCTTTTAAAAAAATCATTAGATAGAGGCTCTATATGTAGGGAAAATCTGACCCTGATCCAAAGAGTGTCTGTCTTTTACTATCATTTTGTACTGTGCCTAGAATAATTCTGATTGGGGCCTACGGGTGTTACTGTAATAAAAATGAGGATGCTGCTGCTGAAATATTGGAAGTGAAATCATCGTGCTGAAACAGGTTTGTTATGCTTATTTTGGTAAATGTGCATCTTGAAAGAGTTTGGTCTGTGAGTCCAGTAAGTTGAAATTGATGTGCATACGGCCTAGAATATCTTTCTGGAATCACTTCCTCCTGACACTTGTGGCTGCAATGTTTGGACCCCTCACCACAGGAACCAGGGAATGTTCTCCTCCTGCTCCTTTTAAGAGTGTGTGTTTGTGGGGATACCTCTCAAGTGTTTACAGATTTACTCCCCAGGTTGTCTACATTCCATAGAAACTTAGGGTCCCCTACCTGTTATTATAGAACATTTAAGTTGGTAATAATCGTGAAACTGAGGTAACAGAGCTAGTTACACCAAAAAAATGAACCCCACAGGACTTAAATGTTCTGCATGAATTATTTTTCTGTATATGTATAATCTCTGTCATTTTAGGTCTTTGTCACACATTGCCTCCCACATACAACCTGGAGGCAAATGGTGGTAAATTTAGTATTTCTAAAACAAAGGATTGATTTTATTCTGGCCTTCGGTACACTTTGTTTCTGTCAGAATAACTGCAAAATTATGTTGTTGTTTGTTAATATGAAATGGAAAACCCTATGGAAACCTATTAAAGGACTGAGACTTTTTTTTAACCTTTTGGCTTATCTGATCATTCAGAGGTATGGTTAGAAAATGCACAACTTGCAGATGGTCCCTTCATAGAATAAGAAGCTATATTGTGTGTAAGATGGATGATGTAGATGTGGTATATTGCATGGCTTGTTCATGATGTGTGACAGCATACAGCAACTTCAGCTCTGCCTTGCAGCTACGTAATCTCTGTTAAAGGTTAGTGAGAAGTCATATTTTGTGGAGTACAAGTTCATAGATGGAATTCTTCCTAATGCCCTTTATGCTGAAACAACCTGTTTTCCCATGCCTGGTTATAGACAAACTGCAATTGTGAGACCTGCTAATTGCCAAATTACTGTTACCAATGTATCATGGGGTGGCTGGCCCCTTTAAGGGAAGTCAGGGCCCAGCCTACATGTGACAAGCTTCTTTTAGGAGAACAAGCCCATCTCAAGTAATTAAATATAAGTAATTAACTACCTAGATGGCTGCTAATTGGCTAATGAGCACCTAGACTTGATACCAAAGCTCAGTTGGAGGGGGCTGCTCCTAGAGCTCCTTGCCGGCTGGCATTGGGGTGTTCCTTGAGTGACAATGTCTGTCTCATGTTCCTGTTGAACTTTTCATTAATAAATCAGACTCTTGGGCAGGCAAGCACTGGAAGTGCTGTAGAGGCAGCTCACCCAGTCCCCAAGGGAGTCCTGGTTGTTTTCTGCCACTGATACCCATAATAGTTGATGTTATCAGTTATGCCCCCCCACCTTTCCACACACCTCTCACATTTCAATGTATGTTAAATGTTTTTTAATGGTAGTTGGAAGCTCCTTACTCATGATATACCACTTCTGAAGATTACACTTTGTACACCTACATCAATACAAACAGAAGGACCACTAACTATCCCTCATAGAATAGTGCCTGGCTTTGACAGCCCAATGCTGCATAGTCTCCAAAATTATTTTTAGTTTAACACACTTCTGTGTTACACAGATACCCTTAAAAACTTTCCAGTTTTCCCATAGCTAAACCATAGACAACGTTACTCCAGGTACTTGAATACTATGGTATAGGAAGGACTAAACAAAAGCCTAGATAGCTTTGAAGACTCCCTGTGCTTTGTTATAATATCCTGAAAATACAGATAATTTAATACCTATGGCAATTGACAAGTTTCCAGGGGTGACTGCTGTGGATGACAAAACTCATAAAAACTCATCTCCTTAAAAAGAAGGGGGGGGGGATGGGTGTGGGGAAGATATATATTTCCCCTAGTGGGTAAGGAATGAATCTAGCACTGAGTTCTGGTCCCTGCTCTGCCAATGACATTCTGTGTCACCTTGGGAGATTGAAACTTTCATTGCCTCAGTTTCCCTATCTGTCAAATGGTTGCAACAATAACACTCACTTCAAGTGTGAGATTTAATGTTTAAGTATTTCAGGATGCTCATTTAAAAAAATACTATCCACAGAGCTTGCACTTACATTTTTCCATTTTGCCATGGTGAGTGAAGTTACCTAGTTGTGTGTGTTTTTCCCCTAGGTAGAGAGAATGTCGATCTGGTAATAGTGAGGTAATGTTTGGAGCTGAAACTCCTGAAATAGTTAAAATGAGATTCTCCTCAAAGCTGGGGCCTACTTGCACTGCTTTAGTAGTACAAAGGGCTTATAGAGCAGCCCTAAATGGGCAGGTGAGGGTTTCCCCAGTGAGGGGGAATCTCTTCCCAGCTGGCACATCTGGCCCTACACTACCTTGTACCAGATGATACTGCAATATTACCATTCCTCCTCTTTTCCCTCTATCCCCCATCCAGATGTAGGCTTGTGCCATGGCTGTGTCTGGAGCACACTGCATTCCAGTAATCCCCAGCCAGTGTAACAGCCTCAGGATTGAGGAAGCACAAAGCTGCATACAGCCACCTTTGCCTCTCATCCCTCAGGTGTGGGGAGCAGAGAACTGACACAATCGAGGATCTAGGTTGTTAACTCTTAGCTTCACGAGGAGAAGAAAAATAATGTGTAGTAAAACTGTTATGTAGTGCTGCTGGGTGCCAATGGACAGCTGCTGTGTTCCACCCCAGAAGTGGTCACTACTCTGAGTGAAATAATTCCTATTATGCTGTATTTAGTAGGAGGCCAGCTGCTGTATTCTTTTACCAGTTAACGTATAGTATAGAGAGCTAGGTGAAATTTTTTGGCTGAAACTCTTTTCCAGTGAAAATTGCAGATTCGGGTCGGCTGAAACATTTTGTGAATTTGTGGTGATTTTCAGTACAGTATTTTGATCAAAAACAAAAAAGAAATAAATGTCAGAAATGTCTAAAAAACATTTTGACATTATCAAAACGTTTCCTTTTGTGGGGGCTAGTTTCAGCGGGGGGTTTAGGCACCATTCACAAAAACGAGGAGGAGGTGAAAATATTTTCAATATTTTTTTCTAGCTTTTTCTAATAACTTGAAAAAATATTTGATCACCTTTGTTTGGATTCTGGGCATTGAGGAATTTCAGCAAAGTTTGGAGGTGATGGTGCTGATATTTTAAAGAAATTTAACTGAGCTTTTCCCCAACTAATAATCACAGACCCTTGTGGAATTCACTCTTTCCTCTTATATTTTTTACTACTCTTCTGGTTTTGTTTCAGTAAGTTTTCCACAAAGCTAAATTTGATGGAACTACAAAAAATCAAGATGTTAAAATCAGGGTTTTTCAAAACTATGTAGGTTACTGACAGCAAACATATTTATCTATAATGATTATGTGGAATTTGGTCAATTCTGTGTTTTGAGGAATGGTTGAGAAAAGCAGAGTTACCTTTCCCTGTTGTGAGAAAATCTTAGAAGACGGTAAACAACAGGATGTCAGCAGTTCTTTAAACTCCAGTTACTAACACTACGTCCCCTTTGCTGCCCCTCTGTGGTCTAGATCAGGATAAAAGATTCTCTTCTTGGGAGACTGAAAGCTGTCCAATTACTACTCAGAATTCCACTGGAGGGCAGCCTTTTCCCAAGCAACTCTGCAGAGCAGAGGAGGGAATCATTACAGAAAAATCAGTTACAAAAACAACTAAAGGAGAAAGAAGTAACCATGGTGGTAGCTGCCACTCGGAAGACTGGACAGAATCCTTGAGAGTAACTTGAGCATAACATCTGAAAATTCTCCCAACAGCACTCGCCTCCTTTTTAAGCATCCGGTTGATAGGCTATGAAACGTGAAATAGAGAATTCAATGGGATGGGCTGAAAATACAAACAGTTTTTGAAAGTTTTTCTGATTAGGGGAGCTATTCTGAATTTGGAATATGGGCTGATTCAAGTTTTTGAGAAGGTGAAGAGAGTTCCTGGTTGGTTCCATACTTCCATTTCTTTGCCATAAAAGCTGAACCACACAAACTTTAAGCATATGAAATGTTCTTAGAACACAGTTGGTAGATGGTGTCTCTATGGTGAGCGGCTGACTTAACAGCCCTTGTTCTATGTGTGTACGAATTGTGTACAGCACAATGGAATCTCTAGTTGATGCTGGTTGTTGGCAGCTGCTTCTCAAATTGAATTGTTTATTTCCAGACCCTAGGTGTGTGCCAAGCATTTGGTTGCAGAGTTTCCTATGGTTTTTGGGAGGCTCCTACTCTTTCAGTGGCCTTCCCAGAATATACCTATCAGCCTCCTTACCTGGTAGTTTGCTGTGACGCTTTTATGCGCACAGTTTGAAAGACAGAGACCAAACCCTGCTCTTGAGACAAGCACCCCTGATTCAAACCACAGCAGCTGCCAAACCCATTTCAGCCTTCCTTCTTCCTAGTGACGAGCACTCAGATTCCTTCTTTCCTGCTGTGGCAGTGACTCCTGATTCCTCCTGACAACAAGCACTTCCAGTTCATTCAACTTCCAACACCCCCGCCCCAAATAGGCTGCACAGGTTACCAAAGCGTACCTAGAAGCCTCTATGTGTGGCCTATGTAAAATGAATTTTTGGTATCAGTCCAGTTCCTTGTGGATCAGAGGCCACATTACCAAACTGGAAGCACAAGTGGTATAAGCATCTTGTTTGTGGTTGCATCAGAAAGGGGCAAGGACTTGAACAGGCATGGAAATTAGAAGGGGTCCTAGTAGAAAACAGGTTGAGGTGCATATGCAGGAAGGTGATCAAGAAAAAAGCCTGGGAATAAACTAGTCCAATGATATCCACAGATCAAGAAAGAGAATGAGGAAATCTAGACAGAAAGAGTGTAGTGAAGGGTGAACCAAATAGATATGTGGTAAATTCAATAGTGTGTAATGTTGTACAGAATTTCATGCTAGAAGGTTGTGTGGCCAATACTCTATGCACATACATAGGTGATTGTGTTTATATGGGTATTTATATATAATCTCTCAAACTATGGGCTAGATTATGACGGTGGGTATGTCTACACTACAGTCATGGGGTGTGCGTGCAGCTTGTGTAGACAACCCAAATTAGCTTCAATCTAGCTAGTTCAGGTACTGGAGCTGTGAAGACGCAGCAGTGCTCACTAGGTAATTGCTTGGGTGGCTAGTCCATGCTGAAGTGCCCACTGTTGCAGCTGCTCCGGTACCTGAGCAAGCTAGATTAGAGCTAGTTTTGGTATGTCCTAGACAAGCGGCAATCGGATCTGTGATTGCGGTGTAGACATACCTGTAGACCACCGCTCTGAGCAGGAGACAAGGTGCACATCACTCTAACCCACCAAAGCAGTGTGCCTCAGAGATTCAATTCCTGCCTTTCTTGTCTACTTAGGAAATTGTAATTAGAACTGGGTGAAATTTTTTGGACAAAATGTGTTTCAGATTCAGAGACACTGGAATATTTTACACATTTGTGTTGGTTTCACTGAATTGTTTTGGTCAAAAAGAAATTGAATATATTTAAATTTTTTTAGAATTTTTGTTTGGGTCAACATTTTTCTAAATGAAACTTTTGATATTTCGGTTTGAAAGAACCTTGGTTTCAAAAATTGCTTTTCTAAACAAACAAAAAATTAACCAAAAACATTTTAAAATGGTCAAAACTGAAACAAAATGTTTCAGTTTTGTCAAAGTGAAATGTTTCATTTGGCCTCCCCCCCCACCCAATTTTTCAATTTGCTGGAGATTTTGGAACATTCCACATTGTTTGACCAGAAACCATTTATTTTTTAATTTAATGAATCGCCAGTGAACTGAAAAATCTGTTGTTTGCACTGCTGTCGTTATAATTTGCTGTTGGTATAGATCTGCAGCAATGCCAATACTCGTATTGCATCAGCTCAGCTCTTCTGGCCATCGTGTGTGTGTGTGTGTGTGTGTGTGTACAGCAGTGGGTTTGGCTGATCTGGGGAATAATATATAGACACATGTAGTCCCCTTACCATGCATGTCCAGACCCAAGATAGCTTGTGCATGGGTGTAAGTGAGGTTCTTCTTTTCCCTTCCCTTTGCAGAAATGTAGCCCAGGTCACATTCTAGCCCTATGTAAAATGCATTCTATTTGTGTCTTTATTATACATCAATACTCCTTTTTAATGGTTTGAAAATATTCAGTCATAAACTACGTGGCTTCCATTTGTGAAACATTTATCTAATGTGATTTAGATGAATCATATTGCACTGTTGTTCATGGAAAAACCAGAAAGGTTTTCTAGGAGAAATGCTTCCTCTTCCCCTGTCAGCTGCCACAGAGTGATTTATTACCTTTGTTGTGAATGGATCCTTACACTTTAACTGTATTTTAGCTTTGCCTAACCCACTGTCAGATGTCACCAGCTTCCACAGCTGGTGTGCCTCTCCACCAAATACACCACCTCAAATATATTCTGCTCCTTCATACTGAATACATTTCTTAAGTTTTATGATAGTTTTGGGGGTATTGTCTCTCTGTCCCCAGACTACCTTATCCTGTCGCAGAGATTATGAACAATAGTAAACATTAATATTAAAGATAACAATATTACAGGTCAGAGGCTGCTCCTACCTTCTCCATTGCTTCTCTGAAATGTAGTCGTTACACTGATTCGATTTCTCTTTCCAAAAGGTGTCAAATGCTTTTCTAAAAGTTATCCTCATACAGCCCTTATCTGGGAAACTACTGAATCTCAAAAGCTGAGTGTTAGTTTAGCTTAAGCTAAACAGAATTAAGGCCACTTTAATACTCAAGGAGAATATCCACGCAGGGGCTTAATTCAGTTTAACCAATCCTCTTTAAATTCACACCTTTAATTAATTTGGATTAATTTTCCTGAGTGTTCCCATGTAAACAAACCCTCAGCGGGAACTGAAATACTTAAGACACATCTGTCAATAAGAATGTGTGTCTCACTGTCATCAAGATGAAAAGAGAAATGGCTAATGGAACCCAATGTAATGGGGTGCCAGTGTGATACATATAATATAGCATGGCTTTAAAAGAAAGGATGTTGACAATACATTCTTAAAGTTAAAAACGAATTCTGATTTGGTCTTCGAGAGAAATGTCACTGTAGAAAAGAAATGCTCTTAAATGATGTGTGTGTTCTGTTGTTGATATTTTTGTTCAAGAATTGGATGACACTGTCAGTGGCTCTACATTCTTTAAATACTGCTGGTCAAATTAAGTGTCTTTCATATGAGTGCTTACTGTGTCATGGTGGGTTGTGGTATGGCAGAAACAGACTTGCTTTCTTAGCGAGGGGTGGGTAAAATAATTGATTTCTAAAGCCAGAGAAGTGAAACTGATCTATCTTAAATCTGAAGGCAGCCCATACCCTTGGCAGTTGTACCCTCTTAGGATGCTGGTGAGCTATGGTAGTGGAACAAATTAATTTACGTTTTGCCCATGCCATTTATTAAAGATTGTTTTGTGGTGAAAATAAAATACTGAAGGAATTGTAACTGTAAAAATATCTGCTGCAGTCTAGGCATTGAAGGACTGGGCAGGGGTTAAAAGAGAGAAAAAAACGGTTGTTGTGGTCCTGTTTTTAGCAAAATTACTGATGAACTCTTTAATGGAGAAAAACAAAAGACTAAAACACTGCCAATTTTTTTTTAAAAAGCCTGTAATGTGCTTCCCATATATAAATAGGTAATTACAGGTCTGTCGCATCTTATGCACATTTAACATGCGCGATTTCAGCTTTACGCGGTCGGCAAAAACAAACAAAAAAAAACAACAAAAAAGAGAAAAATAACAATTTTAATACTGTACTTGTAGTGCGGGCAAGTCCACCTGCCATTCAACTCAATGTAATTTTGACTATACACGGTTTTTGCTTTACGCGCTAACCGTGGAACGGAACCCCCATGTAAGATGAGACTCGCCTGTATCCAAGCTACACACATGCTTGCAAACCAAGTGTGTGCAAACAGGTACTTGAGTGTACAAATTCCCTTCTCCTTCTTTTTTGTGTGCACTTAGCCATGTATCTCAGGCCATGCAGCTCCCTCATGAAAAATGGGTATGTCAGTGTGATGCACTGGTGGTTAATGTGAACGAAAACCAATTTCAAAACCTCAAAAGTTGCCGTAAACAGAATTGTCGTCCCTCAGACAGCTCGTGTTTCTAGCTTTCATCTTTGTGGAGAAAAGCTGAAAATGTGTACCCTGAACACTCCAGCACCAGAAGACAAAGAAAAAGAATTCCCAGTCTCATGATTGTTATGACAATCTCATGATTTTACGGGGCATGACTCATGACTTTTGGAGAAGCAGTTTGACAATACTGGGACAGGAAGGAGCCTCTCTTGTGGCATCCCAGCCCCCTGCAGTCCAGACAGCTTGTGCTCTTTCAGCCTGCTTGGGGTGTTGGGGAGGCTTCTCATTTTCCAGAGATAGGGATCTTCCCTGCCCTCTCCCCACACCATGGCCACCTGGTCCTCAGCCTCAAAGTCAGGTGGCTTCTGGAGGCACTGTGAGAGCACACTGCATAAACAGCACCTTCTGCTCCCTCTCTTGCTGCGGTTCTACTAACTAATGCTCTGTGCACTCAGTCCACTCTTTTCTGTCCCTTTGAAAGCCTAGAATTTACCAGGGAACATAAGGACTATGGTTGTAACTGCCCTCTGCTCTTGGATGCAAGGGAGGAGAGTTCCTTTTGCCCCTCCACCACTAGTGCCCCAACACAGCTCTTGGCACAATCTGGGCCTGAGATTAAATTAATAATCACACCTGTGGTAACAAACAGCTCTTCCTTTATTCCTTTCGTTTGTCTACCATTTCTAGGTTTGCTGATACTGTAACATCGCTCTCCTCTATAGCCAGCCAGCTCCACTGTCCTGCCACCTTTGTTGTCCATTTGGGAGGCTAGAACCCATCAGGAGTGCTCCTTTGTACTCAAGGGGATGCAGCAGCCAGTCTCTGCACAGAGAGTACAAATCTGGGATTCTCCTTGGACCTATCCTGCTTGTGCAATAGTGCAGAGGGCAGCCACATTGAGGTTGAAGATAACATGATATTGGTGAAATTTTTAAGCTTGTTTAAATTCATAAACCTGCGGTATGTGGCAATGACCCATGACAGATACATTTTTCCCCCCAATGATCTCTTTAAAAGCACAACACTTAATCTTTATTTTAAAGCTGGCAGGGGTTGGCTGGGGTTGGAGAGAGGGATAGCAGTAGTGTGGGCCTTAGCCCCAAAAGTGTGGTTTGTTTTCTTTAACTATTGCATTTGCCACTGAATCTGCTGCCCTTTTTTCTAAGGCGAAGTTACATTTGCAGTCATGGTTTGTTCAGGGCCAGGATTAGTGGGTTATTGAAATTTGCACACCCTATAGGAGCATGGCCATATTGTTATGAGTTTTATTACGATGAAGTATGATATATCATTTCATTAAATTGCACGTGTTATGGTTATTTGCGGTTGCTCCCCAGACCTCTATATAGAGTTTTATCATTCTCAACTGGCAATAAAAATTATAAAATAAAATTAAATAATGTCTGGATAAATGCAAAGGGTCATGGGATTCTGTATTCTGACTGCAACAATACATTTATATTCTTTTTTGGGGTGTGAGGAGAGAGCAGTTTCTTCACTGCATTTTAATTAACTGTATTTCATTGCATGCTAGTAAAGGTAATAACCATAACATTAGCACAACTGCCACACTATCAAATGCTTGTTACAATCTAATATTCTCTAATAATATGACTCCACAATGGAGGCACACACAACAAAGAGCAGCCTGTTTTATTAATTTACCAGGTCTCTGATTTTTGAAAGACCAGTATGTATTTCTGAGAGACTGATTAAAATAGAAAGAAATGTACATGGTGGAGAATAATATTTTTACTGGTGTCGGAGTCATTTAACAAAAGTGTTCCTTCAGGAAAACAAAATCAAGATGCTAATGTTAGACCTCATTTATTGCCAGCATATTCAGTGACATTTCATAATGTACATCTGTCAGCCAGAGATATAAATGAATGAGGTGAACCATGCAATTTACCCTCAGGAAGTTCCATTAGAGCCCCCAAAGTATAATATTTATGAGGTCAGAATCAATTAATCAGATAGCTGTGTTTGCTTTTCAGCTCAGCATGCAAACTGTTGCATTGGGAAAGTCTTTCCTATTTGGTAGAAGAATCCGTTTGCATATAATATATGAAGGTTGTTTTGTAAATCAATTACTATTGTAACTCAGGTCATATAAAGTATTAATTCAAAGCACAAGTGAAAAAAATGCAGAACGAGTTCTTGTCAGACCAAATGTCTGAATAGGAGTCTTAAATATTCTGTTAGTTGCAGGAATTTAACCTCTCACAAATCCACTGAGAATGTGAACAGTGAATGAGAAACAAGTGTGTGTGTGCACCATTTACCCCTAAGTATAGTAATTCCAGCAAATAGAGTATCTTCCAGGGAAGGGAATGGTTCAGGCTGTATAAAACAATAACCCTTTCCTAAGCGTATGTAGAGCCCAAGCTTGTGAAGTGCTGAGCATCCTACATTCAAATTGAAGGCAATCAATCAGTTTAATCTATCTAGATTTTTATAATGGCATGTTACCTGTCAGGGGAACTCAGGATGATCAAAAGCTCTTGATTTCTAAGAAATGGAGGAAATATTTCCCAAAGAGATTAAAAAACAAAACAAAACAAACAAACAAAAAAAAACACCTTAGTTTGTTAATATACTTCTCAAAATGGCATTAACCAAATGTACGTGTGGGGCAATTTCACTAACTCCAGTCAAATGGCATAAGGGATGAATATGGATCAATATTGTGATTTTATGTGACGAGAATTTCTTTTTCTTTTCTTTTTTGTAGTAAATGGATAAAATTTTATTCTGCTAAAAGGGTGCAACTGATGTCAATGTATTTGTGCTGGCATAGCTGACAGCAAAATGTCTCCCACTATATCTAGAAAAAATATTTTTCTGCTCTACTTAATTTGGATGTAAGGTTTTCTGATTAGGCCATTGAAAAGGAGCAGAGAGTTAATTAGGATTTTTGTATGTTTAAAATTTATTGACCTCTTTTTAAATTTAAACTTTCCTTTAAAATATTTCTGATGGGGAAGAAGTACACATGGAAAGTTGTTAATGGAACTAGTCCCATAATGAGATTATAGTCTCTGATCAATGCCTCCACCTTAGTCCTTTGATTAAGACCAAGTGTAGTAGTATCTCCTACATATCTGATATGTTCTGTATGGGTAACTCTCTTCTACCCTTGCAAGGAGATGAATATGATATACAGGGATCCATTTCATATTATGCTTCTTTTTTATCTTGACTTACAGTGGTGAAGACTAGAACTTTGTCAACATATTTTTCATTAGGGTTGGGCAAACAATTCATAGGAAAAAATGTATCAAATAATTTATCTTTATTAATGAATAATGTATAGAAACTGATTTCTGTGAATTTATTCTTTGTTCATAATTGTTCATACTCATCAAGTATGGACTATAAGGTGGATAGAAGGCCGGCTAAATTGTTGGGCTCAGTGGGTAGTGATCAACAGCTCGATGTCTAGTTGGCAGCTGGTATCAAATGGAATGCCCCAGTGGTCGGTCCTGGGCTGGTTTTGTTCAACATCTTTATTAATGATCTGAATGATGGGATGAATTGCACCCTCAGCAAGTTCGCAGATGACACTAAGCTGGGGGGAGAGGTAGATTTGCTGGAAGGTGGGTATAGGGTCCAGAGTGACCTAGACAAATTGGAGGATTGGGCCAAAAGAAATCTAATGAGGTTCAACAAGGACAAGTGCAGAGTCCTGCACTTAGGAAGGAAGACTCCCATGCATCGCCACAGGCTGGGGACCAACTGGCGAAGCAGCAGTTCTGCAGAAAAGGACCTGGGGACTACAGTGGATGAGAAGCTGGATATGAGTCAGCAATGTGCCCTTGTTGCCAAGAAGGCCAACGGCATATTGGGCTGTATTAGTAGGAGCATTGCCAGCAGATCGAGGTGAGCACTGGTGAGGCCACACCTGAAGTACTGCGTCCAGTTTTGGTCCCCCCACTACAGAAGGGATGTGAACAAATTGGAGAGATAGCAGCGCAGGACAACAAAAGTGATTAGGGGGCTGGGGCACATGACTTATGAGGAGAGGCTGAGGGAATTGGGGTTATTTAGAAGAGAAGAGTGAGGGTGGATTTGATAGCAGCCTTCAACTACCTGAAGGGGGGTTCCAAAGAGGATGGAGCTAGGCTGTTCTCAGTGGTGGCAGATGACAGAACAAGAAGCAATGGTCAAGTTGCAGTGGGGGAGGTCTAGGTTGGATATTACGAAACACTATTTCACTAGGAGGATGGGATAGGTTGCCTAGGGAGGTGGTGGAATCTCCATCCTTAGAGGTTTTTAAGGCCTGGCTTGACAAAGCCCTGGCTGGGATGATTTAGTTGGCGTTGGTCCTGCTTTGAGCAGGGGATTGGAATAGATGACTTCCTGAGGTCTCTTCCAACCCTACTATTCTATAATTCTATGATTCACATGGACATGTTTCAGTCTGTCAGTTGCTTCCAATCTATTCACTTCAACACTGACTACTTAGAATTACTCATGGTGTGTGTGGTGTGGCTAGTACGTCAAGGGGGTGGGAGGTAACATAGCCTCTCTACATCCAAGTCTGTGTTCTAAACCCCTCTGTAGTTAGCACAGTGTGGCCCAAGGGCCAGAATCCATCTACTTCCCCTTCCCTAGTGAGATAATGCGGCCTAGCAGCCGGAGTCCATACAAGGCGCCCCTAGGGCAGCACGGCCCAATGGCCAGAGTCCATACAATTGTCCTAGGGGTCAGGGCTATGTGGCCTAATGGTCAGAGTCAAATAAGTAGGCTGATACCTAGGGGTGGGTGGTGGCAGAGGTGGTGGCAGCCCCTCCTTCTCCGCTGAGTCCCGACCCAGGGCCCTGTCAGTGGTGAGTGTGGTCACCACCCAGTCAGCAGGGATCCTTCCACAACACGCTGACCTTCTTCAGGTGCGAGGTACCACTCACTCTACTCCTCTGAGCCACTTCCTACCATGTGTCCTTGGGCAGGGCTTGTTCGCTGTCGGGGTCTCTAAGCTCCTTGGCGCAGGTAACTTGTTGGGAATCCGACTCCTGTGGGCAACCGGTCTCTGGTCTGGGCCTCAGACTCTCTGGTTTTTGCAGTCAGGGGCTGAAGGGGCTCCCAGGCTGGAGCCTCCACTAAGTGTCCTTCTTCCCCGGCGGTCAGCCCTGACTGAGCAGCTCCACAAGCTTTTATACCTGACTTCCAGGTAGACCATGCCCGGCAGAACCTCAGGGGTGGAGGTTCTTCTGCTAGGAGGGAAGAATTAACCCCCGCCGTACCAGTGTGGGGCTGATCCGCCCCATCAGTGTGTCATTGGCCAAAGGGTGAATGCTTCTAGCACAAGAGTGAGTACCCTTTTTTGCATGTGAATGAGTATTTGTATGGGCACCCATTCCCCAGCATTAAAGTGAACAAAAACTCATGCACAATAAGATAGAAAACAGAACAAAAAGGAGTGCAAAACTGGCTGAAATCATGAGATTATGGATTCATGAAAATGTTTCTGAATTATTTTCCCAGATCTTTTCACTAAATAGTTTGACAATCGCTTTGAAAAACACCTGCACAGAGGCCCGAGTGAGAATGTGATTGATTTGGGGCATCTTGTGATATGATCAGCAAGCAGGAGGCAAAAAGTATGGGATCAGCGTAGCATGATGGAATGAGTACAAATTCAGCTTAATAGCTTTTCAGTGAGTTCTCCAAAGTAACCCTACATCATTTCCATTATGGAGGATAGCAAAATGTACTGGATCATTGATGACTTAAGAAAACAGGTGGGGAAATGGAGATTGTGCATGTCCCATGGATGCGCAAAATAAGAGTGCTTACAGCTGTTAAAAGAATGAAGGAAATGAGATGGCTACGGCAGGGAATTTATATCTATTGTAACATACAGAAGCTTTTGTATAGGGGTATGTCTACACTACGAGAGTAGTTCGATTTTACTTAAATCGAATTAGTGGAACCGATATTACAAAATCGAACGTGTGTATCCACACTAAGAACAGTAATTCGACTTTGTGAGTCCACACTAACGGGCCAAGCATCGACATTGGAAGCGGTGCACTGTGGGCAGCTATCCCACAGTTCCTGCAGTCCCCGCTGCCCATTGGAATTCTGGGTTGAGCCCCTAATGCCTGCTGGGGAAAAAAATGTGTCGAGGGTGGTTTTGGGTAACTGTCATCATTCAACCGTCACTCCCGCCTTCCCTTCCTGAAAGCGCTGGCGGGCAATCAGTTAGCGCACTTTTCTTGTGAGTGACAGCGCGGACGCCACAGCACTGCGAGCATGGAGCCTGCTGCGACCATCGCCGCAGTTATGGCCGTTGTCAACACCTCGCACCTTATCATCCACCTTTTTCAGAGGCAGATGCTGAGAAATCAGGCGAGGAGGCTACGGCAGCGCGGTGAGGACATTAAGTCTGAGAGCGGCACAAACCTCTCGCAAAGCATGGGACCCCGCGCTGTGGACATCATGGTGGCAATGGGTCATGTTGATGCTGTGGAATGGCGATTCTGGGTCCGGGAAACAAGCACAGACTGGTGGAACCGCATAGTGCTGCAGGTCTGGGATGAATCACAGTGGCTGCGAAACTTTCGCATGCGTAAGGGAACTTTCCTGGAACTTTGTGAGTTGCTGTCCCCTGCCCTGAAGCGCAAGGACACCCGGATGCGAGCAGCCCTGACTGTCCAGAAGCGAGTGGCCATAGCCCTCTGGAAGCTTGCAACAATAGGAACAAAGAAAGGAAGATTTGATCACAAGACACTGTTAAAAACAAGAAACCAGGAAACTAGGATGATCCCATTCTATTTGAGAGGAAATATTTTCTATCAATGTGCAGAAGAATCATACCAAAAATTGCAAAAGGAAGTCAGAGTGGCATTCCAAATCAATTTTTCAGCACCAAGAGGGGAAAGCGAACTAGAAGAGTTTGAGGAGTTGGGCAAGCAGAAAGCCACAGTATTACTTTCAAAGGATCACACTTTTTGACCATCAGGGGCATGAGAGAGTGTAAACAATCACAGAAAAGGAGGATCTGAAGATTGAAGAGTGGATAAGAAATAATGGGAAGATGAAAGCGGAGCCAGAAAGCTGATTAAGAGCAATCAAGAAAACCAATCATGTCAGGGAATGCATGGAATGAAGGATGGTAAATAAGAGAAAAAATCACATTGTTTTTTACTAAGCTAAGTGATAGGAATGGAAAGAATCTCATATCTAAGGTAATATGTAGGGAGAACTAGGGTGAATAAAGAAAGAGATGGGAAGAATACTTCTGTTATCTCTTGAATAAAGAAGATCCCAAGGTAAAATATAAGGCTGAAAGGTCTGCTGTATTTATTTTGTAAGAAAGAGAATCCATTTGAGAGATTAAAAATTGAAGGCACTAGTACAGCATGGGAAAACATTAGCTCAACTCTGTTACCATAGATGATGATCTGGGTGTAATAGCAGATGAAAAATGAAAAAGAATATATACATTTTGATGTCATCCCTGAGACTTCTCCCAATACAATATCATCAGCTTATATATGAAAAGAGGTATATATAAATTCTGTAGGTTAAATAATATCCCTCTATTTACAGCAGTGATACAGACAATATTGGATAATTTCATTTAGTTTTAGACACTGTAAGAGACAAATTAGAGTTCAGAAAAAGACAGTTAAAATAATAATAAATTGGGGAAACCAGATCTGCGAGGAATTGGGCTAAGAGAACACTGTACATAGTTTGCAGAAAAGATGGCCATTTGTGTGCAGAGGGATTTTTGGCAGGGCAGAGTACGATGCCAGTACTTGGATATATTGCAAGAAGCAAGTGGTAAAATTTATCCTTAAAGAAGAAAAGACAAAATAAATAAATAAAATAATGGGGAAAATGCTATAACCAAATGATCAACGAGACATCGATGGGAATCCTTTTCATAGAGCTTCATTCTCTATGAATTTTCACCCCCTCCTGTTTTGTTTTGAGTACCAACTTCCAATTAACTCAAAATCTCAATGGGAAGTTCAATCATAACCGCTGATTTTTCCCTTGCTTTTGTCAAACCACATGAAATTGTTAATCTAAAGATTTTTTGATAGATAGGCATGCTTGTTTGAAATTGGTCCCCCATTTGCTTGAAATGTCTGTGAATCTCTGTGAGGACTTCAGTGGTTCATGTGGTTTGGGGTTTTGTGGCAAACATTTTGCACAGATCTGCTTAAGTATCAACCTTTTGGAGACTATCGATTTTCTTAAGTGGTCACGTGTTTGAGAAATAGCACCATTCTTCCAACTGAGGCAACTCAGAAGTACTGTCTGGAACTGTCTTGCTTCTGATGAAGTGGGCATTCACCCACGAAAGCTTATGCTCCAATACTTCTGTTAGTCTTAAAGGTGCCACAGGACCCTCTGTTGCTGTCTGGAACTATTCTTGATATTCATGCTTACCTTTTTGAAAGGCCACAGAGAACGTAAATAAAGTAGGATGCTTTTGTTTTAATGGGAATTGTTGGCACAGATGAAGGAAGAAAATAAAATAAGGACTGCATCCCTTGGAAACATATCCATGGGGAATCCCTCTGAACACTTGTTAAGGATGAAGCTGAAAGCCAGAAGAATAAAGTTAGGGGTTTCTAGTTGCACAAAATTGAACACCCTTGCCATGCGGCCCTGCCTCTTCCCTGCCTTTTCTCTGAGGCCCCGCCCCTGCTCACGCCATCCCTCCGCCCTCTCCGACTCGCTCATTTTCACCGTGCTGGGGCAGGGGTTTGGGGCACGGGAGAGGGTGTGAGGGCTCCGAGTGGAGCTGCGGGCTCTGCAGTGGGGCCAGGGATGAGAGGTTTGGAGTGCAGGAGGGGGCTCCGGGCTGAGGCAGGGGGTTGGGGTGTGGGAGGGGATACAGGCTCTTAGGCTGGGGGTGTGTGGGCTCTGGGGAGGGGCCAGAAATGAGGGGTTCAGAGTGTGGGAGGGGGCACCAGGCTGGGGCGGGGGTTGGGGTGAAGGCTCCAGCTGGGAGTGCAGGCTCTGGTGTGGGGCCAGGGATGATTGGTTTGGGGCCCAGGAGGGTTAGGGCAGGGGGTTGGGATGTGGAAGGGGGTGCGAAGCGTGGGCTCCAGGAGGGAATTTAGGGGCGGGAGGGGCTCAGGGCTGAGGCAGGAGGTTGGGGCATGGGAGGGGTGAGGGGTACGGGCTCCGGGCGGTACTTACCTTGGGCGGCTCCCCGGAAGCGGCGACAAGTCCCTCGACTCCTAGGCCTCCATCTGCAGGCATCACCCCTGCAACTCCCATTGGCTGCAGTCCCTGGCCGCCCCTATACCTAGCAGCCAAGGGACTTGGCATCGCTTCCGGGGAGCCGTGAGGAGCCAGGTAGGGAGTTTGCCAGCACCGCCAAATGGACTTTTAATGGCCCGGTCAGCTGTGCTGACCAGAGCGCCAGGTTTCCTTTTCAACCGGGCCTTCTGGTCAAAAACCAGACACGTGGCAACCCTAGATAGGAAATGTAGGCCTAAATAGAAACAAGAAAACTTCTGCCTAAATGGATACTGAAAAGAGTGAGCCAATCTTTAACTATTAGAATTCAAGAGGAGACCATGTAGCAGGAGCAAGATTGTCCCACATCCATCTATTTACAAGTTCATCAGAAGCATGTGGTATTGGCCATTTAGCAGGAATATTATTTACCTGCCTTCTTCAACTTGTATCCTAATAAATTTTCTCTCTCACTCCAAACTCAAAGCAGTTCTCTCAGACTTATTGGTGTATAAGCAGTCTGAAGCAGACGACTTCTCAAAAATTGTAGACCAGTGTTATCTGAGACTTTATACTGGACTAATGAACCTGGTGTCTGATTCACGATATTCCTTGGGAGAGCGTCATTGCTCCAATTACAACAACCAGTTTCAAAGCGGGGAAGCCATATGTAGTTTTCCAGAGTAATCAAGAAAGCAAACACAATGAATAGTTTACAGAAGCTGTTCAGCAAATACACAACTTGTCTACAAGTTCAGCAAAGCACATAAGCACATGCTTAAATGATGATGAAGTCAGGAATCAATTTCAGCTAAATGGATATATGACACTATTAAATAAGGAAGTCTACACGTATCCACTAAAGAAAATGCTTTAGTTAAGTCAGTAAAACTTCTCATGTAGACCAGGCCAAGTATGAGACTAATAAGAGAATTTATTCACCTTCTTGTAGCAATAAAGAATGGGTAAGAACTTTGCAAATTTTATAGTGAACTCTCTTTATGTATATATTCTAAACAACTCAGAAAATTTGCCATCACTTGTTAGCAAAGTATGTACAATAATGAACTATGATTAAATGAATTTGTAAAAGTTTGGTTGGCCCATGAGCACCATTAGGGAATTTAATTGGCAGTAAGTGCTAATTTTTGCTAACATTACAGTTTAAGGGAAAATTCTGCTCTGACTTATACTGGGATAGGGAACAAATTCATTGAAGTCAATGACATTTATCCTGTGTCTATTCTGTAATTATGAAAGCAGAATTTGGCTCATACACAAATGGGTCTGAATTTTTGCATTGGTTTTCCCCTGATGTAACACCATTGATTTCTGTTCGGTTTCTCTGATTTGCACCGTTAAAAGTCAGACAAGAAGCAGCGCCACCATGTAAATCTAGCAAAAAAGGGAAAAACTTTTAGAATCTTAACAAATATTTCCATAAAAAATCAAATAGAGACCTGTTTTTGTGAGATCAGATATCCAAATGCAGGGTGAAATACCTCCCTGAGCTTAAATCAGAGTGATAGCTGAGCAAACCAGAAAGGGGGCAAAAAGCTGTGTTTTAAAGGGAAATAGCGATAAGGACATAATATCTTAAGAAAAATTACAGTTATTCTTTTTTGACAAAAAGATTGAAGCTTTTCCGTAACTGATCTTTTCTATGTGTTAGTCTTTCTGAGAATAGTCGACACTTCCTACACTTGTAGAATACCTTTTCAAGTACAGTACAGTACAACCTCAGAGGGAATGGAGGTTGTTCATAACTTTGAACACAATGTTAGGGTTGTTCGTTCAAAGTTTACAACTGAACAATACTGACCTAATGTAGCTTTGAAATTTTGCTATGCAGGAGAAAAATGCTGCTTTTAACTATCTTAATTTGTTTCTAAATGAAACAAGCAAAGAAACAGTTTCCTTACCTTATCAATTTTTTTTAAACTTTCCCTTTATTTTTTTAGTAGTTTACATTTAATACAGTACTGTACTGTATTTGCCATTTCCCCCCCTCTTCTGCTGCCTGATTGCATACTTCCGGTTCCAAACAAGGTGTGTGGTTGACCGGTCAGTTCGTAATTCTGGTGTTCGTAACTCTGAGGTTCTACTGTACTGAAAATCACTGACAACTTACTTGTTGGTCAATTGGGGCTGTTTTTAATCAGACCCTTTGGGAATGTCACAGAATAAAGATCTTTTGAGACTTACCGCTTTTTCAATTATTTTTATTTACTAGTTTGTTTATTTTTGATTCTTGTCACTTTTCTTTGCACAACTTTTCTCCCTTTTCCACATCTCCAATCACCACTTAATAAATGTTCCACTTCCGACCCCCATCCACCTTTTAAATTACACTTTTAAAATTTGTGCCTTAAATATTGTCTTTGAGAAACTGTCAGCCCTCTTGAACTCCTTTTCCCTTAGATTTTTTTTTCTTCCCATGGGACCCTGCCTATCATTTCTCTGAGTTTGTTAAAGTCTGCTTTTTTGATGTCAATTGTCCTTATTCTGCTGCTGTCACTCCTTTCTTTCCTTAGAGTCATGAAATCTATCATTTTGTGATCAGTTGCACCAAAATTTCCTTCCACCTTCAGATGCACAATCAATGCCTCCCTGTTAGTCAGAACCAAGTCTAAAATGGCTGCCTGTCCCTCTCATCCCTCAGGTACTTCCTCCACTGTCACCCTCCTGTTCTCTGCCAGTGGCACATAGTAGTTTAGTCTCCCATGTTCTGTAATACTTTGGTGTAAATCTAGTTGTTGGGTTTACTAGTGTGCAGGTGCTGGGTAGTGTTGGTGACCTGTGATATACAGGTCAGACTAGATGATCTGGTGGTCGCTTCTGGTCTTAAACTCCATGACTCCAAGATGTTGTTCCAACACATTCCAAGAACTTACTGGGGATTTTATATTTGGAGTTAGGTCATACTGTGTGTTGATCATTCAAGGTATTGTAGCAGCAAAAAGCAAGAAACTCTTTCCGAAGAGGACTAGACAAAGAAAGATGCACAATAAAATAACCTCACATTTCTTCATCTTTTCATGCAATATACCCCCCAAAAGGTTAATACAGGTCTTGCTTACAGTGTTTTGTTTTTTTTTTAAAGGCAGCTATTTCAGATCCCTAATGTATACTCAGAGCTATCTCATAGTTTTGGATATTATAAAGTGAACTCTAAGAGCCAGAGCTCTTGTGACAAGTAGCATCACTTTACTATGAATTTTTTTTTAGAATTTGAATGAGCCAGTGTTCAGTACATTCATTCGTTTTTCAGGTTTATCCCTTTATCAGGGATTCATAAACCTGCAAATGGATTTTGCTTTATTATTTCCTTCGAATCTGATAATTGTATCTATCCTGTGCATGCACCACATTAATAATCTTCTTTTGCTTTAATCAGACTCCGATAGCTCCAGCTCATTATTTATCAGGCACTGCTAATCCTCCTGGCTTGCTTTTCTTAAATCCGAAATGTAAGCTTCAGTGGCAAGGTAAGATGGTAAGTAATAATAATATGTAATGATGCCTTCATTCCCCATTTATTCTTTTTTCTTTTGCCATCTCTTTTGTAGGACTCTACTCTAATGAATATTAATAGGGGATGTTCACACTAGAGCAAACCTCAATAAGAGCACATGTACACAAAAGAGTAATGGCTTTTTCCAGTATTTTGTTGAGCTCCCTTTATTATCATTGAAAAGATAAAGGTTAGATTAATGCTGGACCCTGCGTTTGTGCTCAAGGGGTCAGGTTAGAAGCATTCATAGCTTTTTTTTTAAGGCCAAAAGAGGGACCATTACAATCACCCAGACTGACCTTCTGCATAATACAGGTCATGGAATTACTGGATGAAATGCTTGCATCTAGTCCATATCAAGAAGGTGAACTAGAGCACATTTAATATTTTCAGAGCCTAGCTTCCTTATTTAATCCCCCTCATGGAGGGGCCCACCCATAACTGCAGTCAGAATGTTCTCTTCTAGTGTCCCCACAGAACAAGACACCCCAATGGGGATAGAAAGGGACAAATAGGAGGAGGGGGCCAGTCCTGGAGGCCTTCACTTTCAGCATAGATAACAGACATGGCCTGCCACTGAAGGAAGCATGCATGGCAACCCTTACTGACTGGCACCTCAGGAGAAGCACAGAGGCTCCCATGCTTTCCTGGGGCTAGTGCAACTTTAGACCACTCCCAAATTGGGACATTCACTTTCCTCCCCTTCAGCCCAACTTCTATCCAAAAGGATAGGGGCCTTTAAAAAAATCACTTATGCAGCATTGACTTCTCTCTGCACTATGAGCTATACCTATTGTACCTTGCTGTGAGTGTGAAAAGCACACTACGAAGACAGCCAAGGTTAGGTGGGAGCGTTAAACAACCTACTTATTGTAATAATAATGCTTTAGACTTATGTGATGGCTTCTGTATGAGGATCTCAAAGCGCTTTACAAGCAGTGAATAAGACCTATAAGAGTCCCATGGCAGGTTATGTTATTTTCAAGAGCGGGAATTATATGGGAATGCTCTATAAATGGCACACATTTAGCACTGAACTTTGAGATTGTATGTGAATTATGAGTTCATATTTTGTCACTGCCTGGGGGTGGCGCTACTGTTGCCCAGGGCTGGGTGGGAAGCTGGGCTCTGGGTCAGGGGGTGCCCAGCTCAGAGGGGCTGGGCTCAGAGCTGGGGGTCAGGGCTGTGAGGGAGATGGGGTCAGGGTGTGCCTGGCACAGAGGGGCTGGGCTTGGAGCTAGGGGTCAGGGTTATGGGGGGTGCCCAGCTCAGAGGGGCTGGGCTCAGAGCTGGGGGTCAGGGCTGGGGGCGGGGATGGAGTCGGGGGGTGCCTGGCTCAGAGGGGCTGGGCTCGGAGCCGGGGGTCAGGGCTGGGGGCGGGGATGGGGTCAGGGGGTGTCCGGTTCAGACGGGCTGGGCTTGGAGCTGGGGGTCAGAGCTGGTGGGGATGCCGTCGGGGAGTGCCCGGTTCAGAGGGGCTGAGCTCGGAGCTGGGGGTCAGGGCTGTGGGGGATGGGGTCGGGGGGTGTCCGGTTCAGAGGGGCTGGGCTCGGAAGTGGGGGTCAGGGCTGTAGGGGGATGGGGTTGGGGGAGGTGTCCGGTTCAGAGGGGCTGGGCTCGAAAGTGGGGGTCAGGGCTGCGGGGGGGATGGGGTTGGGAGGTGCACGGCTCAGAGGGGCTGGGCTCGGAGCTGGGGATCAAGGCTGGGGGGGTGCCCGGCTCAGAGGGGCTTACCATGCCGCTTCCCCTCACCTCCTCCCTCTCAGAGAGCCTCTGCGAGCCGTGTCAAGGAGCTCCTACCACTCGGCCCGCCAGAGCTCGCAGCCCCGCCCCCTTACCATGCGACTCCAAGTGGGAGGACCTCAGGCCCTGCCCGAGCCACGCTGCTGCAGCTCTGTCCAGGGCTGCTCCTGGACGCGGCGTGCTGAGGCGTCAGGGGATGGGGGAAGGTGGAGGGGGGGGGAGCCTCTGACATTCTCATGGGGGCCCCTGTGGGCCCCGGGTCCTGGGGCAAATTGCCCCACTTGCCCCCCCCCCCCCCCCGGGCGGCCCTGATTACCATCAATGGTAGAACTTTCCAATTACTTCAATGGAAGAAGATTTAGACCAATTCTGAGTGCCTTTGAAAATCCCACCCACAATATCAAGAAGCAATTTAGCTGGACCACTCTGTTTAACTGAGAACTGCCTCCTGTTCAGATCATTTCAAAGGATCATTCCCCTGCCCCCAACAATCTGATCATCACTTGTAGAACATCTGCTAGTTAGCCCCATCTACATGTGAAAACCTTCAACTCAAATAAAATTCAAGTACAACTTGAAAAGAAATTTTGAATCACAAATAGACAGGTTTCCTTTAGAACATGTTGAAACAAAGTGTTTAGATTTTTCTTTAATTTGGGTTGAGGGTTTGACTGAAACAATTCTGCAAATTCGACACGAAGTCATGAAATGTTTTGATCAACCAAAATCTGCATTTTTGCGGGGCAAAAAATGTTTCTGCCAAAAAAAGTCACCCAGCACTGTATTAGATCTTCACTGTGGTTTTGGTGTGATGTATGGAAAGAGGTCTCTTTCTTCAACAAGTATTCATTTAAGCACATCCCACTAGAGATGGGTAAACTAGTTTGGACAAATTAAGAACCTTTTTTCTCTTTGTCTTCCCCCAACCCTCAATTTGGAATCTTCCCCCAAAATGTGAACTGTAGCTCTTTTGAGGCTTTCAATCTTTCAATTAACGTTCTTTTCTCTATTGTTTTTCATTTTTATGCTTCCCTGATTGTCAGGACAGGAAGAACTGAAATACTGCCCGAGGACATGAAATTATCAACCTTCTTTTTCAGACTTAAGGTTCAAATAGTGCAGATACTCTAATAACCCCTGAAATTTTGGATGCACATCCAAACCTCTAAATCATTTGAGGTCAGTTTCTTATTGGAGACCACTAAATAAGAAACCTTTAAGGGTTTGGTCAAGTTGATCAGTGGAGCTAGGTGAATATTGCAAAATGTTAACCGAAAACATTGACTTGACTTTTCAGACAAATTCAATTTGGCCAGTTGTTCACAACTGTTTTGTGCTCAAAAAATTAAAAGCAGGAATATTTGTCCAAGTCGCTGCTCACCACTGCTGCTGTCACTATGGTGTGTTTTGAGGTTCCTTCACCTAGCCCAGTCCTGTGATTTCAGCTCTTAATGATTTCACTGGGCAGTGGGGGACCTCACTGCTGTGGCCTCCTCTGCATTGTCTTTCATCGCAACACTATCCTCAACCAGGTATAAGGCTCAGCCCCCTAGACCCGTTTATCAATGACTTCAGCTGTCACGATCACAGAGAAGAAACAAGTACTCTCAGTTGCATTTATTCAGCTCCATCTTTAAACATTGGAGGGGGGGCGGGTATCAAATGACACTTCAGAGTCCACACCCACCTGATAGGAACACCTGTCGCCAGACCCTCTGATTTTCACTTGGGTTTGGCATCACTACCCCTGCTTAGTGAGTGAGGTTAAATTTCGGGTGACTCCTCTCCCCCTGCCCACAGTTAGTGCATATTCAGTACAGTTCTGCTACCCTTTAGTCATACAATAAGGATAACAAAATTTCATTACCCCTGCATCCAAGACTTATGTGAATCTTAACCCAAAACAGCACAAGTTGATCACTTTGGCAAAGCAGGGTATGTCTGCTGATCACCTACACAAAGTAGGTTTCAGAGTAGCAGCCGTGTTAGTCTGTATCCGCAAAAAGAAGAACAGGAGTACTTGTGGCACCTTAGAGATTAACAAATTTATTAGAGCATAAGCTTTCGTGGACTACAGCCCACTTCTTTGGATGCATCTGAAGAAGTGGGCTGTAGTCCACGAAAGCTTATGCTCTAATAAATTTGTTAGTCTCTAAGGTGCCACAAGTACTCCTGTTCTTCTTTTTACACAAAGTAGGTTAATCCAACGCAAACATGGTCTATCTTCTGAGGTGTTTTACCCCAGTTCATCAATAGATGGCAGGGGAGAGCTTATTCAGACCACTGGCTTACATGGTTATATGTATTTTAATTGCTCTCACTCCTACAGAGAGAGAGCTTGATATTATTACAAAGTATTTGTTACACTTTCCAGGGCAGTTTCCCTCTAGAGTTGGACTCCGAGTCCTTGATTCAGTGAAACACGTAATCCCATGCCTAAAGCAAAGTGTAAATGCTTTGCTGAATCAGGGCCTAAAGGCTTGATCCTGTACTACTCAAGCCAATTTAAAAAAATTTCTATTGACTTTATTTGGAGCAGGAGCAGACCCTAGATTTACATAGACTAAACTATTGGGTGTGAAATACTTGATACCCAAAGGAGTGGATTCAATGGGACAAATATCATTTGCATAAAAGAATTGGGTGGTTCGATATCTACTACCTGATTTTCATCAGAAACTCCAAATTTTTGTGTGCCAAAGTTCAGACATGCAAATTTGGAGACTGATTGTGAAAATGGAGTCTTTAAAGCCTAATATTCTCCTCCCCACGCCTATATTAAAACCAGAAAAACATTGTTGTGACTTGGGAATTTAATGCATTGGGATTTACTCAGGAGCACTGTTTTGTTTTTGAGAAGAGGGTACAGCGGAGGGAGAGGCAGACATCCCTGTAGGTGCCCCAAGGACCTCCCTGTTTCTCTTTAAAGTCACCAGCACTTTAGATTCTTAGCATTTAAATGCTCTTTTTATGTACAAGCCTAAAATTGCAACTATCACTCATCAGGGCTTGTTAGTGCTGCTCCTTAATCTGTCAGAAGTTTGCTGTTGAGTCATTCAATACACTTATCAAGGCTGCAAGTGAACTTTGGAGAACATAAAGTTGGTCTACTTTAGAAAATTAGAGCAACTCAGTTAGGTTGCTCAAGGGGGTGAAAAATCCATACTGGCGAGTGACATAATTATTGTGACCTAAGTTCCCATGTAGACAGTGCTAGGTTGATGGAAGAATTCTTCCGTCAACCTAGCTACCGCTTCTTGGGGAGGTGGGTTTATTACAGCAATGGGAGAGCTCCTGCCATCGCTGTAGCATGTCTACACTGAAGCACTACAAAGCCATAGTCTAGGTGATGTAGATCACTCACTAGGTGAGCCATAGTCTAGGTGATCTAGTCTATGTGGTGTAGATCACTCACTGTCAATAGCCCATCAGTGATCACCTGGCTATTTTCAGAGATTACCTATTTCTTACTGAAGCGTTTTGCATTTTCAGTTCTGTCAGACCTTGAACTTTAGGTTGAAGTGGATATGTTGCTTTAGTGATACATCTAGTATATATTCAGTGTTATGTTTACCAGGCCTTTACTCATCCCATTCTTCCATTTGGTATTGCATTTCATAAATGGTACATATGGTTTTGTTCATTTTATATTACATCTAATCAAACTAAACAAAGTCTCCGTTATGTAGAAATGTTCCCAGTTTCATTCAACCAAGAGATGACATAAAGATAGGCTGGGATTTTCAAAGGAACCTAAGGGAGTGAGGCATTCACTTCCAATGGAAATTCAGTGGGATTTGGGCACTGACCCCCCTCTCAGCCCCTTTGAAAGTTTCAGTTCAAAACGTTGGCATCATGTCTGAAAAACTCAGAGCTCTCTCTTAAAATTCTTGCATTCGATTATATTTGATGTATAAAATCAAGTGACTATTTTTGGGCTCTGGAGCAAATTGCATCAAGCCTTCCTTTAGCACAAAGAAGGTTACCATGATATTAAGGGTAAGGGAGGGAATAATTAGATTGTAAACTCTACAGGTAACTGTCCTCTCCTTTGTTTGTATCAGTCATGATACACAGAGTCACACATCTTAAGCAGAAGGTGTTTGTTGAAGAAAACAGCTTGAGTTCCAACTTTGTTCTCCTTGTTGTTTACCGGGGACCATGCCTTACTTGGAATGCTTATACAGCCCACAAACATATTCAGAGGCTGAATAATATATTGCAAGGAAACTTATTATAGTGCCTAGCATATTGTGAACGCAACTGGCCAATGCCAAATGGGGGGCAGCCATCATCCCCTACTTCTCCCTTCACTTCACAGCTCCCCACTGACTTTTGAGAAGTTAGTGTTGACAACAGATCAAGGCTTGCTTAGGTCTTGCACTGAGGAGCATGGAAGGTCTGTGCTTAGCTCTGACACCCTTCTTCCTCCTCCCCCCTGGTATAACCACAGAGGGCTTGCCCTCAGTAATTTAATAACGATGAAAAGAAATTAATAGAAATTCATCTGTGCAGCAGGGAAGCACCAGGAGAGCCCAAGACACCTGGATCAGACTAAAAATGGTAGTAGGCAGGTGAAGCTGATGGCCAGGAGGAGAGTGCGAGACAATCATATTTAAGATCGCCACAGATCTCTGAATAAGAGAGGCAGCTGGGTGGGAGGAGGAAATTCTGAGAATCAAACACTGTCTGATGCTGGGGAGCATCTGAAATCCAACATTTGACTTTTCTAATTCATTTTGTGCTTCTGGGAAATAGGTAGCTGAAGAGATACAATATTGATTCCTGCTGCTTTATTTGAGATACATAGGTCATCATAGCTCTAATGATCAGGAAGGCAGCCTACAGATCTTGGGCATTTGCAATGACGCTGTATTTTGTTAAGTCCTTCAGCCCTCAGGGGTGTGGACTGTCCTTGTACTGAATGCCTCTTTCCCTTGAGTTATTTATGCCTGGGCTGCTGTGTTTTGTTGCACAGTAATCACCATTGATCCCTTAATTGTCCCCCTTGACTTTTGTTTAGCCAAACAAGGCAGCAAATTTGATTGTGATGGTTATGGCCAGGATTTCTTTATGCTTCCTGTCAGTACAAGTAGGTTCAGCACAACTGGTCTGTGTCTAGACATAAGTCACGGAATGTATTTCTGGAAGATCTGTACCACGTGAAGAGTGTGGACTGCAGAACTTCATAGCAAAATTGGCACGATGATTGCCTGCATTTTTTTCTCTCTAAGTAACCATTTGCATTACAGGAAATAAAAAAATAAGTGAGTGTAAATATTGGCATATGCCTGCAGACAGATGACTTAACGCAGCACCCTTCATCTTTTGCTGCTCGGTAGGTAAACGGAAGGAGTAGAGCAATAGAGTTTAAAGTTAACTATTAGCTAAGTTTAAATGCTTGCTGATGAATGATGATCTGCATTTCACTGGGCTGAGAGTCTTATCATGGTTGCAGTGAAGCAGGTGTTTTCAGCCAATCATCAGCCTCTGATAGAGGTTTAAATAAACTCATATATCAAAAGTACTAATGTTTGGGCAGCAATTGCCCAGCTGCACTTGGGATTGTGGCAGCCAACATGTCATGGTGTAGTAGGTGCCACCTCGTACAGAAGAGATCAGCACAAAGTTGTAACAGCATTGTTTATTGCTTCATGCAAGTGAACAGATGCCCTGTGACAACTTAGTACAGAAATAATATACCGTATTTACTAGCCTATGAAGTCAGCATACACCTAAGTCACTGGAGATACTAAAGTAGAACCAGTGTGTGAGGAAGATTCCAAGTGGTCTTTGTAGTATGAGGGAGATGAGCATCTGACAGAGTATAAAGACTACATCAAATGCTTCACTTCTGTTGAACAAAAACTAAAATGAGATTTAATTAACAAACGACTTAATGCAGAAGTACAGAGAGCTTCTTGTGGGAGGTTCTGCATCTCTGTGTGTGCTTTCTTTATCTCCACAGAACAGACATTTCTTTCATCACAAAGCTCAGGAGATGGACACTGACTACATTAAAATGTCATCTCTTAAACCAGGGGTTTTGAAAACGGGGCTTTAATAGAGTATTGCCTGGCCAGGCCAAGACCACTGAGAAGAAATATAATGTGAAAGGAAGTCACGAAACATTAAATGAAATAGATTTCATTTGTCTATCCTGAAACACAGTAGTTACAAGTAGGCTTAAGTTATGTATAGCATTAATGAGTTTGTTTTTTCCACTGAGTCTTCTTGCTTTTTGTTACAGGAGCTGTTCATCCCATCCCACTTAATTCAAAACCTTTAGGGTCTATTCTAGGCTTAGGTGAATGAGTATAGAATCAAAATTTAATTAACATTTTTGGGGGGGTTGGATGATGTGATGTGTGATAGGGCTGTTTCATTCTCTTTGTTACCTATTTAAAAAAAGAGAAACCTTTAAATTTATTTTTTTAAGGCTATAGTCATGACTGTTTGCATTGTGACACTGTTTGTAATTCAAATAAAAATTACATTGAAGTAGATGAACTTATGTTTTCATCCAAAACTCAAACTTCAAACCGTGTAAACATTTTAAAAAAAATTATGCCACCTTTGGTTGTCCTTTTGGTATTTTATTTGTTTTAAGTCTTATCTGTCTCAGGAGGTGTTAATTGTTAGTGGTGATGGTGGTCTTTTTAACTGTGTAGCACTGCAAGTTCTTCTGCAAGGGTGTTTTTACAAGTAAAATTGCAGTTAAATAACTACAATTATAAGTGATAAGACAAACATAACACATACTTCTTTGAAATGCTGAACACCATCCACTCCCACTGAGACCAATGGGAATTAATATTGCCCAGCATCTTATAGTAGGCATTTAGCACCATCGAGAATCAGGCCCATAGGTACAAATGAAATGCAATATCAAATGGACTTAGACCAAAACTACATTAAAGAAAATTGAAAATGATCCTGAGGCTGCATTTTCAGGCTTCTTGGAACCAGGAAGTCCAAGAAATTTTGTGAGAAGAGCTGGTCAGGAATGATTCTCATTCTTTCTCATTCCATGATAATTTGACAAATTAAGCTTTTTCTTCTAAACTTTTTGGATTTTCATTGAAAAAATGTAATGCTGATTTTTTTTTTTGGTGCGCAGTCGATGAAGTCTCCCCAAAAATGTTGTTTTTAAATGAAAACAGAATTTTGTGTGTGAAAATTTCCATTTTGTCAAAAAGCCAGTTTCCATCAAAAGGACGGTTTGATGGAAAAGCTTTGACCAGAAAGTTCCTGTCTGCTTTCTGGAATGATAAAAATAAATTATTTTCCAAAGTGTGTGAATGCTATATCCAACTGCCCAACCCCCTCCAAGCCATTAGAGGTTTGTTATTTATTAAAATAGTCTGCCCTTGATGTTAGCATAGCGTGGTCATTCATTTAATGGGAGTTACTTGGGGATTTTAGTTGAAAATAGAGGCTAGAAGCCATTGTTTGCTAGTAAACTAAATGTAATTCTATATCTATGCTGAAAAAGCATGGGCCTAGATTTCCATTACTGGGCATGTAACAATGTGCATACATGTACACCTCTACCTCGATATAATGCCGTCCTCGGGAGCCAAAAAATCATACCGCATTATAGGTGAAACCGTGTTATATTGAACTTGCTTTGATCCGCCGGAGTGCTGCTTTACCGCGTTGTATCCGAATTTGTGTTATATCGGGTCACGTTATATCGGGGTAGAGGTGTAGTAACCTCTCCTCTGACATTCAGCCCATACAGAACTCAGGAGCTAAGATTATCTTCCTAGCCCATTGTACTGACTGTGCCACTTCCACCGGCTCTCTTCCTCCCTGCCTTCTACATTGGATTCAAGCTTCTTATCCTCACCTTCAGGGCCCTTCAAAACGTTGTCCCTTTTTGCCCTTGTCTCTTACTGAATTGTCCCCACTCCTTCAGCCTCCCCAATGACGCCAGCTTTGAACAACCATTTGTCTGCCTTTCCCCAACACTTTTCTGTGCTTTCTTCCACAGTGCCTTTACACGTGGAATACCCATGTTGCATTAATCTGTGAGGTTGCTACCTTCTCCTTTAAATCCTTCAAGATCCACTTCTGCTGTGATGCCTAGAAATAAACAGCCAACTATAATGGCTAGGTTGATCAGCAGTCCAAAGGTAGCTGATTTTATTTATTTTTAAAAGAAAATGGACAACAGAACTCCCAAATGATTGAGAACTATCCAAGTATGCACCTAGCTGGCCAATGTGAACTATATGATCTTATTGCTAATTTCTTTGTCCTTCCTCCCCACTATCATTTGTTACACTTCATTATTGCATCTTATTTCACAGTAGATTTTAAACTATCTGGAACAGGGAATATGTCTTGTAGAGTTCTGATGCTTACTGGGACACTTTGGCATTAGCATTAACTAAATACATAATTATTATGCCATGGATGAAGGAAAGATGGTGTTGTGTTAAAAGCAGTGGGCTGAGTTCCAGAAGACATGGGTTCTGTTTCTAGGTCTGCCAGGCTTCCTGTGCAAGTCATTGAATCTCACTGAGCCTTAAGGTGGGGATAATGATATTTTTCTGTCTCACAGGGGTTTTGCAAGGATAAATTTATTAATGTTTGTGATGTGCTCAGATTCAGTGATGGGAGTCATATAAGTACCCAGGAAAAGTCATAATCTCTATGTATTTCCTGAATAGTATGCACAATCAGATAATAATGAACACAAACGGCCAGTTAGACTTCTAGCTGGTCACTTCCACATGCAGTTACTACTTTCTTGAGTATATTCATGGTGATTACACAGATGTAGTCATGAAAATCTAGGCCCTGCTGTGCTGGGTTTCACAGCATTGCCTGTGGAGACATTCACTCATTTCTGCTCCCTCTCACAGACCTTTTGCTCTGTACTTTTTTTGAGGCACTTACAGCTATAGTATAGATGTTACTAGGTGTTACGCTTTCTGATTCATATAGCACAGTGGTTCTTAATCTGGGGTGCACGCACCATCTGGGGGTGCGAGACATGCCAGATTTTTTTAGAAGGTAACACCAAAAACACAAATTAAGCACAGGCATGTAAGTACAACTACTTTGTTTCACCAAACCTATGTATTTATTAACATTATAAATTTTTAACTATTACTGTAATATACAAACAAAAATATATATCTAGGTTTCAGGGGTGCGAGAACATATTTTTTAGGTTTAAGGGGTGCAAGAACATAGTTTGATTTTTGATAAGGGGTGCGAGAACATATTTTGAGAACCAAAGGGGTGCAGGCTGCAGTAAAGGTTAAAAGCCACTGATATAGCACCATCGGGATACGCAGTGATGTACAAAGGAAAGTTGCATAAACAAATGTTAGCAAGAGGTCCTTGTGCTGAAGACTTTATGGTTGAATGGAAATCCAAAAATTTATTTGAGATTTATCTGCAATTGCCACTGGTCCAAAGTGTGTGTTAGTGAATTATTCTAGGGTGAATTAACATACAGAGCACAAAGGGTCTCTTTCACTTGCCATGCAGATTTGCTAGTTACAGATAATCTGATTAATTTGTGGTGCTCCTCTTGGATTGCAATTATCTGGCCACTCTAAAATAGACTCTGTTAGTACTTTTGCCTTGCTCAGCCATCTGTCTATTCAGTTATTTTAAAATGTCCCTCTTTGGCTGTACAAATTAAAGTGCAACGTGGGTGATCATGTGAGTTCTGGCTCTCTGAGGACTGCCACTTGCAACTGTTTTTTATGAGGTAGCTCTGTAATGTTGTCTGTACTAAAATCATACATAGGGATCTTTCTTTCTTAAATTGAAGCTCATTACAGTGTGTGTGAACAGAGGTACTATCCGCTCCCTGGTGTGGGCAATTGTCTCCCTTCCAGGGTAGACCTTGTAGTTTATCTTCAAAGCTCAAGATTTTCCAGACTGGGATGCCTAATTTATTGTGTTTTCTTGGAGATTTAAGATGAAATTTTGGATCTGGATTCAAACCACCAACATTTGGGTCTGATTAGAGCTGGGGTTTTTGTTCATCTCACTCAAAGGGAAGGGCCACTTGCAAAATTCACATCCAGCTTTGGTTTCAGATTTCAAACACTGGCAAGATGTAAGGGATTCAGATCTAGAGTTCTGGTTGAGAGCTAGCTCTAGTTTTAAACACATTTAAGTATGTTCATATTGATGAGAATGGCATTTTTAGCTGCCTATGCGTCTTACAACTATTCTTGGGGTGAAAAGTGTAGAATTAATAACTTGAGTAAAGGATCCTTACTCATTTAAGGAGCAGTGTCTGCCACAGTTGCTTAGGTGAATGCGAATTTTGAACATTGGGAGATTACTTAGCAGAAGAATCACTAAAGAACAAAAGGAAAGGAAAGACAGGTGTAAGATGCAACTAGCGGCACAACAAAAGAAAGTGTAGACTGGTTTCAAAATCTTACAGATGTAGGAGAGGAAAGATGTTCTTCTGGCTGAGAAGCACCTCTTGGAGTCAGGGGATCTATGTTCCGTTCCTGTGCACTGACTTACTATGTGGCATTTGTCAAGTTACTTAGCCAGTTTGTGCCTGGGTGTATTCTTCTATAACACGGGGAACTTTAGAACTGCTTTCCTGCGGTGAGCATATGGTGACACTCTCTTGAGGACTCCTGAATAGAAAAAGTGGAAAATCTTTCACAGTGCCTTCACCCCCTCCATGAGGGAGGCTGGTGAAAATAAACGTGTGAAAATAGGAATAAGTTGATAATATTTTTGTTTTATCTAACCAGTCTAAGAGCAAAAGTAGGTAGGGTCACAGTGTTACCAACTCACGATTT